>NC_060124.1:636117521-638617521 GCF_021461395.2 Schistocerca americana
AACAGGAATGGTTCATATCATACACAGTGGGAAGAGTCAGTCTTCTTGTATTTAAGCCGGCATTTTGCCTTTTGTATTTAATTCCGATGCAATTTCTGTGTTTCATCATCAATAAGAAGGTCCAAGGGATACAGTAAACCTGGTGTGAAGCATCGGAATTTATAACTACTGTCACAGGAATGGTTCAAAACATAGACAGTAAGTAGGGTCAGTGTTCTTGTACTTAAGTCGGCATTGTGCCTTTTTTATTTAAATCCGATGCAATTTCTGTGTTTCATCATCAATAAGAAGGTCCAAGGGATACAGTAAACCTGGTGTGATGCATCGGAATTTACAACTACTGTCACAGGAATGGTTCAAAACATCGACAGTAAGAAGAGTCAGTCTTCTTGTACTTAATTCGGCATTGTGGCTTTAGTTTTTAATTCCGATGCAATTTCAGTGTTTCATCGTTAATAAGAAGGTCAGAGGGATACATTAAATCTGAAGTCAAGCATCGGATTCTATAACTAGTGTCACAGGAATGGTTCAAAACATAGTCAGTAAGAAGAGTCAGTCTTCTTGTACTTATGTCGGCATTGTGCCTTTTGTATTTAATTCCGATGCAAGTTCTGTGTTTCATCTTCAATAAGAAGGTCCACGGGATACAGTAAACCTGGAGTGAAGCATCGGAATCTATAACTAGTGACACAGGGGTGGTTCAAAATATAGACAGTAAGAAGAGTCAGTATTCTTGTACTTAAGTCGGCATTGTGCCTTTTGTATTTAATACCGATGCAATTTCTGTGTTTCATCGTCAATACGATGGTCCAAGGGATACAGTAAACCTGAAGTGTAGCACCGGAATCTATAACTAGTGTCACAGGAATGGTTCAAAACATAGTCAGTAAGAAGAGTCAGTCCTCTTGTACTTAAGTCGGCAAAGTGTCTTTTGTATTTAATTCCGATGCTATTTTTGTGTTTCATCGTCAATAAGAAGGTCCAAGGGATACAGTAAACCGGGAGTGAAGCATCGGAATCTATAACTAGTGTCGCAGAAATGGTTCAAAACATAGTCAGTAAGAATAGTCAGTCTTCTTGTCCTTAAGTCGGCATTGTGCCTTTTGTATTTAATTCCGATGCAATTTCTGTGTTTCATCGTCAATAAGAAGGTCCAAGGGATACAGTAAACCTGGAGTTAAGCATCGGAATCTATAACTAGTGTCACAGGGATGGATCAAAACATAGACAGTAAGAAGAGTCAGTATTCTTGTACTTAACTCGGCATTGTGCCTTTTGTATTTAGTTATTTAGTTCCGATGCAATTTCTGTATTTCATCTTCAATATGAAGGTCCAAGGGGTACAGTAAACCTGAAGTGAAGCATCAGAGTCTATTATTAGTGTCACAGGAATGGTTCAAAGCATAGCCAGAGGGAAGAGTCAGTCTTCTTGTACTTAAGTCGGCATTGTTCCTTTTGTATTTAATTCCGATGCAATTTCTATGTTTCATCGTCAATAAGAAGGTCAGAGGGATACAGTAAACCTGAAGTGAAGCATCGGAATCTATAACTAGTGTCACAGGAATGGTTCAAACTATAGACAGAAGGAAGAGACAGTCTTCTGGTACTTAAGTCGGCATTGTGCCTTTTATATTTACTTCCTATGTAATTTCTGTGTTTCATCGTCAATAAGAAGGTCCAAGGGATATAGTAAACATGGAGTGAAGCATCGGAATCAATAACTAGTGTCACAGGAATGGCTCAAAACATAGACAGTAAGTAGGGTCAGTCTTCTTGTACTTAAGTCGGCATTGTGCCTTTTTTTATTTAATTCCGATGCAATTTCTGTGTTTGATCGTCAATAAGAAGGTCCAAGGGATATAGTAAACCTGGAGTGAAGCATCGGAATCAATAACTAGTGTCACAGGAATGGTTCAAAACATAGTCAGTAAGAAGAGTCAGTCTTCTTGTACTTAAGTCCTCATTGTGCCTTTTGTATTTAATTCCGATGCAAGTTCTGTGTTTCATCGTCAACAAGAAGGTCAGAGGGATACAGTAAACCTGAAGTGAGGCATCGGAATCTATAACTAGTGTCACAGGAACGGTTCAAAACATAGACAGTAGGAAGAGACAGTCTTCTTGTACTTAAGCCGGCATTGTGCCTTTTCTATTTACCACGTATGCAATTTCTGTGTTTCATCGTCAATAAGAAGATCCAAGGGATATAGTAAACCTGGAGTGAAGCATCGGAATCAATAACTAGTGTCACAGCAATGGTTCTAAACATAGACAGTAAGTAGGGTCAGTCTTCTTGTATTTAATTCGGCATTGTGCCTTTAGTATTTAATTCCCATGCAATTTATGTGTTTCATCGTTAATAAGAAGGTCAGAGGGACACAGTAAATCTGAAGTCAAGCATCGGAATCTATAACTAGTGTCACAGGAATTTTTCAAAACATAGTCAGTAAGAAGAGTCAGTCTCCTTGTACTTAAGTCGGCATTGTGCCTTTTGTATTTAATTCCGATGCAAGTTCTGTGTTTCATCGTCAACAAGAAGGTCCAAGGGATACAGTAAACCTGGATTGAAGCATCGGAATCTATAACTAGTGACACAGGGATGGTTTAAAACATAGACAGTAAGAAGAGTCAGTATTCTTGTACTAAAGTCGGCATTGTGCCTTTTGTATTTAATTCCGATGCAATTTCTGTGTTTCATCGTCAATACGATGGTCCAAGGGATACAGTAAACCTGAAGTGTAGCACCGGAATCTATAACTAGTGTCACAGGAATGGTTCAAAACATAGTCAGTAAGAAGAGTCAGTCTTCTTGTACTTAAGTCGGCAAAGTGTCTTTTGTATTTAATTCCGATGCTATTTTTGTGTTTCATCGTCAATAAGAAGGTCCAAGGGATACAGTAAACCGGGAGTGAAGCATCGGAATCTATAACTAGTGTCACAGGGATGGATCAAAACATAGACAGTAAGAAGAGTCAGTATTCTTGTACTTAACTCGGCATTGTGCCTTTTGTATTTAGTTCCGATGCAATTTCTGTATTTCATCTTCAATATGAAGGTCCAAGGGATACAGTAAACCTGAAGTGAAGCATCAGAGTCTATAATTAGTGTCACAGGAATGGTTCAAAGCATAGCCAGAGGGAAGAGTCAGTCTTCTTGTACTTAAGTCGGCATTGTTCCTTTTGTATTTAATTCCGATGCAATTTCTATGTTTCATCGTCAATAAGAAGGTCAGAGGGATACAGTAAACATGAAGTGAAGCATCGGAATCAATAACTAGTGTCACAGGAATGGTTCAAAACATAGACAGTAGGAAGAGTCAGTCTTCTTTTACTTAAGTCGGCATTGTGCCTTTTGTATTTAATTCCGATGCAATTTCTGTGTTTCATCGTCAATAAGAAGGTCCAAGGTATACAGTAAACCTGGAGTGAAGCATCGGAATCTAAAACTTGTGACACAGGGATGGTTAAAATCATAGACAGTAAGAAGCGTCAGTATTCTTGTACTTAAGTCTGCATTGTGCCTTTTGTATTTATCTCCGATGCAATTTCTGTGTTTCATCGTCAATAAGAAGGTCCAAGGGATACTGTAAACCTGAAGTGAAGCACCGGAATCTATTACTAGTGTCACAGGAATGGTTCAAAGCATAGTCAGTAAGAAGAGTCAGTCTTCTTGTACTTGGCATTGTGCCTTTTGTATTTAATTCCGATGCAATTTTTGTGTTTCTTCGTCAATAAGGAGGTCCAAGTGATACAGTAAACCTCGAGTGAAGCATCGGAATCTATAACTGATGTCACAGGAATGGTTCAAAACATAGTCAGTAAGAAGAGTCAGTCTTCTTGTACTTGGCATTGTGCCTTTTGTATTTAATTCCGATGCAATTTCTGTGTTTCTTCGTCAATAACTAGGACCAAGGGATACAGTAAACCTGGAGTGAAGCATCGGAATCTATAACTAGAGTCACAGGAATGGTTCGAAACATAGTCAGTAAGAAGAGTCAGTCTTCTTGTACTTAATTCGGCATTGTGCCTTTTGTACTTAATTCCGAAGCTATTTTTGTGTTTCATCGTCAATAAGAAGGTCAGAGGGATACAGTAAACCAGAAGTGAAGCATCGGAATCTATAACTAGTGTAACAGGAATGGTTCATATCATACACAGTGGGAAGAGTCAGTCTTCTTGTATTTAAGCCGGCATTTTGCCTTTTGTATTTAATTCCGATGCAATTTCTGTGTTTCATCATCAATAAGAAGGTCCAAGGGATACAGTAAACCTGGTGTGAAGCATCGGAATTTATAACTACTGTCACAGGAATGGTTCAAAACATAGACAGTAAGTAGGGTCAGTGTTCTTGTACTTAAGTCGGCACTGTGCCTTTTTTATTTAAATCCAATGCAATTTCTGTGTTTCATCATCAATAAGAAGGTCCAAGGGATACAGTAAACCTGGTGTGATGCATCGGAATTTACAACTACTGTCACAGGAATGGTTCAAAACATCGACAGTAAGAAGAGTCAGTCTACTTGTACTTAATTCGGCATTGTGGCTTTAGTTTTTAATTCCGATGCAATTTCAGTGTTTCATCGTTAATAAGAAGGTCAGAGGGATACATTAAATCTGAAGTCAAGCATCGGATTCTATAACTAGTGTCACAGGAATGGTTCAAAACATAGTCAGTAAGAAGAGTCAGTCTTCTTGTACTTATGTCGGCATTGTGCCTTTTGTATTTAATTCCGATGCAAGTTCTGTGTTTCATCTTCAATAAGAAGGTCCACGGGATACAGTAAACCTGGAGTGAAGCATCGGAATCTATAACCAGTGACACAGGGGTGGTTCAAAATATAGACAGTAAGAAGAGTCAGTATTCTTGTACTTAAGTCGGCATTGTGCCTTTTGTATTTAATACCGATGCAATTTCTGTGTTTCATCGTCAATACGATGGTCCAAGGGATACAGTAAACCTGAAGTGTAGCACCGGAATCTATAACTAGTGTCACAGGAATGGTTCAAAACATAGTCAGTAAGAAGAGTCAGTCCTCTTGTACTTAAGTCGGCAAAGTGTCTTTTGTATTTAATTCCGATGCTATTTTTGTGTTTCATCGTCAATAAGAAGGTCCAAGGGATACAGTAAACCGGGAGTGAAGCATCGGAATCTATAACTAGTGTCGCAGAAATGGTTCAAAACATAGTCAGTAAGAATAGTCAGTCTTCTTGTCCTTAAGTCGGCATTGTGCCTTTTGTATTTAATTCCGATGCAATTTCTGTGTTTCATCGTCAATAAGAAGGTCCAAGGGATACAGTAAACCTGGAGTTAAGCATCGGAATCTATAACTAGTGTCACAGGGATGGATCAAAACATAGACAGTAAGAAGAGTCAGTATTCTTGTACTTAACTCGGCATTGTGCCTTTTGTATTTAGTTCCGATGCAATTTCTGTATTTCATCTTCAATATGAAGGTCCAAGGGGTACAGTAAACCTGAAGTGAAGCATCAGAGTCTATAATTAGTGTCACAGGAATGGTTCAAAGCATAGCCAGAGGGAAGAGTCAGTCTTCTTGTACTTAAGTCGGCATTGTTCCTTTTGTATTTAATTCCGATGCAATTTCTATGTTTCATCGTCAATAAGAAGGTCAGAGGGATACAGTAAACATGAAGTGAAGCATCGGAATCAATAACTAGTGTCACAGGAATGGTTCAAAACATAGACAGTAGGAAGAGTCAGTCTTCTTTTACTTAAGTCGGCATTGTGCCTTTTGTATTTAATTCCGATGCAATTTCTGTGTTTCATCGTCAATAAGAAGGTCCAAGGGATACAGTAAACCTGGAGTGAAGCATCGGAATCTAAAACTTGTGACACAGGGATGGTTAAAATCATAGACAGTAAGAAGCGTCAGTATTCTTGTACTTAAGTCTGCATTGTGCCTTTTGTATTTATCTCCGATGCAATTTCTGTGTTTCATCGTCAATAAGAAGGTCCAAGGGATACTGTAAACCTGAAGTGAAGCACCGGAATCTATTACTAATGTCACAGGAATGGTTCAAAGCATAGTCAGTAAGAAGAGTCAGTCTTCTTGTACTTGGCATTGTGCCTTTTGTATTTAATTCCGATGCAATTTTTGTGTTTCTTCGTCAATAAGGAGGTCCAAGTGATACAGTAAACCTCGAGTGAAGCATCGGAATCTATAACTGATGTCACAGGAATGGTTCAAAACATAGTCAGTAAGAAGAGTCAGTCTTCTTGTACTTGGCATTGTGCCTTTTGTATTTAATTCCGATGCAATTTCTGTGTTTCTTCGTCAATAAGGAGGACCAAGGGATACAGTAAACCTGGAGTGAAGCATCGGAATCTATAACTAGAGTCACAGGAATGGTTCGAAACATAGTCAGTAAGAAGAGTCAGTCTTCTTGTACTTAATTCGGCATTGTGCCTTTTGTATTTAATTCCGAAGCTATTTTTGTGTTTCATCGTCAATAAGAAGGTCAGAGGGATACAGTAAACCAGAAGTGAAGCATCGGAATCTATAACTAGTGTAACAGGAATGGTTCATATCATACACAGTGGGAAGAGTCAGTCTTCTTGTATTTAAGCCGGCATTTTGCCTTTTGTATTTAATTCCGATGCAATTTCTGTGTTTCATCATCAATAAGAAGGTCCAAGGGATACAGTAAACCTGGTGTGAAGCATCGGAATTTATAACTACTGTCACAGGAATGGTTCAAAACATAGACAGCAAGTAGGGTCAGTGTTCTTGTACTTAAGTCGGCATTGTGCCTTTTTTATTTAAATCCGATGCAATTTCTGTGTTTCATCATCAATAAGAAGGTCCAAGGGATACAGTAAACCTGGTGTGATGCATCGGAATTTACAACTACTGTCACAGGAATGGTTCAAAACATCGACAGTAAGAAGAGTCAGTCTTCTTGTACTTAATTCGGCATTGTGGCTTTAGTTTTTAATTCCGATGCAATTTCAGTGTTTCATCGTTAATAAGAAGGTCAGAGGGATACATTAAATCTGAAGTCAAGCATCGGATTCTATAACTAGTGTCACAGGAATGGTTCAAAACATAGTCAGTAAGAAGAGTCAGTCTTCTTGTACTTATGTCGGCATTGTGCCTTTTGTATTTAATTCCGATGCAAGTTCTGTGTTTCATCTTCAATAAGAAGGTCCACGGGATACAGTAAACCTGGAGTGAAGCATCGGAATCTATAACTAGTGACACAGGGGTGGTTCAAAATATAGACAGTAAGAAGAGTCAGTATTCTTGTACTTAAGTCGGCATTGTGCCTTTTGTATTTAATACCGATGCAATTTCCTTGTTTCATCGTCAATAAGAAGGTACAAGGGATACAGTAAACCTGAAGTGAAGCACCGGAATCTATAACTAGTGTCACAGGAATGGTTCAAAACATAGTCAGTAAGAAAAGTCAGTCTTCTTGTATTTAAGTCGTCATTGTGCCTTTTGTATTTAATTCTGATGCAATTTCTTTGTTTCTTCGTCTATAAGGAGGTCCAAGGGATAAAGTAAACCTGGAGTGAAGCATCGGAATCTATAACTAGTGTCACAGTAATGGTTCAAAACATAGTCAGTAAGAAGAGTCAGTCTTCTTGTACTTAAGTCGGCATTGTGCCTTTTGTATTTAATTCCGATGCTCTTTTTGTGTTTCATCGTCAATAAGAAGGTCCAAGGGATACAGTAAACCGGGAGTGAAGCATCGGAATCTATAACTAGTGTCACAGAAATGGTTCAAAACATATTCAGTAAGAAGAGTCAGTCATCTTGTACTTAAGTCGGCATTGTGCCTTTTGTATTTAATTCAGATGCAATTTCTGTGTTTCATCGTCAATAAGAAAGCTTAAGGGATACAGTAAACCTGGAGTGAAGCATCGGAATCTACAACTAGTGTCACAGGAATGAATCACAGCATAGTCAGTAAGAAGAGTCAGTCTTCTTGTACTAAAGTCGGCATTGTAGCTTTTGTATTTAATTCCGATGCAATTTCTGTGTTTCATCGTCAATAAGAATGTCCAAGGGATACAGTAAACCTGGAGTTAAGCATCGGAATCTATAATAGTGTCACAGGGATGGTTCAAAACATAGACAGTAAGAAGAGGCAGTATTCTTGTACTTAAGTCGGCATTGTGCCTTTTGTATTTAATTCAGATGCAATTTCTGTGTTTCATTGTCAAAAAGAAGGTCCAAGGGATACAGTAAACCTGAAGTGAAACATCGGAGTCTATAACTAGTGTAACAGGAATGGTTCAAAGCATAGACAGTGGGAAGAGTCAGTCTTCTTGTACTTAAGTCGGCATTGTGCCTTTTGTATTTAATTCCGACGCAATTTCTATGTTTCAGCGTCAATAAGAAGGTCAGAGGGATACAGTAAAAATGAAGTGAAGCATCGGAATCTATAAGTAGTGTCACAGGAATGGTTAAAAACATAGACAGTACGAAGAGACAGACTTCTTGTACTTACGTCGGCATTGTGAATTTTCTATTTACTTCCTATGCAATTTCTGTGTTTCATCGTCAATAAGAAGGTCCAAGGGATACAGTAAACCTGGAGTGAAGCATCGGAATCTATAACTAGTGTCACAGGGATGGTTCAAATCATAGACAGTGAGAAGAGTCAGTATTCTTGTACTTAAGTAAGCATTGTGCCTTTTGTATTTAATTCCGATGCAATTTCTGTGTTTCATCTTCAATAAGAAGGTCCGAAGGATACAGTAAACTTGAAGTGAAGCATCAGAGTCTATAACTAATGTCACAGGAATGGTTCAAAACATAGTCAGTAAGAAGAGTCTGTCTTCTTGTACATAAGTCGGCATTGTGACTTTTGTATTTAATTCCCATGCAATTTTTGTGTTTCATCGTCAATAAGAAGGTCCAAGGGATACAGTAAATCTGAAGTGAAGCATCGGAATCTATAACTAGTGTAACAGGAATGGTTCAAAGCATAGACGGTGGGAAGAGTCAGTCTTATTCTACTTAAATCGGCATTGTGCCTTTTGTATTTAATTCCGATGCAATTTCTGTGTTTCATCGTCAATAAAAGGGTCAGAGGGATACACTAAACCTGAAGTGAAGCATCGGAATCTATTATTAGTGTCACAGGAATGGTTCAAAACACAGACAGTAGGAAGAGACAGTCTTCTTGTACGTAAGTCGGCATTGTGCCTTTTCTGTTTAACTCCGATGCAATTTCTGTGTATCAACGTCAATAAGAAGGGCCAATGGATATAGTATACCTGGAGTGAAGCATCGGAATCTATAACTAGTGCCACGGGAATGGTTCGAAACATAGACAACAAGAAGAGTCAGTCTTCTTGTACTTAAGTCGGCATTGTGCATTTTTTATTTAATTCCGATGCAATTTCTGTTTTTCATTGTCAATAAGAAGGTCAGAGGGATACAGTAAACCTGGAGTGAAGCATCGGAATCTATAACTAGTGTCACAGGGATGGTTCAAATCCTAGACAGTAAGAAGAGTCAGTATTCTTGTACCTAAGTCGGCATTGTGAATTTTGTATTTAATTCCGATGCAATTTCTGTGTTTCATCTTCAATGAGAAGGTCCAAAGGATACAGTATACTTGAAGTGAAGCATCAGAGTCTATAACTAGTGTCACAGGAATGGTTCAATACATTTTCAGTAAGAAGAGTCAGTCTTCTTGTACATAAGTCGGCATTGTGCCTTTTGTATTTAATTCCGATGCAATTTTTGTGTTTCATCGTCAATTAGAAGGTCCAAGGGATACAGTAAACCTGAAGTGAGGCATCGGAATCTATAACTAGTGTAACAGGAATGGTTCAAAGCATTGAAAGTGGGAAGAGTCAGTCTTCTTGTACTTAAGTCGGCATTGTGCCTTTTGTATTTAATTCCGATGCAATTTCTGTGGTTCATCGTCAATAAGAAGGTCAGAGGGATACAGTAAACCTAAAGTGAAGCATCGGAATCTATAACTAGTGCCACAGGAACGGTTCAAAACATAGACAGTAGGAAGAGACAGTCATCTTGTACTTAAGTCAGCATTGTGCCTTTTCTATTTAATTCCTATGCAATTTCTGTGTTTCATCGTCAATAAGAAGGTCCATGGAATATAGTAAACCTGGAGTGAAGCATCAGAATCTATAGCTAGTGTCACAGGAATGGTTCAAAACATAGTGATTAAGTAGGGTCAGTCTTCTTGTACTTAAGTCGTCATTGTGCCTTTTTTATTTAATTCCGATGCAATTTCTGTGTTTCATCTTCTATATGAAGGTCCAAGGGATACAGTAAACCTGAAGTGAAGCATCAGAGTCTATAACTAGTGTCACAGGAATGGTTCAAAACATAGTCAGTAAGAAGAGTCAGTCTTCGTGCACTTAAGTCGGCAATGTGCCTTTTGTATTTAATTCCGATGCAATTTCTATGTTTCATCGTCAATAAGAAGGTCCAAGGGATATAGTAACCCTGGAGTGAAGGATCGGAATCAATAACTAGAGTCACAGGAATGGTTCAAACATAAACAGTGAGTATGGTCAGTCTTCTTGTACTTAAGACGGCATTGTGCCTTTTGTATTTAATTCCGATGTAATTTCTGTGTTTCATCGTCAATAAGAAGGTCCAAGGGATATAGTAAACCTGGAGTGAAGCATCGGAATCTATAACTAGTGGCACAGGAATGGTTCAAATCATAGACAGTAAGTAGGGTCAGTCTTCCTGTACCTAAGTCGGCATTGTGCCTTATCTATTTAATTCCTATGCAATTTCTGTGTTTCATCGTCAATAAGAAGGTCCAAGGGATATAGTAAACCTGGAGTGAAGCATCGGAATCTATAACTAGTGGCACAGGAATGGTTCAAAACATAGACAGTAAGTAGGGTCAGTCTTCTTGTACTTAAGTCGGCATTGTGCCTTTTTTATTTAATTCCGATGCAATTTCTGTGTTTCATCGTCAATAAGAAGGTCCAAAGGATACAGTAAACCTGGAGTGAAGCATCGGAATCTATAACTAGTGTCACAGGAATGCTTCAAAACATAGTCAGTAAGAAGAGTCAGCCTTCTTGAACTTAAGTCGGCATTGTGTCTTTTGTATTTAATTCCGATGCAATTTCTGTGTTTCATCGTCAGTAAGAAGGTCCAAGGGATACAGTAAACCTGAAGTGAAGCACCGGAATCTATAACTAGTGTCACAGGAATGGTTCAAAGCATAGTCAGTAAGATGAGTCAGTCTTCTTGTACTTAAGTCGGCATTGTGCCTTTTGTATTTCATTCCGATGCAATTTCTGTGTTTCTTCGTCAATAAGGAGGTCCAAGGGAGACAGTAAACCTGAAGTGAAGCATCAGAGTCTATAACTCCTGTCACAGGAACGGTTCAAAACATCGACAGCAAGAACAATCAGTCTTCTTGTACTTAAGTCGGCATTGTGCCTTTTTTATTGAATTGCGATGCAATTTCTGTGTTTCATCGTCAATAAGAAGGTCCAAGGGATACAGTAAACCTGGAGTGAAGCATCGGAATATATAACTTCTGTCACAGGAATGGTGCAAAACATCGACAGCAAGAAGAGTCAGTCTACCTGTACTTAAGTCGGCATTGTGCCTTTTGTATTTTTTTCCGATGCAATTTCTGTGTTTCATCTTCATTAAGAAGGTCCAAGGGATACAGTAAACCTGAAGTGAAGCACCGGAATCTATAACTAGTGCCACATGAATGGTTCAAATCATAGTCAGTAAGAAGAGTCAGTCTTCTTGAACTTAAGTCGCCATTGTGCCTTTTGAATTTAGTTAAGATGCAATTTCTGTGTTTCATCGTCAATAAGAAGGTCCAAGGGATACACTAAACCTGAAGTGAAGCACCGGAATCTATAACTAGTGTTACGGGAATGGTTCAAAAGATAGACAGTATGAAGAGTCAGTCTTCTTGTACTTTCGTCGGCATTGTGCCTTTTGTATTTAATTCCGATGCAATTTCTGTGTTTCATCTTCAATAAGAAGGTCCAAAGGATACAGTAAACTTGAAGTGAAGCATCAGTGTCTATAACTAGTGTCACAGGAATGGTTCAAAACATAGTCAGTAAGAAGAGTCAGTCTTCGTGTACATAAGTCGGCATTGTGCCTTTTGTATTTAATTCCGATGCAATTTTTGTGTTTCATCGTCAATAAGAAGGTCCAAGGGATACAGTAAACCTGAAGTGATGCATCGGAATCTATAACTAGTGTCACAGGAATGGTTCAACAGCATAGACAGTAGGAAGAGAGAGTCTTCTTGTACTTAAGTCGGCATTGGGCCTTTTCTATTTAAATCCTATGCAATTTCTGTGTTTCATCGTCAATAAGTTGGTCCATGGGATATAGTAAACCTGGAGTGAAGCATCGGAATCTGTCCCTAGTGTCACAGGAATGGTTCAATACATAGACAGTAAGTAGGGTCAGTCTTCCTGTACTTATGTCGGCATTGTGCCTTTTGTATTTAATTCCGATGCAATTTCTGTGTTTCATCGTCAATAAGAAGGTCCAAGGGATACAGTAAACCTGGAGTTAAGCATCGGAATCTATAACTAGTGTCACAGGGATGGTTCAAAACATAGACAGTAATAAGAGTCAGTATTCTTGTACTTAAGTCGGCATTGTGCCTTTTGTATTTAATTCTGATGCAATTTCTGTGTTTCATCTTCAATATGAAGGTCCAACGGATACACTAAACCAGAAGGGTAGCATCAGAATCTGTAACTAGTGTCACAGGAATGGTTCAAACATAGTCAGTAAGAAGAGTCAGTCTTCTTGTACTTAAGTCGCCATTGTGCCTTTTGTATTTAATTCCGATGCAATTTCTGTGTTTCATCGTCAATAAGAAGGTCCAAGGGATACAGTAAACCTGAAGTGAAGCACCGGAATCTATAACTAGTGTTACGGGAATGGTTCAAAAGATAGACAGTAAGAAGAGTCAGTCTTCTTGTACTTTCGTCGGCATTGTGCCTTTTGTATTTAATTCCGATGCAATTTCTGTGTTTCATCTTCAATAAGAAGGTCCAAAGGATACAGTAAACTTGAAGTGAAGCATCAGTGTCTATAAGTAGTGTCACAGGAATGGTTCAAAACATAGTCAGTAAGAAGAGTCAGTCTTCGTGTACATAATTCGGCATTGTGCCTTTTGTATTTAATTCCGATGCAATTTTTGTGTTTCATCGTCAATAAGAAGGTCCAAGGGATACAGTAAACCTGAAGTGATGCATCGGAATCTATAACTAGTGTAACAGAAATGGTTCAAAGCATAGACAGTGGGAAGAGTCAGTATTCTTGTACTTAAGTCGGCATTGTGCCTTTTGTATTTAATTCCGATGCAATTTCTGTGTTTCATCGTCAATAAGAAGGTCCAAGGGATACAGTAAACCTGGAGTGAAGCATCGGAATCTATAACTAGTGTCACAGGAATGAATCAAAACATAGTCAGTAAGATGAGTCAGTCTTCTTGTACATAAGCCGGCATTGTGCCTTTTGTATTTAATTCCGATGCAATTTCTGTGTTTCATCATCAATAAGAAGGACCAAGGGATACAGTAAACCTGGAGTTAAGCATCGGAATCTATAACTAGTGTCACAGGGATGGTTCAAAACATAGACAGTAATAAGAGTCAGTATTCTTGTACTTAAGTCGGCATTGTGACTTTTGTATTTAATTCTGATGCAATTTCTGTGTTTCATCTTCAATATGAAGGTCCAAGGGATACACTAAACCAGAAGGGTAGCATCAGAATCTGTAACTAGTCTCACAGGAATGGTTCAAACATAGTCAGTAAGAAGAGTCAGTCTTCTTGTACTTAAGTCGCCATTGTGCCTTTTGTATTTAATTCCGATGCAATTTCTGTGTTTCATCGTCAATAAGAAGGTCCAAGGGATACAGTAAACCTGAAGTGAAGCACCGGAATCTATAACTAGTGTTACGGGAATGGTTCAAAAGATAGACAGTAAGAAGAGTCAGTCTTCTTGTACTTTCGTCGGCATTGTGCCTTTTGTATTTAATTCCGATGCAATTTCTGTGTTTCATCTTCAATAAGAAGGTCCAAAGGATACAGTAAACTTGAAGTGAAGCATCAGTGTCTATAACTAGTGTCACAGGAATTGTTGAAAACATAGTCAGTAAGAAGAGTCAGTCTTCGTGTACATAATTCGGCATTGTGCCTTTTGTATTTAATTCCGATGCAATTTTTGTGTTTCATCGTCAATAAGAAGGTCCGTGGGATATAGTAAACCTGGAGTGAAGCATCGGAATCTGTCGCTAGTGTCACAGGAATGGTTCAATACATAGACAGTGAGTAGGGTCAGTCTTCTTGTACTTAAGTCGGCATTGTGCCCTTTTTATTTAATTCCGATGCAATTTCTGTGTTTCATCTTCAATATGAAGGTCCAAGGGATACAGTAAACCTGAAGTGAAGCATCAGAGTCTATAACTAGTGTCACAGGTATGGTTCAAACCATAGTCAGTAAGTAGGGTCAGTCTTCTTGTACTTATGTCGGCATTGTGCCTTTTGTATTTAATTCCGATGCAATTTCTGTGTTTCATCGTCAATAAGAATGTCCAAGGGATACAGTAAACCTGAAGTGAAGCATCGGAATCTATAACTAGTGTAACAGGAATAGTTCAAAGCATAGACAGTGGGAGGAGTCAGTATTCTTGTACTTAAGTCAGCATTGTGCCTTTTGTATTTAATTCCGATGCAATTTCTGTGTTTCATCGTCAATAAGAAGGTCCAAGGGATACAGTAAACCTGAAGTGAAGCACCGGAATCTATAACTAGTGTTACAGGAATGGTTCAAAAGATAGACAGTAAGAAGAGGCAGTCTTCTTGTACTTTCGTCGGCATTGTGCCTATTGCATTTAATTCCGATGCAATTTCTGTGTTTCATCTTCAATAAGAAGGTCCAAAGGATACAGTAAACTTTAAGTGAAGCATCAGAGTCAATAACTAGTGTAACAGGAATGGTTCAATGCATAGACTGTGGGAAGAGTCAGTCTTCTTGTACTTAAGTCGGCATTGTGCCTTTTGTATTTAATTTCGATGCAATTTCTGTGTTTCATCGTCAATAAGAAGGTCCAAGGGATACAGTAAACATGGAGTGAAGCATCGGAATCTATAACTAGTGTCACAGGAATGAATCAAAACATAGTCAGTAAGATGAGTCAGTCTTCTTGTACTTAAGTCGGCATTGTGCCTTTTGTATTTAATTCCGATGCAATTTCTGTGTTTCATCGTCAATAAGAAGGTCCAAGGGATACAGTAAACATGGAGTGAAGCATCGGAATCTATAACTAGTGTCACAGGAATGAATCAAAACATAGTCAGTAAGATGAGTCAGTCTTCTTGTACTTAAGTCGGCATTGTGCCTTTTGTATTTAATTCCGATGCAATTTCTGTGTTTCATCGTCAATAAGAAGGTCCAAGGGATACAGTAAACCTGGAGTTAAGCATCGGAATCTATAACTAGTGTCACAGGGATGGTTCAAAACATAGACAGTAATAAGAGTCAGTATTCTTGTACTTAAGTCGGCATTGTGCCTTTTGTATTTAATTCTGATGCAATTTCTGTGTTTCATCTTCAATATGAAGGTCCAACGGATACACTAAACCAGAAGGGTAGCATCAGAATCTGTAACTAGTGTCACAGGAATGGTTCAAACATAGTCAGTAAGAAGAGTCAGTCTTCTTGTACTTAAGTCGCCATTGTGCCTTTTGTATTTAATTCCGATGCAATTTCTGTGTTTCATCGTCAATAAGAAGGTCCAAGGGATACAGTAAACCTGAAGTGAAGCACCGGAATCTATAACTAGTGTTACGGGAATGGTTCAAAAGATAGACAGTAAGAAGAGTCAGTCTTCTTGTACTTTCGTCGGCATTGTGCCTTTTGTATTTAATTCCGATGCAATTTCTGTGTTTCATCTTCAATAAGAAGGTCCAAAGGATACAGTAAACTTGAAGTGAAGCATCAGTGTCTATAAGTAGTGTCACAGGAATGGTTCAAAACATAGTCAGTAAGAAGAGTCAGTCTTCGTGTACATAATTCGGCATTGTGCCTTTTGTATTTAATTCCGATGCAATTTTTGTGTTTCATCGTCAATAAGAAGGTCCAAGGGATACAGTAAACCTGAAGTGATGCATCGGAATCTATAACTAGTGTAACAGAAATGGTTCAAAGCATAGACAGTGGGAAGAGTCAGTATTCTTGTACTTAAGTCGGCATTGTGCCTTTTGTATTTAATTCCGATGCAATTTCTGTGTTTCATCGTCAATAAGAAGGTCCAAGGGATACAGTAAACCTGGAGTGAAGCATCGGAATCTATAACTAGTGTCACAGGAATGAATCAAAACATAGTCAGTAAGATGAGTCAGTCTTCTTGTACTTAAGCCGGCATTGTGCCTTTTGTATTTAATTCCGATGCAATTTCTGTGTTTCATCATCAATAAGAAGGACCAAGGGATACAGTAAACCTGGAGTTAAGCATCGGAATCTATAACTAGTGTCACAGGGATGGTTCAAAACATAGACAGTAATAAGAGTCAGTATTCTTGTACTTAAGTCGGCATTGTGACTTTTGTATTTAATTCTGATGCAATTTCTGTGTTTCATGTTCAATATGAAGGTCCAAGGGATACACTAAACCAGAAGGGTAGCATCAGAATCTGTAACTAGTCTCACAGGAATGGTTCAAACATAGTCAGTAAGAAGAGTCAGTCTTCTTGTACTTAAGTCGCCATTGTGCCTTTTGTATTTAATTCCGATGCAATTTCTGTGTTTCATCGTCAATAAGAAGGTCCAAGGGATACAGTAAACCTGAAGTGAAGCACCGGAATCTATAACTAGTGTTACGGGAATGGTTCAAAAGATAGACAGTGGGAAGAGTCAGTATTCTTGTACTTAAGTCGGCATTGTGCCTTTTACATTTAATTCCGATGCAATTTCTGTGTTTCATCTTCAATAAGAAGGTCCAAAGGACACAGTAAACTTGAAGTGAAGCATCAGAGTCTGTAACTAGTGTCACAGGAATGGATCAAAACATAGTCAGTAAGAAGAGTCAGTCTTCTTGTACATATGTCGGCATTGTGCCTTTTGTATTTAATTCCGATGCAATTTTTGTGTTTCATCGTCAATAAGAAGGTCCAAGGGATACAGTAAACCTGAAGTGATGCATCGGAATCAATAACTAGTGTCACTGGAATGGTTCAAAACATAGACAGTAGGAAGAGAGAGTCTTCTTGTACTTAAGTCGGCATTTTGCCTTTTCTATTTAATTCCTATGCAATTTCTGTGTTTCATCGTCAATAAGAAGGTCCATGGGATATAGTAAACCTGGAGTGAAGCATCGGAATCTGTCGCTAGTGTCACAGGAATGGTTCAATACATAGACAGTGAGTAGGGTCAGTCTTCTTGTACTTAAGTCGGCATTGTGCCCTTTTTATTTAATTCCGATGCAATTTCTGTGTTTCATCTTCAATATGAAGGTCCAAGGGATACAGTAAACCTGAAGTGAAGCATCAGAGTCTATAACTAGTGTCACAGGTATGGTTCAAAACATAGTCAGTAAGTAGGGTCAGTCTTCTTGTACTTATGTCGGCATTGTGCCTTTTGTATTTAATTCCGATGCAATTTCTGTGTTTCATCGTCAATAAGAATGTCCAAGGGATACAGTAAACCTGAAGTGAAGCATCGGAATCTATAACTAGTGTAACAGGAATAGTTCAAAGCATAGACAGTGGGAGGAGTCAGTATTCTTGTACTTAAGTCAGCATTGTGCCTTTTGTATTTAATTCCGATGCAATATCTGTGTTTCATCGTCAATAAGAAGGTCCAAGGGATACAGTAAACCTGAAGTGAAGCACCGGAATCTATAACTAGTGTTACAGGAATGGTTCAAAAGATAGACAGTAAGAAGAGTCAGTCTTCTTGTACTTTCGTCGGCATTCTGCCTATTGCATTTAATTCCGATGCAATTTCTGTGTTTCATCTTCAATAAGAAGGTCCAAAGGATACAGTAAACTTTAAGTGAAGCATCAGAGTCTATAACTAGTGTAACAGGAATGGTTCAATGCATAGACTGTGGGAAGAGTCAGTCTTCTTGTACTTAAGTCGGCATTGTGCCTTTTGTATTTAATTTCGATGCAATTTCTATGTTTCATCGTCAATAAGAAGGTAAGAGGGATACAGTAAACCTGAAGTGAAGCATCGGAATCTATAACTAGTGTAACAGGAATGGTTCAAAGCATAGACAGCGGGGAAGAGTCAGTCTTCTTTTACTTAAGTCGGCATTGTGCATTTTGTATTTAATTCCAATGCAATTTCTGTGTTTCATCGTCAATAAGAAGGTCAGAGGGATACAGTAAACCTGAAGTGAAGCATCGGAATCTATAACTAGTGTCACAGGAATGGTTCAAAACATAGACAGTAGGAAGAGACTGTCTTCTTGTACTTAAGTCGGCCTTCTACCTTTTCTATATAATTCCTATGCAATTTCTGTGTTTCTTCGTCAATAAGAAGGTCCAATGGATATAGTAAACCTGGAGTGAAGCATCGGAATCTATAACTAGTGTCACAGCAATGGTTCAAAACATAGACAGTAAGTAGGGTCAGTCTTCGTGTACTTAAGTCGGCATTGTGCCTTTTTTATTTAATTCCGATGCAATTTCTGTGTTTCATCGTCAATGAGAAGGTCCAAGGGATACAGTAAACCTGGAGTGAAGCATCGGAATCTATGACTACTGTCACAGGAATGGTTCAAATCATCGACAGTAAAAAGAGTCAGTCTTCCTGTACTTAATTCGGTATTGTGCCTTTAGTATTTAATTCCGATGCAATTTATGTGTTTCATCGTTAAAAAGAAGGTCAGAGGGATACAGTAAATCTGAAGTCAAGCATCGGAATCTATAACTAGTGTGACAGGAATGGTTCAAAACATAGTCAGTAAGAGGAGTCAGTCTTCTTGTACTTAAGTCGGCATTGTGCCTTTTGTATTTAATTCCGATGCACGTTCTGTGTTTCATCGTCAACAAGAAGGTCCAAGGGATACAGTAAACCTGGAGTGAAGCATCGGAATCTATAACTAGTGACACAGGGATGGTTTAAAACATAGTCAGTGAGAAGAGTCAGTATTCTTGTACTTAAGACGGCATTGTGCCTTTTGTATTTAATTCTGATGCAATTTCTGTGTTTCATCGTCAATAAGAAGGTCCAAGGCATACAGTAAACCTGAAGTGAAGCACCGTAATCTATAACTCGTGTCACAGGTATGGTTCAAAGCATAGTCAGTAAGAAAAGTCAGTCTTCTTGTACTTAAGTCGGCATTGTGCCCTTTGTATTTAATTCCGATGCAATTTCTGTGTTTCTTCGACAATAAGGAGGTCCAAGGGATACAGTAAACCTGGAGTGAAGCATCGGAATCTATAACTAGTGTCACAGGAATGGTTCAAATCATAGTCGGTAAGAAGAGTCAGTCTTCTTGTACTTAAGTCGGCATTCTGCCTTTTGTATTTAATTCCGATGCAATTTCTTTGTTTTATCGTCAATAAGAAGGTCCAAGGGATACAGTAAACCTGGAGTGAAGCATCGGAATCTATAACTAGTGTTACAGGAATGGTTCAAAAGATAGACAGTAAGAAGAGTCAGTCTTCTTGTACTTTCGTCGGCATTGTGCCTATTGCATTTAATTCCGATGCAATTTCTGTGTTTCATCGTCAATGAGAAGGTCCAAGGGATACAGTAAACCTGGAGTGAAGCATCGGAATCTATAACTAGTGTCACAGGAATGAATCAAACATAGTCAGTAACAAGAGTCAGTCTCTTTGTACTTAAGTCGGCATTGTGCCTTTTGTATTTAATTCCGATGCAATTTCTGTGTTTCATCGTCAATAAGAAGGTCCAAGGGATACAGTAAACCTGAAGTGAAGCACCGGAATCTATAACTAGTGTTACGGGAATGGTTCAAAAGATAGACAGTAAGAAGAGTCAGTCTTCTTGTACTTTCGTCGGCATTGTGCCTTTTGTATTTAATTCCGATGCAATTTCTGTGTTTCATCTTCAATAAGAAGGTCCAAAGGATACAGCAAACCAGAAGTGAAGCATCAGAGTCTATAACTACTGTCACAGGAACGGTTCAAAACATCGACAGCAAGAACAGTCAGTCTTCTTGTACGTAAGTCGGCATTGTGCCTTTTTTATTGAATTCCGATGCAATTTCTGTGTTTCATCGTCAATAAGAAGGTCCAAGGGATACAGTAAACCTGGAGTTAGGCATCGGAATCTATAACTAGTGTCACAGGGATGGTTCAAAACATAGACAGTAATAAGAGTCAGTATTCTTGTACTTAAGTCGGCATTGTGCCTTTTACATTTAATTCCGATGCAATTTCTGTGTTTCATCTTCAATAAGAAGGTCCAAAGGACACAGTAAACTTGAAGTGAAGCATCAGAGTCTGTAACTAGTGTCACAGGAATGGATCAAAACATAGTCAGTAAGAAGAGTCAGTCTTCTTGTACATATGTCGGCATTGTGCCTTTTGTATTTAATTCCGATGCAATTTTTGTGTTTCATCGTCAATAAGAAGGTCCAAGGGATACAGTAAACCTGAAGTGATGCATCGGAATCAATAACTAGTGTCACTGGAATGGTTCAAAACATAGACAGTAGGAAGAGAGAGTCTTCTTGTACTTAAGTCGGCATTTTGCCTTTTCTATTTAATTCCTATGCAATTTCTGTGTTTCATCGTCAATAAGAAGGTCCATGGGATATAGTAAACCTGGAGTGAAGCATCGGAATCTGTCGCTAGTGTCACAGGAGTGGTTCAATACATAGACAGTGAGTAGGGTCAGTCTTCTTGTACTTAAGTCGGCATTGTGCCCTTTTTATTTAATTCCGATGCAATTTCTGTGTTTCATCTTCAATATGAAGGTCCAAGGGATACAGTAAACCTGAAGTGAAGCATCAGAGTCTATAACTAGTGTCACAGGTATGGTTCAAAACATAGTCAGTAAGTAGGGTCAGTCTTCTTGTACTTATGTCGGCATTGTGCCTTTTGTATTTAATTCCGATGCAATTTCTGTGTTTCATCGTCAATAAGAATGTCCAAGGGATACAGTAAACCTGAAGTGAAGCATCGGAATCTATAACTAGTGTAACAGGAATAGTTCAAAGCATAGACAGTGGGAGGAGTCAGTATTCTTGTACTTAAGTCAGCATTGTGCCTTTTTATTTAATTCCGATGCAATATCTGTTTTTCATCGTCAATAAGAAGGTCCAAGGGATACAGTAAACCTGAAGTGAAGCACCGGAATCTATAACTAGTGTTACAGGAATGGTTCAAAAGATAGACAGTAAGAAGAGTCAGTCTTCTTGTACTTTCGTCGGCATTCTGCCTATTGCATTTAATTCCGATGCAATTTCTGTGTTTCATCTTCAATAAGAAGGTCCAAAGGATACAGTAAACTTTAAGTGAAGCATCAGAGTCTATAACTAGTGTAACAGGAATGGTTCAATGCATAGACTGTGGGAAGAGTCAGTCTTCTTGTACTTAAGTCGGCATTGTGCCTTTTGTATTTAATTTCGATGCAATTTCTATGTTTCATCGTCAATAAGAAGGTAAGAGGGATACAGTAAACCTGAAGTGAAGCATCGGAATCTATAACTAGTGTAACAGGAATGGTTCAAAGCATAGACAGCGGGGAAGAGTCAGTCTTCTTTTACTTAAGTCGGCATTGTGCATTTTGTATTTAATTCCAATGCAATTTCTGTGTTTTATCGTCAATAAGAAGGTCAGAGGGATACAGTAAACCTGAAGTGAAGCATCGGAATCTATAACTAGTGTCACAGGAATGGTTCAAAACATAGACAGTAGGAAGAGACTGTCTTCTTGTACTTAAGTCGGCCTTCTACCTTTTCTATATAATTCCTATGCAATTTCTGTGTTTCTTCGTCAATAAGAAGGTCCAATGGATATAGTAAACCTGGAGTGAAGCATCGGAATCTATAACTAGTGTCACAGCAATGGTTCAAAACATAGACAGTAAGTAGGGTCAGTCTTCGTGTACTTAAGTCGGCATTGTGCCTTTTTTATTTAATTCCGATGCAATTTCTGTGTTTCATCGTCAATGAGAAGGTCCAAGGGATACAGTAAACCTGGAGTGAAGCATCGGAATCTATGACTACTGTCACAGGAATGGTTCAAATCATCGACAGTAAAAAGAGTCAGTCTTCCTGTACTTAATTCGGTATTGTGCCTTTAGTATTTAATTCCGATGCAATTTATGTGTTTCATCGTTAAAAAGAAGGTCAGAGGGATACAGTAAATCTGAAGTCAAGCATCGGAATCTATAACTAGTGTGACAGGAATGGTTCAAAACATAGTCAGTAAGAGGAGTCAGTCTTCTTGTACTTAAGTCGGCATTGTGCCTTTTGTATTTAATTCCGATGCACGTTCTGTGTTTCATCGTCAACAAGAAGGTCCAAGGGATACAGTAAACCTGGAGTGAAGCATCGGAATCTATAACTAGTGACACAGGGATGGTTTAAAACATAGTCAGTGAGAAGAGTCAGTATTCTTGTACTTAAGACTGCATTGTGCCTTTTGTATTTAATTCTGATGCAATTTCTGTGTTTCATCGTCAATAAGAAGGTCCAAGGCATACAGTAAACCTGAAGTGAAGCACCGTAATCTATAACTCGTGTCACAGGTATGGTTCAAAGCATAGTCAGTAAGAAAAGTCAGTCTTCTTGTACTTAAGTCGGCATTGTGCCCTTTGTATTTAATTCCGATGCAATTTCTGTGTTTCTTCGACAATAAGGAGGTCCAAGGGATACAGTAAACCTGGAGTGAAGCATCGGAATCTATAACTAGTGTCACAGGAATGGTTCAAATCATAGTCGGTAAGAAGAGTCAGTCTTCTTGTACTTAAGTCGGCATTCTGCCTTTTGTATTTAATTCCGATGCAATTTCTTTGTTTTATCGTCAATAAGAAGGTCCAAGGGATACAGTAAACCTGGAGTGAAGCATCGGAATCTATAACTAGTGTTACAGGAATGGTTCAAAAGATAGACAGTAAGAAGAGTCAGTCTTCTTGTACTTTCGTCGGCATTGTGCCTATTGCATTTAATTCCGATGCAATTTCTGTGTTTCATCGTCAATGAGAAGGTCCAAGGGATACAGTAAACCTGGAGTGAAGCATCGGAATCTATAACTAGTGTCACAGGAATGAATCAAACATAGTCAGTAACAAGAGTCAGTCTCTTTGTACTTAAGTCGGCATTGTGCCTTTTGTATTTAATTCCGATGCAATTTCTGTGTTTCATCGTCAATAAGAAGGTCCAAGGGATACAGTAAAACTGGAGTTAAGCATCGGAATCTATAACTAGTGTCACAGGGATGGTTCAAAACATAGACAGTAATAAGAGTCAGTATTCTTGTACTTAAGTCGGCATTGTGCCTTTTGTATTTAATTCTGATGCAATTTCTGTGTTTCATCTTCAATATGAAGGTCCAAGGGATACATTAAACCTGAAGTGTAGCATCAGAATCTATAACTAGTGTCACAGGAATGGTTCAAACATAGTCAGTAAGAAGAGTCAGTCTTCTTGTACTTAAGTCGGCATTGTGCCTTTTGTATTTATTTCCGATGCAATTTCTGTGTTTCATCTTCAATAAGAAGGTCCAAGGGATACAGTAAACCTGAAGTGAGGCGACGGAATCAATAACTAGTGTCACATGAATGGTTCAAATCATAGTCAGTAAGAAGAGTCAGTCTTCTTGTACTTAAGTCCGCATTGTGACTTTTGTATTTAATTCCGATGCAATTTCTGTGTTTCATCGTCAATAACAAGGTCCAAGGGATACAGTAAACCTGGAGTGAAGCATCGGAATCTATAACTATTGTCACAGGAATGAAGGAAAACATAGACAGTAAGAAGTGTCAGTCTTCTTGTACTTAAGTCGGGAATGTGTCTTTTGTATTTAATTCCGATGCAATTTCGGGGTTTCATCGTCAATAAGAAGGTCCAAGGGACACAGTAAACCTGGAGTTAAACATCGGAATCTATAACTAGTGTCACAGGGATGGATGAAAACCTAGTCAGTAAGAAGAGTCAGTATTCTTGTACTTAAGTCGGCATTGTGCCTTTTGTATTTTATTCCGATGCAATTTCTATGTTTCATCTTCAATATGAAGGTCCAAGGGATACAGTAAACCAGAAGTGAAGCATCAGAGTCTATAACTACTGTCACAGGAACGGTTCAAAACATCGACAGCAAGAACAGTCAGTCTTCTTGTACGTAAGTCGGCATTGTGCCTTTTTTATTGAATACCGATGCAATTTCTGTGTTTCATCGTCAATACGAAGGTCCAAGGGATACAGTAAACCTGGAGTGATGAATCGGAATCTACAACCACTGTCACAGGAATGGTGCAAAGCATCGACAGCAAGAAGAGTCAGTCTTCTTGTACTTAAGTCGGCATTGTGCCTTTTGTATTTTTTTCCGATGCAATTTCTGTGTTTCATCTTCATAAGAAGGTCCAAGGGATACAGTAAACCTGAAGTGAAGCACCGGAATCTATAACTAGTGTCACATGGATGGTTCAAATCATAGTCAGTAAGAAGAGTCAGTCTTCTTGTACTTAAGACGCCATTGTGCCTTTTGTATTTAATTCCGATGCAATTTCTGTGTTTCATCGTCAATGAGAAGGTCCAAGGGATAGAGTAAACCTGAAGTGAAGCACCGGAATCTATAACTTGTGTTACGGGAATGGTCCAAAATATAGACAGTAAGAAGAGTCAGTCTTCTTGTACTTTCGTCGGCATTGTGCCTTTCGTATTTAATTCCGATGCAATTTCTGTGTTTCATCTTCAATAAGAAGGTCCAAAGGATACAGCAAACCAGAAGTGAAGCATCAGAGTCTATAACTACTGTCACAGGAACGGTTCAAAACATCGACAGCAAGAACAGTCAGTCTTCTTGTACGTAAGTCGGCATTGTGCCTTTTTTATTGAATTCCGATGCAATTTCTGTGTTTCATCGTCAATAAGAAGGTCCAAGGGATACAGTAAACCTGGAGTTAGGCATCGGAATCTATAACTAGTGTCACAGGGATGGTTCAAAACATAGACAGTAATAAGAGTCAGTATTCTTGTACTTAAGTCGGCATTGTGCCTTTTGTATTTAATTCTGATGCAATTTCTGTGTTTCATCTTCAATATGAAGGTCCAAGGGATACACTAAACCAGAAGGGTAGCATCAGAATCTGTAACTAGTGTCACAGGAATGGTTCAAACATAGTCAGTAAGAAGAGTCAGTCTTCTTGTACTTAAGTCGCCATTGTGCATTTTGTATTTAATTCCGATGCAATTTCTGTGTTTCATCGTCAATAAGAAGGTCCAAGGGATACAGTAAACCTGAAGTGAAGCACCGGAATCTATAACTAGTGTTACGGGAATGGTTCAAAAGATAGACAGTAAGAAGAGTCAGTCTTCTTGTACTTTCGTCGGCATTGTGCCTTTTGTATTTAATTCCGATGCAATTTCTGTGTTTCATCTTCAATAAGAAGGTCCAAAGGATACAGTAAACTTGAAGTGAAGCATCAGTGTCTATAACTAGTGTCACAGGAATGGTTCAAAACATAGTCAGTAAGAAGAGTCAGTCTTCGTGTACATAATTCGGCATTGTGCCTTTTGTATTTAATTCCGATGCAATTTTTGTGTTTCATCGTCAATAAGAAGGTCCAAGGGATACAGTAAACCTGAAGTGATGCATCGGAATCTATAACGAGTGTAACAGAAATGGTTCAAAGCATAGACAGTGGGAAGAGTCAGTATTCTTGTACTTAAGTCGGCATTGTGCCTTTTGTATTTAATTCCGATGCAATTTCTGTGTTTAATGGTCAATAAGAAGGTCCAAGGGATACAGTAAACCTGGAGTGAAGCATCGGAATCTATAACTAGTGTCACAAGAATTAATCAAAGCATAGTAAGTAAGATGAGTCAGTCTTCTTGTACTTAAGTCGGCATTGTGCCTTTTGTATTTAATTCCGATGCAATTTCTGTGTTTCATCGTCAATAAGAAGGTCCAAGGGATACAGTAAACCTGGAGTTAAGCATCGGAATCTATAACTAGTGTCACAGGGATGGTTCAAAACATAGACAGTAATAAGAGTCAGTATTCTTGTACTTAAGTCGGCATTGTGCCTTTTGTATTTAATTCTGATGCAATTTCTGTGTTTCATCTTCAATATGAAGGTCCAAGGGATACACTAAACCAGAAGGGTAGCATCAGAATCTGTAACTAGTGTCACAGGAATGGTTCAAACATAGTCAGTAAGAAGAGTCAGTCTTCTTGTACTTAAGTCGCCATTGTGCCTTTTGTATTTAATTCCGATGCAATTTCTGTGTTTCATCGTCAATAAGAAGGTCCAAGGGATACAGTAAACCTGAAGTGAAGCACCGGAATCTATAACTAGTGTTACGGGAATGGTTCAAAAGATAGACAGTAAGAAGAGTCAGTCTTCTTGTATTTTCGTCGGCATTGTGCCTTTTGTATTTAATTCCGATGCAATTTCTGTGTTTCATCTTCAATAAGAAGGTCCAAAGGATACAGTAAACTTAAAGTGAAGCATCAGTGTCTATAACTAGTGTCACAGGAATGGTTCAAAACATAGTCAGTAAGAAGAGTCAGTCTTCGTGTAAATAATTCGGCATTGTGCCTTTTGTATTTAATTCCGATGCAATTTTTGTGTTTCATCGTCAATAAGAAGGTCCAAGGGGTACAGTAAACCTGAAGTGATGCATCGGAATCTATAACTAGTGTAACAGAAATGGTTCAAAGCATAGACAGTGGGAAGAGTCAGTATTCTTGTACTTAAGTCGGCATTGTGCCTTTTGTATTTAATTCCGATGCAATTTCTGTGTTTCATCGTCAATAAGAAGGTCCACGGGATACAGTAAACCTGAAGTGAAGCACCGGAATCTATAACTAGTGTTACGGGAATGGTTCAAAAGATATACAGTAAGAAGAGTCAGTCTTCTTGTACTGTCGTCGGCATTGTGGCTTTTACATTTAATTCCGATGCAATTTCTGTGTTTCATCTTCAATAAGAAGGTCCAAAGGATACAGTAAACTTGAAGTGAAGCATCAGCGTCTGTAACTAGTGTCACAGGAATAGATCAAAACATAGTCAGCAAGAAGAGTCAGTCTTCTTGTACATATGTCGGCATTGTGCCTTTTGTATTTAATTCCGATGCAATTTTTGTGTTTCATCGTCAATAAGAAGGTCCAAGGGATACAGTAAACCTGAAGTGATGCATCGGAATCAATAACTAGTGTCACAGGAATGGTTCAAAACATAGACAGTAGGAAGAGAGAGTCTTCTTGTACTTAAGTCGGCATTGTGCCTTTTCTATTATTTCCTATGCAATTTCTGTGTTTCATCGTCAATAAGAAGGTCCATGGGATATAGTAAACCTGGAGTGAAGCATCGGAATCTGTCGCTAGTGTCACAGGAATGGTTCAATACATAGACAGTGAGTAGGGTCAGTCTTCTTGTACTTAAGTCGGCATTGTGCCCTTTTTATTTAATTCCGATGCAATTTCTGTGTTTCATCTTCAATATAAAGGTCCAAGGGATACAGTAAACCTGAAGTGAAGCATCAGAGTCTATAACTAGTGTCACAGGTATGGTTCAAAACATAGTCAGTAAGTAGGGTCAGTCTTCTTGTACTTATGTCGGCATTGTGCCTTTTGTATTTAATTCCGATGCAATTTCTGTGTTTCATCGTCAATAAGAAGGTAAGAGGGATACAGTAAACCTGAAGTGAAGCATCGGAATCTATAACTAGTGTAACAGGAATGGTTCAAAGCATAGACAGCGGGGAAGAGTCAGTCTTCTTTTACTTAAGTCGGCATTGTGCATTTTGTATTTAATTCCAATGCAATTTCTGTGTTTCATCGTCAATGAGAAGGTCCAAGGGATACAGTAAACCTGAAGTGAAGCACCGTAATCTATAACTCGTGTCACAGGTATGGTTCAAAGCATAGTCAGTAAGAAAAGTCAGTCTTCTTGTATTTAAGTCGGCATTGTGCCCTTTGTATTTAATTCCGATGCAATTTCTGTGTTTCTTCGACAATAAGGAGGTCCAAGGGATACAGTAAACCTGGAGTGAAGCATAGGAATCTATAACTAGTGTCACAGCAATGGTTCAAAACATAGACAGTAAGTAGGGTCAGTCTTCGTGTACTTAAGTCGGCATTGTGCCTTTTTTATTTAATTCCGATGCAATTTCTGTGTTTCATCGTCAATGAGAAGGTCCAAGGGATACAGTAAACCTGGAGTGAAGCATCGGAATCTATAACTACTGTCACAGGAATGGTTCAAAACATCGACAGTAAGAAGAGTCAGTCTTCCTGTACTTAATTCGGTATTGTGCCTTTAGTATTTAATTCCGATGCAATTTATGTGCTTCATCGTTAAAAAGAAGGTCAGAGGGATACAGTAAATCTGAAGTCAAGCATCGGAATCTATAACTAGTGTGACAGGAATGGTTCAAAACATAGTCAGTAAGAGGAGTCAGTCTTCTTGTACTTAAGTCGGCATTGTGCCTTTTGTATTTAATTCCGATGCACGTTCTGTGTTTCATCGTCAACAAGAAGGTCCAAGGGATACAGTAAACCTGGAGTGAAGCATCGGAATCTATAACTAGTGACACAGGGATGGTTTAAAACATAGGCAGTGAGAAGAGTCAGTATTCTTGTACTTAAGTCGGCATTGTGCCTTTTGTATTTAATTCCAATGCAATTTCTGTGTTTCATCGTCAATAAGAAGGTCCAAGGCATACAGTAAACCTGACGTGAAGCACCGTAACCTATAACTCGTGTCACAGGTATGGTTCAAAGCATAGTCAGTAAGAAAAGTCAGTCTTCTTGTACTTAAGTCGGCATTGTGCCCTTTGTATTTAATTCCGATGCAATTTCTGTGTTTCTTCGACAATAAGGAGGTCCAAGGGATACAGTAAACCTGGAGGGAAGCATCGGAATCTATAACTAGTGTCACAGGAATGGTTCATATCATAGTCGGTAAGAAGAGTCAGTCTTCTTGTACTTAAGTCGGCATTGTGCCTTTTGTATTTAATTCCGATGCAATTTCTGTGTTTCATCGTCAATAAGAAGGTCCAAGGGATACAGTAAACCTGGAGTGAAGCATCGGAATCTATAACTAGTGTCACAGGAATGAATCAAAACATAGTCAGTAAGAAGAGTCAGTCTTCTTGTACTTAAGTCGGCATTGTGCCTTTTGTATTTAATTCCGATGCAATTTCTGTGTTTCATCGTCATTAAGAAGGTCCAAGGGATACAGTAAACCTGGAGTTAAGCATCGGAATCTATAACTAGTGTCACAGGGATGGTTCAAAACATAGACAGTAATAAGAGTCAGTATTCTTGTACTTAAGTCGGCATTGTGCCTTTTGTATTTATTTCCGATGCAATTTCTGTGTTTTATCTTCAATAAGAAGGTCCAAGGGATACAGTAAACCTGAAGTGAGGCGACGGAATCAATAACTAGTGCCACATGAATGGTTCAAATCATAGTCAGTAAGAAGAGTCAGTCTTCTTGTACTTAAGTCCGCATTGTGCCTTTTGTATTTAATTCCGATGCAATTTCTGTGTTTCATAGTCAATAACAAGGTCCAAGGGATACAGTAAACCTGGAGTGAAGCATCGGAATCTATAACTATTGTCACAGGAATGAATGATAACATAGACAGTAAGAAGTGTCAGTCTTCTTGTACTTAAGTCGGCAATGTGTCTTTTGTATTTAATTCCGATGCAATTTCTGGGTTTCATAGTCAATAAGAAGGTCCAAGGGACACAGTAAACCTGGAGTTAAACATCGGAATCTATAACTAGTGTCACAGGGATGAATGAAAACCTAGTCAGTAAGAAGAGTCAGTATTCTTGTACTTAAGTCGGCATTGTGCCTTTTGTATTAATTTCCGATGCAATTTCTATGTTTCATCTTCAATATGAAGGTCCAAGGGATACAGTACACCAGAAGTGAAGCATCAGAGTCTATAACTACTGTCACAGGAACGGTTCAAAACATCGACAGCAAGAACAGTCAGTCTTCTTGTACGTAAATCGGCATTGTGCCTTTTTTATTGAATTCCGATGCAATTTCTGTGTTTCATCGTCAATACGAAGGTCCAAGGGATACAGTAAACCTGGAGCGAAGAATCGGAATCTATAACCACTGTCACAGGAATGGTGCAAAGCATCGACAGCAAGAAGAGTCAGTCTTCTTGTACTTAAGTCGGCATTGTGTCTTTTGTATTTTTTTCCGATGCAATTTCTGTGTTTCATCTTCATTAAGAAGGTCCAAGGGATACAGTAAACCTGAAGTGAAGCACCGGAATCTATAACTAGTGTCACATGGATGGTTCAAATCATAGTCAGTAAGAAGAGTCAGTCTTCTTGTACTTAAGTCGCCATTATGCCTTTTGTATTTAATTCCGATGCAATTTCTGTGTTTCATCGTCAATGAGAAGGTCCAAGGGACACAGTAAACCTGGAGTTAAACATCGGAATCTATAACTTGTGTTACGGGAATGGTCCAAAAGATAGACAGTAAGAAGAGTCAGTCTTCTTGTACTTTCGTCGGCATTGTGCCTTTTGTATCTAATTCCGATGCAATTTCTGTGTTTCATCTTCAATAAGAAGGTCCAAAGGATACAGCAAACCAGAAGTGAAGCATCAGAGTCTATAACTACTGTCACAGGAACGGTTCAAAACATCGACAGCAAGAGTAGTCAGTCTTCTTGTACATATGTCGGCATTGTGCCTTTTGTATTTAATTCCGATGCAATTTTTGTGTTTCATCGTCAATAAGAAGGTCTAAGGGATACAGTAAACCTGAAGTGATGCATCGGAAACTATAACTAGTGTCACAGGAATGGTTCAAAACATAGACAGTAGGAAGAGAGAGTCTTCTTGTACTTAAGTCGGCATTGTGCCTTTTCTATTTAATTCCTATGCAATTTCTGTGTTTCATCGTCAATAAGAAGGTCCATGGGAAATAGTAAACCTGGAGTGAAGCATCGGAATCTGTCGCTAGTGTCACAGGAATGGATCAATACATAGACAGTGAGTAGGGTCAGTCTTCTTGTACTTAAGTCGGCATTGTGCCCTTTTTATTTAATCCCGATGCAATTTCTGTGTTTCATCTTCAATATGAAGGTCCAAGGGATACAGTAAACCTGAAGTGAAGCATCAGAGTCCATAACTAGTGTCACAGGTATGGTTCAAAACATAGTCAGTAAGTAGGGTCAGTCTTCTTGTACTTATGTCGGCATTGTGCCTTTTGTATTTAATTCCGATGCAATTTCTGTGTTTCATCGTCAATAAGAATGTCCAAGGGATACAGTAAACCTGAAGTGAAGCATCGGAATCTATAACTAGTGTAACAGGAATGGTTCAAAGCATAGACAGTGGGAGGAGTCAGTATTCTTGTACTTAAGTCAGCATTGTGCTTTTTGTATTTAATTCCGATGCAATTTCTGGGTTTCATCGTCAATATGAAGGTCCAAGGGATACAGTAAACCAGAAGTGAAGCATCAGAGTCTATAACTACTGTCACAGGAACGGTTCAAAACATCGACAGCAAGAGCAGTCAGTCTTCTTGTACGTAAGTCGGCATTGTGCCTTTTTTATTGAATTCCGATGCAATTTCTGTGTTTCATCGTCAATACGAAGGTCCAAGGGATACAGTAAACCTGGAGTGAAGAATCGGAATCTATAACCACTGTCACAGGAATGGTGCAAAGCATCGACAGCAAGAAGAGTCAGTCTTCTTGTACTTAAGTCGGCATTGTGCCTTTTGTATTTTTTTCCGATGCAATTTCTGTTTTTCATCTTCATTAAGAAGGTCCAAGGGATACAGTAAACTTGAAGTGAAGCATCAGTGTCTATAACTAGTGTCACAGGAATGGTTCAAAACATAGTCAGTAAGAAGAGTCAGTCTTCGTGTACATAATTCGGCATTGTGCCTTTTGTATTTAATTCCGATGCAGTTTTTGTGTTTCATCGTCAATAAGAAGGTCCAAGGGATACAGTAAACCTGAAGTGATGCATCGGAATCTATAACTAGTGTAACAGAAATGGTTCAACACATAGACAGTGGGAAGAGTCAGTATTCTTGTACTTAAGTCGGCATTGTGCCTTTTGTATTTAATTCCGAAGCAATTTCTGTGTTTCATCGTCAATAAGAAGGTCCAAGGGATACAGTAAACCTGAAGTGAAGCACCGGAATCTATAACTAGTGTTACGGGAATGGTTCAAAAGATAGACAGTAAGAAGAGTCAGTCTTCTTGTACTTTCGTCGGCATTGTGCCTTTTGCATTTAATTCCGATGCAATTTTTGTGTTTCATCTTCAATAAGAAGGTCCAAACGGTACAGTAAACTTGAAGTGAAGCATCAGAGTCTGTAACTAGTGTCACAGGAATGGATCAAAACATAGTCAGTAAGAAGAGTCAGTCTTCTTGAACAAAAGTCGGCATTGTGCCTTTTGTATTTAATTCCGATGCAATTTTTGTGTTTCATCGTCAATAAGAAGGTCCAAGGGATACAGTAAACCTGAAGTGATGCATCGGAATCTATAACTAGTGTCACAGGAATGGTTCAAAAGATAGACAGTAAGAAGAGTCAGTATTCTTGTACTTTCGTCGGCATTGTGCCTTTTGCATTTAATTCCGATGCAATTTCTGTGTTTCATCTTCAATAAGAAGGTCCAAAGGATACAGTAAACTTGAAGTGAAGCATCAGAGTCTATAACTAGTGTAACAGGAATGGTTCAAAGCATAGACTGTGTGAAGAGTCAGTCTTCTTGTACTTAAGTCGGCATTGTGCCTTTTGTATTTAATTTCGATGCAATTTCTATGTTTCATCGTCAATAAGAAGGTAAGAGGGAAACAGTAAACCTGAAGTGAAGCATCGGAAACTATAACTAGTGTAACAGGAATGGTTCGAAGCATAGACAGCGGGGAAGAGTCAGTCTTCTTGTACTTAAGTCGGCATTGTGCATTTTGTATTTAATTCCAATGCAATTTCTGTGTTTCATCGTCAATAAGAAGGTCAGAGGGATACAGTAAACCTGAAGTGAAGCATCGGAATCTATAACTAGTGTCACAGGAATGGTTCAAAACATAGACAGTAGGAAGAGACTGTCTTCTTGTACTTAAGTCGGCCTTCTACCTTTTCTATATAATTCCTATGCAATTTCTGTGTTTCTTCGTCAATAAGAAGGTCCAATGGATATAGTAAACCTGGAGTGAAGCATCGGAATCTATAACTAGTGTCACAGGAATGGTTCAAAACATAGACAGTAAGTAGGGTCAGTCTTCGTGTACTTAAGTCGGCATTGTGCCTTTTTTATTTAATTCCGATGCAATTTCTGGGTTTCATCGTCAATAAGAAGGTCCAAGGGACACAGTAAACCTGGAGTAAAAACATCGGAATCTATAACTATTGTCACAGGAATGAATGAAAACATAGACATTAAGAAGTGTCAGTCTTCTTGTACTTAAGTCGGCAATGTGCCTTTTGTATTTAATTCCGATGCACTTTCTGGGTTTCATCGTCAATAAGAAGGTCCAAGGGACACAGTAAACCTGGAGTTAAACATCGGAATCTATAACTAGTGTCACAGTGATGGATGAAAACCTAGACAGTAAGAAGAGTCAGTATTCTTGTACTTAAGTCGGCATTGTGCCTTTTATATTGAATTCCGATGCAATTTCTGTGTTTCATCGTCAATAAGAAGGTCCAAGGGATACAGTAAACCTCGAGTGAAGCATCGGAATCTATAACTACTGTCACAGGAATGGTGCAAAGCATCGACAGCAAGAAGAGTCAGTCTTCCTGTACTTAAGTCGGCATTGTGCCTTTTGTATTCTTTTCCGATGCAATTTCTGTGTTTCATCTTCATTAAGAAGGTCCAAGGGATACAGTAAACCTGAAGTGAAGCACCGGAATCTATAACTAGTGTCACATGGATGGTTCAAATCATAGTCAGTAAGAAGAGGCAGTCTTCTTGTACATAAGTCGCCATTGTGCCTTTTGTATTTAATTCCGATGCAATTTCTGTGTTTCATCGTCAATGAGAAGGTCCAAGGGATACAGTAAACCTGAAGTGAAGCACCGGAATCTATAACTTGTGTTACGGGAATGGTCCAAAAGATAGACAGTAAGAAGAGTCAGTATTCTTGTACTTTCGTCGGCATTGTGCCTTTTGTATTTAATTCCGATGCAATTTCTGTGTTTCATCTTCAATAGGATGGTCCAAAGGATACAGTAAACTTGAAGTGAAGCATCAGTGTCTATAACTAGTGTCACAAGAATGGTTCAAAACATAGTAAGAAGAGTCAGTCTTCGTGTACATAAGTCGGCATTGTGCCTTTTGGATTTAATTCCGATGCAATTTTTGTGTTTCATCGTCAATAAGAAGGTCCAAGGGATACAGTAAACCTGAAGTGATGCATCGGAATCTATAACTAGTGTAACAGGAATGGTGCAAAGCATAGACAGTGGGAAGAGTCAGTATTCTTGTACATAAGTCGGCATTGTGCCTTTTGTATTTAATTCCGATGCAATTTCTGTGTTTCATCGTCAATAAGTAGGTCCAAGGGATACAGTAAACCTGAAGTGAAGCACCGGAATCAATAACTAGTGTTACAGGAATGGTTCAAAAGATAGACAGTAAGAAGAGTCAGTCTTCTTGTACTTTCGTCGGCATTGTGCCTTTTGCATTTAATTCCGATGCAATTTCTGTGTTTCATCTTCAATAAGAAGGTCCAAAGGATACAGTAAACTTGAAGTGAAGCATCAGAGTCTGTAACTAGTGTCACAGGAATGGATCAAAACATAGTCAGTAAGAAGAGTCAGTCTTCTTGTACATAAGTCGGCATTGTGCCTTTTGTATTGAATTCCGATGCAATTTTTGTGTTTCATCGTCAATAAGAAAGTCCAAGGGATACAGTAAACCTGAAGTGATGCATCGGAATCTATAACTAGTGTCACAGGAATGGTTCAAATCATAGACAGTAGGAGGAGACAGTGTTCTTTTACTTAAGTCGGCATTGTGCCTTTTCTATTTAATTCCTATGCAATTTCTATGTTTCATCGTCAATAAGAAGGTCCAAGGGATATAGTAAAAATGGAGTGAAGCATCGGAAACAATAACTGGTGTCACAGGAATGGTTCAAAACATAGAGATTAAGTAGGGTCAGTCTTCTTGTACTTAAGTTGGCATTGTGCCTTTTGTATTTAATTCCGATGCAATTTCTGTGATTCATCGTCAATAAGAAGGTCCAAGGGATACAGTAAACCTGAAGTGAAGCATCGGAATCTATAACTAGTGTAACAGGAGTGGTTCAAAGCACAGACTGTGGGATGAGTCAGTCTTCTTGTACTTAAGTCGGCATTGTGCCTTTTGTATTTAATTTCGATGCAATTTCTATGTTTCATCGTCAATAAGAAGGTAAGAGGGATACAGTTAACCTGAAGTGAAGCAGCGGAATCTATAACTAGTGTAATAGGAACGGTTCAAAGCATAGACAGTGGGAAGAGTCAGTCTTCTTGTACTTAAGTCGGCATTGCGCATTTTGTATTTATTCCAATGCAATTTCTGTGTTCCATCGTCAATAAGAAGGTCAGAGGGATACAGTAAACCTGAAGTGAAGCATCGGAATCTATAACTAGTGTCACAGGAATGGTTCAAAACATAGACAGTAGGAAGAGACTGTCTTCTTGTACTTAAGTCGGCCTTCTACCTTTTCTATATAATTCCTATGCAATTTCTGTGTTTCTTCGTCAATAAGAAGGTCCAATGGATATAGTAAATCTGGTGTGAAGCATCGGAATCTATAATTAGTGTCACAGGAATGGTTCAAAACATAGACAGTAAGTAGTTTCAGTCTTCGTGTACTTAAGTCGGCATAGTGCCTTTTTTATTTAATTCCGATGCAATTTCTGTGTTTCATCGTCAATGTGAAGGTCCAAGGGATACAGTAAACCTGGAGTGAAGCATCGGAATCTATAACTACTGTCACAGGAATGGTTCAAAACATCGTCAGTAAGAAGAGTCAGTCTTCCTGTACTTAATTCGGTATTGTGCCTTTAGTATTTAATTCCGATGCAATTTATGTGTTTCATCGGTAAAAAGAAGGTCAGAGGCATACAGTAAATCTGAAGTCAAGCATCGGAATCTATAACTAGTGTGACAGGAATGGTTCAAAACATAGTCAGTAAGAGGAGTCAGTCTTCTTGTACTTTCGTCGTCATTGTGCCTCTTTTATTTAATTCCGATGCAATTTCTGTGTTTCATCTTCAATAAGAAGGTCCAAAGGATACAGTAAACTTAAAGTGAAGCATCAGTGCCTATAACTAGCGTCACAGGAATGGATCAAAGCATAGTCAGTAAGAAGAGTCAGTCTTCTTGTACATAAGTTGGCATTGTGCCTTTTGTATTTAATTCCGATGCAATTTTTGTGTTTCATCGTCAATATGAAGGTCCAAGGGATACAGTAAACCTGAAGTGATGCATCGGAATCTATAACTAGTGTAACAGGAATGGTTCAAAGCATAGACAGTGGGAAGAGTCAGTCTTCTTGTACTTAAGTCGGCATTGTGCCTTTTGAATTTAATTCCGATGCAAATTCTGTGTTTCATCGTCAATAAGAAGGTCAGAGGGATACAGTAAACCTGATGTGAAGCATTGGAATCTATAACTAGTGTCACAGGAATGGTTCAAAACATAGACAGTAGGAAGAGTGAGTCTTCTTGTACTTAAGTCGGCATTGTGACTTTTGTATTTAATTCCGATGCAATTTCTGTGTTTCTTCGTCAATAAGAATGTCCAAGGGATACAGTAAACCTGAAGTGAAGCACCGGAATCTATAACTAGTGTTACAGGAATGGTTCAAAAGATAGACAGTAAGAAGAGTCAGTCTTCTTGTACTTTCGTCGGCATTGTGTCTTTTGCATTTAATTCCGATGCAATTTCTGTGTTTCATCTTCAATAAGAAGGTCCAAAGGATACAGTAAACTTGAAGTGAAGCATCAGAGTCTATAACTAGTGTCACAGGAATGGATCAAAACATAGTCAGTAAGAAGAGTCAGTCTTCTTGTACATAAGTCGGCATTGTGCCTTTTGTATTTATTTCCGATGCAATTTTTGTGTTTCATCGTCAATAAGAAGGTCCAAGGGATACAGTAAACCTGAAGTGATGCATCGAAATCTATAACTAGTGTAACAGGAATTGTTCAAAGCATAGACAGTGGGAAGAGTCAGTCTTCTTGTACTTAAGTCGGCATTGTGCCTTTTGTACTTAATTCCGATGCAATTTCTGTGTTTCATCGTCAATAAGAAGGTCCAAGGGATACAGTAAACCTGAAGTGAAGCATCGGAATCTATAACTAGTGTAACAGTAGTGGTTCAAAGCATTGACTGTGGGAAGAGTCAGTCTTCTTGTACTTAAGTCGGCATTGTGCCTTTTGTGTTTAATTTCGATGCAATTTCTATGTTTCATCGTCAATAAGAAGGTAAGAGGGATACAGTAAACCTGAAGTGAAACATCCGAATTTATAACTAGTGTAACAGGAACGGTTCAAAGCGTAGGCAGTGGGAAGAGTCAGTCTTCTTGTACTTAAGTCGGCATTGTGCATTTTGTATTTAATTCCAATGCAATATCTGTGTTTCATCGTCAATAAGAAGGTCAGAGGGATACAGTAAACCTGAAGTGAAGCATCGGAATCTGTAACTAGTGTCACAGGAATGGTTCAAAACATAGACAGTAGGAAGAGACTGTCTTCTTGTACTTAAGTCGGCCTTCTACCTTTTCTATATAATTCCTATGCAATTTCTGTGTTTCTTCGTCAATAAGAAGGTCCAATGGATATAGTAAATCTGGAGTGAAGCATCGGAATCTATAACTAGTGTCACAGGAATGGTTCAAAACATAGACAGTAAGTAGGGTCAGTCTTCGTGTACTTAAGTCGGAATAGTGCCTTTTTTATTTAATTCTGATGCAATTTCTGTGTTTCATCGTCAATGAGAAGGTCCAAGGGATACAGTAAACCTGGAGTGAAGCATCGGAATCTATAACTACTGTCACAGGAATGGTTCAAAACATCGACAGTAAGAAGTGTCAGTCTTCCTGTACTTAATTCGGTATTGTGCCTTTAGTATTTAATTCCGATGCAAATTTATGTGTTTCATCGTTAAAAAGAAGGTCAGAGGCATACAGTAAATCTGAAATCAAGCATCGGAATCTATAACTAGTGTGACAGGAATGGTTCAAAACATAGTCAGTAAGAGGAGTCAGTCTTCTTGTACTTAAGTCGGCATTGTGCCTTTTGTATTTAATTGCGATGCACGTTCTGTGTTTCATCGTCAACAAGAAGGTCCAAGGGATACAGTAAACCTGGAGTGAAGCATCAGAATCTATAACTAGTGACACAGGGATGGTTTAAAACATAGACAGTAAGAAGAGTCAGTATTCTTGTACTTAAGCCGGCATTGTGCCTTTTGTATTTAATTCCGATGCAATTTCTGTGTTTCATCGTCAATAAGAAGGTCCAAGGGATACAGTAAACCTGAAGTGAAGCACCGTAATCTATAACTCGTGTCACAGGAATGGTTCAAAGCATAGTCAGTAAGAAGAGTCAGTCTTCTTGTACTTAAGTCGACATTGTGCCCTTTGCATTTAATTCCGATGCAATTTCTGTGTTTCTACGACAATAAGGAGGTCCAAGGGATACAGTAAACCTGGAGTGAAGCATCGGAATCTATAACTAGTGTCACAGTAATGGTTCAAATCATAGTCGGTAAGAAGAGTCAGTCTTCTTGTACTTAAGTCGGCATTGTGCCTTTTGTATTTAATTCCGATGCAATTTCTGTGTTTCATCGTCAATAAGAAGGTCCAAGGGATACAGTAAACCTGGAGTGCAGCATCGGAATCTATAACTAGTGTCACAGGAATGAATTAAAACATAGTCAGTAAGAAGAGTCAGTCTTCTTGTACTTAAGTCGGCATTGTGCCTTTTGTATTTAATTCCGATGCAATTTCTGTGTTTCATCGTCAATAAGAAGGTCCAAGGGATACAGTAAACCTGGAGTTAAGCATCGGAATCTATAACTAGTGTCACAGGGATGGTTTACAACATATACCGTAAGAAGAGTCAGTATTCTTGTACTTAAGTCGGCATTGTGCCTTTTGTATTTAATTCTGATGCAATTTCTGTGTTTCATCTTCAATAAGAAGGTCCAAGTGATACAGTAAACCTGAAGTGAGGCGACGGAATCAATAACAAGTGTCACATGAATGGTTCAAATCATAGTCAGTAAGAAGAGTCAGTCTTCTTGTACTTAAGTCGCCATTGTGCCTTTTGTATTTAATTCCGATGCGATTTCTGTGTTTCATCTTCAATAAGTAGGTCCAAGGGATACAGTAAACTTGAAGTGAGGCGACGGAATCAATAACTAGTGTCACATGAATGGTTCAAATCATAGTCAGTAAGAAGAGTCAGTCTTCTTGTACTTAAGTCGCCATTGTGCCTTTTGTATTTTATTCCGATGCAATTTCTGTGTTTCATCGTCAATAAGAATTTCCAAGGGAAACACCAAACCTGAAGTGTAGCATCAGAATCCATAACTAGTGTCACATGAATGGTTCAAATCATAGTCAGTAAGAAGGGTCAGTCTTCTTGTACTTAAGTCGCCATTGTGCCTTTTGTATTTAATTCCGATGCAATTTCTGTGTTTCATCGTCAATAAGAAGGTCCAAGGGATACAGTAAACCTGAAGTGAAGCACCGGAATCTATAACTTGTGTTACGGGAATGGTTCAAAAGATAGACAGTAAGAAGAGTCAATCTTCTTGTACTTTCGTCGGCATTGTGCCTTTTGTATTTCATTCCGATGCAATTTCTGTGTTTCTTCTTCAATAGGAAGGTCCAAAGGATACAGTAAACTTGAAGTGAAGCATCAGTGTCTATAATTAGTGTCACAGGAATGGTTCAAAACGTAGTCAGTAAGAAGAGTCAGTCTTCGTGTACATAAGTCGGCATTGTGCCTTTTGTATTTAATTCCGATGCAATTTTTGTGTTTCATCGTCAATAAGAAGGTCCAAGGGATACAGTAAACCTGAAGTAATGCATCGGAATCTATAACTAGTGTAACAGGAATGGTTCAAAGCATAGACAGTGGGAAGAGTCAGTATTCTTGTACATAAGTCGGCATTGTGCTCTTGTATTTAATTCCGATGCAATTTCTGTGTTTCATCGTCAATAAGAAGGTCCAAGGGATACAGTAAACCTGAAGTGAAGCACCGGAATCAATAACTAGTGTTACAGGAATGGTTCAACAGATAGACAGTAAGAAGAATCAGTCTTCTTGTACTTGCGTCGGCATTGTGCCTTTTGCATTTAATTCCGATGCAATTTCTGTGTTTCATCTTCAGTAAGAAGGTCCAAAGGATACAGTAAACTTGAAGTGAAGCATCAGAGTCTGTAACTAGTGTCACAGGAATGGATCAAAACATAGTCAGTAAGAAGAGTCAGTCTTCTTGTACATAAGTCGGCATTGTGCCTTTTGTATTTAATTCCGATGCAATTTTTGTGTTTCATCGTCAATAAGAAGGTCCAAGGGATACCGTAAACCTGAAGTGATGCATCGGAATCAATAACTAGTGTAACAGGACTGGTTCAAAGCATAGACAGTGGGAAGAGTCAGTCTTCTTGTACTTAATTCGGCATTGTGCCTTTTGAATTTAATTCCGATGCAATTTCTGTGTTTCATCGTCAATAAGAAGGTCAGAGGGATACAGTAAACCTGATGTGAAGCATCGGAATCTATAACTAGTGTCACAGGAATGGTTCAAATCATAGACAGTAGAAAGAGAGAGTCTTCTTGTACTTAAGTCGGCATTGTGCCTTTTCTATTTAATTCCTATGCAATTTCTGTGTTTCATCGTCAATAAGGAGGTCCATGGGATATAGTAAACCTGGAGTGAAGCATCTGAATCTGTCGCTAGTGTCACAGGAATGGTTCAACACATAGACAGTAAGTAGGGTCAGTCTTCTTGTACTTAAGTCGGCATTGTGCCCTTTTTATTTAATTCCGATGCAATTTCCGTGTTTCATCTTCAATATGAAGGTCCAAGGGATACAGTAAACCTGAAGTGAAGCATCAGAGTCTATAACTAGTGTCACAGGTATGGTTCAAAACATAGTCAGGAAGTAGGGTCAGTCTTCTTGTACTTAAGTCGGCATTGTGCCTTTTGTATTTAATTCCGATGCAATTTCTGTGTTTCATCGTCAATAAGAATGTCCAAGGGATACAGTAAACCTGAAGTGAAGCATCGGAATCTATAACTAGTGTTACAGGAATGGTTCAAAGCATAGACAGTGGGAGGAGTCAGTATTCTTGTACTTAAGTCAGCATTGTGCCTTTTGTATTTAATTCCGATGCAATTTCTGTGTTTCATCGTCAATAAGAAGGTCCAAGGGATACAGTAAACCTGAAGTGAAGCACCGGAATCTATAACTAGTGTTACAGGAATGGTTCAAAAGATAGACAGTAAGAAGAGTCAGTCTTCTTGTACTTTCGTCGGCATTGTGCCTTTTGCATTTAATTCCGATGCAATTTCTGTGTTTCATCTTCAATAAGAAGGTCCAAAGGATACAGTAAACTTGAAGTGAAGCATCAGAGTCTATAACTAGTGTCACAGGAATGGATCAAAACATAGTCAGTAAGAAGAGTCAGTCTTCTTGTACATAAGTCGGCATTGTGCCTTTTGTATTTATTTCCGATGCAATTTTTGTGTTTCATCGTCAATAAGAAGGTCCAAGGGATACAGTAAACCTGAAGTGATGCATCGGAATCTATAACTAGTGTAACAGGAATGGTTCAAAGCATAGACAGTGGGAAGAGTCAGTCTTCTTGTACTTAAGTCGGCATTGTGCCTTTTGTATTTAATTCCGATGCAATTTCTGTGTTTCATCGTCAATGAGAAGGTCAGAGGGATACAGTAAACCTGAAGTGAAGCATCGGAATCTATAACTAGTGTCACAGGAATGGTTTAAATCATAGACAGTAGGAGGAGACAGTGTTCTTTTACTTAAGTCGGCATTGTGCCTTTTCTATTTAATTCCTATGCAATTTCTATGTTTCGTCGTCAATAAGAAGGTCCAAGGGATATAGTAAAAATGGAGTGAAGCATCGGAATCAATAACTGGTGTCACAGGAATGGTTCAAAACATAGACAGTAAGTAGGTTCAGTCTTCTTGTACTTAAGTCGGCATTGTGCCTTTTGTATTTAATTCCGATGCAATTTCTGTGTTTCATCGTCAATAAGAAAATCCAAGGGATACAGTAAACCTGAAGTGAAGCATCGGAATCTATAACTAGTGTAACAGGAGTGGTTCAAAGCATAGACTGTGGGAAGAGTCAGTCTTCTTGTACTTAAGTCGGCATTGTGCCTTTTGTATTTAATTTCGATGCAATTTCTATGTTTCATCGTCAATAAGAAGGTAAGAGGGATACAGTAAACCTGAAGTGAAGCATCGGAATCTATAACTAGTGTAACAGGAACGGTTCAAAGCATAGACAGTGGGAAGAGTCAGTCTTCTTGTACTTAAGTCGGCATTGTGCATTTTGTATTTAATTCCAATGCAATTTCTGTGTTTCATCGTCAATAAGAAGGTCAGAGGGATACAGTAAACCTGAAGTGAAGCATCGGAATCTGTAACTAATGTCACAGGAATGGTTCAAATCATTGACAGTAGGAAGAGACTGTCTTCTTGTACTTAAGAGGGCCTTCTACCTTTTCTATATAATTCCTATGCAATTTCTGTGTTTCTTCGTCAATAAGAAGGTCCAATGGATATAGTAAATCTGGAGTGAAGCATCGGAATCTATAACTAGTGTCACAGGAATGGTTCAAAACATAGACAGTAAGTTGAGTCAGTCTTCGTGTACTTAAGTCGGAATGGTGCCTTTTTTATTTAATTCCGATGCAATTTCTGTGTTTAATCGTCAATGAGAAGGTCCAAGGGATACAGTAAACATGGAGTGAAGCATCGGAATCTATAACTACTGTCACAGGAATGGTTAAAAAACATCGACAGTAAGAAGAGTCAGTCTTCCTGTACTTAATTCGGTATTGTGCCTTTAGTATTTAATTCCGATGCAATATATGTGTTTCATCGTTAAAAAGAAAGTCAGAGGCATACAGTAAATCTGAAATCAAGCATCGGAATCTATAACTAGTGTGACAGGACTGGTTCAAAACATAGTAAGTAAGAGGAGTCAGTCTTCTTGTACTTAAATCGGCATTGTGCATTTTGTATTTAATTGCGATGCACGTTCTGTGTTTCATCATCAACAAGAAGGTCCAAGGGATACAGTAAACCTGAAGTGAGGCGACGGAATCAATAACAAGTGTCACATGAATGGTTCAAATCATAGTCAGTAAGAAGAGTCAGTCTTCTTGTACTTAAGTCGCCATTGTGCCTTTTGTATTTAATTCCGATGCAATTTCTGTGTTTCATCGTCAATAAGAATTTCCAAGGGATACACGAAACCTGAAGTGTAGCATCAGAATCCATAACTAGTGTCACATGAATGGTTCAAATCATAGTCAGTAAGAAGAGTCAGTCTTCTAGTACTTAAGTCGCCATTGTGGCTTTTGTATTTAATTCCGATGCAATTCTGTGTTTCATCTTCAATAGGAAGGTCCAAAGGATACAGTAAACTTGAAGTGAAGCATCAGAGTCTATAACTAGTGTCACAGGAATGGATCAAAACATAGTCAGTAAGAAGAGTCAGTCTTCTTGTACATAAGTCGGCATTGTGCCTTTTGTATTTAATTCCGATGCAATTTTTGTGTTTCATCGTCAATAAGAAGGTCCAAGGGATACAGTAAACCTGAAGTGATGCATCGGAATCTATAACTAGTGTAACAGGAATGGATCAAATCACAGACAGTGGGAAGAGTCAGTCTTGTTGTACTTAAGTCGGCATTGTGCCTTTTGTATTTAATTCCGATGCAATTTCTGTGTTTCATCGTCAATAAGAAGGTCAGAGGGATACAGTAAACCTGAAGTGAAGCATCGGAATCTATAACTAGTGTCACAGGAATGGTTCAAAACATAGACAGTAGAAGGAGACAGTGTTCTTTTACTTAAGTCGGCATTGTGCCTTTTCTATTTAATTCCCATGCAATTTCTATGTTTCATCGTCAATAAGAAGGTCCAATTGATATAGTAAACCTGGAGTGAAGCATCGGAATCAATAACTGGTGTCACAGGAATGGTTCAAATCATAGACAGTAAGTAGGGTCAGTTTTCTTGTACTTAAGTCGGCATTATGCCCTTTGTATTTAATTCCGATGCAATTTCTGTGTTTCATCGTGAATAAGAAGGTCCAAGGGATACAGTAAGCCTGAAGTGAAGCATCGGAATCTATAACTAGTGTAACAGGAATGGTTCAAAGCATAGACTGTGGGAAGAGTCGGTCTTCTTGTACTTAAGTCGGCATTGTGCCTTTTGTATTTAATTTCGATGCAATTTCTATGTTTCATCGTCAATAAGAAGGTAAGAGGGATACAGTAAACCTGAAGTGAAGCATTGGAATCTATAACTAGTGTAACAGGAATGGTTCAAAGCATAGACAGTGGGAAGAGTCAGTCTTCTTGTACTTAAGTCGGCATTGTGCATTTTGTATTTAATTCCAATGCAATTTCTGTGTTTCATCGTCAATAAGAAGGTCAGAGGGATACAGTAAACCTGAAGTGAAGCATCGGAATCTATAACTAGTGTCACAGGAAAGGTTCAAAGCATAGACAGTAGGAAGAGACTGCCTTCTTGTACTTAAAACGGCCTTCTACCTTTTCTATATAATTCCTATGCAATTTCTGTGTTTCTTCGTCAATACGAAGTTCCAATGGATATAGTAAACCTGGAGTGAAGCATCGGAATCTATAAGTAGTGTCACAGGGATGGTTCAAAACATAGACAGTAAGATGAGTCAGTATTCTTGTACTTAAGTCGGCATTGTGCCTTTTGTATTTAATTCCGATGCAATTTCTGTGTTACATCTTCAATATGAAGGTCCAAGGGATACACTAAACCTGAAGTGTAGCATCAGAATCTATAACTAGTGTCACAGGAGTGGTTCAAACACAGTCAGTAAGAAGAGTCAGTCTTCCTGTACTTAATTCGGTATCGTGCCTTTAGTATTTAATTCCGATGCAATTTATGTGTTTCATCGTTAAAAAGAAGGTCAGAGGGATACAGTAAATATGAAGTCAAGCATCGGAATCTATAACCAGTGTGACAGGAATGGTTCAAAACATAGTCAGTAAGAGGAGTCAGTGTTCTTGTACTTAAGTCGGCATTGTGCCTTTTGTATTTAATTCCGATGCACGTTCTGTGTTTCATCGTCAACAAGAAGGTCCAAGGGATACAGTAAACCTGGAGTGAAGCATCGGAATCTATAACTAATGACACAGGGATGGTTTAAAACATAGACAGTAAGAAGAGTCAGTATTCTTGTACTTAAGTCGGCATTGTGCCTTTTGTATTTAATTCCGATGCAATTTCTGTGTTTCATCGTCAATAAGAAGGTCCAAGGGATACAGTAAACCTGAAGTGAAGCACCGTAATCTGTAACTCATGTCACAGGAATGGTTCAAAGCATAGTCAGTAAGAAGAGTCATCTTCTTGTACTTAAGTCGGCATTGTGCCCTTTGTATTTAATTCCGATGCCATTTCTGTGTTTCTTCGTCAATAAGGAGGTCCATGGGATACAGTAAACCTGAAGTGAAGCATCGGAATCTATAATTAGTGTCACAGGAATGGTTCAAATCATAGTCGGTAAGAAGAGTCAGTCTTCTTGTACTTAAGTCGGCATTGTGCCTTTTGTATTTAATTCCGATGCAATTTCTGTGTTTCATCGTCAATAAGAAGGTCCAAGGGATACAGTAAACCTGGAGTGAAGCATCGGAATCTATAACTAGTGTCACAGGAATGAATCAAAACATAGTCAGTAAGAAGAGTCAGTCTTCTTGTACTTAAGTCGGCATTGTGCCTTTTGTATTTAATTCCGATGAAATTTCTGTGCTTCATCTTCAATAAGAAGGTCCAAGGGATACAGTGAACCTGAAGTGAGGCGACGGAATCAAAAGCTAGTGTCACATGAATGTTTCAAATCATAGTCATTAAGGATAGTCAGTCTTCTTGTACTTAAGTCGACATTGTGCCTTTTGTATTTAATTCCGATGCAATATCTGTGTTTCATCGCCAATAAGAATTTCCAAGGGATACACCAAACCTGAAGTGTAGCATCAGAATCCATAACTAGTGTCTCAGGAATGGTTCAAACATAGTCAGTAAGAAGAGTCAGTCTTCTTGTACTTAAGTCGGCATTGTGCCTTTTGTATTTATTTCCGATGCAATTTCTGTGTTTCATCTTCAATAAGAAGGTCCAAGGGATACAGTAAACCTGAAGTGAGGCGACGGAATCAATAACTAGTGTCACATGAATGGTTCAAATCATAGTCAGTAAGAAGAGTCAGTCTTCTTGTACTTAAGTCGGCATGGTGCCTTTTGTATTTAATTCCGATGCAATTTCTCTATTTCATGGTCAATAAGAAGGTCCAAGGGATACAGTAAACCTGAAGTGAAGCACCGGAATCTATAACTAGTGTTACAGGAATGGTTCAAATGATAGTCAGTAAGAAGAGTCATTCTTCTTGTACTTAAGTCGGCATTGTGCCTTTTGTAATTAATTCTGATGCAATTTCTATGTTTCATTGTCAATAAGGAGGTCCAAGGGATACAGTAAACCTGGAGTGAAGCATCGGAATCTATAACTAGTGTCACAGGAATGGTTCAAAACATAGTCAGTAAGAAGAGTCATTCTTCTTGTACTTAAGTCGGCATTGTGCCTTTTGTAATTAATTCTGATGCAATTTCTATGTTTCATTGTCAATAAGAAGGTCCAAGGTATACAGTAAACCTGAAGTGAAGCAGCGGAATCTATAACTAGTGTCACAGGAATGGTTCAAAACATAGTCAGTAAGAAGAGACAGTCTTCTTGTACTTAAGTCAGCATTGTGCCTTTTCTATTTAATTCCTATGCAATTTCTGTGTTTCATCGTCAATAAGAAGGTCGAAGGGATATAGTAAACCTGGAGTGAAGCATCGGAATCAATAACTACTGTCACAGGAATGGTTCAAAACATAGACAGTAAGAAGAGTCAGTCTTCTTGTACTTAGGTCGGCATTGTGCTTTTTGTATTTAATTCCGATGCAATTTCTGTCTTTCATCGTCAATAAGAAGGTCCAAGGGATACAGTAAACCTGGAGTGAAGCTTCGGAATGTATAACTAGTGTCACAGGAATGAATCAAAACATAGTCAGTAAGAAGAGTCAGTCTTCTTGTACTTAAGTCGGCATTGTGCATTTTGTATTTAATTCCGATGCAATTTCTGTAGATTCATCGTCAACAAGAAGGTCCAAGGGATACAGTAAACCAGAAGTGAAGCATCGGAATCTATAACTAGTGTCACAGGAAAGGTTCAAAACATAGACAGTAGGAAGAGTCAGTCTTCTTGTAATTAACTCTGCATTGTGCCTTTTCTATTTACTTCCGATGCAATTTCTGTGTTTCATCGTCAATAAGAAAGTAAGAGGGATACAGTATACCTGAAGTGAAGCATCGGAAACTATAACTAGTGTCTCAGGAATGGTTCAAAACATAGACAGTAGGAAGAGTCAGTGTTATTGTACTTAAGTCGGCATTGTGCCTTTAGTATTTTATTCCAATGCAATTTCTGTGTTTCATCGTCAATAAGAAGGTCCAAGGGATATAGTAAATCTGGAGTGAAGCATCGGAATCTATAACTAGTGTCACAGGAATGGTTCAAAACATAGACAGTAAGCAGGGTCAGTCTGCTTGTACTTAAGTCGGCATTGAGCCTTTTTTACTTAATTCCGATGCAGTTTCTGTGTTTCATCGTCAATAAGAAGGTCCAAGGGATACAGTAAACCTGGAGTGAAGCATCGGAATCTATAACTACTGTCACAGGAATGGTTCATAACATCGACGGTAAGAAGAGTCAGTCTTCTTGTACTTAATTCGGCATTGTGCCTTTAGTATTTAATTCCGATGTAATTTATGTGTTTCATCGTTAAAACGAAGGTCAGAGGGATACAGTAAATCTGAAGTCAAGCATCGGAATCTATAACTAGTGTCACAGGAATGGTTCAAAACATAGTCAGTAAGAAGAGTCAGTCTTCTTGTACTTATGTCGGCAATGTGCCTTTTTTATTTAATTCCGATGCAATTTTGGTGTTTCATCGTCAATAAGAAGGTCCAAGGGATACAGTAAACCGGGAGTGAAGCATCGGAATCTATAACTGCGTCACAGAAATGGTTCAAAACATAGTCAGTAAGAAGAGTCAGTCTTCTTGTACTTAAGTCGGCATTGTGCCTTTTGTATTTAATTTCGATGCAATTTCTGTGTTTCATCGTCAATAAGAAAGTCCAAGGGATACAGTAAACCTGGTGTGAAGCATCGAAATCTATTACTAGTGTCACAGGAATGAATCAAAACATGGTCAGTAAGAAGAGTCAGTCTTGTTGTACTTAAGTCGGCATTGTGCCTTTTGTATTTAATTCCGATGCAATTTCTGTGTTTCATCGTCAATAAGAAGGTCCAAGGGATACAGTAAACCTGGAGTTAAGCATCGGAATCTATAACTTGTGTCACAGGGATAGTTCAAAACATAGACAGTAATTAGAGTCATTAATCTTGTACTTAAGTCGGCATTGTGCCTTTTGTGTTTAATTCCGATGCAATTTCTGTGTTTCATCTTCAATATGAAGGTCCAAAGGATACAGTAAACCTGAAGTGAAGCATCAGAGTCTATAACTAGTGTAACAGGAATGGTTCAAATCATAGTCAGGAAGAAGAGTCAGTCTTCTTGTACATAAGTCGGCATTGTGCCTTTTGTATTTCATTCCGATGCAATTTCTGTGTTTCATCGTCAATAAGAAGGTCCAAGGTATACAGTAAACCTGAAGTGAAGCATCGGAATCTGTAACTAGTGTCTCAGGAATGGTTCAAAACATAGACAGTAGGAAGAGTCGGTCTTATTGTACTTAAGTCGGCATTGTGCCTTTAGTATTTTATTCCGATGCAATTTCTGTGTTTCATCGTCAATAAGAAGGTCCAAGGGATATAGTAAATCTGGAGTGAAGCATCGGAATCTATAACTAGTGTCACAGGTATGGTTCAAAACATAGACAGTAAGTAGGGTCAGTCTTCTTGTACTTAAGTCGGCATTGAGCCTTTTTATTTAATTCCGATGCAGTTTCTGTGTTTCATCGTCAATAAGAAGGTCCAAGGTATACAGTAAACCTGGAGTGAAGCATCAGAATCTATAACTACTGTCACAGGAATGGTTCATAACATCGACGGTAAGAAGAGTCAGTCTTCTTGAACTTAATTCGGCATTGTGCCTTTAGTATTTAATTCCGATGCAATTTCTGTGTTTCATCGTCAATAAGAAGGTCCAAGGGATACAGTAAACCTGAAGTGAAGCACCGTAATCTATAACTAGTGTCACAGGAAAGGTTCAAAGCATAGTCAGTAAGAAGAGTCAGCCTTCTTGTTCTTAAGTCATCATTGTGCCTTTTGTATTTAATTCCGATGCAATTTCTGTATTTCTTCATCAATAAGGAGGTCAAAGGGATACAGTAAACCTGGAGAGAAGCATCGGAATCTATAACTAGTGTCACAGGAATGGTTCAAAACATATTCAGTAAGAAGAGTCAGTCTTCTTGTACTTATGTCGGCAATGTGCCTTTTGTATTTAATTCCGATGCAATTTTTTTGTTTCATCGTCAATAAGAAGGTCCAAGGGATACAGTAAACCGGGAGTGAAGCATCGGAATCTATAACTGTGTCACAGAAATGGTTCAAAACATAGTCAGTAAGAAGAGTCAGTCTTCTTGTACTTAAGTCGGCATTGTGCAATTTGTATTTAATTTCGATGCAATTTCTGTGTTTCATTGTCAATAAGAAGGTCCAAGGGTTACAGTAAACCTGGTGTGAAGCATCGGAATCTATAACTAGTGTCATAGGAATGAATCAAAACATGGTCAGTAAGAAGAGTCAGTCTTCTTGTACTTAAGTCGGCATTGTGCCTTTTGTATTTAATTCCGATGCAATTTCTATGTTTCATTATCAATAAGGAGGTCCAAGGGATACAGTAAACCTGGAGTGAAGCATCGGAATCTATAACTAGTGTCACAGGAATGGTTTAAAACATAGTCAGTAAGAAGAGTCAGTATTCTTGTAATTAAGTCGGCGTTGTGCTTTTTGTATTTAATTCCGATGCAATTTTTGTGTTTCATCCTCAATAAGAAGGTCCAAGGGATACAGAAAACCGGGAGTGAAGCATCGGAATCTATAACTAGTGTCACAGGAATGGTTCAAAACATAGTCAGTAAGAAGAGTCAGTCTTCTTGTACTTAGGTCGGCATTGTGCTTTTTGTATTTAATTCCGATGCAATTTCTGTGTTTCATCGTCAATAAGAAGGTCCAAGGGATACAGTAAACCTGGAGTGAAGCATAGGTATGTATAACTAGTGTCACAGGAATGAATCAAAACATAGTCAGTAAGAAGAGTCAGTCTTCTTGTACTTAAGACGGCATTGTGCATTTTGTATTTAATTCCGATGCAATTTCTGTAGTTTCATCGTCAACAAGAAGGTCCAAGGGATACAGTAAACCAGAAGTGAAGCATCGGAATCTATAACTAATGTCACAGGAATGGTTCAAAACATAGACAGTAGGAAGAGTCAGTCTTCTTGTAATTAAGTCTGCATTGTGGCTTTTCTATTCACTTCCGATGCAATTTCTGTGTTTCATCGTCAATAAGAAGGTCCCAGGGGTACAGTAAACCGGGAGTGAAGCATCGGAATCTATAACTAGTGTCACAGGAAAGGTTCAAAACATAGACAGTAGGAAGAGTCAGTCTTCTTGTACTTAAGTCGGCATTGTGCCTTTTGTATTTAATTCCGATGCAATTTCTGTGTTTCATCGTCAATAAGAAAGTAAGAGGGATACAGTATACCTGAAGTGAAGCATCGGAAACTATAACTAGTGTCTCAGGAATGGTTCAAAACATAGACAGTAGGAAGAGTCAGTCTTATTGTACTTAAGTCGGCATTGTGCCTTTAGTATTTTATTTCGATGCAATTTCTGTGTTTCATCGTCAATAAGAAGGTCCAAGGGATATAGTAAATCTGGAGTGAAGCATCGGAATCTATAACTAGCGTCACAGGAATGGTTCAAAACATAGACAGTAAGTGGGGTCAGTCTTCTTGTACTTAAGTCGGCATTGAGCCTTTTTTATTTAATTCCGATGCAGTTTCTGTGTTTCATCGTCAATAAGAAGGTCCAAGGGATATAGTAAACCTGGAGTGAAGCATCGGAATCTATAACTACAGTCACAGGAATGGTTCATAACATCGACGGTAAGAAGAGTCAGTCTTCTTGTACTTAATTCGGCATTGTGCCTTTTGTATTTAATTCCGATGCAATTTCTGTGTTTCATCTTCAATATGAAGGTCCAAAGGATACAGTAAACCTGAAGTGAAGCATCAGAGTCTATAACTAGTGTAACAGGAATGGTTCAAAACATAGTCAGTAAGAAGAGTCAGTCTTCTAGTACATAAGTCGGCATTGTGCCTTTTGTATTTCATTCCGATGCAATTTCTGTGTTTCATCGTCAATAAGAAGGTCCAAGGTATACAGTAAACCTGAAGTGAAGCATCGGAATTTATAACTAGTGTCACAGGAATGGTTCAAAACATAGTCAGTAAGAAGAGACAGTCTTCTTGTACTTAAGTCGGCATTGTGCCTTTTCTATTTAATTCCTATGCAATTTCTGTGTTTCATCGTCAATAAGAAGGTCGAAGGGATATAGTAAACCTGGAGTGAAGCATCGGAATCAATAACTACTGTCACAGGAATGGTTCAAAACATAGACAGTAAGTAGGGTCAGTCTTCTTGTACTTAAGTCCGCATTGAGCCTTTTTTATTTAATTCCGATGCAGTTTCTGTGTTTCATCGTCAATAAGAAGGTCCAAGGGATACAGTAAACCTGGACTGAAGCATCGGAATCTATAACTACTGTCACAGGAATGGTTCATAAATTCGACGGTAAGAAGAGTCAGTCTTCATGTACATAATTCGGCATTGTGCCTTTAGTTTTTAATTCCGATGCAATTTATGTGTTTCATCGTTAGAAAGAAGGTCAGAGGGATACAGTAAATCTGAAGTCAAGCATCGGAATCTATAACTAGTGTCACAGGAATGGTTCAAAACATAGTCAGTAACAAGAGTCGGTCTTCTTGTACTTAAGTCGGCATTGTGCCTTTTGTATTTAATTCCGATGCAAGTCCTGTGTTTCATCGTATACAAGAAGGTCCAAGGGATACAGTAAACCTGGAGTGAAGCATCGGAATCTGTAACTAGTGACACAGGGATGGTTCAAAACATAGACAGTAAGAAGAGTCAGTATTCTTGTACTTAAGTCGCCATTGTGCCTTTTGTATTTAATTCCGATGCAATTTCTGTGTTTCTTCGTCAATAAGGAGATCCAAGGGATACAGTAAACCTGGAGTGAAGCATAGGAATCTCTAACTAGTGTCACAGGAATGGTTCAAAACATAGTCAGTAAGAAGAGTCAGTCTTCTTGTACTTATGTCGGCAATGTGCCTTTTGTATTTAATTCCGATGCAATTTTTGAGTTTCATCGTCAAAAAGAAGGTCCAAGTGATACAGTAAACCGGGAGTGAAGCATCGGAATCTATAACTGTGTCACAGAAATGGTTCAAAACAAAGTCAGTAACAAGAGTCAGTCGTCTTGTACTTAAGTCGGCATTGTGCCTTTTTTATTGAATTCCGATGCAATTTCTGTGTTTCATCGTCAATAAGAAGGTCCAAGGGATGCAGTAAACCTGGAGTGAAACATCGGAATCTATAACTACCGTCACAGGAATGGTTCAAAACATAATCAGTAAGAAGAGTCAGTCTTCTTGTACTTACGTCGGCATTGTGCCTTTTGTATTTAATTCCGATGCAATTTCTGTGTTTCATCGTCAATAGGAAGGTCCAAGGGATACACTAAACCCGAAGTGTAGCATCAGAATCTATAACTAGTGTCACAGGAATGGTTCAAACATAGTCAGTAAGAAGAGTCAGTCTTCTTGTACCTAAGTCGGCAATGTGCCTTTTGTATTTAATTCCGATGCTATTTTTGTGTTTCATCGTCAATAAGAAGGTCCAAGGGATACAGTAAACCGGGAGTGAAGCATCGGAATCTATAACTGTGTCACAGATATGGTTCAAAACATAGTCAGTAAGAAGAGTCAGTCTTCTTTTACTTAAGTCGGCATTGTGCCTTTTGTATTTAATTCCGATGCAATTTCTGTGTTTCATCGTCAATAAGAAGTCCAAAGGATACAGTAAACATGGAGTGAAGCATCGGAATCTATAACTTGTGTCACAGGAATGAATCAAAACATGGTCAGTAAGAAGAGTCAGTCTTCTTGTACTTAAGTCGGCATTGTGCCTTTTGTATTTAATTCCGATGCAATTTCTGTGTTTCATCGCCAATAAGAAGGTCCAAGGGATACTGTAAACCTGGAGTTAAGCATCGGAATCTATAACTAGTGTCACAGGAATGGTTCAAAACATAGTCCGTAGGAAGAGACAGTCTTCTTGTACTTAAGTCGGCATTGTGAGTTTTGTATTTAATTCCGATGCAATTTCTGTGTTTCATCGTCAATAAGAAAGTAAGAGGGATACATTATACCTGAAGTGAAGCATCGCGAACTATAACTAGTGTGTCAGGAATGGTTCAAAACATAGACAGTAGGAAAAGTCAGTCTTATTGTACTTAAGTCGGCATTGTGCCTTTAGTATTTTATTCCGATGCAATTTCTGTGTTTCATCGTCAATAAGAAAGTCCAAGGGATATAGTAAATCTGGAGTGAAGCATCGGAATCTATAACTAGTGTCACAGGAATGGTTCAAAACATAGACAGTAAGTAGGGTCAGTCTTCTTGTACTTAAGTCGGCATTGAGCCTTTTTTATTTAATTCCGATGCAAATTCTGTGTTTCATCTTCAATATGAAGGTCCAAGGGATACAGTAAACCTGAAGTGAAGCATCAGAGTCTATAACAAGTGTAACAGGAATGGTACAAAACATAGTCAGTAAGAAGAGTCAGTCTTCTTGTACATAAGTCGGCATTGTGCCTTTTGTATTTCATTCCGATGCAATTTCTGTATTTCATCGTCAATAAGAAGGTCCACGGTATACAGTAAACCTGAAGTGAAGCATCGGAATCTATAACTAGTGTCACAGGAATGGTTCAAAACATAGTCCGTAGGAAGAGACAGTCTTCTTGTACTTAAGTCGGCATTGTGCCTTCTCTATTTAATTCCTATGCAATTTCTGTGGTACATCGTCAATACGAAGGTCCAAGGGATATAGTACACCTGGAGTGAAGCATCGGAATCCATAACTAGTGTCACAGGAATGGTTCAAAACATAGACAGTAGGAAAAGTCAGTCTTCTTGTACTTAAGTCTGCATTGTGAGTTTTGTATTTAATTCCGTTGCAATTTCGGTGTTTCATCGTCAATAAGAAAGTAAGAGGGATACAGTATAGCTGAAGTGAAGCATCGGGAACTATAACTAGTGTCTCAGGAATGGTTCAAAACATAGACAGTAGGAAAAGTCAGTCTTATTGTACTTAAGTCGGCATTGTGCCTTTAGTATTTTATTCCGATGCAATTTCTGTGTTTCATCGTCAATAAGAAGGTCCAAGGGATATAGTAAATCTGAAGCATCGGAATCTATAACTAGTGTCACAGGAATGGTTCAAAACATAGACAGTAAGTAGGGTCAGTCTTCTTGTACTTAAGTCGGCATTGAGCCTTTTTTATTTAATTCCGATGCAGTTTCTGTGTTTCATCGTCAATAAGAAGGTCCAAGGGATACAGTAAACCTGGAGTGAAGCGTCGGAATCTATAACTACTGTCACAGGAATGGTTCATATATTCGACGGTAAGAAGAGTCAGTCTTCTTGTACTTAATTCGGCATTGTGCCTTTAGTATTTAATTCCGATGCAATTTATGTGTTTCATCGTTAAAATGAAGGTCAGAGGGATACAGTAAATCTGAAGTCAAGCATCGGAATCTATAACTAGTGTCACAGGAATGGTTCAAAACATAGTCAGTAAAAAGAGTCAGTCTTCTTGTACTTAAGTCGGCATTGTGCCTTTTGTATTTAATTCCGATGCAATTTCTGTGTTTCTTCGTCAATACGGAGGTCCAAGGGATACAGTAAACCTGGAGTGAAGCATCGGAATCTATAACTAGTGTCACAGGAATGGTTCAAAACATAGTCAGTAAGAAGAGTCAGTCTTCTTGTACTTATGTCGGCAATGTGCCTGTTGTATTTAATTCCGATGCTATTTTTGGGTTTCATCGTCAATAAGAAGGGCCGAGGGATACAGTAAGCCTGGTGTGAAGCATCGGAATCTATAACTAGTGTCACAGGAATGAATCAAAACATGGTCAGTAAGAAGAGTCAGTCTTCTTGTACTTAAGTCGGCCTTGTGCCTTTTGTATTTAATTCCGATGCAATTTCTGTGTTTCATCGTCAATAAGAAGGTCCAAGGGATACAGTAAACCTGGAGTTAAGCATCGGAATCTATAACTAGTGTCACAGGGATGGTTCAAAACATAGACAGTAATTAGAGTCGGTATTCTTGTACTTAAGTCGGCATTGTGCCTTTTGTATTTAATTCCGATGCAATTTCTGTGTTACATCTTCAATATGAAGGTCCAAAGGATACAGTAAACCTGAAGTGAAGCATCAGAGTCTATAACTAGTGTAACAGGAATGAATCAAAACATAGTCAGTAAGAAGAGTCAGTCTTCTTGCACATAAGTCGGCATTGTGCCTTTTGTATTTCATTCCGATGCAATTTCTGTGTTTCATCGTCAATAAGAAGGTCCAAGGTATACAGTAAACCTGAAGTGAAGCATCGGAATCTATAACTAGTGTCACAGGAATGGTTCAAAACATAGTCAGTAGGAAGAGACAGTCTTCTTGTATTTAAGGCGGCATTGTGCCTTTTCTATTTAATTCCTATTCAATTTCTGTGTTTCATCGTCAATAAGAAGGTCCAAGGGATATAGTAAACCTGGAGTGAAGCATCGGAATCAATAACTAGTGTCACAGGAATGGTTCAAAACATAGACAGTAAGAAGAGTCAGTCTTCTTGTACTTAAGTCGGCATTGTGCCTTTTTTATTGAATTCCGATGCAATTTCTGTGTTTCATCGTCAATAAGAAGGTCCAAGGGATACAGTAAACCTGGAGTGAAACATCGGAATCTATAACTACTGTCACAGGATTGGTTCAAATCATAGTCAGTAAGAAGAGGCAGTCTTCTTTTACTTAAGTCGGCATTGTGGCTTTTGTATTTAATTCCGATGCAATTTCTGTGTTTCATCGTCAATAAGAAGGTCCAAAGGATACAGTAAACATGGAGTGAAGCATCGGAATCTATAACTAGTGTCACAGGAATGAATCAAAGCATGGTCAGTGAGAAGAGTCAGTCTTCTTGTACTTAAGTCGGCATTGTGCCTTTTGTAATTAATTCCGATGCAATTTCTGTGTGTTTCATCGTCAATAAGAAGGTCCAAGGGATACAGTAAACCTGAAGTGAAGCATCAGAGTCTATAACTAGTGTAACAGGAATGGTTCAAAACATAGTCAGTAAGAAGAGTCAGTCTTCCTGTACATAAGTCGGCATTGTGACTTTTGTATTTCATTCCGATGCAATTTCTGTGTTTCATCGTCAATAAGAAGGTCCAAGGTATACAGTAAACCTGATGTGAAGCATCGGAATCTATAACTAGTGTCACTGGAATGGTTCAAAACATAGTCAGTAGGAAGAGACAGTCTTCTTGTACTTAAGTCGGCATTGTGCCTTCTCTATTTAATTCCTATGCAATTTCTGTGTTTCATCGTCAATAAGAAAGTAAGAGGGATACAGTATACCTGAAGTAAAGCATCGGAAACTATAACTAGTGTCTCAGGAATGGTTCAAAACATAGACAGTAGGAAGAGTCAGTCTTATTGTACTTAAGTCGGCATTGTGCCTTTAGTATTTTATTTCGATGCAATTTCTGTGTTTCATCGTCAATAAGAAGGTCCAAGGGATATAGTAAATCTGGAGTGAAGCATCGGAATCTATAACTAGCGTCACAGGAATGGTTCAAAACATAGACAGTAAGTGGGGTCAGTCTTCTTGTACTTAAGTCGGCATTGAGCCTTTTTTATTTAATTCCGATGCAGTTTCTGTGTTTCATCGTCAATAAGAAGGTCCAAGGGATATAGTAAACCTGGAGTGAAGCATCGGAATCTATAACTACAGTCACAGGAATGGTTCATAACATCGACGGTAAGAAGAGTCAGTCTTCTTGTACTTAATTCGGCATTGTGCCTTTTGTATTTAATTCCGATGCAATTTCTGTGTTTCATCTTCAATATGAAGGTCCAAAGGATACAGTAAACCTGAAGTGAAGCATCAGAGTCTATAACTAGTGTAACAGGAATGGTTCAAAACATAGTCAGTAAGAAGAGTCAGTCTTCTAGTACATAAGTCGGCATTGTGCCTTTTGTATTTCATTCCGATGCAATTTCTGTGTTTCATCGTCAATAAGAAGGTCCAAGGTATACAGTAAACCTGAAGTGAAGCATCGGAATTTATAACTAGTGTCACAGGAATGGTTCAAAACATAGTCAGTAAGAAGAGACAGTCTTCTTGTACTTAAGTCGGCATTGTGCCTTTTCTATTTAATTCCTATGCAATTTCTGTGTTTCATCGTCAATAAGAAGGTCGAAGGGATATAGTAAACCTGGAGTGAAGCATCGGAATCAATAACTACGGTCACAGGAATGGTTCAAAACATAGACAGTAAGTAGGGTCAGTCTTCTTGTACTTAAGTCGGCATTGAGCCTTTTTTATTTAATTCCGATGCAGTTTCTGTGTTTCATCGTCAATAAGAAGGTCCAAGGGATACAGTAAACCTGGACTGAAGCATCGGAATCTATAACTACTGTCACAGGAATGGTTCATAAATTCGACGGTAAGAAGAGTCAGTCTTCATGTACATAATTCGGCATTGTGCCTTTAGTTTTTAATTCCGATGCAATTTATGTGTTTCATCTTTAGAAAGAAGGTCAGAGGGATACAGTAAATCTGAAGTCAAGCATCGGAATCTATAACTAGTGTCACAGGAATGGTTCAAAACATAGTCAGTAACAAGAGTCGGTCTTCTTGTACTTAAGTCGGCATTGTGCCTTTTGTATTTAATTCCGATGCAAGTCCTGTGTTTCATCGTATACAAGAAGGTCCAAGGGATACAGTAAACCTGGAGTGAAGCATCGGAATCTATAACTTGTGTCACAGGAATGAATCAAAACATGGTCAGTAAGAAGAGTCAGTCTTCTTGTACTTAAGTCGGCATTGTGCCTTTTGTATTTAATTCCGATGCAATTTCTGTGTTTCATCGCCAATAAGAAGGTCCAAGGGATACTGTAAACCTGGAGTTAAGCATCGGAATCTATAACTAGTGTCACAGGAATGGTTCAAAACATAGTCCGTAGGAAGAGACAGTCTTCTTGTACTTAAGTCGGCATTGTGAGTTTTGTATTTAATTCCGATGCAATTTCTGTGTTTCATCGTCAATAAGAAAGTAAGAGGGATACAGTATACCTGAAGTGAAGCATCGGGAACTATAACTAGTGTGTCAGGAATGGTTCAAAACATAGACAGTAGGAAAAGTCAGTCTTATTGTACTTAAGTCGGCATTGTGCCTTTAGTATTTTATTCCGATGCAATTTCTGTGTTTCATCGTCAATAAGAAAGTCCAAGGGATATAGTAAATCTGGAGTGAAGCATCGGAATCTATAACTAGTGTCACAGGAATGGTTCAAAACATAGACAGTAAGTAGGGTCAGTCTTCTTGTACTTAAGTCGGCATTGAGCCTTTTTTATTTAATTCCGATGCAAATTCTGTGTTTCATCTTCAATATGAAGGTCCAAGGGATACAGTAAACCTGAAGTGAAGCATCAGAGTCTATAACAAGTGTCACAGGAATGGTTCAAAACATAGTCCGTAGGAAGAGACAGTCTTCTTGTACTTAAGTCGGCATTGTGCCTTCTCTATTTAATTCCTATGCAATTTCTGTGGTACATCGTCAATACGAAGGTCCAGGGGATATAGTACACCTGGAGTGAAGCATCGGAATCCGTAACTAGTGTCACAGGAATGGTTCAAAACATAGACAGTAGGAAGAGTCAGTCTTCTTGTACTTAAGTCTGCATTGTGAGTTTTGTATTTAATTCCGTTGCAATTTCGGTGTTTCATCGTCAATAAGAAAGTAAGAGGGATACAGTATAGCTGAAGTGAAGCATCGGGAACTATAACTAGTGTCTCAGGAATGGTTCAAAACATAGACAGTAGGAAAAGTCAGTCTTATTGTACTTAAGTCGGCATTGTGCCTTTAGTATTTTATTCCGATGCAATTTCTGTGTTTCATCGTCAATAAGAAGGTCCAAGGGATATAGTAAATCTGAAGCATCGGAATCTATAACTAGTGTCACAGGAATGGTTCAAAACATAGACAGTAAGTAGGGTCAGTCTTCTTGTACTTAAGTCGGCATTGAGCCTTTTTTATTTAATTCCGATGCAGTTTCTGTGTTTCATCGTCAATAAGAAGGTCCAAGGGATACAGTAAACCTGGAGTGAAGCGTCGGAATCTGTAACTACTGTCACAGGAATGGTTCATATATTCGACGGTAAGAAGAGTCAGTCTTCTTGTACTTAATTCGGCATTGTGCCTTTAGTATTTAATTCCGATGCAATTTATGTGTTTCATCGTTAAAATGAAGGTCAGAGGGATACAGTAAATCTGAAGTCAAGCATCGGAATCTATAACTAGTGTCACAGGAATGGTTCAAAACATAGTCAGTAAAAAGAGTCAGTCTTCTTGTACTTAAGTCGGCATTGTGCCTTTTGTATTTAATTCCGATGCAAGTCCTGTGTTTCATCGTCAACAAGAAGATCCAAGGTATACAGTAAACCTGGAGTGAAGCATCGGAATCTATAACTAGTGACACAGGGATGGTTCAAAACATAGACAGTAAGAAGAGTCAGTATTCTTGTACTTAAGTCGGAATTGTGCCTTTTGTATTTAATTCCGATGCAATTTCTGTGTTTCATCGTCAATAAGAAGGTCCAAGGGATACAGTAAACCTGAAGTGAAGCACCGTAATCTATAACTAGTGTCACAGGAATGTTTCAAAGCATAGTCAGTAAGAAGAGTCAGCCTTCTTGTACTTAAGTCGGCATTGTGCCTTTTGTATTTAATTCCGATGCAATTTCTGTGTTTCTTCGTCAATACGGAGGTCCAAGGGATACAGTAAACCTGGAGTGAAGCATCGGAATCTATAACTAGTGTCACAGGAATGGTTCAAAACATAGTCAGTAAGAAGAGTCAGTCTTCTTGTACTTATGTCGGCAATGTGCCTGTTGTATTTAATTCCGATGCTATTTTTGGGTTTCATCGTCAATAAGAAGGGCCGAGGGATACAGTAAACCTGGTGTGAAGCATCGGAATCTATAACTAGTGTCACAGGAATGAATCAAAACATGGTCAGTAAGAAGAGTCAGTCTTCTTGTACTTAAGTCGGCCTTGTGCCTTTTGTATTTAATTCCGATGCAATTTCTGTGTTTCATCGTCAATAAGAAGGTCCAAGGGATACAGTAAACCTGGAGTTAAGCATCGGAATCTATAACTAGTGTCACAGGGATGGTTCAAAACATAGACAGTAATTAGAGTCGGTATTCTTGTACTTAAGTCGGCATTGTGCCTTTTGTATTTAATTCCGATGCAATTTCTGTGTTACATCTTCAATATGAAGGTCCAAAGGATACAGTAAACCTGAAGTGAAGCATCAGAGTCTATAACTAGTGTAACAGGAATGGTTCAAAACATAGTCAGTAAGAAGAGTCAGTCTTCTTGCACATAAGTCGGCATTGTGCCTTTTGTATTTCATTCTGATGCAATTTCTGTGTTTCATCGTCAATAAGAAGGTCCAAGGTATACAGTAAACCTGAAGTGAAGCATCGGAATCTATAACTAGTGTCACAGGAATGGTTCAAAACATAGTCAGTAGGAAGAGACAGTCTTCTTGTATTTAAGGCGGCATTGTGCCTTTTCTATTTAATTCCTATTCAATTTCTGTGTTTCATCGTCAATAAGAAGGTCCAAGGGATATAGTAAACCTGGAGTGAAGCATCGGAATCAATAACTAGTGTCACAGGAATGGTTCAAAACATAGACAGTAAGAAGAGTCAGTCTTCTTGTACTTAAGTCGGCATTGTGCCTTTTTTATTGAATTCCGATGCAATTTCTGTGTTTCATCGTCAATAAGAAGGTCCAAGGGATACAGTAAACCTGGAGTGAAACATCGGAATCTATAACTACTGTCACAGGATTGGTTCAAATCATAGTCAGTAAGAAGAGGCAGTCTTCTTTTACTTAAGTCGGCATTGTGGCTTTTGTATTTAATTCCGATGCAATTTCTGTGTTTCATCGTCAATAAGAAGGTCCAAAGGATACAGTAAACATGGAGTGAAGCATCGGAATCTATAACCAGTGTCACAGGAATGAATCAAAGCATGGTCAGTGAGAAGAGTCAGTCTTCTTGTACTTAAGTCGGCATTGTGCCTTTTGTAATTAATTCCGATGCAATTTCTGTGTGTTTCATCGTCAATAAGAAGGTCCAAGGGATACAGTAAACCTGAAGTGAAGCATCAGAGTCTATAACTAGTGTAACAGGAATGGTTCAAAACATAGTCAGTAAGAAGAGTCAGTCTTCTTGTACTTAAGTCGCCATTGTGCATTTTGTATTTAATTCCGATGCAATTTCTGTGTTTCATCGTCAATAAGAAGGTCCAAGGGATACAATAAACCTGGAGTGAAGCATCGGAATCTATAACTAGTGTCACATGAATGGTTCAAAACATAGACAGTAAGAGGAGTCAGTCTTCTTGTACCTAATTCGGCATTGTGCCTTTTGTATTTAATTCCGATGCTATTTCTGTGTTTCGTCGTCAATAAGAAGGTCCAAGGGATACAGTAAACCTGGAGTGAAGCATCGGAATCTATAACTAGTGACACAGGGATGGTTCAAAACATAGACAGTAAGAAGAGTCAGTATTCTTGTACTTATGTCGGCATTGTGCTATTTGTATTTAATTCCGATGCAATTTCTGTATTTCATCGTCAATAAGGAGGTCCAAGGGATACAATAAACCTGAAGTGAAGCACCGGAATCTATAACTAGTGTTACAGGAATGGTTCAAATGATAGACAGTAAGAAGAGTCAGTCTTCTTGTACTTAAGACGGCACTGTGATTTTTGAATTTAATTCCGATGCAATTTCTATGTTTCATTGTCAATAAGGAGGTCCAAGGGATACACTAAACCTGAAGTGTAGCATCAGAATCTATAACTAGTGTCACAGGAATGGTTCAAACATAGTCAGTAAGAAGAGTCAGTCTTCTTGTACTTAAGTCGGCATTGTGAATTTTGTATTTATTTCCGATGCAATTTCTGTGTTTCATCGTCAATAAGAAGGTCCAAGGGCTACACTAAACCTGAAGTTTAGCATCGGAATCTATAACTAGTGTCACAGGAATGGTTCAAACATAATCAGTAAGAAGAGTCAGTCTTCTTGTACTTAAGTCGGCATTGTGCCTTTTGTATTTATTTCAGATGCAATTTCTGTGTTTCATCTTCAATAAGAAGGTCCAAGGGATACAGTAAACCTGAAGTGAGGCACCGGAATCAATAACTAGTGTCACATGAATAGTTCAAATCATAGTCAGTAAGAAGAGTCAGTCTTCTTGTACTTATGTAGGCATTGTGCCTTTTGTATTTAATTCCGATGCAATTTTTGTGTTTCATCCTCAATAAGAAGGTCCAAGGGATACAGTAAGCCGGGAGTGAAGCATAGGAATCTATAACTAGTGTCACAGGAATGGTTCAAAACATACTCAGTAAGAAGAGTCAGTCTTCTTGTACTTAGGTCAGCATTGGGTTTTTTGTATTTCATTCCGATGCAATTTCTGTGTTTCATCGTCAATAAGAAGGTCCAAGGGATACAGTAAACCTGGAGTGAAGCATCGGAATCTATAACTAGTGTCACAGGAATGAATCAAAACATAGTCAGTAAGATAAGTCAGTTTTCTTCTACATAAGTCGGCTTTGTGTATTTTGTATTTAATTCCGATGCAATTTCTGTGTTTCATCGTCAACAAGAAGGTCCAAGGGATACAGCAAACCAGAAGTGAAGCATCGGAATCTATAACTAGTGTCACAGGAATGGTTCAAAACATAGACAGATAGAAGAGTCAGTCTTCTTGTACTTAAGTCTGCATTGTGCCTTTTCTATTTACTTCCGATGCAATTTCTGTGTTTCATCGTCAATAAGAAGTTCCAAGGGATACAGTAAAGCGGGAGTGAAGCATCGGAATCTATAACTAGTGTCACAGGAATGGTTCAAAACATAGACAGTAGGAAGAGTCAGTCTTCTTGTACTTAAGTCGGCATTGTGCCTTTTGTATTTAATTCCGATGCAATTTCTGTGTTTCATCGTCAATAAGAAAGTAAGAGGGATACAGTAAACCTGAAGTGAAGCATTGGAATCTATAACTAGTGTCTCAGGAATGGTTCAAAACATAGACAGTAGGAAGAGTTAGTCTTTTTGTACTTAAGTCGGCATTGTGCCTTCTCTATTTACTTCCGATGCAATTGCTGTGTTTCATCGTCAATAAGAAGGTCCAAATGATACAGTATACCTGAAGTGAAGCATCGGAATCTATAACTAGTGTCACAGGAATGGTTCAAAGCATAGTCAGTAAGAAGAGTCAGTCTTCTTGTACTTAAGTCGGCATTGTGAACTTTGTATTTAATTCCGATGCAATTTCTGTGTTTAATCGTCAATAAGAAGGTGCAAGGGATACAGTAAAAATGGAGTGAAGCATCGGAATCTGTAACTAGTGTCACAGGAATGGTTCAAAACATAGACAGTAAGATGAGCCAGTCTTCTTGTACTTAAGTCGGCATTGTGCCTTTTTTATTTAAATCCGATGCAATTTCTGTGTTTCATCGTCAATGAGAAGGTCCAAGGGATACAGTAAACCTGGTGTGAAGCATCGGAATCTTTTACTAGTGTCACAGGAATGGATCAAAACATAGACAGTTAGAAAAGTCAGTCTTCTTGTACTTAATTCGGCATTGTGCCTTTTTAATTTAGTTCCGACGCAATTTCTGTGTATCATCGTCAATAAGAACGTCAGAGTGATACAGAAAATCTGAAGTGAAGCATCGGAATCTATACCTAGTGTCACAGGAATGGTTCAAAACATAGTCATTAAGAAGAGTCAGTCATCTTGTACTTATGTCGGCATTGTGCCTTTTGTATTTAATTCCGATGCAATTTCTGTGTTTCATCGTCAATAAGAAGGTCCAAGGTATACACTAAACCTGAAGTGTAGCATCAGAATCTATAACTAGTGTCACAGGAATGGTTCAAACATAGTCAGTAGGAAGAGTCAGTCTTCTTGTACTTAAGTTAACATTGTGCCTTTTGCATTTATTTCCGATGTAATTTCTGTGTTCCATCTTCAATAAGAAGGTCCAAGGGATACAGTAAACCTGAAGTGAGGCACCGGAATCAATAACTAGTGTCACATGAATGGTTCAAATCATAGTCAGTAAGAAGAGTCAGTCTTCTTGTACTTAAGTCGCCATTGTGCCTTTTGTATTTAATTCCGATGCAATTTCTGTGTTTCATCGTCAATAAGAAGGTCCAAGGGATACAGTAAACCTGGAGTGAAGCATCGGAATCTATAACTAGTGTCACATGAATGGTTCAAAACATAGACAATAAGAAGAGTCAGTTTCTTGTACTTAATTCGGCATTGTGCCTTTTGTATTTAATTCCGATGCAATTTCTATGTTGCATCGTCAATAAGATGGTCAGAGGGATACAGTAAACCTGAAGTGAAGCATCGGAATCTATAACTAGTGTCACAGGAATGGTTCAAAATATAGTCAGTAAGAAGAGTCAGTCTTCTTGTACTTAAGTCGGCATTGTGCCTTTTGTATTTAATTCCGATGCATTTTCTGTGTTTCGTCGTCAATAAGAAGGTCGAAGGGATACAGTAAACCTGGAGTGAAGCATCGGAATCTATAACTAGTGACACAGGGATGGTTCAAAACATATACAGTAAGAAGAGTCAGTATTCTTGTACTTAAGTCGGCATTGTGCCTTTTGTATTTAATTCCGATGCAATTTCTGTATTTCATCGTGAATAAGAAGGTCCAAGGGATACAGTAAACCTGAAGTGAAGCATCGGAATCTATAACTAGTGTTACAGGAATGGTTCAAAAGATAGTCAGTAAGAAGAGTCAGTCTTCTTGTACTTAAGTCGGAATTGTGCCTTTTGTATTTAATTCCGATGCAATTTCTATGTTTCATTGTCAACAAGGAGGTCCAAGGGATACAGTAAACCTGGAGTGAAGCATCGGAATCTATAACTAGTGTCACAGGAATGGTTCAAAACATAGTCAGTAAGAAGAGTCAGTATTCTTGTAATTAAGTTGGCATTGTGCCTTTTGTATTTAATTCCGAAGCAATTTTTGTGTTTCATCCTCAATAAGAAGGTCCAAGGGATACAGTGAACCGGGAGTGAAGCATCGGAATCTATAACTAGTGTCACAGGAATGGTTCAAAACATAGTCAGTAAGAAGAGTCAGTCTTCTTGATCTTAGGTCGGCATTGTGCTTCTTGTATTTAATTCCGATGCAATTTCTGTGTTTCATCGTCAATAAGAAGGTCAAAGGCATACAGTAAACCTGGAGTGAAGCATCGGAATCTATAACTAGTGTCACAGCAATGAATCAAAACATAGTCAGTAAGAAGAGTCAGTCTTCTTGTACTTAAGTCGGCATTGTGCCTTTTGTATTTAATTCCGATGCAATTTCTGTGTTTCATCGTCAATAAGAAAGTAAGATGGATACAGTAAACCTGAAGTGAAGCATCGGAATCTATAACTAGTGTCTCAGGAATGGTTTAAAACATAGACATGAGGAAGAGTCAGTCTTATTGTACCTAAGTCGGCATTGTGCCTTTTGCATTTTATTCCGATGCAATTTCTGTGTTTCATTGTCAATAAGAAGGTCAGAGGGATACAGTAAACCTGAAGTGAAGCATCCGAATCTATAACTAGTGTCACAGGAATGGTACAAAGCATAGAGAGTAGGAGGAGTCAGTCTTCTTGTACTTAAGTCGGCATTGTGCCTCCTCTATTTAATACCGATGCAATTGCTGTGTTTCGTCGTCAATAAGAAGGTCCAAGGGATACAGTAAACCTGAAGTGAAGCATCGGAATCTATAACTAGTGTCACAGGAATGGTTCAAAGCTTAGTCAATAAGAAGAGTCAGTCTTCTTGTACTTAAGTCGGCATTGTGAACTTTGTATTCAATTCCGATGCAATTTCTGTGTTTAATCGTCAATAAGAAGGTGCAAGGGATACAATAAACCTGGAGTGAAGCATCGGAATCTGTAACTAGTGTCACAGGAATGGTTCAAAACATAGACTGTAAGATGAGTCAGTCTTCTTGTACTTAAGTCGGCATTGTGCCTTTTTTATTTAATTCCGATGCAATTTCTGTGTTTCATCGTCAATGAGAAGGTCCAAGGGATACAGTAAACCTAGAGTGAAGCATCGGAATCATTTACTAGTGTCACAGGAATGGATCAAAACATAGACAGTAAGAAAAGTCAGTCTTCTTGTACTTAATTCGGCATTGTGCCTTTTTAATTTAGTTCCGACGCAATTTCTGTGTATCATCGTCAATAAGAACGTCAGAGGGATACAGTAAATCTGAAGTGAAGCATCGGAATCTATAACTAGTGTCACAGGAATGGTTCAAAACATAGTCAGTAAGAAGAGTCAGTCTTCTTGTACTTAAGTGGGCATTGTGCCTTTTGTATTTAATTCCGATGCCATTTCTGTGTTTCATCGACAATAACAAGGTCCAAGGGATACACTAAACCTGAAGTGTAGCATCAGAATCTATAACTACTGTCACAGGAATGGTTCAAACTTAGACAGTAGGAAGTGTCAGTCTTCTTGTACTTACGTCGGCATTGTGCCTTTTGTATTTATTTCCGATGTAATTTCTGTGTTTCATCTTCAATAAGAAGGTCCAAGGGATACAGTAAACCTGAAGTGAGGCACCGTAATCAATAACTAGTGTCACATGAATTGTTCAAATCATAGTCAGTAAGAAGAGTCAGTCTTCTTGTACTTAAGTCGCCATTGTGCCTTTTGTATTTAGTTCCGATGCAATTTCTGTGTATCATCGTCAATAAGAAGGTCCAAGGGATACAGTAAACCTGGAGTGAAGCATCGGAATCTATAACTAGTGTCACATGAATGGTTCAAAACATAGACAGTAAGAAGAGTCAGTCTTCTTGTACTTAATTCGGCATTGTGCCTTTTGTATTTAATTCCGATGCAATTTCTATGTTGCATCGTCAATAAGAAGGTCAGAGGGATACAGTAAACCTGAAGTGAAGCACCGGAGTCTATAACTAGTGTTACAGGAATGGTTCAAAAGATAGTCAGTAAGAAGAGTCAGTCTTCTTGTACTTAAGTCGGCATTGTGCATTTTGTATTTAATTCCGATGCAATTTCTATGTTTCATAGTCAATAAGGAGGTCCAAGGGATACAGTAAACCTGGAGTGAAGCATCGGAATCTATAACTAGTGTCACAGGAATGGTTCAAAATATAGTCAGTAAGAAGAGTCAGTATTCTTGTAATTAAGTTGGCATTGTGCCTTTTGTATTTAATTCCGATGCAATTTTTGTGTTTCATCCTCAATAAGAAGGTCCAAGGGATACAGTGAACCGGGAGTGAAGCATCGGAATCTATAACTAGTGTCACAGGAATGGTTCAAAACATAGTCAGTAAGAAGAGTCAGTCTTCTTGTACTTAGGTCGGCATTGTGCTTGCTGAATTTAATACCGATGCAATTTCTGTGTTTCATCGTCAAGAAGAAGGTCAAAGGGATACAGTAAACCGGGAGTGAAGCATCGGAATCTATAACTAGTGTCACAGGAATGAATCAAAACATAGTCAGTAAGAAGAGTCAGTCTTCTTGTACTTAAGTCGGCATTTTGCATTTTGTATTTAATTCCGATTCAATATCTGTGTTTCATCGTCAACAAGAAGGTCCAAGGGATACAGTAGACCAGAAGTGAAGCATCGGAATCTATAACTAGTGTCACAGGAATGGTTCAAATCATAGACAGAAGGAAGAGTCAGTCCTCTTGTACTTATGTCTGCATTGTGCCTCTTCTATTTACTTCCGATGCAATTTCTGTGTTTCATCGTCAATAAGAAGGTCCAAGGGATACAGTAAACCCTGAGTGAAGCATCGGAATCTATAACTAGTGTCACAGGAATGGTTCAAAACATAGACAGTAGGAAGAGTCAGTCTTCTTGTACTTAAGTCGGCATTGTGCCTTTTGTATTTAATTCCGATGCAATTTCTGTGTTTCATCGTCAATAAGAAAGAAAGATGGATACAGTAAACCTGAAGTGAAGCATCGGAATCTATAACTAGTGTCTCAGATATGGTTCAAAACATAGGCGGTAGGAAGAGTCAGTCTTATTGTACTTAAGTCGGCATTGTGCATTTTGCATTTTATTCCGATGCAATTTCTGTGTTTCATTGTCAATAAGAATGTCAGAGGGATACAGTAAACCTGAATTGAAGCATCGGAATCTAAAACTAGTGTCACAGAAATGGTTCAAATCATAGACAGTAGGAAGAGTCAGTCTTCTAGCACTTAAGTCGGAATTGTGCCTTTTGTATTTAATTCCGATGCAATTTCTGTGTTTCATCGTCAATAAGAAGGTCCAAGGGATACAGTAAACCTGAAGTGAAGCATCGAAATTTATAAATAGTGTCACAGGAAAGGTTCAAACATTAGACAGGAGAAGAGTCAGTCTTCTCGTACTTAAGTCGGCATTGCCCATTTTTTATTTAATTCCGTTGCAATTTCTGTGTTTCATCGTTAATGAGAAGGTCCAAGGGATACAGTAAACCTAGAGTGAAGCATCGGAATCTTTTACTAGTGTCACAGGAATGGTTCAAAACATAGACAGTAAGGAAAGTCAGTCTTCTTGTACTTAATTCGGCATTGTACCTTTTTAATTTAGTGCCGACGCAATTTCTGTGTTTCATCGTCAATAAGAACGTCAGAGGGATACAGTAAATCTGAAGTGAAGCATCGGAATCTATAACTAGTGTCACAGGAATGGTTCAAAACATAGTCAGTATGAAGAGTCAGAATTCTTGTACTAAAGTCGGCATTGTGCATTTTATATTTAATTCCGATGCAATTTATGTGTTTCATCGTCAATAAGAAGGACGAAGGGACACAGTAAACCTGGAGTGAAGTTTCGTAATCTATAACAAGTGTCACAGGGATGGCTCAAAACATAGACAGTAAGAAGAGTCAGTATTCTTGTACTTAAGTCGGCATTGTGCCTTTCGTTTTTAATTCCGAAGCAATTTCTGTGTTTCATCTCCAATAAGAAGGTCAAAGGGATACAGTAAACCTGAAGTGAAGCATCAGAGTCTATAACTAGTGTCACAGGAATGGTTCAAAACATAGTCAGTAAGAAGAGTCAGTCTTCTTGTACTTAAGTTGGCATTTTGCCTTTTGTAATTAATTCCGATGCAATTTCTGTGTTTCATCGTCAATAAGAAGGTCCAAGGGATACAGTAAACCTGAAGTGAAGCATCGGAATCTATAACTAGTGTCACAGGAATGGTTCAAAACATAGATAGTGGGAAGAGTCAGTTTTTCTTGTACTTAAGTCGGCATTGTGCGTTTTGTATTTAATTCCGATGCAATTTCTGTGTTTCATCATTAATAAGTGGGTCAGAAGGATACAGTAAACCTGAAGTGAAGCATCGGAATCTATAACTAGTGTCACAGGAATGGTTCAAAACATAGTCAGTAAGAAGAGTCAGTCTTCTTGTACTTAGGTCGGCATTGTGCTTGCTGAATTTAATACCGATGCAATTTCTGTGTTTCATCGTCAAGAAGAAGGTCAAAGGGATACAGTAAACCTGGAGTGAAGCATCGGAATCTATAACTAGTGTCACAGGAATGAATCAAAACATAGTCAGTAAGAAGAGTCAGTCTTCTTGAACTTAAGTCGGCATTTTGCATTTTGTATTTAATTCCGATTCAATATCTGTGTTTCATCGTCAACAAGAAGGTCCAAGGGATACAGTAGACCAGAAGTGAAGCATCGGAATCTATAACTAGTGTCACAGGAATGGTTCAAATCATAGACAGAAGGAAGAGTCAGTCCTCTTGTACTTATGTCTGCATTGTGCCTCTTCTATTTACTTCCGATGCAATTTCTGTGTTTCATCGTCAATAAGAAGGTCCAAGGGATACAGTAAACCCTGAGTGAAGCATCGGAATCTATAACTAGTGTCACAGGAATGGTTCAAAACATAGACAGTAGGAAGAGTCAGTCTTCTTGTACTTAAGTCGGCATTGTGCCTTTTGTATTTAATTCCGATGCAATTTCTGTGTTTCATCGTCAATAAGAAAGAAAGATGGATACAGTAAACCTGAAGTGAAGCATCGGAATCTATAACTAGTGTCTCAGAAATGGTTCAAAACATAGGCAGTAGGAAGAGTCAGTCTTATTGTACTTAAGTCGGCATTGTGCATTTTGCATTTTATTCCGATGCAATTTCTGTGTTTCATTGTCAATAAGAATGTCAGAGGGATACAGCAAACCTGAAGTGAAGCATTGGAATCTAAAACTAGTGTCACAGAAATGGTTCAAATCATAGACAGTAGGAAGAGTCAGTCTTCTAGCACTTAAGTCGGCATTGTGCCTTTTGTATTTAATTCCGATGCAATTTCTGTGTTTCATCGTCAATAAGAAGGTCCAAGGGATACAGTAAACCTGAAGTGAAGCATCGAAATTTATAAATAGTGTCACAGGAAAGGTTCAAACATTAGACAGGAGAAGAGTCAGTCTTCTCGTACTTAAGTCGGCATTGCCCATTTTTTATTTAATTCCGTTGCAATTTCTGTGTTTCATCGTTAATGAGAAGGTCCAAGGGATACAGTAAACCTAGAGTGAAGCATCGGAATCTTTTACTAGTGTCACAGGAATGGTTCAAAACATAGACAGTAAGGAAAGTCAGTCTTCTTGTACTTAATTCGGCATTGTGCCTTTTTAATTTAGTGCCGACGCAATTTCTGTGTTTCATCGTCAATAAGAACGTCAGAGGGATACAGTAAATCTGAAGTGAAGCATCGGAATCTATAACTAGTGTCACAGGAATGGTTCAAAACATAGTCAGTATGAAGAGTCAGAATTCTTGTACTAAAGTCGGCATTGTGCATTTTATATTTAATTCCGATGCAATTTATGTGTTCCATCGTCAATAAGAAGGACGAAGGGACACAGTAAACCTGGAGTGAAGTTTCGTAATCTATAACAAGTGTCACAGGGATGGCTCAAAACATAGACAGTAAGAAGAGTCAGTATTCTTGTACTTAAGTCGGCATTGTGCCTTTCGTATTTAATTCCGATGCAATTTCTGTGTTTCATCTCCAATAAGAAGGTCAAAGGGATACAGTAAACCTGAAGTGAAGCATCAGAGTCTATAACTAGTGTCACAGGAATGGTTCAAAACATAGTCAGTAAGAAGAGTCAGTCTTCTTGTACTTAAGTTGGCATTTTGCCTTTTGTAATTAATTCCGATGCAATTTCTGTGTTTCATCGTCAATAAGAAGGTCCAAGGGATACAGTAAACCTGAAGTGAAGCATCGGAATCTATAACTAGTGTCACAGGAATGGTTCAAAACATAGATAGTGGGAAGAGTCTGTTTTTCTTGTACTTAAGTCGGCATTGTGCGTTTTGTATTTAATTCCGATGCAATTTCTGTGTTTCATCATTAATAAGTGGGTCAGAAGGATACAGTAAACCTGAAGTGAAGCATCGGAATCTATAACTAGTGTCACAGGAATGGCTCAAAACATAGTCAGTAAGAAGAGTCAGTCTTCTTGTACTTAGGTCGGCATTGTGCCTTTTGTATTTAATTCCGATGCAATTTCTGTGTTTCATCGTCAATAAGAAGGTCCAAGGGATACACTAAACCTGAAGTGTAGCATCAGAATCTATAACTAGTGTCACAGGAATGGTTCAAACATAGTCAGTAGGAAGAGTCAGTCTTCTTGTACTTAAGTTAACATTGTGCCTTTTGTATTTATTTCCGATGTAATTTCTGTGTTCCATCTTCAATAAGAAGGTCCAAGGGATACAGTAAACCTGAAGTGAGGCACCGGAATCAATAACTAGTGTCACATGAATGGTTCAAATCATAGTCAGTAAGAAGAGTCAGTCTTCTTGTACTTAAGTCGCCATTCTGCCTTTGTATTTAATTCCGATGCAATTTCTGTGTTTCATCGTCAATAAGAAGGTCAGAGGGATACAGTAAACCTGGAGTGAAGCATCGGAATCTATAACTAGTGTCACATGAATGGTTCAAAACATAGACAATAAGAAGAGTCAGTCTTCTTGTACTTAATTCGGCATTGTGCCTTTCGTATTTAATTCCGATGCAATTTCTGTGTTTCATCGTCAATAAGAAGGTCAAAGGGATACAGTAAAACGGGAGTGAAGCATCGGAATCTATAACTAGTGTCACAGAAATGGTTCAATGCATAGTCAGTAAGAAGAGTCACTATTTTTGTACTTAAGTCGGCATTGTGCCTTTTGTATTTAATTCCGATGCAATTTCTGTGATTCATCGTCAATAAGAATGTCCAAGCGATACAGTAAACCTGGAGTGAAGCATCGGAATCTATAACTAGTGTCACACAAATGGTTCAAATCATAGTCAGTAAGAAGAGTCAGTCTTCTTGTACTAAAGTCGGCATTGTGCCTTTTGTATTTAATTCCGATGCTATATCTGAGTTTCATCGTCAATAAGAAGGTCCAAGGGATACAGTAAACCTGGAGTGAAGCATCGGAATCTATAACTAGTGTCACAGGGATGGTTCAAAACATAGACAGTAAGAATAGTCAGTACTCTTGTACTTATGTCGGCATTGTGCCTTTTTAATTTAGTTCCGACGCAATTTCTGTGTATCATCGTCAATAAGAACGTCAGAGGGATACAGTAAATCTGAAGTGAAGCATCGGAATCTATACCTAGTGTCACAGGAATGGTTCAAAGCATAGTCATTAACAAGAGTCAGTCATCTTGTACTTAAGTCGGCATTGTGCCTTTTGTATTTAATTCCGATGCAATTTCTGTGTTTCATCGTCAATAAGAAGGTCCAAGGGATACACTAAACCTGAAGTGTAGCATCAGAATCTTTAACTAGTGTCACAGGAATGGTTCAAACATAGTCAGTAGGAAGAGTCAGTCTTCTTGTACTTAAGTTAACATTGTGCCTTTTGTATTTATTTCCGATGTAATTTCTGTGTTCCATCTTCAATAAGAAGGTCCAAGGGATACAGTAAACCTGAAGTGAGGCACCGGAATCAATAACTAGTGTCACATGAATGGTTCAAATCATAGTCAGTAAGAAGAGTCAGTCTTCTTGTACTTAAGTCGCCATTCTGCCTTTTGTATTTAATTCCGATGCAATTTCTGTGTTTCATCGTCAATAAGAAGGTCCAAGGGATACAGTAAACCTGGAGTGAAGCATCGGAATCTATAACTAGTGTCACATGAATGGTTCAAAACATAGACAATAAGAAGAGTCAGTCTTCTTGTACTTAATTCGGCATTGTGCCTTTTGTATTTAATTCCGATGCAATTTCTATGTTGCATCGTCAATAAGAAGGTCAGAGGGATACAGTAAACCTGAAGTGAAGCATCGGAATCAATAACTAGTGTCACAGAAATGGTTCAAAATATAGTCAGTAAGAAGAGTCAGTCTTCTTGTACTTAAGTCGGCATTGTGCCTTTTGTATTTAATTCCGATGCATTTTCTGTGTTTCTCCCGTCAATAAGAAGGTCGATGGGATACAGTAAACCTGGAGTGAAGCATCGGAATCTATAACTAGTGACACAGGGTTGGTTCAAAACATATACAGTAAGAAGAGTCAGTATTCTTGTACTTAAGTCGGCATGTGCCTTTTGTATTTAATTCCGATGCAATTTCTGTATTTCAACGTGAGTAAGAAGGTCCAAGGGATACAGTAAACCTGAAGTGAAGCACCGGAATCTATATCTAGTGTTACAGGAATGGTTCAAAAGATAGTCAGTAAGAAGAGTCAGTCTTCTTGTACTTAAGTCGGCATTGTGCCTTTTGTATTTAATTCCGATGCAATTGCTATGTTTCATTGTCAACAAGGAAGTCCAAGGGATACAGTAAACCTGGAGTGAAGCATCGGAATCTATAACTAGTGTCACAGGAATGGTTCAAAACATAGTCAGTAAGAAGAGTCAGTATTCTTGTAATTAAGTTGGCATTGTGCCTTTTGTATTTAATTCCGAAGCAATTTTTGTGTTTCATCCTCAATAAGAAGGTCCAAGGGATACAGTGAACCGGGAGTGAAGCATCGGATTCTATAACTAGTGTCACAGGAATGGTTCAAAACATAGTCAGTAAGAAGAGTCAGTCTTCTTGATCTTAGGTCGGCATTGTGCTTCTTGTATTTAATTCCGATGCAATTTCTGTGTTTCATCGTCAATAAGAAGGTCAAAGGCATACAGTAAACCTGGAGTGAAGCATCGGAATCTATAACTAGTGTCACAGGAATGAATCAAAACATAGTCAGTAAGAAGAGTCAGTCTTCTTGTACTTAAGTCGGCATTGTGCCTTTTGTATTTAATTCCGATGCAATTTCTGTGTTTCATCGTCAATAAGAAAGTAAGATGGATACAGTAAACCTGAAGTGAAGCATCGGAATCTATAACTAGTGTCTCAGGAATGGTTCAAAACATAGACATGAGGAAGAGTAAGACTTATTGTACCTAAGTCGGCATTGTGCCTTTTGCATTTTATTCCGATTCAATTTCTGTGTTTCATTGTCAATAAGAAGGTCAGAGGGATACAGTAAACCTGAAGTGAAGCATCGGAATCTAAAACTAGTGTCACAGAAATGGTTCAAATCATAGACAGTAGGAAGAGTCAGTCTTCTAGCACTTAAGTCGGCATTGTGCCTTTTGTATTTAATTCCGATGCAATTTCTGTGTTTCATCGTCAATAAGGAGGTCCAAGGGATACAGTAAACCTGAAGTGAAGCATCGAAATTTATAACTAGTGTCACATGAAAGGTTCAAAACATAGACAGAAGAAGAGTCAGTCTTCTCGTACTTAAGTCGGCATTGCCCATTTTTTATTTAATTCCGTTGCAATTTCTGTGTTTCATCGTCAATAAGAAGGTCAGAGGGAAACAGTAAACCTGAAGTGAAGCATCCGAATCTATAACTAGTGTCACAGGAATGGTACAAAGCATATAGAGTAGGAAGAGTCAGTCTTCTTGTACTTAAGTCGGCATTGTGCCTTCTCTATTTAATACCGATGCAATTGCTGTGTTTCGTCGTCAATAAGAAGGTCCAAGGGATACAGTAAACCTGAAGTGAAGCATCGGAATCTATAACTAGTGTCACAGGAATGGTTCAAAGCTTAGTCAGTAAGAAGAGTCAGTCTTCTTGTACTTAAGTCGGCATTGTGAACTTTGTATTTAATTCCGAAGCAATTTCAGTGTTTAATCGTCAATAAGAAGGTGCAAGGGATACAGTAAACCTGGAGTGAAGCATCGGAATCTGTAACTAGTGTCACAGGAATGGTTCAAAACATAGACAGTAAGATGAGTCAGTCTTCTTGTACTTAAGTCGGCATTGTGCCTTTTTTATTTAATTCCGATGCAATTTCTGTGTTTCATCGTCAATGAGAAGGTCCAAGGGATACAGTAAACCTAGAGTGAAGCATCGGAATCATTTACTAGTGTCACAGGAATGGATCAAAACATAGACAGTAAGAAAAGTCAGTCTTCTTGTACTTAATTCGGCATTGTGCCTTTTTAATTTAGTTCCGACGCAATTTCTGTGTATCATCGTCAATAAGAACGTCAGAGGGATACAGTAAATCTGAAGTGAAGCATCGGAATCTATAACTAGTGTCACAGGAATGGTTTAAAACATAGTCAGTAAGAAGAGTCAGTCTTCTTGTACTTAAGTCGGCATTGTGCCTTTTGTATTTAATTCCGATGCCATTTCTGTGTTTCATCGACAATAAGAAGGTCCAAGGGATACACTAAACCTGAAGTGTAGCATCAGAATCTATAACTACTGTCACAGGAATGGTTCAAACTTAGACAGTAGGAAGAGTCAGTCTTCTTGTACTTACGTCGGCATTGTGCCTTTTGTATTTATTTCCGATGTAATTTCTGTGTTCCATCTTCAATAAGAAGGTCCAAGGGATACAGTAAACCTGAAGTGAGGCACCGGAATCAATAACTAGTGTCACATGAATGGTTCAAATCATAGTCAGTAAGAAGAGTCAGTCTTCTTGTACTTAAGTCGCCATTCTGCCTTTTGTATTTAATTCCGATGCAATTTCTGTGTTTCATCATCAATAAGAAGGTCCTAGGGATACAGTAAACCTGGAGTGAAGCATCGGAATCTATAACTAGTGTCACATGAATGGTTCAAAACATAGACAATAAGAAGAGTCAGTCTTCTTGTACTTAATTAGGCATTGTGCCTTTTGTATTTAATTCCGATGCAATTTCTATGTTGCATCGTCAATAAGAAGGTCAGAGGGATACAGTAAACCTGAAGTGAAGCATCGGAATCAATAACTAGTGTCACAGGAATGGTTCAAAATATAGTCAGTAAGAAGAGTCAGTCTTCTTGTACTTAAGTCGGCATTGTGCCTTTTGTATTTAATTCCGATGCATTTTCTGTGTTTCTCCCGTCAATAAGAAGGTCGAAGGGATACAGTAAACCTGGAGTGAAGCATCGGAATCTATAACTAGTGACACAGGGTTGGTTCAAAACATATACAGTAAGAAGAGTCAGTATTCTTGTACTTAAGTCGGCATTGTGCCTTTTGTATTTAATTCCGATGCAATTTCTGTATTTCAACGTGAATAAGAAGGTCCAAGGGATACAGTAAACCTGAAGTGAAGCACCGGAATCTATATCTAGTGTTACAGGAATGGTTCAAAAGATAGTCAGTAAGAAGAGTCAGTCTTCTTGTACTTAAGTCGGCATTGTGCCTTTTGTATTTAATTCCGATGCAATTGCTATGTTTCATTGTCAACAAGGAAGTCCAAGGGATACAGTAAACCTGGAGTGAAGCATCGGAATCTATAACTAGTGTCACAGGAATGGTTCAAAACATAGTCAGTAAGAAGAGTCAGTATTCTTGTAATTAAGTTGGCATTGTGCCTTTTGTATTTAATTCCGAAGCAATTTTTGTGTTTCATCCTCAATAAGAAGGTCCAAGGGATACAGTGAACCGGGAGTGAAGCATCGGATTCTATAACTAGTGTCACAGGAATGGTTCAAAACATAGTCAGTAAGAAGAGTCAGTCTTCTTGATCTTAGGTCGGCATTGTGCTTCTTGTATTTAATTCCGATGCAATTTCTATGTTTCATCGTCAATAAGAAGGTCAAAGGCATACAGTAAACCTGGAGTGAAGCATCGGAATCTATAACTAGTGTCACAGGAATGAATCAAAACATAGTCAGTAAGAAGAGTCAGTCTTCTTGTACTTAAGTCGGCATTGTGCCTTTTGTATTTAATTCCGATGCAATTTCTGTGTTTCATCGTCAATAAGAAAGTAAGATGGATACAGTAAACCTGAAGTGAAGCATCGGAATCTATAACTAGTGTCTCAGGAATGGTTCAAAACATAGACATGAGGAAGAGTAAGACTTATTGTACCTAAGTCGGCATTGTGCCTTTTGCATTTTATTCCGATGCAATTTCTGTGTTTCATTGTCAATAAGAAGGTCAGAGGGATACAGTAAACCTGAAGTGAAGCATCGGAATCTAAAACTAGTGTCACAGAAATGGTTCAAATCATAGACAGTAGGAAGAGTCAGTCTTCTAGCACTTAAGTCGGCATTGTGCCTTTTGTATTTAATTCCGATGCAATTTCTGTGTTTCATCGTCAATAAGGAGGTCCAAGGGATACAGTAAACCTGAAGTGAAGCATCGAAATTTATAACTAGTGTCACAGGAAAGGTTCAAAACATAGACAGAAGAAGAGTCAGTCTTCTCGTACTTAAGTCGGCATTGATCATTTTTTATTTAATTCCGTTGCAATTTCTGTGTTTCATCGTCAATAAGAAGGTCAGAGGGAAACAGTAAACCTGAAGTGAAGCATCCGAATCTATAACTAGTGTCACAGGAATGGTACAAAGCATATAGAGTAGGAAGAGTCAGTCTTCTTGTACTTAAGTCGGCATTGTGCCTTCTCTATTTAATACCGATGCAATTGCTGTGTTTCGTCGTCAATAAGAAGGTCCAAGGGATACAGTAAACCTGAAGTGAAGCATCGGAATCTATAACTAGTGTCACAGGAATGGTTCAAAGCTTAGTCAGTAAGAAGAGTCAGTCTTCTTGTACTTAAGTCGGCATTGTGAACTTCGTATTTAATTCCGATGCAATTTCTGTGTTTAATCGTCAATATGAAGGTGCAAGGGATACAGTAAACCTGGAGTGAAGCATCGGAATCTGTAACTAGTGTCACAGGAATGGTTCCAAACATAGACAGTAAGATGAGTCAGTCTTCTTGTACTTAAGTCGGCATTGTGCCTTTTTTATTTAATTCCGATGCAATTTCTGTGTTTCATCGTCAATGAGAAGGTCCAAGGGATACAGTAAACCTAGAGTGAAGCATCGGAATCATTTACTAGTGTCACAGGAATGGATCAAAACATAGACAGTAAGAAAAGTCAGTCTTCTTGTACTTAATTCGGCATTGTGCCTTTTTAATTTAGTTCCGACGCAATTTCTGTGTATCATCGTCAATAAGAACGTCAGAGGGATACAGTAAATCTGAAGTGAAGCATCGGAATCTATAACTAGTGTCACAGGAATGGTTCAAAACATAGTCAGTAAGAAGAGTCAGTCTTCTTGTACTTACGTCGGCATTGTGCCTTTTGTATTTATTTCCGATGTAATTTCTGTGTTTCATCTTCAATAAGAAGGTCCAAGGGATACAGTAAACCTGAAGTGAGGCACCGTAATCAATAACTAGTGTCACATGAATAGTTCAAATCATAGTCAGTAAGAAGAGTCAGTCTTCTTGTACTTAAGTCGCCATTGTGCCTTTTGTATTTAGTTCCGATGCAATTTCTGTGTATCATCGTCAATAAGAAGGTCCAAGGGATACAGTAAACCTGGAGTGAAGCATCGGAATCTATAACTAGTGTCACATGAATGGTTCAAAACATAGACAGTAAGAAGAGTCAGTCTTCTTGTACTTAATTCGGCATTGTGCCTTTTGTATTTAATTCCGATGCAATTTCTATGTTGCATCGTCAATAAGAAGGTCAGAGGGATACAGTAAACCTGAAGTGAAGCACCGGAATCTATAACTAGTGTTACAGGAATGGTTCAAAAGATAGTCAGTAAGAAGAGTCAGTCTTCTTGTACTTAAGTCGGCATTGTGCATTTTGTATTTAATTCCAATGCAATTTCTATGTTTCATAGTCAATAAGGAGGTCCAAGGGATACAGTAAACCTGGAGTGAAGCATCGGAATCTATAACTAGTGTCACAGGAATGGTTCAAAACATAGTCAGTAAGAAGAGTCAGTATTCTTGTAATTAAGTTGGCATTGTGCCTTTTGTATTTAATTCCGATGCAATTTTTGTGTTTCATCCTCAATAAGAAGGTCCAAGGGATACAGTGAACCGGGAGTGAAGCATCGGAATCTATAACTAGTGTCACAGGAATGGTTCAAAACATAGTCAGTAAGAAGAGTCAGTCTTCTTGTACTTAGGTCGGCATTGTGCTTGCTGAATTTAATACCGATGCAATTTCTGTGTTTCATCGTCAAGAAGAAGGTCAAAGGGATACAGTAAACCGGGAGTGAAGCATCGGAATCTATAACTAGTGTCACAGGAATGAATCAAAACATAGTCAGTAAGAAGAGTCAGTCTTCTTGTACTTAAGTCGGCATTTTGCATTTTGTATTTAATTCCGATTCAATATCTCTGTTTCATCGTCAACAAGAAGGTCCAAGGGATACAGTAGACCAGAAGTGAAGCATCGGAATCTATAACTAGTGTCACAGGAATGGTTCAAATCATAGACAGAAGGAAGAGTCAGTCCTCTTGTACTTATGTCTGCATTGTGCCTCTTCTATTTACTTTCGATGCAATTTCTGTGTTTCATCGTCAATAAGAAGGTCCAAGGGATACAGTAAACCCTGAGTGAAGCATCGGAATCTATAACTAGTGTCACAGGAATGGTTCAAAACATAGACAGTAGGAAGAGTCAGTCTTCTTGTACTTAAGTCGGCATTGTGCCTTTTGTATTTAATTCCGATGCAATTTCTGTGTTTCATCGTCAATAAGAAAGAAAGATGGATACAGTAAACCTGAAGTGAAGCATCGGAATCTATAACTAGTGTCTCAGAAATGGTTCAAAACATAGGCGGTAGGAAGAGTCAGTCTTATTGTACTTAAGTCGGCATTGTGCATTTTGCATTTTATTCCGATGCAATTTCTGTGTTTCATTGTCATTAAGAATGTCAGAGGGATACAGTAAACCTGAAGTGAAGCATCGGAATCTAAAACTAGTGTAACAGAAATGGTTCAAATCATAGACAGTAGGAAGAGTCAGTCTTCTAGCACTTAAGTCGGCATTGTGCCTTTTGTATTTAATTCCGATGCAATTTCTGTGTTTCATCGTCAATAAGAAGGTCCAAGGGATACAGTAAACCTGAAGTGAAGCATCGAAATTTATAAATAGTGTCACAGGAAAGGTTCAAACATTAGACAGGAGAAGAGTCAGTCTTCTCGTACTTAAGTCGGCATTGCCCATTTTTTATTTAATTCCGTTGCAATTTCTGTGTTTCATCGTTAATGAGAAGGTCCAAGGGATACAGTAAACCTAGAGTGAAGCATCGGAATCTTTTACTAGTGTCACAGGAATGGCTCAAAACATAGACAGTAAGGAAAGTCAGTCTTCTTGTACTTAATTCGGCATTGTACCTTTTTAATTTAGTGCCGACGCAATTTCTGTGTTTCATCGTCAATAAGAACGTCAGAGGGATACAGTAAATCTGAAGTGAAGCATCGGAATCTATAACTAGTGTCACAGGAATGGTTCAAAACATAGTCAGTATGAAGAGTCAGAATTCTTGTACTAAAGTCGGCATTGTGCATTTTATATTTAATTCCGATGCAATTTATGTGTTTCATCGTCAATAAGAAGGACGAAGGGACACAGTAAACCTGGAGTGAAGTTTCGTAATCTATAACAAGTGTCACAGGGATGGCTCAAAACATAGACAGTAAGAAGAGTCAGTATTCTTGTACTTAAGTCGGCATTGTGCCTTTCGTTTTTAATTCCGAAGCAATTTCTGTGTTTCATCTCCAATAAGAAGGTCAAAGGGATACAGTAAACCTGAAGTGAAGCATCAGAGTCTATAACTAGTGTCACAGGAATGGTTCAAAACATAGTCAGTAAGAAGAGTCAGTCTTCTTGTACTTAAGTTGGCATTTTGCCTTTTGTAATTAATTCCGATGCAATTTCTGTGTTTCATCGTCAATAAGAAGGTCCAAGGGATACAGTAAACCTGAAGTGAAGCATCGGAATCTATAACTAGTGTCACAGGAATGGTTCAAAACATAGATAGTGGGAAGAGTCAGTTTTTCTTGTACTTAAGTCGGCATTGTGCGTTTTGTATTTAATTCCGATGCAATTTCTGTGTTTCATCATTAATAAGTGGGTCAGAAGGATACAGTAAACCTGAAGTGAAGCATCGGAATCTATAACTAGTGTCACAGGAATGGTTCAAAACATAGTCAGTAAGAAGAGTCAGTCTTCTTGTACTTAGGTCGGCATTGTGCTTGCTGAATTTAATACCGATGCAATTTCTGTGTTTCATCGTCAAGAAGAAGGTCAAAGGGATACAGTAAACCTGGAGTGAAGCATCGGAATCTATAACTAGTGTCACAGGAATGAATCAAAACATAGTCAGTAAGAAGAGTCAGTCTTCTTGTACTTAAGTCGGCATTTTGCATTTTGTATTTAATTCCGATTCAATATCTGTGTTTCATCGTCAACAAGAAGGTCCAAGGGATACAGTAGACCAGAAGTGAAGCATCGGAATCTATAACTAGTGTCACAGGAATGGTTCAAATCATAGACAGAAGGAAGAGTCAGTCCTCTTGTACTTATGTCTGCATTGTGCCTCTTCTATTTACTTCCGATGCAATTTCTGTGTTTCATCGTCAATAAGAAGGTCCAAGGGATACAGTAAACCCTGAGTGAAGCATCGGAATCTATAACTAGTGTCACAGGAATGGTTCAAAACATAGACAGTAGGAAGAGTCAGTCTTCTTGTACTTAAGTCGGCATTGTGCCTTTTGTATTTAATTCCGATGCAATTTCTGTGTTTCATCGTCAATAAGAAAGAAAGATGGATACAGCAAACCTGAAGTGAAGCATCGGAATCTATAACTAGTGTCTCAGAAATGGTTCAAAACATAGGCAGTAGGAAGAGTCAGTCTTATTGTACTTAAGTCGGCATTGTGCATTTTGCATTTTATTCCGATGCAATTTCTGTGTTTCATTGTCAATAAGAATGTCAGAGGGATACAGTAAACCTGAAGTGAAGCATTGGAATCTAAAACTAGTGTCACAGAAATGGTTCAAATCATAGACAGTAGGAAGAGTCAGTTTTCTAGCACTTAAGTCGGCATTGTTCCTTTTGTATTTAATTCCGATGCAATTTCTGTGTTTCATCGTCAATAAGAAGGTCCAAGGGATACAGTAAACCTGAAGTGAAGCATCGAAATTTATAAATAGTGTCACAGGAAAGGTTCAAACATTAGACAGGAGAAGAGTCAGTCTTCTCGTACTTAAGTCGGCATTGCCCATTTTTTATTTAATTCCGTTGCAATTTCTGTGTTTCATCGTTAATGAGAAGGTCCAAGGGATACAGTAAACCTAGAGTGAAGCATCGGAATCTTTTACTAGTGTCACAGGAATGGTTCAAAACATAGACAGTAAGGAAAGTCAGTCTTCTTGTACTTAATTCGGCATTGTGCCTTTTTAATTTAGTGCCGACGCAATTTCTGTGTTTCATCGTCAATAAGAACGTCAGAGGGATACAGTAAATCTGAAGTGAAGCATCGGAATCTATAACTAGTGTCACAGGAATGGTTCAAAACATAGTCAGTATGAAGAGTCAGAATTCTTGTACTAAAGTCGGCATTGTGCATTTTATATTTAATTCCGATGCAATTTATGTGTTTCATCGTGAATAAGAAGGACGAAGGGACACAGTAAACCTGGAGTGAAGTTTCGTAATCTATAACAAGTGTCACAGGGATGGCTCAAAACATAGACAGTAAGAAGAGTCAGTATTCTTGTACTTAAGTCGGCATTGTGCCTTTCGTATTTAATTCCGATGCAATTTCTGTGTTTCATCTCCAATAAGAAGGTCAAAGGGATACAGTAAACCTGAAGTGAAGCATCAGAGTCTATAACTAGTGTCACAGGAATGGTTCAAAACATAGTCAGTAAGAAGAGTCAGTCTTCTTGTACTTAAGTTGGCATTTTGCCTTTTGTAATTAATTCCGATGCAATTTCTGTGTTTCATCGTCAATAAGAAGGTCCAAGGGATACAGTAAACCTGAAGTGAAGCATCGGAATCTATAACTAGTGTCACAGGAATGGTTCAAAACATAGATAGTGGGAAGAGTCAGTTTTTCTTGTACTTAAGTCGGCATTGTGCGTTTTGTATTTAATTCCGATGCAATTTCTGTGTTTCATCATTAATAAGTGGGTCAGAAGGATACAGTAAACCTGAAGTGAAGCATCGGAATCTATAACTAGTGTCACAGGAATGGTTCAAAACATAGTCAGTAAGAAGAGTCAGTCTTCTTGTACTTAGGTCGGCATTGTGCCTTTTGTATTTAATTCCGATGCAATATCTGTGTTTCATCGTCAATAAGAAGGTCCAAGGGATACACTAAACCTGAAGTGTAGCATCAGAATCTATAACTAGTGTCACAGGAATGGTTCAAACATAGTCAGTAGGAAGAGTCAGTCTTCTTGTACTTAAGTTAACATTGTGCCTTTTGTATTTATTTCCGATGTAATTTCTGTGTTCCATCTTCAATAAGAAGGTCCAAGGGATACAGTAAACCTGAAGTGAGGCACCGGAATCAATAACTAGTGTCACATGAATGGTTCAAATCATAGTCAGTAAGAAGAGTCAGTCTTCTTGTACTTAAGTCGCCATTCTGCCTTTTGTATTTAATTCCGATGCAATTTCTGTGTTTCATCGTCAATAAGAAGGTCAGAGGGATACAGTAAACCTGGAGTGAAGCATCGGAATCTATAACTAGTGTCACATGAATGGTTCAAAACATAGACAATAAGAAGAGTCAGTCTTCTTGTACTTAATTCGGCATTGTGCCTTTCGTATTTAATTCCGATGCAATTTCTGTGTTTCATCGTCAATAAGAAGGTCAAAGGGATACAGTAAAACGGGAGTGAAGCATCGGAATCTATAACTAGTGTCACAGAAATGGTTCAATGCATAGTCAGTAAGAAGAGTCACTATTTTTGTACTTAAGTCGGCATTGTGCCTTTTGTATTTAATTCCGATGCAATTTCTGTGATTCATCGTCAATAAGAATGTCCAAGCGATACAGTAAACCTGGAGTGAAGCATCGGAATCTATAACTAGTGTCACACAAATGGTTCAAATCATAGTCAGTAAGAAGAGTCAGTCTTCTTGTACTAAAGTCGGCATTGTGCCTTTTGTATTTAATTCCGATGCTATATCTGAGTTTCATCGTCAATAAGAAGGTCCAAGGGATACAGTAAACCTGGAGTGAAGCATCGGAATCTATAACTAGTGTCACAGGGATGGTTCAAAACATAGACAGTAAGAATAGTCAGCACTCTTGTACTTATGTCGGCATTGTGCCTTTTTAATTTAGTTCCGACGCAATTTCTGTGTATCATCGTCAATAAGAACGTCAGAGGGATACACTAAATCTGAAGTGAAGCATCGGAATCTATACATAGTGTCACAGGAATGGTTCAAAGCATAGTCATTAACAAGAGTCAGTCATCTTGTACTTAAGTCGGCATTGTGCCTTTTGTATTTAATTCCGATGCAATTTCTGTGTTTCATCGTCAATAAGAAGGTCCAAGGGATACACTAAACCTGAAGTGTAGCATCAGAATCTTTAACTAGTGTCACAGGAATGGTTCAAACATAGTCAGTAGGAAGAGTCAGTCTTCTTGTACTTAAGTTAACATTGTGCCTTTTGTATTTATTTCCGATGTAATTTCTGTGTTCCATCTTCAATAAGAAGGTCCAAGGGATACAGTAAACCTGAAGTGAGGCACCGGAATCAATAACTAGTGTCACATGAATGGTTCAAATCATAGTCAGTAAGAAGAGTCAGTCTTCTTGTACTTAAGTCGCCATTCTGCCTTTTGTATTTAATTCCGATGCAATTTCTGTGTTTCATCGTCAATAAGAAGGTCCAAGGGATACAGTAAACCTGGAGTGAAGCATCGGAATCTATAACTAGTGTCACATGAATGGTTCAAAACATAGACAATAAGAAGAGTCAGTCTTCTTGTACTTAATTCGGCATTGTGCCTTTTGTATTTAATTCCGATGCAATTTCTATGTTGCATCGTCAATAAGAAGGTCAGAGGGATACAGTAAACCTGAAGTGAAGCATCGGAATCAATAACTAGTGTCACAGGAATGGTTCAAAATATAGTCAGTAAGAAGAGTCAGTCTTCTTGTACTTAAGTCGGCATTGTGCCTTTTGTATTTAATTCCGATGCATTTTCTGTGTTTCTCCCGTCAATAAGAAGGTCGATGGGATACAGTAAACCTGGAGTGAAGCATCGGAATCTATAACTAGTGACACAGGGTTGGTTCAAAACATATACAGTAAGAAGAGTCAGTATTCTTGTACTTAAGTCGGCATTGTGCCTTTTGTATTTAATTCCGATGCAATTTCTGTATTTCAACGTGAATAAGAAGGTCCAAGGGATACAGTAAACCTGAAGTGAAGCACCGGAATCTATATCTAGTGTTACAGGAATGGTTCAAAAGATAGTCAGTAAGAAGAGTCAGTCTTCTTGTACTTAAGTCGGCATTGTGCCTTTTGTATTTAATTCCGATGCAATTGCTATGTTTCATTGTCAACAAGGAAGTCCAAGGGATACAGTAAACCTGGAGTGAAGCTTCGGAATCTATAACTAGTGTCACAGGAATGGTTCAAAACATAGTCAGTAAGAAGAGTCAGTATTCTTGTAATTAAGTTGGCATTGTGCCTTTTGTATTTAATTCCGATGCAATTTCTGTGTTTCATCGTCAATAAGAAGGTCAAAGGCATACAGTAAACCTGGAGTGAAGCATCGGAATCTATAACTAGTGTCACAGGAATGAATCAAAACATAGTCAGTAAGAAGAGTCAGTCTTCTTGTACTTAAGTCGGCATTGTGCCTTTTGTATTTAATTCCGATGCAATTTCTGTGTTTCATCGTCAATACGAAAGTAAGATGGATACAGTAAACCTGAAGTGAAGCATCGGAATCTATAACTAGTGTCTCAGGAATGGTTCAAAACATAGACATGAGGAAGAGTAAGACTTATTGTACCTAAGTCGGCATTGTGCCTTTTGCATTTTATTCCGATGCAATTTCTGTGTTTCATTGTCAATAAGAAGGTCAGAGGGATACAGTAAACCTGAAGTGAAGCATCGGAATCTAAAACTAGTGTCACAGAAATGGTTCAAATCATAGACAGTAGGAAGAGTCAGTCTTCTGGCACTTAAGTCGGCATTGTGCCTTTTGTATTTAATTCCGATGCAATTTCTGTGTTTCATCGTCAATAAGGAGGTCCAAGGCATACAGTAAACCTGAAGTGAAGCATCGAAATTTATAACTAGTGTCACAGGAAAGGTTCAAAACATAGACAGAAGAAGAGTCAGTCTTCTCGTACTTAAGTCGGCATTGCCCATTTTTTATTTAATTCCGTTGCAATTTCTGTGTTTCATCGTCAATAAGAAGGTCAGAGGGAAACAGTAAACCTGAAGTGAAGCATCCGAATCTATAACTAGTGTCACAGGAATGGTACAAAGCATATAGAGTAGGAAGAGTCAGTCTTCTTGTACTTAAGTCGGCATTGTGCCTTCTCTATTTAATACCGATGCAATTGCTGTGTTTCGTCGTCAATAAGAAGGTCCAAGGGATACAGTAAACCTGAAGTGAAGCATCGGAATCTATAACTAGTGTCACAGGAATGGTTCAAAGCTTAGTCAGTAAGAAGAGTCAGTCTTCTTGTACTTAAGTCGGCATTGTGAACTTTGTATTTAATTCCGAAGCAATTTCTGTGTTTAATCGTCAATAAGAAGGTGCAAGGGATACAGTAAACCTGGAGTGAAGCATCGGAATCTGTAACTAGTGTCACAGGAATGGTTCAAAACATAGACAGTAAGATGAGTCAGTCTTCTTGTACTTAAGTCGGCATTGTGCCTTTTTTATTTAATTCCGATGCAATTTCTGTGTTTCATCGTCAATGAGAAGGTCCGAGGGATACAGTAAACCTAGAGTGAAGCATCGGAATCATTTACTAGTGTCACAGGAATGGATCAAAACATAGACAGTAAGAAAAGTCAGTCTTCTTGTACTTAATTCGGCATTGTGCCTTTTTAATTTAGTTCCGACGCAATTTCTGTGTATCATCGTCAATAAGAACGTCAGAGGGATACAGTAAATCTGAAGTGAAGCATCGGAATCTATAACTAGTGTCACAGGAATGGTTTAAAACATAGTCAGTAAGAAGAGTCAGTCTTCTTGTACTTAAGTCGGCATTGTGCCTTTTGTATTTAATTCCGATGCCATTTCTGTGTTTCATCGACAATAAGAAGGTCCAAGGGATACACTAAACCTGAAGTGTAGCATCAGAATCTATAACTACTGTCACAGGAATGGTTCAAACTTAGACAGTAGGAAGAGTCAGTCTTCTTGTACTTACGTCGGCATTGTGCCTTTTGTATTTATTTCCGATGTAATTTCTGTGTTCCATCTTCAATAAGAAGGTCCAAGGGATACAGTAAACCTGAAGTGAGGCACCGGAATCAATAACTAGTGTCACATGAATGGTTCAAATCATAGTCAGTAAGAAGAGTCAGTCTTCTTGTACTTAAGTCGCCATTCTGCCTTTTGTATTTAATTCCGATGCAATTTCTGTGTTTCATCGTCAATAAGAAGGTCCTAGGGATACAGTAAACCTGGAGTGAAGCATCGGAATCTATAACTAGTGTCACATGAATGGTTCAAAACATAGACAATAAGAAGAGTCAGTCTTCTTGTACTTAATTAGGCATTGTGCCTTTTGTATTTAATTCCGATGCAATTTCTATGTTGCATCGTCAATAAGAAGGTCAGAGGGATACAGTAAACCTGAAGTGAAGCATCGGAATCAATAACTAGTGTCACAGGAATGGTTCAAAATATAGTCAGTAAGAAGAGTCAGTCTTCTTGTACTTAAGTCGGCATTGTGCCTTTTGTATTTAATTCCGATGCATTTTCTGTGTTTCTCCCGTCAATAAGAAGGTCGAAGGGATACAGTAAACCTGGAGTGAAGCATCGGAATCTATAACTAGTGACACAGGGTTGGTTCAAAACATATACAGTAAGAAGAGTCAGTATTCTTGTACTTAAGTCGGCATTGTGCCTTTTGTATTTAATTCCGATGCAATTTCTGTATTTCAACGTGAATAAGAAGGTCCAAGGGATACAGTAAACCTGAAGTGAAGCACCGGAATCTATATCTAGTGTTACAGGAATGGTTCAAAAGATAGTCAGTAAGAAGAGTCAGTCTTCTTGTACTTAAGTCGGCATTGTGCCTTTTGTATTTAATTCCGATGCAATTGCTATGTTTCATTGTCAACAAGGAAGTCCAAGGGATACAGTAAACCTGGAGTGAAGCATCGGAATCTATAACTAGTGTCACAGGAATGGTTCAAAACATAGTCAGTAAGAAGAGTCAGTATTCTTGTAATTAAGTTGGCATTGTGCCTTTTGTATTTAATTCCGAAGCAATTTTTGTGTTTCATCCTCAATAAGAAGGTCCAAGGGATACAGTGAACCGGGAGTGAAGCATCGGATTCTATAACTAGTGTCACAGGAATGGTTCAAAACATAGTCAGTAAGAAGAGTCAGTCTTCTTGATCTTAGGTCGGCATTGTGCTTCTTGTATTTAATTCCGATGCAATTTCTATGTTTCATCGTCAATAAGAAGGTCAAAGGCATACAGTAAACCTGGAGTGAAGCATCGGAATCTATAACTAGTGTCACAGGAATGAATCAAAACATAGTCAGTAAGAAGAGTCAGTCTTCTTGTACTTAAGTCGGCATTGTGCCTTTTGTATTTAATTCCGATGCAATTTCTGTGTTTCATCGTCAATAAGAAAGTAAGATGGATACAGTAAACCTGAAGTGAAGCATCGGAATCTATAACTAGTGTCTCAGGAATGGTTCAAAACATAGACATGAGGAAGAGTAAGACTTATTGTACCTAAGTCGGCATTGTGCCTTTTGCATTTTATTCCGATGCAATTTCTGTGTTTCATTGTCAATAAGAAGGTCAGAGGGATACAGTAAACCTGAAGTGAAGCATCGGAATCTAAAACTAGTGTCACAGAAATGGTTCAAATCATAGACAGTAGGAAGAGTCAGTCTTCTAGCACTTAAGTCGGCATTGTGCCTTTTGTATTTAATTCCGATGCAATTTCTGTGTTTCATCGTCAATAAGGAGGTCCAAGGGATACAGTAAACCTGAAGTGAAGCATCGAAATTTATAACTAGTGTCACAGGAAAGGTTCAAAACATAGACAGAAGAAGAGTCAGTCTTCTCGTACTTAAGTCGGCATTGCCCATTTTTTATTTAATTCCGTTGCAATTTCTGTGTTTCATCGTCAATAAGAAGGTCGGAGGGAAACAGTAAACCTGAAGTGAAGCATCCGAATCTATAACTAGTGTCACAGGAATGGTACAAAGCATATAGAGTAGGAAGAGTCAGTCTTCTTGTACTTAAGTCGGCATTGTGCCTTCTCTATTTAATACCGATGCAATTGCTGTGTTTCGTCGTCAATAAGAAGGTCCAAGGGATACAGTAAACCTGAAGTGAAGCATCGGAATCTATAACTAGTGTCACAGGAATGGTTCAAAGCTTAGTCAGTAAGAAGAGTCAGTCTTCTTGTACTTAAGTCGGCATTGTGAACTTTGTATTTAATTCCGATGCAATTTCTGTGTTTAATCGTCAATAAGAAGGTGCAAGGGATACAGTAAACCTGGAGTGAAGCATCGGAATCTGTAACTAGTGTCACAGGAATGGTTCCAAACATAGACAGTAAGATGAGTCAGTCTTCTTGTACTTAAGTCGGCATTGTGCCTTTTTTATTTAATTCCGATGCAATTTCTGTGTTTCATCGTCAATGAGAAGGTCCAAGGGATACAGTAAACCTAGAGTGAAGCATCGGAATCATTTACTAGTGTCACAGGAATGGATCAAAACATAGACAGTAAGAAAAGTCAGTCTTCTTGTACTTAATTCGGCATTGTGCCTTTTTAATTTAGTTCCGACGCAATTTCTGTGTATCATCGTCAATAAGAACGTCAGAGGGATACAGTAAATCTGAAGTGAAGCATCGGAATCTATAACTAGTGTCACAGGAATGGTTCAAAACATAGTCAGTAAGAAGAGTCAGTCTTCTTGTACTTAAGTCGGCATTGTGCCTTTTGTATTTAATTCCGATGCCATTTCTGTGTTTCATCGACAATAAGAAGGTCCAAGGGATACACTAAACCTGAAGTGTAGCATCAGAATCTATAACTACTGTCACAGGAATGGTTCAAACTTAGACAGTAGGAGAAGTGAGTCAGTCTTCTTGTACTTACGTCGGCATTGTGCCTTTTGTATTTATTTCCGATGTAATTTCTGTGTTTCATCTTCAATAAGAAGGTCCAAGGGATACAGTAAACCTGAAGTGAGGCACCGTAATCAATAACTAGCGTCACATGAATTGTTCAAATCATAGTCAGTAAGAAGAGTCAGTCTTCTTGTACTTAAGTAGCCATTGTGCCTTTTGTATTTAATTCCGATGCAATTTCTGTGTATCATCGTCAATAAGAAGGTCCAAGGGATACAGTAAACACGGAGTGAAGCATCGGAATCTATAACTAGTGTCACAGGAAAGGTTCAAAACATAGACAGGAGAAGAGTCAGTCTTCTCGTACTTAAGTCGGCATTGCCCATTTTTTATTTAATTCCGTTGCAATTTCTGTGTTTCATCGTTAATGAGAAGGTCCAAGGGATACAGTAAACCTAGAGTGAAGCATCGGAATCTTTTACTAGTGTCACAGGAATGGTTCAAAACATAGACAGTAAGGAAAGTCAGTCTTCTTGTACTTAATTCGGCATTGTGCCTTTTTAATTTAGTGCCGACGCTATTTCTGTGTTTCATCGTCAATAAGAACGTCAGAGGGATACAGTAAATCTGAAGTGAAGCATCGGAATCTATAACTAGTGTCACAGGAATGGTTCAAAACATAGTCAGTATGAAGAGTCAGAATTCTTGTACTAAAGTCGGCATTGTGCATTTTATATTTAATTCCGATGCAATTTAAGTGTTTCATCGTCAATAAGAAGGACGAAGGGACACAGTAAACCTGGAGTGAAGTTTCGTAATCTATAACAAGTGTCACAGGGATGGCTCAAAACATAGACAGTAAGAAGAGTCAGTATTCTTGTACTTAAGTCGGCATTGTGCCTTTCGTATTTAATTCCGATGCAATTTCTGTGTTTCATCTCCAATAAGAAGGTCAAAGGGATACAGTAAACCTGAAGTGAAGCATCAGAGTCTATAACTAGTGTCACAGGATTGGTTCAAAACATAGTCAGTAAGAAGAGTCAGTCTTCTTGTCCTTAAGTTGGCATTTTGCCTTTTGTAATTAATTCCGATGCAATTTCTGTGTTTCATCGTCAATAAGAAGGTCCAAAGGATACAGTAAACCTGAAGTGAAGCATCGGAATCTATAACTAGTGTCACAGGAATGGTACAAAACATAGATAGTGGGAAGAGTCAGTTTTTCTTGTACTTAAGTCGGCATTGTGCGTTTTGTATTTAATTCCGATGCAATTTCTGTGTTTCATCATTAATAAGTGCGTCGGAAGGATACAGTAAACCTGAAGTGAAGCATCGGAATCTATAACTAGTGTCACAGGAATGGTTCAAAACATAGTCAGTAAGAAGAGTCAGTCTTCTTGTACTTAGGTCGGCATTGTGCCTTTTGTATTTAATTCCGATGCTATTTTTGTGTTTCATCGTCAATAAGAAGGTCAAAGGGATACAGTAAAACGGGAGTGAAGCATCGGAATCTATAACTAGTGTCACAGAAATGGTTCAATGCATAGTCAGTAAGAAGAGTCACTATTTTTGTACTTAAGTCGGCATTGTGCCTTTTGTATTTAATTCCGATGCAATTTCTGTGATTCATCGTCAATAAGAAGGTCCAAGCGATACAGTAAAGATGGAGTGAAGCATCGGAATCTATAACTAGTGTCACACAAAAGGTTCAAATCATAGTCAGTAAGAAGAGTCAGTCTTCTTGTACTAAATTCGTCATTGTGCCTTTTGCATTTAATTCCGATGCTATATGAGTTTCATCGTCAATAAGAAAGTCCAAGGGATACAGTAAACCTGGAGTGAAGCATCGGAATCTATAACTAGTGTCACAGGGATGGTTCAAAACATAGACAGTAAGAATAGTCAGTACTCTTGTACTTATGTCGGCATTGTGCCTTTTGGTTTTGATTCCGATGTAATTTCTGTGTTTCATCTTCAATAAGAACGTCCAAGGGATACAGTAAACCTGAAGTGAAGCATCAGAGTCTCTAACTAGAGTCACAGGAATGGTTCAAAACATAGTCAGTAAGAAGAGTCAGTCTTCTTGTACATAAGTCGGCATTGTGCCTTTTGTATTTAATACCGATGCAATTTCTGTGTATCTTCGTCAATAAGAATGTCCAAGGGATACAGAAAACCTGAACTGAGGCATCGGAATCTATAACTAGTGTACCAGGAGTGGTTCAAAGCATAGACAGTGGGAAGAGTCAGTCTTCTTGTACTTAAGTCGGCATTGTGCCTTTAGTATTTAATTCCGATGCAATTTCTGTGTTTCATCGTCAATAAGAAGATCCAAGGGATACAGTAAACCTGGAGTGAAGCATCGGGATCTATAACTAGTGTCACAGGAATGGTCCAAAGCATAGTCAGTAAGAAGGGTCAGTCTTCTTGTACTTAAGTCGGCTTTTGCCTTTTGTATTTAATTCCGATGCAATTTCTATGTTTCATCGTCAATAAGATGGTCAGAGGGATACAGTAAACCTGAAGCGAAGCATCGGAATCTATAACTAGTGTCACAGGAATGGTTCAAAACACAGTCTGTAAGATGAGTCAGTCTTCTTGTACTTAAGTCGGCATTGTGCCTTTTGTATTTAATTCCGATGCAATTTCTGTGTTTCCTCGTCAATAAGAAGGTCCAAGGAATACAGTAAACCTGAAGTGAAGCACCGGTATCTATAACTAGTGTCACAGGAATGGTTCAAAGCATAGTCAGTAAGAAGAGTCAGTCTTCCTGTACTTAAGTCGGCATTGTGCATTTTGTATTTAATTCCGATGCAATTTCTGTGTTTCATCGTCAATAAGAAGGTCAAAGGGATACAGTAAACCTGGAGTGAAGCATCGGAATCTATAACTAGTGTCACAGGAATGAATCAAAACATAGTCAGTAAGAAGAGTCAGTCTTCTTGTACTTAAGTCGGCATTGTGCATCTTGTATTTAATTCCGATGCAATTTCTGTGTTTCATCGCCAACAAGAAGGTCCAAGGGATACCGTAAACCAGAAGTGAAGCATCGGAATCTATAACTAGTGTCACAGGAATGGTTCAAAACATAGACAGAAGGAAGAGTCAGTCTTCTTGTACTTAAGTCTGCATTGTGCCTTTTCTATTTACTTCCGATGCAATTTCTGTGTTTCATCGTCAATAAGAAGGTCCAAGGGATACAGTAAACCGGCAGTGAAGCATTGGATCTATAACTAGTGTCACAGGAATGGTTCAAAACATAGACAGTAGGAAGAGTCAGTCTTCTTGTACTTAAGTCGGCATTGTGCATTTTGTATTTAATTCCGATGCAATTTCTGTGTTTCATCGTCAATAAGAAAGTAAGATGGATACAGTAAACCTGAAGTGAAGCATCGGAATCTATAACTAGTGTCTCAGGAATGGTTCAAAACATAGACAGTAGGAAGAGTCAGTCTTATTGTACCTAAGTCGGCATTGTGCCTTTTGCATTTTATTCCGATGCAATTTCTGTGTTTCATTGTCAATAAGAAGGTCAGAGGGATACAGTAAACCTGAAGTGAAGCATCGGAATCTAAAACTAGTGTCACAGAAATGGTTCAAATCATAGACAGTAGGAAGAGTCAGTCATCTAGCACTTAAGTCGGCATTGTGCCTTTTGTATTTAATTCCGATGCAATTTCTGTGTTTCATCGTCAATAAGGAGGTCCAAGGGATACAGTAAACCTGAAGTGAAGCATCGAAATTTATAACTAGTGTCACAGGAAAGGTTCAAAACATAGACAGAAGAAGAGTCAGTCTTCTCGTACTTAAGTCGGCATTGCCCATTTTTTATTTAATTCCGTTGCAATTTCTGTGTTTCATCGTTAATGAGAAGGTCCAAGGGATACAGTAAACCTAGAGTGAAGCATCGGAATCTTTTACTAGTGTCACAGGAACGGTTCAAAACATAGACAGTAAGAAAAGTCAGTCTTCTTGTACTTAATTCGGCATTGTGCCTTTTTAATTTAGTGCCGACGCAATTTCTGTGTTTCATCGTCAATAAGAAGGACGAAGGGCCACGGTAAACCTGGAGTGAAGCTTCGGAATCTATAACAAGTGTCACAGGGATAGCTCAAAACATAGACAGTAAGAAAAGTCAGTATTCTTGTACTTAAATCGGCATTGTGCCTTTTGTATTTAATTCCGATGCAATTTCTGTGTTTCATCTCCAATAAGAAGGTCAAAGGGATACAGTAAACCTGAAGTGAAGTATCAGAGTCTATAACTAGTGTCACAGGAATGGTTCAAAACATAGTCAGTAAGAAGAGTCAGTCTTCTTGTACTTAAGTTGGCATTTTGCCTTTTGTAATTAATTCCGATGCAATTTCTGTGTTTCATCGTCAATAAGAAGGTCCAAGGGACACAGTAAACCTGAAGTGAAGCATCGGAATCTATAACTAGTGTCACAGGAATGGTTCAAAACATAGATAGTGGGAAGAGTCAGTTTTTCTTGTACTTAAGTCGGCATTGTGCGTTTTGTATTTAATTCCGATGCAATTTCTGTGTTTCATCATTAATAAGTGGGTCAGAAGGATACAGTAAACCTGAAGTGAAGCTTCGGAATCTATAACTAGTGTCACATGAATGGTTCAAAACATAGTCAGTAAGATGTGTCAGTCTTCTTGTACTTAGGTCGGCATTGTGCCTTTTGTATTTAATTCCGATGCTATTTTTGTGTTTCATCGTCAATAAGAAGGTCAAAGGGACACAGTAAACCGGGAGTGAAGCATCGGAATCTATAACTAGTGTCACACAAATGGTTCAAATCATAGTCAGTAAGAAGAGTCAGTCTTCTTGTACTAAAGTCGGCATTGTGCCTTTTGTATTTAATTCCGATGCTATATCTGAGTTTCATCGTCAATAAGAAGGTCCAAGGGATACAGTAAACCTGGAGTGAAGCATCGGAATCTATAACTAGTGTCACAGGGATGGTTCAAAACATAGACAGTAAGAATAGTCAGTACTCTTGTACTTATGTCGGCATTGTGCCTTTTGGATTTAATTCCGATGTAATCTCTGTGTTTCATCTTCAATAAGAACGTCCAAGGGATACAGTAAACCTGAAGTGAAGCATCAGAGTCTCCAACTAGAGTCACAGGAATGGTTCAAAACATAGTCAGTAAGAAGAGTCAGTCTTCTTGTACATAAGTCGGCATTGTGCCTTTTGTATTTAATTCCGATGCAATTTCTGTGTTTCTTCGTCAATAAGAATGTCCAAGGGATACAGAAAACCTGAACCGAAGCATCGGAATCTATAACTAGTGTACCAGGAATGGTTCAAAGCATTGACAGTGGGAAGAGTCAGTCTTCTTGTACTTAAGTCGGCATTGTGCCTTCTTTATTTAATTCCGTTGCAATTTCTGTGTTTCATCGTCAATAAGAAGGTCCAAGGGATACAGTAAACCTGGAGTGAAGCATCGGAATCCATAACTAGTGTCACAGGAATGGTTCAAAACATCGACAGTATGAAGAGCCAGTCTTCTTGTACTTAATTCGGCATTGTGCCTTTTGTATTTAATTCCGATGCAATTTCTATGTTTCATCGTCAATAAGAAGGTCAGAGGGATACAGTAAACCTGAAGCGAAGCATCGGAATTTATAACTAGTGTCACAGGAATGGTTCAAAACACAGTCAGTAAGATGAGTCAGTCTTCTTGTACTTAAGTCGGCATTGTGCCTTTTGTATTTAATTCCGATGCAATTTCTGTGTTTCCTCGTCACTAAGAAGGTCCAAGGAATACAGTAAACCTGAAGTGAAGCACAGGTATCTATAACTAGTGTCACAGGAATGGTTCAAAGCATAGTCAGTAAGAAAAGTCAGTCTTCCTGTACTTAAGTCGGCATTGTGCATTTTGTATTTAATTCCGATGCAATTTCTGTGTTTCATCGTCAACAAGAAGGTAAAATTGATACAGTAAACCGGGAGTGAAGCATCGGAATCTATAACTAGTGTCACAGGAATGGTTCAAAACATAGACAGTAGGAAGCGTCAGTCTTCTTGTACTTAAGTCAGCATTGTGACTTTTGTATTTAATTCCGATGCAATTTCTGTGTTTCATCGTCAATAAGAAAGTAAGAGGGATACAGTAAACCTGCAGTGAAGCATCGGAATCTATAACTAGTGTCGCAGGAATGGTCCAAAGCATAGACAGTAGGAAGAGTCAGTCTTATTGTACTTAAGTCGGCATTGTGCCTTTAGTATTTTATTCCGATGTAATTTCTGTGTTTCATCGTCAATAAGAAGGTCCAAGAGATACAGTAAACCTGAAGATAAGCATCGAAATCTATAACTAGTGTCACACGAATGGTACAAAACATAGAAAGTAGGAAGAGTCAGTCTTCTTGTACTCAAGTCGGCATTGTGCCTTCTCTATTAAATTCCGATGCAATTGCTGTGTTTCATCGTCAATAAGAAGGTCCAAGGGATACAGTAAACATAAAGTGAAGCATCGGAATCTATAACTAGTTTCACAGGAATGGTTCAAAGCATAGTCAGTAAGAGGAGTCAGTCTTCTTGTACTTAAGTCAGCATTGTGCCTTTTGTATTTAATTCCGATGCAATTTCTGTGTTTCATCGTCAATAAGGAGGTCCAAGGGATACAGTAAACCGGGAGTGAAGCATCGGAATCTGTAACTAGTGTCACAGGAATGGTTTAAACATAGACAGTAAGATGAGTCAGTCTTCTTGTAGTTAAGTCGGCATTGTGCCTTTTTTATTTAATTCCGATGCAATTTCTGTGTTTCGTCGTCAATAAGAAGGTCCAAGGGATACAGTAAACCTAGAGTGAAGCATCATAATCTATTACTAGTGTCACAGGAATGGTTCAAACATAGACAGTAAGAAGAGTCAGTCTTCTTGTACTTAATTCGGCATTGTGCCTTTTGTATTTTATTCCGACGCAATTTCTGTGTTTCATCGTCAATAAGAAGTCAGAGAAATACAGTAAATCTGAAGTGAAGCATCGCAATCTATAAGTAGTGTCACAGGAATGGTTCAAAACATAGTCAGTAAGAAGAGTCAGTCTTCTTGTACTAAAGTCGGCATTGTGCCTTTTGTATTTTATTCCGATGCAATTTCTGTGTTTCATCATCAATAGGAAGGTCCAAGGGATACAGTAAACCTGCAGTGCAGCTTCGGAATCAATAACAAGTCTCACAGGGATGGTTCAAAACATAGACAGTAAGAAGAGTCAGTCTTCTTGTACTTAATTCGGCATTGTGCCTTTTGTATTTAATTCCGACGCAATTTCTGTGTTTCATCGTCAATAAGAACGTCAGAGAAATACAGTAAATGTGAAGTGAAGCATCGCAATCTATAACTAGTGTCACAGGAATGGTTCAAAACATAGTCAGTAAGAAGAGTCGGTCTTCTTGTACTTAGGTCGGCATTGTGCCTTTTGTATTTAATTCCGATGCTATTTTTGTGTTTCATCGTCAATAAGAAGGTCCAAGGGATACAGTAAACCGGGAGTGAAGCATCGGAATCTATAACTAGTGTCACAGAAATGGTTCAATGCATAGTCAGTAAGAAGAGAGAGTCTTTTTGTACTTAAGTCGGCATTGTGCCTTTTGTATTTAATTCCGATGCAATTTCTGTGATTCATCGTCAATAAGAAGGTCCAAGCGATACAGCAAACCTGGAGTGAAGCATCGGAATCTATAACTAGTGTCACATTAACGAATCAAAACATAGTCGGTAAGAAGAGTCAGTCTTCTTGTACTAAAGTCGGCATTGTGCCTTTTGTATTTAATTCCGATGCTATATCTGAGTTTCATCGTCAATAAGAAGGTCCAAGGGATACAGTAAACCAGGAGTGAAGCATCGGAATCTATAACTACTGTCACAGGGATGGTTCAAAACATAGACAGTAAGAATAGTCAGTACTCTTGTACTTATGTCGGCATTGTGCCTTTTGGATTTAATTTCGATGTAATTTCTGTGTTTCATCTTCAATTAGAACGTCCAAGGGATACAGTAAACCTGAAGTGAAGCATCAGATTCTTTAACTAGAGTCACAGGAATGGTTCAAAACATAGTCAGTAAGAAGAGTCAGTCTTCTTGTACTTAAGTCGGCATTGTGCCTTTAGTATTTAATTCCGATGCAATTTCTGTGTTTCATCGTCAATACGAAGGTCCAAGGGATACAGTAAACCTGGAGTGAAGCATCGGAATCTATAACTAGTGTCACAGGAATGGTTCAAAACATAGACAGTAAGAAGGGTCAGTCTTCTTGTACTTAAGCCGGCTTTTGCCTTTTCTATTTAATTCCGATGCAATTTCTGAGTTTTATCGTCAGTAAGATGGTCGAAGGGGTATAGTAAACCTGCAGTGAAGCATCGCAATCTATAACTAGTGTCACAGGAATGGTTCAAAACATAGACAGTAAGTATGGACAGTCTTCTTGTACTTAAGTCGGCATTGTGCCTTTTTTATTTAATTCCGATGCAATTTCTGTATTTCATCGTCAATAAGAAGGTCCAAGGGATACAGTAAACCTGGAGTGAAGCATCGGAATCTATAACTACTGTCACAGGAATGGTTCAAAACATCGACAGTAAGAAGAGTCAGTCTTCTTGTACTTGATTCGGCATTGTGCCTTTTGTATTTAATTCCGATGGAATTTCTGTGTTTCATCGTCAATAAGAAGGTCAGAGGGATACAGTAAACCTGAAGTGAAGCATCGGAATCTATAACTAGTGTCACAGGAATGGTTCAAAACACAGTCAGTAAGATGAGTCAGTCTTCTTGTACTTAAGTCGGCATTGTGCATTTTGTATTTAATTCCGATGCAATTTCTATGTTTCATCGTCAATAAGAAAGTAAGAGGGATACAGTAAACCTGAAGTGAAGCATCGGAATCAATAACTAGTGTCGCAGGAATGGTCCAAAGCATAGACAGTAGGAAGAGTCAGTCTTATTGTACTTAAGTCGGCATTGTGCCTTTAGTATTTTATTCCGATGTAATTTCTGTGTTTCATCGTCAATAAGAAGGTCCAAGGGATACAGTAAACCTGAAGAGAAGCATCGAAACCTATAACTAGTGTCACAGGAATGGTACAAAACATAGAAAGTAAGAAGAGTCAGTCTTCTTGTACTTAATTCGGCATTGTGCCTTTTGTATTTAATTCCGACGCAATTTCTGTGTTTCATCGTCAATTACAACGTCAGAGAAATACAGTAAATCTGAAGTGAAGCATCGCAATCTATAACTAGTGTCACAGGCATGGTTCAAAACATAGTCAGTAAGAAGAGTCAGTCTTCTTGTACTAAAGTCGGCATTGTGCCTTTTGTATTTAATTCCGATGCAATTTCTGTGTTTCATCATCAATAGGAAGGTCCAAGGGATACAGTAAACCTGGAGTGCAGCTTCAGAATCAATAACAAGTGTCACAGGGATGGTTCAAAACATAGACAGTAAGAAGAGTCAGTATTCATGCACTTAAGTCGGCATTGTGGCTTTTGTATTTAATTCCGATGCAATTTCTGTGTTTCATCTCCAATAAGAAGGTCGAAGGGATACAGTAAACCTGAGGTGAAGCATCAGAGTCTATAACTAGTGTCACAGGAATGGTTCAAAGCATAGTCAGTAAGAAACGTCAGTCTTCTTGTACTTGATTCGGCATTGTGCCTTTTGTATTTAATTCCGATGGAATTTCTGTGTTTCATCGTCAATAAGAAGGTCAGAGGGATACAGTAGACGTGAAGTAAAGCATCGGAATCTATAACTAGTGTCACAGGAATGGTTCCAAGACATAGACAGTAGGAAGAGTCAGTGTTCTTGTACTGAAGTCGGCATTGTGCCTTTTTTATTTATTTCCAATGCAATTTCTGTATTTCATGGAAAATAAGAAGGTCCAAGGTATATAGTAAACCTGGAGTGAAGCGTTGGAATCTATAACTAGTGTCACAGGAAAGGTTCAAAACATAGACAGTAAGAAGAGTCAGTCTTCTTGTACTTAAGTCGGCATTGTGCCATATTTATTTAATTCCGATGCAATTTCTGTGTGTCATCGTCAATAAGAAGGTCCAAGGGATACAGTAAACCTGGAGTGAAGCATTGGAATCTATAACTAGTGTCACAGGAATGGTTCAAAACATCGACAGTAAGATGAATCAGTCTTCTTGTACTTAATTCGGCATTGTGCCTTTAGTATGTAATTCTAATGCAATTTCTGTGTTTCATCGTCAATAGGAAGGTCAGAGGGATACAGTAAATCAGAATTGAAGCATCGGAATCTTTAACTAGTGTCACAGGAATGGTTCAAAACATAGTCAGTAAGAAGAGTCAGTGTTCTTGTACTTATGTCTGCATTGTGCTTCTTGTATTTAATTCCGAAGCAATTTCCGTGTTTCATCGTCAATAAGAAGGTCCAAGGGATTCAGTAAACCTGAAGTGAAGCATCAGAATCTGTAACTAGTGGTACAGGAATGGTTCAAAACATAGTCAGTAAGAAGAGTCAGTCTTCTTGTACTTATGTCGGCATTGTGCCTTTCGTATTTAATTCCGATGCTATTTCTGTGTTTCATCGTCAATAAGAAGGTCCAAGGGATACAGTAAACCTGAAGTGAAGCATCGCAATCTATAACTAGTGTCACATGAATGGTTCAAAACATAGTCAGTAAGAAGAGCCAGTCTTCTTGTACCTAAGTCGGCATTGTGCCTTTTGTATTTAGTTCCGATGCAATTTCTGGGTTTCATCGTCAATAAGAAGGTCCAAGGGATACAGCAAACCTGGAATGAAGCATCGGAATCTATAACTAGTGTCACATGATTGGTTCAAAACATAGACAGTAAGAAGAGTCAGTCTTCTTGTACTTAATTCGGCATTGTGCATTTTGTATTTAATTCCGATGAAATTTCTGTGTTTCATCGTCAATAAGAAGGTCAGAGGGATACAGTAAACCTCAAGTGAAGCATCGGAATCTATAACTAGTGTCACAGGAATGGTTCAAAACATAGTCAGTAAGAAGAGTCAGTCTTCTTGTACTTAAGTTGGCATTGTGTCTTTTGTATTTAATTCCGACGCAATATCTGTGTTTAATCGCCAATAAGACGGTCCAAGGGATACAGTAAACCTGAAGTGAAGCATGGGAATCCATAACTAGTGTCATAGGAAAGGTTCAAATTATAGTCAGAAAGAAGAGTCAGACTTCTTGTACTTAAGTCGGCATTGCGACTTTTGTATCTAATTCCGATGCAATTTCTGTGTTTCATCGTCAATAAGAAGTTCAGAGGGATACAGTAAACCTAATGTGAAGCATCGGAATCAATAACTAGTGTCACAGGAATGGTTCAAAACATAGACAGTAGGAAGAGTCAGTCTTCTTGTACTTAAGTCGGCATTGTGCCTTTTGTATATAATTCCGATGCAATTTCTGTGTTTCATCGTCAATAAGATGGTCCAAGGGATCCAGTAAACCTCAAGTGAAGCATGGAAATCTATAACTAGTGTCACAGGAAAGGTTCAAAACATAGTCAGAAAGATGAGTCAGTCTTCTTGTACTTTAGTCGGCAAGGAGACTTTTGTATTTAAATCAGATGCAATTTCTGTGTCCCATCGTCAATAAGAAGGTCAGAGGGATACAGTAAACCTGTAGTGAAGCATCGGAATATGTAACTAGTGTCACAGGAATCGTTCAACACATAGACAGTAAGTTGAGTCAGTCTTCTTGTGCTTAAGTCGGCATTGTGCCTTTAGTATTTAATTCCAATGCAATTTCTGTGTTTCATCGTCAATAAGAAGGTCCAAGGGATACAGTAAACCTAGAGTGAATCATCGGAATCTATTAGTACTGTTACAGGATTGGTTCAAGACACAGACAGTAAGAAGAGTCAGTCTTCTTGTACTTAATTCGGCATTGTGCCTTTTGTATTTAATTCCGACGCAATTTCTGTGTTTCATCGTCAATAAGAGCGTCAGAGGGATGCAGTAAATCTGAAGCGAAGCATCGGAATCTGTAACTAGTGTCACAGGAATGGTTCAAAGCATAGTCAGTTAGAAGAGTCAGTCTTCTTGTACTAAAGTCGGCATTGTGCCTTTTGTATTCAATTCCTATACAATTTCTGTGTTTCATCGTCAATGAGAAGGTCCAAGGGATACAGTAAACCTGGAGTGAAGCACCGGAGTCTATAACATGTGTCACAGGGATGGTTCAAAACATAGACAGTAAGAAGAGTCAGTATTCTTGTACTTATGTCGGCATTGTGCCTTTTGTATTTAATTCCGTTGCAATTTCTGTGTTTCATCGTCAACAAGAAGGTCAGAGGGATACAGTAAACCTGAAGTGAAGCATCGGAATCTATAACTAGTGTCACAGGAATGGTTCAAAACATAGTCAGTAAGAAGAGTCAAACTTTATGTACTTAAGTCGGCATTTTGCCTTTTCTATTTAATTCCGATGCAATTTCTGTGTTTTATCGTCAGTAAGAGGGTCCAAGGGATACAGTAAACCTGGAGTGAAGCATCGGAATCTATAACTAGTGTCACAGGAATGGTTCAAAACATAGACAGTAGGAAGAATCATTTTTGTTGTACTTAAGCCGGCATTGTGCCTTTTTAATTAATTCCGATGCAATTTCTGTGTTTCATCGTCAATAAGAAGGTCAGAGGGATACAGTAAACCTGGAGTGAAGCATCGGAATCTATAACTAGTGTCACAGGGATGGTTCAAAACATAGACATTAGGAAGAGTCAGTCTTCTTGTACTTAAGTCGGCATTGTGCCTTTTGTATTTAATTCCGATTCAATTTCTGTGCTTCATCGCCAATAAGAAAGTCCAAGGGATACAGTAAACCTGAAGTGAAGCATCGGAATCTATAACTAGTGTCACAGGAATGGTTTAAAACATAGACAGTAAGAAGAGTCAGTCTTCTTGTACTTATGTCGGCATTGTGCCTTTTGTATTTAATTCCGATGCAGTTTCTGTGTTTCATCGTCAATAAGAAGGCCAGAGGGATACAGTAAACCTAATGTGAAGCATCGGAATCTATAACTAGTGTCACAGGAATGGTTCAAAACATAGTCAGTAAGAAGAGTCAGTCTTCTTGTACTTAAGTCGGTATTGTGCCTTTTGTACTTAATTTCGTTTTCAATTTCTGTGTTTCATCGTCAATAGGAAGGTCCAATGGATTCAGTAAACCTGGAATGAAGCATTGGAATCTATAACTAGTGTCACAGGAATGAAACAAAACATAGTCAGTAAGAAGAGTCAGTCCTCTTGTACTTAAGTCGGCATTGTGCCTTTTGTATTTAACTGCGATGCAATTTCAATGTTTCATCGTCAACAAGAAGGTCCAAGGGATGCAGTAAACCTGGAGTGAAGCATCGGAATCTATAACTAGTGTCACAGGAATGGTTCAAAACATAGTCAGTAAGAAGAGTCAAACTTCTTGTACTTAAGTCAGTATTGTGCTTTTTGTATGTAATTCCGATGCAATTTCTGTGTTTCATCGTCAATAAGAAGGTCCAAGGGATACAGTAAACCTGGAGTAAAGCATCGGAATCTATAATTAGTGTCACAGGAATGGTTCACAACATAGACAGTAGGAAGAGTCATTTTTGTTGTACTTAAGCCGGCATTGTGCCTTTTTAATTAATTCCGATGCAATTTCTGTGTTTCATCGTCAATAAGAAGGTCAGAGGGATACAGTAAACCTGGAGTGAAGCATCGGAATCTATAACTAGTGTCACAGGGATGGTTCAAAACATAGACAGTAGGAAGAGTCAGTCTTCTTGTACTTAAATCGGCATTGTGCCTTTTGTATTTAATTCCGATTCAATTTCTGTGCTTCATCGTCAATAAGAAAGTCCAAGGGATACAGTAAACCTGAAGTGAAGCATCGAAATCTATAAATAGTGTCACAGGATTGGTTCAAAACATAGACAGTAAGAAGGGTCAGTCTTCTTGTACTTAAGTCGGCATTATTCTTTTTCTATTTAATTCCGATGCAATTTCTGTGTTTTATCGTCGGTAAGAAGGTCCAAGGGATACAGTAAACCTGGAGTGAAGCATCGGAAGCTATAACTAGTGTCACAGGAATGGTTCAAAACATAGACAGTAAGAAGCGTCAGTCTTCTTGTACTTATGTCGGCATTGTGCATTTTGTATTTAATTCCGATGCAGTTTCTGTGTTTCATCGTCAATAAGAATTTCAGCGGGATACAGTAAACCTAATGTGAAGCATCGGAATCTATAACTAGTGTCACAGGAATGGTTCAAAACATAGACAGTAGGAAGAGTCAGTCTTCTTGTACTTAAGTCTGCATTGTGCCTTATGTATATAATTCCGATGCAATTTTTGTGTCTCATCGTCAATAAGAATGTCCATGGGATCCAGTAAATCTGAAGTGAAGCATGGGAAACTATAACTAGTGTCACAGGAAACGTTCAAATCATAGTAAGAAAGAAGAGTCAGTCTTCTTGTACTTTAGTCGGCATTGTGACTATTGTATTTAGTTCCGATGCAATTTCTGTGTTCCATCGTCAATAAGAAGGTAAGAGGGAGACAGTAAACCTGGAGTGAAGCATCGGAATCTGTAACTAGCGTCACAGGAATCGTTCAAAACATAGACAGTAAGATGAGTCAGTCCTCTTGTGCTTAAGTCGGCATTGTGCCTTTTGTATTTAATTCCTATGCAATTTCTGTGTTTCATCGTCAATGAGAAGGTCCAAGGGAAACAGTAAACCTGGAGTGAAGCATCGGAGTCTATAACAAGTGTCACAGGGATGGTTCAAAACATAGACTGTAAGAAGAGTCAGTAATCTTGTACTTAAGTCGGCATTGTGCATTTTGTATTTAATTCCGTTGCAATTTCTGTGTTTCTTCGTCAACAAGAAGGTCAGAGTGATACAGTAAACCTCAAGTGAAGCATCGGAATCTATAACTAGTGTCACAGGAATGCTTCAAAACATAGTCAGTAAGAAGAGTCAAACTTCTTGTACTTAAGTCGGCATTGTGCCTTTTGTATGTAATTCCGATGCAATTTCTGTGATTCATCGTCAATAAGAAGGTCCAAGGGATACAGTAATCCTGGAGTGAAGCATCGGAATCTATAACTAGTGTCACAGGTATGGTTCACAACATAGACAGTAGGAAAAGTCATTTTTGTTGCACTTAAGCCGGCATTGTGCCTTTTCAATTAATTCCGATGCAATTTCTTTGTTTCATCGTCAATAAGAAGGTCAGAGGGATACAGTAAACCCGGAGTGAAGCATCGGAATCTATAACTAGTGTCACAGGGATGGTTCAAAACATAGACAGTAGGAAGAGTCAGTCCTCTTGTGCTTAAGTCGGCATTGTGCCTTTTATATTTAATTCCGATGCAATATCTGTGTTTCATCGTCAATAAGAAGGTCCAAGGGATACAGTAAACCTAGAGTGAAGCATCGGAATCTATTACTACTGTTACAGGATTGGTTCAAGACATAGACAGTAAGAAGAGTCAGTCTTCTTGTACTTAATTCGGCATTGTGCCTTTTGTATTTAATTCCGACGCAATTTCTGCGTTTCATCGTCAATAAGAACGTCAGAGGGATACAGTATATCTGAAGCGAAGCATCGGAATCTATAACTAGTGTCACAATAATGGTTCAAAACATAGTCAGTAAGAAGAGTCAGTATTCTTGTACTTAAGTCGGCATTGTGCCATTTGTATTAAATTCCGATACAATTTCTGTGTTTCATCGTCAATAAGGAGGTGCAAGGGATACAGTAAACCAGAAGTGAAGCACCCGAATCTATAACTAGTGTCACAGGAATGGTTCAAAACATAGTCAGTAAGAACAGTCAGTCTTCTTGGACTTAAGTCGGCATTGTGTCTTTTGTATTTAATTCCGATGCAATTTCTGTGTTTCATCGTCAATACGAAAGTCCAAGGGATACAGTAAACTTGAAGTGAAGCATCGGAATCTATAACTAGTGTCACAGGAATGGTTGACAACATAGACAGTTGGAAGAGTCAGTCTTGTTGTACTTAAGTCGGCATTGTGCCTTTTTAATTAATTCCGATGCAATTTCTGTGTTTCATCGTCAATAAGAAGGTCAGAGGGATACAGTAAACCTGGAGTGAAGCATCGGAATCTATAACTAGTGTCACAGGGATGGTTCAAAACATAGGCAGTAGGAAGAGTCTGTCTTCTTGTACTTAAGTCGGCATTGTGCCTTTTCTATTTATTTCCGATACAATTTCTGTGCTTCATCGTCAATTAGAAAGTCCAAGGGATACAGTAAACCTGAAGTGAAGCATCATAATCTATAACTAGTGTCACAGGAATGGTTCAAAACATAGTCAGTAAGAAGAGTGAGTCTTCTTGTACTTACGTCGGCATTGTGTCATATGTATTTAATTCCGATGCAATTTCTGTGTTTCATAGTCAATAAGAAAGTCCAAGGGATACAGTAAACCGGGAGTGAAGCATCGGAATCTATAACCAGTGTCACAGGAATGGTTCAAAAAATAGTCAGTAAGAAGAGTCAGTCTTCTTGTACTTAAGTCGGCATTGTGCCTTTTGTACTTAATTTCGTTGCAATTTCTGTGTTTCATCTTCAATAGGTAGGTCCAATGGATACAGTAAACGTGGAGTGAAGCATTGGAATCTATAACTAGTGTCACAGGAATTAATCAAAGCATAGTCAGTAAGAAGAGTCAGTCCTCTGGTACTTAAGTCGGCATTGTGCATTTTGTATTTAATTCCGATGCAATTTCAATGTTTCATCGTCAACAAGAAGGTCCAATCGATACAGTAAACCTGAAGTGAAGCATCGGAATCTATAACTAGTGTCACAGGAATGGTTCAAAACATAGTCAGTAAGAAGGGTCAGTCTTCTTGTACTTAAGTCGGCATTTTGCCTTTTCTATTTAATTCCGATGCAATTTCTGTGTTTTATCGTCAGTAAGAAGGTCCAAGGGATACAGTAAACCTGAAGTGAAGCATCGGAATCTATAACTGGTGTCACAGGAATGGTTCAAAACAAAGACAGTAAAAAGAGTCAGTCATCTTGTACTTAAGTCGGAATAGTGCCTTTTTTATTTAATTCAGATGCAATTTCTGTGTTTCATCGTCAATAAGAAGTTCCGAGGGATACAGTAATCCTGAAGTGAAGCATCGGAATCTATAACTTGTGTCACAGGAATGGTTCAAAACATAGTCAGTAAGAAGAGTCTGTCTTCTTGTACTTAAGGTGGCATTGTGCCATTTGTATTTAATTCCGATGCAATTTCTGTGTTTGATCGTCAATAAGGAGGTTCAAGAAATACAGTAAACCTGGAGTGTAGCATCGGAATCTATAACTAGTGTCACAGGAATGGATCAAAACATAGTCAGTAATAAGAGTCAGACTTCTTGCACTCAAGTCGGCATTGTGACTTTTGTATTTAATTCCGATGCTTTTATGTCTTTCATCTTCAATAAGAAGGTCCAAGAAGTACTGTAAACCTGAAGTGAAGCATCGGAATCTATAACTAGTGTCACAGGAATGGTTCAAAACATAGACAGTAGGAAGAGTCAGCCTTCTTGTACTTAATTCGGCATTGTGTCATTTGTATTTAATTCCGATGCAATTTCTGTGTTTCATCGTCAATACGAATGTCAGAGGGATACAGTAAACCTGAAGTGAAGCATCGGAATCTATTACTAGTGCCACAGGAATGGTTCAAACATAGACAGTAAGAAGAGTCAGTCTTCTTGAACTTAACTCGGCATTGTGCCTTTTGTATGTAATTCCGATGCAATTTCTGTGTTTCATCGTCAATAAGATGGTCCAAAGGATACAGTAAACCTGATGTGAATCATGGGAAACTATAACTAGTGTCACAGGAAAGGTTCAAAACATAGTCAGAAAGAAGAGTCAGTCTTCGTGTACTTAAGTCGGCATTGTGCCTTTTGTATTTAATTTCCATGCAATTTCTGTGTTTCGTCGTCAATAAGAAGGTCCAAGGGATACAGTAAACCTGAAGTGAAGCATCGGATTCTACAATTAGTGTCACAGGAATGGTTCAAACATAAACAGTAGGAAGGGTCAGTCTTGTAGTACTTAAGTCGGCATTGTGCCTTTTTATTTAATTCCGATGCAATCTCTGTGTTTCATCGTCAATAAGAAGGTCAGAGGGATACAGTAAACTTGTAGTGAAGCATCGGAATCTATAACCAGTGTCACAGGAATGGTTCAAAACATAGACAGTAGGAAGAGTCAGTCTTCTTGTATTTAAGTCGGCATTGTGCTTTTTCTATTTAATTCCGATGCAATTTCTGTGTTTCATCGTCAATAAGAAGGTCCAAGGGAAACAGTAAACCTGGAGTGAAGCATCGGAATCTATAACTAGTGTCACAGGAAAGGTACAAAACATAGACGGTAAGAAGAGCCCGTCTTCTTGATCTTAAGTCGGCATTGTCCCTTTTGTATTTAATTCCGATGCAATTTCTTTGTTTCATCGTCAATTAGAAGGTCCAAGGGATACAGTAAACCTGAAGTGAAGCATGGGAATCTATAACTAGTGTCACAGGAAAGGTTCAAAACATAGTCAGAAAGAAGAGTCAGTCTTCTTGATCTTAAGTCGGCATTGCACCTTTTGTATTTAATTCCGATGCAATTTCTGTGTTTTATCGTCAATTTGAAGGTTCAAGGGATACAGTAAACCTGAAGTGAATGATCGGATTCTATAACTAGTGCAACGGGAATGGTTCAAAATATAGACAGTAGGAAGAGTGAGCCTTCTTGTACTTAATTCGGCATTGTGTCTTTTGTATTTAAATCCAATGCAATTTCTGTGTTTCATCGTCAATACAAATGTCAGAGGGATACAGTAAACTTGTAGTGAAGCATCGGAATCTATAACCAGTGTCACAGGAATGGTTCAAAACATAGACAGTAGGAAGAGTCAGTCTTCTTGTACCTAAGTCGGCATTGTCCTTTTTCTATTTAATTCCGATGCAATTTCTGTGTTTCATCGTCAATAAGAAGGTCCAAGGGAAACAGTAAACTTGTAGTGAAGCATCGGAATCTATAACTAGTGTCACAGGAAAGGTTCAAAACATGGACAGTAAGAAGAGTCAGTCTTCTTGTACTTTAGTCGGCATTGTTCCTTTTGTATTTAATTCCGATGGCATTTCTGTGTTTGATCGTCAATAGGGAGGTCCAAGGGATACAGTAAACCTGGAGTTAAGCATCGGAATCTATAACTAGCGTCACAGGAATGGTTCAAAACATAGTCAGTAAGAAGAGTCAGTCTTCTTGTACCTAAGTCGGCATTGTGCCTTTTCTATTTAATTCCGATGCAATTACTGTGTTTCATCGTCATTATGTAGGTCCAAGGGATGCAGTAAACCTCAAGTGAAGCATCTGAATCTGTAACTAGTGTCACAGGAATGGTTCAAATCATAGTCAGTAAGAAGAGTCAGTCTTCTTGTACTTAAGTCGGCATTGTGCCTTATGTATTTTATTTCGATACAATTTCTGTGTTTCATCGTCAATAAGAAGGTCCAAGGGATACAGTAAACCTGGAGTGAAACATCGGAATGTATAACTAGTGTCACAGGAATGGTTCAAAACAAAGACAGTAAGAAGAGTCAGTCATCTTGTACTTAAGCCGGAATAGTGCCTTTTGCATTTAATTCAGATGCAATTTCTGTGTTTCATCGTCAATAAGAAGTTCCGAGGGATACAGTAAACCTGAAGTGAAGCATCGGAATCTATAACTTGTGTCACAGGAATGGTTCAAAACATAGTCAGTAAGATGGGTCAGTCTTCTTGTACTTAAGTCGGCATTATGCCTTTTCTCTTTAATTCCGATGCAATTTCTGTGTTTTATCGTCAATAAGAAGGTCCAAGGGATACAGTAAACCTGGAGTGAAGCATCGGAATCTATAACTAGTGTCACAGGAATGGTTGAAAACATAGACAGTAAGAAGAGTCTGTCTTCTTGTACTTAAGGTGGCATTGTGCCTTTTGTATTTAATTCCGATGCAATTTCTGTGTTTGATCGTCAATAAGGAGGTTCAAGAAATACAGTAAACCTGGAGTGTAGCATCGGAATCTATAACTAGTGTCACAGGAATGGTTCAAAACATAGACAGTAGGAAGAGTGAGCCTTCTCGTACTTAATTCGGCATTGTGTCTTTTGTATTTAATTCCGATGCAATTTCTGTGTTTCATCGTCAATACGAAGTTCCGAGGGATACAGTAAACCTGAAGTGAAGCATCGGAATCTATAACTTGTGTCACAGGAATGGTTCAAAACATAGTCAGTGAGATGGGTCAGTCTTCTTGTACTTAAGTCGGCATTATGCCTTTTCTATTTAATTCCGATGCAATTTCTGTGTTTTATCGTCAATAAGAAGGTCCAAGGGATACAGTAAACCTGGAGTGAAGCATCGGAATCTATAACTAGTGTCACAGGAATGGTTGAAAACATAGACAGTAAGAAGAGTCTGTCTTCTTGTACTTAAGGTGGCATTGTGCTTTTTCTATTTAATTCCGATGCAATTTCTGTGTTTCATCGTCAATTAGAAGGTCCAAGGGTTACAGTAAACCTGGAGGGAAGCATCGGAATCTATAACTAGTGTCACAGGAAAGGTTCAAAACATGGACAGTAAGAAGAGTCAGTCTTCTTGTACTTAAGTCGGCATTGTTCCTTTTGTATTTAATTCCGATGCCATTTCTGTGTTTGATCGTCAATAAGGAGGTCCAAGGGATACAGTAAACCTGGAGTGAAGCATCGGAATCTGTAACTAGTGTCACAGGAATGGTTCAAAACATAGACAGTAGGAAGAGTCAGTCTTCTTGTACGTAAGTCGGCATTGTGTCATTTGTATTTAATTCCGATGCAATTTCTGTGTTTCATAGTCAATAAGAAGGTACAAGGGATACAGTAAACCTGGAATGAAGCATCGGAATCTATATCTAGTGTCACAGGAAAGGTACAAAGCATAGACGGTAAGAAGAGCCCGTCTTCTTGATCTTAAGTCGGCATTGTCCCTTTTGCATTTAATTCCGATGCAATTTCTGTGTTTCATCGTCAATTAGAAGGTCCAAGGGATACAGTAAACCTGAAGTGAAGCATGGGAATCTATAACTAGTGTCACAGGAAAGGTTCAAAACATAGTCAGCAAGAAGAGTCAGTCTTCTTGATCTTAAGTCGGCATTGTACCTTTTGTATTTAATTCCGATGCAATTTCTGTGTTTCATCGTCAATTAGAAGGTTCAAGGGATACAGTAAACCTGAAGTGAAGCATCGGATTCTATAACTAGTACCACAGGAATGGTTCAAAACATAGACAGTAACAAGAGTCAGTCTTGTTGTACTTAAGTCAGCATTGTGCCATTTTATTTATTTCCGATGCAATTTCTGTGTTTCATCGTCAATAAGAAGGTCCAAGGGATACAGTACACCTGGAGTTAAGCATCGAAATCTATAACTAGTGTCACAGGAATGGTTCAAAACATAGACAGTAAGAAGAGACAGTCTTCTTGTACTTAAGTCGTCATTGTTCCTTTTGTATTTAATTCCGATGCAATTTCTATGTTTCATCGTCAATACGAATGTCAGAGGGATACAGTAAACTTGTAGTGAAGCATCGGAATCTATAACCAGTGTCACAGGAATGGTTCAAAACATAGACAGTAGGAAGAGTCAGTCTTCTTGTACTTAAGTCGGCATTGTGCATTTCTATTTAATTCCGATGCAATTTCTTTGTTTCATCGTCAATAAGAGGGTCCAAGGGATACAGTAAACCTGGACTGAAGCATCGGAATCTATAACTAGTGTCACAGGAAAGGTACAAAGCATAGACGGTAAGAAGAGCCCGTCTTCTTGATCTTAAGTCGGCATTGTCCCTTTTGTATTTAATTCCGATGCAATTTCTGTGTTTCATCGTCAAATAGAAGGTCCAAGGGATACAGTAAACCTGAAGTGAAGCATGGGAATCTATAACTAGTGTCACAGGAAAGGTTCAAAACATAGTCAGAAAGAAGAGTCAGTCTTCTTGATCTTAAGTCGGCATTGTACCTTTTGTATTTAATTCCGATGCAATTTCTGTGTTTCATCGTCAATTAGAAGGTTCAAGGGATACAGTAAACCTGAAGTGAAGCATCGGATTCTATAACTAGTGCCACAGGAATGGTTCAAAACATAGACAGTGGGAAGAGTCAGTCTTGTTGTACTTAAGTCAGCATTGTGCCATTTTATTTAATTCCGATGCAATTTCTGTGTTTCATAGTCAATAAGAAGGTCCAAGGGATACAGTAAACCGGGAGTGAAGCATCGGAATCTATAACTAGTGTCACAGGAATGGTTCAAAACAATGACAGTAAGAAGAGTCAGTCATCTTGTACTTAAGTCGGATTAGTGCATTTTGTATTTAATTCCGATGCTATTTATGTCTTTCATCTTCAATAAGAAGGTCCAAGGGATACAGTAAACCTGAAGTGAAGCACCGGAATCTATAACTAGTGTCACAGGTATGGTTCAAATCATAGTCAGTAAGAACAGTCAGTCTTCTTGTACTTAAAATGGCATTGTGTCATTTGTATTTAATTCCGATGCAATTTCTGTGTTTCATCGTCAATAAGAAGGTCAGAGGGATACAGTAAACCTGAAGTGAAGCATCGGAATCTATAACTAGTGCCACAGGAATGGTTCAAACATAGACAGTAAGAAGAGTCAGTCTTCTTGATCTTAAGTCGGCATTGTACCTTTTGTATTTAATTCCGATGCAATTTCTGTGTTTCATCGCAAATTAGAAGGTCCAAGGGATACAGTAAACCTGAAGTGAAGCATGGGAATCTATAACTAGTGTCACAGGAAAGGTTCAAAACATAGTCAGAAAGAAGAGTCAGTCTGCGTGTACTTAAGTCGGCATTGTGACTTTTGTATTTAATTCCGATGCAATTTCTGTGTTTCATCGTCAATAAGAAGGTCAGAGGGTCACAGTAAAGCTGAAGTGAAGCATCGGAATCTAGAACTAGTGTCACAGGAATGGTTCAAATCATAGACAGTAGGAAGAGTCAGTCTTCTTGTACCTAAGTCGGCATTGTGCCTTTTCTATTTAATTCCGATGCAATTTCTGTGTTTCATCGTCATTATGTAGGTCCAAGGGATGCAGTAAACCTGAAGTGAAGCATCTGAATCTGTAACTAGTGTCACAGGAATGGTTCAAATCATAGTCAGTAAGAAGAGTCAGTCTTCTTGAACTTAAGTCGGCATTGTGCCTTATGTATTTTATTTCGATACAATTTCTGTGTTTCATCGTCAATAAGAAGGTCCAAGGGATACAGTTAACCTGGAGTGAAACATCGGAAAGTATAACTAGTGTCACAGGAATGGTTCAAAACAAAGACAGTAAGAAGAGTCAGTCATCTTGTACTTAAGTCGGAATAGTGCCTTTTTTACTTAATTCAGATGCAATTTCTGTGTTTCATCGTCAATAAGAAGTTCCGAGGGATACAGTAAACCTGAAGTGAAGCATCGGAATCTATAACTTGTGTCACAGGAATGGTTCAAAACATAGTCAGTAAGATGGGTCAGTCTTCTTGTACTTAAGTCGGCATTATGCCTTTTCTATTTAATTCCGATGCAATTTCTGTGTTTTATCGTCAATAAGAAGGTGCAAGGGATACAGTAAACCTGGAGTGAAGCATCGGAATCTATAACTAGTGTCACAGGAATGGTTCAAAACATAGACAGTAGGAAGAGTCAGCCTTCTTGTACTTAATTCGGCATTGTGTCTTTTGTATTTAATTCCGATGCAATTTCTGTGTCTCATCGTCAATACGAATGGCAGAGGGAAACAGTAAACCTGAAGTGAAGCATCGGAATCTATTACTAGTGCCACAGGAATGGTTCAAACATAGACAGTAAGAAGAGTCAGTCTTCTTGAACTTAACTCGGCATTGTGCCTTTTGTATGTAATTCCGATGCAATTTCTGTGTTTCATCGTCAATAAGATGATCCAAAGGATACAGTAAACCTGATGTGAATCATGGGAATCTATAACTAGTGTCACAGGAAAGGTTCAAAACATAGTCAGAAAGAAGAGTCAGTCTTCGTGTACTTAAGTCGGCATTGTGACTTTTGTATTTAATTTCCATGCAATTTCTGTGTTTCGTCGTCAATAACAAGGTCCAAGGGATACAGTAAACCTGAAGTGAAGCATCGGATTTTATAATTAGTGTCACAGGAATGGTTCAAACATAAACAGTAGGAAGGGTCAGTCTTGTAGTACTTAAGTCGGCATTGTGCCTTTTTATTTAATTCCGATGCAATCTCTGTGTTTCATCGTCAATAAGAAGGTCAGAGGGATACAGTAAACTTGTAGTGAAGCATCGGAATCTATAACCAGTGTCACAGGAATGGTTCAAAACATAGACAGTAGGAAGAGTCAGTCTTCTTGTACTTAAGTCGGCATTGTGCTTTTTCTATTTAATTCCGATGCAATTTCTGTGTTTCATCGTCAATAAGAAGGTCCAAGTGACACAGTAAACCTGAAGTGAAGCATCGCATTCTGTAACTAGTGCCACAGGAATGGTTCAAAACATAGACAGTAGGAAGAGTCAGTCTTGTTGTACTTAAGTCGGCATTATGCCATTTTATTTAATTCCGATGCAATTTCTGTGTTTCATCGTCAATAAGATGGTCCAAGGGATACAGTAAACCTGGAGTTAAGCATCGGAATCTATAACTAGCGTCACAGGAATGGTTCAAAGCATAGTCAGTAAGAAGAGTCAGTCTTCTTGTACCTAAGTCGGCATTGTGCCTTTTCTATTTAATTCCGATGCAATTTCTGTGTTTCATCGTCATTATGTAGGTCCAAGGGATGCAGTAAACCTGAAGTGAAGCATCTGAATCTGTAACTAGTGTCACAGGAATGGTTCAAATCATAGTCAGTAAGAAGAGTCAGTCTTCTTGTTCTTAAGTCGGCATTGTGCCTTATGTATTTTATTTCGATACAATTTCTGTGTTTCATCGTCAATAAGAGGGTCCAAGGGGTACAGTAAACCTGGAGTGAAGCATCGGAATCTATAACTAGTGTCACAGGAATGGTTCAAAACAAAGACAGTAAGATGAGTCAGTCATTTTGTACTTAAGTCGGAATAGTGCCTTTTGTATTTAATTCCGATTGAATTTCTGTGTTTCATCGTCAATAAGAAGGTTCGAGGGATACAGTAAACCTGAAGTGAAGCATCGGAATCTATAACTAGTGTCACAGGAATGGTTCAAAGCATAGTCAGTAAGAAGCGTCAGTCTTCTTGTACTTAAGTCGGCATTGTGCCTTTTCTATTTAATTCCGATGCAATTTCTGTGTATTATCGTCAATAAGAAGTCCAAGGGATACAGTAAACCTGGAGTGATGCATCGGAATCTATAACTAGTGTCACAGGAATGGTTCAAATCATAGACAGTAAGAAGAGTCTGTCTTCTTCTACATAAATCGGCATTGTGCCTTTTGTATTTAATTCCGAGGCAATTTCTGTGTTTGATCGTCAATAAGGAGGTCCAAGGGATACAGTAAACCTGGAGTGAAGCATCGGAATCTATAACTAGTGGCACAGGAATGGTTCAAAACATAGTCAGTAAGAAGAGTCAGTCTTCTTGCACTCAAGTCGGCATTGTGTCTTTTGTATTTCATTCCGATGCTATTTATGTCTTTCATCTTCAATAAGAAGGTCCAATGGATACAGTAAACCTGAAGTGAAGCATCGGAATCTACAACTAGTGTCACAGGTATGGTTCAAAACATAGACAGTAGGAAGAGTCAGCCTTCTTGTACTAAAGCAGGCATTGAGCATTTTGTATTTAATTCCGATGCAATTTCTGTGTTTCATCGTCAATAAGAGGGTAAGAGGGATACAGTAATCCTGAAGTGAAGCATCGGAATCTATAACTAGTGTCACAGGCTTGGTTCAAAACATAGACAGTAAGAAGAGCCAGTCTCCTTGTACTTGAGTCGGCATTGTGCCCTTTTGTATTTAATTCCGATGCAATTTCTGTGTTTCATCGTCAATACGAAGGTCGGAGGGATACAGTAAACCGGAAGTTAAGCATCGGAAACTATAACTACTGACACAGGAGTGGTTCAAACATAGTCAGTATGAAGAGTCAGTGTTCCTGCACTAAAGTCGGCATTGTGTCTTTTGTATTTCATTCCGATGCAATTTATGTCTTTCATCTTCAATAAGAAGGTCAAAGGGATACAGTAAACCTGAAGTGAAGCATCGGAATCTATAACTAGTGTCACAGGAATGGTTCAAATCATTGACAGTAGGATGAGTCAGTCTTCTTGTACTTAAGTCGAGATTGTGCATTTTGTAATTAATTCCGGTGCAATTTCCGTGTTTAATCGTCAATAAGAAGGTAAGAGGGATACAGTAAACCTGAAGTGAAGCATCGGAATCTGTAACTAGTGTCACAGGAATCGTTTAAAACATAGACAGTAAGAAGAGTCAGTTTTCTAGTACTTAAGTCGGCATTGTGTCATTTTTATTTAATTCCGATGCAATTTCTGTGTTTCATAGTCAATACGAAGGTCCTAGGGATACAGTAAACCTGAAGTGAAGCATCGGATTCTATAATTAGTGTCACAGGAATGGTTCAAACATAGACAGTAGGAAGGGTCAGTCTTGTTGTACTTAAGTCGGCATTGTGCTTTTCTATTTAATTCCGATGCAATTTCTGTGTTTCATCGTCAATAAGAAGGTCCAAGGGGTACAGTAAACCTGGAGTGAAGCATCGGAATCTATAACTAGTGCCACAGGAATGGTTCAAACATAGACAGTAAGAAGAGTCAGTCTTCTTGATCTTAAGTCGGTATTGTACCTTTTGTATTTAATTCCGATGCAATTTGTGTGTTTCATCGTCAATTAGAAGGTCCAAGGGATACAGTAAACCTGAAGTGAAGCATGGGAATCTATAACTAGTGTCACAGGAAAGGTTCAAAACATAGACAATGCGAAGAGTCAGTCTTCTTGTACTTAAGTCGGCATTGTGCTTTTTCTATTTAATTCCGATGCAATTTCTGTGTTTCATCGTCAATAAGAAGGTCCAAGGGGTACAGTAAACCTGGAGTGAAGCATCGGAAACTATAACTAGTGTCACAGGAATGGATCAAATCATAGACAGTAGGAAGAGTCAGTCTTCTTATACTTAATTCGGCATTGCGTCTTTTGTATTTAATTCCGATGCAATTTCTGTGTTTCATCGTCAATAAGAAGGTCAGAGGAATACAGTAAACCTGAAGTGAAGCATCGGAATCTATAACTAGTGCCACAGGAATGGTTCAAACATAGACAGTAAGAAGAGTCAGTCTTCTTGATCTTAAGTCGGCATTGTACCTTTTGTATTTAATTCCGATGCAATTTCTGTGTTTCATCGTCAATTAGGAGGTCCAAGGGATACAGTAAACCTGAAGTGAAGCATGGGAATCTATAACTAGTGTCACAGGAAAGGTCAAAACATAGTCAGAAAGAAGAGTCAGTCTTCGTGTACTTAAGTCGGCATTGTGACTTTTGTATTTAATTCCGATGCAATTTCTGTGTTTCATCGTCAATAAGAAGGTCAGAGGGACACAGTAAAGCTGAAGTGAAGCGTCGGAATCTAGAACTAGTGTCACAGGAATGGTTCAAATCATAGACAGTAGGAAGAGTCAGTCTTCTTGTACCTAAGTCGGCATTGTGCCTTTTCTATTTAATTCCGATGCAATTTCTGTGTTTCATCGTCATTATGTAGGTCCAAGGGATGCAGTAAACCTGAAGTGAAGCATCTGAATCTGTAACTAGTGTCACAGGAATGGTACAAATCATAGTCAGTAAGAAGAGTCAGTCTTCTTGTACTTAAGTCGGCATTGTGCCTTATGTATTTTATTTCGATACAATTTCTGTGTTTCATCGTCAATAAGAAGGTCCAAGGGATATAGTAAACCTGGAGTGAAACATCGGAATGTATAACTAGTGTCCCAGGAATGGTTCAAAACAAAGACAGTAAGAGGAGTCAGTCATCTTGTACTTCAGTCGAAATAGTGCCTTTTGTATTTAATTCAGATGCAATTTCTGTGTTTCATCGTCAATAAGAAGTTCCGAGGGATACAGTAAACCTGAAGAGAAGCATCGGAATCTATAACTTGTGTCACAGGAATGGTTAAAAAACATAGTCAGTAAGATGGGTCAGTCTTCTTGTACTTAAGTCGGCATTATGCCTTTTCTATTTAATTCCGATGCAATTTCTGTGTTTTATCGTCAATAAGAAGGTCCAAGGGATACAGTAAACCTGGAGTGTAGCATCGGAATCTATAACTAGTGTCACAGGAATGGTTCAAAACATAGTCAGTAATAAGGGTCAGACTTCTTGCACTCAAGTCGGCATTGTGTTTTTGTATTTAATTCCGATGCTTTTTATGTCTTTCATCTTCAATAAGAAGGTCCAAGGGATACAGTAAACCTGAAGTGAAGCTTCGGAATCTATAACTAGTGTCACAGGAATGGTTCAAAACATAGACAGTAGGAAGAGTCAGCCTTCTTGTACTTAATTCGGCATTGTGTCTTTTGTATTTAATTCCGATGCAATTTCTGTGTTTCATCGTCAATACGAATGTCAGAGGGATACAGTAAACCTGAAGTGAAGCATCGGAATCTATTACTAGTGCCACAGGAATGGTTCAAACATAGACAGTAAGAAGAGTCAGTCTTCTTTAACTTAAGTCGGCATTGTGCCTTTTGTATGTAATTCCGATGCAATTTCTGTGTTTCATCGTCAATAAGATGGTCCAAAGGATACAGTAAACCTGATGTGAATCATGGGAATCTATAACTAGTGTCACAGGAAAGGTTCAAAACATAGTCAGAAACAAGAGTCAGTCTTCGTGTACTTAAGTCGGCATTGTGACTTTTGTATTTAATTTCCATGCAATTTCTGTGTTTCATCTTCAATAAGAAGGTCCAAGGGATACAGTAAACCTGAAGTGAAGCTTCGGAATCTATAACTAGTGTCACAGGAATGGTTCAAAACATAGACAGTAGGAAGAGTCAGCCTTCTTGTACTTAATTCGGCATTGTGTCTTTTGTATTTAATTCCGATGCAATTTCTGTGTTTCATCGTCAATAAGAATGTCCAAGGGATACAGTAAACCTGGAGTAAAGCATCGGAATCTATAACTAGTGTCACAGGAAAGGTACAAAACGTAGACGGTAAGAAGAGCCCGTCTTCTTGATCTTAAGTCGGCATTTTCCCTTTTGTATTTAATTCCGATGCAATTTCTGTGTTTCATCGTCAATTAGAAGGTCCAAGGGATACAGTAAACCTGAAGTGAAGCATGGGAATCTATAACTAGTGTCACAGGAAAGGTTCAAAACATAGTCAGAAAGAAGAGTCAGTCTTCTTGATCTTAAGTCGGCATTGTACCTTTTGTATTTAATTCCAATGCAATTTCTGTGTTTCATCGTCAATTAGAAGGTTCAAGGGATACAGTAAACCTGAAGCGAAGCATCGGATTCTATAACTAGTGCCACAGGAATGGTTCAAAACATAGACAGTAGGAAGAGTCAGTCTTGTTGTACTTAAGTCGGCATTGTGCCATTTTATTTAATTCCGATGCAATTTCTGTGTTTCATCGTCAATATGAAGGTCCAAGGGATACAGTAAACCTGGAGTTAAGCATCGGAATCTATAACTAGCGTCACAGGAATGGTACAAAGCATAGTCAGTAAGAAGAGTCAGTCGTCTTATACCTAAGTCGGCATTGTGCCTTTTCTATTTAATTCCGATGCAATTTCTGTGTTTCATCGTCATTATGTAGGTCCAAGGGATGCAGAAAACCTGAAGTGAAGCATCTGAATCTGTAACTAGTGTCACAGGAATGGTTCAAATCATAGTCAGTAAGAAGAGTCAGTCTTCTTGTACTTAAGTCGGCATTGTGCCTTATGTATTTTATTTCGATACAATTTCTGCGTTTCATCGTCAATAAGAAGGACCAAGGGATACAGTAAACCTGGAGTGAAACATCGGAATGTATAACTAGTGTCACAGGAATGGTTCACAACAAAGACAGTAAGAAGAGTCAGTCATCTTGTACTTAAGTCGGCATTATGCTTTTTCTATTTAATTCCGATGCAATATCTGTGTTTTATCGTCAATAAGAAGGTCCTAGGGATACAGTAAACCTGGAGTGAAGCATCGGAATCTGTAACTAGTGTCACAGGAATCGTTCAAAACATAGACAGTAAGAAGAGTCAGTTTTCTAGTACTTAAGTCGGCATTGTGTCATTTTTATTTAATTCCGATGCAATTTCTGTGTTTCATCGTCAATAAGAAGTTCCGAGGGATACAGTAAACCTGAAGTGGAGCATCGGAATCTATAACTTCTGCCACAGGAATGGTTCAAAACATAGTCAGCAAGATGGGTCAGTCTTCTTGTACTTAAGTCGGCATTATGCTTTTTCTATTTAATTCCGATGCAATTTCTGTGTTTTATCGTCAATAAGAAGGTCCTAGGGATACAGTAAACCTGGAGTGAAGCATCGGAATCTATAACTAGTGTCACAGGAATGGTTCAAAACATAGACAGTAGGAATAGTGAGCCTTCTTGTACTTAATTCGGCATTGTGTCTTTTGTATTTAATTCCGATGCAATTTCTGTGTTTAATCGTCAATACGAATGTCAGAGGGATACAGTAAACGTGTAGTGAAGCATCGGAATCTATAACCAGTGTCACAGGAATGGTTCAAAGCATAGACAGTAGGAAGAGTCAGTCTTCTTGTACTTAAGTCGGCATTGTGCTTTTTCTATTTAATTCCGATGCAATTTCTGTGTTTCATCGTCAATAAGAAGGTCCAAGGGATACAGTAAACCTGGAGTGAAGCATCGGAATCTATAACTAGTGTCACAGCAAAGGTACAAAGCATAGACGGTAAGAAGAGCCCGTCTTCTTGATCTTAAAACGGCATTGTCCCTTTTGTATTTAATTCCGATGCAATTTCTGTGTTTCATCGTCAATTAGAAGGTCCAAGGGATACAGTAAACCTGTAGTGAAGCATGGGAATCTATAACTAGTGTCACAGGAAAGGTTCAAAACATAGTCAGAAAGAATAGTCAGTCTTCTTGATCTTAAGTCGGCATTGTACCTTTTGTATTTAATTCCGATGCAATTTCTGTGTTTCATCGTCAATTAGAAGGTTCAAGGGATACAGTAAACCTGAAGTGAAGCATCGGATTCTATAACTAGTGCCACAGGAATGGTTCAAAACATAGACAGTAGGAAGAGTCAGTCTTGTTGTACTTAAGTCGGCATTGTGCCATTTTATTTAATTCCGATGCAATTTCTGTGTTTCATCGTCAATAAGAAGGTCCAAGGGATACAGTAAACCTGGAATTAAGCATCGGAATCTATAACTAGTGTCACAGGAATGGTTCAAAACATAGACAGTAGGAAGAGGCAGTCTTCTTGTACTTAGTCGGCATTGTGTCATTCGTATTTAATTCCGATGCAATTTCTGTGTTTCATAGTCAATAAGAAGGTCCAAGGGATACAGTAAACCGGGAGTGAAGCATCGGAACCTATAACTAGTGTCACAGGAATGGTTCAAAACATAGTCAGTAAGAAGAGTCAGTCTTCTTGTACTTATGTCGGCATTGTGCCTTTTGTATTTAATTCCGATGCAATTTCTGTGTTTCATCGTCAATAAGACGGCCCAAGGGATACAGTAAACCTGGAGTGAAGCATCGGAATCTATAACTAGTGTCACAGGAATGAATCAAAACATAGTCAGTAAGAAGAGTAAGTCTACTTGTAGTTAAGTCGGCATTGTGCCTTTTGTATTTAATTCCGATGCAATTTCAATGTTTCATCGTCAACAAGAAGGTCCAAGGTATACAGTGAACCTGAAGTGAAGCATCGGAATCTATGACTAATGTCACAGGAATGGTTCAGATCATAGACAGTAGGAAGAGTCAGTCTTTTTGTACATAAGTCGGCATTGTGCTTTTTCTATTTAATTCCGATGCAATTTCTGTGTTTCATCGTCAATAAGTAGGTCCAAGGGATACAGTAAACCTGAATTGAACCATGGGAATCTATAACTAGTGTCACAGGAAAGGTTCAAAACATAGTCAGAAAGAAGAGTCAGTCTTCGTGTACTTATGTCGGCATTGTGACTTTTGTATTTAATTCCGATGCAATTTCTGTGTTTCATCGTCAATAAGAAGGTCAGAGGGATACAGTAAACCTGAAATGAAGCATCGGAATCTAGAACTAGTGTCACAGGAATGGTTCAAATCATAGACAGTAGGAAGAGTCAGTCTTCTTGTACCTAAGTCGGAATTGTGAATTTTCTATTTAATTCCGATGCAATTTCTGTGTTTCATCGTCAATAAGAAGGTTCGAGGGATACAGTATACCTGAAGTGAAGCATCGGAATCTATAACTAGTGTCACAGGAATGGTTCAAAGCATAGTCAGTAAGAAGCGTCAGTCTTCTTGTACTTAAGTCGGCATTATGCCTTTTCTATTTAATTCCGATGCAATTTCTGTGTTTTATCGTCAATAAAAAGTCCAAGGGATACAGTAAACCTGGAGTGATGCATCGGAATATATAACTAGTGTCACAGGAATGGTTCAAATCATAGACAGTAAGAAGAGTCTTTCTTCTTCTACATAAATCGGCATTGTGACTTTTGTATTTAATTCCGATGCAATTTCTGTGTTTGATCGTCAATAAGGAGGTCCAAGGGATACAGTAAACCTGGAGTGAAGCATCGGAATCTATAACTAGTGGCACAGGAATGGTTCAAAACATTGTCAGAAGAAGAGTCAGTCTTCTTGCGCTCAAGTCGGCATTGTGTCTATTGTATTTCATTCCGATGCTATTTATGTCATTCATCTACAATAAGAAGGTCCAAGGGATACAGTAAACCTGAAGTGAAGCATCGGAATCTACAACTAGTGTCACAGGTATGGTTCAAAACATAGACAGTAGGAAGAGTCAGCCTTCTTGTACTAAAGCAGGCATTGACCATTTTGTATTTAATTCCGATGCGATTTCTGTGTTTCATCGTCAATAAGAGGGTAAGAGGGATACAGTAAACCTGAAGTGAAGCATCGGAATCTATAACTAGTGTCACAGGAGTGGTTCAAACATAGTCAGTATGAAGAGTCAGTGTTTTTGCACTAAAGTCGGCATTGTGTCTTTTATATTTAATTCCGATGCAATTTATGTCTTTCATCTTCAATAAGAAGGTCAAAGGGATACAGTAAACCTGAAGTGAAGCATCGGAATCTATAACTAGTGTCACAGAAATGGTTCAAATCATAGACAGTAGGATGAGTCAGTCTTCTTGTACTAAAGTCGAGATTGTGCATTTTGTATTTAATTCCGGTGCAATTTCCGTGTTTAATCGTCAATAAGAAGGTAAGAGGGATACAGTAAACCTGAAGTGAAGCATCGGAATCTGTAACTAGTGTCACAGGAATGGTTCAAAACATAGACAGTAAGAAGAGTCAGTTTTCTAGTACTTAAGTCGGCATTGTGCCTTTTGTATTTAATTCCGAAGCCATTTCTGTGTTTGATCGTCAATGCGTAGGTCCAAGGGATACAGTAAACCTGGAGTGATGCATCGGAATCTGTAACTAGTGTCACAGGAATGGTTCAAAACATAGTCAGTAAGAAGAGTCAGTCTTCTTGTACTTAAGTCGGCATTGTGTCATTTGTATTTAATTCCGATGCAATTTCTGTGTTTCATAGTCAATAAGAAGGTCCTAGGGATACAGTAAACCGGGAGTGAAGAATCGGAATCTATAACTAGTGTCACAGGAATGGTTCAAAACATAGTCAGTAAGAAGAGTCAGTCTCCTTGTACTTAAGTCGGTATTGTACCCTTTGTATTTAATTCCGATGCAATTTCTGTGTTTCATCGTCAATAAGAAGGTCCAAGGGATACAGTAAACCTGAAGTGAAGCATGGGAATCTGTAACTAGTGTCACAGGAAAGGTTCAAAACATAGTCAGAAAGAAGAGTCAGTCTTCGTGTACTTAAGTCGGCATTGTGACTTTTGTATTTAATTCGGATGCAATTTCTGTGTTTCATTGTCAATAAGAAGGTCAGAGGGTACAGCAAACCTGAAGTGAAGCATCGGAATCTAGAACTAGTGTCACAGGAATGGTTTAAACCATAGACAGCAGGAAGAGTCAGTCTTCTTGTACCTAAGTAGGAATTGTGCCTTTTCTATTTAATTCCGATGCAATTTCTGTGTTTCATCGTCAATGAGAAGGTCCAAGGGATACAGTAAACCTGGAGTGAAGCATCGGAATCTATAACTAGTGTCACAGGAATGGTTCAAAACAAAGACAGTAAGATGAGTCAGTCATCTTGTACTTAAGTCGGAATAGTGCCTTTTGTATTTAATTCCGATGCAATTTCTGTGTTTCATCGTCAATAAGAAGGTCCGAGGGATACAGTAAACCTGAAGTGAAGCATCGGAATCTATAACTAGCGTCACAGGAATGGTTCAAACATAGTCAGTAAGAAGGGTCAGTCTTCTTGTACTTAAGTCGTCATTATGCCTTTTCTATTTATTTCCGATGCAATTTCTGTGTTTTATCGTCTATATGAAGTCCAAGGGATACAGTAAACCTGGAGAGATGCATCGGAATCTATAACTAGTGTCACAGGAATGGTTCAAATCATAGACAGTAAGAAGAGGCTGTCTTCTTGTACTTAAGTCGGCATTGTGCCTTTTGTATTTAATTCCGATGCAATTTCTGTTTTTGATCGTCAATAAGGAAGTCCAAGGCATACAGTAAACCTGGAGTGAAGCATCGGAATCTATAACTAGTGTCACAGGAAGGGTTCAAAACATAGTCAGTAGGAAGAGTCAGCCTTCTTGTACTTAAGCCGGCATTGTGCATTTTGTATTTAATTCCGATGCAATTTCTGTGTTTCATCGTCAATAAGAGGGTAAGAGGGATACAGTAAACCTGAAGTGAAGCATCGGAGTCTATAACTAGTGTCACAGGAATGGTTCAAAACATAGACAGTCTGAAGAGTCAGTCTTCTTGTACTTATGTCGGGATTGTGCCTTTTCTATTTAATTCCAATGCAATTTCTGTGTTTCATCGTCAATTAGAAAGTCCAAGGGATACAGTGAACCTGAATTGAAGCATCGGAGTCTATAACTAGCGTCACAGGAATGGTTCAAAACATAGTCAGTAAGAAGAGTCAGTCTTCTTGTACTTAAATCGGCATTGTGCCTTTTGTATTTTTTCTGATGCAATTTCTGTGTTTCATCGTCAATGAGAAGGTCCAAGGGATACAGAAAACCTGGAGTGAAGCATTGGAATCTATAACTAGTGTCACATGAATGGTTCAAAACATAGACAGTAAGAAGAGTCCGTCTACTTGTACTTATGTCGGCATTGTGCCCTTTGTATTTAATTCCGATGCAATTTCTGTGTTTCATCGTCAAAAAGAAGGTCCAAGGGATACAGTGAACCTGAAGTGAACCATCGGAATCTATAACTAGTGTCACAGGAATGGTTCAAAACATAGACAGTAGGAAGGGTCAGTCTTCTTGTACTTAAGTCGGCATTGTGCGTTTTGTATTTAATTCCGATGCAATTTCTGTGTTTCATCGTCAATAAAAAGGTAAGCGGTATACAGTTAACCTGAAGTGAAGCATCGGAATCTATAACTAGTGTCACAGGAATGGTTCAAAACATAGACAGTAGGAAGTGTCAGTCTTCTTGTCCTTAAGTCGGCATTGTGCCTTTTGTATATAATTCCGATGCAATTTCTGCGTATCATCGTCAATAGGAAGCTCAGAGGGATACAGTAATCCTGAGGTGAAGCTTCGGAATCTATAACTAGTGTCACAGGAATGGTTCAAATCATAGACTATAAGAAGAGCTAGTCTTCTTGTACTTGAGTCGGCATTCTGCCTTTTGTATTTAATAGCGATCAATTTTCTGTGTTTGATCGTCGATAAGAAGGTCAGAGGGATACAGTAATAATGATGTGAAGCATCGGAATCGATAACTAGTGTCATAGGAATGGTTCAAAGCATAGAGAGTAAGAAGAGTCAGTCTTCTCGTACTTAAGTCGGCATTATGCCTTTTGTATTTAATTAAGATGCAATTTCTGTGTTTCATCGTCAATAAGAAGGTCAGAGGGATACAGTCAACCTGAAGTGAAGCATCGGAATCAATAACTTGTGTCACAGGAAAGGTTCAAAGCATAGACGGTAAGAAGAGTCTGACTTCTTGTACTTAAGTCGGCATTGTGCCTTTTGTATATAATTCCGATCAATTTCTGTGTTTCGTCGTCAATAAGAATATCAGAGGGATACAGTAAACCTGAAGTGTAGCATCGGAATCTATGACTAGTGTCACAGGAATGGTTCAAAACATAGACAGTTAGAAGAGCCAGTCTTCATGTACTTGAGTCGGCATTGTGCCTTTTGTATAGAATTCCGATGGAATTTCTGTGTTTCATCGTCAATAAGATGGTCAGAGGGATACAGTAAACCTGAAGAGAAGCATAGGAATCTATAACTAGTGTCGCAGGAATTGTTCAAAACATATAGAGTAAGAAGAGACAGTCTTCTTTTACTTGAGTCGGCATTGTGCCTGTTGTATTTCATTCCGAAGCAATTTCTGTGTTTCATCGTCAATAAGAAGGTCTGAGGGATACAGTAATCCTGAAGTGAAGCATCGGAATCTATAACTAGTGACACCGGAATGGTTCAAAACGTAGACAATTGAAAGAGCCAGTCTTCTTGTACTTCACTCGGCATTGTGCCTTTTGTATTTAATTCCGATGCAATTTTTGTGCTTCATCGTCAATAAGAAGGTCAGGGGGATACAGTAAACCTGAAGTGAAGCATCGGAATCTATAACTAGTGTCACAGGAATGGTTCAAAACATAGACAGTAAGAAGAGTCAGTTTTCTTGTACTTAACTCTGCATTGTGCCTTTTGTATTAAATTCCGATGCAATTTCTATGATTCATTGTCAATAAGAAGGTCACAGGGATACAGTAAACCTGAAGTGAAGCATCGGAATCTATAACTAGTGTCACAGGAATGGTTCAAAACATAACCAGTAAGAAGAGTCAGTTTTTTTGTACTTAAGTCGCTCATTGTGCATTTTGTATTTAATTAAGATTCAATTTCTGTGTTTCATCGTCAATAATGAGGTCAGAGCGATACAGTACGCCTGAAGTGAAGCATCGGAATCTATAACTAGTGTCACAGAAATGGTTCAAAACAAAGACAGTAAGAAGTGTCAGTCTTCTTGTACTTAAGTCGGCATTGTGCCTTTTGTATTTAATTAAGATGCAATTTCTGTGTGTCATCGTCAATAAGAAGCTCAGAGGGATACAGTAAACGAGAAGTGAAGCATCGGAATCAATAAGTAGTGTCACATTAATGGTTCAAAACATAGACAGTAAGAAGAGTCAGTCTTTTTGTACCTAAGTCGGCATTGAGCTTTTTGTATTTAATTCCGATGCAATTTCTGTGTTTCATGGTCAATACGAAGGTCAGAGGGATACAGCAAACCTGAAGTGAAGCATTGGAATCTATAACTAGTGTCACAGAAATGGTTCAAAACATTAACAGCAAGAAGAGCCAGTCTTCTTGTACTTGAGTCGGCATTGTGCCTTTTGTATTTAATTCCGATGAAATTTCTGTGTTTGATCGTCAATAAGAAGCACAGAGGGATACAGTAAACCCGAAGTGAAGCATTGGAATCAATGAATAGTGTCACAGGAATGGTTCAAAACATAGACAGTAAGAAGAGGCAGTCTTCCTGCACTTAAGTCGGCATTGTGCCTTTTGTATTTAATTCCGATGCAGTTTCTGTGTTTCATCGGCAATAAGAAGGCCAGAGGGATACAGTAATCCTGAGGTGAAGCATCGGAATCTATAACTAGTGTCACAGGAATGATTCAAAACATAGACAGTAAGAAGAGTCAGTCTTCTTGTACTTAAGTAAGCATTGTGCCTTTTGTATTCAATTCCGATGCAATTTCTGTGTTTCATCGTCAATAAGAAGGTCCAAGGGATACAGTGAACCTGAAGTTAAGCATCGGCATCTATAACTAGTGCCACAGGAATGGTTGAAATCATAGACAGTAAGAAGAGCCAGTCTTCTTGTACTTGAGTCGGCATTGTGCCTTTTGTATTTAATTAAAATGCAATTTCTGTGTTTTATCGTCAATAAGAAGGTCAGAGGGATACAGTCAACCTGAAGTGAAGCATCGGAATCAATAACTAGTGTCACAGGAAAGGTTGAAAGCATAGACAGTAAGAAGAGTCAGTCTTCTTGTACTTGAGTCGGCATTGTGCCTGTTGTATTTCATTCCGATGCAATTTCTGTGTTTCATCGTCAATAAGAAGGTCTGAGGGATACAGTAAACGTGAAGTGAAGCATCGGAATCTATAACTAGTGACACTGGAATGGTTCAAAACGTAGACAATAGAAAGAGTCAGTCTTCTTGTACTTCACTCGGCATTGTGCCTTTTGTATTTAATTCCGATGCAATTTTTGTGCTTCATCGTAAATAAGAAGGTCAGGGGGATACAGTAAACCTGAAGTGAAGCATCGGAATCTATAACTAGTGTCACAGGAATGGTCCAAAACATAGACAGTAAGAAGAGTCAGTTTTCTTGTACTTAAGTCTGCATTGTGCCTTTTGTATTAAATTCCGATGCAATTTCTATGATTCATCGTCAATAAGAAGGTCACAGGGATACAGTAAACCTGAAGTGAAGCATCGGAATCTATAACTAGTGTCACAGGAATGGTTCAAAACATAACCAGTAAGAAGAGTCAGTTTTTTTGTACTTAAGTCGCTCATTGTGCATTTTGTATTTAATTAAGATTCAATTTCTGTGTTTCATCGTCAATAATAAGGTCAGAGCGATACAGTACGCCTGAAGTGAAGCATCGGAATCTATAACTAGTGTCACAGGAATGGTTCAAAACAAAGACAGTAAGAAGAGTCAGTCTTCCTGTACTTAAGTCGGCATTGTGCCTCTTGTATTTAATTAAGATGCAATTTCCGTGTTTCATCGTCAATAAGAAGGTGAAAGGGATACAGTAACCCTGAAGTGAAGCATCGGAATCTATAACTAGTGCCACAGGAATGGTTCAAAACATAGACAGTAAGAAGAGACAGTCTTCTTGTACTTAAGTCGGCATTGTGCCTTTTGTATATAATTCCGATGCAATTTCTGCGTTTCATCGTCAATAAGAAGCTCAGAGGGATACAGTAAACGAGAAGTGAAGCATCGGAATCAATAAGTAGAGCCACATTAATGGTTCAAAACATAGACAGTAAGAAGAGTCAGTTTTCTTGTGCTTAAGTCGGCATTGTGCCTTTTGTATTTAATTAAGATTCAATTTCTGTGTTTCATCGTCAATAATAAGGTCAGAGCGATACAGTACGCCTGAAGTGAAGCATCGGAATCTATAACTAGTGTCACTGGAATGGTTCAAAACATAGACAGTAAGAAGAGTCAGTCTTTTTGTACTTAAGTCGGCATTGTGCTTTTTGTATTTAATTCCGATGCAATTTCTGTGTTTCATGGTCAATACGAAGGTCAGAGGGATACTGTAAACCTGAAGTGAAGCATCGGAATCTACACTCCTGGAAATGGAAAAAAGAACACATTGATACCGGTGTGTCAGACCCACCATACTTGCTCCGGACACTGCGAGAGGGCTGTACAAGCAATGATCACTCGCACGGCACAGCGGACACACCAGGAACCGCGGTGTTGGCCGTCGAATGGCGCTAGCTGCGCAGCATTTGTGCACCGCCGCCGTCAGTGTCAGCCAGTTTGCCGTGGCATACGGAGCTCCATCGCAGTCTTTAACACTGGTAGCATGCCGCGACAGCGTGGACGTGAACCGTATGTGCAGTTGACGAACTTTGAGCGAGGGCGCATACTGGGCATGCGGGAGGCCGGGTGGACGTACCGCCGAATTGCACAACACGTGGGGTGTGAGGTCTCCACAGTACATCGATGTTGTCGCCAGTGGTCGGCGGAAGGTGCACGTGCCCGTCGACCTGGGACCGGACCGCAGCGACGCACGGATGCACGCCAAGACCGTAGGATCCTACGCAGTGCCGTAGGGGACCGCACCGCCACTTCCCAGTAAATTAGGGACACTGTTGCTCCTGGGGTATCGGCGAGGGCCATTCGCGACCGTCTCCATGAAGCTGGGCTACGGTCCCGCACACCGTTAGGCCGTCTTCCGCTCACGCCCCAACATCGTGCAGCCCGCCTCCGGTGGTGTCGCGACAGGCGTGAATGGAGGGACGAATGGAGACGTGTCGTCTTCAGCGATGAGAGTCGCTTCTGCCTTGGTGCCAATGATGGTCGTATGCGTGTTTGGCGCCGTGCAGGTGAGCGCCACAATCAGGACTACATACGACCGAGGCACACAGGGCCAACACCCGGCATCATGGTGTAGGGAGCGATCTCCTACACTGGCCGTACACCACTGGTGATCGTCGAGGGGACACTGAATAGTGCACGGTACATCCAAACCGTCATCGAACCCATCGTTCTACCATTCCTAGACCGGCAAGGGAACTTGCTGTTCCAACAGGACAATGCTCGTCCGCATGTATCCCGTGCCACCCAACGTGCTCTAGAAGGTGTAAGTCAACTACCCTGGCCAGCAAGATCTCCGGATCTGTCCCCCATTGAGCATGTTTGGGACTGGATGAAGCGTCGTCTCACGCGGTCTGCACGTCCAGCACGAACGCTGGTCCAACTGAGGCGCCAGGTGGAAATGGCATGGCAAGCCGTTCAACAGGACTACATCCAGCATCTCTACGATCGTCTCCATGGGAGAATAGCAGCCTGCATTGCTGCGAAAGGTGGATATACACTGTACTAGTGCCGACATTTTGCATGCTCTGTTGCCTGTGTCTATGTGCCTGTGGTTCTGTCAGTGTGATTATGTGATGTATCTGACCCCAGGAATGTGTCAATAAAGTTTCCCCTTCCTGGGACAATGAATTCACAGTGTTCTTATTTCAATTTCCAGGAGTGTATAACTAGTGTCACAGGATTGGTTCAAAACATAGACAGTAAGAACGGTCAGTCTTCTTGTACTTAAGTCGGCATAGTGCCTTTTGTATTTAATTCCGATGCAATATCTGTGTTTCTTCGTCAATAAGAAGGTCAGAGGGATACAGTAAATCCGAAGTGAAGCATCGGAATCTATAACTAGTGTCACAGAAATGGTTCAAAACATTAACAGCAAGAAGAGCCAGTCTTCTTGTACTTGAGTCGGCATTGTGCCTTTTGTATTTAATTCCGATGAAATTTCTGTGTTTGATCGTCAATAAGAAGGTCAGAGGGATACAGTAAACCTGAAGTGAAGCATCGGAAACTATAACTAGTGTCAGAGGAATAGTTCAAACCATAGACAGTAAGAAGAGTCAGTGTTCTTGTACTGAAGTCGGCATTGAGCCTTTTGTATTTAATTAAGATGCAATTTCTGTGTTTCATCGTCAATAAGAAGGTCAGAGGTATACAGTAAACCAGAAGTGAAGCATCGGAATTTATAACTAGTGTCACAGGAATGGTTCAAAGCATAGACAGTGGGAAGAGTCAGTCTTCTTGTACTTAAGTCGGCATTGTGCCTTTTGTATAAAATGCCGATGCAATATCTGTGTTTCATCGTCAATAAGGTCAGCTGGGTACAGTAAACCTGAAGTGAAGCTTCAGAATCTATAACTAGTGTCACAGGAATGGTTCAAAACATAGGCAATAAGAAGAGCCAGTCTTCTTGTACTTGAGTCGGCATTGTGACTTTTGTATTTAATTCCGATGAAATTTCTGTGTTTGATCGTCAATAAGAAGGACAGAGGGATACAGTAAACCTGAAGTGAAGCATCGGAATCAATAACTATTGTCACAGGAATGGTTCAAAACATAGACAGTGAGAAGAGTCAGTCTTCTTGTACTTAAGTCGGCATTGTGCCTTTTGTATTTAATTCCGATGCAGTTTCTGTGTTTCATCGTCAATAAGAAGGCCAGAGGGATACAGTAAAACTGGAGTGAAGCATCGGAATGTATAACTAGTGTCACAGGAATGGTTCAAAACATAGACAGTAAGAAGAGTCAGTCTTCTTGTACTTAAGTAAGCATTGTGCCTTTTGTATTCAATTCCGATGCAATTTCTGTGTTTCATCGTCAATAAGAAGGTCAGAGAGATACACTAAAAATGAAGTGAAGCATCGGGATCTATAACTAGTGTCATAGGAATGGTTCAAAACATAGACAGTAAGAAGAGTCAGTTTTCTTGCACTTAAGTCGGCATTGTGCCTTTTGTATTTAATTAAGAAGAAATTTCTGTGTTTTATCGTCAATAAGAAGGTCAGAGGGATACAGTCAACCTGAAGTGAAGCATCGGAATCAATAACTAGTGTCACAGGAAAGGTTCAAAGCATAGACAGTAAGAAGAGTCAGTCTTCTTGTACTTAAGTCGGCATTGTGCCTTTTGTATATAATTCCGATGCGATTTCTGTGTTTCATCGTCAATAAGAAGGTCAGAGGGATACAGTAATACTGACTGAGGCATCGGAATCTATAACTAGTGTCCCAGGAATGGTTCAAAACATAGACAGTAAAAAGAGCCAGTCTTCATGTCCTTGAGTCGGCATTGTGCCTTTTGTATTTAATCCCGATGCAATTTCTGAGTTTCATCGACAATAAGAAGGTCTGAGGGATACAGTAAACCTGAAGTGAAGCATCGGAATCTATAACTAGTGTCACCGCAATGGTTCAAAACGTAGACAATAGAAAGAGTCAGTCTTCTTGTACTTCACTCGGCATTGTGCCTTTTGTATTTAATTCCGATGCAATTTCTGTGTTTCATCGTCAATAAGAAGGTCAGGGGCATACAGTAAACCTGAAGTGAAGCACCGGAATCTATAGCTAGTGCCACAGGAATGGTTCAAAACATAGACAGTAAGAAGAGTCAGTTTTCTTGTACTTAAGTCGGCATTGTGCCTTTTGTATTTAATTCCGAGGCAATATCTGTGATTCATCGTCAATAAGAAGGTCACAGGGGTACAGTAAACCTGAAGTGAAGCATCGGAATCTATAATTAGAGTCACAGGAATGGTTCAAAACATAAGCAGTAAGAAGAGTCAGTTTTTTTGTACTTAATTCGCGCATTTCGCGTTTTGTATGTAATTCCGAAGAAATTTCTGTGTTTGATCGTCAATAAGAAGGTCAGAGGGATACAGTAAACCAGAAGTGAAGCATCGGATTCTATAACTAGTGTCACAGGAATGGTTCAAACCATTGACACTAAGAAGAGTCAGTGTTCTTGTACTGAAGTCGGCATTGTGCCTTTTGTATTTAATTAAGATGCAATTTCTGTGTTTCATCGTCAATAATAAGTTCAGAGGGATACAGTACACCTGAAGTGAAGCATCGGAATCTATAACTAGTGTCACAGCAATGGTTCAAAACATAGACAGTAAGAAGAGTCAGTCTTCTTGTCCTTAAGTCGGCATTGTGCCTTTTGTATATAATTCCGATGCAATATCTGCGTTTCATCGTCAACAAGAAGCTCAGAGGGATACAGTAATCCTGAGGTGAAGCATCGGAATCTATAACTAGTGTCACAGGAATGGTTCAAATCATAGACAGTAAGAAGAGCTAGTCTTCTTGTACTTGAGTCGGCATTGTGCCTTTGGTATTTAATAGCGATCAATTTTCTGTGTTTCATCGTCGATAAGAAGGTCAGAGGGATACAGTAATAATGAAGCGTAGCATCGGAATCGATAACTAGTGTCATAGGAATGGTTCAAAACATAGACAGTAAGAAGAGTCAGTCTTCTTGTACTTAAGTCGGCATTACGCCTTTTGTATTTAATTAAGATGCAATTTCTGTGTTTCATCGTCAATTAGAAGGTCAGAGGGATACAGTCAACCTGAAGTGAAGCATCGGAATCAATAACTTGTGTCACAGGAAAGGTTCAAAGCATAGACAGTAAGAAGAGTCTGACTTCTTGTACTCAAGTCGGCATTGTGCCTTTTGTATATAATTCCGATGCAATTTCTGTGTTTTGTCTTCAATAAGAATATCAGAGGGATACAGTAAACCTGAAGTGAAGCATCGGAATCTATAACTAGTGTCACAGGAATGGTTCAAATCATAGACAGTAAGAAGAGCCAGTCTTTATGTACTTGAGTCGGAATTATGCCTTTTGTATTTAATTAAGATGCAATTTCTGTGTTTCATCGTCAACAAGAAGGTCTGAGTGATACAGTAAACCTGAAGTGAAGCATCGGAATCTGTAACTAGTGTCACCGGAATGGTTCAAAACGTAGACAATAGAAAGTGTCAGTCTTCTTGTACTTCACTCGGCATTGTGCCTTTTGTATTTAATTCCGATGCAATTTCTGTTTTTCATCGTCAATAAGAAGGTCAGGGGGATACAGTAAACCTGAAGTGAAGCATCGGAATCTATAGCTAGTGTCACAGGAATAGTTCAAAACACAGACAGTAGGAAGAGTCAGTTTTCTTGTACTTAAGTCGGCATTGTGCCTTTTATATTTAATTCCGATGCAATTTCTATGATTCATCGTCAATAAGAAGGTCACAGGGATACAGAAAACCTGAAGTGAAGCATCGGAATCTATAACTAGTGTCACAGGAATGGTTCAAAACATAACCAGTAAGAAGAGTCAGATTTCTTCTACTTAAGCCGGCATTGTGCCTTTTGTATAAAATTCCGATGCAATTTCTGTGTTTCATCGTCAATAAGATGGTCAGAGGGATACAGTAAACCTGATGTGAAGCATAGGAATCTATAGCTAGAGCCACAGGAATTCTTCAAAACATAGACAGTAAGAAGAGTCAGTTTTCATGTACTTAAGTCTGCATTGTGCCTTTTTTATTAAATTCCGATGCAATTTCTATGATTCATCGTCAATAAGAAGGTCACAGAGATACAGAAAACCTGAAGTGAAGCATCGGAATCTATAACTAGTGTCACAGGAATGGTTCAAAACATAACCAGTAAGAAGAGTCAGTTTTTTTGTACTTAAGTCGCTCATTGTGCATTTTGTATTTAATTAAGATTCAATTTCTGTGTTTCATCCTCAATAATAAGGTCAGAGCGATACAGTACGCCTGAAGTGAAGCATCGGAATCTATAACTAGTGTCACAGGAATGGTGCAAAACAAAGAAAGTAAGAGGAGTCAGTCTTCTTGTACTTAAGTCGGCATTGTGCCTTTTGTATTTGATTAAGATGCAATTTCTGTGTGTCATCGTCAATAAGAAGCTCAGTGGTATACAGTAAACGAGAAGTGAAGCATCGGAATCAATAAGTAGTGTCACATTAATGGTTCAAAACATAGACAGTAAGAAGAGTCAGTTTTCTTGTGCTTATGTCGGCATTGTGCCTTTTGTATTTAATTCCGATGCAATTTCTGTGTTTCATCGTCAATAAGACGGTCAGAGGGATACAGTAATCCTGAAGTGAGGCATCGGAATCTATAACTAGTGTCACTGGAATGGTTCAAAACATAGACAGTAAGAAGAGTTAGTCTTTTTGTACTTAAGTCGGCATTGTGCTTTTTGTATTTAATTCCGATGCAATTTCTGTGTTCCATGGTCAATACGAAGGTCAGTGGGATACAGTAAACCTGAAGTGAAGCATCGCAATCTATAACTAGTGTCACAGGATTGGTTCAGAACATAGACAGTAAGAAGGGTCAGTCTTCTTGTACTTATGTCGGCATAGTGCCTTTTGTATTTAATTCCGATGCAATATCTGTGTTTCTTCGTCAATAAGAAGGTCAGAGGGATACAGTAAATCTGAAGTGAAGCATCGGAATCTATAACTAGTGTAACAGAAATGGTTCAAAACATTAACAGCAAGAAGAGCCAGTCTTCTTGTACTTGAGTCGGCATTGTGCCTTTTGTATTTAATTCCGATGAAATTTCTGTGTTTGATCGTAAATAAGATGGTCAGAGGGATACAGTAAACCTGAAGTGAAGCATCGGAAACTATAACTAGTGTCAGAGAAATAGTTCAAACCATAGAAAGTAAGAAGAGTCAGTGTTCTTGTACTGAAGTCGGCATTGTGCCTTTTGTATTTAATTAAGATGCAATTTCTGTGTTTCATCGTCAGTAAGAAGGTCAGAGGTATAGTGTAAACCAGAAGTGAAGCATCGGAATTTATAACTAGTGTCACAGGAATGATTCAAAGCATAGACAGTGGGAAGAGTCAGTCTTCTTGTACTTAAGTCGGCATTGTGCCTTTTGTATAAAATGCCGATGCAATATCTGTGTTTCATCGTCAATAAGTTCAGCTGGGTACAGTAAACCTGAAGTGAAGCTTCGGAATCTATAACTAGTGTCACCGGAATGGTTCAAAACATTGGCAATAAGAAGAGCCAGTCTTCTTGTACTTGAGTCGGCATTGTGCCTTTTGTATTTAATTCCCATGAAATTTCTGTGTTTGATCGTCAATAAGAAGGACAGAGGGATACAGTAAACCTGAAGTGAAGTATCGGAATCAATAACTAGTGTCACAGGAATGGTTCAAAACATAGACAGTAAGAAGAGTCAGTCTTCTTGTACTTAAGTCGGCATTGTGCTTTTTGTATTTAATTCCGATGCAATTTCTGTGTTTCATGGTCAATACGAAGGTCAGTGGGATACAGTAAACCTGAAGTGAAGCATCGGAATCTATAACTAGTGTCACAGGATTGGTTCAGAACATAGACAGTAAGAAGGGTCAGTCTTCTTGTACTTATGTCGGCATAGTGCCTTTTGTATTTAATTCCGATGCAATATCTGTGTTTCTTCGTCAATAAGAAGGTCAGAGGGATACAGTAAATCTGAAGTGAAGCATCGGAATCTATAACTAGTGTCACAGAAATGGTTCAAAACATTAACAGCAAGAAGAGCCAGTTTTCTTGTACTTGAGTCGGCATTGTGCCTTTTGTATTTAATTCCGATGAAATTTCTGTGTTTGATCGTCAATAAGATGGTCAGAGGGATACAGTAAAAATGAAGTGAAGCATCGGAAACTATAACTAGTGTCAGAGAAATAGTTCAAACCATAGACAGTAAGAAGAGTCAGTGTTCTTGTACTGAAGTCGGCATTGTGCCTTTTGTATTTACTTAAGATGCAATTTCTGTGTTTCATCGTCAATAAGAAGGTCAGAAGTATAGTGTAAACCAGAAGTGAAGCATCGGAATTTATAACTAGTGTCACAGGAATGTTTCAAAGCATAGACAGTGGGAAGAGTCAGTCTTCTTGTACTTAAGTCGGCATTGTGCCTTTTGTATAAAATGCCGATGCAATATCTGTGTTTCATCGTCAATAAGGTCAGCTGGGTACAGTAAACCTGAAGTGAAGCTTCGGAATCTATGACTAGTGTCACTGGAATGGTTCAAAACATAGGCAATAAGAAGAGCCAGTCTTCTTGTACTTGAGTCGGCATTGTGCCTTTTGTATTTAATTCCGATGAAATTTCTGTGTTTGATCGTCAATAAGAAGGACAGAGGGATACAGTAAACCTGAAGTGAAGCATCGGAATCAATAACTAGTATCACAGGAATGGTTCAAAACATAGACAGTAAGAAGAGTCAGTCTTCTTGTACTTAAGTCGGCATTGTGTCTTTTGTATTTAATTCCGATGCAGTTTCTGTGTTTCATCGTCAATAAGAAGGTCAGAGGGATACAGTAAAACTGGTGTGAAGCATCGGAATGTATAACTAGTGTCACAGGAATGGTTCAAAACATAGACAGTAAGAAGAGTCAGTCTTCTTGTACTTAAGTAAGCATTGTGCCTTTTGTATTCAATTGCGATGCAATTTCTGTGTTTCATCGTCAATATGAAGGTCCATGGGATACAGTGAACCTGAAGTTAAGCATCGGCATCTATAACTAGTGATACAGGAATGGTTGAAATCATAGACAGTAAGAAGAGCCAGTCTTCTTGTACTTGAGTCGGTATTGTGCCTTTTGTATTTAATTCCGATCAATTTTCTGTGTTTGATCGTCAATAAGAAGGTCAGAGGGATACAGTAAAAATGAAGTGAAGCATCGAAATCTATAACTAGTGTCATCTGAATGGTTCAAATCATAGACAGTAAGAAGAGTCAGTTTTCTTGCACTTAAATCGGCATTGTGCCTATTGTATTTAATTAAGATGCAATTTCTGTGTTTTATCGTCAATAATAAGGTCAGAGGGATACAGTCAACCTGAAGTGAAGCATCGGAATCAATAACTAGTGTCACAGGAAAGGTTCAGAGCATAGACAGTAAGAGGAGTTAGTCTTCTTGTACTTGAGTCGGCATTGTGCCTGTTGTATTTCATTCCAATGCAATTTCTGTGTTTCATCGTCAATAAGAATGTCTGAGGGATACAGTAAACCTGAAGTGAAGCATCGGAATCTATAACTAGTGACACCGGAATGGTTCAAAACGAAGACAATAGAAAGAGTCAGACTTCTTGTACTTCACTCGGCATTGTGCCTTTTGTATTATTTTCCGATGCAATTTTTGTGCTTCATCGTCAATAAGAAGGTCAGGGGGATACAGTAAACCTGAAGTGAAGCATCGGAATCTATAACTAGTGTCACAGGAATGGTTCAAAGCATAGACAGTAAGAAGAGTCAGTTTTCTTGTACTTAAGTCTGCATTGTGCCTTTTGTATTAAATTCCGATGCAATTTCTATGATTCATCGTCAATAAGAAGGTCACAGGGATACAGTAAACCTGAAGTGAAGCATCGGAATCTATAACTAGTGTCACAGGAATGGTTCAAAACATAACCAGTAAGAAGAGTAAGTTTTTTTTTACTTCAGTCGCTCATTGTGCATTTTGTATTTAATTAAGATTCAATTTCTGTGTTTCATCGTCAATAATAAGGTCAGAGCGATACAGTACGCCTAAAGTGAAGCATCGGAATCTATAACTAGTGTCACAGGAATGGTTCAAAACAAAGACAGTAAGAAGAGTCAGTCTTCTTGTACTTAAGTCGGCATTGTGCCTTTTGTATTTAATTAAGATGCAATTTCTGTGTTTCATCGTCACTAAGAAGGTGAAAGGGATACAGTAACCCTGAAGTGAAGCATCGGAATCTATAACTAGTGTCACAGGAATGGTTCAAATCATAGACAGTAAGAAGAGACAGTCTTCTTGTACTTAAGTCGGCATTGTGCCGTTTGTATATAATTCCGATGCAATTTCTGCGTTTCATCGTCAATAAGAAGCTCAGAGGGATACAGTAAACGAGAAGTGAAGCATCGGAATCCGTAAGTAGTGTCACATTAATGGTTCAAAACATAGACAGTAAGAAGAGTCAGTTTTCTTGTGCTTAAGTCGGCATTGTGCCTTTTGTATTTAATTCCGATGCAATTTCTGTGTTTCATCGTCAATAAGACGGTCAGAGGGATACAGTAATCCTGAAGTGAGGCATCGGAATCTATAACTAGTGCCACTGGAATGGTTCAAAACATAGACAGTAAGAAGAGTCAGTCTTTTTGTACTTAAGTCGACATTGTGCTTTTTGTATTTAATTCCGATGCAATTTCTGTGTTTCATGGTCAATAGGAAGGTCAGAGGGATACAGTAAACCTGAAGTGAAGCATCGGAATCTATAACTAGTGTCACAGGATTGGTTCAAAACATAGACAGTAAGAAGGGTCAGTCTTCTTGTACTTAAGTCGGCATTGTGCCTTTTGTATTTAATTCCGATGCAATATCTATGTTTCTTCGTCAATAAGAAGGTCAGAGGGATACAGTAAATCTGAAGTGAAGCATCGGAATCTGTTAATAGTGTCACAGAAATGGTTCAAAACATTATCAGCAAGAAGAGCCAGTCTTCTTGTACTTGAGTCGGCATTGTGCCTTTTGTATTTAATTCCGATGCAGTTTCTGTGTTTCATCGTCAATAAGAAGGCCAGAGGGATACAGTAAAACTGGAGTGAAGCATCGGAATGTATAACTAGTGTCACAGGAATGGTTCAAAACATAGACAGTAAGAAGAGTCAGTCTTCTTGTACTTATGTAAGCATTGTGCCTTTTGTATTCAATTCCGATGCAATTTCTGTGTTTCATCGTCAATAAGAAGGTCCAAGGGATACAGTGAACCTGAAGTTAAGCATCGGCATCTATTACTAGTGCCACAGGAATGGTTGAAATCATAGACAGTAAGAAGAGCCAGTCTTCTTGTACTTGAGTCGGCATTATGCCTTTTGTATTTAATTCCGATCAATTTTCTGTGTTTGATCGTCAATAAGAAGGTCAGAGGGATACAGAAAAAATGAAGTGAAGCATCGGAATCTATAACTCGTGTCATAGGAATGGTTCAAAACATAGACAGTAAGAAGAGTCAGTTTTCTTGCACTTAAGTCGGCATTGTGCCTTTTGTATTTAATTAAGATGCAATTTCTGTGTTTTATCGTCAATAAGGTCAGAGGGATACAGTCAACCTGAAGTGAAGCATCGGAATCAATAACTAGTGTCACTGGAAAGGTTCAAAGCATAGACAGTAAGAAGAATCAGTCTTCTTGTACTTAAGTCGGCATTGTGCCTTTTGTATATAATTCCGATGCGATTTCTGTGTTTCATCGTCAATAAGAAGGTCAGAGGGACACAGTAAACCTGAAGTGAGGCATCGGAATATATAACTAGTGTCACAGGAATGGTTCAAAACATAGACAGTAAAAAGAGAGCGGTCTTCATGTACTTGAGTCGGCATTGTGCCTTTTGTATTTAATCCCGATGCAATTTCTGTGTTTCATCGTCAATAAGAAGGTCTGAGGGTACAGTAAACCTGAAGTGAAGCATCGGAATCTATAACTAGTGTCACCGGAATGGTTCAAAACGTAGACAATAGAAAGAGTCAGTCTTCTTGTACTTCACTCGGCATTGTGCCTTTTGTATTTAATTCCGATGCAATTTCTGTGTTTCATCGTCAATAAGATGGTCAAGGGGATACTGTAAACCTGAAGTGAAGCACCGGAATCTATAGCTAGTGCCACAGGAATGGTTCAAAACATAGACAGTAAGAAGAGTCAGTTTTCTTGTACTTAAGTCGGCATTGTGCCTTTTGTATTTAATTCCGACGCAATTTCTGTGATTCATCGTCAATAAGGTCACAGGGATACAGTAAACCAGAAGTGAAGCATCGGAATCTATAACTAGTGTCACAGGAATGGTTCAAAACATAAGCAGTAAGAAGAGTCAGTTTTTTTGTACTTAATTCGCTCTTTGTGCATTTTGTATTTAATTTAGATTCAATTTCTGTGTTTCATCGTCAATAATAAGGTCAGAGCGATACAGTACGCCTGAAGTGAAGCATCGGAATCTATAACTAGTGTCACAGGAAAGGTTCACAAAAAAGACAGTAAGAAGAGTCAGTTTTCTTGTACTTAAGTCGGCATTGTGCCTTATGTATTAAATTCCGATGCAATTTCTGTGTTTTGTCGTCAATAAGAATATCAGAGGGATACAGTAAACCTGAAGTGAAGCATCGGAATCTATAACTAGTGTCACAGGAATGGTTCAAATCATAGACAGTAAGAAGAGCCAGTCTTCATGTACTTGAGTCGGAATTATGCCTTTTGTATTTAATTCCGATGCAATTTTTGTGTTTCATCGTCAACAAGAAGGTCTGAGTGATACAATAAACCTGAAGTGAAGCATCGGAATCTGTAACTAGTGTCACCGGAATGGTTCAAATCGTAGACAATAGAAAGTGTCAGTCTTCTTGTACTTCACTCGGCATTGTGCCTTTTGTATTTAATTCCGATGCAATTCCTGTTTTTCATCGTCAATAAGAAGGTCAGGGGGATACAGTAAACCTCAAGTGTAGCATCGGAATCTATAGCTAGTGTCACAGGAATGGTTCAAAGCATAGACAGTAAGAAGAGTCAGTTTTCTTGTACTTAAGTCGGCATTGTGCCTTTTGTATTTAATTCCGATGCAATTTCTGTGTGACATCGTCAATAAGAAGGCCAGAGGGATACAGTAAAACTGGTGTGAAGCATCGGAATGTATAACTAGTGTCTCAGGAATGGTTCAAAACATAGACAGTAAGAAGAGTCAGTCTTCTTGTACTTAAGTAAGCATTGTGCCTTTTGTATTCAATTCCGATGCAATTTCTGTGTTTCATCGTCAATAAGAAGGTCCATGGGATACAGTGAACCTGAAGTTAAGCATCGGCATCTATAACTAGTGCCACAGGAATGGTTGAAATCGTAGACAGTAAGAAGAGCCAGTCTTCTTGTACTTGAGTCGGCATTGTGCCTTTTGTATTTCATTCCGATGCAATTTCTGTGTTTCATCGTCAATAAGAATGTCTGAGGGATACAGTAAACCTGAAGTGAAGCATCGGAATCTATAACTAGTGACACCGGAATGGTTCAAAACGTAGACAATGGAAAGAGTCAGTCTTCTTGTACTTCACTCGGCATTGTGCCTTTTGTATTTAATTCCGATGCAATTTTTGTGCTTCATCGTCAATAAGAATTTCAGGGGGATACAGTAAACCTGAAGTGAAGCAACGGAATCTATAACTAGTGTCACAGGAATGGTTCAAAACATAGACAGTAAGAAGAGTCAGTTTTCTTGTACTTAAGTCTGCATTGTGCCTTTTGTATTAAATTCCGATGCAATTTCTATGATTCATCGTCAACAAGAAGGTCACAGGGATACAGTAAACCTGAAGTGAAGCATCGGAATCTATAACTAGTGTCACAGGAATGGTTCAAAACATAACCAGTAAGAAGAGTCAGTTTTTTTGTACTTAAGTCGCTCATTGTGCATTTTGTATTTAATTAAGATTCAATTTCTGTGTTTCATCGTCAATAATAAGGTCAGAGCGATACAGTACGCCTGAAGTGAAGCATCGGAATCTATTACTAGTGTCACAGGAATGGTTCACAACAAAGACAGTAAGAAGAGTTAGTTTTCTTGTACTTAAGGCGGCATTGTCCCTTATGTATTAAATTCCGATGCAATTTCTGTGTTTTGTCGTCAATAAGAATATCAGAGGGATACAGTAAACCTGAAGTGAAGCATCGGAATCTATAACTAGTGTCACAGGAATGGTTCAAATCATAGACAGTAAGAAGAGCCAGTCTTCATGTACTTGAGTCGGAATTATGCCTTTTGTATTTAATTCCGATGCAATTTTTGTGTTTCATCGTCAACAAGAAGGTCTGAGTGATACAGTAAACCTGAAGTGAAGCATCGGAATCTGTAACTAGTGTCACCGGAATGGTTCAAATCGTAGACAATAGAAAGTGTCAGTCTTCTTGTACTTCACTCGGCATTGTGCCTTTTGTATTTAATTCCGATGCAATTCCTGTTTTTCATCGTCAATAAGAAGGTCAGGGGGATACAGTAAACCTCAAGTGTAGCATCGGAATCTATAGCTAGTGTCACAGGAATGGTTCAAAGCATAGACAGTAAGAAGAGTCAGTTTTCTTGTACTTAAGTCGGCATTGTGCCTTTTGTATTTAATTCCGATGCAATATCTGTGTGACATCGTCAATAAGAAGGCCAGAGGGATACAGTAAAACTGGTGTGAAGCATTGGAATGTATAACTAGTGTCACAGGAATGGTTCAAAACATAGACAGTAAGAAGAGTCAGTCTTCTTGTACTTAAGTAAGCATTGTGCCTTTTGTATTCAATTCCGATGCAATTTCTGTGTTTCATCGTCAATAAGAAGGTCCATGGGATACAGTGAACCTGAAGTTAAGCATCGGCATCTATAACTAGTGCCACATAAATGGTTGAAATCGTAGACAGTAAGAAGAGCCAGTCTTCTTGTACTTGAGTCGGCATTGTGCCTTTTGTATTTCATTCCGATGCAATTTCTGTGTTTCATCGTCAATAAGAATGTCTGAGGGATACAGTAAACCTGAAGTGAAGCATCGGAATCTATAACTAGTGACACCGGAATGGTTCAAAACGTAGACAATAGAAAGAGTCAGTCTTCTTGTACTTCACTCGGCATTGTGCCTTTTGTATTTAATTCCGATGCAATTTTTGTGCTTCATCGTCAATAAGAAGGTCAGGGGGATACAGTAAACCTGAAGTGAAGCAACGGAATCTATAACTAGTGTCACAGGAATGGTTCAAAACATAGACAGTAAGAAGAGTCAGTTTTCTTGTACTTAAGTCTGCATTGTGCCTTTTGTATTAAATTCCGATGCAATTTCTATGATTCATCGTCAACAAGAAGGTCACAGGGACACAGTAAACCTGAAGTGAAGCATCGGAATCTATAACTAGTGTCACAGGAATGGTTCAAAACAAAGACAGTAAGAAGAGTCAGTCTTCTTGTACTTAAGTCGGCATTGTGCATTTTGTATTTAATTAAGATGCAATTTCTGTGTTTCATCGTCAATAAGAAGGTCTGAGGGATACAGTACGCCTGAAGTGAAGCATCGGAATCTATAACTAGTGTCACCGGAATGGTTCAAAACGTAGACAATAGAAAGAGTCAGTCTTCTTGTACTTCACTCGGCATTGTGCCTCTTGTATTTAATTCCGATGCAATTTCTGTGTTTCATCGTCAATAAGAAGGTCAGAGAGATACAGTAAAAATGAAGTGAAGCATCGGAATCTATAACTAGTGTCATAGGAATGGTTCAAAACATAGACAGTAAGAAGAGTCAGTTTTCTTGCACTTAAGTCGGCATTGTGCCTTTTGTATTTAATTAAGAAGAAATTTCTGTGTTTTATCGTCAATAAGAAGGTCAGAGGGATACAGTCAACCTTAAGTGAAGCATCGGAATCAATAACTAGTGTCACAGGAAAGGTTCAAAGCATAGACAGTAAGAAGAGTCAGTCTTCTTGTACTTAAGTCGGCATTGTGCCTTTTGTATATAATTCCGATGCGATTTCTGTGTTTCATCGTCAATAAGAAGGTCAGAGGGATACAGTAATCCTGAAGTGAGGCATCGGAATCTATAACTAGTGTCACAGGAATGGTTCAAAACATAGACAGTAAAAAGAGCCAGTCTTCATGTACTTCACTCGGCATTGTGCCTTTTGTATTTAATTCCGATGCAATTTCTGTGTTTCATCGTCAATAAGAAGGTCAGGGGGATACAGTAAACCTGAAGTGAAGCACCGGAATCTATAACTAGTGTCACAGGAATGGTTCAAAACATAAGCAGTAAGAAGAGTCAGTTTTTTTGTACTTAATTCGCGCATTTCGCGTTTTGTATTTAATTCCGAAGAAATTTCTGTGTTTGATCGTCAATAAGAATGTCAGAGGGATACAGTAAACCTGAAGTGAAGCATCGGATTCTATAACTAGTGTCACAGGAATGGTTCAAACCATTGACACTAAGAAGAGTCAGTGTTCTTGTACTGAAGTCGGCATTGTGCCTTTTGTATTTAATTAAGATGCAATTTCTGTGTTTCATCGTCAATAATAAGTTCAGAGGGATACAGTACACCTGAAGTGAAGCATTGGAATCTATAACTAGTGTCACAGCAATGGTTCAAAACATAGACAGTAAGAAGAGTCAGTCTTCTTGTCCTTAAGTCGGCATTGTGCCTTTTGTATATAATTCCGATGCAATTTCTGCGTTTCATCGTCAACAAGAAGCTCAGAGGGATACAGTAATCCTGAGGTGAAGCATCGGAATCTATAACTAGTGTCACAGGAATGGTTCAAATCATAGACAGTAAGAAGAGCTAGTCTTCTTGTACTTGAGTCGGCATTGTGCCTTTGGTATTTAATAGCGATCAATTTTCTGTGTTTGATCGTCGATAGGAAGGTCAGAGGGATACAGTAATAATGAAGTGAAGCATCGGAATCGATAGCTAGAGTCATAGGAATGGTTCAAAGAATAGACAGTAAGAAGAGTCAGTCTTCTTATACTTAAGTCGGCATTATGCCTTTTGTATTTAATAAGGATGCAATATCTGTGTTTCATCGTCAATAAGAAGGTCAGAGGGATACAGTCAACCTGAAGTGAAGCATCGGAATCAATAACTTGTGTCACAGGAAAGGTTCAAAGCATAGACAGTAAGAAGAGTCTGACTTCTTGTACTCAAGTCGGCATTGTGCCTTTTGTATATAATTCCGATGCAATTTCTGTGTTTTGTCGTCAATAAGAATATCAGAGGGATACAGTAAACCTGAAGTGAAGCATCGGAATCTATAACTAGTGTCACAGGAATGGTTCAAATCATAGACAGTAAGAAGAGCCAGTCTTCATGTACTTGAGTCGGAATTATGCCTTTTGTATTTAATTAAGATGCAATTTCTGTGTTTCATCGTCAACAAGAAGGTCTGAGTGATACAGTAAACCTGAAGTGAAGCATCGGAATCTGTAACCAGTGTCACCGGAATGGTTCAAAACGTAGACAATAGAAAGTGTCAGTCTTCTTGTACTTCACTCGGCATTGTGCCTTTTGTATTTAATTCCGATGCAATTTCTGTTTTTCATCGTCAATTAGAAGGTCAGGAGGATACAGTAAACCTGAAGTGAAGCATCGGAATCTATAACTAGTGTCACAGGAATGGTTCAAAACATAACCAGTAAGAAGAGTCAGATTTCTTCTACTTAAGCCGGCATTGTGCCTTTTGTATAAAATTCCGATTCAATTTCTGTGTTTCATCGTCAATAAGATGGTCAGAGGGATACAGTAAACCTGATGTGAAGCATAGGAAACTATAACTAGTGTCGCAGGAATGGTTCAAAACATATAGAGTAAGAAGAGACAGTCTTCTTTTACTTGAGTCGGCATTTTGCCTGTTGTATTTCATTCCGATGCAATTTCTGTGTTTCATCGTCAATAAGAAGGTCTGTGGGATACAGTAAACCTGAAGTGAAGCATCGGAATCTATAGTTAGTGTCATAGGAATTCTTCAAAACATAGACAGTAAGAAGAGTCAGTTTTCTTGTACTTAAGTCTGCATTGTGCCTTTTGTATTAAATTCCGATGCAATTTCTATGATTCATCGTCAATAAGAAGGTCACAGGGATACAGAAAACCTGAAGTGAAGCATCGGAATCTATAACTAGTGTCACAGGAATGGTTCAAAACATAGACAGTAGGAAGAGTCAGTTTTCTTGTACTTAAGTCGGCATTGTGCCTTTTGTATTAAATTCCGATGCAATTTCTATGATTCATCGTCAATAAGAAGGTCACAGGGATACAGAAAACCTGAAGTGAAGCATCGGAATCTGTAACTAGTGTCACCGGAATGGTTCAAAACGTAGACAATAGAAAGTGTCAGTCTTCTTGTACTTCACTCGGCATTGTGCCTTTTGTATTTAATTCCGATGCAATTTCTGTTTTTCATCGTCAATTAGAAGGTCAGGAGGATACAGTAAACCTGAAGTGAAGCCTCGGAATCTATAGCTAGTGTCACAGGAATGGTTCAAAACATAGACAGTAGGAAGAGTCAGTTTTCTTGTACTTAAGTCGGCATTGTGCCTTTTGTATTAAATTCCGATGCAATTTCTATGATTCATCGTCAATAAGAAGGTCACAGGGATACAGAAAACCTGAAGTGAAGCAACGGAATCTGTAACTAGTGTCACCGGAATGGTTCAAAACGTAGACAATAGAAAGTGTCAGTCTTCTTGTACTTCACTCGGCATTGTGCCTTTTGTATTTAATTCCGATGCAATTTCTGTTTTTCATCGTCAATTAGAAGGTCAGGAGGATACAGTAAACCTGAAGTGAAGCCTCGGAATCTATAGCTAGTGTCACAGGAATGGTTCAAAACATAGACAGTAGGAAGAGTCAGTTTTCTTGTACTTAAGTCGGCATTGTGCCTTTTGTATTTAATTCCGATGCAATTTCTGTGTGACATCGTCAATAAGAAGGCCAGAGGGATACAGTAAAACTGGTGTGAAGCATCGGAATGTATAACTAGTGTCTCAGGAATGGTTCAAAACATAGACAGTAAGAAGAGTCAGTCTTCTTGTACTTAAGTAAGCATTGTGCCTTTTGTATTCAATTCCGATGCAATTTCTGTGTTTCATCGTCAATAAGAAGGTCCATGGGATACAGTGAACCTGAAGTTAAGCATCGGCATCTATAACTAGTGCCACAGGAATGGTTGAAATCGTAGACAGTAAGAAGAGCCAGTCTTCTTGTACTTGAGTCGGCATTGTGCCTTTTGTATTTCATTCCGATGCAATTTCTGTGTTTCATCGTCAATAAGAATGTCTGAGGGATACAGTAAACCTGAAGTGAAGCATCGGAATCTATAACTAGTGACACCGGAATGGTTCAAAACGTAGACAATGGAAAGAGTCAGTCTTCTTGTACTTCACTCGGCATTGTGCCTTTTGTATTTAATTCCGATGCAATTTTTGTGCTTCATCGTCAATAAGAATTTCAGGGGGATACAGTAAACCTGAAGTGAAGCAACGGAATCTATAACTAGTGTCACAGGAATGGTTCAAAACATAGACAGTAAGAAGAGTCAGTTTTCTTGTACTTAAGTCTGCATTGTGCCTTTTGTATTAAATTCCGATGCAATTTCTATGATTCATCGTCAACAAGAAGGTCACAGGGATACAGTAAACCTGAAGTGAAGCATCGGAATCTATAACTAGTGTCACAGGAATGGTTCAAAACATAACCAGTAAGAAGAGTCAGTTTTTTTGTACTTAAGTCGCTCATTGTGCATTTTGTATTTAATTAAGATTCAATTTCTGTGTTTCATCGTCAATAATAAGGTCAGAGCGATACAGTACGCCTGAAGTGAAGCATCGGAATCTATTACTAGTGTCACAGGAATGGTTCACAACAAAGACAGTAAGAAGAGTTAGTTTTCTTGCACTTAAGGCGGCATTGTCCCTTATGTATTAAATTCCGATGCAATTTCTGTGTTTTGTCGTCAATAAGAATATCAGAGGGATACAGTAAACCTGAAGTGAAGCATCGGAATCTATAACTAGTGTCACAGGAATGGTTCAAATCATAGACAGTAAGAAGAGCCAGTCTTCATGTACTTGAGTCGGAATTATGCCTTTTGTATTTAATTCCGATGCAATTTTTGTGTTTCATCGTCAACAAGAAGGTCTGAGTGATACAGTAAACCTGAAGTGAAGCATCGGAATCTGTAACTAGTGTCACCGGAATGGTTCAAATCGTAGACAATAGAAAGTGTCAGTCTTCTTGTACTTCACTCGGCATTGTGCCTTTTGTATTTAATTCCGATGCAATTCCTGTTTTTCATCGTCAATAAGAAGGTCAGGGGGATACAGTAAACCTCAAGTGTAGCATCGGAATCTATAGCTAGTGTCACAGGAATGGTTCAAAGCATAGACAGTAAGAAGAGTCAGTTTTCTTGTACTTAAGTCGGCATTGTGCCTTTTGTATTTAATTCCGATGCAATATCTGTGTGACATCGTCAATAAGAAGGCCAGAGGGATACAGTAAAACTGGTGTGAAGCATTGGAATGTATAACTAGTGTCACAGGAATGGTTCAAAACATAGACAGTAAGAAGAGTCAGTCTTCTTGTACTTAAGTAAGCATTGTGCCTTTTGTATTCAATTCCGATGCAATTTCTGTGTTTCATCGTCAATAAGAAGGTCCATGGGATACAGTGAACCTGAAGTTAAGCATCGGCATCTATAACTAGTGCCACAGGAATGGTTGAAATCGTAGACAGTAAGAAGAGCCAGTCTTCTTGTACTTGAGTCGGCATTGTGCCTTTTGTATTTCATTCCGATGCAATTTCTGTGTTTCATCGTCAATAAGAATGTCTGAGGGATACAGTAAACCTGAAGTGAAGCATCGGAATCTATAACTAGTGACACCGGAATGGTTCAAAACGTAGACAATAGAAAGAGTCAGTCTTCTTGTACTTCACTCGGCATTGTGCCTTTTGTATTTAATTCCGATGCAATTTTTGTGCTTCATCGTCAATAAGAAGGTCAGGGGGATACAGTAAACCTGAAGTGAAGCAACGGAATCTATAACTAGTGTCACAGGAATGGTTCAAAACATAGACAGTAAGAAGAGTCAGTTTTCTTGTACTTAAGTCTGCATTGTGCCTTTTGTATTAAATTCCGATGCAATTTCTATGATTCATCGTCAACAAGAAGGTCACAGGGACACAGTAAACCTGAAGTGAAGCATCGGAATCTATAACTAGTGTCACAGGAATGGTTCAAAACAAAGACAGTAAGAAGAGTCAGTCTTCTTGTACTTAAGTCGGCATTGTGCATTTTGTATTTAATTAAGATGCAATTTCTGTGTTTCATCGTCAATAAGAAGGTCTGAGGGATACAGTACGCCTGAAGTGAAGCATCGGAATCTATAACTAGTGTCACCGGAATGGTTCAAAACGTAGACAATAGAAAGAGTCAGTCTTCTTGTACTTCACTCGGCATTGTGCCTCTTGTATTTAATTCCGATGCAATTTCTGTGTTTCATCGTCAATAAGAAGGTCAGAGAGATACAGTAAAAATGAAGTGAAGCATCGGAATCTATAACTAGTGTCATAGGAATGGTTCAAAACATAGACAGTAAGAAGAGTCAGTTTTCTTGCACTTAAGTCGGCATTGTGCCTTTTGTATTTAATTAAGAAGAAATTTCTGTGTTTTATCGTCAATAAGAAGGTCAGAGGGATACAGTCAACCTTAAGTGAAGCATCGGAATCAATAACTAGTGTCACAGGAAAGGTTCAAAGCATAGACAGTAAGAAGAGTCAGTCTTCTTGTACTTAAGTCGGCATTGTGCCTTTTGTATATAATTCCGATGCGATTTCTGTGTTTCATCGTCAATAAGAAGGTCAGAGGGATACAGTAATCCTGAAGTGAGGCATCGGAATCTATAACTAGTGTCACAGGAATGGTTCAAAACATAGACAGTAAAAAGAGCCAGTCTTCATGTACTTCACTCGGCATTGTGCCTTTTGTATTTAATTCCGATGTAATTTCTGTGTTTCATCGTCAATAAGAAGGTCAGGGGGATACAGTAAACCTGAAGTGAAGCACCGGAATCTATAACTAGTGTCACAGGAATGGTTCAAAACATAAGCAGTAAGAAGAGTCAGTTTTTTTGTACTTAATTCGCGCATTTCGCGTTTTGTATTTAATTCCGAAGAAATTTCTGTGTTTGATCGTCAATAAGAATGTCAGAGGGATACAGTAAACCTGAAGTGAAGCATCGGATTCTATAACTAGTGTCACAGGAATGGTTCAAACCATTGACACTAAGAAGAGTCAGTGTTCTTGTACTGAAGTCGGCATTGTGCCTTTTGTATTTAATTAAGATGCAATTTCTGTGTTTCATCGTCAATAATAAGTTCAGAGGGATACAGTACACCTGAAGTGAAGCATTGGAATCTATAACTAGTGTCACAGCAATGGTTCAAAACATAGACAGTAAGAAGAGTCAGTCTTCTTGTCCTTAAGTCGGCATTGTGCCTTTTGTATATAATTCCGATGCAATTTCTGCGTTTCATCGTCAACAAGAAGCTCAGAGGGATACAGTAATCCTGAGGTGAAGCATCGGAATCTATAACTAGTGTCACAGGAATGGTTCAAATCATAGACAGTAAGAAGAGCTAGTCTTCTTGTACTTGAGTCGGCATTGTGCCTTTGGTATTTAATAGCGATCAATTTTCTGTGTTTGATCGTCGATAGGAAGGTCAGAGGGATACAGTAATAATGAAGTGAAGCATCGGAATCGATAGCTAGAGTCATAGGAATGGTTCAAAGAATAGACAGTAAGAAGAGTCAGTCTTCTTATACTTAAGTCGGCATTATGCCTTTTGTATTTAATAAGGATGCAATATCTGTGTTTCATCGTCAATAAGAAGGTCAGAGGGATACAGTCAACCTGAAGTGAAGCATCGGAATCAATAACTTGTGTCACAGGAAAGGTTCAAAGCATAGACAGTAAGAAGAGTCTGACTTCTTGTACTCAAGTCGGCATTGTGCCTTTTGTATATAATTCCGATGCAATTTCTGTGTTTTGTCGTCAATAAGAATATCAGAGGGATACAGTAAACCTGAAGTGAAGCATCGGAATCTATAACTAGTGTCACAGGAATGGTTCAAATCATAGACAGTAAGAAGAGCCAGTCTTCATGTACTTGAGTCGGAATTATGCCTTTTGTATTTAATTAAGATGCAATTTCTGTGTTTCATCGTCAACAAGAAGGTCTGAGTGATACAGTAAACCTGAAGTGAAGCATCGGAATCTGTAACCAGTGTCACCGGAATGGTTCAAAACGTAGACAATAGAAAGTGTCAGTCTTCTTGTACTTCACTCGGCATTGTGCCTTTTGTATTTAATTCCGATGCAATTTCTGTTTTTCATCGTCAATTAGAAGGTCAGGAGGATACAGTAAACCTGAAGTGAAGCATCGGAATCTATAACTAGTGTCACAGGAATGGTTCAAAACATAACCAGTAAGAAGAGTCAGATTTCTTCTACTTAAGCCGGCATTGTGCCTTTTGTATAAAATTCCGATGCAATTTCTGTGTTTCATCGTCAATAAGATGGTCAGAGGGATACAGTAAACCTGATGTGAAGCATAGGAAACTATAACTAGTGTCGCAGGAATGGTTCAAAACATATAGAGTAAGAAGAGACAGTCTTCTTTTACTTGAGTCGGCATTTTGCCTGTTGTATTTCATTCCGATGCAATTTCTGTGTTTCATCGTCAATAAGAAGGTCTGTGGGATACAGTAAACCTGAAGTGAAGCATCGGAATCTATAGTTAGTGTCATAGGAATTCTTCAAAACATAGACAGTAAGAAGAGTCAGTTTTCTTGTACTTAAGTCTGCATTGTGCCTTTTGTATTAAATTCCGATGCAATTTCTATGATTCATCGTCAATAAGAAGGTCACAGGGATACAGAAAACCTGAAGTGAAGCATCGGAATCTATAACTAGTGTCACAGGAATGGTTCAAAACATAGACAGTAGGAAGAGTCAGTTTTCTTGTACTTAAGTCGGCATTGTGCCTTTTGTATTAAATTCCGATGCAATTTCTATGATTCATCGTCAATAAGAAGGTCACAGGGATACAGAAAACCTGAAGTGAAGCATCGGAATCTGTAACTAGTGTCACCGGAATGGTTCAAAACGTAGACAATAGAAAGTGTCAGTCTTCTTGTACTTCACTCGGCATTGTGCCTTTTGTATTTAATTCCGATGCAATTTCTGTTTTTCATCGTCAATTAGAAGGTCAGGAGGATACAGTAAACCTGAAGTGAAGCCTCGGAATCTATAGCTAGTGTCACAGGAATGGTTCAAAACATAGACAGTAGGAAGAGTCAGTTTTCTTGTACTTAAGTCGGCATTGTGCCTTTTGTATTAAATTCCGATGCAATTTCTATGATTCATCGTCAATAAGAAGGTCACAGGGATACAGAAAACCTGAAGTGAAGCATCGGAATCTATAACTAGTGTCACAGGAATGGTTCAAAACATAACCAGTAAGAAGAGTCAGATTTCTTCTACTTAAGCCGGCATTGTGCCTTTTGTATAAAATTCCGATGCAATTTCTGTGTTTCATCGTCAATAAGAAGGTCCATGGGATACAGTGAACCTGAAGTTAAGCATCGGCATCTATAACTAGTGCCACAGGAAAGGTTGAAATCGTAGACAGTAAGAAGAGCCAGTCTTCTTGTACTTGAGTCGGCATTGTGCCTTTTGTATTTCATTCCGATGCAATTTCTGTGTTTCATCGTCAATAAGAATGTCTGAGGGATACAGTAAACCTGAAGTGAAGCATCGGAATCTATAACTAGTGACACCGGAATGGTTCAAAACGTAGACAATAGAAAGAGTCAGACTTCTTGTACTTCACTCGGCATTGTGCCTTTTGTATTTAATTCCGATGCAATTTCTGTGTTTCATCGTCAATAAGAAGGTCAAGGGGATACAGTAAACCTGAAGTGAAGCACCGGAATCTATAGCTAGTGCCACAGGAATGGTTCAAAACATAGACAGTAAGAAGAGTCAGTTTTCTTGTACTTAAGTCGGCATTGTGCCTTTTGTATTTAATTCCGATGCAATTTCTGTGATTCATCGTCAATAAGGTCACAGGGATACAGTAAACCTGAAGTGAAGCATCGGAATCTATAACTAGTGTCACAGGAATGGTTCAAAACATAAGCAGTAAGAAGAGTCAGTTTTTTTGTACTTAATTCGCTCATTGTGCATTTTGTATTTAATTAAGATTCAATTTCTGTGTTTCATCGTCAATAATAAGGTCAGAGCGATACAGTACGCCTGAAGTGAAGCATCGGAATCTATAACTAGTGTCACAGGAATGGTTCACAACAAAGACAGTAAGAAGAGTCAGTTTTCTTGTACTTAAGTCGGCATTGTGCCTTATGTATTAAATTCCGATGCAATTTCTGTGTTTTGTCGTCAATAAGAATATCAGAGGGATACAGTAAACCTGAAGTGAAGCATCGGAATCTATAACTAGTGTCACAGGAATGGTTCAAATCATAGACAGTAAGAAGAGCCAGTCTTCATGTACTTGAGTCGGAATTATGCCTTTTGTATTTAATTCCGATGCAATTTTTGTGTTTCATCGTCAACAAGAAGGTCTGAGTGATACAATAAACCTGAAGTGAAGCATCGGAATCTGTAACTAGTGTCACCGGAATGGTTCAAATCGTAGACAATAGAAAGTGTCAGTCTTCTTGTACTTCACTCGGCATTGTGCCTTTTGTATTTAATTCCGATGCAATTCCTGTTTTTCATCGTCAATAAGAAGGTCAGGGGGATACAGTAAACCTCAAGTGTAGCATCGGAATCTATAGCTAGTGTCACAGGAATGGTTCAAAGCATAGACAGTAAGAAGAGTCAGTTTTCTTGTACTTAAGTCGGCATTGTGCCTTTTGTATTTAATTCCGATGCAATTTCTGTGTGACATCGTCAATAAGAAGGCCAGAGGGATACAGTAAAACTGGTGTGAAGCATCGGAATGTATAACTAGTGTCTCAGGAATGGTTCAAAACATAGACAGTAAGAAGAGTCAGTCTTCTTGTAGTTAAGTAAGCATTGTGCCTTTTGTATTCAATTCCGATGCAATTTCTGTGTTTCATCGTCAATAAGAAGGTCCATGGGATACAGTGAACCTGAAGTTAAGCATCGGCATCTGTAACTAGTGCCACAGGAATGGTTGAAATCATAGACAGTAAGAAGAGCCAGTCTTCTTGTACTTGAGTCGGCATTGTGCCTTTTGTATTTCATTCCGATGCAATTTCTGTGTTTCATCGTCAATAAGAATGTCTGAGGGATACAGTAAACCTGAAGTGAAGCATCGGAATCTATAACTAGTGACACTGGAATGGTTCAAAACGTAGACAATAGAAAGAGTCAGTCTTCTTGTACTTCACTCGGCATTGTGCCTTTTGTATTTAATTCCGATGCAATTTTTGTGCTTCATCGTCAATAAGAAGGTCAGGGGGATACAGTAAACCTGAAGTGAAGCAACGGAATCTATAACTAGTGTCACAGGAATGGTTCAAAACATAGACAGTAAGAAGAGTCAGTTTTCTTGTACTTAAGTCTGCATTGTGCCTTTTGTATTAAATTCCGATGCAATTTCTATGATTCATCGTCAACAAGAAGGTCACAGGGATACAGTAAACCTGAAGTGAAGCATCGGAATCTATAACTAGTGTTACAGGAATGGTTCAAAACATAACCAGTAAGAAGAGTCAGTTTTTTTGTACTTAAGTCGCTCATTGTGCATTTTGTATTTAATTAAGATTCAATTTCTGTGTTTCATCGTCAATAATAAGGTCAGAGCGATACAGTACGCCTGAAGTGAAGCATCGGAATCTATTACTAGTGTCACAGGAATGGTTCACAACAAAGACAGTAAGAAGAGTTAGTTTTCTTGTACTTAAGGCGGCATTGTGCCTTATGTATTAAATTCCGATGCAATTTCTGTGTTTTGTCGTCAATAAGAATATCAGAGGGATACAGTAAACCTGAAGTGAAGCATCGGAATCTATAACTAGTGTCACAGGAATGGTTCAAATCATAGACAGTAAGAAGAGCCAGTCTTCATGTACTTGAGTCGGAATTATGCCTTTTGTATTTAATTCCGATGCAATTTTTTTGTTTCATCGTCAACAAGAAGATCTGAGTGATACAGTAAACCTGAAGTGAAGCATCGGAATCTGTAACTAGTGTCACCGGAATGGTTCAAATCGTAGACAATAGAAAGTGTCAGTCTTCTTGTACTTCACTCGGCATTGTGCCTTTTGTATTTAATTCCGATGCAATTCCTGTTTTTCATCGTCAATAAGAAGGTCAGGGGGATACAGTAAACCTCAAGTGTAGCATCGGAATCTATAGCTAGTGTCACAGGAATGGTTCAAAGCATAGACAGTAAGAAGAGTCAGTTTTCTTGTACTTAAGTCGGCATTGTGCCTTTTGTATTTAATTCCGATGCAATTTCTGTGTGACATCGTCAATAAGAAGGCCAGAGGGATACAGTAAAACTGGTGTGAAGCATCGGAATGTATAACTAGTGTCACAGGAATGGTTCAAAACATAGACAGTAAGAAGAGTCAGTCTTCTTGTACTTAAGTAAGCATTGTGCCTTTTGTATTCAATTCCGATGCAATTTCTGTGTTTCATCGTCAATAAGAAGGTCCATGGGATACAGTGAACCTGAAGTTAAGCATCGGCATCTATAACTAGTGCCACAGGAATGGTTGAAATCGTAGACAGTAAGAAGAGCCAGTCTTCTTGTACTTGAGTCGGCATTGTGCCTTTTGTATTTCATTCCGATGCAATTTCTGTGTTTCATCGTCAATAAGAATGTCTGAGGGATACAGTAAACCTGAAGTGAAGCATCGGAATCTATAACTAGTGACACCGGAATGGTTCAAAACGTAGACAATAGAAAGAGTCAGTCTTCTTGTACTTCACTCGGCATTGTGCCTTTTGTATTTAATTCCGATGCAATTTTTGTGCTTCATCGTCAATAAGAAGGTCAGGGGGATACAGTAAACCTGAAGTGAAGCAACGGAATCTATAACTAGTGTCACAGGAATGGTTCAAAACATAGACAGTAAGAAGAGTCAGTTTTCTTGTACTTAAGTCTGCATTGTGCCTTTTGTATTAAATTCCGATGCAATTTCTATGATTCATCGTCAACAAGAAGGTCACAGGGATTCAGTAAACCTGAAGTGAAGCATCGGAATCTATAACTAGTGTCACAGGAATGGTTCATAACAAAGACAGTAAGAAGAGTCAGTCTTCTTGTACTTAAGTCGGCATTGTGCATTTTGTATTTAATTAAGATGCAATTTCTGTGTTTCATCGTCAATAAGAAGGTCTGAGGGATACAGTACGCCTGAAGTGAAGTATCGGAATCTATAACTAGTGTCACCGGAATGGTTCAAAACGTAGACAATAGAAAGAGTCAGTCTTCTTGTACTTCACTCGGCATTGTGCCTCTTGTATTTAATTCCGATGCAATTTCTGTGTTTCATCGTCAATAAGAAGGTCAGAGAGATACAGTAAAAATGAAGTGAAGCATCGGAATCTATAACTAGTGTCATAGGAATGGTTCAAAACATAGACAGTAGGAAGAGTCAGTTTTCTTGCACTTAAGTCGGCATTGTGCCTTTTGTATTTAATTAAGAAGAAATTTCTGTGTTTTATCGTCAATAAGAAGGTCAGAGGGATACAGTCAACCTTAAGTGAAGCATCGGAATCAATAACTAGTGTCACAGGAAAGGGTCAAAGCATAGACAGTAAGAAGAGTCAGTCTTCTTGTACTTAAGTCGGCATTGTGCCTTTTGTATATAATTCCGATGCGATTTCTGTGTTTCATCGTCAATAAGAAGGTAAGAGGGATACAGTAATCCTGAAGTGAGGCATCGGAATCTATAACTAGTGTCACAGGAATGGTTCAAAACATAGACAGTAAAAAGAGCCAGTCTTCATGTACTTCACTCGGCATTGTGCCTTTTGTATTTAATTCCGATGCAATTTCTGTGTTTCATCGTCAATAAGAAGGACAGGGGGATACAGTAAACCTGAAGTGAAGCACCGGAATCTATAACTAGTGTCACAGGAATGGTTCAAAACATAAGCAGTAAGAAGAGTCAGTTTTTTTGTACTTAATTCGCGCATTTCGCGTTTTGTATTTAATTCCGAAGAAATTTCTGTGTTTGATCGTCAATAAGAAGGTCAGAGGGATACAGTAAACCTGAAGTGAAGCATCGGATTCTATAACTAGTGTCACAGGAATGGTTCAAACCATTGACACTAAGAAGAGTCAGTGTTCTTGTACTGAAGTCGGCATTGTGCCTTTTGTATTTAATTAAGATGCAATTTCTGTGTTTCATCGTCAATAATAAGTTCAGAGGGATACAGTACACCTGAAGTGAAGCATTGGAATCTATAACTAGTGTCACAGCAATGGTTCAAAACATAGACAGTAAGAAGAGTCAGTCTTCTTGTCCTTAAGTCGGCATTGTGCCTTTTGTATATAATTCCGATGCAATTTCTGCGTTTCATCGTCAACAAGAAGCTCAGAGGGATACAGTAATCCTGAGGTGAAGCATCGGAATCTATAACTAGTGTCACAGGAATGGTTCAAATCATAGACAATAAGAAGAGCTAGTCTTCTTGTACTAGAGTCGGCATTGTGCCTTTGGTATTTAATAGCGATCAATTTTCTGTGTTTGATCGTCGATAGGAAGGTCAGAGGGATACAGTAATAATGAAGTGAAGCATCGGAATCGATAGCTAGTGTCATAGGAATGGTTCAAAGAATAGACAGTAAGAAGAGTCAGTCTTCTTATACTTAAGTCGGCATTATGCCTTTTGTATTTAATTAAGATGCAATATCTGTGTTTCATCGTCAATAAGAAGGTCAGAGGGATACAGTCAACCTGAAGTGAAGCATCGGAATCAATAACTTGTGTCACAGGAAAGGTTCAAAGCATAGACAGTAAGAAGAGTCTGACTTCTTGTACTCAAGTCGGCATTGTGCCTTTTGTATATAATTCCGATGCAATTTCTGTGTTTTGTCGTCAATAAGAATATCAGAGGGATACAGTAAACCTGAAGTGAAGCATCGGAATCTATAACTAGTGTCACAGGAATGGTTCAAATCATAGACAGTAAGAAGAGCCAGTCTTCATGTACTTGAGTCGGAATTATGCCTTTTGTATTTAATTAAGATGCAATTTCTGTGTTTCATCGTCAACAAGAAGGTCTGAGTGATACAGTAAACCTGAAGTGAAGCATCGGAATCTGTAACTAGTGTCACCGGAATGGTTCAAAACGTAGACAATAGAAAGTGTCAGTCTTCTTGTACTTCACTCGGCATTGTGCCTTTTGTATTTAATTCCGATGCAATTTCTGTTTTTCATCGTCAATTAGAAGGTCAGGAGGATACAGTAAACCTGAAGTGAAGCATCGGAATCTATAGCTAGTGTCACAGGAATGGTTCAAAACATAGACAGTAGGAAGAGTCAGTTTTCTTGTACTTAAGTCGGCATTGTGCCTTTTGTATTAAATTCCGATGCAATTTCTATGATTCATCGTCAATAAGAAGGTCACAGGGATACAGACAACCTGAAGTGAAGCATCGGAATCTATAACTAGTGTCACAGGAATGGTTCAAAACATAACCAGTAAGAAGAGTCAGATTTCTTCTACTTAAGCCGGCATTGTGCCTTTTGTATAAAATTCCGATGCAATTTCTGTGTTTCATCGTCAATAAGATGGTCAGAGGGATACAGTAAACCTGATGTGAAGCATAGGAAACTATAACTAGTGTCGCAGGAATGGTTCAAAACATATAGAGTAAGAAGAGACAGTCTTCTTTTACTTGAGTCGGCATTTTGCCTGTTGTATTTCATTCCGATGCAATTTCTGTGTTTCATCGTCAATAAGAAGGTCTGAGGGATACAGTAAACCTGAAGTGAAGCATCGGAATCTATAGTTAGTGTCATAGGAATTCTTCAAAACATAGACAGTAAGAAGAGTCAGTTTTCTTGTACTTAAGTCTGCATTGTGCCTTTTGTATTACATTCCGATGCAATATCTATGATTCATCGTCAATAAGAAGGTCACAGGGATACAGAAAACCTGAAGTGAAGCATCGGAATCTATAACTAGTGTCACAGGAATGGTTCAAAACATAACCAGTAAGAAGAGTCAGTTTTTTTGTACTTAAGTCGCTCATTGTGCATTTTGTATTTAATTAAGATTCAATTTCTGTGTTTCATCCTCAATAATAAGGTCAGAGCGATACAGTACGCCTGAAGTGAAGCATCGGAATCTATAACTAGTGTCACAGGAATGGTTCAAAACAAAGAAAGTAAGAAGAGTCAGTCTTCTTATACTTAAGTCGGCATTGTGCCTTTTGTATTTAATTAAGATGCAATTTCTGTGTGTCATCGTCAATAAGAAGTTCAGTGGTATACAGTAAACGAGAAGTGAAGCATCGGAATCAATAAGTAGTGTCACATTAACGGTTCAAAACATAGACAGTAAGAAGAGTCAGTTTTCTTGTGCTTAAGTCGGCATTGTGCCTTTTGTATTTAATTCCGATGCAATATCTGTGTTTCATAGTCAATAAGACGGTCAGAGGGATACAGTAATCCTGAAGTGAGGCATCGGAATCCATAACTAGTGTCACAGGAATGTTTCAAAGCATAGACAGTGGGAAGAGTCAGTCTTCTTGTACTTAAGTCGGCATTGTGCCTTTTGTATAAAATTCCGATGCAATATCTGTGTTTCATCGTCAATAAGGTCAGCTGGGTACAGTAAACCTGAAGTGAAGCTTCGGAATCTATAACTAGTGTCACCGGAATGGTTCAAAACAGAGGCAATAAGAAGAGCCAGTCTTCTTGTACTTGAGTCGGCATTGTGCCTTTTGTATTTAATTCAGATGAAATTTCTGTGTTTGATCGTCAATAAGAAGGACAGAGGGATACAGTAAACCTGAAGTGAAGCATCGGAATCAATAACTAGTGTCACAGGAATGGTTCAAAACATAGACAGGAAGAAGAGTCAGTCTTCTTGTACTTAAGTAAGCATTGTGCCTTTTGTATTCAATTCCGATGCAATTTCTGTGTTTCATCGTCAATAAGAAGGTCCATGGGATGCAGTGAACCTGAAGTTAAGCATCGGCATCTATAACTAGTGCCACAGGAATGGTTGAAATCATAGACAGTAAGAAGAGCCAGTCTTCTTGTACTTGAGTCGGCATTGTGCCTTTTGTATTTAATTCCGATCAATTTTCTGTGTTTGATCGTCAATAAGAAGGTCAGAGGGATACAGTAAAAATGAAGTGAAGCATCGAAATCTATAACTAGTGTCATAGGAATGGTTCAAATCATAGACAGTAAGAAGAGTCAGTTTTCTTGCACTTAAATCGGCATTGTGCCTTTTGTATTTAATTAAGATGCAATTTCTGTGTTTTATCGTCAATAAGAAGGTCAGAGGGATACAGTCAACCTGAAGTGAAGCATCGGAATCAATAACTAGTGTCACAGGAAAGGTTCAAAGCATAGACAGTAAGAGGAGTCAGTCTTCTTGTACTTGAGTCGGCATTGTGCCTGTTGTATTTCATTCCGATGCAATTTCTGTGTTTCATCGTCAATAAGAATGTCTGAGGGATACAGTAAACCTGAAGTGAAGCATCGGAATCTATAACTAGTGACACCGGAATGGTTCAAATCGTAGACAATAGAAAGAGTCAGTCTTCTTGTACTTCACTCGGCATTGTGCCTTTTGTATTAATTTCCGATGCAATTTTTGTGCTTCATCGTCAATAAGAAGGTCAGGGGGATACAGTAAACCTGAAGTGAAGCATCGGAATCTATAACTAGTGTCACAGGAATGGTTCAAAACATAGACAGTAAGAAGAGTCAGTTTTCTTGTACTTAAGTCTGCATTGTGCCTTTTGTATTAAATTCCGATGCAATTTCTATGATTCATCGTCAATAAGAAGGTCACAGGGATACAGTAAACCTGAAGTGAAGCATCGGAATCTATAACTAGTGTCACAGGAATGGTTCAAAACATAACCAGTAAGAAGAGTCAGTTTTTTTGTACTTAAGTCGCTCATTGTGCATTTTGTATTTAATTAAGATTCAATTTCTGTGTTTCATCCTCAATAACAAGGTCAGAGCGATACAGTACGCCTGAAGTGAAGCATCGGAATCTATAACTAGTGTCACAGGAATGGTTCAAAACAAAGAAAGTAAGAAGAGTCAGTCTTCTTGTACTTAAGTCGGCATTGTGCCTTTTGTATTTAATTAAGATGCAATTTCTGTGTGTCATCGTCAATAAGAAGCTCAGTGGTATACAGTAAACGAGAAGTGAAGCATCGGAATCAATAAGTAGTGTCACATTAACGGTTCAAAACATAGACAGTAAGAAGAGTCAGTTTTCTTGTGCTTAAGTCGGCATTGTGCCTTTTGTATTTAATTCCGATGCAATATCTGTGTTTCATAGTCAATAAGACGGTCAGAGGGATACAGTAATCCTGAAGTGAGGCATCGGAATCCATAACTAGTGTCACAGGATTGTTTCAAAGCATAGACAGTGGGAAGAGTCAGTCTTCTTGTACTTAAGTCGGCATTGTGCCTTTTGTATAAAATTCCGATGCAATATCTGTGTTTCATCGTCAATAAGGTCAGCTAGGTACAGTAAACCTGAAGTGAAGCTTCGGAATCTATAACTAGTGTCACCGGAATGGTTCAAAACATAGGCAATAAGAAGAGCCAGTCTTCTTGTACTTGAGTCGGCATTGTGCCTTTTGAATTTAATTCAGATGAAATTTCTGTGTTTGATCGTCAATATGAAGGACAGAGGGATACAGTAAACCTGAAGTGAAGCATCGGAATCAATAACTAGTGTCACAGGAATGGTTCAAAACATAGACAGGAAGAAGAGTCAGTCTTCTTGTACTTAAGTAAGCATTGTGCCTTTTGTATTCAATTCCGATGCAATTTCTGTGTTTCATCGTCAATAAGAAGGTCCATGGGATACAGTGAACCTGAAGTTAAGCATCGGCATCTATAACTAGTGCCACAGGAATGGTTGAAATCATAGACAGTAAGAAGAGCCAGTCTTCTTGTACTTGAGTCGGCATTGTGCCTTTTGTATTTAATTCCGATCAATTTTCTGTGTTTGATCGTCAATAAGAAGGTCAGAGGGATACAGTAAAAATGAAGTGAAGCATCGAAATCTATAACTAGTGTCATAGGAATGGTTCAAATCATAGACAGTAAGAAGAGTCAGTTTTCTTGCACTTAAATCGGCATTGTGCCTTTTGTATTTAATTAAGACGCAATTTCTGTGTTTTATCGTCAATAAGAAGGTCAGAGGGATACAGTCAACCTGAAGTGAAGCATCGGAATCAATAACTAGTGTCACAGGAAAGGTTCAAAGCATAGACAGTAAGAGGAGTCAGTCTTCTTGTACTTGAGTCGGCATTGTGCCTGTTGTATTTCATTCCGATGCAATTTCTGTGTTTCATCGTCAATAAGAATGTCTGAGGGATACAGTAAACCTGAAGTGAAGCATCGGAATCTATAACTAGTGACACCGGAATGGTTCAAATCGTAGACAATAGAAAGAGTCAGTCTTCTTGTACTTCACTCGGCATTGTGCCTTTTGTATTAATTTCCGATGCAATTTTTGTGCTTCATCGTCAATAAGAAGGTCAGGGGGATACAGTAAACCTGAAGTGAAGCATCGGAATCTATAACTAGTGTCACAGGAATGGTTCAAAACATAGACAGTAAGAAGAGTCAGTTTTCTTGTACTTAAGTCTGCATTGTGCCTTTTGTATTAAATTCCGATGCAATTTCTATGATTCATCGTCAATAAGAAGGTCACAGGGATACAGTAAACCTGAAGTGAAGCATCGGAAGCTATAACTAGTGTCACAGGAATGGTTCAAAACATAACCAGTAAGAAGAGTCAGTTTTTTTGTACTTCAGTCGCTCATTGTGCATTTTGTATTTGATTAAGATTCAATTTCTGTGTTACATCGTCAATAATAAGGTCAGAGCGATACAGTACGCCTGAAGTGAAGCATCGGAATCTATAACTAGTGTCACAGGAATGGTTCAAAACAAAGACAGTAAGAAGAGTCAGTTTTCTTGTGCTTAAGTCGGCATTGTGCCTTTTGTATTTAATTCCGTTGCAATTTCTGTGTTTCATCGTCAATAAGACGGTGAGAGGGATACAGTAATCCTGAAGTGAGGCATCGGAATCTATAACTAGTGTCACTGGAATGGTTCAAAACATAGACAGTAAGAAGAGTCAGTCTTTTTGTACTTAAGTCGACATTGTGCTTTTTGTATTTAATTCCGATGCAATTTTTGTGTTTCATGGTCAATACGAAGGTCAGAGGGATACAGTAAACCTGAAGTGAAGCATCGGAATCTATAACTAGTGTCACAGGATTGGTTCAAAACATAGACAGTAAGAAGGGTCAGTCTTCTTGTACTTAAGTCAGCATAGTGCCTTTTGTATTTAATTCCGATGCAATATCTGTGTTTCTTCGTCAATAAGAAGGTCAGAGGGATACAGTAAATTTGAAGTGAAGCATCGGAATCTGTTACTAGTGTCACAGAAATGGTTCAAAACATTATCAGCAAGAAGAGCCAGTCTTCTTATACTTGAGTCGGCATTGTGCCTTTTGTAATTAATTCCGATGAAATTTCTGTGTTTGATCGTCAATAAGAAGGTCAGAGGGATACAGTAAACCTGAAGTGAAGCATCGGAATCTATAACTAGTGTCAGAGGAATAATTCAAACCATAGACAGTTAGAAGAGTCAGTGTTCGTGTACTGAAGTCGGCATTGTGCCTTTTGTATTTAATTAAGATGCAATTTCTGTGTTTCATCGTCAATAAGAAGGTCAGAGGTATACAGTAAACCAGAAGTGAAGCATCGGAATTTATAACTAGTGTCACAGGAATGGTTCAAAGCATAGACAGTGGGAAGAGTCAGTCTTCCTGTACTTAAGTCGGCATTGTGCCTTTTGTATAAAATGCCGATGCAATATCTGTGTTTCATCGTCAATAAGGTCAGCTGGGTACAGTAAACCTGAAGTGAAGCTTCGGAATCTATAACTAGTGTCACAGGAATGGTTCAAAACATAGACAGTAAGAAGAGTCAGTCTTCTTGTACTTAAGTCGGCATTGTGCCTTTTGTATTTAATTCCGATGCAGTTTCTGTGTTTCATCGTCAATAAGAAGGCCAGAGGGATACAGTAAAACTGGAGTGAAGCATCGGAATGTATAACTAGTGTCACAGGAATGGTTCAAAACATAGACAGTAAGATAAATCATTCTTCTTGTACTTATGTAAGCATTGTGCCTTTTGTGTTCAATTCCGATGCAATTTCTGTGTTTCATCGTCAATAAGAAGGTCCAAGGGATACAGTGAACCTGAAGTTAAGCATCGGCATCTATAACTAGTGCCACAGGAATGGTTGAAATCATAGACAGTAAGAAGAGCCAGTCTTCATGTACTTGAGTCGGCATTGTGCCTTTTGTATTTAATTCCGATCAATTTTCTGTGTTTGATCGTCAATAAGAAGGACAGAGGGATACAGTAAAAATGAAGTGAAGCATCGGAATCTATAACTAGTGTCATAGGAATGGTTCAAAACATAGACAGTAAGAAGAGTCAGTTTTCTTGCACTTAAATCGGCATTGTGCCTTTTGTATTTAATTAAGATGCAATTTCTGTGTTTTATCGTCAATAAGAAGGTCAGAGGGATACAGTCAACCTGAAGTGAAGCATCGGAATCAATAACTAGTGTCACAGGAAAGGTTCAAAGCATAGCCATTAAGAAGAGTCAGTCTTCTTGTACTTAAGTCGGCATTGTGCGTTTTGTATATAATTCCGATGCGATTTCTGTGTTTCATCGTCAATAAGAAGGTCAGAGGGATACAGTAAACCTGAAGTGAGGCATCGCAATCTATAACTAGTGTCACAGGAATGGTTCAAATCATAGACAGTAGGAACAGTCAGTCTTCTTGTACTTAAGTCGGCATTGTTCCTTTTGTATAAAATGCCGATGCCATATCTGTGTTTCATCGTCAATAAGGTCAGCTGGGTACAGTAAACCTGAAGTGAAGCTTCGGAATCTATAACTAGTGTCACAGGAATGGTTCAAAACATAGGCAATAAGAAGAGCCAATCTTCTTGTACTTGAGTCGGCATTGTGCGTTTTGTATTTAATTCCGATGAAATTTCTGTGTTTGATCGTCAATAAGAAGGACAGAGGTATACAGTAAACCTGAAGTGAAGAATCGGAATCAATAACTAGTGTCACAGGAATGGTTCAAAACATAGACAGTAAGAAGAGTCAGTCTTCTTGTACTTAAGTCGGCATTGTGCCTTTTGTTTTTAATTCCGATGCAGTTTCTGTGTTTCATCGTCAATAAGAAGGCCAGAGGGATACAGTAAAACTGGAGTGAAGCATCGGAATGTATAACTAGTGTCACAGGAATGGTTCAAAGCATAGACAGTAAGAAGAGTCAGTCTTCTTGTACTTAAGTAAGCATTGTGCCTTTTGTATTCAATTCCGATGCAATGTCTGTGTTTCATCGTCAATAAGAAGGTCCAAGGGATACAGTGAACATGAAGTTAAGCATCGGCATCTATAACTAGTGCCACAGTAATGGTTGAAATCATAGACAGTAAGAAGAGCCAGTCTTCTTGTACTTGAGTCGGCATTGTGCCTTTTGTATTTAATTCCGAACAATTTTCTGTGTTTGATCGTCAATAAGAAGGTCAGAGGGATACAGTAAAAATGAAGTGAAGCATCGGAATCTATAACTAGTGTCATAGGATTGGTTCAAAACATAGACAGTAAGAAGAGTCAGTTTTCTTGCACTTAAGTCGGCATTGTGCCTTTTGTATTTAACTAAGATGCAATTTCTGTGTTTTATCGTCAATAAGAAGGTCAGAGGGATACAGTCAACCTGAAGTGAAGCATCGGAATCAATAACTAGTGTCACAGGAAAGGTTCAAAGCATAGACAGTAAGAAGAGTCAGTCTTCTTGTACTTAAGTCGGCATTGTGCCTTTTGTATATAATTCCGATGCGATTTCTGTGTTTCATCGTCAATAAGAAGGTCAGAGGGATACAGTAAACCTGAAGTGAGGCATCGGAATCTATAACTAGTGTCACAGGAATGGTTCAAATCATAGACGGTAGGAAGAGTCAGTCTTCTTGTACCTAAGTCGGAATTGTGAATTTTCTATTAAATTCCGATGCAATTTCTGTGTTTCATCGTCAATAAGAAGGTCCAAGGGGTACAGTAAACCTGGAGTGAAGCATCGGAATCTATAACTAGTGTCGCAGGAATGGTTCAAAACAAAGACAGTAAGATGAGTCAGTCATTTTGTACTTAAGTCGGAATAGTGCCTTTTGTATTTAATTCCGATGCAATTTCTGTGTTTCATCGTCAATAGGAAGGTTCGAGGGATACAGTAAACCTGAAGTGAAGCATCGGAATCTATAACTAGTGTCACAGGAATGGTTCAAAACATAGTCAGTAAGAAGCGTCAGTCTTCCTGTACTTAAGTCGGCATTATGCCTTTTCTATATAATTCCGATGCAATTTCTGTGTTTTATCGTCAATAAGAAGTCCAAGGGATACAGTAAACCTGGAGTGATGCATCGGAATCTATAACTAGTGTCACAGGAATGGTTCAAATCATAGACAGTAAGAAGGGTCTGTCTTCTTCTACATAAATTGGCATTGTGCCTTTTGTATTTAATTCCGAAGCAATTTCTGTGTTTGATCGTCAATAAGGAGGTCCGAGGGATACAGTAAACCTGGAGTGAAGCATCGGAATCTATAACTAGTGGCACAGGAATGGTTCAAAACATAGTCAGTAAGAAGAGTCAGTCTTCTTGCACTCAAGTCGGCATTGTGTCTTTTGTATTTCATTCCGATGCTATTTATGTCTTTCATCTTCAATAAGAAGGTCCAAGGGATACAGTATACCTGAAGTGGAGCATCGGAATCTACAACTAGTGTCACAGGTATGGTTCAAAACATAGACAGTAGGAAGAGTCAGCCTTCTTGTACTAAAGCAGGCATTGAGCATTTTGTATTTAATTCCGATGCAATTTCTGTGTTTCATCGTCAATAAGAGGGTAAGAGGGATACAGTAAACCTGAAGTGAAGCATCGGAATCTATAACTAGTGTCACAGGAATGGTTCAAAACATAGACAGTAAGAAGAGCCAGTCTCCTTGTACTTGAGTCGGCATTGTGCCCTTTTGTATTTAATTCCGATGCAATTTCTGTGTTTCATCGTCAATACGAAGGTCAGAGGGATACAGTAAACCGGAAGTTAAGCATCGGAATCTATAACTACCGTCACAGGAGTGGTTCAAACAAAGTCAGTATGAAGAGTCAGTGTTCTTGCACTAAAGTCGGCATTGTGTCTTTTGTATTTAATTCCGATGCAATTTATGTCTTTCATCTTCAATAAGAAGGTCCTAGGGATACAGTAAACCGGGAGTGAAGAATCGGAATCTATAACTAGTGTCACAGGAATGGTTCAAAACACAGTCAGTAAGAAGAGTCAGTCTTCTTGTACTTAAGTCAAGATTGTGCATTTTGTATATAATTCCGGTGCAATTTCCGTGTTTAATCGTCAATAAGAAGGTAAGAGGGATACAGTAAACCTGAAGTGAAGCATCGGAATCTGTAACTAGTGTCACAGGAATGGATCAAAACATAGACAGTAAGAAGAGTCAGTTTTCTAGTACTTAAGTCGGCATTGTGCCTTTTGTATTTAATTCCGAAGCCATTTCTGTGTTTGATCGTCAATGCGTAGGTCCAAGGGATACAGTAAACCTGGAGTGATGCATCGGAATCTGTAACTAGTGTCACAGGAATGGTTCAAAACATAGTCAGTAAGAAGAGTCAGTCTTCTTGTACTTAAGTCGGCATTGTGTCATTTGTATTTAATTCCGATGCAATTTCTGTGTTTCATAGTCAATAAGAAGGTCCTAGGGATACAGTAAACCGGGAGTGAAGAATCGGAATCTATAACTAGTGTCACAGGAATGGTTCAAAACACAGTCAGTAAGAAGAGTCAGTCTTCTTGTACTTAAGTCGGTATTGTGCCTTTTGTATTTAATTCCGATGCAATTTCTGTGTTTCATCGTCAATAAGAAGGTCCAAGGGATACAGTAAACCTGAAGTGAAGCATGGGAATCTGTAACTAGTGTCACAGGAAAGGTTCAAAACATAGTCAGAAAGAAGAGTCAGTCTTCGTGTACTTAAGTCGGCATTGTGACTTTTGTATTTAATTCGGATGCAATTTCTGTGTTTCATTGTCAATAAGAATGTCAGAGGGATACAGTAAACCTGAAGTGAAGCATCGGAATCTAGAACTAGTGTCACGGGAATGGTTCAAATCATAGACAGCAGGAAGAGTCAGTCTACTTATACCTAAGTAGGAATTGTGCCTTTTCTATTTAATTCCGATGCAATTTCTGTGTTTTATCATCAATAAGAAGTCCAAGGGATACAGTAAACCTGGAGTGATGCATCGGAATCTATAACTAGAGTCACAGGAATGGTTCAAATCATAGACAGTAAGAAGAGTCTGTCTTCTTGTACTTAAGTCGGCATTGTGCCTTTTGTATTTAATTCCGATGCAATTTCTGTGTTTGATCGTCAATAAGGAGGTCCAAGGCATACAGTAAACCTGGAGTGAAGCATCGGAATCTATAACTAGTGTCACAGGAATGGTTCAAAACATAGTCAGTAGGAAGAGTCAGCCTTCTTGTACTTAAGCCGGCATTGTGCATTTTGTATTTAATTCCGATGCAATTTCGGTGTTTCATCGTCAATAAGAGGGTAAGAGGGATACAGTAAACCTGAAGTGAAGCATCGGAATCTATAACTAGTCACAGGAATGGTTCAAAACGTAGACAGTAGGAAGAGTCAATCTTCTTGTACTTATGTCGGGATTGTGCCTTTTCTGTTTAATTCCAATGCAATTTCTGTGTTTCACCGTCAATTAGAAAGTCCAAGGGATACAGTAAACCTGAATTGAAGCATCGGAGTCTATAACTAGTGTCACAGGAATGGTTCAAAACATAGTCAGTAAGAAGAGTCAGTCTTCTTCTACTTAAATCGGCACTGTGCCTTTTGTATTTTTTCTGATGCAATTTCTGTGTTTCATCGTGAATGAGAAGGTCCAAGGGATACAGAAAACCTGGAGTGAAGCATTGGAATCTATAACTAGTGTCACATGAATGGTTCAAAACGTAGACAGTAAGAAGAGTCCGTCTTCTTGTACTTATGTCGGCATTGTGCCCTTTGTATTTAATTCCGATGCAATTTCTGTGTTTCATCGTCAAAAAGAAGGTCCAAGGGATACAGTAAACCTGAAGTGAACCATCGGAATCCATAACTAGTGTCACAGGAATGGTTCAAAACATAGACAGTAGGAAGGGTTAGTCTTCTTGTACTTAAGTCGGCATTGTGCTTTTTGTATTTAATTCCGATGCAATTTCTGTGTTTCATCGTCAATAAAAAGGTAAGCGGTATACAGTTAACCTGAAGTGAAGCATCGGAATCAATAACTAGTGTCACAGGAATGGTTCAAAACATAGACAGTAAGAAGAGTCAGTCTTCTTGTACTTAAGTCGGCATTGTGCCTTTTGTATTTAATTCCGATGCAGTTTCTGTGTTTCATCGTCAATAAGAAGGCCAGAGGGATACAGTAAAACTGGAGTGAAGCATCGGAATGTATTACTAGTGTCACAGGAATGGTTCAAAGCATAGACAGTAAGAAGAGTCAGTCTTCTTGTACTTAAGTAAGCATTGTGCCCTTTGTATTCAATTCCGATGCAATTTCTGTGTTTCATCGTCAATAAGAAGGTCCAAGGGATACAGTGAACCCAATGTTAAACATCGGCATCTATAACTAGTGCCACAGTAATGGTTGAAATCATAGACAGTAAGAAGAGCCAGTCTTCTTGTACTTGAGTCGGCATTGTGCCTTTTGTATTTAATTCCGATCAATTTTCTGTGTATGATCGTCAATAAGAAGGTCAGAGGGATACAGTAAAAATGAAGTGAAGCATCGGAATCTATAACTAGTGTCATAGGAATGGTTCAAAACATAGACAGTAAGAAGAGTCAGTTTTCTTGCACTTAAGTCGGCATTGTGCCTTTTGTATTTAATTAAGATGCAATTTCTGTGTTTTATCGTCAATAAGAAGGTCAGAGGGATACAGTCAACCTGAAGTGAAGCATCGGAATCAATAACTAGTGTCACAGGAAAGGTTCAAAGCATAGACAGTAAGAAGAGTCAGTCTTCTTGTACTTAAGTCGGCATTGTGCCTTTTGTATATAATTCCGATGCGATTTCTGTGTTTCATCGTCAATAAGAAGGTCAGAGGGATACAGTAAACCTGAAGTGAGGCATCGGAATCTATAACTAGTGTCACAGGAATGGTTCAAATCATAGACAGTAGGAAGAGTCAGTCTTCTTGTACCTAAGTCGGAATTGTGAATTTTCTATTAAATTCCGATGCAATTTCTGTGTTTCATCGTCAATAAGAAGGTCCAAGGGGTACAGTAAACCTGGAGTGAAGCATCGGAATCTATAACTAGTGTCACAGGACTGGTTCAAAACAAAGACAGTAAGATGAGTCAGTCATTTTGTACTTAAGTCGGAATAGTGCCTTTTGTATTTAATTCCGATGCAATTTCTGTGTTTCATCGTCAATAAGAAGGTTCGAGGGATACAGTAAACCTGAAGTGAAGCATCGGAATCTATAACTAGTGTCACAGGAATGGTTCAAATCATAGTCAGTAAGAAGCGTCAGTCTTCTTGTACTTAAGTCGGCATTATGCCTTTTCTATATAATTCCGATGCAATTTCTGTGTTTTATCGTCAATAAGAAGTCCAAGGGATACAGTAAACCTGGAGTGATGCATCGGAATCTATAACTAGTGTCACAGGAATGGTTCAAATCATAGACAGTAAGAAGAGTCTGTCTTCTTCTACATAAATTGGCATTGTGCCTTTTGTATTTAATTCCGAAGCAATTTCTGTGTTTGATCGTCAATAAGGAGGTCCGAGGGATACAGTAAACCTGGAGTGAAGCATCGGAATCTATAACTAGTGGCACAGGAATGGTTCAAAACATAGTCAGTAAGAAGAGTCAGTCTTCTTGCACTCAAGTCGGCATTGTGTCTTTTGTATTTAATTCCGATGCTATTTATGTCTTTCATCTTCAATAAGAAGGTCCAAGGGATACAGTAAACCTGAAGTGAAGCACCGGAATCTACAACTAGTGTCACAGGTATGGTTCAAAACATAGACAGTAGGAAGAGTCAGCGTTCTTGTACTAAAGCAGGCATTGAGCATTTTGTATTTAATTCCGATGCAATTTCTGTGTTTCATCGTCAATAAGAAGGTAAGAGGGATACAGAAAACCTGAAGTGAAGCATCGGAATCTATAACTAGTGTCACAGGAATGGTTCAAAACATAGACAGTAAGAAGAGCCAGTCTCCTTGTACTTGAGTCGGCATTGTGCCCTTTTGTATTTAATTCGGATGCAATTTCTGTGTTTCATCGTCAATACGAAGGTCAGAGGAATACAGTAAACCGGAAGTTAATCATCGGAATCTATAACTACTGTCACAGGAGTGGTTCAAACATAGTCAGTATGAAGAGTCAGTGTTCTTGCACTATAGTCGGCATTGTGTCTTTTGTATTTAATTCCGATGCAATTTATGTCTTTCATCTTCAATAAGAAGGTCCTAGGGATACAGTAAACCGGGTGTGAAGAATCGGAATCTATAACTAGTGTCACAGGAATGGTTCAAAACACAGTCAGTAAGAAGAGTCAGTCTTCTTGTCCTTAAGTCAAGATTGTGCATTTTGTATTTAATTCCGGTGCAATTTCCGTGTTTAATCGTCAATAAGAAGGTAAGAGGGATACAGTAAACCTGAAGTGAACCATCGGAATCTGTAACTAGTGTCACAGGAATGGATCAAAACATAGACAGTAAGAAGAGTCAGTTTTCTAGTACTTAAGTCGGCATTGTGCCTTTTGTATTTAATTCCGAAGCCATTTCTGTGTTTGATCGTCAATGCGTAGGTCCAAGGGATACAGTAAACCTGGAGTGATGCATCGGAATCTGTAACTAGTGTCACAGGAATGGTTCAAAACATAGTCAGTAAGAAGAGTCAGTCTTCTTGTACTTAAGTCGGCATTGTGTCATTTGTATTTAATTCCGATGCAATTTCTGTGTTTCATAGTCAATAAGAAGGTCCTAGGGATACAGTAAACCGGGAGTGAAGAATCGGAATCTATAACTAGTGTCACAGGAATGGTTCAAAACACAGTCAGTAAGAAGAGTCAGTCTTCTTGTACTTAAGTCGGTATTGTGCCTTTTGTATTTAATTCCGATGCAATTTCTGTGTTTCATCGTCAATAAGAAGGTCCAAGGGATACAGTAAACCTGAAGTGAAGCATGGGAATCTGTAACTAGTGTCACAGGAAAGGTTCAAAACATAGTCAGAAAGAAGAGTCAGTCTTCGTGTACTTAAGTCGGCATTGTGACTTTTGTATTTAATTCGGATGCAATTTCTGTGTTTCATTGTCAATAAGAAGGTCAGAGGGATACAGTAAACCTAAAGTGAAGCATCGGAATCTAGAACTAGTGTCACAGGAATGGTTCAAATCATAGACAGCAGGAAGAGTCAGTCTTCTTATACCTAAGTAGGAATTGTGCCTTTTCTATTTAATTCCGATGCAATTTCTGTGTTTCATCGTCAATAAGAAGGTCCAAGGGATACAGTAAACCTGGAGTGAAGCATCGGAATCTATAACTAGTGTCACAGGAATGGTTCAAAACAAAGACAGTAAGATGAGTCAGTCATCTTGTACTTAAGTTGGAATAGTGCCTTTTGTATTTAATTCCGATGCAATTTCTGTGTTTCATCGTCAATAAGAAGGTCAGAGGGATACAGTAAACCTGAAGTGAAGCATCGGAATCTATAACCAGCGTCACAGGAATGGTTCAAACATAGTCAGTAAGAAGGGTCAGTCTTCTTGTACTTAAGTCGTCATTACGCCTTTTCTATTTAATTCCGATGCAATTTCTGTGTTTTATCGTCAATAAGAAGTCCAAGGGATACAGTAAACCTGGAGTGATGCATCGGAATCTAGAACTAGTGTCACAGGAATGGTTCAAATCGTAGACAGTAAGAAGAGTCTGTCTTCTTGTACTTAAGTCGGCATTGTGCCTTTTGTATTTAATTCCGATGCAATTTCTGTGTTTGATCGTCAATAAGGAGGTCCAAGGCATACAGTAAACCTGGAGTGAAGTATCGGAATCTATAACTAGTGTCACAGTAATGGTTCAAAACATAGTCAGTAGGAAGAGTAAGCCTTCTTGTACTTAAGCCGGCATTGTGCATTTTGTATTTAATTCCGATGCAATTTCTGTGTTTCATCGTCAATAAGAGGGTAAGAGGGATACAGTAAACCTCAAGTGAAGCATCGGAATCTATAACTAGTGTCACAGGAATGGTTCAAAACGTAGACAGTAGGAAGAGTCAGTCTTTTTGTACTTATGTCGGGATTGTGCCTTTTCTATTTAATTCCAATGCAATTTCTGTGTTTCACCGTCAATTACAAAGTCCAAGGGATACAGTAAACCTGAATTGAAGCATCGGAGTCTATAACTAGTGTCACAGGAATGTTTCAAAACATAATCAGTAAAAGAGTCAGTCTTCTTCTACTTAAATCGGCATTGTGCCTTTTGTATTTTTTCCGATGCAATTTCTGTGTTTCATCGTCAATGAGAAGGTCCAAGGGATACAGAAAACCTGGAGTGAAGCATTGGAATCTATAACTAGTGTCACATGAATGGTTCAAAACATAGACAGTAAGAAGAGTCCGTCTTCTTGTACTTATGTCGGCATTGTGCCCTTTGTATTTAATTCCGATGCAATTTCTGTGTTTCATCGTCAAAAAGAAGGTCCAAGGGATACAGTAAACCTGAAGTGAACCATCGGAATCTATAACTAGTGTCACAGGAATGGTTCAAAACATAGACAGTAGGAAGTGTCAGTCTTCTTGTACTTATGTCGGTATTGTGCCTTTTCTATTTAATTCCAATGCAATTTCTGTGTATCATCGTCAATAAGAAAGTCCAAGGGATACAGCAAACCTGAAGTGAAGCATCGGAATCTATAACTAGTGTCACAGGAATGGTTCAAATCGTAGTCAGTAAGAAGAGTCAGTCTTCTTGTACTTAAGTCGGCATTGTGCCTTTAGTATATAATTCTGATGCAATTTCTGTATTTAATCGTCAATGAGAAAGTCCAAGGTATACAGTAAACCTGGAGTGAAGCATTGGAATCTATAACTAGTGTCAAATGAATGGTTCAAAACATAGACAGTAAAAAGAGACTGTCTTCTTGTACTTTTGTCGGCATTGTGCCCTTTGTATTTAATTTCGATGCAATTTCTGTGTTTCATCGTCAATAAGAAGGCCCAATGGATACAGTAAACCTGAAGTGAAGTATCGTAATCTAAAACTGGTCTCACAGGAAAGGTACAAAACATAGACGGTAAGAAGAGCCCGTCTTCTTGATCTTAAGTCGGCATTGTGCTTTTTGTATTTAATTCCGATGCAATTTCTGTGTTTCATCGTCAATAAGAAGGTCCAAGGGATACAGTAAACCGGGAGTGAAGCATCGGAATCTATAACTAGTGTCACAGGAATGGTTCAAAACATAGGCAGTAGGAAGAGTCAGTCTTCTTATACTTAAGTCTGCATTGTGCCGTTTGTATTTTATTGCGATGCAACTTCTGTGTTTCATCGTCAATATGAAGGTCTGAGGGATACAGTAAACCGGATGTGAAGCATCGGAATCTATAACTATGTGTCATAGGATTGGTTCAAACATAGACAGTAAGAAGAGTCAGTCTTCTTGTACTTAAGTCGGCATTGTGCTTTTTGTATTTAATTCCGATGCAATTTCTGTGTTTCATCGTCAATAAGAAGGTCCAAGGGATACAGTAAACCTGAAGTGAAGCGTCGGAATCTATAACTAGTGTCACAGGAATGGTTCCAATCATAGTCAGTAAGAAGAGTCAGTCTTCTTGTACATAAGTCGGCATTGCGCCTTTTGTATTTAATTCCGATGCAATTTCAGTGTTTCATCGTCAATAAGAAGGTCCAAGGGATACAGTAAACCTGGAGTGAAGCATCGGAATCTATAACTAGTGTCACAGGAATGGTTCAAATCATAGTCAGTAAGAAGAGTCAGTCATCTTGTACTTAAGGCGGCATTGTACCTTTTGTTTTAATTCCGATGCTATTTCTGTGTTTCATCGTAAATAAGAAGGTCCAAGGGATACAGTAAACCTGGAGTGAAGCATCAGAATCTATAACTACTGTCACAGGAATGGTTCAAAGCATAGACAGGAAGAAGAGCCAGTCTTCTTGTACTTAAGTCGGCAATGTGCCTTTTGTATTTAATCCCGATGCAGTTTGTGTGTTAATCGTCAATACGACGGTCAGGGGGATACAGTAAATCTGAAGTGAAGCATCGGAATCTATAACTAGTGTCACAGGAATTGTTAAAAACATAGACAGTATGAAGAGTCAGTCTTCTTGTACTTAAGTCGGCATTGTGCCATTTGTATTTAATTCCGATGCAATTTCTGTGTTTCATCGTCAATAAGAAGGTCAGCTGGATACAGTAAACTTGAAGTGAAGCATCAGAATCTATAACTAGTGTCACAGGAATGGTTCAAAACATACTTATTAAGAAGAGTCTGTTTTCTTGTACTTAAGTCGGAATTATGCCTTTTGTATTTAATTCCGATGCAATTTCTGTGTTTTGTCGTCAATAAGAAGGTCCAAGGGACAGTAAACCTGAAGTGCAGCATCGGAATCTATAACCGGACTCACAGAAAAGGTTCAAAACATAGACAGTAAGAGGAGCCAGACTTCTTGTACCTGAGTCGTCATTGTGCCTTTTGTATTTAATTCCGATGCAATCTCTGGGTTTCATCGTCAATAAGAAGGTCAGAGGGATACAGTAAACCTGAAGTGAAGCATCGGAATCTATAACTAGTGTCACATTAATGGTTCAAAGCATAGACAGTGAGAAGAGTCAGTTTTCTTGTACTAAAGTCGGCATTGTGCCTTTTGTATTTAATTCCGATGCAATTTCTGTGATGCATCGTCAATAAGAAGGTCACAGGGATACAGTAAATCTGAAGTGAAGCATCGGAATCTATAACTAGTGTCACAGGAATGGTTCAAAACATAGACAGTAAGAAGAGACAGTCTTCTTGTACTTAAGTCGGCATTGTGCCTTTTGTATAAAATGCCGATGCAATATCTGTGTTTCATCGTCAATAAGGTCAGCTGGGTACAGTAAACCTGAAGTGAAGCTTCGGAATGTATAACTAGTGTCACAGGAGTGGTTCAAATCATAGACAATAAGAAGAGCTAGTCTTCTTGTACTTGAGTCGGCATTGTGCCTTTTGGATTTAATAGCGATCAATTTTCTGTGTTTGATCGTCGATAAGAAGGTCAGAGGGATACAGTAATAATGAAGTGAAGCATCGGAATCGATAACTAGTGTCATAGGAATGGTTCAAAGCTTAGGCAGTAAGAAGAGTCAGTCCTCTTGTACTTAAGTCGGCATTATGCCTTTTGTATTTAATTAAGATGCAATTTCTGTGTTTCATCGTCATTAAGAAGGTCAGAGGGATACAGTCAACCTGAAGTGAAGCATCGGAATCAATAACTTGTGTCACAGGAAAGGTTCAAAGCATAGACAGTAAGAAGAGTCTGACTTCTTGTACTTAAGTCGGCATTGTGCCTTTTGTATATAATTCCGATGCAATTTCTGTGTTTCGTCGTCAATAAGAATATCAGAGGGATACAGTAAACCTGAAGTGAAGCATCGGAATCTATAACTAGTGTCACAGGAATGGTTCAAAACATAGACAGTAAGAAGAGCCAGTCTTCATGTACTTGAGTCGGCATTGTGCCTTTTGTATAAAATTCCGATGCAATTTCTGTGTTTCATCGTCAATAAGATGGTCAGAGGGATACAGTAAACCTGAAGTGAAGCATAGGAATCTATTACTAGTGTCGCAGGAATGGTTCAAAACATATAGAGTAAGAAGAGACAGTCTTCTTTTACTTGAGTCGGCATTGTGCGTGTTGTATTTCATTCCGATGCAATTTCTGTGTTTCATCGTCAATAAGAAGGTCTGAGGGATACAGTAAACCTGAAGTGAAGCATCGGAATCTATATTTAGTGACACCGGAATGGTTCAAAACGTAGACAATAGAAAGAGTCAGTCTTCTTGTACTTCACTCGGCATTGTGCCTTTTGTATTTAATTCCGATGCAATTTTTGTGCTTCATCGTCAATAAGAAGGTCAGGGGGATACAGTAAACCTGAAGTGAAGCATCGGAATCTATAACTAGTGTCACAGGAATGGTTCAAAACATAGACAGTAAGAAGAGTCAGTTTTCTTGTACTTAAGTCTGCATTGTGCCTTTTGTATTAAATTCCGATGCAATTTCTATGATTCATCGTCAATAAGAAGGTCACAGGGATACAGTAAACCTGAAGTGAAGCATCGGAATCTATAACTAGTGTCACAGGAATGGTTCAAAACATAACCAGTAAAAATAGTCAGTTTCTTTGTACTTAAGTCGCTCATTGTGCATTTTGTATTTAATTAAGATTCAATTTCTGTGTTTCATCGTCAATAATAAGGTCAGAGCGATAGAGTACGCCTGAAGTGAAGCATCGGAATCTATAACTAGTGCCACAGGAATGGTTCAAAACAAAGACAGTAAGAAGAGTCAGTCTTCTTGTACTTAAGTCGGCATTGAGCCTTTTGTATTAAATTAAGATGCAATTTCTGTGTGTCATCGTCAATAAGAAGCTCAGAGGGATACAGTAAACGCGAAGTGAAGCATCGGAATCAATAAGTAGTGTCACATTAATGGTTCAAAACATAGACAGTAAGAAGAGTCAGTTTTCTTGTACTTAAGTCTGCATTGTGCCTTTTGTATTAAATTCCGATGCAATTTCTATGATTCATCGTCAATAAGAAGGTCACAGGGATACAGTAAACCTGAAGTGAAGCATCGGAATCTATAACTAGTGTCACAGGAATGGTTCAAAACATAACCAATAAAAAGAGTCAGTTTCTTTGTACTTAATTCGCTCATTGTGCATTTTGTATTTAATTAAGATTCAAATTCTGTGTTTCATGGTCAATACGAAGGTCAGAGGGATACAGTAAACCTGAAGTGAAGCATTGGAATCTATAACTAGTGTCACAGAAATGGTTCAAAACATTAACAGCAAGAAGAGCCAGTCTTCTTGTACTTGAGTCGGCATTGTGCCTTTGGTATTTAATTCCGATGAAATTTCTGTGTTTGATCGTCAATAAGAAGGTCAGAGGGATACAGTAAACCTGAAGTGAAGCATCGGAAACTATAACTAGTGTCAGAGGAATAGTTCAAACCATAAACAGTGAGAAGAGTCAGTCTTCTTGTACTTAAGTCGGCATTGTGCCTTTTGTATAAAATGCCGATGCAATATCTGTGTTTCATCGTCAATAAGGTCAGCTGGGTACAGTAAACCTGAAGTGAAGCTTCGGAATCTATAACTAGTGTCACAGGAATGGTTCAAAACATAGGCAATAAGAAGAGCCAGTCTTCTTGTACTTGAGTCGGCATTGTGCCTTTTGTATTTAATTCCGATGAAATTTCTGTGTTTGATCGTCAATAAGAAGGACAGAGAGATACAGTAAACCTGAAGTGAAGCATTGGAATCTATAAATAGTGTCACAGGAATGGTTCAAAACATAGACAGTAAGAAGAGTCAGTCTTCTTGTACTTAAGTCGGCATTGTGCCTTTTGTATTTAATTCCGATGCAGTTTCTGTGTTTCATCGTCAATAAGAAGGCCAGAGGGATACAGTAAAACTGGTGTGAAGCATCGGAATGTATAACTAGTGTCATAGGAATGGTTCAAAACATAGACAGTAAGAAGAGTCAGTCTTCTTGTACTTAAGTAAGCATTGTGCCTTTTGTATTCAATTCCGATGCAATTTCTGTGTTTCATCGTCAATAAGAAGGTCCAAGGGATACAGTGAACCTGAAGTTAAGCATCGGCATCTATAACTAGTGCCACAGGAATGGTTGAAATCATAGACAGTAAGAAGAGCCAGTCTTCTTGTACTTGAGTCGGCATTGTGCCTTTTGTATTTAATTCCGATCAATTTTCTGTGTATGATCGTCAATAAGAAGGTCAGAGGGATACAGTAAAAATGAAGTGAAGCATCGGAATCTATAACTAGTGTCATAGGAATGGTTCAAATCATAGACAGTAAGAAGAGTCAGTTTTCTTGCACTTAAGTCGGCATTGTGCCTTTTGTATTTAATTAAGATGCAATTTCTGTGTTTTATCGTCAATAAGAAGGTCAGAGGGATACAGTCAACCTGAAGTGAAGCATCGGAATCAATAACTAGTGTCACAGGAAAGGTTCAAAGCATAGACAGTAAGAAGAGTCAGTCCTCTTGCACTTGAGTCGGCATTGTGCCTGTTGTATTTCATTCCGATGCAATTTCTGTGTTTCATCGTCAATAAGAAGGTCTGAGGGATACAGTAAACCTGAAGTGAAGCATCGGAATCTATAACTAGTGACATCCGAATGGTTCAAAACGTAGACAATAGAAAGAGTCAGTCTTCTTGTACTTCACTCGGCATTGACCTTTTGTATTTAATTCCGATGCAATTTTTGTGCTTCATCGTCAATAAGAAGGTCAGGGGGATACAGTAAACCTGAATTGAAGCATCGGAATCTATAACTAGTGTCACAGGTATGGTTAGAAACATAGACGGTAAGAAGAGTCAGTTTTCTTGTACTTAAGTCTGCATTGTGCCTTTTGTATTAAATTCCGATGCAATTTCTATGATTCATCGTCAATAAGAAGGACACAGGGATACAGTAAACCTGAAGTGAAGCATCGGAATCTATAACTAGTGTCACAGGAATGGTTCAAAACATAACCAGTAAGAAGAGTCAGTTTTTTTGTACTTAAGTCGCTCATTGTGCATTTTGTATTTAATTAAGATTCAATTTCTGTGTTTCATCGTCAATAGTAAGGTCAGAGCGATACAGTACGCCTGAAGTGAAGCATCGGAATCTGTAACTAGTGGCACAGGAATGGTTCAAAACAAAGACAGTAAGAAGAGTCAGTCTTCTTGTACTTAAGTCGGCATTGTGCCTTTTGTATTTAATTAAGATGCAATTTCTGTGTTTCTTCGTCAATAAGAAGGTGAAAGGGATACAGTAACCCTGAAGTGAAGCATCGGAATCTATAATTAGTGTCACAGGAATGGTTCAAAACATAGACAGTAAGAAGAGACAGTCTTCTTGTACTTAAGTCGGCATTGTGCCTTTTGTATATAATTCCGATGCAATTTCTGCGTTTCATCGTCAATAAGAAGCTCAGAGGGAAACAGTAAACGAGAAGTGAAGCATCGGAATCAATAAGTAGTGCCACATTAATGGTTCAAAACATAGACAGTAAGAAGAGTCAGTTTTCTTGTGCTTAAGTCGGCATTGTGCCTTTTGTATGTAATTCCGATGCAATTTCTGTGTTTCATCGTCAATAAGACGGTCAGAGGGATACAGTAATCCTGAAGTGAGGCATCGGAATCTATAACTAGTGTCACTGGAATGGTTCAAAACATAGACAGTAAGAAGAGTCAGTCTTCTTGTACTTAAGTCGGCATTGTGCCTTTTGTATTTAATTCCGAAGCAGTTTCTGTGTTTCATCGTCAATAAGAAGGCCAGAGGGATACAGTAAAACTGGTGTGAAGCATCGGAATGTATAACTAGTGTCATAGGAATGGTTCAAAACATAGACAGTAAGAAGAGTCAGTCTTCTTGTACTTAAGTAAGCATTGTGCCTTTTGTATTCAATTCCGATGCAATTTCTGTGTTTCATCGTCAATAAGAAGGTCCAAGGGATACAGTGAACCTGAAGTTAAGCATCGGTATCTATAACTAGTGCCACAGGAATGGTTGAAATCATAGACAGTAAGAAGAGCCAGTCTTCTTGTACTTGAGTCGGCATTGTGCCTTTTGTATTTAATTCCGATCAATTTTCTGTGTATGATCGTCAATAAGAAGGTCAGAGGGATACAGTAAAAATGAAGTGAAGCATCGGAATCTATAACTAGTGTCATAGGAATGGTTCAAATCATAGACAGTAAGAAGAGTCAGTTTTCTTGCACTTAAGTTGGCATTGTGCCTTTTGTATTTAATTAAGATGCAATTTCTGTGTTTTATCGTCAATAAGAAGGTCAGAGGGATACAGTCAACCTGAAGTGAAGCATCGGAATCAATAACTAGTGTCACAGGAAAGGTTCACAGCATAGACAGTAAGAAGAGTCAGTCCTCTTGCACTTGAGTCGGCATTGTGCCTGTTGTATTTCATTCCGATGCAATTTCTGTGTTTCATCGTCAATAAGAAGGTCTGAGGGATACAGTAAACCTGAAGTGAAGCGTCGGAATCTATAACTAGTGACACCAGAATGGTTCAAAACGTAGACAATAGTAAGAGTCAGTCTTCTTGTACTTCACTCGGCATTGTGCCTTTTGTATTTAATTCCGATGCAATTTTTGTGCTTCATCGTCAATAAGAAGGTCAGGGGGATACAGTAAACCTGAATTGAAGCATCGGAATCTATAACTAGTGTCACAGGTATGGTTCAAAACATAGACGGTAAGAAGAGTCAGTTTTCTTGTACTTAAGTCTGCATTGTGCCTTTTGTATTAAATTCCGATGCAATTTCTATGATTCATCGTCAATAAGAAGGTCACAGGGATACAGTAAACCTGAAGTGAAGCATCGGAATCTATAACTAGTGTCACAGGAATGGTTCAAAACATAACCAGTAAGAAGAGTCAGTTTTTTTGTACTTAAGTCGCTCATTGTGCATTTTGTATTTAATTAAGATTCAATTTCTGTGTTTCATCGTCAATAATAAGGTCAGAGCGATACAGTACGCCTGAAGTGAAGCATCGGAATCTGTAACTAGTGGCACAGGAATGGTTCAAAACAAAGACAGTAAGAAGAGTCAGTCTTCTTGTACTTAAGTCGGCATTGTGCCTTTTGTATTTAATTAAGATGCAATTTCTGTGTTTCTTCGTCAATAAGAAGGTGAAAGGGATACAGTAACCCTGAAGTGAAGCATCGGAATCTATAACTAGTGTCACAGGAATGGTTCAAAACATAGACAGTAAGAAGAGACAGTCTTCTTGTACTTAAGTCGGCATTGTGCCTTTTGTATATAATTCCGATGCAATTTCTGCGTTTCATCGTCAATAAGAAGCTCAGAGGGATACAGTAAACGAGAAGTGAAGCATCGGAATCAATAAGTAGTGCCACATTAATGGTTCAAAACATAGACAGTAAGAAGAGTCAGTTTTCTTGTGCTTAAGTCGGCATTGTGCCTTTTGTATGTAATTCCGATGCAATTTCTGTGTTTCATCGTCAATAAGACGGTCAGAGGGATACAGTAATCCTGAAGTGAGGCATCGGAATCTATAACTAGTGTCACTGGAATGGTTCAAAACATAGACAGTAAGAAGAGTCAGTCTTTTTGTACTTAAGTCGGCATTGTGCTTTTTGTATTTAATTCCGATGCAATTTCTGTGTTTCATGGTCAATACGAAGGTCAGAGGGATACAGTAAACCTGAAGTGAAGCATCGGAATCTACACTCCTGGAAATGGAAAAAAGAACACATTGATACCGGTGTGTCAGACCCACCATACTTGCTCCGGACACTGCGAGAGGGCTGTACAAGCAATGATCACACGCACGGCACAGCAGACACACCAGGAACCGCGGTGTTGGCCGTCGAATGGCGCTAGCTGCCCAGCATTTGTGCACCGCCGCCGTCAGTGTCAGCCAGTTTGCGTGGCATATGGAGCTCCATCGCAGTCTTTAACACTGGTAGCATGCCGCGACAGCGTGGACGTGAACCGTATGTGCAGTTGACGAACTTTGAGCGAGGGCGTATACTGGGCATGCGGGAGGCCGGGTGGACGTACCGCCGAATTGCTCAACACGTGGGGCGTGAGGTCTCCACAGTACATCGATGTTGTCGCCAGTGGTCGGCGGAAGGTGCACGTGCCCGTCGACCTGGGACCGGACCGCAGCGACGCACGGATGCACGCCAAGACCGTAGGATCCTACGCAGTGCCGTAGGGGACCGCACCGCCACTTCCCAGTAAATTAGGGACACTGTTGCTCCTGGGGTATCGGCGAGGACCATTCGCGACCGTCTCCATGAGGCTGGGCTACGGTCCCGCACACCGTTAGGCCGTCTTCCGCTCACGCCCCAACATCGTGCAGCCCGCCTCCAGTGGTGTCGCGACAGGCGTGAATGGAGGGACGAATGGAGACGTGTCGTCTTCAGCGATGAGAGTCGCTTCTGCCTTGGTGCCAATGATGGTCGTATGCGTGTTTGCCGCCGTGCAGGTGAGCGCCACAATCAGGACTACATACGACCGAGGCACACAGGGCCAACACCCGGCATCATGGTGTAGGGAGCGATCTCCTACACTGGCCGTACACCACTGGTGATCGTCGAGGGGACACTGAATAGTGCACGGTACATCCAAACCGTCATCGAACCCATCGTTCTACCATTCCTAGACCGGCAAGGGAACTTGCTGTTCCAACAGGACAATGCTCGTCCGCATGTATCCCGTGCCACCCAACGTGCTCTAGAAGGTGTAAGTCAACTACCCTGGCCAGCAAGATCTCCGGATCTGTCCCCCATTGAGCATGTTTGGGACTGGATGAAGCGTCGTCTCACGCGGTCTGCACGTCCAGCACGAACGCTGGTCCAACTGAGGCGCCAGGTGGAAATGGCATGGCAAGCCGTTCAACAGGACTACATCCAGCATCTCTACGATCGTCTCCATGGGAGAATAGCAGCCTGCATTGCTGCGAAAGGTGGATATACACTGTACTAGTGCCGACATTTTGCATGCTCTGTTGCCTGTGTCTATGTGCCTGTGGTTCTGTCAGTGTGATCATGTGATGTATCTGGCCCCAGGAATGTGTCAATAAAGTTTCCCCTTCCTGGGACAAAGAATTCACAGTGTTCTTATTTCAATTTCCAGGAGTGTATAACTAGTGTCACAGGATTGGTTCAAAACATAGACAGTAAGAGGGGTCAGTCTTCTTGTACTTAAGTCGGCATAGTGCCTTTTGTATTTAATTCCGATGCAATATCTGTGTTTCTTCGTCAATAAGAAGGTCAGAGGGATACAGTAAATCCGAAGTGAAGCATCGGAATCTATAACTAGTGTCAGAGAAATGGTTCAAAAAATTAACAGCAAGAAGAGCCAGTCTTTTGGACTTGAGTCGGCAATGTGCCTTTTGTATTTAATTCCGATGAAATTTCTGTGTTTGATCGTCAATAAGAAGGTCAGAGGGATACAGTAAACCTGAAGTGAAGCATCGGAAACTACAACTAGTGTCAGAGGAATAGTTCAAACCATAGACAGTAAGAAGAGTCGGTGTTCTTGTACTGAAGCCGGCATTGTGCCTTTTGTATTTAATTAAGATGCAATTTCTGTGTTTCATCGTCAATAAGAAGGTCAGAGGTATACAGTAAACCAGAAGTGAAGCATCGGAATTTATAACTAGTGTCACAGGAATGGTTCAAAGCATAGACAGTGGGAAGAGTCAGTCTTCTTGTACTTAAGTCGGCATTGTGCCTTTTGTATAAAATGCCGATGCAATATCTGTGTTTCATCGTCAATAAGGTCAGCTGGGTACAGTAAACCTGAAGTGAAGCTTCGGAATCTATAACTAGTGTCACAGGAATGGTTCAAATTATAGGCAATAAGAAGAGCCAGTCTTCTTGTACTTGAATCGGCATTGTGCCTTTTGTATTTAATTCCGATGAAATTTCTGTGTTTGATCGTCAATAAGAAGGACAGAGGGATACAGTAAACCTGAAGTGAATCATCGGAATCTATAACTAGTGTCACAGGAATGTTTCAAATCATAGTCAGTAAGAAGAGTCAGTCTTCTTGTACTTAAGTCGGCATTGTGGCTTTTGTATTTAATTCCGATGCAGTTTCTGTGTTTCATCGTCAATAAGAAGGCCAGAGGGATACAGTAAAACTGGAGTGAAGCATCGGAATGTATAACTAGTGTCACAGGAATGGTTCAAAACATAGACAGTAAGGAGAGTCAGTCTTCTTGTACTTAAGTAAGCATTGTGCCTTTTGTATTCAATTCCGATGCAATTTCTGTGTTTCATCGTCAGTAAGAAGGGCAGAGGGATACAGTAAAAATGAAGTGAAGCATCGGATTCTATAACTAGTGTCATAGGAATGGTTCAAAACATAGACAGTAAGAAGAGTCAGTTTTCTTGCACTTAAGTCGGCATTATGCCTTTTGTATTTAATTAAGAAGCAATTTCTGTGTTTTATCGTCAATAAGAAGGTCAGAGGGATACAGTCAACCTGAAGTGAAGCATCGGAATCAATAACTAGTGTCACAGGAAAGGTTCAAAGCATAGACAGTAAGAAGAGTCAGTCTTCTTGTACTTAAGTCGGCATTGTGCCTTTTGTATATAATTCCGATGCAATTTCTGCGTTTCATCGTCAACAAGAAGCTCATGTTATACAGTAATCCTGAGGTGAAGCATCGGAATCTATAACTAGTGTCACAGGAATGGTTCAAATCATAGACAATAAGAAGAGCTAGTCTTCTTGTACTTGAGTCGGCATTGTGCCTTTTGTATTTAATAGCGATCAAATTTCTGTCTTTGATCGTCGATAAGAAGGTCAGAGGGATACAGTAATAATGAAGTGAAGCATCGGAATCGATAACTAGTGTCATAGGAATGGTTCAAAGCATAGACAGTAAGAAGAGTCAGTCTTCTTGTACTTATGTCGGCATTGTGCCTTTTGTACTTAATTAAGATGCAATTTCTGTGTTTCATCGTCAATAAGAAGGTCAGAGGGATGCAGTCAACCTGAAGTGAAGCATCGGAATCAATAACTTGTGTCACAGGAAAGGTTCAAAGCATAGACAGTAAGAAGAGTCTGACTTCTTGTACTCAAGTCGGCATTGTGCCTTTTGTATATAATTCCGATGCAATTTCTGTGTTTTGTCGTCAATAAGAATATCAGAGGGATACAGTAAACCTGAAGTGAAGCAACGGAATCTATAACTAGTGTCACAGGAATGGTTCAAATCATAGGCAGTAAGAAGAGCCAGTCTTCATGTACTTGAGTCGGAATTATGCCTTTTGTATTTAATTCCGATGCAATTTTTGTGTTTCATCGTCATTAAGAAGGTCTGAGTGATACAGTAAACCTGAAGTGAAGCATCGGAATCTGTAACTAGTGTCACCGGAATGGTTCAAATCGTAGACAATAGAAAGTGTCAGTTTCTTGTACTTCACTCGGCGTTGTGCCTTTTGTATTTAATTCCGATGCAATTTCTGTTTTTCATCGTCAATAAGAAGGTCAGGGGGATACAGCAAACCTGAAGTGAAGCATCGGAATCTATAGCTAGTGTCACAGGAATGGTTAAAAACATAGACAGTAGGAAGAGTCAGTTTTCTTGTACTTAAGTCGGCATTGTGCCTTTTGTATTTAATTCCGATGCAATTTCTGTGTTTCATCGTCAATAAGAAGGCCCAATGGATACAGTAAACCTGAAGTGAAGCATCGTAATCTAAAACTGGTCTCACAGGAAAGGTACAAAACATAGACGGTAAGAAGAGCCCGTCTTCTTGATCTTAAGTCGGCATTGTGCTTTTTGTATTTAATTCCGATGCAATTTCTGTGTTTCATCGTCAATAAGAAGGTCCAAGGGATACAGTAAACCGGGAGTGAAGCATCGGAATCTATAACTACTGTCACAGGAATGGTTCAAAACATAGGCAGTAGGAAGAGTCAGTCTTCTTGTACATAAGTCTGCATTGTGCCGTTTGTATTTTATTCCGATGCAACTTCTGTGTTTCATCGTCAATGTGAAGGTCTGAGGGATACAGTAAACCTGATGTGAAGCATCGGAATCTATAACTATGTGTCATAGGAATGGTTCAAACATAGACAGTAAGAAGAGTCAGTCTTCTTGTACTTAAGTCGGCATTGTGATTTTTGTATTTAATTCCGATGCAATTTCTGTGTTTCATCGTCAATAAAAAGGTCCAAGGGATACAGTAAACCTGTAGTGAAGCCTCGGAATCTATAACTAGTTTCACAGGAATGGTTCCCATCATAGTCAGTAAGAAGAGTCAGTCTTCTTGTACATAAGTCGGCATTGCGCCTTTTGTATTTAATTCCGATGCAATTTCAGTGTTTCATCGTCAATAAGAAGGTCCAAGGGATACAGTAAACCTGGAGTGAAGCATCAGAATCCATAACTACTGTCACAGGAATGGTTCAAAGCATAGACACGAAGAAGAGTCAGTCTTCTTGTACTTAAGTCGGCAATGTGCCTTTTGTATTTATCCCGATGCAGTTTCTGTGTTAATCGTCAATACGACGGTCAGGGGGATACAGTAAATCTGAAGTGAAGCATCGGAATCGATAACTAGTGTCATAGGAATGGTTCAAAGCATAGACAGTAAGAAGAGTCAGTCCTCTTGCACTTAAGTCGGCATTATGCCTTTTGTATTTAATTAAGATGCAATTTCTGTGTTTCATCGTCAATAAGAAGGTCAGAGGGATACAGTCAACCTGAAGTGAAGCATCGGAATCAATAACTTGTGTCACAGGAAAGGTTCAAAGCATAGACAGTAAGAAGAGTCTGACTTCTTGTACTTAAGTCGGCATTGTGCCTTTTGTATATAATTCCGATGCAATTTCTGTGTTTCGTCGTCAATAAGAATATCAGAGGGATACAGTAAACCTGAAGTGAAGCATCGGAATCTATAACTACTGTCACAGGAATGGTTCAAAACATAGACAGTAAGAAGAGCCAGTCTTCATGTACTTGAGTCGGCATTGTGCCTTTTGTATAAAATTCCGATGCAATTTCTGTGTTTCATCGTCAATACGAAGGTCAGAGGGATACAGTAAACCTGAAGTGAAGCATTGGAATCTATAACTAGTGTCACAGAAATGGTTCAAAACATTAACAGCAAGAACAGCCAGTCTTCTTGTACTTGAGTCGGCATTGTGCATTTTGTATTTAATTCCGATGAAATTTCTGTGTTTGATCGTCAATAAGAAGGTCAGAGGGATACAGTAAACCTGAAGTGAAGCATCGGAAACAATAACTAGTGTCAGAGGAATAGTTCAAACCATAGACAGTAAGAAGAGTCAGTCTTCTTGTACTTAAGTCGGCATTGTGCCTTTTGTATAAAATGTCGATGCAATATCTGTGTTTCATCGTCAATAAGGTCAGCTGGGTACAGTAATCCTGAAGTGAAGCTTCGGAATCTATAACTAGTGTCACAGGAATGGTTCAAAACATAGGCAATAAGAAGAGCCAGTCTTCTTGTACTTAATTCGGCATTGTGCCTTTTGTACTTAATTCCGATGAAATTTCTGTGTTTGATCGTCAATAAGAAGGACAGAGAGATACAGTAAACCTGAAGTGAAGCATTGGAATCTATAAATAGTTTCACTGGAATGGTTCAAAACATAGACAGTAAGAAGAGTCAGTCTTCTTGTACTTAAGTCGGCATTGTGCCTTTTGTATTTAATTCCGATGCAGTTTCTGTGTTTCATCGTCAATAAGAAGGCCAGAGGGATACAGTAAAACTGGTGTGAAGCATCGGAATGTATAACTAGTGTCACAGGAATGGTTCAAAACATAGACAGTAAGAAGAGTCAGCCTTCTTGTACTACAGTAAGCATTGTGCCTTTTGTATTCAATTCCGATGCAATTTCTGTGTTTCATCGTCAATAAGAAGGTCCAAGGGATACAGTGAACCTGAAGTTAAGCATCGGCATCTATAACTAGTGCCACAGGAATGGTTGAAATCATAGACAGTAAGAAGAGCCAGTCTTCTTGTACTTGAGTCGGCATTGTGCCTTTTGTATTTAATTCCGATCAATTTTCTGTGTATGATCGTCAATAAGAAGGTCAGAGGGATACAGTAAACCTGAAGTGAAGCATCGGAATCTATAACTAGTGACACCGGAATGGTTCAAAACGTAGACAATAGAAAGAGTCACTCTTCTTGTACTTCACTCGGCATTGTGCCTTTTCTATTTGATTCCGATGCAATTTTTGTGCTTCATCGTCAATAAGAAGGTCAGGGGGATACAGTAAACCTGAATTGAAGCATCGGAATCTATAACTAGTGTCACAGGAATGGTTCAAAACATAGACAGTAAGAAGAGTCAGTTTTCTTGTACTTAAGTCTGCATTGTGCCTTTTGTATTAAATTCCGATGCAATTTCTATGATTCATCGTCAATAAGAAGGTCACAGGGATACAGTAAACCTGCAGTGTAGCATCGGAATCTATAACTAGTGTCACAGGAATGGTTCAAAACGTAACCAGTAAGAAGAGTCAGTTTTTTTGTACTTAAGTCGCTCATTGTGCATTTTGTATTTAATTAAGATTCAATTTCTGTGTTTAATCGTCAATAATAAGGTCAGAGCGATACAGTACGCCTGAAGTGAAGCATCGGAATCTGTAACTAGTGGCACAGGAATGGTTCAAAACAAAGACAGTAAGAAGAGTCAGTTTTTTTGTACTTAAGTCGCTCATTGTGCATTTTGTATTTAATTAAGATGCAATTTCTGTGTTTCTTCGTCAATAAGAAGGTGAGAGGGATACAGTAACCCTGAAGTGAAGCATCGGAATCTATAACTAGTGTCACAGGAATGGTTCAAAACATAACCAGTAAGAAGAGTCAGTTTTTTTGTACTTAAGTCGCTCATTGTGCATTTTGTATTTAATTAAGATGCAATTTCTGTGTTTCTTCGTCAATAAGAAGGTGAAAGGGATACAGTAACCCTGAAGTGAAGCATCGGAATCTATAACTAGTGTCACAGGAATGGTTCAAAACATAGACAGTAAGAAGAGACAGTCTTCTTGTACTTAAGTCGGCATTGTGCCTTTTGTATATAATTCCGATGCAATTTCTGCGTTTCATCGTCAATAAGAAACTCAGAGGGATACAGTAAACGAGAAGTGAAGCATCGGAATCAATAAGTAGTGCCACATTAATGGTTCAAAACGTAGACAGTAAGAAGAGTCAGTTTTCTTGTGCTTAAGTCGGCATTGTGCCTTTTGTATGTAATTCCGATGCAATTTCTGTGTTTCATCGTCAATAAGACGGTCAGAGGGATACAGTAATCCTGAAGTGAGGCATCGGAATCTATAACTAGTGTCACTGGAATGGTTCAAAACATAGACAGTAAGAAGAGTCAGTCTTTTTGTACTTAAGTCGGCATTGTGCTTTTTGTATTTAATTCCGATGCAATTTCTGTGTTTCATGGTCAATACGAAGGTCAGAGGGATACTGTAAACCTGAAGTGAAGCATCGGAATCTACACTCCTGGAAATGGAAAAAAGAACACATTGATACCGGTGTGTCAGACCCACCATACTTGCTCCGGACACTGCGAGAGGGCTGTACAAGCAATGATCACACGCACGGCACAGCAGACACACCAGGAACCGCGGTGTTGGCCGTCGAATGGCGCTAGCTGCACAGCATTTGTGCACCGCCGCCGTCAGTGTCAGCCAGTTTGCCGTGGCATACGGAGCTCCATCGCAGTCTTTAACACTGGTAGCATGCCGCGACAGCGTGGACGTGAACCGTATGTGCAGTTGACGAACTTTGAGCGAGGGCGTATACTGGGCATGCGGGAGGCCGGGTGGACGTACCGCCGAATTGCTCAACACGTGGGGCGTGAGGTCTCCACAGTACATCGATGTTGTCGCCAGTGGTCGGCGGAATTTGCACGTGCCCGTCGACCTGGGACCGGACCGCAGCGACGCACGGATGCACGCCAAGACCGTAGGATCCTACGCAGTGCCGTAGGGGACCGCACCGCCACTTCCCAGTAAATTAGGGACACTGTTGCTCCTGGGGTATCGGCGAGGACCATTCGCGACCGTCTCCATGAAGCTGGGCTACGGTCCCGCACACCGTTAGGCCGTCTTCCGCTCACGCCCCAACATCGTTCAGCCCGCCTCCAGTGGTGTCGCGACAGGCGTGAATGGAGGGACGAATGGAGACGTGTCGTCTTCAGCGATGAGAGTCGCTTCTGCCTTGGTGCCAATGATGGTCGTATGCGTGTTTGGCGCCGTGCAGGTGAGCGCCACAATCAGGACTACATACGACCGAGGCACACAGGGCCAACACCCGGCATCATGGTGTAGGGAGCGATCTCCTACACTGGCCGTACACCACTGGTGATCGTCGAGGGGACACTGAATAGTGCACGGTACATCCAAACCGTCATCGAACCCATCGTTCTACCATTCCTAGACCGGCAAGGGAACTTGCTGTTCCAACAGGACAATGCTCGTCCGCATGTATCCCGTGCCACCCAACGTGCTCTAGAAGGTGTAAGTCAACTACCCTGGCCAGCAAGATCTCCGGATCTGTCCCCCATTGAGCATGTTTGGGACTGGATGAAGCGTCGTCTCACGCGGTCTGCACGTGCAGCACGAACGCTGGTCCAACTGAGGCGCCAGGTGGAAATGGCATGGCAAGCCGTACAACAGGACTACATCCAGCATCTCTACGATCGTCTCCATGGGAGAACAGCAGCCTGCATTGCTGCGAAAGGTGGATATACACTGTACTAGTGCCGACATTTTGCATGCTCTGTTGCCTGTGTCTATGTGCCTGTGGTTCTGTCAGTGTGATCATGTGATGTATCTGGCCCCAGGAATGTGTCAATAAAGTTTCCCCTTCCTGGGACAATGAATTCACAGTGTTCTTATTTCAATTTCCAGGAGTGTATAACTAGTGTCACAGGATTGGTTCAAAACATAGACAGTAAGAAGGGTCAGTCTTCTTGTACTTAAGTCGGCATAGTGCCTTTTGTATTTAATTGCGATGCAATATCTGTGTTTCTTCGTCAATAAGAAGGTCAAAGGGATACAGTAAATCCGAAGTGAAGCATCGGAATCTATAACTAGTGTCACAGAAATGGTTCAAAACATTAACAGCAAGAAGAGCCAGTCTTTTGGACTTGAGTCGGCAATGTGCCTTTTGTATTTAATTCCGATGAAATTTCTGTGTTTGATCGTCAATAAGAAGGTCAGAGGGATACAGTAAACCTGAAGTGAAGCATCGGAAACTACAACTAGTGTCAGAGGAATAGTTCAAACCATAGACAGTAAGAAGAGTCAGTGTTCTTGTACTGAAGCCGGCATTGTGCCTTTTGTATTTAATTAAGATGCAATTTTTGTGTTTCATCGTCAATAAGAAGGTCAGAGGTATACAGTAAACCAGAAGTGAAGCATCGGAATTTATAACTAGTGTCACAGGAATGGTTCAAAGCATAGACAGTGGGAAGAGTCAGTCTTCTTGTACTTAAGTCGGCATTGTGCCTTTTGTATAAAATGCCGATGCAATATCTGTGTTTCATCGTCAATAAGGTCAGCTGGGTACAGTAAACCTGAAGTGAAGCTTCGGAATCTATAACTAGTGTCACTGGAATGGTTCAAAACATAGACAGTAAGAAGAGTCAGTCTTTTTGTACTTAAGTCGGCATTGTGCTTTTTGTATTTAATTCCGATGCAATTTCTGTGTTTCATGGTCAATACGAAGGTCAGAGGGATACTGTAAACCTGAAGTGAAGCATCGGAATCTACACTCCTGGAAATGGAAAAAAGAACACATTGATACCGGTGTGTCAGACCCACCATACTTGCTCCGGACACTGCGAGAGGGCTGTACAAGCAATGATCACACGCACGGCACAGCAGACACACCAGGAACCGCGGTGTTGGCCGTCGAATGGCGCTAGCTGCACAGCATTTGTGCACCGCCGCCGTCAGTGTCAGCCAGTTTGCCGTGGCATACGGAGCTCCATCGCAGTCTTTAACACTGGTAGCATGCCGCGACAGCGTGGACGTGAACCGTATGTGCAGTTGACGAACTTTGAGCGAGGGCGTATACTGGGCATGCGGGAGGCCGGGTGGACGTACCGCCGAATTGCTCAACACGTGGGGCGTGAGGTCTCCACAGTACATCGATGTTGTCGCCAGTGGTCGGCGGAATTTGCACGTGCCCGTCGACCTGGGACCGGACCGCAGCGACGCACGGATGCACGCCAAGACCGTAGGATCCTACGCAGTGCCGTAGGGGACCGCACCGCCACTTCCCAGTAAATTAGGGACACTGTTGCTCCTGGGGTATCGGCGAGGACCATTCGCGACCGTCTCCATGAAGCTGGGCTACGGTCCCGCACACCGTTAGGCCGTCTTCCGCTCACGCCCCAACATCGTTCAGCCCGCCTCCAGTGGTGTCGCGACAGGCGTGAATGGAGGGACGAATGGAGACGTGTCGTCTTCAGCGATGAGAGTCGCTTCTGCCTTGGTGCCAATGATGGTCGTATGCGTGTTTGGCGCCGTGCAGGTGAGCGCCACAATCAGGACTACATACGACCGAGGCACACAGGGCCAACACCCGGCATCATGGTGTAGGGAGCGATCTCCTACACTGGCCGTACACCACTGGTGATCGTCGAGGGGACACTGAATAGTGCACGGTACATCCAAACCGTCATCGAACCCATCGTTCTACCATTCCTAGACCGGCAAGGGAACTTGCTGTTCCAACAGGACAATGCTCGTCCGCATGTATCCCGTGCCACCCAACGTGCTCTAGAAGGTGTAAGTCAACTACCCTGGCCAGCAAGATCTCCGGATCTGTCCCCCATTGAGCATGTTTGGGACTGGATGAAGCGTCGTCTCACGCGGTCTGCACGTGCAGCACGAACGCTGGTCCAACTGAGGCGCCAGGTGGAAATGGCATGGCAAGCCGTACAACAGGACTACATCCAGCATCTCTACGATCGTCTCCATGGGAGAACAGCAGCCTGCATTGCTGCGAAAGGTGGATATACACTGTACTAGTGCCGACATTTTGCATGCTCTGTTGCCTGTGTCTATGTGCCTGTGGTTCTGTCAGTGTGATCATGTGATGTATCTGGCCCCAGGAATGTGTCAATAAAGTTTCCCCTTCCTGGGACAATGAATTCACAGTGTTCTTATTTCAATTTCCAGGAGTGTATAACTAGTGTCACAGGATTGGTTCAAAACATAGACAGTAAGAAGGGTCAGTCTTCTTGTACTTAAGTCGGCATAGTGCCTTTTGTATTTAATTGCGATGCAATATCTGTGTTTCTTCGTCAATAAGAAGGTCAAAGGGATACAGTAAATCCGAAGTGAAGCATCGGAATCTATAACTAGTGTCACAGAAATGGTTCAAAACATTAACAGCAAGAAGAGCCAGTCTTTTGGACTTGAGTCGGCAATGTGCCTTTTGTATTTAATTCCGATGAAATTTCTGTGTTTGATCGTCAATAAGAAGGTCAGAGGGATACAGTAAACCTGAAGTGAAGCATCGGAAACTACAACTAGTGTCAGAGGAATAGTTCAAACCATAGACAGTAAGAAGAGTCAGTGTTCTTGTACTGAAGCCGGCATTGTGCCTTTTGTATTTAATTAAGATGCAATTTTTGTGTTTCATCGTCAATAAGAAGGTCAGAGGTATACAGTAAACCAGAAGTGAAGCATCGGAATTTATAACTAGTGTCACAGGAATGGTTCAAAGCATAGACAGTGGGAAGAGTCAGTCTTCTTGTACTTAAGTCGGCATTGTGCCTTTTGTATAAAATGCCGATGCAATATCTGTGTTTCATCGTCAATAAGGTCAGCTGGGTACAGTAAACCTGAAGTGAAGCTTCGGAATCTATAACTAGTGTCACAGGAATGGTTCAAATTATAGGCAATAAGAAGAGCCAGTCTTCTTGTACTTGAGTCGGCATTGTGCCTTTTGTATTTAATTCCGATGCAGTTTCTGTGTTTCATCGTCAATAAGAAGGCCAGAGGGATACAGTAAAACTGGAGTGAAGCATCGGAATGTATAACTAGTGTCACAGGAATGGTTCAAAACATAGACAGTAAGAAGAGTCAGTCTTCTTGTACTTAAGTAAGCATTGTGCCTTTGTATTCAATTCCGATGCAATTTCTGTGTTTCATCGTCAATAAGAAGGGCAGAGGGATACAGTAAAAATGAAGTGAAGCTTCGGAATCTATAACTAGTGTCATAGGAATGGTTCAAAACATAGACAGTAAGAAGAGTCAGTTTTCTTGCACTTAAGTCGGCATTGTGCCTTTTGTATTTAATTAAGAAGCAATTTCTGTGTTTTATCGTCAATAAGAAGGACAGAAGGATACAGTCAACCTGAAGTGAAGCATCGGAATCAATAACTAGTGTCACAGGAAAGGTTCAAAGCATAGACAGTAAGAAGAGCCAGTCTTCATGTACTTGAGTCGGCATTGTGCCTTGTGTATTTAATCCCGATGCAATTTCTGTGTTTCATCGTCAATAAGAAGGTCTGAGGGATACAGTAAACCTGAAGTGAAGCATCGGAATCTATAACTAGTGTCACCGGAATGGTTCAAAACGTAGACAATAGAAAGAGTCAGTCTTCTTGTACTTTACTCGGCATTGTGCCTTTTGTATATAATTCCGATGCAATTTCTGCGTTTCATCGTCAACAAGAAGCTCATGGGATACAGTAATCCTGAGGTGAAGCATCGGAATCTATAACTAGTGTCACAGGAATGGTTCAAATCATAGACAGTAAGAAGAGCTAGTCTTCTTGTACTTGAGTCGGCATTGTGCCTTTTGTATTTAATAGCGATCAATTTTCTGTGTTTGATCGTCGATAAGAGGGTCAGAGGGATACAGTAATAATGAAGTGAAGCATCGGAATCGATAACTAGTGTCATAGGAATGGTTCAAAGCATAGACAGTAAGAAGAGTCAGTCTTCTTGTACTTAAGTCGGCATTGTGCCTTTTGTATTTAATTAAGATGCAATTTCTGTGTTTCATCGTCAATAAGAAGGTCAGAGGGATGCAGTCAACCTGAAGTGAAGCATCGGAATCAATAACTTGTGTCACAGGAAAGGTTCAAAGCATAGACAGTAAGAAGAGTCTGACTTCTTGTACACAAGTCGGCATTGTGCCTTTTGTATATAATTCCGATGCAATTTCTGTGTTTTGTCGTCAATAAGAATATCAGAGGGATACAGTAAACCTGAAGTGAAGCATCGGAATCTATAACTAGTGTCACAGAAATGGTTCAAAACATAAACAGTAAGAAGAGTCAGATTTCTTCTCCTTAAGCCGGCATTGTGCCTTTTGTATAAGATTCCGATGCAATTTCTGTGTTTCATCGTCAATAAGATGGTCAGAGGGATACAGTAAAATTGAACTGAAGCATAGGAAACCATAACTAGTGTCGCAGGAATGGTTCAAAACATATTGAGTAAGAAGAGACAGTCTTCATTTACTTGAGTCGGCATTGTGCCTGTTGTATTTCATTCCGATGCAATTTCTGTGTTTCGTCGTCAATAAGAAGGTCTGAGGGATACAGTAAACCTGAAGTGAAGCATCGGAATCTGTAACTAGTGACACCGGAATGGTTCAAAACGTAGACATTAGAAAGAGTCAGTCTTCTTGTACTTCACTCGGCATTGTGCCTTTTGTATTTAATTAAGATGCAATTTCTGTGTGTCATCGTCAATAAGAAGCTCAGAGGGATACAGTAAACGAGAAGTGAAGCATCGGAATCAATAAGTAGTGTCACATTAATGATTCAAAACATAGACAGTAAGAAGAGTCAGTTTGCTTGTGCTTAAGTCAGCATTGTGCCTTTTATATTTAATTCCGATGCAATTTCTGTGTTTCATCGTCAATAAGACGGTCAGAGGGATACAGTAATCCTGAAGTGAGGCATCGGAATCTATAACTAGTGTCACTGGAATGGTTCAAAACATAGACAGTAAGAAGAGTTAGTCTTTTTGTACTTAAGTCGGCATTGTGCTTTTTGTATTTAATTCCGATGCAATTTCTGTGTTTCATGGTCAATACGAAGGTCAGAGGGATACAGTAAACCTGAAGTGAAGCATCGGAATCTATAACTAGTGTCACAGGATTGGTTCAGAACATAGACAGTAAGAAGGGTCAGTCTTCTTGTACTTATGTCGGCATAGTGCCTTTTGCATTTAATTCCGATGCAATACCTGTGTTTCTTCGTCAATAAGAAGGTCAGAGGGATACAGTAAATCTGAAGTGAAGCATCGGAATCTATAACTAGTGTCACAGAAATGGTTCAAAACATTAACAGCAAGAAGAGCCAGTCTTCTTGTACTTGAGTCGGCATTGTGCCTTTTGTATTTAATTCCGATGAAATTTCTGTGTTTGATCGTCAATAAGAAGGTCAGAGGGATACAGTAAACCAGAAGTGAAGCATCGGAAACTATAACTAATGTCAGAGCAATAGTTCAAACCATAGACAGTAAGAAGAGTCAGTGTTCTTGTACTGAAGTCGGCATTGTGCCTTTTGTATTTAATTAAGATGCAATTTCTGTGTTTCATCGTCAATAAGAATGTCAGAGGTATACAGTAAACCAGACGTGAAGCATCGGAATTTATAACTAGTGTCACAGGAATGTTTCAAAGCATAGACAGTGGGAAGAGTCAGTCTTCTTGTACTTAAATCGGCATTGTGCCTTTTGTATAAAATGCCGATGCAATATCTGTGTTTCATCGTCAATAAGTCAGCTGGGTACAGTAAACCTGAAGTGAAGCTTCGGAATCTATAACTAGTGTCACAGGAATGGTTCAAAACATAGGCAATAAGAAGAGCCAGTCTTCTTGTACTTGAGTCGGCATTGTGCATTTTGTATTTAATTCCGATGAAATTTCTGTGTTTGATCGTCGATATGAAGGACAGAGGGATACAGTAAACCTGAAGTGAAGCATCGGAATCAATAACTAGTGTCACAGGAATGGTTCAAAACATAGACAGTAAGAAGAGTCAGTCTTCTTGTACTTAAGTCGGCATTGTGCCTTTTGTATTTAATTCCGATGCAGTTTCTGTATTTCATCGTCAATAAGAAGGCGAGAGGGATACAGTAAAACTGGTGTGAAGCATCAGAATGTATAACTAGTGTCGCAGGAATGGTTCAATACATAGACAGTAAGAAGAGTCAGTCTTCTTGTACTTAAGTAAGCATTGTGCCTTTTGTATTCAATTCCGATGCAATTTCTGTGTTTCATCGTCAATAAGAAGGTCCATGGGATACAGTGAACCTGAAGTTAAGCATCGGCATCTATAACTAGTGCCACAGGAATGGTTGAAATCATAAACAGTAAGAAGGGCCAGTCTTCTTGTACTTGAGTCGGCATTGTGCCTTTTGTATTTAATTCCGATCAATTTTCTGTGTTTGATCGTCAATAAGAAGGTCAGAGGGATACAGTAAAAATGAAGTGAATATCGAAATCTATAACTAGTGTCATAGGAAAGGTTCAAATCATAGACAGTAAGAAGAGTCAGTTTTCTTGCACTTAAATCTGCATTGTGCCTTTTGTATTTAATTAGGATGCAATTTCTGTGTTTTATCGTCAACAAGAAGGTCAGAGGGATACAGTCAACCTGAAGTGAAGCATCGGAATCAATAACTAGTGTCACAGGAAAGGTTCAAAGCATAGACAGTAAGAAGAGTCAGTCTTCTTGTACTTGAGTCGGCATTGTGCCTGTTGTATTTCATTCCGATGCAATTTCTGTGTTTCATCGTCAATAAGAATGTCTGCGGGATACAGTAAACCTGAAGTGAAGCATCGGAATCTATAACTAGTGACACCGGAATGGTTCAAAACGTAGACAATAGGAAGAGTCAGCCTTCTTGTACTTCACTCGGCATTGTGCTTTTTGTATTTAATTCCGATGCAATTTTTGTGCTTCATCGTCAATAAGAAGGTCAGGGGGATACAGTAAACCTGAAGTGAAGCATCGGAATCTATAACTAGTGTCACAGGAATGGTTCAGAACATAGACAGTAAGAAGAGTCAGTTTTCTTGTACTTAAGTCGGCATTGTGCCTTTTGTATTTAATTCCGATGCAATATCTGTGATACATCGTCAATAAGAAGGTCACAGGGATACAGTAAACCTGAAGTGAAGCGTCGGAATCTATAACTAGTGTCACAGGAATGGTTCAAAACATAAGCAGTAAGAAGAGTCAGTTTATTTGTACTTAATTCGCGCATTTCGCGTTTTGTATTTAATTCCGAAGAAATTTCTGTGTTTGATCGTCAATATGAAGGTCAGAGGGATACAGTAAACCTGAAGTGAAGCATCGGATTCTATAACTAGTGTCACAGGAATGGTTCAAACCATTGACACTAAGAGGAGTCAGTGTTCTTGTACTGAAGTCGGCATTGTGCCTTTTGTATTTAATTAAGATGCAATTTCTGTGTTTCATCGTCAATAATAAGTTCAGAGGGATACAGTACACCTGAAGTGAAGCATCGGAATCTATAACTAGTGTCACAGCAATGGTTCAAAACATAGACAGTAAGAAGAGACAGTCTTCTTGTACTTAATTCGGCATTGTGCCTTTTGTATATAATTCCGATGCAATTTCTGCGTTTCATCGTCAACAAGAGGCTCATGGGATACAGTAATCCTGAGGTGAAGCATCGGAATCTATAACTAGTGCCACAGGAATGGTTCAAATCATAGACAGTAAGAAGAGCTAGTCTTCTTGTACTTGAGTCGGCATTGTGCCTTTTGTATTTAATAGCGATCAATTTTCTGTGTTTGATCGTCGATAAGAAGGTCAGAGGGATACAGTAATAATGAAGTGAAGCATCGGAATCGATAACTAGTGTCATAGGAATGGTTCAAAGCATAGACAGTAAGAAGAGTCAGTCTTCTTGTACTTAAGTCGGCATTGTGCCTTTTGTATTTAATTAAGATGCAATTTCTGTGTTTCATCGTCAATAAGAAGGTCAGAGGGATGCAGTCAACCTGAAGTGAAGCATCGTAATCAATAACTTGTGTCACAGGAAAGGTTCAAAGCATAGACAGTAAGAAGAGTCTGACTTCTTGTACACAAGTCGGCATTGTGCCTTTTGTATATAATTCCGATGCAATTTCTGTGTTTTGTCGTCAATAAGAATATCAGAGGGATACAGTAAACCTGAAGCGAAGCATCGGAATCTATAACTAGTGTCACAGGAATGGTTCAAATCATAGGCAGTAAGAAGAGCCAGTCTTCATGTACTTGAGTCCGAATTATGCCTTTTGTATTTAATTCCGATGCAATTTTTGTGTTTCATCGTCAACAAGAAGGTCTGAGTGATACAGTAAACCTGAAGTGAACCATCGGAATCTGTAACTAGTGTCACCGGAATGGTTCAAATCCTAGACAATAGAAAGTGTCAGTTTCTTGTACTTCACTCGGCATTGTGCCTTTTGTATTTAATTCCGATGCAATTTCTGTTTTTCATCGTCAATAAGATGGTCAGGGGGATACAGCAAACCTGAAGTGAAGCATCGGAATCTATAGCTAGTGTCACAGGAATGGTTAAAAACATAGACAGTAGGAAGAGTCAGTTTTCTTGTACTTAAGTCAGCATTGTGCCTTTTGTATTTAATTCCGATGCAATTTCTGTGATTCATCGTCAATAGGAAGGTCACAGGGATACAGTAAACCTGAAGTGAAGCATCGGAAACTCTAACTAGTGTCACAGAAATGGTTCAAAACATATAGAGTAAGAAGAGACAGTCTTCTTTTACTTGAGTCGGCATTGTGCCTGTTGTATTTCATTCCGATGCAATTTCTGTGTTTCATCGTCAACAAGAAGGTCTGAGGGATACAGTAAACCTGAAGTGAAGCATCGGAATCTGTAACTAGTGACAGCGGAATGGTTCAAAACGTAGACAATAGAAAGAGTCAGTCTTCTTGTACTTCACTCGGCATTGTGCCTTTTGTATTTAATTAAGATGCAATTTCTGTGTGTCATCGTCAATAAGAAGCTCAGAGGGATACAGTAAACGAGAAGTGAAGCATCGGAATCAATAAGTAGTGTCACATTAATGATTCAAATCATAGACAGTAAGAAGAGTCAGTTTGCTTGTGCTTAAGTCGGCATTGTGCCTTTTGTATTTAATTCCGATGCAATTTCTGTGTTTCATCGTCAATAAGACGGTCAGAGGGATACAGTAATCCTGAAGTGAGGCATCGGAATCTATAACTAGTGTCACTGGAATGGTTCAAAACATAGACAGTAAGAAGAGTCAGTCTTCTTGGACTTAAGTCGGCATTGTGCCTTTTGTATTTAATTCCGATGCAGTTTCTGTGTTTGATCGTCAATAAGAAGGACAGAGGGTTACAGTAAAAATGAAGTGAAGCATCGGAATCAATAACTAGTGTCACAGGAATGGTTCAAAACATAGACAGTAAGAAGAGTCAGTCTTCTTGGACTTAAGTCGGCATTGTGCCTTTTGTATTTAATTCCGATGCAGTTTCTGTGTTTCATCGTCAATAAGAAGGCCAGAGGGATACAGTAAAACTGGAGTGAAGCATCGGAATGTATAACTAGTGTCACAGGAATGGTTCAAAACATAGACAGTAAGAAGAGTCAGTCTTCTTGTACTTAAGTAAGCATTGTGCCTTTTGTATTCAATTCCGATGCAATTTCTGTGTTTCATCGTCAATAAGAAGGTCCAAGGGATACAGTGAACCTGAAGTTAAACATCGGCATCTATAACTAGTGCCACAGGAATGGTTGAAATCATAGACAGTAAGAAGAGCCAGTCTTCTTGTACTTGAGTCGGCATTGTGCCTTTTGTATTTAATTCCGATCAATTTTCTGTGTTTGATCGTCAATAAGAAGGTCAGAGGGATACAGTAAAAATGAAGTGAAGCATAGGAATCTATAACCAGTGTCATAGGAATGGTTCAAAACGTAGACAGTGAGAAGAGTCAGTTTTCTTGCACTTAAGTCGGCATTGTGCCTTTTGTATTTAATTAAGATGCAATTTCTGTGTTTTATCGTCAATAAGAAGGTCAGAGGGTTACAGTCAACCTGAAGTGAAGCATCGGAATCAATAACTAGTGTCACAGGAAAGGTTCAAAGCATAGACAGTAAGAAGAGTCAGTCTTCTTGTACTTACGTCGGCATTGTGCCTTTTGTATATAATTCCGATGCGATTTCTGTGTTTCATCAACAATAAATCAGGTCAGAGGGATACAGTAAACCTGAAGTGATGCATCGGAATCTATAACTAGTGTCACAGGAATGGTTCAAAACATAGACAGTAAAAAGAGCCAGTCTTCATGTACTTGAGTCGGCATTGTGCCTTTTGTATTTAATCCAGATGCAATATCTGTGGTTCATAGTCAATAAGAAGGTCTGAGGGATACAGTAAACATGAAGTGAAGCATCGGAATCTATAACTAGTGTCACCGGAATGGTTCAAAACGTAGACAATAGAAAGAGTCAGTCTTCGTGTACTTCACTCGGCATTGTGCCTTTTGTATTTAATTCCGATGCAATTTCTGTGTTTTGTCGTCAATAAGAATATCAGAGGGATACAGTAAACCTGAAGTGAAGCATCGGAATCTATAACTAGTGTCACAGGAATGGTTCAAATCATAGACAGTAAGAAGAGCCAGTCTTCATGTACTTGAGTCGGAATTATGCTTTTTGTATTTAATTCCGATGCAATTTTTGTGTTTCATCGTCAACAAGAAGGTCTGAGTGATACAGTAAACCTGAAGTGAAGCATCGGAATCTGTAACTAGTGTCACCGGAATGGTTCAAATCGTAGACAATAGAAAGAGTCAGTCTTCTTGTACTTCAGTCGGCATTGTGCCTTTTGTATTTAATTCCGATGCAAATACTGTTTTTCATCGTCAATAAGAAGGTCAGGGGGATACAGTAAACCTGAAGTGAAGCATCGGAATCTATAGCTAGTGTCACAGGAATGGTTCAAAACATAGACAGTAAGAAAAGTCAGTTTTCTTTTACTTAAGTCGGCATTGTGCCTTTTGTATTTAATTCCGATGCAATTTCTGTGATTCATCGTCAATAGGAAGGTCAGAGGGATACAGTAAACCTGAAGTGAAGCATCGGAATCTCTAACTAGTGTCACAGAAATGGTTCAAGACATAAACAGTAAGAAGAGTCAGATTTCTTCTACTTAGGCCGGCATTGTGCCTTTTGTATAAAATTCCGATGCAATTTCTGTGTTTCATCGTCAATAAGATGGTCAGAGGGATACAGTAAACCTGAAGTGAAGCATAGGAAACTATAACTAGTGTCGCAGGAATGGTTCAAAACATATAGAGTAAGAAGAGACAGTCTTCTTTTACTTGAGTCGGCATTGTGCCTGTTGTGTTTCATTCCGATGCAATTTCTGTGTTTCATCGTCAATAAAAAGGTCTGAGGGATACAGTAAACCTGAAGTGAAGCATCGGAATCTTTAACTAGTGACACCGGAATGGTTCAAAACGTAGACAATAGAAAGAGTCAGTCTTCTTGTACTTCACTCGGCATTGTGCCTTTTGTATTTAATTCCGATGCAATTTTTGTGCTTCATCGTCAATAAGAGGGTCAGGGGGATACAGTAAACCTGAAGTGAAGCATCGGAATCTATAACTAGTGTCACAGGTATGCTTCAAAGCATAGACAGTAAGAAGAGTCAGTTTTCTAGTACTTAAGTCTGCATTGTGCCTTTTGTATTAAATTCCGATGCAATTTCTATGATTCATCGTCAATAAGAAGGTCACAGGGATACAGTAAACCTGAAGTGAAGAATCGGAATCTATAACTAGTGTCACAGGAATGGTTCAAAACATAACCAGTAAGAAGAGTCAGTTTTTTTGTACTTAAGTCGCTCATTGTGCATTTTGTATTTAATTAAGATTCGATTTCTGTGTTTCATCGTCAATAATAAGGTGAGAGCGATACAGAACGCCTGAAGTGAAGCATCGCAATCTATAACTAGTGTCACAGGAATGGTTCAAAACAAAGACGGTAAGAAGAGTCAGTCCTCTTGTACTTAAGTCGGCATTGTGCCTTTTGTATTTAATTCCGATGCAATTTCTGTTTTTCATCGTCAATAAGAAGGTCAGGGGGATACAGTAAACCTGAAGTGAAGCATCGGAATCTATAGCTAGTGTCACAGGAATGGTTCAAATCATAGACAGTAAGAAGAGTCAGTTTTCTTTTACTTAAGTCGTCATTGTGCCTTTTGTATTTAATTCCGATGCAATTTCTGTGATTCATCGTCAATAGGAAGGTCACAGGGATACAGTAAACCTGAAGTGAAGCATCGGAATCTCTAACTAGTGTCACAGAAATGGTTCAAAACATAAACAGTAAGAAGAGTCAGTTTTTTTGTACTTAAGTCGCACATTGCGCCTTTTGTATTTAATTAAGATGCAATTTCTGTGTTTCATCATCAATAATAAGGTCAGAGGAATACAGTAAACCTGAAGTGAAGCATCGGAATCTATAACTAGTTTCACAGGAATGGTTCAAAACAAAGACAGTAAGAAGAGTCAGATTTCTTCTACTTAGGCCGGCATTGTGCCTTTTGTATAAAATTCCGATGCAATTTCTGTGTTTCATCGTCAATAAGATGGTCAGAGGGATACAGTAAACCTGAAGTGAAGCATAGGAAACTATAACTAGTGTCGCAGGAATTGTTCAAAACATATAGAGTAAGAAGAGACAGTCTTCTTTTACTTGAGTCGGCATTGTGCCTGTTGTATTTAATTCCGATGCAATTTCTGTGTTTCATCGTCAATAAGAATGTCTGAGGGATACAGTAAACCTGAAGTGAAGCATCGGAATCTTTAACTAGTGACACCAGAATGGTTCAAAACGTAGACAATAGAAAGAGTCAGTCTTCTTGTACTTCACTCGGCATTGTGCCTTTTGTATTTAATTCCGATGCAATTTTTGTGCTTCATCGTCAATAAGAGGGTCAGGGGGATACAGTAAACCTGAAGTAAAGCATCGGAATCTATAACTAGAGTCACAGGAATACTTCAAAGCATAGACAGTAAGAAGAGTCAGTTTTCTTGTACTTAAGTCTGCATTGTGCCTTTTGTATTAAATTCCGATGCAATTTCTATGATTCATCGTCAATAAGAAGGTCACAGGGATACAGTAAACCTGAAGTGAAGCATCGGAATCTATAACTAGTGTCACAGGAATGGTTCAAAACATAACCAGTAAGAAGAGTCAGTTTTATTGTACTTAAGTCGCTCATTGCGCGTTTTGTATTTGATTAAGATTCAATTTCTGTGTTTCATCGTCAATAATAAGGTCAGAGCGATACAGTACGCCTGAAGTGGAGCATCGCAATCTATAACTAGTGTCACAGGAATGGTTCAAAACAAAGACAGTAAGAAGGGTCAGTCCTCTTGTACTTAAGTCGGCATTGTGCCTTTTGTATTTAATTAAGATGCAATTTCTGTGTGTCATCGTCAATAAGAAGCTCAGAGGGATACAGTAAACGAGAAGTGAAGCATCGGAATCAATAAGTAGTGTCACATTAATGGTTCAAAACATAGACAGTAAGAAGAGTCAGTTTTCTTGTGCTTAAGTCGGCATTGTGCCTTTTGTATTAAATTCCGATGCAATTTCTATGATTCATCGTCAATAAGAAGGTCACAGGGATACAGTAAACCTGAAGTGAAGCATCGGAAACTATGACTAGTGTCAGAGGAATAGTTCAAACCATAGACAGTAAGAAGAGTCAGTGTTCATGTACTGAAGTCGGCATTGTGCCTTTTGTATTTAATTAACATGGAATTTCTGTGTTTCATCGTCAATAAGAAGGTCAGAGGTATACAGTAAACCAGAAGTGAAGCATCGGAATTTATAACTAGTGTCACAGGAATGGTTCAAAGCATAGACAGTGGGAAGAGTCAGTCTTCTTGTACTTAAGTCGGCATTGTGCCTTTTGTATAAAATGCCGATGCAATATCTGTGTTTCGTCGTCAATAAGGTCAGCTGGGTACAGTAAACCTGAAATGAAGCTTCGGAATCTATAACTAGTGTCACAGGAATGGTTCAAAACATAGGCAATAAGAAGAGCCAGTCTTCTTGTACTTGAGTCGGCATTGTGGCTTTTGTATTTTATTCCGATGCAGTTTCTGTGTTTCATCGTCAATAAGAAGGCCAGAGGGATACAGTAAAACTGGAGTGAAGCATCGGAATGTATAACTAGTGTCACAGGAATGGTTCAAAACATAGACAGTAAGAAGAGTCAGTCTTCTTGTACTTAAGTAAGCATTGTGCCTTTTGTATTCAATTCCAATGCAATTTCTGTGTTTCATCGTCAATAAGAAGGTCCAAGGGATACAGTGAACCTGAAGTTAAGCATCGGCATCTATAACTAGTGCCACAGGAATGGTTGAAATCACAGACAGTAAGAAGAGCCAGTCTTCTTGTACTTGAGTCGGCATTGTGCCTTTTGTATTTAATTCCGATCAATTTTCTGTGTTTGATCGTCAATAAGAAGGTCAGAGGGATACAGTAAAAATGAAGTGAAGCATCGGAATCTATAACTAGTGTCATAGGAATGGTTCAAAACGTAGACAGTAAGAAGAGTCAGTTTTCTTGCACTTAAGTCGGCATTGTGCCTTTTGTATTTAATTAAGATGCAATTTCTGTGTTTTATCGTCAATAAGAAGGTCAGAGGGTTACAGTCAACCTGAAGTGAAGCATCGGAATCAATAACTAGTGTCACAGGAAAGGTTCAAAGCATAGACAGTAAGATGAGTCAGTCTTCTTGTACTTACGTCGGCATTGTGCCTTTTGTATATAATTCCGATGCGATTTCTCTGTTCCATCAACAATAAGAAGGTCAGAGGGATACAGTAAACCTGAAGTGAGGCATCGGAATCTATAACTAGTGTCACAGGAATGGTTCAAAACATAGACAGTAAAAAGAGCCAGTCTTCATGTACTTGAGTCGGCATTGTGCCTTTTGTATTTAATCCCGATGCAATTTCTGTGTTTCATCGTCAATAAGAAGGTCTGAGGGATACAGTAAACCTGAAGTGAAGCATCGGAATCCATAACTAGTGTCACCGGAATGGTTCAAATCATAGACAGTAAGAAGAGCCAGTCTTCATGTACTTGAGTCGGAATTATGCTTTTTGTATTTAATTCCGATGCAATTTTTGTGTTTCATCGTCAACAAGAAGGTCTGAGTGATACAGTAAACCTGAAGTGAAGCATCGGAATCTGTAACTAGTGTCACCGGAATGGTTCAAATCGTAGACAATAGAAAGAGTCAGTCTTCTTGTACTTCAGTCGGCATTGTGCCTTTTGTATTTAATTCCGATGCAATTACTGTTTTTCATCGTCAATAAGAAGGTCAGGGGGATACAGTAAACCTGAAGTGAAGCATCGGAATCTATAGCTAGTGTCACAGGAATGGTTCAAAACATAGACAGTAAGAAGAGTCAGTTTTCTTTTACTTAAGTCGGCATTGTGCCTTTTGTATTTAATTCCGATGCAATTTCTGTGATTCATCGTCAATAGGAAGGTCAGAGGGATACAGTAAACCTGAAGTGAAGCATCGGAATCTCTAACTAGTGTCACAGAAATGGTTCAAGACATAAACAGTAAGAAGAGTCAGATTTATTCTACTTAGGCCGGCATTGTGCCTTTTGTATAAAATTCCGATGCAATTTCTGTGTTTCATCGTCAATAAGATGGTCAGAGGGATACAGTAAACCTGAAGTGAAGCATAGGAAACTATAACTAGTGTCGCAGGAATGGTTCAAAACATATAGAGTAAGAAGAGACAGTCTTCTTTTACTTGAGTCGGCATTGTGCCTGTTGTATTTCATTCCGATGCAATTTCTGTGTTTCATCGTCAATAAGAAGGTCTGAGGGATACAGTAAACCTGAAGTGAAGCATCGGAATCTTTAACTAGTGACACCGGAATGGTTCAAAACGTAGACAATTGAAAGAGTCAGTCTTCTTGTACTTCACTCGGCATTGTGCCTTTTGTATTTAATTCCGATGCAATTTTTGTGCTTCATCGTCAATAAGAGGGTCAGGGGGATACAGTAAACCTGAAGTGAAGCATCGGAATCTATAACTAGTGTCACAGGAATGCTTCAAAGCATAGACAGTAAGAAGAGTCAGTTTTCTAGTACTTAAGTCTGCATTGTGCCTTTTGTATTAAATTCCGATGCAATTTCTATGATTCATCGTCAATAAGAAGGTCACAGGGATACAGTAAACCTGAAGTGAAGCATCGGAATCTATAACTAGTGTCACAGGAATGGTTCAAAACATAACCAGTAAGAAGAGACAGTTTTTTTGTACTTAAGTCGCTCATTGTGCATTTTGTATTTAATTAAGATTCAATTTCTGTGTTTCATCGTCAATAATAAGGTCAGAGCGATACAGTACGCCTGAAGTGAAGCATCGCAATCTATAACTAGTGTCACAGGAATGGTTCAAAACAAAGACGGTAAGAAGAGTCAGTCCTCTTGTACTTAAGTCGGGATTGTGCCTTTTGTATTTAATTCCGATGCAATTTCTGTTTTTCATCGTCAATAAGAAGGTCAGGGGGATACAGTAAACCTGAAGTGAAGCATCGGAATCTATAGCTAGTGTCACAGGAATGGTTCAAAACATAGACAGTAAGAAGAGTCAGTTTTCTTTTACTTAAGTCGTCATTGTGCCTTTTGTATTTAATTCCGATGCAATTTCTGTGATTCATCGTCAATAGGAAGGTCACAGGGATACAGTAAACCTGAAGTGAAGCATCGGAATCTCTAACTAGTGTCACAGAAATGGTTCAAAACATAAACAGTAAGAAGAGTCAGTTTTTTTGTACTTAAGTCGCACATTGCGCCTTTTGTATTTAATTAAGATGCAATTTCTGTGTTTCATCGTCAATAATAAGGTCAGAGGGATACACTAAACCTGAAGTGAAGCATAGGAAACTATAACTAGAGTCGCAGGAATGGTTCAAAACATATAGAGTAAGAAGAGACAGTCTTCTTTTACTTGAGTCGGCATTGTGCCTGTTGAATTTAATTCCGATGCAATTTCTGTGTTTTATCGTCAATAAGAATGTCTGAGGGATACAGTAAACCTGAAGTGAAGCATCGGAATCTTTAACTAGTGACACCAGAATGGTTCAAAACGTAGACAATAGAAAGAGTCAGTCTTCTTGTACTTCACTCGGCATTGTGCCTTTTGTATTTAATTCCGATGCAATTTTTGTGCTTCATCGTCAATAAGAGGGTCAGGGGGATACAGTAAACCTGAAGTAAAGCATCGGAATCTATAACTAGTGTCACAGGAATACTTCAAAGCATAGACAGTAAGAAGAGTCAGTTTTCTTGTACTTAAGTCTGCATTGTGCCTTTTGTATTAAATTCCGAAGCAATTTCTATGATTCATCGTCAATAAGAAGGTCACAGGGATACAGTAAACCTGAAGTGAAGCATCGGAATCTATAACTAGTGTCACAGGAATGGTTCAAAACAAAGACAGTAAGAAGAGTCAGTCCTCTTGTACTTAAGTCGGCATTGTGCCTTTTGTATTTAATTAAGATGCAATTTCTGTGTGTCATCGTCAATAAGAAGCTCAGAGGGAGACAGTAAACGAGAAGTGAAGCATCGGAATCAATAAGTAGTGTCACATTAATGGATCAAAACATAGACAGTAAGAAGAGTCAGTTTTCTTGTGCTTAAGTCGGCATTGTGCCTTTTGTATTTAATTCCGATGCAATTTCTGTGTTTCATCGTCAATAAGACGGTCAGAGGGATACAGTAATCCTGCAGTGAGGCATCGGAATCTATAACTAGTGTCACTGGAATGGTTCAAAACATAGACAGTAAGAAGAGTCAGTCTTTTTGTACTTAAGTCGGCATTGTGCTTTTTGTATTTAATTCCGATGCAATTTCTGTGTTTCATCGTCAATACGAAGGTCAGAGGGATACAGTAAACCTGAAGTGAAGCATCGGAATCTATAACTGGTGTCACAGGATTGGTTCAGAACATAGACAGTAAGAAGGGTCAGTCTTCTTGTACTTAAGTCGGCATAGTGCCTTTTGTATTTAATTCCGATGCAATATCTGTGTTTCTTCGTCAATAAGAAGGTCAGAGGGATACAGTAAATCTGAAGTGAAGCATCGGAATCTATAACTAGTGTCACAGAAATGGTTCAAAACATTAACAGCAAGAAGAGCGAGTCTTCTTGTACTTGAGTCGGCATTGTGCCTTTTGTATTTAATTCCGATGAAATTTCTGTGTTTGATCGTCAATAAGAAGGTCCGAGGGATACAGTAAACCTGAAGTGAAGCATCGGAAACTATAACTAGTGTCAGAGGAATAGTTCAAACCATAGACAGTAAGAAGAGTCAGTGTTCTTGTACTGAAGTCGGCATTGTGCCTTTTGTATTTAATTAAGATGCAATTTCTGTGTTTCATTGTCAATAAGAAGGTCAGAGGTATATAGTAAACCAGAAGTGTAGCATCGGAATTTATAACTAGTGTCACAGGAATGATTCAAAGCATAGACAGTGGGAAGAGTCAGTCTTCTTGTACTTAAGTCGGCATTGTGCCTTTTGTATAAAATGCCGATGCAATATCTGTGTTTCATCGTCTATAGGGTCAGCTGGGTACAGTAAACCTGAAGTGAAGCTTCGGAATCTATAACTAGTGTCACAGGAATGGTTGAAAACATAGGCAATAATAAGAGCCAGTCTTCTTGTTCTTGAGTCGGCATTGTGCCTTTTGTATTTAATTCCGATGAAATTTCTGTGTTTGATCGTCAATAAGAAGGACAGAGGGATACAGTAAACCTGAAGTGAAGCATCGGAATCAATAACTAGTGTCACAGGAATGGTTCAAAACATAGACAGTAAGAAGAGTCAGTCTTCTTATACTTAAGTGGGCATTGTGCCTTTTGTATTTAATTCCGATGCAGTTTCTGTGCTTCATCGTCAATAAGAAGGCCAGAGGGTTACAGTAAAACTGGTGTGAAGCATCGGAATGTATAACTAGTGTCACAGGAATGGTTCAAAACATAGACAGTAAGAAGAGTCAGTCTTCTTGTACTTAAGTAAGCATTGTACCTTTTGTATTCAATTCCGATGCCATTTCTGTGTTTCATCGTCAATAAGAAGGTCCATGGGATACAGTAAACCTGAAGTGAAGCATCGGAATCTATAACTAGTGTCACAGGAATGGTTCAAAACATAACCAGTAAGAAGAGTCAGTTTTTTTGTACTTAAGTCGTTCATTGTGCATTTTGTATTTAATTAAGATTCAATTTCTGTGTTTCATCGTCAATAATAAGGTCAGAGCGATACAGTACGCCTGAAGTGAAGCATCGGAATCTATAACTAGTGTCACAGGAATGGTTCAAAACAAAGACAGTAAGAAGAGTCAGTCTTCTTGTACTTAAGTCGGCATTGTGCCTTTTGTATTTAATTAAGATGCAATTTCTGTGTTTCATCGTCAATAAGAAGGTGAAAGGGATACAGTAACCCTGAAGTGAAGCATCGGAATCTATAACTAGTGTCACAGGAATGGTTCAAAACATAGACAGTAAGAAGAGACAGTCTTCTTGTACTTAAGTCGGCATTGTGCCTTTTGTATATAATTCCGATGCAATTTCTGCGTTTCATCGTCAATAAGAAACTCAGAGGGATACAGTAAACGAGAAGTGAAGCATCGGAATCAATAAGTAGTGTCACATTAATGGTTCAAAACATCGACAGTAAGAAGAGTCAGGTTTCTTGTGCTTAAGTCGGCATTGTGCCTTTTGTATTTAATTCCGATGCAATTTCTGTGTTTCATCGTCAATAAGACGGTCAGAGGGATACAGTAATCCTGAAGTGAGGCATCGGAATCTATAACTAGTGTCACTGGAATGGTTCAAAACATAGACAGTAAGAAGAGTCAGTCTTTTTGTACATAAGTCGACATTGTGCTTTTTGTATTTAATTCCGATGCAATTTCTGTGTTTCATGGTCAATACGAAGGTCAGAGGGATACAGTAAACCAGAAGTGAAGCATCGGAATTTATAACTAGTGGCACAGGAATGGTTCAAAGCATATACAGTGGGAAGAGTCAGTCTTCTTGTACTTAAGTCGGCATTGTGCCTTTTGTATAAAATGCCGATGCATTATCTGTGTGTCATCGTCAATAAGGTCAGCTGGGTACAGTAAACCTGAAGTGAAGCTTCGGAATCTATAACTAGTGTCACAGGAATGGTTCAAAACATAGGCAATAAGAAGAGCCAGTCTTCTTGTACTTGAGTCGGCATTGTGCCTTTTGTATTTAATTCCGATGAAATTTCTGTGTTTGATCGTCAATAAGAAGGAAAGAGGGATACAGTAAACCTGAAGTGAAGCATCGGAATCAATAACTAGTGTCACAGGAATGGTTCAAAACATAGACAGTAAGAAGAGTCAGTCTTCTTGTACGTAAGTCGGCATTGTGCCTTTTGTATTAATTTCCGATGCAGTTTCTGTGTTTCACCGTCAATAAGAAGGTCAGAGGGATACAGTAAACCAGAAGTGAAGCATCGGAATTTATAACTAGTGTCACAGGAAAGGTTCTAAGCATAGACAGTAAGAAGAGTCAGTCTTCTTGTACTTAAGTCGGCATTGTGCCTTTTGTATATAATTCCGATGCGATTTCTGTGTTTCATCGTCAATAAGAAGGTCAGAGATATACAGTAAACCTGAAGTGAGGCATCGGAATCTATAACTAGTGTCACAGGAATGGTTCAAAACATAGACAGTAAAAAGAGCCAGTCTTCATGTGCTTGAGTCGGCATTGTGCCTTTTGTATTTAATCCCGATGCAATTTCTGTGTTTCATCGTCAATAAGAAGGTCTGAGGGATACAGTAAACCTGAAGTGAAGCATCGGAATCTATAACTAGTGTCACCGGAATGGTTCAAAACGTAGACAATAGAAAGAGTCAGTCTTCTTGTACTTCACTCGGCATTATGCCTTTTGTATTTAATTCCGATGAAATTTCTGTGTTTGATCGTCAATAAGAAGGACAGAGGGATACAGTAAAACTGAAGTGAAGCATCGGAATCTATAGCTAGTGTCACAGGAATGGTTCAAAACATAGACAGTAAGAAGAGTCAGTTTTCTTTTACTTAAGTCGTCATTGTGCCTTTTGTATTTAATTCCGATGCAATTTCTGTGATTCATCGTCAATAGGAAGGTCACAGGGATACAGTAAACCTGAAGTGAAGCATCGGAATCTCTAACTAGTGTCACAGAAATGGTTCAAAACATAAACAGTAAGAAGAGTCAGTTTTTTTGTACTTAAGTCGCACATTGCGCCTTTTGTATTTAATTAAGATGCAATTTCTGTGTTTCATCGTCAATAATAAGGTCAGAGGGATACACTAAACCTGAAGTGAAGCATAGGAAACTATAACTAGAGTCGCAGGAATGGTTCAAAACATATAGAGTAAGAAGAGACAGTCTTCTTTTACTTGAGTCGGCATTGTGCCTGTTGAATTTAATTCCGATGCAATTTCTGTGTTTTATCGTCAATAAGAATGTCTGAGGGATACAGTAAACCTGAAGTGAAGCATCGGAATCTTTAACTAGTGACACCAGAATGGTTCAAAACGTAGACAATAGAAAGAGTCAGTCTTCTTGTACTTCACTCGGCATTGTGCCTTTTGTATTTAATTCCGATGCAATTTTTGTGCTTCATCGTCAATAAGAGGGTCAGGGGGATACAGTAAACCTGAAGTAAAGCATCGGAATCTATAACTAGTGTCACAGGAATACTTCAAAGCATAGACAGTAAGAAGAGTCAGTTTTCTTGTACTTAAGTCTGCATTGTGCCTTTTGTATTAAATTCCGAAGCAATTTCTATGATTCATCGTCAATAAGAAGGTCACAGGGATACAGTAAACCTGAAGTGAAGCATCGGAATCTATAACTAGTGTCACAGGAATGGTTCAAAACAAAGACAGTAAGAAGAGTCAGTCCTCTTGTACTTAAGTCGGCATTGTGCCTTTTGTATTTAATTAAGATGCAATTTCTGTGTGTCATCGTCAATAAGAAGCTCAGAGGGAGACAGTAAACGAGAAGTGAAGCATCGGAATCAATAAGTAGTGTCACATTAATGGATCAAAACATAGACAGTAAGAAGAGTCAGTTTTCTTGTGCTTAAGTCGGCATTGTGCCTTTTGTATTTAATTCCGATGCAATTTCTGTGTTTCATCGTCAATAAGACGGTCAGAGGGATACAGTAATCCTGCAGTGAGGCATCGGAATCTATAACTAGTGTCACTGGAATGGTTCAAAACATAGACAGTAAGAAGAGTCAGTCTTTTTGTACTTAAGTCGGCATTGTGCTTTTTGTATTTAATTCCGATGCAATTTCTGTGTTTCATCGTCAATACGAAGGTCAGAGGGATACAGTAAACCTGAAGTGAAGCATCGGAATCTATAACTGGTGTCACAGGATTGGTTCAGAACATAGACAGTAAGAAGGGTCAGTCTTCTTGTACTTAAGTCGGCATAGTGCCTTTTGTATTTAATTCCGATGCAATATCTGTGTTTCTTCGTCAATAAGAAGGTCAGAGGGATACAGTAAATCTGAAGTGAAGCATCGGAATCTATAACTAGTGTCACAGAAATGGTTCAAAACATTAACAGCAAGAAGAGCGAGTCTTCTTGTACTTGAGTCGGCATTGTGCCTTTTGTATTTAATTCCGATGAAATTTCTGTGTTTGATCGTCAATAAGAAGGTCCGAGGGATACAGTAAACCTGAAGTGAAGCATCGGAAACTATAACTAGTGTCAGAGGAATAGTTCAAACCATAGACAGTAAGAAGAGTCAGTGTTCTTGTACTGAAGTCGGCATTGTGCCTTTTGTATTTAATTAAGATGCAATTTCTGTGTTTCATTGTCAATAAGAAGGTCAGAGGTATATAGTAAACCAGAAGTGTAGCATCGGAATTTATAACTAGTGTCACAGGAATGATTCAAAGCATAGACAGTGGGAAGAGTCAGTCTTCTTATACTTAAGTCGGCATTGTGCCTTTTGTATTTAATTCCGATGCAGTTTCTGTGCTTCATCGTCAATAAGAAGGTCCATGGGATACAGTAAACCTGAAGTGAAGCATCGGAATCTATAACTAGTGTCACAGGAATGGTTCAAAACATAACCAGTAAGAAGAGTCAGTTTTTTTGTACTTAAGTCGTTCATTGTGCATTTTGTATTTAATTAAGATTCAATTTCTGTGTTTCATCGTCAATAATAAGGTCAGAGCGATACAGTACGCCTGAAGTGAAGCATCGGAATCTATAACTAGTGTCACAGGAATGGTTCAAAACAAAGACAGTAAGAAGAGTCAGTCTTCTTGTACTTAAGTCGGCATTGTGCCTTTTGTATTTAATTAAGATGCAATTTCTGTGTTTCATCGTCAATAAGAAGGTGAAAGGGATACAGTAACCCTGAAGTGAAGCATCGGAATCTATAACTAGTGTCACAGGAATGGTTCAAAACATAGACAGTAAGAAGAGACAGTCTTCTTGTACTTAAGTCGGCATTGTGCCTTTTGTATATAATTCCGATGCAATTTCTGCGTTTCATCGTCAATAAGAAACTCAGAGGGATACAGTAAACGAGAAGTGAAGCATCGGAATCAATAAGTAGTGTCACATTAATGGTTCAAAACATAGACAGTAAGAAGAGTCAGGTTTCTTGTGCTTAAGTCGGCATTGTGCCTTTTGTATTTAATTCCGATGCAATTTCTGTGTTTCATCGTCAATAAGACGGTCAGAGGGATACAGTAATCCTGAAGTGAGGCATCGGAATCTATAACTAGTGTCACTGGAATGGTTCAAAACATAGACAGTAAGAAGAGTCAGTCTTTTTGTACATAAGTCGACATTGTGCTTTTTGTATTTAATTCCGATGCAATTTCTGTGTTTCATGGTCAATACGAAGGTCAGAGGGATACAGTAAACCAGAAGTGAAGCATCGGAATTTATAACTAGTGGCACAGGAATGGTTCAAAGCATATACAGTGGGAAGAGTCAGTCTTCTTGTACTTAAGTCGGCATTGTGCCTTTTGTATAAAATGCCGATGCAATATCTGTGTGTCATCGTCAATAAGGTCAGCTGGGTACAGTAAACCTGAAGTGAAGCTTCGGAATCTATAACTAGTGTCACAGGAATGGTTCAAAACATAGGCAATAAGAAGAGCCAGTCTTCTTGTACTTGAGTCGGCATTGTGCCTTTTGTATTTAATTCCGATGAAATTTCTGTGTTTGATCGTCAATAAGAAGGAAAGAGGGATACAGTAAACCTGAAGTGAAGCATCGGAATCTATAACTAGTGTCACCGGAATGGTTCAAAACGTAGACAATAGAAAGAGTCAGTCTTCTTGTACTTCACTCGGCATTATGCCTTTTGTATTTAATTCCGATGCAATTTCTGTGTTTCATCGTCAATAAGAAGGTCAGGGGGATACAGTAATCCTGAAGTGAAGCACCGGAATCTATAGCTAGTGCCACAGGAATGGTTCAAAACATAGACAGTAAGAAGAGTCAGTTTTCTTCTACTTAAGTCGGCATTGTGCCTTTTGTATTTAATTCCGATGCAATTTCTGTGATTCATCGTCAAAAAGAAGGTCACAGGGATACAGTAAACCTGAAGAGAAGCATCGGAATCTATAACTAGTGTCACAGGAATGGTTCAAAACATAAGCAGTAAGAAGAGTCAGTTTTTTTGTATTTAATTCGCGCATTTCGCGTTTTGTATTTAATTCCGAAGAAATTTCAGTGTTTGATCGTCAATAAGAAGGTCAGAGGGATACAGTAAACCTGAAGTGAAGCATCGGAATCTATAACTAGTGTCACAGGAATGGTTCAAAACATAGACAGTAATAAGAGTCAGTCTTCTTGTACTTAAGTCGGCATTGTGCCTTTTGTATTTAATTCCGATGAAATTTCTGTGTTTGATCGTCAATAAGAAGGACAGAGGGATACAGTAAAACTGAAGTGAAGCATCGGAATCTATAGCTAGTGTCACAGGAATGGTTCAAAACATAGACAGTAAGAAGAGTCAGTTTTCTTGTACTGAAGTCGGCATTGTCCTTTTGTATTTAATTCCGATGCAATTTCTGTGTTTCATCGTCAACAAGAAGGTCTGAGAGATACAGTAAACCTGAAGTGAAGCATCGGAATCTATAACTAGTGTCAGCGGAATGGTTGAAATCGTAGACAATAGAAAGTGTCAGTCTAATTGTACTTCACTCGGCATTGTGCCTTTTATATTTAATTCCGATGCAATTTCAGTGATTCATCGTCAATTGGAAGGTCACAGGGATACAGTAAACATGAAGTGTAGCATCGGAATCTCTAACTAGTGTCACAGGAATGGTTCAAAACATAAACAGTAAGTAGAGTCAGTTTTTTTGTACTGATGTCGCGCATTGCGCCTTTTGTATTTAATTAAGATGCAATTTCTGTGTTTCATCGTCAATAATAAGCTCAGAGGGATACAGTAAACCTGAAGTGAAGCATCGGAATCTGTAACTAGTGTCACAGGAATGGTTTAAAACAAGGACAGTAAGAAGAGTCAGATTTCTTGTACTTAAGTCGGCATTATGCTTTTTGTATATAATTGAGATGCAATTTCTGTGTTTCATCGTCAATAAGAAGCTGAAAGGGATATAGTAACCCTGAAGTGAAGCATAGGAATCTATAACTAGTGTCACAGGAATGGTTCAAAACATAGAGAGTAAGAAGAGACAGTCTTCATTTACTTGAGTCGGCATTGTGCCTGTTGTATTTCATTCCGATGCAATTTCTGTGTTTCATTGTCAATAAGAAAGTCTGAGGGAAACAGTAAACCTGAAGTGAAGCATCGGCATCTATAACTAGTGTCACAGGAATGGTTCAAAACAAAGACAGTAAGAAGAGTCAGATTTCTTGTACTTACGTCGGCATTGTGCCTTTTGTATATAATTAAGATGCAATTTCTGTGTTTCATCGTTAATAAGAAGGTGAAAGGGATACAGTAACCCTGAAGTGAAGCATCGGAATCTATAACTAGTGTCACAGGAATGGTTCAAAACATAGACAGTAAGAAGTGACAGTCTTCTTGTACTTATGTCGGCATTGTGCCTTTTGTATATAATTCCGATGCAATTTCAGCGTTTCATCGTCAATAAGAAGCTCAGAGGGATACAGTAAACCTGAAGTGAAGCATCGGAATCAATAAGTAGTGTCACATTAATGGCTCAAAACATGGACAGTAAGAAGAGTCAGTTTTCATGTGCTTAAGTCGGCATTGTGCCTTTTGCATTTAATTCCGATGCAATTTCTGTGTTTCATCGTCAATAAGACGGTCAGAGGGATACAGTAATCCTGAAGTGAGGCATCGGAATCTATAACTAGTGTCACTGGAATGGTTCAAAACATAGATAATAAGAAGAGTCAGTCTTTTTGTACTTAAGTCGGCATTGTGGTTTTTGTATTTAATTCCGATGCAATTTCTGTGTTTCATCGTCAATACGATGGGCAGAGGGATACAGTAAACCTGAAGTGAAGCATCGGAATCTATAACTAGTGTCACAGGATTGGTTCAAAACATAGACAGTACGAAGGGTCGGTCTTCTTGTACTTAAGCCGACATAGTGCCTTTTGTATTTAATTCCGATGCAATATCTGTGTTTCTTCGGCAATAAGAAGGTCAGAGGGATACAGTAAATCTGAAGTGAAGCATCGGAATCTATAACTAGTGTCACAGAATTGGTTCAAAACATAGACAGCAAAAAGAGCCAGTCTTCTTGTACTTGAGTCGGCATTGTGCCTTTTGTATTTAATTCCGATGAAATTTCTGTGTTTGATCGTCAATAAGAAGGTCAGAGGGATACAGTAAACCTGAAGTGAAGCATCGGAAACTGTAACTAGTGTCAGAGGAATAGTTGAAACCAGAGACAGTAAGAAGAGTCCGCCCCAGTAGCTGAGTGGTCAGCGTGACAGATTGCCGTCCTCTGTGCCCGGGTTCGATTCCCGGCTGGGTCGGAGATTTTCTCCGCTCAGGGACTGGGTGTTGCGTTGTGTTCATCATCATTTCATCCCCATCCGGCGTACAGGTCGCCCAATGTGGCGCCGAATGTAATAAGACCTGCGATATGGCGGCCGGACCTGCCCCGCGAGGGGCCTCCCGGCCAATGACGCCAAACGCTCATTTCCATTTTCCACAGTAAGAAGAGTCTGTGTTCTTGTACTGAAGTCGGCATTGTGCCTTTTGTATTTAATGAAGATGCAATTTCCGTGTTTCATCGTCAATAAGAAGGTCAGAGGGATACAGTAAACCAGAAATGAAGCATCGGAATTTATAACTAGTGTCACAGGAATGGTTCAAAGCATAGACAGTGAGAAGAGTCAGTCTTCTTGTAGTTAAGTCGGCATTGTGCCTTTTGTATAAAATGCCGATGCAATATCTGTGTTTCATCGTCAATAAGAAGGTCAACTGGGTACAGTAAACCTGAAGTGAAGCATCGGAAACTATAACTAGTGTCACAGTAATGGTTCAAAACATAGGCAATAAGAAGAGCCAGTCTTCTTGTCCTTGAGTCGGCATTGTGCATTTTGTATTTAATTCCGATGAAATTTCTGTGTTTGATCGTCAATAACAAGGTCACAGGGATACAGTAAACCTGAAGTGAAGAATCGGAATCAATAACTGTTGTCGCAGGAATGGTTCAAAACATAGACAGTAAGAAGAGTCAGTCTTCTTGTACTTAAGTCGGCATTGTGCCTTTTGTATTTAATTCCAATGCAGTTTCTGTGTTTCATCGTCAATAAGAAGGCTAGAGGGATACAGTAAAACTGGAGTGAAGGATCGGAATGTATATCTAGTGTCACAGGAATGGTTCAAAACATAGACAGTAAGAAGAGTCAGTCCTCTTGTACTTAAGTCGGCATTGTGCCTTTTGAATTCAATTCCGATGCCATTTCTTTGCTTCATCGTCAATAAGAAGGTCGGCTAGATACAGTGAACCTGAAGTTAAGCATCGGCATCTATAACTAGTGCCACAGGAATGGTTGAAATCATAGACAGTAAGAAGAGCCAGTCTTCTTGTACTTGAGTCGGCATTGTGCCTTTTGTATTTAATTCCGATCAATTTTCTGTGTTTGATCGTCAATAAGAAGGTCAGAGGGATACAGTAAAAATGAAGTGAAGCATCGGAATCTATAGCTAGTGCCACAGGAATGGTTCAAAGCATAGACAGTAAGAAGAGTCAGTTTTCTTGTACTTAAGTCGGCACTGTGACTTTTGTATTTCATTCCGATGCAATTTCTGTGATTCATCGTCAATAAGAAGGTCACAGGGATACAGTAAACCTGAAGTGAAGCATCGGAATCTTTAACTAGTGTCACAGGAATGGTTCAAAACATAAGCAGTGAGAAGAGTCAGTTTTTTTGTACTTAAGTCGCGCATTGCGCCTTTTGTATTTAATACCGATGAAATTTCTGTGTTTGATCGTCAGTAAGAAGGTCAGAGGGATACAGTAAACCTGAAGTGAAGCATCGGAATCTATAACTAGTGTCACAGGAATGGTTCAAACCATTGACAGTAAGAAGAGTCAGTGTTCTTGTACTGAAGTCGGCATTGTGCCTTTTGTATTTAATTAAGATGCAATTTCTGTGTTTCATCGTCAATAAGAAGGTCAGAGGGATACAGTAAACCAGAAGTTAAGCATCGGAATCTATAACTAGTGTCACAGGAATGGTTCAAAACATAGACAGTAGGAAGAGTCAGTTTTCTTGTACTTATGTCGGCATTGTGCCTTTTGTATATAATGCCGATGCAATTTCTGTGTTTGATCGTCAATAAGAAGGAAAGAGGGATACAGTAAACCTGAAGTGAAGCGTCGGAATCTATAACTAGTGTCACAGGAATGGTTCAAAACATAGATAGTAAGAAGAGTCAGTGTTCTTGTACTTGTGTCGGCATTGTGCCTTTTGTATTTAATTCCGATGCAGTTTCTGTGTTTCATCGTCAATAAGAAGGTCAGAGGGATACAGTAATACTGGAGTGAGGCATCGGAATCTATAACTAGTGTCACAGGAATGGTTCAAAACATAACCAGTAAGAAGAGTCAGTTTTCTTGTACTTAAGTCGGCATTGTGCCTTTTGTGTTTAATTCCGATGCGATTTCTGTGTTTCATCGTCAATAAGAAGGTCAGAGGGATACAGTAAACCTGAAGTGAAGCATCGGAATCTATAGCTAGTGTCACGGGAATGGTTCAAAACATAGACAGTAAGAAGAGTCAGTTATCTTGTACTTAAGTCGGCATTGTGCCTTTTGTATTTAATTCCAACGCAATTTCTGTGATTCATCGTCAATAAGAAGGTCACAGGAATACAGTAAACCTGAAGTGATGCATCGGAATCTGTAACTAGTGTCACAGGAATGGTTCAAAACAAAGACAGTAAGAAGAGTCAGTCTTCTTATACTTAAGACGGCATTGTGCCTTTTGTATTTAATTAAGATGCAATTTCTGTGTTTCATCGTCAATAAGAAGGCTAAACGGATACAGTAAACCTGGAGTGAAGCATCGTAATCTATAACTAGTGTCACAGGAATGGTTCAAACATAGACAGTAATAAGAGTCAGTCTTCTTGTACTTAAGTCGGCATTGTGCCTTTTGTATAAAATGCCGATGCAATTTCTGTGTTTCACCGTCAGTAAGAAGGTCAGCTGGGTACAGTAAACCAGAAGTGAAGCATCGGAATCTATAGCTAGTGCCACTGGAATGGTTCAAAGCATAGACAGTAAGGAGAGTCAGTTTTCTTGTACTTAAGTCGGCACTGTGCCGTTTGTATTTAATTCCGATGCAATTTCTGTGATTCATCGTCAATAAGAAGGTCACAGGGATACAGTAACCCTGAAGTGAAGCATCGGAATCTATAACTAGTGTCACAGGAATGGTTCACAACATAAGCAGTAAGAAGAGTCAGTTTTTTTGTACTTAAGTCGCGCATTGCGCCTTTTGTATTTAATTCCGATGAAATTTCTGTGTTTGATCGTCAATAAGAAGATCAGAGGGATACAGCAAACCTGAAGTGAAGCATTGGAATCTATAACTAGTGTCACAGGAATGGTTCAAACCATTGACAGTAAGAAGAGTCAGTGTTCTTGTACTGAAGTCGGCATTGTGCCTTTTGTATTTAATTATGATGCAATTTCTGTGTTTCATCGTCAACAAGAAGGTCAGAGGGATACAGTAAACCTGAAGTGAGGCATCGGAATTATTAACTAGTGTCACAGGAATGGTTCAAAACATAGACAGTAGGAAGAGTCAGTATTCTTGTACTCAAGTCGGCATTGTGCCTTTTGTATATAATGCCGATGCAATTTCTGTGTTTCATCGTCAATAAGAAGGTAAGCTGGGTTCAGTAAACCTGAAGTGAAGCTTCGGAATCTATAAATAGTGTCCCAGGAATGGTTCAAAACATAGGCAATAAGAAGAGCGAGTCTTCTTGTACTTGAGTCGGCATTGTGCCTTTTGTGTTTAATTCCGATGAAATTTCTGAGTTTCATCGTCAATTAGAAGGTCAGGGGGATACAGTAAACCTGAAGTGAAGCATCGGAATCTATAGCTAGTGTCACTGGAATGGTTCAAATCATAGACAGTAAGAAGAGTCGGTTTTCTTGTACTTAAGTCGGCATTGTGCCTTTTGTATTTAATTCCGATGAAATTTCTGTGTTTGATCGTCAATAAGAAGGTCAGAGGGATACAGTAAACCTGAAGTGAAGCATCGGAAACTATAACTAGTGTCAGAGGAATAGTTCAAACCAGAGACAGTAAGAAGAGTCCGCCCCAGTAGCTGAGTGGTCAGCGTGACAGATTGCCGTCCTCTGGGCCCGGGTTCGATTCCCGGCTGGGTCGGAGATTTTCTCCGCTCAGGGACTGGGTGTTGCGTTGTGTTCATCATCATTTCATCCCCATCCGGCGTGCAGGTCGCCCAATGTGGCGCCGAATGTAATAAGACCTGCGATATGGCGGCCGGACGTGCCCCGCGAGGGGCCTCCCGGCCAATGACGCCAAACGCTCATTTCCATTTTCCACAGTAAGAAGAGTCTGTGTTCTTGTACTGAAGTCGGCATTGTGCCTTTTGTATTTAATGAAGATGCAATTTCTGTGTTTCATCGTCAATAAGAAGGTCAGAGGGATACAGTAAACCAGAAATGAAGCATCGGAATTTATAACTAGTGTCACAGGAATGGTTCAAAGCATAGACAGTGAGAAGAGTCAGTCTTCTTATACTTAAGTCGGCATTGTGCCTTTTGTATAAAATGCCGATGCAATATCTGTGTTTCATCGTCAATAAGAAGGTCAACTGGGTACAGTAAACCTGAAGTGAAGCATCGGAAACTATAACTAGTGTCACAGTAATGGTTCAAAACATAGGCAATAAGAAGAGCCAGTCTTCTTGTTCTTGAGTCGGCATTGTGCATTTTGTATTTAATTCCGATGAAATTTCTGTGTTTGATCGTCAATAACAAGGTCACAGGGATACAGTAAACCTGAAGTGAAGAATCGGAATCAATAACTGTTGTCGCAGGAATGGTTCAAAACATAGACAGTAAGAAGAGTCAGTCTTCTTGTACTTAAGTCGGCATTGTGCCTTTTGTATTTAATTACGATGCAATTTCTGTGTTTCATCGCCAATAAGAAGGTCAGAGGGATACAGTAAACCTGAAGTGAAGCATCGGAATCTATAACTAGGGTCACAGGGATAGTTCAGAGCATAGAGAGTAAGAAGAGTCAGTCTTTTTGTGCTTAAGTCGGCATTGTACCTTTTATATTTAATTCCGATGCAATTTCTGTATTTCATCGTCAATAAGAAGGTCAGAGGGATACTGTCAACCTGATGTGAAGCATCGTAATCAATAACTAGTGTCACAGGAAAGGCTCAAAACATAGACAGAAAGAAGAGTCAGTCTTGTTGTACTTAAGATGGCATTGTGCCTTTTGTATATAATTCCGATGCAATTTCTGTGTTTCATCGACAATAAGAAGGTCAGAGGGATACAGTTAACCTGAAGTGAAGTATCGGAATCTATAACTAGTGTCACAGGAATTGTTTAAAACATAGACAGTAAGAAGAGCCAGTCTTCCTGTACTTGAGTCGGCATTGTGCCTTTTGTGTTTAATTCCGATGCGATTTCTGTGTTTCATCGTCAATTAGAAGGTCAGAGGGATACAGTAAACCTGAAGTGAAGCATCGGAATCTATAACTAGTGTCACAGGAATGGTTCAAAACATTGGCAGTAAGAAGAGTCAGTCTTCTTGTACTTATGTCGGCATTGCGGGATTTGTATTTAATTAAGATGCAATTTATGTGTTTCATCGTCAATAAGAAGGTGAAAGGGATACAGTCAACCTGAAGTGAAGCATCGTAATCAATAACTAGTGTCACAGGAAAGGCTCAAAACATAGACAGTAAGAAGAGTCAGTCTTCTTGTACTTAAGTCGGCATTTTGCCTTTTGTATATACTTCCGATGCAATTTCTGTGTTTCAATGACCATAAGAAGGTCAGAGGGATACAGTAAACCTGAAGTGTAGCATAGGAATCTATAACTAGTGTCACAGGAATGGTTAAAAACATAGACAGTAGGAAGAGTCAGTTTTCTTGTACTTAAGTCAGCATTGTGCCTTTTGTATTTAATTCCGATGCAATTTCTGTGATTCATCGTCAATAGGAAGGTCACAGGGATACAGTAAACCTGAAGTGAAGCATCGGAAACTCTAACTAGTGTCACAGAAATGGTTCAAAACATAAACAGTAAGAAGAGTCAGATTTCTTCTCCTTAAGCCGGCATTGTGCCTTTTGTATAAAATTCCGATGCAATTTCTGTGTTTCATCGTCAATAAGATGGTCAGAGGGATACAGTAAACCTGAAGTGAAGCATAGGAAACCATAACTAGTGTCGCAGGAATGGTTCAAAACATATAGAGTAAGAAGAGACAGTCTTCTTTTACTTGAGTCGGCATTGTGCCTGTTGTATTTCATTCCGATGCAATTTCTGTGTTTCATCGTCAATAAGAAGGTCAGAGGGATACAGTAAACCTGAAGTGAAGCATCGGAATTTATAACTAGGGTCACAGGAATGGTTCACAGCATAGAGAGTAAGAAGAGTCAGTCTTTTTGTACTTAAGTCGGCATTGTGCCGTTTATATTTAACTCCGATGCAATCTCTGTGTTTCATCGTCAATAAGAAGGTCAGTGGGATACTGTCAACCTGAAGTGAAGCATCGGAATCAATAACTAGTGTCACAGGAAAGGTTCAAAACATAGACAGAAAGAAGAGTCAGTCATCTTGTATTTAAGATGGCATTGTGCCTTTTGTAAATAATTCCGATGCAATTTCTGTGTTTCATCGACAATAAGAAGGTCAGAGGGATACAGTTAACCTGAAGTGAAGCATCGGAATCTATAACTAGTGTCACAGGAATGGTTCAAAACATAGACAGTAAGAAGAGCCAGTCTTCTTGTACCTGAGTCGGCATTGTGCCTTTTGTGTTTAATTCCGATGCAATTTTTGTGTTTCATCGTCAATTAGAAGGACAGAGGGATACAGAAAACCTGAAGTGAAGCATCGGAATCTATAACTAGTGGCACAGGAATGGTTCTAACCATAGACAGTAAGAAGAGTCAGTGTTCTTGTACTGAAGTCGGCATTGTGCCTTTCGTATTTAGTTATGATGCAATTTCTGTGTTTCATCGTAAATAAGAAGGTCAGCTGGGTACAGTAAACCTGAAGTGAAGCATCGGAATCTATAACTAGTGTCACAGGAATGGTTCAAAACATAGGCAGTAAGAAGAGTCAGTCTTCTTGTACTTAAGTCGGTATTGCGCCTTTTGTATTTAATTAAGATTCAATTTCTGTGTTTCATCGTACATAAGACGGTGAAAGGGATACAGTCAACTTGAAGTGAAGCATCGGAATCAATAACTAGTGTCACAGGAATGGTTCAAAACATAGACATTAAGAAGAGCCAGTCTTCTTGTACTTGAGTCGGCATTGTGCCTTTTGTATTCAATTCCGATCAATTTTCTGTGTTTGATCGTCAATAAGAAGAGCAGAGGGATACAGTAAAAATGAAGTGAAGCATCGGAATCTATAACTAGTGTCACAGGAATGGTTCAAAGCATATACAGTAAGAAGAGTCAGTGTTCTTGTACTTAAGTCGGCATTGTGTCTTTTGTATTTAATTAAGATGCAATTTCTGTGTTTCATCGTCAATAAGAAGGTCAGAGGGATACAGTTAACCTGAAGTGAAGCATCGGGATCTATAACTAGTGTCACAGGAATGGTTCAAAACATAGACAGTAAGAAGAGCCAGTCTTCTTGTACTTGAGTCGGCATTGTGCCTTTTGTGTTTAATTCCGATGCAATTTCTGTGTTTCATCGTCAATTAGAAGGTCAGGGGATACACTAAACCTGAAGTGAAGCATCGGAATCTATAACTAGTGGCACAGGAATGGTTCTAACCATAGACAGTAAGAAGAGTCAGTGTTCTTGTACTGAAGTCGGCATTGTGCCTCTCGTATTTAATTAAGATGCAATTTCTGTGTTTCATCGTCAATAAGAAGGTCAGCTGGGTACAGTAAACCTGAAGTGAAGCATCGGAATCTATAACTAGTGTCACAGGAAAGGTTCAAAACATAGGCAGTAAGAAGAGTCAGTCTTCTTGTACTTAAGTCGGTATTGCGCCTTAGTTCAATTTCTGTGGTTCATCGTCAATAAGAAGGTGAAAGGGATACAGTGAACTTGAAGTGAAGCATCGGAATCAATAACTAGTGTCACAGGAATGGTTCAAAAGCATAGACATTAAGAAGAGCCAGTCTTCTTGTACTTGAGTCGGCCTTGGGCCTTTTGTATTCAATTCCGATCAATTTTCTGTGTTTGATCGTCAATAAGAAGGGCAGAGGGATACAGTAAAAATGAAGTGAAGCATCGGAATCTATACTAGTGTCACGGGAATGGTTCAAAACATATACGGTAAGAAGAGTCAGTGTTCTTGTACTTAAGTCGGCATTGTGTCTTTTGTATTTAATTAAGATGCAATTTCTGTGTTTCATCGTCAATAAGAACGTCAGAGGGGTACAGTGAACCTGAAGTGAAGCATCGGAATGAATAACTAGTGTCACAGGAAAGGTTCGAATCATAGACAGTAAGAAGAGTCAGTCTTCTTGTACTTACGTCGGCATTGTGCCCTTGGACATAATTCAGATGCAATTTCTGTGTTTCGTCGACAATAAGAAGGTCAGAGGGATACAGTAAACCTGAAGTGAAACAAAGGAATCTATAACTAGTGTCACAGGAATGTTTCAAAACATAGACAGTAAGAAGAGCCAGTCTTCTTGTACTTAAGTCGGCATTGTGCCTTTTGTATTTAATTCCGATGCAGTTTCGGTGTTTCATCGTCAATACGAAGGTCAGAGGGATACAGTAAAACTGAAGTGAAGCATCGGGATCCATAACTAGTGCCACAGGAATGGTTCAAAACATAGACAGTAAGAACAGTCAGTCTTCTTGTACTTAAGTCGGCATTTTGCCTTTTGTGTATACTTTCGATGCAATTTCTGTGTTTCATCGACAATAAGAAGGTCAGAGGGATACAGTAAACCTGCAGTGAAGCATAGGAATCTATAACTAGTGTCACAGGAATGGTTCAAAACATAGACAGTAAGAAAAGCCAGTCTTCTTGTACTTGAGTCGGCATTGTGCCTTTTGTATATAATTCCGATGCAATTTATGAGTTTCATCGTCAATAAGAAGGGCAGAGGGATACAGTAAACCTGAAGTGAAGCATCGGAATCTATAACTAGTGTCACAGGAATCGTTCGAAACATAGACAGTAAGAAGAGTCAGTTTTCTTGTACTTACGTCGGCATTGTGCCTTTTGTATTTAATTCCGATGCAATTTCTGTGTTTCATCGCCAATAAGAAGGTCATAGGGATACAGTAAACCTGAAGTGAAGCATCGGAATCTATAACTAGTGTCACAGGAATGGTTCAAAACATAGGCAGTAAGAAGAGTCAGTCTTCTTGTACTTATGTCGGCATTGCGGGTTTTGTATTTAATTAAGATGCAATTTATGTGTTTCATCGTCAATAAGAAGGTGAAAGGGATACAGTCAACCTGAAGTGAAGCATCGGAATCAATAACTAGTGTCACAGGAAAGGTTCAAAACATAGACAGTAAGAAGAGTCAGTCTTCCTGTACTTAAGTCGGCATTTTGCTTTTTGTATATACTTCCGATGCAATTTCTGTGTTTCATCGACAATAAGAAGGTCAGAGGGATACAGTAATTCTGAAGTGAAGCATCGGAAACTATAACTAGTGTCACAGGAATGGTTCAAAACAAAGACAGTAAGAAGAGTCAGTCTTCTTGTACTTAAGTCGGCATTGTGCCTTTTGTATTTAATTCCGATCCAATTTCTGTGTTTCATCGTCAATAAGACTGTCAGAGGGAAACAGTAATCCTGAAGTGAAGCATCGGAATCTATAACTAGTGTCACAGGAATGGTTCAAAACATAGACAGTAAGAAGTGTCAGTCTTTTTGTACTTAAGTCGGCTTTGTGCCTTTTATTTTTAATTCCGATGCAATTTCTGTGTTTCATCGTCAATACGAAGGTCAGAGGAATACAGTAAACCTGAAGTGAAGCATCGGAAACTATAATTAGTGTCACAGGAATTGTTCATAAAAATAGACAGTAAGAAGGGTCAGTCTTCTTGTACTTAAGTCGGCATAGTGCCTTTTGTATTTAATTCCGATGCAATATCTGTGTTTCTTCGTCAATAAGAAGGTCAGAGGGATACAGTCAACCTGAAGTGAAGAATCGGAATCTATAACTAGTGTCACAGGAATGGTTCAAAACATAGACAGTATGAAGAGTCACTCTTCTTGTACTTAAGTCGGCATTGTGCCTTTTGTATTTTAATTCCGATGCAGTTTCTGTGTTTTATCGTGAATACGAAGGTCAGAGGGATACAGTAAAACTGAAGTGAAACATCGGAATCTATAACTAGTGTCACAGGAATGGTTCAAAACATAGACAGTAAGAACAGTCAGTCTTCTTGTACTTAAGTCGGCATTGTGCCTTTTGTATTTAATTAAGAAGCAATATCTGTGTTTCATCGTCAATAAGGAGGTCAGAGGGATAGAGTCAACCTGAAGTGAAGCATCGGAATCAATAACTAGTGTCACAGGAAAGGTTAAAAACATAGACAGTAAGAAGAGTCAGTCTTCTTGTGCTTAAGTCGGCATTTTGCCTTTTGTATATACTTCCGATGCAATTTCTGTGTTTCATCGACCATAAGAAGGTCAGAGGGATACAGTAAACCTGAAGTGTAGCATAGGAATCTATAACTAGTGTCACAGGAATGGTTCAAAACATAGACAGTAAGAAGAGTCAGTTTTCTTGTACTTAAGTCGGCATTGTGATTTTTGTATTTAATTCCGATGCAATTTCTGTGTTTCATCGTCAACAAGAAGGTCAGAGGGATACGGTAAACCTGAAGTGAAGCATCGGAATTTATTCTAGGGTCACAGGAATGGTTCACAGCATAGAGAGTAAGAAGAGTCAGTCTTTTTGTACTTAAGTCGGCATTGTGCCTTATGTATTTCATTCCGATGCAATTTCTGTGTTTCATGGTCAATAAGAAGGTCAGCTGGATACAGTAAACCTGAAGTGAAGCATCGGAATCTATAACTAGTGGCACAGGAATGGTTCAAAACATAGGCAGTAAAAAGAGCCAGTCTTCTTGTACTTGAGTCGGCATATTGCCTTTTGTAATTAATTCCGATGAAATTTCTGTGTTTGATCGTCAATAAGAAGGTCAGAGGGCTACAGTAAACCTGAAGGGAAGCGTCGGAATCTATAACTAGTGTCACAGGAATGGTTCAAACATAGACAGTAAGAAGAGTCAGTCTTCTTGTGCTTAAGTCGGCATTGTGCCTTTTGTATTTAATTCCGATGCAGTTTTTGAGTTTCATCGTCAATAAGAAGGTCAGAGGGATACAGTAAAACTGAAGTGAAGCATCGGAATCTATGACTAGTGTCACAGGAATGGTTCAAAACATAGACAGTAAGAAGAGTAAGTCTTCTCGTACTTAAGTCGGCATTATGCCTTTTGTATTTAACTCCGATGCAATTTCTGTGCTTCATCGTCAATACGAAGGTCAGCAGGATACAGTGAACCTGAAGTTAAGCTTCGGAACCTGTAACTAGTGTCACAGGAATGGTTCAAATCATAGACACCAAGAAGAGCCAGTCTTCTTGTACTTGTGTCTGCATTGTGAATTTTGTATTTAATTCCGATCAATTTTCTGTGTTTGATCGTCAATAAGAAGGGCAGAGTGATACAGTAAAAATGAAGTGAAGCATCGGAATCTATAACTAGTGTCACAGGAATGGTTCAAAACATAGACAGTAAGAAGAGTCAGTGTTCCTGTACTTAAGTCGGCATTGTGTCTTTTGTATTTAATTAAGATGCAATTTCTGTGTTCCATCGTCAGTAAGAAGGTCAGAGGGATACAGTCAACCTGAAGTGAAGCATCGGAATGAATAACTAGTGTCACAGGAAAGGTTCAAAACATAGACAGTAAGAAGAGTCAGTCTTCTTGTACTTAAGTCGGCATTGTGCCTTTTGTATATAATTCCGATGCAATTTCTGTGTTTCATCGACAATAAGAAGGTCAGAGGGATACAGTAAACCTGAAGTGAAGCAAAGGAATCTATAACTAGTGTCACAGGAATGGTTCAAAACATAGACAGTATAAAGAGTCAGTCTTCTTGTGTTTAAGTCGGCATTGTGACTTTTGTATTTAATACCGATGCAATTTTTGTGTTTCATCGTCAATAAGCAGCTCAGAGGGATACAGTAAACCTGAAGTGAAGCATCTGAATCTATAACTAGGGTCACAGGAATGGTTCAAAACATAGAGACTAAGAAGAGTCAGTCTTTTTGTACTTAAGTCAGCATTGTGCCTTTTATATTTAATTCCGATGCAATTTCTGTGTTTCATCGTCAATAAGAAGATCAGAGGGATACAGTAAACCTGAAGTGAAGCATCGGAATCTATAACTAGTGTCACATGAATGGTTCAAACATAGACAGTAAGAAGTGTCAGTCTTTTTGTACTTTAGTCGGCTTTGTGCCTTTTGTTTTTAATTCCGATGCAATTTCTGTGTTTCATCGTCAATACGAAGGTCAGAGGAATACAGTAAACCTGAAGTGAAGCCTCGGAAACTATAACTAGTGTCACAGGGATGGTTCATAAAAATAGACAGTAAGAAGGGTCAGTCTTCTTGTACTTAAGTCGGCATAGTGCCTTTTGTATTTAATTCCGATGCAATATCTGTGTTTCTTCGTCAATAAGAAGGTCAGAGGGATACAGTCAACCTGAAGTGAAGAATCGGAATCTATAACTAGTGTCACAGGAATGGTTCAAAACATAGACAGTAAGAAGAGTCACTCTTTTTGTACTTAAGTCGGCATTGTGCCTTTTGTATTTTAATTCCGATGCAGTTTCTGTGTTTCATCGTGAATACGAAGGTCAGAGGGATACAGTAAAACTGAAGTGAAACATCGGAATCTATAACTAGTGTCACAGGAATGGTTCAAAACATAGACAGTAAGAACAGTCAGTCTTCTTGTACTTAAGTCGGCATTGTGCCTTTTGTATTTAATTAAGAAGCAATATCTGTGTTTCATCGTCAATAAGGAGGTCAGAGGGATAGAGTCAACCTGAAGTAAAGCATCAGAATCAATAACTAGTGTCACAGGAAAGGTTCAAAACATAGACAGTAAGAAGAGTCAGTCTTCTTGTACTTAAGTCGGCATTTTGCCTTTTGTATATACTTCCGATGCAATTTCTGTGTTTCTTCGACCATAAGAAGGTCAGAGGGATACAGCAACCTGCAGTGTGGCATAGGAATCTATAACTAGTGTCACAGGAATGGTTCAAAACATAGACAGTAAGAAGAGTCAGTTTTCTTGTACTTAAGTCGGCATTGTGATTTTTGTATTTAATTCCGATGCAATTTCTGTGTTTCATCGTCAATAAGAAGGTCAGAGGGATACGGTAAACCTGAAGTGAAGCATCGGAATTTATAACTAGGGTCACAGGAATGGTTCACAGCATAGAGAGTAAGAAGTGTCAGTCTTTTTGTACTTAAGTCGACATTGTGCCTTATGTATTTAATTCCGATGCAATTTCTGTGTTTCATGGTCAATAAGAAGGTCAGCTGGATACAGTAAACCTGAAGTGAAGCATCGGAATCTATTACTAGTGGCACAGGAATGGTTCAAAACATAGGCAGTAAAAAGAGCCAGTCTTCTTGTACTTAAGTCGGCATTGTGCCTTATGTATTTCATTCCGATGCAATTTCTGTGTTTCATGGTCAATAAGAAGGTCAGCTGGATACAGTAAACCTGAAGTGAAGCATCGGAATCTATAACTAGTGGCACAGGAATGGTTCAAAACATAGGCAGTAAAAAGAGCCAGTCTTCTTGTACTTGAGTCGGCATATTGCCTTTTGTAATTAATTCCGATGAAATTTCTGTGTTTGATCGTCAATAAGAAGGTCAGAGGGCTACAGTAAACCTGAAGGGAAGCATCGGAATCTATAACTAGTGTCACAGGAATGGTTCAAATCATAGACAGTAAGAAGAGTCAGTCTTCTTGTGCTTAAGTCGGCATTGTGCCTTTTGTATTTAATTCCGATGCAGTTTCGGTGTTTCATCGTCAATACGAAGGTCAGAGGGATACAGTAAACCTGAAGTGAAGCATCGGGATCCATAACTAGTGCCACAGGAATGGTTCAAAACATAGACAGTAAGAACAGTCAGTCTTCTTGTACTTAAGTCGGCATTTTGCCTTTTGTGTATACTTTCGATGCAATTTCTGTGTTTCATCGACAATAAGAAGGTCAGAGGGATACAGTAAACCTGCAGTGAAGCATAGGAATCTATAACTAGTGTCACAGGAATGGTTCAAAACATAGACAGTAAGAAAAGCCAGTCTGCTTGTACTTGAGTCGGCATTGTGCCTTTTGTATTTAATTCCGATGCAATTTATGAGTTTCATCGTCAATAAGAAGGGCAGAGGGATACAGTAAACCTGAAGTGAAGCATCGGAATCTATAACTAGTGTCACAGGAATCGTTCGAAACATAGACAGTAAGAAGAGTCAGTTTTCTTGTACTTAAGTCGGCATGGTGCCTTTTGTATTTAATTCCGATGCAATTTCTGTGTTTCATCGCCAATAAGAAGGTCATAGGGATACAGTAAACCTGAAGTGAAGCATCGGAATCTATAACTAGGGTCACAGGAATGGTTCAAAGCATTGAGAGTAAGAAGAGTCAGTCTTTTTGTACTTAAGTCGGCATTGTGCCTTTTATATTTAATTCCGATGCAATTTCTGTATTTCATCGTCAATAAGAAGGTCACAGGGATACTGTCAACCTGAAATGAAGCATCGGAATCAATAACTAGTGTCACAGGAAAGGCTCAAAACATAGACAGAAAGAAGAGTCAGTCTTCTTGTACTTAAGATGGCATTGTGCCTTTTGTATATAATTCCGATGCAATTTCTGAGTTTCATCGACAATAAGAAGGTCAGAGGGATACAGTTAACCTGAAGTGAAGTATCGGAATCTATAACTAGTGTCACAGGAATTGTTTAAAACATAGACAGTATGAAGAGCCAGTCTTCCTGTACTTGAGTCGGCATTGTGCCTTTTGTGTTTAATTCCGATGCAATTTCTGTGTTTACTCGTCAATTAGAAGGTCAGAGGGATACAGTAAACCTGAAGTGAAGCATCGGAATCTATAACTAGTGTCACAGGAATGGTTCAAAACATAGGCAGTAAGAAGAGTCAGTCTTCTTGTACTTATGTCGGCATTGCGGGTTTTGTATTTAATTAAGATGCAATTTATGTGTTTCATCGTCAATAAGAAGGTGAAAGGGATACAGTCAACCTGAAGTGAAGCATCGGAATCAATAACTAGTGTCACAGGAAAGGTTCAAAACATAGACAGTAAGAAGAGTCAGTCTCCCTGTACTTAAGTCGGCATTTTGCTTTTTGTATATACTTCCGATGCAATTTCTGTGTTTCATCGATAATAAGAAGGTCAGAGGGATACAGTAATTCTGAAGTGGAGCATCGGAAACTATAACTAGTGTCACAGGAATGGTTCAAAACAAAGACAGTAAGAAGAGTCAGTCTTCTTGTACTTAAGTCGGCATTGTGCCTTTTGTATTTAATTCCGATCCAATTTCTGTGTTTCATCGTCAATAAGACTGTCAGAGGGAAACAGTAATCCTGAAGTGAAGCATCGGAATCTATAACTAGTGTCACAGGAATGGTTCCAAACATAGACAGTAAGAACTGTCAGTCTTTTTGTACTTAAGTCGGCTTTGTGCCTTTTGTTTTTAATTCCGATGCAATTTCTGTGTTTCATCGTCAATACGAAGGTCAGAGGAATACAGTAAACCTTAAGTGAAGCATCGGAAACTATAATTAGTGTCACAGGAATGGTTCATAAAAATAGACAGTAAGAAGGGTCAGTCTTCTTGTACTTAAGTCGGCATAGTGCCTTTTGTATTTAATTCCGATGCAATATCTGTGTTTCTTCGTCAATAAGAAGGTCAGAGGGATACAGTCAACCTGAAGTGAAGAATCGGAATCTATAACTAGTGTCACAGGAATGGTTCAAAACATAGACAGTGAGAAGAGTCACTCTTCTTGTACTTAAGTCGGCATTGTGCCTTTTGTATTTTAATTCCGATGCAGTTTCTGTGTTTCATCGTGAATACGAAGGTCAGAGGGATACAGTAAAACTGAAGTGAAACATCGGAATCTATAACTAGTGTCACAGGAATGGTTCAAAACATAGACAGTAAGAACAGTCAGTCTTCTTGCACTTAAGTCGGCATTGTGCCTTTTGTATTTAATTAAGAAACAATATCTGTGTTTCATCGTCAATAAGGAGGTCAGAGGGATAGAGTCAACCTGAAGTGAAGCATCGGAATCAATAACTAGTGTCACAGGAAAGGTTCAAAACATAGACAGTAAGAAGAGTCAGTCTTCTTGTACTTAAAACGGCATTTTGCCTTTTGTATATACTTCCGATGCAATTTCTGTGTTTCATCGACCATAAGAAGGTCAGCTGGATACAGTAAACCTGAAGTGAAGCATCGGAATCTATAACTAGTGGCACAGGAATGGTTCAAAACATAGGCAGTAAAAAGAGCCAGTCTTCTTGTACTTGAGTCGGCATATTGCCTTTTGTAATTAATTCCGATGAAATTTCTGTGTTTGATCGTCAATAAGAAGGTCAGAGGGCTACAGTAAACCTGAAGGGAAGCATCGGAATCTATAACTAGTGTCACAGGAATGGTTCAAAACATAGACAGTAAGAAGAGTCAGTCTTCTTGTGCTTAAGTCGGCATTGTGCCTTTTGTATTTAATTACGATGCAGTTTTTGAGTTTCATCGTCAATAAGAAGGTCAGAGGGATACAGTAAAACTGAAGTGAAGCATCGGAATCTATGACTAGTGTCACAGGAATGGTTCAAAACATAGACAGTAAGAAGAGTAAGTCTTCTTGTATTTAAGTCGGCATTATGCCTTTTGTATTTAACTCCGATGCAATTTCTGTGCTTCATCGTCAATAAGAAGGTCAGCAGGATACAGTGAACCTGAAGTTAAGCTTCGGAATCTGTAACTAGTGTCACAGGAATGGTTCAAATCATAGACAGCAAGAAGAGCCAGTCTTCTTGTACTTGTGTCTGCATTGTGAATTTTGTATTTAATTCCGATCAATTTTCTGTGTTTGATCGTCAATAAGAAGGGCAGAGTGATACAGTAAAAATGAAGTGAAGCATCGGAATCTATAACTAGTGTCACAGGAATGGTTCAAAACATAGACAGTAAGAAGAGTCAGTGTTCTTGTACTTAAGTCGGCATTGTGTCTTTTGTATTTAATTAAGATGCAATTTCTGTGTTCCATCGTCAGTAAGAAGGTCAAAGGGATACAGTCAACCTGAAGTGAAGCATCGGAATGAATAACTAGTGTCACAGGAAAGGTTCAAAACATAGACAGTAAGAAGAGTCAGTCTTCTTGTACTTAAGTCGGCATTGTGCCTTTTGTATATAATTCCGATGCAATTTCTGTGTTTCATCGACAATAAGAAGGTCAGAGGGATACAGTAATTCTGAAGTGGAGCATCGGAAACTATAACTAGTGTCACAGGAATGGTTCAAAACAAAGACAGTAAGAAGAGTCAGTCTTCTTGTACTTAAGTCGGCATTGTGCCTTTTGTATTTAATTCCGATCCAATTTCTGTGTTTCATCGTCAATAAGACTGTCAGAGGGAAACAGTAATCCTGAAGTGAAGCATCGGAATCTATAACTAGTGTCACAGGAATGGTTCCAAACATAGACAGTAAGAACTGTCAGTCTTTTTGTACTTAAGTCGGCTTTGTGCCTTTTGTTTTTAATTCCGATGCAATTTCTGTGTTTCATCGTCAATACGAAGGTCAGAGGAATACAGTAAACCTTAAGTGAAGCATCGGAAACTATAATTAGTGTCACAGGAATGGTTCATAAAAATAGACAGTAAGAAGGGTCAGTCTTCTTGTACTTAAGTCGGCATAGTGCCTTTTGTATTTAATTCCGATGCAATATCTGTGTTTCTTCGTCAATAAGAAGGTCAGAGGGATACAGTCAACCTGAAGTGAAGAATCGGAATCTATAACTAGTGTCACAGGAATGGTTCAAAACATAGACAGTGAGAAGAGTCACTCTTCTTGTACTTAAGTCGGCATTGTGCCTTTTGTATTTTAATTCCGATGCAGTTTCTGTGTTTCATCGTGAATACGAAGGTCAGAGGGATACAGTAAAACTGAAGTGAAACATCGGAATCTATAACTAGTGTCACAGGAATGGTTCAAAACATAGACAGTAAGAACAGTCAGTCTTCTTGCACTTAAGTCGGCATTGTGCCTTTTGTATTTAATTAAGAAACAATATCTGTGTTTCATCGTCAATAAGGAGGTCAGAGGGATAGAGTCAACCTGAAGTGAAGCATCGGAATCAATAACTAGTGTCACAGGAAAGGTTCAAAACATAGACAGTAAGAAGAGTCAGTCTTCTTGTACTTAAAACGGCATTTTGCCTTTTGTATATACTTCCGATGCAATTTCTGTGTTTCATCGACCATAAGAAGGTCAGCTGGATACAGTAAACCTGAAGTGAAGCATCGGAATCTATAACTAGTGGCACAGGAATGGTTCAAAACATAGGCAGTAAAAAGAGCCAGTCTTCTTGTACTTGAGTCGGCATATTGCCTTTTGTAATTAATTCCGATGAAATTTCTGTGTTTGATCGTCAATAAGAAGGTCAGAGGGCTACAGTAAACCTGAAGGGAAGCATCGGAATCTATAACTAGTGTCACAGGAATGGTTCAAAACATAGACAGTAAGAAGAGTCAGTCTTCTTGTGCTTAAGTCGGCATTGTGCCTTTTGTATTTAATTACGATGCAGTTTTTGAGTTTCATCGTCAATAAGAAGGTCAGAGGGATACAGTAAAACTGAAGTGAAGCATCGGAATCTATGACTAGTGTCACAGGAATGGTTCAAAACATAGACAGTAAGAAGAGTAAGTCTTCTTGTATTTAAGTCGGCATTATGCCTTTTGTATTTAACTCCGATGCAATTTCTGTGCTTCATCGTCAATAAGAAGGTCAGCAGGATACAGTGAACCTGAAGTTAAGCTTCGGAATCTGTAACTAGTGTCACAGGAATGGTTCAAATCATAGACAGCAAGAAGAGCCAGTCTTCTTGTACTTGTGTCTGCATTGTGAATTTTGTATTTAATTCCGATCAATTTTCTGTGTTTGATCGTCAATAAGAAGGGCAGAGTGATACAGTAAAAATGAAGTGAAGCATCGGAATCTATAACTAGTGTCACAGGAATGGTTCAAAACATAGACAGTAAGAAGAGTCAGTGTTCTTGTACTTAAGTCGGCATTGTGTCTTTTGTATTTAATTAAGATGCAATTTCTGTGTTCCATCGTCAGTAAGAAGGTCAAAGGGATACAGTCAACCTGAAGTGAAGCATCGGAATGAATAACTAGTGTCACAGGAAAGGTTCAAAACATAGACAGTAAGAAGAGTCAGTCTTCTTGTACTTAAGTCGGCATTGTGCCTTTTGTATATAATTCCGATGCAATTTCTGTGTTTCATCGACAATAAGAAGGTCAGAGGGATACAGTAAACCTGAAGTGAAGCAAAGGAATCTATAACTAGTGTCACAGGAATGGTTCAAAACATAGAGACTAAGAAGAGTCAGTCTTTTTGTACTTAAGTCAGCATTGTGCCTGTTATATTTAATTCCGATGCAATTTCTGTGTTTCATCGTCAATAAGAAGATCAGAGGGATACAGTAAACCTGAAGTGAAGCATCGGAATCTATAACTAGTGTCACATGAATGGTTCAAAACATAGACAGTAAGAAGTGTCAGTCTTTTTGTACTTTAGTCGGCTTTGTGCCTTTTGTTTTTAATTCCGATGCAATTTCTGTGTTTCATCGTCAATACGAAGGTCAGAGGAATACAGTAAACCTGAAGTGAAGCCTCGGAAACTATAACTAGTGTCACAGGAATGGTTCATAAAAATAGACAGTAAGAAGGGTCAGTCTTCTTGTACTTAAGTCGGCATAGTGCCTTTTGTATTTAATTCCGATGCAATATCTGTGTTTCTTCGTCAAAAAGAAGGTCAGAGGGATACAGTCACCCTGAAGTGAAGAATCGGAATCTATAACTAGTGTCACAGGAATGGTTCAAAACATAGACAGTAAGAAGAGTCACTCTTCTTGTACTTAAGTCGGCATTGTGCCTTTTGTATTTTAATTCCGATGCAGTTTCTGCGTTTCATCGTGAATACGAAGGTCAGAGGGATACAGTAAAACTGAAGTGAAACATCGGAATCTATAACTAGTGTCACAGGAATGGTTCAAAACATAGACAGTAAGAACAGTCAGTCTTCTTGTACTTAAGTCGGCATTGTGCCTTTTGTATTTAATTAAGAAGCAATATCTGTGTTTCATCGTCAATAAGGAGGTCAGAGGGATAGAGTCAACCTGAAGTGAAGCATCAGAATCAATAACTAGTGTCACAGGAAAGGTTCAAAACATAGACAGTAAGAAGAGTCAGTCTTCTTGTACTTAAGTCGGCATTTTGCCTTTTGTATATACTTCCGATGCAATTTCTGTGTTTCTTCGACCATAAGAAGGTCAGAGGGATACAGTAAACCTGAAGTGTAGCATAGGAATCTATAACTAGTGTCACAGGAATGGTTCAAAACATAGACAGTAAGAAGAGTCAGTTTTCTTGTACTTAAGTCGGCATTGTGATTTTTGTATTTAATTCCGATGCAATTTCTGTGTTTCATCATCAATAAGAAGGTCAGAGGGATACGGTAAACCTGAAGTGAAGCATCGGAATTTATAACTAGGGTCACAGGAATGGTTCACAGCATAGAGAGTAAGAAGAGTCAGTCTTTTTGTACTTAAGTCGGCATTGTGCCTTATGTATTTAATTCCGATGCAATTTCTGTGTTTCATGGTCAATAAGAAGGTCAGCTGGATACAGTAAACCTGAAGTGAAGCATCGGAATCTATAACTAGTGGCACAGGAATGGTTCAAAACATAGGCAGTAAAAAGAGCCAGTCTTCTTGTACTTGAGTCGGCATATTGCCTTTTGTAATTAATTCCGATGAAATCTCTGTGTTTGATCGTCAATAAGAAGGTCAGAGGGCTACAGTAAACCTGAAGGGAAGCATCGGAATCTATAACTAGTGTCACAGGAATGGTTCAAAACATAGACAGTAAGAAGAGTCAGTCTTCTTGTGCTTAAGTCGGCATTGTGCCTTTTGTATTTAATTCCGATGCAGTTTTTGAGTTTCATCGTCAATAAGAAGGTCAGAGGGATACAGTAAAACTGAAGTGAAGCATCGGAATCTATGACTAGTGTCACAGGAATGGTTCAAAACATAGACAGTAAGAAGAGTAAGTCTTCTTGTACTTAAGTCGGCATTATGCCTTTTGTATTTAACTCCGATGCAATTTCTGTGCTTCATCGTCAATAAGAAGGTCAGCAGGATACAGTGAACCTGAAGTTAAGCTTCGGAATCTGTAACAAGTGTCACAGGAATGGTTCAAATCATAGACAGCAAGAAGAGCCAGTCTTCTTGTACTTGTGTCTGCATTGTGCCTTTTGTATTTAATTCCGATCAATTTTCTGTGTTTGATCGTCAATAAGAAGGGCAGAGGGATACAGTAAAAATGAAGTGAAGGATCGGAATCTATAACTAGTGTCACATGAATGGTTCAAAACATGGACAGCAAGAAGAGCCAGTCTTCTTGTACTTGAGTCGGCATTGTGCGTCTTGTGTTTAATTCCGATGCAATTTCTGTGTTTCATCGTCAATAAGAAGGTCGGAGGGATACAGTAAACCTGAAGTGAAGCATCGGAATCTATAACTAGTGGCATAGGAATGGTTCTAACCATAGACAGTAAGAAGAGACAGTGTTCTTGTACAGAAGTCGGCATTGTGAATGTTGTATTTAATTCAGATGCAATTTCTGTGTTTCATCGTCAATAAGAAGATCAGAGGGATACAGTAAACCTGAAGTGAAGCATCGGAATCTACAACTAGTGTCACAGGAATGGTTCAAAACATAGACAGTAAGAAGATTCAGTCTTCTTGTACTTAAGTCGGCATTGTGCCTTTTGTATTTAATTCCGATGCAATTTCTGTGCTCCACAGTCAATAAGAAGGTTAGCTGAATACTGTAAACCTGAAGTGAAGCATCGGAATCTATAACTAGTGTCACAGGAATGGTTCAAAGCATAGACAGTAAGAAGAGCGAGTCCTCTTGTACTTGAGTCGGTGTTGTGCCTTTTCTATTTAATTCCGATGAATTTTCGGTGTTTCATCGTCAGTAAGAAGATCAGAGGGATACTGTAAACTTGAAGTGAAGCATCGGAATCTATAACTAGTGTTACATGAATGGTTTAAAACATAGACAGTAAGAGGAGCCAGTCTTCATTAACTTAAGTCGGCATTGTGCGTTTTGTGTTTAATTCCGATGCAATTTCTGTGTTTCATCGTCAATAAGAAGGTCAGAGGGATACAGTAAACCTGAGGTGAAGCATCGGAATCTATAACTAGTGTCACAGAAATGGTTCAACACATAGACAGTAAGAAGAGCCAGTCTTCTTGTACTTGAGTCGGCATTGTGCCTTTTGTTTATAATTCCGATGCAATTTCTGTGTTTCATCGACAATAAGAAGGTCCGAGGGATACAGTAAACCTGAAGTGAAGCAAAGGAATCTATAACTAGTGTCATAGGAATGGTTAAAAACATAGACAGTAAGAAGAGCCAGTCTTCTTGTGCTTGAGTCGGCATTGTGCCTTTTGTATTTAATTCCGATGCAGTTTTTGTGTTTCGTCGTCAATAAGAAGGTCAGAGGGATACAGTAAAACTGAAGTGAAGCATCGGAATCTATGACTAGTGTCACAGGAATGGTACAAAACGTAGACAGTAAGAAGAGTCAGTCTTCGTGTCCTTAAGTCGGCATTGTGTCTTTTGTATTTAACTCCGATGTAATTTCTGTGCTTCATCGTCAATAAGAAGATCAGCTGGATACAGTGAACCTGAAGTTAAGCATCGGAATCTGTAACTAGTGTCACAGAAATGGTTCAAATCATAGACAGCAAGAAGATCCAGTCTTCTTGTACTTGAGTCGGCAATGTGCCTTTTGTATTTAATTCCGATCAATTTTCTGTGTTTGATCGCCAATAATAAGGGCAGAGGGATACAGTAAAAATGAAGTGAAGCATCGGAATCTATAACTAGTGTCACAGGAATGGTTCAAAACATAGACAGAAAGAAGAGTCAGTGTTCTTGTACTTAAGTCGGCATTGTGTCTTTTGTAATTAATTAAGATGCAATTTCTGTGTTTAATCGTCAATAAGAAGGTCAGAGGGATACAGTCAACCTGAAGTGAAGCATCGGAATGAATAACTAGTGTCACAGGAAAGGTTCAAAACATAGACAGTAAGAAGAGCCAGTCTTCTCGTACTTGAGTCGGCATTGTGCCTTTTGTTTTTAATTCCGATGCAATTTCTGTGTTTCATCGTCAATAAGAAGGTCAGAGGGATACATTGAACCTGAAGTGAAGCATCGGAATCTATAACTAGTGTCACAGGAATGGTTCAAAACATAGACAGTAAGAAGAGTCAATCTTCTTGTACATAAGTCGGCATTGTGCCTTTTGTATTTAATTCCGATGCAATTTTTGTGTTTCATCGTCAATAAGCAACTCAGAGGGATACAGTAAACCTGAAGTGAAGCATCGGAATCTATAACTAGTGTCACACGAATGGTTCAAAACATAGAGAGTAAGAAGAGTCAGTCTTTTTGTACTTAAGTCGGCATTGTGCCTTTTCTATTAAATTCCGATGAATTTTCTGTGTTTCATCGTCAATAAGAAGGTCAGAGGGGTACAGTAAACCTGAAGTGAAGCATCGGAATCTATTACTAGTGTCACAGGAATGGTTCAAAACATAGACAGTAAGAAGAGTCAGTTTTCTTGTACTTAAGTCGGCGTTGGGACTTTTATATACAATTACGATGCAATTTCTGTGTTTCATCGTCAATAAGAAGGTCAGAGGGATACAGTAAACCTGAGGTGAAGCATCGGAATCTATAACTAGTGTCACAGAAATGGTTCAAAACATAGACAGTAAGAAGAGCCAGTCTTCTTGTACTTGAGTCGGCATTGTGCATTTTGTTTTTAATTCCAATGCAATTTATGTGTTTCTTCGTCAATAAGACGGTCAGAGGAATACAAGAAACCTGAAGTGAAGCATCGGAATCTATAACTAGTGTCACAGGAATGGTTCAAAACATAGACAGTAAGAAGAGCCAGTCTTCTTGTACTTGGGTCATCATTGTGCATTTTGTATTTAATTCGGATGCAATTTCTGTGTTTCATAGTCAATAAGAAGATCAGAGGGATACAGTAAACCTGAAGGTAAGCATCGGAATCTATAACTAGTGTCACAGGAATGGTACAAAACATAGACAGAAGGAAGAGTCAGTCTTTTTGTACTTAAGTCGGCATAGTGCATTTGTATTTAATTCCGATGCAATTTCTGTGATTCATCATCAATAAGAAGGTCAGAGGGATACAGTAAACGTGATGTGAAGCATCGGAATCTATAACTAGCGTCACAGGATTGGTTTAAGACATAGACAGTTAGAAGATTCAGTTGTCTTGTACTTAAGTCGGCATTGTGCCTCATGTATTTAATTCCGATGCAATTTCTGTGTTTCATCGTCAATAAGAAGGTCAGCTGGATACAGTAAACCTGAAGTGAAGCATCGGAATCTATAACTAGTGGCACAGTAACGGTTCAAAACATAAACAGTAAGTAGAGTCAGTCTTCTTGTACTTTAGTCAGTATTGTGCCTTTTGTATTTAATTATGATGCAATTTCTGTGTTTCATCGTCAATAAGAAGGTCAGCTGGATACAGTGAACCTGAAGTTAAGCATCGGAACGTATAACTAGTGTCACAGGAATGGTTCAAATCATAGACAGTAAGAAGAGCCAGTCTTCTTGTACTTGAGTCGGCATTGTGCCTTTTGTATTTAATTCCGTTCAATTTTCTGTGTTTGGTCGTCAATAAGAAGGTCTGTGGGATACAGTAAAAATGTAGTAAAGCATCGGAATCTATAACTAGGGTCACAGGAATGGTTCAAAACATAGACAGTAAGAAGAGTCAGTCTTCATGTACTTTAGTCGGCATTGTGCCTTTTGTATTTAATTAAGATGCAATATCTGTGTTTCATCGTCAATAAGAAGGTCAGAGGGATACAGTCAACCTGAAGTGAAGCATCGGAATCTATAACTAGTGTCAAAGGATTGGTTCGAAACATAGACAGTAAGAAGAGTCAGTTTTCTTGTACTGAAGTCCGCATTGTGCCTTTTGTATTTAATTCCGATGCAATTTCTGTGTATCATCGTCAATATGAAGGTCAGAGGGATACAGTAAACCTGAAGTGAAGCATCGGAATCTATAACTAGTGTCACAGGAATGGTTCAAAACATAGAGAGTAAGAAGAGTCAGTTTTTTTGTACTTAAGTTGGCATTGTGCCTTTTATAATTGATTCCGATGCAATTTCTGTGTTTCATCGTCAATAAGAAGATCAGAGGGATACTGTAAACCTGAAGTGAAGCATCGGAATCTATAACTAGTGTCACAGGAATGGTTCAAAACATAGATAGTAAGAAGAGCCAGTCTACTTGTACTTGAGTCGGCAATGTGCCTTTTGTGTTTAATTCCGATGCAATTTCTGTGTTTCATCGTCAATAAGAAGGTCAGAGGGATACAGTAAACCTGAAGTGAAGCATCGGAATCTATTACTAGTGTCGCAGGAATGGTTCAAAACATAGACAGGAAGAAGAGTCAGTCTTCATGTACTTACGTCTGCATTGTGCCTTTTGTATTTAATTATGATGCAATTTCTGTGTTTCATCGTCAATAAGAAGGTCAGAGGGATACAGTAACCCTGAAGTGAAGCATCGGTGCCTTTTGTATTTAATTCCGATGCAATGTATGTGTTTCTTCGTCAATAAGAAGGTCAGAGGGATACAATAAACCAGAAGTGAAGCATCGGAATCTATAACTAGTGTCACAGGAATGGTTCAAAACATAGACAGTAAGAAGAGAAAGTCTTCTTGTACTTGGGTCGGCATTGTTCCTTTTGTATTTAATTCCGATGTAATTTCTGTATTTCATCGTCAATAAGAAGGTCAGCTGGATACAGTAAACCTGAAGTGAAGCATCGGAATCAATAACTAGTGGCACAGGAATGGTTCAAAACCTAAACAGTTAGTAGAGTCAGTCTTCTTGTACTTTAGTCAGCATTGTGTCTTTTGTTTTTAATTCCGATGCAGTTTCTGTGTTTCATCGTTAATAAGAAGATCAGAGGGATACAGTAAAACTGTAGTGAAGCATCGGAATCCATAACTAGTGTCACTGGAATGGTTCAAAACATAGACAGTATGAAGAGTCAGTCTTCTCTTACTTAAGTCGGCATTGTGCCTTTTGTATTTAACTCCGATGGAATTTCTGTGCTTGATCGTCGGTAAGAAAGTTAGCTGGATACAGTGAACCTGAAGCTAAGCATCGGAATCTATAACTAGTGTCACAGGAATGGTTCAAATCATAGACAGTAAGAAGAGCCAGTCTTATTGTATTTGAGTCGGCATTGTGCCGTTTGTATTTAATTCCGATCGATTTTCTGTGTTTGGTCGTCAATAAGAAGGTCAGAGGGATACAGTAAAAATGAAGTGAAGCATCGGAATCTATAACTAATGTCACAGGAATGGTTCAAAGCATAGACAGTAAGATGTGTCAGTCTTCTTGTACTTAAGTCGGCATTGTGCCTTTTGTATTTAATTAATATGCAATATCTGTGTTTCATCGTCAATAAGAAGGTCAGAGGGATACAGTCAACCTGAAGTGAAGCATCGGAATCAATAACTAGTGTCACAGGAAAGGTTCAAAACATAGTCAGTAAGAAGAGTCAGTCTTCTTGTACTTAAGTAGGCATTGTGCCTTTTGTATATAATTCCGATGCAATTTCTGTGTTTCGTCGACAATAAGAGGGTCAGAGGGATACAGTAAACCTGAAATGATGCATAGGAATCTATAACTAGTGTCACAGGAATGGTTCAATACATAGACAGTAAGAAGAGCCGGTCTTCTTGTACTTGAGTAGGCATTGTGCCTTTTGTATTTAATTCCGATGCAATTTCTGTGTTTCATCGTCAATAAGAAGGTCAGAGGGATACAGTAAACCTGAAGTGAAGCATCGGAATCTATAACTATTGTCACAGGAATGGTTCAAAACATAGTCAGTAAGAAGAGTCAGTTTTCTTGTACTTAAGTTGGCATTGTGCCTTTTGTATTTAATTCCGATGCAATTTCTGTGTTTCATCGTCAATAAGAATGTCAGAGGGATACAGTAAACCTGAAGTGAAGCATCGGAATCTATAACTAGTGTCACAGGAATGGTTCAAAACATAGACAGTAAGGAGAGCCAGTCTTCTTGTACTTGAGTCGGCATTTTGCCTTTTGTGTTTAATTCCGATGCAATTTCTGTGTTTGATCGTCAATAAGAAGGTCAGAGGGATACAGTAAACTAGAAGTGAAGCATCGGAATCTATTACTAGTGTCACAGGAATGGTTCAATACATAGACAGTAAGAAGAGTCAGTCTTCTTGTACTTACGTCTGCACTGTGCCTTTTGTATTTAATTATGATGCAATTTCTGTGTTTCATCGTCAATAAGGTCAGAGGGATACAGTAAACTAGAAGTGAAGCATCGGAATCCATAACTAGTGTCACAGGAATGGTTCAAAACTAAGACAGCAAGAAGAGTCAGTTTTCTTGTACTTAGGTCGGCATTGGGCCTTTTGTATATTATTACGATGCAATTTCTGTGTTTCATCGTCAATAAAAAGGTCGGAGGGATACAGTAAACCTTAGGTGAAGCATCGGAATCTATATAATGTGTCACAGAAATGGTTCAAAACATAGACAGTAAGAAGAGCCAGTCTTCTTGTACTTGGGTCGGCATTGTTCCTTTTGTATTTAATTCGGATGCAATTTCTGTGTTTCATAGTCAATAAGAAGGTCTGAGGGATACAGTAAACCTGAAGTGAAGCATCGGAATCTATAACTAGTTTCACAGGAATGGTACATATCTTAGACCGAAGGAAGAGTCAGTCTTCTTGTACTTAAGTCGGCATTGTGCCTTTGTATTAATTTCCGATGCAATTTCTGTGTTTCATCGTCATTAAGAAGGTCAGAGGGATACAGTAAACCTGAAGTGAAGCTTCGGAATATATAACTAGTGTCACAGGAATGGATCAAGACATAGACAGTAAGAAGAGTCAGTTTTCTTGTACTTAAGTCGGCATTGTGCCTTATGTATTTAATTCCGATGCAATATCTGTGTTTCATCGTCAATAAGAAGCTCAGTGGGATACAGTAAACCTGAAGTGAAGCATCGGAATCTATAACTAGTGTCACAGGAATGGATCAATGCATAGAGAGCAAGAAGAGTCAGTTTTCTTGTACTTAAGTCGGCATTGTGCCTTTTGTATTTAATTCCGATGCAATTTCTGTATTTCATCGTCAATAAGAAGGTCAGAGGGATACAGTAAACCTGAAGTGAAGCATCGGAATCTATAACTAGTGTCACAGGATTGGTTCAAAACATAAACAGTAAGAAGAGCCAGTCTTCTTGTACTTGAGTCGGCATTGTGCCTTTTGTATTTAATTCCGTTGTAATTTCTGTGCTTCATTGTCAATAAGAACGTCAGAGTGATACAGTAAACCTGAAGCGAAGCATCGGAATCTATAACTAGTGTCACAGGAATGGTTCAAAACATAGAGAGTAAGAATAGCCAGTCGTCTTGTACTAGAGTAAGCATTGTGCCTTTTGTGTTTAATTCCGATGCAATTTCTGTGTATCATCGTCAATAAGAAGGTCAGAGGGATACAGTTAACATGAAGCGAAGCATAGGAATCTATAACTAGTGTCACAGGTATGGTTCAAACATAGACAGTAAGAAGAGCCAGTCTTCTTGTACTTGAGTCGGCATTGTGCCTTTTGTATTTAATTCCGATGCAATTTTTGTGTTTCATCGTCAATAAGAAGCTCAGAGGGATACAGTAAACCTGAAGTGAAGCATCGGAATCTATAACTAGTGTCACAGGAATGGTTCAAAACATAGACAGTAAGAAGAGTTAGTCTTCTTGTACTTAAGTCGGCATTGTGCCTTTTGTATTTAAATCCGATGCAGTTTCTGTGCTTCATAGTCAATAAGAAGGTCAGCTGGATACAGTAAACCTGAAGTGAAGCATCGGAATCTATAACTAGTGTCACAGGAATGGTTCAAAGCATAGACTGTAAAAAGAGCCAGTCTTCTTGTACTTGAGTCGGCTTTGTGCCTTTCTTGATTAATTCCGATGAATTTTCCGTGTTTGATCGTAAATAATAAGGTCAGAGGGATACAGTAAACCTGATGTGAAGCATCGGAATCTATTACTAGTGTCACAGGAATGGTTCAAAACATAGACAGTAAGAAGAGTCAGTCTTCTTGTACTTACGTCTGCATTGTACCTCTTGTATTTAATTAAGATGCAATTTCTGTGTTTCATTGTCAATAAGTAGGTCAGAGGGATACAGTAAACCTGAAGTGAAGCATCGGAATCTATAACTAGTGTCACAGGAATGGTTCAAAACATAGACAGTAAGAAGAGTCAGTTTTCTTGTACTTAAGTCGGCATTGGGCCTTTTGTATATAATTACGATGCAATTTCTGTGTTTCAACGTCAATAAGAAGGTCAGAGGGATACAGTAAACCTGAAGTGAAGCATCGGAATCTATTACTAGTGTCACAGAAATGGTTCAAAACATAGTCAGTAAGAAGAGCCAGTCTTCTTGTACTTGACTCGGCATTGTGCTTGTGTATTTAATTCCGAAGCAATTTCTTTGTCATCGTCAATAAGAAGGTCAAAGGGATACAGTAAACCTGATGTGAGGCATCGGAATATATAACTAGTGTCACAGGAATGGTTCAAAACATAGACAGTAAGATGAGACAGTCTTCTTGTACTTAAGTCGGCATTGTGCCTCTTGTATATAATTCCGATGCAATTTCTGTGTTTCATCGTCAATAAGAAGCTTACAGGGATACAGTAAACCTGTAGTGAAGCATCGGAATCTATAACTAGTGTCACAGGAATGGTTCAAAACATAGAGAGTAAGAAGAGTCAGTTTTCTTGTACTTAAGTCGGCATTGTGCCTTTTGTATTTAATTCCGATGCAATTACTGTGTTTCATCGCCAATAAGAAGGTCAGAGGGATACAGTAAACCTGAAGTGAAGCATCGGAATCTATAACTAGTGTCACAGGAATGGTTCAAAACGTAGACAGTAAGAAGAATCAGTCTTTTTGTACTTAAGTCGGCATTGTGCCTTTTGTATTTAATTCCGATGCAATTTCTGTGTTTCATCGTTAATAGGAAGGTCAGAGTGGTACAGTAAACCTGAAGTGAAGCATCGGAATCTATAACTAGTGTCACAGGAATGGTTCATAACATAGACAGTATGAGTAGCCAGTCTTCTTGTGCTTGAGTCGGCATTGTGAATTTTGTGTTTAATTCCGATGCAATTTCTGTGTTTCATCGTCAATAAGAAGGTCAGAATGGCACAGTAATCCTGAAGTGAAGCATCGGAATCTATAACTAGTGGCACAGGAATGGTTCTAACCATAGACAGTAAGAGGAGTCAGTGTTCTTGTACTGAAGTCGGCATTGTGCCTTGTGTATTTAATTAAGATGCAATTTCTGTGTTTCATCGTCAATAAGAAGGTCAGAGGGATATAGTAAACCAGAAGTGAAGCATCGGAATCTATAACTAGTGTCACAGGAATGGTTCAAAACATAGACAGTAAGAAGAGTCAGTCTTCTTGTACTTAAGTCGGCAATGTGCCTTTTGCATTTATTTCCGATGCAATTTCTGTGCTTCATAGTCAATAAGAAGGTCAGCTGGATACAGTAAACCTGAAGTGAAGCATCGGAATCTATAACTAGTGTCACAGGAATGTTTCAAACATAGACAGTAGGAAGAGCCAGTCTTCTTGTACTTCAATCGGCATTGTGCCTTTTCTATTTAATTCCGATGAAGTTTCCGCGTTTGATCGTCAATCAGAAGGTCAGAGGGATACAGTAAACCTGAAGTGCAGCATCGGAATCTATTACTAGTGTCACAGGAATGGTTCAAAACATAGACAGTAAGATGAGTCAAGCTTCTTGTACTTACGTCTGCATTGTGCCTTTTGTATTTAATTAAGATGCAATTTCTGTGTTTCATCGTCAATAAGAAGGTCAGAGGGATACAGTAAACCTGAAGTGAAGCATCGGAATCTATAACTAGTGTCACAGAAATGGATCAAAGCATAGACAGAAGGAAGAGTCAGTCTTCTTGTACTTAAGTCGGCATTGTGCTTTTGTATTTAATTCCGATGCAATTTTTGCGTTACCGTCAATAAGAAGGTCAGAGGGATACAGTAAACCTGATGTGAGGCATCGGAATCTATAACTAGTGTCACAGGAATGGTTAAAAACATAGACAGTTAGAAGAGACAGTCTTCTTGCACTTGAGTCGGCATTGTGCTTTTTGTATTTAATTTCGATGTATTTTCTGTGTTTGATCGTCAATAAGAAGGTCAGAGGGATACAGTAAACCTGAAGTGAAGCATCGGAATCTATAACTAGTGTCACAGGAATGGTTCAAAACATAGACAGTAAGAAGAGTCAGTCATCTTGTACTTAAGTCGGCATTGTGAATTTTGCATTTAATTAAGATGCAATTTCTGTGTTTCAACGTCAATAAGACGGTGAAAGGGATACAGTAAACCTGAAGTGAAGCATCGGAAGCTATAAGTAGTGTCACTGGAATGGTTCAAAACTTAGACAGTAAGAAGAGTCAGTCTTCTTGTACTTAAGTCGGCATTGTGCCTCTTGTATATAATTCCGATGCAATTTCTCTGTTTCATCGTCAATAAGAAGCTGAGAGGGATACAGTAAACCTGAAGTGAAGCATCGGAATCTATAACTAGTGTCACAGGAATGGTTCAAAACATAGAGAGTAAGAAGGGTCAGTTTTCTTGCACTTACGTCGGCATTGTGCCTTTTGTATGTAATTCCGATGCAATTTCTGTGTTTCATCGTCAATAAGAAGGACAGAGGGATACAGTAAACCTGAAGTGAAGCATCGGAATCTATAACTAGTGTCACAGGAATGGTTCAAAACGTAGACAGTAAGAAGAGTCAGTCTTTTTGTACTTAAGTCGGCATTGTGCCTTTTGTATTTAATTCCGATGCAATTTCTGTGTTTCATCGTCAATACGAAGGTAAGTGGGATACAGTAAACCTGAAGTGAAGCATCGGAATGTATAACTAGTGTCACAGGAATGGTTCAAAACATAGACAGTAAGAAGGGTCATTCTATTTGTACTTAAGTCGGCACTGTGCCTTTTGTATTTATTTCCGATGCAATATCTGTGTTTCTTCGTCAATAAGAAGGTCAGAGGAATAGAGTAAACCTGAAGTGAAGCATCGGAATCTATAACTAGTGTTACAGAAATGGTCCAAAACATAGACAGTAAGAAGAGCCAGTCTTGTTGTACTTGAGTCGGCATTGTGCCATTTGTATTTAATTCCGTTGCAATTTCTGTGCTTCATCGTCAATAAGAAGGTCAGAGTGATCCAGTAAACCTGAAGTGAAGCATCGGAATCTATAACTAGTGTCACAGGAATGGTTCAAAAAATAGACAGTAAGAAGAGTCAGTCTTCTTGTACTTGGGTCGACATTGTGCCTTTTGTATTTAATTCGGATGCAATTTCGGTGTTTAATAGTCAATAAGATGGTCAGAGGGATAGAGTAAACCAGAGGTGAAACATCGGAATCTATAACTAGTGTCACAGGAATGGTTCACAACATAGACAGTAAGAAGAGTCAGTCTTCTTGTACTTATGTCGGCAATGTGCCTTTTGTATTTAGTTCTGATGCAATTTCTGTGCATCATAGTCAATAAGAAGGTCAGCAGGATACAGTAAACCTGAAGTGAAGCATCGGAATCTATAACTAGTGTCACAGGAATGGTTCAAAGCATAGACAGTAAGACGAGCCAGTCTTCTTGTACTTCATTCGGCATTGTGCCTTTTCTATTTAATTCCGATGAATTTTCCGCGTTTGATCGTCAATAAGAAGGTCAGAGGTATACAGTAAACCTGAAGTGAAGCATCGGAATCTATTACTAGTGTCACAGGAATGGACCAAAGCATAGACAGAAGGAAGAGTCAGTCTTCTTGTACTTAAGTCGGCATTGTGCTTTTGTATTTAATTCCTATGCAATTTCTGCGTCACTGTCAATAAGAAGGTCAGAGGGATACAGTAAACCTGATGTGAGGCATCGGAATCTATAACTAGTGTCACAGGAATGGTTCAAAACATAGACAGTAAGAAGAGACAGTCTTCTTGTACCTGAGTCGGCACTGTGCCATTTGTATTTAATTTCGATGAATTTTCTGTGTTTGATCGTCAATAAGAAGGTCAGAGGGATACAGCAAACCTGAAGTGAAGCATCGGAATCTATAACTAGTGTCACAGGAATGGTTCAAACCATAGACAGTAAGAAGAGTCGGTGTTCTTGTACTGAAGTCGGCATTCTGCCTTTTGTATTTAATTAAGATGCAATTTCTGTGTCTCAACGTCAATAATAAGGTCAGAGGGATAGAGTAAACCTGAAGTGAAGCATCGGAATCTATAACTAGTGTCACAGGAATGGTTCAAAACATAGACAGTAAGAAGAGTCAGTCATCTTGTGCTTGAGTCGGCATTGTGCCTTTTGTGTTTCATTCCGATGCAATTTCTGTGTTCCATCGTCAATAAGAAGGTCAGAGTGATACAGTAAACCTGAAGTGAAGCATCGGAATCTATAACTAGTGGCACAGGAATGGTTCTAACTATAGACAAGAAGAAGAGTAAGTGTTCTTGTACTGAAGTCGGCATTGTGCCTTTTGAATTTAATTAAGATACAATTTCTGTGTTTCATCGTCAATAAGGAGGTCAGAGGGATACAGTAAACCTGAAGTGAAGCATCGGAATCTATAACTAGTGTCACAGGAATGGTTCAAAACGTAGACAGTAAAAAGAGTCAGTCTTTTTGTACTTAAGTCGGCATTGTGCCTTTGTATTTAATTCCGATGCAATTTCTGTGTTTCATCGTCAATACGAAGGTCAGAGGGACACAGTAAACCTGAAGTGAAGCATCGGAATCTATAACTAGTGTCACAGGAATGGTTCAAAACATAGACAGTAGGAAGGGTCTGTCTTCTTGTACTTAAGTCGGCACTGTGCCTTTTGTGTTTAATTCCGATGCAATATCTGTGTTTCTTCGTCAATAAGAAGGTCAGAGGAATACAGTAAACCTGAAGTGAAGCATCGGAATCTATAACTAGTGTCACAGAAATGGTTCAAAACATAGACAGTAAGAAGAGCCAGTCTTGTTGTACTTGAGTCGGCATTGTGCCTTTTTTATTTAATTCCGTTGCAATTTCTGGGCTTCATCGTCAATACGAAGGTCAGAGTGATACAGTAAACCTCAAGTGAAGCATCGGAATCTATAACTAGTGTCACAGGAATGGTTCAAACCATAGGCAGTAAGAAGAGTCAGTCTTCTTGTACTTGGGTCGGCATTGTGCCTTTTGTATTTAATTCGGATGCAATTTCGGTGTTTAATAGTCAATAAGAAGGTCAGATGGATACAGTAAACCTTAAGTGAAGCATCGGAATCTATAACTATTGTCACAGAAATTGTTCAAAACATAGAGAGTAAGAAGAGACAGTCTTCTTGTACTTAAGTCGGCATTGTGCCTCTTGTATATAATTCCGATGCAATTTCTGTGTTTCATCGTCAATAAGAAGCTCAGAGGGATACAGTAAACCTGTAGTGAACCATCGGAATCTATAACTAGTGTCACAGGAATGGTTCAAAACATATAGAGTAAGAAGAGTAAGTTTTCTTGTACTTAATTCGGCATTGTGCTTTTTGTATTTAATTCCGATGCAATTTCTGTGTTTCATCGCCAATAAGGTCAGAGGGATACAGTAAACCTGAAGTAAAGTATCGGAAGCTATAACTATTGTCACAGGATCGGTTCAAAACATAGACAGTATGAAGAGTCAGTCTTCATGTACTTAAGTCGGCATTGTGCCTTTTCTATTTAATTCCGATGCAATTTCTGTGTTTCATCATCAATACGAAGGTCAGAGGGATACAGTAAACCTGAAGTGAAGCATCGGTGTCTATATTTAGTGTCACAGGTTTGGTTCAAAACATAGACAGTAAGAAGAGTCAGTCTTCTTGTACTTAAGTCGGCATTGTGCCTCTTGCATTTCATTCCGATGCAATTTATGTGTTTCATCGGCAATAAGAAGGTCCAAGGGATACAGTAAACCTGAAGTGAAGCATCGCCATCTACAATTAGTGTCACAGGAATGGTTCAAAGCATAGTCAGTAAGAAGGGTCAGTCTTCTTGTACTTAAGTTGGCATTGTGCCTTACTATTTAATTCCGATGCAGGTTCTGTGTTTCATCGTCAATAAGAAGGTCAGAGGTATACAGTAACCCTGATGTGAAGCATCGGAATCTATAACTAGTGTAACAGGAATGGTTCAAAACTTAGACAGTAGGAAGGGTCAGTCTTCTTGTACTTATGTCGGCATTGTGCCTTTTCTATTCACTTCCGATGCAAATTCTGTCTTTCATCGTCAATAAGAAGGTCGGTGGGATACAGTAAACCTGAAGTGAAGCAACGGAATCTATATCTAGTGTCACAGGAATGGTTCAAAACGTAGAGAGTAGGAACAGTCAGTCTTCTTGTACTTAAGTCGACATTGTGCCTTTTATATGTAATTGCGATGCAATTTCTGTCTTTCATCGTCCATAAGAGGGTCAGAGGAATACAGTAAACCTGAAGTGAAGCATCAGAATCCATAACTAGTGTCACAGGATTAGTTCAAAACATAGACAGTAAGAAGAGTCAGTCTACTTGTATTTTATCGGCATTGTGCATTTTGTATTTAATTCCGATATAATTTCTGTGTTTCATCGTCAATAAGAAGGTCCAAGGGATACAGTACACCTGAAGTGAAGCATCGGAATCTATAACTAGTGTCACATTAATGGTTCAAATCATAAACAGTAAATAGAGTCAGTCTTCTTGTACTTAATACAGCAGTGTGTCCTTTCTATTAAATTCCGATGCAATTTCTGTGTTTCATCGTCAATAAGAAGGTCAGAGGAATACAGTAAACATGAAGTTAAGCATCGGAATCTATAACTAGTGTTACAGGAATGGTTCAAGTCATAGACAGTAGGAAGAGTCAGTCTTCTTGTACTTGAGTCGGCATTGTGCCTTTTGCATTTAATTCCGATGCAATTTCTGTGTTTCATCGTCAATAAGAAGGTCAGAGGAATACAGTAAACCTGGAGTGAAGCATCGGAATCTATAACTAGTGTCACAGGAATGCTTCAAAACATAGACAGTAGGAAGAGTCAGTCTTCTTGTACATGAGTCGGCAATTTGCCTTCTGTATTTAATTCCGATGTAATTTCTGTGTTTCATCGTCAATAAGAAAGTCCAAGGGATGCAGTACACCTGAAGTGAAGCATCAGAATCTATAACTAGTGTCACAGGAATGGTTCAAAACATAGACAGTAAGATGAGTCAGTCTTCTTGTACGTAAGTCGGCATTATGCCTTTTCTATTTAATTCCGATGCAATTTCTGTGTTTCGTCGTCAATAAGAGGGTCCAAGGGATACAATAAACCTGAAGTGAAGCATCGGAATCTATAACTAGTGTCACAGGAATGGTTCAAAACACAGACAGTAATAAGAGTCAGTCTTCTTGTACTTAAGTCGGCATTGTGCCTTTTGTATTTAATTTCGAAGCAATTTCTGTGTTTCATCTTCAATAAGAAAGTCAGAGGGATACAGTAAACCTGAAGTGAAGCATCGGAATCTATAACTAGTGTCACAGGAATGGTTCAAAACATAGAGAGTAGGAAGAGTCAGTCTTCTTGTACTTAAGTCGGCATTGTGCCTTTTGTATTTCATTCTGATGCAATTTCTGTGTTTCATCGGCAATAAGAAGGTCAGAGGGATACAGTAAACCTCAAGTGAAGCATCGGAACCTATATCTAGTGTCACAGGAATGGTTCAAAACAGTGTCAGTAAGAAGAATCAGTCTTCTTGTACTTAAATCGGCGTTGTGCCTTTTGTATTTAATTCCAATGCAATTTCTGTGTTTCGTCGTCAATAGGAAGGTCAGAGGGACACAGTAATCCACAAGTGAAGCATCAAAATCTATAACTAGTGTCACAGGAATGGTTCAAATCAGTGTCAGTAAGAAGAATCAGTCTTCTTGTACTTAAATCGGCGTTGTGCCTTTTTATTGAATTCCGATGCAATTTTTGTGTTTCATCGTCAACAAGAAGGTCAGAGGGATACAGTAAACCAATAAGTGAAGCATCGGAATCTGTAACTAGTGTCACAGGAATGCTTCAAAACATAGACAGTAGGAAGAGTCAGTCGTCTTGTACATGAGGCGGCAATTTGCCTTCTGTATTTAATTCCGATGTAATTTCTGTGTTTCAACGTCAATAAGAAGGTGAAAGGGATACAGTAAACCTGAAGTGAAGCATCGGAAGCTATAAGTAGTGTCACTGGAATGGTTCAAAACATAGACAGTAAGAAGAGTCTGTCTTCTTGTACTTAAGTCGGCATTGTGCCTCTTGTATATAATTCCGAAGCAATTTCTGTGTTTCATCGTAAATAAGAAGCTTAGAGGGATACAGTAAACCTGAAGTGAAGCATCGGAATCTATAACTAGTGTCACAGGAATGGTTCAAAACATAGACAGTAAGAAGAGCCAGTCTTCTTGTGCCTGAGACGGCATTGTGCCTTTTGTGTTTCATTCCGATGCAATTTCTGTGTTCCATCGTCAATAAGAAGGTCAGAGTGATACAGTAAACCTGAAGTGAAGCAACGGAATCTATAACTAGTGGCACAGGAATGGTTCTAACTATAGACAAGAAGAAGAGTAAGTGTTCTTGTACTGAAGTCGGCATTGTGCCTTTTGAATTTAATTAAGATACAATTTCTGTGTTTCATCGTCAATAAGGAGGTCAGAGGGATACAGTAAACCTAAAGTGAAGCATCGGAATCTATAACTAGTGTCACAGGAATGGTTCAAAATGTAGACAGTAAAAAGAGTCAGTCTTTTTGTACTTAAGTCGGCATTGTGCCTTTGTATTTAATTCCGATGCAATTTCTGTGTTTCATCGTCAATACGAATGTCAGAGGGACATAGTAAACCTGAAGTGAAGCTACGGAATCTATAACTAGTGTCACAGGAATGGTTCAAAACATAGACAGTAGGAAGGGTCAGTCTTCTTGTACTTAAGTCGGCACTGTGCCTTTTGCGTTTAATTCCGATGCAATATCTCTGTTTCTTCGTCAATAAGAAGGTCAGAGGAATACAGTAAACCTGAAGTGAAGCATCGGAATCTATAACTAGTGTCACAGGAATGGTTCCAACATAGACAGTAAGAAGAATCAGTCTTCTTGTACTTAAGTCGGCATTGTGCCTTTTGTATTTAATTCCGATTGCAATTTCTGTGTTTCATCGTCAATAAGAAGGTCAGAGGGATACAGTAAACCTGAAGTGAAGCATCGGAATCTATAACTAGTGTCACTGGGATGGTTCAAAACATAGAGAGTAGCAAGAGTCAGTCTTCTTGTACTTAAGTCGGCATTGTGCCTTTTGTATTTCATTCTGATGCAATTTCTGTGTTTCATCGGCAATAAGAAGGTCAGAGGGATACAGGAAACCTGAAGTGAAGCATCGGAATCTATATCTAGTGTCACAGGAATGGTTCAAAACAGTGTCAGTAAGAAGAATCAGTCTTCTTGTACTTAAATCGGCGTTGTGCCCTTTTATTGAATTCCGATGCAATTTCTGTGTTTCAACGTCAACAAGAAGGTCAGAGGGATACAGTAAACTTATAAGTGAAGCATCGGAATCTATAACTAGTGCCACAGGAATGGTTCAAAACACAGTCAGGAAGAAAAGTCAGTCTACTTGTACATAAATCGGCATTGTGCCTTTTGTATTTAATTCCGATGCAATTTCTGTGTTTCATCGTCAATAAGAAAGTCCAAGGGATGCAGTACACCTGAAGTGAAACATCGGAATCTATAACCTGTGTCACAGGAATGGTTAAAATCATAGACAGTAAGATGAGTCAGTCTTCTTGTACGTAAGTCAGCATTATGCTTTTTCTATTTAATTCCGATGCAGTTTCTGTGTTTCATCGTCAATAAGAAGGTCAGAGGGATACAGTAAACCTGGAGTGAAGCATCGGAATCTATAACTAGTGTCACAGGAGTGCTTCAAAACATAGACAGTAGGAAGAGTCAGTCTTCTTGTACTTGAGTCGGCATTTTGCCTTCTGCATTTAATTCCGTTGTAATTTCTGTGTTTCACCGTCAATAAGACGGTCAGAGGGATACAGTAAACCTGAAGTGAGGCATCGGAATCTAAAACTAGTGTCACAGGAATGGTTAAAAACATAGACAGTACGAAGAGTCAGTCTTCTTGTACGTGAGTCAGCATTGTTCCTTTTGTATTTAATTCCGATGCAATTTCTGTGTTTCATCGTCAATAAAAAGGGCAGAGGGATACAGTAAACATGAAGTGAAGCATCGGAATCTATAACTAGTGTTACAGGAATGGTTCAAGTCATAGACAGTAGGAAAAGTCAGTCTTCTTGTACATGAGTCGGCAATTTGCCTTCTGTATTTAATTCCGTTGTAATTTCTGTGTTTCATCGTCAATAAGAAAGTCCAAGGGATGCAGTACACCTGAAGTGAAGCATCAGAATCTATAACTAGTGTCACAGGAATGGTTCAAAACATAGACAGTAAGATGAGTCAGTCTTCTTGTACGTAAGTCGGCATTATGCCTTTTCTATTTAATTCCGATGCAATTTCTGTGTTTCGTCGTCAATAAGAGGGTCCAAGGGATACAATAAACCTGAAGTGAAGCATCGGAATCTATAACTAGTGTCACAGGAATGGCTCAAAACACAGACAGTAATAAGAGTCAGTCTTCTTGTACTTAAGTCGGCATTGTGCCTTTTGTATTTAATTTCGAAGCAATTTCTGTGTTTCATCTTCAATAAGAAAGTCAGAGGGATACAGTAAACCTGAAGTGAAGCATCGGAATCTATAACTAGTGTCACAGGAATGGTTCAAAACATAGAGAGTAGGAAGAGTCAGTCTTCTTGTACTTAAGTCGGCATTGTGCCTTTTGTATTTCATTCTAATGCAATTTCTGTGTTTCATCGGCAATAAGAAGGTCAGAGGGATACAGTAAACCTGAAGTGAAGCATCGGAATCAATAACTAGTGTCACAGGAATGGTTCAAATCATAGACAGTAGGAAGAGTCAGTCTTCTTGTACTTAAGTCGGCATTGTGCTTTTTCTATTTAATTCAGATCCAATTTCTGTGTTTCATCGTCAATAAGATGGTCAGAGGGATACAATAAACCTGAAGTGAGGCATCGGAATCTAAAACTAGTGTCACAGGAATGGTTAAAAACATAGACAGTACGAAGAGTCAGTCTTCTTGTACGTGAGTCAGCATTGTTCCTTTTGTATTTAATTATGATGCAATTTCTGTGTTTCATCGTCAATAAAAAGGGCAGAGGGATACAGTAAACATGAAGTGAAGCATCGGAATCTATAACTAGTGTTACAGGAATGGTTCAAGTCATAGACAGTAGGAAAAGTCAGTCTTCTTGTACATGAGTCGGCAATTTGCCTTCTGTATTTAATTCCGTTGTAATTTCTGTGTTTCATCGTCAATAAGAAAGTCCAAGGGATGCAGTACACCTGAAGTGAAGCATCAGAATCTATAACTAGTGTCACAGGAATGGTTCAAAACATAGACAGTAAGATGAGTCAGTCTTCTTGTACGTAAGTCGGCATTATGCCTTTTCTATTTAATTCCGATGCAATTTCTGTGTTTCGTCGTCAATAAGAGGGTCCAAGGGATACAATAAACCTGAAGTGAAGCATCGGAATCTATAACTAGTGTCACAGGAATGGCTCAAAACACAGACAGTAATAAGAGTCAGTCTTCTTGTACTTAAGTCGGCATTGTGCCTTTTGTATTTAATTTCGAAGCAATTTCTGTGTTTCATCTTCAATAAGAAAGTCAGAGGGATACAGTAAACCTGAAGTGAAGCATCGGAATCTATAACTAGTGTCACAGGAATGGTTCAAAACATAGAGAGTAGGAAGAGTCAGTCTTCTTGTACTTAAGTCGGCATTGTGCCTTTTGTATTTCATTCTGATGCAATTTCTGTGTTTCATCGGCAATAGGAAGGTCAGAGGGACACAGTAATCCAGAAGTGAAGCATCAAAATCTATAACTAGTGTCACAGGAATGGTTCAAATCAGTGTCAGTAAGAAGAATCAGTCTTCTTGTACTTAAATCGGCGTTGTGCCTTTTTATTGAATTCCGATGCAATTTTTGTGTTTCATCGTCAACAAGAAGGTCAGAGGGATACAGTAAACCAATAAGTGAAGCATCGGAATCTATAACTAGTGTCACAGGAATGCTACAAAACATAGACAGTAGGAAGAGTCAGTCTTCTTGTACATGAGGCGGCAATTTGCCTTCTGTATTTAATTCCGATGTAATTTCTGTGTTTCAACGTCAATAAGAAGGTGAAAGGGATACAGTAAACCTGAAGTGAAACATCGGAAGCTATAAGTAGTGTCACTGGAATGGTTCAAAACATAGACAGTAAGAAGAGTCTGTCTTCTTGTACTTAAGTCGGCATTGTGCCTCTTGTATATAATTCCGAAGCAATTTCTGTGTTTCATCGTAAATAAGAAGCTTAGAGGGATACAATAAACCTGAAGTGAAGCATCGGAATCTATAACTAGTGTCACAGGAATGGTTCAAAACATAGACAGTAAGAAGAGCCAGTCTTCTTGTGCCTGAGTCGGCATTATGCCTTTTGTGTTTCATTCCGATGCAATTTCTGTGTTCCATCGTCAATAAGAAGGTCAGAGTGATACAGTAAACCTGAAGTGAAGCATCGGAATCTATAACTAGTGGCACAGGAATGGTTCTAACTATAGACAAAAAGAAGAGTAAGTGTTCTTGTACTGAAGTCGGCATTGTGTTTTTTGAATTTAATTTAGATACAATTTCTGTGTTTCATCGTCAATAAGGAGGTCAGAGGGATACAGTAAACCTGAAGTGAAGCATCGGAATCTATAACTAGTGTCACAGGAATGGTTCAAAATGTAGACAGTAAAAAGAGTCAGTCTTTTTGTACTTAAGTCGGCATTGTGCCTTTGTATTTAATTCCGATGCAATTTCTGTGTTTCATCGTCAATACGAAGGTCAGAGGGACATAGTAAACCTGAAGTGAAGCATCGGAATCTATAACTAGTGTCACAGGAATGGTTCAAAACATAGACAGTAGGAAGGGTCAGTCTTCTTGTACTTAAGTCGGCACTGTGCCTTTTGTGTTTAATTCCGATGCAATATCTCTGTTTCTTCGTCAATAAGAAGGTCAGAGGAATACAGTAAACCTGAAGTGAAGCATCGGAATCTATAACTAGTGTCACAGGAATGGTTCCAACATAGACAGTAAGAAGAATCAGTCTTCTTGTACTTAAGTCGGCATTGTGCCTTTTGTATTTAATTCCGATTGCAATTTCTGTGTTTCATCGTCAATAAGAAGGTCAGAGGGATACAGTAAACCTGAAGTGAAGCATCGGAATCTATATCTAGTGTCACAGGAATGGTTCAAAACAGTGTCAGTAAGAAGAATCAGTCTTCTTGTACTTTAATCGGCGTTGTGCCCTTTTATTGAATTCCGATGCAATTTCTGTGTTTCATCGTTTACAAGAAGGTCAGAGGGATACAGTAAACCTATAAGTGAAGCATCGGAATCTATAACTAGTGCCACAGGAATGGTTCAAAACACAGTCAGGAAGAAAAGTCAATCGACTTGTACATAAATCGGCATTGTGCCTTTTGTATTTAATTCCGATGCAATTTCTGTGTTTCATCGTCAATAAGAAAGTCCAAGGGATGCAGTACACCTGAAGTGAAACATCGGAATCTATAACTTGTGTCACAGGAATGGTTAAAATCATAGACAGTAAGATGAGTCAGTCTTCTTGTACGTAAGTCAGCATTATGCTTTTTCTATTTAATTCCGATGCAGTTTCTGTGTTTCATCGTCAATAAGAAGGTCAGAGGGATACAGTAAACCTGAAGTGAATAATCGGAATCTATAACTAGTGTCACAGGAATGGATCAAAACATAGAGAGTAAGAAGAGTCAGTCTTCCTGTACTTAAGTCGGCATTGTGCCTTTTCTGTTTAATTCCGATGCAATTTCTGTTTTTCATCGTCAATAAGAAGGTCCAAGGGATACTGTAAACCTGAAGTGAATCATCGGAATCTATAACTAGTGTCACAGGAATGGTTCAAAACATAGACAATAAGAAGGGTCAGTCTTCTTGTACTAAAGTCGGCATTGTGCCTTTTGTATTTCATTCCGATGCAATTTCGGTGTTTCATCGACTATAAGAAGTTCAGAGCAATACAGTTAACCGGAAGTAAGGCATCGGAATCTATAACTAGTGTCACAGGAATGGTTAAAGACATGGACAGTAGGAAGAGTCAGTCTTCTTGTACCTAAGTCGGCATTGTGCCTTTTGTATTTAAAGCCGAAGCAATTTCTGTGTTTCATCGTCAATAAGAAGGTCAGAGGGATACAGTAAACCTGAAGTGAAGCATCGGAATCTATAACTAGTGTCACAGGAATTGTTAAAAACATAGACAGTAGGAAGAGTCAGTCTTCTTGTACTTGAGTCGGCATTGTGCCTTTTGCATTTATTTCCGATGCAATCTCTGTGTTTCATCGTCAATAAGAAGGTAAGAGGGATACAGTAAACCTGAAGTGAAGCATCGGAATCTAAAACTAATGTCACAGGAATGGTTCAAAACATAGACAGTAGGAAGAGTCAGTCTTCTTGTACTTAAGTCGGCATTGTGCCTTTTCTATTTATTTCCGATGCAATATCTCTGCTTCTTCGTCAATAAGAAGGTCAGATGGATACAGTAAACCTGAAGTGATAAATCGGAATCTATAAATAGTGTCACAGGAATGATTCAAATCATAGACAGTAGGAAAAGTGAAACTACTTGTACTTAAGTCGGCATTGTGCCTTTTGTATTTAATTCCGATGGAATTTCTGTGTTTCAACGTCAATAACAAAGTCCAAGGGAAACAGTAAACCTGAAGTGTGGCATCGGAATCTATAACTAGTGTCACAGGAATCGTTCAAACATAGTCAGTAAGAAGAGTCAGTCTTCTTGTACTTAAGCCGGCATTGTGCCTTTTCTATTTAATTCCGATGCAATTTCTGTGATTCATCGTCAATAAGACGGTCCAAGGGTTGCAGTACACCAGAAGTGAAGCATCGGAATCTATAACTAGTGTCACAGGAATGGTTAAAATCATAGACAGTAAGTAGAGTCAGTCTTCTTGTTTTTAAGTCTGCATTTTGCCTTTCGTATTTAATTCCGTTGCAATTTCGTTGTATCATCGTCAATAAGATGGTCCAAGGGATACAGTAAACCTGACGTGAAGCATCGGAAGCTATTACTAGTGTCACAGGATCGGTTCTAAACATAGACAGTATGAAGAGTCAGTCTTCTTGTACTTAAGTCGGCATTGTGCCTTTTGTATTTAATTCCGATGCAATTTCTGTGTTTCATCATCAATAAGAAGGTATGAGGGATACAGTAAACCTGAAGTGAAGCATCGGAGTATATAACTAGTGTCACAGGAATGGTTCAAAACATAGTCAGCAGGGAGAGTCAGTCTTCTTGTACTTAAGTCGGCATTGTGCCTTTTCTATTTAATTCCAATGCAATATCTGTGTCCAATCGTCAATAAGAAGGTAAGAGGTATACAGTAATCCTGAAGTGAAGCATCGGAATCTATAACTAGTGTAACAGGAATGGTTCAAAACATAGACGGTAGGAAGAGTCAGTCTTCTTGTACTTATCTCGGCATTGTGCCTTTTCTATATAATTCCGATGCAATTTCTGTGTTTCATCGTCAATAAGAAGGTCAGAGGGATACAGTAAACCTAAAGTGAGGCATCGGAATCTATCACTAGTGTCACAGCAATGGTTCAAACATAGACAGTAAGAAGAGTCAGTCTTCTTGTACTTGAGTCGGCATTGTGCCTTTTGGATTTACTTCCGATGTAATTTCTGTGTTTCATCGTCAATAAGAAGGTCAGAGGGATACAGTAAACCTGAAGTGAAGAATCGGAGTATATAACTAGTGTCACAGGAATGGTTCAAAACATAGTCAGTAGGGAGAGTCAGTCTTCTTGTACTTAAGTCGGCATTGTGCCTTTTCTATTTAATTCCAATGCAATATCTGTGTCCAATCGTCAATAAGAAGGTAAGAGGTATACAGTAATCCTGAAGTGAAGCATCGGAATCTATAACTAGTGTAACAGGAATGGTTCAAAACATAGACGGTAGGAAGAGTCAGTCTTCTTGTACTTATCTCGGCATTGTGCCTTTTCTATTTAATTCCGATGCAATTTCTGTGTTTCATCGTCAATAAGAAGGTCAGAGGGATACAGTAAACCTGAAGTGAAGAATCGGAATCTATAACTAGTGTCACAGGAATGGTTAAAAATATAGAAAGTAGGAAGAGTCAGTCTTCTTGTACTTAAGTCGGCATTGTGCCTTTTCTATTTAATTCCGATGCAATTTATTTGTTTCATCGTCAATAAGAAGGTCAGAGGCATACAGTAAACCTGAAGTGAGGCATCGGAATCTATAACTAGTGTCACAGGAATGGTTCAAATCATAGACAGTTAGAAGAGTCAGTCTTCTTGTACTTAAGTCGGCATTGTGCCTTTTCTATTTAATTCCGATGCAATTTCTGTGTTTCATCGTCAATAAGAAGGTCACAGGGGTACAGTAAACCTGAAGTGAGGCATCGGAATCTATAACTAGTGTCACAGGAATGGTTCAAAACATAGGCAGTAAGAAGAGTCAGTCTTCTTGTACTTAAGTCGGCATTGTGCTTTTTGTATTTAATTCCGATGCAATTTCTGTGTTTCATCGTCAATAAGAAGGTCAGAGGGATACAGTAAACCTGAAGTGAGAAATCGGAATCTATAACTAGTGTCACAGGAATGGTTCAAAACATAGAAAGTAGGACGAGTCAGTCTTCGTTTACTTAAGTTCGCATTGTGCCTTTTCTATTTAATTCCGATGGAATTTCTGTGTTTCATCGTCAATAAGAAGGTCAGAGGGATACAGTAAACCTGAAGTGAGGCATCGGAATCTATAACTTGTGTCACTGGAATGCTTCAAACATAGTCAGTAAGAAGAGTCAGTCTTCTTGTATATAAGTCGGCATTGTGCCTTTTCTATTTAATTCCGATGCAATTTCGGTGTTTCATCGTCAATACGAAGGTCAGAGGGATACTGTAAACCTGAAGTGAAGCATCGGAATCTATTACTATTGTCACAGGAATTGTTCAAAACATAGACAGTAAGATGGGTCAGTCTTCTTGTACTTAAGTCGGCATTGTGCCTTTTGTATTTAATTCCGATGCAATTTCGGTGTTTCATCGTCAATAAGAAGATCAGAGGGATACAGTAAACCTGAAGTGAAGCATCGGAATCTATAACTAGTGTCACAGGAATGGTTCAAAACAAGGACAGTAGGAAGAGTCAGTCTTCTTGTACTTAAGTCGGCATTGTGCCTTTTCTATTTAATTCCGTTGCACTTTCTGTGTTTCATCGTCAATAAGAAGGTCCAAGGGATACAGTAAACCTGAAATGAAGCATCGGATTCTATAACTAGTGTCACAGGAATGGTTCAAAATATTGACAGTAGGAAGAGTCAGTCTTCATGTACTTAGCCGGCATTGTGCCTTTTCTATTTCATTCCGATGCAAATTTCTGTGTTTCGTCGTCAATACGAGGGTCCAAGGGATACAATTAAACTGAAGTGAAGCATCGGAATCTATAACTAGTGTCACAGGAATGGATCAAAACATAAACAGTAAAAAGAGTCAGTCTTCTTGTACTTAAGTCGGCAATGTGTCTTTTGTATTTAATTCCGATGCAATTTCTGTGTTTCATCGCCAATAAGAAGGTCAGAGGGATACAGTAAACCTGAAGTAAAGTATCGGAAGCTATAACTATTGTCACAGGATCGGTTCAAAACATAGACAGTATGAAGAGTCAGTCTTCATGTACTTAAGTCGGCATTGTGCCTTTTCTAATTAATTCCGATGCAATTTCTGTGTTTCATCATCAATACGAAGGTCAGAGGGATACAGTAAACCTGAAGTGAAGCATCGGTGTCTATAACTAGTGTCACAGGTTTGGTTCAAAACATAGACAGTAAAAAGAGTCAGTCTTTTTGTACTTAAGTCGGCATTGTGCCTTTGTATTTAATTCCGATGCAATTTCTGTGTTTCATCGTCAATACGAAGGTCAGAGGGACATAGTAAACCTGAAGTGAGAAATCGGAATCTATAACTAGTGTCACAGGAATGGTTCAAAACATAGAAAGTAGGACGAGTCAGTCTTCGTTTACTTAAGTTCGCATTGTGCCTTTTCTATTTAATTCCGATGGAATTTCTGTGTTTCATCGTCAATAAGAAGGTCAGAGGGATACAGTAAACCTGAAGTGAAGCATCGGTGTCTATAACTAGTGTCACAGGTTTGGTTCAAAACATAGACAGTAAAAAGAGTCAGTCTTCTTGTACTTAAGTCGGCATTGTGCCTCTTGCATTTCATTCCGATGCAACTTATGTGTTTCATCGTCAATAAGAAGGTCCAAGGGATACAGTAAACCTGAGGTGAAGCATCGCCATCTATAATTAGTGTCACAGGAATGGTTCAAAGCATAGTCAGTAAGAAGGGTCAGTCTTCTTGTACTTAAGTTGGCATTGTGCCTTACTATTTAATTCCGATGCAGGTTCTGTGTTTCATCGTCAATAAGAAGGTCAGAGGTATACAGTAACCCTGAAGTGAAGCATCGGAATCTATAACTAGTGTAACAGGAATGGTTCAAAACATAGACAGTCGGAAGGGTCAGTCTTCTTGTACTTATGTCGGCATTGTGCCTTTTCTATTCACTTCCGATGCAAATTCTGTGTTTCATCGTCAATAAGAAGGTCAGTGGGATACAGTAAACCTGAAGTGAAGCAACGGAATCTATATCTAGTGTCACAGGAATGGTTCAAAACGTAGAGAGTAGGAACAGTCAGTCTTCTTGTACTTAAGGCGACATTGTGCCTTTTATATGTAATTGCGATGCAATTTCTGTCTTTCATCGTCAATAAGAGGGTCAGAGGAATACAGTAAACCTGAAGTGAAGCATCAGAATCCATAGCTAGTGTCACAGGATTAGTTCAAAACATAGACAGTATGAAGAGTCAGTCTACTTGTATTTTATCGGCATTGTGCATTTTGTATATAATTCCGATATAATTTCTGTGTTTCATCGCAAATAAGAAGGTCCAAGGGATACAGTACACCTGAAGTGAAGCATCGGAATCTATAACTAGTGTCACATTAATGGTTCGAATCATAAACAGTAAGAAGAGTCAGTCTTCTTGTACTTAAGACAGCAGTGTGTCCTTTCTATTAAATTCCGATGCAATTTCTGTGTTTCATCGTCAATAAGAAGGTCAGAGGAATACAGTAAACATGAAGTGAAGCATCGGAATCTATAACTAGTGTTACAGGAATGGTTCAAGTCATAGACAGTAGGAAGAGTCAGTCTACTTGTACTTGAGTCGGCATTGTGCCTTTTGCATTTAATTCCGATGCAATTTCTGTGTTTCATCGTCAATAGGAAGGTCAGAGGGATACAGTAAACCTGAAGTGAAGCATCGTAATCTATAACTAGTGTCACAGGAATGGTTCAAAACTTAGACAGAAAGAAGAGTCAGTCCACTTGTACTTAAGTCGGCATTGTGCCTTTTGTATTTAATTCCGATGCAATTTCTGTGCTTCATCGTCCATAAGAAAGTCCAAGGGATACAGTACACCTGAAGTGAAGCATCGGAATCAATAACTAGTGTCACAGGAATGGTTCAAATCATAGACAGTAAGATGAGTCAGTCTTGTTGTACCTAAGTCAGCATTGTGCTGTTTGTATTTAATTCCGATGCAATTTCTGTGTTTCATCGTCAATAAAAAGGTCAGAGGGATACAGTAAACCTGGAGTGAAGCATCGGAATCTATAACTAGTGTCACAGGAATGCTTCAAAACATAGACAGTAGGAAGAGTCAGTCTTCTTGTACATGAGTCGGCAATTTGCCTTCTGTATTTAATTCCGATGTAATTTCTGTGTTTCATCGTCAATAAGAAAGTCCAAGGGATGCAGTACACCTGAAGTGAAGCATCAGAATCTATAACTAGTGTCACAGGAATGGTTCAAAACATAGACAGTAAGATGAGTCAGTCTTCTTGTACGTAAGTCGGCATTATGCCTTTTCTATTTAATTCCGATGCAATTTCTGTGTTTCGTCGTCAATAAGAGGGTCCAAGGGATACAATAAACCTGAAGTGAAGCATCGGAATCTATAACTAGTGTCACAGGAATGGTTCAAAACACAGACAGTAATAAGAGTCAGTCTTCTTGTACTTAAGTCGGCATTGTGCCTTTTGTATTTAATTTCGAAGCAATTTCTGTGTTTCATCTTCAATAAGAAAGTCAGAGGGATACAGTAAACCTGAAGTGAAGCATCGGAATCTATAACTAGTGTTACAGGAAGGGTTCAAAACATAGAGAGTAGGAAGAGTCAGTCTTCTTGTACTTAAGTCGGCATTGTGCCTTTTGTATTCCATTCTGATGCAATTTCTGTGTTTCATCGGCAATAAGAAGGTCAGAGGGATACAGTAAACCTGAAGTGAAGCGTCGGAACCTATATCTAGTGTCACAGGAATGGTTCAAAACAGTGTCAGTAAGAAGAATCAGTCTTCTTGTACTTAAATCGGCGTTGTGCCTTTTGTATTTAATTCCAATGCAATTTCTGTGTTTCGTCGTCAATAGGAAGGTCAGAGGGACACAGTAATCCAGAAGTGAAGCGTCAAAATCTATAACTAGTGTCACAGGAATGGTTCAAAACAGTGTCAGTAAGAAGAATCAGTCTTCTTGTACTTAAATCGGCGTTGTGCCTTTTTATTGAATTCCGATGCAATTTTTGTGTTTCATCGTCAACAAGAAGGTCAGAGGGATACAGTAAACCAATATGTGAAGCATCGGAATCTATAACTAGTGTCACAGGAATGCTTCAAAAGATAGACAGTAGGAAGAGTCAGACTTCTTGTACATGAGGCGGCAATTTGCCTTCTGTATTTAATTCCGATGTAATTTCTGTGTTTCAACGTCAATAAGAAGGTGAAAGGGATACAGTAAACCTGAAGTGAAGCATCGAAAGCTATAAGTAGTGTCACTGGAATGGTTCAAAACATAGACAGTAAGAAGAGTCTGTCTTCTTGTACTTAAGTCGGCATTGTGCCTCTTGTATTTAATTCCGAAGCAATTTCTGTGTTTCATCGTAAATAAGAAGCTTAGAGGGATACAGTAAACCTGAAGTGAAGCATCGGAATCTATAACTAGTGTCACAGGAATGGTTCAAAACATAGACAGTAAGAAGAGCCAGTCTTCTTGTGCTTGAGTCGGCATTGTGCCTTTTGTGTTGCATTCCGATGCAATTTCTGTGTTCCATCGTCAATAAGAAGGTCAGAGTGATACAGTAAACCTGAAGTGAAGCATCGGAATCTATAACTAGTGGCACAGGAATGGTTCTAACTATAGACAAAAAGAAGAGTAAGTGTTCTTGTACTGAAGTCGGCATTGTGCCTTTTGAATTTAATTAAGATACAATTTCTGTGTTTCATCGTCAATAAGGAGGTCAGAGGGATACAGTAAACCTGAAGTGAAGCATCGGAATCTATAACTAGTGTCACAGGAATGGTTCAAAATGTAGACAGTAAAAAGAGTCAGTCTTTTTGTACTTAAGTCGGCATTGTGCCTTTGTATTTAATTCCGATGCAATTTCTGTGTTTCATCGTCAATACGAAGGTCAGAGGGACATAGTAAACCTGAAGTGAAGCATCGGAATCTATAACTAGTGTCACAGGAATGGTTCAAAACATAGACAGTAGGAAGGGTCAGTCTTCTTGTACTTAAGTCGGCACTGTGCCTTTTGTGTTTAATTCCGATGCAATATCTGTGTTTCTTCGTCAATAAGAAGGTCAGAGGAATACAGTAAACCTGAAGTGAAGCGTTGGAATCTATAACTAGTGTCACAGGAATGGTTCCAACATAGACAGTAAGAAGAATCAGTCTTCTTGTACTTAAGTCGGCATTGTGCCTTTTGTATTTAATTCCGATTGCAATTTCTGTGTTTCATCGTCAATAAGAAGGTCAGAGGGATACAGTAAACCTGAAGTGAAGCATCGGAATCTATAACTAGTGTCACAGGGATGGTTCAAAACATAGAGAGTAGGAAGAGTCAGTCTTCTTGTACTTAAGTCGGCATTGTGCCTTTTGTATTTCATTCTGATGCAATTTCTGTGTTTCATCGGCAATAAGAAGGTCAGAGGGATACAGTAAACCTGAAGTGAAGCATCGGAATCTATATCTAGTGTCACAGGAATGGTTCAAAACAGTGTCAGTAAGAAGAATCAGTCTTCTTGTACTTAAATCGGCGTTGTGCCCTTTTATTGAATTCCGATGCAATTTCTGTGTTTCATCGTCAACAAGAAGGTCAGAGGGATACAGTAAACGTATAAGTGAAGCATCGGAATCTATAACTAGTGCCACAGGAATGGTTCAAAACACAGTCAGGAAGAAAAGTCAGTCTTCTTGTACATAAATCGGCATTGTGCCTTTTGTATTTAATTCCGATGCAATTTCTGTGTTTCATCGTCAATAAGAAAGTCCAAGGGATGCAGTACACCTGAAGTGAAACATCGGAATCTATAACTTGTGTCACAGGAATGTTTAAATTCATAGACAGTAAGATGAGTCAGTCTTCTTGTACGTAAGTCAGCATTATGCTTTTTCTATTTAATTCCGGTGCAGTTTCTGTGTTTCATCGTCAATAAGAAGGTCAGAGGGATACAGTAAACCTGGAGTGAAGCATCGGAATCTATAACTAGTGTCACAGGAGTGCTTCAAAACATAGACAGTAGGAAGAGTCAGTCTTCTTGTACTTGAGTCGTCATTTTGCCTTCTGTATTTAATTCCGTTGTAATTTCTGTGTTTCATCGTCAATAAGAAGGTCAGAGGGATACAGTAAACCTGAAGTGAAGCATCGGAATCAATAACTAGTGTCACAGGAATGGATCAAAACATAGAGAGTAAGAAGAGTCAGTCTTCCTGTACTTAAGTCGGCATTGTGCCTTTTCTGTTTAATTCCGATGCAATTTCTGTTTTTCATCGTCAATAAGAAGGTCCAAGGGATACTGTAAACCTGAAGTGAATCATCGGAATCTATAACTAGTGTCACAGGAATGGTTCAAAACATAGACAATAAGAAGGGTCAGTCTTCTTGTACTAAAGTCGGCATTGTGCCTTTTGTATTTCATTCCGATGCAATTTCGGTGTTTCATCGACTATAAGAAGTTCAGAGGGATACAGTTAACCGGAAGTGAAGCATCGGAATCTATAACTAGTGTCACAGGAATGGTTAAAATCATAGACAGTAAGTAGAGTCAGTCTTCTTGTTTTTAAGTCTGCATTATGCCTTTCGTATTTAATTCCGATGCAATTTCGTTGTATCATCGTCAATAAGAAGGTCCAAGGGATACAGTAAACCTGACGTGAAGCATCGGAAGCTATTACTAGTGTCACAGGATCGGTTCTAAACATAGACAGTATGAAGAGTCAGTCTTCTTGTACTTAAGTCGGCATTGTGCCTTTTGTATTTAATTCCGATGCAATTTCTGTGTTTCATCATCAACAAGAAGGTATGAGGGATACAGTAAACCAGAAGTGAAGCATCGGAGTATATAACTAGTGTCACAGGAATGGTTCAAAACATAGTCAGTAGGGAGAGTCAGTCTTCTTGTACTTAAGTCGGCATTGTGCCTTTTCTATTTAATTCCAATGCAATATCTGTGTCCAATCGTCAATAAGAAGGTAAGAGGTATACAGTAAACCTGAAGTGAAGCATCGGAATCTATAAATAGTGTCACAGGAACGGTTCGAAACATAGACAGTAGCAAGGGTCAGTCTACTTATACTCAAGTCAGCATTGTGCCTTTTCTATTTAATTCCGATGAAATTTCTGTGTTTCGTCGTCAATAAGAAGGTATAAGGGATACAGAAAACCTGAAGTGAAACATCGGAATCTATAACTAGCGTCACAGAAATGGTTCAAAACATAGACAGTAAGAAGAGTCGGTCCTTTTGCACTGCAGTCGGAATTGTGCATTTTGTATCTAATTCCAATGCAATTTCTGTGTGTTTCATCGTCAATAAGAAGGTCAGAGAGATACAGTAAACCTGAGGTGAAGCATCGGAATCTATAACTATTGTCACAGGAATGGTTGAAAACATAGACTGTAGGAAGAGTCAGTCTTCTTGTACTTAAGTCGGCGTTGTGCCTCCTCTATTTAAATCTGATGCAATTTCTGTGTTTCGTCGTCAATAAGAAGGTCCAAGGGATACAGTAAACTTGAAGTGAAGCATCGGAATCTATAACTAGTGTCACAGGAATGGTTCAGAACATAGACAGTATAAGAGTCAGTCTTCTTGTACTTAAGTCGGCATTGTGCCTTTAGTATTTAATTCCGATGCAATTTCAGTGTTTCATCGTCAATAAGAAGGTCAGAGGGATACAGTAAACCTGAAGTGAAGCATCGGAATCTATATCTAGTGTCACAGGAATGGTTCAAAACATAGAGAGTTGGAAGAGACAGTCTACTTGTACTTAAGTCGGCATTGTGCCTTTTGTATTTAATTCCGATGCAATTTCTGTGTTTCATCATCAATAAGAAGGTATGAGGGATACAGTAAACCTGAAGTGAAGCATCGGAGTATATAACTAGTGTCACAGGAATGGTTCAAAACATAGTCAGTAGGGAGAGTCAGTCTTCTTGTACTTAAGTCGGCATTGTGCCTTTTCTATTTAATTCCAATGCAATATCTGTGTCCAATCGTCAATAAGAAGGTAAGAGGTATACAGTATACCTGAAGTGAAGCATCGGAATCTATAACTAGTGTAACAGGAATGGTTCAAAACATAGACGATAGGAAGAGTCAGTCTTCTTGTACTTATCTCGGCATTGTGCCTTTACTATTTAATTCCGATGCAATTTCTGTGTTTCATCGTCAATAAGAAGGTCAGAGGGATACAGTAAACCTAAAGTGAGGCATCGGAATCTATCACTAGTGTCACAGGAATGGTTCAAACATAGACAGTAAGAAGAGTCAGTCTTCTTGTACTTGAGTCGGCATTGTGCCTTTTGGATTTACTTCCGATGTAATTTCTGTGTTTCATTGTCAATAAGAAGGTCAGAGGGATACAGTAAACCTGAAGTGAAGAATCGGAATCTATAACTAGTGTCACAGGAATGGTTCAAAACATAGAAAGTAGGAAGAGTCAGTCTTCTTGTACTTAAGTCGGCATTGTGCCTTTTCTATTTAATTCCGATGCAATTTATTTGTTTCATCGTCAATAAGAAGGTCAGAGGCATACAGTAAACCTGAAGTGAGGCATCGGAATCTATAACTAGTGTCACAGGAATGGTTCAAATCATAGACAGTTAGAAGAGTCAGTCTTCTTGTACTTAAGTCGGCATTGTGCCTTTTCTATTTAATTCCGATGCAATTTCTGTGTTTCATCGTCAATAAAAAGGTCACAGGGGTACAGTAAACCTGAAGTGAGGCATCGGAATCTATAACTAGTGTCACAGGAATGGTTCAAAACATAGAAAGTAGGACGACTCAGTCTTCGTTTACTTAAGTTCGCATTGTGCCTTTTCTATTTAATTCCGATGGAATTTCTGTGTTTCATCGTCAATAAGAAGGTCAGAGGGATACAGTAAACCTGAAGTGAGGCATCGGAATCTATAACTAGTGTCACAGGTATGGTTCAAACATAGTCAGTAAGAAGAGTCAGTCTTCTTGTATATAAGTCGGCATTGTGCCTTTTCTATTTAATTCCGATGCAATTTCGGTGTTTCATCGTCAATACGAAGGTCAGAGGGATACTGTACACCTGAAGTGAAGCATCGGAATCTATAACTATTGTCACAGGAATTGTTCAAAACATAGACAGTAAGATGGGTCAGTCTTCTTGTACTTAAGTCGGCATTGTGCCTTTTGTATTTAATTCCGATGCAATTTCGGTGTTTCATCGTCAATAAGAAGATCAGAGGGATACAGTAAACCTGAAGTGAAGCATCGGAATCTATAACTAGTGTCACAGGAATGGTTCAAATCAAGGACAGTAGGAAGAGTCAGTCTTCTTGTACTTAAGTCGGCATTGTGCCTTTTCTATTTAATTCCGTTGCACTTTCTGTGTTTCATCGTCAATAAGAAGGTCCAAGGGATACAGTAAACCTGAAATGAAGCATCGGATTCTATATCTAGTGTCACAGGAATGGTTCAAAACATTGACAGTAGGAAGAGTCAGTCTTCATGTACTTAGCCGGCATTGTGCCCTTTCTATTTCATTCCGATGCAAATTTCTGTGTTTCGTCGTCAATACGAAGGACCAAGGGATACAATTCAACTGAAGTGAAGCATCGGAATCTATAACTACTGTCACAGGAATGGATCAAAACATAGACAGTAAAAAGAGTCAGTCTTCTTGTACTTATGTCGGCAATGTGTCTTTTGTATTTAATTCCGATGCAATTTCTGTGTTTCATCGTCAATAGGAAGGTCCAAGTGATACAGCAAACCTGAAGTGAAGCATCGGAATCTATAACTAGTGTCACATGAATGGTTCCAAACATAGACAGTAAGAGGAATCTGAATTCTTGCATTTAAGTCGGCATTGTGCCTTTTCTATTTAATTCCGATGCAATTTCTGTGTTTCATCGTCAATAAGAAGGTCAGAGGGATACAGTAAACCTAAAGTGAAGCATCGGAATCTATAACTAGTGTTACAGGAACGGTTCGAAACATAGACAGTAGGAAGGGTCAGTCTACTTATACTCAAGTCAGCATTGTGCCTTTTCTATTTAATTCCGATGAAATTTCTGTGTTTCGTCGTCAATAAGAAGGTATAAGGGATACAGAAAACCTGAAGTGAAACATCGGAATCTATAACTAGCGTCACAGAAATGGTTCAAAACATAGACAGTAAGAAGAGTCGGTCCTTTTGCACTGCAGTCGGAATTGTGCATTTTGTATCTAATTCCAATGCAATTTCTGTGTGTTTCATCGTCAATAAGAAGGTCAGAGAGATACAGTAAACCTGAGGTGAAGCATCGGAATCTATAACTAGTGTCACAGGAATGGTTCAAAACATAGGCTTTAAGAAGAGTCAGTCTTCTTGTACTTAAGTCGGCATTGTGCCTTTTCTATTTAATTCCGATGCAATTTCTGTGTTTCATCGTCAATAAGGTCACAGGGATACAGGAAACCTGAAGTGAGGCATCGGAATCTATAACTAGTGTCACAGGAATGGTTCAAAACATAGGCAGTAAGAAGAGTCAGTCTTCTTTTACTTAAGTCGGCATTGTGCCTTTTGTATTTAAATCCGATGCAATTTCTGTGTTTCATCGTCAATAAGAAGGTCAGAGGGATACTGTAAACCTGAAGTGAGAAATCGGAATCTATAACTAGTGTCACAGGAATGGTTCAAACATAGAAAGGAGGACGAGTCAGTCTTCGTGTACTTAAGTCGGCATTGTGCCTTTTCTATTTAATTCCGATGCAATTTCTGTGTTTCATCGTCAATAAGAAGGTCAGAGATATTCAGTAAACCTGAGGTGAAGCATCGGAATCTATAACTAGTCTCACAGGAATGGTTCAAAACATAGTCAGTAAGAAGAGTCAGTCTTCTTGTATATAAGTCGGCATTGTGCCTTTTCTATTTAATTCCGATGCAATTTCGGTGTTTCATCGTCAATACGAAGGTCAGAGGGATACTGTAACCCTGAAGTGAAGCATCGGAATCTATAACTATGGTCACAGGAATGGTTCAAAACATAGAGAGTTGGAAGAGACAGTCTACTTGTACTTAAGTCGGCATTGTGCCCTTTGTATTTAATTCCGATGCAATTTCTGTGTCTCGTCGTCAATAAGAGGGTCAGAGGGATATAGTAAACTTGAAGTGAAGCATCGGAATCTATAACTAGTGTTACAGGAATGGTTCAAACATAGTCAGAAAGAAGAGTCAGTCTTCTTGTACTTAAGTCGGCATTGTGCCTTTTAATTGAATTCCCATGCAATTTCTGTGTTTCATCGTCAATGAGAAGGTCAGAGGGATACAGTAAACCTGAAGTGAGGCAACGGAAACTATAACTAGTGTCACAGGAATGGTTCAAAACATAGGCAGTTAGAAGAGTCAGTCTTCTTGTACTTAAGTCGGCATTGTGCCTTTTCTATTTAATTCCGATGCAATTTCTGTGTTTCAGCGTCAATAAGAAGGTCACAGGGATACAGGAAACCTGGAGTGAGGCATCGGAATCCATAACTAGTGTCACAGGAATGGTTCAAAACATAAGCAGTAAGAAGAGTCAGTCTTCTTGTACTTAAGTCGGCATTGTGCCTTTTGTATTTAAATCCGATGCAATTTCTGTGTTTCATCGTCAATAAGAAGGTCAGAGGGGTACAGTAAACCTGAAGTGAGAAATCGGAATCTATAACAAGTGTCACAGGAATGGTTCAAACATAGATAGGAGGACGAGTCAGTCTCCGTGTACTTAAGTCGGCATTGTGCCTTTTCTATTTAATTCCGATGCAATTTCTGTGTTTCATCGTCAACAAGAAGGTCAGAGGGATACAGTAACCCTGAAGTGAGGCATCGGAATCTATAACTTGTGTCACAGGAATGGTTCAAAACATAGTCAGTAAGAAGAGTCAGTCTTCTTGTATATAAGTCGGCATTGTGCCTTTTCTATTTAATTCCGATGCAATTTCGGTGTTTCATCGTCAATACGAAGGTCAGAGGGATACTGTAACCCAGAAGTGAAGCATCGGAATCTATAACTATTGTCACAGGAATTGTTCAAACATAGACAGTAAGATGGGTCAGTCTTCTTGTACTTAAGTCGGCATTGTGCCTTTTCTATTTAATTCCGTTGCACATTCTGTGTTTCATCGTCAATATGAAGGTCCTAGGGATACAGTAAACGTGAAGTGAAGCATCGCATTCTATAACTAGTGTCACAGGAATGGTTTAAAACTTTGACAGTAGGAAGAGTCTGTCTTCATGTACTTAGCCGGCATTGTGCCTTTTCTATTTCATTCCGATGCAAATTTCTGTGTTTCGTCGTCAATACGAAGGTCCAAGGGATACAATTAAACTGAAGTGAAGCATCAGAATCTATAACTAGTGTCACAGGAATGGATCAAAAGATAGACAGTAAATAGAGGCAGTCTTCTGGTACTTGAGTCGGCAATGTATCTTTTGTATTTCATTCCGATGCAATTTCTGTGTTTCATCGTCAATAGGAAGGTCCAAGGGATACAGTAAACCTGAAGTGAAGCATCGGAATCTATAACTAGTGTCACATGAATGGTTCCGGACATAGACAGTAAGAAGAATCAGAATTCTTGCATTTAAGTCGGCATTGTGCCTTTTCTATTTAATTCCGATGCAATTTCTGTGTTTCATCGTCAATAAGAAGGTCAGAGGGATACAGTAAACCTGAAGTGAAGCATCGGAATCTATAACTAGTGTCACAGGAATGGTTCAAAACATAGACAATAGGAAGGGTCAGTCTTCTTATACTCAAGTCAGCATTATGCCTTTTCTATTTAATTCCGATGCAATTTTTGTGTTTCGTCGTCGATAAGAAGGTATAAGGGATACAGAAAACCTGAAGTGAAACATCGGAATCTATAACTAGCGTCACAGAAATGGTTCAAAACATAGACAGTAATAAGAGTCGGTCCTTTTGCACTGTAGTCGGCATTGTGCATTTTGTATCTAATTCCAATGCAATTTCTGTGTTTCATCGTCAATAAGAAGGTCAGAGATATACAGTAAACCTGAGGTGAAGCATCGGAATCTATAACTAGTGTCACAGGAATGGTTGAATACATAGACCGTAGGAAGAGTCAGTCTTCTCGTGCTTAAGTCGGCGTTGTGCCTCTTCTATTTAATTCCGATGCAATTTCTGTGTTTCGTCGTCAATAAGAAGGTCCAAGGGATACAGTAAACCTGATGTGAAGCATCGGAATCTATAACTAGTGTCACAGGAATGGTTCAGAACATAGACAGTAATAAGAGTCAGTCTTCTGTACTTAAGTCGGCATTGTGCCTTTAGTATTTAATTCCGATGCAATTTCAGTGTTTCATCGTCAAGAAGAAGGTCAGAGGGATACAGTAAACCTGAAGTGAAGCATCGGAATCTATAACTAGTGTCACAGGAATGGTTCAAAACATAGAGAGTTGGAAGAGACAGTCTATTTGTACTTAAGTCGCCATTGTGCCCTTTGTATTTAATTCCGATGCAATTTCTGTGTTTCATCGTCAATATGAGGGTCAGAGGGATATAGTAAACTTGAAGTGAAGCATCGGAATCTATAACTAGTGTTACAGGAATGGTTCAAACATAGTCAGAAAGAAGAGTCAGTTTTCTTGTGCTTAAGTCGGCATTGTGCCTTTTAATTGAATTCCGATGCAATTTCTGTGTTTCATCGTCAATAAGAAGGTCAGAGGGATTCAGTAAACCTGAAGTGATTCATCGGAATCTATAACTAGTGTCACAGGAATGGTTCAAAACATAGACAGTAAGAAGAGTCAGTCTTCTTGTACTTAAGTCGGCATTGTGAATTTTCTATTTAATTCCGATGCAATTTCTATGTTTCATCGTCAATAAGAAGGGCAGAGGGATACTGTAAACCTGAAGTGAGGCATTGGAATCTATAACTAGTGTCACAGGAATGGTTCAAAACATAGACAGTGAGGAGGGTGAGTCTTCTTTTACTTATGTCGGAATTGTGCCTTTTGAATTTAATTCCGATGCAATATGGGTGTTTCATCGTCAATAAGAAGGTTAGAGGGATACAGTAGACCTGAAGTGAAGCATCGGAATCTATACCTAGAGTCACAGGAATGGTTCAAAACATGGACATTAGGAAGAGACAGTCTTCTTGTACTTAAGTCGGCATTGTGCCTTTTGTGTTTAATTCCGATGCTATTTCTCTGTTTCATCGTCAATAAGAAGGTCCAAGGGATACAGTAAACCTGTAGTGAAGCATCGGAATCTATAACTAGGTTCACAGGAATGGTGCAAAGCATGGACAGTAAGAAGAGTCAGTCTTTTTATACTTAAGTCGGCATTGTGCCTTTTGTAGTTAATTCCAATGCAATTTCTGTGTTTCTTTGACAGTAAGAAGGTCCAAGAGATACAGTTATCCTGAAGTGAAGCATCGGAATCTATAACTAGTGTCACAGAAATGGTTCAAAACATAGTCAGTAAGAAGAGTCAGGCTTCTTGTACTTAAGTCGGCATTGTGCCCTTTTCAATTAATTTCCGATGCAATTACCGTGTTTCATCGTCAATAAGAAGGTCAGAGGGATACAGTAAATCTGAAGTGAAGCATCGGAATCTCTAACTAGTGTCACAGGAATGGTTTAAATCATAGACAGTAGGAAGACTCACTCTTCTTGTACTTAGGTCGGCATTGTGCCTTTTCTATTTAATTCCGATGCAATTTCTGTGTTTCATCGTCAATAAGAAGGTCAGAGGGATACAGTAAACCTGAAATGAAGCATCGGAATCCGTAACTAGTGTCACAGCAATGGTTCCAAACATAGTCAGTAAGAAGAGTCAGTCTTCTTGTACTTAAGTCGGCATTGTGCCTTTTGTATTTAATTCCGATGCAATTTCTGTGTTTCATCGTCAATAAGAAGGTCCAAGGGATACAGCAAACCTGAAGTGAATCATCGGAATCTATAACTAGTGTCACACGAATGGTTCAAAACATGGTCAGTAAGAAAAGTCAGTCTTCTTGTACTTAAGTCGGCATTGTGCTTTTTGTATTTAATTCCGATGCAATTTCTGTGTTTCATCGTCAATAGGAAGGTCAGAGGGATACAGTAAACCTGAAGTGAAGCATCGGAATCCGTAACTAGTGTCACAGGAATGGTTCAAACATAGACAGTGGGAAGAGTCAGAGTTCTTGTACTTAAGTCGGCATTGTGCCTTTTCTATTTAATTCCGTTGCACTTTCTGTGTTTCATCGTCAATAAGAAGGTCCAAGGGATACAGTAAACCTGAAATGAAGCATCGGATTCTATAACTAGTGTCACAGGAATGGTTCAAAACATAGACAGTAGGAAGAGTCAGTCTTCATGTACTTAGCCGGCATTGTGCCTTTTCCATTTCATTCCGATGCAATTTCTGTGTTTCGTCGTCAATACGAAGGTCCAAGGGATACAATTAATCTGAAGTGAAGCATCGGAATCTATATCTAGTGTCACAGGAATGGTTCAAAACATAGACAGTAAGAAGAGTCAGTCTTCTTGTACTTAAGTCGGCAATGTGCCTTTTGTATTTAATTCGGATGCAATTTCTGTGTTTCATTGTCAATAGGAAGGTCCAAGGGATACAGTAAACCTGAAGTGAAGCATCGGAATCTATAACTAGTGTCACAGGAATGGTTCCAAACATGACAGTAGGAAGAATCAGTCTTCTTGCACTTAAGTCGGCATTGTGCCTTTTCTATTTAATTCCGATGCAATTTCTGTGTTTCATCGTCAATAAGAAGGTCAGAGGGATACAGTAAACCTGAAGTGAAGCATCGGAATCAATAACTAGTGTCACAGGAATGGTTCAAAACATAGACAATAGGAAGGGTCAGTCTTCTTGTGCAAAAGTCAGCATTGTGCCGTTTCTATTAAATTCCGATGCAATTTCTGAGTTTCGTCGTCAATAAGAAAGTATAAGGATTACAGTAAACCTGAAGTGAAACATCGGAATCTATAACTAGTGTCACAGAAATGGTTCAAAACATAGACAGTAAGAAGAGTCGGTCCTTTTGCACTGTAGTCGGCATTGTGCATTTTGTATCTAATTCCAATGCAATATCTGTGTTTCATCGTCAATAAGAAGGTCAGAGAGATACAGTAAACCTGAGGTGAAGCATCGGAATCTATAACTAGTGTCACAGGAATCGTTGAAAACATAGACCGCAGGAAGAGTCAGTCTTTTTGTACTTAATTCGGCATTGTGCCTCTTCTATTTAATTTCGATGCAATTTCTGTGTTTCGTCGTCAATAAGAAGATCCAAGGGATACAGTAAGCCTGAAGAGAAGCATCGGAATCCATAACTAGTGTCACAGGAATGGTTTAAACATAGACAGTAGGAAGACTCAGTCTTCTTGAACTTACGTCGGCATTGTGCCTTTTCTATTTAATTCCGATGCAATTTCTGTGTTTCATCGTCAATAAGAAGGTCAGAGGGATACAGTAAACCTGAAGTGAATCATCGGAATCTATAACTAGTGTCACAGGAATGGTTCAAAACATAGACAGTAAGAAGAGTCAGTCTTCTTGTACTTAAGTCGGCAATGTGCCTTTTGTATTTAATTCGGATGCAATTTCTGTGTTTCATTGTCAATAGGAAGGTCCAAGGGATACAGTAAACCTGAAGTGAAGCATCGGAATCTATAACTAGTGTCACAGGAATGGTTCCAAACATGACAGTAGGAAGAATCAGTCTTCTTGCACTTAAGTCGGCATTGTGCCTTTTCTATTTAATTCCGATGCAATTTCTGTGTTTCATCGTCAATAAGAAGGTCAGAGGGATACAGTAAACCTGAAGTGAAGCATCGGAATCAATAACTAGTGTCACAGGAATGGTTCAAAACATAGACAATAGGAAGGGTCAGTCTTCTTGTGCAAAAGTCAGCATTGTGCCGTTTCTATTAAATTCCGATGCAATTTCTGAGTTTCGTCGTCAATAAGAAAGTATAAGGATTACAGTAAACCTGAAGTGAAACATCGGAATCTATAACTAGTGTCACAGAAATGGTTCAAAACATAGACAGTAAGAAGAGTCGGTCCTTTTGCACTGTAGTCGGCATTGTGCATTTTGTATCTAATTCCAATGCAATATCTGTGTTTCATCGTCAATAAGAAGGTCAGAGAGATACAGTAAACCTGAGGTGAAGCATCGGAATCTATAACTAGTGTCACAGGAATCGTTGAAAACATAGACCGCAGGAAGAGTCAGTCTTTTTGTACTTAATTCGGCATTGTGCCTCTTCTATTTAATTTCGATGCAATTTCTGTGTTTCGTCGTCAATAAGAAGATCCAAGGGATACAGTAAGCCTGAAGAGAAGCATCGGAATCCATAACTAGTGTCACAGGAATGGTTTAAACATAGACAGTAGGAAGACTCAGTCTTCTTGAACTTACGTCGGCATTGTGCCTTTTCTATTTAATTCCGATGCAATTTCTGTGTTTCATCGTCAATAAGAAGGTCAGAGGGATACAGTAAACCTGAAGTGAATCATCGGAATCTATAACTAGTGTCACAGGAATGGTTCAAAGCATAGTCAGTAAGAAGAGTCAGTCTTCTTGGATTTAAGTCGGCATTGTGCTTTTTGTATTTATTTCCGATACAATTTCTGTGTTTCATCGTCAATAGGAAGGTCAGAGGGATGCAGTAAACCTGAAGTGAAGCATCGGAATCTATAACTAGTGTCACAGGAATGGTTCAAAACATAGACAGAGAGAAGAGTCAATCTTCTTGTACTTAAGTCGGCATTGTGCCTTTTGTATTTAATTCCGATGCAATTTCTGTGTTTCATCGTCAATAAGAAGGTCAGAGGGATACAGTAAACCTGAAGTGTAGCATTGGAATCCGTAACTAGTGTCACAGGAATGGTTTAAAACATAGACAGTAGGAAGAGTCAGTCTCCTTGTACTTAAGTCGGCATTGTGCCTTTTCTATTTAATTCCGTTGCACTTACTGTGTTTCATCGTCAATAAGAAGGTCCAAGGGATACTGTAAACCTGAAATGTAGCATCGGATTCTATAACTAGTGTCACGGGAATGGTTCAAATCATAGACAGTAGGAACAGTCAGTCTTCATGTACTTAGCCGGCATTGTGTCTTTTCTATTTCATTCCGATGCAATTTCTGTGTTTCGTCGTCAATACGAAGGTCCAAGGGATACAATTAATCTGAAGTGAAGCATCGGAATCTATAACTAGTGTCACAGGAATGGTTCAAAACATAGACAGTAAGAAGAGTCAGTCTTCTTGTACTTAAGTCGGCAATGTGCCTTTTGTTTTTAATTCCGATGCAATTTCTGTGTTTCATCGTCAATAGCAAGGTCCAAGGGATACAATAAACCTGAAGTGAAGCATCGGAATCTATAACTAGTGTCACAGGAATTGTTCAAAACATAGTCAGTAAGAAGAGTCAGTCTTCTTGGAATTAAGTCGGCATTGTGCCTTTTGTATTTAATTCCGATGCAATTTCTGTGTTTCATCGTCAATAGGCAGGTCAGAGGGATGCAGTAAACCTGAAGTGAAGCATCGGAATCTATAACTAGTGTCACAGGAATGGTTCAAAACATAGACAGTAAGAAGAGTCAGTCTTCTGCACTTAAGTCGGCATTGTGCCTTTTCTATTTAATTCCGATGCAATTTCTGTGGTTCATCGTCAATAAGAAGGTCAGAGGGATACTGTAAACCTGAAGTGAAGCATCGGAATCTATAACTAGTGTCACAGGAATGGTTCAAAACACAGACAATAGGAAGGGTCAGTCTTCTTGTACTCAAGTCAGCATTGTGCCTTTTCTATTTAATTCCGATGCAATTTCTGTGTTTCGTCGTCAATAAGAAGGTATAAGGGATACAGTAAACCTGAAGTGGAACATCGGAATCTATAACTAGTGTCACAGAAATAGTTCACAACATAGACAGTAAGAAGAGTCGGTCCTTTTGCACTGTTGTCGGCATTGTGCATTTTGTATCTAATTCCAATGCAATTTCTGTGTTTCATCGTCAATAAGAAGGTCCGAGAGATACAGTAAACCTGAGGTGAAGCATCGGAATCTATAACTAGTGGCACAGGAATGGTTGAAAACATAGACCGTAGGAAGAGTCAGTCTTCTTGTACTTAAGTCGGCATTGTGCCTCTTCTATTTAATTCCGATGCAATTTCTGTGTTTCGTCGTCAATAAGAAGGTCCAAGGGATACAGTTAACCTGAAGTGAAGCATCGGAATCTATAACTAGTGTCACAGGAAAGGTTCAGAACATAGACAGTAATAAGAGTCAGTCTTCTTGTACTTAAGTCGGCATTGTGCCTTTTGTATTTAATTCCGATGCAATTTCAGTGTTTCGTCGTCAATAAGAAGGACAGAGGGATACAGTAAACCTGAAGTGAAGCAACGGAATCTATAACTAGTGTCACAGGAATGGTTCAAAACATAGTCAGAAAGAAGAGTCAGTCTGCTTGTACTTAAGTCGGCATTGTGCCTTTTCCATTTAATTCCGATGCAATTTCTGTGTTTCATTGTCAATACGAAGGTCAGAGGGATACAGTAAACCTGAAATGAAGCATCGGATTCTATAACTAGTGTCACGGGAATGGGTCAAAACATAGACAGTGGGAAGAGTCAGTCTTCATGTACTTAACCGGCATTGTGCCTTTTCTATTTCATTCCGATGCAATTTCTGTGTTTCGTCGTCAATACGAAGGTCCAAGGGATACAATTAATCTGAAGTGAAGCATCGGAATCTATAACTAGTGTCACAGGAATGGTTCAAAACATAGACAGTAAGAAGAGTCAGTCTTCTTGTACTCAAGTCAGCATTGTGCCTTTTCTATTTAATTCCGATGCAATTTCTGTGTTTCGTCGTCAATAAGAAGGTATAAGGGATACAGTAAACCTGAAGTGAAACATCGGAATCTATAATTAGTGTCACAGAAATGGTTCAAAACATAGACAGTAAGATGAGTCGGTCGTTTTGCACTGTAGTCGGCATTGTGCATTTTGTATCTAATTCCAATGCAAATTCTGTGCTTCATCGTCAATAAGAAGGTCCGAGAGATACAGTAAACCTGAGGTGAAGCATCGGAAACTATAACTAGCGTCACAGGAATGGTTGAATACATAGACCGTAGGAAGAGTCAGTCTTCTTGTACTTAAGTCGGCATTGTGCCACTTCTATTTAATTCCGATGCAATTTCTATGTTTCATCGTCAATAAGAAGGTCAGAGGGATACAGTAAACCTGAAGTGAAGCATCGGAATCTATAACTAGTGTCACAGGATTGGTTCAAACATAGTCAGTAAGAAGAGTCAGTCTTCTTGTACTTAAGTCGCCATTTGCCTTATAGTGGAATTCCGATGCAATTTCTGTGTTTCATCGTCAATAAGAAGGTCAGTGGGATACCGTAAACCTGAAGTGAAGCTTCGGAATCTCTAACTAGTGTCACAGGAATGGATCAAAACATAGTCAGAAAGAAGAGTCAGTCTTCTTGTAGTTAATTCGGCATTGCGCCTTTTGTATTTAATTCCGATGTTATTTCAGTGTATCGTCGTCAATAAGAAGGTCAGAGGGACACAGTAAGCCTGAAATGAAGCATCGGAATCTATAACTAGTGTCACAGGAATGGTTCAAAACATAGACAATAGGAAGACTCAGTCTCCTCGTATTTGAGTCGGCATTGTGCCTTTTGTATTTAATTCCGATGCAATTGCTGTGTTTCATCGTCAATAAGAAGATCAGAGGGATACTGTAAACCTGAAGTGAGGCATCGGAATCTATAACTAGTGTCACAGGAATGGTTCAAAACATAGTTAGTAAAAAGAGTCAGTCTTCTTGTACATAAGGCGGCATTGTGCATTTTGTATTTAATTCGGATGCAATTTCTGTGTTTCATCGCCAATAAGAGGGTCCAAGAGATACAGTAAACCTGAAGTGAGGCATCGGAATCTATAACTAGTGTCACAGGATAGATTCAAAACATAGACAGCTAGAAGAGTCAGTCCTCTTGTACTTAAGTCGGCATTGTGCCTTTTCTATTTAATTCCGATGCAATTTTTATGTTTCATCGTCAAAAAGAAGGGCAGAGGGTACTGTAAACCTGAAGTGAGGCATCGGAATCTATAACTAGTGTCACAGGAATGGTTCAAAACATAGTATGTAAAAAGAGTCAGTCTTCTTGTACATAAGGCGGCATTGTGCATTTTGTATTTAATTCCGATGCAATTTCTGTGTTTCATCGCCAATAAGAAGGTCCAAGAGATACAGTAAACCTGAAGTGAAGCATCGGAATCTATAACTAGTGTCACAGGAATGGTTCAAAACATAGTCAGTAAGAAGAGACAGTTTTCTTGTACTTAATTCTACATTGTGCCTTTTGTATTTAATTACGATCCAATTTCTGTGTTTCATCGTTAATAAGAATGTCAGAGGGATGCAGTAAACCTGAAGTGAAGCATCGGAATCTATTACTAGTGTGACAGGAATGGTTCAAAACTTATTCAGTAAGAAGAATCATTCTTCTTGTACTTAAGGCGGCATTGTGCCTTTTCTATTTAATTATGATGGAATATCTGTGTTTCATCGTCAATAAGAAGGTCAGAGGGATACAATAAACCTGAAGTGAATCATCGGAAACTATAACTAGTGTCACAGGAATGGTTCAAATCATAGACAGTAAGTTGAGTCAGTCTTCTTGTACTTAAGTCGGCATTTTGATTTTTGTATTTAATTCCGATTCAATATCTGTGTTTCATCGTCAATAAGAAGGTCCAAGGGATACAGTAAACCTGAAGTGATGCATCGGAATCTATAACTAGTGTCACAGGAATGGTTCATAACATAGACAGTAACGAGAGTCAGTCTTCTTGTACTTAGGTCGCATTGTGCCATTTGTATATAACTCCGATGCAATTTCTGTGTTTCATCGTCAATAAGAAGGTCAGAGGGATACAGTTAACCTGAAGTGAAGCATCGGAATCTATAACTAGTGCCACAGGAATGGTTCAAAACAGTCAGTAAGAAGAGTCAGTCATCTTGTACTTAAGTCGGAATTGTGCCTTTTCAATTTAATTCTAATGCAATTTCTGTGTTTCATCGTATATAAGAAGGTCAGAGGGATACAGTAAACCTGAAGTGAAGCATCGGAATCTATAACTAGTGTCACAGGAATGCTTCAAAACATAGACAGTAGGAAGAGTCAGTCTTCTTGTACTTAAGTCGACATTGTGCCTTTTGTATTTAATTCCGATTCAATATCTGTGTTTCATCGTCAATAAGAAGGTCCAAGGGATACAGTAAACCTGAAGTGAAGCATCGAATTCTATAACTTGTGTCACAGGAAAGGTTCAAAACATAGACAGTAAGAATGGTTAGTCTTCTTGTACTTAAGTCGGCATTGTGCCTTTTGTATTGAATTCCGATGCAATTTCTGTGTTTCATCGTCAATAAGAAGGTCAGAGGGATACAGTAAACCAGAAGTGAAGCATCGTAATCTATAACTAGTGTCACAGGAATGGTTCAAAACATAGACAGTAGGAAGAGTAGGTCTTCTTGTACTTAAGTCGGCACTGTGCCTCTTCTATTTAATTCCGATGCCCTTTCTGTGTTTCATCGTCAATAAGAAGGTCCTAGGGATACAGTAAACCTGAAATGAAGCATCGGAATCTGTAACTAAGGTCACAGGAATGTTTCAAAACATAAAAAATAGGAAGAGTCAGTCTTCTTGTACTTAAGTCGGCATTGTGCCTTTTGTATTTAATTCCGATGCAATTTCTGTGTTTCATCGTCAATAAGAAGGTCCAAGGGATACAGTAAACCTGAAGTGAAGCATCGGAATCAATAACAAGTGTCACAGGAATGGTTCAAAACATAGTCAGTAAGAAGAGTCAGTCTTCTTGTCCTTACGTCGGCTTTGTGCCTTTTGTATTTAATTCCGATGCAATATCTGTGTTTCATCGTCAATAAGAAGGTCAGAGGGATACAGTAAACGTGATGTGAAGAAGCGGAATCTATAACTAGTGTCACAGGAATGGTTCAAAACATAGAAAGTAGGAAGAGTCAGGCTTCTTGTACTTAAGTCGGCATTGTGATTTTTCTACTTAATTGCGATGCAATATCTATGTTTCATCGTCAATGAGAAGGTCAGAGGGATACTGTAAACCTGAAGTGAAGCATCGGAATCTATAACTAGTGTCACAGGAATGGTTCAAAACATAGACAGTAAGAAGTGCCAGTCTTCTTGTACTTGAGTCGGAATTGTGCCTTTTCTATTTAATTCCGATGCAATTTCTATGTTTCATCGTCAATAAGAAGGTCAGAGGGATACAGTAAACCTGAAGTGAAGCATCGGAAACTATAACTAGTGTCACAGGAATGGTTCAAAACATAGTTAGTAAGAAGAGTCAGTCTGCTTGTACTTAAGGCGACGTTGTGCATTTTGTATTTAATTCCGATGCAATTTCTGTGTTTCATCGTCAATAAGAAGGTCCAAGAGATACAGTAAACCTGAAGCGAAGCATCGGAATCCATAACTAGTGTCACAGAAATGGTTCAAAACATAGTCAGTAAGAGGAGTCAGTCTTCTTGTACTTAAGTCGGCATTGTGCCCTTTTCAATTTAATTCCGATGCAATAACTGTGTTTCATCGTCAATTAGAAGGTCAGTGGGATACAGTAAATCTGAAGTGAAGCATTGGAATCTCTAACTAGTGTCACAGGAATAGTTTAAAACATAGACAGTAGGAAGACTCAGTCTTCTTGTACTTAGGTCGGCATTGTGCCTTTTCTATTTAATTCCGATGCAATTTCTGTGTTTCATCGTCAATAAGAAGGTCAGAGGGATACAGTAAATCTGAAGTGAAGCATCGGAATCTCTAACTAGTGTCACAGGAATAGTTCAAAACATAGACAGTAGAAAGACTCAGTCTTCTTGTACTTAAGTCAGCATTGTGCCTTTTGTATTTAATTCCGATGCAATTTCTTTGTTTCATCGTCAATAAGAAGGTCAGAGGGATGCAGTAAACCTGAATTGATGCATCGGAATCTGTAACTAGCGTCACAGGAATGGTTCAAAACATAGAAGGTAAGAAGAGTCAGTCTTCTTGCACTTAAATCAGCATTGTGCCTTTTCTATTTAATTCCGATGCAATTTCTGTGTTTCATCGTCAATAAGAAGGTCAGAGGGATACATTAAACCTGAAGTGAAGCATCGGTATCTATAACTAGTGTCACAGGAATGGTTCAAAACATAGACAGTAGGAAGAGTCAGTCTTCTTGTACTTAAGTCGGCATTGTGCCTTTTCTGTTTAATTCCGATGCAATTTCTGTGTTTCATCGTCAATAGGATGGTCAGAAGGATACAGTAAACGTGAAGTGAAGCATCGGAATCTGTAACTAGCGATACAGGAATGGTTCAAATCATAGACAGTAAGAAGAGTCAGTCTTTTTGTACTTACGTCGGCATTGTGCCTTCTCTAATTAATTCCGATGCAATTTCTGTGTTTCATCGTCAATAAGATGGTCCAAGGGATACAGTAAACCTGAAGTGAAGCATCGGAATCTATAATTAGTGTCACAGGAATGGTTCAAAACATATTCAGTAAGAAGAATCAGTCTTCTTGTACTTAAGTCGGCATTGTGCCTGTTCTATTTAATTCCGATGCAATATATGTGTTTCATCGTCAATAAGAAGGTCAGAGGGATACAATAAACCTGAAGTGAAGCATCGGAATCTATAACTAGTGTCACAGGAATGGTTCAAAGCATAGACAGATAGAATGGTTAGTCTTCTTGCACTTAAGTCGGCATTGTGCCTTTTCTATTTAATTCCGATGCAATTTCTGTGTTTCATCGTCAATAAGAAGGTCCAAGGGAAACAGTAAACCTGAAGTGAAGCATCGGAATTTATAACTAGTGTCACAGGAATGGTTCAAACCATAGACAGTAAGAAGAGTCAGTCTCCTTGTACTTAAGTCGGCATTGTGCCATTTCTAATTAATTCCGATGCAATTTCTGTGTTTCATCGTTAATAAGAAGGTCAGAGGGATACAGTAAACCTGAAGTGAAACATCGGAATCTATAACTAGAGCCACAGGAATGGTTCAAAACAGTCAGTAAGAAGGGTCAGCCTTCTTGTACTTAAGGCGGCATTGTGCATTTTGTATTTAATTCCGATGCAATTTCTGTGTTTCATCGTCAATAACAAGGTCCAAGAGATGCAGTAAACCTGAAGTGAAGCATCGGAATCTATAACCAGTGTCACAGGAATGGTTCAAAACATAGTTAGTAAGAAGAGTCAGTCTTCTTGTACTTAAGGCGGCAATGTGCATTTTGTATTTAATTCCGATGCAATTTCTGTGTTTCATCGTCAATAACAAGGTCCAAGAGATACAGTAAACCTGAAGTGAAGCATCGGAATCTATAACTACTGTCATAGGAATGGTTCAAAACATAGTCAGTAAGAAGAGTCAGTCTTCTCGTACTTAAGTCGGCATTGTGCCCTTTTCAATTTAATTCCGATGCAATTACTGTGTTTCATTGTCAATTAGAAGGTCAGAGGGATACAGTAAATCTGAATTGAAGCATCAGAATCTCTAACTAGTGTCACAGGAATGGTTTAAAACATAGATAGTAGGAAGTCTCAGTCTTCTTGTAATTAGGTCGGCATTGTGCCTTTTCTATTTAATTCCGATGCAATTTCTGTGTTTCATCGTCAATAAGAAGGTCCAAGGGATACAGTAAACCTGAAGTGATGCATCGGAATCGATAACTAGCGTCACAGGAATGCTTCAAACCCTAGACAGTAAGAAGAGTCAGTCTTCTTGTACTTAAGTCGGCATTGTGGCTTTTCTATTTAATTCCGATGCAATTTCTGCGTTTCATCGTCAGTAAGAAGTTCAGAGGGATACAGTAAACCGAAGTGAAGCATCGGAATCTATAACTAGTGTCACAGGAATGGTTCAAAACATATTCAGTAAGAAGAATCAGTCTTCCAGTACTTAAGTCGGCATTGTGCCTGTTCTATTTAATTCCGATGCAATATCTGTGTTTCATCGTCAATAAGATGGTCAGAGGGATACAGTAAACCTGAAGTGAAGCATCGGAATCTGAAACTAGCGTCACAGGAATCGTTCAAATCATAGACAGTAAGAAGAGTCAGTCTTCTAGTACTTAAGTCGGCATTGTGCCTTTTCTATTTAATTCCGATGCAATTTCTGTGTTTCATCGTCAATAAGAAGGTCCAAGGGATACAGTAAACCCGAAGTGAAGCATCGGAATCTATAACTAGTGTCACAGGAATGGTTCAAACCATAGACAGTAAGAAGTGTCAGTCTTCTTGTACTTAAGTGGACATTGTGCCATTCCTATTTAATTCCGATGCAATTTCTGTGTTTCATCGTCAATACGGATGTCCAAGGAATACAGTAAACCTGAAGTGAAACATCGGAATCTATAACTAGAGCCACAGGAATGGTTCAAAACAGTCAGTAAGAAGGGTTAGCCTTCTTGTACTTAAGGCGGCATTGTGCATTTTGTATTTAATTCCGATGCAATATCTGTGTTTCATCGCCAATAAGAAGGTCAGAGGGTTACAGTAAACCTGAAGTGAAGCATCGGAATCTATAACTAGTGTCACAGGAATGGTTCAAAACATAGTTAGTAAGAAGACTCAGTCTTCTTGTACTTAAGGCGGCAATGTGCATTTTGTATTTAATTCCGATGCAATATCTGTGTTTCATCGTCAATAACAAGGTCCAAGAGATACAGTAAACCTGAAGTGAAGCGTCGGAAACTATAACTAGTGTCACAGCAATGGTTCCAAACATAGTCAGTAAGAAGAGTCAGTTTTCTTGTACTTAAGACGGCATTGTGCTACGGTATGTTGATGATTTTCACCTATGGACCGTCTGACAGCAACTGAATAAAACTCAATTTTAGTGCCATACGCGTTTCGCCTTTATTTTCTGCAAGGCATCATCAGTGGCCTGTAATATTTACATATTTTAGCTATTTTATTTACATTTTTTGTCACTGTGCCTATAGGTTATAAACAGTTCTGGTGGTTGGTATTTCCTATTAAGTAGTAATGTTTTGAACTGTACTTACAGGTTGCGTAGACAGTTTCTTACATATTACGCTCCTGTTGCATTTTTGGTCTTGTTCTTCTTCCTTTGAACGCCAATTTGCTGTTTTTTCTGCATTCAACAGCACTATGCACTGAACGCTTTTTTTAATGCAATGGTTTGGTTTCTGTTGCCGACTGTCAAATGTTTTTGCCAAAGATCGAATATTACTGCCAAACTTACGAGTGTAACTATCGAAGTATCAGTGGTCTGTTCGTGTATGCATTTGTGTGTGCGCTTGTGTGTGTGTGTGTGTGTGTGTGTGTGTGTGTGTGTGTGTGTGTGGGTGGGTGTGTGTATTATGGTGTTATATACTTTTTTTTATGTCATCATTTCCTTTATTAAGTGTAGTAAGGAGCCTGTGCTGATGTGTGTTTGTTCATTTATCACATGTTTGTTTTCTGCTATGGCTTTCTGGATGTGGAAGTTCTCTTGCATTTGTATAAGATGTTTGTCATGATTGCTTATTCTCATTATTTTCATTTCTTGTTCCATGTTTGTAGGATGATGGTTGTAGTGTTTTAAATGCTCTGCAAATGTGAAATGGTTTGTTTCATACTTCCAACATCTGATATGTTCTTTGTATCTTGTTTCAAAATTCCTGCATGTCATGCCTATGTATACTGCATCACAATTTTGACATTCAAGTTTATATATTCCTGATTGTTGGAATTTGTCCCTCTTGGTAGCTGGCTGGCTTAGGTGTGATTGAAGGGTTTGCCCAGGCTTATATGCTATTTTGAAGCCCTGTCTCTTTAGGATGTTTGCAACTCTGTGTGTTAGTTTATGTGTGTAGGTCATCGTGTACCATCTGGTTCTTTTCTGTGTGGTGTTGTCATTGTGTGTGTTTCTTGAGTGTGTTTGTAAGTTTTCAGCTTGTGAGTTCTTTTGTATTGTGGAAATGTTGTGTTTGTTTTTTATTTGTGTTTTTATTTTTTGATTGAGCCTGTGTACCACATGTGTGTCATACCCGTTGTTCCTAGCTATTTGTATGATCGTGTTCATTTCTTGTTCATAGTTTCTCTTACTGGGTGGGATTCTGTTTAATCTATGTAACATGTGCCTTAGTGCTGCACATTTCTGGCTTTGGGGGTGGTTGGATGTGGAATGTATTATTGTGTCCGTGGCTGTTGGTTTTCTAAAGATGTTAAATGTATGTTTTCCATTTTCTTTTTTAATTGTAATGTCAAGAAAATTTATTTGATTTTCTTTTTCTTTTTCAAGTGTGAATTTTATGTTCTTATGAGCTTTGTTTATTTCTGAATGGAGTTCATCTATTTTTTCACTTGGCTCGTCTACCAAACAAATAATGTCATCCACGTATCTGTACCAATATACGATTTTGATACTTTCACTTGTGGTTATCTTATCAAATATCAGATTTTCAAGGTGACTGATGAAGATGTTTGCTAGTGTTCCTGATATTGGGGATCCCATGGGCAGTCCATCAGTTTGTAGATAATATTCTTCCTCAAACTGAAAGTAGTTTTGTTCAGTTGTCAGTCTGAGCATATCTGTTATTTCTTTTATTGCGTCTGTGGTGAGGTTGCTGTGGGATGAGAGATTTTGTTCTATGATTTCTATTGTTTCTGTGATAGGGATGGAGGTATACATATTTTCTATATCGAATGAAATCAGTGATGCTGTGTGTGGTACCTGTATGTTCTGTATATTTTTTATTAGGTTTCTTGTGTTTATCACTGTTCTGTTGTTTTCTACTTTATAGTGTTTTGTAACTAACTTTTGGAGGTGTTTGGCTATGCGGTATGTTGGGGCTTTCTTGAAGTTGATAACAGGTCTCATTGGCATTCCGTCTTTATGTACTTTCGGTTGACTGCGGAGTGTTGGTGCTTGTAGGTTTTTCTGTGTTAAGTAGTATTTTTGTTTGTCTGTGAGTGTGTGTTCAATGTTTTTCAGTGTTCGTTTCACATTTGCCTGGAATCGTGTAGTTGGATCTGACTTCAGTTTTTGTATTGCGTTGTGGTCACAGGAATGTTTCAAAACATAGACAGTAGGAAGAGTCAGTCTACATGTACTTAAGTCGGCATTGTGCCTTTTGTATTTAATTCCGATGCAATTTCTGTGTTTCATCGTCAATAAGAAGGTCCAAGGGATACAGTAATCCTGAAGTGAATCATCGGAATCTATAACTAGTGTCACAGGACTGGTTCAAAACATAGACAATAGGAAGAGTCAGTCTTCTTGTACTTAAGTCGGCATTGTGCCTTTTCTATTTAATTCCGATGCAATTTCTGTGATTCATCGTCAATAAGAAGGTCCAAGGGATACAGTAATCCTGAAGTGAATCATCGGAATCTATAACTAGTGTCACAGGACTGGTTCAAAAAATAGACAGTAGGAAGAGTCAGTCTTCTTGTACTTAAGTCGGCATTGTGCCTATTCTATTTAATTCCGACGCAATTTCTGTGTTTCATCGTCAATAAGATGGTCAGAGGGATACAGTAAACATGAAGTGAAGCATCGGAATCTATAACTAGCGTCACAGGAATGGTTCAAATCATAGACAGTAAGAAGAGTCATTCTTCTTGTACTTAAGACGGCATTGTGCATTTTCTATTTAATTCCGATGCAATTTCTGTGTTTCATCGTCAATAAGAAGGTCAGAGGGATACAGTAAACCTGAAGTGAAGCATCGGAATCTATAACTAGTGTCACAGGAATGGTTCAAAACATAGACAGTAAGAAGAGTCAGTCTCCTGGATCTTAAGTCGGCATTGTGCCCTTTTCAATTTATTTCCGATGCAATTACTGTGTTTCATCGTCAATAAGAAGGTCAGAGTTATACCGTAAACCTGAAGTGAAGCATCGGAATTTCTAAGTAGTGTCACAGGAATGGTTTAAAATATAGTCAGTAAGAAGGGTCAGTCTTCTTGTGCTTACGTCGGCTTTGTGCCTTTTGTATTTAATTCCGATGCAATATCTGTGTTTCATCGTCAATAAGAAGGTCAGAGGGATACAGTAAACCAGAAGTGAAGAATCGGAATCTATAACTAGCGTCACAGGAATGGTTCAAAACATACAAAGTAGGAAGAGTCAGTCTTCTTGTACTTAAGTCGGCATTGTGCCTTTTCAATTTAATTCCGTTGCACTATCTATGTTTCATCGTCAAGAAGAGGTCAGAGGGATACTGTAAACCTGAAGTGAAGCATCGGAATCTATAACTAGTGTCACAGGAATGGTTCAAAACATAGTTAGTAAGAAGAGTCAGTCCTCTTGCACTTAAGGCGGCATTGTGCATTTTGTATTTAATTCCGATGCAATTTCTTTGTTTCATCGTCAATAAGAAGGTCAGAGGGATGCAGTAAACCTAAAGTGATTCATCGGAATCTGTAACTAGCGTCACAGGAATGGTTCAAAACATAGACAGTAAGAAGAGTCAGTCTTCTTGCACTTAAATCGGCATTGTGCCTTTTGTATTTAATTCCGATGCAATTTCTGTGTTTCATCGTCAATAAGAAGGTCAGGGGGATACATTAAACATGAAGTGAAGCATCGGAAACTATAACTAGTGTCACAGGAATGGTACAAATCATAGACAGTAGAAAGAGTCAGTCTTCTTGTACTTAAGTCGGCATTGTGCCTTTTCTATTTAATTCCGATGCAATTTCTGTGTTTCATTGTCAATAAGATGGTCAGAGGGATACAGTAAACGTGAAGTGAAGCATCGGAATCTGTAACTAGCGTCACAGAAATGGGTCAAAGCATAGACAGTAAGAATGGTTAGTCCTCTTGTACTTAAGTCGGCATTGTGCCATTTCTATTTAATTCCGATGCAATTTCTGCGTTTCATCGACAATAAGATGGTCAGAGGGATACAGTAAACCTGAAGTGAAGCATCGGAATCTGTAACTAGTGTCACAGGAATGGTTCAAAACATATTCAGTAAGAAGAATCAGTCTTGTTGTACTTGAGTCGGCATTGTGCTTTTCTATTTAATTCCGATGCAATTTCTGCGTTTCATCGTCAATAAGATGGTCAGAGGGATACAATAAACCTGAGGTGAAGCATCGGAATCTATAACTAGTGTCACAGGAATGCGTCCAAACATAGTCAGAAAGAAGAGTCAGTCTTCTTGTACTTAAGTCGGCATTGTGCTTCTCTATTTAATTCCGATGCAATTTCTGTATTTCATCGTCAATACGGAGGTCCAAGGAATACAGTATACCAGACGTGAATCACCGTATTCTATAACTAGTGTCACAGGAATGGTTCAAATCATAGACAGTAAGTTGAGTCAGTCTTCTTGTACTTAAGTGGCATTGTGCCATTTGTATACAATTCCAATGCAATTTCTGTGTTTCATCGTCGATAAGAAGGTCAGAGGGATACAGTAAACCTGAAGTGAAACATCGGAATCTATAACTAGTGTCACAGGAATGTTTCAAAACATAGTTAGTAAGAATAGTCAGTCTTCTTGTACTTAAGTCGGCATTGTGCCCTGTCAATTTAATTCCGATGCAATTACTGTGTTTCATCGTCAATTAGAAGGTCAGAGGGATACAGTAAATCTGAAGTGAATCATCGGAATCTCTAACTAGTGTCACGGGAATGGTTTAAAACATAGACAGTAGGAAGACTCAGTCTTCTTGTACTTAGGTCGGCATTGTGCGTTTTCTATTTAATTCCGATGCAATTTCTGTGTTTCATCGTCAATAAGACGGTCCAAGGGATACAGTAATCCTGAAGTGAATCATCGGAATCTATAACTAGTGTCACAGGAATGGTTCAAAACATAGTCAGTAAGAAGAATCAGTCTTCTTGTACTTAAGTCGGCATTGTGCCTTTTGTATTTAATTCTGATGCAATTTCTGTGTTTCATCGTCAATAAGAAGGTCAGAGGGATGCCGTAAACCTGGAGTGATGCATCGGAATCTGTAACTAGCGTCACAGGAATGGTTAAAGCATAGACAGTAAGAAAAGTCAGTCTTCGAGCACTTGAGTCCGCATTGTGCCTTTTGTATTTAATTCCGATGCAATTTCTGTGTTTCATCGTCAATAAGAAGGTCAGAGGGATACATTAAACCTGAAGTGAAGCATCGGAATCTATAACTAGTGTCACAGGACTGGTTCAAAACATAGACAGTAGGAAGAGTCAGTCTTCTTGTACTTAAGTCGGCATTGTGCCCTTTCTAGTTAATTCCGATGCAATTTCTGTGTTTCATCGTCAATAAGATTGTCAGAGGGAGACAGTAAATATGAAGTGAAGCATCGGAATCTATAACTAGCGTCACAAAAATGGTTCAAACATATTCAATAAAAAGAATCAGTCTTCCTGTACTTAAGTCGGCATTGTGCCTTTTCTATTTAATTCCGATGCAAAATCTGTGTTTCATCGTCAATAAGAAGGTCAGAGGGATACAGTAAACCTGAAGTGAAGCATCAGAATCTGTAACTAGTGTCACAGGAATGGTTCAAAACATATTCAGTAAGAAGAATCAGTCTTCTTGTACTTAAGTCGGCATTGTGCCTTTTCTATTTAATTCCGACGCATAATCTGTGTTTCATCGTCAATAAGAAGGTCAGAGGGATACAATAAACCTGAAGTGAAGCATCGGAATCTATAACTAGTGTCACAGGAATGCTTCCAAACATAGTCAGAAAGAAGAGTCAGTCTTCTTGTACTTAAGTCGGCATTGTGCTTTTCTATTTAATTCCGATGCAATTTCTGTGTTTCATCGGCAATACGGAGGTCCAAGGAATACAGTAAACCAGACGTGAATCATCGTAATCTATAACTAGTGTCACAGGAATGGTTCAAATCATAGACAGTAAGTTGAGTCAGTCTTCTTGTGCTTAAGTCGGCATTTAATTTTTGTATTTAATTCCGATGCAATTTCTGTGTTTCATCGTCAATAAGAAGTGCAGAGGGATACAGTAAACCTGAAGGGAAGCATCGGAATCTATAACTAGTGTCACAGGAATGGTTCAAAACATAAACAGTAAGAAGGGTCAGTCTTCTTGTACTTAAGTCGGCATTGTGCCTTTTGTATTTAATACCGATGCAATTTCTGTGTTTCATCGTCAATAGGAAGGTCCAAGGGATACAGTAAAACTAAAGTGATGCATCGGAATCTATAACTAGTGTCACAGGAATGGTTCAAAACATTGACAGTAAGGAGAGTTAGTCTTCTTGTACTTATGTGGCATTGTGCCATTTGTATATAATTCCAATGTAATTTCTGTGTTTCATCGTCAATAAGAAGGTCAGAGGGATACAGTAAACCTGAAGTGGAACATCGGAATCTATAACTAGTGCCACAGGAATCGTTCAAAACAGTCAGTATGAAGAGTCAGTCATCTTGTACTTAAGGCGGCATTGTGCGTTTTGTATTTAATTCCGATGCAATTTCTGTGTTTCATCGTCAATAAGAAGGTCCAAGAGTTACAGTAAACCTGAAGTGAAGCATCGGAATCTATAACTAGTTTCATAGGAATGGTTCAAAACATAGTCAGTAAGAAGAGTCAGTCTTCTTGTACTTAAGTCGGCATTGTGCCCTTTTCAATTTAATTCAGATGCAATTACTATGTTTCATCGTCAATTAGAAGGTCAGAGCGATACAGTAAATCTGAAGTTAATCATCGGAATCTCTAACTAGTGTCACAGGAATGGTTTAAAACATAGTCAGAAAGAAGAGTCAGTCTTCTTGTACTTAAGTCGGCATTGTGCCTTTTCTATTTAATTTCGATGCAATTTCTGTGTTTTATCGTCAATACGGAGGTCCAAGGAATACAGTAAACCTGCAGTGAATCATCGGAATCTATAACTAGCGTCACACGAATGGTTCAAATCATAGACAGTATGTTGAGTCAGTCTTTTAGTACTTAAGTCGGCATTTTGATTTTTGTATTTAATTGCGATGCTATTTCTGTGTTTCATCGTCAATAATAAGGTCAGAGGGATACAGTATACCTGAAGTGAAGCATCGGAATCTGTAACTAGTGCCACAGGAATGGTTCAAAACATAGACAGTAGGAAGAGTCAGTCTTCTTGTACTTAAGTCGGCATTGTGCCTGTTCTATATAATTCCGATGCCCTTTCTGTGTTTCATTGTCAATAAGAAGATCCAAGGGATACAGTAAACCTGAAATGAAGCATCGGAATCTATAACTAAGGTCACTGGAATGTTCCAAATCATAGACAGCTGGAAGAGTCAGTCTACATGTACTTAAGTCGGCATTGTGCCTTTTGTATTTAATTCCGATGCAATTTCTGTGTTTCATCGTCTATAAGAAGGTCCAAGGGATTCAGTAAACCTGAAGTGAAGCATCGGAATCTATAACTAGTGTCACAGGAATGGTTCAAAACATAGACAGTAAGAAGAGTCAGTCTTCTGGATCTTAAGTCGGCATTGTGCCCTTTTCAATTTATTTCCGATGCAATTACTGTGTTTCATCGTCAATAAGAAGGTCAGAGTTATATCGTAAACCTGAAGTGAAGCATCGGAATATCTAACTAGTGTCACAGGAATGGTTTGAAATATAGTCAGTAAGAGGAGTCAGTCTTCTTGTGCTTACGTCGGCTTTTGGGCCTTTTGTATTTAATCCCGATGCAATATCTGTGTTTCATCGTCAATAAGAAGGTCAGAGGGATACAGTAAACCTGAAGTGAAGAATCGGAATCTATAACTAGTGTCACAGGAATGGTTCAAAACATAGAAAGTAGGAAGAGTCAGTCTTCTTGTACTTAAGTCGGCATTGTGCCTTCTCTATTTAATTCCGATGCACTATCTATGTTTCATCGTCAAGAAGAAGGTCAGAGGGATACTGTAAACCTGAAGTGAAGCATCGGAATCTATAACTAGTGTCACAGGAATGGTTCAAAACTTAGACAGTAAGAAGGGCCAGTCTTCTAGTACTTGAGTCGGAATTGTGCCTTTTCAATTTAATTCCGATGCAATTTCTATGTTTCATCGTCAATAAGAAGGTCAGAGGGATACAGTAAACCTGAAGTGAAGCATCGGAATCTATAACTAGTGTCACAGGAATGGTTCAAAACATAGTTAGTAAGAAGAGTCAGTCTTCTTGCACTTAAGGCAGCATTGTGCATTTTGTATTAAATTCCGATGCAATTTCTTTGTTTCATCGTCAATAAGAAGGTCAGAGGGATGCAGTAAATCTGAAGTGATTCATCGGAATCTGTAACTAGCGTCACAGAAATGGTTCAAAACATAGACAGTAAGAAGAGTCAGTCTTCTTGCACTTAAATCGGCATTGTGCCTTTTGTATTTAATTCCGATGCAATTTCTGTGTTTCATCGTCAATAAGAAGGTCAGAGGTATACATTAAACATGAAGTGAAGCATCGGAAACTATAACTAGTGTCACAGGAATGGTTCAAAACATAGACAGTAGGAAGAGTCAGTCTTCTTGTACTTAAGTCGGCATTGTGCCTTTTCTATTTAATTCCGATGCAATTTCTGTGTTTCATCGTCAATAAGATGGTCAGAGGGATACAGTAAACGTGAAGTGAAGCATCGGATTCTGTAACTAGCGTCACAGAGATGGGTCAAATCATAGACAGTAAGAAGAGTCAGTCTTCTTGTACTTAAGTCGGCATTGTGCCTTTTCTATTTAATTCCGATGCAATTTCTGTGTTTCATCGTCAATAAGAAGGTCAGAGGGATACATTAAATCTGAAGTGAAGCATCGGAATCTATAACTAGTCTTACAGGACTGGTTCAAAACATAGACAGCCGGAAGAGTCAGTCTTCTTGTACTTAAGTCGGCATTGTGCCCTTTCTATTTAATTCCGATGTAATTTCTGTGTTTCATCGTCAATATGATGGTCAGAGGGATGCAGTAAATATGAAGTGAAGCATCGGAATCTATAACTAGCGTCACAGAAATGGTTCAAACATATTCAATAAGAAGATTCAGTCTTCTTGTACTTAGGTCGGCATTGTGCCTTTTCTATTCAATTCCGATGCAATATCTGTGTTTCATCGTCAATAAGAAGGTCAGAGGGATACAATAAACCTGAAGTGAAGCATCGGAATCTATAACTACTGTCACAGGAATAGTTCAAAGCATTGACAGTAAGAATGGTTAGTCTTCTTGTACTTAAGTCGTCATTGTGCCATTTCTATTTAAATCCGATGCAATTTCTGCGTTTCATCGTCAATAAGATGGTCAGAGGGATACAGTAAACCTGAAGTGAAGCATCGGAATCTGTAACTAGTGTCAGAGGAATGGTTCAAAACATATTCAGTAAGAAGAATCAGTCTTCTTGTACTTAAGTCGGCATTGTGCCTTTTCTATTTAATTATGACGCATTATCTGTGTTTCATCGTCAATAAGAAGGTCAGAGGGATACAATAAACCTGAAGTGAAGCATCGGAATCTGTGACTAGTGTCACAGGAATGCTTCCAAACTTAGTCAGAAAGAAGAGTCAGTCTTCTTGTACTTAAGTCGGCATTGTGCTTTTCTATTTAATTCCGATGCAATTTCTGTGTTTCATCGTCAATACGGAGGTCCAAGGAATACAGTAAACCAGACGTGAATCATCGTAATCTATAACTAGTGTCACAGGATTGGTTCAAATCATAGACAGTAAGTTGAGTCAGTCTTCTTGTGCTTAAGTCGGCATTTTGATTTTTGTATTTAATTCCGATGCAATTTCTGTGTTTCATCGTCAATAAGAAGTGCAGAGGGATACAGTAAACCTGAAGTGAAGCATCGGAATCTATAACTAGTGTCACAGGAATGGTTCAAAACATAGACTGTAAGAAGGGTCAGTCTTCTTGTACTTATGTCGGCATTGTGCCTTTGTATTTAATACCGATGCAATATCTGTGTTTCTTCGTCAATAGGAAGGTTTAAGGGATACAGTAAACCTAAAGTGATGCATCGGAATCTAGAACTAGTGTCACATGAATGGTTCAAAACATTGACAGTAAGAATGGTTAGTCTTCTTGTACTTAAGTCGTCATTGTGCCATTTCTATTTAAATCCGATGCAATTTCTGCGTTTCATCGTCAATAAGAAGTGCAGAGGGATACAGTAAACCTGAAGTGAAGCATCGGAATCTATAACTAGTGTCACAGGAATGCTTCAAAACATAGTTAGTAAGAATAGTCAGTCTTCTTGTACTTAAGTCGGCATTGTGCCCTTTTCAATTTAATTCCGATGCAATTACTGTGTTTCATCGTCAATTAGAAGGTCAGAGGGATACAGTAAATCTGAAGTGAATCATCGGAATCTCTAACTAGTGTCACAGGAATGGTTTAAAACATAGACAGTAGGAAGACTCAGTCTTCTTGTACTTAGGTCGGCATTGTGCGTTTTCTATTTAATTCCGATGCAATTTCTGTGTTCCATCGTCAATAAGAAGGTCCAAGGGATACAGTAATCCTGAAGTGAATCATCGGAATCTATAACTAGTGTCACAGGAATGGTTCAAAACATAGTCAGTAAGAAGAGTCAGTCTTCTTGTACTTAAGTCGGCATTGTGCCTTTTGTATTTAATTCCGGTGCAATTTCTGTGTTTCATCGTCAATAAGAAGGTCAGAGGGATGCAGTAAACCTGAAGTGATGCATCGGAATCTGTAACTAGCGTCACAGGAATGGTTCAAACATAGACAGTAAGAAGAGTCAGTCTTCTTGCACTTGAGTCGGCATTGTACCTTTTGTATTTAATTCCGATGCAATTTCTGTGTTTCATCGTCAATAAGAAGGTCAGAGGCATACAGTAAATATGAAGTGAAGCATCTGAATCTATAACTAGCGTCACAAAAATGGTTCAAACATATTCAATAAGAAGAATCAGTCTTCCTGTACTTAAGTCGGCATTGTGCCTTTTCTATTTAATTCCGATGCAATAAATGTGTTTCATCGTCAATAAGAAGGTCAGAGGGATACAATAAACCTGAAGTGAAGCATCGGAATCTATAACTAGTGTCACAGGAATAGTTCAAAACATAGACAGTAAGAATGGTTAGTCTTCTTGTACTTAAGTCGGCATTGTGCCTTCTGTATTTAATACCGATGCAATTTCTGTGTTTCATCGTCAATTGGAAGGTCTAAGGGATACAGTAAACCTAAAGTGATGCATCGGAACCTATAACTAGTGTCACAGGAATGGTTCAAAACATTGACAGTAAGGAGAGTTAGTCTTCTTGTACTTAAGTGGCATTGTGCCATTTGTATATAATTCCCATGCAATTTCTATGTTTCATCGTCAATAGGAAGGTCAGAGGGATACAGTAAACCTGAAGTGGAACATCGGAATCTATAACTAGTGCCACAGGAATGGTTCAAAACAGTCAGTAAGAAGAGTCAGTCTTCTTGTACTTAAGGCGGCATTGTGCATTTTGTATTTAATTCCGATGCAATTTCTGTGTTTCATCGTCAATAAGAAGGTCCAAGAGTTACAGTAAACCTGAAGTGAAGCATCGGAATCTATAACTAGTGTCATAGGAATGGTTCAAAACATAGTCAGTAAGAAGAGTCAGTCTTCTTGTACTTAAGTCGGCATTGTGCCCTTTTCAATTTAATTCCGATGCAATTACTGTGTTTCATCGTCAATTAGAAGGTCAGAGGGATACAGTAAATCTGAAGTGAATCATCGGAATCTCTAACTAGTGTCACAGGAATGGTTTAAAACATAGACAGTAGGAAGACTCAGTCTTCTTGTACTTAGGTCGGCATTGTGCGTTTTCTATTTAATTCCGATGCAATTTCTGTGTTTCATCGTCAATAAGAAGGTCAGAGGGATACAGTAAACCTGAAGTGAAGCATCGGAATCTATAACTAGTGTCACAGGAATGGTTCAAAACATAGTCAGTAAGAAGAGTCAGTCTTCTTGTACTTAAGTCGGCATTGTGCCTTTTGTATTTAATTCCGATGCAATTTCTGTGTTTCATCGTCAATAAGAAGGTCAGAGGGATGCAATAAACCAGAAGTGATGCATCGGAATCTGTAACTAGTGTCACAGGAATGGTTCAAAGCATAGACAGTAAGAAGAGTCAGTATTCTTGCACTTAAGTCGGCATCGTGCATTTTGTATTTAATTCCGATGCAATTTCTGTGTTTCATCGTCAATAAGAAGGTCAGAGGGATACATTAAACCTGAAGTGAAGCATCGGAAACTATAACTAGTGTCACAGGAATGGTTCAAAACATAGACAGTAGGAAGAATCAGTCTTCTTGTACTTAAGTCGGCATTGAGCGTTTTCTATTTAATTCCGATGCAATTTCTGTGTTTCATCGTCAATAAGATGGTCAGAGGGATACAGTAAACGTGAAGTGAAGCATCGGATTCAGTAACTAGCGTCACAGAAATGGGTCAAATCATAGACAGTAAGAAGAGTCAGTCTTCTTGTACTTAAGTCGGCATTGTGCCTTTTCTATTTAATTCCGATGCCATTTCTGTGTTTCATAGGCAATAACAAGGTCAGAGGGATACATTAAACCTGAAGTGAAGCATCGGAATCTATAACTAGTGTCACAGGACTGGTTCAAAACATAGACAGTACTTAAACCGGCATTGTGCCCTTTCTATTTAATTCCGATGCAATTTCTGTGTTTCATCGTCAATAAGATGGTCAGAGGGATACAGTAAATATGAAGTGAAGCATCGGAATCTATAACTAGCGTCACAGAAATGGATCAAACATATTCAATGAGAAGAATCAGTCTTCTTGTACTTAGGTCGGCATTGTGCCTTTTCTATTTAATTCCGATGCAATATCTGTGTTTCATCGTCAATAACAAGGTCAGAGGGATACAATTAACCTGAAGTGAAGCATCGGAATCTATAACTAGAGTCACAGGAATAGTTCAAAGCATAGACAGTAAGAATGGTTAGTCTTCTTGTACTTAAGTCGGCATTGTGCAATTTCTATTTAATTCCGATGCAATTTCTGCGTTTCATCGTCAATAAGATGGTCAGAGGGATACAGTGAACCTGAAGTGAAGCATCGGAATCTGTAACTAGTGTCACCGGAATGGTTCAAAACATATTCTGTAATAAGAATCAGTCTTCTTGTACTTAAGTCGGCATTGTGCCTTTTCTATTTAATTCCGACGCATTATCTGTGTTTCATCGACAATAAGAAGGTCCAAGGGATACAGTAAACCAGAAGTGATGCATCGGAATCTATAACTAGTGTCACAGGAATGCTTCAAACCCTAGACAGTAAGAAGAGTCAGTCGTCTTGTACTTACGTCGGCATTGTGGCTATTCTATTTAATTCCGATGCAATTTCTGCGTTTCATCGTCAGTAAGAAGTTCAGAGGGATACAGTAAACCGAAGTGAAGCATCGGAATCTATAACTAGTGTCACAGGAATGGTTCAAAACATATTCAGTAAGAAGAATCAGTCTTCTAGTACTTAAGTCGGCATTGTGCCTGTTCTATTTAATTCCGATGCAATTTCTGTGTTTCATCGCCAATAAGAAGGTCAGAGGGTTACAGTAAACCTGAAGTGAAGCATCGGAATCTATAACTAGTGTCACAGGAATGCTTCAAAACATAGTTAGTAAGAATAGTCAGTCTTCTTGTACTTAAGTCGGCATTGTGCCCTTTTCAATTTAATTCCGATGCAATTACTGTGTTTCATCGTCAATTAGAAGGTCAGAGGGATACAGTAAATCTGAAGTGAATCATCGGAATCTCTAACTAGTGTCACAGGAATGGTTTAAAACATAGACAGTAGGAAGACTCAGTCTTCTTGTACTTAGGTCGGCATTGTGCGTTTTCTATTTAATTCCGATGCAATTTCTGTGTTCCATCGTCAATAAGAAGGTCCAAGGGATACAGTAATCCTGAAGTGAATCATCGGAATCTATAACTAGTGTCACAGGAATGGTTCAAAACATAGTCAGTAAGAAGAGTCAGTCTTCTTGTACTTAAGTCGGCATTGTGCCTTTTGTATTTAATTCCGGTGCAATTTCTGTGTTTCATCGTCAATAAGAAGGTCAGAGGGATGCAGTAAACCTGAAGTGATGCATCGGAATCTGTAACTAGCGTCACAGGAATGGTTCAAACATAGACAGTAAGAAGAGTCAGTCTTCTTGCACTTGAGTCGGCATTGTACCTTTTGTATTTAATTCCGATGCAATTTCTGTGTTTCATCGTCAATAAGAAGGTCAGAGGCATACAGTAAATATGAAGTGAAGCATCTGAATCTATAACTAGCGTCACAAAAATGGTTCAAACATATTCAATAAGAAGAATCAGTCTTCCTGTACTTAAGTCGGCATTGTGCCTTTTCTATTTAATTCCGATGCAATAAATGTGTTTCATCGTCAATAAGAAGGTCAGTGGGATACAATAAACCTGAAGTGAAGCATCGGAATCTATAACTAGTGTCACAGGAATAGTTCAAAGCATAGACAGTAAGAATGGTTAGTCTTCTTGTACTTAAGTCGGCATTGTGCCTTCTGTATTTAATACCGATGCAATTTCTGTGTTTCATCGTCAATTGGAAGGTCTAAGGGATACAGTAAACCTAAAGTGATGCATCGGAACCTATAACTAGTGTCACAGGAATGGTTCAAAACATTGACAGTAAGGAGAGTTAGTCTTCTTGTACTTAAGTGGCATTGTGCCATTTGTATATAATTCCAATGCAATTTCTATGTTTCATCGTCAATAGGAAGGTCACAGGGATACAGTAAACCTGAAGTGGAACATCGGAATCTCTAACTAGTGTCACAGGAATGGTTTAAAGCATAGACAGTAGGAAGACTCAGTCTTCTTGTACTTAGGTCGGCATTGTGCGTTTTCTATTTAATTCCGATGCAATTTCTGTGTTTCATCGTCAATAAGAAGGTCAGAGGGATACAGTAAACCTGAAGTGAAGCATCGGAATCTATAACTAGTGTCACAGGAATGGTTCAAAACATAGTCAGTAAGAAGAGTCAGTCTTCTTGCACTTAAGTCGGCATTGTGCCTTTTGTATTTAATTCCGATGCAATTTCTGTGTTTCATCGTCAATAAGAAGGTCAGAGGGATGCAATAAACCAGAAGTGATGCATCGGAATCTGTAACTAGTGTCACAGGAATGGTTCAAAGCATAGACAGTAAGAAGAGTCAGTATTCTTGCACTTAAGTCGGCATCGTGCATTTTGTATTTAATTCCGATGCAATTTCTGTGTTTCATCGTCAATAAGAAGGTCAGAGGGATACATTAAACCTGAAGTGAAGCATCGGAAACTATAACTAGTGTCACAGGAATGGTTCAAAACATAGACAGTAGGAAGAATCAGTCTTCTTGTACTTAAGTCGGCATTGAGCGTTTTCTATTTAATTCCGATGCAATTTCTGTGTTTCATCGTCAATAAGATGGTCAGAGGGATACAGTAAACGTGAAGTGAAGCATCGGATTCAGTAACTAGCGTCACAGAAATGGGTCAAATCATAGACAGTAAGAAGAGTCAGTCTTCTTGTACTTAAGTCGGCATTGTGCCTTTTCTATTTAATTCCGATGCCATTTCTGTGTTTCATAGTCAATAACAAGGTCAGAGGGATACATTAAACCTGAAGTGAAGCATCGGAATCTATAACTAGTGTCACAGGACTGGTTCAAAACATAGACAGTACTTAAATCGGCATTGTGCCCTTTCTATTTAATTCCGATGCAATTTCTGTGTTTCATCGTCAATAAGATGGTCAGAGGGATACAGTAAATATGAAGTGAAGCATCGGAATCTAAAACTAGCGTCACAGAAATGGATCAAACATATTCAATGAGAAGAATCAGTCTTCTTGTACTTAGGTCGGCATTGTGCCTTTTCTATTTAATTCCGATGCAATATCTGTGTTTCATCGTCAATAACAAGGTCAGAGGGATACAATTAACCTGAAGTGAAGCATCGGAATCTATAACTAGAATCACAGGAATAGTTCAAAGCATAGACAGTAAGAATGGTTAGTCTTCTTGTACTTAAGTCGGCATTGTGCCATTTCTATTTAATTCCGATGCAATTTCTGCGTTTCATCGTCAATAAGATGGTCAGAGGGATACAGTGAACCTGAAGTGAAGCATCGGAATCTGTAACTAGTGTCACAGGAATGGTTCAAAACATATTCTGTAATAAGAATCAGTCTTCTTGTACTTAAGTCGGCATTGTGCCTTTTCTATTTAATTCCGACGCATTATCTGTGTTTCATCGACAATAAGAAGGTCCAAGGGATACAGTAAACCAGAAGTGATGCATCGGAATCTATAACTAGTGTCACAGGAATGCTTCAAACCCTAGACAGTAAGAAGAGTCAGTCGTCTTGTGCTTACGTCGGCATTGTGGCTATTCTATTTAATTCCGATGCAATTTCTGCGTTTCATCGTCAGTAAGAAGTTCAGAGGGATACAGTAAACCGAAGTGAAGCATCGGAATCTATAACTAGTGTCACAGGAATGGTTCAAAACATATTCAGTAAGAAGAATCAGTCTTCTAGTACTTAAGTCGGCATTGTGCCTGTTCTATTTAATTCCGATGCAATATCTGTGTTTCATCATAAATAAGATGGTCAGAGGGATACAGTAAACCTGAAGTGAAGCATCGGAATCTGAAACTAGCGTCACAGGAATCGTTCAAATCATAGACAGTAAGAAGAGTCAGTCTTCTAGTACTTAAGTCGGCATTGTGCCTTTTCTATTTAATTCCGATGCAATTTCTGTGTTTCATCGTCAATAAGAAAGTCCAAGGGATACAGTAAACCCGAAGTGAAGCATCGGAATCTATAACTAGTGTCACAGGAATGGTTCAAACCATCGACAGTAAGAAGTTTCAGTCTTCTTGTACTTAAGTGGGCATTGTGCCTTTTCTATTTAATTCCGACGCAATATCTGTGTTTCATCGTCAATAAGAAGGTCAGAGGGATACAATAAACCTGAAGTGAACCATCGGAATCTATAACTAGTGTCACAGGAATGCTTCCAAAGATAGTCAGAAAGAAGAGTCAATCTTCTTGTACTTAAGTCGGCATTGTGCCTTTTCTATTTAATTCCGATGCTATTTCTGTGTTTCATCGTCAGTACGGATGTCCAAGGAATACAGTAAACCTGAAGTGAATCATCGGAATCCATAACTAGTGTCACAGGAATGGTTCAAATCATAGACAGTAAGTTGAGTCAGTCTTCTCGTACTTAAGTCGGCATTTTGATTTTTGTATTTAATTCCGATGCAATTTGTGTGTTTCATCGTCAATAAGAAGTGCAGATGGATACAGTAAACCTAAAGTGAAGCATCGGAATCTATAACTAGTGTCACAGGAATGGTTCAAAACATAGACAGTAAGAAGGGTCAGTCTTCTTGTACTTAAGTCGGCATAGTGCCTTTTGTATTTAACACCGATGCAATTTCTGTGTTTCATCGTCAATAGGAAGGTCCAAGGGATACAGTAAACCTAAAGTGATGCATCGGAATCTATAACTAGTGTCACAGGAATGGTTCAAAACATTGACAGTAAGGAGAGTCAGTCTTCTTGTACATAAGTGGCATTGTGCCATTTGTATATAATTCCAATGCAATTTCTGTGTTTCATCGTCAATAAGAAGGTCAGAGGGATACAGTAAACCTGAAGTGAAACATCGGAATCTATAACTAGAGCCACAGGAATGGTTCAAAACAGTCAGTAAGAAGGGTCAGCCTTCTTGTACTTAAGGCGGCATTGTGCATTTTGTATTTAATTCCGATGCAATTTCTGTGTTTCATCGCCAATAAGAAGGTCAGAGGGTTACAGTAAACCTGAAGTGAAGCATCGGAATCTATAACTAGTGTCACAGGAATGGTTCAAAACATAGTTAGTAAGAAGACTCAGTCTTCTTGTACTTAAGGCGGCAATGTGCATTTTGTATTTAATTCCGATGCAATTTCTGTGTTTCATCGTCAATAACAAGGTCCAAGAGATACAGTAAACCTGAAGTGAAGCGTCGGAAACTATAACTAGTGTCACAGCAATGGTTCCAAACATAGTCAGTAAGAAGAGTCAGTCTTCTTGTACTTAAGACGGCATTGTGTTACGGTATGTTGATGATTTTCACCTATGGACCGTCTGACAGCAACTGAATAAAACTCAATTTTAGTGCCACACGCGTTTCGCCTTTATTTTCTGCAGGGCATCATCAGTGGCCTGTAATATTTACATATTTTAGCTATTTTATTTACATTTTTTGTCACTGTGCCTATAGGTTATAAACAGTTCTGGTGGTTGGTATTTCCTATTAAGTAGTAATGTTTTGAACTGTACTTACAGGTTGCGTAAACAGTTTCTTACATATTACGCTCCTGTTGCATTTTTGGTCTTGTTCTTCTTCCTATGAGCGCCAATTTGCTGTTTTTTCTGCATTCCACAGCACTATGCACTGAACGCTTTTTTTAATGCAATGGTTTGGTTTCTGTTGCCGACTGTCAAATGTTTTTGCCAAAGATCGAATATTACTGCCAAACTTACGAGTGTAACTATCGAAGTATCAGTGGTCTGTTCGTGTATGCATTTGTGTGTGCGCTTGTGTGTGTGTGTGTGTGTGTGTGTGTTTTTTGGTGTCGTATTATTTTATATTATTGTATTTAATTATTTATTTTTGTTTATGTCCTGTGTATGTGTGTTTTGGTGTGATATATATATATATATATATATATATATATATATATATATATATATATTTGTGCTGTGTATGTGTGTCTGTCTGTATTATGGTGTTATGCGTTTTTTTTTTTTTTGGGAGGGTGTGTGGGTGTGTGTGTGTGTGTGTGTGTGTGTGTGTGGGTGGGTGTGTGTATTTTGGTGTTATATACTTTTTTTATGTCATCATTTCCTTTATTAAGTGTAGTAAGGAGCCTGTGCTGATGTGTGTTTGTTCATTTATCACATGTTTGTTTTCTGCTATGGCTTTCTGGATGTGGAAGTTCTCTTGCATTTGTATAAGATGTTTGTCATGGTTGCTTATTCTCATTATTTTCATTTCTTGTTCCATGTTTGTAGGATGATGGTTGTAGTGTTTTAAATGCTCTGCAAATGTGAAATGGTTTGTTTCATACTTCCAACATCTGATATGTTCTTTGTATCTTGTTTCAAAATTCCTGCATGTCATGCCTATGTATACTGCATCACAATTTTGACATTCAAGTTTATATATTCCTGATTGTTGGAATTTGTCCCTCTTGGTAGCTGGCTGGCTTAGGTGTGATTGAAGGGTTTGCCCAGGCTTATATGCTATTTTGAAGCCCTGTCTCTTTAGGATGTTTGCAACTCTGTGTGTTAGTTTATGTGTGTAGGTCATCGTGTACCATCTGGTTCTTTTCTGTGTGGTGTTGTCATTGTGTGTGTTTCTTGAGTGTGTTTGTAAGTTTTCAGCTTGTGAGTTCTTTTGTATTGTGGAAATGTTGTGTTTGTTTTTTATTTGTGTTTTTATTTTTTGATTGAGCCTGTGTACCACATGTGTGTCATACCCGTTGTTCCTAGCTATTTGTATGATCGTGTTCATTTCTTGTTCATAGTTTCTCTTACTGGGTGGGATTCTGTTTAATCTATGTAACATGTGCCTTAGTGCTGCACATTTCTGGCTTTGGGGGTGGTTGGATGTGGAATGTATTATTGTGTCCGTGGCTGTTGGTTTTCTAAAGATGTTAAATGTATGTTTTCCATTTTCTTTTTTAATTGTAATGTCAAGAAAATTTATTTGATTTTCTTTTTCTTTTTCAAGTGTGAATTTTATGTTCTTATGAGCTTTGTTTATTTCTGAATGGAGTTCATCTATTTTTTCACTTGGCTCGTCTACCAAACAAATAATGTCATCCACGTATCTGTACCAATATACGATTTTGATACTTTCATTTGTGGTTATCTTATCAAATATCAGATTTTCAAGGTGACTGATGAAGATGTTTGCTAGTGTTCCTGATATTGGGGATCCCATGGGCAGTCCATCAGTTTGTAGATAATATTCTTCCTCAAACTGAAAGTAGTTTTGTTCAGTTGTCAGTCTGAGCATATCTGTTATTTCTTTTATTGCGTCTGTGGTGAGGTTGCTGTGGGATGAGAGATTTTGTTCTATGATTTCTATTGTTTCTGTGATAGGGATGGAGGTATACATATTTTCTATATCGAATGAAATCAGTGATGCTGTGTGTGAAACCTGTATGTTCTGTATATTTTTTATTAGGTTTCTTGTGTTTATCACTGTTCTGTTGTTTTCTACTTTATAGTGTTTTGTAACTAACTTTTGGAGGTGTTTGGCTATGCGGTATGTTGGGGCTTTCTTGAAGTTGATAACAGGTCTCATTGGCATTCCGTCTTTATGTACTTTCGGTTGACTGCGGAGTGTTGGTGCTTGTGGGTTTTTCTGTGTTAAGTAGTATTTTTGTTTGTCTGTGAGTGTGTGTTCAATGTTTTTCAGTGTTCGTTTCACATTTGCCTGGAATCGTGTAGTTGGATCTGACTTCTGTTTTTGTATTGCGTTGTGGTCACAGGAATGTTTCAAAACATAGACAGTAGGAAGGGTCAGTCTACATGTACTTAAGTCGGCATTGTGCCTTTTGTATTTAATTCCGATGCAATTTCTGTGTTTCATCGTCAATAAGAAGGTCCAAGGGATACAGTAATCCTGAAGTGAATCATCGGAATCTATAACTAGTGTCACAGGACTGGTTCAAAACATAGACAATAGGAAGAGTCAGTCTTCTAGTACTTAAGTCGGCATTGTGCCTTTTCTATTTAAATCCGATGCAATTTCTGTGTTTCATCGTCAATAAGAAGGTCCAAGGGATACAGTAAGCCTGAAGTGAATCATCGGAATCTATAACTAGTGTCACAGGACTGGTTCAAAACATAGACAGTAGGAAGAGTCAGTCTTCTTGTACTTAAGTCTGCATTGTGCCTATTCTACTTAATTCCGATGCAATTTCTGTGTTTCATCGTCAATAAGATGGTCAGAGGGATACAGTAAACATGAAGTGAAGCATCGGAATCTATAACTAGTGTCACAGGAATGGTTCAAATCATAGACAGTAAGAAGAGTCATTCTTCTTGTACTTAAGACGGCATTGTGCATTTTCGATTTAATTCCGATGCAATTTCTGTGTTTCATCGTCAATAAGAAGGTCAGAGGGATACAGTAAACCTGAAGTGAAGCATCGGAATCTATAACTAGTGCCACAGGAATGGTTCAAAACATAGACAGTAGGAAGAGTCAGTCTACATGTACTTAAGTCGGCATTGTGCCTTTTGTATTTAATTCCGATGCAATTTCTGTCTTTCATCGTCTATAAGAAGGTCCAAGGGATACAGTAAACCTGAAGTGAAGAATCGGAATCTATAACTAGTGTCACAGGAATGGTTCAAATAATAGACAGTAGGAAGAGTCAGTCTTCCTGTACTTAGGTCGGCATTGTGCCTTTTCTATTTAATTCCGATGCAATTTATTTGTTTAATCGTCAATAAGAACGTCAGAGGTATACAGTAAACCTGAAGTGAGGCATCGGAATCTATAACTAGTGTCACAGGAATGGTTCTAAACATAGACAGTAAGAGGAGTCAGTCTTCTTGTACTTAAGGTGGCATTGTGCTTATTCTATATAATTCCGGTCAAATTCTGTGCTTCGTCGTCAATAAGAAGGTCAGAGAGATACAGTAAATCTGAAGTGAATAATCGGAATCTATAACTAGTGTCACAGGAATGGATCAAAACATAGAGAGTAAGAAGAGTCAGTCTTCCTGTACTTAAGTCGGCATTGTGCCTTTTCTGTTTAATTCCGATGCAATTTCTGTTTTTCATCGTCAATAAGAAGGTCCAAGGGATACTGTAAACCTGAAGTGAATCATCGGAATCTATAACTAGTGTCACAGGAATGGTTCAAAACTTAGACAATAAGAAGGGTCAGTCTTCTTGTACTAAAGTCGGCATTGTGCCTTTTGTATTTCATTCCGATGCAATTTCGGTGTTTCATCGACTATAAGAAGTTCAGAGGGATACAGTTAACCAGAAGTGAAGCATCGGAATCTATAACTAGTGTCACAGGAATGGTTAAAGACATGGACAGTAGGAAGAGTCAGTCTTCTTGTATCTAAGTCGGCATTGTGCCTTTAGTATTTAAAGCCGAAGCAATTTCTGTGTTTCATCGTCAATAAGAAGGTCAGAGGGATACAGTAAACCTGAAGTGAAGCATCGGAATCTATAACTAGTGTCACAGGAATTGTTAAAAACATAGACAGTAGGAAGAGTCAGTCTTCTTGTACTTGAGTCGGCATTGTGCCTTTTGCATTTAATTCCGATGCAATCTCTGTGTTTCATCGTCAATAAGAAGGTCAGAGGGATACAGTAAACCTGAAGTGAAGCATCGGAATCTAAAACTAATGTCACAGGAATGGTTCAAAACATAGACAGTAGGAGGAGTCAGTCTTCTTGTACTTAAGTCGGCATTGTGCCTTTTCTATTTAATTCCGATGCAATATCTCTGTTTCTTCGTCAATAAGAAGGTCAGATGGATACAGTAAACCTGAAGTGATAAATCGGAATCTATAAATAGTGTCACAGGAATGGTTCAAATCATAGACAGTAGGAAAAGTGAAACTACTTTTACTTAAGTCGGCATTGTGCATTTTGTATTTAATTCCGATGGAATTTCTGTGTTTCAACGTCAATAACAAAGTCCAAGGGAAACAGTAAACCTGAAGTGTGGTATCGGAATCTATAACTAGTGTCACAGGAATGGTTCAAACATAGTCAGTAAGAAGAGTCAGTCTTCTTGTACTTGAGTCGGCATTGTGCCTTTTGGATTTACTTCCGATGTAATTTCTGTGTTACATCGTCAATAAGAAGGTCAGAGGGATACAGTAAACCTGAAGTGAAGAATCGGAGTATATAACTAGTGTCACAGGAATGGTTCAAAGCATAGTCAGTAGGGAGAGTCAGTCTTCTTGTACTTAAGTCGGCATTGTGCCTTTCGTATTTAATTCCGATGCAATTTCTGTGTTTCATCATCAATAAGAAGGTATGAGGGATACAGTAAACCTGAAGTGAAGCATCGGAGTATATAACTAGTGTCACAGGAATGGTTCAAAACATAGTCAGTAGGGAGAGTCAGTCTTCTTGTACTTAAGTCGGCATTGTGCCTTTTCTATTTAATTCCAATGCAATATCTGTGTCCAATCGTCAATAAGAAGGTAAGAGGTATACAGTAAACCTGAAGTGAAGCATCGGAATCTATAACTAGTGTAACAGGAATGGTTCAAAACATAGACGGTAGGAAGAGTCAGTCTTCTTGTACTTATCTCGGCATTGTGCCTTTTCTGTTTAATTCCGATGCAATTTCTGTGTTTCATCGTCAATAAGAAGGTCAGAGGCATACAGTAAACCTGAAGTGAGGCATCGGAATCTATAACTAGTGTCACAGGAATGGTTCAAACGTAGACAGTAAGAAGAGTCAGTCTTCTTGTACTTGAGTCGGCATTGTGCCTTTTGGATTTACTTCCGATGTAATTTCTGTGTTACATCGTCAATAAGAAGGTCAGAGGGATACAGTAAACCTGAAGTGAAGAATCGGAATCTATAACTAGTGTCACAGGAATGGTTCAAAACATAGAAAGTAGGAAGAGTCAGTCTTCTTGTACTTAAGTCGGCATTGTGCCTTTTCTATTTAATTCCGAAGCAATTTATTTGTTTCATCGTCAATAAGAAGGTCAGAGGCATACAGTAAACCTGAAGTGAGGCATCGGAATCTATAACTAGTGTCACAGGAATGGTTCAAATCATAGACAGTTAGAAGAGTCAGTCTTCTTGTACTTAAGTCGGCATTGTGCCTTTTCTATTTAATTCCGATGCAATTTCTGTGTTTCATCGTCAATAAGAAGCTCACAGGGGTACAGTAAACCTGAAGTGAGGCATCGGAATCTATAACTAGTGTCACAGGAATGGTTCAAAACATAGGCAGTAAGAAGAGTCAGTCTTCTTGTACTTAAGTCGGCATTGTGCTTTTTGTATTTAATTCCGATGCAATTTCTGTGTTTCATCGTCAATAAGAAGGTCAGAGGGATACAGTAAACCTGAAGTGAGAAATCGGAATCTATAACTAGTGTCACAGGAATGGTTCAAAACATAGAAAGTAGGACGAGTCAGTCTTCGTTTACTTAAGTTCGCATTGTGCCTTTTCTATTTAATTCCGATGGAATTTCTGTGTTTCATCGTCAATAAGAAGGTCAGAGGGATACAGTAAACCTGAAGTGAGGCATCGGAATCTATAACTAGTGTCAGAGGAATGGTTCAAACATAGTCAGTAAGAAGAGTCAGGCTTCTTGTATATAAGTCGGCATTGTGCCTTTTCTATTTAATTCCGATGCAATTTCGGTGTTTCATCGTCAATACGAAGGTCAGAGGGATACTGTAAACCTGAAGTGAAGCATCGGAATCTATAACTATTGTCACAGGAATTGTTCAAAACATAGACAGTAAGATGGGTCAGTCTTCTTGTACTTAAGTCGGCATTGTGCCTTTTGTATTTAATTCCGATGCAATTTCGGTGTTTCAACGTCAATGAGAAGATCAGAGGGATACAGTAAACCTGAAGTGAAGCATCGGAATCTATAACTAGTGTCACAGGAGTGGTTCAAAACAAGGACAGTAGGAAGAATCAGTCTTCTTGTACTTAAGTCGGCATTGTGCCTTTTCTATTTAATTCCGTTGCACTTTCTGTGTTTCATCGTCAATAAGAAGGTCCAAGGGATACAGTAAACCTGAAATGAAGCATCGGATTCTATAACTAGTGTCACAGGAATGGTTCAAAACATTGACAGTAGGAAGAGTCAGTCTTCATGTACTTAGCCGGCATTGTGCCTTTTCTATTTCATTCCGATGCAAATTTCTGTGTTTCGTCGTCAACACGAAGGTCCAAGGGATACAATTAAACTGAAGTGAAGCATCGGAATCTATAACTAGTGTCACAGGAACGGTTCGAAACATAGACAGTAGGAATGGTCAGTCTACTTATACTCAAGTCAGCATTGTGCCTTTTCTATTTAATTCCGATGCAATTTCTGTGTTTCGTCGTCAATAAGAAGGTATAAGGGATACAGAAAACCTGAAGTGAAACATCGGAATCTATAACTAGCGTCACAGAAATGGTTCAAAACATAGACAGTAAGAAGAGTCGGTCCTTTTGCACTGCAGTCGGAATTGTGCATTTTGTATCTAATTCCAATGCAATTTCTGTGTGTTTCATCGTCAATAAGAAGGTCAGAGAGATACAGTAAACCTGAGGTGAAGCATCGGAATCTATAACTATTGTCACAGGAATGGTTGAAAACATAGACTGTAGGAAGAGTCAGTCTTCTTGTACTTAAGTCGGCGTTGTGCCTCTTCTATTTAATTCCGATGCAATTTCTGTGTTTTGTCGTCAATAAGAAGGTCCAAGGGATACAGTAAACTTGAAGTGAAGCATCGGAATCTATAACTAGTGTCACAGGAATGGTTCAGAACATAGACAGTAATAAGAGTCAGTCTTCTTGTACTTAAGTCGGCATTGTGCCTTTTGTATTTAATTCCGATGCAATTTCTGTGTTTCATCGTCAATAAGAAGGTCAGAGGGATACAGTAAACCTGAAGTGAGGGAACGGAATCTATAACTAGTGTCACAGGAATGGTTCAAAACATAGACAGTTAGAAGAGTCAGTCTTCTTGTACTTAAGTCGGCATTGTGCCTTTTCTATTTAATTCCGATGCAATTTCTGTGTTTCATCGTCAATAAGAAGGTCACAGGGATACAGGAAACCTGAAGTGAGGCATCGGAATCTATAACTAGTGTCACAGGAATGGTTCAAAACATAGGCACTAAGAAGAGTCAGTCTTCTTTTACTTAAGTCGGCATTGTGCCTTTTGTATTGAAATCCGATGCAATTCCTGTGTTTCATCGTCAATAAGAAGGACAGAGGGATACAGTAAACCTGAAGTGAGAAATCGGAATCTATAACTAGTGTCACAGGAATGGTTCAAACATAGAAAGGAGGACGAGTCAGTCTTCGTGTACTTAAGTCGGCATTGTGCCTTTTCTATTTAATTCCGATGCAATTTCTGTGTTTCATCGTCAATAAGAAGGTCAGAGATATACAGTAAACCTGAGGTGAAGCATCGGAATCTATAACTAGTCTCACAGGAATGGTTCAAAACATAGTCAGTAAGAAGAGTCAGTCTTCTTGTATATAAGTCGGCATTGTGCCTTTTCTATTTAATTCCGATGCAATTTCGGTGTTTCATCGTCAATACGAAGGTCAGAGAGATACTGTAACCCTGTAGTGAAGCATCGGAATCTATAACTATGGTCACAGGAATTGTTCAAAACATAGAGAGTTGGAAGGGACAGTCTACTTGTACTTAAGTCGGCATTGTGCCTTTTGTATTTAATTCCGATGCAATTTCGGTGTTTCATCGTCAATAAGAAGGTCAGAGGGATACAGTAAACCTGAAGTGAAGCATCGTAATCTATAACTAGTGTCACAGGAATGGTTCAAAACATAGAGAGTTGGAAGAGACAGTCTACTTGTACTTAAGTCGGCAATGTGCCTTTTGTATTTAATTCCGATGCAATTTCTGTGTTTCGTCGTCAACAAGAAGGTCAGAGGGATACAGTAACCCTGAAGTGAGGCATCGGAATCTATAACTTGTGTCACAGGAATGGTTCAAACATAGTCAGTAAGAAGAGTCAGTCTTCATGTATATAAGTCGGCATTGTGCCTTTTCTATTTAATTCCGATGCAATTTCGGTGTTTCATCGTCAATACGAAGGTCAGAGGGATACTGTAACCCAGAAGTGAAGCATCGGAATCTATAACTATTGTCACAGGAATTGTTCAAACATAGACAGTAAGATGGGTCAGTCTTCTTGTACTTAAGTCGGCATTGTGCCTTTTCTATTTAATTCCGTTGCACTTTCTGTGTTTCATCGTCAATATGAAGGTCCTAGGGATTCAGTAAACGTGAAGTGAAGCATCGGATTCTATAACTAGTGTCACAGGAATGGTTTAAAACATTGACAGTAGGAAGAGTATGTCTTCATGTACTTAGCCGGCATTGTGCCTTTTCTATTTCATTCCGATGCAAATTTCTGTGTTTCGTCGTCAATACGAAGGTCCAAGGGATACAATTAAACTGAAGTGAAGCATCAGAATCTATAACTAGTGTCACAGGAATGGATCAAAACATAGACAGTAAATAGAGGCAGTCTTCTGGTACTTGAGTCGGCAATGTATCTTTTGTATTTCATTCCGACGCAATTTCTGTGTTTCATCGTCAATAGGAAGGTCCAAGGGATACAGTAAACCTGAAGTGAAGCATCGGAATCTATAACTAGTGTCACAGGAATGGTTCAAAACATAGACAGTAATAAGAGTCGGTCCTTTTGCACTGTAGTCGGCATTGTGCATTTTGTATCTAATTCCAATGCAATTTCTGTGTTTCATCGTCAATAAGAAGGTCAGAGATATACAGTAAACCTGAGGTGAAGCATCGGAATCTATAACTAGTGTCACAGGAATGGTTCAGAACATAGGCAGTAATAAGAGTCAGTCTTCTGTACTTAAGTCGGCATTGTGCCTTTAGTATTTAATTCCGATGCAATTTCAGTGTTTCATCGTCAATAAGAAGGTCAGAGGGATGCAGTAAACCTGAAGTGAAGCATCGGAATCTATAACTAGTGTCACAGGAATGGTTCAAAACATAGAGAGTTGGAAGAGACAGTCTACTTGTACTTAAGTCGGCATTGTGCCCTTTGTATTTAATTCCGATGCAATTTCTGTGTTTCATCGTCAATATGAGGGTCAGAGGGATATAGTAAACTTGAAGTGAAGCATCGGAATCTATAACTAGTGTTACAGGAATGGTTCAAACATAGTCAGAAAGAAGAGTCAGTCTTCTTGTACTTAAGTCGGCATTGTGCCTTTTAATTGAATTCCGATGCAATTTCTGTGTTTCATCGTCAATAAGAAGGTCAGAGGGATACAGTAAACCTGAAGTGATTCATCGGAATCTATAACTAGTGTCACAGGAATGGTTTAAATCATAGACAGTAGGAAGACTCACTCTTCTGGTACTTAGGTCGGCATTGTGCCTTTTGTATTTAATTCCGATGCAATTTCTGTGTTTCATCGTCAATAAGAAGGTCAGAGGGATACAGTAAACCTGAAATGAAGCATCGGATTCTATAACTAGTGTCACGGGAATGGTCCAAACATAGACAGTAGGAAGAGTCAGTCTTCATGTACTTAGCCGGCATTGTGCTTTTTCTATTTCATTCCGATGCAATTACTGTGTTTCGTCGTCAATACGAAGGTCCAAAGGATTCAATTCATCTGAAGTGAAGCATAGGAATCTATAACTAGTGGCACAGGAATGGTTCAAAACATAGACAGTAAGAAGAGTCAGTCTTCTTGTACTTAGGTTGGCAATGTGCCTTTTGTATTTAATTCCGATGCAATTTCTGTGTATCATCGTCAATAGGATAGTCCAAGGGATACAGTAAACCTGAAGTGAAGCATCGGAATCTATAACTAGTGTCACAGGAATGGTTCCAACCATAGACAGTAAGAAGAATCAGTCTTCTTGCACTTAAGTCGGCATTGTGCCTTTTCTATTTAATTCCGATGCAATTTCTGTGTTTCATCGTGAATACGAATGTCAGAGGGATACAGTAAACCTGAAGTGAAGCATCGTAATCTATAACTTGTGTCACAGGAATGGTTCAAAACATAGACAATAGGAGGGGTCAGTCTTCTTGTACTCAAGTCAGCATTGTGCCTTTTGTATTTAATTCCGATGCAATTTCAGTGTTTCATTGTCAATAAGAAGTTCAGTGGGATACAGTAAACCTGAAGTGAAGCATCGGAATCTATAACTAGTGTCACAGCAATGGTTCCAAACATAGTCAGTAAGAAGAGTCAGTCTTCTTGTACTTAAGTCGGCATTGTGCCTTTTGTATTTAATTCCGATGCAATTTCTGTGTTTCATCGTCAATAAGAAGGTCCAAGGGATACAGCAAACCTGAAGTGAATCATCGGAATCTATAACTAGTGTCACACGAATGGTTCAAAACATGGTCAGTAAGAAGAGTCAGTCTTCTTGTACTTAAGTCGGCATTGTGCTTTTTGTATTTAATTCCGATGCAATTTCTGTGTTTCATCGTCAATAGGAAGGTCAGAGGGATACAGTAAACCTGAAGTGAAGCATCGGAATCCGTAACTAGTGTCACAGGAATGGTTCAAACATAGACAGTGGGAAGAGTCAGGCTTCTTGTACTTAAGTCGGCATTGTGCCTTTTCTATTTAATTCCGTTGCACTTTCTGTGTTTCATCGTCAATAAGAAGGTCCAAGGGATACAGTAAACCTGAAATGAAGCATCTGATTCTATAACTAGTGTCACAGGAATGGTTCAAAACATAGACAGTAGGAAGAGTCAGTCTTCATGTACTTAGCCGGCATTGTGCCTTTTCCATTTCATTCCGATGCAATTTCTGTGTTTCGTCGTCAATACGAAGGTCCAAGGGATACAGTAAGCCTGAAGAGAAGCATCGGAATCCATAACTAGTGTCACAGGAATGGTTCAAAACATAGACAATAGGAAGGGTCAGTCTTCTTGTACAAAAGTCAGCATTGTGCCTTTTCTATTTAATTCCGATGCAATTTCTGAGTTTCGTCGTCAATAAGAAAGTATAAGGATTACAGTAAACCTGAAGTGAAACATCGGAATCTATAACTAGTGTCACAGAAATGGTTCAAAACATAGACAGTAAGAAGAGTCGGTCCTTTTGCACTGTAGTCGGCATTGTGCATTTTGTATCTAATTCCAATGCAATATCTGTGTTTCATCGTCAATAAGAAGGTCAGAGAGATACAGTAAACCTGAGGTGAAGCTTCGGAATCTATAACTAGTGTCACAGGAATCGTTGAAAACATAGACCGCAGGAAGAGTCAGTCTTTTTGTACTTAAGTCGGCATTGTGCGTCTTCTATTTAATTTCGATGCAATTTCTGTGTTTCGTCGTCAATAAGAAGATCCAAGGGATACAGTAAACCTGAAGTGAAGCATCGGAATCCATAACTAGTGTCAGAGGAAAGGTTCAGAACATAGACAATAATAAGAGTCAGTCTTCTTGTACTTAAGTCGGCATTGTGCCTTTTGTATTTAATTCCGATGCAATATCAGTGTTTCATCGTCAATAAGAAGGTCAGAGGGATACAGTAAACCTGAAGTGAATCATCGGAATCTATAACTAGTGTCACACGAATGGTTCAAAACATGGTCAGTAAGAAGAGTCAGTCTTCTTGTACTTAAGTCGGCATTGTGCTTTTTGTATTTAATTCCGATGCAATTTCTGTGTTTCATCGTCAATAGGAAGGTCAGAGGGATACAGTAAACCTGAAGTGAAGCATCGGAATCCGTAACTAGTGTCACAGGAATGGTTCAAACATAGACAGTGGGAAGAGTCAGGCTTCTTGTACTTAAGTCGGCATTGGGCCTTTTCTATTTAATTCCGTTGCACTTTCTGTGTTTCATCGTCAATAAGAAGGTCCAAGGGATACAGTAAACCTGAAATGAAGCATCTGATTCTATACCTAGTGTCACAGGAATGGTTCAAAACATAGACAGTAGGAAGAGTCAGTCTTCATGTACTTAGCCGGCATTGTGCCTTTTCCATTTCATTCCGATGCAATTTCTGTGTTTCGTCGTCAATACGAAGGTCCAAGGGATACAGTAAGCCTGAAGAGAAGCATCGGAATCCATAACTAGTGTCACAGGAATGGTTCAAAACATAGACAATAGGAAGGGTCAGTCTTCTTGTACAAAAGTCAGCATTGTGCCTTTTCTATTTAATTCCGATGCAATTTCTTAGTTTCGTCGTCAATAAGAAAGTATAAGGATTACAGTAAACCTGAAGTGAAACATCGGAATCTATAACTAGTGTCACAGAAATGGTTCAAAACATAGACAGTAAGAAGAGTCGGTCCTTTTGCACTGTAGTCGGCATTGTGCATTTTGTATCTAATTCCAATGCAATATCTGTGTTTCATCGTCAATAAGAAGGTCAGAGAGATACAGTAAACCTGAGGTGAAGCTTCGGAATCTATAACTAGTGTCACAGGAATCGTTGAAAACATAGACCGCAGGAAGAGTCAGTCTTTTTGTACTTAAGTCGGCATTGTGCGTCTTCTATTTAATTTCGATGCAATTTCTGTGTTTCGTCGTCAATAAGAAGATCCAAGGGATACAGTAAACCTGAAGTGAAGCATCGGAATCCATAACTAGTGTCAGAGGAAAGGTTCAGAACATAGACAATAATAAGAGTCAGTCTTCTTGTACTTAAGTCGGCATTGTGCCTTTTGTATTTAATTCCGATGCAATATCAGTGTTTCATCGTCAATAAGAAGGTCAGAGGGATACAGTAAACCTGAAGTGAAGCATCGGAATCAATAACTAGTGTCACAGGAATGGTTCAAATCATAGAGAGTTGGAAGAGACAGTCTTCTTGTACTTAAGTCGGCATTGTGCCTTTTGTATTTAATTCCGATGCAATTTCTGTGTTTCATCGTCAATAAGAGGGTCTGAGGGATATAGTAAACCTGAAGTGAAGCATCGGAATCTATAACTAGTGTCACAGGAATGGTTCAAACATAGTCAGTAAGAAGAGTCAGTCTCCTTGTACTTAAGTCGGCATTGTGCCTCTTCTATTTACTTCCGATGCAATATCTGTGTTTCGTCGTCAATAAGAAGGTCCAAGGGATACAGTAAACCTGAAGTGAAGCATCAGAATCTCTAACTAGTGTCACAGGAATGGTTTAAACATAGACAGTAGGAAGACTCAGTCTTCTTGAACTTAGGTCGGCATTGTGCCTTTTCTATTTAATTCCGATGCAATTTCTGTGTTTCATCGTCAATAAGAAGGTCAGAGGGATACAGTAAACCTGAAGTGAATCATCGGAATCTATAACTAGTGTCACAGGAATGGTTCAAAGCATAGTCAGTAAGAAGAGTCAGTCTTCTTGGACTTAAGTCGGCATTGTGCTTTTTGTATTTAATTCCGATACAATTTCTGTGTTTCATCGTCAATAGGAAGGTCAGAGGGATGCAGTAAACCTGAAGTGAAGCATCGGAATCTATAACTAGTGTCACAGGAATGGTTCAAAACATAGACAGAAAGAAGAGTCAATCTTCTTGTACTTAAGTCGGCATTGTGCCTTTTGCATTTAATTCCGATGCAATTTCTGTGTTTCATCGTCAATAAGAAGGTCAGAGGGATACAGTAAACCTGAAGTGTAGCATTGGAATCCGTAACTAGTGTCACAGGAATGGTTCAAAACATAGACAGTAGGAAGAGTCAGTCTTTTTGTACTTAAGTCGGCATTGTGCCTTTTCTATTTAATTCCGTTGCACTTACTGTGTTTCATCGTCAATAAGAAGGTCCAAGGGATACAGTTAACCTGAAATGAAGCATCGGATTCTATAACTAGTGTCACGGGAATGTTTCAAATCATAGACAGTAGGAACAGTCAGTCTTCATGTACTTAGCCGGCATTGTGCCTTTTCTATTTCATTCCGATGCAATTTCTGTGTTTCGTCGTCAATACGAAGGTCCAAGGGATACAATTAATCTGAAGTGAAGCATCGGAATCTATAACTAGTGTCACAGGAATGGTTCAAAACATAGCCAGTAAGAAGAGTCAGTCTTCTTGTACTTATGTCGGCAATGTGCCTTTTGTATTTAATTCCGATGCAATTTCTGTAATTCATCGTCAATAGCAAGGTCCAAGGGATACAATAAACCTGAAGTGAAGCATCGGAATCTATAACTAGTGTCACAGGAATGGTTCCAAACATAGACAGTAAGAAGAATCAGTCTTCTTGCACTTAAGTCGGCATTGTGCCTTTTCTATTCAATTCCGATGCAATTTCTGTGGATCATCGTCAATAAGAAGGTCAGAGGGATACAGTAAACCTGAAGTGAAGCATCGGAATCTATAACTAGTGTCACAGGAATGGTTCAAAACACAGACAATAGGAAGGGTCAGTCGTCTTGTACTCAAGTCAGCATTGTGCCTTTTCTATTTAATTCCGATGCAATTTCTGTGTTTCGTCGTCAATAAGAAGGTATAAGGGATACAGTAAACCTGAAGTGGAACATTGGAATCAGTAACTAGTGTCACAGAAATAGTTCACAACATAGACAGTAAGAAGAGTCGGTCCTTTTGCACTGTTGTCGGCATTGTGCATTTTGTATCTAATTCCAATGCAATTTCTGTGTTTCGTCGTCAATAAGAAGGTCCGAGAGATACAGTAAACCTGAGGTGAAGCATCGGAATCTATAACTAGTGTCACAGGAATGGTTGAAAACATAGACCGTAGGAAGAGTCAGTCTTCTTGTACTTAAGTCGGCATTGTGATTCTTCTATTTAATTCCGATGCAATTTCTGTGGTTCGTCGTCAATAAGAAGGTCCAAGGGATACAGTCAACCTGAAGTGAAGCATCGGAATCTATAACTAGTGTCACAGGAAAGGTTCAGAACATAGACAGTAATAAGAGTCAGTCTTCTTGTACTTAAGTCGGCATTGTGCCTTTTGTATTTAATTCCGATGCAATTTCAGTGTTTCGTCGTCAATAAGAAGGACAGAGGGATACAGTAAACCTGAAGTGAAGCAACGGAATCTATAACTAGTGTCACAGGAATGGTTCAAAACATAGTCAGAAAGAAGAGTCAGTCTGCTTGTACTTAAGTCGGCATTGTGCCTTTTCTATTTAATTCCGATGCAATTTCTGTGTTTCATTGTCAATAAGAAGGTCAGAGGGATACAGTAAACCTGAAATGAAGCATCGGATTCTATAACTAGTGTCACGGGAATGGTTCAAAACATAGACAGCAGGAAGAGTCAGTCTTCATGTACTTAGCCGGCATTGTGCCTTTTCTATTTCATTCCGATGCAATTTCTGTGTTTCGTCGTCAATACGAAGGTCCAAGGGATACAATTAATCTGAAGTGAAGCATCGGAATCTATAACTAGTGTCACAGGAATGGTTTAAACATAGACAGTAGGAAGACTCAGTCTTCTTGTACTTAGATCGGCATTGTGCCATTTCTATTTAATTCCGATGCAATTTCTGTGTTTCATCGTCAATAAGAAGGTCAGAGGGATACAGTAAACCTGAAGTGAAGCATCGGAAACTATAACTAGTGTCACAGGAATGGTTCAAAACATAGTCAGAAAGAAGAGTCAGTCTTCATGTACTTACCCGGCATTGTGCCTTTTCTATTTCATTCCGATGCAATTTCTGTGTTTCGTCGTCAATACGAAGGTCCAAGGGATACAATTAATCTGAAGTGAAGCATCGGAATCTATAACTAGTGTCACAGGAATGGTTCAAAACATAGACAGTAAGAAGAGTCAGTCTTCTTGTACTATAGTCGGCAATGTGCCTTTTGTATATAATTCCGATGCAATTTCTGTGTTTCATCGACAATAGGAAGGTTCAAGGGATACAGTAAACCTAAAGTGAAGCATCGGAATCTATAACTAGTGTCACAGGAATGGTTCCAAACATAGACAGTAAGAAGAATCAGTCTTCTTGCACTTAAGTCGGCATTGTGCCTTTTCTATTTAATTCCGATGCAATTTCTGTGGTTCATCGTCAATAAGAAGGTCAGAGGGATACAGTAAACCTGAAGTGAAGCATCGTAATCTATAACTAGTGTCACAGGAATGGTTCAAAACACAGACAATAGGAAGGGTCAGTCTTCTTGTACTTAAGTCGGCATTGTGCCTCTTCTATTTAATTCCGATGCAATTTCTGTGCTTAGTCGTCAATAAGAAGGTCAAAGGGATACAGTCAACCTGAAGTGAAGCATCGGAATCTATAACTAGTGTCACAGGAAAGGTTCAGAACATAGACAGTAATAAGAGTCAGACTTCTTGTACTTAAGTCGGCATTGTGCCTTTTGTATTTAATTCCGATGCAATTTCAGTGTTTCGTCGTCAATAAGAAGGACAGAGGGATACAGTAAACCTGAAGTGAAGCAACGGTATCTATAACTAGTGTCACAGGAATGGTTCAAGACATAGTCAGAAAGAAGAGTCAGTCTGCTTGTACTTAAGTCGGCATTGTGCCTTTTCTATTTAATTTCGATGCAATTTCTGTGTTTCATTGTCAATAAGAAGGTCAGAGGGATACAGTAAACCTGAAATGAAGCATCGGATTCTATAACTAGTGTCACGGGAATGGTTCAAAACATAGACAGTAGGAAGAGTCAGTCTTCATGTACTTAGCCGGCATTGTGCCTTTTCTATTTCATTCCGATGCAATATCTGTGTTTCGTCGTCAATACGAAGTTCCAAGGGATACAATTAATCTGAAGTGAAGCATCGGAATCTATAACTAGTGTCACAGGAATGGTTTAAACATAGACAGTAAGAAGAGTCAGTCTTCTTGTACTATAGTCGGCAATGTGCCTTTTGTATATAATTCCGAAGCAATTTCTGTGTTTCATCGACAATAGGAAGGTCCAAGGGATACAGTAAACCTAAAGTGAAGCATCGGAATCTATAACTAGTGTCACAGGAATGGTTCCAAACATAGACAGTAAGAAGAATCAGTCTTCTTGCACTTAAGTCGGCATTGTGCCTTTTCTATTTAATTCCGATGCAATTTCTGTGGTTCATCGTCAATAAGAAGGTCAGAGGGATACAGTAAACCTGAAGTGAAGCATCGGAATCTATAACTAGTGTCACAGGAATGGTTCAAAACACAGACAATAGGAAGGGTCAGTCTTCTTGTACTCAAGTCAGCATTGTGCCTTTTCTATTTAATTCCGATGCAATTTCTGTGTTTCGTCGTCAATGAGAAGGTATAAGGGATACAGTAAACCTGAAGTGGAACATTGGAATCAGTAACTAGTGTCACAGAAATAGTTCACAACATAGACAGTAAGAAGAGTCGGTCCTTTTGCACTGTTGTCGGCATTGTGCATTTTGTATCTAATTCCAATGCAATTTCTGTGTTTCGTCGTCAATAAGAAGGTCCAAGGGATACAGTCAACCTGAAGTGAAGCATCGGAATCTATAACTAGTGTCACAGGAAAGGTTCAGAACATAGACAGTAATAAGAGTCAGTCTTCTTGTACTTAAGTCGGCATTGTGCCTTTTGTATTTAATTCCGATGCAATTTCAGTGTTTCGTCGTCAATAAGAAGGACAGAGGGATACAGTAAACCTGAAGTGAAGCAACGGAATCTATAACTAGTGTCACAGGAATGGTTCAAAACATAGTCAGAAAGAAGAGTCAGTCTGCTTGTACTTAAGTCGGCATTGTGCTTTTTCTATTTAATTCCGATGCAATTTCTGTGTTTCATTGTCAATAAGAAGGTCAGAGGGATACAGTAAACCTGAAATGAAGCATCGGATTCTATAACTAGTGTCACGGGAATGGTTCAAAACATAGACAGTAGGAAGAGTCAGTCTTCATGTACTTAGCCGGCATTGTGCCTTTTCTATTTCATTCCGATGCAATTTCTGTGTTTCGTCGTCAATACGAAGGTCCAAGGGATACAATTAATCTGAAGTGAAGCATCGGAATCTATAACTAGTGTCACAGGAATGGTTCAAAACATAGACAGTAAGAAGAGTCAGTCTTCTTGTACTATAGTCGGCAATGTGCCTTTTGTATATAATTCCGATGCAATTTCTGTGTTTCATCGACAATAGGAAGGTCCAAGGGATACAGTAAACCTAAAGTGAAGCATCGGAATCTATAACTAGTGTCACAGGAATGGTTCCAAACATAGACAGTAAGAAGAATCAGTCTTCTTGCACTTAAGTCGGCATTGTGCCTTTTCTATTTAATTCCGATGCAATTTCTGTAGTTCATCGTCAATAAGAAGGTCAGAGGGATACAGTAAACCTGAAGTGAAGCATCGTAATCTATAACTAGTGTCACAGGAATGGTTCAAAACACAGACAATAGGAAGGGTCAGTCTTCTTGTACTTAAGTCGGCATTGTGCCTCTTCTATTTAATTCCGATGCAATTTCTGTGCTTCGTCGTCAATAAGAAGGTCAAAGGGATACAGTCAACCTGAAGTGAAGCATCGGAATCTATAACTAGTGTCACAGGAAAGGTTCAGAACATAGACAGTAATAAGAGTCAGACTTCTTGTACTTAAGTCGGCATTGTGCCTTTTGTATTTAATTCCGATGCAATTTCAGTGTTTCGTCGTCAATAAGAAGGACAGAGGGATACAGTAAACCTGAAGTGAAGCAACGGTATCTATAACTAGTGTCACAGGAATGGTTCAAGACATAGTCAGAAAGAAGAGTCAGTCTGCTTGTACTTAAGTCGGCATTGTGCCTTTTCTATTTAATTTCGATGCAATTTCTGTGTTTCATTGTCAATAAGAAGGTCAGAGGGATACAGTAAACCTGAAATGAAGCATCGGATTCTATAACTAGTGTCACGGGAATGGTTCAAAACATAGACAGTAGGAAGAGTCAGTCTTCATGTACTTAGCCGGCATTGTGCCTTTTCTATTTCATTCCGATGCAATATCTGTGTTTCGTCGTCAATACGAAGTTCCAAGGGATACAATTAATCTGAAGTGAAGCATCGGAATCTATAACTAGTGTCACAGGAATGGTTTAAACATAGGCAGTAGGAAGACTCAGTCTCCTTGTACTTAGATCCTCATTGTGCCATTTCTATTTAATTCCGATGCAATTTCTGTGTTTCATCGTCAATAAGAAGGTCAGAGGAATACAGTAAACCTGAAGTGAAGCATCGGAAACTATAACTAGTGTCACAGGAATGGTTCAAAACATAGTCAGAAAGAAGAGTCAGTCTGCTTGTACTTAAGTCGGCATTGTGCCTTTTCTATTTAATTCCGATGCAATTTCTGTGTTTCATTGGCAATAAGAAGATCAGAGGGATACAGTAAACCTGAAGTGTGGCATCGGAATCTTTAACTAGTGTCACAGCAATGGTTCCAAACATAGTCAGTAAGAAGAGTCAGTCTTCTTGTACTTAAGTCGACATTGTGCCTTTTGTATTTAATTCCGATGCAATTTCTGTGTTTCATCGACAATAAGAAGGTCCAAGGTATACAGTAAACCTGAAGTGAATCATCGGAATCTATAACTAGTGTCACAGGAATTGTTCAAAACATAGTCAGTAAGAAGAGTCAGTCTTCTTGGAATTAAGTCGGCATTGTGCCTTTTGTATTTAATTCCGGTGCAATTTCTGTGTTTCATCGTCAATAGGCAGGTCAGAGGGATGCAGTAAACCTGAAGTGAAGCACCTGAATCTATAACTAGTGTCACAGGAATGGTTCAAAACATAGACAGTAAGAAGAGTCAGTCTTCTTGTACTTAAGTCGGCATTGTGACTTTTGTATTTAATTCCGATGCAATTTCTGTGTTTCATCGTCAATAAGAAGGTCAGAGGGATACAGTAAACCTGAAGTGAAGCATCGGAATCCGTAACTAGTGTCACAGGAATTGTTCAAAACATAGACAGTAGGATGAGTCAGTCTTCATGTACTTAGCCGGCATTGTGCCTTTTCTATTTCATTCCGATGCAATTTCTGTGTTTCGTCGTCAATACGAAGGTCCAAGGGATACAATTAATCTGAAGTGAAGCATCGGATTCTATAACTAGTGTCACAGGAATGGTTAAAAACATAGACAGTAAGAAGAGTCAGTCTTCTTGTACTATAGTCGGCAATGTGCCTTTTGTATATAATTCCGAAGCAATTTCTGTGTTTCATCGACAATAGGAAGGTCCAAGGGATACAGTAAACCTAAAGTGAAGCATCGGAATCTATAACTAGTGTCACAGGAATGGTTCCAAACATAGACAGTAAGAAGAATCAGTCTTCTTGCACTTAAGTCGGCATTGTGCCTTTTCTATTTAATTCCGATGCAATTTCTGTGGTTCATCGTCAATAAGAAGGTCAGAGGGATACAGTAAACCTGAAGTGAAGCATCGGAATCTATAACTAGTGTCACAGGAATGGTTCAAAACACAGACAATAGGAAGGGTCAGTCTTCTTGTACTCAAGTCGGCATTGTGCCTTTTCTATTTAATTCCGATGCAATTTCTCTGTTTCGTCGTCAATGAGAAGGTATAAGGGATACAGTAAACCTGAAGTGGAACATTGGAATCAGTAACTAGTGTCACAGAAATAGTTCACAACATAGACAGTAAGAAGAGTCGGTCCTTTTGCACTGTTGTCGGCATTGTGCATTTTGTATCTAATTCCAATGCAATTTCTGTGTTTCGTCGTCAATAAGAAGGTCCGAGAGATACAGTAAACCTGAGGTGAAGCATCGGAATCTATAACTAGTGTCACAGGAATGGTTGAAAACATAGACCGTAGGAAGAGTCAGTCTTCTTGTACTTAAGTCGGCATTGTGATTCTTCTATTTAATTCCGATGCAATTTCTGTGTTTCGTCGTCAATAAGAAGGTCCAAGGGATACAGTCAACCTGAAGTGAAGCATCGGAATCTATAACTAGTGTCACAGGAAAGGTTCAGAACATAGACAGTAATAAGAGTCAGTCTTCTTGTACTTAAGTCGGCATTGTGCCTTTTGTATTTAATTCCGATGCAATTTCAGTGTTTCGTCGTCAATAAGAAGGACAGAGGGATACAGTAAACCTGAAGTGAAGCAACGGAATCTATAACTAGTGTCACAGGAATGGTTCAAAACATAGTTAGAAAGAAGAGTCAGTCTGCTTGTACTTAAGTCGGCATTGTGCCTTTTCTATTTAATTCCGATGCAATTTCTGTGTTTCATTGTCAATAAGAAGGTCAGAGGGATACAGTAAACCTGAAATGAAGCATCGGATTGTATAACTAGTGTCACGGGAATGGTTCAAAACATAGACAGTAGGAAGAGTTAGTCTTCATGTACTTAGCCGGCATTGTGCCTTTTCTATTTCATTCCGATGCAATTTCTGTGTTTCGTCGTCAATACGAAGGTCCAAGGGATACAATTAATCTGAAGTGAAGCATCGGAATCTATAACTAGTGTCACAGGAATGGTTTAAACATAGACAGTAGGAAGACTCAGTCTTCTTGTACTTAGATCGTCATTGTGCCATTTCTATTTAATTCCGATGCAATTTCTGTGTTTCATCGTCAATAAGAAGGTCAGAGGGATACAGTAAACCTGAAGTGAAGCATCGGAAACTATAACTAGTGTCACAGGAATGGTTCAAAACATAGTCAGAAAGAAGAGTCAGTCTGCTTGTACTTAAGTCGGCATTGTGCCTTTACTATTTAATTCCGATGCAATTTCTGTGTTTCATTGTCAATAAGAAGATCAGAGGGATACAGTAAACCTGAAGTGAGGCATCGGAATCTTTAACTAGTGTCACAGCAATGGTTCCAAACATAGTCAGTAAGAAGAGTCAGTCTTCTTGTACTTAAGTCGGCATTGTGCCTTTTGTATTTAATTCCGATGCAATTTCTGTGTTTCATCGACAATAAGAAGGTCCAAGGGATACAGTAAAGCTGAAGTGAATCATCGGAATCTATAACTAGTGTCACAGGAATTGTTCAAAACATAGTCAGTAAGAAGAGTCAGTCTTCTTGGACTTAAGTCAGCATTGTGCCTTTTGTATTTAATTCCGATGCAATTTCTGTGTTTCATCGCCAATAGGCAGGTCAGGGGGATGCAGTAAACCTGAAGTGAAGCATCGGAATCTATAACTAGTGTCACAGGAATGGTTCAAAACATAGACAGTAAGAAGAGTCAGTCTTCTTGTACTTAAGTCGGCATTGTGCCTTTTGTATTTAATTCCGATGCAATTTCTGTGTTTCATCGTCAATAAGAAGGTCAGAGGGATACAGTAAACCTGAAGTGAAGCATCGGAATCCGTAACTAGTGTCACAGGAATTGTTCAAAACATAGACAGTAGGAAGAGTCAGTCTTCATGTACTTAGCCGGCATTGTGCCTTTTCTATTTCATTCCGATGCCATTTCTGTGTTTCGTCGTCAATACGAAGGTCCAAGGGATACAATTAATCTGAAGTGAAGCATCGGAATCTATAACTAGTGTCACAGGAATGGTTCAAAACATAGACAGTAAGAAGAGTCAGTCTTCTTGTACTTAAGTCGGCAATGTGCCTTTTGTATTTAATTCCGATGCAATTTCTGTGTTTCATCGTCAATAGGAAGGTCCAATGGATACAGTAACCCTGAAGTGGAGCGTCGGAATCTGTAACTAGTGTCACAGGAATGGTTCAAAACATAGACAATAGGAAGGGTCAGTCTTCTTGTACTCAAGTCAGCATTGTGCCTTTTCTATTTAATTCCGATGCAATTTCTGTGTTTCGTCGTCAATAAGAAGGTATAAGGGATACAGTAAACCTGAAGTGAAACATCGGAATCTATAATTAGTGTCACAGAAATGGTTCAAAACATAGACAGTAAGATGAGTCGGTCCTTTTGCACTGTAGTCGGCATTGTGCATTTTGTATCTAATTCCAATGCAAATTCTGTGTTTCATCGTCAATAAGAAGGTCCGAGAGATACAGTAAACCTGAGGTGAAGCATCGGAAACTATAACTAGCGTCACAGGAATGGTTGAATACATAGACCGTAGGAAGAGTCAGTCTTCTTGTACTTAAGTCGGCATTGCGCCTCTTCTATTTAATTCCGATGCAATTTCTATGTTTCATCGTCAATAAGAAGGTCAGAGGGATACAGTAAACCTGAAGTGAAGCATCGGAATCTATAACTAGTGTCGCAGGAATGGTTCAAAACATAGACAATAGGAAGACTCAGTCTCCTCGTATTTGAGTCGGCATTGTGCCTTTTGTATTTAATTCCGATGCAATTTCTGTGTTTCATCGTCAATAAGAAGATCAGAGGGATACTGTAAACCTGAAGTGAGGCATCGGAATCTATAACTAGTGTCACAGGAATGGTTCGAAACATAGTTAGTAAAAAGAGTCAGTCTTCTTGTACATAAGGCGGCATTTTGCATTTTGCATTTAATTCGGATGCAATTTCTGTGTTTCATCGCCAATAAGAGGGTCCAAGAGATACAGTAAACCTGAAGTGAGGCATCGGAATCCATAACTAGTGTCACAGGATAGATTCAAAACATAGACAGCAAGAAGAGTCAGTCCTCTTGTACTTAAGTCGGCATTGTGCCTTTTCTATTTAATTCCGATGCAATATTTATGTTTCATCGTCAAAAAGAAGGGCAGAGGGATACTGTAAACCTGAAGTGAGGCATCGGAATCTATAACTAGTGTCACAGGAATGGTTCAAAACATAGTAAGTAAAAAGAGTCAGTCTTCTTGTACATAAGGCGGCATTGTGCATTTTGTATTTAATTCCGATGCAATTTCTGTGTTTCATCGCCAATAAGAAGGTCCAAGAGATACAGTAAACCTGAAGTGAAGCATCGGAATCTATAACTAGTGTCACAGGAATGGTTCAAAACATAGTCAGTAAGAAGAGACAGTTTTCTTGTACTTAATTCTACATTGTGCCTTTTGTATTTAATTACGATCCAATTTCTGTGTTTCATCGTTAATAAGAAGGTCAGAGGGATGCAGTAAACCTGAAGTGAAGCATCGGAATCTATTACTAGTGTGACATGAATGGTTCAAAACTTATTCAGTAAGAAGAATCATTCTTCTTGTACTTAAGGCGGCATTGTGCCTTTTCTATTTAATTATGATGAAATATCTGTGTTTCATCGTCAATAAGAAGGTCAGAGGGATGCAGTAAACCTGAATTGATGCATCGGAATCTGTAACTAGCGTCACAGGAATGGTTCAAAACATAGACGGTAAGAAGAGTCAGTCTTCTTGCACTTAAATCACCATTGTGCCTTTTTTATTTAATTCCGATGCAATTTCTGTGTTTCATCGTCAATAGGATGGTCAGAGGGATACATTAAACCTGAAGTGAAGCATCGGTATCTATAACTAGTGTCACAGGAATGGTTCAAAACATAGACAGTAGGAAGAGTCAGTCTTCTTGTACTTAAGTCGGCATTGAGCCTTTTCTGTTTAATTCCGATGCAATTTCTGTGTTTCATCGTCAATAAGATGGTCAGAGGGATACAGTAAACGTGAAGTGAAGCATCGGAATCTGTAACTAGCGATACAGGAATGGTTCAAATCGTAGACAGTAAGAAGAGTCAGTCTTTTTGTACTTACGTCGGCATTGTGCCTTCTCTAATTAATTCCGATGCAATTTCTGTGTTTCATCGTAAATAAGATGGTCCAAGGGATACAGTAAACCTGAAGTGATGCATCGGAATCTATAACTAGTGTCACAGGAATGCTTCAAACTATAGACAGTAAGAAGAGTCAGTCTTCTTGTTCTAAAGTCGGCATTGTGCCTTTTCTATTTAATTCCGACGCAATTTCTGCGTTTCATCGTCAGTAAGAAGTTCAGCGGGATACAGTAATCCTGAAGTGAAGCATCGGAATCTATAACTAGTGTCACAGGAATGGTTCAAAACATATTCAGTAAGAAGAATCAGTCTTCTTGTACTTAAGTCGGCATTGTGCCTGTTCTATTTAATTCCGATGCAATATATGTGTTTCATCGTCAATCAGAAGGTCAGAGGGATACAATAAACCTGAAGTGAAGCATCGGAATCTATAACTAGTGTCACAGGAATGGTTCAAAGCATAGACAGAAAGAATGGTTAGTCTTCTTGCACTTAAGTCGGCATTGTGCCTTTTCTATTTAATTCCGATGCAATTTCTGTGTTTCATCGTCAATAAGAAGGTCCAAGGGATACAGTAAACCTGAAGTGAAGCATCGGAATCTATAACTAGTGTCACAGGAATGGTTCAAACCATAGACAGTAAGAAGAGTCAGTCTCCTTGTACTTAAGTCGGCATTGTGCCATTTCTAATTAATTCCGATACAATTTCTGCGTTTCATCGCCAGTAAGAAGTTCAGAGGGATACAGTAAACCTGAAGTGAAGCATCGGAATCTGTATCTAGTGTCACAGGAATGGTTCAAAACAAATTCAGTAAGAAGAATCAGTCTTCTTGTACTTAAGTCGGCATTGTGCCTTCTCTATTTAATTCCGACGCAATATCTGTGTTTCATCGTCAATAAGAAGGTCAGAGGGATACAATAAACCTGAAGTGAAGCATCGGAATCCATAACTAGTGTCACAGGGATGCTTCCAAACATAGTCAGAAAGAAGAGTCAGTCTTCTTGTACTTAAGTCGGCATTGTGCCTTTTCTATTTAATTCCGATGCAATTTCTGTGTTTCATCGTCAATACGGATGTCCAAGGAATACAGTAAACCTGAAGTGAATCATCGGAATCTATAACTAGTGTCACAGGAATGGTTCAAATCATAGACAGTAAGTTGAGTCAGTCTTCTTGTACTTAAGTCGGCATTTTAATTTTTTTATTTAATTCCGATGCAATTTGTGTGTTTCATCGTCAATAAGAAGTGCAGAGGGATACAGTAAACCTGAAGTGAAGCATCGGAATCTATAACTAGTGTCACAGGAATGGTTCAAAACATAGACAGTAAGAAGGGTCAGTCTTCTTGTACTTAAGTCGGCATTGTGCATTTTGTATTTAACACCGATGCAATTTCTGTGTTTCATCGTCAATAGGAAGGACCAAGGGATACAGTAAACCTAAAGTGATGCATCGGAATCTATAACTAGTGTCACAGGAATGGTTCAAAACATTGACGGTAAGGAGAGTCAGTCTTCTTGTACTTAAGTGGCATTGTGCCATTTGTATATAATTCCAATGCAATTTCTGTGTTTCATCGTTAATAAGAAGGTCAGAGGGATACAGTAAACCTGAAGTGAAACATCGGAATCTATGACTAGAGCCACAGGAATGGTTCAAAACAGTCAGTAAGAAGGGTCAGCCTTCTTGTACTTAAGGCGGCATTGTGCATTTTGTATTTAATTCCGATGCAATTTCTGTGTTTCATCGTCAATAACAAGGTCCAAGAGATACAGTAAACCTGAAGTGAAGCATCGGAATCTATAACCAGTGTCACAGGAATGGTTCAAAACATAGTTAGTAAGAAGAGTCAGTCTTCTTGTACTTAAGGCGGCAATGTGCATTTTGTATTTAATTCCGATGCAATTTCTGTGTTTCATCGTCAATAACAAGATCCAAGAGATACAGTAAACCTGAAGTGAAGCATCGGAATCTATAACTAGTGTCATAGGAATGGTTCAAAACATAGTCAGTAAGAAGACTCAGTCTTCTCGTACTGAAGTCGGCATTGTGCCCTTTTCAATTTAATTCCGATGCAATTACTGTGTTTCATTGTCAATTAGAAGGTCAGAGGGATACAGTAAATCAGAATTGAAGCATCAGAATCTCTAACTAGTGTCACAGGAATGGTTTAAAACATAGACAGTAGGAAGACTCAGTCTTCTTGTACTTAGGTCGGCATTGTGCTTTTCCTATTTAATTCCGATGCAATTTCTGTGTTTCATCGTCAATAAGATGGTCCAAGGGATACAGTAAACCTGAAGTGATGCATCGGAATCTATAACTAGTGTCACAGGAATGCTTCAAACCATAGACAGTAAGAAGAGTCAGTCTTCTTGTTCTAAAGTCGGCATTGTGCCTTTTCTATTTAATTCCGACGCAATTTCTGCGTTTCATCGTCAGTAAGAAGTTCAGCGGGATACAGTAATCCTGAAGTGAAGCATCGGAATCTATAACTAGTGTCACAGGAATGGTTCAAAACATATTCAGTAAGAAGAATCAGTCTTCTTGTACTTAAGTCGGCATTGTGCCTGTTCTATTTAATTCCGATGCAATATATGTGTTTCATCGTCAATAAGAAGGTCAGAGGGATACAATAAACCTGAAGTGAAGCATCGGAATCTATAACTAGTGTCACAGGAATGGTTCAAAGCATAGACAGAAAGAATGGTTAGTCTTCTTGCACTTAAGTCGGCATTGTGCCTTTTCTATTTAATTCCGATGCAATTTCTGTGTTTCATCGTCAATAACAAGGTCCAAGAGATACAGTAAACCTGAAGTGAAGCATCGGAATCTATAACTAGTGTCACAGGAATGGTTCAAAACATTGACGGTAAGGAGAGTCAGTCTTCTTGTACTTAAGTGGCATTGTGCCATTTGTATATAATTCCAATGCAATTTCTGTGTTTCATCGTTAATAAGAAGGTCAGAGGGATACAGTAAACCTGAAGTGAAACATCGGAATCTATGACTAGAGCCACAGGAATGGTTCAAAACAGTCAGTAAGAAGGGTCAGCCTTCTTGTACTTAAGGCGGCATTGTGCATTTTGTATTTAATTCCGATGCAATTTCTGTGTTTCATCGTCAATAACAAGGTCCAAGAGATACAGTAAACCTGAAGTGAAGCATCGGAATCTATAACTAGTGTCACAGGAATGGTTCAAACCATAGACAGTAAGAAGAGTCAGTCTCCTTGTACTTAAGTCGGCATTGTGCCATTTCTAATTAATTCCGATACAATTTCTGCGTTTCATCGCCAGTAAGAAGTTCAGAGGGATACAGTAAACCTGAAGTGAAGCATCGGAATCTGTATCTAGTGTCACAGGAATGGTTCAAAACAAATTCAGTAAGAAGAATCAGTCTTCTTGTACTTAAGTCGGCATTGTGCCTTCTCTATTTAATTCCGACGCAATATCTGTGTTTCATCGTCAATAAGAAGGTCAGAGGGATACAATAAACCTGAAGTGAAGCATCGGAATCTATAACTAGTGTCACAGGGATGCTTCCAAACATAGTCAGAAAGAAGAGTCAGTCTTCTTGTACTTAAGTCGGCATTGTGCCTTTTCTATTTAATTCCGATGCAATTTCTGTGTTTCATCGTCAATACGGATGTCCAAGGAATACAGTAAACCTGAAGTGAATCATCGGAATCTATAACTAGTGTCACAGGAATGGTTCAAATCATAGACAGTAAGTTGAGTCAGTCTTCTTGTACTTAAGTCGGCATTTTAATTTTTTTATTTAATTCCGATGCAATTTGTGTGTTTCATCGTCAATAAGAAGTGCAGAGGGATACAGTAAACCTGAAGTGAAGCATCGGAATCTATAACTAGTGTCACAGGAATGGTTCAAAACATAGACAGCAAGAAGGGTCAGTCTTCTTGTACTTAAGTCGGCATTGTGCATTTTGTATTTAACACCGATGCAATTTCTGTGTTTCATCGTCAATAGGAAGGACCAAGGGATACAGTAAACCTAAAGTGATGCATCGGAATCTATAACTAGTGTCACAGGAATGGTTCAAAACATTGACGGTAAGGAGAGTCAGTCTTCTTGTACTTAAGTGGCATTGTGCCATTTGTATATAATTCCAATGCAATTTCTGTGTTTCATCGTTAATAAGAAGGTCAGAGGGATACAGTAAACCTGAAGTGAAACATCGGAATCTATGACTAGAGCCACAGGAATGGTTCAAAACAGTCAGTAAGAAGGGTCAGCCTTCTTGTACTTAAGGCGGCATTGTGCATTTTGTATTTAATTCCGATGCAATTTCTGTGTTTCATCGTCAATAACAAGGTCCAAGAGATACAGTAAACCTGAAGTGAAGCATCGGAATCTATAACCAGTGTCACAGGAATGGTTCAAAACATAGTTAGTAAGAAGAGTCAGTCTTCTTGTACTTAAGGCGGCAATGTGCATTTTGTATTTAATTCCGATGCAATTTCTGTGTTTCATCGTCAATAACAAGGTCCAAGAGATACAGTAAACCTGAAGTGAAGCATCGGAATCTATAACTAGTGTCATAGGAATGGTTCAAAACATAGTCAGTAAGAAGACTCAGTCTTCTCGTACTGAAGTCGGCATTGTGCCCTTTTCAATTTAATTCCGATGCAATTACTGTGTTTCATTGTCAATTAGAAGGTCAGAGGGATACAGTAAATCAGAATTGAAGCATCAGAATCTCTAACTAGTGTCACAGGAATGGTTTAAAACATAGACAGTAGGAAGACTCAGTCTTCTTGTACTTAGGTCGGCATTGTGCTTTTCCTATTTAATTCCGATGCAATTTCTGTGTTTCATCGTCAATAAGATGGTCCAAGGGATACAGTAAACCTGAAGTGATGCATCGGAATCTATAACTAGTGTCACAGGAATGCTTCAAACCATAGACAGTAAGAAGAGTCAGTCTTCTTGTTCTAAAGTCGGCATTGTGCCTTTTCTATTTAATTCCGACGCAATTTCTGCGTTTCATCGTCAGTAAGAAGTTCAGCGGGATACAGTAATCCTGAAGTGAAGCATCGGAATCTATAACTAGTGTCACAGGAATGGTTCAAAACATATTCAGTAAGAAGAATCAGTCTTCTTGTACTTAAGTCGGCATTGTGCCTGTTCTATTTAATTCCGATGCAATATATGTGTTTCATCGTCAATAAGAAGGTCAGAGGGATACAATAAACCTGAAGTGAAGCATCGGAATCTATAACTAGTGTCACAGGAATGGTTCAAAGCATAGACAGAAAGAATGGTTAGTCTTCTTGCACTTAAGTCGGCATTGTGCCTTTTCTATTTAATTCCGATGCAATTTCTGTGTTTCATCGTCAATAACAAGGTCCAAGAGATACAGTAAACCTGAAGTGAAGCATCGGAATCTATAACCAGTGTCATAGGAATGGTTCAAAACATAGTCAGTAAGAAGAGTCAGTCTTCTCGTACTTAAGTCGGCATTGTGCCCTTTTCAATTTAATTCCGATGCAATTACTGTGTTTCATTGTCAATTAGAAGGTCAGAGGGATACAGTAAATCAGAATTGAAGCATCAGAATCTCTAACTAGTGTCACAGGAATGGTTTAAAACATAGACAGTAGGAAGACTCAGTCTTCTTGTACTTAGGTCGGCATTGTGCCTTTTCTATTTAATTCCGATGCAATTTCTGTGTTTCATCGTCAATAAGATGGTCCAAGGGATACAGTAAACCTGAAGTGATGCATCGGAATCTATAACTAGTGTCACAGGAATGCTTCAAACCATAGACAGTAAGAAGAGTCAGTCTTCTTGTTCTAAAGTCGGCATTGTGCCTTTTCTATTTAATTCCGACGCAATTTCTGCGTTTCATCGTCAGTAAGAAGTTCAGCGGGATACAGTAATCCTGAAGTGAAGCATCGGAATCTATAACTAGTGTCACAGGAATGGTTCAAAACATATTCAGTAAGAAGAGTCAGTCTTCTTGTACTTAAGTCGGCATTGTGGCTTTTCTATCTAATTCCGATGCAATTTCTGCGTTTCATCGTCAGTAAGAAGTTCAGAGGGATACAGTAAACCGAAGTGAAGCATCGGAATCTATAACTAGTGTCACAGGAATGGTTCTAAACATATTCAGTAAGAAGAATCAGTCTTCTAGTACTTAAGTCGGCATTGTGCCTGTTCTATTTAATTCCGATGCAATATCTGTGTTTCATCGTCAATAAGATGGTCAGAGGGATACAGTAAACCTGAAGTGAAGCATCGGAATCTGAAACTAGCGTCACACTAATCGTTCAAATCATAGACAGTAAGAAGAGTCAGTCTTCTAGTACTTAAGTCGGCATTGTGCCTTTTCTATTTAATTCCGATGCAATTTCTGTGTTTCATCGTCAATAAGAAGGTCCAAGGGATACAGTAAACCCGAAGTGAAGCATCGGAATCTGTAACTAGTGTCACAGGAATGGTTCAAACCATAGACAGTAAGAAGTGTCAGTCTTCTTGTACTTAAGTGGGCATTGTGCCATTTCTATTTAATTCCGATGCATTTTCTGCGTTTCATCGCCAGTAATAAGTTCAGAGGGATACAGTAAACCTGAAGTGAAGCATCGGAATCTATAACTAGTGTCACAGGAATGGTTCAAAAGAAATTCAGTAAGAAGAATCAGTCTTCTTGTACTTAAGACGGCATTGTGCCTTTTCTATTTAATTCCGACGCAATATCTGTGTTTCATCGTCAATATGAACGTCAGAGGGATACAATAAACCTGAAGTGAACCATCGGAATCTATAACTAGTGTCACAGGAATGCTTCCAAAGATAGTCAGAAAGAAGAGTCAGTCTTCTTGTACTTAAGTCGGCATTGTGCCTTTTCTATTTAATTCCGATGCAATTTCTGTGTTTCATCGTCAATACGGATGTCCAAGGAATACAGTAAACCTGAAGTGAATCATCGGAATCTATAACTAGTGTCACAGGAATGGTTCAAATCATAGACAGTAAGTTGAGTCAGTCTTCTCGTACTTAAGTCGGCATTTTGATTTTTGTATTTAATTCCGATGCAATTTGTGTGTTTCATCGTCAATAAGAAGTGCAGAGGGATACAGTAAACCTGAAGTGAAGCATCGGAATCTATAACTAGTGTCACAGGAATGGTTCAAACATAGACAGTAAGAATGGTCAGTCTTCTTGTACTTAAGTCGGCATTGTGCCTTTTGTATTTAACACCGATGCAATTTCTGTGTTTCATCGTCAATAGGAAGGACCAAGGGATACAGTAAACCTAAAGTGATGCATCGGAATCTATAACTAGTGTCACAGGAATGGTTCAAAACATTGACAGTAAGGAAAGTCAGTCTTCTTGTACTTCAGTGGCATTGTGCCATTTGTATATAATTCCAATGCAATTTCTGTGTTTCATCGTTAATAAGAAGGTCAGAGGGATACAGTAAACCTGAAGTGAAACATCGGAATCTATAACTAGAGCCACAGGAATGGTTCAAAACAGTCAGTAAGAAGGGTCAGCCTTCTTGTACTTAAGGCGGCATTGTGCATTTTGTATTTAATTCCGATGCAATTTCTATGTTTCATCGTCAATAACAAGGTCCAAGAGATACAGTAAACCTGAAGTGAAGCATCGGAATCTATAACTAGTGTCATAGGAATGGTTCAAAACATAGTCAGTAAGAAAAGTCAGTCTTCTCGTACTTAAGTCGGCATTGTGCCCTTGTCAATTTAATTCCGATGCAATTACTGTGTTTCAATGTCAATTAGAAGGTCAGAGGGATACAGTAAATCAGAATTGAAGCATCAGAATCTCTAACTAGTGTCACAGGAATGGTTTATAACATAGACAGTAGGAAGACTCAGTCTTCTTGTACTTAGGTCGGCATTGTGCCTTTTCTATTTAATTCCGATGCAATTTCTGTGTTTCATCGTCAATAGGAAGGTCCAAGGGATACAGTAAACCTGAAGTGATGCATCGGAATCTATAACTAGTGTCACAGGAATGCTTCAAACCCTAGACAGTAAGAAGAGTCAGTCTTCTTGTACTTAAGTCGGCATTGTGGCTTTTCTATTTAATTCCGATGCAATTTCTGCGTTTCATCGTCAGTAAGAAGTTCAGAGGGATACAGTAAACCGAAGTGAAGCATCGGAATCTATAACTAGTGTCACAGGAATGGTTCAAAACATATTCAGTAAGAAGAATCAGTCTTCTAGTACTTAAGTCGGCATTGTGCCTGTTCTATTTAATTCCGATGCAATATCTGTGTTTCATCGTCAATAAGATGGTCAGAGGGATACAGTAAACCTGAAGTGAAGCATCGGAATCTGAAACTAGCGTCACACTAACCGTTCAAATCATAGACAGTAAGAAGAGTCAGTCTTCTAGTACTTAAGTCGGCATTGTGCCTTTTCTATTTAATTCCGATGCAATTTCTGTGTTTCATCGTCAATAAGAAGGTCCAAGGGATACAGTAAACCCGAAGTGAAGCATCGGAATCTATAACTAGTGTCACAGGAATGGTTCAAACCATAGACAGTAAGAGGTGTCAGTCTTCTTGTACTTAAGTGGGCATTGTGCCATTTCTATTTAATTCCGAAGCAATTTCTGAGTTTCATCGCCAGTAATAAGTTCAGAGGGATACAGTAAACCTGAAGTGAAGCATCGGAATCTATAACTAGTGTCACAGGAATGGTTCAAAAGAAATTCAGTAAGAAGAATCAGTCTTCTTGTACTTAAGTCGGCATTGTGCCTTTTCTATTTAATTCCGACGCAATATCTGTGTTTCATCGTCAATATGAAGGTCAGAGGGATACAATAAACCTGAAGTGAACCATCGGAATCTATAACTAGTGTCACAGGAATGCTTCCAAAGATAGTCAGAAAGAAAAGTCAGTCTTCTTGTACTTCAGTCGGCATTGTGCCTTTTCTATTTAATTCCGATGCAATTTCTGTGTTTCATCGTCAATAAGAAGTGCAGAGGGATACAGTAAACCTGAAGTGAAGCATCGGAATCTATAACTAGTGTCACAGGAATGGTTCAAAACATAGACAGTAAGAAGGGTCAGTCTTCTTGTACTTAAGTCGGCATTGTGCCTTTTGTATTTAACACCGATGCAATTTCTGTGTTTCATCGTCAATAGGAAGGTCCAAGGGATACAGTAAACCTAAAGTGATGCATCGGAATCTATAACTAGTGTCACAGGAATGGTTCGAAACATTGACAGTAAGGAGAGTCAGTCTTCTTGTACTTAAGTGGCATTGTGCCATTTGTATATAATTCCAATGCAATTTCTGTGTTTCATCGTCAATAAGAAGGTCAGAGGGATACAGTAAACCTGAAGTGAAACATCGGAATCTATAACTAGAGCCACAGGAATGGTTCAAAACAGTCAGTAAGAAGGGTCAGCCTTCTTGTACTTAACTCTCATTGTGCATTTTGTATATAATTCCAATGCAATTTCTGTGTTTCATCGTCAATAAGAAGGTCAGAGGGATACAGTAAACCTGAAGTGAAACATCGGAATCTATAACTAGAGCCACAGGAATGGTTCAAAACAGTCAGTAAGAAGGGTCAGCCTTCTTGTACTTAAGGCGGCATTGTGCATTTTGTATTTAATTCCGATGCAATTTCTGTGTTTCATCGCCAATAAGAAGGTCAGAGGGTTACAGTAAACCTGAAGTGAAGCATCGGAATCTATAACTAGTGTCACAGGGATGCTTCCAAACATAGTCAGAAAGAAGAGGCAGTCTTCTTGTACTTAAGTCGGCATTGTGCCTTTTCTATTTAATTCCGATGCAATTTCTGTGTTTCATCGTCAATACGGATGTCCAAGGAATACAGTAAACCTGAAGTGAATCATCGGAATCTATAACTAGTGTCACAGGAATGGTTCAAATCATAGACAGTAAGTTGAGTCAGTCTTCTTGTACTTAAGTCGGCATTTTGATTTTTTTATTTAATTCCGATGCAATTTGTGTGTTTCATCGTCAATAAGAAGTGCAGAGGGATACAGTAAACCTGAAGTGAAGCATCGGAATCTATAACTAGTGTCACAGGAATGGTTCAAAACATAGACAGTAAGAAGGGTCAGTCTTCTTGTACTTAAGTCGGCATTGTGCCTTTTGTATTTAACACCGATGCAATTTCTGTGTTTCATCGTCAATAGGAAGGTCCAAGGGATACAGTAAACCTAAAGTGATGCATCGGAATCTATAACTAGTGTCACAGGAATGGTTCAAAACATTGACAGTAAGGAGAGTCAGTCTTCTTGTACTTAAGTGGCATTGTGCCATTTGTATATAATTCCAATGCAATTTCTGTGTTTCATCGTTAATAAGAAGGTCAGAGGGATACAGTAAACCTGAAGTGAAACATCGGAATCTATAACTAGAGCCACAGGAATGGTTCAAAACAGTCAGTAAAAAGGGTCAGCCTTCTTGTACTTAAGGCGGCATTGTGCATTTTGTATTTAATTCCGATGCAATTTCTGTGTTTCATCGTCAATAAGAAGGTCCAAGAGATACAGTAAACCCGACGAGAAGCATCGGAATCTATAACTAGTGTCACAGGAATGGTTCAAACCATAGACAGTAAGAAGTGTCAGTCTTCTTGTACTTAAGTGGGCATTGTGCCATTTCTATTTAATTCCGATGCAATTTCTGCGTTTCATCGCCAGTAATAAGTTCAGAGGGATACAGTAAACCTGAAGTGAAGCATCGGAATCTATAACTAGTGTCACAGGAATGGTTCAAAAGAAATTCAGTAAGAAGAATCAGTCTTCTTGTACTTAATACGGCATTGTGCCTTTTCTATTTAATTCCGACGCAATATCTGTGTTTCATCGTCAATAAGAAGGTCAGAGGGATACAATAAACCTGAAGTGAACCATCGGAATCTATAACTAGTGTCACAGGAATGCTTCCAAAGATAGTCAGAAAGAAGAGTCAGTCTTCTTGTACTTAAGTCGGCATTGTGCCTTTTCTATTTAATTCCGATGCAATTTCTGTGTTTCATCGTCAATACGGATGTCCAAGGAATACAGTAAACCTGAAGTGAATCATCGGAATCTATAACTAGTGTCACAGGAATGGTTCAAATCATAGACAGTAAGTTGAGTCAGTCTTCTCGTACTTAAGTCGGCATTTTGATTTTTGTATTTAATTCCGATGCAATTTGTGTGTTTCATCGTCAATAAGAAGTGCAGAGGGATACAGTAAACCTGAAGTGAAGCATCGGAATCTATAACTAGTGTCACAGGAATGGTTAAAAACATAGACAGTAAGAAGGGTCAGTCTTCTTGTACTTAAGTCGGCATTGTGCCTTTTGTATTTAACACCGATGCAATTTCTGTGTTTCATCGTCAATAGGAAGGTCCAAGGGATACAGTAAACCTAAAGTGATGCATCGGAATCTATAACTAGTGTCACAGGAATGGTTCAAAACATTGACAGTAAGGAGAGTCAGTCTTCTTGTACTTAAGTGGCATTGTGCCTGTTCTATTTAATTCCGATGCAATATCTGTGTTTCATCGTCTGTAAGAAGGTCAGAGGGATACAGTAAACCTGAAGTGAAACATCGGAATCTATAACTAGAGCCACAGGAATGGTTCAAAACAGTCAGTAAGAAGGGTCAGCCTTCTTGTACTTAAGGCGGCATTGTGCATTTTGTATTTAATTCCGATGCAATTTCTGTGTTTCATCGCCAATAAGAAGGTCAGAGGGTTACAGTAAACCTGAAGTGAAGCATCGGAATCTATAACTAGTGTCACAGGAATGGTTCAAAACATAGTTAGTAAGAAGACTCAGTCTTCTTGTACTTAAGGCGGCAATGTGCATTTTGTATTTAATTCCGATGCAATTTCTGTGTTTCATCGTCAATAACAAGGTCCAAGAGATACAGTAAACCTGAAGTGAAGCGTCGGAAACTATAACTAGTGTCACAGCAATGGTTCCAAACATACTCACTAAGAAGAGTCAGTCTTCTTGTACTTAAGACGGCATTGTGCTACGGTATGTTGATGATCTTCACCTATGGACCGTCTGACAGCAACTGAATAAAACTCAATTTTAGTGCCATACGCGTTTCGCCTTTATTTTCTGCAAGGCATCATCAGTGGCCTGTAATATTTACATATTTTAGCTATTTTATTTACATTTTTTGTCACTGTGCCTATAGGTTATAAATAGTTCTGGTGGTTGGTATTTCCTATTAAGTAGTAATGTTTTGAACTGTACTTACAGGTTGCGTAGACAGTTTCTTACATATTACGCTCCTGTTGCATTTTTGGTCTTGTTCTTCTTCCTATGAGCGCCAATTTGCTGTTTTTTCTGCATTCCACAGCAATATGCACTGAACGCTTTTTTTAATGCAATGGTTTGGTTTCTGTTGCCGACTGTCAAATGTTTTTGCCAAAGATCGAATATTACTGCCAAACTTACGAGTGTAACTATCGAAGTATCAGTGGTCTGTTCGTGTATGCATTTGTGTGTGCGCTTGTGTGTGTGTGTGTGTGTGTGTGTGTTTTTTGGTGTCATATTATTTTATATTATTGTATTTAATTATTTATTTTTGTTTATGTCCTGTGTATGTGCGTTTTGGTGTGATATATATATATATATATATATATATATATATATATATATATATATATATATATATATATATATATGTATATATATATATATATATATATATATTTGTGCTGTGTATGTGTGTCTGTCTGTATTTTGGTGTTATGCAATTTTTTTTTTTTTTGGGAGGGTGTGTGTGTGTGTGTGTGTGTGTGTGTGTGTGTGTGTGTGTGTGGGTGTGTGTATTTTGGTGTTATATACTTTTTTTTATGTCATCATTTCCTTTATTAAGTGTAGTAAAGAGCCTGTGCTGATGTGTGTTTGTTCATTTATCACATGTTTGTTTTCTGCTATGGCTTTCTGGATGTGGAAGTTCTCTTGCATTTGTATAAGATGTTTGTCATGGTTGCTTATTCTCATTATTTTCATTTCTTGTTCCATGTTTGTAGGATGATGGTTGTAGTGTTTTAAATGCTCTGCAAATGTGAAATGGTTTGTTTCATACTTCCAACATCTCATATGTTCTTTGTATCTTGTTTCAAAATTCCTGCATGTCATGCCTATGTATACTGCATCACAACTTTGACATTCAAGTTTATATATTCCTGATTGTTGGAATTTGTCCCTCTTGGTAGCTGGCTGGCTTAGGTGTGATTGAAGGGTTTGCCCAGGCTTATATGCTATTTTGAAGCCCTGTCTCTTTAGGATGTTTGCAACTCTGTGTGTTAGTTTATGTGTGTAGGTCATCGTGTACCATCTGGTTCTTTTCTGTGTGGTGTTGTCATTGTGTGTGTTTCTTGAGTGTGTTTGTAAGTTTTCAGCTTGTGAGTTCTTTTGTATTGTGGAAATGTTGTGTTTGTTTTTTATTTGTGTTTTTATTTTTTGATTGAGCCTGTGTACCACATGTGTGTCATACCCGTTGTTCCTAGCTATTTGTATGATCGTGTTCATTTCTTGTTCATAGTTTCTCTTACTGGGTGGGATTCTGTTTAATCTATGTAACATGTGCCTTAGTGCTGCAAATTTCTGGCTTTGGGGGTGGTTGGATGTGGAATGTATTATTGTGTCCGTGGCTGTTGGTTTTCTAAAGATGTTAAATGTATGTTTTCCATTTTCTTTTTTAATTGTAATGTCAAGAAAATTTATTTGATTTTCTTTTTCTTTTTCAAGTGTGAATTTTATGTTCTTATGAGCTTTGTTTATTTCTGAATGGAGTTCATCTAATTTTTCACTTGGCTCGTCTACCAAACAAATAATGTCATCCACGTATCTGTACCAATATACGATTTTGAAACTTTCATTTGTGGTTATCTTATCAAATATCAGATTTTCAAGGTGACTGATGAAGATGTTTGCTAGTGTTCCTGATATTGGGGATCCCATGGGCAGTCCATCAGTTTGTAGATAATATTCTTCCTCAAACTGAAAGTAGTTTGGTTCAGTTGTCAGTCTGAGCATATCTGTTATTTCTTTTATTGTGTCTGTGGTGAGGTTGCTGTGGGATGAGAGATTTTGTTCTATGATTTCTATTGTTTCTGTGATAGGGATGGAGGTATACATATTTTCTATATCGAATGAAATCAGTGATGCTGTGTGTGGTACCTGTATGTTCTGTATATTTTTTATTAGGTTTCTTGTGTTTATCACTGTTCTGTTGTTTTCTACTTTATAGTGTTTTGTAACTAACTTTTGGAGGTGTTTGGCTATGCGGTATGTTGGGGCTTTCTTGAAGTTGATAACAGGTCTCATTGGCATTCCGTCTTTATGTACTTTCGGTTGACTGCGGAGTGTTGGTGCTTGTGGGTTTTTCTGTGTTAAGTAGTATTTTTGTTTGTCTGTGAGTGTGTGTTCAATGTTTTTCAGTGTTCGTTTCACATTTGCCTGGAATCGTGTAGTTGGATCTGACTTCAGTTTTTGTATTGCGTTGTGGTCACAGGAATGTTTCAAAACATAGACAGTAGGAAGAGTCAGTCTACATGTACTTAAGTCGGCATTGTGCCTTTTGTATTTAATTCCGATGCAATTTCTGTGTTTCATCGTCAATAAGAAGGTCCAAGGGATACAGTAATCCTGAAGTGAATCATCGGAATCTATAACTAGTGTCACAGGACTGGTTCAAAACATAGACAATAGGAAGAGTCAGTCTTCTTGTACTTAAGTCGGCATTGTGCCTTTTCTATTTAATTCCGATGCAATTTCTGTGTTTCATCGTCAATAAGAAGGTACAAGGGATACAGTAATCCTGAAGTGAATCATCGGAATCTATAACTAGTGTCACAGGACTGGTTCAAAACATAGACAGTAGGAAGAGTCAGTCTTCTTGTACTTAAGTCGGCATTGTGCCTATTCTATTTAATTCCGACGCAATTTCTGTGTTTCATCGTCAATAAGAAGGTCAGAGGGATACAGTAAACCTGAAGTGAAGCATCGGAATCTATAACTAGCGCCACAGGAATGGTTCAAAACATAGACGGTAGGGAGAGTCAGTCTACATGTTCTTAAGTCGGCATTGTGCCTTTTGTATTTAATTCCGATGCAATTTCTGTCTTTCATCGTCTATAAGAAGGTCCAAGGGATACAGTAAACCTGAAGTGAAGCATCGGAATCTATAACTAGTGTCACAGGAATGGTTCAAAACATAGACAGTAAGAAGAGTCAGTCTTCTGGATCTTAAGTCGGCATTGTGCATTTTCTATTTAATTCCGATGCAATTTCTGTGTTTCATCGTCAATAAGAAGGTCAGAGGGATACAGTAAACCTGAAGTGAAGCATCGGAATCTATAACTAGTGCCACAGGAATGGTTCAAAACATAGACAGTAGGGAGAGTCAGTCTACATGTACTTAAGTCGGCATTGTGCCTTTTGTATTTAATTCCGATGCAATTTCTGTCTTTCATCGTCTATAAGAAGGTCCAAGGGATACAGTAAACCTGAAGTGAAGCATCGGAATCTATAACTAGTGCCACAGGAATGGTTCAAAACATAGACAGTAGGGAGAGTCAGTCTACATGTACTTAAGTCGGCATTGTGCCTTTTGTATTTAATTCCGATGCAATTTCTGTCTTTCATCGTCTATAAGAAGGTCCAAGGGATACAATAAACCTGAGGTGAAGCATCGGAATCTATAACTAGTGTCACAGGAATGCTTCCAAACATAGTCAGAAAGAAGAGTCAGTCTCCTTGTACTTAAGTCGGCATTGTGCCCTGTCAATTGAATTCCGATGCAATTACTGTGTTTCATCGTCAATTAGAAGGTCAGAGGGATACAGTAAATCTGAAGTGAATCATCGGAATCTCTAACTAGTGTCACAGGAATGGTTTAAAACATAGACAGTAGGAAGACTCAGTCTTCTTGTACTTAGGTCGGCATTGTGCGTTTTCTATTTAATTCCGATGCAATTTCTGTGTTTCATCGTCAATAAGAAGGTCCAAGGGATACAGTAATCCTGAAGTGAATCATCGGAATCTATAACTAGTGTCACAGGAATGGTTCAAAACATAGTCAGTAAGAAGAGTCAGTCTTCTTGTACTTAAGTCGGCATTGTGCCTTTTGTATTTAATTCTGATGCAATTTCTGTGTTTCATCGTCAATAAGAAGGTCAGAGGGATGCAGTAAACCTGGAGTGATGCATCGGAATCTGTAAATAGCGTCACAGGAATGGTTCAAAGCATAGACAGTAAGAAGAGTCAGTCTTCGAGCACTTGAGTCCGCATTATGCCTTTTGTATTTAATTCCGATGCAATTTCTGTTTTTCATCGTCAATAAGAAGGTCAGAGGGTTACATTAAACCTGAAGTGAAGCATCGGAATCTATAACTAGTGTCACAGGACTGGTTCAAAACATAGACAGTAGGAAGAGTCAGTCTTCTTGTACTTAAGTCGGCATCTTGCCCTTTCTAGTTAATTCCGATGCAATTTCTGTGTTTCATCGTCAATAAGATTGTCAGAGGGATACAGTAAATATGAAGTGAAGCATCGGAATCTATAACTAGCGTCACAAAAATGGTTCAAACATATTCAATAAAAAGAAGCAGTCTTCCTGTACTTAAGTCGGCATTGTGCCTTTTCTATTTAATTCCGATGCAAAATCTGTGTTTCATCGTCAATAAGAAGGTCAGAGGGATACAATAAACCTGAAGTGAAACATCAGAGTCTATTACTAGTGTCACAGGAATGGTTCGAAACAGTCAGTAAGAAGAGTCAGTCATCTTGTACTTAAGGTGGCATTGTGCGTTTTGTATTTAATTCCGATGCAATTTCTGTGTTTCATTGTCAATAAGAAGGTCCAAGAGTTACAGTAAACCTGAGGTGAAGCATCGGAATCTATAACTAGTGTCACAGGAATAGTTCAAAGCATAGACATTAAGAATGGTTAGCCTTCTAGTACTTAAGTCGGCATTGTGCCATTTCTATTTAAATCCGATGCGATTTCTGCGTTTCATCGTCAATAAGATGGTCAGAGGGATACAGTAAACCTGAAGTGAAGCATCAGAATCTGTAACTAGTGTCACAGGAATGGTTCAAAACATATTCAGTAAGAAGAATCAGTCTTCTTGTACTTAAGTCGGCATTGTGCCTTTTCTATTTAATTCCGACGCATAATCTGTGTTTCATCGTCAATAAGAAGGTCAGAGGGATACAATAAACCTGAAGTGAAGCATCGGAATCTATAACTAGTGTCACAGGAATGCTTCCAAACATAGTCAGAAAGAAGAGTCAGTCTTCTTGTACTTAAGTCGGCATTGTGCTTTTCTATTTAATTCCGATGCAATTTCTGTGTTTCATCGTCAATACGGAGGTCCAAGGAATACAGTAAACCAGACGTGAATCATCGTAATCTATAACTAGTGTCACAGGAATGGTTCAAATCATAGACAGTAAGTTGAGTCAGTCTTCTTGTGCTTAAGTCGGCATTTAATTTTTGTATTTAATTCCGATGCAATTTCTGTGTTTCATCGTCAATAAGAAGTGCAGAGGGATACAGTAAACGTGAAGGGAAGCATCGGAATCTATAACTAGTGTCACAGGAATGGTTCAAAACATAGACAGTAAGAAGGGTCAGTCTTCTTGTACTTAAGTCGGCATTGTGCCTTTTGTATTTAATACCGATGCAATTTCTGTGTTTCATCGTCAATAGGAAGGTCCAAGGGATACAGTAAAACTAAAGTGATGCATCGGAATCTATAACTAGTGTCACAGGAATGGTTCAAAACATTGACAGTAAGGAGAGTTAGTCTTCTTGTACTTAAGTGGCATTGTGCCATTTGTATATAATTCCAATGCAATTTCTGTGTTTCATCGTCAATAAGAAGGTCAGAGGGATACAGTAAACCTGAAGTGGAACATCGGAATCTGTAACTAGTGCCACAGGAATCGTTCAAAACAGTCAGTAAGAAGAGTCAGTCATCTTGTACTTAAGGCGGCATTGTGCGTTTTGTATTTAATTCCGATGCAATTTCTGTGTTTCATCGTCAATAAGAAGGTCCAAGAGTTACAGTAAACCTGAAGTGAAGCATCGGAATCTATAACTAGTTTCATAGGAATGGTTCAAAACATAGTCAGTAAGAAGAGTCAGTCTTCTTGTACTTAAGTCGGCATTGTGCCCTTTTCAATTTAATTCAGATGCAATTACTGTGTTTCATCGTCAATTAGAAGGTCAGAGGGATACAGTAAATCTGAAGTTAATCATCGGAATCTCTAACTAGTGTCACAGGAATGGTTTAAAACATAGTCAGAAAGAAGAGTCAGTCTTCTTGTACTTAAGTCGGCATTGTGCCTTTTCTATTTAATTCCGATGCAATTTCTGTGTTTTATCGTCAATACGGAGGTCCAAGGAATACAGTAAACCTGCAGTGAATCATCGGAATCTATAACTAGTGTCACACGAATGGTTCAAATCATAGACAGTAAGTTGAGTCAGTCTTTTAGTACTTAAGTCGGCATTTTGATTTTTGTATTTAATTGCGATGCTATTTCTGTGTTTCATCGTCAATAAGAAGGTCAGAGGGATACAGTATACCTGAAGTGAAGCATCGGAATCTGTAACTAGTGCCACAGGAATGGTTCAAAACATAGACAGTAGGAAGAGTCAGTCTTCTTGTACTTAAGTCGGCATTGTGCCTGTTCTATATAATTCCGATGCCCTTTCTGTGTTTCATTGTCAATAAGAAGATCCAAGGGATACAGTAAACCTGAAATGAAGCATCGGAATCTATAACTAAGGTCACTGGAATGTTCCAAATCATAGACAGCTGGAAGAGTCAGTCTACATGTATTTAAGTCGGCATTGTGCCTTTTGTATTTAATTCCTATGCAATTTCTGTGTTTCATCGTCTATAAGAAGGTCCAAGGGATTCAGTGAACCTGAAGTGAAGCATCGGAATCTATAACTAGTGTCACAGGAATGGTTCAAAACATAGACAGTAAGAAGAGTCAGTCTTCTGGATCTTAAGTCGGCATTGTGCCCTTTTCAATTTATTTCCGATGCAATTACTGTGTTTCATCGTCAATAAGAAGGTCAGAGTTATATCGTAAACCTGAAGTGAAGCATCGGAATTTCTAACTAGTGTCACAGGAATGGTTTAAAATATAGTCAATAAGAAGAGTCACTCTTCTTGTGCTTACGTCGGCTTTTGTGCCTTTTGTATTTAATTCCGATGCAATATCTGTGTTTCATCGTCAATAAGAAGGTCAGAGGGATACAGTAAACCTGAAGTGAAGAATCGGAATCTATAACTAGTGTCACAGGAATGGTTCAAAACATAGAAAGTAGGAAGAGTCAGTCTTCTTGTACTTAAGTCGGCATTGTGCCTTCTCTATTTAATTCCGATGCACTATCTATGTTTCATCGTCAAGAAGAAGGTCAGAGGGATACTGTAAACCTGAAGTGAAGCATCATAATCTATAACTAGTGTCACAGGAATGGTTCAAAACTTAGACAGTAAGAAGGGCCAGTCTTCTAGTACTTGAGTCGGAATTGTGCCTTTTCTATTTAATTCCGATGCAATTTCTATGTTTCATCGTCAATAAGAAGGTCAGAGGGATACAGTAAACCTGATGTGAAGCATCGGAATCTATAACTAGTGTCACAGGAATGGTTCAAAACATAGTTAGTAAGAAGAGTCAGTCTTCTTGCACTTAAGGCGGCATTGTGCATTTTGTATTTAATTCCGATGCAATTTCTTTGTTTCATCGTCAATAAGAAAGTCAGAGGGATGCAGTAAATCTGAAGTGATTCATCGGAATCTGTAACTAGCGTCACAGAAATGGTTCAAAACATAGACAGTAAGAAGAGTCAGTCTTCTTGCACTTAAATCGGCATTGTGCCTTTTGTATTTAATTCCGATGCAATTTCTGTGTTTCATCGTCAATAAGAAGGTCAGAGGTATACATTAAACCTGAAGTGAAGCATCGGAAACTATAACTAGTGTCACAGGAATGGTTCAAAACATAGACAGTAGGAAGAGTCAGTCTTCTTGTACTTAAGTCGGCATTGTGCCTTTTCTATTTAATTCCGATGCAATTTCTGTGTTTCATCGTCAATAAGATGGTCAGAGGGATACAGTAAACGTGAAGTGAAGCATCGGATTCTGTAACTAGCGTCACAGAGATGGGTCAAATCATAGACAGTAAGAAGAGTCAGTCTTCTTGTACTTAAGTCGGCATTGTGCCTTTTCTATTTAATTCCGATGCAATTTCTGTGTTTCATCGTCAATAAGAAGGTCAGAGGGATACATTAAATCTGAAGTGAAGCATCGGAATCTATAAGTAGTGTTACAGGACTGGTTCAAAACATAGACAGTCGGAAGAGTCAGTCTTCTTGTACTTAAGTCGGCATTGTGCCCTTTCTATTTAATTCCGATGTAATTTCTGTGTTTCATCGTCAATAAGATGGTCAGAGGGATGCAGTAAATATGAAGTGAAGCATCGGAATCTATAACTAGCGTCACAGTAATGGTTCAAACATATTCAATAAGAAGATTCAGTCTTCTTGTACTTAGGTCGGCATTGTGCCTTTTCTGTTTAATTCCGATGCAATATCTGTGTTTCATCGTCAATAAGAAGGTCAGAGGGATACAATAAACCTGAAGTGAAGCATCGGAATCTATAACTAGTGTCACAGGAATAGTTCAAAGCATTGACAGTAAGAATGGTTAGTCTTCTTGTACTTAAGTCGGCATTGTGCCATTTCTATTTAAATCCGATGCAATTTCTGCGTTTCATCGTCAATAAGATGGTCAGAGGGATACAGTAAACCTGAAGTGAAGCATCGGAATTTGTAACTAGTGTCACAGGAATGGTTCAAAACATATTCAGTAAGAAGAATCAGTCTTCTTGTACTTAAGTCGGCATTGTGCCTTTTCTATTTAATTATGACGCATTATCTGTGTTTCATCGTCAATAAGAAGGTCAGAGGGATACAATAAACCTGAAGTGAAGCATCGGAATCTATGACTAGTGTCACAGGAATGCTTCCAAACTTAGTCAGAAAGAAGAGTCAGTCGTCTTGTACTTAAGTCGGCATTGTGCTTTTCTATTTAATTCCGATGCAATTTCTGTGTTTCATCGTCAATACGGAGGTCCAAGGAATACAGTAAACCAGACGTGAATCATCGTAATCTATAACTAGTGTCACAGGAATGGTTCAAATCATAGACAGTAAGTTGAGTCAGTCTTCTTGTGCCTAAGTCGGCATTTTGATTTTTGTATTTAATTCCGATGCAATTTCTGTGTTTCATCGTCTATAAGAAGGTCCAAGGGATACAGTAAACCTGAAGTGAAGCATCGGAATCTATAACTAGTGTCACAGGAATGGTTCAAAACATAGACAGTAAGAAGGGTCAGTTTTCTTGTACTTAAGTCGGCATTGTGCCTTTTGTATTTAATACCGATGCAATTTCTGTGTTTCATCGTCAATAGGAAGGTCCAAGGGATACAGTAAACCTAAAGTGATGCATCGGAATCTATAACTAGTGTCACATGAATGGTTCAAAACATAGTCAGTAAGAAGAGTCAGTCTTCTTGTACTTAAGTCGGCTTTGTGCCTTTTGTATTTAATTCCGATGCAATTTCTGAGTTTCATCGCCAATAAGAAGGTCAGAGGGTTACAGTAAACCTGAAGTGAAGCATCGGAATCTATAACTAGTGTCACAGGAATGCTTCAAAACATAGTTAGTAAGAATAGTCAGTCTTCTTGTACTTAAGTCGGCATTGTGCCCTTTTCAATTTAATTCCGATGCAATTACTGTGTTTCATCGTCAATTAGAAGGTCAGAGGGATACAGTAAATCTGAAGTGAATCATCGGAATCTCTAACTAGTGTCACAGGAATGGTTTAAAACATAGACAGTAGGAAGACTCAGTCTTCTTGTACTTAGGTCGGCATTGTGCGTTTTCTATTTAATTCCGATGCAATTTCTGTGTTTCATCGTCAATAAGAAGGTCCAAGGGATACAGTAATCCTGAAGTGAATCATCGGAATCTATAACTAGTGTCACAGGAATGGTTCAAAACATAGTCAGTAAGAAGAGTCAGTCTTCTTGTACTTAAGTCGGCATTGTGCCTTTTGTATTTAATTCCGATGCAATTTCTGTGTTTCATCGTCAATAAGAAGGTCAGAGGGATGCAGTAAACCTGAAGTGATGCATCGGAATCTGTAACTAGCGTCACATGAATGGTTCAAACATAGACAGTAAGAAGAGTCAGTCTTCTTGCACTTGAGTCGGCATTGTGCCTTTTGTATTTAATTCCGATGCAATTTTTGTGTTTCATCGTCAATAAGAAGGTCAGAGGCATACAGTAATCCTGAAGTGAATCATCGGAATTTATAACTAGTGTCACAGGAATGGTTCAAAACATAGTCAGTAAGAAGAGTCAGTCTTCTTGTACTTAAGTCGGCATTGTGCCTTTTGTATTTAATTCCGATGCAATTTCTGTGTTTCATCGTCAATAAGAAGGTCAGAGGGATGCAGTAAACCTGAAGTGATGCATCGGAATCTGTAACTAGTGTCACAGGAATGGTTCAAAGCATAGACAGTAAGAAGAGTCAGTCTTCTTGCACTTAAGTCGGCATCGTGCATTTTGTATTTAATTCCGATGCAATTTCTGTGTTTCATCGTCAATAAGAAGGTCAGAGGGATACATTAAACCTGAAGTGAAGCATCGGAAACTATAACTAGTGTCACAGGAATGGTTCAAAACATAGACAGTAGGAAGAATCAGTCTACTTGTACTTAAGTCGGCATTGAGCCTTTTCTATTTAATTCCGATGCAATTTCTGTGTTTCATCGTCAACAAGATGGTCAGAGGAATACAGTAAACGTGAAGTGAAGCATCGGATTCAGTAACTAGCGTCACAGAAATGGGTCAAATCATAGACAGTAAGAAGAGTCAGTCTTCTTGTACTTAAGTCGGCATTGTGAGTTTTCTATTTAATTCCCATGCCATTTCTGTGTTTCATAGTCAATAACAAGGTCAGAGGGATACATTAAACCTGAAGTGAAGCATCGGAATCTATAACTAGTGTCACAGGACTGGTTCAAAACATAGACAGTACTTAAATCGGCATTGTGCCCTTTCTATTTAATTCCGATGCAATTTCTGTGTTTCATCGTCAATAAGATGGTCAGAGGGATACAGTAAATATGAAGTGAAGCATCGGAATCTATAACTAGCGTCACAGAAATGGATCAAACATATTCAATGAGAAGAATCAGTCTTCTTGTACTTAGGTCGGCATTGTGCCTTTTCTATTTAGTTCCGATGCAATATCTGTGTTTCATCGTCAATAAGAAGGTCAGAGGGATACAATTAACCTGAAGTGAAGCATCGGAATCTATAACTAGAGTCACAGGAATAGTTCAAAGCATAGACAGTAAGAATGGTTAGTCTTCTTGTACTTAAGTCGGCATTGTGCCATTTCTATTTAATTCCGATGCAATTTCTGCGTTTCATCGTCAATAAGATGGTCAGAGGGATACAGTGAACCTGAAGTGAAGCATCGGAATCTGTAACTAGTGTCACAGGAATGGTTCAAAACATATTCAGTAATAAGAATCAGTCTTCTTGTACTTAAGTCGGCATTGTGCCTTTTCTATTTAATTCCGACGCATTATCTGTGTTTCATCGACAATAAGAAGGTCCAAGGGATACAGTAAACCTGAAGTGATGCATCGGAATCTATAACTAGTGTCACAGGAATGCTTCAAACCCTAGACAGTAAGAAGAGTCAGTCTTCTTGTACCTAAGTCGGCATTGTGGCTTTTCTATTTAATTCCGATGCAATTTCTGCGTTTCATCGTCAGTAAGAAGTTCAGAGGGATACAGTAAACCGAAGTGAAGCATCGGAATCTATAACTAGTGTCACAGGAATGGTTCAAAACATATTCAGTAAGAAGAATCAGTCTTCTAGTACTTAAGTCGGCGTTGTGCCTGTTCTATTTAATTCCGATGCAATATCTGTGTTTCATCATCAATAAGATGGTCAGAGGGATACAGTAAACCTGAAGTGAAGCATCGGAATCTGAAACTAGCGTCACAGGAATCGTTCAAATCATAGACAGTAAGAAGAGTCAGTCTTCTAGTACTTAAGTCGGCATTGTGCCTTTTCTATTTAATTCCGATGCAATTTCTGTGTTTCATCGTCAATAAGAAAGTCCAAGGGATACAGTAAACCCGAAGTGAAGCATCGGAATCTATAACTAGTGTCACAGGAATGGTTCAAACCATAGACAGTAAGAAGTGTCAGTCTTCTTGTACTTAAGTGGGCATTGTGCCTTTTCTATTTAATTCCGACGCAATATCTGTGTTTCATCGTCAATAAGAAGGTCAGAGGGATACAATAAACCTGAAGTGAACCATCGGAATCTATAACTAGTGTCACAGGAATGTTTCCAAAGATAGTCAGAAAGAAGAGTCAGTCTTCTTGTACTTAAGTCGGCATTGTGCCTTTTCTATTTAATTCCGATGCTATTTCTGTGTTTCATCGTCAATACGGATGTCCAAGGAATACAGTAAACCTGAAGTGAATCATCGGAATCCATAACTAGTGTCACAGGAATGGTTCAAATCATAGACAGTAAGTTGAGTCAGTCTTCTCGTACTTAAGTCGGCATTTTGATTTTTGTATTTAATTCCGATGCAATTTGTGTGTTTCATCGTCAATAAGAAGTGCAGAGGGATGCAGTAAACCTGAAGTGAAGCATCGGAATCTATAACTAGTGTCACAGGAATGGTTCAAAACATAGACAGTAAGAAGGGTCAGTCTTCTTGTACTTAAGTCGGCATTGTGCCTTTTGTATTTAACACCGATGCAATTTCTGTGTTTCATCGTCAATAGGAATGTCCAAGGGATACAGTAAACCTAAAGTGATGCATCGGAATCTATAACTAGTGTCACAGCAATGGTTCAAAACATCGACAGTAAGGAGAGTCAGTCTTCTTGTACATAAGTGGCATTGTGCCATTTGTATATAATTCCAATGCAATTTCTGTGTTTCATCGTCAATAAGAAGGTCAGAGGGATACAGTAAACCTGAAGTGAAACATCGGAATCTATAACTAGAGCCACAGGAATGGTTCAAAACAGTCAGTAAGAAGGGTCAGCCTTCTTGTACTTAAGGCGGCATTGTGCATTTTGTATTTAATTCCGATGCAATTTCTTTGTTTCATCGCCAATAAGAAGGTCAGAGGGTTACAGTAAACCTGAAGTGAAGCATCGGAATCTATAACTAGTGTCACAGGAATGGTTCAAAACATAGTTAGTAAGAAGACTCAGTCTTCTTGTACTTAAGGCAGCAATGTGCATTTTGTATTTAATTCCGATGCAATTTCATTGTTTCATCGTCAATAACAAGGTCCAGGAGATACAGTAAACCTGAAGTGAAGCGTCGGAAACTATAACTAGTGTCACAGCAATGGTTCCAAACATAGTCAGTAAGAAGAGTCAGTCATCTTGTACTTAAGACGGCATTGTGCTACGGTATGTTGATGATTTTCACCTATGGACCGTCTGACAGCAACTGAATAAAACTCAATTTTAGTGCCACACGCGTTTCGCCTTTATTTTCTGCAGGGAATCATCAGTGGCCTGTAATATTTACATATTTTAGCTATTTTATTTACATTTTTTGTCACTGTGCCTATAGGTTATAAACAGTTCTGGTGGTTGGTATTTCCTATTAAGTAGTAATGTTTTGAACTGTACTTACAGGTTGCGTAGACAGTTTCTTACATATTACGCTCCTGTTGCATTTTTGGTCTTGTTCTTCTTCCTATGAGCGCCAATTTGCTGTTTTTTCTGCATTCCACAGCACTATGCACTGAACGCTTTTTTTAATGCAATGGTTTGGTTTCTGTTGCCGACTGTCAAATGTTTTTGCCGAAGATCGAATATTACTGCCAAACTAACGAGTGTAACTATCGAAGTATCAGTGGTCTGTTCGTGTATGCATTTGTGTGTGCGCTTGTGTGTGTGTGTGTGTGTGTGTGTGTGTTTTTTTGGTCGTATTATTTTATATTATTGTATTTAATTATTTATTTTTGTTTATGTCCTGTGTATGTGTGTTTTGGTGTGATATATATATATATATATATATATATATATATATATTTGTGCTGTGTATGTGTGTCTGTCTGTATTTTGGTGTTATGCAATTTTTTTTTTTTTTGGGAGGGTGTGTGTGTGTGTGTGTGTGTGTGTGTGTGTGTAGGTGGGTGTGTGTATTTTGGTGTTATATACTTTTTTTTATGTCATCATTTCCTTTATTAAGTGTAGTAAGGAGCCTGTGCTGATGTGTGTTTGTACATTTATCACATGTTTGTTTTCTGCTATGGCTTTCTGGATGTGGAAGTTCTCTTGCATTTGTATAAGATGTTTGTCATGGTTGCTTATTCTCATTATTTTCATTTCTTGTTCCATGTTTGTAGGATGATGGTTGTAGTGTTTTAAATGCTCTGCAAATGTGAAATGGTTTGTTTCATACTTCCAACATCTGATATGTTCTTTGTATCTTGTTTCAAAATTCCTGCATGTCATGCCTATGTATACTGCATCACAACTTTGACATTCAAGTTTATATATTCCTGATTGTTGGAATTTGTCCCTCTTGGTAGCTGGCTGGCTTAGGTGTGATTGAAGGGTTTGCCCAGGCTTATATGCTATTTTGAAGCCCTGTCTCTTTAGGATGTTTGCAACTCTGTGTGTTAGTTTATGTGTGTAGGTCATCGTGTACCATCTGGTTCTTTTCTGTGTGGTGTTGTCATTGTGTGTGTTTCTTGAGTGTGTTTGTAAGTTTTCAGGTTGTGAGTTCTTTTGTATTGTGGAAATGTTGTGTTTGTTTTTTATTTGTGTTTTTATTTTTTGATTGAGCCTGTGTACCACATGTGTGTCATACCCGTTGTTCCTAGCTATTTGTATGATCGTGTTCATTTCTTGTTCATAGTTTCTCTTACTGGGTGGGATTCTGTTTAATCTATGTAACATGTGCCTTAGTGCTGCACATTTCTGGCTTTGGGGGTGGTTGGATGTGGAATGTATTATTGTGTCCGTGGCTGTTGGTTTTCTAAAGATGTTAAATGTATGTTTTCCATTTTCTTTTTTAATTGTAATGTCAAGAAAATTTATTTGATTTTCTTTTTCTTTTTCAAGTGTGAATTTTATGTTCTTATGAGCTTTGTTTATTTCTGAATGGAGTTCATCTATTTTTTTACTTGGCTCGTCTACCAAACAAATAATGTCATCCACGTATCTGTACCAATATACGATTTTGATACTTTCATTTGTGGTTATCTTATCAAATATCAGATTTTCAAGGTGACTGATGAAGATGTTTGCTAGTGTTCCTGATATTGGGGATCCCATGGGCAGTCCATCAGTTTGTAGATAATATTCTTCCTCAAACTGAAAGTAGTTTTGTTCAGTTGTCAGTCTGAGCATATCTGTTATTTCTTTTATTGCGTCTGTGGTGAGGTTGCTGTGGGATGAGAGATTTTGTTCTATGATTTCTATTGTTTCTGTGATAGGGATGGAGGTATACATATTTTCTATTTCGAATGAAATCAGTGATGCTGTGTGTGGTACCTGTATGTTCTGTATATTTTTTATTAGGTTTCTTGTGTTTATCACTGTTCTGTTGTTTTCTACTTTATAGTGTTTTGTAACTAACTTTTGGAGGTGTTTGGCTATGCGGTATGTTGGGGCTTTCTTGAAGTTGATAACAGGTCTCATTGGCATTCCGTCTTTATGTACTTTCGGTTGACTGCGGAGTGTTGGTGCTTGTGGGTTTTTCTGTGTTAAGTAGTATTTTTGTTTGTCTGTGAGTGTGTGTTCAATGTTTTTCAGTGTTCGTTTCACTTTTGCCTGGAATCGTGTAGTTGGATCTGACTTCTGTTTTTGTATTGCGTTGTGGTCACAGGAATGTTTCAAAACATAGACAGTAGGAAGGGTCAGTCTACATGTACTTAAGTCGGCATTGTGCCTTTTCTATTTAAATCCGATGCAATTTCAGTGTTTCATCGTCAATAAGAAGGTCCAAGGGATACAGTAATCCTGAAGTGAATCATCGGAATCTATAACTAGTGTCACAGGACTGGTTCAAAACATAGACAGTAGGAAGAGTCAGTCTTCTTGTACTTAAGTCGGCATTGTGACTATTCTATTTAATTCCGATGCAATTTCTGTGTTTCATCGTCAATAAGATGGTCAGAGGGATACAGTAAACATGAAGTGAAGCATCGGAATCTATAACTAGCGTCACAGGAATGGTTCAAATCATAGACAGTAAGAAGAGTCATTCTTCTTGTACTTAAGACGGCATTGTGCATTTTCTATTTAATTCCGATGCAATTTCTGTGTTTCATCGTCAATAAGAAGGTCAGAGGGATACAGTAAACCTGAAGTGAAGCATCGGAATCTATAACTAGTGCCACAGGAATGGTTCAAAACATAGACAGTAGGAAGAGTCAGTCTACATGTACTTAAGTCGGCATTGTGCCTTTTGTATTTAATTCCGATGCAATTTCTGTCTTTCATCGTCTATAAGAAGGTCCAAGGGATACAGTAAACCTGAAGTGAAGCATCGGAATCTATAACTAGTGTCACAGGAATGGTTCAAAACATAGACAGTAAGAAGAGTCAGTCTTCTGGATCTTAAGTCGGCATTGTGCCCTTTTCAATTTATTTCCGATGCAATTACTGTGTTCCATCGTCAATAAGAAGGTCAGAGTTATACCGTAAACCTGAAGTGAAGCATCGGAATTTCTAAGTAGTGTCACAGGAATGGTTTAAAATATAGTCAGTAAGAAGAGTCTGTCTTCTTGTGCTTACGTCGGCTTTGTGCCTTTTGTATTTAATTCCGATGCAATATCTGTGTTTCATCGTCAATAAGAAGGTCAGAGGGATACAGTAAACCAGAAGTGAAGAATCGGAATCTATAACTAGTGTCACAGGAATGGTTCAAAACGTAGAAAGTAGGAAGAGTCAGTCTTCTTGTACTTAAGTCGGCATTGTGCCTTTTCAATTTAATTCCGATGCACTATCTATGTTTCATCGTCAAGAAGAAGGTCAGAGGGATACTGTAAACCTGAAGTGAAGCATCGGAATCTATAACTAGTGTCACAGGAATGGTTCAAAACATAGTTAGTAAGAAGAGTCAGTCCTCTTGCACTTAAGGCGGCATTGTGCATTTTGTATTTATTTCCGATGCCATTTCTTTGTTTCATCGTCAATAAGATGGTCAGAGGGATACAATAAACCTGAAGTGAAGGATCGGAATCTATAACTAGTGTCACAGGAATGCTTCCAAACATAATCAGAAAGAAGAGTCAGTCTTCTTGTACTGAAGTCGGCATTGTGCTTTTCTATTTAATTCCGATGCAATTTCTGTATTTCATCGTCAATACGGAGGTCCAAGGAATACAGTAAACCAGACGTGAATCACCGTATTCTATAACTAGTGTCACAGGAATGGTTCAAATCATAGACAGTAAGTTGAGTCAGTCTTCTTGTGCTTAAGTCGGCATTTTGATTTTTGTATTTAATTCCGATGCAATTTCTGTGTTTCATCGTCATTAAGAACTGCAGAGGGATACAGTAAACCTGAAGTGAAGCATCGGAATCTATAACTAGTGTCACAGGAATGGTTCAAAACATAGACAGTAAGAAGGGTCAGTCTTCTTGTACTTATCGGCATTGTGCCTTTTGCATTTAATACCGATGCAATTTCTGTGTTTCATCGTCAATAGGAAGGTCCAAGGGATACAGTAAACCTAAAGTGATGCATCGGAATCTATAACTAGTGTCACAGGAATGGTTCAAAACATTGACAGTAAGGAGAGTTAGTCTTCTTGTACTTAAGTGGCATTGTGCCATTTGTATATAATTCCAATGCAATTTCTGTGTTTCATCGTCGATAAGAAGGTCAGAGCGATACAGTAAACCTGAAGTGAAACATCGGAATCTATAACTAGTGCCACAGGAATGGTTCAAACAGTCAGTAAGAAGAGTCAGTCTTCTTGTACTTGAGGTGGCATTGTGCATTTTGTATTTATTTCCAATCGAATTTCTGTGTTTCATCGCCAATAAGATGGTCAGAGGGTTACAGTAAACCTGAAGTGAAGCATCGGAATCTATAACTAGTGTCACGGGAATGCTTCAAAACATAGTTAGTAAGAATAGTCAGTCTTCTTGTACTTAAGTCGGCATTGTGCCCTGTCAATTTAATTCCGATGCAATTACTGTGTTTCATCGTCAATTAGAAGGTCAGAGGGATACAGTAAATCTGAAGTGAATCATCGGAATCTCTAACTAGTGTCACAGGAATGGTTTAAAACATAGACAGTAGGAAGACTCAGTCTTCTTGTACTTAGGTCGGCATTGTGCGTTTTCTATTTAATTCCGATGCAATTTCTGTGTTTCATCGTCAATAAGAAGGTCCAAGGGATACAGTAATCCTGAAGTGAATCATCGGAATCTATAACTAGTGTCACAGGAATGGTTCAAAACATAGTCAGTAAGAAAAGTCAGTCTTCTTGTACTTAAGTCGGCATTGTGCCTTTTGTATTTAATTCCGATGCAATTTCTGTGTTTCATCGTCAATAAGAAGGTCAGAGGGATGCAGTAAACCTGGAGTGATGCATCGGAATCTGTAACTAGCGTCACAGGAATTGTTCAAAGCATAGACAGTAAGAAGAGTCAGTCTTCGAGCACTTGAGTCCGCATTGTGCCTTTTGTATTTAATTCCGATGCAATTTTTGTGTTTCATCGCCAATAAGAAGGTCAGAGGGATACATTAAACCTGAAGTGAAGCATCGGAATCTATAACTAGTGTCACAGGACTGGTTCAAAACATAGACAGTAGGAAGAGTCAGTCTTCTTGTACTTAAGTCGGCATTGTGCCCTTTCTATTTAATTCCGATGCAATTTCTGTGTTTCATCGTCAATAAGATTGTCAGAGGGATACAGTAAATATGAAGTGAAGCATCGGAATCTATAACTAGCGTCACAAAAATGGTTCAAACATATTCAATAAAAAGAATCAGTCTTCCTGTACTTAAGTCGGCATTGTGCCTTTTCTATTTAATTCCGATGCAAAATCTGTGTTTCATCGTCAATAAGAAGGTCAGAGGGATACAATAAACCTGAAGTGAAACATCAGAGTCTATTACTAGTGTCACAGGAATGGTTCAAAACAGTCAGTAAGAAGAGTCAGTCATCTTGTACTTAAGGCGGCATTGTGCGTTTTGTATTTAATTCCGATGCAATTTCTGTGTTTCATCGTCAATAAGAAGGTCCAAGAGTTACAGTAAACCTGAAGTGAAGCATCGGAATCTATAACTAGTGTCACAGGAATAGTTGAAAGCATAGACAGTAAGAATGGTTAGCCTTCTTGTACTTAAGTCGGCATTGTGCCATTTCTATTTAATTCCGATGCAATTTCTGCGTTTCATCGTCAATAAGATGGTCAGAGGGATACAGTAAACCTGAAGTGAAGCATCAGAATCTGTAACTAGTGTCACAGGAATGGTTCAAAACATATTCAGTAAGAAGAATCAGTCTTCATGTACTTAAGTCGGCATTGTGCCTTTTCTATTTAATTCCGACGCATAATCTGTGTTTCATCGTCAACAAGAAGGTCAGAGGGATACAATAAACCTGAAGTGAAGCATCGGAATCTATAACTAGTGTCACAGGAATGCTTTCAAACATAGTCAGAAAGAAGAGTCAGTCTTCTTGTACTTAAGTCGGCATTGTGCTTTTCTATTTAATTCCGATGCAATTTCTGTGCTTCATCGTCAATACGGAGGTCCAAGGAATACAGTAAACCAGACGTGAATCATCGTAATCTATAACTAGTGTCACAGGAATGGTTCAAATCATAGACAGTAAGTTGAGTCAGTCTTCTTGTGCTTAAGTCGGCATTTTGATTTTTGTATTTAATTCCGATGCAATTTCTGTGTTTCATCGTCAATAAGAAGTGCAGAGGGATACAGTAAACCTGAAGGGAAGCATCGGTATCTATAACTAGTGTCACAGGAATGGTTCAAAACATAGACAGTAAGAAGGGTCAGTCTTCTTGTACTTAAGTCGGCATTGTGCCTTTTGTATTTAATACCGATGCAATTTCTGTGTTTCATCGTCAATAGGAAGGTCCAAGGGATACAGTAAACCTAAAGTGATGCATCGGAATCTATAACTAGTGTCACAGGAATGGTTTAAAACATTGACAGTAAGGAGAGTTAGTCTTCTTGTACTTAAGTGGCATTGTGCCATTTGTATATAATTCCAATGCAATTTCTGTGTTTCATCGTCAATAAGAAGGTCAGAGGGATACAGTAAACCTGAAGTGGAACATCGGAATCTATAACTAGTGCCACAGGAATGGTTCAAAACAGTCAGTAAGAAGAGTCAGTCATCTTGTACTTAAGGCGGCATTGTGCGTTTTGTATTTAATTCCGATGCAATTTCTGTGTTTCATCGTCAATAAGAAGGTCCCATAGTTACAGTAAACCTGAAGTGAAGCATCGGAATCTATAACTAGTTTCATAAGAATGGTTCAAATCATAGTCAGTAAGAAGAGTCAGTCTTCTTGTACTTAAGTCGGCATTGTGCCCTTTTCAATTTAATTCCGATGCAATTACTGTGTTTCATCATCAATTAGAAGGTCAGAGGGATACAGTAAATCTGAAGTTAATCATCGGAATCTCTAACTAGTGTCACAGGAATGGTTTAAAGCATAGTCAGAAAGAAGAGTCAGTCTTCTTGTACTTAAGTCGGCATTGTGCCTTTTCTATTTAATTCCGATGCAATTTCTGTGTTTTATCGTCAATACGGAGGTCCAAGGAATACAGTAAACCTGCAGTGAATCATCGGAATCTATAACTAGTGTCACACGAATGGTTCAAATCATAGACAGTAAGTTGAGTCAGTCTTTTAGTACTTATCGGCATTTTGATTTTTGTATTTAATTGCGATGCTATTTCTGTGTTTCATCGTCAATAAGAAGGTCAGAGGGATACAGTATACCTGAAGTGAAGCATCGGAATCTGTAACTAGTGCCACAGGAATGGTTCAAAACATAGACAGTAGGAAGAGTCAGTCTTCTTGTACTTAAGTCGGCATTGTGCCTGTTCTATATAATTCCGTTGCCCTTTCTGTGTTTCATTGTCAATAAGAAGATCCAAGGGATACAGTAAACCTGAAATGAAGCATCGGAATCTATAACTAAGGTCACTGGAATGTTTCAAATCATAGACAGCTGGAAGAGTCAGCCTACATGTACTTAAGTCGGCATTGTGCCTTTTGTATTTAATTCCGATGCAATTTCTGTGTTTCATCGTCTATAAGAAGGTCCAAGGGATTCAGTAAACCTGAAGTGAAGCATCGGAATCTATAACTAGTGTCACAGGAATGGTTCAAAACATAGACAGTAAGAAGAGTCAGTCTTCTGGATCTTAAGTCGGCATTGTGCCCTTTTCAATTTATTTCCGATGCAATTACTGTGTTTCATCGTCAATAAGAAGGTCAGAGTTATATCGTAAACCTGAAGTGAAGCATCGGAATTTCTAACTAGTGTCACAGGAATTGTTTAAAATATAGCCAGTAAGAAGAGTCAGTCTTCTTGTGCTTACGTCGGCTTTGTGCCTTTTGTATTTAATTCCGATGCAATATCTGTGTTTCATCGTCAATAAGAAGGTCAGAGGGATACAGTAAACCTGAAGTGAAGAATCGGAATCTATAACTAGTGTCACAGGAATGGTTCAAAACATAGAAAGTAGGAAGAGTCAGTCTTCTTGTACTTAAGTCGGCATTGTGCCTTCTCTATTTAATTCCGATGCACTATCTATGTTTCATCGTCAAGAAGAAGGTCAGAGGGATACTGTAAACCTGAAGTGAAGCATCGGAATCTATAACTAGTGTCGCAGGAATGGTTCAAAACGTAGACAGTAAGAAGGGCCAGTCTTCTAGTACTTGAGTCGGAATTGTGCCTTTTCAATTTAATTCCGATGCAATTTCTATGTTTCATCGTCAATAAGAAGGTCAGAGGGATACAGTAAACCTAAAGTGAAGCATCGGAATCTATAACTAGTGTCACAGGAATGGTTCAAAACATAGTTAGTAAGAAGAGTCAGTCTTCTTGCACTTAAATCGGCATTGTGCCTTTTGTATTTAATTCCGATGCAATTTCTGTGTTTCATCGTCAATAAGAAGGTTGAGGTATACATTAAACCTGAAGTGAAGCATCGGAAACTATAACTAGTGTCACAGGAATGGTTCAAAACATAGACAGTAGGAAGAGTCAGTCTTCTTGTGCTTAAGTCGGCATTGTGCCTTTTCTATTTAATTCCGATGGAATTTCTGTGTTTCATCGTCAATAACATGGTCAGAGGGATACAGTAAACGTGAAGTGAAGCATCAGATTCTGTAACTAGCGTCACATGGATGGGTCAAATCATAGACAGTAAGAAGAGTCATTCTTCTTGTACTTATGTCTGCATTGTGCCTTTTCTATTTAATTCCGATGCAATTTCTGTGTTTCATCGTCAATAAGAAGGTCAGAGGGATACATTAAATCTGAAGTGAAGCATCGGAATCTATAACTAGTGTCACAGGACTGGTTCAAAACATAGACAGTCGGAAGAGTCAGTCTTCTTGTACTTAAGTCGGCATTGTGCCCTTTCTATTTAATTCCGATGTAATTTCTGCGTTTCATCGTCAATAAGATGGTCAGAGGGATGCAGTAAATATGAAGTGAAGCATCGGAATCTATAACTAGCGTCACAGAAATGGTTCAAACATATTCAATAAGAAGATTCAGTCTTCTTGTACTTAGGTCGGCATTGTGCCTTTTCTATTTAATTCCGATGCAATATCTGTGTTTCATCGTCAATAAGAAGGTCAGAGGGATACAATAAACCTGAAGTGAAGCATCGGAATCTATAACTAGTGTCACAGGAATAGTTCAAAGCATTGACAGTAAGAATGGTTAGTCTTCTTGTACTTAAGTCGGCATTGTGCCATTTCTATTTAAATCCGATGCAATTTCTGCGTTTCATCGTCAATAAGATGGTCAGAGGGATACCGTAAACCTGAAGTGAAGCATCGGAATCTGTAACTAGTGTCACAGGAAAGGTTCAAAACATATTCAGTAAGAAGAATCAGTCTTCTTGTACTTAAGTCGGCATTGTGCCCTTTCTATTTAATTATGACGCATTATCTGTGTTTCATCGTCAATAAGAAGGTCAGAGGGATACAATAAACCTGAAGTGAAGCATCGGAATCTATGACTAGTGTCACAGGAATGCTTCCAAACATAGTCAGAAAGAAGAGTCAGTCTTCTTGTACTTAAGTCGGCATTGTGCTTTTCTATTTAATTCCGATGCAATTTCTGTGTTTCATCGTCAATACGGAGGTCCAAGGAATACAGTAAACCAGACGTGAATCATCGTAATCTATAACTAGTGTCACAGGAATGGTTCAAATCATAGACAGTAAGTTGAGTCAGTCTTCTTGTGCTTAAGTCGGCATTTTGATTTTTGTATTTAATTCCGATGCAATTTCTGTGTTTCATCGTCAATAAGAAGTGCAGAGGGATACAGTAAACCTGAAGTGAAGCATCGGAATCTATAACTAGTGTCACAGGAATGGTTCAAAACATAGACAGTAAGAAGGGTCAGTCTTCTTGTACTTAAGTCGGCATTGTGCCTTTTGTATTTAATACCGATGCACTTTCTGTGTTTCATTGTCAATAGGAAGGTCCAAGGGATACAGTAAACCTAAAGTGATGCATCGGAAACTATAACTAGTGTCACAGGAATGGTTCAAAACATTGACAGTAAGGAGAGTTAGTCTTCTTGTACCTAAGTGGCATTGTGCCATTTGTATATAATTCCAATGCAATTTCTGTGTTTCATCGTCAATAAGAAGGTCAGAGGGATACAGTAAACCTGAAGTGAAACATCGGAATCTATAACTAGTGCCACAGGAATGGTTCAAAACAGTCAGTAAGAAGAGTCAGTCTTCTTGTACTTAAGGCGGCATTGTGCATTTTGTATTTTATTCCGATGGAATTTCTGTGTTTCATCGCCAATAAGAAGGTCAGAGGGTTACAGTAAACCTGAAGTGAAGCATCGGAATCTATAACTGTTGACACAGGAATGCTTCAAAACATAGTTAGTAAGAATAGTCAGTCTTCTTGTACTTAAGTCGGCATTGTGCCGTTTTCAATTTAATTCCGATGCAATTACTACGTTTCATCGTCAATTAGAAGGTCAGAGGGATACAGTAAATCTGAAGTGAATCATCGGAATCTCTAACTAGTGTCACAGGAATGGTTTAAAATCATAGACAGTAGGAAGACTCAGTCTTCTTGTACTTAGGTCGGCATTGTGCGTTTTCTATTTAATTCCGATGCAATTTCTGTGTTTCATCGTCAATAAAAAGGTCCAAGGGATACAGTAATCCTGAAGTGAATCATCGGAATCTATAACTAGTGTCACAGGAATGGTTCAAAACATAGTCAGTAAGAAGAGTCAGTCTTCTTGTACTTAAGTCGGCATTGTGCCTTTTGTATTTAATTCCGATGCAATTTCTGTGTTTCATCGTCAATAAGAAGGTCAGAGGGATGCAGTAAACCTGAAGTGATGCATCGGAATCTGTAACTAGCGTCACAGGAATGGTTCAAACATAGACAGTAAGAAGAGTCAGTCTTCTTGCACTTGAGTCGGCATTGTGCCTTTTGTATTTAATTCCGATGCAATTTCTGTGTTTCATCGTCAATAAGAAGGTCAGAGGCATACAGTAAATATGAAGTGAAGCATCTGAATCTATAACTAGCGTCACAAAAATGGTTCAAACATATTCAATAAGAAGAATCAGTCTTCCTGTACTTAAGTCGGCATTGTGCCTTTTCTATTTAATTCCGATGCAATATCTGTGTTTCATCGTCAATAAGAAGGTCAGAGGGATACAATAAACCTGAAGTGAAGCATCGGAATCTATAACTAGTGTCACAGGAATAGTTCAAAGCATAGACAGTAAGAATGGTTAGTCTTCTTGTACTTAAGTCGGCATTGTGCCTTCTGTATTTAATACCGATGCAATTTCTGTGTTTCATCGTCAATTGGAAGGTCCAAGGGATACAGTAAACCTAAAGTGATGCATCGGAACCTATAACTAGTGTCACAGGAATGGTTCAAAACATTGACAGTAAGGAGAGTTAGTCTTCTTGTACTTATGTGGCATTGTGCCATTTGTATATAATTCCAATGCAATTTCTATGTTTCATCGTCAATAGGAAGGTCAGAGGGATACAGTAAACCTGAAGTGGAACATCGGAATCTATAACTAGTGTCACAGGAATGGTTCAAAACATAGTCAGAAAGAAGAGTCTGTCTGCTTGTATCTAATTCGGCATTGCGCCTTTTCTATTTAATTCCGATGTAATTTCTGTGTATCATCGTCAATTAGAAGGTCAGAGGGATACAGTAAACCTGAAGTGAAGCATCGGAATCTATAACTAGTGTCACAGCAATGGTTCCAAACATAGTCAGTAAGAAGTGTCAGTCTTCTTGTACTTAAGTCGGTATTGTGCATTTTGTATTTAATTCCGATGCAATTTCTGTGTTTCATCGTCAATAAGAAGGTCCAAGGGATACAGTAATCCTGAAGTGAATCATCGGAATCTATAACTAGTGTCACAGGAATGGTTCAAAACATAGTCAGTAAGAAGAGTCAGTCTTCTTGTACTTAAGTCGGCATTGTGCCTTTTGTATTTAATTCCGATGTAATTTCTGTGTTTCATCGTCAATAAGAAGGTCAGAGGGATGCAGTAAACCTGAAGTGATGCATCGGAATCTGTAACTAGCGTCACAGGAATGGTTCAAAGCATAGACAGTAAGAAGAGTCAGTCTTCTTGCACTTAAGTCGGCATCGTGCATTTTGTATTTAATTCCGATGCAATTTCTGTGTTTCATCGTCAATAAGAAGGTCAGAGGGATACATTAAACCTGAAGTGAAGCATCGGAAACTATAACTAGTGTCACAGGAATGGTTCAAAACATAGACAGTAGGAAGAATCAGTCTTCTTGTACTTAAGTCGGCATTGAGCCTTTTCTATTTAATTCCGATGCAATTTCTGTGTTTCATCGTCAATAAGATGGTCAGAGGGATACAGTAATCGTGAAGTGAAGCATCGGATTCTGTAACTAGCGTCACAGAAATGGGTCAAATCATAGACAGTAAGAAGAGTCAGTCTTCTTGTACTTAAGTCGGCATTGTGCCTTTTCTATTTAATTCCGATGCCATTTCTGTGTTTCATCGTCAATAACAAGGTCAGACGGATACATTAAACCTGAAGTGAAGCATCGGAATCTATAACTAGTGTCACAGGACTGGTTCAAAACATAGACAGTACTTAAATCGGCATTGTGCCCTTTCTATTTAATTCCGATGCAATTTCTGTGTTTCATCGCCAATAAGATGGTCAGAGGGATACAGTAAATATGAAGTGAAGCATCGGAATCTATAACTAGCGTCACAGAAATGGTTCAAACATATTCAATGAGAAGAATCAGTCTTCTTGTACTTAGGTCGGCATTGTGCCTTTTCTATTTAATTCCGATGCAATATCTGTGATTCATCGTCAATAAGAAGGTCAGAGGGATACAATTAACCTGAAGTGAAGCATCGGAATCTGTAACTAGTGTCCCAGGAATGGTTCAAAACATATTCAGTAATAAGAATCAGTCTTCTTGTACTTAAGTCGGCATTGTGCCTTTTCTATTTAATTCCGACGCATTATCTGTGTTTCATCGACAATAAGAAGGTCAGAGGGATACAATAAACCTGAAGTGAAGCATCGGAATCTATAACTAGTGTCACAGGAATGCTTCCAAACATAGTCGGAAAGAAGAGTCAGTCTTCTTGTACTTAAGTCGGCATTGTGCTTTTCTATTTAATTCCGATGCAATTTCTGTGTTTCATCGTCAATACGGAGGTCCAAGGAATACAGTAAACCAGACGTGAATCATCGTAATCTATAACTAGTGGCACAGGAATGGTTCAAATCATAGACAGTAAGTTGAGTCAGTCTTCTTGTGCTTAAGTCGGCATTTTGATATTTGTATTTAATTCCGATGCAATTTCTGTGTTTCATCGTCAATAAGAAGTACAGAGGGATACAGTAAACCTGAAGTGAAGCATCGGAATCTATAACTATTGTCATAGGAATGGTTCAAAACATAGTCAGTAAGAAGAGTCAGTCTTCTTGTACTTAAGTCGGCATTGTGCCCTTTTCAATTTAATTCCGATGCAATTACTGTGTTTCATCGTCAATTAGAAGGTCAGAGGGATACAGTAAATCTGAAGTGAATCATCGGAATCACTAACTAGTGTCACAGGAATGGTTTAAAACATAGACAGTAGGAAGACTCAGTCTTCTTGTACTTAGGTCGGCATTGTGCGTTTTCTATTTAATTCCGATGCAATTTCTGTGTTTCATCGTCAATAAGAAGGTCAGAGGGATACAGTTAACCTGAAGTGAAGCATCGGAATCTACAACAAGTGTCACAGGAATGGTTCAAAACATACTCAGAAAGAAGAGTCAGTCTGCTTGTATTTGAGTCGGCATTGCGCCTTTTCTATTTAATTCCGATGTAATATCTGTGTTTCATCGTCAATTAGAAGGTCAGAGGGATACAGTAAACCTGAAGTGAAGCATCGGAATCTATAACTAGTGTCACAGCAATGGTTCCAAACATAGTCAGTAAGAAGAGTCAGTCTTCTTGTACTTAAGTCGGCATTGTGCCTTTTGTATTTAATTCCGATGCAATTTCTGTGTTTCATCGTCAATAAGAATGTCCAAGGGATACAGTAATCCTGAAGTGAATCATCGGAATCTATAACTAGGGTCACAGGAATGGTTCAAAACATAGTCAGTAAGAAGAGTCAGTCTTCTTGTACTTAAGTCGGCATTGTGCCCTTTGTATTTATTTCCGATGCAATTTCTGTGTTTCATCGTCAATAAGAAGGCCAGAGGGATGCAGTAAACCTGAAGCGATGCATCGGAATGTGTAACTAGCGTCACAGGAATGGTTCAAAGCATAGACAGTAAGAGAGAGTCAGTCTTCTTGCACTTACGTCGGCATTGTGCATTTTGTATTTAATTCCGATGCAATTTCTGTGTTTCATCGTCAATAAGAACGTGAGAGGGATACATTAAACCTGAAGTGAAGCATCGGAAACTATAACTAGTGTCACAGGAATGGTATAAAACATAGACAGTAGGAAGAGTCAGTCTTCTTGTACTTAAGTCGGCATTGTGCCTTTTCTATTTAATTCCGATGCAATTTCTGTGTTTCATCGTCAATAAGATGGTCAGAGGGATACAGTAAACGGGAAGTGAAGCATCGGATTCTGTAACTGGCGTCACAGAAATGGGTCGAATCATAGACAGTAAGAAGAGTCAGTCTTCTTGTAGTTAAGTCGGCATTGTGCCTTTTCTATTTAATTCCGATGCAATTTCTGTGTTTCATCGTCAATAAGAAGGTCAGAGGGATACATTAAACCTGAAGTGAAGCATCGGAATCTATAACTAGTGTCACAGGACTGGTTCAAAACATAGACAGTACTTAAGTCGGCATTGTGCCGTTTCTATTTAATTCCGATGCAATTTCTGTGTTTCATCGTCAATAAGATGGTCAGAGGGAGACAGTAAATATGAAGTGAAGCATCGGAATCTATAACTAGCGTGACAGAAATGGTTCAAACATATTCAATGAGAAGAATCAGTCTTCTTGTACTTAGGTCGGCATTGTGCCTTTTCTATTTAATTCCGATGCAATATCTGTGTTTCATCGTCAATAAGAAGGCCAGAGGGATACAATTAACCTGAAGTGAAGCATCGGAATCTATATCTAGTGTCACAGGAATGGTTCAAAGCATAGACAGTAAGAATGGTTAGTCTTCTTGTGCTTAAGTCGGCATTGTGCCATTTCTATTTAATTCCGATGCAATTTCTGCGTTTCATCGTCAATAAGATGGTCAGAAGGATACAGTGAACCTGAAGTGAAGCATCGGAATCTGTAACTAGTGTCACAGGAATGGTTCAAAACATATTCAGTAAGAAGAATCAGTCTTCTTGTACTTAAGTCGGCATTGTGCCTTTTCTATTTAATTCCGATGCAATATCTGTGTTTCATCGTCAATAAGAAGGCCAGAGGGATACAATTAACCTGAAGTGAAGCATCGGAATCTATATCTAGTGTCACAGGAATGGTTCAAAACATAGACAGTAGGAAGAGTCAGTCTTCTTGTACTTAAGTCGGCATTGTGCCTTTTCTATTTAATTCCGATGCAATTTCTGTGTTTCATCGACAATAAGAATGTCAGAGGGATACAATAAACCTGAAGTGAAGCATCGGAATCTATAACTAGTGTCACAGGAATGCTTCCAAACATAGTCAGAAAGAAGAGTCAGTCTTCTTGTACTTAAGTCGGCATTCTGCTTTTTTATTTAATTCCGATGCAATTTCTGTGTTTCATCGTCAATACGGAGGTCCATGGAATACAGTAAACCAGACGTGAATCATCGTAATCTATAACTAGTGTCACAGGAATGGTTCAAATCATAGACAGTAAGTTGAGTCAGTCTTCTTGTGCTTAAGTCGGCATTTTGATTTTTGTATTTAATTCCGATGCAATTTCTGTGTTTCATCATCAATAAGAAGTGCAGAGGGATACAGTAAACCTGAAGTGAAGCATCGGAATCTATAAGTAGTGTCACAGGAATGGTTCAAAACATAGACAGTAAGAAGGGTCAGTCTTCTTGTACTTAAGTCGGCATTGTGCATTTTGTATTTAATTCCGATGGAATTTCTGTGTTTCATCGCCAATAAGAAGGTCAAAAGGTTACAGTAAACCTGAAGTGAAGCATCGGATTCTATAACTAGTGTCAATGGAATGCTTCAAAACATAGTTAGTAAGAATAGTCAGTCTTCTTGTACTTAAGTCGGCATTGTGCCCTTTTCAATTTAATTCCGATGCAATTACTGTGTTTCATCGTCAATTAGAAGGTCAGAGGGATACAGTAAATCTGAAGTGAATCATCGGAATCTCTAACTAGTGTCACAGGAATGGTTTAAAACATAGACAGTAGGAAGACTCAGTCTTCTTGTACTTAGGTCGGCATTGTGCGTTTTCAATTTAATTCCGATGCAATTTCTGTGTTTCGTCGTCAATAAGATGGTCAGAGGGATACATTAAACCTGAAGTGAAGCATAGGAATCTATAACTAGTGTCACAGGACTGGTTCAAAACATAGACAGTAGGAAGAGTCAGTCTTCTTGTACTTAAGTCGTCATTGTGCCCTTTCTATTTAATTCCGATGCAATTTCTGTGTTTCATCGTCAATAAGATGGTCAGAGGGATACAGTAAATATGAAGTGAAGCATCGAAATCTATAACTAGTGTCACAGGAATGGTTCAAACTTATTCAATAAGAAGAATCAGTCTTCCTGTACTTAAGTCGGCATTGTGCCTTTTCCATTAGCTTCCGATGTAATTTCTGTGTTTCATCGACAATTAGAAGGTCAGAGGGATACAGTAAACCTGAAGTGAAGCATCGGAATCTATAACTAGTGTCACAGCAATGGTTCCAAACATAGTCAGTAAGAAATGTCAGTCTTCTTGTACTTAAGTCGGCATCGTGCCTTTTGTATTTAATTCCGATGCAATTTCTGTGTTTCATCGTCAATAAGTAGGTCCAAGGGATACAGTAATCCTGAAGTGAATCATCGGAATCTTTAACTAGTGTCACAGGAATGGCTCAAAACATAGTCAGTAAGAAGAGTCAGTCTTCTTGTACTTAAGTCGGCATTGTGCCTTTTGTATTTAATTCCGATGCAATTTCTGTGTTTCATCGACAATAAGAAGCTCAGAGGGATGCAGTAAACCTGAAGTGATGCATCGGAATCTGTAACTAGCGTCACAGGAATGGTTCAAAGCATAGACAGTAAGAAGAGTCAGTCTTCTTGCACTTAAGTCGGCATTGTGCATTTTGTATTTAATTCCGATGCAATTTCTGTCTTTCATCGTCAATAAGAAGGTCAGAGGGATACATTAAACCTGAAGTGAAGCATCGGAAACTATAACTAGTGTCACAGGAATGGTTCAAAACATAGACAGTAGGAAGAGTCAGTCTTCTTGTACTTAAGTCGGCATTGTGGGGTTTCTATTTAATTCCGATGCAATTTCTGTGTTTCACCGTCAATAAGATGGTCAGAGGGATACAGTAAACGTGAAGTGAAGCATCGGATTCTGTAACTAGCGTCACAGAAATGGGTCAAATCATAGACAGTAAGAAGAGTCAGTCTTCTTGTACTTAAGTCGACATTGTGCCTTTTCTATTTAATTCCGATGCAATTTCTGTGTTTCATCGTCAATAAGAAGGTCAGAGGGATACATTAAACCTGAAGTGAAGCATCGGAATCTATAACTAGTGTCACAGGACTGGTTCAAAACATAGACAGTAGGAAGAGTCAGTCTTCTTGTACTTAAGTCGGCATTGTGCCCTTTCTATTTAATTCCGATGCAATTTCTGTGTTTCATCGTCAATAAGATGGTCAGAGGGATACAGTAAATATAAAGTGAAGCATCGGAATCTATAACTAGCGTCACAGAAATGGTTCAAACATATTCAGTAAGAAGAATCAGTCTTCTTGTACTTAAGTCGGCATTGTGCCTTTTCTATATAACTCCGACGCATTATCTGTGTTTCATCGACAATAAGAAGGTCAGAGGGATTCAATAAACCTGAAGTGAAGCATCGGAATCTATAACTAGTGTCACAGGAATGCTTCCAAACATAGTCAGAAAGAAGAGTCAGTCTTCTTGTACTTAAGTCGGCATTGTGCTTTTTTATTTAATTCCGATGCAATTTCTGTGTTTCATCGTCAATACGGAGGTCCAAGGAATACAGTAAACCAGACGTGAATCATCGAAATCTATAACTAGTGTCACAGGAATGGTTCAAATCATAGACAGTAAGTTGAGTCAGTCTTCTTGTGCTTAAGTCGGCATTTTGATTTTTGTATTTAATTCCGATGCAATTTCTGTGTTTCATCGTCAATAAGAAGTGCAGAGGGATACAGTAAACCTGAAGTGAAGCATTGGAATCTATAACTAGTGTCACAGGAATGGTTCAAAACATAGACAGTAAGAAGGGTCAGTCTTCTTGTACTTAAGTCGGCATTGTGCATTTTGTATTTAATTCCGATGGAATTTCTGTGTTTCATCGCCAATAAGAAGGTCAGAGGGTTACAGTAAACCTGAAGTGAAGCATCGGAATCTATAACTAGTGTCACAGGAATGCATCAAAACATAGTTAGTAAGAATAGTCAGTCTTCTTGTACTTAAGTCGGCATTGTGCCCTTTTCAATTTAATTCCGATGCAATTACTGTGTTTCATCATCAATTAGAAAGTCATAGGGATACAGTAAATCTGAAGTGAATCATCGGAATCTCTAACTAGTGTCACAGGAATGGTTTAAAACATAGACAGTAGGAAGACTCAGTCTTCTTGTACTTAGGTCGGCATTGTGCGTTTTCTATTTAATTCTGATGCAATTTCTGTGTTTCATCGTCAATAAGAAGGTCCAAGGGATACAGTAATCCTGAAGTGAATCATCGGAATCTATTACTAGTGTCACAGGAATGGTTCAAAACATAGTCAGTAAGAAGAGTCAGTCTTCTTGTACTTAAGTCGGCATTGTTCCTTTTGTATTTAATTCCGATGCAATTTCTGTGTTTCATCGTCAATAAGAAGGTCAGAGGGATGCAGTAAACCTGAAGTGATGGATCGGAATCCGTAACTAGCGTCACAGGAATGGTTCAAAGCATAGACAGTAAGAAGAGTCAGTCTTCTTGCACTTGAGTCGGCATTGTGCTTTTGTATTTAATTCCGATGCAATTTCTGTGTTTCATCGTCAATAAGAAGGTCAGAGGGATACATTAAACCTGAAGTGAAGCATCGGAATCTATAACTAGTGTCACAGGACTGGTTCAACACATAGACAGTAGAAAGAGTCAGTCTTCTTGTACTTAAGTCGGCATTGTGCCCTTTCTATTTAATTCCGATGCAATTTCTGTGTTTCATCGTCAATAAGATGGTCAGAGGGATACAGTAAATATGAAGTGAAGCATCGGAATCTATAACTAGTGTCACAGGAATGGTTCAAACTTATACAATAAGAAGAATCAGTCTTCCTGTACTTAAGTCGGCATTGTGCCTTTTCTATTTCATTCCGATGTAATTTCTGTGTTTCATCGTCAATTAGAAGGTCAGAGGGATACAGTAAACCTGAAGTGAAGCATCGGAATCTATAACTAGTGTCACAGCAATGGTTCCAAACATAGTCAGTAAGAAGTGTCAGTCTTCTTGTACTTAAGTCGGCATTGTGCCTTTTGTATTTAATTCCGATGCAATTTCTGTGTTTCATCGTCAATAAGAAGGTCCAAGGGATACAGTAATCCTGAAGTGAATCATCGGAATCTATAACTAGTGTCACAGGAATGGTTCAAAACATAAGCAGTAAGAAGAGTCAGTCTTCTTGTACTTAAGTCGGCATTGTGCCTTTTGTATTTAATTCCGATGCAATTTCTGTGTTTCATCGTCAATAAGAAGCTCAGAGGGATGCAGTAAACCTGAAGTGATGCATCGGAATCTGTAACTAGCGTTACAGGAATGGTTCAAAGCATAGACAGTAAGAAGGGTCAGTCTTCTTGCACTTAAGTCGGCATTGTGCATTTTGTATTTAATTCCGATGCAATTTCTGTGTTTCATCGTCAATAAGAAGGTCAGAGGGATACATTAAACCTGAAGTGAAGCATCGGAAACTATAACTAGTGTCACAGGAATGGTTCAAAACATAGACAGTAGGAAGAGTCAGTCTTCTTGTACTTAAGTCGGCATTGTGCCGTTTCTATTTAATACCGATGCAATTTCTGTGTTTCATCGTCAATAAAATGGTCAGAGGGATACAGTAAACGTGAAGTGAAGCGTCGCATTCTGTAACTAGCGTCACAGAAATGGGTCAAATAATAGACAGTAAGAAGTGTCAGTCTTCTTGTACTTAAGTCGGCATTGTGCCTTTTCTATTTAATTCCGATGCAATTTCTGTGTTTCATCGTCAATAAGAAGGTCAGAGGGATACATTAAACCTGAAGTGAGGCATCGGAATCTATAACTACTGTCACAGGACTGGTTCAAAACATAGACAGTAGGAAGAGTCAGTCTTCTTGTACTTAAGTCGGCATTGTGCCATTTCTATTTAATTCCGATGGAATTTCTGCGTTTCATCGTCAATAAGATGGTCAGAGGGGTACAGTGAACCTGAAGTGAAGCATCGGAATCTTTAACTAGTGTCACAGGAATGGTTCAAAACATATTCAGTAAGAAGAATCAGTCTTCTTGTACTTAAGTCGGCATTGTGCCTTTTCTATTTAATTCCGACGCATTATGTGTGTTTAATCGACAATAAGAAGGTCAGAGGTATACAATAAACCTGAAGTGAAGCATCGGAATCTATAACTAGTGTCACAGGAATGCTTCCAAACATAGTCAGAAAGAAGAGTCAGCCTTCTTGTACTTAAGTCGGCATTGTGCTTTTCTAATTAATTCCGATGCAATTTCTGTGTTTCATCGTCAATACGGAGGTCCAAGGAATACAGTGAACCAGACGAGAATCATCGTAATCTATGACTAGTGTCACAGGAATGGTTCAAATCATAGACAGTAAGTTGAGTCAGTCTTCTTGTGCTTAAGTCGGCATTTTGATTTTTGTATTTAATTCCGATGCAATTTCTGTGTTTCATCGTCAATAAGAAGTGCAGAGGGATACAGTAAACCTAAAGTGAAGCATCGGAATCTATAACTAGTGTCACAGCAATGGTTCAAAACGGTCAGTAAGAAGAGTCAGTTTTCTTGTACTTAAAGCGGCATTGTGCATTTTGTATTTAATTCCGATGGAATTTCTGTGTCTCATCGCCAATAAGAAGGTTAGAGGGTTACAAGTCAACCTGAAGTGAAGCATCGGAATCTATAACTAGTGTCACAGGAATGGTTTAAAACATAGCCAGTAGGAAGACTCAGTCTTCTTGTACTGAGGTCGGCATTCTGCGTTTTCTATTTAATTCAGATGCAATTTCTTTGTTTCATCGTCAATAAGAAGGTCCAAGGGATACAGTAATCCTGAAGTGAATCATCGGAATCTATTACTAGTGTCACAGGAATGGTTCAAAACATAGTCAGTAAGAAGAGTCAGTCTTCTTGTACTTAAGTCGGCATTGTTCCTTTTGTATTTAATTCCGATGAAATTTCTGTGTTTCATCGTCAATAAGAAGGTCAGAGGGATACATTAAACCTGAAGTGAAGCATCGGAATCTATAACTAGTGTCACAGGACTGGTTCAAAACATAGACAGTAGGAAGAGTCAGTGTTCTTGTACTTAAGTTGGCATTGTGCCCTTTCTATTTAATTCCGATGCAATTTCTGTGTTTCATCGTCAATAAGATGGTCAGAGGGATACAGTAAATATGAAGTGAAGCATCGGAATCTATAACTAGCGTCACAAAAATGGTTCAAACTTATTCAATAAGAAGAATCAGTCTTCCTGTACTTAAGTCGGCATTGTGCCTTTTCTAATTAATTCCGATGCAATATCTGTGTTTCATCGTCAATAAGAAGGTCAGAGGGATACAATAAACCTGAAGTGAAGAATCAGAGTCTATACCTAGTGTCACAGGAATGGTTCAAAACATATTCAGTAAGAAGAATCAGTCTTCTTGTACTTAGGTCGGCATTGTGCCTTTTCTATTTAATTCCGATGCAATATCTGTGTTTCATCGTCAATAGGAAGGTCAGAGGGATACAATAAACCTGAAGTGAAGCATCGGAATCTATAACTAGTGTCACAGGAATAGTTCAAAGCATAGACAGTAAGAATGGTTAGTCTTCTTGTACTTAAGTCGGCATTGTGCCATTTCTATTTAATTCCGATGCAATTTCTGCGTTTCATTGTCAATAAGGTTTTCAGAGGGATACAGTAAACCTGAAGTGAAGCATCGGAATCTGTAACTAGTGTCACAGGAATGGTTCAAAACATATTCAGTAAGAAGAATCAGTCTTCTTGTACTTAAGTCGGCATTGTGCCTTTTCAATTTAATTCCGACGCATTATCTGTGTTTCATCGTCAATAAGAACGTCAGAGGGATACAATAAACCTGAAGTGAAGCATCGGAATGTATCACTAGTGTCACAGAAATGCTTCCAAACATAGTCAGAAAGAAGAGTCAGTCTTCTTGTACTTAAGTCGGCAATGTGCTTTTCTATTTAATTCCGATGCAATTTCTGTGTTTCATCGTCAATACGGTGGTCCAAGGAATACAGTAACCCAGACGTGAATCATCGTAATCTATAACTAGTGTCACAGGAATGGTTCAAATCATAGACAGTAAGTTGAGTCAGTCTTCTTGTGCTTAAGTCGGCATTTTGACTTTTGTATTTAATTCCGATGCAATTTCTGTGTTTCATCGTCAATACGGAGGTCCAAGGAATACAGTAAACCTGAAATGAAGCATCGGAATCTATAACTAAGGTCACAGGAATGTTTCAAAGCATAGTCAGTAGGATGAGTCAGTCTACATGTACTTAAGTCGGCATTGTGCCTTTTGTATTTAATTCCGATGCAATTTCTGTGTTTCATCGTCAATAAGAAGGTCAAAGGGATGCAGTAAACCTGAAGTGAAGCATCGGAATCAGTAACAAGCGTCACAGGAATGGTTCAAAACATAGACAGTAAGAAGAGTCAGTCTTCTTGCACTTAAGTCGGCATTTTGCCTTTTGTATTTAATTCCGATGCAATTTCTGGGTTTCATCGTCAATAAGAAGGTCAGAGGGATACATTAAACCTGAAGTGAAGCATCGGAATCTATAACTAGCGTCACAGGAATAATGCAAATCATAGGCAGTAAGAAGAGTCAGTCTTCTTGTACTTAAGTCGGCATTGTCCCTTTTCTATTTAGTTCCGATGCAATTTCTGTGTTCCATCGTCAATAAGAAGGTCCAAGGGAAACAGTAAAACGGAAGTGAAGCATCGGAATTTGTAACTTCTTGTACTTTTCTATTTAATTCCGATGCAATTTCTGTGATTCATCGTCAATACGATGGTCAGAGGGATACAGTAAACCTGAAGTGAAGCATCGGAATCTGTAACTAGCGTCACAGGAATAATGCAAATCATAGGCAGTAAGAAGAGTCAGTCTTCTTGTATTTAAGTCGGCATTGTCCCTTTTCTATTTAATTCCGATGCAATTTCTGTGTTCCATCGTCAATAAGAAGGTCCAAGGGAAACAGTAAAACGGAAGGGAAGCATCGGAATTTATAACTAGTGTCACAGGAGTGGTTCAAACCTTAGACAGTAAGAAGTGTCAGTCTTCTTGTACTTAAGTCGGCAATGTGCCATTTCTATTTAATTCCGATGCAATTTCTGTGTATCATCGTCAGTAAGACGTTCCGAGGGATACAGCAAACCTGAAGTGAAGCATCGGAATCTATAACTAGTGTCACATGAATGGTTCAAAACATATTCAGTAAGAAGAATCAGTCCACATGTACTTAAGTCGGCATTGTGCCTTTTCTATTTAATTCCGATGCAATATCTGTGTTTCTTCGTCAACAAGATGGTCCAAAGTTTACAGTAAACCTGAAGTGATGCATCGGATTCTATAATTAGTGTCACAGGAATGGTTCAAAACTTAGGCAGTAAGAAAGGTTAGTCTTCTTGTACTTAAGTCGGCATTGTGCCTTTTCTATTTAATTCTGATGCAATTTCTGTGTTTCATCGTCAATAAGAAGGTCAGAGGGATACAGTAAACCTGAAGTGGAGCATCGGAATCTATAACTAGCGTCACAGCAATGGATCCAAACATAGTCAGTAAGAAGAGTCAGTCTTCTTGTACTTAAGTCGGCATTGTGCCTTTTGTATTTAATTCCGATGCAATTTCTGTGTTTCATCGTCAATAAGAAGGTCCAAGGGATACAGTAAACCTGAAGTGAAGCATCGGAATCTATAACTAGAGTCACAGGAATGCTTCAAACCATAGACAGTAAGAAGAGTCACTCTTCTTGTACTTAAGTCGGCATTGTGCCTTTTCTATTTAATTCCGATGCAATTTCAGCGTTTCATCGTCAGTAAGAAGTTCAGAGGGATACAGTAAACATGAAGTGAAGCATCGGAATCTATAATTAGTGTCACAGGAATGGTTCAAAACATATTCAGTAAGAAGAATCAGTCTTCTTGTACATAAGTTGGCATTGTGCCTTTTCCATTTAATTCCGACGCAATATCTGTGTTTCATCGTCAATAAGAAGGTCAGAGAGATACTATAAACCTGAAGTGAAGCATCGGAATCTATAACTAGTGTCACAGGAATGCTTCCAAACATAGTCAGAAAGATGAGTCAGTCTTCTTGTACTTAAGTCAGCATTGTGCCTTTTGTATTTAATTCCGATGCAATTTCTGTGTTTCATCGTCAATAAGAAGCTCAGAGGGATACATTAAACCTGATGTGAAGCATCGGAATCTATAACTAGTGTCACAGGAATGGTTGAAAACATAGACAGTAAGAAAGGTTAGTGTTCTTGTACTTAAGTCGGCATTGTGCCTTTTGTATTTTATTGCGATGCATATTCTGTGTTTCATCGTCAATAAGAAGGTCAGAGGGATACAGGAAACCAGAAGTGAAGCATCGTCATCTATAACTAGTGTCACAGGAATGGTTCAAAACATAGACAGTAGGAAGAGTAGGTCTTCTTGTACTTAAGTCGGCACTGTGTCTCTTCTTTTTAATTCTGATGCCCTTTCTGTGTTTCATCGTCAATAAGAAGGTCCAAGGGATACAGTATACCTGAAATGAAGCATCGGAATCTGTAACTAAGGTCACAGGCATGTTTCAAAACATAGACAGTAGGAAGAGTCAGTCTACATGTAGTTAAGTCGGCATTGTGCCTTTTGTATTTAATTCCGATGCAATTTCTTTGTTTCATCGTCAATAAGAAGGTCAGAGGGATACCGTAAACCTGAAGTGAAGCATCGGAATCTGTAACTAGTGTCACAGGAATGGTTCAAAACATAGTCAGTAAGAAGAGTCAGTCTTCTTGTACTTAAGTCGGCATTGTGCCCTTTTCAATTTTATTCCGATGCAATTACTGTGTTTCATCGTCAACAAGAAGGTCTGAGGGATACCGTAAACCTGAAGTGAAGCATCGGAATTTCTAACTAGTGTCACAGGAATGGTTTAAAACATAGTCAGTAAGAAGAGTCAGTCCTCTTGTACTTACGTAGGCTTTGTGCCTTTTGTATTTAATTCCGATGCAATATCTGTGTTTCATCGTCAATAAGAAGGTCAGAGGGATACAGTAAAGCTGAAGTGAAGAATCGGAATCTATGACTAGTGTCACAGGAATGGTTCAAAACATAGAAAGTAGGAATAGTCGCTCTTCTTGTACTTAAGTCGGCATTGTGCCTTTTCTATTTAATTCCGATGCATTATCTATGTTTCATCGTCAATAAGAAGGTCAGAGGGATACTGTAAACCTGAAGTGAAGCATCGAAATCTACAACTAGTGTCAAAGGAATGGTTCAAAACATAGACAGTTAGAAGGGCCAGTCTTCTTGTACTTGAGTCGGAATTGTGCCTTTTCTATTTAATTCCGATGCAATTTCTATGTTTCATCGTCAAAAAGAAGGTCAGAGGGATACAGTAAACCTAAAGTGAAGCATCGGAATCTATAACTAGTGTCACAGGAATGGTTCAAAACATAGTCAGTAAGAGGAGTCAGTCTTCTTGTACTTAAGTCGGCATTGTGCCCTTTTCAATTTAATTCCGATGCAATAACTGTGTTTCATCGTCAATTAGAAGGTCAGTGGGATACAGGAAATCTGAAGTGAAGCATCGGAATCTCTAACTAGTGTCACAGGAATGGTTTAAAACATAGACAGTAGGAAGACTCACTCTTCTTGTACTTAGGTCGGCATTGTGCCTTTTAATTTAATTCCGATGCAATTTCTTTGTTTCATCGTCAATAAGTACGTCAGAGGGATGCGGTAAAACCTGAAGTGATGCATCGGAATCTGTAACTAGCGTCACAGGAATGGTTCAAAACATAGACAGTAAGAAGAGTCAGGCTTCTTGCACTTAAATCGGCATTGTGCCTTTTGTATTTAATTCCGATGCAATTTCTGTGTTTCATCGTCAATAAGAAGGTCAGAGGGATTCATTAAACCTGAAGTGAAGCATCGGAATCTATAACTGGTGTCACAGGACTGGTTCAAACATAGACAGTAGGAAGAGTCAGTCTTCTTGTACTTAAGTCGGCATTGTGCCTTTTCTATTTAATTCCGATGCAATTTCTGTGTTTCATCGTCAATAAGATGGTCAGAGTGATACAGTAAACGTGAAGTGAAGCATCGGAATCTGTAACTAGCGTCACAGGAATGGTTCAAATCATAGACAGTAAGAAGAGTCAGTCTTCTTGTACTTAAGTCGGCATTGTGCCTTTTCTATTTAATTCCGATGCAATTTCTGTGTTTCATCGTCAATAAGAAGGTCCAAGGGATACAGTAAACCTGAAGTGAGGCATCGGAATCTATAACTAGTGTCACAGGAATGCTTCAAACCATAGACAGTAAGATGAGTCAGTCTTCTTGTACTTAAGTCGGCATTGTGCCTTTTCTATTTAATTACGATGCAATTTCTGCGTTTCATCGTCAGTAAGAAGTTCAGAGGGATACAGTATACCTGAAGTGAAGCATTGGAATCTATTACTAGTGTCACAGGAATGGTTCAAAACATATTCAGTAAGAAGAATCTGTCTTCTTGTACTTAAGTCGGCATTGTGCCTTTTCTATTTAATTCCGACGCAATAGCTGTCTTTCATCGTCATTCAGAGGGTCAGAGGGACACAATAAACCTGAAGTGAAGCATCGAAATCTATAACTAGTGACACAGGAATGGTTCAAAGCATAGACAGTAAGAGGAGTCAGTATTCTTTTAGTTAAGTCGGCATTGTGCCTTTTCTATTTAATTCCGATGCAATTTCTGTGTTTCATCGTCAATAACAAGGTCCAAGGGATACAGTAAACCCTAAGTGAAGCATCGGAATGTATAACTAGTGTCACAGGAATGGTTCAAAGCATAGACAGTAAGAATGGTTAGTCTTCTTGTACTTAAGTCGGCATTGTGCCTTTTCTATTTAATTCCGATGCAATTTCTGTGTTTCATCGTCAATAAGATGGTCAGAGGGATACAGTAAACCTGAAGTGAAGCATCGGAATCTGTAACTAGCGTCACAGGAACCGTTCAAATCATAGACAGTAAGAGGAGTCAGTCTTCTTGTACTTAAGTCGACATTGTGCCTTTTCTATTTAATTCCGACGCAATTTCTGTGTTTCATCGTAAATACGAAGGTCCAAGGGATACAGTAAACCCGAGGTGAAGCATCAGAATCTATAACTAGTGTCACAGGAATGATTCAAACCATAGACGGTAAGAAGAGTCAGTCTTCTTGTACATAAGTCGGCATTGTGCTATGTCTATTTAATTCCGAAGCAATTTCTGCGTTTCATCGTCAGTAAGAAGTTCAGAGGGATACAGTAAACCTGAAGTGAAGCATCGGAATCTATAACTAGTGTCACAGGTATGGTTCAAAACATATTCAGTAAGAGGAATCAGTCTTCTTGTACTTAAGTCGGCATTGTGCCTATTCTATTTGATTTCCGACGCAGTATCTGTGTTTCATCTTCAATAAGAAGGTCAGAGGGATACTATAAACCTGAAGTGAAGCAACGGAATCTATAACTAGTGTCACAGGAATGCTTCCAAACATAGTCAGAAAGAAGAGTCAGTCTTCTTGTACTTAAGTCGGCATTGTGAATTTTCTATTTAATTCCGATGCAATTTCTGTGTTTCATCGTCAATACGGAAGGTCCAAGGAATACAGTAAACCTGAAGTGAATCATCGGAATCTATAACTTGTGTCACAGGAATGGTACAAATCATAGACAGTAAGTTGAGTCAGTCTTCTTGTACTTCAGTCGGCATTTTGATTTTTGTATTTTATTCCGATGCAATTTTTGTGTTTCATCGTCAATAAGAAGTGCAGAGGGATACAGTAAACCTGAAGTGAAGAATCGGAATCTGTAACTAGTGTCACAGGGATGGTTCAAAACATAGACAGTAAGAAGTGTCAGTCTTCTTGTACTTAAGTCGGCATTGTGCCTTTGGTACCTAATACCGATGCAATTTCTGTGTTTCATCGTCAATAGGAAGGTCCAAGGGATACAGTAAACCTAAAGTGATGCATCGGAATCTATAACTAGTGGCACTGGAATGGTTCAAAACATTGACAGTAAGGAGAGTCAGTCTTCTTGTACTTAAGTGGCATTGTACCATTTGTATAAAATTCCAATGCAATTTCTGTGTTTCATCGTCAATAAGAAGGTTAGAGGGATACAGTAAATCTTAAGTAAAACATCGGAATCTATAACTAGTGCCACAGGAATGGTTCAAATCAGTCAGTAAGAAGAGTCAGTCTTCTTGTACTTAAGGCGGCATTGTGCATTTTGTATTTAATTCCGATGCAATTTCTGTGTTTCATCGTCAATAAGAAGGTCCAAGAGATACAGTAAACCTGATGTGAAGCATCGGAATCTATAACTAGTGTCACAGAAATGGTTCAAAACATAGTCAGTAAGAAGGGTCAGTCTTCTTGTACTTAAGTCGGCATTGTGCCCTTTTCATTTTAATTCCGATGCAATAACTGTGTTTCATCGTCAATTAGAAGATCAGTGGGATACAGGAAATCTGAAGTGAAGCATCGGAATTTCTAACTAGTGTCACAGGAATGGTTTAAAACATAGACAGTAGGAAGACTCAGTCTTCTTGTACTTAGGTCGGCATTGTGCCTTTTCTATTTAATTCCGATGCAATTTCTGTGTTTCATCGTCAATAAGAAGGTCAGAGGGATACAGTAAATCTGAAGTGAAGCATCGGAATCTATAACTAGTGTCACAGGAATGGTTCAAAACATAGTCTGAAAGAAGAGTCAGTCTGCTTGTACTTAAGTCGGCATTGTGCCTTTTCTATTTAATTCTGATGCAATTTCTGTGTTTCATCGTCAATAAGAAGGTCAGAGGGATACAGTAAACCTGAAGTGAAGCATCGGAATCTATAACTAGTGTCACAGGAATGGTTCAAAACATAGACAGTAGGAAGAGTCAGTTTTTTGTACTTAAGTCGGCATTGTGCCTTTTCTATTTAATTCCGTTGCGATTTCTGTGTTTCATCGTCAATAAGATGGTCAGAGGGATACAGTAAACGTGAAGTGAAGCATCGGAATCTGTAACTAGCGTCACAGGAATGGTTCAAATCATATACAGTAAGAAGAGTCAGTCTTCTTGTACTTAAGTCGGCATTGTGCTTTTTCTATTAAATTCCGATGCAATTTCTGTGTTTCACCGTCAATAAGAAGGTCCAAGGGATACAGTATACCTGATGTGAAGCATCGGAATCCATAACTAGTGTCGCAGGAATGCTTCAAACCATAGACAGTAAGAAGAGTCCGTCTTCTAGTACTTAATTCGGCATTGTGCCTTTTCTATTTAATTCCGATGCAATTTCAGCGTTTCATCGTCAGTAAGAAGTTTAGAGGGACACAGTAAACTTGAAGTGAAGCATCGGAATCTATAACTAGTGTCACAGTAATGGTTCAAAACATATTCAGTAAGAAGAATCAGTCTTCTTGTACTTAAGTCGGCATTGTGCCTTTTCTATTTAATTCCGATGCAATAGCTGTGTTTCATCGTCAATAAGAAGGTCAGAGGGATACAATAAACCTGAAGTGAAGCATCGGAATCTATAACGAGTGTCACAGGAATGGTTCAAAGCATAGACAGTAAGAATGGTTAGTCTTCTTGTACTTAAGTCGGCATTGTGCCTTTTCTATTTAATTCCAATGCAATTTCTGTGTTTCATCGTCAATAAGATGGTCAGAGGGATACAGTAAACCTGAAGTGAAGCATCGGAATCTGTAACTAGCGTCACAGGAACCGTTCAAATCATAGACAGTAAGAGGAGTCAGTCTTCTTGTACTTAAGTCGGCATTGTGCCTTTTCTATTTAATTCCGACGCAATTTCTGTGTTTCATCGTAAATACGAAGGTCCAAGGGATACAGTAAACCCGAGGTGAAGCATCGGAATCTATAACTAGTGTCACAGGAATGATTCAAACCATAGACAGTAAGAAGAGTCAGTCTTCTTGTACATAAGTCGGCATTGTGCTATTTCTATTTAATTCCGATGCAATTTCTGCGTTTCATCGTCAGTAAGAAGTTCAGAGGGATACAGTAAACCTGAAGTGAAGCATCGGAATCTATAACTAGTGTCACAGGTATGGTTCAAAACATATTCAGTAAGAGGAATCAGTCTTCTTGTACTTAAGTCGGCATTGTGCCTATTCTATTTGATTTCCGACGCAATATCTGTGTTTCATCGTCAATAAGAAGGTCAGAGGGATACTATAAACCTGAAGTGAAGCATCGGAATCTATAACTAGTGTCACAGGAATGCTTCCAAACATAGTCAGAAAGAAGAGTCAGTCTTCTTGTACTTAAGGCGGCATTGTGCATTTTGTATTTAATTCCGATGCAATTTCTGTGTTTCATCGCCAATAAGAAGGTCAGAGGGTTACAGTAAATCTGAAGTGAAGCATCGGAATCTATAACTAGTGTCACAGGAATGGTTCAAAACATAGTCAGTAAGAAGAGTCAGTCTTCTTGTACTTAAGTCGGCATTGTGCCTTTTGTATTTAATTCCGATGCAATTTCTGTGTTCCATCGTCAATAAGAAGGTCAGGGGGATGCAGTAAACCTGAAGTGAAGCATTGGAATCTGTAACAAGCGTCACAGGAATGGTTCAAAACATAGACAGTAAGAAGAGTCAGTCTTCCTGCACTTAAGTCGGCATTTTGCATTTTGTATTTAATTCCGATGCAATTTCTGTGTTTCATCGTCAATAAGAAGGTCAGAGGGATACAGTAAACCTGAAGTGAAGCATCGGAATCTATAACTAGTGTCACAGGAATGGTTCAATGCATAGACAGTAGGAAGAGTCAGTCTTCTTGTACATAAGTCGGCATTGTGCCTTTTCTATTTAATTCCGATGCAATTTCTGTGTTTCATCGTCAATAAGATGGTCAGAGGGATACAGTAAACCTGAAGTGAAGCATCGGAATCTGTAACTAGCGTCACAGGAATGGTGCAAATCATAGACAGTATGAAGAGTCAGTCTTCTTGTACTTAAGTCGGCATTGTGCCTTTTTTATTTAATTCCGATGCAATTTCTGTGTTTCATCGTCAATAAGACGGTCAGAGGGATACAGTAAACCTGAAGTGAAGCATCGGAATCTATAACTAGTGTCACAGGAGTGGTTCAAGCCATAGACAGTAAGAAGAGCAGTCTTCTTGTACTTAAGTCGTCATTGTGCCTTTTCTATTTAATTCCGATGCAATTTCTGTGTTTCATCGTCAGTAAGACGTTCAGAGGGATACAGTAAACCTGAAGTGAAGCATCGGAATCCATAACTTGTGTCACAGGAATGGTTCAAAACATATTCAGTAAGAAGAATCAGTCCACTTGTACTTAAGTCGGCATTGTGCCTTTTCTATTTAATTCCGATGCAATATCTGTGTTTCATCGTCAATAAGAAGGTCAGAGGGATACAATAAACCTGAAGTGAAGCATCGGAATCTATAACTAGTGCCACAGGAATGCTTCCAAACATAGTCAGAGAGAAGAGTCATTCTTCTTGTACTTATGTCGGCATTGTGCCTTTTCTATTTAATTCCGATGCAATTTCTGTGTTTCATCGTCAATACGGAAGTCCAAGGAATACAGTAAACATGAAGTGAATCATCGGAATCTATAACTAGTGTCACAGGAATTGTTCAAATCATAGACAGTAAGTTGAGTCAGTCTTCTTGTACTTAAGTCGGCATTTTGATTTTTGTATTTATTTCCGATGCAATATCTGTGTTTCATCGTCAATAAGAAGGTCAGAGGGATACAGTAAACCTGAAGTGAAACATCGGAATCTGTAACTAGTGTCACAGGAATGGTCCAAGCATAGACAGTAAGAAAGGTTAGTCCTCTTGTACTTAAGTCGGCATTGTGCCTTTTGTATTTCATTGCGATGCAATTTCTGTGTTTCATCGTCAATAAGAAGGTCAGAGGGCTACCGCAAACTTGAAGTGAAGCATCAGAATATATAATTAGTGTCACAGGAATGGTTCAAAATATAGTCAGTAAGAAGAGTCAGTCTTCTTGTACCTTAATCGGCATTGTGCCTTTGGCATTTAATTCCGTTGCAATTTCTGTGTTGCATCGTCAATACGAAGGTCTAAGGGATACAGTAAACCTGAAGTGAAGCATCGGAATCTATAACTAGTGTCACAGGAATGGTTCAAAACATAGACAGTAAGAAGAGTCAGTCATCTTGTACTTAAGTCGGCATTGTTCCCTCTTCAATTTAGTTCCGATGCTATTACTGTGTTTCAACGTCAATAAGAAGGTCAGAGGGATACCGTAAACCTGAAGTGAAGCATCGGAATTTCTAACTAGTGTCACAGGAATGGTTTAAAGCATACTCAGTAAGAAGAGTCAGTCTTCTTGTACTTACGTCGGCTTTGTCCCTATGGTATTTAATTCCGATGCAATATCTGTGTTTTATCATTAGAAGAAGGTCCAAGGGAAACAGTAAACCTGAAGAGAAGCATCGGAATCTGTAACTAGCGTCACAGGAATGTTTCAAAACATAGACAGTAAGTAGAGTCAGTCTTCTTGTACTTCAGTCGGCATTGCGGCTTTTCTATTTTATTCCGATGCAATTTCTGTGTTTCATCGTCAATAAGAAGGTCAGAGGGACACAGTAAACCTGAAGTGAAGCATCGGAATATATAACTAGAGTCACAGGAATGGTTCAAAACATAGTCACAAAGAAGAGTCAGTCTTCTTGTACTTAAGTCGGCATTGTGCCTCTTCTATTTAATTCCGACGCAATTTCTGTGTTTCATCGTCAATAAGAAGGTCAGAGGGATACAGTAAACCTGAAGTGAAGCATCGGAATCAATAACTAGTGTCACAGGAATGGTTCAAATCATAGTCATTAGAAGAGTCAGTCTTCTTGTACTTAAGTCGGCATTGTGCTTTTTCTATTTAATTTCGATGCAATTTCAGTGTTTCATCGTCAATAAGAACGTACAAGGGATACAGTAAACCTGAAGTGGAGCATCGGAATCTATAACTAGTGTCACAGGAATGGTTCAAAACATAGACAGTAGGAAGAGTCAGTCTTCTTGTACTTAAGTCGGCATTGTGCCTTTTCTATTTAATTCCAATGCAATTTCTGTATTTCATCGTCAATAAGAAGGTCAGAGGGATACAATAAACCTGAAGTGAAGCATCGGAATCTGTAACGACCGTCACAGGAATGGTTCAAATTATAGACAGTAAGAGGAGTCAGTCTTCTTGTACTTAAGTCGGCATTGTGCGTTTTCTATTTTATTCCGATTCAATTTCTGTGTTTCATCGTCATCAAGAAGGTCCAAGGGATGCAGTAAACCTGAAGTGAAGCATCGGAATCTATAACTAGTGACACAGGAATGGTTCAAAACAGTCAGTAAGAAGAGTCAGTCTTCTAGTACTTAAGTCGGCATTGTGCCTTTTGTATTTAATTCCGATGTAATTTCTGTGTTTCATCGTCAATAAGAAGGTCAGTGGGATACAGTAAACCTGAAGTGTAGCGTCGGAATCTATAACTTATGTCACAGGAATGGTTCTAAGCATAGACAGTGAGAAAGGTCAGTATTCTTGTACTTAAGTCGGCATTGTGCCTTTTCTAATTAATTCCGATGCCCTTTATGTGTTTCATCGTCAATAACAAGGTCCAAGGGATACAGTAAACCTAAAGTGATGCATCGGAATCTATAACTAGTGGCACTGGAATGGTTCAAAACATTGACAGTAAGGAGAGTCAGTCTTCTTGTACTTAAGTGGCATTGTACCATTTGTATAAAATTCCAATGCAATTTCTGTGTTTCATCGTCAATAAGAAGGTTAGAGGGATACAGTTAATCTGAAGTAAAACATCGGAATCTATAACTAGTGCCACAGGAATGGTTCAAAACAGTCACTAAGTAGAGTCAGTCTTCTTGTACTTAAGGCGGCATTGTGCATTTTGTATTTAATTCCGATGCAATTTCTGTGTTTCATCGCCAATAAGAAGGTCAGAGGGTTACAGTAAATCTGAAGTGAAGCATCGTAATCTATAACTAGTGTCACAGGAATGGTTCAAAACATAGTCAGTAAGAAGAGTCAGTCTTCTTGTACTTAAGTCGGCATTGTGCCTTGTGTATTTAATTCCGATGCAATTTCTGTGTTCCATCGTCAATAAGAAGGTCAGAGGGATGCAGTAAACCTGAAGTGAAGCATCGGAATCTGTAACAAGCGTCACAGGAATGGTTCAGAACATAGACAGTAAGAAGAGTCAGTCTTCCTGCACTTAAGTCGGCATTTTGCATTTTGTATTTAATTCCGATGCAATTTCTGTGTTTCATCGTCAATAAGAAGGTCAGAGGGATACAGTAAACCTGAAGTGAAGCATCGGAATCTATAACTAGTGTCACAGGATTGGTTCAAAGCATAGACAGTAGGAAGAGTCAGTCTTCTTGTACATAAGTCGGCATTGTGCCTTTTCTATTTAATTCCGATGCAATATCTGTGTTTCATCGTCAATAAGATGGTCAGAGGGATACAGTAAACCTGAAGTGAAGCATCGGAATCTGTAACTAGCGTCACAGGAATGGTGCAAATCATAGACAGTAAGAAGAGTCAGTCTTCTTGTACTTAGGTCGGCATTGTGCCTTTTTTATTTAATTCTGATGCAATATCTGTGTTCCATCGTCAATAAGATGGTCAGAGGGATACAGTAAACCTGAAGTGAAGCATCGGAATCTATAACTAGTGTCACAGGAGTGGTTCAAGCTATAGACAGTAGGATGAGTCAGTTTTCTTGTACTAAAGTCGGCATTGTGCCTTTTCTATTTAACTCCGATGCAATTTCTGTGTTTCATCGTCAGTAAGACGTTCAGAGGGATACAGTAAACCTGAAGTGAAGCATCGGAATCTATAACTAGTGCCACAGGAATGCTTCCAAACATAGTCAGAGAGAAGAGTCATTCTTCTTGTACTTATGTCGGCATTGTGCCTTTTCTATTTAATTCCGATGCAATTTCTGTGTTTCATCGTCAATACGGAACTCCAAGGAAAACAGTAAACATGATGTGAATCATCGGAATCTATAACTAGTGTCACAGGAATTGTTCAAATCATAGACAGTAAGTTGAGTCAGTCTTCTTGTACTTAAGTCGGCATTTTTATTTTTGTATTTATTTCCGATGCAATATCTGTGTTTCATCGTCAATAAGAAGGTCAGAGGGATACAGTAAACCTGAAGTGAAGCATCGGAATCTATAACTAGTGTCACAGGAATGGTTCAAAACATAGACAGTAAGAAGGGTCAGTCTTCTTGTACTTAAGTCGGCACTGTGCCTTTTGTATTTAATACCGATGCAATTTCTATGTTTCATCGTCAATAACAAGGACCAAGTGATACAGTAAACCTGAAGTGATGCATCGGAATCTATAACTAGTGTCACAGGAATGGTTCAAAAAATAGACAATAAGGAGAGTCAGTCTTCTTGTACTTAAGTGGCACTGTGCTATTTGTATATAATTCCGATGCACTATCTGTGTTTCATCGTCAATAAGAAGGTCAGAGGGACACAGTAAACCTGAAGTGAAGCATCGGAATCTATAACTAGTGCCACAGGAATGGTTCAAAGCAGTCAGTAAGAAGAGTCAGTCTTCTAGTACTTAAGTCGGCATTGTGCATTTTGTATTTAATCCGATGCAATTTCTGTGTTTCATCGTCAATAAGAACGTCCAAGGGATACAGTAAACCTGAAGTGAAGCATCGGAATCTATAACTAGTGTCACAGGAATGGTTCAAAACATAGAAAGTAGGAAGAGTCAGTCTTCATGTACTTATGTCGGCATTGTGCCTTTTCTATTCAATTCCTATGCAATTTCCGTGTTTCATCGTCAATAAGTAGGTCAGAGGGATACAATAAACCTGAAGTGAAGCATCAGATTCTGTAACGACCCTCACAGGAATGGTTCAAAACATAGACAGTAAGAAGAGTCAGTCTTCTTGTACTTAAGTCGGCATTGTGCGTTTTCTATTTTATTCCGATGCAATTTCTGTGTTTCATCGTCAACAAGAAGGTCCAAGGGATACAGTAAACCTGAAGTGAAGCATCGGAATCTATATCTAGTGTCACAGGAATGCTTCAAAACATAGACAGTGAGGATAGTCAGTCTTCTAGTACTTAAGTCGGCATTGTGCCTTTTGTATTTAATTCCGATGCCATTTCTGTGTTGCATCGTCAATACGAAATTGCAAGTGATACAGTAAACCTGAAGTGAAGCATCGGAATCTATAACTAGTGTCACAGGAATGGTTCAAAACATAGACAGTAGGAAGAGTCAGTCTTCTTTTACTTAAGTCGGCATTGTGCCTTTTCTATTTAATTCCAATGCAATTTCTGTGTTTCATCGTCAATAAGAAGGTCAGAGGGATACAATAAACCTGAAGTGAAGCATCGGAAACTGTAACGACCGTCACAGGAATGGTTCAAACATAGACAGTGAGAGGAGTCAGTCTTCTTGTACTTAAGTCGGCATCTTGCGTTTTCTATTTTATTCCGATGATATTTCTGTGTTTCATCGTCATCAAGAAGGTCCAAGGGATGCAGTAAACCTGAAGTGAAGCATCGGAATCTATATCTAGTGCCACAGGAGTGGTTCATAACATAGACAGTGAGGAGAGTCAGTCTTCTTGTATTTAAGTCGGCATTGTGCCATTTGAATTTAATTCCGATGCAATTTCTGTGCTTCATCGTCAATAAGAAGGTCAGAGGGATACAGTAAACCTGAAGTGAAGCATCGGAATCTATAACTAGTGTCACAGGAATGGTTCAAAACAGTCAGTAAGAAGAGTCAGTCTTCTAGTACTTAAGTCGGCATTGTGCCTTTTGTATTTAATTCCGATGCAATTTCTGTGTTTCATCGTCATTAAGAAGGTCAGAGGGTTACAGTAAATCTGAAGTGAAGCATCGGAATCTATAACTAGTGTCACAGGAATGGTTCAAAACATAGACAGTAGGAAGAGTCAGTCTTCTTTTACTTAAGTCGGCATTGTGCCTTTTCTATTTAATTCCAATGCAATTTCTGTGTTTCATCGTCAATAAGAAGGTCAGAGGGATACAATAAACCTGAAGTGAAGCATCGGAAACTGTAACGACCGTCACAGGAATGGTTCAAACATAGACAGTGAGAGGAGTCAGTCTTCTTGTACTTAAGTCGGCATTTTGCGTTTTCTATTTTATTCCGATGATATTTCTGTGTTTCATCGCCATCAAGAAGGTCCAAGGGATGCAGTAAACCTGAAGTGAAGCATCGGAATCTATATCTAGTGCCACAGGAGTGGTTCATAACATAGACAGTGAGGAGAGTCAGTCTTCTTGTATTTAAGTCGGCATTGTGCCATTTGAATTTAATTCCGATGCAATTTCTGTGCTTCATCGTCAATAAGAAGGTCAGAGGGATACAGTAAACCTGAAGTGAAGCATCGGAATCTATAACTAGTGTCACAGGAATGGTTCAAAACAGTCAGTTAGAAGAGTCAGTCTTCTAGTACTTAAGTCGGCATTGTGCCTTTTGTATTTAATTCCGATGCAATTTCTGTGTTTCATCGTCATTAAGAAGGTCAGAGGGTTACAGTAAATCTGAAGTGAAGCATCGGTATCTATAACTAGTGTCACAGGAATGTTCAAAACATAGTCATGAAGAAGAGTCAGTCTTCTTGTACTTAAGTCGGCATTGTGCCTTTTGTATTTAATTCGGATGCAATTTCTGTGTTCCATCGTCAATAAGAAGGTCAGAGGGATGCAGTAAACCTGAAGTGAAGCATCGGAATCTGTAACAAGCGTCACAGGAATGGTTCAAAACATAGACAGTAAGAAGAGTCAGTCTTCCTGCACTTAAGTCGGCATTTTGCATTTTGTATTTAATTCCGATGCAATTTCTGTGTTTCATCGTCAATAAGAAGGTCAGAGGGATACAGTAAACCTGAAGTGAAGCATCGGAATCTATAACTAATGTCACAGGAATGGTTCAAAGCATAGACATTAGGAAGAGTCAGTCTTCTTGTACATAAGTCGGCATTGTGCCTTTTCTATTTAATTCCGATGCAATATCTGTGTTTCATCGTCAATAAGATGGTCAGAGGGATACAGTAAACCTGAAGTGAAGCATCGGAATCTGTAACTAGCGTCACAGGAATGGTGCAAATCATAGACAGTAAGAAGAGTCAGTCTTCTTGTACTTAAGTCGGCATTGTGCCTTTTTTATTTAATTCCGATGCAATTTCTGTGTTCCATCGTCAATAAGATGGTCAGAGGGATACAGTAAACCTGAAGTGAAGCATCGGAATCTCTAACTAGTGTCACAGGAGTGGTTCAAGCTATAGACAGTAGGAAGAGTCAGTCTTCTTGTACTTAAGTCGGCATTGTGCCTTTTCTATTTAACTCCGATGCAATTTCTGTGTTTCATCGTCAGTAAGACGTTCAGAGGGATACAGTAAACCTGAAGTGAAGCATCGGAATCTATAACTAGTGTCACAGGAATGGTTCAAAACATAGACAGTAAGATGGGTCAGTCTTCTTGTACTTAAGTCGGCACTGTGCCTTTTGTATTTAATACCGATGCAATTTCTATGTTTCATCGTCAATAACAAGGACCAAGTGATACAGTAAACCTGAAGCGATGCATCGGAATCTATAACTAGTGTCACAGGAATGGTTCAAAACATAGACAGTAAGGAGAGTCAGTCTTCTTGTACTTAAGTGGCACTGTGCCATTTGTATATAATTCCGATGCACTATCTGTGTTTCATCGTCAATAAGAAGGTCAGAGGGACACAGTAAACCTGAAGTGAAGCATCGGAATCTATAACTAGTGCCACAGGAATGGTTCAAAGCAGTCAGTAAGAAGAGTCAGTCTTCTAGTACTTAAGTCGGCATTGTGCATTTTGTATTTAATCCGATGCAATTTCTGTGTTTCATCGTCAATAAGAACGTCCAAGGGATACAGTAAACCTGAAGTGAAGCATCGGAATCCATAACTGGTGTCACAGGAATGTTTCAAATCATAGACAGTAGGAAGAGTCAGTCTTCTTGTACTTAAGTCGGCATTGTGCCTTATCTATTTAATTCCTATGCAATTTCTGTGTTTCATCGTCAATAAGAAGGTTAGAGGGATACATAAACCTGAAGTTAAGCATCGGAATCTGTAACGACCGTCACAGGAATGGTTCAAAACGTGGTCAGTAAGAAGTGTCAGTCTTCTTGTACTTAAGTCGGCATTGTGCGTTTTCTAATTTATTCCGATGCAATTTCTGTGCTTCTTCGTCAACAAGAGGGTCCAAGGGATACAGTAAACCTGAAGTGAAGCAACGGAATCTATATCTAGTGTCATAGGAATGGTTCAAAACATAGACAGTGAGGAGGGTCAGTCTTCTTCTACTTAAGTCGGCATTGTGCCATTTGAATTTAATTCCGATGCAATTTCTGTGCTTCACGTCAATAAGAAAGTCAGAGGGATACAGTAAACCTGAAGTGAAGCATCGGAATCTATAACTAGTGTCACAGGTATGGTTCAAAACAGTCAGTAAGAAGAGTCAGTCTTCTAGAACTTAAGTCGGCATTGTGCCTTTTGTATTTAATTCCGATGCAATTTCTGTGTTTCACCGTCAACAAGATGGTCAGAGGGATACAGTAAACCTGAAGTATAGCATCGGAATCAATAACTAGTGTCACAGGAATGGTTCAAAACATAGACAGTAGGAAGTGTCAGTCTTCTTGTACATAAGTCGGCATTGTGCCTTTTGTATTTAATTCCGATGCAATTTTTGTGTTTCATCGTCAATAAGAAGGTCAGAGCGATACAGTAAACCTGAAGTGAAGCATCGGAAGCTCTAACTAGTGTCACAGGAATGGTTCAAATTATCGTTAGTAAGAAGAGTCAGTCTTCTTGAACTTAAGTCGGCATTGTGCCATTTGTATTTAATTCCGATGCAATATCTGTGTTTCATCGTCAATAAGAAGGTCCAAGGGATACAGTAAACCTGATGTGAAGCATCGGAATCTGTAACTAGCGTCGCAGGAATGGTTCAAAGCATTGTCAGTAAGAAGAGTCAGTCTTCTTGTACTTAAGTCGGCACTGTGCCTTTTGTATTTAACTCCGATGCACTATCTGTGTTTCATCTTCAATTCGAAGGTCAGAGGGATACAGTAAACCTGAAGTGAAGCATCGGAACTTTTAACTAGTGTCACAGGAATGGTTCAAAACATAGTCAGAAAGAAGAGTCAGTCTTCTTGTACTTAAGTCGGCATTGTGCCTTTTCTATTTAATTCCGACGCAATTTCTGTGTTTCATCGTCAATAAGAAGGTCAGAGGGATACAGTAAACCTGAAGTGAAGCATCGGAATCTATAACTAGTGTCACAGGAATGGTTCAAAACATAGACAGTAAGATGGGTCAGTCTTCTTGTACTTAAGTCGGCACTGTGCCTTTTGTATTTAATACCGATGCAATTTCTATGTTTCATCGTCAATAACAAGGACCAAGTGATACAGTAAACCTGAAGCGATGCATCGGAATCTATAACTAGTGTCACAGGAATGGTTCAAAACATAGACAGTAAGGAGAGTCAGTCTTCTTGTACTTAAGTGGCACTGTGCCATTTGTATATAATTCCGATGCACTATCTGTGTTTCATCGTCAATAAGAAGGTCAGAGGGACACAGTAAACCTGAAGTGAAGCATCGGAATCTATAACTAGTGCCACAGGAATGGTTCAAAGCAGTCAGTAAGAAGAGTCAGTCTTCTAGTACTTAAGTCGGCATTGTGCATTTTGTATTTAATCCGATGCAATTTCTGTGTTTCATCGTCAATAAGAACGTCCAAGGGATACAGTAAACCTGAAGTGAAGCATCGGAATCTATAACTAGTGTCACAGGAATGGTTCAAAACATAGACAGTAGGAAGAGTCAGTCTTCATGTACTTAAGTCGGCATTGTGCGTTTTCTATTTAATTCCTATGCAATTTCCGTGTTTCATCGTCAATAAACAGGTCAGAGGGATACAATAAACCTGAAGTGAAGCATCGGATTCTGTAACGACCCTCACAGGAATGGTTCAAAACATAGACAGTAAGAAGAGTCAGTCTTCTTGTACTTATGTCGGCATTGTGCGTTTTCTATTTTATTCCGTTGCAATTTCTGTGTTTCATCGTCAACAAGAAGGTCCAAGGGATACAGTAAACCTGAAGTGAAGCATCTTAATCTATATCTAGTGTCACAGGAATGCTTCGAAACATAGACAGTGAGGATAGTCAGTCTTCTAGTACTTAAGTCGGCTTTGTGCCTTTTGTATTTAATTCCGATGCCATTTCTGTGTTGCATCGTCAATACGAAATTGCAAGTGATACAGTAAACCTGAAGTGAAGCATCGGAATCTATAACTAGTGTCACAGGAATGGTTCAAAACATAGACAGTAGGAAGAGTCAGTCTTCTTTTACTTAAGTCGGCATTGTGCCTTTTCTATTTAATTCCAATGCAATTTCTGTGTTTCATCGTCAATAAGAAGGTCAGAGGGATACAATAAACCTGAAGTGAAGCATCGGAATCTGTAACGACCGTCACAGGAATGGTTCAAACATAGACAGTGAGAGGAGTCAGTCTTCTTGTACTTAAGTCGGCATTTTGCGTTTTCTATTTTATTCCGATGCAATTTCTGTGTTTCATCGTCATCAAGAAAGTCCAAGGGATGCAGTAAACCTGAAGTGAAGCATCGGAATCTATATCTAGTGTCACAGGAATGGTTCATAACATAGACACTGAGGAGAGTCAGTCTTCTTGTACTTAAGTCGGCATTGTGCCATTTGAATTTAATTCCGATGCAATTTCTGTGCTTCATCGTCAATAAGAAGGTCAGAGGGATACAGTAAACCTGAAGTGAAGCATCGGAATCTATAACTAGTGTCACAGGAATGGTTCAAAACAGTCAGTAAGAAGAGTCAGTCTTCTAGTACTTAAGTCGGCATTGTGCCTTTTGTATTTAATTCCGATGCAATTTCTGTGTTTCATCGTCAATAAGAAGGTCAGTGGGATACAGTAAACCTGAAGTGTAGCATCGGAATCAATAACTAGTGTCACAGGAATGGTTCAAAACATAGACAGTAGGAAGTGTCAGTCTTCTTGTACATAAGTCGGCAGTGTGCCTTTTGTATTTAATTCCGATGCAATTTCTGTGTTTCATCGTCAATAAGAAGGTCCAAGGGATACAGCAAACCTGAAGTGAAGCATCGGAATCTATAACTAGTGTCACAGGAATGGTTCTAAGCATAGACAGTAAGAAAGGTCAGTCGTCTTGTACTTAAGTCGGCATTGTGCCATTTGAATTTAATTCCGATGCAATTTCTGTGCTTCATCGTCAATAAGAAGGTCAGAGGGATACAGTAAACTTGAAGTGAAGCATCGGAGTCTATAACTAGTGTCACAGGAACGGCTCAAAACAGTCAGTAAGAAGAGTCAGTCTTCTAGTACTTAAGTCGGCATTGTGCCTTTTGTATTTAATTCCGATGCCATTTCTGTGTTGCATCGTCAATACGAAGGTGCAAGGAATACAGTAAACCTGAAGTGAAGCATCGGAATCTATAACTAGTGTCACAGGAATGGTTCAAAACATAGACAGTAAGAAGAGTCAGTCTTCTTGTACTTAAGTCGGCATTGTTCCCTCTTCAATTAAATTCCGATGCTATTACTGTGTTTCATCGTCAATAAGAAGGTCAGAGGGATACCGTAAACCTGAAGTGAAGCATCGGAATTTGTAACTAGTGTCACAGGCATGGTTTAAAACATACTCAGTAAGAAGAGTCAGTCTTCTTGTACTTACGTCGGCTTTGTGCCTTTTGTATTTAATTCCGATGCGACATCTGTGTTTCTCGTCAAGAAGAAGGTCCAAGGGAAACAGTATACCTGAAGAGAAGCATCGGAATCTGTAACTAGCGTCACAGGAATGTTTCAAAGCATAGACAGTAAGAAGAGTCAGTCTTCTTGTACTTAAGTCGGCATTGAGGCTTTTCTATTTAATTCTGATGCAATATCTGTGTTTCATCGTCAATAAGAAGGTCAGAGGGATACAGTAAACCTGAAGTGAAGCATCGGAATCTATAACTAGTGTCACAGGAATGGTTCAAAACATAGTCAGAAAGAAGAGTCAGTCATCTTGTACTTAAGTCTGCATTGTGCCGTTTCTAATCAATTCCGACGCAATTTCTGTGTTTCATCGTCAATACGAAGGTCAGAGGGATACAGTAAACCTGAAGTGAAGCATCGGAATCTATAACTAGTGTCACAGGAATGGTTCAAATCATAGTCAGTCAGAAGATTCAGTCTTCTTGTACTTAAGTCGGCATTGTGCTTTTTCTATTTAATTCCGATGCAATTTCAGTGTTTCATCGTCAATAAGAACGTCCAAGGGATACAGTAAACCTGAAGTGAAGCATCGGAATCCATAACTGGTGTCACAGGAATGTTTCAAAACATAGACAGTAGGAAGAGTCAGTCTTCTTGTACTTAAGTCGGCATTGTGCCTTTTCTATTTAATTCCTATGCAATTTCTGTGTTTCATCGTCAATAAGAAGGTTAGAGGGATACAATAAACCTGAAGTTAAGCATCGGAATCTGTAACGACCGTCACAGGAATGGTTCAAAACGTGGTCAGTAAGAAGTGTCAGTCTTCTTGTACTTAAGTCGGCATTGTGCGTTTTCTAATTTATTCCGATGCAATTTCTGTGCTTCTTCGTCAACAAGAGGGTCCAAGGGATACAGTAAACCTGAAGTGAAGCAACGGAATCTATATCTAGTGTCATAGGAATGGTTCAAAACATAGACAGTGAGGAGGGTCAGTCTTCTTCTACTTAAGTCGGCATTGTGCCATTTGAATTTAATTCCGATGCAATTTCTGTGCTTCACGTCAATAAGAAAGTCAGAGGGATACAGTAAACCTGAAGTGAAGCATCGGAATCTATAACTAGTGTCACAGGTATGGTTCAAAACAGTCAGTAAGAAGAGTCAGTCTTCTAGAACTTAAGTCGGCATTGTGCCTTTTGTATTTAATTCCGATGCAATTTCTGTGTTTCACCGTCAACAAGATGGTCAGAGGGATACAGTAAACCTGAAGTATAGCATCGGAATCAATAACTAGTGTCACAGGAATGGTTCAAAACATAGACAGTAGGAAGTGTCAGTCTTCTTGTACATAAGTCGGCATTGTGCCTTTTGTATTTAATTCCGATGCAATTTTTGTGTTTCATCGTCAATAAGAAGGTCAGAGCGATACAGTAAACCTGAAGTGAAGCATCGGAAGCTCTAACTAGTGTCACAGGAATGGTTCAAATTATCGTTAGTAAGAAGAGTCAGTCTTCTTGAACTAAAGTCGGCATTGTGCAATTTGTATTTAATTCCGATGCAATATCTGTGTTTCATCGTCAATAAGAAGGTCCAAGGGATACAGTAAACCTGATGTGAAGCATCGGAATCTGTAACTAGCGTCGCAGGAATGGTTCAAAGCATTGTCAGTAAGAAGAGTCAGTCTTCTTGTACTTAGGTCGGCACTGTGCCTTTTGTATTTAACTCCGATGCACTATCTGTGTTTCATCTTCAATTCGAAGGTCAGAGGGATACAGTAAACCTGAAGTGAAGCATCGGAACTTTTAACTAGTGTCACAGGAATGGTTCAAAACATAGTCAGAAAGAAGAGTCAGTCTTCTTGTACTTAAGTCGGCATTGTGCCTTTTCTATTTAATTCCGACGCAATTTCTGTGTTTCATCGTCAATAAGAAGGTCAGAGGGATACAGTAAACCTGAAGTGAAGCATCGGAATCTATAACTAGTGTCACAGGAATGGTTCAAACCATAGTCACTAAGAAGAGTCAGTCATCTTGTACATAAGTCGGCATTGTGCTTTTTCTATTTAATTCCGATGCAATTTCAGTGTTTCATCGTCAATAAGAACGTCCAAGGGATACAGTAAACCTGAAGTGAAGCATCGGAATCCATAACTGGTGTCACAGGAATGTTTCAAAACATAGACAGTAGGAACAGTCAGTCTTCTTGTACTTAAGTCGGCATTGTGCCTTTTCTATTTAATTCCTATGCAATTTCTGTGTTTCATCGTCAATAAGAAGGTTAGAGGGATACAATAAACGTGAAGTTAAGCATCGGAATCTGTAACGACCGTCACAGGAATGGTTCAAAACGTGGTCAGTAAGAAGTGTCAGTCTTCTTGTACTTAAGTCGGCATTGTGCGTTTTCTAATTTATTCCGATGCAATTTCTGTGCTTCTTCGTCAACAAGAGGGTCCAAGGGATACAGTAAACCTGAAGTGAAGCAACGGAATCTATATCTAGTGTCATAGGAATGGTTCAAAACATAGACAGTGAGGAGGGTCAGTCTTCTTCTACTTAAGTCGGCATTGTGCCATTTGAATTTAATTCCGATGCAATTTCTGTGCTTCACGTCAATAAGAAAGTCAGAGGGATACAGTAAACCTGAAGTGAAGCATCGGAATCTATAACTAGTGTCACAGGTATGGTTCAAAACAGTCAGTATGAAGAGTCAGTCTTCTAGAACTTAAGTCGGCATTGTGCCTTTTGTATTTAATTCCGATGCAATTTCTGTGTTTCACCGTCAACAAGATGGTCAGAGGGATACAGTAAACCTGAAGTATAGCATCGGAATCAATAACTAGTGTCACAGGAATGGTTCAAAACATAGACAGTAGGAAGTGTCAGTCTTCTTGTACATAAGTCGGCATTGTGCCTTTTGTATTTAATTCCGATGCAATTTTTGTGTTTCATCGTCATTAAGAAGGTCAGAGCGATACAGTAAACCTGAAGTGAAGCATCGGAAGCTCTAACTAGTGTCACAGGAATGGTTCAAATTATCGTTAGTAAGAAGAGTCAGTCTTCTTGAACTTAAGTCGGCATTGTGCCATTTGTATTTAATTCCGATGCAATATCTGTGTTTCATCGTCAATAAGAAGGTCCAAGGGATACAGTAAACCTGATGTGAAGCATCGGAATCTGTAACTAGCGTCGCAGGAATGGTTCAAAGCATTGTCAGTAAGAAGAGTCAGTCTTCTTGTACTTAAGTCGGCACTGTGCCTTTTGTATTTAACTCCGATGCACTATCTGTGTTTCATCTTCAATTCGAAGGTCAGAGGGATACAGTAAACCTGAAGTGAAGCATCGGAACTTTTAACTAGTGTCACAGGAATGGTTCAAAACATAGTCAGAAAGAAGAGTCAGTCTTCTTGTACTTAAGTCGGCATTGTGCCTTTTCTATTTAATTCCGACGCAATTTCTGTGTTTCATCGTCAATAAGAAGGTCAGAGGGATACAGTAAACCTGAAGTGAAGCATCGGAATCTATCACTAGTGTCACAGGAATGGTTCAAACCATAGTCAGTAAGAAGAGTCAGTCATCTTGTACTTAAGTCCTCATTGTGCTTTTTCTATTTAATTTCGATGCAATTTCAGTGTTTCATCGTCAGTAAGAACGTCCAAGAGATACAGTAAACCTGAAGTGAAGCATCGGAATCTATAACTAGTGTCACAGGAATGGTTCAAAACATAGACAGTAGGAAGAGTCAGTCTTCTTGTACTTAAGTCGGCATTGTGCCTTTTCTATTTAATTCCAATGCAATTTCTGTGTTTCATCGTCAATAAGAAGGTCAGAGGGATACAATAAACCTGAAGTGAAGCATCGGAATCTGTAACGACCGTCACAGGAATGGTTCAAAACATAGACAGTAGGAGGAGTCAGTCTTCTTGTACTTAAGTCGGCATTGTGCGTTTTCTATTTTATTCCGATGCAATTTCTGTCTTTCATCGTCATCAAGAAGGTCCAAGGGATGCAATAAACCTGAAGTGAAGCATCGGAATCTATATCTAGTGTCACAGGAATGGTTCATAACATAGACAGTGAGGAGAGTCAGTCTTCTTGTACTTAAGTCGGCATTGTGCCATTTGAATTTATTTCCGATGCAATATCTGTGCTTCATCATCAATAAGAAGGTCAGAGGGATACAGTAAACCTGAAGTGAAGCATCGGAATCTATAACTAGTGTCACAGAAATGGTTCAAAACAGTCAGTAAGAAGAGTCCGTCTTCTAGTACTTAAGTCGGCATTGTGCCTTTTGTATTTAATTCCGATGCAATTTCTGTGTTTCATCGTCAATAATATGGTCAGTGGGATACAGCAAACCTGAAGTGTAGCATCGGAATCAATAACTAGTGTCACAGGAATGGTTCAAAACATAGACAGTAGGAAGTGTCAGTCTTCTTGTACATAAGTCGGCATTGTGCATTTTGTATTTAATTCCGATGCAATTTCTGTGTTTCATCGTCAATAAGAAGGTCCAAGGGATACAGCAAACCTAAAGTGAAGAATCGGAATTTATAACTAGTGTCACAGGAATAATTCTAAGCATAGACAGTAAGAAAGGTCAGTCGTCTTGTACTTAAGTCGGCATTGTGCCTTTTGTATTTAATTCCGAAGCCCTTTATGTGTTTCATCGTCAATAAGAAGGTCCAAGGGATACAGTAACCCTGAAATGAAGCATCGGAACCTATAACTAAGGTCACAGGAATGTTTCAAAACATAGACAGTAGGAAGAGTCAGTCTACATGTACTTCAGTCGGCTTTGTGCCTTTTGTGTTTAATTCCGATGCAATTTCTGTGTTTCATCGTCAATAAGAACGTCCAAGGGATGCAATAAACCTGAAGTGAAGCATCGGAATCTATATCTAGTGTCACAGGAATGGTTCATAACATAGACAGTGAGGAGAGTCAGTCTTCTTGTACTTAAGTCGGCATTGTGCCATTTGAATTTAATTCCGATGCAATTTCTGTGCTTCATCGTCAATAAGAAGGTCTGAGGGATACAGTAAACCTGAAGTGAAGCATCGGAATCTATAACTAGTGTCACAGGAATGGTTAAAAACAGTCAGTAAGAAGAGTCAGTCTTCTTGTACTTAAGTCGGCATTATGCTCTTTTCAATTTAATTCCGACGCTATTACTGTGCTTCATCGTCAATACGAAGGTCAGAGCGATACAGTAAACCTGAAGTGAAGCATCGGAAGCTCTAACTAGTGTCACAGGAATGGTTCAAATTATCGTTAGTAAGACGAGTCAGTCTTCTTGTACTTAAGTCGGCATTGTGCCTTTTGTATATAATTCCGATGCAATATCTGTGTTTCATCGTCAATAACAAGGTCCAAGGGATGCAGTAAACCTGATGTGAAGCATCGGAATCTGTAACTAGCGTCGCAGGAATGGTTCAAAGCATTGTCAGTATGAAGAGTCAGTCTTCTTGTACTTAAGTCGGCATTGTGCCTTTTCTATTTAATTCCGATGCAACTTCTGTGTTTCATCGTCAATAAGAAGGTCCAAGGGATACAGTAAATCTGAAGTGAAGCATCGAAATCTATAACTAGTGTAACAGGAATGGTTCAAAACATAGACAGTAAGAAGAGTCAGTCTTCTTTTACTTAATTCGGCATTGTGCCTTTTGTATTTAATTCCGATCCTATTTCTGTGTTTCATCGTCAAAAAGAAGGTCAGAGGGATACAGTAATCCAGAAGTGAAGCATCGAAATCTATAACTAGTGTCACAGGAATGGTTCAAAACATAGACAGTAGGAAGAGTCAGTCTTCTTGTACTTAAGTTGGCATTGTGCCTTTTGTATTTAACTCCGATGCACTATCTGTGTTTCATCTTCAATTAGAAGGTCAGAGGGATACAGTAAACCTGAAGTGAAGCATCGGAATCTATAACTAGTGTCACAGGAATGGTTCAAAACATAGACAGAAGGAAGTGTCAGTCTTCTTGTACATTAGTCGGCATTGTGCCTTTTGTATTTAATTCCGATGCAATTTCTGTGTTTCATCGTCAATAAGAAGGTCCAAGGGATACAGCAAACCTGAAGTGAAGCATCGGAATCTATAACTAGTGTCACAGGAATGGTTCTAAGCATAGACAGTAAGAAAGGTCAGTCTTCTTGCACTTAAGTCGGCATTGTGGCTTTTCTATTTAATTCCGATGCCCTTTATGTGTTTCATCGCCAATAAGAAGGTCCAAGTGTTACAGTAACCCTGAAATGAAGCATCGGAATCTATAACTAAGGTCACAGGAATGTTTCAAAACATAGACAGTAGAAGAGTCAGTCTACATGTACTTCAGTCGGCATTGTGCCTTTTGTATTTAATTCCGGTGCAATTTCTGTGTTTCATCGTCAATAAAAACGTCCAAGGTATACAGTAAACCTGAAGTGAAGCATCGGAATCTTTAACTAGTGTCACAGGAATGGTTCAAAACATAGTCAGAAAGAAGAGTCAGTCTTCTTGTACTTAAGTCGGCATTGTGCCTTTTCTATTTAATTCCGACGCAATTTTTGTGTTTCATCGTCAATAAGAAGGTCAGAGGGATACAGAAAACCTGAAGTGAAGCATCGGAATCTATAACTAGTGTCACAGGAATGGTTCAAATCATAGTCAGTAAGAAGAGTCAGTCTTCTTGTACTTAAGTCGGCATTGTGCTTTTTCTATTCAATTTCGATGCAATTTCAGTGTTTCATCGTCAAAAAGAAGGTCAGAGGGATACAATAAACCTGAATTGAAGCATCGGAATCTGTAACGACCGTCACAGGAATGGTTCAAAACATAGACAGTAAGAGGAGTCAGTCTTCTTGTACTTAAGTCGGCATTGTCGCGTTTTCTATTTTATTCCGATGCCCTTTATGTGTTTCATCGTCAATAAGAAGGTCTGTGGGATACAGTAAACCTGAAGTGAGGCATCGGAATCTATAACTAGTGTCACAGGAATGGTTCAAAACATAGTCAGATAGAAGAGTCAGTCTTCTTGTACTTAATTCGGCATTGTGCCTTTTGTATTTAATTCCGATCCAATTTCTGTGTTTCATCGTCATCAAGAAGGTCCAAGGGATGCAGTAAACCAGAAGTATAGCATCGGAATCTACATCTAGTGTCACAGGAATGGTTCAAAACATAGACAGTGAGGAGAGTCAGTCTTCTTGTACCTAAGTCGGCAATGTGCCATTTGAATTTAATTCCGATGCAATTTCTGTGCTTCATCGCCAATAAGAAGGTCAGAGGGATACAGCAAACCTGAAGTGAGGCATCGGAATCTATAACTAGTGTCACAGGAATGGTTCAAAACAGTCAGTAAGAAGAGTCAGTCTTCTAGTACCTAAGTCGGCATTGTGCCTTTTGTATTTAATTCCGATGCAATTTCTGTGTTTCATCGTCAATAAGAAGGTCTGTGGGATACAGTAAACCTGAAGTGTAGCATCGGAATCAATAACTAGTGTCACAGGAATGGTTCAAAACATAGACAGTAGGAACTGTCAGTCTTCTTGTACATAAGTCGGCATTGTGCCTTTTGTATTTAATTCCGATGCAATTTCTGTGTTTCATCGTCAATAAGAAGGTCCAAGGGATACAGCAAACCTGAAGTGAAGCATCGAAATCTATAACTAGTGTCACAGGAATGGTTCTAAGCATAGACAGTAAGAAAGGTCAGTCTTCTTGTACTTAAGTCGGCATTGTGCCTTTTCTATTTAATTCCGATGCCCTTTATGTGTTTCATCGTCAATAAGAAGGTCTGTGGGATACAGTAAACCTGAAGTGTGGCATCGGAATCAATAACTAGTGTCACAGGAATTTTTCAAAACATAGACAGTAGGAACTGTCAGTCTTCTTGTACATAAGTCGGCATTGTGCATTTTGTATTTAATTCCGATGCAATTTCTGTGTTTCATCGTCAATAAGAAGGTCCAAGGGATACAGCAAACCTGAAGTGAAGCATCGAAATCTATAACTAGTGCCACATAAATGGTTCTAAGCATAGACAGTAAGAAAGGTCAGTCTTCTTGTACTTAAGTCGGCACTGAGCCTTTTCTATTTAATTCCTATGCAATTTCTGTGTTTCATCGTCAATAAGAAGGTCAGAGGGATACAATAAACCTGAAGTGAAGTATCGGAATCTGTAAAGACCGTCACAGGAATGGTTCAAAACATAGACAGTAAGAAGAGTCAGTCTTCTTGTACTTAAGTCGGCATTGTGCGTCATCTATTTTATTCCGATGCAATTTCAGTGTTTCATCGTCAGCAAGAAGGTCCAAGGGATACAGTAAACCTGAAGTGAAGCATCGGAATCTATATCTAGTGTCACAGGAATGGTTCAAAACATAGACAGTGAGGATAGTCAGTCTTCTTGTACTTAAGTCGGCATTGTGCCCTTTTCAATTAAATTGCGATGCTATCACTGTGTTTCATGGTCAATAAGAAGGTCAGTGGGATACCGTAAGCCTGAAGTGAAGCATCGGAATCTATAACTAGTGTCACAGGAATGGTTCAAAACATAGTCAGAAAGAAGAGTCAGTCTTCTTGTACTTAAGTCGGCATTGTGCCTTTTCTATTTAATTCCGACGCAATTACTGTGTTTCATCGTCAATAAGAAGGTCAGAGGGATACAGTAAACCTGAAGTGAAGCATCGGAATCTATAACTAGTGTCACAGGAATGGTTCAAAACATAGTCAGAAAGAAGAGTCAGTCTTCTTGTACTTAAGTCGGCAATGTGCTTTTTCTATTTAATTCCGATGCAATTTCAGTGTTTCATCGCCAATAAGAACGTCCAAGGGATACAGTAAATCTGAAGTGAAGCATCGGAATCTATAACTGGTGTCACAGGAATGGTTCAAAACATAGACTGTAGGAAGAGTCAGTCTTCTTGTACTTAAGTCGGCATTGTGCCTTTTCTATTTAATTCCTATGCAATTTCTGCGTTTCATCGTCAATAAGAAGGTCAGAGGGATACAATAAACCTGAAGTGAAGCATCGGAATATGTAACGACCGTCACAGGAATGGTTCAAAACATAGACAGTAAGAAGAGTCAGTCATCTCGTACTTAAGTCGGCATTGTGCGTTTTCTACTTTATTACGATGCAATTTCTGTGTTTCTTCGTCAACAAGAGGGTCCAAGGGATACAGTAAACCTGAAGTGAAGCATCGGAATCTATAACTGGTGTCACAGGAATGGTTCAAGACATAGACAGTAGGAAGAGTCAGTCTTCTTGTACTTAAGTCGGCATTGTGCCTTTTCTATTTAATTCCTATGCAATTTCTGCGTTTCATCGTCAATAAGAAGGTCAGAGGGATACAGTAAACCTGAAGTGAAGCATCGGAATCTATAACTAGTGTCACAGGAATGGTTCAAAACAGTCAGTAAGTAGAGTCAGTCTTCTAGTACTTAAGTCGGCATTGTGCCTTTTGTATTTAATTCCGATGCAATTTCTGTGTTTCATCGTCAATAAGAAGGTCAGAGGGATACAGTAAACCTGAAGTATAGCATCGGAATCAATAACTAGTGTCACAGGAATGGTTCAAAGCATAGTCAGTAGGAAGTGTCAGTCTTCTTGTACATAAGTCGGCATTGTGCCTTTTGTATTTAATTCCGATGCAATTTCTGAGTTTCATCGTCAATAAGAAGGTCCAAGGGATACAGCAATCCTGAAGTGAAGCATCGGAATCTATAACTAGTGTCACAGGAATGGTTCTAAGCATAGACAGTAAGAAAGGTCAGTCTTCTTGTACTTAAGTCGGCATTGTGCCTTTTGTATTTAATTCCGATGCAATTTCTGTGTTTCATCGTCAAGAAGAAGGTCCATGGGAAACAGTTAACCTGAAGAGAAGCATCGGAATCTGTAACTAGCGTCACAGGAATGTTTCAAAACATAGACAGTAAGAAGAGTCAGTCTTCTTGTACTTAAGTCGGCATTGAGGCTTTTCTATTTAATTCCGATGCAATTTCTGTGTTTCATCGTCAATAAGAAGGTCAGAGGGATACAATAAACCTGATGTGAAGGATCGGAATCTGTAACGACTGTCACTGGAATGGTTCAAAACATAGACAGTAAGAGGAGTCAGTCTTCTTGTACTTAAGTCGGCATTGTGCGTTTTCTATTTTATTCCGATGCAATTCCTGTGTTTCATCGACATCAAGATCGTCCAAGGGATGCAGTAAACCTGAAGTGAAGCATCGGAATCTATATCTAGTGTCACAGGAATGGTTCAAAACATAGACAGTGAGGAGAGTCAGTCTTCTTGTACTTAAGTCGGCATTGTGCCATTTGTATTTAATTCCGATGCAATTTCTGTGCTTCATCGTCAATAAGAAGTTCAGAGGGATACAGTAAACCTGAAGTGAACCATCGGAATCAATAACTAGTGTCACAGGAATGGTTCAAAACAGTCAGTAAGAAGAGTCAGTCTTCTAGTACTTAAGTCGGCATTGTGCCTTTTGTATTTAATTCCAATGCAATTTCTGTGTTTCATCGTCAATCAGAAGGTCAGTGGGATAAAGTAAACCTGAAGTGTAGCATCGGAATCAATAACTAGTGTCACAGGAATGGTTCAAAACATAGACAGTAGGAAGTGTCAGTCTTCTTGTACATAAGTCAGCATTGTGCCTTTTACATTTAATTCCGATACAATTTCTGTGTTTCATCGTCAATAAGAAGGTCCAAGGGATACAGCAAACCTGAAGTGAAGCATCGGAATCTATAACTAGTGTCACAGGAATGGTTCTAAGCATAGACAGTAAGCAAGGTCAGTCTTCTTGTACTTAAGTCGGCATTGTGCCCTTTGTATTTAATTCCGATGCAATTTCTGTGTTTCTTCGTCAATAAGAAGGTCAAAGGGATACAGTAAACCTGAGATGAAGCATCGGAATCTATAACTATCATCACAGGAATGGTTCAAAGCATAGTCAGTTTGAAGAGTCAGTCTTCTTGTACTTAAGTCGGCATTGTGCATTTTGTATTTAATTCAGATGCAATATCTGTGTTTCATCGTTAATAAGAAGGTCAGGGAGATACAGTAAACCTGAAGTGAAGCATCGGAATCTATAACTAGTGTCACAGTAATAGTTCAAATCATAGACAGTATGAAGAGTCAGTCTTCTTGTACTTAAGTCGGCATTGTGCCTTTTCTATTTAATTCCTATGCAGTTTCTGTGTTTCATCGACAATAAGAAGGACAGAGGGATACAATAAACCTGAAGTGAAGCAACGGAATCTGTAACGACCGTCACAAGAATGGTTCAAAACATAGACAGTAAGAAGTGTCAGTCTTCTTGTACTTAAGTCGGCATTTTGCGTTTTCTATTTTATTCCGATGCAATATCTGTGTTTCTTCGTCAACAAGAGGGTCCAAGGGATACAGTAAACCTGAAGTATAGCATCGGAATCAATAACTAGTGTCACAGGAATGGTTCAAAACATAGACAGTAGGAAGTGTCAGTCTTCTTGTACATGAGTCGGCATTGTGCCTTTTAAATTTAATTCCGATACAATTTCTGTGTTTCATCGTCAATAAGAAGGTCCAAGGGATACAGCAAACCTGAAGTGAAGCATCGGAATCTATAACTAGTGTCACAGGAATGGTTCTAAGCATAGACAGTAAGAAAGGTCAGTCTTCTTGTACTTAAGTCGGCATTGTCCCTTTTGTATTTAATTCCGATGCAATTTCTGTGTTTCATCGTCAATAAGAAGGTCCAAGGGATACAGTAAACCTGAAATGAAGCATCGGAATCTATAACTAGTGTCACAGGAATGTTTCAAAACATAGACAGTGGGAAGAGTTAGTCTACATGTACTTAAGTCGGCATTGTGCATTTTGTTTTTAACTCCGATGCAATTTCTGTGTTTCATCGTCAATAAGAAAGTCAGAAGTATACAGTATACCTGAAGTGAGGCATCGTATTCAATAACTAGTGTCACAGAAATGGTTCAAAACACAGTCAGTAACAAGAGTCAGTCTTCTTGTAGTTAAGTCGGCATTCTGCCTTTTGTATTTAATTCCGATGCAGTTTCTGTGTTTCATCATCAATAAGAAGGTCCAAGGGATACAGTAAACCTGAATAGAAGCATCGGAATCTATAACTAGTGTCACAGGAATGGTTCAAAACATAGTCAGTAAGAAGAGTCAGACTTCTTGTACTTAAGTCGGCATTATGCCCTTTTCAATTTAATTCCGACGCAATTACTGTGTTTCATCGTCAATAAGAAGGTCAGAGGGATACAGTAAACCTGAAGTGAAGCATCGGAGTCTATAACTAGTGTCACAGGAATGGTTCAAAACATAGTCAGTAAGAAGAGTCAGTCTTCTAGTACTTACGTCGGCATTGTGCCTTTTGTATTTAATTCCGATGCAATATCTGTGTTTCATCGTCAATAAGAAGGTCCAAGTGATACAGTAAACCTGAAGTGAAGCATCGGAATCTATAACTAGTGTCACAGGAATGGTTCAAAACAGTCAGTAAGAAGAGTCAGTCTTCTAGTACTTCAGTCATCATTGTGCCTTTTTTTATTTAATTCCGATGCAATTTCTGTGTTTCATCGTCAATAAGAAGGTCAGAGGGATACAGTAAACCTGAAGTGTAGCATCGGAATCAGTAACTAGTGTCACAGGAATGGTTCAAATCAAAGACAGTAGGAAGTGTCAGTCTTCTTGTACATAAGTCGGGATTGTGCCTTTTGTGTTTAATTCCGATGCAATTTCTGTGTTTCATCGTCAATAAGAAAGTCAGAGGGATACAGTAAGCCTGAAGTGAGGCATCGCAATCTATAACTAGCGTCACAGGAATGGTTCAAAACATATTCAGTAAGAAGAGTCAGACTTCTTGTACTTAAGTCGGCATTGTGCCTTTTGTATTTAATTTCGATGCAATTTCTGTGTTTCATCATCAATAAGAAGATCCAAGGGATACAGTAAACCTGAAGTGAAGCATCGGAATCTATAACTAGTGTCACAGGAATGGTTCAAAACATAGACAGTAAGAAAAGTCAGACTTCTTGTACCTAAGTCGGCATTATGCCCTTTTCAATTTATTTCCGACGCAATTACTGTGTTTCATCGTCAATAAGAAGGTCAGAGGGATACAGTAAACCTGAAGTGAACCATCTGAAGCTCTAACTAGTGTCACAGGAATGGTTCAAAATATCGTTAGTAAGAAGAGTCAGTCTTCTTGTACTTAAGTCGGCATTGTGCCTTTTGTAGTTAATTCCGATGCAATATCTGTGTTTCATCGTCAATAGGAAGGTCCAAGGGATACAGTAAACCTGATGTGAAGCATCGGAATCTGTAACTAGCGTCGCAGGAATGGTTCAAAGCATTGTCAGTAAGAAGAGTCAGTCTTCTTGTACTTAAGTCGGCATTGTGCCTTTTGTATTTAATTGCGATGCAATTTCTGTGTTTCATCGTCACTAAGAAGGTCCAAGGGATACAGTTAACCTGAAGTGAAGCATCGGAATCTATAACTAGTGTCACAGGAATGGTTCAAATCATAGACAGTAAGAAGGGTCAGTCTTCTTATTCTTAAGTCGGCATTGTGCCTTTTCTATTTAATTCCGATCCAATTTCTGTGATTCATCGTCAATATGAAGGTCAGATGGATACAGTAAACCTGAAGTGAAGCATCGGAATCTATAACTAGTGTTACAGGAATGGTTCAAAACAGTCAGTAAGAAGAGTCAGTCTTCTTGTACTTATGTCGGCAATGTGCATTTTGTATTTAATTCAGATGCAATTTCTGTGTTTCATCGTCAATAGGACGGTCCAAGGGATACAGTAAATCTGAAGTGATGCATCGGAATCTATAACTAGTGTCACAGGAATGATTCAAAACATAGACAGTAAGAAGAGTCAGTCTTCTTGTACTTAAGTCGGCATTGTGCCTTTTGTATTTAATTCCGGTGCAATTTCTGTGGTTCATCGTCAATAAGAAGGTCCAAGGGATACAGCAAACCTGAAGTGAAGCATCGGAATCTATAACTAGTTTCACAGGAATGGTTCTAAGCATAGACAGTAAGAAAGGTCAGTCTTCTTGTACTTAAGTCGGCGTTGTGCCTTTTGTATTTAATTCCGATGCAATTTCTGTGTTTCATCGTCAATAAGAAGGTATAAGGGATACAGAAAACCTGAAATAAAGCATTGAATCTATAACTAGTGTCACAGGAATGTTTCTAAACATAGACAGTAGGAAGAGTTAGTCTACATGTACTTAAGTCGGCATTGTGCATTTTGTATTTAACTCCGATGCAATTTCTGTGTTTCATCGTCACTAAGAAGGTCCAAGGGATACAGTTAACCTGAAGTGAAGCATCGGAATCTATAACTAGTGTCACAGGAATGGTTCAAAACATAGACAGTAGGAAGAGTCAGTCTTCTTGTACTTAAGTCGGCATTGTGCCTTTTCTATTTTATTCAGATGCAATTTCTGTGTTTCATCGTCAATAAGAAGGTCCGAGGGATACAGTAAACCTGAACTGAAGCATCGGAATCTATATCTAGTGTCACAGGAATGGTTCAAAACATAGACAGTGAAGAGAGTCAGTCTTCTTGTACTTAAGTCGGCATTGTGCCATTTCAATATAATTCCGATGCAATTTCTGTGCTTAATCGTCAATAAGAAGGTCAGAGGGATACAGTAAACCTGAAGTGAAGCATCGGAATCTATAACTAGTGTCACAGGAATGGTTCAAAACAGTCAGTAAGAAGAGTCAGTCTTCTAGTACTTAAGTCAGCATTGTGCCTTTTGTATTTAATTCCGATGCAATTTCTGTGTTTCATCGTCAATAAGAAGGTCAGAGGGATACAGTAAACCTGAAGAGTAGCATCGGAATCAGTAACTAGTGTCACAGGAATGGTTCAAATCAAAGACAGTAGGAAGTGTCAGTCTTCTTGTACATAAGTCGGCATTGTGCTTTTTTTGGATTTAATTCCGATGCAATTTCTGTGTTTCATCGTCAATAAGAAGGTCCAAGGGATACAGTAAACTTGAAGTGAAGCATCGGAATCTGTAACTAGCGTCACAGGAATGGTTCAAAACATATTCAGTAAGAAGAGTCAGTCTTCTTGTACTTAAGTCGGCATTGTGCCTTTTGTATTTAATTCCGATGCAATATCTGTGTTTCATCGCCAATAAGAAGGTCCAAAGGATACAGTAAAAATGAAGTGAAGCATCGGAATCCATAACTAGTGTCACAGGAATGGTTCATAACAGTCAGTAAGAAGAGTCAGTCTTCTAGTACTTAAGTCAGCATTGTGCCTTTTGTATTTAATTCCGATGCAATTTCTGTGTTTCTTCGTCAATAAGAAGGTCAGAGGGATACAGTAAACCTGAAGTGTAGCATCGGAATCAATAAGTAGTGTCACAGGAATGGTTCAAAACAAAGACAGTAGGAAGTGTCAGTCTTCTTGTTTATAAGTCGGCATTGTGCCTTTTGTATTTAATTCCGATGCAATTTCTGTGGTTCATCGTCAATAAGAAGGTCCAAGGGATACAGTAAACCTGAAGTGAAGCATCGGAATCTATAACCAGTGTCACAGGAATGGTTCAAAACATAGTCAGTAAGAAGAGTCAGTCTTCTTGTACTTAAGTCGGCATTGTGCTTCTTTTGGATTTAATTCCGATGCAATTTCTGTGTTTCATCGTCAATAAGAAGGTCCAAGGGATACAGTAAACCTGAAGTGAAGCATCGGAATCTGTAACTATCGTCACAGGAATGGTTCAAAGCATAGTCAGTATGAAGAGTCAGTCTTCTTGTACATAAGTCGGCATTGTGCCTTTTGTATTTAATTCAGATGCATTATCTGTGTTTCATCGTTAATAAGAAGGTCAGGGAGATACAGTAAACCTGAAGTGAAGCATCGGAATCTATAACTAGTGTCACAGGAATAATTCAAATCATAGACAGTAAGAAGAGTCAGTCTTCTTGTACTTAAGTCGGCATTGTGCCTTTTGTATTTAATTCCGATGCAATATCTGTGTTTCATCGCCAATAAGAAGGTCCAAGGGATACAGTAAAAACGAAGTGAAGCATCGGAATCCATAACTAGTGTCACAGGAATGGTTCAAAACAGTCAGTAAGAAGAGTCAGGCTTCTAGTACTTAAGTCAGCATTGTGCCTTTTGTATCTAATTCCGATGCAATTTCTGTGTTTCATCGTCAATAAGAAGGTCAGAGGGATACAGTATACCTGAAGTGTAGCATCGGAATCAATAACTAGTGTCACAGGAATGGTTCAAATCAAAGACAGTAGGAAGTGTCAGTCTTCTTGTACATAAGTCGGCATTGTGCCTTTTGTATTTAATTCCGATGCAATTTCTGTTGTTCATCGTCAATAAGAAGGTCCAAGGGATACAGCAAACCTGAAGTGAAGCATCGGAATCTATAACTAGTTTCACAGGAATGGTTCTAAGCATAGACAGTAAGAAAGGTCAGTCTTCTTGTACTTAAGTCGGCGTTGTGCCTTTTGTATTTAATTCCGATGCAATTTCTGTGTTTCATCGTCAATAAGAAGGTATAAGGGATACAGAAAACCTGAAATGAAGCATCGGAATCTATAACTAGTGTCACACGAATGTTTCTAAACATAGACAGTAGGAAGAGTTAGTCTACATGTACTTAAGTCGGCATTGTGCATTTTGTATTTAACTCCGATGCAACTTCTGTGTTTCATTGTCAATACGAAAGTCAGAGGGATACAGTATACCTGAAGCGAGGCATCGCAATCTATAACTAGTGTCACAGGAATGGTTCAAAACATAGTCAGTAAGAAGAGTCAGTCTTCTTGTAGTTAAGTCGGCATTGTGCCTTTTGTATTTAATTCCGATGCAATTTCTGTGTTTCATCATCAATAAGAAGGTCCAAGGGATACAGTAAAACTGAAGTGAAGCATCGGAATCTATAACTAGTCTCACAGGAATGGTTAAAAACATAGACAGTAAGAAAAGTCAGTCTTCTTGTACTTAAGTCGGCATTGTGCTTTTTTTGGATTTAATTCCGATGCAATTTCTGTGTTTCATCGTCAATAAGAAGGTCCAAGGGATACAGTAAACCTGAAGTGAAGCATCGGAATCTGTAACTATCGTCACAGGAATGGTTCAAAGCATAGTCAGTATGAAGAGTCAGTCTTCTTGTACTTAAGTCGGCATTGTGCCTTTTGTATTTAATTCAGATGCATTTTCTGTGTTTCATCGTTAATAAGAAGGTCAGGGAGATACAGTAAACCTGAAGTGAAGCATCGGAATCTATAACTAGTGTCACAGGAATGGTTCTAAGCATAGACAGTAAGTAAGGTCAGTCTTCTTGTACTTAAGTCGGCGTTGTGCCTTTTGTATTTAATTCCGATGCAATTTCTGTGTTTCATCATCAATAAGAAGGTCCAAGGGATACAGTAAACCTGAAGTGAAGCATCGGAATCTATAACTAGTGTCACAGGAATTGTTCAAAACATAGACAGTAAGAAAAGTCAGACTTCTTGTACCTTCGTCGGCATTATGCCCCTTTCAATTTATTTCCGACGCAATTACTGTGTTTCATCGTCAATAAGTAGGTCAGAGGGATACAGTAAACCTGAAGTGAAGCGTCGGAAGCTCTAACTAGTGTCACAGGAATGGTTCAAAACATCGTTAGTAAGAAGAGTCAGTCTTGTAGTAGTTACGTCGGCATTGTGCCTTTTGTGTTTAATTCCGATGCAATATCTGTGTTTCATCGTCAATAAGAAGGTCCAAGGGATACAGTAATCCTGAAGTGAAGCATCGGAATCAATAACCAGTGTCACAGGAATGGTTCAAAACATAGTCAGTAAGAAGAGTCAGTCTTCTTGTACTTAAGTCGGCATTGTGCTTTTTTTTGGATTTAATTCCGATGCAATTTCTGTGTTTCATCGTCAATAAGAAGGTCCAAGGGATACAGTAAACCTGAAGTGAAGCATCGGAATCTGTAACTATCGTCACAGGAATGGTTCAAAACATAGTCAGTATGAAGAGGCAGTCTTCTTGTACTTAAGTCGGCATGGTGCCTTTTGTATTTAATTCAGATGCAATATCTGTGTTTCATCGTTAATAAGAAGGTCAGGGAGATACAGTAAACCTGAAGTGAAGCATCGGAATCTATAACTAGTGTCACAGGAATGGTTCAAATCATAGACAGTAAGAAGAGTCAGTCTTCTTGTACTTAAGTCGGCATTGTGCCTTTTGTATTTAATTCCGATGCAATATCTGTGTTTCATCGCCAATAAGAAGGTCCAAGGGACACAGTAAAAATGAAGTGAAGCATCGGAATCCAAAACTAGTGTCACAATAATGGTTCAAACCAGTCAGTATGAAGAGTCAGTCTTCTAGTACTTAAGTCAGCATTGTGCCTTTTGTATTTAATTCCGATGCAATTTCTGTGTTTCATCGTCAATAAGAAGGTCAGAGGGATACAGTAAACCTGAAGTGTAGCATCGGAATCAATAACTAGTGTCACAGGAATGGTTCAAAGCAAAGACAGTAGGAAGTGTCAGTCTTCTTGTACATAAGTCGGCATTGTGCCTTTTGTATTTAATTCCGATGCAATTTCTGTGGTTCTTCGTTAATATGAAGGTCCAAGGGATACAGCAAACCTGAAGTGAAGCATCGGAATCTATAACTAGTTTCACAGGAATGGTTCTAAGCATAGACAGTAAGAAAGGTCAGTCTTCTTGTACTTAAGTCGGCGTTGTGCCTTTTGTATTTAATTCCGATGCAATTTCTGTGTTTCATCGTCAATAAGAAGGTATAAGGGATACAGAAAACCTGAAATGAAGCATCGGAATCTATAACTAGTGTCACAGGAATGTTTCTAAACATAGACAGTAGGAAGAGTTAGTCTACATGTACTTAAGTCGGCATTGTGTATTTTGTATTTAACTCCGATGCAATTTCTGTGTTTCATCGTCAATAAGAAAGTCAGAGGGATACAGTATACCTGAAGTGAGGGATCGCAATCTATTACTAGTGTCACAGGAATGGTCCAAAACATAGTCAGTAAGAAGAATCAGTCTTCTTGTAGTTAAGTCGGCATTGTGCCTTTTGTATTTCATTCCGATGCAATATCTGTGTTTCATCATCAATAAGAAGGTCCAAGGGATACAGTAAACCTGAAGTGAAGCATCGGAATCTGTAACTGGTGTCACAGGAATGGTTCAAAACATAGACAGTAAGAAAAGTCAGACTTCTTGTACCTTAGCCGGCATTATGCCCTTTTCAATTTATTTCCGACGCAATTACTGTGTTTCATCGTCAATAAGAAGGTCAGAGGGATACAGTAAACCTGAAGTGAAGCGTCGGAAGCTCTAACTAGTGTCACAGGAATGGTTCAAATCATCGTTAGTAAGAAGAGTCAGTCTTCTTGTACTTAAGTCGGCATTGTGCCTTTTGTATTTAATTCCGATGCAATATCTGTGTTTCATCGTCAATAGGAAGGTCCAAGGGATACAGTAAACCTGATGTGAAGCATCGGAATCTGTAACTAGCGTCGCAGGAATGGTTCAAAACATTGTCATTAGGGAGAGTCAGTCTTCTTGTACTTAAGTCGGTATTGTGCCTTTTGTATTTAATTCCGATGCAATTTCTGTGTTTCATCGTCAATAAGAAGGTCCAAGGGATACAGTTCACTTGAAGTGAAGCATCGGAATCTATAACTAGTGTCACAGGAATGGTTCAAATCATAGACAGTAAGAAGGGTCAGTCTGCTTGTACTTAAGTCAGCATTGTGCCTTTTCTATTTAATTCCGATGCAATTTCTGTGATTCATCGTCAATAAGAAAGTCAGATGTATACGGTAAACCTGAAGTGAAGCATCGGAATCTATAACTAGTGTCACAGGAATGGTTCAAAACAGTCAGTAAAAAGAGTCAGTCTTCTTGTACTTTTGTCGGCAATGTGCATTTTGTATTTAATTCCGATGCTATTTCTGTGTTTCATCGTCAATAGGAAGGTCCAAGGGATACAGTAAATCTGAAGTGAAGCATCGGAATCTATAACTAGTGACACAGGAATGGTTCAAAGCATAGACAGTAAGAAGAGTCAGTCTTCTTGTACTTAAGTCGGCATTGTGCCTTTTGTATTTAACTCCGATGCACTATCTGTGTTTCATCTTCAACAAGAAGGTCAGAGGGATACAGTAAACCTGAAGTGAAGCATCGGAATCTTTAACTAGTGTCACAGGAATGGTTCAAAGCATACTCAGTAAGAAGAGTCAGTCTTCTTGTGCTTAAGTCGGCTTTGTGGCTTTTGTATTTAAATCCGATGCAATTTCTGTTTTTCATCGTCAATAGGAAGGTCCAAGGGATACAGTAAATCTGAAGTGAAGCATCGGAATCTATAACTAGTGTCACAGGAATGGTTCAAGACATAGACAGTAAGAAGAGTCAGTCTTCTTGTACTTAAGTCGGCATTGTGCCTTTTGTATTTAATTCCGATCCAATTTCTGTGTTTCATCGTCAAAAGGAAGGTCAGAGGGATACAGTAATCCAGAAGTGAAGCATCGAAATCTATAACTAGTGTCACAGGAATGGTTCAAAACATAGACAGTAGGAAGAGTCAGTATTCTTGTACTTAAGTCGGCATTGTGCCTTTTGTATTTAACTCCGATGCACTGTCTGTGTTTCATCTTCAATTAGAAGTCAGAGGGATACAGTAAACCTGAAGTAAAGCATCGGAATCTTTAACTAGTGTCACAGGAATGGTTCAAAGCATAGTCAGTAAGAAGAGTCAGTCTTCATGTGCTTAAGTCGGCTTTGTGGCTTTTGTATTTAATTCCGATGCAATTTCTGTGTTTCATCGTCAATAAGAAAGTCAGAGGGATACAGTATACCTGAAGTGAGGCATCGCAATCTATATCTAGTGTCACAGGAATGGTTCAAAACATAGTCAGTAAGAAGAGTCAGTCTTCTTGTAGTTAGGTCGGCATTGTGCCTTTTGTATTTAATTCCGATGCAATTTCTGTGTTTCATCATCAATAAGAAGGTTCAAGGGATACAGTAAACCTGAAGTGAAGCATCGGAATCTATAACTAGTGTCACAGGAATGGGTCAAAACATAGACAGTAAGAAAAGTCAGACTTCTTGTACCTAAGTCGGCATTATGGTCTTTTCAATGTATTTCCGACGCAAATACTGTGTTTCATCGTCAATAAGAAGGTCAGAGGGATACAGTAAACCTGAAGTGAAGCATCGGAAGCTCTAACTAGTGTCACAGGAATGGTTCTAAGCATAGACAGTAGGAAGAGTTAGTCTACATGTACTTAAGTCGGCAGTGTGCATTTTGTATTTAACTCCGATGCAATTTCTGTGTTTCAACGTCAATAAGAAAGTTAGAGGGATACAGTATACCTGAAGTGAGGCATCGCAATCTATAACTAGTGTCACAGGAATGGTTCAAAACATAGTCAGTAAGGAGAGTCAGTCTTCTTGTAGTTAAGTCGGCATTGTGCCTTTTGTATTTAATTCCGATGCAATTTCTGTGTTTCATCGTCAATAAGAAGGTCCAAGGGATACAGTTCACCTGAAGTGAAGCATCGGAATCTATAACTAGTGTCACAGGAATGGTTCAAATAATAGACAGTAAGAAGGGTCAGTCTTCTTGTACTTAAGTCGGCATTGTGCCTTTTCTATATAATTCCGATGCAATTTCTGTGATTCATCGTCAATAAGAAGGTCAGATGGATACAGTAAACCTGAATTGAAGCATCGGAATCTATAACTAGTGTCACAGGAATGGTTCAAAACAGTCAGTAAGAAGAGTCAGTCTTCTTGTACTTATGTCGGCAATGTGCATTTTGTATTTAATTCCGATGCAATTTCTGTGTTTCATCGTCAATAGGAAGGTCCAAGGGATACAGTAAATCTGAAGTGAAGCATCGGAATCTATAACTAGTGTCACAGGAATGGTTCAAAGCATAGACAGTAAGAAGAGTCAGTCTTCTTGTACTTAAGTCGGCATCGTGCCTTTTGTATTTAATTCCGATGCAATATCTGTGTTTCATCGCCAATAAGAAGGTCCAAGGGATACAGTAAAAATGAAGTGAAGCAACGGAATCCATAACTAGTGTCACAGGAATGGTTCAAAACAGTCAGTATGATGAGTCAGTCTTCTAGTACTTAAGTCAGCATTGTGCATTTTGCATTTAATTCCGATGCAATTTCTGTGTTTCATCGTCAATAAGAATGTCAGAGGGATACAGTAAACCTGAAGTGTAGCATCGGAATCAATAACTAGTGTCACAGGAATAGTTCAAAGCAAAGACAGTAGGAAGTGTCAGTCTTCTTGTACATAAGTCGGCATTGTGCCATTTGTATTTAATTCCGATGCAATTTCTGTAGTTCATCGTCAATAAGAAGGTCCAAGGGATACAGCAAACCTGAAGTGAAGCATCGGAATCTATAACTAGTTTCACAGGAATGGTTCTAAGCATAGACAGTAAGAAAGGTCAGTCTTCTTGTACTTAAGTCGGTGTTGTGCCTTTTGTATTTAATTCCGATGCAATTTCTGTGTTTCATCGTCAATAAGAAGGTATAAGGGATACAGAAAACCTGAAATGAAGCATCGGAATCTATAACTAGTGTCACAGGAATGTTTCTAAACATAGACAGTAGGAAGAGTTAGTCTACATGTACTTAAGTCGGCATTGTGCATTTTGTATTTAACTCCGATGCAATTTCTGTGTTTCATCGTCAATAAGAAAGTCAGAGGGATACAGTATACCTGAAGTGAGGCATCGCAATCTATAACTAGTGTCACAGGAATGGTTCAAAACATAGTCAGTAAGAAGAGTCAGTCTTCTTGTAGTTAAGTCGGCATTGTGCCTTTTGTATTTAATTCCGATGCAATTTCTGTGTTTCATCATCAATAAGAAGGTCCAAGGGATACAGTAAACCTGAAGTGAAGCATCGGAATCTATAACTAGTGTCACAGGAATGGTTCAAAACATAGACAGTAAGAAAAGTCAGACTTCTTGTACCTTCGTCGGCATTATGCCCTTTTCAATTTATTTCCGACGCAATTACTGTGTTTCATCGTCAATAAGAAGGTAAGAGGGATACAGTAAACCTGAAGTGAAGCGTCGGAAGCTCTAACTAGTGTCACAGGAATGGTTCAAAACATCGTTAGTAAGAAGAGTCAGTCTTGTAGTACTTACGTCGGCATTGTGCCTTTTGTGTTTAATTCCGATGCAATATCTGTGTTTTATCGTCAATAAGAAGGTCCAAGGGATACAGTAAACCTGAAGTGAAGCATCGGAATCCATAACCAGTGTCACAGGAATGGTTCAAAACATAGTCAGTAAGAAGAGTCAGTCTTCTTGTACTTCAGTCGGCATTGTGCTTTTTTTGGATTTAATTCCGATGCAATTTCTGTGTTTCATCGTCAATAAGAAGGTCCAAGGGATACAGTAAACCTGACGTGAAGCATCGGAATCTGTAACTATCGTCACAGGAATGGTTCAAAGCATAGTCAGTATGAAGAGTCAGTCTTCTTGTACTTAAGTCGGCATGGTGCATTTTGTATTTAATTCAGATGCAATATCTGTGTTTCATCGTTAATAAGAAGGTCAGGGAGATACAGTAAACCTGAAGTGAAGCTTCGGAATCTATAACTAGTCTCACAGGAATGGTCAAATCATAGACAGTAAGAAGAGTCATTCTTCTTGTACTTAAGGCGGCATTGTGCCTTTTGTATTTAATTCCGATGCAATATCTGTGTTTCATCGCCAATACGAAGGTCCAAGGGATACAGTAAAAATGAAGTGAAGCATCGGAAGCTCTAACTAGTGGCACAGGAATGGTTCTAAACATAGACACTAGGAAGAGTTAGTCTACATGTACTCAAGTCGGCATTGTGCATTTTATATTTAACTCCGATGCAATTTCTGTGTTTCATCGTCAATAAGAAAGTCAGAGGGATACAGTATACCTGAAGTGAGGCATCGCAATCTATAACTAGTGTCACAGGAATGGTTCAAAACATAGTCAGTAAGAAGAGTCAGTCTTCTTGTAGTTAAGTCGGCATTGTGCCTTTTGTATTTAATTCCGATGCAATTTCTGTGTTTCATCGTCAATAAGAAGGTCCAAGGGATACAGTTCACCTGAAGTGAAGCATCGGAATCTATAACTAGTGTCACAGGAATGGTTCAAATAATAGACAGTAAGAAGGGTCAGTCTTCTTGTTCTTTAGTCGGCATTGTGTCTTTTCTATATAATTCCGATGCAATTTCTGTGATTCATCGTCAATAAGAAGGTCAGATGGATACAGTAAACCTGAATTGAAGCATCGGAATCTATAACTAGTGTCACAGGAATGGTTCAAAACAGTCAGTAAGAAGAGTCAGTCTTCTTGTACTTATGTCGGCAATGTGCATTTTGTATTTAATTCCGATGCAATTTCTGTGTTTCATCGTCAATAGGAAGGTCCAAGGGATACAGTAAATCTGAAGTGAAGCATCGGAATCTATAACTAGTGTCACAGGAATGGTTCAAAGCATAGACAGTAAGAAGAGTCAGTCTTCTTGTACTTAAGTCGGCATCGTGCCTTTTGTATTTAATTCCGATGCAATATCTGTGTTTCATCGCCAATAAGAAGGTCCAAGGGATACAGTAAAAATGAAGTGAAGCATCGGAATCCATAACTAGTGTCACAGGAATGGTTCAAAACAGTCAGTATGATGAGTCAGTCTTCTAGTACTTAAGTTAGCATTGTGCCTTTTGTATTTAATTCCGATGCAATTTCTGTGTTCCATCGTCAATAAGAAGGTCAGAGGGATACAGTAAACCTGAAGTGTAGCATCGGAATCAATAACTAGTGTCACAGGAATGGTTCAAAGCAAAGACAGTAGGAAGTGTCAGTCTTCTTGTACATAAGTCGGCATTGTGCCTTTTGTATTTAATTCCGATGCAATTTCTGTGTTTCATCGTCAATAAGAAGGTATAAGGGATACAGAAAACCTGAAATGAAGCATCGGAATCTATAACTAGTGTCACAGGAATGTTTCTAAACATAGACAGTAGGAAGAGTTAGTCTACATGTACTTAAGTCGGCATTGTGCATTTTGTATTTAACTCCGATGCAATTTCTGTGTTTCATCGTCAATAAGAAAGTCAGAGGGATACAGTATACCTGAAGTGAGGCATCGCAATCTATAACTAGTGTCACAGGAATGGTTCAAAACATAGTCAGTAAGGAGAGTCAGTCTTCTTGTAGTTAAGTCGGCATTGTGCCTTTTGTATTTAATTCCGATGCAATTTCTGTGTTTCATCATCAATAAGAAGATCCAAGGGATACAGTAAACCTGAAGTGAAGCATCGGAATCTATAACTAGTGTCACAGGAATGGTTCAAAACATAGACAGTAAGAAAAGTCAGACTTCTTGTACCTTCGTCGGCTTTATGCCCTTTTCAATTTATTTCCGACGCAATTACTGTGTTTCATCGTCAATAAGAAGGTCAGAGGGATACAGTAAACCTGAAGTGAAGCGTCGGAAGCTCTAACTAGTGTCACAGAAATGGTTCAAACATCGTTAGTAAGAAGAGTCAGTCTCCTTGTACTTAAGTCGGCATTGTGCCTTTTGTATTTAATTCCGATGCAAAAACTGTGTTTCATCGTCAATAGGAAGGTCCAAGGGATACAGTAAACCTGATGTGAAGCATCGGAATCTGTAACTAGCGTCGCAGGAATGGTTCAAAACATTGTCAGTAGGAAGAGTCAGTCTTCTTGTACTTAAATCGGTATTGTGCCTTTTGAATTTAATTCCGATGCAATTTCTGTTTTTCATCGTCAATAAGAAGGTCCAAGGGATACAGTTCACTTGAAGTGAAGCATCGGAATCTATAACTAGTGTCACAGGAATCTTTCAAATCATAGACAGTAAGAAGGGTCAGTCTTCTTGTACTTAAGTCGGCATTGTGCCTTTTCTATTTAATTCCGATGCAATTTCTGTGATTCATCGTCAATAAGAAGGTCAGATGTATACAGTAAACCTGAAGTTAAGCAACGGAATCTATAACTAGTGTCACAGGAACGGTTCAAAACAGTCAGTAAAAAGAGTCAGTCTTCTTGTACTTTTGTCGGCAATGTGCATTTTGTATTTAATTCCGATGCAATTTCTGTGTTTCATCGTCAATAGGAAGGTCCAAGGGATACAGTAAATCTGAAGTGAAGCATCGGAATCTATAACTAGTGACACTGGAATGGTTCAAAGCATAGACAGTAAGAAGAGTCAGTCTTCTTGTACTTAAGTCGGCATTGTGCCTTTTGTATTTAACTCCGATGCACTATCTGTGTTTCATCTTCAATAAGAAGGTCAGAGGGATACAGTAAACCTGAAGTGAAGCATCGGAATCTTTAACTAGTGTCACAGGAATGGTTCAAAGCATACTCAGTAAGAAGAGTCAGTCTTCTTGTGCTTAAGTCGGCTTTGTGGCTTTTGTATTTAAATCCGATGCAATTTCTGTTTTTCATCGTCAATAGGAAGGTCCAAGGGATACAGTAAATTTGAAGTGAAGCATCAGAATCTATAACTAGTGTCACAGGAATGGTTCAAAACATAGACAGTAAGAAGAGTCAGTCTTCTTGTACTTAAGTCGGCATTGTGCCTTTTGTATTTAATTCCGATCCAATTTCTGTGTTTCATCGTCAAAAGGAAGGTCAGAGGGATACAGTAATCCAGAAGTGAAGCATCGAAATCTATAACTAGTGTCACAGGAATGGTTCAAAACATAGACAGTAGGAAGAGTCAGTATTCTTGTACTTAAGTCGGCATTGTGCCTTTTGCATTTAACTCCGATGCACTGTCTGTGTTTCATCATCAATTAGAAGTCAGAGGGATACAGCATACCTGAAGTGAGGCATCGCAATCTATAACTAGTGTCACAGGAATGGTTCAAAACATAGTCAGTAAGAAGAGTCAGTCTTCTTGTAGTTAGGTCGGCATTGTGCCTTTTGTATTTAATTCCGATGCAATTTCTGTGTTTCATCATCAATAAGAAGGTTCAAGGGATACAGTAAACCTGAAGTGAAGCATCGGAATCTATAACTAGTGTCACAGGAATGGGTCAAAACATAGACAGTAAGAAAGGTCAGACTTCTTGTACCTAAGTCGGCATTATGGTCTTTTCAATTTATTTCCGACGCAAATACTGTGTTTCATCGTCAATAAGAAGGTCAGAGGGATACAGTAAACCTGAAGTGAAGCATCGGAAGCTCTAACTAGTGTCACAGGAATGGTTTTAAACATAGACAGTAGGAAGAGTTAGTCTACATGTACTTAAGTCGGCATTGTGCATTTTGTATTTAACTCCGATGCAATTTCTGTGTTTCATCGTCAATAAGAAAGTCAGAGGGATACAGTATACCTGAAGTGAGGCATCGCAATCTATAACTAGTGTCACAGGAATGGTTCAAAACATAGTCAGTAAGAAGAGTCACTCTTCTTGTAGTTAAGTCGGCATTGTGCCTTTTGTATTTAATTCCGATGCAATTTCTGTGTTTCATCGTCAATAAGAAGGTCCAAGGGATACAGTTCACCTGAAGTGAAGCATCGGAATCTATAACTAGTGTCACAGGAATGGTTCAAATAATAGACAGTAAGAAGGGTCAGTCTTCTTGTACTTAAGTCGGCATTGTGCCTTTTCTATTTAATTCCGTTGCAATTTCTGTGATTCATCGTCAATAAGAAGGTCAGATGGATACTGTAAACCTGAATTGAAGCATCGGAATCTATAACTAGTGTCACAGGAATGGTCCAAAGCAGTCAGTAAGAAGAGTCAGTCTTCTTGTACTTATGTCGGCAATGTGCATTCTGTATTTAATTCCGATGCAATTTCTGTGTTTCATCGTCAATAGGAAGGTCCAAGGGATACAGTAAATCTGAAGTGAAGCATCGGAATCTATAACTAGTGTCACAGGAATGGTTCAAAGCATAGACAGTAAGAACAGTCAGTCTTCTTGTACTTAAGTCGGCATTGTGCCTTTTGTATTTACCTCTGATCCAATTTCTGTGTTTCATCGTCAAAAAGAAGGTCAGAGGTATACAGTAATCCAGAAGTGAAGCATCGAAATCTATAACTAGTGTCACAGGAATGGTTCAAAACATAGACAGTAGGAAGAGTCAGTCTTCTTGTACTTAAGTCGGCATCGTGCCTTTTGTATTTAACACCGATGCAGTATCTGTGTTTCATCTTCAATAAGAAGGTCAGAGGGATACAGTAAACCTGAAGTGAAGCATCGGAATCTTTAACTAGTGTCACAGGAATGGTTCAAAGCATACTCAGTAAGAAGAGTCAGTCTTCTTCTGCTTAAGTCGGCTTTGTGGCTTTCGTATTTATATCCGATGCAATTTCTGTTTTTCATCGTCAATAAGAAGGACCGAGGGATACAGTAAATCTGAAGTGAAGCATCGGAATCTATAACTAGTGTCACAGGAATGGTTCAAAACATAGACAGTAAGAAGAGTCAGTATTCTTGTACTTATGTCGGCATTGTGCCTTTTGTATTTAATTCCGATCCAAATTCTGTGTTTCATCGTCAAAAAGAAGGTCAGAGGGATACAGTAATCCAGAAGTGAAGCATCGAATTCTAAACTAGTGTCACAGGAATGGTTCAAAACATAGACAGTAGGAAGAGTCACTCTTCTTGTACTTAAGTCGGCATTGTGCCTTTTGTATTTAACTCCGATGCACTTTCTGTGTTTCATCTTCAATTAGACGGTCAGAGGGATACAGTAAACCTGAAGTGAAGCATCGGAATCTTTAACAAGTGTCACAGGAATGGTTCAAAGCATAGACAGTAAGAAGAGTCAGTCTTCTTGTGCTTAAGTCGGCTTTGTGGCTTATGTATTTAATTCCGATGCAATGTCTGTGTTTCATCGTCAATACGAAAGTCAGAGGGATACAGTATACCTGAAGTGAGGCATCGCAATCTATAACTAGTGTCACAGGAATGGTTCAAAACATAGTCAGTAAGAAGAGTCAGTCTTCTTGTAGTTAAGTCGGCATTGTGCCTTTTGTATTTAATTCCGATGCAATTTCTGTGTTTCATCATCAATAAGAAGGTCCAAGGGATACAGTAAACCTGAAGTGAAGCATCGGAATCTATAACTAGTGTCACAGGAATGGTTCAAAACATAGACAGTAAGAAAAGTCAGACTTCTTGTACCTAAGTCGGCATTATGCCCTTTTCAATTTATTTCCGACGCAAATACTGTGTTTCAACGTCAATAAGAAGGTCCGAGGGATACAGTAAACCTGAAGTGAAGCATCGGAAGCTCTAACTAGTGTCACAGGAATGGTTCTAAACATAGACAGTAGGAAGAGTTAGTCTACATGTACTTAAGTCGGCATTGTGCATTTTGTATTTAACTCCGATGCAATTTCTGTGTTTCATCGTCAATAAGAAAGTCAGAGGGATACAGTATACCTGAAGAGAGGCATCGCAATCTATAACTAGTGTCACAGGAATGGTTCAAAACATAGTCAGTAAGAAGAGTCAGTCTTCTTGTAGTTAAGTCGGCATTGTGCCTTTTGTATTTAATTCCGATGCAATTTCTGTGTTTCATCATCAATAAGAAGGTCCAAGGGATACAGTAAACCTGAAGTGAAGCATCGGAATCTATAACTAGTGTCACAGGAATGGTTCAAAACATAGTCAGTAAGAAGAGTCAGTCTTCTTGTGCTTAAGTCGGCTTTGTGTCTTATGTATTTAATTCCGATGCAATGTCTGTGTTTCATCGTCAATACGAAAGTCAGAGGGATACAGTATACCTGAAGTGAGGCATCGCAATCTATAACTAGTGTCACAGGAATGGTTCAAAACATAGTCAGTAAGAAGAGTCAGTCTTCTTGTAGTTAAGTCGGCATTGTGCCTTTTGTATTTAATTCCGATGCAATTTCTGTGTTTCATCATCAATAAGAAGGTCCAAGGGATACAGTAAACCTGAAGTGAAGCATCGGAATCTATAACTAGTGTCACAGGAATGGTTCAAAACTTAGACAGTAAGAAAAGTCAGACTTCTTGTACCTAAGTCGGCAATATGCCCTTTTCAATTTATTTCCGACGCAAATACTGTGTTTCATCGTCAATAAGAAGGTCCAAGGGATACAGTAAACCTGAAGTGAAGCATCGGAATCTATAACTAGTGTCACAGGAATGGTTCAAAACATAGACAGTAAGAAGAGTCAGTCTTCTTGTAGTTAAGTCGGCATTGTGGCTTTTGTATTTAATTCCGATGCAATATCTGTGTTTCATCGTCAGTAGGAAGGTCCAAGGGATACAGTAAACCTGATGTGAAGCATCGGAATCTGTAACTAGCGTCGCAGGAATGGTTCAAAACATTGTCAGTAAGAAGAGTCACTCTTTTTGTACTTAAGTCGGCATTGTGCCTTTTGTATTTAATTCCGATGCATTTCTGTGTTTCATCGTCAATAAGAAGGTCCAAGGGATACAGTTCACCTGAAGTGAAGCATCGGAATCTATAACTAGTGTCACAGGAATGGTTTAAATCAGAGACAGTAAGAAGGGTCAGTCTTCTTGTACTTAAGTCGGCATTGTGCCTTTTCTATTTAATTCCGATGCAATTTCTGTGATTCATCGTTAATAAGAAGGTCAGATGGATACAGTAAACCTGAAGTGAAGCATCGGAATCTATAACTAGTGTCACAGGAATGGTTGAAAACAGTCGGTAAGAAGAGTCAGTCTTCTTGTACTTATGTCGGCAATGTGCATTTTGTATTTAAATCCGATGCACTATCTGTGTTTCATCTTCAATAAGAAGGTCAGAGGGAAACAGTAAACCTGAAGTGAAGCATCGGAATCTTTAACTAGAGTCACAGGAATGGTTCAAAGCATACTCAGTAAGAAGAGTCAGTCTTCTTGTGCTTAAGTCGGCTTGTTGGCTTTTGTATTTAAATCCGATGCAATTTCTGTTTTTCATCGTCAATAGGAAGGTCCAAGGGATACAGTAAATCTGAAGTGAAGCATCGGAATCTATAACTAGTGTCACAGGAATGGTTCAAAACATAGACAGTAAGAAGAGTCAGTCTTCTTGTACTTAAGTCGGCATTGTGCCTTTTGTATTTAATTCCGATCCAATTTCTGTGTTTCATCGTCAAAAAGAAGGTCAGAGGGATACAGTAATCCAGAAGTGAAGCATCGAAATCTATAACTAGTGTCACAGGAATGGTTCAAAACATAGACCGTAGGAAGAGTCAGTCTTCTTGTACTTAAGTCGGCATTGTGCCTTTGGTATTTAACTCCGATGCACTATCTGTGTTTCATCTTCAATTAGAAGGTCAGAGGGATACAGTAAACCTGAAGTGAAGCATCGGAATCTTTAACTAGTGTCACAGGAATGGTTCAAAGCATAGTCAGTAAGAAGAGTCAGTCTTCTGTTGCTTAAGTCGGCTTTGTGGCTTTTGTATTTAATTCCGATGCAATTTCTGTGTTTCATCATCAATAAGAAGGTCCAAGGGATACAGTAAACCTGAAGTGAAGCATCGGAATCTATAACTAGTGTCACAGGAATGGTTCAAAACTTAGACAGTAAGAAAAGTCAGACTTCTTGTACCTAAGTCGGCAATATGCCCTTTTCAATTTATTTCCGACGCAAATACTGTGTTTCATCGTCAATAAGAAGGTCCAAGGGATACAGTAAACCTGAAGTGAAGCATCGGAATCTATAACTAGTGTCACAGGAATGGTTCAAAACATAGACAGTAAGAAGAGTCAGTCTTCTTGTAGTTAAGTCGGCATTGTGGCTTTTGTATTTAATTCCGATGCAATATCTGTGTTTCATCGTCAGTAGGAAGGTCCAAGGGATACAGTAAACCTGATGTGAAGCATCGGAATCTGTAACTAGCGTCGCAGGAATGGTTCAAAACATTGTCAGTAAGAAGAGTCAGTCTTCTTGTGCTTAAGTCGGCTTTGTGGCTTATGTATTTAATTCCGATGCAATGTCTGTGTTTCATCGTCAATACGAAAGTCAGAGGGATACAGTATACCTGAAGTGAGGCATCGCAATCTATAACTAGTGTCACAGGAATGGTTCAAAACATAGTCAGTAAGAAGAGTCAGTCTTCTTGTAGTTAAGTCGGCATTGTGCCTTTTGTATTTAATTCCGATGCAATTTCTGTGTTTCATCATCAATAAGAAGGTCCAAGGGATACAGTAAACCTGAAGTGAAGCATCGGAATCTATAACTAGTGTCACAGGAATGGTTCAAAACTTAGACAGTAAGAAAAGTCAGACTTCTTGTACCTAAGTCGGCAATATGCCCTTTTCAATTTATTTCCGACGCAAATACTGTGTTTCATCGTCAATAAGAAGGTCCAAGGGATACAGTAAACCTGAAGTGAAGCATCGGAATCTATAACTAGTGTCACAGGAATGGTTCAAAACATAGACAGTAAGAAGAGTCAGTCTTCTTGTAGTTAAGTCGGCATTGTGGCTTTTGTATTTAATTCCGATGCAATATCTGTGTTTCATCGTCAGTAGGAAGGTCCAAGGGATACAGTAAACCTGATGTGAAGCATCGGAATCTGTAACTAGCGTCGCAGGAATGGTTCAAAACATTGTCAGTAAGAAGAGTCACTCTTTTTGTACTTAAGTCGGCATTGTGCCTTTTGTATTTAATTCCGATGCATTTCTGTGTTTCATCGTCAATAAGAAGGTCCAAGGGATACAGTTCACCTGAAGTGAAGCATCGGAATCTATAACTAGTGTCACAGGAATGGTTTAAATCAGAGACAGTAAGAAGGGTCAGTCTTCTTGTACTTAAGTCGGCATTGTGCCTTTTCTATTTAATTCCGATGCAATTTCTGTGATTCATCGTTAATAAGAAGGTCAGATGGATACAGTAAACCTGAAGTGAAGCATCGGAATCTATAACTAGTGTCACAGGAATGGTTGAAAACAGTCGGTAAGAAGAGTCAGTCTTCTTGTACTTATGTCGGCAATGTGCATTTTGTATTTAAATCCGATGCACTATCTGTGTTTCATCTTCAATAAGAAGGTCAGAGGGAAACAGTAAACCTGAAGTGAAGCATCGGAATCTTTAACTAGAGTCACAGGAATGGTTCAAAGCATACTCAGTAAGAAGAGTCAGTCTTCTTGTGCTTAAGTCGGCTTGTTGGCTTTTGTATTTAAATCCGATGCAATTTCTGTTTTTCATCGTCAATAGGAAGGTCCAAGGGATACAGTAAATCTGAAGTGAAGCATCGGAATCTATAACTAGTGTCACAGGAATGGTTCAAAACATAGACAGTAAGAAGAGTCAGTCTTCTTGTACTTAAGTCGGCATTGTGCCTTTTGTATTTAATTCCGTTCCAATTTCTGTGTTTCATCGTCAAAAAGAAGGTCAGAGGGATACAGTAATCCAGAAGTGAAGCATCGAAATCTATAACTAGTGTCACAGGAATGGTTCAAAACATAGACCGTAGGAAGAGTCAGTCTTCTTGTACTTAAGTCGGCATTGTGCCTTTGGTATTTAACTCCGATGCACTATCTGTGTTTCATCTTCAATTAGAAGGTCAGAGGGATACAGTAAACCTGAAGTGAAGCATCGGAATCTTTAACTAGTGTCACAGGAATGGTTCAAAGCATAGTCAGTAAGAAGAGTCAGTCTTCTGTTGCTTAAGTCGGCTTTGTGGCTTTTGTATTTAATTCCGATGCAATTTCTGTGTTTCATCGTCAATAAGAAAGTCAGAGGGATACAGTATACCTGAAGTGAGGCATCGCAATCTATAACTAGTGTCACAGGAATGGTTCAAAACATAGTCAGTAAGATGACTCAGTCTTCTTGTAGTTAAGTCGGCATTGTGCCTTTTGTATTTAATTCCGATGCAATTTCTGTGTTTCATCATCAATAAGAAGGTCCAATGGATACAGTAAACCTGAAGTGAAGCATCGGAATCTATAACTAGTGTCACAGGAATGGTTCAAAACATAGACAGTAAGAAAAGTCAGACTTCTTGTACCTAAGTCGGCATTATGCCCTTTTCAATTTATTTCCGACGCAATTACTGTGTTTCATCGTCAATAAGAAGGTCAGAGGGATACAGTAAACCTGAAGTGAAGCATCGGAAGCTCTAACTAGTGTCACAGGAATGGTTCAAAACATCGTTAGTAAGAAGAGTCAGTCTTCTTGTACTTATGTCGGCATTGTGCCTTTTGTATTTAATTCCGATGCAATTTCTGTGTTTCTTCGTCAATAAGAAGGTCGAAGGGATACAGTTCACTTGAAGTGAAGCATCGGAATCTATAACTAGTGTCACAGGAATGGTTCAAATCATAGACAGTAAGAAAGGTCATTCTTCTTGTACTTAAGTCGGCATTGTGCCTTTTCTATTTAATTCCGATGCAATTGCTGTGATTCATCGTCAATAAGAAGGTCCGATGGATACAGTAAACCTGAAGTGAAGCATCGGAATCTATAACTAGTGTCACAGGAATGGTTGAAAACAGTCAGTAAGAAGAGTCAGTCTCCTTGTACTTATGTCGGCAATGTGCATTTTGTATTTAATTCCGATGCAATTTCTGTGTTTCATCGTCAATAGGAAGGTCCAAGGGATACAGTAAATCTGAAGTGAAGCAACGGAATCTATAACTAGTGTCACAGGAATGGTTCAAAACATAGACAGTAGGAAGAGTCAGTCTTCTTGTACTTACGTCGGCATTGTGCCTTTTGTATTATATTCCGATCCAATTTCTGTGTTTCATCGTCAAAAAGAAGGTCAGAGGGATACAGTAATCCAGAAGTGAATCATCGAAATCTATAACTAGTGTCACAGGAATGGTTCAAAACATAGACAGTAGGAAGAGTCAGTCTTCTTGTACTTAAGTCGGCATTGTGCCTTTTGTATTTAACTCCGATGCACTATCTGTGTTTCATCGTCAATAAGAAGGTCAGAGGGATACAGTAAACCTGAAGTGAAGCATCGGAATCTTTAACTAGTGTCACAGGAATCGTTCAAAGCATAGTCAGTAAGAAGAGTTAGTCTTCTTGTGCTTAAGTCGGCTTTGTGGCTTTTGTATTTAATTCCGATGCAATTTCTGTTTTTCATCGTCAATAAGAAGGTCTAAGGGATACAGTAAACCTGAAGTGAAGCATCGGAATCTATAACTAGTGTCACAGGAATGGTTCAAAACAAAGGCAGTTAGAAGAGTCAGTCTTCTTGTACCTAAGTCGGCATTGTGCAGTTCTCAATTTAATTCCGATGAAGTTACAGTGTTTCATCGTCCATAATAAGGTCAGAGGAATATAGTAAACCTGAATTGAAGCATCGGAATCTCTAACTAGTGTCACAGGAATGGTTCAAAACATAGTCCGTAAGAAGAGTCAGTCTTCTAGTACTGACGTCTGCATTGTGCATTTTGTGTTTAATTCCGATGCAATATCTGTGTTTCATCGTCAATAAGAAGGTCCAAGGGATGCAGTAAACCTGAAGTGAAGCATCGGAATCTATAACTAGTGTCACAGGAATGGTTCAAAACATAGTCAGTAAGAAGAGTCAGTCTTCTTGTACGTAAGTCGGCATTGTGCTTTTTTTGGATTTAATTCCGATGCAATTTCTGTGTTTCATCGTCAATAAGAAGGTCCAAGGGATACAGTAAACCTGAAGTGAAGCATCGGAATCTGTAACTATCGTCACAAGAATGGTTCAAAGCATAGTCAGTATGAAAAGTCAGTCTTCTTGTACTTAAGTCGGCAATGTGCCTTTTGTACTTAATTCAGATGCAATATCTGAGTTTCATCGTTAATAAGAAGGTAAGAGAGATACAGTAAACCTGAAGTGAAGCATCGGAATCTATAACTAGTGTCACAGGAACGGTTCAAATCATTGACAGTAAGAAGAGTCAGTCTTCTTAAACTTAAGTCGACATTGTGCCTTTTTCCGATACAATATCTGTGTTTCTTCGCCAATAAGAAGGTTCAAGGGATACAGTAAACCTGAAGTGAATCATCGGAATCTGTAACTTGCGTCACAGGAATGGTTTAAACATTGTCAGTAAGAAGAGTCAGTCTTCTTGTACTTAAGTCGGCATTGTGCCTTTTCTATTTAATTCCGATGCAATCTCTGTGTTTCATCGTCAATAAGAAGGTCCAAGGGATACAGTAAACCTGAAGTGAAGCATCGGAATCTATAACTAGTGTCACAGGAATGGTTCAAAACATAGACAGTAAGAAGAGTCAGTCTTCTTGTACTTAAGTCGGCATTGTCCCTTTTGTATTTAATTCCGATCCAATTTCTGTGTTTCATCGTCACAAAGCAGGTCAGAGTGATACAGTAATCGAGAAGTGAAGCATCGAAATCTATAACTAGTGTCACAGAAATGGTTCAAAACATAGACAGTAGGAAGAGTCAGTCTTCTTGTACTTAAGTCGGCATTGTGCCTTTTGTATTTAACCCCGATGCACTATCTGTGTTTCATCTTCAATAAGAAGGTCAGAGGGATACAGTTAACCTGAAGTGAAGCATCGGAATCTTTAACTAGTGTCACAGGAATGGTTCAAAGCATAGTCAGTAAGAAGAGTCAGTCATCTTGTGCTTAATTCGGCTTTGTGGCTTTTGTATTTAATTCCGATGCAATTTCTGTTTTTCATCGTCAATAAGAAGGTCCAAGGGATATAGTAAACCTGAAGTGAAGCATCGGAATCTGTAACTAGTGTCACATGAATGGTTCAAAACAAAAACAGTAAGAAGACTCAGTCTTCTTGTACTTAAGTCAGCATTGTGCCCTTTTCAATTTAATTCCCATGAAATTACTGTGTTTCATCGTCAATAATTAGGTAAGAGGAATATAGTAAACCAGACGTGAGGCATCGGAATCTCTAACTAGTGTCACAGGAAAGGTTCAAACATAGTCAGTAAGAAGAGTCAGCCTTCTAGTACTTACGTCGGCATTGTGCCCTTTGTGTTTAATTCCGATGCAATATCTGTGTTTCATCGTCAATTAGAAGGTCCAGGGGATACAGTAAACCTAAAGTGAAGCATCGGAATCTATAACTAGTGTCACAGGAATGGTTCAAAACATAGTCAGTAAGAAGAGTCAGTCTTCTTGTACTTAAGTCGGCATTGTGCTTCTTTTGGATTTAATTCCTATGCAATTTCTGTGTTTCATCGTCAATAAGAAGGTCCAAGGGATACAGTAAACCTGAAGTGAAGCATCGGAATCTGTAACTATCGTCACAGGAATGGTTCAAAACATAGTCAGTGTGAAGAGTCAGTCTTCTTGTACTTAAGTCGGCATTGTGCCTTTTGTATTTAATTCTGTTGCAAAATCTGTGTTTCACCGTCAATAAGAAGGTCCAAGGGATACAGTAAACCTGAAGTGAATCATCAGAATCTGTAACTTGCGTCACAGGCATTTTTCAAACATTGTCAGTAAGAAGAGTCAGTCTTCTTGTACTTAAGTCGGCATTGTGCCTTTTGTATTAGATTGCGACGCAATTTCTGTGTTTCATCGTCAATAAGAAGGTCCAAGGGATACAGTAAACCTGAAGTGAAGCATCGGAATCTATAAGTAGTGTCACAGGAATGGTTCAAAACATAGACAGTAGGAAGAGTCAGTCTTCTTGTACTTAAATCGGCATTGTGCCATTTCTATTTAATTCCGATGCAATTTCTGTGTTGCATCGTCAATAAGCAGGTCAGAGGGATACAGTAATCCAGAAGTGAAGCATCGAAATCTATGACTAGTGTCACAGGAATGGTTCAAAGCATAGACAGTAGGAAGAGTCAGTCTTCTTGTACTTAAGTCGGCATTGTGCCTTTTGTATTTAACTCCCATGCACTATCTGTGTTTCATCTTCAATAAGAAGGTCAGAGGGATACAGTAAACCTGAAGTGAAGCATCGGAATCTTTAACTAGTGTCACAGGAATGGTTCAAAGCATACTCAGTAAGAAGAGTCAGTCTTCTTGTGCTTAAGTCGGCTTTGTGGCTTTTGTATTTAAATCCGATGCAATTTCAGTTTTTCATCGTCAATAGGAAGGTCGAAGGGATACAGTAAATATGAAGTGAAGCATCGGAATCTATAACTAGTGTCACAGGAATGTTTCAAAACATAGACAGTAAGAAGAGTCTGTCTTCTTGTACTTAAGTCGGCATTTTGCCTTTTGTACTTAATTCCGATGCAATTTCTGTGTTTCATCGTCAATACGAAGGTCCGAGGGATACAGTAGTCCAGAAGTGAAGCATCGAAATCTATAACTAGTGTCACTGGAATGGTTCAAAACATAGACAGTAGGAAGAGTCAGTCTTCTTGTGCTTAAGTCGGCTTTGTGGCTTTTGTATTTAATTCCGATGCAATTTCTGTTTTTCATCGTCAATAAGAAGGTCCAAGGGATACAGTAAACCTGAAGTGAAGCATCGGAATCTATAACTAGTGTCACAGGACTGGTTCAAAACAAAGGCAGTTAGAAGAGTCAGTCTTCTTGTACCTAAGTCGGCATTGTGCCCTTCTCAATTTAATTCCGATGAAATTACTGTGTTTCATCGTCAATAATAAGGTCAGAGGAATATAGTAAACCTGAATTGAAGCATCGGAATCTCTAACTAGTGTCACAGGAATGGTTCAAAACATAGTCCGTAAGAAGAGTCAGTCTTCTAGTACTTACGTCTGCATTGTGCATTTTGTGTTTAATTCAGATGCAATATCTGTGTTTCATCGTCAATAAGAAGGTCCAAGGGATTCAGTAAATCTGAAGTGAAGCATCGGAATCTATAACTAGTGTCACAGGAATGGTTCAAAACTTAGTCAGTAAGAAGAGTCAGTCTTCTTGTACGTAAGTCGGCATTGTGCTTTTTTTGGATTTAATTCCGATGCAATTTCTGTGTTTCATCGTCAATAAGAAAGTCCAAGGGATACAGTAAACCTGAAGTGAAGCATCGGAATCTGTAACTATCGTCACAAGAATGGTTCAAAGCATAGTCAGTATGAAGAGTCAGTCTTCTTGTACTTAAGTCGGCATTGTGGCTTTTGTATTTAATTCAGATGCAAAATCTGTGTTTCATCGTTAATAAGAAGGTCAGAGAGATACAGCAAACCTGAAGTGAAGCATCGGAATCTATAACTAGTGTCACAGGAATGGTTCAAATCATTGACAGTAAGAAGAGTCAGTCTTCTTAAACTTAAGTCGGCATTGTTCCTTTTTCCGATGCAATATCTGTGTTTCTTCGCCAATAAGAAGGTCCAAGGGATACAGTAAACCTGAAGTGAATCATCGGTATCTGTAACTTGCGTCACAGGAATGGTTTAAACATTGTCAGTAAGAAGAGTCAGTCTTCTTGTACTTGAGTCGGTATTGTGCCTTTTCTATTTAATTCCGATGCAATTTCTGTGTTTCATCGTCAATAAGAACGTCCAAGGGATACAGCAAACCTGAAGTGATACATCGGAATCTATAACTAGTGTCACAGGAATGTTTCAAAACATAGACAGTAGGAAGAGTCAGTCTACTTGTACTTAAGTCGGCATTGTGTCTTTTGTATTAAATTTCGATGCAATTTCTGTGTTTCATCGTCAATAAGAAGGTCAAATGGATACAGTAAACCTGAAGTGAAGCATCGGAATCTGTAACTAGTGTCACAGGAATGGTTCAAAACATAGACAGTAGGAAGAGTCAGTCTTCTTGTACTTAAGTCGGCATTGTGCCTTTTGTATTTAACTCCGATGCACTATCTGTGTTTCATCTTCAATAACAAGGTCAGAGGGATACAGTTAACCTGAAGTGAAGCATCGGAATCTTTAACTAGTGTCACAGGAATGGTTCAAAGCATAGTCAGTAAGAAGAGACAGTATTCTTGTGCTTAAGTCGGCTTTGTGGCTTTTGTATTTAATTCCGATGCAATTTCTGTTTTTCATCGTCAATAAGAAGGTCCAAGGGATACAGTAAACCTGAAGTGAAGCATCGGAATCTATAACTAGTGTCACAGGACCGGTACAAAACAAAGGCAGTTAGAAGAGTCAGTCTTCTTGTACCTAAGTCGGCATTGTGCCCTTCTCAATTTAATTCCGATGAAATTACTGTGTTTCATCGTCAATAATAAGGTCAGAGGAATATAGTAAACCTGAATTGAAGCATCGGAATCTCTAACTAGTGTCACAGGAATGGTTCAAAACATAGTCCGTAAGAAGAGTCAGTCTTCTAGTACTTACGTCTGCATTGTGCATTTTGTGTTTAATTCAGATGCAATATCTGTGTTTCATCGTCAATAAGAAGGTCCAAGGGATTCAGTAAATCTGAAGTGAAGCATCGGAATCTATAACTAGTGTCACAGGAATGGTTCAAAACATAGTCAGTAAGAAGAGTCAGTCTTCTTGTACGTAAGTCGGCATTGTGCTTTTTTTGGATTTAATTCCGATGCAATTTCTGTGTTTCATCGTCAATAAGAAAGTCCAAGGGATACAGTAAACCTGAAGTGAAGCATCGGAATCTGTAACTATCGTCACAAGAATGGTTCAAAGCATAGTCAGTATGAAGAGTCAGTCTTCTTGTACTTAAGTCGGCATTGTGCCTTTTGTATTTAATTCAGATGCAAAATCTGTGTTTCATCGTTCATAAGAAGGTCAGAGAGATACAGTAAACCTGAAGTGAAGCATCGGAACCTATAACTAGTGTCACAGGAATGGTTCAAACAAAGGCAGTTAGAAGAGTCAGTCTTCTTGTACCTAAGTCGGCATTGTGCCCTTCTCAATTTAATTCCGATGAAATTACTGTGTTTCATCGTCAATAATAAGGTCAGACGAATATAGTAAACCTGAATTGAAGCATCGGAATCTCTAACTAGTGTCGCAGGAATGGTTCAAAACATAGTCCGTAAGAAGAGTCAGTCTTCTAGTACTTTCGTCTGCATTGTGCATTTTGTGTTTAATTCAGATGCAATATCTGTGTTTCATCGTCAATAAGAAGGTCCAAGGGATTCAGTAAATCTGAAGTGAAGCATCGGATTCTATAACTAGTGTCACAGGAATGGTTCAAAACATAGACAGTAGGAAGAGTCAGTCTTCTTGTACTTAAATCTGCATTGTGCCATTTCTATTTCATTCCGATGCAATTTCTGTGTTGCATCGTCAATAAGCAGGTCAGAGGGATACAGTAATCCAGAAGTGAAGCATCGAAATCTATGACTAGTGTCACAGGAATGGTTCAAAACATAGACAGTAGGAAGAGTCAGTCTTCTTGAACTTAAGTCGGCATTGTGCCTTTTGTATTTAACTCCCATGCACTATCTGTGTTTCATCTTCAATAAGAAGGTCAGAGGGATACAGTAAACCTGAAGTGAAGCATCGGAATCTTTAACTAGTGTCACAGGAATGGTTCAAAGCATACTCAGTAAGAAGAGTCAGTCCTCTTGTGCTTAAGTCGGCTTTGTGGCTTTTGTATTTAAATCCGATGCAATTTCTATTTTTCATCGTCAATAATAAGGTCCAAGGGATACAGTAAATATGAAGTGAAGCATCGGAATCTATAACTAGTGTCACATGAATGGTTCAAAACATAGACAGTAAGAAGGGTCTGTCTTCTTGTACTTAAGTCGGCATTTTGCCTTTTGTATTTAATTCCGATGCAATTTCTGTGTTTCATCGTCAATACGAAGGTCCGAGGGATACAGTAATCCAGAAGTGAAGCATCGAAATCTATAACTAGTGTCACAGGAATGGTTCAAACATAGACAGTAGGAAGAGTCAGTCCTCTTGTACTTAAGTCGGCATTGTGCCTTTTGTGTTTAACTCCGATGCACTATCTGTGTTTCATCTTCAATAAGAAGGTCAGAGGGATACAGTAAACCTGAAGTGAAGCATCGGAATCTTTAACTAGTGTCACAGGAATGGTTCAAAGCATAGTCAGTAAGAAGAGTCAGTCTTCTTGTGCTTAAGTCGGCTATGTGGCTTTTGTATTTAATTCCGATGCAATTTCTGTTTTTCATCGTCAATAAGAAGGTCCAAGGGATACAGTAAACCTGAAGTGAAGCATCGGAATCTATAACTGGTGTCACAGGACTGGTTCAAAACAAAGGCAGTTAGAAGAGTCAGTCTTCTTGTACCTAAGTCGGCCTTGTGCCCTTCTCTATTTAATTCCGATGAAATTACTGTGTTTCATCGTCAATAATAAGGTCAGAGGAATATAGTAAACCTGAATTGAAGCATCGGAATCTCTAACTAGTGTCACAGGAATGGTTCAAAACATAGTCCGTAAGAAGAGTCAGTCTTCTAGTACTTACGTCTGCATTGTGCATTTTGTGTTTAATTCAGATGCAATATCTGTGTTTCATCGTCAATAAGAAGGTCCAAGGGATTCAGTAAATCTGAAGTGAAGCATCGGAATCTATAACTAGTGTCACAGGAATGGTTCAAAACATAGTCAGTAAGAAGAGTCAGTCTTCTTGTACGTAAGTCGGCATTGTGCTTTTTTTGGATTTAATTCCGATGCAATTTCTGTGTTTCATCGTCAATAAGAAAGTCCAAGGGATACAGTAAACCTGAAGTGAAGCATCGGAATCTGTAACTATCGTCACAAGAATGGTTCAAAGCATAGTCAGTATGAAGAGTCAGTCTTCTTGTACTTAAGTCGGCATTGTGCCTTTTGTATTTAATTCAGATGCAAAATCTGTGTTTCATCCTTAATAAGAAGGTCAGAGAGATACAGTAAACCTGAAGTGAAGCATCGGAATCTATAACTAGTGTCACAGGAATGGTTCAAATCATTGACAGTAAGAAGAGTCAGTCTTCTTAAACTTAAGTCGGCATTGTTCCTTTTTCCGATGCAATATCTGTGTTTCTTCGCCAATAAGAAGGTCCAAGGGATACAGTAAACCTGAAGTGAATCATCGGTATCTGTAACTTGCGTCACAGGAATGGTTTAAACATTGTCAGTAAGAAGAGTCAGTCTACTTGTACTTGAGTCGGCATTGTGCCTTTTCTATTTAATTCCGATGCAATTTCTGTGTTTCATCGTCAATAAGAACGTCCAAGGGATACAGCAAACCTGAAGTGAAGCATCGGAATCTATAACTAGTGTCACAGGAATGTTTCAAACATAGACAGTAGGAAGAGTCAGTCTACTTGTACTTAAGTCGGCGTTGTGTCTTTTGTATTAAATTTCGATGCAATTTCTGTGTTTCATCGTCAATAAGAAGGTCAAATGGATACAGTAAACCTGAAGTGAAGCATCGGAATCTGTAACTAGTGTCACAGAAATGGTTCAAAACATAGACAGTAGGAAGAGTCAGTCTTCTTGTACTTAAGTCGGCATTGTGCCTTTTGTATTTAATTCCGATGCAATTTCTGTGTTTCATCGTCAATAGGAAGGTCCAAGGGATACAGTAAATCTGAAGTGAAGCATCGGAATCTATAACTAGTGTCACAGGAATGGTTCAAAACATAGACTGTAAGAAGAGTCAGTCTTCTTGTACTTAAGTCGGCATTCTGCCTTTTGTATTTAATTGCGATCCAATTTCTGTGTTTCATCGTCACATAGAAGGTCAGAGTGATACAGTAATCCAGAAGTGAAGCATCGAAATCTATAACTAGTGTCACAGGAATGGTTCAAAGCATAGTCAGTAAGAAGAGTCAGTCTTCTAGTACTTACGTCGGCATTGTGCCCTTTGTGTTTAATTCCGATGCAATATCTGTGTTTCATCGTCAATAAGAAGGTCCAAGGGATACAGTAACACTGAAGTGAAGCATCGGAATCTATAACTAGTGTTACAGGAATGGTTCAAAACATAGTCAGTAAGAAGAGTCAGTCATCTTGTACTTAAGTCGGCATTGTGCTTTTTTTGGGTTTAATTCCTATGCAATATCTGTGTTTCATCGTCAATAAGAAGGTCCAAGGGATACAGTAAACCTGAAGTGAAGCATCGGAATCTGTAACTATCGTCACAGGAATGGTTCAAAACATAGTCAGAATGAAGAGTCAGTCTTCTTGTACTTAAGTCGGCATTGTGCTTTTTGTATTTAATTCCGATGCAATATCTGTGTTTCATCGTTAATAAGAAGGTCAGAGAGATACAGTAAACCTGAAGTGAAGCGTCGGAATCTATAACTAGTGTCACAGGAATGGTTCAAATCATAGACGGTAAGAAGAGTCAGTCTTCTTGAACTTAAGTCGGCATTGTGCGTTTTGTATTTAATTCTGATGCAAAATCTGTGTTTCATCGACAATAAGAAGGTCCAAGGGATACAGTAAACCTGAAGTGAATCATCAGAATCTGTAACTTGCGTCACAGGCATTTTTCAAACATTGTCCGTAAAAAGAGTCAGTCTTCTTGTGCTTAAGTCGGCATTGTGCCTTTTGTATTAAATTGCGATGCAATTTCTGTGCTTCATCGTCAATAAGAAGGTCCTAGGGATACAGTAAATCTGAAGTGAAGCATCGGAATCTATAACTAGTGTCACAGGAATGGTTCAAAACATAGACAGTAGGAAGAGTCAGTCTTCTTGTACTTAAGTCGGCATTGTGCCTCTTGTATTTAACTCCGATGCACTATCTGTGTTTCATCTTCAATAAGAAGGTCAGAGGGATACAGTAAACCTGAAGTGAAGCATCGGAATCTATAACTAGTGTCACAGGAATGGTTCAAAACATAGACAGTAAGAAGGGTCAGACTTCTTGTACTTAAGTCGGCATTATGCCGTTTTCAATTTAATTCCAAAGCAATTACTCTGATTCGTCGTCAATAAGAAGGACAGAGGGATACAATAAACCTGAAGTGAAGCATCGGAAGCTCTAACTACTGTCACAGGAATGGTTCAAATCATCGTCAGTAAGAAGAGTCAGCCTTGTTGTACTTAAGTCGGCATTGTGCTATTTGTATTTAATTTCGATGCAATATCTGTGTTTCATTGTCAATAAAAGGTCCAAGGGATACAGTAAACCTGAAGTGAAGCATCGGAATCTGTAACTAGCGTCGCACGAATGGTTCAAAACATTGTCAGTAAGAAGAGTCAGTCTTCTTGTACTAAAGTCAGCATTGTGGCTTTTGTATTTAATTCCGATGCAATTTCTGTGTTTCATCGTCAATAATAAGGTCCAAGGGATACAGTAAACCTGAAGTGAAGCATCGGAATCTATAACTAGTGTCACAGGAATGGTTCAAAACATAGACAGTAAGAAGAGTCAGTCTTCTAGTACTTAAGTCGGCATTGTGCCCTTTTCAATTAAATTCCGATGCAATTACTGTGTTTCATCGTCAATACGAAGGTCAGAGGGATACAGTAAACCTGAACTGAAGCATTGGAATCTGTAACTATCGTCACAGGAATAGTTCAAAACATAGTCAGTAAGAAGAGTCAGTCTTCTTGTACTTAAGTCGGCATTGTGCCTTTTGTATTAAATTCCGATGCAATATCTGTGTTTCATCGTCAATAAGAAGGTCAGAGAGATACAGTAAACCTGAAGTGAAGCATCGGAATCTATAACTAGTGTCACAGGAAAGGTTCAAATCATAGACAGTAAGAAGAGACAGTCTTCTTGTACTTAAGTCGGCATTGGGCTATTTGTATTTAATTCCGATGCAATATCTGTGTTTCATCGTCAATAAGAAGGTCCAAGAGATACAGTAAACCTGAAGTGGAGCATCGGAATCTGTAGCTAGCGTCACAGGAGTTGTTCAAAACATACACAGTAGGAAGAATCAGTCTTCTTGTACTTAAGTCGGCATTGTGCCTTTTGTATTTAATTCAGATTCAATTTCTGTGTTTCATCGTCAATAAGAAGGTCAGAGGGATACAGTAAACCTGAAGTGAAGAATCGGAATCTGTAACTAGTGACACAGGATTGGTTCAAAACATAGACAGTAGGAAGAGTCAGTCTACTTGTACTTAAGGTGGCATTGTGCCTTTTCTATTTAATTCCGATGTAATTTCTGCGTTGCATCGTCAATAAGAAGGTCAGAGGGCGACAGTAAACCTGAAGTGAAGCATCGGAATCTGTAACTACGGTCACAGGAATGGTTCAAAACATAGACAGTAAGAAGAATCAGTCTTCTTGTACTTAAGTCGGCATTGTGCCTTTTCTATTTAATTCCGATGCAATTTCTGTGTTCCATCGCATATAAGAGGTTATGAGGGATACAGTAAACCTGAAGTGAAGCATCAGAATCTATAACTAGTGTCACAGGAATGGTTCAAAGCATAGAAAATAGGAAGAGTCAGTCATCCTGTACTTAAGTCGACATTGTGCCTTTTGTATTTAATTCCGATTCCATTTCTGTATTTCATCGTCATTAAGAAGGTCCAAGGGATACCGTAAACCTGAAGTGAAGCATCGGAATCGATAACTAGTGTCACAGGAATGGTTCAAAGCATAGACAGTAAGAAATGTTAGTCTTCTTGTACTTAAGTCGGCATTGTGCCTTTTGTACTTAATTGCGATGCAATCTCTGTGTTTCTTCGTCAATAAGAAGGTCAGAGTTACAGAGTAAACCTGAAGTGAAGAATCGGAATCTATAACTAGTGACACAGGAATGGTTCAAATCATAGACAGTAAGAAGGGTCAGTCTTCTTGTACTTAATTCGGCATTGTGACTTTTCTATTTACTTCCGATGCAATTTCTGGGTTTCATCGTCAATAAGAAGGTCAGATGGATACAGTAAACCTGAAGTGAAGCATCGGAATCTATAACTAGTGTCACAGGAAAGGTTCAAAACAGTCAGTAAGAAGAGTCAGTCTTCTTTCACTTATGTCGGCATTGTGCATTTTGTATTTCATTCCGATGCAATTTCTGTGTTTCATCGTCAATAAGAAGGTAAGGGATACGGTAAATCTGAAGTGAAGCATCGGAATCTATAACTAGTGTCACAGGAATGGTTCAAAACATAGACAGTAAGAAGAGTCAGTCTTCTTGTACTTAAGTCGGCATTGTGCCTTTTGTATTTAATACCGATCCAATTTCTGTGTGTCATCGTCAAAAAGAAGGTCAGAGGGATACAGTAATCCAGAAGTGAAGCTTCGAAATCTATAACTAGTGTCACAGGAATGGTTCAAAACATAGACAGTAGGAAGAGTCAGTCTTCTTGTACTTAAGTCGGCATTGTGCCTCTTGTATTTAACTCCGATGCACTATCTGTGTTTCATCTTCAATAAGAAGGTCAGAGGGATACAGTAAACCTGAAGTGAAGCATCGGAATCTATAACTAGTGTCACAGGAATGGTTCAAAACATAGACAGTAAGAAGAGTCAGACTTCTTGTTCTCAAGTCGGCATTATGCCGTTTTCAATTTATTTCCAAAGCAATTACTCTGAATCGTCGTCAATAAGAAGGACAGAGGGATACAGTAAACCTGAACTGAAGCATCGGAAACTCTAACTAGTGTCACAGGAATGGTTCAAATCATCGTCAGTAAGAAGAGTCAGTCTTCTTGTACTTAAGTCGGCATTGTGCCTTTTGTATTTAATTTCGATGCAATATCTGTGTTTCATTGTCAATAAGAAGGTCCAAGGGATATAGTAAACCTGAAGTGAAGCATCGGAATCTGTATCTAGCGTCGCAGGAATGGTTCAAAACATTGTCAGTAAGAAGAGTCAGTCTTCTTGTACTTAATTTGGCATTGTGCCTTTTCTATTTAATTCCGATGCAATTTCTGTGTTTCTTCGTCAATAAGAAGGTCCCAGGGATACAGTAAACCTGAAGTGAAGCATCGGAATCTATAACTAGTGTCACAGGAATGGTTCAAATCATAGACAGTAATATGGGTCAGTCTGCTTGTACTTAAGTCGGCATTGTGTCTTTTCTATTTACTTCCGATGCAGTTTCTGTGTTTCATCGTCAATAAGAAGGTCCAAGGGATACAGTAAACCTGAAGTGAAGCATCGGAATCTATAACTAGTGTCACAGGACTGGTTCAAAACATAGACAGTAAGAAGAGTCAGTCTTCTTGTACTTAAATCGGCATTTTGCCCTTTTCAATTTAATTCCGATGCAATTACTGTGTTTCATCGTCAATAATAGGGTCAGAGGAATATAGTAAACCTGAAGTGAAGCATCGGAATCTCTAACTAGTGTCACAGGAATGGTTCAAAACATAGTTAGTAAGAAGAGTCAGTCTTCTAGTACTTACGTCAGCATTGTGCCTTTTGTATTTAATTGCGATGCAATATTTGTGTTTCATCGTCAATAATAAGGTCCAAGGGATACAGTAAACCTGAAGTGAAGCATCGGAATCTATAACTAGTGTCACAGGAATGGTTCAAAACATTGTCAGTAAGAAGAGTCAGTCTTCTTGTACTTAAGTCGGCATTGTGGCTTTTGTATCTAATTCCGATGCAATTTCTGTGTTTCATCGTTAATAAGAGGGTCCAAGGGATTCATTAAACCTGAAGTGAAGCGTCGGAATCTATAACTAGTGTCACAGGAATGGTTCAAAACATAGACAGTAAGAAGAGTCAGTCTTCTAGTACTTAAGTCGGCATTATGCCCTTTTCAATTAAATTCCGATGCAATTACTATGTTTCATCGTCAATAAGAAGGTCAGAGGGATACAGTAAACCTGAAGTGAAGCATCGGAATCTGTAACTATCGTCACAGGAATGGTTCAAAACATGGTCAGTAAGAAGAGTCAGTCTTCTTGTACTTAAGTCGGCATTGTGCCTTTTGTATTAAATTCCGATGCAATATCTGTGTTTCATCGTCAATAAGAAGGTCAGAGAGATACAGTAAACCTGAAGTGAAGCATCGGAATCTATAACTAGTGTCACAGGAAAGGTTCAAATCATAGACAGTAAGAAGAGACAGTCTTCTTGTACTTAAGTCGGCATTGGGCTATTTGTATTTAATTCCGATGCAATATCTGTGTATCATCGCCAACAAGAAGGTCCAAGGGATACAGTAAACCTGAAGTGGAGCATCGGAATCTGTAACTAGCGTCACAGGAATTGTTCAAAACATTCACAGTAGGACGAATCAGTCTTCTTGTACTTAAGTCGGCATTGTGCCTTTTCTATTTAATTCCGATGCAATTTCTGTGTTTCATCGTATATAAGAGGGTCAGAGGGATACAGTAAACCTGAAGTGAAGCATCGGAATCTATAACTAGTGTCACAGGAATGGTTCAAAACATAGACAGTAGGAAGAGTCAGACTTCTTGTACTTAAGTCGACATTGTGCCTTTTGTATTTAATTCCGATTCAATTTCTGTGTTTCATCGTCAATAAGAAGGTCTGAGGGATACAGTAAACCTGAAGTGAAGAATCGGAATCTGTAACTAGTGACACAGGAATGGTTCAAAACATAGACAGTAGGAAGACTCAGTCTGCTTGTACTTAAGGTGGCATTGTGCTTTTTCTATTTAATTCCGATGTAATTTCTGCGTTGCAACGTCAATATGAAGGTCAGAGGGATACAGTAAACCTGAAGTGAAGCATCGGAATCTGTAACTACGGTCACAGGAATGGTTCAAAACATTGACAGTAAGAAGAATCAGTCTTCTTGTACTTAAGTCGGCATTGTGCCTTATCTATTTAATTCCGAAGCAATTTCTGTGTTCCATCGCATATAAGAGGTTCAGAGGGATACAGTAAACCTGAAGTGAAGCATCAGAATCTATAACTAGTGTCACAGGAATGGTTCAAAGCATAGACAGTAAGAAAGGTTACTCTTCTTGTACTTAAGTCGGCATTGTGCCTTTTGTACTTAATTGCGATGCAATCTCTGTGTTTCATCGTCAATAAGAAGGTCAGAGTTACAAAGTAAACCTGAAGTGAAGAATCGGAATCTATAAATAGTGTCACAGGAATGGTTCAAAACATAGACAGTAGGAAGAGTCAGTCTTCTTGTACTTAAGTCGGCATTGTGCCTTTGCTACTTAATTCCGATGCCGTTTCGGTGTTTCATCGTCAATAACAATGTTCAAGGGATACAGTAAACCTGAAATGAAGCATCGGAATCTATAACTAAGGTCACAGGAATGTTTCAAAATATAGACAGTAGGAAGAGTCAGTCTACATGTACTTAAGTCGGCGTTGTGCCTTTTGTATTTAATTCCGATGCAATTTCTGTGTTTCATCGTCAATAAGAAGGTCAGAGGGATACAGTAAACCTGAAGTGAAGAACCGGAATCTATAACTAGTGTCACAGGATTGTTTCAAAACATAGTCAGTAAGAAGAGTCAGTCTTCTTGTACTTAAGTCGACTTTGTGGCTTTTGTATTTAATTCCGATGCAATTTCTGTTTTTCATCGTGAATAAGAAGGTGCAAGGGATACAGTAAACCTGAAGTGAAGCATCGGAATCTATAACTAGTGTCACAGGAATGGTTCAAAACATAGACAGTAAGAAGAGCCAGACTTCTTGTACTTAAGTCGGCATTATGCCCTTTTCAAATTAATTCCAAAGCAATTTCTCTGATTCGTCGTCAATAAGAAGGTCCAAGGGATACAGTAAACCTGAAGTGAAGCATCGGAATCTGTAACTAGCGTCGCAGGAATGGTTCAAAATATTGTCAGTAAGAAGAGTCAGTCTTCTTGTACTTAAGTCGGCAGTGTGCCTTTTCTATTTAATTCCGATGCAATTTCTGTGTTTCTTCGTCAATAAGATGGTACCAGGGATACAGTAAACCTGAAGTGAAGCATCGGAATCTATAACTAGTGTCACAGGAATGGTTCAAAGCATAGATAGTAAGAAGAGTCAGTCTTCTTGTACTTAAGTCGGCATTTTGCCCTTTTCAATTTAATTCCGATGCAATTACTGTGTTTCATCGGCAATAATAAGGTCAGAGGAATATAGTAAACCTGAAGTGAAGCATCGGAATCTCTAACTAGTGTCACATTAATTTTTCAAATCAAAGTTATTAAGAAGAGTCAGTGTTCTAGTACTTACGTCGGCATTGTGCCTTTTGTATTTAATTCCGATGCAAAATCTGTGTTTCATCGTCAATAATACGGTCCAAGGGATGCAGTAAACCTGAAGTGAAGCATCGGAATCTATAACTAGTGTCACAGGAATGGTTCAAAACATTGTCAGTAGCCGGCCGAAGTGGCCGTGCGGTTAAAGGCGCTGCAGTCTGGAAACGCAAGACCGCTACGGTCGCAGGTTCGAATCCTGCCTCGGGCATGGATGTTTGTGATGTCCTTAGGTTAGTTAGGTTTAACTAGTTCTAAGTTCTAGGGGACTAATGACCTCAGCAGTTGAGTCCCATAGTGCTCAGAGCCATTTGAACCATAGTCAGTAAGAAGAGTCAGTCTTCGTGTACTTAAGTCGGCATTGTGGCTTTTGTATTTAATTCCGATGCAATTTCTGTGTTTCATCGTCAATAAGAAGGTCAAATGTATACAGTAAACCTGAAGTGAAGCATCGGAATCTATATCTAGTGTCACGGGAATGGTTCAAAACAGACAGTAAGAAGAGTCAGTCTTCCTATACTTAAGTCGGCATTGTGCATTTTGTATTTAATTCCGATGCAATTTCTGTGTTTCATCGTCAATAAGAAGGTCCAAGGGATACATTAAACCTGAAGTGAAGCATCGGAATCTATAGCTAGTGTCACAGGAATGGTTCAAAACATAGACAGTAAGATGAGTCAGTCTACTAGTACTTAAGTCGGCATTGTGCCCTCTTCAATTACATTCCGATGCAATTACTGTGTTTCGTCGTCAATAAGAAGGTCAGAGGGATACTGTAAACCTGAAGTGGAGCATCGGAATCTCTAACTAGTGTCACAGGAATGGTTCAAAACAGACTCAGTAAGAAAAGTCAGTCTTCCTGTACATACGTCGGCATTGTGCCTTTTGTATTTAATTCCGATGCAATATCTGTGTTTCATCGTCAATACGAAGGTCCAAGGGATACAGTAAACCTGAAGTGAAGCATCGGAATCTGTAACTATCGTCACAGGAATGGTTCAAAACATAGTCAGAAAGAAGAGTCAGTCCTCTTGAACTTAAGTCGGCATTGTGCCTTTTGTATTTAATTCCGATGCAATATCTGTGTTTCATCGTCAATAAGAAGGTTAGAGAGATACAGTAAACCTGAAGTGAAGCATCGGAATCTATAACTAGTGTCACAGGAAAGGTTCAAATCATAGACAGTAAGAAGAGACAGTCTTCTTGTACTTAAGTCGGCATTGTGCTATTTGTATTTAATTCCGATGCAATATCTGTGTTTCATCGTCAATAAGAAGGTCCAAGGGTTACAGTAAACCTGAAGTGAAGCATCGGAATCTGTAACTTGCGTCACAGGAATGGTCCAAAACATAGACAGTAGGAAGAGTCAGTCTTCTTGTACTTAAGTCGACATTGTGCCTTTTGTATTTATTTCCGATTAAATTTCTGTGTTTCATCGTCAGTAAGAAGGTCCAAAGGATACAGTAAGAATGAAGTGAAGCATCGGAATCTGTAACTTGCGTCACAGGAATGGTTCAAAATATTGTCAGTAAGAAGAGTCAGTCATCTTGTACTTAAGTCGGCATTGTGCTTTTTCTATTTAATTCCGATGCAATATCTGTGTTTCATCGTCAATAAGAAGGTCCAAGAGATACAGTAAACCTGAAGTGGAGCATCGGAATCTGTAGCTAGCGTCACAGGAATTGTTCAAAACATACACAGTAGGAACAATCAGTCTTCTTGTACTTTAGTCGGCATTGTGCCTTTTGTATTTAATTCAGATTCAATTTCTGTGTTTCATCGTCAATAAGAAGGTCTGAGGGATACAGTAAACCTGAAGTGAAGAATCGGAATCTGTAACTAGTGACACAGGATTGGTTCAAAACATAGACAATAGGAAGAGTCAGTCTACTTGTACTTAAGGTGGCATTGTGCCTTTTCTATTTAATTCCGATGTAATTTCTGCGTTGCATCGTCAATAAGAAGGTCTGAGGGATACAGTAAACCTGAAGTGAAGCATCGGAATCTGTAACTAGTGTCACAGGAATGGTTCAAAACATAGACAGTAAGAAGAATCAGCCTTCTTTTAGTTAAGTCGGCATTGTGCCTTTTCTATTTAATTCCGATGCAATTTCTGTGTTTCATAGTCAATAACAAGGTCCAAGGGATACAGTAAACCTGAAGTGAAGCATCGGAATCTGTAACTATCGTCACAGGAATGGTTCAAAACATAGTCAGTAAGAAGAGTCAGTCTTCTTGTACTTAAGTCGGCATTGTGCCTTTTGTATTTAATTCCGATGCAATATCTGTGTTTCATCGTCAATAAGAAGGTCAGAGAAATACAGTAAACCTGAAGTAAAGCATCGGAATCTATAACTAGTGTCACAGGAATGGTTCAAAACATAGTCAGTAAGGAGAGTCAGTCTTCTTGTACTTAAATCGGCATTGTGCCTTTTGTATTTTAGTCAGATGCAATTTCTGTGTTTCATCGTCAATAAGAAGGTCCAAGGGATACAGTAAACCTGAAGTGAAGCATCGGAATCTTTAACTAGTGGCACAGGAATAGTTCAAAGAATAGTCAGTAAGAAGAGTCAGTCTTCTTGTAGTTAAGTCGGCATTGTGCCTTTTGTATTTAATTCCAAAGCAATTTCTGTGTTTCATCGTCAATAAGAATGTCAGATGGATACAGTAAACCTGAAGTGAAGCTTTGGAATCTATATCTAGTGTCACGGGAATAGTTCAAAACAGTCAGTAAGAAGAGTCAATCTTCCTATACTTAAGTCGGCATTCTGCATTTTGTATTTAATTCCGATGCAATTTCTGTGTTTCATCGTCAATAAGAAGGTCAGATGGATACAGTAAACCTGAAGCGAAGCATCGGAATCTATATCTAGTGTCACGGGAATGGTTCAAAACAGTCAGTAAGAAGAGTCAGTCTTCCTATACTTAAGTCGGCATTGTGCCTTTTGTATTTAATTCCGATGCAATTTCTGTGTTTCATCGTCAATAACAAGGTCCAAAGGATACAGTAAATCTGAAGTGAAGCATCGAAATCTATAACTAGTGTCATAGGAATGGTTCAAAACATAGACAGTAGGAAGAGTCAGTCTTCTTGTACTTAAGTCGGCATTGTGCCTCTTGTATTTAACTCCGATGCACTATCTGTGTTTCATCTTCAATAGGAAGGTCTGGGGGATACAGTAAACCTGAAGTGAAGCATCGGAATCTATAACTAGTGTCACAGGATTCGTTCAAACTTAGTCAGTCAGAAGAGTGAGACTTCTTGTACTTAATTCAGCTTTGTGGCTTTTGTATTTAATTCCGATGCAATATCTGTTTTTCATCGTCAATAAAAAGGTCCAAGGGATACAGTAAACCTGAAGTAAAGCATCGGAATCTATAACTAGTGTCACAAGAATGGTTCAAAATATAGACAGTAAGAAGAGTCAGTCTTCTTGTACTTAAGTCGACATTGTGGGCTTTTCAATTTATTTCCGATGCAATTACTGTGTTTCATCGTCAATAATAGGGTCAGAGGAATATAGTAAACCTGAAGTGAAGCATCGGAATCTCTAACTAGTGTCACAGGAATCGTTCAAAACATAGTTAGTAAGAAGAGTCAGTCTTCTAGTACTTACGTCGGCATTGTGCCTTTTGTATTTAATTCCGATGCAATATTTGTGTTTCATCGTCAATAATAAGGTCCAAGGGATACAGTAAACCTGAAGTGAAGCATCGGAATCTATAACTAGTGTCACAGGAATGGTTCAAAACATAGTCAGTAAGAAGAGTCAGTCTTCTTGTACTAAAGTCTGCATTATGGCTTTTGTATTTAATTCCGATGCAATTTCTGTGTTTCATCGTCAATAAGAAGGTCGGAGGGATACAGTAAACCTGAAGTGAGGCATCGGAATCTATAACTAGTGTCACAGGAATGGTTCAAAACATTGACAGTAGGAAGAGTCAGTCTTCTTGTACGTAAGTCGGCATTGTGCCTTTTGTATTTAATTCCGATGCAATATCTGTGATTCATCGTCAATAAGAAGGTCAGAGAGATACAGTAAACTTGAATTGAACCATCGGAATCTATAACTAGTGTCATGGGAAAGGTTCAAATCATAGATAGTAAGAAGAGACAGTCTTCTTGTACTTAAGTCGGCATTGTGCCATTTGTATTTAATTCCGATGCAACATCTGTGTTTCATCGTCAATAAGAAGGTCCAAGGGTTACAGTAAACCTGAAGTGAAGCATCGGAATCTGTAACTTGCGTCACAGGAATGATTTAAAGCATTGTCAGTAAGAAGAGTCAGTATTCTTGTACTTAAGTCGGCATTGTGCCTTTTCTATTTAATTCCGATGCAATTTATGTGTTTCATCGTCAATAAGAACGTCCAAGGGATACAGTAAACCTGAAGTGAAGCATCGGAACCTATAACTAGTGTCACAGGAATGGTTCAAAACATAGACAGTAGGAAGAGTCAGTTTTCTTGTACTTATGTCGGCATTGTGCCTTTTCGATTTAATTCCGATGCAATTTCTGAGTTGCATCGTCAATAAGAAGGTCAGAGGGATACAGTAACCCTGAAGTGGAGCATCGGAATCTGTAACTAGCGTCACAGGAATTGTTCAAAACATACACATTAGGAAGAATCAGTCTTCTTGTACTTAAGTCGGCATTGTGCCTTTTCTATTTATTTCCGATGCAATTTCTGTGTTTCATCGTATATAAGAGGGTCAGAGGGATACAGTAAACCTGAAGTGAAGCATCGGAATCCATAACTAGTGTCACAGGTATGGTTCAAAACATAGACAGTAGGAAGAGTCAGTCTTTATGTACTTAAGTCGACATTGTGCCTTTTGTATTTAATTCCGATTCAATTTCTGTGTTTCATCGTCAATAAGTAGGTCCAAGGGATACAGTAAAAATGAAGTGAAGCATCGGAATCTGTAACTTGCGTCGCAGGAATGGTTCAAAATATTGTCAGTAAGAAGAGTCAGTCATCATGTTCTTAAGTCGGCATTGTGCTTTTTCTATTTAATTCCGATGCAATTTCTGTGTTGCATCGTCAATAAGAAGGTCTGAGGGATACAGTAAACCTGAAGTGAAGCATCGGAATCTGTAACTAGTGTCACAGGAATGGTTCAAAACATAGACAGTAAGAAGAATCAGCCTTCTTGTAGTTAAGTCGGCATTGTGCCTTTTCTATTTAATTCCGATGCAATTTCTGTGTTTCATAGTCAATAAGAAGGTCCAAGGGATACAGTAAACCTGAAATGAAGCATTGAAATCTGTAACTATCGTCACAGGAATGGTTCAAAACACAGTCAGTAAGAAGAGTCAGTCTTCTTGTACTTAAGTCGGCATTGTGCCTTTTGTATTTAATTCCGATGCAATATCTGTGTTTCATCGTCAATAAGAAGGTCAGAGAAATACAGTAAACCTGAAGTAAAGCATCGGAATCTATAAGTAGTGTCACAGGAATGGTTCAAAACATAGACAGTAGGAAGAGTCAGTCTACTTGTTCATAAGGCGGCATTGTGCCTTTTCTATTCAATTCCGATGTAATTTCTGTGGTGCATCGTCAATAAGAAGGTCAGAGGGATACAGTATACCTGAAGTGAAGCATCGGAATCTGTAACTACGGTCACAGGAATGGTTCAAAACATAGACAGTAAGAAGAATCAGTCTTCTTGTACCTAAGTCGGCATTGTGCCTTTTCTATTTAATTCCGATGCAATTTCTGTGTTCCATCGCATATAAGAGGGTCAGAGGGATACAGTAAACCTGAAGTAAAGCATCAGAATCTATAACTAGTGTCACAGGAATGGTTCAAAACATTGACAGTAGGAAAAGTCAGTCTTCCTGTACTTAAGTCGACACTGTGCCTTTTGTATTTAATTCCGATTCAATTTCTGTGTTTCATCGTCAATAACAAGGTCCAAAGGATACAGTAAATCTGAAGTGAAGCATCGAAATCTATAACTAGTGTCATAGGAATGGTTCAAAACATAGACAGTAGGAAGAGTCAGTCTTCTTGTACTTAAGTCGGCATTGTGCCTCTTGTATTTAACTCCGATGCACTATCTGTGTTTCATCTTCAATAGGAAGGTCTAGGGGATACAGTAAACCTGAAGTGAAGCATCGGAATCTATAACTAGTGTCACAGGATTCGTTCAAAACATAGTCAGTAAGAAGAGTGAGACTTCTTGTACTTAATTCAGCTTTGTGGTTTTGTATTTAATTCCGATGCAATTTCTGTTTTTCATCGTCAATAAAAAGGTCCAAGGGATACAGTAAACCTGAAGTGAAGCATCGGAATCTATAACTAGTGTCACAAGAATGGTTCAAAATATAGACAGTAAGAAGAGTCAGTCTTCTTGTACTTAAGTCGACATTGTGCCCTTTTCAATTTATTTCCGATGCAATTACTGTGCTTCATCGTCAATAATAGGGTCAGAGGAATATAGTAAACCTGAAGTGAAGCATCGGAATCTCTAACTAGTGTCACAGGAATCGTTCAAAACATAGTTAGTAAGAAGAATCAGTCTGCTAGTACTTACGTCGGCATTGTGCCTTTTGTATTTAATTCCGATGCAATATTTGTGTTTCATCGTCAATAATAAGGTCCAAGGGATACAGTAAACCTGAAGTGAAGCATCGGAATCTATAACTAGTGTCACAGGAATGGTTCAAAACATAGTTAGTAAGAAGAGTCAGTCTTCTTGTACTAAAGTCTGCATTATGGCTTTTGTATTTAATTCCGATGCAATTTCTGTGTTTCATCGTCAATAAGAAGGTCAGAGGGATACAGTAAACCTGAAGTGAGGCATCGGAATCTATAACTAGTGTCACAGGAATGGTTCAAAACATTGACAGTAGGAAGAGTCAGTCTTCTTGTACGTAAGTCGGCATTGTGCCTTTTGTATTTAATTCCGATGCAATATCTGTGATTCATCGTCAATAAGAAGGTCAGAGAGATACAGTAAACTTGAATTGAACCATCGGAATCTATAACTAGTGTCTCAGGAAAGGTTCAAATCATAGATAGTAAGAAGAGACAGTCTTCTTGTACTTAAGTCGGCATTGTGCCATTTGTATTTAATTCCGATGCAACTTCTGTGTTTCATCGTCAATAAGAAGGTCCAAGGGTTACAGTAAACCTGAAGTGAAGCATCGGAATCTATAACTAGTGTCACAGGAATGGTTCAAAACATAGACAGTAGGAAGAGTCAGTCTTCTTGTACTTAAGTCGGCATTGTGCCTTTTCTATTCAATTCCGATGTAATTTCTGTGTTGCATCGTCAATAACAAGGTCAGAGGGATACAGTAAACCTGAAGTGAAGCATCGGAATCAGTAACTACGGTCACAGGAATGGTTCAAAACATAGACAGTAAGAAGAATCAGTCTTCTTGTACCTAAGTCGGCATTGTGCATTTTCTATTTAATTCCGATGCAATTTCTGTGTTCCATCGCATATAAGAGGGTCAGAGGGATACAGTAAACCTGAAGTGAAGCATCAGAATCTATAACTAGTGTCACAGGAATGGTTCAAAACATAGACAGTAGGAAAAGTCAGTCTTCCAGTACTTAAGTCGACACTGTGCCTTTTGTATTTAATTCCGATTCAATTTCTGTGTTTCATCGTCATTAAGAAGGTCCAAGGGATACCGTAAACCTGAAGTGAAGCATCGGAATCGATAACTAGTGTCACAGGAATGGTTCAAAGCATAGACAGTAAGAAAGGTTAGTCTGCTTGTACTTAAGTCGGAATTGTGCCTTTTGTATTTAATTGCGATGCAATCTCTGTGCTTCATCGTCAATAAGAAGGTCAGAGGGATAAAGTAAACCTGAAGTAAAGAATCGGAATCTATAAATAGTGTCACAGGAATGGTTCAAAGCATAGACAGTAGGAAGAGTCAGTCTTCTTGTACTTAAGTCGGCATTGTGCCTTTTCTATTTAATTCCGATGCCCTTTCTGTGTTTCATCGTCAATAAGAAGGTCAAAGGGATACAGTAAACCTGAAATGAAGCATCGGAATCTATAAATAAGGTCACAGGAATGTTTCAAAATATAGACAGTATGAAGAGTCAGTCTACATGTACTTAAGTCGGCATTGTGCCTTTTGTATTTAATTCCGATGCAATTTCTGTGTTTCATCGTCAATAAGAAGGTCAGAGGGATACAGTAAACCTGAAGTGAAGCATCGGAATCTATAACTAGTGTCACAGGAATGGTTCAAAACATAGTCAGTAAGAAGAGACAGTCTTCTTGTACTTAAGTCGGCATTGTGGCTTTTGTATCTAATTCCGATGCAATTTCTGTGTTTCATCGTCAATAAGAGGATCCAAGGGATACATTAAACCTGAAGTGAAGCATCGGAATCTATAACTAGTGTCACAGGAATGGTTCAAAACACTGACAGTAGGAAGAGTCAGTCTTCTTGTACTTAAGTTGGTATTGTGCCTTTTCTATTTAATTCCGATGCACTTTCTGTGTTTCATCGTCAATACGAAGATCAGAGGGATACAGTAAACCTGAAGTGAAGCATCGGAATCTATAGCTAGTGTCACAGGAATGGTTCAAAACATAGTCAGTAAGAAGAGACAGTCTTCTTATACTTAAGTCGGCATTGTGGCTTTTGTATCTAATTCCGATGCAATTTCTGTGTTTCATCGTCAATAAGAGGATCCAAGGGATACATTAAACCTGAAGTGAAGCATCGGAATCTATAACTAGTGTCACAGGAATGGTTCAAAACATATACAGTAAGAAGAGTCAGTCTTCTAGTACTTAAGTCGGCATTGTGCCCTTTTCAATTAAATTCCGATGCAATTACTGTGTTTCATCGTCAATAAGAAGGTCAGAGGGATACAGTAACCCTGAAGTGAAGCATCGGAATCTCTAACTAGTGTCACAGGAATGGTTCAAAACAGAGTCAGTAAGAAAAGTCAGTCTTCCTGTACTTACGTCGGCATTGTGCCTTTTGTATTTAATGCCGATGCAATATCTGAGTTTCATCGTCAATAAGACGGTCCAAGGGATACAGTAAACCTGAAGTGAAGCATCGGAATCTGTAACTATCGTCACAGGAATGGTTCAAAACATAGTCAGTAAGAAGAGTCAGTCTTCTTGTACTTAAGTCGCCATTGTGCCTTTTGTATTTAATTCCGATGCAATATCTGTGTTTCATCGTCAACAAGAAGGTCAGAGAGATACAGTAAACCTGTAGTGAAGCATCGGAATCTATAACTAGTGTCACAGGAAAGGTTCAAATCATAGAGAGTAAGAAGAGACAGTCTTCTTGTACTTAAGTCGGCATTGTGCTATTTGTATTTAATTCCGATGCAATATCTGTGTTTCATCGTCAATAGGAAGGTCCAAGGGTTACAGTAAACCTGAAGTGAAGCATCGAAATCTGTAACTTGCGTCACAGGAATGGTTCAAAACATTGTCAGTAAGAAGAGTCAGTCTTCTTGTACTTAAGTCGGCATTGTGCCTTTTCTATTTAATTCCGATGCAATTTTTGTGTTTCATCGTCAATAAGAACGTCCAAGGGATACAGTAAACCTGAAGTGAGGCATCGGAATCTATAACTAGTGTCACAGGAATGGTTCAAAACATAGACAGTAGGAAGAGTCAGTTTTCTTGTACTTAAGGCGCCATTGTGCCTTTTCTATTTAATTCCGATGTAATTTCTGTGTTGCATCGTCAATAAGAAGGGCAGAGGGATACAGTAAACCTGAAGTGAAGCATCGGAATCTGTAACTACGGTCACAGGAATGGTTCAAAACATAGACAGTAAGAAGAATCAGTCTTCTTGTACTTAAGTCGGCATTGTGCATTTTCTATTTAATTCCGATGCAATTTCTGTGTTCCATCGCATATAAGAGGGTCAGAGGGATACAGTAAACCTGAAGTGAAGCATCAGAATCTATAACTAGTCTCGCAGGAATGGTTCAAATCATAGACAGTAGGAAGACTCAGTCTTCCTATACTTAAGTCGACATTGTGCCTTTTGTATTTAATTCCGATTCAATTTCTGTGTATCATCGTCATTAAGAAGGTCCAAGGGATACCGTAAACCTGAAGTGAAGCATCGGGATCGATAACTAGTGTCACAGGAATGGTTCAAAGCATAGACAGTAAGAAAGGTTAGTCTTCTTGTACTTAAGTCGGAATTATGCCTTTTGTATTTAATTGCGAAGCAATCTCTGTGTTTCATCGTCAATAAGAAGGTCAGAGGGATAAAGTAAACCTGAAGTGAAGAATCGGAATCTATAAATAGTGTCACAGGAATGGTTCAAAGCACAGACAGTAGGAAGAGTCAGTCTTCTTGTACTTAAGTCGACATTGTGACTTTTCTATTTAATTCCGATGCCCTTTCTGTGTTTCATCGTCAATAAGACGGTCCAAGGGATACAGTAAACCTGAAATGAAGCATCGGAATCTATAACTAAGGTCACAGGAATGTTTCAAATTATAGACAGTAGGAAGAGTCAGTCTACATGTACTTAAGTCGGCATTGTGCCTTTTGCATTTAATTCCGATGCAATTTCTGAGTTTCATCGTCAATAAGAAGGTCAGAGGGATACCGTAAACCTGAAGTGAAGCATCGGAATCTATAAGTAGTGTAACAGGAATGGTTCAAAACATAGTCAGTAAGGAGAGTCAGTCTTCTTTTACTTAAATCGGCATTGTGCCTTTTGTATTTTATTCAGATGCAATTTCTGTGTTTTATCGTCAATAAGAAGGTCCAAGGGATACAGTAAACCTGAAGTGAAGCATCGGAATCGATAACTAGTGGCACAGGAATGGTTCAAAAAATAGTCAGTAAGAAGAGTCAGTCTTCTTGAAGTTAAGTCGGCATTGTGTCTTTTGTACTTAATTCCGATGCAATTACTGTGTTTCATCGACAATAGGAAGGTCAGAGATATACAGTAAACCTGAAGTGAAGCATCGGAAGCTCTAACTAGTGTCACAGGAATGGTTCAAAAATCGTCAGTAAGAAGAGTCAGTCTTCTTGTACTTAAATCGGCATTGTGCATTTTGTATTTAATTCCGATGCAATATCTGTCTTTCATCGTCAATAAGAAGGTCCAAGGGATCCAGTAAGCCTGAAGTGAAGCATGGGAATCTGTAACTAGCGTCGCAGGAATGGTTCAAAACATAGTCAGAAAGAAGAGTCAGTCTTCTTGTACTTAAGTCGGCATTGTGCCTTTTCTATTTACTTCCGATGCAATTTCTGTGTTTCATCGTCAATAAGTACGTCCAAGGGATACAGTAAACCTGAAGTGAAGCATCGGAATCTATAACTAGTGTCACAGGAATGGTTCAAAGCATAGACAGTAGGAACAGTCAGTCTTCTTGTACTTAAGTCGGCATTGTGCCTTTTCTATTTACTTCCGATGCAATTTCTGTGTTTCATTGTCAATAAGAAGGTCAGAAGGATACAATAAACCTGCAGTGAAGCATCGGAATCTGTAACTACGGTCACAGGAATGGTTCAAATCATAGACAGTAAGAAGAGTCAGTCATCTTGTACTTAAGTCGGCATTGTGCGTTTCCTATTTTATTCCGAGGCAATTTCTGTGTTTCATCGTCAACAAGAAGGTCCAAGGGATACAGTAAAACTGAAGTGATGCATCGGAATCTATATCTAGTGTCACAGGAATGGTTCAAAACATAGACAGTAAGGAGAGTCAGTCTTCTTGTACTTAAGTCGGCATTGTGCCATTTGTATTTAAATCCGATGCAGTTTCTGTGCTTCACCGTCAATAAGAAGGAAAGAGGGAAACAGTAAACCTGAAGTGAAGCATCGGAATCTATAACTAGTGTCACAGGAATGGTCCGAAACAGTCAGTAAGAATAGTCAGTCTTCTTGTACTTAAGTCGGCATTGTGCGTTTTGTATTTAACTCCGAAGCAATTTCTGTGTTTCATCGTCAATAAGAAGGTCACAGGGATACAGTAAACCTGAAGTGTAGCATCGGAATCTATAACTAGTGTCACTGGAATGGTTCAAAGCATAGACAGTAAGAAAGGTCAGTCTTCTTGTACTTAAGTCAGCATTGTGCCTCTTGTATTTAATTCCGATGCAATTTCTGTGTTTCATCGTCAATAAGAAGGTCCAAGGGATACAGTAAACCTGAAATGAAGCGTCGGAATCTATAACTAGTGTCATAGGAATGTTTTAAAACATAAACAGTAGGAAGAGTTAGTCTACATGTACTTAAGTCGGCATTGTGCATTTTGTATTTAATTCCGATGCAATTTCTGTGTTTCATCGTCAATAAGAAGGTCAGAGGGATACAGTATACCTGAAGTGAAGCATCGGAATCTACAACTAGTGTCACAGGAATGGTTCAAAAAATAGTCAGTAAGAAGAGTCAGTCTTCTTGTAGTTAAGTCGGCATTGTGCCTTTTGTATTTAATTCCGATGCAATTTCTGTGTTTCATCGTCACTAAGAAGGTCCAAGGGATACAGTAAACCTGAAATGAAGCGTCAGAATCTATAACTAGTGTCATAGGAATGTTTTAAAACATAGACAGTAGGAAGAGTTAGTCTACATGTACTTAAGTCGGCATTGTGCATTTTGTATTTAATTCCGATGCAATTTCTGTGTTTCATCGTCAATAAGAAGGTCAGAGGGATACAGTATACCAGAAGTGAAGCATCGGAATCTACAACTAGTGTCACAGGAATGGTTCAAAAAATAGTCAGTAAGAAGAGTCAGTCTTCTTGTAGTTAAGTCGGCATTGTGCCTTTTGTATTAAAACCAAGGCAATTTCTGTGTTTCATCGTCAATAAGAAGGTCCAAGGGATACAGTAAACCTGAAGTGAAGCATCGGAATCTATAACTAGTGTCACAGGAATGGTTCAAAACATAGACTGTAAGTAGAGTCGGACTTCTTGTACTTAAGTCGGCATTATGCCCATTTCAATTTAATTCCGATGCAATTACTGTATTTCATCGTCAATAGGAAGGTAAGAGGGATACAGTAAACCTGAAGTGAAGCATCGGACGCTCTAACTAGTGTCACAGGAATGGTTCAAAACATCGTCAGTAAGAAGAGTCAGTCTTCTTGTACTTAAGTCGGCATTGTGCCTTTTCTATTTAATTCCGATGCAATATCTGTTTTTAATCGTCAATAAGAAGGACTAAGGGATACAGTGAACCTGAAGTGAGGCATCGGAATCTATAACTAGTGCCACAGGAATGGTTCAAAACATAGACAGTAGGGAGAGTCAGTCCTCTTGTACTTATGTCTGCTTTGTGCCTTTTCTATTTAATTCCGATGCACTTTCTGTGTTTCATCGTCAATAAGAAGGTCAGAGGGATACAGTAAACCTGAAGTGAAGCATCGGAATCTATAACTAGTGTCACAGGAATGGTTCAAAACATAGACAGTAAGAAGAGTCAGTCTTCTTGTACTTAACTTGGCATTGTGCCCTTTTCAATTTATTTCCGATGCAGTTAATGTGTTTCATCGTCAATAAGAAGTTCAGAGGGATACAGTAAACCTGAAGTGAAGCATCGGAGTCTCTAACTGGTGACACAGGAATGGTTCAAAACATAGACAGAATTAAGAGTCAGTCTTCTTGTACTTAAGTCGGCATTGTGCCTTTTCTATTTAATTCCGATGCAATTTCTGTGTTTCATCGTCAATAAGAAGGTCAGAGGGATACAATAAACCTGAAGTGAAGCATCGGAACCTGTAACTACGGTCACAGGAATGGTTCAAAACATAGACAGTTAGAAGAGTCAGTCATCTTGTACTTAAGTCGGCATTGTGCGTTTTCTATTTAATTCCGAGGCAATTTCTGTGTTGCATCGTCAACAAGAAGGTCCAAGGGATACAGTAAAACTGAAGTGAAGCATCGGAATCTATATCTAGTGTCACAGGAATGGTTCAAAACATAGACAGTAAGGAGAGTCAGTCTTCTAGTACTTAAGTCGGCATTGTGCCACTTGTATTTAAATCCGATGCAATTTCTGTGTTGGATCGTCAAAAAGAAGGTCAGAGGGATACAGTAATCCAGAAGTGAAGCATCGAAAACTATAACTAGTGTTATAGGAGTGGTTCAAAACATAGACAGTAGGAAGAGTCAGTCGTCTTGTACTTAAGTCGGCATTGTGCCTTTTGTATTTAACTCCGATGCACTATCTGTGTTTCATTTCCAATAAGAAGGTTGAGGGATACAGTAAACCTGAAGTGAAGCATCGGAATCTATAACTAGTGTCACAATAATGTTTCAAAACATAGTCAGTAAGAAGAGTCAGTCTTCTTGTACTTAAGTCGGCTTTGTGGCTTTTGTATTTAATTCCGATGCAATTTCTGTGTTTCACCGTCAATAAGAAGGTCAGAGGGATACAGTAAACCTGAAGTGAAGCATCGGAATCTATAACTAGTGTCACAGGAATGGTGCAAACATAGACAGTAAGAAGAGTCAGTCTTCTTGTACTTAAGTCGGCATTGTGCCTCTTTCAATTTAATTCCGATGCAATTTCTGTGTTTCATTGTCAATAATAAGGTCAGAGGGATATAGCAAACCTGAAGTGAAGCATCGGAATCTCTAACTAGTGCCACAGGAATAGCTCAAAACATAGTCAGTAAGAAGAGTCAATCTTATAGTACTTACGTCGGCATTGTGCCTATTGTATTTAATTCCGATGCTATATCTGTGTTTCATCGTCAAAAAGAAGGTCCAAGGGATACAGTAAAAATGAAGTGAAGCATCGGAATCTATAACTAGTGTCACAGGAATGGTTCCAAAGGTAGTCAGTAAGAAGAGTCAGTCTTCTTGTACTTAAGTCTGCATTGTGGCATTTGTATTTAATTCCGATACAATTTCTGTGTTTCATCGTCAATAAGAAGGTCCAAGGGATACAGTAAACCTGAAGTGAGGCATCGGAATCTATAACTAGTGTCACAGGAATGGTTCAAAACATTGACAGTAGGAAGAGTCAGTCTTCTTGTACTTAAGTTGGTATTGTGCCTTTTCTATTTAATTCCGATGCACTTTCTGTGTTTCATCGTCAATACGAAGATCAGAGGGATACAGTAAACCTGAAGTGAAGCATCGGAATCTATAACTAGTGTCACAGGAATGGTTCAAAACATAGTCAGTAAGAAGAGACACTCTTCTTGTACTTAAGTAGGCATTGTGGCTTTTGTATCTAATTCCGATGCAATTTCTGTGTTTCATCGTCAATAAGAGGATCCAAGGGATACATTAAACCTGAAGTGAAGCATCGGAATCTATAACTAGTGTCACAGGAATGGTTCAAAACATATACAGTAAGAAGAGTCAGTCTTCTAGTACTTAAGTCGGCATTGTGCCCTTCTCAATTAAATTCCTTTGCAATTACTGTGTTTCATCGTCAATAAGAAGGTCAGAGGGATACAGTAAACCTGAAGTGAAGCATCGAAATCTATAACTAGTGTCACAGGAAAGGTTCAAATCATAGAGAGTAAGAAGAGACAGTCTTCTTGTACTGAAGTCGGCATTGTGCTATTTGTATTTAATTCCGATGCAATATCTGTGTTTCATCGTCAATAAGAAGGTCAGAGAATTACAGTAAACCTGAAGTAAAGCATCGGAATCTATAAGTAGTGTCACAGGAATGGTTCAAACATAGACAGTAGGAAGAGTCAGTCTACTTGTACTTAAGGCGGCATTGTGCCTTTTCTATTTAATTCCGATGTAATTTCTGTGTTGCATCGTCAATAAGAAGGTCCAAGGGATACAGTAAACCTGAAATGAAGCATTGAAATCTGTAACTATCGTCACAGGAATGGTTCAAACATAGTCAGTAAGAAGAGTCAGTCTACTTGTACTTAAGGCGGCATTGTGCCTTTTGTATTTAATTCCGGTGTAATTTCTGTGTTGCATCGTCAATAAGAAGGTCAGAGGGATACAGTAAACCTGAAGTGAAGCATCGGAATCTGTAACTACGGTCACAGGAATGGTTCAAAACATAGACAGTAAGAAGAATCAGTCTTCTTGTACCTAAGTCGGCATTGTGCCTTTTCTATTTAATTCCGATGCAATTTCTGTGTTTCATCGTCATTAAGAAGGTCCAATTGATACCGTAAACCTGAAGTGAAGCATCGGAATCGATAACCAGTGTCACAGGAATGGTTCAAAGCATAGACAGTAAGAAAGGTTAGTCTTCTTGTACTTAAGTCGGAATTGTGCCTTTTGTATTTAATTGCGATGCAATCTCTGTGCTTCATCGTCAACAAGAAGGTCAGAGGGATAAAGTAAACCTGAAGTAAAGAATCGGAATCTATAAATAGTGTCACAGGAATGGTTCAAAACATAGACAGTAGGAAGAGTCAGTCTTCTTGTACTTAAGTCGGCATTGTGCCTTTTCTATTTAATTCCGATGCCCTTTCTGTGTTTCATCGTCAATAAGAAGGTCCAAGGGATACAGTAAACCTGAAATCAAGCATCGGAATCTATAACTAAGGTCACAGGAATGTTTCAAAATATAGACAGTATGAAGAGTCAGTCTACATGTACTTAAGTCGGCATTGTGCCTTTTGTATTTAATTCCGATGCAATTTCTGTGTTTCATCGTCAATAAGAAGGTCAGAGGGATACAGTAAACCTGAAGTAAGCATCGGAAACTATAACTAGTGTCACAGGAAAGGTTCAAATCATAGAGAGTAAGAAGAGACAGTCTTCTTGTACTTAAGTCGGCATTGTGCTATTTGTATTTAATTCCGATGCAATATCTGTGTTTCAGCGTCAATAAGAGGATCCAAGGGATACATTAAACCTGAAGTGAAGCATCGGAATCTATAACTAGTGTCACAGGAATGGTTCAAAACATATACAGTAAGAAGAGTCAGTCTTCTAGTACTTAAGTCGGCATTGTGCCCTTCTCAGTTAAATTCCGATGCAATTACTGTGTTTCATCGTCAATAAGAAGGTCAGAGGGATACAGTAACCCTGAAGTGAAGCATCGGAATCTCTAACTAGTGTCACAGGAATGGTTCAAAACAGAGTCAGTAAGAAAAGTCAGTCTTCCTGTACTTACTTCGGCATTGTGCCTTTTGTATTTAATGCCGATGCAATATCTGTGTTTCATCGTCAATAAGACGGTCCAAGGGATACAGTAAACCTGAAGTGAAGCATCGGAATCTGTAACTATCGTCACAGGAATGGTTCAAAACATAGTCAGTAAGAAGAGTCAGTCTTCTTGTACTTAAGTCGGCATTGTGCTACTTGTATTTAATTCCGATGCAATATCTGTGTTTCATCGTCAATAAGAAGGTCCAAGGGTTACAGTAAACCTTAAGTGAAGCATCGAAATCTGTAACTTGCGTCACAGGAATGGTTCAAAACATTGTCAGTAAGAAGAGTCAGTCTTCTTGTACTTAAGTCGGCATTGTGCCTTTTCTATTTAATTCCGATGCAATTTTTGTGTTTCATCGTCAATAAGAGCGTCCAAGGGATACAGTAAACCTGAAGTGAAGCATCGGAATCTATAACTAGTGTCACAGGAATGGTTCAAAACATAGACAGTAGGAAGAGTCAGTTTTCTTGTACTTAAGGCGGCATTGTGCCTTTTCTATTTAATTCCGATGTAATTTCTTTGTTGCATCGTCAATAAGAAGGTCAGAGGGATCCAGTAAACCTGAAGTGAAGCATCGGAATCTGTAACTACGGTCACAGGAATGGTTCAAAACATAGACAGTAAGAAGAATCAGTCTTCTTGTACTTAAGTCGACATTGTGCCTTTTGTATTTAATTCCGATTCAATTTCTGTGTTTCATCGTCATTAAGAAGGTCCAAGGGATACCGTAAACCTGAAGTGAAGCATCGGAATCGATAACTAGTGTCACAGGAATGGTTCAAAATATAGACAGCTAGAATAGTCAGTTTTCTTGTACTTAAGTCGGCATTGTGCCTTTTGTAATTAATTCCGATGCAATTTCTGTGTTTCATCGTCAATAAGAAGGTCAGCGGGATACAGTAAACCTGAAGTGATGCATCGGAACCTATAACTAGTGTCACAGTAGTGGTTCAAAACATAGACAGGAAGAAGATTCAGTCCTCTTGCACATAAGTAGGCATTGTGCCTTTTCTATTTAATTCCGATGCAATTTCTGTGTTTCATCGTCAATAAGTACGTCCAAGGGATACAGTAAACCTGAAGTCAAGCATCGGAATCTATAACTAGTGTCACAGGAATGGTTCAAAGCATAGACAGTAGGAAGAGTCAGTCTTCTTGTACTTAAGTCGGCATTGTGCCTTTTCTATTTAATTCCGATGCAATTTCTGTGTTTCATTGTCAATCAGAAGGTCAGAAGGATACAATAAACCTGCAGTGAAGCATCGGAATCTGTAACTACGGTCACAGGAGTGGTTCAAATCATAGACAGTAAGAAGAGTCAGTCATCTTGTACTTAAGTCGGCATTGTGCGTTTCCTATTTTATTCCGAGGCAATTTCTGTGTTCCATGGTCAACAAGAAGGTCCAAGGGATACAGTAAAACTGAAGTGATGCATCGGAATCTATATCTAGAGTCACAGGAATGGTTCAAAACATAGACAGTAAGGAGAGTCAGTCTTCTTGTACTTAAGTCGGCATTGTGCCACTTGTATTTAAATCCGATGCAGTTTCTGTGCTTCACCGTCAATAAGAAGGTCAGAGGGAAACAGTAAACCTGAAGTGAAGCATCGGAATCTATAACTAGTGTCACAGGAATGGTTCGAAACAGTCAGTAAGAATAGTCAGTCTTCTTGTACTTAAGTCGGCATTGTGCGTTTTGTATCTAACTCCGAAGCAATTTCTGTGTTTCATAGTCAATAAGAAGGTCACAGGGATACAGTAAACCTGAAGTGTAGCATCGGAATCTATAACTAGTGTCACTGGATTGGTTCAAAGCATAGACAGTAAGAAAGGTCAGTCTTCTTGTACTTAAGTCAGCATTGTGCCTTTTGTATTTAATTCCGATGCAATTTCTGTGTTTCATCGTCAATAAGAAGGTCCAAGGGATACAGTAAACCTGAAATGAAGCGTCGGAATCTATAACTAGTGTCATAGGAATGTTTCAAAACATAGACAGTAGGAAGAGTTAGTCTACATGTACTTAAGTCAGCATTGTGCATTTTGTATTTAATTCCGATGCAATTTCTGTGTTTCATCGTCAATAAGAAGGTCAGAGGGATACAGTATACCTGAAGTGAAGCATCGAAATCTACAACTAGTGTCACAGGAATGGTTCAAAAAATAGTCAGTAAGAAGAGTCAGTCTTCTTGTAGTTAAGTCGGCATTGTGCCTTTTGTATTTAATTCCAAGGCAATTTCTGTGTTTCATCGTCAATAAGAAGGTCCAAGGGATACAGTAAACCTGAAGTGAAGCATCGGAATCTATAACTAGTGTCACAGGAATGGTTCAAAACATAGACAGTAAGAAGAGTCGGACTTCTTGTACTTAAGTCGGCATTATGCCCTTTTCAATTTAATTCCGATGCAATTACTGTATTTCATCGTCAATAGGAAGGTCAGAGGGATACTGTAAACCTGAAGTGAGGCATCGGAAGCTCTAACTAGTGTCACAGGAATGGTTCAAAACATCGTCAGTAAGAAGAGTCAGTCTTCTTGTACTTAAATCGGCATTGTGCATTATCTATTTAATTCCGATGCAATATCAGTGTTTCATCGTCAATAAGAAGGTCCAAGGGATACAGTAAACCTGAAGTGAAGCATCGGAATCTGTAACTAGCGTTGCAGCAATGGTTCAAAACATTGTCAGTATGAAGAGTCAGTGTTCTTGTACTTAAGTCGGCATTGTGCCTTTTCTGTTTAATTCCGATGCAATTTCTGTGTTTCATCGTCAATAAGAAGGTCCAAGGGATACAGTAAACCAGAAGTGAAGCATCGAAATATATAACTAGTGTCACAGGAATGGTTCAAAACATAGACAGTAAGAAGAGTCGGACTTCTTGTACTTACGTCGGCATTATGCCCTTTTCAATTTAATTCCGATGCAATTACTGTGTTTCATCGTCAATAGGAAGGTCAGAGGGATACAGTAAACCTGAAGTGAAGCATCGGAAGCCCTAACTAGTGTCACAGGAATGGTTCAAAAATCGTCAGTAAGAAGAGTCAGTCTTCTTGTACATAAATCGGCATTGTGCATTTTGTATTTAATTCCGATGCAATATCTGTCTTTCATCGTCAATAAGAAGGTCCAAGGGATCCAGTAAGCCTGAAGTGAAGCATGGGAATCTGTAACTAGCGTCGCAGGAATGGTTCAAAACATAGTCAGAAAGAAGAGTCAGTCTTCTTGTACTTAAGTCACCATTGTGCCTTTTCTATTTAATTCCGATGCAATTTCTGTGTTTCATCGTCAATAAGTACGTCCAAGGGATACAGTAAACCTGAAGTGAAGCATCGGAATCTATAACTAGTGTCACAGGAATGGTTCAAAGCATAGACAGTAGGAAGAGTCAGTCTTCTTGTACTTAAGTCGGCATTGTGCCTTTTCTATTTAATTCCGATGCAATTTCTGTGTTTCATTGTAAATCAGAAGGTCAGAAGGATACAATAAACCTGCAGTGAAGCATCGGAATCTGTAACTACGGTCACAGGAATGGTTCAAATCATAGACAGTAAGAAGAGTCAGTCATCTTGTACTTAAGTCGGCATTGTGCGTTTCCTATTTTATTCCGAGGCAATTTCTGTGTTCCATCGTCAACAAGAAGGTCCAAGGGATACAGTAAAACTGAAGTGATGCATCGGAATCTATATCTAGTGTCACAGGAATGGTTCAAAACATAGACAGTAAGGAGTGTCAGTCTTCTTGTACTTAAGTCGGCATTGTGCCACTTGTATTTAAATCCGATGCAGTTTCTGTGCTTCACCGTCAATAAGAAGGTCAGAGGGAAACAGTAAACATGAAGTGAAGCATCGGAATCTACAACTAGTGTCACAGGAATGGTTCGAAACAGTCAGTAAGAATAGTCAGTCTTCTTGTACTTAAGTCGGCATTGTGCGTTTTGTTTTTAACTCCGAAGCAATGTCTGTGTTTCATAGTCAATAAGAAGGTCACAGGGATACAGTAAACCTGAAGTGTAGCATCGGAATCTATAACTAGTGTCACTGGAATGGTTCAAAGCATAGACAGTAAGAAAGGTCAGTCTTCTTGTACTTAAGTCAGCATTGTGCCCTTTGTACTTAATTCCGATGCAATTTCTGTGTTTCATCGTCAATAAGAAGGTCCAAGGGATACAGTAAACCTGAAGTGAAGCATCGGAATCTATAACTAGTGTCACAGGAATGGTTCGAAACAGTCAGTAAGAATAGTCAGTCTTCTTGTACTTAAGTCGGCATTGTGCATTTTGTATTTAATTCCGATGCAATTTCTGTGTTTCATCGTCAATAAGAAGGTCAGAGGGATACAGTATACCTGAAGTGAAGCATCGGAATCTACAACTAGTGTCACAGGAATGGTTCAAAAAATAGTCAGTAAGAAGAGTCAGTCTTCTTGTAGTTAAGTCGGCATTGTGCCTTTTGTATTTAATTCCAAGGCAATTTCTGTGTTTCATCGTCAATAAGAAGGTCCAAGGGATACAGTAAACCTGAAGTGAAGCATCGGAATCTATAACTAGTGTCACAGGAATGGTTCAAAACATAGACAGTAAGAAGAGTCGGACTTCTTGTACTTAAGTCGGCATTATGCCCTTTTCAATTTAATTCCGATGCAATTACTGTATTTCATCGTCAATAGGAAGGTCAGAGGGATACTGTAAACCTGAAGTGAAGCATCGGAAGCTCTAACTAGTGTCACAGGAATGGTTCAAAACATCGTCAGTAAGAAGAGTCAGTCTTCTTGTACTTAAATCGGCATTGTGCATTATCTATTTAATTCCGATGCAATATCAGTGTTTCATCGTCAATAAGAAGGTCCAAGGGATACAGTAAACCTGAAGTGAAGCATCGGAATCTGTAACTAGCGTTGCAGCAATGGTTCAAAACATTGTCAGTATGAAGAGTCAGTGTTCTTGTACTTAAGTCAGCATTGTGCCTTTTCTGTTTAATTCCGATGCAATTTCTGTGTTTCATCGTCAATAAGAAGGTCCAAAGGATACAGTAAACCTGAAGTGAAGTACCGGAATCTATAACTAAGGTCACAGGAATGTTTCAAAACATAGACAGAAGGAAGAGTCAGTCTACATGTACTTAAGTCGGCATTGTGCCTTTTGCATTTAATTCCGATGCAATTTCTGAGTTTCATCGTCAATAAGAAGGTCAGAGGGATACCGTAAACCTGAAGTGAAGCATCGGAATCTATAAGTAGTGTAACAGGAATGGTTCAAAACATAGTCAGTAAGGAGAGTCAGTCTTCTTGTACTTAAATCGGCATTGTGCCTTTTGTATTTTATTCAGATGCAATTTCTGTGTTTTATCGTCAATAAGAAGGTCCAAGGGATACAGTAACCCTGAAGTGAAGCATCGGAATCGATAACTAGTGGCACAGGAATGGTTCAAAAAATAGTCAGTAAGAAGAGTCAGTCTTCTTGAAGTTAACTCGGCATTGTGTCTTTTGTATTTAATTCCGAGGCAATTTCTGTGTTTCATCGTCAATAAGAAGGTCCAAGGGATACAGTAAACCAGAAGTGAAGCATCGAAATATATAACTAGTGTCACAGGAATGGTTCAAAACATAGACAGTAAGAAGAGTCGGACTTCTTGTACTCAAGTCGGCATTATGCCCATTTCAATTTAATTCCGATGCAATTACTGAGTTTCATCGTCAATAGGAAGGTCAGAGGGATACAGTAAACCTGAAGTGAAGCATCGGAAGCCCTAACTAGTGTCACAGGAATGGTTCAAAAATCGTCATTAAGAAGAGTCAGTCTTCTTGTACATAAATCGGCATTGTGAATTTTGTATTTAATTCCGATGCAATATCTGTGTTTCATCGTCAATAAGAAGGTCCAAGGGATCCAGTAAGCCTGAAGTGAAGCATGGGAATCTGTAACTAGCGTCGCAGGAATGGTTCAAAACATAGTCAGAAAGAAGAGTCAGTCTTCTTGTACTTAAGTCGGCATTGTGCCTTTTCTATTTAATTCCGATGCAATTTCTGTGTTTCATTGTCAATCAGAAGGTCAGAAGGATACAATAAACCTGCAGTGAAGCATCGGAATCTGTAACTACGGTCACAGGAATGGATCAAATCATAGACAGTAAGAAGAGTCAGTCATCTTGTACTTAAGTCGGCATTGTGCGTTTCCTATTTTATTCCGAGGCAATTTCTGTGTTCCATCGTCAACAAGAAGGTCCAAGGGATACAGTAAAACTGAAGTGATGCATCGGAATCTATATCTAGTGTCACAGGAATGGTTCAAAACATAGACAGTAAGGAGAGTCAGTCTTCTTGTACTTAAGTCGGCATTGTGCCATTTGTATTTAAATCCGATGCAGTTTCTGTGCTTCACCGTCAATAAGAAGGTCAGAGGGAAACAGTAAACCTGAAGTGAAGCATCGGAATCTATAACTAGTGTCACAGGAATGGTTCGAAACAGTCAGCAAGAATAGTCAGTTTTCTTGTACTTAAGTCGTCGTTGTGCGTTTTGTATTTAATTCCGATGCAATTTCTGTGTTTCATCGTCAATAAGAAGGTCAGAGGGATACAGTATACCTGAAGTGAAGCATCGGAATCTACAACTAGTGTCACAGGAATGGTTCAAAAAATAGTCAGTAAGAAGAGTCAGTCTTCTTGTAGTTAAGTCGGCATTGTGCCTTTTGTATTTAATTCCAAGGCAATTTCTGTGTTTCATCGTCAATAAGAAGGTCCAAGGGATGCAGTAAACCTGAAGTGAAGCATCGGAATCTATAACTAGTGTCACAGGAATGGTTCAAAACATAGACAGTAAGAAGAGTCAGACTTCTTGTACTTAAGTCGGCATTATGCCCTTTTCAATTTAATTCCGATGCAATTACTGTATTTCATCGTCAATAGGAAGGTCAGAGGGATACAGTAAACCTGAAGTGAAGCATCGGAAGCTCTAACTAGTGTCACAGGAATGGTTCAAAACATCGTCAGTAAGAAGAGTCAGTCTTCTTGTACTTAAATCGGCATTGTGCATTATCTATTTAATTCAGATGCAATATCTGTGTTTCATCGTCAATAAGAAGGTCCAAGGGATACAGTAAACCTGAAGTGAAGCATCGGAATCTGTAACTAGCGTCGCAGCAATGGTTCAAAACATTGTCAGTATGAAGAGTCAGTGTTCTTGTACTTAAGTCGGCATTGTGCCTTTTCTGTTTAATTCCGATGCGATTTCTGTGTTTTATCGACAATAAGAAGGTCCAAGGGATACAGTAAACCTGAAGTGAAGAATTGGAATCTATAACTAGTGTCACAGGAATGGTTCAAATCATAGACAGTAAGAAGGGTCAGTCATCTTGTACTGAAGTCGGCATTGTGCCATTTCTATTTAATTCCGATGCAATTTCTGTGTTTCACCGTCAATAAGAAGGTCAGATGGATACAGTAAACCTGAAGTGAAGCATCGGAATCTATAACTAGTGTCACAGGAATGGTTCAAATCATAGACAGAAAGAAGAGTCAGTCTTCTAGTACTTACGTCGGCATTGTGCCTTTTGTATTTAATTCCGATGCAATATCTGTGTTTAATCGTCAATAAGAAGGACTAAGGGATACAGTGAACCTGAAGTGAGGCATCGGAATCTATAACTAGTGCCACAGGAATGGTTCAAAACATAGACAGTAGGGAGAGTCAGTCCTCTTGTACTTATGTCTGCTTTGTGCCTTTTCTATTTAATTCCGATGCACTTTCTGTGTTTCATCGTCAATAAGAGGGTCAGAGGGATACAGTAAACCTGAAGTGAAGCATCGGAATCTATAACTAGTGTCACAGGAATGATTCAAAACATAGACAGTAGGAAGAGTCAGTCTTCTTGTACTTATGTCGGCATTGTGCCTTTTCTATTTAATTCCTATGCAATTTCTGTGTTTCATCGTCAATAAGAAGGTCAGAGGGATACAATAAACCTGAAGTGAAGCATCGGAACCTGTAACTACGGTCACAGGAAAGGTTCAAAACATAGACAGTAAGAAGAGTCAGTCATCTTGTACTTAAGTCGGCATTGAGCGTTTTCTATTTTATTCCGAGGCAATTTCTGTGTTGCATCGTCAACAAGAAGGTCCAAGGGATACAGTAAAACTGAAGTGAAGCATCGGAATCTATATCTAGTGTCACAGGAATGGTTCAAAACATAGACAGTAAGCAGAGTCAGTCTTCTTGTAATTAAGTCGGCATTGTGCCATTTGTATTTAATTCCGATGCAATTTCTGTGCTTCACCGTCAATAAGAAGGTCAGAGGGATACAGTAAACCTGAAGTGAAGCATCGGAATCTATAACTAGTGTCACAGGAATGGTTCAAATCATAGACAGTAGGATGAGTCAGTTTTCTTGTACTTAAGTCGGCGTTGTGCCTTTTCTATTTAATTCCGATGCAATTTCTGTTTTGCATCGTCAAAAAGAAGGTCAGAGGGATACAGTAAACCTGAAGTGAAGCATCGGAGTCTATAACTAGTGTCACAGGAATGGTTCAAATCATAGACAGTAAGAAGGGTCAGTCTTCTTGTACTGAAGTCGGCATTGTGCCTTTTCTATTTAATTCCGATGCAATTTCTGTGTTTCTGCGTCAATAAGAAGGTCAGATGGATACAGTAAACCTGAAGTGAAGCATCGGAATCTATAACTAGTGTCATAGGAGTGGTTCAAAACATAGACAGTAGGAAGAGTCAGTCGTCTTGTACTTAAGTCGGCATTGTGCCTCTTGTATTTAACTCCGATGCACTATCTGTGTTTCATCTTCAATAAGAAGGTTGGGGGATACAGTAAACCTGAAGTGAAGCATCGGAATCTATAACTAGTGTCACAGGAATGGTTCAAAACATAGTCAGTAAGAAGAGTCAGTCTTCTTGTACTTAAGTCGGCTTTGTGGCTTTTGTATTTAATTCCGATGCAATTTCTGTGTTTCACCGTCAATAAGAAGGTCAGAGGGATACAGTAAACCTGAAGTGAAGCATCGGAATCTATAACTAGTGTCACAGGAATGGTGCGAAACATAGACAGTAAGAAGAGTCAGTCTTCTTGTACTTAAGTCGGCATTGTGCCTTTTTCAATTTCATTCCGATGGAATTTCTGTGTTTCATTGTCAATAATAAGGTCAGAGGGATATAGCAAACCTGAAGTGAAGCATCGGAATCTCTAACTAGTGCCACAGGAATAGTTCAAAACATAGTCAGTAAGAAGAGTCAGTCTTATAGTACTTACGTCGGCATTGTGCCTATTGTATTTAATTCCGATGCAATTTCTGTGTTTCATCGTCAATAAGAAGGTCCAAGGGATACAGTAAACGTGAAGTGAAGCAGCGGAATTCATAACTAGTGTCACAGGAATGGTTCAAATCATAGACAGTAAGAAGAGTCAGTCTTCTTGTACTTAGAGCTGCATTGTGCCTTTTCTACTTAATTCCGATGCCAATTCTGTGTTTCATCGTAAAAAAGTAGGTCAGAGGGATACAGTAAACCTAAAGTGAAGCATCGGAATCTATAACTAGTGTCACAGGATTGGTTCAAAACATAGACAGTAGGAAGAGTCAGTCTTCTTGTACTTAAGTCGGCATTGTCCCTTTTCTATTTAATTCCGATGCAATTTCTGTGTTTCATCGTTAATAAGTACGTCCAAGAGATACAATAAACCGGAGGTGAAGCATCGGAATCTATAACTAGTGTCACAGGAATGGTTCAAAACATAGACAGTAGGAAGAACCAGTCTTCTTGTACTTCAGTCGGCATTGTGCTTTTTCTATTTAATTCCGATGCAATTTCTGTGTTTCATCGTCCATAAGAACGTCTGCGGGATACAGTAAACCTGAAGTGAAGCATCGGAATCTATAACTAGTGTCACTGAATTGGTTCTAACTTAGACAGTAAGAAGGGTCGGACTTCTTGTACTTAAGTCGGCATTGTGGCTTTTGTATTTAATTCCGATGCAATTTCTGTGTCTCATCGTCAATAAGAAGGTCAGAGGAATACAGTGAACCTGAGGTGAAGCAGTGGAATCTATAACTAGTGTCACAGGAATGGTTCAAAACATAGACAGTAGGAAGAGTCAGTCTTCTTTTACTTAAGTCGGCATTGTGCCTTTTCTATTTAATTCCGATGCAATTTCCGTGTTTCGTCGCCAATAAGAATGTCCAAAGCATACAGTGAACCTGAAGTGAAGCATCGGAATCCATAACCAATGTCACAGGAATCGTTCAAAACATAGACAGTAGGAAGAGTCAGTCTTCTTGTACTTAAGTCAGCATTGTGCCTTTTGTATTTAATTCCGATGCAATTTCTGTGTTTCATCGTCAATAAGATGGTCCAAGGGATACAGTAAACCTGAAATGAAGCGTCGAAATCTATAACTAGTGTCATAGGAATGTTTCAAAACATAGACAGTAGGAAGAGTTAGTCTACATGTACTTAAGTCGGCATTGTGCATTTTGTATTTAATTCCGATGCAATTTCTGTGTTTCATCGTCAATAAGAAGGTCAGAGGGATACAGTATACCTGAAGTGAAGCATCGGAATCTACAACTAGTGTCACAGGAATGGTTCAAAAAATAGTCAGTAAGAAGAGTCAGTCTTCTTGTAGTTAAGTCGGCATTGTGCCTTTAGTATTTAATTCCAAGGCAATTTCTGTGTTTCATCGTCAATAAGAAGGTCCAAGGGATGCAGTAAACCTGAAGTGAAGCATCGGAATCTATAACTAGTGTCACAGGAATGGTTCAAACATAGACAGTAAGAAGAGTCGGACTTCTTGTACTTAAGTCGGCATTATGCCCTTTTCAATTTAATTCCGATGCAATTACTGTATTTCATCGTCAATAGGAAGGTCAGAGGGATACAGTAAACCTGAAGTGAAGCATCGGAAGCTCTAACTAGTGTCACAGGAATGGTTCAAAACATCGTCAGTAAGAAGAGTCAGTCTTCTTGTACTTAAATCGGCATTGTGCATTATCTATTTAATTCCGATGCAATATCTGTGTTTCATCGTCAATAAGAAGGTCCAAGGGATACAGTATACCTGAAGTGAAGCATCGGAATCTGTAACTAGCGTCGCAGCAATGGTTCAAAACATTGTCAGTATGAAGAGTCAGTGTTGTTGTACTTAAGTCGGCATTGTGCCTTTTCTGTTTAATTCCGATGCGATTTCTGTGTTTCATCGTCAATAAGAAGGTCCAAGGGATACAGTAAACCTGAAGTGAAGTATCGGAATGTACAACTAGTGTCACAGGAATGGTTCAAATCATAGACAGTAAGAAGGGTCAGTCATCTTGTACTGAAGTCGGCATTGTGCCTTTTCTATTTAATTCCGATGCAATTTCTGTGTTTCACCGTCAATAAGAAGGTCAGATGGATACAGTAAACCTGAAGTGAAGCATCGGAATCTATAACTAGTGTCACAGGAATGGTTCAAAACATAGACAGTAGGAAGAGTCAGTCTTCTTGTACTTAAGTCGGCATTGTGCTTTTTCTATTTTATTCCGAGGCAATTTCTGTGTTGCATCGTCAACAAGAAGGTCCAAGGGATACAGTAAAACTGAAGTGAAGCACCGGAATCTATATCTAGTGTCACAGGAATGGTTCAAAACATAGACAGTAAGCAGAGTCAGTCTTCTTGTAATTAAGTCGGCATTGTGCCATTTGTATTTAATTCCGATGCAATTTCTGTGCTTCACCGTCAATAAGAAGGTCAGAGGGATACAGTAAACCCGAAGTGAAGCATCGGAATCTATAACTAGTGTCACAGGAATGGTTCAAATCATAGACAGTAGGATGAGTCAGTTTTCTTGTACTTAAGTCGGCATTGTGCCTTTTCTATTTAATTCCGATGCAATTTCTGTGTTGCATCGTCAAAATGAAGGTCAGAGGGATACAGTAAACCTGAAGTGAAGCATCGGAATCTATAACTAGTATCACAGGAATGGTTCAAATCATAGACAGTAAGAAGGGTCAGTCTTCTTGTACTGAAGTCGGCATTGTGCTTTTCTATTTAATTCCGATGCAATTTCTGTGTTTCACCGTCAATAAGAAGGTCAGATGGATACAGTAAACCTGAAGTGAAGCATCGGAATCTATAACTAGTGTCATAGGAGTGGTTCAAAACATAGACAGTAGGAAGAGTCAGTCGTCTTGTACTTAAGTCGGCATTGTGCCTCTTGTATTTAACTCCGATGCACTATCTGTGTTTCATCTTCAATAAGAAGGTTGGGGGATACAGTAAACCTGAAGTGAAGCATCGGAATCTATAACTAGTGTCACAGGAATGGTTCAAAACATAGTCAGTAAGAAGAGTCAGTCTTCTTGTACTTAAGTCGGCTTTGTGGCTTTTGTATTTAATTCCGATGCAATTTCTGTGTTTCACCGTCAATAAGAAGGTCAGAGGGATACAGTAAACCTGAAGTGAAGCATCGGAATCTATAACTAGTGTCACAGGAATGGTGCAAAACATAGACAGTAAGAAGAGTCAGTCTTCTTGTACTTAAGTCGGCATTGTGCCTTTTTCAATTTAATTCCGATGGAATTTCTGTGTTTCATTGTCAATAATAAGGTCAGAGGGATATAGCAAACCTGAAGTGAAGCATCGGAATCTCTAACTAGTGCCACAGGAATAGTTCAAAACATAGTCAGTAAGAAGAGTCAGTCTTATAGTACTTACGTCGGCATTGTGCCTATTGTATTTAATTCCGATGCAATTTCTGTGTTTCATCGTCAATAAGAAGGTCCAAGGGATACAGTAAACGTGAAGTGAAGCAGCGGAATTCATAACTAGTGTCACAGGAATGGTTCAAATCATAGACAGTAAGAAGAGTCAGTCTTCTTGTACTTAGAGCTGCATTGTGCCTTTTCTACTTAATTCCGATGCAAATTCTGTGTTTCATCGTAAAAAAGTAGGTCAGAGGGATACAGTAAACCTAAAGTGAAGCATCGGAATCTATAACTAGTGTCACAGGATTGGTTCAAAACATAGACAGTAGGAAGAGTCAGTCTTCTTGTACTTAAGTCGGCATTGTCCCTTTTCTATTTAATTCCGATGCAATTTCTGTGTTTCATCGTCAATAAGTACGTCCAAGGGATACAATAAACCGGAGGTGAAGCATCGGAATCCATAACTAGTGCCACAGGAATGGTTCAAAACATAGACAGTAGGAAGAACCAGTCTTCTTGTACTTCAGTCGGCATTGTGCTTTTTCTATTTAATTCCGATGCAATTTCTGTGTTTCATCGTCCATAAGAAGGTCTGCGGGATACAGTAAACCTGAAGTGAAGCATCGGAATCTATAACTAGTGTCACTGAATTGGTTCTAACTTAGACAGTAAGAAGGGTCGGACTTCTTGTACTTAAGTCGGCATTGTGGCTTTTGTATTTAATTCCGATGCAATTTCTGTGTCTCATCGTCAATAAGAAGGTCAGAGGAATACAGTGAACCTGAGGTGAAGCAGTGGAATCTATAACTAGTGTCACAGGAATGGTTCGAAACATAGACAGTAGGAAAAGTCAGTCTTCTTTTACTTAAGTCGGCATTGTGCCTTTTCTATTTAATTCCGATGCAATTTCCGTGTTTCGTCGCCAATAAGAATGTCCAAAGCATACAGTGAACCTGAAGTGAAGCATCGGAATCCATAACCAATGTCACAGGAATCGTTCAAAACATAGACAGTAGGAAGAGTCAGTCTTCTTGTACTTAAGTCGGCATTGTGCCTTTTGTATTTAGTTCCGATGCAATTTCTGTGTTTCATCGTCAATAAGAAGGTCCTAGGGATAGAGTAAACCTGAAGTGAAGCATCGGAATCTATAACTAGTGTCACAGGAATGGTTCAAAACATAGTCAGTAAGAAGTGTTAGTCTTCTTGTACTTAGGTCGGAATTGTGCCTTTTGTATTTAATTCCGATGCAATTTCTGTGTTTCATCGTCAATACGAAGGTCCAAGGGATACAGTAAACCTGAAGTGAAGCATCGCAATCTATAACTAGTGTCACAGGAATGGTTCAAAACATAGTCAGTAAGAAGAGTCAGTCTTCTTGTACTTATGTTAGCATTGTGCCTTTTGTATTTAACTCCGATGCAATTTCTGTGTTTCAACGTCAATATGAAGGTCAGAGGGATACAGCAAACCTGAAGTGTAGCATCGGAATCTATAACTAGTGTCACAGGAATGGTTCAAAACCGTCAGTAAGAAGAGTCAGTCTACTTGTACTTATCTCGGCATTGTGCATTTTGTATTTAATTCCGATGCAATTTCTGTGTTTCATCGTCAATAAGATGGTCCAAGGGATACAGTGAACCTGAACTGAAGCATCGGAATCTATAACTAGTGTCACAGGAATGGTTCAAAACATAGACAGAAAGAAGAGTAAGTCTTCTTGTACTTAAGTCGGCATTGTGCCTTTTGTATTTTTTTTCGATGTAATATCTGTGTTTCATCGTCAAAAAGAAGGTCAGAGGGATACAGTAAACCTGAAGTGAAGCATCGGAATCTATAACTAGTGTCACAGGAATGGTTCAAAACATAGACAGTAGGAAGAGTCAGTCTTCTTGTACTTCAGTCGGCATTGTGACTTTTCTGTTTAATTCCGATGCAAATTCTGTGTTTCATCGTCAAAAGAGGGTCAGAGGGATACAGTAAACCTGAAGTGAAGCATCGGAATCTATAACTAGTGTCACAAAAATGGTTCAAAACATAATCAGTAAGAAGAGTCAGTCTTCTTGTACTTAAGTCGGCATTGTGCATTTTGTATTTATTTCCGATGCAATTTCTGTGTTTCATCGTCAATAAGAAGGTTCAAGGGATACAGTAAAAATGAAGTGAAGCATCGGAATCTATAACTAGTGTAACAGGATTGGTTCAAAGCAGTCAGTACGGAGAGTCAGTCTTCTTGTAATTAAGTCGGCATTGAGCCTTTTGTATTTAATTCCGATGCAATATCTATGTTTCATCGTCAATAAGAAGGTCCAAGGGATACAGTAAACGTGAAGTGAAGCATCGGAATCCATAACTAGTGTCACAGGAATGGCTCAAAACATAGACAGTAAGAAGATTCAGTCTTCTTGTACTTAAGTCGGCATTGTGCCCTTTCTATTTAATTCCGATGCAATTTCTGTGTTTCATCGTCAAAAAGAAGGTCAGTGGGATAGAGTAAACATGAAGTGAATAATCGGAATCTATAACTAGTGCCACAGGAACGGTTCAAACCATAGACAGTAGGAAGAGTCAGCCTTCTTGCACTTGGGTCAGCATTGTGCCTTTTCTATTTAATTCCGATGCAATTTCTGTGTTTCATGGTCAAAAAGAAGGTCAGAGGGATACAGTAAACCTGAAGTGAAGCATCCGAATCTATAACTAGTGTCACAGGAAGGGTTCAAAACATAGACAGTAGGAAGAGTCAGTCTTATTGTACTTATGTCGGCATTGTGCCTTTTCTACTTAATTCCGATGCAATTTCTGTGTTTCATCGTCAAAAAGAAGGTCAGAGGGATAGAGTAAACCTGAAGTGAATAATCGGAATCTATAACTAGTGTCACAGGAACGGTTCAAACCATAGACAGTAGGAAGCGTCAGCCTTCTTGTAGTTGAGTCGGCATTGTGCCTTTTCTATTGAATTCCGATGCAATTTCTGTGTTTCATCGTCAAAAAGAAGGTCAGAGGGATACAGTAAACATGAAGTGAAGCATCGGAATCTATAACTAGTGTCACAGGAATGTTTCAACACATAGACAGTAGGAAGAGTCAGTCTTCTTGTACTTAAGTCGGCATTGTGCCTTTTCTATTTAATTCAGATTCAATTTCTGTGTTTCATCGTCAATAAGTAGGTCCAAGGTATACAGTATACCTGTTTTAAGCATCGGAAACTATAACTAGTGTCACAGGAATGGTTCAAAACATAGACAGTAGGAAGAGTCAGTCGTTTTGTACTTAAGTAGGCATTGTGCTTTTTCTATTTAATTCCGATGCAATTTCTGTGTTCCATCGTCAATAAGAAGGTCAGAGGGATACAGTAAACCTGAACTGAAGCATGGGAATCTATAACTAGTGTCACTGGAATGGTTCTAACATAGTCAGAAAGAAGGGTCAGTCTTCTTGTACTTAAGTCGGCATTGTGCCATTTGTATTTAATTCCGATGCAATTTAGTGTTTCATCGTCAATAAGTAGGTCCAAGGGATACAGTAAAAATGAAGTGAAGCATCGGAATCTATAACTAGTGTCACTGGAATGGTTCTAACCTAGACAGTAAGAAGGGTCAGTCTTCTTGTACTTAAGTCGGCATTGTGCCATTTGTATTTAATTCCGATGCAATTTCTGTGTTTCATCGTCAATAAGAAGGTCCAAGGGATACAGTAAACCTGAAGTGAAGCATCGGATTCTATAACTAGTGTCACAGGAATGGTTCAAAACATAGACAGTAAGAAAAGTCAGTCTTCTTGTAATTAAGTCGGCATTGTGCCTTTTGTTTTTAATTCCGATGCAATTTCTGTGTTTCATCGTCAATAAGAAGGTCAGAGGGATACAGTAAACCTGAAGTGAAGCATCGGAATCTATAACTAGTATCACAGGAATGGTTCAAAACAGTCAGTAAGAAGAGTCAGTCTTCTTGTACGTAAGTCGGCATTGTGCATTTTGAATTTAATTCCGATGCAATTTCTGTGTTTCATCGTCAATAAGAAGGTCCAAGGGATACAGTAAATCTGAAGTGAAGCATCGGAATCTACAACTAGTGTCAGAGGAATGGTTCAAAACATAGACAGTAGGAAGAGTCAGTCTTCTTGTACTTAAGTCGGCTTTCTGCCTTTTGTATTTAATTCCGATGCAATTTCTGTGTTTCATCGTCAAAAAGAAGGTCAGAGGGATACAGTAAACCTGACGTGAAGCATCGGAATCTATAACTAGTGTCACAGAAATGGTTCAAAACATAGACAGTAGGAAGAGTCAGTCTTCTTGTACTTAAGTCGGCATTGTGCCTTTTCTACTTAATTCCGATGCAATTTCTGTGTTTCATCGTCAATAAGTAGGTCCAAGGGATACGGTAAACCTGAGGTGAAGCATCGGAATCTATAACTAGTGTCACAGGAATGGTTCAAAGCATAGACAGTAGGAAGAGTCAGTCTTCTTGTACTTAAGTCGGCATTGTGCTATTTCTATTTAATTCCGATGCAATTTCTGTGTTTCATTGTCAATAAGAAGGTCAGAGGGATACAGTAAACCTGAAGTGAAGCATTGTCACTGGAATGGTTCTAACATCGACAGTAAGAAGGGTCAGTCTTCTTGTACTTAAGTCGGCATTGTGCCTTCTGTATTTATTTCCGATGCAATTTCTGTGTTTCATCGTCAATAAGAAGGTCCATGGGATACAGTAAAAATGAAGTGAAGCATCGGAATCTATAACTAGTGTAACAGGAATGGTTCAAAACAGTCAGTACGGAGAGACAGTCTTCTTGTAATTAAGTCGGCATTGAGCCTTTTGTATTTAATTCCGATGCAATATCTGTGTTTCATCGTCAAAAAGAAGGTCCAAGGGATACAGTAAACGTGAAGTGTAGCATCGGAATCCATAACTAGTGTCACAGGAATGGCTCAAAACATAGACAGTAAGAAGAGTCAGTCTTCTTGTACTTAAGTCGGCATTGTGCCTTTTCTATTTAATTCCGATGCAATTTCTGTGATTCATCGTCAAAAAGAAGGTCAGTGGGATAGAGTAAACCTGAAGTGAATAATCGGAATCTATAACTAGTGTCACAGGAACGGTTGAAACCATCGACAGTAGGAAGAGTCAGCCTTCTTGCACTTGAGTCGGCATTGTGCCTTTTCTATTTAATTCCGATGCAATTTCTGTGTTTCATCGTCAATAAGAAGGTACAAGGGATACAGTAAACCTGAAGTGAAGCATCGGATTCTATAACTAGTGTCACAGGAATGGTTCAAAACATAGACAGTAAGAAAAGTCAGTCTTCTTGTAATTAAGTCGGCATTGTGCCTTTTGTTTTTAATTCCGATGCAATTTCTGTGTTTCATCGTCAATAAGAAGGTCAGAGGGATACAGTAAACCTGAAGTGAAGCATCGGAATCTATAACTAGTATCACAGGAATGGTTCAAAACAGTCAGTAAGAAGAGTCAGTCTTCTTGTACTTAAGTCGGCATTGTGCATTTTGAATTTAATTCCGATGCAATTTCTGTGTTTCATCGTCAATAAGAAGGTCCAAGGGATACAGTAAACCTGAAGTGAAGCATCGGAATCTATAACTAGTGTCACAGGAATGGTTCAAAACATAGACAGTAGGAAGAGTCAGTCTTCTTGTACTTAAGTCGGCATTCTGCCTTTTGTATTTAATTCCGATGCAATTTCTGTGTTTCATCGTCAAAAAGAAGGTCAGAGGGATACAGTAAACCTGACGTGAAGCATCGGAATCTATAACTAGTGTCACAGAAATGGTTCAAAACATAGACAGTAGGAAGAGTCAGTCTTCTTGTACTTAAGTCGGCATTGTGCCTTTTCTATTTAATTCCGATGCAATTTCCGTGTTTCATCGTCAATAAGTAGGTCCAAGGGATACGGTATACCTGAGGTGAAGCATCGGAATCTATAACTAGTGTCACAGGAATGGTTCAAAACATAGACAGTAGGAAGAGTCAGTCTTCTTGTACTTAAGTCGGCATTGTGCTATTTCTATTTAATTCCGATGCAATTTCTGTGTTTCATTGTCAATAAGAAGGTCAGAGGGATACAGTAAACCTGAAGTGAAGCATTGTCACTGGAATGGTTCTAACATCGACAGTAAGATGGGTCAGTCTTCTTGTACTTAAGTCGGCATTGTGCCTTCTGTATTTATTTCAAAAGCAATTTCTGTGTTTCATCGTCAATAAGAAGGTCCAAGGGATACAGTAAAAATGAAGTGAAGCATCGGAATCTATAACTAGTGTAACAGGAATGGCTCAAAACAGTCAGTACGGAAAGTCAGTCTTCTTGTAATTAAGTCGGCATTGAGCCTTTTGTATTTAATTCCGATGCAATATCTGTGTTTCATCGTCAAAAAGAAGGTCCAAGGGATACAGTAAACGTGAAGTGTAGCATCGGAATCCATAACTAGTGTCACAGGAATGGCTCAAAACATAGACAGTAAGAAGAGTCAGTCTTCTTGTACTTAAGTCGGCATTGTGCCTTTTCTACTTAATTCCGATGCAATTTCTGTGTTTCATCGTCAAAAAGAAGGTCAGTGGGATAGAGTAAACCTGAAGTGAATAATCGGAATCTATAACTAGTGTCACAGGAACGGTTCAAACCATAGACAGTAGGAAGAGTCAGCCTTCTTGCACTTGAGTCGGCATTGTGCCTTTTCTATTTAATTCCGATGCAATTTCTGTGTTTCATGGTCAAAAAGAAGGTCAGAGGGATACAGTAAACCTGAAGTGAAGCATCGGAATCTATAACTAGTGTCACAGGAATGGTTCAAAACATAGACAGTAGGAAGAGTCAGTCTTATTGTACTTAAGTCGGCATTGTGCCTTTTCTACTTAATTCCGATGCAATATCTGTGTTTCATCGTCAAAAAGAAGGTCAGAGGGATAGAGTAAACCTGAAGTGAATAATCGGAATCTATAACTAGTGTCACAGGAACGGTTCAAACCATAGACATTAGGAAGCGTCAGCCTTCTTGTATTTGAGTCGGCATTGTGCCTTTTCTATTTAATTCCGATGCAATTTCTGTGTTTCATCGTCAAAAAGAATGTCAGAGGGATTCAGTAAACCTGAAGTGAAGCATCGGAATCTATAACTAGTGTCACAGGAATGGTTCAACACATAGACAGTAGGAAGAGTCAGTCTTCTTGTACTTAAGTCGGCATTGTGCCTTTTCTATTTAATTCAGATGCAATTTCTGTGTTTCATCGTCAATAAGTAGGTCCAAGGTATACAGTATACCTGTTTTAAGCATCGGAATCTATAACTAGTGTCACAGGAATGGTTCAAACATAGACAGTAGGAAGAGTCAGTCGTTTTGTACTTAAGTCGGCATTGTGCTTTTTCTATTTAATTCCGATGCAATTTCTGTGTTTCATCGTCAATAAGAAGGTCAGAAGGATACAGTAAACCTGAACTGAAGCATGGGAATCTATTACTAGTGTCACTGGAATGGTTCTAACATAGACAGAAAGAAGGGTCAGTCTTCTTGTACTTAAGTCGGCATTGTGCCTTTTGTATTTAATTCCGATGCAATTTCTGTGTTTCATCGACAAGAAGGAGAGCACAGGGATACAGCAAACCTGAAGTGAAGCATCGGAATTTATAACTAGTGTTACAGGAATGGTTCAAAACATAGACAGTAGGAAGAGTCAGTCTTCTTGTACTTAAGTCGGCATTGTGCCATTTCTATTTAATTCCGATGGAATTTCTGTGTGTCATCGTCAAAAAGAAGGTCAGGGGGATACAGTAAACCTAAAGTGAAGCATCGGAATCTATAACTAGTGTCACAGGATTGGTTCAAAACATAGACAGTAGGAAGAGTCAGTCTTCTTGTACTTAAGTCGGCATTGTCCCTTTTCTATTTAATTCCGATGCAATTTCTGTGTTTCATCGTCAATAAGTACGTCCAAGGGATACAGTAAACCTGAGGTGAAGCATCGGAATCTATAACTAGTGTCACAGGAATGGTTCAAAACATAGACAGTAGGAAGAACCAGTCTTCTTGTACTTAAGTTGGCATTGTGCTTTTTCTATTTAATTCCGATGCAATTTCTGTGTTTCATCGTCCATAAGAAGGTCTGCGGGATACAGTAAACCTGAAGTGAAGCATCGGAATCTATAACTAGTGTCACTGAATTGGTTCTAACATAGACAGTAAGAAGGGTCGGTCTTCTTGTACTTAAGTCGGCATTGTGCCTTTTGAATTTAATTCCGATGCAATTTCTGTCTTTCATCGTCAATAAGAAGGTCCAAGGGATACAGTAAACCTGAAGTGAAGCATCGGAATCTATTACTAGTGTCACAGAAATGGTTCAAAATAGTAGACAGTAAGAAGAGTCAGTCTTCTTGTACTTATGTTGGCATTGTGCCTTTTGTATTTTTATTCCGACGCAATTTCTGTGTTTCATCGTCAATAAGAAGGTCAGAGGGGTACAGTAAACCTGAAGTGAAGCAACGGAATCTATAACTAGTGTCACAGGAATGGTTCAAAACAGTCAGTAAGAAGAGGCAGTCTTCTTGTACTTAAGTCAGCATTGTGCATTTTGTATTTAATTCCGATGCAATTTCTGTGTTTCATCGTCAATAAGAAGGTTCAAGGGATACAGTAAACGTGAAGTGAAGCAGCGGAATCCATAACTAGTGTCACAGGAATGGTTCAAATCATAGACAGTAAGAAGAGTCAGTCTTCTTGTACTTAGGTCTGCATTGTGCCTTTTCTATTTAATTCCGATGCAATTTCTGTGTTTCATCGTCAAAAAGAAGGTCAGAGGGATAGAGTAAACCCGAAGTGAATAATCGGAATCTATAACTAGTGTCACAGGAGTGGTTCAAAACATAGACAGTAGGAAGAGTCAGCCTTCTTGTACTTGAGTCGGCATTGTGCCTTTTGTATTTAATTCCGATGTACTATCTGTGTTCCATCGTCAATACGAAGATCCAAGGGATACAGTAAACCTGAAATGAAGCATCGGAATCTATAACTGGTGTCACAGGATTAGTTCAAAGCATATACAGTAGGAAGATTCAGTCTACATGTACTGAAGTCGGCACTGTGCCTTTTGTATTTATTTCCGATGCAATTTCTGTGTTTCATCGTCAATAAGAAGGTCAGAGGGATACAGTAAACCTGAAGTGAAGCATCGAAATCTATAACTAGTGTCACTGGAATGGTTCAAAACATAGTCAGTAAGAAGAGTCCGTCTTCTTGTACTTAAGTCGGCATTGTGCCTTTTGTATTTAATTCCGATGCAATCTCTGTGTCTCATCGTCAATAAGATGGTCAGAGGAATACAGTGAACCTGAGGTCAAGCAGTGGAATCTATAACTAGTGTCACAGGAATGGTTCAAAACATAGACAGTAGGAAGAGTCAGTCTTCTTTTACTTAGGTCGGCATTCTGCCTTTTCTATTTAATTCCGATGCAATTTCCGTGTTTCGTCGCCAATAAGAATGTCCAAAGCATACAGTGAACCTGAAGTGAAGCATCGGAATCCATAACCAATGTCACAGGAATCGTTCAAAACATAGACAGTAGGAAGAGTCAGTCTTCTTGTACTTAAGTCGGCATTGTGCCTTTTGTATTTAGTTCCGATGCAATTTCTGTGTTTCATCGTCAATAAGAAGGTCCTAGGGATAGAGTAAACACGAAGTGAAGCATCGGAATCTATAACAAGTGTCACAGGAATGGTTCAAAACATAGTCAGTAAGAAGCGTCAGTCTTCTTGTACTTAGGTCGGAATTGTGCCTTTTGTATTTAATTCCGATGCAATTTCTGTGTTTCATCGTCAATACGAAGGTCCAAGGGATACAGTAAACCTGAAGTGAAGCATCGGAATCTATAACTAGTTCCACAGGAATGGTTCAAAACATAGTCAGTAAGAAGAGTCAGTCTTCTTGTACTTATGTTGGCATTGTGCCTTTTGTATTTAACTCCGATGCAATATCTGTGTTTCAACGTCAATATGAAGGTCAGAGGGATACAGTAAACCTGAAGTGTAGCATCGGAATCTATAACTAGTGTCACAGGAATGGTTCAAAACATAGACAGTAGGAAGAGTCAGTCTTCTTGTACTTAAGTCGTCATTGTGCTATTTCTATTTAATTCCGATGCAATTTCTGTGTTTCATTGTCAATAAGAAGGTTGGGGGATACATTAAACCTGAAGTGAAGCATCGGAATCTATAACTAGTGTCACTGGAATGGTTCTAACATCGACAGTAAGATGGGTCAGTCTTCTTGTACTTAAGTCGGCATTGTGCCTTCTGTATTTATTTCCGATGCAATTTCTGTGTTTCATCGTCAATAAGAAGGTCCAAGGGATACAGTAAAAATGAAGTGAAGCATCGGAATCTATAACTAGTGTAGCAGGAATGGTTCAAAACAGTCAGTACGGAGAGTCAGTCTTCTTGTAATTAAGTCGGCATTGAGCCTTTTGTATTTAATTCCGATGCAATATCTGTGTTTCATCGTCAATAAGAAGGTCCAAGGGATACAGTAAACGTGAATTGAAGCATCGGAATCCATAACTAGTGTCACAGGAATAGCTCAAAACATAGACAGTAAGAAGAGTCAGTCTTCTTGTACTTAAGTCGGCATTGTGCCTTTTCTATTTAATTCCGATGCAATTTCTGTGTTTCATCGTCAAAAAGAAGGTCAGTGGGATAGAGTAAACCTGAAGTGAATAATCGGAATCTATAACTAGTGTCACAGGAACGGTTCAAACCATAGACAGTAGGAAGAGTCAGCCTTCTTGCACTTGAGTCGGCATTGTGCCTTTTCTATTTAATTCCGATGCAATTTCTGTGTTTCATTGTCAATTAGAAGGTCAGAGGGATACAGTAAACCTGAAGTGAAGCATCGGAATCTATAACTAGTGTCACTGGAATGGTTCTAACCTAGACAGTAAGAAGGGTCAGTCTTCTTGTACTTAAGTCGGCATTGTGCCATTTGTATTTAATTCCGATGCAATTTCTGTGTTTCATCGTCAATAAGAACGTCCAAGGGATACAGTAAACCTGAAGTGAAGCATCGGAATCTATAACTAGTGTCACAGGAATGGTTCAAAACATAGACAGTAGGAAGAGTCAGTCTTCTTGTACTTAAGTCGGCATTCTGCCTTTGGTATTTAATTCCGATGCAATTTTTGTGTTTCATCGTCAAAACGAAGGTCAGAGGGATACAGTAAACCTGAAGTGAAGCATCGGAATCTATAACTAGTGTCACAGGAATGGTTCAAAACATAGACATTAGGAAGAGTCAGTCTTCTTGTACTTAAGTCGGCATTGTGCCTTTTCTATTTAATTCCGATGCAATTTCTGTGTTTCATCGTCAAAAAGAAGGTCAGAGGGATACAGTAAACCTGAAGTGAAGCATCGGAATCTATAACTAGTGTCACAGGAATGGTTCAAAACATAGACAGCAGGAAGAGTCAGTCTTATTGTACTTAAGTCGGCATTGTGCCTTTTCTACTTAATTCCGATGCAATTTCTGCGTTTCATCGTCAAAAAGAAGGTCAGAGGGATAGAGTAAACCTGAAGTGAATAATCGGTATCTATAACTAGTGTCACAGGAACGGTTCAAACCATAGACAGTAGGAAGCGTCAGCCTTCTTGTATTTGAGTCGGCATTGTGTCTTTTCTATTTAATTCCGATGCAATTTCTGTGTTTCATCGTCAAAAAGAAGGTCAGAGGGATACAGTAAACCTGAAGTGAAGCATCGGAATCTATAACTAGTGTCACAGGAATGGTTCAACACATAGACAGTAGGAAGAGTCAGTCTTCTTGTACTTAAGTCGGCATTGTGCCTTTTCTATTTAATTCAGATGCAATTTCTGTGTTTCATCGTCAATAAGTAGGTCCAAGGTATACAGTATACCGGTTTTAAGCATCTGAATCTATAACTAGTGTCACAGGAATGGTTCAAAACATAGACAGTATGAAGCACCAGTCTTCTTGTACTTAAGTCGGCATTGTGCTTATTCTATTTAATTCCGATGCAATTTCTGTGTTTCATCGTCTATAAGAAGGTCAGAGGGATACAGTAAACCAGAAGTGAAGCATCGGAATCTATAACTAGTGTCACTGGAATGGTTCTAACCTAGACAGTAAGAAGGGTCAGTCTTCTTGTACTTAAGTCGGCATTGTGCCATTTGTATTTAATTCCGATGCAATTTCAGTGTTTCATCGTCAATAAGAAGGTCCAAGGGATACAGTAAACCTGAAGTGAAGCATCGGATTCTATAACTAGTGTCACAGGAATGGTTCAAAACATAGACAGTAAGAAAAGTCAGTCTTCTTGTACTTAAGTCGGCATTGTGCCTTTTGTATATAATTCCGATCCAACTTCTGTGTTTCATCGTCAATAAGAAGGTCAGAGGGATACAATAAATCTGAAGTGAAGCATCGGATTCTATAACTAGTGTCACAGGAATGGTTCAAAACAGTCAGTAAGAAGAGTCAGACTTCTTGTAATTAAGTCGGCATTGTGCCTTTTGTATTCAATTCCGATGCAATTTCTGTGTTTCATCGTCAATAAGAAGGACAGAGGGATACAGTAAACCTGAAGTGAAGCATCGGAATCTATAACTAGTATCACAGGAATGGTTCAAAACAGTCAGTAAGAAGAGTCAGTCTTCTTGTACTTAAGTCGGCATTGTGCCTTTTCTATTTAATTCCGATGCAATTTCTGTGTTTCATCGTCAAAAAGAAGGTCAGAGGGATACAGTAAACCTGACGTGAAGCATCGGAATCTATAACTAGTGTCACAGAAATGGCTAAAAACATAGACAGTAGGAAGAGTCAGTCTTCTTGTACTTAAGTCGGCATTGTGCTATTTCTATTTAATTCCGATGCAATTTCTGTGTTTCATCGTCAATTAGAAGGTCAGAGGGATACAGTAAACCTGAAGTGAAGCATCGGAATCTATAACTAGTGTCACTGGAATGGTTCTAACATCGACAGTAAGAAGGGTCAGTCTTCTTGTACTTAAGTCGGCATTGTGCCTTCTGTATTTATTTCCGATGCAATTTCTGTGTTTCATCGTCAATAAGAAGGTCCAAGGGATACAGTAAAAATGAAGTGAAGCATCGGAATCTATAACTAGTGTAACAGGAATGGTTCAAAACAGTCAGTACAGAGAGTCAGTCTTCTTGTAATTAAGTCGGCATTGAGCCTTTTGTATTTAATTCCGATGCAATATCTGTGTTTCATCGTCAATAAGAAGGTCCAAGGGATACAGTAAACGAGAAGTGTAGCGACGGAATCCGTAACTAGTGTCACAGGAATGGCTCAAATCATAGACAGTAAGAAGAGTCAGTCTTCTTGTCCTTAAGTCGGCATTGTGCCTTTTCTATTTAATTCCGATGCAATTTCTGTGTTTCATCGTCAAAAAGAAGGTCAGTGGGGTAGAGTAAACCTGAAGTGAATAATCGGAATCTATAACTAGCGTCACAGGAACGGTTCAAACCATAGACAGTAGGAAGAGTCAGCCTTCTTGCACTTGAGACGGCATTGTGCCTTTTCTATTTAATTCCGATGCAATTTCTGTGTTTCATGGTCAAAAAGAAGGTCAGATGGATACAGTAAACCTGAAGTGAAGCATCGGAATCTATAACTAGTGTCACAGGAATGGTTCAAAACATATACAGTAGGAAGAGTCAGTCTTATTGTACTTAAGTCGGCATTGTGCCTTTTCTACTTAATTCCGATGCAATTTCTGTGTTTCATCGTCAAAAAGAAGGTCAGAGGGATACAGTTAACCTGAAGTGAATAATCGGTATCTATAACTAGTGTCACAGGAACGGTTCAAACCATAGACAGTAGGAAGCGTCAGCCTTCTTGTATTTGAGTCGGCATTGTGCCTTTTCTATTTAATTCCGATGCAATTTCTGTGTTTCATCGTCAAAAAGAAGGTCAGAGGGATACAGTAAACCTGAAGTGGAGCATCGGAATCTGTAACTAGTGTCACAGGAATGGTTCAACACATAGACAGTAGGAAGAGTCAGTCTTCTTGTACTTAAGTCGGCATTGTGCCTTTTGTATTTAATTCAGATGCAATTTCTGTGTTTCATCGTCAATAAGTAGGTCCACGGTATACAGTATACCTGTTTTAAGCATCGGAATCTATAACTAGTGTCACAGGAATGGTTCAAAACATAGACAGTAGGAAGAGTCAGTCGTTTTGTACTTAAGTCGGCATTGTGCTTTTTCTATTTTATTCCGATGCAATTTCTGTGTTTCATCACAATAAGAAGGTCAGAAGGATACAGTAAACCTGAACTGAAGCATGGGAATCTATAACTAGTGTCACTGGAATGGTTCTAGCATAGACAGAAAGAAGGGTCAGTCTTCTTGTACTTAAGTCGGCATTGTGCCTTTTGTATTTAATTCCGATGCAATTTCTGTGTTTCATCGTCAATAAGTAGGTCCAAGAGATACAGTAAAAATGAAGTGAAGCATCGGAATCTATAACTTGTGTCACAGGAATGGTTCAGAACATAGACAGTATGAAGAACCAGTCTTCTTGTACTTAAGTCGGCATTGTGCTTATTCTATTTAATTCCGATGCAATTTCTGTGTTTCATCGTCTATAAGAAGGTCAGAGGGATACAGTAAACCTGAAGTGAAGCATCGGAATCTATAACTAGTGTCACTGGAATGGTTCTAACATCGACAGTAAGAAGGGTCAGTCTTCTTGTACTTAAGTCGGCATTGTGCCTTCTGTATTTATTTCCGATGCAATTTCTGTGTTTCATCGTCAATAAGAAGGTCTAAGGGATACAGTAAAAATGAAGTGAAGCATCGGAATCTATAACTAGTGTAACAGGAATGGTTCAAAACAGTCAGTACGGAGAGTCAGTCTTCTTGTAATTAAGTCGGCTTTGAGCCTTTTGTATTTAATTCCGATGCAATATCTGTGTTTCATCGTCAATAAGAAGGTCCAAGGGATACAGTAAACGTGAAGTGTAGCATCGGAATCCATAACTAATGTCACAGGAATGGCTCAAAACATAGACAGTAAGAAGAGTCAGTCTTCTTGTACTTAAGTCGGCATTGTGCTTTTTCCATTTAATTCCGATGCAATTTCTGTGTTTCATCGTCAATAAGAAGGTCAGAAGGATACAGTAAACCTGAACTGAAGCATGGGAATCTATAACTAGTGTCACTGGAATGGTTGTAACATAGACAGAAAGAAGGGTCAGTCTTCTTGAACTTAAGTCGGCATTGTGCCTTTTGTATTGAATTCGGATGCAATTTCTGTGTTTCATCGTCAATAAGTAGGTCCAAGGGATACAGTAAAAATGAAGTGAAGCATCGGAATCTATAACTAGTGTCACAGGAATGGTTCAAAACATAGACAGTATGAAGAACCAGTCTTCTTGTACTTAAGTCGGCATTGTGCTTATTCTATTTAATTCCGATGCAATTTCTGTGTTTCATCGTCTATAAGAAGGTCAGAAGGATACAGTAAACCAGAAGTGAAGCATCGGAATCTATAACTAGTGTCACTGGAATGGTTGTAACCTAGACAGTAAGAAGGGTCAGTCTTCTTGTACTTAAGTCGGCATTGTGCCGTTTGTATTTAATTCCGATGCAATTTCTGTGTTTCATCGTCAATAAGAAGGTCCAAGGGATACAGTAAACCTGAAGTGAAGCATCGGATTCTATAACTAGTGTCACAGGAATGGTTCAAAACATAGACAGTAAGAAAAGTCAGTCTTCTTGTACTTAAGTCGGCATTGTGCCTTTTGTATATAATTCCGATCCAACTTCTGTGTTTCATCGTCAATAAGAAGGTCAGAGGGATGGTATAAATCTGAAGTGAAGCATCGGATTCTATAACTAGTGTCACAGGAATGGTTCAAAACAGTCAGTAAGAAGAGTCAGTCTTCTTGTAATTGAGTCGGCATTGTGCCATTTGTATTTAATTCCGATGCAATATCTGTGTTTCATCGTCAATAAGAAGGTCCAAGGGATACAGTAAACGTGAAGTGAAGCATCGGAATTCATAACTAGTGTCACAGGAATGGTTCAAAACATAGACAGTAAGAAGAGTCAGTCTTCTTGTACTTAAGTCGGCATTGTGATTTTTCTATTTCATTCCGATGCAATTTCTGTGTTTCATCGTCAAAAGAAGGTCAGAGGGATAGTGTAAACCTGAAGTGAATAATCGGAATCTATAACTAGTGTCACAGGAACGGTTCAAACCATAGACAGTGGGAAGAGTTAGCCTTCTTGTACTTGAGTCGGCATTGTGCCTTTTGTATTTAATTCCGATGCAATATCTGTGTTCCATCGTCAATAAGAAGATCCAAGGGATACACTAAACCTGAAATGATGCATCGGAATCTATAACTGGTGTCACAGGAATGGTTCAAAACATATAAAGTAGGAAGATTCAGTCTACATGTACTTAAGTCGGCATTGTGCCTTTTGTATTGATTTCCGATGCAATTTCTGTGTTTCATCGTCAATAAGAAGGTCAGAGGGATACAGTAAACCTGAAGTGAAGCATCCGAATCTACAACTAGTGTCACAGGAATGGTTCATAACATAGTCAGTAAGAATAGTCAGTCTTCTTGTACTTAAGTCGGCATTGTGCCTATTGTATTTAATTCCGATGCAATTTCTGTGTTTCATCGTCAATAGGAAGGTCAGAGGGATACAGTACACCTGAAGTGAAGCATCGGAATCTATAACTAATGTCACAGGAACGGTTCAAAACATAGTCAGTAAGAAGTGTGAGTCTTCTTGTACTTAAGTCGGCATTGTGCATTTTGTATTTAATTCCGATGCAATTTCTGTGTTTCATCGTCAATACGAAGGTCCAAGGGATACAGTAAACCTGAAGTGAAGCATCGGAATCTATAACTAGTGTCACAGAAATGGTTCAAAACACAGTCAGTAAGAAGAGTCAATCTTCTTGTACTTATGTTGGCATTGTGCCTTTTGTATTTAATTCCGATGCAATTTCTTTGTTTCAACGTCAATAAGAAGGTCAGAGATATACAGTAAACCTGAAGTGAAGCATTGGAATCTATAACTAGTGTCACATGAATGGTTCAAAACAGTCAGTAAGAAGAGTCAGTCTTCTTGTACTTAAGACGGCATTGTGCATTTTGTATTTAATTCCGATGCAATTTCTGTGTTTCATCGTCAATAAGATGGTCCAAGGGATACAGTAAACCTGAAGTGAAGCATCGGAATCTACAACTAGTGTCACAGGAATGGTTCAAATCATAAACAGTAAGAAGAGTCAGTCTTCTTGTACTTATGTCGGCATTGTGCCTTTTGTATTTAATTCCGATGTAATTTCTGTGTTTCATCGTCAAAAAGAAGGTCAGAGGGATACAGTAAACCTGAAGTGAAGCATCGGAATCTATAAGTAGTGTCACAGGAATGGTTCAAACTATAGGCAGTAGGAAGAGTCAGTCTTCTTGTACTTAAGTTGGCATTGTGGCTGTTCTATTTAATTCCGATGCAATTTCTGTGTTTCATCGTCAAAAAGAAGGTCAGAGGGATACAGTAAACCTGAAGTGAAGCATCGGAATCTATAACTAGTGTCACAGGAATGGTTCAAAACATAGACAGTAGGAAGAGTCAGTCTTCTTGTACTTAAGTCGGCATTGTGCCTTTTCTATTTAATTCCGATGCAATTTCTGTTTTTTATCGTCAATAAGTAGGTACAAGGGATACAGTAAACCTGAAGTGAAGCATCGGAATCTATAACTAGTGTCACAGGAATGGTTCAAAACATAGACAGTAGGAAGAAGCAGTCTTCTTGTACTTAAGTCGGCATTGTGCCTTTTCTATTTACTTCCGATGCAATTTCTGTGTTTCATCGTCAAAAAGAAGGTCAGAGGGATACAGTAAACCTGAAGTGAAGCATCGGAATCAATAACTAGTGTCACTGGAATGGTTCTAACATCGACAGTAAGAAGGGTCAGTCTTCTTGTACTTAAGTCGGCATTGTGCCTTTTGTATTTAATTCCGATGCAATTTCTGTGTTTCATCGTCAATAAGAAGGTCCAAGGGATACAGTAAAAATGAAGTGAAGCATCGGAATCTATAACTAGTGTCATAGGAATGGTTCAAAACAATGACAGTATGAAGGACCAGTATTCTTGTACTTAAGTCGGCATTGTGGTTATTCTATTTAATTCCGATGCAATTTCTGTGTTTCATCGTCTATAAGAAGGTCAGAGGGATACAGTAAACCAGAAGTGAAGCATCGGAATCTATAACTAGTGTCACTGGAAAGGTTCTAACATAGACAGTAAGAAGGGTCAGTCTTCTTGTACTTAAGTCGGCATTGTGAATTTTGTATTTAATTCCGATGCAATTTCTGTGTTTCATCGTCAATAAGATGGTCCAAGGGATACACTAAACCTGAAGTGAAGCATCGGAATCTATAACTAGTGTCACAGGAGTGGTTCAAAACATAGACAGTATGAAGAATCAGTCCTCTTGTACTTAAGTCGGCATCGTGCCTTTTGTATTTAGTTCCGATCCAACTTCTGTGTTTCATCGTCAATAAGAAGGTCAGAGGAATACGGTAAATCTGAAGTGAAGCATCGGAATCTATAACTAGTGTCACAGGAATGGTTCAAAACAGTCAGTAAGGAGAGTCAGTCTTTTTGTAATTAAGTCGGCATTGTGCCTTTTGTATTTAATTCCGATGCAATATCTATGTTTCATCGTCAATAAGAAGGTCCAAGGGATACAGTAAACGTGAAGTGAAGCATCGGAATCCATAACTAGTGTCACAGGAATGGTTCAAAACATAGACAGTAAGAAGTGTCAGTCTTCTTGTACTTAAGTCGGCATTGTGCCTTTTCTATTTAATTCCGATGCAATTTCTGTGTTTCATCGTCAAAAAGAAGGTCAGTGGGATAGAGTAAACCTGAAGTGAATAATCGGAATCTATAACTAGTGTCACAGGAATGGTTCAAAACATAGACAGAAGGAAGAGTCAATCTTCTTGTACTTAAGTCGGCATTGTGCCTTTTCTATTTAATTCCGATGCAATTTCTGTGTTTCATCGTCAAAAAGAAGGTCAGTGGGATAGAGTAAACCTGAAGTGAATAATCGGAATCTATAACTAGTGTCACAGCAACGGTTCAAACCATAGACAGTAGGAAGAGTCAGCCTTCTTGTATTAGTGCGGGCATTGTGCCTTTTCTATTTAATTCCGATGCAATTTCTGTGTTTCATCGTCAAAAAGAAGGTCAGAGGGATACAGTAAACCTGAAGTGAAGCATCGGAATCTATAACTAGTGTCACAGGAATGGGTCTAACATAGACAGTAAGAAGGGTCAGTCTTCTTGTACTTAAGTCGGCATTGTGCCTTTTGTATATAATTCCGATGCAATTTCTGTGTTTCATCGTCAATAAGAAGGTCCAAGGGATACAGTAAAAATGAAGTGAAGCATCGGAATCAATAACTAGTGTCACAGGAATGGTTCAAAACATAGACAGTATGAAGAACAAGTCTTCTTGTACTTAAGTCAGCATTGTGCTTATTCTATTTAATTCCGATGCAATATCTGTGTTTCCTCGCCTATAAGAAGGTCAGAGGGATACAGTAAACCAGAAGTGAAGCATCGGAATCTATAACTAGTGTCACAGAAATGGTTCAAAACACAGTCAGTAAGAAGAGTCAATCTTCTTGTACTTATGTTGGCATTGTGCCTTTTGTATTTAATTCCGCTGCAATTTCTTTGTTTCAACGTCAATAAGAGGGTCAGAGATATACAGTAAACCTGAAGAGAAGCGTTGGAATCTATAACTAGTGTCACATGAATGGTTCAAAACAGTCAGTAAGAAGAGTCAGTCTTCTTGTACTTAAGACGGCATTGTGCATTTTGTATTTAAATGCGATGCAATTTCTGTGTATCATCGTCAATAAGATGGTCCAAGGGATACAGTAAACCTGAAGTGAAGCATCGGAATCTACAACTAGTGTCACAGGAATGGTTCAAATCATAGACAGTAAGAAGAGTCAGTCTTCTTGTACTTATGTCGGCATTGTGCCTTTTGTATTTAATTCCGATGTAATTTCTGTGTTTCATCGTCAAAAAGAAGGTCAGAGGGATGCAGTAAACCTGAAGTGAAGCATCGGAATCTATAAGTAGTGTCACAGGAATGGTTCAAACTATAGGCAGTAGGAAGAGTCAGTCTTCTTGTACTTAAGTTGGCATTGTGGCTGTTCTATTTAATTCCGATGCTATTTCTGTGTTTCATCGTCAAAAAGAAGGTCAGAGGGATACAGTAAACCTGAAGTGAAGCATCGGAATCCATAACTAGTGTCACAGGAATGGTTCAAAACATAGACAGTAGGAAGAGTCAGTCTTCTTGTACTTAAGTCGGCATTGTGCCTTTTCTATTTAATTCCGATGCAATTTCTGTTCTTTATCGTCAATAAGTAGGTACAAGGGATGCAGTAAACCTGAAGTGAAGCATCGGAATCTATAACTAGTGTCACAGGAATGGTTCAACTATAGACAGTAGGAAGAAGCAGTCTTCTTGTACTTAAGTCGGCATTGTGCCTTTTCTATTTAATTCCGATGCAATTTCTGTGTTTCATCGTCAAAAAGAAGGTCAGAGGGATACAGTAAACCTGAAGTGAAGCATCGGAATCAATAACTAGTGTCACTGGAATGGTTCTAACATCGACAGTAAGAAGGGTCAGTCTTCTTGTACTTAAGTCGGCATTGTGCCTTTTGTATTTAATTCCGATGCAATTTCTGTGTCCAAGGGATACAGTAAAAATGAAGTGAAGCATCGGAATCTATAACTAGTGTCATAGGAATGGTTCAAAACACAGACAGTATGAAGGACCAGTATTCTTGTACTTAAGTCGGCATTGTGGTTATTCTATTTAATTCCGATGCAATTTCAGTGTTTCATCGTCTATAAGAAGGTCAGAGGGATACCGTAAACCAGAAGTAAAGCATCGGAATATATAACTAGTGTCACTGGAAAGGTTCTAACATAGACAGTAAGAAGGGTCAGTCTTCTTGTACTTAAGTCGGCATTGTGAATTTTGTATTTAATTCCGATGCAATTTCTGTGTTTCATCGTCAATAAGATGGTCCAAGGGATACACTAAACCTGAAGTGAAGCATCGGAATCTATAAGTAGTGTCACAGGAGTGGTTCAAAGCATAGACAGTAAGAAGAATCAGTCCTCTTGTACTTAAGTCGGCATTGTGCCTTTTGTATTTAGTTCCGATCCAACTTCTATGTTTCATCGTCAATAAGAAGGTCAGAGGAATACGGTAAATCTGAAGTGAAGCATCGGAATCTATAACTAGTGTCACAGGAATGGTTCAAAACAGTCAGTAAGGAGAGTCAGTCTCTTTGTAATTAAGTCGGCATTGTGCCTTTTGTATTTAATTCCGGTGCAATATCTATGTTTCATCGTCAATAAGAAGGTCCAAGGGATACAGTAAACGTGAAGTGAAGCATCGGAATCCATAACTAGTGTCACAGGAATGGTTCAAAACATAGACAGTAAGAAGTGTCAGTCTTCTTGTACTTAAGTCGGCATTGTGCCTTTTCTATTTAATTCCGATGCAATTTCTGTGTTTCATCGTCAAAAAGAAGGTCAGTGGGATAGAGTGAACCTGAAGTGAATAATCGGAATCTATAACTAGTGTCACAGGAACGGTTCAAACCATAGAAAGTAGGAAGAGTCAGCCTTCTTGTACTTGAGTCGGCATTGTGCCTTTTCTATTTAATTCCGATGCAATTTCTGTGTTTCATCGTCAAAAAGAAGATCAGAGGGATACAGAAAACCTGAAGTGAAGCATCGGAATCTATAACTAGTGTCACAGGAATGGTTCAAAACATAGACAGTAGGAAGAGTCAATCTTCTTGTACTTAAGTCGGCATTGTGCCTTTTCCGATGCAATTTCTGTGTTTCATCGTCAAAAAGAAGGTCAGTGGGATAGAGTAAACCTGAAGTGAATAATCGGAATCTATAACTAGTGTCACAGGAACGGTTCAAACCATAGACAGTAGGAAGAGTCAGCCTTCTTGTATTAGTGTCGGCATTGTGCCTTTTCTATTTAATTCCGATGCAATTTCTGTGTTTCATCGTCAAAAAGAAGGTCAGAGGGATACAGTAAACCTGAAGTGAAGCATCGGAATCTATAACTAGTGTCACAGGAATGGGTCTAACATAGACAGTAAGAAGGGTCAGTCTTCTTGTACTTAAGTCGGCATTGTGCCTTTTGTATTTAATTCCGATGCAATTTCTGTGTTACATCGTCAATAAGAAGGTCCAAGGGATACAGTAAAAATGAAGTGAAGCATCGGAATCAATAACTAGTGTCACAGGAATGGTTCAAAACATAGACAGTATGAAGAACAAGTCTTCTTGTACTTAAGTCAGCATTGTGCTTATTCTATTTAATTCCGATGCAATATCTGTGTTTCATCGTCTATAAGAAGGTCAGAGGGATACAGTAAACCAGAAGTGAAGCATCGGAATCTATAACTAGTGTCACTGGAATGGTTCCAACATAGACATTAAGAAGGGTCAGTCTTCTTGTACTTAAGTCTGCATTGTGCCTTTTGTATTTGATTCCGATGCAATTTCTGTGTTTCATCGTCAATAAGAAGGTCCAAGGGATACAGTAAACCTGAAGTGAAGCATCGGAATCTATAACTAGTGTCACAGGAATGGTTCAAAACATAGACAGTCAGAAGAGTCAGTCTTCTTGTACTTAAGTCGGCATTGTGCATTTTGTATTTAATTCCGATCCAACTTCTGTGTTTCATCGTCAATAAGAAGGTCAGAGGGATACAGTAAATCTGAAGTGAAGTATCGGAATCTATAACTATTGACACAGGAATGGTTCAAAACAGTCAGTAAGAAGAGTCAGTCTTCTTGTAATTAAGTCGGCATTATGCCTTTTGTATTTAATTGCGATGCAATATCTGTGTTTCATCGTCAATAAGAAGGTCCAAGGGATACAGTAAACGTAAAGTGAAGCATCGAAATCCATAACTAGTGTCACAGGAATGGTTCAAAACATAGACAGTAAGAAGAGTCAGTCTTCTTGTACTTAAGTCGGCATTGTGCCTTTTCCATTTAATTCCGATGCAATTTCTGTGTTTCATCGTCAAAAAGAAGGCAGAGGGATAGAGTAAACCTGAAGTGAATAATCGGAATCTATAACTAGTGTCACAGGAACGGTTCAAACCATAGACAGTAGGAAGAGTCAGCCTTCTTGTACTAAAGTCGGCATTGTGCCTTTTGTATTTAATTCCGATGCACTATCTGTGTTCCATCGTCAATAAGATGATCCAAGGGAAACACTAAACCTGAAATGATGCATCGGAATCTATAACTGGTGTCACAGGAATGGTTCAAAACATATACAGTAGACAGATTCAGTCTACGTGTACTTAAGTCGGCATTGTGCGTTTTGTATTGATTTCGGTTGCAATATCTGTGTTTCGTCGTCAATAAGAAGGTCAGTGGGATACAGTAAACCTGAAGTGAAGCATCCAAATCTACAACTAGTGTCACAGGAATGGTTCAAATCATAGTCAGTAAGAATAGTCAGTCTTCTTGTACTCAAGTCGGCATTGTGCCTTTTGTATTTAATTCCGATGCAATTTCTGTGTTTCATCGTCAATAAGAAGGTCAGAAGAATACAGTAAACCTGAAGTGAAGCATCGGAATCTATAACTAATGTCACAGGAATGGGTCAAAACATAGTCAGTAAGAAGTGTCAGTCTTCTTGTACCTAAGTCGGCATTGTGCATTTTGAATTTAATTCCGATGCAATTTCCGTGTTTCGTCTCCAATAAAAATGTCCAAAGGATACAGTGAACCTGAAGTGAAGCATCGGAATCCATAACTAATGTCACAGGAATCGTTCAAAACATAGGCTGTAGGAAGAGTCAGTCTTCTTGTACTTAATTCGGCATTGTGCCTATTGTATTTATTTCTGATCCAATTTCTGTGTGTTTCATCGTCAATTAGAAGGTCAGAGGGACACAGTAAATCTGAAGTGAAGCATCGGAATCTATAACTAGTGTCACAGGAATGGTTCAAAACAGTCAGTAAGAAGAGTCAGTCTTCTTGTAATTAAGTCGGCATTGTGCCTTTTGTATTTAATTCCGATGCAATTTCTGTGTCTCATCGTCAATAAGAAGGTCCAAGGGATACAGTAAACGCGAAGTGAAGCATTGGAATCCATAACTAGTGTCACAGGAATGGTTCAAAACATAGACAGTTAGAAGAGGCAGTCTACTTGTACTTAAGTCTGCATTATGCGTTTTCTATTTAATTCCGATGCAACTTCTGTGTTTCATCGTCAAAAAGAAGGTCAGAGGGATAGAGTAAACCTGAAGGGAATAATCGGAATCTATAACTAGTGTCACAGGAACGGTTCAAAACATAGACAATAGGAAGAGTCAGCCTTCTTGTACTTGAGTCGGCATTGTGCCTTTTTCATTAAATTCCGGTGCACTATCTGTGTTCCATCGTCAATAAGAAGGTCAGAGGGATACAGTAACCCTGAAGTGAAGCATCGGAATCTATAACTAATGTCACAGGAATGGTTCAAACATAGTCAGTAAGAAGTGTCAGTCTTCTTGTGCTTAAGTCGGCATTGTGCCTTTTGTATTTAATTCCGATGCAATTTCTGTGTTTCATCGTCAATACGAAGGTCCAAGGGATACAGTAAACCTGAAGTGAAGCATCGGAATCTATAACTAGTGTCACAGGAATGGTTCAAAACATAGTCAGTAAGAAGAGTTAGTCTTCTTGTACTTATATTGGCATTGTGCCTCTTGTATTTAATTCAGACGCAATTTCTTTGTTTCAAAGTCTATAAGAAGGTCAGAGGGATACAGTAAACCTGAAGTGAAGCATCGGAATCTATAACTAGTGTCACAGGAATGGTTTAAAACATAGTCAGTAAGAAGAGTCAGTCTTCTTGTACTTAAGTCGGCATTGTGCATTTTGTATTTCATTCCGATGCAATTTCTGTGTCTCATCGTCAATAAGAAGGTCAGAGGGATACAGTGAACCTGTGGTGAAGCATTGGAATCTATAACTAGTGTCACAGGAATGGTACACAGCACAGACAGTAGGAAAAGTCAGTCTTCTTTTACCTAAGTCGGCATTGTGCCTTTTCAATTTAATTCCGATGCAATTTCCGTGTTTTGTCTCCAATAAGAATGTCCAAAGGATACAGTGAACCTGAAGGTAAGCATCGGAATACATAACTAATGTCACAGGAATCGTTCAAAACATAGACAGTAGGAAGAGTCAGTCTTCTTGTACTTAAGTCGGCATTGTGCCTTTTGTATTCAGTTCCGATGCAATTTCTGTGTTTCATCGTCAATAACAAGGTCCTAGGGAAACATTAAACCTGAAGTGAAGGATCGGAATCTACAACTAGTTTCACAGGAATGGTTCAAAACATAGTCAGTAAGAATAGTCAGTCTTCTTGTACTTAATTCGGCATTGTGCATTTTGTATTTAATTCCGATGCAATTTCTGTGTTTCATCGTCAATAAGAAGGTCCGAGGGATACAGTAAACCAGAAGTAAAGCATCGGAATGTGTAAGTAGTGTCACAGGAATGGTTTAAAGCAGTCAGTAAGAAGTGTCTATCTTCTTGTACTTAAGTCAGCATTGTGCCTTTTGTATTTAATTCCGATGCATTTTCTGTGTTTCATCGTCAATAAGAAGGTCCAAGGGGTACAGTAAACCTGAAGTGAAGCATCGGAATTTATAAATAGTGTCATAGGAATGGTTCAAATATAGAGATTAAGAAGAGTCAGTCTTCTTGTACTTAAGTCGGCTTTGTGCCTATTCTATTTAATTCCGATGCAATTTCTGTATTTCGTCGCCAATACGAAGATCCAAAGAATACAGTAAACCTGAAGTGAAGCATCGGAATCTATAACTAATGTCACAGGAATCGTTCAAAACATATACAGTAGGAAGAGTCAGTCTCCTTGTACTTAAGTCGGCATTGTGTTTTTTGTATTTAGTTCCGATGCACTATCTGTGTTTCATCGTCAATAAGAATTACCTAGGGATAGAGTAAACCTGAAGTGAAGCATCGGAACAAATAACTAGTGTCACAGGAATGGTTCAAAACATAGTCAGTAAGAAGTGACAGTCTTCATGTACTTAAGTCGGCATTGTGCCTTTTGTATTTAATTCCGATGCAATTTCTGTGTTTCATCGTCAATACGAAGGTCCAAGGGATACAGTAAACCTGAAGTGAAGCATCGGAATCTATAACTAGTGTCACAGGAATGGTACAAAACATAGTCAGTAAGAAGAGTCAGTCTTTTTGTACTTATGTTGGCATTGTGCTTTTGTATTTAATTCCGATGCAATTTCTGTGTTTCTTCGTCAATAAGAAGGTCAGAAGGATACAGTAAACCTGACGTGAAGCATCGGAATCTATAACTAGTGTCACAGGAATGGTTCAAAACAGTCAGTAAGAAGAGTCAGTCTTCTTGTACTTAAGTCGGCAATGTGCATTTTGTGTTAAATTCCGATGCAATTTCTGTGTTTCTTCGTCAATAAGAGGGTCCAAGGGATTCAGTAAACCTGAAGGGAAGCATCGGAATCTATAACTAGTGTCACAGGAATGGTTAAAAACGTAGACAGTAGGAAGAGTCAGTCTTCTTGTACTTAAGTCGGCATTGTGCTTTTTCTATTTAGTTCAGATGCATTTTCTGTGTTTCATCTTCAATACGAAGGTCCAAGGGATACAGTAAACCTGAAGTGATGCATCGGAATCTGTAACTAGTGTCACAGGAATGGTTCAAATCATAGGCAGTAGGAAGAGTCAGTCTTCTTGTACTTAAGTCGGCATTGTGCCTGTTGTATTTAATTCCGATGCAATTTCTGTGTTTCATCGTCAATTGGAAGGTCCAAGGGATACAGTAAACGTGAAGTGAAGCATCGGAATCCATAACTAGTTTCACAGGAATGGTTCAAAACATAGACAGTTAGAAGAGGCAGTCTACCTGTACTTAAGTCTTCATTGTGCGTTTTCAATTTAATTCCGATGCAATTTCTGTGTTTCATCGTCAAAAAGAAGGTCAGAGGGATAGAGTAAACCTGAAGTGAATAATCGGAATCTATAACTAGTGTCACACGAACGGTTCAAAACATAGTTTATAGGAAGGGTCAGCCTTCTTGTACTTGAGTCGGTATTGTGTCTTTTGTATTAAATTCCGGTGCACTATCTGTGTTCCATCGTCAATAAGAAGGTCAGAGGGATACAGTAAACATGAAGTGAAGCAACGGAATCTATAACTAGTGTCACAGGAATGGTTCAAAACATAGTCAGTAAGAAGAGTCAGTCTTCTTGTACTTAAGACGGCATTGTACCTTTTGTATTTAATTCCGATGCAATTTCGATGTCTCATCGTCAATAAGAAGGTCCACGGGATACAGTAAACCTGAAGTGGAGCATCGGAATCTGTAACTAGTGTCACAGGAATGGTTCAAAACATAGACAGTAAGAAGAGTCAGTCTTTTTCTACTTAAGGCGGCATTGTGCCATTTTCAATTTAATTCCGATGCAATTAGTGTGTTTCATCGTCAATAAGAAAGTCAGAGGAATACATTAAACCTGAAGTGAAGCATCGGAATCTCCAAATAGTGTCACAGGAATGGTTCAAAAGATAGTCAGTAAGAAGAGTCAGTCTTCTTGTACTTAAGTCGGCATTGTGCCTTTTGTATTTAGTTCCGAAGTAATTTCTGTGTTTCATCGTCAATAAGAAGGTCCTAGGGATAGAGTAAACCTGAAGTGAAGATTCGGAATTTGTAACTAGTGTCACAGGAATGGTTCAAAACATAGTCAGTTAGAAGTGTCAGTCTTCTTGTACTTAAGTCGGCTTTGTGCCTATTCTATTTAATTCCGATGCAATTTCTGTATTTCGTCGCCAATACGAAGATCCAAAGATACAGTAAACCTGAAGTGAAGCATCGGAATCTATAACTGATGTCACAGGAATCGTTCAAAACATAGACAGTAGGAAGAGTCAGTGTTCTTGTACTTAAGTCGGCATTGTGCCTTTTGTATTTAGTTCCGATGCACTTTCTGTGTTTCATCGTCAATAAGAAGGACCTAGGGATAGAGTAAACCTGAAGTGAAGCATCGGAACATATAACTAGTGTCACAGGAATGGTTCAAAACATAGTCAGTAAGAAGAGTCAGTCTTCTTGTACTTAAGTCGGCATTGTGCCTTTTGTATTTAATTCCGATGCAATTTCTGTGTTTCATCGTCAATACGAAGGTCCAAAGGACACAGTAAACCTTAAGTGAAGGATCGAAATCTATAACTAGTGTCACAGGAATGGTTCAAAACATAGTCAGTAAGAAGAGTCAGTCTTCTTGTACTTACGTTGGCATTGTGGCTTTTGTATTTAATTCCGATGCAATTTCTGTGCTTCATCGTCAATAAGAAGGTCAGAAGGATACAGTATACCTGAAGTGAAGCATCGGAATCTATAACTAGTGTCACAGGAATGGTTCAAAAAAGTCAGTAAGAAGAGTCAGTCTTCTTGTACTTAAGTCGGCAATGTGCATTTTGTGTTAAATTCCGATGCAATTTCTGTGTTTCATCGTCAATAAGAAGGTCCAAGGGATACAGTAAACCTGAAGGGAAGCATCGGAATCTATAACTAGTGTCACAAGAATGGTTCAAAATGTAGACAGTAGGAAGAGTCAGTCTTCTTGTACTTAAGTCGGCATTGTGCTTTTTCTATTTAGTTCAGATGCAATTTCTGTGTTTCATCGTCAATAAGAAGGTCAGAGGGATACAGTAAACCTGAAGTGAAGCATCGGAATCTATAACTAGTGTCACAGGAATGGTTCAAAACATATACAGTAGGAAGATTCAGCCTAAATGTACTTAAGTCGGCATTGTGCGTTTTGTATTGATTTCCGATGCAATATCTGTGTTTCATCGTCAATACGAAGGTCAGAGGGATACAGTAAACCTGAAGTGAAGCATCCGAATCTACAACTAGTGTCACAGGAATGGTTCACAACATAGTCAGTAAGAATAGCCAGTCTTCTTGTACTTAAGCCGGCATTGTACTTTTGCATTTAATTCCGATGCAATTTCTGTGTTTCATCGTCAATAAGAAGGTCAGAAGAATACAGTAAACCTGAAGTGAAGCATCGGAATTTATAACTAATGTCACAGGAATGGTTGAAAACATAGTCAGTAAGAAGTGTCAGTCTTCTTGTACTTAAGTCGGCATTGTGCCTTTTTTTTAATTCCGATGCAATTTCTGTGTTTCATCGTCAATACGAAGGTCCAAGGGATACAGTAAACCTGAAGTGAAGCATCGGAATCTATAGCTAATGTCACAGGAATGGTTCAAAACATAGTCAGTAAGCAGAGTCAGTCTTCTTGTACTTATGTTGGCATTGTGCCTTTTCTATTTAATTCCGATGCAATTTCTTATTTTCAACGTCAATAAGAAGGTCAGAGGGATACAGTATACCTGAAGTGAAGCATCGGAATCTATAACTAGTGTCACAGGAATGGTTCAAAACATAGTCAGTAAGAAGAGTCAGTCTTCTTGTACTTAAGTCGGCATTGTGCATTTTGTATTTAATTCCGATGCAATTTCTGTGTCTCATCGTCAATACGAAGGTCAGAGGGATACAGTGAACCTGAGGTGAAGCATTGGAATCTATAACAAGTGTCACAGGAATGGTACACAGCACAGACAGTAGGAAAAGTCAGTCTTCTTTTACCTAAGTCGGCATTGTGCCTTTTCTATTTAATTCCGATGCAATTTCCGTGTTTCGTCTCCAAAAAGAATGTCCAAAGGTTACAGTGAACCTGAAGTGAAGCATCGGAATCCATAACTAATGTCACAGGAATCGTTCAAAACATAGACAGTAGGAAGAGTCAGTCTTCTTGTACTTAAGTCGGCATTGTGTCTTTTGTATTCAGTTCCGATGCAATTTCTGTGTTTCATCGTCAATAAGAAGGTCCTAGGGAAACAGTAAACCTGAAGTGAAGGATCGGAATCTACAACTAGTTTCACAGGAATGGTTCAAAATATAGTTAGTAAGAATAGTCAGTCTTCTGGTACTTAATTCGGCATTGTGCCTTTTGTATTTAATTCCGATGCAATTTCTGTGTTTCATCGTCAATAAGAAGGTCAGAGGGATACAGTAAACCAGAAGTAAAGCATCGGAATCTATAAGTAGTGTCACAGGAATGGTTTAAAACAGTCAGTAAGAAGAGTCAATCCTCTTGGACATAAGTCAGCAGTGTGCCTTTTGTATTTAATTCCGATGCATTTTCTGTGTTTCATCGTCAATAAGAAGGTCCACGGGATACAGTAAACCTGAAGGGAAGCATCGGAATCTATAACTAGTGTCACAAGAATGGTTCAAAACGTAGACAGTAGGAAGAGTCAGTCTTCTTGTACTTAAGTCGGCATGTGCTTTTTCTATTTAGTTCAGATGCAATTTCTGTGTTTCATCGTCAATACGAAGGTCAGAGGGATACGGTAAACCTGAAGTGAAGCATCGGAATCTATAACTAGTGTCACTGGAATGGTTCTAACATAGACAGTATGAAGGGTCAGTCTTCTTGTACTTAAGTCGGCATTGTGCCTTTTGTATTTAATTCCGATGCGATTTCTGTTTTCATCGTCAATACGAAGGTCCAAGGGATACTGTAAACCTGAAGTGAAGCATCGGAATCTATAACTAGTGTCACAGGAATGGTTCAAAACATAGGCAGTAGGAAGAGTCAGTCTTCTTGTACTTAAGTCGGCATTGTGCCGTTTGTATTTAATTCCGATGCAATTTCTGTGTTTCATCGTCAACACGAAGGTCCAAGGGATACAGTAAACCTGAAGTGAAGCATCGAAATCTATAACTAGTGTCACAGGAATGGTTCAAAACATAGTCAGTAAGAAGAGTCAGTCTTTTTGTACTTATGTTGGCATTGTGCCTTTTTTTTAAATTTCGATGCAATTTCTGTGCTTCATCGTCAATAAGAAGGTCAGAAGGATACAGTATACCTGAAGTGAAGCATCGGAATCTATAACTAGTGTCACAGGAATGGTTCAAAACAGTCAGTAAGAAGAGTCAGTCTTATTGTACTTAAGTCGGCAATGTGCATTTTCTGTTAAATTCCGATGCAATATCTGTGTTTCATCGTCAATAAGAAGGTCCAAGGGATACAGTAAACCTGAAGTGAAGCATCCGAATCTACAACTAGTGTCACAGGAATGGTTCACAACATAGTCAGAAAGAAGAGTCAGTCTTCTTGTACATATGTTGGCATTGTGCCTTTTGTATTTAATTCCGATGCAATTTCTGTGTTTCATCGTCAATAAGAAATTCAGAAGAATAATGTAAACCTGAAGTGAAGCATCGGAGTCTATAACTAAGGTCACAGGAATGGTTCAAAACATAGTCAGTAAGAAGAGTCAGTCTTCTTGTACTTAAGTCGGCATTGTGCCTTTTTTTTTTAATTCCGATGCAATTTCTGTGTTTCATCGTCAATACGAAGGTCCAAGGGATACAGTAAACCTGAAGTGAAGCATCGCAATCTATAGCTAGTGTCACAGGAATGGTTCAAAACATAGTCAGTAAGAAGAGTCAGTCTTCTTGTACTTATGTTGGCATTGTGCCTTTTGTATTTAATTCCGATGCAATTTCTTTGTTTCAACGTCAATAAGAAGGTCAGAGAGATACAGTATACCTGAAGTGAAGCATCGGAATCTATAACTAGTGTCACAGGAATGGCTCAAAACATAGTCAGTAAGAAGAGTCAGTCTTCTTGTAGTTAAGTCGGCATTGTGCATTTTGTATTTAATTCCGATGCAATTTCTGTGTCTCATCGTCAATAAGAAGGTCAGAGGGATACAGTAAACCAGAAGTAAAGCATCGGAATCTATAAGTAGTGTCACAGGAATGGTTTAAAACAGTCAGTAAGAAGAGTCAATCTTCTTGTACTTAAGTCAGCAGTGTGCCTTTTGTATTTGATTCCGATGCATTTTCTGTGTTTCATCGTCAATAAGAAGGTCCAAGGGGTACAGTAAACCTGAAGTGAAGCATCGGAATTTGTAAATAGTGTCACAGGAATGGTTCAAAACATAGAGATTAAGAAGAGTCAGTCTTCTTGTACTTAAGTCGGCATTGTGCCTTTTGTATTTAATTCCGATGCAATTTCTGTGTTTCATCGTCAATACGAAGGTCCAAAGGAAACAGTAAGCCTGAAGTGAAGGATCGAAATCTATAACTAGTGTCACAGGAATGGTTCAAAACATAGTCAGTAAGAAGAGTCAGTCTTCTTGTACTTATGTTGGCATTGTGCCTTTTGTATTTAATTCCGATGCAATTTCTGTGCTTCATCGTCAATAAGAAGGTCAGAAGGATACAGTATACCTGAAGTGAAGCATCGGAATCTATAACTAGTGTCACAGGAATGGTTCAAAAAAGTCAGTAAGAAGAGTCAGTCTTCTTGTACTTAAGTCGGCAATGTGCATTTTGTGTTAAATTCCGATGCAATTTCTGTGTTTCATCGTCAATAAGAAGGCCCAAGGGATACAGTAAACCTGAAGGGAAGCATCGGAATCTATAACTAGTGTCACAAGAATGGTTCAAAATGTAGACAGTAGGAAGAGTCAGTCTTCTTGTACTTAAGTCGGCATTGTGCTTTTTCTAATTAGTTCAGATGCAATTTCTGTGTTTCATCGTCAATAAGAAGGTCAGAGGGATACAGTAAACCTGAAGTGAAGCATCGGAATCTATAACTAGTGTCACAGGAATGGTTCAAAACATATACAGTAGGAAGATTCAGCCTAAATGTACTTAAGTCGGCATTGTGGGTTTTGTATTGATTTCCGATGCAATATCTGTGTTTCATCGTCAATACGAAGGTCAGAGGGATACAGTAAACCTGAAGTGAAGCATCCGAATCTACAACTAGTGTCACAGGAATGGTTCACAACATAGTCAGTAAGAATAGTCAGTCTTCTTGTACTTAAGCCGGCATTGTACTTTTGCATTTAATTCCGATGCAATTTCTGTGTTTCATCGTCAATAAGAAGGTCAGAAGAATACAGTAAACCTGAAGTGAAGCATCGGAATTTATAACTAATATCACAGGAATGGTTCAAAACATAGTCAGTAAGAAGTGTCAGTCTTCTTGTACTTAAGTCGGCATTGTGCCTTTTTTTTTAATTCCGATGCAATTTCTGTGTTTCATCGTCAATACGAAGGTCCAAGGGATACAGTAAACCTGAAGTGATGCATCGGAATCTATAGCTAGTGTCACAGGAATGGTTCAAAACATAGTCAGTAAGAAGAGTCAGTCTTCTTGTACTTATGTTGCCATTGTGCCTTTTCTATTTAATTCCGATGCAATTTCTTTGTTTCAACGTCAATAAGAAGGTCAGAGGGATACAGTATACCTGAAGTGAAGCATTGGAATCTATAACTAGTGTCACAGGAATTGTTCAAAACATAGTCAGTAAGAAGAGTCAGTCTTCTTGTACTTAAGTCGGCATTGTGCATTTTGTATTTAATTCCGATGCAATTTCTGTGTCTCATCGTCAATACGAAGGTCAGAGGGATACAGTGAACCTGAGGTGAAGCATTGGAATCTATAACAAGTGTCACAGGAATGGTACACAGCACAGACAGTAGGAAAAGTCAGTCTTCTTTTACCTAAGTCGGCATTGTGCCTTTTCTATTTAATTCCGATGCAATTTCCGTGTTTCGTCTCCAATAAGAATGTCCAAAGGATACAGTGAACCTGAAGTGAAGCATCGGAATCCATAACTAATGTCACAGGAATCGTTCAAAACATAGACTGTAGGAAGAGTCAGTCTTCTTGTACTTAAGTCGGCATTGTGCCTTTTGTATTCAGTTCCGATGCAATTTCTGTGTTTCATCGTCAATAAGAAGGTCCTAGGGAAACAGTAAACCTGAAGTGAAGGATCGGAATCTACAACTAGTTTCACAGGAATGGTTCAAATACATAGTTAGTAAGAATAGTCAGTCTTCTGGTACTTAATTCGGCATTGTGCCTTTTGTATTTAATTCCGATGCAATTTCTGTGTTTCATCGTCAATAAGAAGGTCAGAGGGATACAGTAAACCAGAAATAAAGCATCGGAATCTATAAGTAGTGTCACAGGAATGGTTTAAAACAGTCAGTAAGAAGAGTCAATCTTCTTGTACATAAGTCAGCAGTGTGCCTTTTGTATTTAATTCCGATGCATTTTCTGTGTTTCATCGTCAATAAGAAGGTCCAAGGGGTACAGTAAAACTGAAGTGAAGCATCGGAATTTATAAATAGTGTCACAGGAATGGTTCAAAACATAGAGATTAACAAGAGTCATTCTTCTTGTACTTAAGTCGGCTTTGTGCCTATTCTATTTAATTCCGATGCAATTTCTGTATTTCATCGCCAATACGAAGATCCAAAGATACAGTAAACCTGAAGTGAAGCGTCGGTATCTATAACTAATGTCACAGGAATCGTTCAAAACATAGACAGTAGGAAGAGTCAGTCTTCTTGTACTTGAGTCGGCATTGTGCCTTTTGTATTTAATTCCGATGCAATTTCTGTGTTTCGTCGTCAAAAAGAAGGTCAGAGGGATACAGTAAACCTGAAGTGAAGCATCGGAATCTATAACTAGTGTCACAGGAATGGTTCAAAGCATATACAGTAGGAAGATTCAGTCTACATGTACTTAAGTCGGCATTGTGCGTTTTGAATTGATTTCCGATGCAATATCTGTGTTTCATCGTCAATAAGAAGGTCAGAGGGATACAGTAAACCTGAAGTGATGCATCCGAATCTACAACTAGTGTCACAGGAATGGTTCACAACATTGTCAGTAAGAATAGTCAGTCTTCTTGTACTTAAGTCGGCATTGTGCCTTTTGCATTTCATTCCGATGCAATTTCTGTGTTTCATCGTCAATAAGAAGGTCAGAAGAATACAGTAAACCTGAAGTGAAGCATCGGAATCTATAACTAATGTCACAGGAATGGTTCAAAACATAGTCAGTAAGATGTGTCAGTCTTCTTGTACTTAAGTCGGCATTGTGCCTTTTTTTTTTAATTCCGATGCAATTTCTGTGTTTCATCGTCAATACGAAGGTCCAAGGGATACAGTAAACCTGAAGTGAAGCATCGGAATCTATAGCTAGTGTCACAGGAATGTTTCAAAACATAGTCAGTAAGGAGAGTCAGTCTTCTTGTACATTTGTTGGCATTGTGCCTATTGTATTTAATTCCGATGCAATTTCTTTGTTTCAACGTCAATAAGAAGGTCAGAGGGATACAGTATACCTGAAGTGAAGCATCGGAATCTATAACTAGTGTCACAGGAATGGTTCAAAACATAGTCAGTAAGAAGAGTCAGTCTTCTTGTACTTAAGTCGGCATTGTGCATTTTGTATTTAATTCCGATGCAATTTCTTTGTTTCATCGTCGATAAGACGGTCCTAGGGAAACAGTAAACCTGAAGTGAAGGATCGGAATCTACAACTAGTTTCACAGGAATGGTTCAAAACATAGTCAGTAAGAATAGTCAGTCCTCTTGTACTTAATTCGGCATTGTGCCTTTTGTATTTAATTCCGATGCAATTTCTGTGTTTCATCGTCAATAAGAAGGTCTGAGGGATACAGTAAACCAGAAGTAAAGCATCGGAATCTATAAGTAGTGTCACAGGAATTGTTTAAAACAGTCAGTAAGAAGAGTCAATCTTCTTGTACTTAAGTCAGCAGTGTGCCTTTTGTATTTAATTCCGATGCATTTTCTGTGTTTCATCGTCAATAAGAAGGTCCAAGGGGTACAGTAAACCTGAAGTGAAGCATCGGAATTTATAAATAGTGTCACAGGAATGGTTCAAAACATAGAGACTAAGAAGAGTCAGTCTTCTTGTACTTAAGTCGGCTTTGTGCCTATTCTATTTAATTCCGATGCAATTTCTGTATTTCGTCGCCAATACGAAGATCCAAAGATACAGTAAACCTGAAGTGAAGCATCGGAATCTATAACTAATGTCACAGGAATCGTTCAAAACATAGACAGTATCAAGAGCCAGTCTTCTTGTACTTAAGTCGGCATTGTGCCTTTTGTAATTATTTCCGATGCACTTTCTGTGTTTCATCGTCAATAAGAAGGACCTAGGGATAGAGTAAACCTGAAGTGAAGCATCGGAACATATAACTAGTGTCACAGCAATGGTACAAAACATAGTCAGTAAGAAGTGTCAGTCTTCTTGTACTTAAGTCGGCATTGTGCCTTTTGTATTTAGATCCGATGCACTTTCTGTGTTTCATCGTCAATAAGAAGGACCTAGGGATTGAGTAAACCTGAAGTGAAGCATCGGAACATATAACTAGTGTCACAGGAATGGTTCAAAACATAGTCAGTAAGAAGAGTCAGTCTTCTTGTACTTATGTTGGCATTGTGCCTTTTGTATTTAATTCCGATGCAATTTCTGTGTTTCATCGTCAATAAGAAGGTCAGAAGGATACGGTATACCTGAAGTGAAGCATCGGAATCTATAACTAGTGTCACAGGAATGGTTCAAAACAGTCAGTAAGAAGAGTCAGTCTTCTTGTACTTAAGTCGGCAATGTGTATTTTGTGTTAAATTCCGATGCAATTTCTGTGTTTCATCGTCAATAAGAAGGTCCAAGGGATACAGTAAACCTGAAGGGAAGCATCGGAATCTATAACTAGTGTCACAAGAATTGTTCAAAACGTAGACAGTAGGAAGAGTCAGTCTTCTTGCACTTAAGTCGGCATGTGCTTTTTCTATTTAGTTCAGATGCAATTTCTGTGTTTCATCGTCAATACGAAGGTCAGAGGGATACGGTAAACCTGAAGTGAAGCATCGGAATCTATAACTAGTGTCACTGGAATGGTTCTAACATAGACAGTATGAAGGGACAGTCTTCTTGTACTTAAGTCGGCATTGTGCCTTTTGTATTTCATTCCGATTCGATTTCTGTTTTCATCGTCAATACGAAGGTCCAAGGGATACTGTAAACCTGAAGTGAAGCATCGGAATCTATAACTAGTGTCACAGGAATGGTTCAAAACATAGGCAGTAGGAAGAGTCAGTCTTCTTGTACTTAAATCGGCATTGTGCCGTTTGTATTTAATTCCGATGCAATTTCTGTGTTTCATCGTCAATACGAAGGTCCAAGGGATACAGTAAACCTGAAGTGAAGCATCGAAATCTATAACTAGTGTCACAGGAATGGTTCAAAACATAGTCTGTAAGAAGAGTCAGTCTTTTTGTACTTATGTTGGCATTGTGCCTTTTTTTTTTAATTTCGATGCAATTTCTGTGCTTCATCGTCAATAAGAAGGTCAGAAGGATACAGTATACCTGAAGTGAAGCATCGGAATCTATAACTAGTGTCACAGGAATGGTTCAAAACAGTCAGTAAGAAGAGTCAGTCTTATTGTACTTAAGTCGGCAATGTGCATTTTCTGTTAAATTCCGATGCAATTTCTGTGTTTCATCGTCAATAAGAAGGTCCAAGGGATACAGTAAACCTGAAGTGAAGCATCCGAATCTACAACTAGTGTCACAGGAATGGTTCACAACATAGTCAGTAAGAAGAGTCAGTCTTCTTGTACTTATGTTGGCATTGTGCCTTTTGTATTTAATTCCGATGCAATTTCTGTGTTACATCGTCAATAAGAAATTCAGAAGAATAATGTAAACCTGAAGTGAAGCATCGGAGTCTATAACTAAGGTCACAGGAATGGTTCAAAACATAGTCAGTAAGAAGTGTCAGTCTTCTTGTACTTAAGTCGGCATTGTGCCATTTTTTTTTAATTCCGATGCAATTTCTGTGTTTCATCGTCAATACGAAGGTCCAAGGGATACAGTAAACCTGAAGTGAAGCATCGGAATCTATAGCTAGTGTCACAGGAATGGTTCAAAACATAGTCAGTAAGAAGAGTCAGTCTTCTTGTACTTATGTTGGCATTGTGCCTTTTGTATTTAATTCCGATGCAATTTCTTTGTTTCAACGTCAATAAGAAGGTCAGAGAGATACAGTATACCTGAAGTGAAGCATCGGAATCTATAACTAGTGTCACAGGAATGGCTCAAAACATAGTCAGTAAGAAGAGTCAGTCTTCTTGTAGTTAAGTCGGCATTGTGCATTTTGCATTTAATTCCGATGCAATTTCTGTGTCTCATCGTCAATAAGAAGGTCAGAGGGATACAGTAAACCAGAAGTAAAGCATCGGAATCTATAAGTAGTGTCACAGGAATGGTTTAAAACAGTTAGTAAGAAGAGTCAATCTTCTTGTACTTAAGTCAGCAGTGTGCCTTTTGTATTTGATTCCGATGCATTTTCTGTGTTTCATCGTCAATAAGAAGGTCCAAGGGGAACAGTAAACCTGAAGTGAAGCATCGGAATTTATAAATAGTGTCACAGGAATGGTTCAAAACATAAAGATTAAGAAGAGTCAGTCTTCTTGTACTTAAGTCGGCTTTGTGCCTATTCTATTTAATTCCGATGCAATTTCTGTATTTCGTCGCCAATACGAAGATCCAAAGATACAGTAAACCTGAAGTGAAGCATCGGAATCTATAACTAATATCACAGGAATCGTTCAAAACATAGACAGTAGGAAGAGTCAGTGTTCTTGTACTTAAGTCGGCATTGTGCCTTTTGTATTTAGTTCCGATGCACTTTCTGTGTTTCATCGTCAATAAGAAGGACCTAGGGATAGAGTAAACTTGAAGTGAAGCATCGGAACATATAACTAGTGTCACAGGAATGGTTCAAAACATAGTCAGTAAGAAGAGTCAGTCTTCTTGTACTTAAGTCGGCATTGTGCCTTTAGTATTTAATTCCGATGCAATTTCTGTGTTTCATCGTCAATACGAAGGTCTAAAGGAAACAGTAAACCTGAAGTGAAGGATCGAAATCTATAACTAGTGTCACAGGAATGGTTCAAAACATAGTCAGTAAGAAGAGTCAGTCTTCTTGTACTTATGTTGGCATTGTGCCTTTTGTATTTAATTCCGATGCAATTTCTGTGCTTCATCGTCAATACGAAGGTCAGAAGGATACAGTATACCTGAAGTGAAGCATCGGAATCTATAACTAGTGTCACAGGAATGGTTCAAAAAAGTCATGAAGAAGAGTCAGTCTTCTTGTACTTAAGTCGGCAATGTGCATTTTGTGTTAAATTCCGATGCAATTTCTGTGTTTCATCGTCAATAAGAAGGTCCAAGGGATACAGTAAACCTGAAGGGAAGCATCGGAATCTATAACTAGTGTCACAAGAATGGTTCAAAATGTAGACAGTAGGAAGAGTCAGTCTTCTTGTACGTAAGTCGGCATTGTGCTTTTTCTATTTAGTGCAGATGCAATTTCTGTGTTTCATCGTCAATAAGAAGGTCAGAGGGATACAGTAAACCTGAAGTGAAGCATCGGAATCTATAACTAGTGTCACAGAAATGGTTCAAAACATATACAGTAGGAAGATTCAGTCTACATGTACTTAAGTCGTCATTGTGCGTTTTGAATTGATTTCCGATGCAATATCTGTGTTTGATCGTCAATAAGAAGGTCAGAGGGATACAGTAAACCTGAAGTGAAGCATACGAATCTACAACTAGTGTCACAGGAATGGTTCACAACATTGTCAGTAAGAATAGTCGGTCTTCTTGTACTTAAGTCGGCATTGTGCCTTTTGCATTTCATTCCGATGCAATTTCTGTGTTTCATCGTCAATAAGAAGGTCAGAAGAATACAGTAAACCTGAAGTGAAGCATCGGAATATATAACTAATGTCCCAGGAATTGTTCAAAAAATAGTCAGTAAGAAGTATCAGTCTTCTTGTACTTAAGTCGGCATTGTGCCTTTTTTTTTTTAATTCCGATGCAATTTCTGTGTTTCATCGTCAATACGAAGGTCCAAGGGATACAGTAAACCTGAAGTGAAGCATCGGAATCTATAGCTAGTGTCACAGGAATGGTTCAAATCATAGTCAGTAAGGAGAGTCAGTCTTCTTGTACATATGTTGGCATTGTGATTTTTGTATTTAATTTCGATGCAATTTCTTTGTTTCAACGTCAATAAGAAGGTCAGAGGGATACAGTATACCTGAAGTGAAGCATCGGAATCTATAACTAGTGTCACAGGAATGGTTCAAAACATAGGCAGTAGGAAGAGTCAGTCTTCTTGTACTTAAGTCGGCATAGTGCCGTTTGTATTTAATTCCGATGCAATTTCTGTGTTTCATCGTCAATACGAAGGTCCAAGGGATACAGTAAACCTGAAGTGAAGCATCGAAATCTATAACTAGTGTCACAGGAATGGTTCAAAACATAGTCAGTAAGAAGAGTCAGTCTTTTTGTACTTATTTTGGCATTGTGCCTTTTTTTTTAAATTTCGATGCAATTTCTGTGCTTCATCGTCAATAAGAAGGTCAGAAGGATACAGTATACCTGAAGTGAAGCATCGGAATCTATAATTAGTGTCACAGGAATGGTTCAAAACAGTCAGTGAGAAGAGTCAATCTTCTTGTACTTCAGTCAGCAGTGTGCCTTTTGTATTTAATTCCGATGCATTTTCTGTGTTTCATCGTCAATAAGAAGGTCCAAGGGGTACAGTAAACCTGAAGTGAAGCATCGGAATTTATAAATAGTGTCACAGGAATGGTTCAAAACATAGAGATTAAGAAGAGTCAGTCTTCTTGTACTTAAGTCGGCATTGTGCCTTTTGTATTTAGTTCCGATGCACTTTCTGTGTTTCATCGTCAATAAGAAGGACCTAGGGATAGAGTAAACCTGAAGTGAAGCATCGGAACATATAACTAGTGTCACAGCAATGGTTCAAAACATAGTCAGTAAGAAGTGTCAGTCTTCTTGTACTTAGGTCGGCATTGTGCCTTTTGTATATAATTCCGATGCAATTTCTGTGTTTCATCGTCAATACGAAGGTCCAAGGGTTACAGTAAACCTGAAGTGAAGCATCGAAATCTATAACTAGTGTCACAGGAATGGTTCAAAACATAGTCAGTAAGAAGAGTCAGTCTTCTTGTACTTATGTTGGCATTGTGCCTTTTGTATTTAATTCCGATGCAATTTCTGTGTTTCATCGTAAATAAGAAGGTCAGAAGGATACAGTATACCTGAAGTGAAGCATCGGAATCTATAACTAGTGTCACAGGAATGGTTCAAAACAGTCAGTAAGAAGAGTCAGTCTTCTTGTACTTAAGTCGGCAATGTGCATTTTGTGTTAAATTCCGATGCAATTTCTGTGTTTCATCGTCAATAAGAAGGTCCAAGGGATACAGTAAACCTGAAGGGAAGCATCGAAATCTATAACTAGTGTCACAAGAATAGTTCAAAACGTAGACAGTAGGAAGAGTCAGTCTTCTTGTACTTAAGTCGGCATGTGCTTTTTCTATTTAGTTCAGATGCAATTTCTGTGTTTCATCGTCGATACGAAGGTCAGAGGGATACAGTAAACCTGAAGTGAAGCATCGGAATCTATAACTAGTGTCACTGGAATGGTTCTAACATAGACAGTATGAAGGGTCAGTCTTCTTGTACTTAAGTCGGCATTGTGCCTTTTGTATTTAATTCCGATGCGATTTCTGTTTTCATCGTCAATACGAAGGTCCAAGGGATACAGTAAACCTGAAGTGAAGCATCGGAATCTATAACTAGTGTCACAGGAATGGTTCAAAACATAGGCAGTAGGAAGAGTCAGTCTTCTTGTACTTAAGTCGGCATAGTGCCGTTTGTATTTAATTCCGATGCAATTTCTGTGTTTCATCGTCAATACGAAGGTCCAAGGGATACAGTAAACCTGAAGTGAAGCATCGAAATCTATAACTAGTGTCACAGGAATGGTTCAAAACATAGTCAGTAAGAAGAGACAGTCTTTTTGTACTTATTTTGGCATTGTGCCTTTTTTTTTAAATTTCGATGCAATTTCTGTGCTTCATCGTCAATAAGAAGGTCAGAAGGATACAGTATACCTGAAGTGAAGCATCGGAATCTATAATTAGTGTCACAGGAATGGTTCAAAACAGTCAGTAAGAAGAGTCAGTCTTATTGTACTTAAGTCGGCAATGTGCATTTTCTGTTAAATTCCGATGCAATTTCTGTGTTTCATCGTCAATAAGAAGGTCCAAGGGATACAGTAAACCTGAAGTGAAGCATCCGAATCTAAAACTAGTGTCACAGGAATGGTTCACAACATAGTCAGTAAGAAGAGTCAGTCTTCTTGTACTTATGTTGGCATTGTGCCTTTTGTATTTAATTCCGATGCAATTTCTGTGTTTCATCGTCAATAAGAAGGTCAGAAGAATAGTGTAAACCTGAAGTGAAGCATCGGAGTCTATAACTAAGGTCACAGGAATGGTTCAAAACATAGTCAGTAAGAAGTGTCAGTCTTCTTGTACTTAAGTCGGCATTGTGCCTTTTTTTTTAATTCCGATGCAATTTCTGTGTTTCATCGTCAATACGAAGGTCCAAGGGGTACAGTAAACCTGAAGTGAAGCATCGGAATCTATAGCTAGTGTCACAGGAATGGTTCAAAACATAGTCAGTAAGAAGAGTCAGTCTTCTTGTACTTATGTTGGCATTGTGCCTTTTGTATTTAATTCCGATGCAATTTCTTTGTTTCAACGTCAATAAGAAGGTCAGAGGGATACAGTATACCTGAAGTGAAGCATCGGAATCTATAACTAGTGTCACAGGAATGGTTCAAAACATAGTCAGTAAGAAGAGTCAGTCTTCTTGTAGTTAAGTCGGCATTGTGCATTTTGTATTTAATTCCGATGCAATTTTTGTGTCTCATCGTCAATAAGAAGGTCTGAGGGGTACAGTAAACCAGAAGTAAAGCATCGGAATCTATTAGTAGTGTCACAGGAATGGATTAAAACAGTCAGTAAGAAGAGTCAATCTTCTTGTACTTAAGTCAGCAGTGTGCCTTTTGTATTTGATTCCGATGCATTTTCTGTGTTTCATCGTCAATAAGAAGGTCCAAGGGGTACAGTAAACCTGAAGTGAAGCATCGGAATTTATAAATAGTGTCACAGGAATGGTTCAAAACATAGAGATTAAGAAGAGTCAGTCTTCTTGTACTTAAGTCGGCTTTGTGCCTATTCTATTTAATTCCGATGCAATTCCTGTATTTCGTCGCCAATACGAAGATCCAAAGATACAGTAAACCTGAAGTGAAGCATCGGAATCTATAACTAATGGCACAGGAATCGTTCAAAACATAGACAGTAGGAAGAGTCAGTGTTCTTGTACTTAAGTCGGCATTGTGCCTTTTGTATTTAGTTCCGATGCACTTTCTGTGTTTCATCGTCAATAAGAAGGACCTAGGGATAGAGTAAACCTGAAGTGAAGCATCGGAACATATAACTAGTGTCACAGGAATGGTTCAAAACATAGTCAGTAAGAAGAGTCAGTCATCTTGTACTTAAGTCGGCATTGTGCCTTTTGTATTTAATTCCGATGCAATTTCTGTGTTTCATCGTCAATACGAAGGTCCAAAGGAAACAGTAAACCTGAGGTAAAGCATCGAAATCTATAACTAGTGTCACAGGAATGGTTCAAAACATAGTCAGTAAGAAGAGTCAGTCATCTTGTACTTAAGTCGGTATTGTACCTTTTGTTTTTAATTCCGATGCAATTTCTGTGTCTCATCGTCAATAAGAAGGTCCAAGGGATACAGTAAACCTGAAGTGGAGCATCGGAATCTATAACTAGTGTCACAGGAATGGTTCAAAACATAGTCAGTTAGAAGTGTCAGTCTTCTTGTACTTAAGTCGTTATTGTGCCTTTTCTATTTAATTCCGATGCATTTTCTGTGTTTCATCGTCAATACGAAGGTCCCCCAGTAAACCTGAAGTGAAGCATCGGAACCTATAACTAGTGTCACAGGAATGGTTCAAAACATTCAGTAAGATGAGTCAGTCTTCTTGTACTTAAGTCGGCATTGTGCATTTTTTATTTAATTCCGATGCAATATCTGTGTTTCATCGTCAATAAGAAGGTCCTAGGGATACAGTAAACCTGAGGTGAAGCATCGGAATCTATAACTAGTGTCACAGGAATGGTTCAAAACATAGCCAGTAAGAAGAGTCAGTCTTCTTGTACATAAGTCGGCATTACGCCTTTTGTATTTAATTCTGATGCAATTTCTGTGTTTCGTCGTCAAAAAGAAGGTCAGAGGGATACAGTAAACCTGAAGTGAAGCATAGGAATCTATAAGTAGTGTCACAGGAATGGTTCAAAACATAGACAGTAGGAAGAGTCAGTCTTCTTGTACTTAAGTCGGCATTGTGCCTTTTCTATTTAATTCCGATGCAATTTCTGTGTTTCATCGTCAAAAAGAAGGTCTGAGGGATAAAGTAAACCTGAAGTGAAGCATCGGAAACTATAACTAGTGTCACAGGAATGGTTCAAAACATAGACAGTAGGAAGAGTCAGACTTCTTGTACTTAAGTCGGCATTGTGCCTCTTCTATTTAATTCCGATGCAATTTCTGTGGTTCATCATACATAAGTAGGTCCAAGGAATACAGTAAACCTGAGGTGAAGCATCGGAATCTATAACTAGTGTCACAGGAATGGTTCAAAACATAGACAGTACGAGGAGTCTGTCTTCTTGTACTTAAGTCGGCATTGTGCTTTTTCTATTTAATTCCGATGCAATTTCTGTGTTTCATCGTCAATAAGAAGGTCAGAGGGATTCAGTAAACCTGAAGTGAAACATCGGAATCTATAACTAGTCTCACTGGAATGGTTCTAACATAGACAGTAAGAAGGGTCAGTCATATTGTACTTATGTCGGCATTGTGCCTTTTGTATTTAATTCCGATGCAGTTTCTGTGTTTCATTGTCAATAAGAAGGTCCAAGGGATACAGTAAACCTGAAGTGAAGCATCGGAATCTGTAACTAGTGTCACAGGAATGGTTCAAAACAGTCAGTTAGAAGAGTCAGTCTTCTTGTAATTAAGTCAGCATTGTGCCTTTTGTATTTAATTCCGATGCAATTTCTGTGTATCATTGTCAATAAGAACGTCCAAGGGATACAGTAAACATGAAGTGAAGCATCGGAATCTATAACTAGTGTCACAGGAATGGTTCAAAACATAGACAGTACGAAGAGTCAGTCTTCTTGTACTTAAGTCGGCATTGTGCCTATTCTATTTAATTCCGATGCAATTTCTGTGTTTCATCGTCAATAAGAAGGTCCAAGGGATACAGTAAACCTGAAGTGAAGCATCGGAATCTATAACTAGTGTCATAGGAATGGTTCAATACATAGTCAGTGAGAAAACTCAGTCTTCTTGTATGTAAGTCGGCATTGTGATTTTTTTATTTAATTCCGAAGCAATTTCTGTCTTTCATCGTCAATAAGAAGATCTAAGGGATACAGTAAACCTGAAGTGAATAATCGGAATCTATAACTAGTGTCACAGGACCGGTTCAAAACATAGACAATAGGAAGAGTCAGCATTCTTGTACTTGAGTCGGCTTTGTGCCTTTTGTATATAATTCCGATGCAATTTCTGTGTTTCATCGTCTATGAGAAGGTCCAAGGGATACAGTATACCTGAAGCATCGGAATCTGTAACTAGCGTCACAGGAAAGGTTCAAAACATTGACACTAAAAAGAGTCAGTCTGCTTGAACATAAGACGGCATTGTGCCTTTTCTATTTGATTCCGATGCAATTTCTGTGTCTCATCGTCATTAAGAAGGTCCAAGGGATACAGTAAACCTGAAGTGAAGCATCGGAATCCATAACTAGTGTCACAGGAAGGGTTCAAATCATTGACAGTGAGAAGGGTCAGTCTTCTTGTACTTAAGTCGGCATTGTGTCTTTTCTATTTAATTCCGATGCAATTTCTGTGTTTCATCGACAATAAGAAGGTCCTAGGGATACAGTAAACCTGAAGTGTAGCATCGGAATCTGTAACTAGTGTCACAGGAGTGGATCAAGATATAGTCAGTAAGAAGAGTCAGTCTTCTTGTACTTAAGTCGGCATTGTGTCTTTTCTATTTAATTCCGATGCAATTTCTGTGTTTCATCGACAATAAGAAGGTCCAAGGGATACAGCAAACCTGAAGTGGAGCATTGGAATCTATAACTAGTGTCACAGGAATGGTTCACAAATTAGACAGTATGAAGAGCCAGTCTTCTTGCACTTAAGTCGGCATTGTGTTTTTCCATTTATTTCCGATGCAATTTCTGTGTTTCATCGTCATTAAGATGGTCAGAGGGATACAGTAAACCTGAAGTGAAGCATCGGAATCTATAACTAGTGTCATCGGAATGGTTCTAACATAGACAGTAAGAAGGGTCAGTCTTCTTGTACTTAAGTCGGTATTGTGCCTTTTGTATTTAATTCCGATGCAATCTCTGTGTTTCATCGTCTAAACGAAGGTCAGAGGGATACAGTAAACCTGAAGTGAAGCATCGGAATCTACAACTAGTGTCACAGGAATGGTTCAAAACATAGACAACAGGAACAGTCAGTCTTCTTGTACTTAAGTCGGCATTGTGCCTTTTCTATTTAATTCCGATGCTATTTCTGTGTATCATCGTAAAAATGAAGGTCAGAGGGATACAGTAAACCAGAAGTGAAGCATCGGAATCTATAACTAGTGTCACAGGAATGGTTCAAAACATAGACAACAGGAACAGTCAGTCTTCTTGTACTTAAGTCGGCATTGTGCCTTTTCTATTTAATTCCGATGCTATTTCTGTGTATCATCGTAAAAATGAAGGTCAGAGGGATACAGTAAACCTGAAGTGAAGCATCGGAATCCATAACTAGTGTCACAGGAAGGGTTCAAATCATTGACAGTGAGAAGGGTCAGTCTTCTTGTACTTAAGTCGGCATTGTGCCTTTTCTATTTAATTCCGATGCAATTTCTGTGTTTCATCGACAATATGATTTTCAGAGGGATACAGTAAACCTGAAGTGAAGCATCGAAATCTATAACTAGAGTCACAGGAATGGTTCAAATCATAGACAGTAAGAAGAGTCAGTCTTCTTGTACTTAAGTCGGCATTGTGCCTTTTGTATTTAATTCCGATGCAATTTCTGTGTTTCATTGTCAAAACGAAGGTCAGAGGGAGACAGTAAACCTGAAGTGAAGCATCGGAATCTACAACTAGTGTCACAGGAATGGTTCAAAATATAGACAACAGGAACAGTCAGTCTTCTTGTACTGAAGTCGGCATTGTGCCTTTTCTATTTAATTCCGATGCAATTCTTGTGTTTCGTCGTCAATAAGAATGTCCAAGGGATACAGTAAACCTGAAGTGAGGCATCGGAATCTATAACTAGTGTCACCGGAATGGTTCAAAACATAGACAGTTGGAAGAGTCAGTCATCTTGTACTTAAGTCGCCATTGTGCCTTTTTTATTTTGTTCCTATGCAATTTCTGTGTTTCATCGTCAATAAGAAGGTCCTAGGGATACAGTAAACCTGAAGTGTAGCATCGGAATCTGTAACTAGTGTCACAGGAGTGGATCGAGATATAGTCAGTAAGAAGATTCAGTCTTCTTGTACTTAAGTCGGCATTGGGCCTTTTCTATTTAATTCCGATGCAATTTCTGTGTTTCATCGACAATAAGAAGGTCAAAGGGATACAGCAAACCTGAAGTGGAGCATTGGAATCTATAACTAGTGTCACAAGAATGGTTCACAAATTAGACAGTAAGAAGAGCCAGTCTTCTTGTACTTAAGTCGGCATTGTGTTTTTCTATTTATTTCCGATGCAATTTCTGTGTTTCATCGTCAATAAGATGGTCAGAGGGATACAGTAAACCTGAATTGAAGCATCGGAATCTATAACTAGTGTCATCGGAATGGTTCAAACATTGACAGTAAGAAGGGTAAGTCTTCTTGTACTTAAGTCGGTATTGTGCCTTTCGTATTTAATTCCGATGCAATCTCTGTGTTTCATCGTCAAAACGAAGGTCAGAGGGATACAGTAAACCTGAAGTGAAGCATCGGAATCTACAACTAGTGTCACAGGAATGGTTCAAAACATAGACAACAGGAACAGTCAGTCTTCTTGTACTTAAGTCGGCATTGTGCCTTTTCTATTTAACTCCGATGCAATTTCTGTGTATCATCGTAAAAATGAAGGTCAGAGGGATACAGTAAACCAGAAGTGAAGCATCGGAATCTATAACTAGTGTCACAGGAATGGTTCAATACATAGTCAGTGAGAAGACTCAGTCTTCTTGTATGTAAGTCGGCATTGTGATTTTTTTATTTAATTCCGAAGCAATTTCTGTCTTTCATCGTCAATAAGAAGATCTAAGGGATACAGTAAACCTGAAGTGAATAATCGGAATCTATAACTAGTGTCACAGGACCGGTTCAAAACATAGACAATAGGAAGAGTCAGCATTCTTGTACTTGAGTCGGCTTTGTGCCTTTTGTATTTAATTCCAATGCACTATCTGTGTTCCATCGTCAATAAGAAGATCCAAGGGATACAGTAAACCTGAAATGAAGCATCGGAATCTAAAACTGGTGTCACAGGAATGGTTCAAAACAAGTACAGTAGGAAGATTCAGTCTACATGTACTTAAGTCGGCATTGTGCCTTTTGTATTTATTTCCGATGCAATTCCTGTGTTTCATCATCAATAAGAAGGTCAGAGGGATACAGTAAATCTGGAGTGAAGCATCGGAATCTATAACTAGTGTCACAGGAATGGTTCAAAACATAGTCAGTAAGACGTGTCAGTCTTCCTGTACGTAAGTCGTCATTGTGCCTTTTGTATTCAATTGCGATGCAATTCTTGTGTCTCATCGTCAATAAGAAGGTCCAAGGGATACAGTAAACCTGAAGTGGAGCATCGGAATCTATAACTAGTGTCACAGGAATGGTTCAAAAGATAGACAGTAAGAAGAGTCAGTCTTTTTGTACTTAAGTCGGCATTGTGCCATTTTCAATTTAATTCCGATGCAATTAGTGTGTTTCATCGTCAATAAGTAGGTCAGAGGGATACAGTAAACCTGAAGGGAAGCATCGGAATCTCTAACTAGTGTCACAGGAATGGTTCAAAACATAGTCAGGAAGAAGTAACAGTCTTCTTGTACTTAAGTCGGCATTGTGCCTTTTGTATATAATTCCGATGCAATTTCTGTGTTTCATCGTCTATGAGAAGGTCCAAGGGATACAGTATACCTGAAGCATCGGAATCTGTAACTAGCGTCACAGGAAAGGTTCAAAACATTGACACTAAAAAGAGTCAGTCTGCTTGAACATAAGACGGCATTGTGCCTTTTCTATTTGATTCCGATGCAATTTCTGTGTCTCATCGTCATTAAGAAGGTCCAAGGGATACAGTAAACCTGAAGTGAAGCATCGGAATCCATAACTAGTGTCACAGGAAGGGTTCAAATCATTGACAGTGAGAAGAGTCAGTCTTCTTGTCCTTAAGTCGGCATTGTGTCTTTTCTATTTAATTCCGATGCAATTTCTGTGTTTCATCGACAATAAGAAGGTCCTAGGGATACAGTAAACCTGAAGTGTAGCATCGGAATCTGTAACTAGTGTCACAGGAGTGGATCAAGATATAGTCAGTAAGAAGAGTCAGTCTTCTTGTACTTAAGTCGGCATTGTGTCTTTTCTATTTAATCTCGATGCAATTTCTGTGTTTCATCGACAATAAGAAGGTCCAAGGGATACAGCAAACCTGAAGTGGAGCATTGGAATCTATAACTAGTGTCACAGGAATGGTTCACAAATTAGACAGTATGAAGAGCCAGTCTTCTTGCACTTAAGTCGGCATTGTGTTTTTCCATTTATTTCCGATGCAATTTCTGTGTTTCATCGTCATTAAGATGGTCAGAGGGATACAGTAAACCTGAAGTGAAGCATCGGAATCTATAACTAGTGTCATCGGAATGGTTCTAACATAGACAGTAAGAAGGGTCAGTCTTCTTGTACTTAAGGCGGTATTGTGCCTTTTGTATTTAATTCCGATGCAATCTCTGTGTTTCATCGTCTAAACGAAGGTCAGAGGGATACAGTAAACCTGAAGTGAAGCATCGGAATCCATAACTAGTGTCACAGGAAGGGTTCAAATCATTGACAGTGAGAAGGGTCAGTCTTCTTGTACTTAAGTCGGCATTGTGCCTTTTCTATTTAATTCCGATGCAATTTCTGTGTTTCATCGACAATAAGATTTTCAGAGGGATACAGTAAACCTGAAGTGAAGCATCGAAATCTATAACTAGTGTCACAGGAATGGTTCAAATCATAGTCAGTAAGAAGAGTCAGTCTTCTTGTACTTAAGTCGGCATTGTGCCTTTTGTATTTAATTCCGATGCAATTTCTGTGTTTCATCGTCAATAAAAAGGTCCGAGGGATACACTAAACCTGAAGTGGAGCATCGGAATCTATAACTAGTGTCACAGGAATGGTTCATAAATTAGTCGGTAAGAAGAGTCAGTCTTCATGTACTCAAGTCGGCATTGTGCCCTTTTCAATTTATTTTCGATGCAATTACTGTGTTTCATCGTCAACAAGAAGGTCAGAGGGATACAGTAAACCTGAAGTGAAGCATCGGAATCTCTAACTAGTGTCACAGGAATGGTTCAACACATTGTCAGTAAGAAGAGTCAGTCTTCTTGTACTTAAGTCGCCATTTTGCCTTTTGTATTTGATTTCGATGTAATTTCTGTGTTTCATCGTCAATAAGAAGGTCCAAGGGATACAGTAAACCTGAAGTGAAGCATCGGAAAGTGTAACTAGCGTCACAGGAATGGTTCAAATCATAGACACTAATAAGAGTCAGTCTGATTGTACTTAAGACGGCATTGTAAGTTTTCTATTTAATTCCGATGCAATTTCTGTGTTTCATCGTCAACAAGAAGGTCAGAGGGATACAGTGAACCTGAAGTGAAGCATCGGAATCCATAACTAATGTCACAGGAATCATTCAAAACATAGACAGTAGGAAGAGTCAGTCTTCCTGTACTTAAGTCGGCATTTTGCCTTTTGAATTTAATTCCGATGCAATTTCTGTGTTTCATCGTCAATAAGAAGGTCAGAGGGATACAGTAAACCTGAAGTGAAGCATCGGAATCTATAAGTAGTGTCATCGGAATTGTTCTAACATAGACAGTAAGGAGGGTCAGTCTTCTTGTACTTAAGTCGGCATTGTGCCTTTTGTATTTAATTCCGATGCAATTTCTGTGTTTCATTGTCAAAACGAAGGTCAGAGGGAGACAGTAAACCTGAAGTGAAGCATCGGAATCTACAACTAGTGTCACAGGAATGGTTCAAAATATAGACAACAGGAACAGTCAGTCTTCTTGTACTGAAGTCGGCATTGTGCCTTTTCTATTTAATTCCGATGCAATTCTTGTGTTTCGTCGTCAATAAGAATGTCCAAGGGATACAGTAAACCTGAAGTGAGGCATCGGAATCTATAACTAGTGTCACCGGAATGGTTCAAAACATAGACAGTTGGAAGAGTCAGTCATCTTGTACTTAAGTCGCCATTGTGCCTTTTTTATTTTGTTCCTATGCAATTTCTGTGTTTCATCGCCAATAAGGTCATAGGGATACAGTAAACCTGAAGTGTAGCATCGGAATCTGTAACTAGTGTCACAGGAGTGGATCAAGATATAGTCAGTAAGAAGATTCAGTCTTCTTGTACTTAAGTCGGCATTGTGCCTTTTCTATTTAATTCCAATGCAATTTCTGTGTTTCATCGACAATAAGAAGGTCAAAGGGATACAGCAAACCTGAAGTGGAGCATTGGAATCTATAACTAGTGTCACAGGAATGGTTCACAAATTAGACAGTAAGAAGAGCCAGTCTTCTTGTACTTAAGTCGGCATTGTGTTTTTCTATTTATTTCCGATGCAATTTCTGTGTTTCATCGTCAATAAGATGGTCAGAGGGATACAGTAAACCTGAATTGAAGCATCGGAATCTATAACTAGTGTCATCGGAATGGTTCAAACGTTGACAGTAAGAAGGGTAAGTCTTCTTGTACTTAAGTCGGTATTGTGCCTTTCGTATTTAATTCCGATGCAATCTCTGTGTTTCATCGTCAAAACGAATGTCAGAGGGATACAGTAAACCTGAAGTGAAGCATCGGAATCTACAACTAGTGTCACAGGAATGGTTCAAAACATAGACAACAGGAACAGTCAGTCTTCTTGTACTTAAGTCGGCATTGTGCCTTTTCTATTTAACTCCGATGCAATTTCTGTGTATAATCGTAAAAATGAAGGTCAGAGGGATACAGTAAACCAGAAGTGAAGCATCGGAATCTATAACTAGTGTCACAGGAATGGTTTAAAACATAGACAGTAAGAAGAGTCAGTCTTCTTGTACATAAGTCGGTTTGTGCCTTTTCTATTTAAGTCCGATGCAATTTCTGTGTTTCATCGTCAATAAGAAGGTCCAAGGGATACAGTAAACCTGAAGTGATGCATCGGAATCTATAACTAGTGTCACAGGAAGGGTTCAAATCATTGACAGTGAGAAGGGTCAGTCTTCTTGTACTTAAGTCGGCATTGTGCCTTTTCTATTTAATTCCGATGCAATTTCTGTGTTTCATCGTCAATAAGAAGGTCAGAGGGATACAGTAAACCTGAAGTGAAGCATCGAAATCTATAACTAGTGTCACATGAATGGTTCAAATCATAGTCAGTAAGAAGAGTCAGTCTTCTTGTACTTAAGTCGGCATTGTGCCTTTTGTATTTAATTCCGATGCAATTTCTGTGTTTCATCGTCAATAAAAACGTCCGAGGGATACACTAAACCTGAAGTGGAGCATCGGAATCTATAACTAGTGTCACAGGAATGGTTCATAAATTAGTCAGTAAGAAGAGTCAGTCTCCATGTACTCAAGTCGGCATTGTGCTTTTTTCAATTTAATTTCGATGCAATTACTGTGTTTCATCGTCAACAAGAAGGTCAGAGGGATACAGTCAACCTGAAGTGAAGCATCGGAATCTCAAACTAGTGTCACAGGAATGGTTCAACACATAGTCAGTAAGAAGAGTCAGTCTTCTTGTACTTAAGTCGGCATTGTGCCTTTTCTATTTAAGTCCGATGCAATTTCTGTGTTTCATCGTCAATAAGAAGGTCCAAGGGATACAGTAAACCTGAAGTGAAGCATCGGAATCTATAACTAGTGTCACAGGAAGGGTTCAAATCATTGACAGTGAGAAGGGTCAGTCTTCTTGTACTTAAGTCGGGATTGTGCCTTTTCTATTTAATTCCGGTGCAATTTCTGTGTATCATCGTCAAAATGAAGGTCAGAGGGATACAGTAAACCAGATGTGAAGCATCGGAATCTATAACTAGTGTCACAGGAATGGTTCAAAACATAGACAGTAGGAAGGGTCAGTCTTCTTGTACTGAAGTCGGCATTGTGCCTTTTCTACTTAATTCCGATGCAATTCTTGTGTGTCGTCGTCAATAAGAATGTCCAAGGGATACAGTAAACGTGAAGTGAATAATCGGAAACTATAACTAGTGTCACAGGAATGGTTCAAAAGATAGACAGTAGGAAGATTCAGTCTACATGTACTTAGGTCAGCATTGTGCCTTTCGTATTTATTTCCGATGCAATTTCTGTGTTTCATCGTCAATAAGATGGTCAGAGGGATACAGTAAACCTGAATTGAAGCATCGGAATCTATAACTAGTGTCATCGGAATGGTTCAAACATAGACAGTAAGAAGGGTCAGTCTTCTTGTACTTAAGTCGGTATTGTGCCTTTTGTATTTAATTCCGATGCAATCTCTGTGTTTCGTCGTCAAAACGAAGGTCAGAGGGATACAGTAAACCTGAAGTGAAGCATCGGAATCTGCAACTAGCGTCACAGGAATGGTTCAAAACATAGACACTATGAAGAGTCAGTCTGCTTGTACTTAAGTCGGCATTGTGCGTTTTCAATTTAATTCCGATACAATTTCTGTGTTTCATCGTCAAGAAGAAGGTCAGAGAGATACAGTAAACCTGAAGTGAGGCATCGGAATCTATAACTATTGTCACAGGAATGGTTCAAAACATAGACAGTAGGAAGAGTCAGTCTTCTTGTACTTTAGTTGGCATTGTGGCTTTTGAATTTAATTCCGATGCACTATCAGTGTTTCATCGTCAATATGAAGGACCAAGGGATACAGTAAACCTGGAATGAAGCATCGGAACCTATAATTTGTGTCACAGGAATGGTCCAAATCATAGACAGTAGAAGGATTCAGTCTACATGTACTTAAGTCGGCATTGTGCCGTTTGTATTTATAACCGATGCAATTTCTGTGTTTCATCGTCAATAAGATGGTCAGAGGGATACAGTAAACCTGAAGTGAAGCATTGGAATCTATAACTAGTGTCACAGGAATGGTTAAAACATTATCAGTAAGAAGAGTCAGTCTTCTTGTACTTACGACGGCATTGTGCCTTTTGTATTTAATTCCAATGCAATTTCTCTGTTTCAAAGGCAATAAGAAGGTCCAAGGGACACAGTTAACCTGAAGTGGAGCATCGGAATCTATAACTAGTGTCACAGGAATGGTTCAAAACATAGACAGTAAGAAGGGTCAGTGTTTTTGTAATTAAGTCGGCATTGTGACATTTTCAATTTAATTCCGATGCAATTTGTGTGTTTCATCGTCAATAAGAAGGTCAGAGTAATACAGTAAACCTGAAGTGAAGCGTCGGAATCACTAACTAGTGTCACAGGAATGGTTCAAAACATAGACAGTAAGAAGAGTCAGTCTTCTTGTACTTAAGTCGGCTTTGTGTCTTATCTATTTAATTCCGATGCAATTTCAGTGTTTCATCGTCAAAAAGAAGGTCAGAGGGATAGAGTAAACCTGAAGTGAATGATCGGAATCTATAACTAGTGTCACAGGAATGGTTTAAAACATAAACACCAGAAAGAGTCAGTCTTCTTGTACTTAAGTCAGCATTGTGCCGTTTGTAATTAATTCCGATGCAATTTCTGTGTTTCATCGTCAATAAGATGGTCAGAGGGAAACGGTATACCTGAAGTGAAACAGCGGAATCTGTAACTAGCGTTACAGGAATGGTTCAAAACATAGACACTATGAAGAGTCAGTCTGCTTGTACTTAAGTCGGCATTGTGATTTTTCAATTTAATTCCGATACAATTTCTGTGTTTCATCGTCAAGAAGAAGGTCAGAGGGATACAGTAAACCTGAAGTGAGGCATCGGAATCTATAACTATTGTCACAGGAATGGTTCAAAACATAGACAGTAGGAAGAGTCGGTCTTCTTGTACTTTAGTTGGCATTGTGCCTTTTGAAATTAATTCCGATGCACTATCAGTGTTTCATCGTCTATAAGAAGGATCAAGGGATACAGTAAACCTGAAATGAAGCATCGGAACCTATAACGTGTGTCACAGGAATGGTCCAAAACATAGACAGTAGGAAGATTCAGTCTACATGTACTTAAGTCGGCATTGTGCCGTTTGTATTTATATCCGATGCAATTTCTGTGTTTCATCGTCAATAAGAAGGTCAGTGGGATACAGTAAACCTGAAGTGAAGCATCGGAATCTAAAACTAGTGTCACAGGAATGGTTCAATACATAGCCAGTAGGGAAAGTCAGTCCTCTTGTACTTAAGTTGGCATTGTGCCTTTTGTATTTAATTTCGATGCACTATCTGTGTTTAATTGTCAATAAGAAGGTCCAAGGGATACAGTAAACCGGAAATGAAGCATCAGAATCTATAACTAGTGTCATACTAATGGTTCAAAACATAGACAGTAGGAAGATTCAGTCTACATGTACTTAAGTCGGCATTGAGCCTTTTGTATTTATTTCCGATGCAGTTACTGTGTTTCATCGTCAATAGGAAGGTCAGTCGGATACAGTAAACCTGAAGTGAAGCATCGGAATCTCTAACTGGTGTCACAGGAATGGTTCAACACATAGTCAGTAAGAAGAGTCAGTCCTCTTGTACTTAAGTCGGCATTGTGCCTTTTGTATTTAATTCCGATGCAATTACTGTGTTTCATCGTCAATAAGAAGGTCCAAGGAATACAGTAAACCTGAAGTGAAGCATCGAAATCTATAACTAGCGGCACAGGAATGGTTCAAAACATAGACCCCAACAAGAGTCAGTCTGCTTGTACTTAAGACGGCAATGGGCCTTTTCTATTTAGTTCCGATGCAATTTCTGTGATTCATAGTCAATACGAAGGTCAGAGGGATACATTGAACCTGCGGTGAAGCATCGGAATCTATAACTAGTGTCACAGGAATGGTTCAAACCATAGACAGTAAGAAGAGTCAGTCTTCTTGTACATAAGTCGGCATTGTGCCTTTTCTATTTAATTCCGATGCAATTTCTGTGTTTCATCGTCAATAAGAAGGTCAGAGGGATACAGTAAACATGAAGTGTAGCATCGGAATCTATAACTAGTGTCACAGGAATGGTTCAAATCATAGACAGTAAGAAGAGTCAGTCTTCTAGTACTTAAGTCGGATTGTGCCTTTTGTATTTAATTCCAATGCAATTTCTGTGTTTCATCGTCAATACGTAGGTCCGAGGGATACAGTACACCTGAAGTGAAGCATCGGAATGTGTAACTAGCGTCAGAGGAGTGGTTCAAAACATAGACACTAAGAAGAGTCAGACGGCTTGTACTTAACACTTCATTGTGCCTTTTCTATTTAATTCCGAAGAAATTTCTGTGTTTCAACGTCAATAAAAAGGTCAGAGGGATACAGTGAACCTGCGGTGAAGCATCGGAATCTATAACTAGAGTCACAGGAATGGTTCAAAACATAGACAGTAGGAAGAGTCAGTCTTCTTGAACTCAAGTCGGCTTTGTGCCTTTTCTATTTAATTCCGATGCAATTTGTGTGTTTCGTCGCCAATACGAAGTACCAAAGGATACAGTAAACCTCAAGTGAAGCATCGGAATCTATAACTTGTGTCACAGGAATGGTTCGAAACATAGTCAGTAAGAAGAGTCAGTCTTCTTGTACTTAAGTCGGCATTGTGCCTTTTGTACTTAATTCCGATGCAATATCTGTGTTTCATCGTTAATAAGAAGGTCAGAGGGATACAGTAAACCTGAAGTGAAGCATCGGAATCTACAACTAGTCACACAGGAATGGCTCAAATCAAAGTCAGTAAGAAGTGTCAGTCTTCTTGTACTTAAGTCGGGATTGTGCCTTTTGTATTTAATTCCGATGCAATTACTGTGTTTCATCGTCAATAAGAAGGACCAAGGGATACAGTAAACCTGAAGTGAAGCATCGAAATCTGTAACTAGCGTCACAGGAATGGTTCAAAACATAGACACTAAGAAGAGTCAGTCTGCTTGTACTTAAGAAGGCATTGTGCCCTTTCTATTTAATTCCAATGCAATTTCTGTGTTTCATCGTCAATTAGAAGGTCAGAGGGATACAGTGAACCTGAGGTGAAGCATCGGATTCTATAAATAGTGTCACAGTAATGGTTCAAGACGTATACAGTAGGAAGAGTCAGTCTTCTTGTACTTAAGTCAGCATTGTGCCTTTTCTATTTAATTCCGATGCAATTTCTGTGTTTCGTCGCCAATAAGATGTTCCAAAGGATACAGTAAACCTGAAGTGAAGCATGGGAATCTATAACCAATGTCACAGGTTTCGTTCAAATCATAGACCGTAGTAAGGGTCAGTCTTGTGGTACTTAAGTCGGCATTGTGCTTTTTGTATGTAGTTCCGATGCAATTTCTGTGTTTCATCGTCAATATGAAGGTCCTTGGGATACAGTAAATCTGAAGTGAAGCATCGGAATCTGTAACTAGTGTCACAGGAATGGTTCGTAACATAGTCAGTAAGAAGGGTCAGTCTTCTTGTACTTATGTCGGCATTGTGCCTTTTGTATTTAATTCCGATGCAATTTCTGTGTTTCATCGTCAATACGAAGGTCCGAGGGATACAGTAAACCAGAAATGAAGCATCGGAATCTATAACTAGTGTCACAGGAATGGTTCAAAACATAGACTGTAGGAACAGTCAGTTTTCTTGTACTTTAGTTGGCATTGTGCCCTTTGTATATAATTCCGATGCACTATCTGTGTTTCATTGTCTGCAAGATGGTCCAAGGGATACAGTAAACCTGAAATGAAGCATCGGAACCTATAACTAGTGGCACAGGAATGGTCAAAACATAGACAGTAGGAAGATTCAGTCTACATGTACTTAAGTCGGCATTGTGCCGTTTGTATTTATATCCGATGCAATTTCTGAGTTTCATCGTAAATAAGAAGGTCCAAGGGATACAGTAAACGTGAAGTGGAGCATCGGTATCTATAACCAGTGTCGGAGGAATGGTTCAAAGCATAGACAGTAGGAGGGGCCAGTCTTCTTGTACTTAAGTCGGCATTGTGCCCTTTTCAATTTAATTCGGATGCAATAACTATGTTTCATCGTCAATAAGAAGGTCAGAGGGATACAGTAAACCTGAAGTGAAGCATCGGAATCTCTAACTAGTGTCACAGGAATGGTTCAACACATAGTCAGTAAGAAGAGTCAGTCTTCCTGTACTTAAGTCGGCATTGTTCCTTTTGTTTTTAATTCCGATGCAATTTCTGCTTTTCATCGTCAATATGATGGTCCAAGGGATACAGTAAACCTGAAGTGAAGCATCGGAACCTGTAACTAGTGTCACAGGAATGGTTCAAACATAGACAGTATTAAGATTCAGACTACATGTACTTAAGTCGGCATTGTCTGTTTGCATTTATATCCGATGCAATTTCTGTGTTTCATCGTCAATAAGAAGTTCCAAGGGATTCAGTAAACCTGAAGTGAAGCATCGGAATCTATAACTAGTGTCACAGGAATGGTTCAAATCATAGTCAGTAAGTAGAGTCAGTCTTCTTGTACTTAAGTCGGCATTGTGCATTTTGTATTTAATTCCGATGCAATTTCTGTGTTTCATCGTCAATAAGAAGGTCCTAGGGATACAGTAAACCTGAAGTGTAGCATCGGAATCTATAACTAGTGTCACAGGAATGGTTCAAACATAGACAGTAGGAAGATTCAGTCTACAAGTACTTAAGTCGGCATTGTCCGTTTGCATTTATATCCGATGCAATTTCTGTGTTTCATCGTCAATAAGAAGGTCCAAGGGATTCAGCAAACCTGAAGTGGACCATCGGAAGCTATAACTAGTGTCACAGGAATGGTTCAAAGCATAGTCGGTAAGTAGAGTCAGTCTTCTTGTACTTAAGTCGGCATTGTGCTTTTTGTATTTAATTCCGATGCAATTTCTGTGTTTCATCGTCAATAAGAAGGTCCAAGGGATACAGTAAACCTGAAGTGTAGCATCGGAATATATAACTAGTGCCACAGGAATGCTTCAAAACATAGACAGTAGGAAGAGTCAGACTTCTTGTACTTAAGTGAGCATTGTGCCCTTTTCAATTTAATTTCGATGCATTTACTGTGTTTCATCGTCATTAAGAAGGTCAGAGGGATACAGTAAACCTGAAGAGAAGCATCGGAATCTCTAACTAGTCTTCACAGGAATGGTTCAACACATAGTCAGTAAGAAGAGTCAGTCTTCTTGTACTTAAGTCGGAATTGTGCCTTTTGTATTTAATTCCGATGCAATTACTGTGTTTCATCGTCAATAAGAAGGTCCAAGGGATACAGTAAACCTGATGTGAAGCATCGGAATCTGTAACTAGCGGCACAGGAATGGTTCAAAACATAGACACTAAGAAGAGTCAGTCTGCTTGTACTTAAGAAGGCATTGTGCCCTTTCTATTTAGTTCCAATGCAATTTCTGTGTTTCATCGTCAATGAGAAGGTCAGAGGGATACAGTGAACCTGAGGTGAAGCATCGGAATCTATAAATAGTGTCACAGGAATGGTTCAAGACATATACAGTAGGAAGAGTCAGTCTTCTTGTACTTAAGTCAGCATTGTGCCTTTTATATTTAATTCCGATGCAATTTCTGTGTTTCGTCACCAATAAGATGTTCCAAAGGATACAGTAAACCTGAAGTGAAGCATGGGAATCTATAACCAATGTCACAGGATTCGTTCAAATCATAGACAGTAGGAAGAGTCACTCTTGTGGTACTTAAGTCGGCATTGTGCCTTTTGTATTTAGTTCCGATGCAATTTCTGTGTTTCATCGTCAATATGAAGGTCCTTGGGATACAGTAAATCTGCAGTGAAGCATCGGAATCTGTAACTAGTGTCACAGGAATGGTTCGTAACATAGTCAGTAAGAAGAGTCAGTCTTCTTGTACTTATGTCGGCATTGTGCCTTTTGTATTTAATTCCGATGCAATTTCTGTGTTTCATCGTCAATACGAAGGTCCGAGGGATACAGTAAACCAGAAGTGAAGCATCGGAATCTATAACTAGTGTCACAGGAATGGTTCAAAACGTAGTCAGTAAGAAGAGTCAGTATTCTTGTACTTAAGTCGGCATTGTGCCTTTTGTATTTAATTCCGATGCAATATCTGTGTTTCATCGTTAATAAGAAGGTCAGAGGGATACAGTAAACCTGAAGTGAAGCATCGGAATCTACAACTAGTCACACAGGAATGTTTCAAATCATAGTCAGTAAGAAGAGTCAGTCTTCTTGTGCTTGAGCCGATATTGTGCCTTTTCTAATTAATTCCGATGCAATCTCTGTGTTTCATCGTCAATAAGAAGGTCAAAGGGATACAGTAAACCTGAAGTGAAGCATCGGAATCTATACCTAGTGTCACAGGAATGGTTCACACATAGACGGTAGGAAGAGTCAGTTTTCTTGTACTTTAGTTGGCATTGTGCCCTTTGTATATAATTCCGATGCACTATCTGTGTTTCATTGTAAACAAGATGGACCAAGGGATACGGTAAACCTGAAATGAAGCATCGGAACCTATAACTAGTGTCACAGGAATGGTCCAAACATAGACAGTAGGAAGATTCGGTCTACATGTACTTAAGTCGGCATTGTGCCGTTTGTATTTAATTCCGATGCAATTTCTGTGTTTCATCGTCAATAAGAAGGTCCAAGGGATACAGTAAACCTGAAGTGCAGCATGGGAATCTATAACTAGTGTCACAGGAATGGTTCAAAACATAGTCAGTAAGAAGAGTCAGTCTCCTTGTACTTAAGTCGGCATTGTGCCTTTTGTATTTAATTTAGATGCAATTTCTGTGTCTCTTCGTCATACGAAGGTCCGAGGGATACGGTAAACCAGAAGTGAAGCATCGGAATCTATAACAAGTATCACAGGAATGGTTCAAATCATGGTCAGTAAGAAGAGTCAGTCTTCTTGTACTTAAGCCAGCACTGTGCCTTTTCAATTTAATTCCGATGTAATCTCTGTGTTTCATCGTCAATAAGAAGGTCCAAGGGATACATTAAACCTGAAGAGAAGCATCGGAACCAATAACTAGTGTCACAGGAATGGTTCAAACATAGACAGTAGGAAGATTCAGTCTACATGTTCTTACGTCGGCATTGTCCGTTTGCATTTATATCCGATGCAATTTCTGTGTTTCATCGTCAATAAGAAGGTCCAAGGGATTCAGTTAACCTGAAGTGAAGCATCGGAATCTATAACTAGTGTCACAGGAATGGTTCAAAGCATAGTCAGTAAGTAGAGTCAGTCTTCTTGTACTTAAGTGAGCATTGTGCCCTTTTCAATTTAATTTCGATGCATTTACTGTGTTTCATCGTCAATAAGAAGGTCAGAGGAATACAGTAAACCTGAAGTGAAGCATCGGAATCTCTAACTAGTGTCACAGGAATGGTTCAACACATAGTCAGTAAGAAGAGTCAGTCTTCTTGTACTTAGGTCGGCATTGTGCCTTTTGTATTTAATTCCGATGCAATTTCTGTGTTTCGTCACCAATAAGATGTTCCAAAGGATACAGTAAACCTGAAGTGAAGCATGGGAATCTATAACCAATGTCACAGGATTCGTTCAAATCATAGACAGTAGGAAGAGTCACTCTTGTGGTACTTAAGTCGGCATTGTGCCTTTTGTATTTAGTTCCGATGCAATTTCTGTGTTTCATCGTCAATATGAAGGTCCTTGGGATACAGTAAATCTGCAGTGAAGCATCGGAATCTGTAACTAGTGTCACAGGAATGGTTCGTAACATAGTCAGTAAGAAGAGTCAGTCTTCTTGTACTTATGTCGGCATTGTGCCTTTTGTATTTAATTCCGATGCAATTTCTGTGTTTCATCGTCAATACGAAGGTCCGAGGGATACAGTAAACCAGAAGTGAAGCATCGGAATCTATAACTAGTGTCACAGGAATGGTTCAAAACGTAGTCAGTAAGAAGAGTCAGTATTCTTGTACTTAAGTCGGCATTGTGCCTTTTGTATTTAATTCCGATGCAATATCTGTGTTTCATCGTTAATAAGAAGGTCAGAGGGATACAGTAAACCTGAAGTGAAGCATCGGAATCTACAACTAGTCACACAGGAATGTTTCAAATCATAGTCAGTAAGAAGAGTCAGTCTTCTTGTGCTTGAGCCGATATTGTGCCTTTTCTAATTAATTCCGATGCAATCTCTGTGTCTCATCGTCAATAAGAAGGTCAAAGGGATACAGTAAACCTGAAGTGAAGCATCGGAATCTATACCTAGTGTCACAGGAATGGTTCACACATAGACGGTAGGAAGAGTCAGTTTTCTTGTACTTTAGTTGGCATTGTGCCCTTTGTATATAATTCCGATGCACTATCTGTGTTTCATTGTAAACAAGATGGACCAAGGGATACGGTAAACCTGAAATGAAGCATCGGAACCTATAACTAGTGTCACAGGAATGGTCCAAACATAGACAGTAGGAAGATTCGGTCTACATGTACTTAAGTCGGCATTGTGCCGTTTGTATTTAATTCCGATGCAATTTCTGTGTTTCATCGTCAATAAGAAGGTCCAAGGGATACAGTAAACCTGAAGTGCAGCATGGGAATCTATAACTAGTGTCACAGGAATGGTTCAAAACATAGTCAGTAAGAAGAGTCAGTCTCCTTGTACTTAAGTCGGCATTGTGCCTTTTGTATTTAATTTAGATGCAATTTCTGTGTCTCTTCGTCATACGAAGGTCCGAGGGATACGGTAAACCAGAAGTGAAGCATCGGAATCTATAACAAGTATCACAGGAATGGTTCAAATCATGGTCAGTAAGAAGAGTCAGTCTTCTTGTACTTAAGCCAGCACTGTGCCTTTTCAATTTAATTCCGATGTAATCTCTGTGTTTCATCGTCAATAAGAAGGTCCAAGGGATACATTAAACCTGAAGAGAAGCATCGGAACCTATAACTAGTGTCACAGGAATGGTTCAAACATAGACAGTAGGAAGATTCAGTCTACATGTTCTTACGTCGGCATTGTCCGTTTGCATTTATATCCGATGCAATTTCTGTGTTTCATCGTCAATAAGAAGGTCCAAGGGATTCAGTTAACCTGAAGTGAAGCATCGGAATCTATAACTAGTGTCACAGGAATGGTTCAAAGCATAGTCAGTAAGTAGAGTCAGTCTTCTTGTACTTAAGTGAGCATTGTGCCCTTTTCAATTTAATTTCGATGCATTTACTGTGTTTCATCGTCAATAAGAAGGTCAGAGGAATACAGTAAACCTGAAGTGAAGCATCGGAATCTCTAACTAGTGTCACAGGAATGGTTCAACACATAGTCAGTAAGAAGAGTCAGTCTTCTTGTACTTAGGTCGGCATTGTGCCTTTTGTATTTAATTCCGATGCAATTACTGTGTTTCATCGTCAATAAGAAGGTCCAAGGGATACAGTAAACCTGAAGTGAAGCATCGGAATCTATAACTAATGTCACAGGATTCGTTCGAAACATAGACAGTAGGAAGAGTCAAACTTGTGGTACTTAAGTCGGCATTGTGCCTTTTGTATTTAGTTCCGATGCAATTTCTGTGTTTCATCGTCAATATGAAGGTCCTAGGGATACAGTAAACCTGAAGTGAAGCAACGGAATCTATAACTAGTGTCACAGGAATGGTTCAGAACATAGTCAGTGAGAAGAGTCAGTCGTCTTGTACTTAAGTCGGATTGTGCCTTTTGTATTTAATTCCGATGCAATTTCTATGTTTCATCGTCAATACGATGGTCCGAGGGATACAGTAAACCAGAAGTGAAGCATCGGAATTTATAACTAGTGTCACAGGAATGGTTCAAAACATAGTAAGTAAGAATAGTCAGTCTTTTTGTACTTAAGTCGGCATTGTGCCTTTTGTATTTAATTCCGATGCATATATCTGTGTTTCATCGTTAATAAGAAGGTCAGAGGGAAACAGTAAACCTGAAGTGAAGCTTCGGTATCTACAACTAGTCACACAGGATTGGTTCAAATCATAGTCAGTATGAAGAGTCAGTCTTCTTGTACTTAAGTCGGCATTGTGCCTTTTGTATTTAATTCCGATGCAATTTCTGTGTTTCATCGTCAATAAGAAGGTCCTAGGGATACAGTAAACCTGAAGTGAAGCATCGGAACCTGTAACTAGTGTCACAGGAATGGTTCAAACATAGACAGTCGGAAGATTCAGTCTACATGTACTTAAGTCGGCATTGTCCGTTTGCATTTATATCCGATGCAGTTTCTGTGTTTCATCGTCAATTAGAAGTTCCAAGGGATTCAGTAAACCTGAAGTGATGCATCGGAATCTATAACTAGTGTCACGGGAATGGTTCAAAGGATAGTCAGTAAGATGAGTCAGTCTTCTTGTACTTAAATCGGCATTGTTCTTTTGCATTTATATCCGATGCAATTTCTGTGTTTCATCGTTAATAAGAATCACAGAGGGATACAGTAAACCTGAAGTGGAGCATCGGAATCTATAACTAATGTCACAGGATTCGTTCAAATCATAGACAGTAGGAAGAAACAGTCTTGTGGTACTTAAGTCGGCATTGTGCCTTTTGTATTTAGTTCCGATGCAATTTCTGTGTTTCATCGGCAATAAGAAGGTCCTAGGGATACAGTAAACCTGAAGTGAAGCATCGGAATCTATAACTAGTGTCACAGGAATGGTTCAAAACATAGTCAACAAGAAGAGTCAGTCTCCTTGTACTTAAGTCGGCATTGTGCCTTTTGTATTTAATTCCGATGCTATTTCTGTGTCTCATCGTCATACGAAGGTCCGAGGGATACGGTAAACCAGAAGTGAAGCATCGGAATCTATAACTAGTATCACAGGAATGGTTCAAATCATAGTCAGTAAGAAGAGTCAGTCTTCTTGTACTTAAGCCAGCACTGTGCCTTTTCAATTTCATTCCGATGTAATCTCTGTGTTTCATCGTCAATAAGAAGGTCCAAGGGATACAGTAAACCTGAAGTGAAGCATCGGAACCTATAACTAGTGTCACAGGAATGGTTCAAACATAGACAGTAGGAAGATTCAGTCTACATGTTCTTGAGTCGGCATTGTCCGTTTGCGTTTATATCCGATGCAATTTCTGTGTTTCATCGTCAATAAGAAGGTCCAAGGGATTCAGTTAACCTAAAGTGAAGCATCGGAATCTATAACTAGTGTCACAGGAATGGTTCAAAGCGTAGTCAGTAAGTAGAGTCAGTCTTCTTGTACTTAAGTCGGCATTGTGCCTTTTGTATTTAATTCCGTTGCAATTACTGTGTTTCATCGTCAATAAGAAGGTCCAAGGGATACAGTAAACCGGAAGTGAAGCATCGGAATCTCTAACTAGCGTCACAGGAGTGGTTTAAAACATAAACACTAAGAAGTGTCAGTCTGCTTGTACTTAAGACGGCATTGTGTCTTTTCTATTTAATTCCGATGCAATTTCTGTGTTTCATCGTCAATAAGAAGGTCAGAGGGATACAGTGAACCTGAGGTGAAGCATCGGAATCTATAACTAGTGTCACAGGAATGGTTCAAAACATAGACAGTAGGAATAGTCGGGCTTCTTGTACTTAAGTCGGCATTGTGCCTTTTCTATTTAATTCCGATGCAATTTCTGTGTTTCGTCGCCAATAAGAAGTTCCAAAGGATACAGTAAACCTTAAGTGAAGCATCGGAATCTATAACTAATGTCACAGGATTCGTTCAAAACATAGACAGTAGGAAGAGTCAGTCTTGTGGTACTTAAGTCGGCATTGTGCCTTTTGTATTTAGTTCCGATGCAATTTCTGTGTTTCATCGTCAATATGAAGGTCCTAGGGATACTGTAAACCTGAAGTGAAGCAACGGAATCTATAACTAGTGTCACAGGAATGGTTCAAAACATAGTAAGTAAGAATAGTCAGTCTTTTTGTACTTAAGTCGGCATTGTGCCTTTTGTATTTAATTCCGATGCAATATCTGTGTTTCATCGTTAATAAGAAGGTCAGAGGGATACAGTAAACCTGAAGTGAAGCATCGGAATCTACAACTAGTCACACAGGAATGGTTCAAATCATAGCCAGTATGAAGAGTCAGTCTTCTTGTGCTTAAGCCGGCATTGTGCCTTTTCTATTTAATTCCAATGCAACATCTGAGTTTCATCGTCAATAAGAATGTCCAAGGGATACAGTATACCTTAAGTGAAGCATCGGAATCTATAACTAGTGTCACAGGAATAGATCAAGATATAGTCAGTAAGAAGAGTCACTCTTCTTGTACTTAAGTCGGCATTGTGCCTTTTCTATTTAATTCCGATGCAATTTCTGTGTTTCATCGTCAATAAGAAGGTCAGAGGGATACAGTAAACCAGAAGTGAAGCATCGGAATCTATATCTAGTGTCACAGGAAGGGTTCAAATCATAGACAGTAAGAAGAGTCAGTCTTCTTGTACTTAAGTCGGCATTGTGCCTTTTCTATTTAATTCCGATGCAATTTCTGTGTTTCATCGTCACAAAGAAGGCCAGACGGATAGTGTAAACCTGAAGTGAATAATCGGAATCAATAACTAGTGTCACAGGAATGGTTCAAAACATAGACAGTAGGAAGAGTCAGTCTTCTTGTACTTAAGTCGGCATTGTGCATTTTGTATTTAATTCCGATGCACTATCTGTCTTTCCTCGTCAATAAGAAGATCCAAGGGATAGAGTAAACCTAAAATGAAGCATCGGAATCTATAACTAGTGTCACAGGAATGGTACAAAAACATAGTCAGTAAGAAGAGTCAGTCTTCTTGCACTTAAGACGGCATTGTGCCTTTTGTATTTAATTCCGATGCAATATCTGTGTTTCATCGTCAGTAAGATGGTCACAGGGATACAGTAAAGCTGAAGTGAAGCATCGGAATCTGTAACTAGCGTCACAGGAATGGTTCAAAACATAGAAACTAAGAAGAGTCAGTCTGCTTGTACTTAAGTTGGCATTGTGCTTTTTCTATTTAATTCCGAAACAATTTCTGTGTTTCATCGTCAAAAAGAAGGTCAGAGGGATACAGTAAGCCTAAAGTGAAGCATGGGAATCTATAACTAGTGTCACAGGAATGGTTCAAAACATAGACAAAAGGAAGTGTCAGTCTTCTTGTACATTAGTTGGCATCGTGCCTTTTGAATTTAATTCCGATGCACTATCTGTGTTTCATCGTTAATAAGAAGGTCCAAGGGAAACAGTAAACCTGAAATGAAGCATCGGAACCTATAACTAGTGTCACAGGGACGGTTCAAAACATAGACAGTAGGAACATTCAGTCTACATGTACATAAGTCGGCATTGTGAAGTTTGTATTTATATCCGATGCAATTTCTGTGTTTCATCGTCAATAAGAAGGTCCAAGGGATACAGAAATCCTGAAGTGAAGCATCGGAATCTAAAACTAGTGACACAGGAATGGTTCAAAACATAGACACGAAGAAGATTCAGTCTGCTTGTACTTAAGACGGCATTGTGCCTTTTCTATTTAATTCCAATGCAATTTCTGTGTTCCATCGTCAATAAGAAGGTCAGAGGGATACAGTGAACCTGAGGTGAAGCATCGGAATCTATAACTAGTGTCACAGGATTGGTTCAAAACATAGACAGTAGGAAGAGTCAGTCTTCTTGTACTTAAGTCGGCATTGTGCCTTTTCTATTTAATTCCGTTGCAATTTCAGTGTTTCATCAACAATATGAAGGTCCTAGGGATACAGTTAACCTGAAGTGAAGCATCGGAATCTATAACTAATGTCACAGGATTCGTTCAAATCATAGACAGTAGGAAGAGTCAGTCTTGTGGTACTTAGGTCGGCATTGTGCCTTTTGTATTTAGTTCCGATGCAATTTCTGTGTTTCATCGTCAATATGAAGTTCCAAGGGATACAGTAAACCTGAAGTGATGCATCGGAATATGTAACTAGTGTCACAGGAATGGTTCATAACATAGTCAGTAAGAAGAGTCAGTCTTCTTGTACTGAAGTCGGCATTGTGCCTTTTGTATTTAATTCCGATGCAATTTCTGTGTTTCATCGTCAATACGAAGGTCCGAGGGATACAGTAAACCAGAAGTGAAGCATCGGAATCTATAACTAGTGTCACAGGAATGGTTCGATACATAGTCAGTAAGAAGGGTCAGTCTTCTTGTACTTAAGTCGGCATTGTGCCTTTTGTATTTAATTCCGATGCAATATCTGTGTTTCATCGTTAATAAGAAGGTCAGAGGGATACAGTATACCTGAAGTGAAGCATCGGAAACTATAACTAGTCACACAGGAATGTTTCAAACAATAGTCTGTAAGAAGTGTCAGTCTTCTTGTGCTTAAGCCGGCATTGTGCCTTTTCTATTTAATTCCGATGCAATCTCTGTGTTTCATCGTCAATAAGAAGGTCCAAGGAATACAGTAAACCTGAAGTGAAGCATCGGAATCTATACCTAGTGGCACAGGAATGGTTAAAACATAGACGGTAAGAAGAGTCAGTTTTCTTGAACTTTAGTTGGCATTGTGCCTTTTGTATTTAATTCCGATGCACTATCTGTGTTTCATCGTCAAGAAGAAGGTCCAAGGGATACAGTAAACCTGAAATGAAGCATCGGAACCTATAACTAGTGTCACAGGAATGGTTCAAAACATAGACAGTAGGAAGATTCAGTCTACATGTACTTAAGCCGGCACTGTGCCGTTTGTATTTATATCCGATGCAATTTCTGTGTTTCATCGTCAATAAGAAGGTACAAGGGATACAGTAAACCTGAAGTGAAGCATCGGAATCTATAACTGGTGTCACAGGAATGGATGAAGATATAGTCTGTAAGAAGAGTCAGTCTTCTTGTACTTAAGTCGGCAGTGTGCCTTTTGTATTTAATTCTGATGCAATTTCTGTGTTTTATCGTCAATAAGAAGGTTAGAGGGATACAGTGAATCTGAAGTGAAGCATCGGAATCTCTAACTAGTGTTACAGGAAAGGTTCAACACATAGTCAGTAAGAAGAGTCAGTCTTCTTGTACTTAAGCCGGCATTGTGCCTTTTGTATTTAATTCCGATGCAATTTCTGTGTTTTATCGTCAATAAGAAGGTCCAAGGGATACAGTAAACCTGAAGTGGAGCATCGGAATCTATAACCAGTGTCAGAGGAATGGTTCAAAGCATAGACAGTAAGAGGAGTCAGTCTTCTTGTACATATGTCGGCATTGTGCCTTTTCAATTTAATTCCGATGCAATAACTATGTTTCATCGTCAATAAGAAGGTCAGAGGGATACAGTAAACCTGAAGTGAAGCATCGGAAACTCTAACTAGTGTCACAGGAATGGTTCAGCACATAGTCAGTAAGAAGAGTCAGTCTTCTTGTACTTAAGTCGGCATTGTTCCTTTTGTATTTAATTCCGATGCAATTTCTGCGTTTCATCGTCAATAAGAAGGTCCTAGGGTTACAGTAAAGCTGAAGTGAAGCATCAGAATCCACAATTAGTGTCAAAGGAATGTTTCAAAACATAGTCAGTAAGAAGAGTCAGTCTTCTTGTACTTAAGTCGGCATTGTGCCTTTTGTATTTAATTCCGATGCAATTTCAGTGTTTCATCGTCAATGAGAAGGTCAGAGGGATACAGTAAACCTGAAGTGAAGCATCGGAATCTATAACTAATGTCACAGGAATGGATCAAGATATAGTCAGTAAGAAGAGTCAGTCTTCTTGTACTTAAGTCGGCATTGTGCTTTATCTATTTAATTCCGATGCAATTTCTGTGTTTCATCGACAATGAGAAGGTCAGAGGGATACAGTAAACCTGAAGTGAAGCATCGGAATGTGTAACTAGCTTCAGAGGAATGGTTCAAAACATAGACACTAAGAAGAGTCAGACTGCTTGTACTTAAGACGGCATTGTGCCTTTTCTATCTTATTCCGATGCAATTTCTGTGTTTCATCGTCAATAAGAAGGTCAGAGGGATACAGTAAACCTGAGGTGAAGCATCGAAATCTACAACTAGTGTCACAGGATTGGTTCAAAACATAGACAGTAGGAAGAGTCAGTCTTCTTGTACTTAAGTCAGCATTGTGCCTTTTCTATTTAATTCCGATGCAATTTCTGTGTTTCGTCGCCAATAAGAAGGTCCAAAGGAAACAGCAAACCTGAAGTAAAGCATCGGAATCCATAACTAATGTCACAAGAATCGTTCGAAACATAGACAATAGGAGGGGTCAGTCTTCTTGTACTTATTCGGTTTTGTGCCTTTTGTATTTAGTTCAGATGCAATTTCTGTGTTTCATCTACAATAAGAAGGTCCTAGGGTTACAGTAAAGCTGAAGTGAAGCATCGGAATCTACAACTGATGTCACAGGAATGGTTCAAAACATAGTCAGTAAGAAGAGTCAGTCTTCTTGTACTTAAGACGGCATTGTGCCTTCTGTATTTAAATCCGATGCAATTTCTGTGTTTCATCGTCCATAAGAAGGTCTAAGGGATACAGTAAACCTGAAGTGAAGCATCGGAATCTATAACTAGTGTCACAGGAATGGATCAAGATATAGTCAGTAAGAGGAGTCAGTCTTCTTGTACTTAAGTCGGCAATGTGCCTTTTCTATTTAATTCTGATGCAATTTCTGTGTTTCATCGTAAAATACGAGGTCAGAGGGTACAGTAAACCTGAAGTGAAGCATCGGAATCCAAGACTAGTGTCACAGGAATGGTTCAAAACATAGAAAGTTGGAAGAGTCAGTCTTCTTGTACTTAAGTTGGCATTGTGCCTTTTGTATTTAATTTCGATGCACTATCTGTGTTTCATCGTCAATAAGAAGGTCCAAGGGATACAGTAAACCTGAAATGAAGCATCGGAATCTATAACTAGAGTCACACTAATGGTTCAAAACATAAACAGTAGGAAGATTCAGTCTTCTTGTACTTAAGTCGGCATTGTGCCCTTTTCAATTAATTTCCGAAGCATTTACTGTGTTTCATCGTCAATAAGAAGGTCAGACGGATACAGTAAACCTGAAGTGAAGCATCAGAATCTCCAACTAGTCTCACAGGAATGGTTCAACACATAGTCAGTAAGAAGAGCCAGTCTTCTAGTACTTAAGTCGGCATTGTGCCTTTTGAATTTAATTCCGATGCAATTACTATGTTTCATCGTCAATAAGAAGATCCAAGGGATACAGTAAACCTGAAGTGAAGAATCGGAATCTGTAACTAGCGTCACAGGAATGGTTCAAAACATAGACAATAAGAAGAGTCAGTCTGCTTGTACTTAAGACTGCATTGTGTCTTTTCTATTTAATTCCGATGCAATATCTGTGTTTCATCGTTAATAAGAAGGTCAGAGGGATACAGTGAACCTCAGGTGAAGCATGGAACCTATAACTAGTGTCGCAGGAATGGCTCAAAACATAGACAGTAGGGAGAGTCTGTCTTCTTGTACTTAAGTCGGCATTGTGCATTTTCTATTTAATTCCGATGCAATTTCTGTGTTTCGTCGCCAATAAGAAGGTCAGAGGGATACAGTGAACCTGAAGTGAATCATCGGAATCCATAACTAGTGTCACAGGAATGGATCAAGGTATAGTCAGTAAGAAGAGTCAGTCTTCTTGTACTTAAGTCGGCATTGTGCCTTTTCTATTTAATTCCGATGCAATTTCTAAGTTTCATCGTCAATAAGAAGGTCAGAGGGATACAGTAAACCTGGTGTAAGGCATCGGAATGTGTAACTAGCGTCAGAGGAATGGTTCAAAACATAGACACTAAGAAGAGTCAGACTGCTTGTACTTAAGACGGCATTGCGCCTTTTCTATTTAATTCCGATGCAATTTCTGTGATTCATCGTCAATAAGAAGGTCAGAGGGATACAGTGAACCTGAAGTGAATCATCGGAATCCATAACTAATGTCACAGGAATCGTTCAAAACATAGACAATAGGAAGAGTCAGTCTTCTTGTACTTATTCGGCATTGTGCCTTTTGTATTTAGTTCAGATGCAATTTCTGTGTTTCATCATCAATAAGAAGGTCCTAGGGTTACAGTAAAGCTGAAGTGAAGCATCGGAATCTACAACTAGTGTCACAGGAATGGTTCAAAACATAGTTAGTAAGAAGAGTCAGCCTTCTTGTACTTAAGTCGGCATTGTGCCTTTTGTATTTAATTCCGATGCAATTTCTGTGTTTCATCGTCAATAAGAAGGTCCAAGGGATACAGTAAACCTGAAGTGAAGCATCGGATTCTATAACTAGTGTCACAGGAATGGATCAAGATATAGTCAGTAAGAAGAGTCAGTCTTCTTGTACTTAAGTCGGCATTGTGCCTTTTCTAATTAATTCTGTTGCAATTTCTGTGTTTCATCGTCAAAAACAAGGTCAGAGGGTACAGTAAACCTGAAGTGAAGCATAGGAATCCAATACTAGTGTCACAGGATTGGTTCAAATCGTAGTCAGTAAGAAGAGTCAGTCTTCTTGTACTTATGTCGGCATTGTGATTTTTGTATTTAATTCTGATGCAATATCTGTGTTTCATCGTCAATAGGAAGGTCCAAGGGAGACAGTAAACCTGAAGTGGAGCATCGGAATATATAACTAGTGCCACAGGAATTGTTCAAAGCATTGACAGTAAGAAGAGTCAGTCTTCTTGTACTTAAGTCGGCATTGTGCCACTTTCTATTTAATTCCGATGCAATTACTGTGTTTCATCGTCAATAAGAAGGTCAGAGGGATACAGTAAACCTGAAGTGAAGCATCGGAATCTCTAACTAGTGTCATAGGAATGGATCCACACATAGTCAGTAAGAGGAGTCAGTCTTCTGGTACTTAGATCGGCATTGTGCCTTTTGTATCTAATTCCGATGCAATTACTGTGTTTCATCGTCAATACGAAGGTCCGAGGGATACAGTAAACCTGAAGTGGAGCATCGGAATCTATAACTAGTGTCACAGGAATGGTTCAAAGCATAGTCAGTACGAAGAGTCAGTCCTCTTGTACTTAAGTCGGCATTGTGCCTTTTGTTTTTAACTCCGATGCAATATCTGTGTTTCATCGTTAATAAGCAGGTCAGAGGGATACAGTAAACCTGTAGTGAAGCATCGGAATCTACAACTAGTCACACAAGAATGGTTCAAATCATAGTCAGTAAGATGAGTCAGTCTTCTTGTACTTAAGCTGGCATTGTGCCTTTTCTATTTAATTCCGATGCAATTTCTGTGTTTCATCGTCAATTAGAAGGTCCAAGGGATACAGTAAACCTGAAGTGAAGCATCGGAATCTGTAACTAGTGTCACAGGAATGGATCAAGATATAGTCAGTAAGAAGAGTCAGTCATCTTGTACTTATGTCGGCATTGTGCCTTTTCTATTTAATTCCGATGCAATTTCTGTGTTTCATCGTCAATAAGAAGGTCAGAGGGATACAGTAAACCTGATGTAAAGCATCGGAATGTGTAACTAGCGTCAGAGGAATGGTTCAAAACATAGACACTAAGTAGAGTCAGACTGCTTGTACTTAAGACGGCATTGTGCCTTTTCTATTTAATTCCGATGCAATTTCTGTGTTTCATCGTCAATAAGAAGGTCAGAGGGATACATTGAACCTGAGGTGAAGCATCGGAATCTATAACTAGTGTCACAGGAATGGTTCAAAACATAGACAGTAGGAAGAGTCAGTCTTCTTGTACTTAAGTCGGCATTGTGCCTTTTGTATTTAGTTCAGATGCAATTTCTGTGTTTTATCGTCAATAAGAAGGTCCTAGGGTTACAGTAAAGCTGAAGTGAAGCATCGGAATCTACAACTGATGTCACAGGAATGGTTCAAATCATAGTCAGTAAGAAGAGTCAGTCTTCTTGTACTTAAGACGGCATTGTGCCTTCTGTATTTAATTCCGATGCAATTTCTGTGTTTCATCGTCAATAAGAAGGTCCAAGGGATACAGTAAACCTGAAATGAAGCATCGGAATCTATAACTAGTGTCACAGGAATGGATCAAGATATAGTCAGTAAGAAGAGTCAGTCTTCTTGTACTTAAGTCGGCAATGTGCCTTTTCTATTTAATTCTGATGCAATTTCTGTGTTTCATCGTCAAAAACAAGGTCAGAGGGTACAGTAAACCTGAAGTGAAGCATCGGATTCCAAGACTAGTGTCACAGGAATGGTTCAAAACATAGACAGTTGGAAGAGTCAGTCTTCTTGTACTTAAGTTGGCATTGTGCCTTTTGTATTTAATTTCGATGCATTATGTGTGTTTCATCGTCAATAAGAAGGTCCCAGGGATACAGTAAACCTGAAGTGAAACATCGGAATCTGTAACTAGCGTCACAGGAATGGTTCAAAACATAGACAATAAGAAGAGTCAGTCTGCTTGTACTTAAGACTGCATTGTGACTTTTCTATTTAATTCCGATGCAATTTCTGTGTTTCATCGTCAATAAGAAAGTCAGATGGATACAGTGAACCTCAGGTGAAGCATCGGAATCAATAACTAACGTCGCAGGAATGGTTCAAAACATAGACAGTAGGGAGAGTCGGTCTTCTTGTACTTAAGTCGGCATTGTGCATTTTCTATTTAATTCCGATGCAATTTCTGTGTTTCGTCGCCAATATGAAGTTCCAAAGGATACAGTAAACATGAAGTGAAGCATCGGAATCTATAACTAATGTCACAGGATTCGTTCAAATCATAGACAGTAGGAAGAGTCAGTCTTGTGGTACTTAAGTCGGCATTGTGCCCTTTTCAATTTAATTCCGATGCAATTACTGTGTTTCATCGTCAATAAGATGGTCAGAGGGATACTGTAAACCTGAAGTGAAGCATCGGAATCTATAACTAGTGTCTCAGGAATGGATGAAGATATAGTCAGTAAGAAGAGTCAGTCTTCTTGTACTTAAGTCGGCATTGTGCATTTTGTATTTAATTCCGATGCAATTTCTGTGTTTCACCGTCAATACGAAGGTCCAAGGGATACAGTAAACCTGAAGTGAAGCATCGGAATCCATAACTAGTGTCACAGGAATGGTTCGAAAACATAGTCAGTAGGAAGAGTCAGTCTTCTTGTACTTAAGACGGCATTGTGCCTTTTCTATTTAATTCCGATGCAATTTCTGTGTTTCATCGTCAATAAGAAGGTCCAAGGGATACAGTAAACCTGAAGTGAAGCATCGGAATCTATAATTAGTATCACTGGAACGGTTAAAATCACAGTCAGTAAGAAGAGTCAGTCTTCTTGTACCTAAGTAGGCATTGTGCCTTTTGTATTAAATTCCGACGCAATTTGTGTGTTTCATCGTCAATAAGAAGGTCCAAGGGATACAGTAAACCTGAAGTGAAGCATCGGAATATACAGCTAGTGTCACAGGAATGGTTCAAAACATAGTCAGTAAGAAGAGTCAGTTTTCTTGTACTTAAGTCGGCGTTATGCCTTTTCTAATTAATTGCGACGCTATTTCTGTGTTTCGTCGTCAATAGGAAGGTCCAAGTGATACAGTAAACCTAAAGTGAAGCATCGGAATCTTTAACTAGCGTTACAGGAATGGTTCAAAACATAGTCAGTAAGAAGAGTCTGTCTTCTTGTACTTAAGTCGCAATTGTGCCTTATGTATTTAATTCCGATGCAATTTATGCGTTTAATCGTCAATAAGAGGGTCCAAGGGATTCAGTGAACCTGAAGTGAAGCATCGAAATCTATAACTAGTGTCACGGGAATGGTTCAAATCATAGACAGTAGGAAGAGTCAGTCTTTTTGTACTTAAGTCGGCATTGTGCCTTTTGTATTTAATTCCGATGCAGTTTCTGTGTTTCATCGTCAATAAGAAGGTCAGAGGGATACAGTAAACCTCAAGTGAAGCATCGGAATCTAAAACTAGTGTCACAGGAATGGTTCAAAACATAGACAGTAAGAAGAGTCAGTCTTCTTGTACTTAAGACGGCATTGTGCCTTTTCTATTTAATTCCGATGCAATTTCTGTGTTTCATCGTCAATAAGAAGGTCAGAGGGATAAAAGTGAACCTGAGGTGGAGCAACGGTCTCTATAACTAATGTCACGGGATTCGTTCAAATCATAGACAGTAGGATGAGTCAGTCTTGTGGTACTTAAGTCGGCATAGTGCCTTTTGTATTTAGTTCCGATGCAATTTCTGTGTTTCATCGTCAATATGAAGGTCCTAGGGATACAGTAAACCTGAAGTGAAGCATCGGAATCTGTAACTAGTGTCACAGGAATGGTTCAAAACATAGTCAGCAAGCAGAGTCAGTCTTCTTGTACTTAGGTCGGCATTGTGCCTTTTGTATTTAATTCCGATGCAATTTCTGTGTTTCATCGTCAGTGAGAAGGTCCAAGGGATACAATTAACGTGAAGTGGAGCATCGGAATCTATAATTAGCGTCACAGGAATGGTTCAAAACATAGACAGTAGGAAGAGTCAGCCTTCTTGTACTTAAGTCGGCATTGTGACTTTTCTATTTAATTCCGATGCAATTTCTGTGTTTCGTCGCCAATAAGAAGGTGCAAAGGATACAGTAAACCTGAAGTGAAGCATCGGGATCTATAACTAATGTGACAGGAATGGTTCAATACATAGCCAGTAAGAAGAGTCAGTCTTCTTGTACTTAAGTCGGCATTGTGCCTTTTGTATTTAATTCCGATGCAATTTCTGTGTTTCGTCGCCAATATGAAGTTCCAAAGGATACAGTAAACCTGAAGTGAAGCATCGAAATCTATACCTAATGTCACATGATTCGTTCAAAACATAGACAGTAGGAGGAGTCAGTCTTGTGGTACTTAAATCGGCATTGTGCCTTTTGTATTTAGTTCCGATGCAATTTCTGTCTTTCATCGTCAATAAGAAGGTCCTAGGGATACAGTAAACCTGAAGTGAAGCATCGGAATCTATAACTAGTGTCACAGGAATGGTTCATAACATAGTCAGTAAGAAGAGTCAGTCTTCTTGTACTTATGTCGGCATTGTGTCTTTTGTATTTAATTCCGATGCAATATCTGTGTTTCATCGTCAAAACGAAGTTCCGATGGATACAGTAAATCAGAAGTGAAGCATCGGAATCTATAACTGGTGTCACAGGAATGGTTCAAAACATAGTCAGTCAGAAGAGTCAGTCTTCTTGTACTTAAGTCGGCATTGTGCCTTTTGTATTTAATTCCGTTGCAATATCTGTGTTTCATCGTTAATAAGAAGGTCAGAGGGATACAGTAAACCTGAAGTGAAGCATCGGAATCTACAACTAGTCACACGGGAATGGTTCAAATCATAGTCAGTAAGAAGAGTCAGTCTTCTTGTACTTAAGAAGCATTGTGCCTTTTCTATTTAATTCCAATGCAATTTCTATGTTTCATCGTCAATAAGAAGGTCCAAGGGATACAGTAAACCTGAAGTGAAGCATCGGAATCTATAAGTAGTGTCTCAGGAATGGATCAAGATATAGTCAGTAAGAAGAGTCAGTCTTCTTGCACTTAAGTCGGCATTGTGCCTTTTCTATTTAATTCGGATGCAATTTCTGTGTTTCATCGTCAATAAGAAGGTCAGAGGGAAACAGTAAACCTGAAGTGAAGCATCGGAATGTGTAACTAGCGTCAGAGGAATGGTTCAAAACATCGACACTAAGAAGAGTCAGACTGCTTGTTCTTAAGACGGCATTGTGCCTTTTCTATTTAATTCCGATGCAATTTCTGTGTTTCATCGTCAATAAAACGTCAGAGGGATACAGTGAACCTGAGGTGAAGCATCGGAATCTATAACTAGTGTAACAGGAATGGTTCAAAACATAGACAGTAGGAAGAGTCAGTCTTCTTGTACTTAAGTCGGCATTGTGCATTTTCTATTTAATTCCGATGCAATTTCTTTGTTTCGTCGCCAATAAGAAGGTCCAAAGGATACAGCAAAGCAGAAGTGAAGCATCGGAATCCATAACTCATGTCACAGGAATCGTTCAAAACATAGACAGTACGAAGAGTCAGTCATCTTGTACTTAAGTCGGCATTGTGCATTTTGTATTTCAGTCCGATGCAATTTCTGTGTTTCATCGTCAATAAGAAGGTCCTAGGGATACAGTAAAGCTGAAGTGAAGCATTGGCATCTACAACTAGTGTCACAGGAATGGTTCAAAACATAGTCAGTAAGAAGAGTAAGTCTTCTTGTACTTAAGTCGGCATTGTGCATTTTGTATTTCAGTCCGATGCAATTTCTGTGTTTCATCGTCAATAAGAAGGTCCAAGAGGTACAGTAAACCTGAAGTAAAGCATCGGAATCTATAACTAGTGTCACAGGAATGGTTCAAAACATAGACAGTAGGAAGAAACAGTCTTCTTGTACTTAAGTCGGCATTGTGCCTTTTGTATTTAATTCCGATGCAATTTCTGTGTTTCATCGGCAGTGAGAAGGTCCAAGGGATACAATAAACCTGAAGTGGAGCATCGGAATCTATAATTAGCGTCACAGGAATGGTTCAAAGCATAGACAGTAAGAAGAGTCAGTCTTCTTGTACTTAAGTCGGCATTGTGCCTTTTGTTTTTAATGCCGATGCAATTTCTGTGTTTCATCGTCCATAAAAAGGTCAGAGGGATACAGTAAACCTGAGGTGAAGCATCGGAATCTGTAACTAGTGACACTGGAATGGTTCAAAACATAGACAGTAGGAAGAGTCAGTCTTCTTGTACTTAAGTGGGCATTGTGCCTTTTCTATTTAATTCCGATGCAATTTCTGTGTTTCATCGTCAATAAGAAGGTCCTAGGGATACAGTAAACTTGAAGTGAAGCATCGGAAACCATAACTGATGTCACAGGAAACGTTCAAAACATAGACAATAGGAAGAGTCAGTCTTCTTTTACTTATTCAGCATTGTGCTTTTTGTATTTAGTTCAGATGCAATTTCTGTGTTTCATCGTCAGTAAGAAGGTCCTAGGGTTACAGTAAAGCTGAAGTGAAGCATCGGAATCTACAACTAGTGTCACAAGAATGGTTTAAAACATAGTCAGTAAGAAGAGTCAGTCTTCTTGTACTTAAGTCGGCATTGTGCCTTTTGTATTTAATTCCGATGCAATGTCAGTGTTTCATCGTCAATAAGAAGGTCCAGGGGATACAGTAAACCTGAAGTGAAGCTTCGGATTCTATAACTAGTGTCACAGGAATGGATCAAGATATAGTCAGTAAGAAGAGTCAGTCTTCTTGAACTTATGTCGGCATTGTGCCTTTTCTATTTAATTCTGATGCAATGTCTGTGTTTCATCGTCAAAAACAAGGTCAGAGGGTACAGTAAACCTGAAGTGAAGCATCGGAATCTAAAAGTAGTGTCACAGGAATGGTTCAAAACATAGTCAGTAAGAAGAGTCAGTCTTCTTGTACTTAAGTCGGCATTGTGCCCTTTTCAATTTAATTCCGATGCAAATACTGTGTTTCGTCGTCAATAAGAAGGTCAGAGGGATACAGCAAACCTGATGTGAAGCATTGGAATCTCTAACTAGTGTCACAGGAATGGTTCAACACATAGTCAGTAAGAAGAGTCAGTTTTCTGGTACTTAAGTCGGCATTGTGCCTTTTGTATTTAATTCCGATGCAATTACTGTGTTTCATCGTCAATAAGAAGGTCCAAGGGATAGAGTAAACCTGAAGTGAAGCACTGGAATCTGTAACTAGCGTCACAGGAATGGTTCAAACCATAGACACTAAGAAGAGTCAGTCTGCTTGTATTTAAGACGGCATTGCGCCTTTTCTATTTAATTCCAATGCGATTTCTGTGTTTCATCGTCAATACGAAGGTCAGAGCGATACAGTGATCCTGAGGTGAAGCATCAGAATCTACAACTAGTGTCACAGGAATGGTACAAAATATAGACAGTAGGAAGAGTCAGTCATCTTGTACTTAAGTCGGCATTGTGCCTTGTCTATTTAATTCCGATGCAATTTCTGTGTTTCGTCGCCAATAAGAAGTTCCAAAGGATACAGTACACCTGAAGTGAAGCATCGGAATCTATAACTAATGTCACAGGATTCGTTCAAAACATAGGCAGTAGGAAGAGTCAGTCTTGTGGTACTTAAGTCGGCATTGTGCCTTTTGTATTCAGTTCCGATGCAATTTCTGTGTTTCGTCGTCAATAAGAAGGTCCAAGGAATACAGTTAACCTGAAGTGAAGCATCGGAATCTATAACTAGAGTCACAGAAATAGTTCAATATATAGTCATTGAGAAGAGTGAGTCTTCTTGTACTTAAATCGGCATTGTGCCTTTTCTATTTAATTCCGATTCAATTTCTGTGTTTCATCGTCAATAAGAAGGTCCAAGGGATACAGTAAACCTGCAGTGAAGCATCCGAATCTATAACTAGTGTCACAGGAATGGTTCAAAGCATAGTCTGTAAGAAGAGTCAGTCTTCTTGTACATAAGTCGACATTGTGCCTTTTCTATTTAATTCCGATGCAATTTCTGTGTCTCATCGTCAATAAAAAGGTCAGAGGGATACAGCAAACATGAAGTGGAGCATCGGAATGTATAACTAGTGTCACAGGAATGGTTCAAAACATAGTCAGTAAGAAGAGTCAGTCTTCTTGTCCTTAAGTGCGCGTTGTGCCTTTTGTATTTAATTCCGATGCAATTTCTGTGTTTCATCGTCAATAAGAAGGTCGAATGGGATACAGCAAACCTGACGTGAAGCAACGGAATCTATAACTAGTGTGACAGGAATGGTTCAAAACATTGTCAGTAAGAAGAGTCAGTAGTTCATGTACTTATGTCGGCATTGTGCCTCTTGTATTTAATTCCGATGCAATTTCTGTGTTTCATCGTCAATAAGAAGGTCGAATGGGATACAGCAAACCTGACGTGTAGCAACGGAATCTATAACTAGTGTGACAGGAATGGTTCAAAATATTGTCAGTAACAAGAGTCAGTCTTCTTGTACTATTTCGGCATTGTGCCTTTTCTACTTAATTCCGATGCAATTTCGGTGTTTCACCGTCAAAAAGAAGGTCAGAGCGATACAGTAAACATGCAGTGAAGCATCCGAATCTATAACTAGTGTCACAGGAATGGGTAAAAACATAGACATTAGGAAGATCCAGTCTTTTTGTACATCAGTCGGCATTGTTCCTTTTCTATTTAATTCCGATGCAATTTCTGTGTTTCTTCGTCAATAAGAAGGTCCAAGGAATACAGTTAACCTGAAGTGAAACATCGGAATCTATAACTAGCTTCACAGGAATGGTTCAAATCATAGACAGTAGGAAGAGTCAGTCATCTTGTACTTAAGTCGGCATTTTGCCTTTTGTATTTAATTCCGATGTAATTGCTGTGTTTCATCGTCAATTAGAAGGTCCAAGGGATACAGTGAATCTGAAGTGAAGCATCGGAATCTATAACTAGTGTTACAGGAATGGTTCAAAACAATGTCAGTAAAAGGAGTCAGTCTTCTTGTTCTTAAGTCGGCATTGTGCCTTTTGTATTTAATTCCAAAGCTATTTATGAGTTTCATCGTCAATAAGAAGTTCAGAGGGACACAGTAAACCTAAACTGAAGCATCGGAATCTATAACTAGTGTCACAGGAATGGTTCCAAACATCGTCAGTAAGAACAGTCAGTCTTCTTGTACTTAAGTCGGCATTGTGCCTTTTCTATTTAATTCCATTGCAATTTCAGTGTTTCATCGTCAATAGGAAGGTCCAAGGTATATAGTAAAGCTGAAGTGAATCATCTGAATCTGTAACAGGTGTCACAGGAATGGTTCAAAGCATAGTCAGTAAGACGAGTCAGTCTTCTTGTATTTAAGACGGCATTGTGCCCTTTGTATTTAATTCCGATTCAATTTCTGTGTTTCATCGTCAAAAAGATGGACAGAGGGATACAGTAAACCTGAAGTGAAGCATCGGAGTCTGGAACATTCGTCACAGGAATGGTTCAAATCATAGCCAGTAAGAAGAGTCAGTCTTCTTGTACATAAGTCGGCATTGTGGCTTTTGTATTTAATTCCGATGCAATATCTGTGTTTCACCGTTAATAAGAAGGTCAGAGGGATACAGTAAATCTGAAGTGAAGCATCGGAATCTACAACTAGTCACACAGGAATGGTTCAAATCATAGTCAGTAAGAGGAGTCAGTCTTCTTGTACTTAAGCCGGCATTGTGCCTTTTCTATTTAATTCCGAGGCAATTTCTATGTTTCTTCGTCAATAAGACGGTCAGAAGGATATAGTAAACCTGAGGTGAAGCGTCGGTATCTGTAACTAGCGTCACAGGAGTGGTTCGAAACATAGACAGTAAGAAGAGTCAGTCTTCTTGTACTTAAGTGGGCATTGTGCTTTTTCTATTTAATTCCGATGCAATTTCTGTATTTTATCGTTAATAAGAAGGTGAGAGGGATACAGTAAATCGGAGGTGAAGCATCGGAATCTATTACTGGTGTCACAGGAATGGTTCAAAACATAGACAGTAGGAAGAGTCAGTCTTCTTGTACTTAAGTCGGCATTGTGCCTTTTCTATTTAATTCCGATGCAATTTCTGTGTTTCGTCGCCAATAAGAAGGTGCAAATGATACAGTAAACCCGAAGTGAAGCATCGGGATCTATAACTAGTGTCACAGGTATGGTTCATTACATAGCCAGTAAGATGAGTCAGTCTTCTTGTACTTAGGTCGGCATTGTGCCTTTTGTACTTAATTCCGATGCAATTTATGTGTTTCATCGTCAATATGAAGGTCCAAGGGATGCAGTAAACCTAAAGTGAAGCATCGGAATCTATAACTAGTGTCACAGGAATGGTTCAAATCATAGACAGTAGGAAGAGTCAGTCTTCTTGTACTCAAGTCGGCATTGTGCGTTTTGTATTTAATTCCGATGCAATATCTGTGTTTCATCGTCAATAAGAAGGTCAGCGGGATACAGTAAACATGAAGTGAAGAATCGAAATCTATAACTAGTGGCACAGGAGTGGTTCGAAGCATAGTCTGTAAGAAGAGTCAGTCTTCTTGTCCTTAAGTCGGCATTGTGCCTTTTGTATTTAATTCCGATGCAATTTATGTGTTTCATCGTCAATATGAAGGTCCAAGGGATGCAGTAAACCTGAAGTGAAGCATCGGAATCTATAACTAGTGTCACAGGAAAGGTTCAAATCATAGACAGTAGGAAGAGTCAGTCTTATTGTACTTAAGTCGGCATTGTGCGTTTTGTATTTAATTCCGATGCAATATCTGTGTTTCATCGTCAATAAGAAGGTCAGAGGGATACAGTAAACCTGAAGTGGAGCATCGGAATCTAAAACTAGTGTCACAGGAATGGTTCACAACATAGACAGTAGGAAGAGTCAGTCTTATTGTACTTAAGTCGGCATTGTGCGTTTTGTATTTAATTCCGATGCAATTTCCGTGTTTCATCGTCAATAAGAAGGTCCAAGGGATACAGTAAACATGAAGTGAAGCATCGGATTCTATAACTAGTGTCACAGGAATGGTTCAAAGCATAGTCAGTAAGAACATTCAGACTTCTTGTCCTTAAGTGCGCATTGTGCCTTTTGTATTTAATTCCGATGCAATTTCTGTGTTTCATCGTCAATAAGAAGGTCCAAGGGATACAGTAAACCTGAAGTGAAGCATGGGAATCTAAAACTAGTGTCACAGGAATGGTTCAAAACATAGTCAATATGAAGAGTCAGTCTTCTTGTACTTAAGTCGGCAGTATGCCTTTTCTATTTAATTCCGACGCTATATCTATGTTTCGTCGACAATAAGATGGTCCAAGTGATACAGTATACCTGAAGTGAAGCATCGGAATCTATAACTAGCGTCACAGGAATGGTTCAAAACATAGACAGTAAGAAGAGTCAGTCTTCTTGTACTTAAGTCGGCATTGTGTCTTTTGTATTTATTTCCGATGCCATTTCTGTATTTATTCGTCAATAAGAAGGTCCATGGAATTCAGCAAACCTGAAGTGAAGCATCGGAATCTATAACTAGCGTCACAGGAATGGTTCAAAACATAGCCAGTAAGAAGAGTCAGTCTTCTTGTACTTAAGTCGGCATTGTGCCTTGTGTGTTTAATTCCGATGCAATTTATGTGTTTCATCGTCAATAAGAAGGTCCAAGGGATTCAGTAAACCTGAAGTGAAGCATCTGAATCTATAACTAGTGTCACAGGTATGGTTCAAATCATAGACAGTAGGAAGAGTTAGTCTTCTTGTACCTAAGTCGGCATTGTGCCCTTTGTATTTATTCCGATGCAATTTCTGTGTTTCATGGCCAATAAGAAGGTCCAAGGGTTACAGTAAAACTGAAGTGAAGCATCGGAATCTATAACTAGTGTCACAGGAATGGTTCAATACATAGTCAGTGAGGAGAGTCAGTCTTCTTGTACGTAAGTCGGCATTGTGATTTTTGTATTTAATTCCGATGCAATTTCTGTGTTTCATCGTCAATAAGAAGGTCCGAGGGATACAGTAAATCAGAAGTGAGGCATCGGAATCTATAACTAGTGTCACAGGAATGGTTCAAATCATAGTCAGTAAGAAGAGTCAGTCTTCTTGTACTTAAGCCGGCATTGTGCCTTTTCTATTAAATTCCGATGCAATCTCTGTGTTTCATCGTCAATACGAAGGTCCGAGGGATACAGTAAATCAGAAGTGAGGCATCGGAATCTATATCTAGTGTCACAGGAATGGTTCAAATCATAGTCAGTAAGAAGAGTCAGTCTTCTTGTACTTAAGCCGGCATTGTGCCTTTTCTATTAAATTCCGATGCAAATTCTGTGTTTCATCGTCAATAAGATGGTCCAAGGGATACAGTAAACCTGAAGTGAAGCATCGGAATCTATAACTAGTGTCACAGGAATGGATCAAAGTATAGTCAGTAAGAAGAGTCAGTCTTCTTGTACGTAAGTCGGCAATGTGATTTTTGTATTTAATTCCGATGCAATTTCTGTGTTTCATAGTCAATAAGAAGGTCCAAGGGATACAGTAAACCTGAAGTGAAACAACGGAATCTATAACTAGTGTGACAGGAATGGTTCAAACATTGTCAGTAACAAGAGTCAGTCTTCTTGTACCTAAGTCGGCATTGTGCCTTTTCTACTTAATTCCGATGCAATTTCGGTGTTTTACCGTCAATAAGAAGGTCAGAGGGATACAATAATCCTGATGTGAAGCATCGGTATCTAAAACTAGCGTCACAGGAATGGTTGAAACCATAGACACTAAGAAGAGTCAGTCTGCTTGTACTTAAGACGGCATTGTGCCTTTTCTATATAATTCCGATGCAATTTCTGTGTTTCATCGTCAATAAGAGGGTCAGAGGGATACAGTGAACCTGAGGTGAAGCATCGGAATCAATAACTAGTGTCACAGGAATGGTTCAAATCATAGACAGTAGGAAGAGTCAGTCTTCTTGTACTTATGTCGGCATTGTGCATTTTCTATTTAATTCCGATGCAAGTTCTGTGTTTCGTTGCCAATAAGAAGTTCCAAAGGATACAGTAAACCTGAAGTGAAGCATCGGAATCTATAACTAATGTCACAGGATTCGTTCAAAACATAGACAGTAGGAAGAGTCAGTCTTGTGGTACTTAAGTCGGCATTGTGCCTTTTGTATTTAGTTCCAATGCAGTTTCTGCGATTCATCGTCAATAAGAAGGTCCTGGGGATACAGTAAACCTGAAGTGAAGCATCGGAATCTATAACTAGTGTCACAGGATTGGTTCAAAACATAGTCAGTAAGAAGAGTCAGTCTTCTTACACTTGAGTCGGCATTGTGCCTTTTGTATTTAATTCCGAAGCAATTTCTGTGTTTCATCGTCAATACGAAGTTCCGAGGGAAACAGTAAGTCAGAAGTGAAGCCTCGGAATCTATAACTAGTGTCACAGGAATGGTTCAAAACATAGTCAGTAAGAAGAGTCAGTCTTCTTGTACTTTAGTCGGCATTGTGCCTTTTGTATTTAATTCCGATGCAATAGCTGTGTTTCATCGTTAATAAGAAGGTCAGAGGGATACAGTAAACCTGAAGTGAAGCATCGGAATCTACAACTAGTCACACAGGCATGGTTCAAATCATAGTCAGTAAGAAGAGTCAGTCTTCTTGTACTTAAGCCGACATAGTGCCTTTTCTATTTAATTCCGATGCAATTTCTGTGTTTCGTCGCCAATAAGAAGGTCCAAAGGATACAGCAAAGCAGAAATGAAGCATCAGAATCCATAACTAATGTCACAGGAATCGTTCAAAACATAGACAACAGGAAGAGTAAGTCTACTTGTACTTATTCGGCATTGTGCCTTTTGTTTTTAGTTCAGACGCAATTTCTGTGATTCATCGTCAATAAGAAGGTCCAAGGGATACAGTAAACCTGAAGTGAAGCATCGGAATCTATAACTAGTGTCACAGGAATGGATTAAGATATAGTCAGTAGGAAGAGTCAGTCTTCTTGTACTTAAGGCGGCATTGTGCCTTTTCTATTTAATTCTGATGCAATTTCTGTGTTTCATCGTCAAAAACAAGGTCAGAGGGTACAGTAAACCTGAAGTGAAGCATCGGAATTTAAAACTAGTGTCACAGGAATGGTTCAAAACATTGACAGTAGGAAGAGTCAGTCTTCTTGTACATAAGTTGGCATTGTGCCTTTTGTATTTACTTTCGATGCACTATCTGTGTTTCATCGTCAATGAGAAGGTCCAAGGTATACAGTAAACCTGAAATGAAGCATCGGAATCTATAACTAGTGTCACACTAATGGTTCAAAACATAGACAGTAGGAAGATACAGTCTACATGTACTTATGTCGGCATAGTGCCTTTTGTATTTATTTCCGATGCAATTTCTGTGTTTCGTCGCCAATAAGAAGTTCCGAAGGATACAGTAAACCTGAAGTGTAGCTTCGGAAACTATAACTAATGTCACAGGATTCGTTCAAAACATAGACAGTAGGAAGAGTCAGTCGTGTGGTACTTAAGTCGGCATTGTGCTTTTTGTATTTAATTCCGATGCTATTTCTGTGTTTCATCGTCAATTAGATGGTCCAAGGGATACAGTAAACCTGAAGGGAAGCATCGGAATCTATAACTAGTGTCACAGAAATGGTTCAAACATAGTCAGTAAGAAGAGTCAGTCTACTTGTACTTAAGTCGGCATTGTGACTTTTGTATTTAATTCCGATGCAATTTCTGTGTCTCATCGTCAATAAGAAGGTCAGAGTGATACCGTAAACCTGAGGTGAAGCATCGGAATCCATAACTAGTGTCACAGGAATGGTTCAAACATAGTCGGTAAGGATGGTCAAACTTCTTGTACTTAAGTCGGCATTGTGCCTTTTCTACTTGATTCCGATGCAATTTCTGTGTTTCATCGTCAATAAGAAGGTCCAAGGTATACAGTAAACCTGAAGTGAAGCAGCGGAATCTGTAACTAGCGTCACAGGAATGGTTCAAAACATAGTCAGTAAGAAGAGTCAGTCTTCTTGTACTTATGTCGGCAGTATGCTTTTTCTATTTAATTCCGACGCTATTTCTATGTTTCGTCGTCAATAAGGAGGTCCAAGTGATACAGTAAACCTGAAGTGAATCATCGGAATCTATAACTAGCGTCACAGGAATGGTTCAAAACATAGACAGTAAGAAGAGTCAGTCTTCTTGTACTTAAGTCGGCATTGTGCCTTTTGTGTTTAATTCCGATGCAATTTATGTGTTTCATCTTCAATAAGAAGGTCCAAGGGATTCAGTAAACCTGAAATGAAGCATCGGAATCTATAACTAATGTCACAGGTATGGTTCAAATCATAGACAGTAGGAAGAGTCAGTCTTCTTGTACTTAAGTCGGCATTGTGCCTTTTGTATTTAATTCCGATGCAATTTCTGTGTTTCATCGTCAATAAGAAGGTCCAAGGGATACAGTAAACCTGAAGTGAAGCATGGGAATCTAAAACTAGTGTCACAGGAATGGTTCAAAACATAGTCAATATGAAGAGTCAGTCTTCTTGTACTTAAGTCGGCAGTATGCCTTTTCTATTTAATTCCGACGCTATTTCTATGTTTCGTCGACAATAAGATGGTCCAAGTGATACAGTATACCTGAAGTGTAGCATCGGAATCTATAACTAGCGTCACAGGAATGGTTCAAAACATAGACAGTAAGAAGAGTCAGTCTTCTTGTACTTAAGTCGGCATTGTGTCTTTTGTATTTATTTCCGATGCCATTTCTGTATTTATTCGTCAATAAGAAGGTCCATGGAATTCAGCAAACCTGAAGTGAAGCATCGGAATCTATAACTAGTGTCACAGGAATGGTTCAAAACATAGCCAGTAAGATGAGTCAGTCTTCTTGTACTTAAGTCGGCATTGTGCCTTGTGTGTTTAATTCCGATGCAATTTATGTGTTTCATCGTCAATAAGAAGGTCCAAGGGATTCAGTAAACCTGAAGTGAAGCATCTGAATCTATAACTAGTGTCACAGGTATGGTTCAAATCATAGACAGTAGGAAGAGTCAGTCTTCTTGTACTTAAGTCGGCATTGTGCCTTTTGTGTTTAGTTCCGATTCAATTTCTGACTTTCATCGTCAATAAGAAGGTCAGAGGGATACAGTAAACCTGAAGTGAAGCATCGGAATATGAAACTAGTGTCACAGGAATGGTTCAAAACATAGACAGTAGGAAGAGTTTGTCTTCTTGTACCTAAGTCGGCATTGTGCCCTTTGTATTTATTCCGATGCAATTTCTGTGTTTCATGGCCAATAAGAAGGTCCAAGGGTTACAGTAAACCTGAAGTGAAGCATCGGAATCTATAACTAGTGTCACAGGAATGGTTCAATACATAGTCAGTGAGAAGAGTCAGTCTTCTTGTACGTAAGTCGGCATTGTGATTTTTGTATTTAATTCCGATGCAATTTCTGTGTTTCATCGTCAATAAGAAGGTCCGAGGGATACAGTAAATCAGAAGTGAGGCATCGGAATCTATAACTAGTGTCACAGGAATGGTTCAAATCATAGTCAGTAAGAAGAGTCAGTCTTCTTGTACTTAAGCCGGCATTGTGCCTTTTCTATTAAATTCCGATGCAATCTCTGTATTTCATCGTCAATACGAAGGTCCGAGGGATACAGTAAATCAGAAGTGAGGCATCGGAATCTATATCTAGTGTCACAGGAATGGTTCAAATCATAGTCAGTAAGAAGAGTCAGTCTTCTTGTACTTAAGCCGGCATTGTGCCTTTTCTATTAAATTCCGATGCAAATTCTGTGTTTCATCGTCAATAAGATGGTCCAAGGGGTACAGTAAACCTGAAGTGAAGCATCGGAATCTATAACTAGTGTCACAGGAATGGATGAAAGTATAGTCAGTAAGAAGAGTCAGTCTTCTTGTACGTAAATCGGCAATGTGATTTTTGTATTTAATTCCGATGCAATTTCTGTGTTTCATCGTCAATAAGAAGGTCCAAGGGATACAGTATACCTGAAGTGAAGCATCGGAATCTATAACTAGTGTCACAGGAATGGTTCAAACATAGTCAGTAAGAAGAGTCAGTCTTCTTGTACTTAAGTCGGCATTGTGCCTTTTCTATTTCATTCCGATAGAATTTCTGTGTCTCATCGTCAATAAGAAGGTCAAGGTGATACAGTAAACCTGAGGTGAAGCATCGGAATCTATAACTAGTGTCACAGGAATGGTTCAAAACATAGTCGGTAAGGAGCGTCAGTCTTCTTGTACTTAAGTCGGCATTGTGCCTTTTCTATTTGATTCCGATGCAATTTCTATGTTCCATCGTCAATAAGAAGGTCCAAGGGATACAGTAAACCTGAAGTGAAGCATCGGAATCTATAACTAGTGTCACAGGAATGGTTCAATACATAGTCAGTGAGAAAAGTGAGTCCTCTTGTACTTAAGTCGGCATTGTGCCTTTTCTTCTTAATTCCGATGCAATTTCTGTGTTTCATCGTCAATAAGAAGGTCCAAGGGATACAAAAAACCTGGAGTCAAGCATCGTAATCTATAACTAGTGTCACAGGAATGGTTCAAAATATAGACAGTAAGAAGAGTCAGTCTTCTTGTTCTTAAGTCGGCATTATGCCTTTTCTATTTAATTCCGATGCAATTTTTTGTGTTTCATCGTCAATACGAAGGTCAGAGGGATACAGTAAACATCAAGTGAAGCATCGGAATCTATAACTAGTGTCACAGGAATGGTTCAAAGCATAGTCAGTAAGAAGATTCAGACTTCTTGTCCTTAAGTGCGCATTGTGCCTTTTGTATTTAATTCCGATGCAATTTCTGTGTTTCATCGTCAATAAGAAGGTCCAAGGGATACAGTAAACCTGAAGTGAAGCATGGGAATCTAAAACTAGTGTGACAGGAATGGTTCAAAACATAGTCAGTATGAAGAGTCAGTCTTCTTGTACTTAAGTCGGCAGTATGCCTTTTCTATTTAATTCCGACGCTATTTCTATGTTTCGTCGTCAATAAGAAGGTCCAAGTGATACAGTAAACCTGAAGTGAAGCATCGGAATCTATAACTAGCGTCACAGGAATGGTTCAAAACATAGACAGTAAGAAGAGTCAGTCTTCTTGTACTTAAGTCGGCATTGTGCCTTTTGTGTTTAATTCCGATGCAATTTATGCGTTTCATCGTCGATAAGAAGGTCCAAGGGATTGAGTAAACCTGAAGTGAAGCATCGGAATCTATAACTAGTGTCACAGGTATGGTTCAAATCATAGACAGTAGGAAGAGTCAGTCTTCTTGTACTTAAGTCGGCATTGTGCCTTTTGTATTTAATTCCGATTCAATTTCTGATTTTCATCGTCAATAAGAAGGTCAGAGGGATACAGTAAACCTGAAGTGAAGCATCGCAATATAAAACTAGTGCCACAGGAATGGTTCAAAACATAGACAGTAGGTAGAGTCAGTCTTCTTGTACCTAAGTCGGCATTGTGCCCTTTGTATTTATTCCGATGCAATTTCTGTGTTTCATCGTCAATAAGAAGGTCCAAGGGTTACAGTAAACCTGAAGTGAAGCATCGGAATCTATAACTAGTGTCACAGGAATGGTTCAATACATAGTCAGTGAGAAGAGTCAGTCTTCTTGTACGTAAGTCGGCATTGTGATTTTTGTATTTAATTCCGATGCAATTTCTGTGTTTCATCGTCAGTAAGAAGGTCCGAGGGATACAGTAAATCAGAAGTGAGGCATCGGAATCTATAACTAGGGTCACAGGAATGGTTCAAATCATAGTCAGTAAGAAGAGTCAGTCTTCTTGTACTTAAGCCGGCATTGTGCCTTTTCTATTAAATTCCGATGCAATCTCTGTGTTTCATCGTCAATACGAAGGTCCGAGGGATACAGTAAATCAGAAGTGAGGCATCGGAATCTATAACTAGTGTCACAGGAATGGTTCAAATCATAGTCAGTAAGTAGAGTCAAACTTCTTGTACTTAAGCCTGCATTGTGCCTTTTCTATTAAATTCCGATGCCATCTCTGTGGTTCATCGTCAATAAGATGGTCCAAGGGATACAGTAAACCTGAAGTGAAGCATCGGAATCTACTACTAGTATCACAGGAATGGATTAAAGTATAGTCAGTAAGAAGAGTCAGTCTTCTTGTACGTAAGTCGGCATTCTGCTTTTCTATTTAATTCCGATGCAATTTCTGTGTTTCGTCACCAATAAGAAGGTGCAAAGGATACAGTAATCCTGAAGTGAAGCATCGGAATCTATAACTAATGTCACAGGAATGGTTCTAAACATAGACAGTAGGAAGAGTCAGTCTTCTAGTACTTAAGTCGGCATTGTGCCTTTTGTATTTAATTCCGATGCAATTTCTGTGTTTCATCGTCAATAAGAAGGTCCAAGGGATACAGTAAACCTGAAGTGAAGCATGGGAATCTAAAACTAGTGTCACAGGAATGGTTCAGAACATAGTCAGTAAGAAGAGTCGGTCTTCTTGTACATAAGTCGGCAGTATGCCTTTTCTATTTAATTCCGACGCTATTTCTATGTTTCGTCGTCAATAAGAAGGTCCAATTGATGCAGTAAACCTGAAGTGAAGCATCCGAATCTATAACTAGCGTCACATTAATGGTTCAAAACATAGACAGTAGTAAGAGTCAGTCTTCTAGTACTTAAGTCGGCATTGTGCCTTTTGTATTTAATTCCGATGCAATTTCTGTGTTTCATCGTCAATAAGAAGGTCCAAGGGATACAGTAAACCTGAAGTGAAGCATCGGAAACTGAGACTAGTGTCACAGGAATGGTTCAGAACATAGATAGTAAGAAGAGTCAGTCTTCTTGCACTTAATTCGGCATTCTGCCTTTTCTATTTAATTCCGATGCAATTTCTGTGTTTCATCGTCAATAAGAAGGTCAGAGGGATACAGTAAACCTGAAGTGAACATCGGAATCTATAACTAGTGCCACAGGAATGGTTCAAAGCATTGGCAGTAAGATGAGTCAGTCTTCTTGTCCTTAAGTCGGCATTGTGCCTTTTGTATTTAATTCCGATGCAATTTCTGTGTTTCATCGTCAATAAGAAGGTCCAAGGGATACAGTAAACCTGGAGTGAAGCATCATAATCTATAACTAGTGTCACAGGAATGGTTATAAACATTGACAGTAAGAAGAGTCAGCCTTCTTGTACTTAAGCCGGTATTGTGCCTTTTGTAATTAATTCCGATGCAATTTCTGTGTTTCATCGCCAATAAGAGAGTCCAAGGGATGCAGTAATCCTGAAGTGAAGCATCGGAATCTATAACTAGTGTCACAGGAATGGTTCAAAACATAGTCAGTAGGAAGAGTCAGTCTTCATGTAGTTAAGTCGGCATTGTGCCATTTGTATTTTATTCCGATGCAATTTCATTGTTTCATCGTCAATACGAAGTTCCAAGGGAAACAGTAAACCTGAAGTGAAGCATCGGAATCTACAACTAGTGTCAATGCAATGGTTCAAACATAGACAGTAGGAAGAGTCAGTCTTCTTGTACTGAAGTCGGCATTGTGCTTTTTGTATTTAATTCCAATGCAATTTCTGTGTTTCATCGTCAATAAGAAGGTCCAAGGGATACAGTAAACCTGAAGTGAAGCATCGGAATCTATAACTAGTGTCACAGGAATGGTTCAAACATAGTCAGTAAGAAGAGTCAGTATTCTTGTACTTAAGTCGGCATTGTGCCTTTTCTATTTAATTCCGATGCAATTTCTGTGTCTCATCGTCAATAAGAAGGTCAGAGTGATACAGTAAACTTGAGGTGAGGCATCGGAATCTATAACTAGTGTCACAGGAATGGTTCAAAACATAGTCGGTAAGGAGGGTCAGTCTTCTTGTACTTAAGTCGGCATTCTGCTTTTCTATTTAATTCCGATGCAATTTCTGTTTTCGTCGCCAATAAGAAGGTGCAAAGGATACAGTAATCCTGAAGTGAAGCATCGGAATCTATAACTAATGTCACAGGAATGGTTCTAAACACAGACAGTAGGAAGAGTCAGTCTTCTAGTACTTAAGTCGGCATTGTGCCTTTTGTATTTAATTCCGATGCAATATCTGTGTTTCATCGTCAATAAGAAGGTCCAAGGGATACAGTAAACCTGAAGTGAAGCATCGGAATCTATAACTAGTGTCACAGGAATGGTTCAAAACATAGCCAGTAAGAAGAGTCAGTCTTCTTGTACTTAAGTCGGCATTACGCCTTTTCTATTTAATTCCGATGCAATTTGTGTGTTTCATCGTCAATAAGAAGGTCAGAGGGATACAGTAAACATGAAGTGAAGCATCGGAATCTATAACTAGTGTCACAGGAATGGTTCAAAACATAGTCAGTAAGAAGAGTCAGACTTCTTGTCCTTAAGTGCGCATTGTGCATTTTGTATTTAATTCCGATGCAATATCTGTGTATCATCGTCAATAAGAAGATCCAAGGGATACAGTAAACCACAAGTGAAGCATCGGAAACTGAAACTAGTGTCAGAGGAATGGTTCAGAACATAGATTGTAAGAAGAGTCAGTCTGCTTGCACTTAAGTCGGCATTCTGCTTTTTCTATGTAATTCCGATGCAATTTCTGTGTTTCATCGTCAGTAAGAAGGTCAGAGGGATACAGTAAACCTGAAGTGAACATCGGAATCTATAATTAGTGCCACAGGAATGGTTCAAAGCATTGGCAGTAAGAAGAGTCAGTCTTCTTGTCCTTAAGTCGGCATTGTGCCTTTTGTATTTAAATCCGATGCAATTACTGTGTTTCATCGTCAATAAGAAGGTCCATAAACCTGGAGTGAAGCATCATAATCTATAACTAGTGTCACAGGAATGGTTCTAAACATAGACAGTAAGAAGAGTCAGCCTTCTTGTACTTAAGTCGGCATTGTGCCTTTTGTATTTAATTCCGATGTAATTTCTTTGTTTCATCGCCAATAAGAGGGTCCAAGGGATGCAGTAATCCTGAAGTGAAGCATCGGAATCTATAACTAGTGTCACAGGAATGGTTCAAAACATAGTCAGTAAGAAGAGTCAGTCTTCATGTAGTTAAGTCGGCATTGTGCCTTTTGTATTTAATTCCGATGCGATTTCATTGTTTCTTCGTTAATAAGAAGTTGCAAGGGAAACAGTAAACTTGAAGTGAAGCATCGGAATCTACAACTAGTGTCAATGGAGTGGTTCAAACATAGACAGTAGGAAGAGTCAGTCTTCTTGTACTTAAGTCGGCATTGTGCCTTTTGTATTTAATTCCGAACAATTCCTGTGTTTCATCGTCAATAAGAAGGTCCAAGGGATACAGTAAACCTGAAGTGAAGCATCGGAATCTGTAACTAGTGTCACAGGAATGGTTCAAAACATAGACGATAAGAAGAGTCAGTATTCTTGTACTTAAGTCGGCATTGTGCCTTTTGTATTCAATTCCGAAGCAATTTCTTTGTTTCATCGTCAATAAGAAGGGCAGAAGGTTACAGTAAACCTCAAGTGAAGCATCGGAATCTATAACTAGTGTCACAGGAATGGTTCAAAACATAGTCAGTAGGAAGAGTCAGTCTTCTTGTACTTAAGTCGGCATTGTGCCTTTTGTATCTAATTCCGAACAATTCCTGTGTTTCATCGTCAATAAGAAGGTCCAAGGGATACAGTAAACCTGAAGTGAAGCATCGGAATCTGTAACTAGTGTCACAGGAATGGTTCAAAACATAGACGATAAGAAGAGTCAGTATTCTTGTACTTAAGTCGGCATTGTGCAGTTTGTATTTAATTCCGATGCAATTTATGTGTTTCATTGTCAATAAGAAGGTCAGAGGGATACAGAAAACCTGAAGTGAAGCATCGGAATCTGCAATTAGTGTCAATGGAATGGTTCAAAACATAGTCAGTAAGAAGAGTCAGTCTTCTTGTACTTAAGTCGGCATTATGCCTTTTGTATTCAATTCCGATGCAATTTCTGTGTTTCATCGTCAATAAGAAAGTCAGAGGGTTACAGTAAACCTGAAGTGAAGCGTTCGAATCTATAACTAGTGTCACAGGAATGGTTCAAAACATAGTCAGTAAGAGGAATCAGTCTTCATGTACTTAAGTTGGCATTGTGCCTTTTGTATTTAATTCCGATGCAATTTCATTGTTTCATCGTCAATAAGAAGTTAAAAGGTAAACAGTAAACCTGAAGTGAATCATCGGAATCTACAACTAGTGTCAATGGAATGGTTCAAACATAGACAGTAAGAAGAGTCAGGCTTCTTGTACTTAAGTCGGCATTGTGTCTTTTGTATTTAATTCCGAGGCAATTCCTGTGTTTCATCGTCAATAAGAAGGTCCAAGGGATATGGTAAACCTGAAGTGAGGCATCGGAATCTACAACTAGTGTCACAGGAATGGTTCAAAACATAGTCAGTAAGAAGAGTTAGACTTCTTGTACTTAAGTCGGCATTGTGCCTTTTGTATTCAATTCCGATGCAATTTCAGTGTTTCATGGTCAATAAGAAGGTCAGAGGGTTACAGTAACCCTGAAGTGAAGCATCGGAATCTGTAATTAGTGTCACAGAAATGGTTCAAAACATAGACAGTAAGAAGAGTCAGTCTTCTTGTACTTAAGTTACCATTGTGTATTTTGTATTTAATTCCGATGCAATTTCTGTGTTTCATCGTCAATAAGAAGGTCCAAGGGATACAGTAAACCAGAAGTGAAGCATCGGAATCTATAACTAGTGTCACAGGAATGGTTCAAAGCATAGACAGTAAGATGGGTCAGTCTTCGTGTACTTAAGTCTTCATTGTGCCTTTCCTATTTCATTCCGATGCAATTTCTGTGTTTCACGTCAATAAGAAGGTCAGAGGGATACAGTAAGCCTGAGGTGAAGCATCGGAATCTATAACTAGTGTCACTGGAATGGTTCAAAACATAGTCATTAAGGAGTGTCAGTCTTCTTGTACTTAAGTCGGCATTGTTCTGTTTCTATTTGATTCCGATGCAATTTCTGTGCTTCATCGTCAATAAGAAGGTCCAAGGGATACTGTAAACCTGAAGTGAAGCATCGGAATCTGTAACTAGTGTCACAGGAATGGTTCAAAACATAGACGATAAGAAGAGTCAGTATTCTTGTACTTAAGTCGGCATTGTGCCTTTTGTATTCAATTCCGAAGCAATTTCTTTGTTTCATCGTCAATAAGAAGGGCAGAAGGTTACAGTAAACCTCAAGTGAAGCATCGGAATCTATAACTAGTGTCACAGGAATGGTTCAAAACATAGTCAGTAGGAAGAGTCAGTCTTCTTGTACTTAAGTCGGCATTGTGCCTTTTGTATTTAATTCCGAACAATTCCTGTGTTTCATCGTCAATAAGAAGGTCCAAGGGATACTGTAAACCTGAAGTCAAGCATCAGAATCTATAACTAATATCACAGGAATGGTTCAAAACATAGATAGTAGGAAGAGTCAGTCTTCTTTTACTTAAGTCGTCATTGTGCCTTTTGTATTTAATTCCGATGTAATTTCTGTGTTTCATCGTCAATAAGAATGTCCAAGGGATACAGTAATCCTGAAGTGAATCATCGGAATCTATAATTAGTGTCACAGGAACGGTTTAAAACATAGTCAGTAAGAAGAGTCAGTCTTCTTGTACTTAAGTCGGCATTGTGCATTTTCTATTTAATTCCGATGCAATTTCTGGGTTTCATCGTCAATAAGAAGGTCCAAGGTATACAGTAAACCTGAAGTGAAGCATCGGAATCTACAACTAGTGTCACAGGAATGGTTCAAAACATAGTCAGTAAGAAGAGTCAGACTTCCTGTACTTAAGTCGGCATTATGCCTTTTCAATTTAATTCCGACGCTATTTCTGTGTTTCGTCGTCAATAAGAAGGTCCAAGTGATACAGTAAACCTGAAGTGAAGCATCGGAATCTATAACTAGCGTCACAGGAATGGTTCAAAACATAGACAGTAACAAGAGTCAGTCTTCTTGTACTTAAGTCGGCATTGTGCCTTTTGTATTTATTTCCGATGCAATTTCTGTGTTTCATCGTCAATAGTAGGTCCAAGGGATTCAGAAAACCTGAAGTGAAGCATCGGAATCTATAACTAGTGTCACAGGAATGGTTCAAAACATAGGCTCTAAGAAGAGTCAGTCTTCTCGTCCTTATGTCGGCATTGTGCCTTTTGTATTTAATTCCGATGCAATTTCTGTGTTTCATTGTCAATAAGAAGGTCCAAGGGATACAGTAAACCTGAAGTGAAGCATCGGATACTATAACTAGTGTCACAGGAATGTTTCAAAACATAGACAGTAAGATGGGCCCGTCTCCGTGTACTTAAGTCTTCATTGTGCCTTTTGTATTTAATGCCGATGCCATTTCTGTGTTTCATCGTCAATAAGAAGGTCCAAGGGATACAGTAAACCTGAAGTGAAGCACCGGAATCTATAACTAGTGTCACAGGAATGGTTCAAACATAGTCAGTAAGAAGAGTCAGTCTTCTCGTCCTTAAGTCGGCATTGTGCCTTTTGTATTTAATTCCGATGCAATTTCTGTGTTTCATCGTCAATAAGAAGCTCCAAGGTATACAGTAAACCTGAAGTGAAGCATCGGAATCTACAACTAGTGTCACAGGAATGGTTCAAAACATAGTCAGTAAGAAGAGTCAGTCTTCTTGTACTTAAGTCGGCATTATGCCTTTTCTATTTAATTCCGACGCTATTTCTGTTTTTCGTCGTTAATAAGAAGGTCCAAGTGATACAGTAAACCTGAAGTGAAGCATCGGAATCTATAACTAGCGTCACAGGAATGGTTCAAAACATAGACAGTAAGAAGAGTCAGTCTTCTTGTACTTAAGTCGGCATTGTGCCTTTTGTATTTATTTCCGATGCAATTTCTGTGTTTCATCGTCAATAGTAGGTCCAAGGGATTCAGAGAACCTGAAGTGAAGCATCGGAATCTATAACTAGTGTCACAGGAATGGTTTAAAACATAGCCAGTAAGAAGAGTCAGTCTTCTTGTACTTATGTCGGCATTGAGCCTTTTGTATTCAATTCCGATGCAATATCTGTGTTTCATCGTCAATAAGAACGTCCAAGGGATTCAGTAAACCTGAAGTGAAGCATCGGAATCTATAACTAGTGTCACAGGAATGGTTCAAATCATAGACATTAGGAAGAGTCAGTCTTTTTGTACTTAAGTCGGCATTGTGCCTTTTGTATTTAATTCCGATGCAATTTCTGTGTTTCATCGTCAACAAGAAGGTCAGAGGCATACAGTAAACCTGAAGTGAAGCATCGGAATCCCAAACTAGTGTCACAGTAATGGTTCAAAGCATAGACAGTAGGAAAAGTCAGTCTTCTTGTACTTAAGTCAGCATTGTGCCTTTTGTATTTAATTCCGATGCAATTTCTGTGTTTCATCGTCAATAAGAAGGTCCAAGGGATACAGTAAACCTGAAGTGAAGCATCGGAATCTATAACTAGTGTCACAGGAATTTTTCAATTCATAGTCAGTGTGAAGAGTGAGTCATCTTGTACTTAAGTCGGCATTGTGCCTTTTCTATTTAATTCAGATGCAATCTCTGTGTTCCATCGTCAATAAGAAGGTCCAAGGGATACAGTAAACCTAAAGTGAAGCATCGGAATCTATAACTAGTGTCACAGGAATGGTTCAAATCATAGACAGTAAGAAGAGTCAGTCTTCTTGTACTTAAGTCGGCATTGTGCCATTTGTATTTAATTCCGATGCAATTTCTGTGTTTCATCGTCAATAAGGAGGTCCAAGGGATACAGTAAACCTGAAGTGAAGCATCGGAATCTATAACTAGTGTCACAGGAATGGTTCAAAACATAGACAGTAAGATGGGTCCGTCTTCGTGTACTTAAGACTTCACTGTGCCTTTTGTATTTAATGCCGATGCAATTTCTGTGTTTCATCGTCAATAAGAAGGTCCAAGGGATACATTAAACCTGAATTTAAGCATCGGAATCTTTAACTAGTGTCACAGGAATGGTTCAAACATAGTCAGTAAGAATAGTCAGTCTTCTCGTCCTTAAGTCAGCATTGTGCCTTTAGTATTTAATTCCGATGCAATTTGTGTGTTTCATCTTCACTAAGAAGGTCAGAGGGATACAGTAAACCTGAGGTGAAGCATCGGAATCTATAACTAGTGTCACAGGAAGGGTGCAAAACATGGTCATTAAAGAGTGACAGTCTTCTTTTACTTAAGTCGGCATTGTGCCTTTTCTATTTGATCCCGATTCAAGTTCTGTGTTTCATCGCTAATAAGAAGGTGAGAGGGATACAGTAAACCTGAAGTGAAGCATCGGAATCTATAACTAATGTCACAGGAATGGTTCAAAACATAGACAGTAAGAAGGGTCAGTCTTCTTGTACTTAAGTCGGCATTGTGCCTTTTGTATTTAATTCCGATGCAATTTCTGTGTTTCATCGTAAATAAGAAGGTCCAAGGGATTCAGAAAACCTGAAGTGAAGCATCGGAATCTACACTTAATGTCACAGGAATGGTTCAAAACATAGACAGCAGGAAGAGTCAGTCTTCTTGTACTTAAGTCAGCATTGTGCCTTTTGTATTTAATTCCGATGCAATTTCTGTGTTTCAGCGCCAATAAGAAGGTCCAAGGGATACAGTAAACCTGAAGTGAAGCATCGGAACATATAACTAGTGTCACAGGAATTTTTAAATACATAGTCAGTGAGAAGAGTGAGTCATCTTGTACTTAAGTCAGCATTGTGCCTTTTCTATTTAATTCCGATGCAATTTCTGTGTATCATCGTCAATAAGAAGATCCATGGGATACAGTAAACCTGAAGTGAAGCATCGGAATCTATAACTAGTGTCACAGGGATGGTTCAAAACATAGTCAGTAAGAGGAGTCAGTCTTCATGTACTTATGTCGGCATTGTGCCTTTTGTATTTAATTCCGATGCAATATCTGTGTTTCATCGTTAATAAGAAGGTCCAAGGGATAGAGTAACCTGAGGTGAAGCAACGGAATCTATAATTAGTGTGACCGGAATGGTTCAAAACATAGTCAGTAACAAGAGTCAGCCTTCTTATACTTAATTCGGCATTGTGCCTATTGTATTTAATTCCGATGCAATTTCATTGTTTCATCGTCAATAAGAAGTTCCAAGGGAAACAGTAAACCTGAAGTGAAGCATCGGAATCTACAACTAGTGTCAGTGGAATGGTTCAAACATAGACAGTAGGAAGAGTCAGTCTTCTTGTACCTACTTCGGCATTGTGCCTTATCTATTTAATTCCGATGCAATTTCGGTGTTTCATCGTCAATAAGAAGGTCAGAGGGATACAGTAAACCTGAAGTGAAGCATCGGAATCTAAAACTAGTGTCACAGGAATGGTTCAAAACATAGACAGTAAGAAGGGTCAGTCTTCTTGCACTTAAGTCGGCACTGTGCCTTATCTATTTAATTCCGATGCAATTTCGGCGTTTAATCGTCAATAAGAAGGTCCAAGGGATACAGTAAACCTGAAGTGAAGCATCGGAACCTATAACTAGTGTCACAGGAATTTTTCAATACATAGTCACTGGGAAGAGTGAGTCATCTTGTACTTAAGTCGGCATTGTGGCTTTTCTATTTAATTCAGATGCAATCTCTGTCTTTCATCATCAATAAGAAGGTCTAAGGGATACACTAAACCTGGAGTGAAGCATCGAAATCTATAACTAGTGTCACAATAATGGTTCAAATCATAGACAGTAAGAAGAGTCAGTCCTCTTGTACTTAAGTCGGCATTGTGCCTTTTCTATTTAATTCCGATGCAATTTTTGTGTTTCATCGTCAATAAGAAGGTCAGAGGGATACAGGAAACATGAATTAAATCATCGGCGTCTATAACTAGTGTCCCAGGAATGGTTCAAATCATAGTCAGTAAGAAGAGTCAGTCTTCTTGTCCTTAAGTGCGCATTGTGCCTTTTGTATTTAATTCCGACGCAATTTATGTGTTTCATCGTCAATAACAAGGTCCAAGGGATTCAGTAAACCTGAAGTGAAGCATCGGAATCCATAACTAGTGTCACAGGAATATTTCAAATTAGACAGTAGGAAGAGTCATTCTTCTTGTACTTAAGTCAGCATTGTGCATTTTGTATTTAATTCCGATGCAATTTCGGTGTTTCATCGTCAATAAGATCTCCAAGGGATACAGTAAACCTGAAGTGAAGCATTGGAATCTATAACTAGTGTCACAGGAATTTTTCAATACATAGTCAGTGAGAAGAGTGAGTCTTCTTGTACTTAAGTCGGCATTGTGCCTTTTCTATTTAATTCAGATGCAATCTCTGTGTTTCATCGTCAATAAGAAGGTCCAAGGGATACAGCACACCTGGAGTGAAGCATCGGAATCTATAACTAGTGTCACAGGAATGGTTCAAAACATAGGCTGTAAGAAGAGTCAGTCTTCTCGTCCTTAAGTCGGCATTGTGCCTTTTGTATTTAATCCCGATGCAATTTCTGTGTTTCATCGTCAATAAGAAGGTCCAAGGGATACAGTAAACCTGAAGTGAAGCATCGGAATCCATAACTAGTGTCACAGGAATGGTTCAAAACATAGACAGTAAGATGGGTCCGTCTTCGTGTACTTAAGTCTTCATTGTGCCTTTTGTATTTAATGCCGATGCAATTTCTGTGTTTCATCGTCAATAAGAAGGTCCAAGGGATACAGTAAACCTGAAGTGAAGCATCGGAATCTATAACTAGTGTCACAGGAATGGTTCAAACATAGTCAGTAAGAAGAGTCAGTCTTCTCGTCCTTAAGTCGGCATTGTGCCTTTTGTATTTAATTCCGATGCAATTTCTGTGTTTCATCGTCAATAAGAAGGTCCAAGGTATACAGTAAACCTGAAGTGAAGCATCGGAATCTACAACTAGTGTCACAGGAATGGTTTAAAACATAGCCAGTAAGAAGACTCAGTCTTCTTGTACTTATGTCGGTATTGTGCCTTTTGTATTCAATTCCGATGCAATTTCTGTGTTTCATCGTCAATAAGAATGTCAGAGGGATACAGTAAACCTGAAGTGAAGCATCGGAATCTATAACTAGTGTCACAGGAATTTTTCTATACATAGTCAGTGAGAAGAGTGAGTCATCTTGTACTTAAGTCGGCATTGTGCCTTTTCTATTTAATTCAGATGCAATCTCTGTTTTCCATCGTCAATAAGAAGGTCCAAGGGATACAGTAAACCTAAAGTGAAGCATCGGAATCTATAACTAGTGTCACAGGGTTGGTTCAAAACATAGCCAGTAAGAAGAGTCAGTCTTCATGTATTTATGTCGGCATTGTGCCTTTTGTATTTAATTCCGATGCAATTTCTGTGTTTTATCGTCAATAAGAAAGTCAGAGGCATACAGTAAACATGAAATGAAGCATCGGAGTCTATAACTAGTGTCCCAGGACTGGTTCAAAACATAGTCAGTAAGAAGAGTCAGTCTTCTTGTCCTTAAGTGCGCATTGTGCCTTTTGTATTTAATTCCGATGCAATTTCTGTGTATCATCGTCAATAAGAAGATCCATGGGATACAGTAAACCTGAAGTGAAGCATCGGAATCTATAACTAGTGTCACAGGGATGGTTCAAAACATAGTCAGTAAGAAGAGTCAGTCTTCATGTACTTATGTCGGCATTGTGCCTTTTGTATTTACTTCCGATGCAATTTCTGTGTTTTATCGTCAATAAGAAGGTCCAAGGGATACAGTAAACCTGAAGTGAAGCATCGGAATCTATAACTAGTGTCACAGGAATGGTTCAAAACATAGACAGTAAGATGGGTCCGTCTTCGTGTACTTAAGACTTCATTGTGCCTTTTGTATTTAATGCCGATGCAATTTCTGTGTTTCATCGTCAATAAGAAGGTCCAAGGGATACATTAAACCTGAATTTAAGCATCGGAATCTTTAACTAGTGTCACAGGAATGGTTCAAACATAGTCAGTAAGAAGAGTCAGTCTTCTCGTCCTTAAGTCAGCATTGTGCCTTTTCTATTTGATCCCGATGCAAGTTCTGTGTTTCATCGCTAATAAGAAGGTGAGAGGGATACAGTAAACCGGAGGTGAAGCATCGGAATCTATAACTAGTGTCACAGGAATGGTTCAAAGCATAGACAATAGGAGGAGTCAGTCTTCTTGTACTTCAGTCGGCATTGTGCCTTTTCTATTTAAATCCTATGCAATTTCGGTGTTTCGTCGCCAATAAGAAGGTGCAAAGGATACAGTAAACCTGAAGTGAAGCATCGGAATCTGTAACTAATGTCACAGGAATGGTTCAAAACATAGACAGTAAGAAGAGTCAGTCTTCTTGTACTTAAGACGGCATTGTACCTTTTGTATTTAATTCCGATGCAATTTCTGTGTTTCAGCGCCAATAAGAAGGTCCAAGGGATACAGTAAACCTGAAGTGAAGCATCGGAATCTACAACTAGTGTCACAGGAATGGTTTAAAACATAGCCAGTAAGAAGACTCAGTCTTCTTGTACTTATGTCGGTATTGTGCCTTTTGTATTCAATTCCGATGCAATTTCTGTGTTTCATCGTCAATAAGAATGTCAGAGGGATACAGTAAACCTGAAGTGAAGCATCGGAATCTATAACTAGTGTCACAGGAATTTTTCTATACATAGTCAGTGAGAAGAGTGAGTCATCTTGTACTTAAGTCGGCATTGTGCCTTTTCTATTTAATTCAGATGCAATCTCTGTTTTCCATCGTCAATAAGAAGGTCCAAGGGATACAGTAAACCTAAAGTGAAGCATCGGAATCTATAACTAGTGTCACAGGGTTGGTTCAAAACATAGTCAGTAAGAAGAGTCAGTCTTCATGTATTTATGTCGGCATTGTGCCTTTTGTATTTAATTCCGATGCAATTTCTGTGTTTTATCGTCAATAAGAAAGTCAGAGGCATACAGTAAACATGAAATGAAGCATCGGAGTCTATAACTAGTGTCCCAGGACTGGTTCAAAACATAGTCAGTAAGAAGAGTCAGTCTTCTTGTCCTTAAGTGCGCATTGTGCCTTTTGTATTTAATTCCGATGCAATTTCTGTGTATCATCGTCAATAAGAAGATCCATGGGATACAGTAAACCTGAAGTGAAGCATCGGAATCTATAACTAGTGTCACAGGGATGGTTCAAAACATAGTCAGTAAGAAGAGTCAGTCTTCATGTACTTATGTCGGCATTGTGCCTTTTGTATTTACTTCCGATGCAATTTCTGTGTTTTATCGTCAATAAGAAGGTCCAAGGGATACAGTAAACCTGAAGTGAAGCATCGGAATCTATAACTAGTGTCACAGGAATGGTTCAAAACATAGACAGTAAGATGGGTCCGTCTTCGTGTACTTAAGACTTCATTGTGCCTTTTGTATTTAATGCCGATGCAATTTCTGTGTTTCATCGTCAATAAGAAGGTCCAAGGGATACATTAAACCTGAATTTAAGCATCGGAATCTTTAACTAGTGTCACAGGAATGGTTCAAACATAGTCAGTAAGAAGAGTCAGTCTTCTCGTCCTTAAGTCAGCATTGTGCCTTTTCTATTTGATCCCGATGCAAGTTCTGTGTTTCATCGCTAATAAGAAGGTGAGAGGGATACAGTAAACCGGAGGTGAAGCATCGGAATCTATAACTAGTGTCACAGGAATGGTTCAAAGCATAGACAATAGGAGGAGTCAGTCTTCTTGTACTTCAGTCGGCATTGTGCCTTTTCTATTTAAATCCTATGCAATTTCGGTGTTTCGTCGCCAATAAGAAGGTGCAAAGGATACAGTAAACCTGAAGTGAAGCATCGGAATCTATAACTAATGTCACAGGAATGGTTCAAAACATAGACAGTAAGAAGAGTCAGTCTTCTTGTACTTAAGACGGCATTGTACCTTTTGTATTTAATTCCGATGCAATTTCTGTGTTTCAGCGCCAATAAGAAGGTCCAAGGGATACAGTAAACCTGAAGTGAAGCATCGGAACCTATAACTAGTGTCACAGGAATTTTTCAATACATAGTCTGAGAGAAGAGTGAGTCATCTTGTACTTAAGTCGGCATTGTGCCTTTTCTATTTAATTCAGATGCAATCTCTGTTTTCCATCGTCAATAAGAAGGTCCAAGGGATACAGTAAACCTAAAGTGAAGCATCGGAATCTATAACTAGTGTCACAGGGTTGGTTCAAAACATAGTCAGTAAGAAGAGTCAGTCTTCATGTACTTATGTCGGCATTGTGCCTTTTGTATTTAATTCCGATGCAATTTCTGTGTTTTATCGTCAATAAGGAAGTCAGAGGGATACAGTAAACATGAAGTGAAGCATCGGAGTCTATAACTAGTGTCCCAGGACTGGTTCAAAACATAGTCAGTAAGAAGATTCAGTCTTCTTGTCCTTAAGTGCGCATTGTGCCTTTTGTATTTAATTCCGATGCAATTTCTGTGTATCATCGTCAATAAGAAGATCCATGGGATACATTAAACCTGAAGTGAAGCATCGGAATCTATAACTAGTGTCACAGGGATGGTTCAAAACATAGTCAGTAAGAAGAGTCAGTCTTCATGTACTTATGTCGGCATTGTGCCTTTTGTATTTAATTCCGATGCAATTTCTGTGTATCATCGTCAATAAGAAGATCCATGGGATACAGTAAACCTGAAGTGAAGCATCGGAATCTATAACTAGTGTCACATTGATGGTTCAAAACATAGTCAGTAAGAAGAGTCAGTCTTCATGTACTTATGTCGGCATTGTGCCTTTTGTATTTAATTCCGATGCAATTTCTGTGTTTCATCGTCAATAAGAGGGTCTTAGGGATACAGTAAACCTGAAGGGAAGCATCGGAATCTATAATTAGTGTCACAGGAACGGTTCGAAACATAGTAAGAAGAGTCAGTCTTCTTGTACTTAAGTCGGCATTGTGCCTTTTGTATTTAATTCCGACGCAATTTCTGTGTTTCATCGTCAATTAGAAGGTCCAAGGTATACAGTAAACCTGAAGTGAACCATCGGAATCTACAACTAGTGTCACAGGAATGGTTCAAAACATAGTCAGTAAGAAGAGTCAGTCTTCTTGTACTTAAGTCGGCCTTTTGCCTTTTCTATTTAATTCCGACGCTATTTCTGTGTTTCGTCGTCAATAAGAAGGTCCAAGTGATACAGTAAACCTGAAGTGAAGCATCGGAATCTATAACTAGCGTCACAGGAATGGTTCAAAACATTGACAGTAAGAAAAGTCAGTCTTCTTGTACTTAAGTCGGCATTGTGCCTTTTGTATCTATTTCCGATGCAATTACTGTGTTTCTTAGCCAATAAGAAGGTCCAAGGGATTCAGAAAACCTGAAGTGAAGCATCAGAATCTATAACTAATGTCACAGGAATGGTTCAAAACATAGACAGTATGATGAGTCAGTCTTCTTGTACTTAAGTCAGCATTGTGCCTTTTGTATTTAATTCCGATGCAATTTCTGTGTTTCAGCGCCAATAAGAAGGTCCAAGGGATACAGTAAACCTGAAGTGAAGCATCGGAACCTATAACTAGCGTCACAGGAATTTTTCAATACATAGTCAGTGAGAAGAGTGAGTCATCTTGTACTTAAGTCAGCATTGTGCCTTTTCTATTTAATTCAGATGCAATCTCTGTGTTTCATCGTCAATAAAAAGGTCGAAGGCATACAGTAAAACCTGGAGTGAAGCATCGGAATCTATAACTAGTGTCACAGGAATGGTTCAAAACATAGACAGTAAGAAGAGTCAGTCTTCTTGTACTTAAGTCGGCATTGTGCCATTTCTATTTAATTCCGATGCAATTTGTGTGTTTCATCGTCAATAAGAAGGTCAGAGGGATACAGTAAACATGAAGTGAAGCATCGGAGTCTATAACTAGTGTTCCAGAAATGGTTCAAAACATAGTCAGTAAGAAGAGTCAGTCTTCTCGTCCATAAGTGCGCATTGTGCCTTTTGTATTTAATTCCGATGCAATTTCTGTGTATCATCGTCAATAAGAAGATCCATGGGATACAGTAAACCTGAAGTGAAGCATCGGAATCTATAACTAGTGTCACAGGGATGGTTCAAAACATAGTCAGTAAGAGGAGTCAGTCTTCATGTACTTATGTCGGCATTGTGCCTTTTCTATTTAATTCCGATGCAATATCTGTGTTTCATCGTTAATAAGAAGGTCCAAGGGATAGAGTAACCTGAGGTGAAGCAACGGAATCTATAACTAGTGTGACCGGAATGGTTCAAAACATAGTCAGTAACAAGAGTCAATCTTCTTATACATAAGTCGGCATTGTGTCTATTGTATTTAATTCCGATGCAATTTCATTGTTTCATCGTCAATAAGAAGGTCCGAGGGATATAGTAACCCTGAAGTGAAGCTTCGGAATCTATAACTAGTGTCACAGAAATGGTTGAAAACATAGACAGTAAGAAGAGTCAGTCTTCTTGTACTTATGTCGGCATTGTGCATTTTGTATTTAATTCCGATGCAATTTCTGTGTTACATCGTCAATAAGACGGTCAGAGGGATACAGTAAACCTGAAGTAAAGCATCGGAATCTATAACTAGTGTCACAGGAATGGTTCAAAACATAGACAGTAAGAAGAGTCAGTCTTCTTGTACTTAAGTCGGCATTGTGCCTATTGTATTTAATTCCGATTCAATTTCAATGTTTCATCGTCAATAAGAAGTTCCAAGGGAAACAGTAAATCTGAAGTGAAGCTTCGGAATCTACAACTAGTGTCAATGGAATGGTTCAAACATAGACAGTAGGAAGAGTCAGTCTTCTTGTACCGAAGTCGGCATTGTGCCTTTTGTATTTAATTCCGAGGCAATTTCTGTGTTTCATCGTCAATAAGAAGGTCAGAGAGTTACAGTAAACCTGAACTGAAGCATCGGAATCTATAACTAGTGTCACAGGAAGGGTTCAAAACATAGCCAGTAAGAAGAGTCAGTCTTCTTGTACTTAAGTCGGCTTTGTGCCTTTTGAATTTAATTCCGATGCAATTTCTGTGTTTCATCGTCAATAAGAAGGTCCAAGGGATACAGTAAACCAGAAGTGAAGCATCGGAATCTACAACTAGTGTCACAGGAATGGTTCAATGCATAGTCAGTGAGAAGAGTGAGTCTTCTTGTACTTAAGTCGGCATTGTGCCTTTTATATTTGATTCCGATGCAATTTGTGTGTTCATCGTCAATAAGAAGGTCCAAGGGATACAGTAAACCTGGAGTGAAGCATCGGAATCTATAACTAGTGTCACAGGAATGGTTCAAAATATAGTCAGTAACAAAAGTCAGTCTTCTTGTACCTACTTCGGCATTGTGCCTTATCCATTTAATTTCGATGCAATTTCGGTGTTTCATTGTCAATAAGAAGGTCATAGGGATACAGTAAACCTGAAGTGAAGCATCGGAATCTAAAACTAGTGTCACAGGAATGGTTCAAAACATAGACAGTAAGAAGGGTCAGTCTTCTTGCACTTAAGTCGGCATTGTGCCTTATCTATTTAATTCCGATGCAATTTCGGCGTTTAATCGTCAATAAGAAGAACCAAGTGATACAGTAAACCTGAAGTGAAGCATCGGAACCTATAACTAAGGAATGTTTCAATACATAGTCAGTGGGAAGAGTGAGTCATCTTGTACTTAAGTCAGCATTGTGGCTTTTCTATTTAATTCAGATGCAATCTCTGTGTTTCATCATCAATAAGAAGGTCCAAGGGATACAGTAAACCTGGAGTGAAGCATCGGAATCTATAACTAGTGTCACAACAATGGTTCAAATCATAGACAGTAAGAAGAGTCAGTCTTCTTGTACTTAAGTCGGCATTGTGCCTTTTCTATTTAATTCCGATGCAATTTTTGTGTTTCATCGTCAATAAGAAGGTCAGAGGGATACAGGATACATGAAGTAAATCATCGGCGTCTATAACTAGTGTCCCAGGAATGGTTCAAATCACAGTCAGTAAGAAGAGTCAGTCTTCTTGTCCTTAAGTGCGCATTGTGCCTTTAGTATTTAATTCCGATGCAATTTCTGTGTATCATCGTCAATAAGAAGATCCATGGGACACAGTAAACCTGAAGTGAAGCATCGGAATCTATAACTAGTGTCATAGGAATGGTTCAAAACATAGTCAGTAAGAAGAGTCTGTCATCATGTACTTATGTCGGCATTCTGCCTTTTGTATTTAATTCCGATGCAATTCCTGTGTTTCATCGTCAATAAGAAGGTCCAAGGGATAGAGTAACCTGAGGTGAAGCAACGGAATCTATAACTAGTGTGACCGGAATGGTTCAAAACATAGTCAGTAACAAGAGTCAGTCTTCCTGTACTTAAGTCGGCATTGTGCCTTTTGTATTTAATTCCGATGCAATTTCATTGTTTCATCGTCAGTACGAAGTTCCAAGGGAAACAGTAAACCTGAAGTGAAGAATCAGGATCTACAACTAGTGTCAATGGAATGGTTCAAAACATAGTCAGTAAGATGAGTCAGTCTTCTTGTACTTAAGTCGGCATTATGCCTTTTCCATTTAATTCCGACGTAATTTCTGTGTTTCGTCGTCAATAAGAAGGTCCAAGTGATACAGCAAACCTGAAGTGAAGCATCGGAATCTATAACTAGCGTCACAGGAATGGTTCAAAACATTGCCAGTAAGAAGAGTCAGTCTTCTTGTACTTAAGTCGGCATTGTGCCTTTTGTATTTATTTCCGATGCAATTTCTGTGTTTCATCGTCAATAAGAAGGTCCAAGGGATTCAGAAAACCTGAAGTGAAGCATCGGAATCTATAACTAGTGTCACAGGAGTGGTTCGAAACATAGCCAGTAAGAAGAGTCAGTCTTCTTGTACTTATGTCGGCAATGTGCCTTTTGTATTCAATTCCGATGCAATTTCTGTGTTTCATCGTCAATAAGAACGTCCAAGGGATTCAGTAAACCTGAAGTGAAGCATCAGAATCTATAAGTAGTGTCACAGGAATGGTTCAAACCATAGACATTAGGAAGAGTCAGTCTTCTTATACTTAAGTCGGCATTGTGCCTTTTGTATTTAATTCCGATGCAATTTCTGTGTTTCATCGTCAATAAGAAGGTCAGAGGCATACATTAAACCTGAAGTGAAGCATCGGAATCCAAAACTAGTGTCACAGGAATGGTTCAAAACATAGACAGTAGGAAGAGTCAGTCTTCTTGTACTTAAGTCAGCATTGTGCCATTTGTATCTAATTCCGATGCAATTTCTGTGTTTCATCGTCAATAAGAAGGTCCAAGGGATACAGTAAACCTGAAGTGAAGCATCGGAATCTATAACTAGTGTCACAGGAATGGTTCAAAACATAGCCAGTAAGAAGAGTCAGTCTTCTTGTACTTATGTTGGCGTTGTGCCTTTTGTATTCAGTTCCGATGCAATTTCTGTGTTTCATCGTCAATAAGAAGGTCAGAGGGATACAGTAAACCTGAAGTGAAGCATCGGAATCTATAACTAGTGTCACAGGAATGGTTCAAAACATAGCCAGTAAGAAGAGTCAGTCTTCTTGTACTTAAGTCGGCTTTGTGCCTTTTGTATTTAATTCCGATGCAATTTCTGTGTTTCATCGTAAATAAGAAGGTCCAAGGGATACAGTAAACCTGAAGTGAAGCATCGGAATCTATAACTAGTGCCACAGGAATGGTTCAATACATAGTCAGTGAGAAGAGTGAGTCTTCTTGTACTTAAGTCGGCATTGTGCCATTTGTATCTAATTCCGATGCAATTTCTGTGTTTCATCGTCAATAAGAAGGTCCAAGGGATACAGTAAACCTGAAGTGAAGCATCGGAATCTAAAACTAGTGTCACAGGAATGGTTCAAAACATAGCCAGTAAGAAGAGTCAGTCTTCTTGTACTTATGTCGGCGTTGTGCCTTTTGTATTCAGTTCCGATGCAATTTCTGTGTTTCATCGTCAATAAGAAGGTCAGAGGGATACAGTAAACCTGAAGTGAAGCATCGGAATCTATAACTAGTGTCACAGGAATGGTTCAAAACATAGCCAGTAAGAAGAGTCAGTCTTCTTGTACTTAAGTCGGCTTTGTGCCTTTTGTATTTAATTCCGATGCAATTTCTGTGTTTCATCGTCAATAAGAAGGTCCAAGGGATACAGTAAACCTGAAGTGAAGCATCGGAATCTATAACTAGTGTCACAGGAATGGTTCAATACATAGTCAGTGAGAAGAGTGAGTCTTCTTGTACTTAAGTCGGCATTGTGCCTTTTATATTTAATTCCGATGCAATTTCTGTGTTCATCGTCAATAAGAAGGTCCAAGGGATACAGTAAACCTGGAGTGAAGCATCGGAATCTATAACTAGTGTCACAGGAATGGTTCAAAACATAGTCAGTAACAAGAGTCAGTCCTCTTGTACCTACTTCGGCATTGTGCCTTATCTATTTAATTCCGATGCAATTTCGGTGTTTCATCGTCAATAAGAAGGTCAGAGGGATACAGTAAACCTGAAGTGAAGCATCGGAATCTAAAACTAGTGTCACAGGAATGGTTCAAAACATAGACAGTAGGAAGGGTCAGTCTTCTTGCACTTAAGTCGGCATTGTGCCTTATCTATTTAATTCCGATGCAATTTCGGCGTTTAATCGTCAATAAGAAGGTCCAAGGGATACAGTAAACCTGAAGTGAAGCATCGGAACCCATAACTAGAGTCACAGGAATTTTTCAATACATAGTCAGTGGAAAGAGTGAGTCACCTTGTACTTAAGTCGGCATTGTGGCTTTTCTATTTAATTCAGATGCAATCTCTGTGTTTCATCGTCAATAAGAAGGTCCAAGGGATACAGTAAACCTGGAGTGAAGCATCGGAATCTATAACTAGTGTCACAATAATGGTTCAAATCATAGACAGTAAGAAGAGTCAGTCTTCTTGTACTTAAGTCGGCATTGTGCCTTTTCTATTTAATTCCGATGCAATTTTTGTGTTTCATCGTCAATAAGAAGGTCAGAGGGATACAGGAAACATGAATTAAATCATCGGAGTCTATAACTAATGCCCCAGGAATGGTTCAAATCATAGTCAGTAAGAAGAGTCAGTCTTCTTGTACGTAAGTGCGCATTGTGCCTTTTGTATTTAATTCCGATGCAATTTCTGTGTATCATCGTCAATAAGAAGATCCATGGAATACAGTAAACCTGAAGTGAAGCATCGGAATCTATAACTAGTGTCACAGGAATGGTTCAAAGCATAGTCAGTAAGAAGAGTCAGTCTTCACGTACTTATGTCGGCATTGTGCCTTTTGTATTTAATTCCAATGCAATTTCTGTGTTTCATCGTCAATAAGAAGGTCCAAGGGATAGAGTAACCTGAGGTGAAGCAACGGAATCTATAACTAGTGTGACCGGAATGGTTCAAAACATAGTCAGTAACAAGAGTCAGTCTTCTTGTACATAAGTCGGCATTGTGCCTTTTGTATTTAATTCCGATGCAATCTCATTGTTTCATCGTCAATACGAAGTTCCAAGGGAAACAGTAAACCTGAAGTGAAGCATCGGGATCTACAACTAGTGTCAATGGAATGGTTCAAAACATAGTCAGTAAGAACAGTCAGTCTTCTTGTTCTTAAGTCGGCATTATGCCTTTTCTATTTAATTCCGACGCTATTTCTGTGTTTCGTCGTCAATAAGATGGTCCAAGTGATACAGTAAACCTGAAGTGAAGCATCGGAATCCATAACTAGCGTCACAGGAATGGTTCAAATCATTAACAGTAAGAAGAGCCAGTCTTCTTGTACTTAAGTCGGCATTGTGCCTTTTGTACTTATTTCCGATGCAATTTCTGTGTTCCATCGTCAATAAGAAGGTGCAAGGGATTCAGAAAACCTGAAGTGAAGCATCGGAATCTATAACTAGTGTCACAGGAATGGTTCAAAACATAGCCAGTAAGAAGAGTCAGTCTTCTTGTACTTATGTCGGCATTGTGCCTTTTGTATTCAATTCCGATGCAATTACTGTGTTTCATCGTCAATAAGAACGTCCAAGGGATTCAGTAAACCCGAAGTGAAGCATCGGAATCTATAAGTAGTGTCACAGGAATGGTTCAAACCATAGACATTAGGAAGAGTCAGTCTTCTTGTACTTAAGTCGGCATTGTGCCTTTTGTATTTAATTCCGATGCAATTTCTGTGTTTCATTGTCAATAAGAAGGTCAGAGGCATACAGTAAACCTGAAGTGAAGCATCGGAATCCAAAACTAGGGTCACAGGAATGGTTCAAAACATAGACAGTAGGAAGAGTCAGTCTTCTTGTACTTAAGTCAGCATTGTGCCTTTTGTATCTAATTCCGACGCAATTTCAGTGTTTCATCGTCAATAAGAAGGTCCAAGGGATACAGTAAACCTGAAGTGAGGCATCGGAACCTATAACTAGTGTCACAGGAATTTTTCAATTCATAGTCAGTGAGAAGAGTGATTCATCTTGTACTTAAGTCGGCATTGTGCCTTTTCTATTTAATTCAGATGCAATCTCTGTGTTTCATCGTCAATAAGAAGGTCCAAGGGATACGGTAAACCTGGAGTGAAGCATCGGAATCTATAACTGGTGTCACAGGAATGGTTCAAAACATAGACAGTAAGAAGAGTCAGTCTTCTTGCACTAAGTCGGCATTCTGCCTTTTGTATTTAATTCCGATACAATTTCTGTGATTCATCGTCAATAAGAAGGTCAGAGGGATACAGTAACCCTGAAGTGAAGCATCGGAATCTATAACTGGTGTCACAGAAATGGTTCAAAACATAGACAGTAAGAAAAGTCAATCTTCTTGTACTTAAGTCGAAATTGTGCGTTTTGTATTTAATTCTGATGCAATTTCAGTGTTTCATCGTCAATAAGAAGGTCCAACGGATACAGTAAACCTGTAGTGAAGCATCGGAACCTATAACTAGTGTCACAGGAATTTTTCAATACATAGTCAGTGGGAAGAGTGAGTCATCTTGTACTTAAGTCGGCATTGTGGCTTTTCTATTTAATTCAGATGCAATCTCTGTGATTCATCGTCAATAAGAAGGTCCAAGGGATACAGTAAACCTGGAGTGAAGCATCGGAATCTGTAACTAGTGTCACATTAATGGTTCAAATCATAGACAGTAAGAAGAGTCAGTCTTCTTGTACTTAAGTCGGCATTGTGTCTTTTCCATTTAATTCCGATGCAATTTTTGTGTTTCATCGTCAATAAGAAGGTCAGAGGGATACAGGAAACATGAAGTAAAGCATCGGAGTCTATAACTAGTGTCCCAGGAATGGTTCAAAACATAGTCAGTAAGAAGTGTCAGTCTTCTTGTCCTTAAGTGCGCATTGTGCCTTTTGTATTTAATTCCGATGCAATTTCTGTGTATCATCGTCAATAAGAAGATCCATGGGATACAGTAAACCTGAAGTGAAGCATCGGAATCTATAACTAGTGTCACAGGAATGGTTCAAAACATAGTCAGTAAGAAGAGTCAGTCTTCATGTACTTATGTCGGCATTGTGCCTTTTGTATTTAATTCCGATGCAATTTCTGTGTTTCATCGTCAATAAGAAGGTCCAAGGGATAGAGTAACCTGTGGTGAAGCAACGGAATCTATAAGTAGTGTGACCGGAATGGTTCAAAACATAGTCAATAACAAGAGTCAGTCTTCTTGTACTTAAGTCGGCATTGTGCCTTTTGTATTTAATTCCGATGCAATTTCATTGTTTCATCGTCAGTAAGAAGTTCCAAGGGAAACAGTAAATCTGAAGTGAAGCATCGAGATCTACAAGTAGTGTCAATGGAATGGTTCAAAACATAGTCAGTAAGAAGAGTCAGTCTTCTTGTACTTAAGTCGGCATTATGCGTTTACTATTTAATTACGACGCTATTTCTGTGTTTCGTCGTCAATAAGAAGGTCCAAGTGATACAGTAAACACGAAGTGAAGCATCGGAGTCTATAACTAGTGTCACAGGAATGGTTCAATGCACAGTCAGTGAGAAGAGTGAGTCTTCTTGTACGTAAGTCGGCATTGTGCCTTTTATATTTAATTCCGATGCAATTTCTGTGTTCATCGTCAATACGAAGGTCCAAGGGATACAGTAAACCTGGAGTGAAGCATCGGAATCTATAACTAGTGTCACAGGAATGGTTCAAAACATAGTCAGTAAAAAGAGTCAGTATTCTTGTACCCACTTCGGCATTGTGCCTTATCTATTTAATTCCGATGCAATTTCGGTGTTTCATCGTCAATAAGAAGGTCAGTGGGATACAGTAAACCTGAAGTGAAGCATCGCAATCTATAACTAGTGTCACAGGAATGGTTCAAAACATAGTCAGTAAGAAGAGTCAGTCTTCATGTACTTATGTCGGCATTGTGCCTTTTGTATTTAATTCCGATTCAATTTCATTGTTTCATCGTCAATAAGAAGGTCCAAGGGATAGAGTAACCTGAGGTGAAGCAACGGAATCTATAACTAGTGTGACCGGAATGGTTCAAAACATAGTCAGTAACAAGAGTCAGTCTTCTTGTACTTAAGTCGGCATTGTGCCTTTTGTATTTAATTCCGATGCAATTTCATTGTTTCATCGTCAATAAGAAGTTCCAAGGGAAACAGTAAACCTGAAGTGAAGCATCAGGATATACAACTAGTGTCAATGGAGTGGTTCAAAACATAGACAGTAAGAAGAGTCAGTCTTCTTGTACTTAAGTCGGCATTATGCCTTTTCTATTTAATTCCGACGCTATTTCTGTGTTTCATCGTCAATAAGAAGGTCCAAGTGATACAGTAAACCTGAAGTGAAGCATCGGAATCTATTACTAGCGTCACAGGAATGGTTCAAAACATTGACAGTAAGAAGAGTCAGTCTTCTTGTACTTAAGTCGGCATTGTGCCTTTTGTATTTATTTCCGATGCAATTTCTGTGTTTCATCGTCAATAAGAAGGTCCAAGGGATTCAGAAAACCTGAAGTGAGGCATCGGAATCTATAACTAGTGTCACAGGAATCGTACAAAACATAGCCAGTAAGAAGAGTCAGTCTTCTTGTACTTATGTCGGCATTGTGCCTTTTGTATTCAATTCCGATGCAATTTCTGTGTTTCATCGTGAATAAGAACGTCCAAGGGAGTCAGTAAACCTGAAGTGAAGCATCGGAATGTATAAGTAGTGTCACAGGAATGGTTCAAACCATAGACGTTAGGAAGAGTCAGTCTTCTTGTACTTAAGTCGGCATTGTGCCTTTTGTATTTAATTCCGATGCAATTTCTGTGTTTCATCGTCAATAAGAAGGTCAGAGGCATACAGTAAACCTGAAGCGAAGCATCGGAATCCAAAACTAGTGTCACAGGAATGGTTCAAAACATAGGCAGTAGGAAGAGTTAGTCTTCTTGTACTTAAGTCAGCATTGTGCCTTTTGTATTTAATTCCGATGGAATTTCTGTGTTTCATCGTCAATAAGAAGGTCCAAGGGATTCAGAAAACCTGAAGTGAGGCATCGGAATCTATAACTAGTGTCACAGGAATCGTACAAAACATAGCCAGTAAGAAGAGTCAGTCTTCTTGTACTTAAGTCGGCTTTGTGCTTTTTGTATTTAATTCCGATGCAATTTCTGTGTTTCATCGTCAATAAGAAGGTCCAAGGGATACAGTAAACTTGAAGTGAATCATCGGAACCTATAACTAGTGTCACAGGAATATTTCAATACATAGTCAGTGGGAAGAGTGAGTCATCTTGTACTTAAGTCGGCATTGTGGCTTTTCTATTTAATTCAGATGCAATCTCTGTGTTTCATCGTCAATAAGAAGGTCCAAGGGATACAGTAAACCTGGAGTTAAGCATCGGAATCTATAACTAGTGTCACAATAATGGTTCAAATCATAGACAGTAAGAAGAGTCAGTCTTCTTGTACTTAAGTCGGCATTGTGCCTTTTCTATTTAATTCCGATGCAATTTTTGTGTTTCATCGTCAATAAGAAGGTCAGAGGGATACAGGAAACATGAAGTAAAGCATCGGAGTCTATAACTAGTGTCCCAGGAATGGTTCAAAACATAGTCGGTAAGAAGAGTCAGTCTTCTTGTCCTTAAGTGCGCATTGTGCCTTTTGTATTTAATTCCGATGCAATTTCTGTGTATCATCGTCAATAAGAAGATCCATGGGATACAGTAAACCTGAAGTAAAGCATCGGAATCTATAACTAGTGTCACAGGAATGGTTCAAAACATAGTCAGTAAGAAGAGTCAGTCTTCATGTACTTATGTCGGCATTGTGCCTTTTGTATTTAATTCCGATGCAATTTCTGTGTTTCATCGTCAATAAGAAGGTCCAAGGGATAGAGTAACCTGAGGTGAAGCAACGGAATCTATAACTAGTGTGACCGGAATGGTTCAAAACATAGTCAGTAACAAGAGTCAGTCTTCTAGTGCTTAAGTCGGCATTGTGTCTTTTGTATTCAATTCCGTTGCAATTTCAGTGTTTCATCGTCAATAAGAAGGTCAGAGGCATACAGTAAACATGAAGTGAAGCATCGGAATCCAAAACTAGTGTCACAGGAATGGTTCAAAACATAGACAGTAGGAGGAGTCAGTCTTCTTGTACTTAAGTCAGCATTGTGCCTTTTGTATTTAATTCCGATGCAATTTCTGTGTTTCATCGTCAACATAGTCAGTAAGAAGAGTCAGTCTTCTTGTACTTAAGTCGGCATTGTGCCTTTTGTATTTAATTCCGATGCAATTTCATTGTTTCATCGTCAATAAGAAGTTCCAAGGGAAACAGTAAACCTGAAGTAAAGCTACGGAATCTATAACTAGTGTCAATGGAATGGTTCAAACATAGACTGTAGGAAGAGTCAGTCTTCTTGTACTTAAGTCGGCATTGTGCCCTTTGTATTTAATTCCGAGGCAATTTCTGTGTTTCATCGTCAATAAGAAGCTCCAAGGGATACAAAAAACCTGAAGTGAAGCATCGGAATCTATAACTTGTGTCACAGGAATGGATCAAAGCATAGACAGTAAGAAGAGTCAGTCATCTTGCACTGAAGTCGGCATTCGGCCTTTTCTATTTAATTCCGATACAATTTCTGTGTTTCATCGTCAATGAGAAAGGTCAGGGGGATACAGTAACCCTGAAGTGAAGCATCGGAATCTATAACTAGTGTCACAGATATGGTTTAAAACATGGACAGTAAGAAGGGTCGGTCTTCTTGTACTTAAGTCGGCATTGTGCATTTTGTATTTAATTCCGATGCAATTTCTGTGTTACATCGTCAATAAGGAGGTCAGAGGGATACAGTAAACGTGAAGTGAAGCATCGGAATCTATAACTAGTGTCACAGGAATGGTACAAAGCATAAACAGTAAGAAGAGTCAGTCTTCTTGTACTTGAGTCGGCATTGTGCCTTTTGTTTTAAACTCCGATGCAATTTATGTGTTTCATCGTCAATAAGAAGGTCCAAGGGACACAGTAAACCTGAAGTTAAGCATCGGAATCTATAACTAGTGTCACAGGAATGGTTCATAACATAGACAGTAAGAAGAGTCAGTCTTCTTGTATTTAAGTCGGTATTGTGCCTTTTGTATTTAATTCCGATGCAATTTCTGTGTTTCATCGTCAATAAGAAGGTCAGAGGGATACAGTAAACCCGAAGTGAAGCATCGGAATCTATAACTAGTGTCACAGGAATGGTTCAAAACATAGTCAGTAAGAAGAGTCAGTCTTCTTGTACTTAAGTCGGCATTGTGCATTTTGTGTTTAATTCCGATGCTATTTCTGTGTTTCATCGTCAATAAGGTAAGAGGGATACAGTAAACCTGAAGTGAAGCATCGGAATCTATAACTAGTGTCACAGGAATGGTTCAAAACGCAGACAGTAGGTATAGTCAGTCTTCTTATACATAAAACGGCATTGTGCCTTTTGTATTTAATTCCGATGCAATTTCTGTGTTTCATCGTCGATAAGAAGGTCCAAGGGATACAGTAAACCTGAAGTAAAGCATCGGAATCTATAACTAGTGTCACAGAAATGGTTCAAAACATAGTCAGTAAGAAGAGTCAGTCTTCTTGTACTTAAGTCGGCATTGTGCATTTTGTGTTTAATTCCGATGCTATTTCTGTGTTTCATCGTCAATAAGAAGGTCAGAGGGATACAGTAAACCCGAAGTGAAGCATCGGAATCTATAACTAGTGTCACAGGAATGGTTCAAAACATAGGCACTAAGAAGAGTCAGTCTTCTTGTACTTAAGTCTGCATTGTGCCTTTTCTATATAATTTCGATGCAATTTCTGTGTTTCATCGTCTATAAGAAGGTCAGAGGGATACAGTAAACCTGAAGTGAAGCATCGGAATCTAGAACTAGTGTCACAGGAATGGTTCAAAACATAGTCAGTAAGAAGAGTCAGTCTTTTTGTACTTAAGTCGGCATTGTGCCTTTTGTATTTATTTCAGATGTAATTTCTGTGTTTCATCGTCAATAAGAAGGTCAAAATGATACAGTAAACTGGAGGTGAAGCATCGGAATCTATAACTGGTGCCACAGGAATGGTTCTAAACGTATATAGTAAGAAGAGTCAGTCTTCTTGTACTTAAGTCGGCATTGCGCCTTTAGTATTTATTTCCGATGCAATTTCTGTGTTCCATCGTCAATAAGAAGGTCCAAGGAATTGAGCAAACCTGAAGTGAAGCATCGGAATCTATAACTAGTGTCACAGGAATGGTTCAAACCATAGACATTAGGAAGAGTCAGTCTTCTTGTACTTAAGTCGGCATTGTGCCTTTTGTATTTAATTCCGATGCAATTTCTGTGTTACATCGTCAATAAGAAGGTCAGAGGCATACAGTAAACATGAAGTGAAGTATCGGAATCCAAAACTAGTGTCACAGGAATGGTTCAAAACATAGACAGTAGGAGGAGTCAGTCTACTTGTACTTAAGTCAGCATTGTGCCCTTTGTATTTAATTCCGATGCAATTTCTGTGTTTCATCGTCAACATAGTCAGTAAGAAGAGTCAGTCTTCTTGTACTTAAGTCGGCATTGTGCCTTTTGTATTTAATTCCGATGCAATTTCATTGTTTCATCGTCAATAAGAAGTTCCGAGGGAAACAGTAAACCTGAAGTAAAGCTACAGAATCTATAACTAGTGTCAATGGAATGGTTCAAACATAGACTGTAGGAAGAGTCAATCTTCTTGTACTTAAGTCGGCATTGTGCCCTTTGTATTTAATTCCGAGGCAATTTCTGTGTTTCATCGTCAATAAGAAGCTCCAAGGGATACAAAAAACCTGAAGTGAAGCATCGGAATCTATAACTTGTGCCACAGGAATGGATCAAAGCATAGACAGTAAGAAGAGTCAGTCATCTTGCACTGAAGTCGGCATTCGGCCTTTTCTATTTAATTCCGATACAATTTCTGTGTTTCATCGTCAATGAGAAAGGTCAGGGGGATACAGTAACCCTGAAGTGAAGCATCGGAATCTGTAACTAGTGTCACAGATATGGTTTAAAACATGGACAGTAAGAAGGGTCGGTCTTCTTGTACTTAAGTCGGCATTGTGCATTTTGTATTTAATTCCGATGCAATTTCTGTGTTACATCGTCAATAAGGAGGTCAGAGGGATACAGTAAACGTGAAGTGAAGCATCGGAATCTATAACTAGTGTCACAGGAATGGTTCATAACATAGACAGTAAGAAGAGTCAGTCTTCTTGTATTTAAGTCGGTATTGTGCCTTTTGTATTTAATTCCGATGCAATTTCTGTGTTTCATCGTCAATAAGAAGGTCAGAGGGATACAGTAAACCCGAAGTGAAGCATCGGAATCTATAACTAGTGTCACAGGAATGGTTCAAAACATAGTCAGTAAGAAGAGTCAGTCTTCTTGTACTTAAGTCGGCATTGTGCATTTTGTGTTTAATTCCGATGCTATTTCTGTGTTTCATCGTCAATAAGGTAAGAGGGATACAGTAAACCTGAAGTGAAGCATCGGAATCTATAACTAGTGTCACAGGAATGGTTCAAAACGCAGACAGTAGGTATAGTCAGTCTTCTTGTACATAAAACGGCATTGTGCCTTTTGTATTTAATTCCGATGCAATTTCTGTGTTTCATCGTCGATAAGAAGGTCCAAGGGATACAGTAAACCTGAAGTAAAGCATCGGAATCTATAACTAGTGTCACAGAAATGGTTCAAAACATAGTCAGTAAGAAGAGTCAGTCTTCTTGTACTTAAGTCGGCATTGTGCATTTTGTGTTTAATTCCGATGCTCTTTCTGTGTTTCATCGTCAATAAGAAGGTCAGAGGGATACAGTAAACCCGAAGTGAAGCATCGGAATCTATAACTAGTGTCACAGGAATGGTTCAAAACATAGGCACTAAGAAGAGTCAGTCTTCTTGTACTTAAGTCTGCATTGTGCCTTTTCTATATAATTTCGATGCAATTTCTGTGTTTCATCGACTATAAGAAGGTCAGAGGGATACAGTAAACCTGAAGTGAAGCATCGGAATCTAGAACTAGTGTCACAGGAATGGTTCAAAAGATAGTCAGTAAGAAGAGTCAGTCTTTTTGTACTTAAGTCGGCATTGTGCCTTTTGTATTTATTTCAGATGTAATTTCTGTGTTTCATCGTCAATAAGAAGGTCAAAATGATACAGTAAACTGGAGGTGAAGCATCGGAATCTATAACTGGTGCCACAGGAATGGTTCTAAACGTATATAGTAAGAAGAGTCAGTCTTCTTGTACTTAAGTCGGCATTGCGCCTTTAGTATTTATTTCCGATGCAATTTCTGTGTTCCATCGTCAATAAGAAGGTCCAAGGAATTGAGCAAACCTGAAGTGAAGCATCGGAATCTATAACTAGTGTCACAGGAATGGTTCAAACCATAGACATTAGGAAGAGTCAGTCTTCTTGTACTTAAGTCGGCATTGTGCCTTTTGTATTTAATTCCGATGCAATTTCTGTGTTACATCGTCAATAAGAAGGTCAGAGGCATACAGTAAACATGAAGTGAAGTATCGGAATCCAAAACTAGTGTCACAGGAATGGTTCAAAACATAGACAGTAGGAGGAGTCAGTCTACTTGTACTTAAGTCAGCATTGTGCCCTTTGTATTTAATTCCGATGCAATTTCTGTGTTTCATCGTCAACATAGTCAGTAAGAAGAGTCAGTCTTCTTGTACTTAAGTCTGCATTGTGCCTTTTCTATATAATTTCGATGCAATTTCTGTGTTTCATCGTCAATGAGAAAGGTCAGGGGGATACAGTAACCCTGAAGTGAAGCATCGGAATCTATAACTAGTGTCACAGATATGGTTTAAAACATGGACAGTAAGAAGGGTCGGTCTTCTTGTACTTAAGTCGGCATTGTGCATTTTGTATTTAATTCCGATGCAATTTCTGTGTTACATCGTCAATAAGGAGGTCAGAGGGATACAGTAAACGTGAAGTGAAGCTACGGAATCTATAACTAGTGTCACAGGAATGGTACAAAGCATAAACAGTAAGAAGAGTCAGTCTTCTTGTACTTGAGTCGGCATTGTGCCTTTTGTTTTAAACTCCGATGCAATTTATGTGTTTCATCGTCAATAAGAAGGTCCAAGGGACACAGTAAACCTGAAGTTAAGCATCGGAATCTATAACTAGTGTCACAGGAATGGTTCATAACATAGACAGTAAGAAGAGTCAGTCTTCTTGTACTTAAGTCGGTATTGTGCCTTTTGTATTTAATTCCGATGCAATTTCTGTGTTTCATCGTCAATAAGGTAAGAGGGATACAGTACACCTGAAGTGAAGCATCGGAATCTATAACTAGTGTCACAGGAATGGTTCAAAACGCAGACAGTAGGTATAGTCAGTCTTCTTGTACATAAAACGGCATTGTGCCTTTTGTATTTAATTCCGATGCAATTTCTGTGTTTCATCGTCAATAAGAAGGTCCAAGGGATACAGTAAACCTGAAGTAAAGCATCGGAATCTATAACTAGTGTCACAGAAATGGTTCAAAACATAGTCAGTAAGAAGAGTCAGTCTTCTTGTACTTAAGTCGGCATTGTGCATTTTGTGTTTAATTCCGATGCTATTTCTGTGTTTCATCGTCAATAAGAAGGTCAGAGGGATACAGTAAACCCGAAGTGAAGCATCGGAATCTATAACTAGTGTCACAGGAATGGTTCAAAACATAGGCACTAAGAAGAGTCAGTCTTCTTGTACTTAAGTCTGCATTGTGCCTTTTCTATATAATTTCGATGCAATTTCTGTGTTTCATCGTCTATAAGAAGGTCAGAGGGATACAGTAAACCTGAAGTGAAGCATCGGAATCTAGAACTAGTGTCACAGGAATGGTTCAAAACATAGTCAGTAAGAAGAGTCAGTCTTTTTGTACTTAAGTCGGCATTTTGCCTTTTGTATTTATTTCAGATGTAATTTCTGTGTTTCATCGTCAATAAGAAGGTCAAAATGATACAGTAAACTGGAGGTGAAGCAACGGAATCTATAACTGGTGCCACAGGAATGGTTCTAAACGTATATAGTAAGAAGAGTCAGTCTTCTTGTACTTAAGTCGGCATTGCGCCTTTAGTATTTATTTCCGATGCAATTTCTGTGTTCCATCGTCAATAAGAAGGCGCCAAGGAATTGAGCAAACCTGAAGTGAAGCATCGGAATCCATAACTAGTGTCACAGGAATGGTACAAAGCATAAACAGTAAGAAGAGTCAGTCTTCTTGTACTTGAGTCGGCATTGTGCCTTTTGTTTTAAACTCCGATGCAATTTATGTGTTTCATCGTCAATAAGAAGGTCCAAGGGACACAGTAAACCTGAAGTTAAGCATCGGAATCTATAACTAGTGTCACAGGAATGGTTCATAGCATAGACAGTAAGAAGAGTCAGTCTTCTTGTATTTAAGTCGGTATTGTGCCTTTTGTATTTAATTCCGATGCAATTTCTGTGTTTCATCGTCAATAAGAAGGTCAGAGGGATACAGTAAACCCGAAGTGAAGCATCGGAATCTATAACTAGTGTCACAGGAATGGTTCAAAACATAGTCAGTAAGAAGAGTCAGTCTTCTTGTACTTAAGTCGGCATTGTGCATTTTGTGTTTAATTCCGATGCTATTTCTGTGTTTCATCGTCAATAAGGTAAGAGGGATACAGTAAACCTGAAGTGAAGCATCGGAATCTATAACTAGTGTCACAGGAATGGTTCAAAACGCAGACAGTAGGTATAGTCAGTCTTCTTGTACATAAAACGGCATTGTGCCTTTTGTATTTAATTCCGATGCAATTTCTGTGTTTCATCGTCGATAAGAAGGTCCAAGGGATACAGTAAACCTGAAGTAAAGCATCGGAATCTATAACTAGTGTCACAGAAATGGTTCAAAACATAGTCAGTAAGAAGAGTCAGTCTTCTTGTACTTAAGTCGGCATTGTGCATTTTGTGTTTAATTCCGATGCTATTTCTGTGTTTCATCGTCAATAAGAGGGTCAGAGCGATACAGTAAACCCGAAGTGAAGCATCGGAATCTATAACTAGTGTCACAGGAATGGTTCAAAACATAGGCACTAAGAAGAGTCAGTCTTCTTGTACTTAAGTCTGCATTGTGCCTTTTCTATATAATTTCGATGCAATTTCTGTGTTTCATCGTCTATAAGAAGGTCAGAGGGATACAGTAAACCTGAAGTGAAGCATCGGAATCTAGAACTAGTGTCACAGGAATGGTTCAAAACATAGTCAGTAAGAAGAGTCAGTCTTTTTGTACTTAAGTCGGCATTGTGCCTTTTGTATTTATTTCAGATGTAATTTCTGTGTTTCATCGTCAATAAGAAGGTCAAAATGATACAGTAAACTGGAGGTGAAGCATCGGAATCTATAACTGGTGCCACAGGAATGGTTCTAAACGTATATAGTAAGAAGAGTCAGTCTTCTTGTACTTAAGTCGGCATTGCGCCTTTAGTATTTATTTCCGATGCAATTTCTGTGTTCCATCGTCAATAAGAAGGTCCAAGGAATTGAGCAAACCTGAAGTGAAGCATCGGAATCTATAACTAGTGTCACAGGAATGGTTCAAACCATAGACATTAGGAAGAGTCAGTCTTCTTGTACTTAAGTCGGCATTGTGCCTTTTGTATTTAATTCCGATGCAATTTCTGTGTTACATCGTCAATAAGAAGGTCAGAGGCATACAGTAAACATGAAGTAAAGTATCGCAATCCAAAACTAGTGTCACAGGAATGGTTCAAAACATAGACAGTAGGAGGAGTCAGTCTACTTGTACTTAAGTCAGCATTGTGCCCTTTGTATTTAATTCCGATGCAATTTCTGTGTTTCATCGTCAACATAGTCAGTAAGAAGAGTCAGTCTTCTTGTACTTAAGTCGGCATTGTGCCTTTTGTATTTAATTCCGATGCAATTTCATTGTTTCATCGTCAATAAGAAGTTCCGAGGGAAACAGTAAACCTGAAGTAAAGCTACAGAATCTATAACTAGTGTCAATGGAATGGTTCAAACATAGACTGTAGGAAGAGTCAATCTTCTTGTACTTAAGTCGGCATTGTGCCCTTTGTATTTAATTCCGAGGCAATTTCTGTGTTTCATCGTCAATAAGAAGCTCCAAGGGATACAAAAAACCTGAAGTGAAGCATCGGAATCTATAACTTGTGTCACAGGAATGGATCAAAGCATAGATAGTAAGAAGAGTCAGTCATCTTGCACTGAAGTCGGCATTCGGCCTTTTCTATTTAATTCCGATACAATTTCTGTGTTTCATCGTCAATGAGAAAGGTCAGGGGGATACAGTAACCCTGAAGTGAAGCATCGGTATCTATAACTAGTGTCACAGATATGGTTTAAAACATGGACAGTAAGAAGGGTCGGTCTTCTTGTACTTAAGTCGGCATTGTGCATTTTGTATTTAATTCCGATGCAATTTCTGTGTTACATCGTCAATAAGGAGGTCAGAGGGATACAGTAAACGTGAAGTGAAGCTACGGAATCTATAACTAGTGTCACAGGAATGGCACAAAGCATAAACAGTAAGAAGAGTCAGTCTTCTTGTACTTGAGTCGGCATTGTGCCTTTTGTTTTAAACTCCGATGCAATTTATGTGTTTCATCGTCAATAAGAATGTCCAAGGGACACAGTAAACCTGAAGTTAAGCATCGGAATCTATAACTAGTGTCACAGGAATGGTTCATAACATAGACAGTAAGAAGAGTCAGTCTTCTTGTACTTAAGTCGGTATTGTGCCTTTTGTATTTAATTCCGATGCAATTTCTGTGTTTCATCGTCAATAAGGTAAGAGGGATACAGTACACCTGAAGTGAAGCATCGGAATCTATAACTAGTGTCACAGGAATGGTTCAAAACGCAGACAGTAGGTATAGTCAGTCTTCTTGTACATAAAACGGCATTGTGCCTTTTGTATTTAATTCCGATGCAATTTCTGTGTTTCATCGTCAATGAGAAGGTCTAAGGGATACAGTAAACCTGAAGTAAAGCATCGGATTCTATAACTAGTGTCACAGGAATGGTTCAAAACATAGGCACTAAGAAGAGTCAGTCTTCTTGTACTTAAGTCTGCATTGTGCCTTTTCTATATAATTTCGATGCAATTTCTGTGTTTCATCGTCTATAAGAAGGTCAGAGGGATACAGTAAACCTGAAGTGAAGCATCGGAATCTAGAACTAGTGTCACAGGAATGGTTCAAAACATAGTCAGTAAGAAGAGTCAGTCTTTTTGTACTTAAGTCGGCATTGTGCCTTTTGTATTTATTTCGGATGTAATTTCTGTGTTTCATCGTCAATAAGAAGGTCAAAATGATACAGTAAACTGGAGGTGAAGCAACGGAATCTATAACTGGCGCCACAGGAATGGTTCTAAACGTATATAGTAAGAAGAGTCAGTCTTCTTGTACTTAAGTCGGCATTGCGCCTTTAGTATTTATTTCCGATGCAATTTCTGTGTTCCATCGTCAATAAGAAGGCGCCAAGGAATTGAGCAAACCTGAAGTGAAGCATCGGAATCTATAACTAGTGTCACAGGAATGGTTCAAAACATAGTCAGTAAGAAGAGTCAGTCTTCATGTAGTTATGTCGGCATTGTGCCATTTGTATTTAATTCCGATGCAATTTCTGTGTTTCATCGTCAATATGAAGGTCCAAGGGATACAGTAAACCTGAAGTGAAGCATCGGAATCTATAACTAGTGTCACAGGAATGGTTCATGACATAGTCAGTAAGAAGAGTCAGTCTTCTTGTACTCAAGTCGGCATTGTGCCTTTTGTATTTAATTCCGATGCAATTTCATTGTTTCATCGTCAATAAGAAGTTCCAAGGGAAACAGTAAACCTGAAGTGAAGCTACGGAATCTATAACTAGTGTCAATGGAATGGTTCAAACATAGACAGTAGGAAGAGTCAGTCTCCTTGTACTTAAGTCTGCATTGTGCATTTTGTATTTAATTCCGATGCAATTTCTGTGTTACATCGTCAATAAGGAGGTCAGAGGGATACAGTAATCTTGAAGTGAAGCATCGGAATCTATAACTAGTGTCACAGGAATGGTTCAAAGCATAGACAGTAAGAAGAGTCAGTCTTCTTGTACTTGAGTCGGCATTGTGCCTTTTGTATTAAACTCCGATGCAATTTATGTGTTTCATCGTCAATAAGAAGGTCCAAGGGACACAGTAAACCTGAAGTTAAGCATCGGAATCTATAACTAGTGTCACAGGAATGGTTCAAAACATAGACAGTAAGAAGAGTCTGTCTTCTTATACTTAAGTCGGCATTGTGCCTTTTCTATTCATTTCCGATTCAATTTCTGTGTTTCATCGTCAATAAGAAGGTCAGAGGGATACACTAAACCTGAAGTGAAGCATTGGAAACTATAACTAGTGTCACAGGAATGGTTCAAAACATAGACAGTAAGAAGAGTCCGTCTTCTTGTACTTAAGTCGGTATTGTGCCTTTTGTATTTAATTCCGATGTAATTTCTGTGTTTCATCGTCAATAAGGTAAGAGGGATACAGTAAACCTGAAGTGATGCATCGGAATCTATAACTAGTGTCACAGGAATGGTTCAAAACATAGGCAGTAAGAAGAGTCAGTCTTCATGTACTTAAGTCGGCATTGTGCATTTTGTGTTTAATTCCGATGCAATTTCTGTGTTTCATCGTCAATAAGAAGGTCAAAGGGATACAGTAAACCCGAAGTGAAGCATCGGAATCTATAACTAGTGTCACAGGAATGGTTCAAAACATAGGCAGTAAGAAGAGTCAGTCTTCTTGTACTTAAGTCTGCATTGTGCCTTTTCTATATAATTCCGATGCAATTTCTGTGTTTCATCGTCTATAAGAAGGTCAGAGGGATACAGTAAACCTGAAGTGAAGCATCGGAATCTATAACTTGTGTCACAGGAATGGTTCAAAACATAGTCAGTAAGAAGAGTCAGTCTTTTTGTACATAAGTCGGCATTGTGCCTTTTGAATTTATTTCAGATGTAATTTCTGTGTTTCATCGTCAATAAGAAGCTCAAAATGATACAGTAAACTGGAGGTGAAGCATCGGAATCTATAACTGGTGTCACAGGAATGGTTCTAAACGTATATAGTAAGAAGAGTCAGTCTTCTTGTACTTAAGTCGGCATTGCGCCTTTAGTATTGATTTCCGATGCAATTTCTGTGTTCCATCGTCAATAAGAAGGTCCAAGGGATTGAGCAAACCTGAAGTGAAGCATCGGAATCTCTAACTAGTGTCACAGGAATGGTTCAAAACATAGTCAGTAAGAAGAGTCAGTCGTCATGTACTTATGTCGGCATTGTGCCATTTGTATTTAATTCCGATGCAATTTCTGTGTATCATCGTCAATAAGAAGGTCCAAGGGATAGAGTAACCTGAGGTGAAGCAACGGAATCTATAACTAGTGTGACCGGAATGGTTCAAAACATAGTCAGTAAAAAGAGTCAGTCTTCTTGTACTTAAGTCGGCATTGTGCCTTTTGTATTTAATACCGATGCAATTTCATTGTTTCTTCGTCAATAAGAAGATCCAAGGGAAACAGTAAACCTGAAGTGAAGCATCGGAATCTACAACTAGTGTCACAGAAATGGTTCAAAACAAAGACAAAAAGAAGAGTCAGTCTTCTTGTACTTAAGTCGTCATTGTGCATTTTGTATTTATTTCCGATGCAATTTCTGTGATTCATCGTCAATAAGAAGGTCAGAGGGATACAGTAAACCTGAAGTGAAGCTTTGGAATCTCTAACTAGTGTCACAGGAATGGTTCAAAACATAGACAGTAAGAAGAGTCAGTCTACTTGTACTTGAGTCGGCATTGTGCGATTTGTATTAAATTCCGATGCAATTTCTGTGCTTCATCGTCAATAAGAAGGTCCAAGGGATACAGTAAACCTGATGTGAAGCATCAGAGTCTATAACTAGTGTCACAGGAATGGTTCGAAACATAGTCAGTATGAAGAGTCAGTCTTCTTGTACTTAAGTCGGCATTGTGCCTTTTGTATTTAATTCCGATGCAATTTCATTGTATCATCGACAATAAGAAGTTCCAAGGGAAACAGTAAACCTGAAGTGAAGCATCGGAATCTATAACTAGATTCAATGGAATGGTTCAAACATAGACAGTAGGAAGAGTCAGTCTTCTTGTACTTAAGTCGGCAATGTGCGTTTTGTATTTAATTCCGATGCAATTTCTGTGTTTCATCGCCAATAAGAAGGTCCAAGGGATAAAAAAAACCTGAAGTGAAGCATCGGAATCTATAACTAGTGTCACAGGAATGGATCAAAGCATTGACAGTAAGAAGAGTCAGTCTTCTTGAACTGAAGTCGCATTCTGCCCTTTCTATTTAATTCCGATACAATTTCTGTGTTTCATCGTCAATAAGAAGGTCAGAGGGATACAGTAACCCTGAAGTGAAGCATCGGAATCTATAACTAGTGTCACAGAAATGGTTCAAAACATAGACAGTAAGAAGAGACAGTCTTCTTGTACTTAAGTCGGCATTTTGCATTTTGTATTCAATTCCGATGCAATTTCTGTGTTGCATCGTCAATAAGGAGGTTAGTGGGATAAAGTAAACCTGAAGTGCAGCATCGGAATCTATAACTAGTGTAACAGGAATGGTTCAAAACATAGACAGTAAGAAGAGTCAGTCATCTTGAACTTGAGTCGGCATTGTGCCTTTTCTATTAAACTCTGATGCAATTTCTGTGTTTCATCGTCAATAAGAAGGTCCAAGGGACACAGTAAAACCTGTGGTGAAGCATCGGAATATATAACTAGTGTCACAGGAATGGTTCAAAACATAGACAGTAAGAAGAGTCAGTCTTCTTGTACTTAAGTCGGCATTGTGCCTTTTCTATTCAATTCCGATTCTATTTCTGTGTTTCATCGTCAATTAGAAGGTCAGAGGGATACAGTAAACCTGAAGTGAAGCATCGGAATCTATAACTAGTGTCACAGGAATGGTTCAAAACGTAGACAGTAGGTAGAGTCAGTCTTCTTGTACATAAGTCGGCATTGTGCCTTTTGTATTTAATTCCGATGCAATTTCTCTGTTTCATCGTCAATAAGAAGGTCCAAGGGATACAGTAAACCTGAAGTGAAGCATCGGAATCTATAACTAGTGTCACAGAAATGGTTCAAAACATATACAGTAAGAAGAGTCAGTCTTCTTGTATTTAATTCCGACGCAATTTCTGTGTTTCATCGTCAATAAGAAGGTCAGAGGGATACAGTAAACCTGAAGTGAAGCATCGGAATCTATAACTAGTGTCACAGTAATGGTTCAAAACATAGGCAGTAAGAAGAGTCAGTCTTCTTGTACTTAAGTCTGCATTGTGCCTTTTCTATATAATTCCGATGCAATTTCTGTGTTTCACCGTCAATAAGAAGGTCAAAGGGATACAGTAAACCTGAAGTTAAGCAACGGAATCTATAACTAGTGTCACAGGAATGGTTCAAAACATAGTCAGTAACAAGAGTCAGTCTTCTTGTACCTACTTCGGCATTGTGCCTTATCTATTTAATTCCGATGCAATTTCGGTGATTCATCGTCAATACGAAGGTCAGAGGGATACAGTAAACCTGAAGTGAAGCATCGGAATCTAAAAGTGGTGTCACAGGAATGGTTCAAAAAATAGACAGTAAGAAGAGTCTGTCTTCATGTACTTATGTCGGCATTGTGCCTTTTGTATCTAATTCCGATGCAATTTCTGTGTTTCATCGTCAATAAGAAGGTCCAAGGGACACAGTAAACCTGAAGTGAAGCAACGGAATCTATAACTAGTGTCACAGGAATGGTTCAAAACATAGTCAGTAACAAGAGTCAGTCTTCTTGTACCTACTTCGGCATTGTGCCTTATCTATTTAATTCCGATGCAATTTCGGTGATTCATCGTCAATAAGAAGGTCAGAGGGATACAGTAAACCTGAAGTGAAGCATCGGAATCTAAAAGTGGTGTCACAGGAATGGTTCAAAACATAGACAGTAAGAAGAGTCAGTCTTCTAGCACTTAAGTCGGCATTGTACCTTTTCTATATAATTCCGATGCAATTTCTGTGCTTCATCGTCAATAAGAAGGTCAGAGGGATACAGTAAACCTGAAGTGAAGCATCGGAATTTATAACTAGTGTCATAGAAAAGGTTCAAAACATAGTCAGTAAGAAGAGTCAGTCTTTTTATACTTAAGTCGGCATTGTGACTTTTGTATTTGTTTCACATGTAATTTTTGTGTTTCATCGTCAATAAGAAGGTCCAAATGATACAGTAAACCGGAGGTGAAGCATCGGAATCTATAACTGGTGTCACAGGAATGGTTCTAAACATATATAGTAAGAAGAGTCAGTCTTCTTGTACTTAAGTCGGCATTGTGCCTTTAGTATCTATTTCCGATGCAATTTCTGTGTTCCATCGTCAATAAGAAGGACCAAGGGATTGAGCAAACCTGAAGTGAAGCATCGGAATCTATAACTAGTGTCACAGGAATGGTTCAAAACATAGCCAGTAAGAAGAGTCAGTCTTCTTGTACTTAAGTCGGCTTTATGCCTTTCGTATTTAATTCCGATGCAATTTCTGTGTTTCATCGTCAATAAGAAGGTCCAAGGGATACAGTAATCCTGAAGTGAAGCATCGGAATCTATAACTAGTGTCACAGGAATGGTTCAATACATAGTCAGTGAGAAGAGTGAGTCTTCTTGTACTTAAGTCGGCATTGTGCCTCTTCTATTTAATTCCGATGCAATTTCTGTGTTTCATCGTCAATAAGACGGTCCAAGGGATACAGTAAACCTGGAGTGAAGCATCGGAATCTATAACTAGTGTCACAGGAATGGTTCAAAACATAGACAGTAAGAAGAGTCAGTCTTCTTGTACTTAAGTCGGCATTGTGCCTTTTCTATTTAATTGCGATGAAATTTGTTTGTTTCACCGTCAATAAGAAGGTCAGAGGGATACAGTAAACATGAAGTGAAGCATCGGAATCTATATCTAGCGTCACAGGAATGGTTCAAATCATAGTCACTAAGAAGATTCAGTCTTCTTGTCCTTAAGTGCGCATTGTGCCTTTTGTATTTAATTCCGATGCAATTTCTGTGTATCATCGTCAATAAGAAGATCCAAGGGATACAGTAAACCTGAAGTGATGCATCGGAATCTATAACTAGTGTCACAGGAATGGTTCAAAACATAGACAGTAAGAAGAGTCTGTCTTCATGTACTTATGTCGGCATTGTGCCTTTTGTATCTAATTCCGATGCAATTTCTGTGTTTCAACGTCAATAAGAAGGTCCAAGGGATACAGTAAACCTGAAGTGAAGCAACGGAATCTATAACTAGTGTCACAGGAATGGTTCAAAGCATAGTCAGTAACAAGAGTCAATCTTCTTGTACCTACTTTGGCATTGTGCCTTATCTATTTAATTCCGATGCAATTTCGGTGATTCATCGTCAATAAGATGGTCAGAGGGATACAGTAAACCTGAAGTGAAGCATCGGAATCAAAAAAGTGGTGTCACAGGAATGGTTCAAAACATAGACAGTAAGAAGAGTCAGTCTTCTAGCACTTAAGTCGGCATTGTACCTTTTCTATATAATTCCGATGCAATTTTTGTGTGTTCATCGTCAATAAGAAGGTCAGAGGGATACAGTAAACCTACAAGTGAAGCATCGGAATCTATAACTAGTGTCATAGAAATGGTTCAAAACATAGTCAGTAAGAAGAGTCAGTCTTTTTGTACTTATGTCGGCATTGTGCCTTTTGTATTTATTTCACATGTAATTTTTGTGTTTCATCGTCAATAAGAAGGTCCAAATGATACAGTAAACCGGAGGTGAAGCATCGGAATCTATAACTGGTGTCACAGGAATGGTTCTAAACATATATAGTAAGAAGAGTCAGTCTTCTTGTACTTAAGTCGGCATTGTGCCTTTAGTATCTATTTCCGATGCAATTTCTGTGTTCCATCGTCAATAAGAAGAACCAAGGGATTGAGCAAACCTGAAGTGAAGCATCGGAATCTATAACTAGTGTCACAGGAATGGTTCAGAACATAGTCAGTGAGACGAATCAGTCTTCATATACTTAAGTCGGCATTGTGCCTTTTGTATTTAATTCCGATGCAATTTCATTGTTTCATCGTCATTAAGAAGTGCCAAGGGAAACAGTAAACCTGAAGTGAAGCATCGGAATCTATAACTAGTGTCAATGGAATTTTTCAAACATAGACAGTAGGAAGAGTCAGTCTTCTTGTACTTAAGTCGGCATTGTGCCTTTTGTATTTAATTCCGAGGCAATTCCTGTGTTTCATCGTCAATAAGATGGTCCAAGGGATTGAGCAAACCTGAAGTGAAGCATCGGAATCTATAACTAGTGTCACAGAAATGGTTCAAAGCATAGGCAGTAAGAAGAGTCAGTCTTCTTGTACTTAAGTCGGCATTGTGCCTTTAGTATCTATTTCCGATGCAATTTCTGTGTTCCATCGTCAATACGAAGGACCAAGGGATTGAGCAAACCTGAAGTGAAACATCGGAATCTATAACTAGTGTCACAGAAATGGTTCAAAACATAGGCAGTAAGAAGAGTCAGTCGTCATGTACTTATGTCGGCATTGTGCCATTTGTATTTAATTCCGATGCAATTTCTGTGTTTCATCGTCAATAAGAAGGTCCAAGGGATAGAGTAACCTGAGGTGAAGCAACGGAATCTATAACTAGTGTGACCGGAATGGTTCAAATCATAGTCAGTAAAAAGAGTCAGTCTTCTTGTACTTAAGTCGGCATTGTGCCTTTTGTATTTAATACCGATGCAATTTCATTGTTTCATCGTCAATAAGAAGATCCAAGGGAAACAGTAAACCTGAAGTGAAGCATCGGAATCTACAACTAGTGTCAATGGAATGGTTCAAACATAGACAGTAGGAAGAGTCAGTCTTCTTGTACTTAAGTCGGCATTGTGCCTTTTGTATTTAATCCCGAGGCAATTCCTGTGTTTCATCGTCAATAAGAAGGTTCAAGGGATACAGTAAACCTGAAGTGAAGCATCGGAATCTATAACTAGTGTCACAGAAATGGTTCAAAACAAAGACAGTAAGAAGAGTCAGTCTTCTTGTACTTAAGTCATCATTGTGCATTTTGTATTTATTTCCGATGCAATTTCTGTGATTCATCGTCAATAAGAAGGTCAGAGGGATATAGTAAACCTGAAGTGAAGCTTTGGAATCTCTAACTAGTGTCACAGGAATGGTTCAAAACATAGACAGTAAGAAGAGTCAGTCTAATTGTACTTGAGTCGGCATTGTGCGATTTGTATTAAATTCCGATGCAATTTCTGTGCTTCATCGTCAATAAGAAGGTCCAAAGGATACAGTAAACCTGATGTGAAGCATCGGAGTCTATAACTAGTGTCACAGGAATGGTTCGAAACATAGTCAGTATGAAGAGTCAGTCTTCTTGTACTTAAGTCGGCATTGTGCAATTTGTATTTAATTCCGATGCAATTTCATTGTATCATCGACAATAAGAAGTTCCAAGGGAAACAGTAAACCTGAAGTGAAGCATCGGAATCTATAACTAGTGTCAATGGAATGGTTCAAACATAGACAGTGGGAAGAGTCAGTCTTCTTGTACTTAAGTCGGCAATGTGCGTTTTGTATTTAATTCCGAGGCAATTTCTGTGTTTCATCGCCAATAAGAAGGTCCAAGGGATAAAAAAAACCTGAAGTGAAGCATCGGAATCTATAACTAGTGTCACAGGAATGGATCAAAGCATTGACAGTAAGAAGAGTCAGTCTTCTTGAACTGAAGTCGGCATTCTGCCCTTTCTATTTAATTCCGATACAATTTCTGTGTTTCATCGTCAATAAGAAGGTCAGAGGGATACAGTAACCCTGAAGTGAAGCATCGGAATCTATAACTAGTGTCACAGAAATGGTTCAAAACATAGACAGTAAGAAGAGACAGTCTTCTTGTACTTAAGTCGGCATTTTGCATTTTGTATTCAATTCCGATGCAATTTCTGTGTTGCATCGTCAATAAGGAGGTTAGTGGGATACAGTAAACCTGAAGTGCAGCATCGGAATCTATAACTAGTGTAACAGGAATGGTTCAAAACATAGACAGTAAGAAGAGTCAGTCATCTTGAACTTGAGTCGGCATTGTGCCTTTTCTATTAAACTCTGATGCAATTTCTGTGTTTCATCGTCAATAAGAAGGTCCAAGGGACACAGTAAAACCTGTGGTGAAGCATCGGAATATATAACTAGTGTCACTGGAATGGTTCAAAACATAGACAGTAAGAAGAGTCAGTCTTCTTGTACTTAAGTCGGCATTGTGCCTTTTCTATTCAATTCCGATTCAATTTCTGTGATTCATCGTCAATTAGAAGGTCAGAGGGATACAGTAAACCTGAACTGAAGCATCGGAATCTATAAGTAGTGTCACAGGAATGGTTCAAAACGTAGACAGTAGGTAGAGTCAGTCTTCTTGTACATAAGTCGGCATTGTGCCTTTTGTATTTAATTCCGATGCAATTTCTGTGTTTCATCGTCAATAAGAAGGTCCAAGGGATACAGTAAACCTGAAGTGAAGCATCGGAATCTATAACTAGTGTCACAGTAATGGTTCAAAACATAGGCAGTAAGAAGAGTCAGTCTTCTTGTACTTAAGTCTGCATTGTGCCTTTTCTATATAATTCCGATGCAATTTCTGTGTTTCACCGTCAATAAGAAGGTCAGAGGGATACAGTAAACCTGAAGTTAAGCAACGGAATCTATAACTAGTGTCACAGGAATGGTTCAAAACATAGTCAGTAACAAGAGTCAGTCTTCTTGTACCTACTTCGGCATTGTGCCTTATCTATTTAATTCCGATGCAATTTCGGTGATTCATCGTCAATACGAAGGTCAGAGGGATACAGTAAACCTGAAGTGAAGCATCGGAATCTAAAAGTGGTGTCACAGGAATGGTTCAAAAAATAGACAGTAAGAAGTGTCTGTCTTCATGTACTTATGTCGGCATTGTGCCTTTTGTAACTAATTCCGATGCAATTTCTGTGTTTCATCGTCAATAAGAAGGTCCAAGGGACACAGTAAACCTGAAGTGAAGCAACGGAATCTATAACTAGTGTCACAGGAATGGTTCAATACATAGTCAGTAACAAGAGTCAGTCTTCTTGTACCTACTTCGGCATTGTGCCTTATCTATTCAATTCCGATTCAATTTCTGTGATTCATCGTCAATTAGAAGGTCAGAGGGATACAGTAATCCTGAAGTGAAGCATCGGAATCTATAACTAGTGTCACAGGAATGGTTCAAAACGTAGACAGTAGGTAGAGTCAGTCTTCTTGTACATAAGTCGGCATTGTGCCTTTTGTATTTAATTCCGATGCAATTTCTGTGTTTCATCGTCAATAAGAAGGTCCAAGGGATACAGTAAACCTGAAGTGAAGCATCGGAATCTATAACTAGTGTCACAGAAATGGTTCAAAACATATACAGTAAGAAGAGTCAGTCTTCTTGTATTTAATTCCGATGCAATTTCTGTGTTTCATCGTCAATAAGAAGGTCAGAGGGATACAGTAAACCTGAAGTGAAGCATCGGAATCTATAACTAGTGTCACAGTAATGGTTCAAAACATAGGCAGTAAGAAGAGTCAGTCTTCTTGTACTTAAGTCAGCATTGTGCCTTTAGTATCTATTTCCGATGCAATTTCTGTGTTCCATCGTCAATAAGAAGGACCAAGGGATTGAGCAAACCTGAAGTGAAGCATTGGAATCCATAACTAGTGTCACAGGAATGGTTCAGAACATAGTCAGTGAGAAGAATCAGTCTTCATATACTTAAGTCGGCATTGTGCCTTTTGTATTTAATTCCGATGCAATTTCATTGTTTCATCGTCATTAGGAAGTGCCAAGGGAAACAGTAAACCTGAAGTGAAGCATCGGAATCTATAACTAGTGTCAATGGAATTTTTCAAACATAGACAGTAGGAAGAGTCAGTCTTCTTGTACTTAAGTCGGCATTGTGCCTTTTGTATTTAATTCCGAGGCAATTCCTGTGTTTCATCGTCAATAAGAAGGTCCAAGGGATTGAGCAAACCTGAAGTGAAGCATCGGAATCTATAACTAGTGTCGCAGAAATGGTTCAAAACATAGGCAGTAAGAAGAGTCAGTCTTCTTGTACTTAAGTCGGCATTGTGCCTTTAGTATCTATTTCCGATGCAATTTCTGTGTTCCATCGTCAATAAGAAGGACCAAGGGATTGAGCAAACCTGGAGTGAAGCATCGGAATCTATAACTAGTGTCACAGAAATGGTTCAAAACATAGGCAGTAAGAAGAGTCAGTCTTCTTGTACTTAAGTCGGCATTGTGCATTTTGTGTTTAATTCCGATGCAATTTCTGTGTTTCATCTTCAATAAGAAGGTCAGAGGGATACAGTAAACCCGAAGTGAAGCATCGGAATCTATAACTAGTGTCACAGGAATGGTTCAAAACATAGGCAGTAAGAAGAGTCAGTCTTCTTGTACTTAAGTCTGCATTGTGCCTTTTCTATATAATTCCGATGCAATTTCTGTGTTTCATCGTCTATAAGAAGGTCAGAGGGATACAGTAAACCTGAAGTGAAGCATCGGAATCTATAACTTGTGTCACAGGAATGGTTCAAAACATAGTCAGTAAGAAGAGTCAGTCTTTTTGTACTTAAGTCGGCATTGTGCCTTTGAATTTATTTCAGATGTAATTTCTGTGTTTCATCGTCAATAAGAAGGTCAAAATGATACAGTAAACTGGAGGTGAAGCATCGGAATCTATAACTGGTGTCACAGGAATGGTTCTAAACGTATATAGTAAGAAGAGTCAGTCTTCTTGTACTTAAGTCGGCATTGCGCCTTTAGTATTGATTTCCGATGCAATTTCTGTGTTCCATCGTCAATAGGAAGGTCCAAGGGATTGAGCAAACCTGAAGTGAAGCATCGGAATCTCTAACTAGTGTCACAGGAATGGTTCAAAACATAGTCAGTAAGAAGAGTCAGTCGTCATGTACTTATGTCGGCATTGTGCCATTTGTATTTAATTCCGATGCAATTTCTGTGTTTCATCGTCAATAAGAAGGTCCAAGGGATAGAGTAACCTGAGGTGAAGCAACGGAATCTATAACTAGTGTGACCGGAATGGTTCAAAACATAGTCAGTAAAAAGAGTCAGTCTTCTTGTACTTAAGTCGGCATTGTGCCTTTTGTATTTAATACCGATGCAATTTCATTGTTTCATCGTCAATAAGAAGATCCAAGGGAAACAGTAAACCTGAAGTGAAGCATCGGAATCTACAACTAGTGTCAATGGAATGGGTCAAACATAGACAGTAGGAAGAGTCAGTCTTCTTGTACTTAAGTCGGCATTGTGCCTTTTGTATTTAATCCCGAGGCAATTCCTGTGTTTCATCGTCAATAAGAAGGTTCAAGGGATACAGTAAACCTGAAGTGAAGCATCGGAATCTATAACTAGTGTCACAGAAATGGTTCAAAACAAAGACAGTAAGAAGAGTCAGTCTTCTTGTACTTAAGTCGTCATTGTGCATTTTGTATTTATTTCCGATGCAATTTCTGTGATTCATCGTCAATATGAAGGTCAGAGGGATACAGTAAACCTGAAGTGAAGCTTTGGAATCTCTAACTAGTGTCACAGGAATGGTTCAAAACATAGACAGTAAGAAGAGTCAGTCTACTTGTACTTGAGTCTTCATTGTGCGATTTGTATTATATTCCGATGCAATTTCTGTGCTTCATCGTCAATAAGAAGGCCCAAGGGATACAGTAAACCTGATGTGAAGCATCGGAGTCTATAACTAGTGTCACAGGAATGGCTCGAAACATAGTCAGTATGAAGAGTCAGTCTTCTTGTACTTAAGTCGGCATTGTGCCTTTTGTATTTAATTCCGATGCAATTTCATTGTATCATCGACAATAAGAAGTTCCAAGGGAAACAGTAAACCTGAAGTGAAGCATCGGAATCTATAACTAGTGTCAATGGAATGGTTCAAACACAGACAGTGGGAAGAGTCAGTCTTCTTGTACTTAAGTCGTCAATCTGCGTTTTGTATTTAATTCCGAGGCAATTTCTGTGTTTCATCGCCAATAAGAAGGTCCAAGGGATAAAAAAAACCTGAAGTGAAGCATCGGAATCTATAACTAGTGTCACAGGAACGGATCAAAGCATTGACAGTAAGAAGAGTCAGTCTTCTTGAACTGAAGTCGGCATTCTGCCCTTTCTATTTAATTCCGATACAATTTCTGTGCTTCATCGTCAATAAGAAGGTCAGAGGGATACAGTAACCCTGAAGTGAAGCATCGGAATCTATAACTAGAGTCACAGGAATGGTTCAAAACGTAGACAGTAGGTAGAGTCAGTCTTCTTGTACATAAGTCGGCATTGTGCCTTTTGTATTTAATTCCGATGCAATTTCTGTGTTTCATCGTCAATAAGAAGGTCCAAGGGATACAGTAAACCTGAAGTGAAGCATCGGAATCTATAACTAGTGTCACAGAAATGGTTCAAAACATATACAGTAAGAAGAGTCAGTCTTCTTGTATTTAATTCCGATGCAATTTCTGTGTTTCATCGTCAATAAGAAGGTCAGAGGGATACAGTAAACCTGAAGTGAAGCATCGGAATCTATAACTAGTGTCACAGTAATGGTTCAAAACATAGGCAGTAAGAAGAGTCAGTCTTCTTGTACTTAAGTCAGCATTGTGCCTTTAGTATCTATTTCCGATGCAATTTCTGTGTTCCATCGTCAATAAGAAGGACCAAGGGATTGAGCAAACCTGAAGTGAAGCATCGGAATCCATAACTAGTGTCACAGGAATGGTTCAGAACATAGTCAGTGAGAAGAATCAGTCTTCATATACTTAAGTCGGCATTGTGCCTTTTGTATTTAATTCCGATGCAATTTCATTGTTTCATCGTCATTAGGAAGTGCCAAGGGAAACAGTAAACCTGAAGTGAAGCATCGGAATCTATAACTAGTGTCAATGGAATTTTTCAAACATAGACAGTAGGAAGAGTCAGTCTTCTTGTACTTAAGTCGGCATTGTGCCTTTTGTATTTAATTCCGAGGCAATTCCTGTGTTTCATCGTCAATAAGAAGGTCCAAGGGATTGAGCAAACCTGAAGTGAAGCATCGGAATCTATAACTAGTGTCGCAGAAATGGTTCAAAACATAGGCAGTAAGAAGAGTCAGTCTTCTTGTACTTAAGTCGGCATTGTGCCTTTAGTATCTATTTCCGATGCAATTTCTGTGTTCCATCGTCAATAAGAAGGACCAAGGGATTGAGCAAACCTGAAGTGAAGCATCGGAATCTATAACTAGTGTCACAGAAATGGTTCAAAACATAGGCAGTAAGAAGAGTCAGTCTTCTTGTACTTAAGTCGGCATTGTGCATTTTGTGTTTAATTCCGATGCAATTTCTGTGTTTCATCTTCAATAAGAAGGTCAGAGGGATACAGTAAACCCGAAGTGAAGCATCGGAATCTATAACTAGTGTCACAGGAATGGTTCAAAACATAGGCAGTAAGAAGAGTCAGTCTTCTTGTACTTAAGTCTGCATTGTGCCTTTTCTATATAATTCCGATGCAATTTCTGTGTTTCATCGTCTATAAGAAGGTCATAGGGATACAGTAAACCTGAAGTGAAGCATCGGAATCTATAACTTGTGTCACAGGAATGGTTCAAAACATAGTCAGTAAGAAGAGTCAGTCTTTTTGTACTTAAGTCGGCATTGTGCCTTTGAATTTATTTCAGATGTAATTTCTGTGTTTCATCGTCAATAAGAAGGTCAAAATGATACAGTAAACTGGAGGTGAAGCATCGGAATCTATAACTGGTGTCACAGGAATGGTTCTAAACGTATATAGTAAGAAGAGTCAGTCTTCTTGTACTTAAGTCGGCATTGCGCCTTTAGTATTGATTTCCGATGCAATTTCTGTGTTCCATCGTCAATAGGAAGGTCCAAGGGATTGAGCAAACCTGAAGTGAAGCATCGGAATCTCTAACTAGTGTCACAGGAATGGTTCAAAACATAGTCAGTAAGAAGAGTCAGTCGTCATGTACTTATGTCGGCATTGTGCCATTTGTATTTAATTCCGATGCAATTTCTGTGTTTCATCGTCAATAAGAAGGTCCAAGGGATAGAGTAACCTGAGGTGAAGCAACGGAATCTATAACTAGTGTGACCGGAATGGTTCAAAACATAGTCAGTAAAAAGAGTCAGTCTTCTTGTACTTAAGTCGGCATTGTGCCTTTTGTATTTAATACCGATGCAATTTCATTGTTTCATCGTCAATAAGAAGATCCAAGGGAAACAGTAAACCTGAAGTGAAGCATCGGAATCTACAACTAGTGTCAATGGAATGGGTCAAACATAGACAGTAGGAAGAGTCAGTCTTCTTGTACTTAAGTCGGCATTGTGCCTTTTGTATTTAATCCCGAGGCAATTCCTGTGTTTCATCGTCAATAAGAAGGTTCAAGGGATACAGTAAACCTGAAGTGAAGCATCGGAATCTATAACTAGTGTCACAGAAATGGTTCAAAACAAAGACAGTAAGAAGAGTCAGTCTTCTTGTACTTAAGTCGTCATTGTGCATTTTGTATTTATTTCCGATGCAATTTCTGTGATTCATCGTCAATATGAAGGTCAGAGGGATACAGTAAACCTGAAGTGAAGCTTTGGAATCTCTAACTAGTGTCACAGGAATGGTTCAAAACATAGACAGTAAGAAGAGTCAGTCTACTTGTACTTGAGTCTTCATTGTGCGATTTGTATTATATTCCGATGCAATTTCTGTGCTTCATCGTCAATAAGAAAACCCAAGGGATACAGTAAACCTGATGTGAAGCATCGGAGTCTATAACTAGTGTCACAGGAATGGCTCGAAACATAGTCAGTATGAAGAGTCAGTCTTCTTGTACTTAAGTCGGCATTGTGCCTTTTGTATTTAATTCCGATGCAATTTCATTGTATCATCGACAATAAGAAGTTCCAAGGGAAACAGTAAACCTGAAGTGAAGCATCGGAATCTATAACTAGTGTCAATGGAATGGTTCAAACACAGACAGTGGGAAGAGTCAGTCTTCTTGTACTTAAGTCGTCAATGTGCGTTTTGTATTTAATTCCGAGGCAATTTCTGTGTTTCATCGCCAATAAGAAGGTCCAAGGGATAAAAAAAACCTGAAGTGAAGCATCGGAATCTATAACTAGTGTCACAGGAACGGATCAAAGCATTGACAGTAAGAAGAGTCAGTCTTCTTGAACTGAAGTCGGCATTCTGCCCTTTCTATTTAATTCCGATACAATTTCTGTGCTTCATCGTCAATAAGAAGGTCAGAGGGATACAGTAACCCTGAAGTGAAGCATCGGAATCTATAACTAGAGTCACAGGAATGGTTCAAAACGTAGACAGTAGGTAGAGTCAGTCTTCTTGTACATAAGTCGGCATTGTGCCTTTTGTATTTAATTCCGATGCAATTTCTGTGTTTCATCGTCAATAAGAAGGTCCAAGGGATACAGTAAACCTGAAGTGAAGCATCGGAATCTATAACTAGTGTCACAGAAATGGTTCAAAACATATACAGTAAGAAGAGTCAGTCTTCTTGTATTTAATTCCGATGCAATTTCTGTGTTTCATCGTCAATAAGAAGGTCAGAGGGATACAGTAAACCTGAAGTGAAGCATCGGAATCTATAACTAGTGTCACAGTAATGGTTCAAAACATAGGCAGTAAGAAGAGTCAGTCTTCTTGTACTTAAGTCTGCATTGTGCCTTTTCTATATAATTCCGATGCAATTTCTGTGTTTCACCGTCAATAAGAAGGTCAGAGGGATACAGTAAACCTGAAGTTAAGCAACGGAATCTATAACTAGTGTCACAGGAATGGTTCAAACATAGTCAGTAACAAGAGTCAGTCTTCTTGTACCTACTTCGGCATTGTGCCTTTTCTATTTAATTCCGATGCAATTTCGGTGATTCATCGTCAATACGAAGGTCAGAGGGATACAGTAAACCTGAAGTGAAGCATCGGAATCTAAAAGTGGTGTCACAGGAATGGTTCAAAAAATAGACAGTAAGAAGAGTCTGTCTTCATGTACTTATGTCGGCATTGTGCCTTTTGTATCTAATTCCGATGCAATTTCTGTGTTTCATCGTCAATAAGAAGGTCCAAGGGACACAGTAAACCTGAAGTGAAGCAACGGAATCTATAACTAGTGTCACAGGAATGGTTCAAACATAGTCAGTAACAAGAGTCAGTCTTCTTGTACCTACTTCGGCATTGTGCCTTATCTATTTAATTCCGATGCAATTTCGGTGATTCATCGTCAATAAGAAGGTCAGAGGGATACAGTAAACCTGAAGTGAAGCATCGGAAACTAAAAGTGGTGTCACAGGAATTGTTCAAAACATGGACAGTAAGAAGAGTCAGTCTTCTAGCACTTAAGTCGGCATTGTACCTTTTCTATATAATTCCGATGCAATTTCTGTGCTTCATCGTCAATAAGAAGGTCAGAGGGATACAGTAAACCTGAAGTGAAGCATCGGAATTTATAATTAGTGTCATAGAAATGGTTCAAAACATAGTCAGTAAGAAGAGTCAGTCTTTTTATACTTAAGTCGGCATTGTGCCTTTTGTATTTATTTCACATGTAATTTTTGTGTTTCATCGTCAATAAGAAGGTCCAAATGATACAGTAAACCGGAGGTGAAGCATCGGAATCTATAACTGGTGTCACAGGAATGGTTCTAAACATATATAGTAAGCAGAGTCAGTCTTCTTGTACTTGAGTCGGCATTGTGCCTTTAGTATCTATTTCCGATGCAATTTCTGTGTTCCATCGTCAATAAGAAGGACCAAGGGATTGAGCAAACCTGAAGTGAAGCATCGGAATCTATAACTAGTGTCACAGGAATGGTTCAAAACATAGCCAGTAAGAAGGGTCAGTCTTCTTGTACTTAAGTCGGCTTTATGCCTTTCGTATTTAATTCCGATGCAATTTCTGTGTTTCATCGTCAATAAGAAGGTCCAAGGGATACAGTAATCCTGAAGTGAAGCATCGGAATCTATAACTAGTGTCACAGGAATGGTTCAATACATAGTCAGTGAGAAGAGTGAGTCTTCTTGTACTTAAGTCGGCATTGTGCCTCTTCTATTTAATTCCGATGCAATTTCTGTGTTTCATCGTCAATAAGAAGGTCCAAGGGATACAGTAAACCTGGAGTGAAGCATCGGAATCTATAACTAGTGTCACAGGAATGGTTCAAAACATAGACAGTAAGAAGAGTCAGTCTTCTTGTACTTAAGTCGGCATTGTGCCTTTTCTATTTAATTGCGATGAAATTTGTTTGTTTCACCGTCAATAAGAAGGTCAGAGGGATACAGTAAACATGAAGTGAAGCATCGGAATCTATATCTAGTGTCACAGGAATGGTTCAAATCATAGTCACTAAGAAGAGTCAGTCTTCTTGTCCTTAAGTGCGCATTGTGCCTTTTGTATTTAATTCCGATGCAATTTCTGTGTATCATCGTCAATAAGAAGATCCAAGGGATACAGTAAACCTGAAGTGATGCATCGGAATCTATAACTAGTGTCACAGGAATGGTTCAAAACATAGACAGTAAGAAGAGTCTGTCTTCATGTACTTATGTCGGCATTGTGCCTTTTGTATCTAATTCCGATGCAATTTCTGTGTTTCATCGTCTATAAGAAGGTCAGAGGGATACAGTAAACCTGGAGTGAAGCATCGGAATCTATAACTAGTGTCACAGGAATGGTTCAAAACATAGACAGTAAGAAGAGTCAGTCTTCTTGTACTTAAGTCGGCATTGTGCCTTTTCTATTTAATTGCGATGAAATTTGTTTGTTTCACCGTCAATACGAAGGTCAGAGGGATACAGTAAACATGAAGTGAAGCATCGGAATCTATAACTAGTGTCACAGTAATGGTTCAAAACATAGGCAGTAAGAAGAGTCAGTCTTCTTGTACTTAAGTCAGCATTGTGCCTTTAGTATCTATTTCCGATGCAATTTCTGTGTTCCATCGTCAATAAGAAGGACCAAGGGATTGAGCAAACCTGAAGTGAAGCATCGGAATCTATAACTAGTGTCACAGGAATGGTTCAGAACATAGTCAGTGAGAAGAATCAGTCTTCATATACTTAAGTCGGCATTGCGCCTTTTGTATTTAACTCCGATGCAATTTCATTGTTTCATCGTCATTAGGAAGTGCCAAGGGAAACAGTAAACCTGAAGTGAAGCATCGGAATCTATAACTAGTGTCAATGGAATTTTTCAAACATAGACAGTAGGAAGAGTCAGTCTTCTTGTACTTAAGTCGGCATTGTGCCTTTTGTATTTAATTCCGAGGCAATTCCTGTGTTTCATCGTCAATAAGAAGGTCCAAGGGATTGAGCAAACCTGAAGTGAAGCATCGGAATCTATAACTAGTGTCGCAGAAATGGTTCAAAACATAGGCAGTAAGAAGAGTCAGTCTTTTTGTACTTAAGTCGGCATTGTGCCTTTAGTATCTATTTCCGATGCAATTTCTGTGTTCCATCGTCAATAAGAAGGACCAAGGGATTGAGCAAACCTGAAGTGAAGCATCGGAATCTATAACTAGTGTCACAGAAATGGTTCAAAACATAGGCAGTAAGAAGAGTCAGTCTTCTTGTACTTAAGTCGGCATTGTGCATTTTGTGTTTAATTCCGATGCAATTTCTGTGTTTCATCTACAATAAGAAGGTCAGAGGGATACAGTAAACCCGAAGTGAAGCATCGGAATCTATAACTAGTGTCACAGGAATGGTTCAAAACATAGGCAGTAAGAAGAGTCAGTCTTCTTGTACTTAAGTCTGCATTGTGCCTTTTCTATATAATTCCGATGCAATTTCTGTGTTTCATCGTCTATAAGAAGGTCAGAGGGATACAGTAAACCTGAAGTGAAGCATCGGAATCTATAACTTGTGTCACAGGAATGGTTCAAAACATAGTCAGTAAGAAGAGTCAGTCTTTTTGTACTTAAGTCGGCATTGTGCCTTTGAATTTATTTCAGATGTAATTTCTGTGTTTCATCGTCAATAAGAAGGTCAAAATGATACAGTAAACTGGAGGTGAAGCATCGGAATCTATAACTGGTGTCACAGGAATGGTTCTAAACGTATATAGTAACAAGAGTCAGTCTTCTTGTACTTAAGTCGGCATTGCGCCTTTAGTATTGATTTCCGATGCAATTTCTGTGTTCCATCGTCAATAAGAAGGTCCAAGGGATTGAGCAAACCTGAAGTGAAGCATCGGAATCTCTAACTAGTGTCACAGGAATGGTTCAAAACATAGTCAGTAAGAAGAGTCAGTCGTCATGTACTTAAGTCGTCATTGTGCATTTTGTATTTATTTCCGATGCAATTTCTGTGATTCATCGTCAATATGAAGGTCAGAGGGATACAGTAAACCTGAAGTGAAGCTTTGGAATCTCTAACTAGTGTCACAGGAATGGTTCAAAACATAGACAGTAAGAAGAGTCAGTCTACTTGTACTTGAGTCTTCATTGTGCGATTTGTATTATATTCCGATGCAATTTCTGTGCTTCATCGTCAATAAGAAGGCCCAAGGGATACAGTAAACCTGATGTGAAGCATCGGAGTCTATAACTAGTGTCACAGGAATGGTTCGAAACATAGTCAGTATGAAGAGTCAGTCTTCTTGTACTTAAGTCGGCATTGTGCCTTTTGTATTTAATTCCGATGCAATTTCATTGTATCATCGACAATAAGAAGTTCCAAGGGAAACAGTAAACCTGAAGTGAAGCATCGGAATCTATAACTAGTGTCAATGGAATGGTTCAAACATAGACAGTGGGAAGAGTCAGTCTTCTTGTACTTAAGTCGTCAATGTGCGTTTTGTATTTAATTCCGAGGCAATTTCTGTGTTTCATCGCCAATAAGAAGGTCCAAGGGATAAAAAAAACCTGAAGTGAAGCATCGGAATCTATAACTAGTGTCACAGGAATGGATCAAAGCATTGACAGTAAGAAGAGTCAGTCTTCTTGAACTGAAGTCGGCATTCTGCCCTTTCTATTTAATTCCGATACAATTTCTGTGCTTCATCGTCAATAAGAAGGTCAGAGGGATACAGTAACCCTGAAGTGAAGTTCGGAATCTATAACTAGTGTCACAGGAATGGTTCAAAACGTAGACAGTAGGTAGAGTCAGTCTTCTTGTACATAAGTCGGCATTGTGCCTTTTGTATTTAATTCCGATGCAATTTCTGTGTTTCATCGTCAATAAGAAGGTCCAAGGGATACAGTAAACCTGAAGTGAAGCAACGGAATCTATAACTAGTGTCACAGAAATGGTTCAAAACATATACAGTAAGAAGAGTCAGTCTTCTTGTATTTAATTCCGATGCAATTTCTGTGTTTCATCGTCAATAAGAAGGTCAGAGGGATACAGTAAACCTGAAGTGAAGCATCGGAATCTATAACTAGTGTCACAGTAATGGTTCAAAACATAGGCAGTAAGAAGAGTCAGTCTTCTTGTACTTAAGTCTGCATTGTGCCTTTTCTATATAATTCCGATGCAATTTCTGTGTTTCACCGTCAATAAGAAGGTCAGAGGGATACAGTAAACCTGAAGTTAAGCAACGGAATCTATAACTAGTGTCACAGGAATGGTTCAAAACATAGTCAGTAACAAGAGTCAGTCTTCTTGTACCTACTTCGGCATTGTGCCTTATCTATTTAATTCCGATGCAATTTCGGTGATTCATCGTCAATACGAAGGTCAGAGGGATACAGTAAACCTGAAGTGAAGCATCGGAATCTAAAAGTGGTGTCACAGGAATGGTTCAAAAAATAGACAGTAAGAAGAGTCTGTCTTCATGTACTTATGTCGGCATTGTGCCTTTTGTATCTAATTCCGATGCAATTTCTGTGTTTCATCGTCAATAAGAAGGTCCAAGGGACACAGTAAACCTGAAGTGAAGCAACGGAATCTATAACTAGTGTCACAGGAATGGTTCAAAACATAGTCAGTAACAAGAGTCAGTCTTCTTGTACCTACTTCGGCATTGTGCCTTATCTATTTAATTCCGATGCAATTTCGGTGATTCATCGTCAATAAGAAGGTCAGAGGGATACAGTAAACCTGAAGTGAAGCATCGGAATCTAAAAGTGGTGTCACAGGAATTGTTCAAAACATGGACAGTAAGAAGAGTCAGTCTTCTAGCACTTAAGTCGGCATTGTACCTTTTCTATATAATTCCGATGCAATTTCTGTGCTTCATCGTCAATAAGAAGGTCAGAGGGATACAGTAAACCTGAAGTGAAGCATCGGAATTTATAACTAGTGTCATAGAAATGGTTCAAAACATAGTCAGTAAGAAGAGTCAGTCTTTTTATACTTAAGTCGGCATTGTGCCTTTTGTATTTATTTCACATGTAATTTTTGTGTTTCATCGTCAATAAGAAGGTCCAAATGATACAGTAAACCGGAGGTGAAGCATCGGAATCTATAACTGGTGTCACAGGAATGGTTCTAAACATATATAGTAAGCAGAGTCAGTCTTCTTGTACTTAAGTCGGCATTGTGCCTTTAGTATCTATTTCCGATGCAATTTCTGTGTTCCATCGTCAATAAGAAGGACCAAGGGATTGAGCAAACCTGAAGTGAAGCATCGGAATCTATAACTAGTGTCACAGGAATGGTTCAAAACATAGCCAGTAAGAAGAGTCAGTCTTCTTGTACTTAAGTCGGCTTTATGCCTTTCGTATTTAATTCCGATGCAATTTCTGTGTTTCATCGTCAATAAGAAGGTCCAAGGGATACAGTAATCCTGAAGTGAAGCATCGGAATCTATAACTAGTGTCACAGGAATGGTTCAATACATAGTCAGTGAGAAGAGTGAGTCTTCTTGTACTTAAGTCGGCATTGTGCCTCTTCTATTTAATTCCGATGCAATTTCTGTGTTTCATCGTCAATAAGAAGGTCCAAGGGATACAGTAAACCTGGAGTGAAGCATCGGAATCTATATCTAGTGTCACAGGAATGGTTCAAATCATAGTCACTAAGAAGAGTCAGTCTTCTTGTCCTTAAGTGCGCATTGTGCCTTTTGTATTTAATTCCGATGCAATTTCTGTGTATCATCGTCAATAAGAAGATCCAAGGGATACAGTAAACCTGAAGTGATGCATCGGAATCTATAACTAGTGTCACAGGAATGGTTCAAAACATAGACAGTAAGAAGAGTCTGTCTTCATGTACTTATGTCGGCATTGTGCCTTTTGTATCTAATTCCGATGCAATTTCTGTGTTTCAACGTCAATAAGAAGGTCCAAGGGATACAGTAAACCTGAAGTGAAGCAACGGAACCTATAACTAGTGTCACAGGAATGGTTCAAAACATAGTCAGTAACAAGAGTCAATCTTCTTGTACCTACTTTGGCATTGTGCCTTATCTATTTAATTCCGATGCAATTTCGGTGATTCATCGTCAATAAGAAGGTCAGAGGGATACAGTAAACCTGGAGTGAAGCATCGGAATCTATAACTAGTGTCACAGGAATGGTTCAAAACATAGACAGTAAGAAGAGTCAGTCTTCTTGTACTTAAGTCGGCATTGTGCCTTTTCTATTTAATTGCGATGAAATTTGTTTGTTTCACCGTCAATACGAAGGTCAGAGGGATACAGTAAACATGAAGTGAAGCATCGGAATCTATATCTAGTGTCACAGGATGGTTCAAATCATAGTCACTAAGAAGAGTCAGTCTTCTTTTCCATAAGTGCGCATTGTGCCTTTTGTATTTAATTCCGATGCAATTTCTGTGTATGATCGTCAATAAGAAGATCCAAGGGATACAGTAAACCTGAAGTGATGCATCGGAATCTATACCTAGTGTCATAGAAATGGTTCAAAACATAGTCAGTAAGAAGAGTCAGTCTTTTTGTACTTAAGTCGGCATTGTGCCTTTTGTATTTATTTCACATGTAATTTTTGTGTTTCATCGTCAATAAGAAGGTCCAAATGATACAGTAAACCGGAGGTGAAGCATCGGAATCTATAACTGGTGTCACAGGAATGGTTCTAAACATATATAGTAAGAAGAGTCAGTCTTCTTGTACTTAAGTCGGCATTGTGCCTTTAGTATCTATTTCCGATGCAATTTCTGTGTTCCATCGTCAATAAGAAGGACCAAGGGATTGAGCAAACCTGAAGTGAAGCATCGGAATCTATAACTAGTGTCACAGGAATGGTTCAGAACATAGTCAGTGAGAAGAATCAGTCTTCATATACTTAAGTCGGCATTGTGCCTTTTGTATTTAATTCCGATGCAATTTCATTGTTTCATCGTCATTAAGAAGTGCCAAGGGAAACAGTAAACCTGAAGTGAAGCATCGGAATCTATAACTAGTGTCAATGGAATTTTTCAAACATAGACAGTAGGAAGAGTCAGTCTTCTTGTACTTAAGTCGGCATTGTGCCATTTGTATTTAATTCCGAGGCAATTCCTGTGTTTCATCGTCAATAAGAAGGTCCAAGGGATAGAGTAAACCTGTAGTGAAGCATCGGAATCTATAACTAGTGTCACAGGAATGGTTCAAAACATAGACAGTAAGAAGTGTCAGTCTGCTTGTACTTAAGGCGGCATTGTGCCTTATCTATTTAATTCCGATGCAATTTCGGTGTTTCATCGTCAATAAGAAGGTCAAAGGGATACAGTAAATCTGAAGTGAAGCATCGGAATCTAAAACTAGTGTCACAGGAATGGTTCAAAACATAGACAGTAAGAAGAGTCAGTCTTCTTGCACTTAAGTCGGCATTGTGCATTTTCTATTTAATTCCGATGCAATTTCTGTGCTTCATCGTCAATAAGAAGGTCAGAGGGATACAGTGAACCTGAAGTGAAGCATCGGAATCTATAACTAGTGTCACAGAAATGGTTCGAAACATAGACACTAAGAAGAGTCAGTCTTCTTGTACTTAAGTCGGCATTGTGCCTTTTGTATTTAATTCCGATGCAATTTCTGTGTTTCATCGTCAATAAGAAGGTCCAAGGGATACAGTAAACCTGAAGTGAAGCATAGGAATCTGTAATTAGTGTCACAGGAACGGTTGAAAACATAGTCAGTAAGAAGAGTCAGTCTTCTTGTACTTAAGTCGGCATTGTGCCATTTCTATTTAATTCCGATGCATTTTCGGTGTTTCATCGTCAATAAGAAGGTCAGAGGGATACAGTAAGCCTGAAGTGAAGCAAAGGAATCTAAAACTAGTGTCACAGGAATGGTACAAAACATAGACAGTAACAAGAGTCAGACTTCTTGCATTCAAGTCGGCATTGTCCCTTTTCCATTTAATTCCGATGCAATTTCTTTGTTTCATCGTCAATAAGAAGGTCAGAGGGATACAGTAAACCTGAAGTGAAGCATCGGAATCTATAACTAGTGTCACAGGAATGGTTCAAAGCATAGGAAGTAAGAAGAGTCAGTCTTCTTGTCCTTAAGTCGGCATTGTGCATTTTGTATTTAATTCCGATGCAATTTCTGTGTTTCATCGTCAATAAGAAAGTCAGAGGGATACAGTAAACCTGAAGTGCAGCACCGGAATCTATAACTAGTGTCACAGGAATGGTTCTCAACGTAGGCAGTAAGAAGAGTCAGCCTTCTTGTACTTACGTCGGCATTGTGCCTATTGTATTTAATTCCGATGCAATTTCTGTGTTTCATCGTCAATAAGAAGGTCCAAGGGATACAGCAAACCTGAAGTGAAGCATCGGAATCTATAACTAGTGTCACAGGAATGGTTCAAAACATAGACAGTAAGAAGAGTCAGTCTTCATGTACTTAAGTCGGCATTGTGCCTTTTGTATTTAATTCCGATGCAATTTCATTGTTTCTTCGTCAATAAGAAGTTCCAAGGGAAACAGTGAACCTGGAGTGAAGCATCGGAATCTATAACTAGTGTCACAGGAATGGTTCTCAACATAGACAGTAAGAAGAGTCAGCCTTCTTGTACTTAAGTCGGCTTTGTGCCTTTTGTATTCAATTCCGATGCAATATCTGTGTTTCATCGTCAATAAGATGGTGAGAGGGTTACAGTAACCCTGAAGTGAAGCATCGGAATCTGTAACTAGTGTCACAGAAATGGTTCCAAACATAGACAGTAAGTAGAGTCAGTCTTCTTGTACTTAAGTCGGCATTGTGCATTTTGTATTTAATTCCGATGCAATCTCTGTGTTTCATCGTCATTAAGAAGGTCAGAGGGATACAGTAAACCTGAAGTGAAGCATCAGAATCTATAACTAGTGTCACAGGAATGGTTCAAAACATAGACAGTAAGAAGAGTCAGTCTTCATATACTTGAGTCGGCACTGTGCCTTTTGTATTAAATTCCGACACAGCTTCTGTGTTTCATCGTCAATAAGAGGGTCCAAGGAATACAGTAAACCTGAAGTGAAGCATCGTTCTCTATAACTAGTGTCACAGGAATGGTTCAAAACACAGACAGTTAGAAGAGTCAGTCTTCTTCTACTTAAGTCGGCATTGTGCATTTTGTATTTAATTCCGATGCAATTTCTGTGTTTCATCGTCAATAAGAAAGTCAGAGGGATACAGTAAACCTGAAGTGCAGCACCGGAATCTATAACTAGTGTCACAGGAATGGTTCAAATCGAAGTCAGTAAGAAGAGTCAGTCTTTTTGTACTTAAGTCGGCATTGTGCCTTTTGTATTTAATTCCGATGCAGTTTCTGTCTTTCATCGTGAATAAGCAGGTCAGATGGATACAGTAACCCTGAAGTGAAGCATCAGAATCTATAACTAGTGTCACAGAAATGGTTGAAATCATAGGCAGTAAGAAGAGTCAGTCTTCTTGTACTTAAGTCGGCATTGTGCATTTTGTATTTAATTCCGATGCAATTTTTGTGTTTCATCGTCAATAAGAAGCTCCAAGGGATACAGTAAACCTGGAGTGTACATCGGAATCTATAACTAGTGTCACAGGAATGGTTCAAAACATAGACAGTAAGAAGATACAGTCTTCTTGTACTTAAGTCGGCATTGTGCCTTTTGTATTTAATTCCGATGCAATTTCTGTGTTTCATCGTCAATAAGAAGGTCCACGGGATACAGTAAACCTGAAGTGAAGCATCGGAATCTATAACTAGTGTCACAGGAATGGTTCAATACATAGTCAGTGAGAAGAGTGGGTCTTCTTATACTTAAGTTGGCATTGTGCCTTTTCTATTTAATTCCGATGCAATTTCTGTGTTCATTGTCAATAAGAAGGTCCAAGGGAGACAGTAAACCTGGAGTGAAGCATCGGAAACTATAACTAGTGTCACAGGAATGGTTCAAAACACAGACAGTAAGAAGAGTCAGTCTTCTTGTACTTAATTCGGCAGTGTGCCTTTTCTATTTACTTCCGATAAAATTTGTGTGTTTCATCGTCAATAACAAGGTCAGAGGGATACAGTAAACATGAAGTGAAGCATTGGAATCTATAACTAGTGTCACAGGAATGATTCAAAACAAGTGTCAGTAAGAAGAGTCAGTCTTCTTGTCCATAAGTGCGCATTGTGCCTTTTGTATTTAACTCCGATGCAATTTCTGGCTATCATCCTCAATAAGAAGTTCCAAGGGATACAGTAAACCTGAAGTGAAGCATCGGAACCTATAACTAGTGTCACAGGAATGGTTCAAAACATAGACAGTAAGAAGAGTCAGTCTACATGTACTTATGTCGGCATTGTGCCTTATGTATTTGGTTCCGATGCAATTTCTGTATTTCATCGTCAATAAGAAGGTACATGGGATACAGTAAACCTGAAGTGAAGCAACGGAATCTATAACTAGTGTCACAGGAATGGTTCAAAACATAGTCAGTAACAAGAGTCAGTCTTCTTGTACCTAAGTCAACATTGTGCCTTTTCTATTTAATTCCGATGCAATTTCTGTGTTTCATTGTCAATAAGAAGGTCAGAGGGTTACAGTAACCCTGAAGTGAAGCATCGGAATCTGTAACTAGTGTCACAGAAATGGTTCAAATCATAGACAGTAAGAAGAGTAAGTCTCCCTTTACTTAAGTCGACATTGTGCATTTTGTATTTAATTCCGATGCAATTTCTGTGTTTCATCGTCAACAAGAAGGTCAGAGGGATACAGTAAACCTGAAGTGAAGCATCGGAATCTATAACTAGTGTCACAAGAATGGTTCAAAGCATAGACAGTAAGAAGAGTCAGTCTTCTTGTACTTGAGTTGGCTTTGTGGCTTTTGTATTTAATTCCGATGCAATTTCTATGCTTCATTGTCAATAAGATGGTCCAAGGGAGACAGTAAACCTGGAGTGAAGCATCGGAATCTGTAACTAGTGTCACAGGAATGGTTCAAAACATAGACAGTTAGAAGAGTCAGACTTCTTGTACTTAAGTCAGCATTGTGCATTTTGTATTTAATTCCGATGCAATTTCTGTGTTTCATCGTCAATAAGAAGGTCAGAGGGATACAGTAAACCTGAAGCGAAGCATCAGAATCTATAACTAGTGTCACAGGAATGGTTCAAAACATAGACAGTAAGAAGAGTCAGTCTTCTTGTACTTGAGTCGGCACTGTGCCTTTTGTATTAAATTCCGACACAGCTTCTGTGTTTCATCGTCAATAAGAGGGTCCAAGGAATACAGTAAACCTGAAGTGAAGCATCGTTCTCTATAACTAGTGTCACAGGAATGGTTCAAAACACAGACAGTTAGAAGAGTCAGTCTTCTTCTACTTAAGTCGGCATTGTGCATTTTGTATTTAATTCCGATGCAATTTCTGTGTTTCATCGTCAATAAGAAAGTCAGAGGGATACAGTAAACCTGAAGTGCAGCACCGGAATCTATAACTAGTGTCACAGGAATGGTTCAAATCGAAGTCAGTAAGAAGAGTCAGTCTTTTTGTACTTAAGTCGGCATTGTGCCTTTTGTATTTAATTCCGATGCAGTTTCTGTCTTTCATCGTGAATAAGCAGGTCAGATGGATACAGTAACCCTGAAGTGAAGCATCAGAATCTATAACTAGTGTCACAGAATTGGTTGAAATCATAGGCAGTAAGAAGAGTCAGTCTTCTTGTACTTAAGTCGGCATTGTGCATTTTGTATTTAATTCCGATGCAATTTTTGTGTTTCATCGTCAATAAGAAGCTCCAAGGGATACAGTAAACCTGGAGTGTACATCGGAATCTATAACTAGTGTCACAGGAATGGTTCAAAACATAGACAGTAAGAAGATACAGTCTTCTTGTACTTAAGTCGGCATTGTGCCTTTTGTATTTAATTCCGATGCAATTTCTGTGTTTCATCGTCAATAAGAAGGTCCACGGGATACAGTAAACCTGAAGTGAAGCATCGGAATCTATAACTAGTGTCACAGGAATGGTTCAAAGCATAGACAGTAAGAAGAGTCAGTCTTCTTGTACTTGAGTTGGCTTTGTGGCTTTTGTATTTAATTCCGATGCAATTTCTGTGCTTCATTGTCAATAAGATGGTCCAAGGGAGACAGTAAACCTGGAGTGAAGCATCGGAATCTGTAACTAGTGTCACAGGAATGGTTCAAAACATAGACAGTTAGAAGAGTCAGACTTCTTGTACTTATGTCAGCATTGTGCATTTTGTATTTAATTCCGATGCAATTTCTGTGTTTCATCGTCAATAAGAAGGTCAGAGGGATACAGTAAACCTGAAGCGAAGCATCAGAATCTATAACTAGTGTCACAGGAATGGTTCAAAACATAGACAGTAAGAAGAGTCAGTCTTCTTGTACTTGAGTCGGCACTGTGCCTTTTGTATTAAATTCCGACACAGCTTCTGTGTTTCATCGTCAATAAGAGGGTCCAAGGAATACAGTAAACCTGAAGTGAAGCATCGTTCTCTATAACTAGTGTCACAGGAATGGTTCAAAACACAGACTGTTAGAAGAGTCAGTCTTCTTCTACTTAAGTCGGCATTGTGCATTTTGTATTTAATTCCGATGCAATTTCTGTGTTTCATCGTCAATAAGAAAGTCAGAGGGATACAGTAAACCTGAAGTGCAGCACCGGAATCTATAACTAGTGTCACAGGAATGGTTCAAATCGAAGTCAGTAAGAAGAGTCAGTCTTTTTGTACTTAAGTCGGCATTGTGCCTTTTGTATTTAATTCCGATGCAGTTTCTGTCTTTCATCGTGAATAAGCAGGTCAGATGGATACAGTAACCCTGAAGTGAAGCATCAGAATCTATAACTAGTGTCACAGAAATGGTTGAAATCATAGGCAGTAAGAAGAGTCAGTCTTCTTGTACTTAAGTCGGCATTGTGCATTTTGTATTTAATTCCGATGCAATTTTTGTGTTTCATCGTCAATAAGAAGCTCCAAGGGATACAGTAAACCTGGAGTGTACATCGGAATCTATAACTAGTGTCACAGGAATGGTTCAAAACATAGACAGTAAGAAGATACAGTCTTCTTGTACTTAAGTCGGCATTGTGCCTTTTGTATTTAATTCCGATGCAATTTCTGTGTTTCATCGTCAATAAGAAGGTCCACGGGATACAGTAAACCTGAAGTGAAGCATCGGAATCTATAACTAGTGTCACAGGAATGGTTCAATACATAGTCAGTGAGAAGAGTGGGTCTTCTTATACTTAAGTTGGCATTGTGCCTTTTCTATTTAATTCCGATGCAATTTCTGTGTTCATTGTCAATAAGAAGGTCCAAGGGAGACAGTAAACCTGGAGTGAAGCATCGGAAACTATAACTAGTGTCACAGGAATGGTTCAAAACACAGACAGTAAGAAGAGTCAGTCTTCTTGTACTTAATTCGGCAGTGTGCCTTTTCTATTTACTTCCGATAAAATTTGTGTGTTTCATCGTCAATAACAAGGTCAGAGGGATACAGTAAACATGAAGTGAAGCATTGGAATCTATAACTAGTGTCACAGGAATGGTTCAAAACAAGTGTCAGTAAGAAGAGTCAGTCTTCTTGTCCATAAGTGCGCATTGTGCCTTTTGTATTTAACTCCGATGCAATTTCTGGCTATCATCCTCAATAAGAAGTTCCAAGGGATACAGTAAACCTGAAGTGAAGCATCGGAACCTATAACTAGTGTCACAGGAATGGTTCAAAACATAGACAGTAAGAAGAGTCAGTCTACATGTACTTATGTCGGCATTGTGCCTTATGTATTTGGTTCCGAAGCAATTTCTGTATTTCATCGTCAATAAGAAGGTACATGGGATACAGTAAACCTGAAGTGAAGCAACGGAATCTATAACTAGTGTCACAGGAATGGTTCAAAGCATAGACAGTAAGAAGAGTCAGTCTTCTTGTACTTGAGTTGGCTTTGTGGCTTTTGTATTTAATTCCGATGCAATTTCTGTGCTTCATCGTCAATAAGAAGGTCCAAGGGATACAGTAAACCTGAAGTCAAGCATCGGAATCTATAACTAGTGTCACAGGAAAGGTTCAAAACATAGGCAGTAAGAAGAGTCAGTCTTCTTGTCCTTAAGTCGACATTGTGCCGTTTGTATTTAATTCAGATGCAATTTCTGTGTTTCATCGTCAATAAGATGGTCCAAGGGATCCAGTAAACCTGACGTGAAGCATCGGAATCTATAACTAGTGTCACAGGAATGGTTCAAAACATAGTCAGTAATAAGAGTCAGTCCTTATGTACTTAAGTCGGCATTGTGCCTTTTGTATTTAATTCCGATGCAATTTCATTGTTTCATCGTCAATAAGAAGGTCCAAGGGATACAGTAAACCTGAAGTGAAGCATCGGAATCTATAACTAGTGTCAATGGAATGGTTCAAACATAGACAGTAGGAAGAGTCAGTCTTCTTGTACTTAAGTCTGCATTGCGCTCTTTGTATTTAATTCCAAGGCAATTTCTGTGTTTCTTCGTTAATAAGAAGGTCCAAGGGATACAGTAAACCTGAAGTGAAGCATCGGAATCCATAACTACTGTCACAGGAATGGATCAAAGCATAGACAGTAAGAAGAGTCAGTCTTCTTGTACTTAAGTCGGCATTGTGCCTTTTGTATTTAATTCCGATGTAATTTCTGCGCTTCATCGTCAATAAGAAGGTCCAAGGGATACAGTAAACCTGAAGTAAAACATCGGAATCTAAAACTAGTGTCACAGGAATGTTTCAAATCATAGTCAGTAAGAAGAGTCAGTCGTCTTGTCCTTAAGTCGGCATTGTGCCTTTTGTATTTAATACCCATGCAATTTTTGTGCTTCATCGTCAATAAGAAGGTCCAAGGGATACAGTAAACCTGAAGTGAAGCATCGGAATCTATAACTAGTGTCACAGGAATGGTTCAATACATAGTCAGTGAGAAGAGTGAGTCTTCTTATACTTAAATCGGCATTGTGCCTTTTATATTTAATTCCGATGCAATTTCTGTGTTTCATTGTCAATAAGAAGGTCCAAGGGAGACAGTAAACCTGGAGTGAAGCATCGGAATCTATAACTAGTGTCACAGGAATGGTTCAAAACATAGACAGTAAGAAGAGTCAGTCTTCTTGTACTTAAGTCGGCAGTGTGCCTTTTCTATTTAATTCCGATAAAATTTGTGTGTTTCATCGTCAATAAGAAGGTCAGAGGGATACGATAAACATGAAGTGAAGCATCGGAATCTATAACTAGTGTCACAGGAATGGTTCAAAACAAGTGTCAGTAAGAAGAGTCAGTCTTCATGTACTTATGTCGGCATTGTGCCTTATGTATTTAATTCCGATGCAATTTCTGTGTTTCATCGTCAATAAGAAGGTCCAAGGGATACAGTAAACCTGGAGTGAAGCATCGGAATCTATAAGTAGTGTCACAGGAATGGTTCTCAACGTAGACAGTAAGAAGAGTCAGCCTTCTTGTACTTATGTCGGCATTGTGCCTATTGTATTTAATTCCGATGCAATTTCTGTGTTTCATCGTCAATAAGAAGGTCCAAGGGATACAGCAAACCTGAAGTGAAGCATCGGAATCTATAACTAGTGTCACAGGAATGGTTCAAAACATAGACAGTAAGAAGAGTCAGTCTTCATGTACTTAAGTCGGCATTGTGCCTTTTGTATTTAAATCCGATGCAATTTAATTATTTCTTCGTCAATAAGAAGTTCCAAGGGAAACAGTAAACCTGGAGTGAAGCATCGGAATCTATAACTAGTGTCACAGGAATGGTTCTCAACATAGGCAGTAAGAAGAGTCACCCTTCTTGTACTTAAGTCGGCATTGTGCCTTTTGTATTCAGTTCCGATGCAATATCTGTGTTTCATCGTCAATAAGAAGGTGAGACGGTTACAGTAACCCTGAAGTGAAGCATCGTAATCTGTAACTAGTGTCACAGAAATGGTTCAAAACATAGACAGTAAGAAGAGTCAGTCTTCTTGTATTTAAGTCAGCATTGTGCATTTTGTATTTAATTCCGATGCAATCTCTGTGTTTCATCGTCAATAAGAAGGTCAGAGGGATACAGTAAACCTGAAGTGAAGCATCAGAATCTATAACTATTGTCACAGGAATGGTTCAAATCATAGACTGTAAGAAGAGTCAGTCTTCTTGTACATGAGTCGGCATTGTTGCTTTTGTATTTAATTCCGATGCAATTTCTGTGTTTCATCGTCAATAAGAAGGTCCAAGGGATACAGTAAACCTGAAGTGAAGCATAGGAATCTATAACTAGTGTCACAGGAATGGTTCAAAACATAGTCAGTAAGAAGAGTCAGACTTCATGTACTTAAGTCGGCAGTGTGCCTTTTGTATTTAATTCCGATGCAATTCCATTGTTTCATCGTCAATAAGAAGGTGCAAGGGATACAGAAAACCTGAAGCGAAGCATCGGAATCTATAACTATTGTCAATGGAATGATTCAAACATAGACAGTAGGAAGAGTCAGTCTTCTTGTACTTAAGTCTGCATTGTGCCTTTTGTATTTAAATCCGAGGCAATTTCTGTGTATCATCGTCAATAAGAAGGTCCAAGGGATACAGTAAACCTGAAGTGATGCATCGGAATCTATAACTAGTGTCACAGAAATGGATCAAATCATAGACAGTAAGAAGAGTCAGTCTTCTTGTACTTAAGTCAGCATTGTGCCTTTTGTATTTAATTCCGATGCAATTTCTGTGTTTCATCGTCAATAAGAAGGTAAGAGGGATTCAGTAAACCTGAAGTGAAGCATCGGACTCTATAACTAGTGTCACTGAAATGGTTCAAAACATAGACAGTAAGAAGAATCAGTCTTCTTGTACTTAAGTCGGCATTGTGCATTTTGTATTTAATTCCGATGCAATTTCTGTATTTCATCGTCAATAAGAAGGTCAGAGGGATACAGTAAACCTGAAGTGAAGCATCGGAATCTATAACTAGTGTCACAGGATTGGTTCATAACATAGACAGTAAGAAGAGTCAGTCTTCTTGTACTTGAGTCGGCGTTGTGCCTTTTGTATTAAATTCCGATGCAATTTCTGTGTTTCATCGTCAATAAGAGGGTCCAAGGAATACAGTAAACCTGAAGTGAAGCATCGGAATCTATAACTAGTGTCACAGGAATGGTTCATAACATAGACAGTTAGAAGAGTCAATCTTCTTGTACTTAAGTCGGTATTGTGCCTTTTCTATTCAATTCCGATGCAATTTCTGTGTTTCATCGTCAATAAGAGGGTCCAAGGAATACAGTAAACCTGAAGTGAAGCATCGGAATCAATAACTAGTGTCACAGGAATGGTTCATAACATAGACAGTTAGAAGAGTCAATCTTCTTGTACTTAAGTCGGTATTGTGCCTTTTCTATTCAATTCCGATGCAATTTCTGTGTTTCATCGTCAATAAGAAGGTCAGAGGGATACAGTAACCGTGAAGTGAAGCATCGGAATCCATAACTAGTGTCACAGGAATGGTTCAAAACGTAGTCAGTAAGAAGAGTCAATCTTTTTGTACTTAAGTCGGCATTGTGCCTTTTGTATTTAATTCTGATGCAATTTCTGTGTTTCATCGTCAATAAGCAGGTCAGATGGATACAGTAACCCTGAAGTGAAGCATCGGAATCTATAACTAGTGTCACAGAAATGGTTCAAAACATAGGCAGTAAGAAGAGTCAGTCTTCTTGTACTTAATTCGGCATTGTGCATTTTGTATTTAATTCCGATGCAATTTCTGTGTTTCATCGTCAACAAGGAGGTCAGAGGGATACAGTAAACCTGATGTGAAGCATCGGAATCTATAAGTAGTGTCACAGGAATGGTTCAAAACATAGACAGTAAGAAGAGTCAGTCTTCTTGTACTTAAGTCGGCATTGTGCCTTTTCTATGTAATTCCGATGCAATTTCTGTGTTTCATCGTCAATAAAAAGGTCAGAGGGATACAGTAAACCTGAAGTGAATCATCGGAATCTATAACTAGTGTCACAGGAATGTTTAAAAACATAGTCAGTAAGAAGAGTCAGTCGTCTTGTCCTTAAGTCGGCATTGTGCCTTTTGTATTTAATTCCGATGCAATTTTTGTGTTTCATCGTCAATAAGAAGGTCCAAGGGATACAGTAAACCTGGAGTGTACATCGGAATCTATAACTGGTTTCACAGGAATGGTTCAAAACATAGACAGTAAGAAGATACAGTCTTCTTGTACTCAAGTCGGCATTGCGCCTTTTGTATTTAATTCCGATGCAATTTCTGTGTTTCTTCGTCAATAAGAAGGTCCACGGGATACAGTAAACCTTAAGTGAAGCATCGGAATCGATAACTAGTGTCACAGGAATGGTTCAATACATAGTCAGTAAGAAGAGTCAGTCTTTTTGTACTTAAGTCGGCATTGTGCCTTTTGTATTTATTTCAGATGTACTTTCTGTGTTTCATCGTCAATAAGACGGTCCAAATGATACAGTAAACCTGAAGTGAAGCATCGGAATCTATAAGTAGTGTCACAGGAATGGTTCAAAACATAGACAGTAAGAAGAGTCAGCCTTTTTGTACTTAAGTCGGCATTGTGCCTTTTGTATTTAATTCCGATGGAATTTCTGTGTTTCATCGTCAATAAAAAGGTCAGAGGGATACAGTAAACCTGAAGTGAATCATCGGAATCTATAACTAGTGTCACAGGAATGTTTAAAAACATAGTCAGTAAGAAGAGTCAGTCGTCTTGTCCTTAAGTCGGCATTGTGCCTTTTGTATTTAATTCCGATGCAATTTTTGTGTTTCATCGTCAATAAGAAGGTCCAAGGGATACAGTAAACCTGGAGTGTACATCGGAATCTATAACTGGTTTCACAGGAATGGTTCAAAACATAGACAGTAAGAAGATACAGTCTTCTTGTACTCAAGTCGGCATTGTGCCTTTTGTATTTAATTCCGATGCAATTTCTGTGTTTCTTCGTCAATAAGAAGGTCCACGGGATACAGTAAACCTTAAGTGAAGCATCGGAATCGATAACTAGTGTCACAGGAATGGTTCAATACATAGTCAGTGAGAAGAGTGAGTCTTCTTATACCTAAGTCGGCATTGTGCCTTTTCTATTTAATTCCGATGCAATTTCTGTGTTTCATTGTCAATAAGATGGTCCAAGGGAGACAGTAAACCTGAAGTGAAGCATCGGAATCAATAACTAGTGTCACAGGAATGGTTCATAACATAGACAGTTAGAAGAGTCAATCTTCTTGTACTTAAGTCGGTATTGTGCCTTTTCTATTCAATTCCGATGCAATTTCTGTGTTTCATCGTCAATAAGAAGGTCAGAGGGATACAGTAACCGTGAAGTGAAGCATCGGAATCCATAACTAGTGTCACAGGAATGGTTCAAAACGTAGTCAGTAAGAAGAGTCAATCTTTTTGTACTTAAGTCGGCATTGTGCCTTTTGTATTTAATTCTGATGCAATTTCTGTGTTTCATCGTCAATAAGCAGGTCAGATGGATACAGTAACCCTGAAGTGAAGCATCGGAATCTATAACTAGTGTCACAGAAATGGTTCAAAACATAGGCAGTAAGAAGAGTCAGTCTTCTTGTACTTAATTCGGCATTGTGCATTTTGTATTTAATTCCGATGCAATTTCTGTGTTTCATCGTCAACAAGGAGGTCAGAGGGATACAGTAAACCTGATGTGAAGCATCGGAATCTATAAGTAGTGTCACAGGAATGGTTCAAAACATAGACAGTAAGAAGAGTCAGTCTTCTTGTACTTAAGTCGGCATTGTGCCTTTTCTATGTAATTCCGATGCAATTTCTGTGTTTCATCGTCAATAAAAAGGTCAGAGGGATACAGTAAACCTGAAGTGAATCATCGGAATCTATAACTAGTGTCACAGGAATGTTTAAAAACATAGTCAGTAAGAAGAGTCAGTCGTCTTGTCCTTAAGTCGGCATTGTGCCTTTTGTATTTAATTCCGATGCAATTTTTGTGTTTCATCGTCAATAAGAAGGTCCAAGGGATACAGTAAACCTGGAGTGTACATCGGAATCTATAACTGGTTTCACAGGAATGGTTCAAAACATAGACAGTAAGAAGATACAGTCTTCTTGTACTCAAGTCGGCATTGCGCCTTTTGTATTTAATTCCGATGCAATTTCTGTGTTTCTTCGTCAATAAGAAGGTCCACGGGATACAGTAAACCTTAAGTGAAGCATCGGAATCGCTAACTAGTGTCACAGGAATGGTTCAATACATAGTCAGTAAGAAGAGTCAGTCTTTTTGTACTTAAGTCGGCATTGTGCCTTTTGTATTTATTTCAGATGTACTTTCTGTGTTTCATCGTCAATAAGACGGTCCAAATGATACAGTAAACCTGAAGTGAAGCATCGGAATCTATAAGTAGTGTCACAGGAATGGTTCAAAACATAGACAGTAAGAAGAGTCAGCCTTTTTGTACTTAAGTCGGCATTGTGCCTTTTGTATTTAATTCCGATGGAATTTCTGTGTTTCATCGTCAATAAAAAGGTCAGAGGGATACAGTAAACCTGAAGTGAATCATCGGAATCTATAACTAGTGTCACAGGAATGTTTAAAAACATAGTCAGTAAGAAGAGTCAGTCGTCTTGTCCTTAAGTCGGCATTGTGCCTTTTGTATTTAATTCCGATGCAATTTTTGTGTTTCATCGTCAATAAGAAGGTCCAAGGGATACAGTAAACCTGGAGTGTACATCGGAATCTATAACTGGTTTCACAGGAATGGTTCAAAACATAGACAGTAAGAAGATACAGTCTTCTTGTACTCAAGTCGGCATTGTGCCTTTTGTATTTAATTCCGATGCAATTTCTGTGTTTCTTCGTCAATAAGAAGGTCCACGGGATACAGTAAACCTTAAGTGAAGCATCGGAATCGATAACTAGTGTCACAGGAATGGTTCAATACATAGTCAGTGAGAAGAGTGAGTCTTCTTATACCTAAGTCGGCATTGTGCCTTTTCTATTTAATTCCGATGCAATTTCTGTGTTTCATTGTCAATAAGATGGTCCAAGGGAGACAGTAAACCTGAAGTGAAGCATCGGAATCTGTAACTAGTGTCACAGGAATGGTTCAAAACATAGACAGAAAGAAGAGTCAGTCTTCTTGTACTTAAGTCGGCAGTGTGCCTTTTCTATTTAATTCCGATAAAATTTGTGTGTTTCATCGTCAATAAAAAGGTCAGAGGGATACAGTAAACTTGATGTGAAGCATCGGAATCTATAACTAGTGTCACAGGAATGGTTCAAAACATAGTCAGTAAGAAGAGTCAGTCTTCTTGTCCTTAAGTGCGCATTGTGCCTTTTGTATTTAATTCCGATCCAATTTCTGTCTATCATCCTCAATAAGAAGATCCAAGGGATACAGTAAACCTGAAGTGATGCATCGTAACCTATAACTAGTGTCACAGGAATGGTTCAAAACATAGACAGTAAGAAGAGTCAGTCATCTTGTACTTATTTCGGCATTGTGCCTTATGTGTTTAATTCCGATGCAATTTCTGTGTTTCATCGTCAATAAGAAGGTACATGGGATACAGTAAACCTGAAGTGAAGCAACGGAATCTATAACTAGTGTCACAGGAATGGTTCAAAACATAGTCAGTAACAAGAGTCAGTCTTCTTGTACCTAAGTCGGCATTGTGCCTTTTCTATTTAATTCCGATGCAATTTCTGTGTTTCATCGTCAATAGTAAGGTCCAAGAGATACAGTAAACCTGAAGTGAAGCATCGGAATCTATAACTACTGTCACAGGAATGGTTCAAAACATAGACAGTTAGAAGAGTCAGTCTTCTTGTACTTAAGTCGGCATTGTGCATTTTGTATTTAATTCCGATGCAATTTCTGTGTTTCATCGTCAATAAGAAAGTCAGAGGGATACAGTAAACCTGAAGTGAAGCATCTGAATCTATAACTAGTGTCACAGGAATGGTTCAAATCATAGACAGTAAGAAGAGTCAGTCCTCTTGTACTTGAGTCGGCACTGTGCCTTTTGTATTAAATTCCGACACAATATCTGTGTTTCATCGTCAATAAGAGGGTCCAAGGAATACAGTAAACCTGAAGTGAAGCATCGGAATCTGTAACTAGTGTCACAGGAGTGGTTCATAACATAGACAGTTAGAAGACTCAATCTTCTTGTACTTAAGTCGGCATTGTGCCTTTTCTATTCAATTCCGATGCAATTTCCTGTTTTTCAACGTCAATAAGAAAGTCAGAGGGATACAGTAAACCTGAAGTGAATCATCGGAATCAATAACTAATGTCTCAGGAATGGTTCAAATCATAGACAGTAAGAAGATGCAGTCTTCTTGTACTTATGTCGGCATTGTGCCTCTTGTATTTTATTCCGATGCAATTTTTGTGTTTCATCGCCAATAAGAAGGTCCGAGGGATACAGTAAACCTGGAGTGTAGCATCGGAATATATAACTAGTGTCACAGGAATGGTTCAAAACATAGTCAGTAAGAAGAGTCAGTCTTCATTTACTTAAGTCGGCATTGTGCCTTTTGTATTTAATTCCGATGCAATTTCTGTGTTTCATCGTCAATAAGTAGGTCAAAGGGATACAGTAAACCTGAAGTGAAGCATCGGAATCTATAACTAGTGTCACAGGAATGGTTCAAAACATAGTCAGTAAGAAGAGTGAGTCTGCTTGTCCTTAAGTCGGCATTGTGCCTTTTGTATTTAATTACGATTCTATTTCTGTGTTTCATCGTCAATAAGAAGGTCCAAGGGATACAGTAAACCTGAAGTGAAGCATCAGAATCTATAACTAGTGTCAATGGAATGGATCAAAACATAGACAGTAAGAAGAGTCAATCTTCTTGTCCTTTAGTCGGCATTGTGCCTTTTGTATTTAATTCCGATGCAATTTCTGTGTTTCATCGTGAATAAGAAGGTCAGAGGGATACAGTAAACCAGAAGTGAAGCATCGGAATCTATAACTAGTGTCACAGGAAAGGTTCAAAACATAGTGAGTAAGAAGAGTCCGTCTTCTTGTCCATAAGTGGGCATTGTGCCTTTTGTATTTAATTCCGATGCAATTTCTGTGTTTCATCGTCAATAAGAAGGTCAGAGGGATACGGTAAACATGAAGTGAAGCATCGGAATCTATAACTAGTGTCATAGGAATGGTTCAAAACATAGACGGTAAGAAGAGTCAGTGTTCTTGTACTTAAGTCGGCATTGTGCCTTTTCTATTTAATTCCGATGCAATTTCTCTGTTTCATCGTCAGTAAGAAGGTCAGAGGGATACAGTATACCTGAAGGCAAGCATCGGAATCTATAACTAGTGTCACAGGAATGGTTCAAACATAGTCAGTAACAAGAGTCAGTCCTTTTGTACTTAACTCGGTATTGTGCCTTTTGTATTTAATTCCGTTGTAATATCTGTGTTTCATCGTCAATAAGAAGGTCAGAGGGATACAGTAAACCCGAAGTGAAGCATCGGAATCTAAAACTAGTGTCAATGAAATGGTTCAAAATATACAGAGTAAGAAGAGTCAGTCTTCTTGTACTTAAGTCGGCGTTGTGCCTTTTGTATTAAATTCCGATGCAATTTCTGTGTATCATCGTCAATAAGAAGGCCAGAGGGATACAGTAAACCTAAACAGAAGCATCGGAATATATAACTAGTGTCACAGGATTGGTTCAAAACATAGTCTGTAGGAAGAGTATGTCTTCTTGTCCTTAAGTCGGCATTGTGCCTTTTGTATTTGATTCCGATGATATTTCTGTGTTTCATCGTCAATAAGAAGGTCCAAGGGATACAGTAAACCAGGAGTGAAGCATCGGAATCTATAACTAGTATCACAGGAACGGTACAAAACATAGTCATTAAGAAGATACAGTCTTCTTGTACTTAAGTCGGCATTGTGCCTTTTGTATTTCATTCCGATGCAATTTCTGCGTTTCATAGTCAATAAGAAGGTCCAAGGGATACAGTAAACCGGAAGTGAAGCATCGGAATCTATAACTAGTGTCAATGGAATTTTTCAAAACATAGACAGTAAGAAGAGTCAGTCTTCTTGTCCTTAAGTCGGCATTGTGCCTTTTGTATCTAATTACGATGTAATATCAGTGTTTCATCGTCAATTAGAAGGTCAGAGGGATACAGTAAACCCGAAGTGAAGCATCGGAATCTCTAACTAGTGTCAATGGAATGGTTCAAAACATACACAGTAGGAAGAGTCAGTCTTTTTGTACTTGAGTCGGCATTGTGCCTTTTGTATTTAATTCCGGTGCAATTTCTGTGTTTCATCGTCAATAAGAAGGTCAGAGGGATACAGTAAACCTGAAGTGAGGCATCGGAATCTATAACTAGTGTCACAGGAATGGTTCAATACATAGTCAGAAAGAAGGGTCAGTCTTCTTGTCCTTAAGTCGGCATTGTGCCTTTTGTGTTTAATTCCGATGCAATTTCTGTGTTTCATCGTCAACAAGAAGGTCCAAGGGATACAGTAAACCTGAAGTGAAGTATCGGAATCTATAACTAGTGTCACAGAAATGGTTCTAAACATAGTCAGTAAGAGGAGTCCGTCTTCATGTACTTAAGTCGGCATTGTGCCTTTTGTATAAAATTCCGATGCAATTTCTGTGTTTAATCGTCAATAAGAAGGTCCAAGGGATACAGTAAACCTGAAGTGAAGCATCGGAATCTATAACTAGTGTCACAGAAATGGTTCTAGACATAGTCAGTTAGAGGAGTCGGTCTTCATGTACTTAAGTCGGCATTGTGCCTTTTGTATTTAATTCCGATGCAATATCTGTGTTTCATCGTCAATAAGAAGGTCCAAGGGATACAGTAAACCTGAAGTGAAGCATCGGAATCAATAACTAGTGTTACAGGAATAGTTCAAAACACAGTCAGTAAGAAGAGTCAGTCTTCTTGTACTTAAGTCGGCATATTTGCTTAATCTATTTAATACCGATGCAATTTTAGTGTTTCATCGACAATAAGAAGGTCAGAGGGATACGGTAAACATGAAGTGAAGCTACGGAATCTATAAATAGTGTCATAGGAATGGTTCAAAACATAGACGGTAAGAAGAGTCAGTGTTCTTGTACTTAAGTCGGCATTGTGCCTTTTGTATTTAATTCCGATGCAATTTTTGTGTTTCATCGTCAATAAGAATGTCCAAGGGATACAGTAAACCTGGACTGAAGTATCGGAATCTATAAATAGTGTCAATGGAATGGTTCCAAGCATCGACAGTAGGAAGAGTCAGACTTCTAATTAAGTCGGCATTGTGCCTTTTGTATTTAATTCCAATGCAATTTCTGTGTTTCATCGTCAATAAGAAGGTCCAAGGGAAACAGTAAACCTGAAGTGTAGCATCAGAATCCATAACAAGTGTCACAGGAATGGTTCAAAACATCGTCAGTAAGAAGAGTCGGTCTTCATGTACTTAAGTCGGCATTGTGCCTTTTGTATTTAATACCGATGCAATTTCAGTGTTTCATCGTCAATAAGAAGGTCCAAGGGATACAGTAATACTGAAGTGAAGCATCGGAATCTATAACTAGTGTCACAGAAATGGTTCTAACCATAGTCAGTAAGAGGAGTCAGTCTTCATGTACTTAAGTCGGCATTGTGCCTTTTGTATTTAATTCCGATGCTATTTCTGTGTTTCATCGTCAATAAGAAGGTCCAAGGGATACAGTAAACCAGGAGTGAAGCATCGGAATCTATAACTAGTATCACAGGAACGGTACAAAACATAGTCATTAAGAAGATACAGTCTTCTTGTACTTAAGTCGGCATTGTGCCTTTTGTATTTAATTCCGATGCAATTTCTGCGTTTCATAGTCAATAAGTACGTCCAAGGGATACAGTAAACCTGAAGTGAAGCATCGGAATCTATAACTAGTGTCACAGGAATGGTTCAAAACGTAGTCAGTAAGAAGAGTGAGTCTTCTTGTCCTTAAGTCGGCATTCTGCCTTTTCTATTTAATTCCGATGCAAATTCTGTGTTTCATCGCCAATAAGAATGTCCAAGGGATACAGTAAACCTGGACTGAAGTATCTGAATCTATAAATAGTGTCAATGGAATGGTTCCAAGCATCGACAGTAGGAAGAGTCAGTCTTCTAATTAAGTCGGCATTGTGCCTTTTGTATTTAATTCCAATGCAATTTCTGTGTTTCATCGTCAATAAGAAGGTCCAAGGGAAACAGTAAACCTGAAGTGTAGCATCGGAATCCATAACAAGTGTCACAGGAATGGTTCAAAACATCGTCAGTAAGAAGAGTCGGTCTTCTTGTCCTTAAGTCGGCATTGTTCCTTTTGTATTTAATTCCGATGCAATTTCTGTGTTTCATCGTCAATAAGAAGGTCAGAGGGATAAAGTAAACCTGAAGTCAAGCATCGGAATCTATAACTAGTGTCACAGGATTGGTTCAAAACATAGTAACAAAAGTCAGTCTTTTTTTACTTAAGTCGGCATTGTGCCTTTTGTATTTAATTCCGATGTAATTTCTGTGTTTCATCATCAATAAGAAGGTCAGAGGGATACAGTAAACCTGAAGTGAAGCATCGGAATCTCTAACTAGTGTCAATGGAATGGTTCAAAACATACACAGTAGGAAGAGTCAGTCTTTTTGTACTTAAGTCGGCATTGTGCCTTTTGTATTTAATTCCGGTGCAATTTCTGTGTTTCATCGTCAATAAGAAGGTCAGAGGGATACAGTAAACCTGAAGTGAGGCATCGGAATCTATAACTAGTGTCACAGGAATGGTTCAATACATAGTCAGAAAGAAGGGTCAGTCTTCTTGTTCTTAAGTCCGCATTGTGCCTTTTGTGTTTAATTCCGATGCAATTTCTGTGTTTCATCGCCAATAAGAAGGTCCGAGGGATACAGTAAACCTGGAGTGTAGCATCGGAATATATAACTAGTGTCACAGGAATGGTTCAAAACATAGTCAGTAAGAAGAGTCAGTCTTCATGTACTTAAGTCGGCATTGTGCCTTTTGTATTTAATTCCGATGCAATTTCAGTGTTTCATCGTCAATAAGAAGGTCCAAGGGATACAGTAAACCTGAAGTGAAGCATCGGAATCTATAACTAGTGTCACAGGAATGGTTCTAAACATAGTCAGTAAGAGGAGTACGTATTCATGTACTTAAGTCGGCATTGTGCCTTTTGTATTAAATTCCGATGCAATTTCTGTGTTTCATCGTCAATAAGAAGGTCCAAGGGATACAGTATACCTGAAGTGAAGCATCGGAATCTGTAACTAGTGTCACAGAAATAGTTCTAAACATAGTCAGTAAGAGGAGTCGGTCTTCATGTACTTAAGTCGGCATTGTGCCTTTTGTATTTAATTCCGATGCAATTTCTGTGTTTCATCGTCAATGAGAAGGTCCAAGGGATACAGTAAACCTGAAGTGAAGCATCGGAATCAATAACTAGTGTTACAGGAATAGTTCAAAACACAGTCAGTAAGAAGAGTCAGTCTTCTTGTACTTAAGTCGGCATATTTGCTTAATCTATTTAATACCGATGCAATTTTAGTGTTTCATCGACAATAAGAAGGTCAGAGGGATACGGTAAACATTAAGTGAAGCTACGGAATCTATAACTAGTGTCATAGGAATGGTTCAAAAAATAGACGGTAAGAAGAGTCAGTGTTCTCGTACTTAAGTCGGCATTGTGCCTTTTCTATTTATTTCCGATGCAATTTCTGTGTTTCATCGTCAGTAAGAAGGTCAGAGGGATACAGTAAACCTGAAGGCAAGCATCGGAATCTATAACTAGTGTCACAGGAATGGTTCAAAACGTAGTCAGTAACAAGAGTCAGTCTTTTTGTACTTAACTCGGTATTGTGCCTTTTGTATTTAGTGCCGATGTAATATCTGTGTTTCATCGTCAATAAGAAGGTCAGAGGGATACAGTTAACCTGAAGTGAAGCATCGGAATCTATAACTAGTGTCAATGAAATGGTTCAAAACATACACAGTAAGAAGAGTCAGTCTTCTTGTACTTAAGTCGGCGTTGTGCTTTTTGTATTTAATTCCGGTGCAATTTCTGTGTTTCATCGTCAATAAGAAGGCCAGAGGGATACAGTAAACCTAAAGTGAAGCATCGGAATCTATAACTAGTGTCACAGGATTGGTTCAAAACATAGTCAGTAAGAAGAGTCAGTCTTCTTGTCCTTAAGTCGGCATTGTGCCTTTTGTATTTAATTCCGATGCTATTTCTGTGTTTCATCGTCAATAAGACGGTCCAAGGGATACAGTAAACCAGGAGTGAATCATCGGAATCAATAACTAATGTCTCAGGAATGGTTCAAATCATAGACAGTAAGAAGATGCAGTCTTCTTGTACTTATGTCGGCATTGTGCCTCTTGTATTTAATTCCGATGCAATTTTTGTGTTTCATCGCCAATAAGAAGGTCCGAGGGATACAGTAAACCTGGAGTGTAGCATCGGAATATATAACTAGTGTCACAGGAATGGTTCACAACATAGTCAGTAAGAAGAGTCAGTCTTCATGTACTTAAGTCGGCATTGTGCCTTTTGTATTTAATTCCGATGCAATTTCTGTGTTTCATCGTCAATAAGTAGGTCCAAGGGATACAGTAAACCTGAAGTGAAGCATCGGAATCTGTAACTAGTGTCACAGGAATGGTTCAAAACATAGTCCGTAAGAAGAGTGAGTCTTCTTGTCCTTAAGTCGGCATTCTGCCTTTTCTAATTAATTCCGATGCAAATTCTCTGTTTCATCGTCAATAAGAATGTCCAAGGGATACAGTAAACCTGGACTGAAGTATCGGAATCTATAAATAGTGTCTATGGAATGGTTCCAAGCATCGACAGTAGGAAGAGTCAGTCTTCTAATTAAGTCGGCATTGTGCCTTTTGTATTTAATTCCAATGCAATTTCTGTGTTTCATCGTCAATAAGAAGGTCCAAGGGAAACAGTAAACCTGAAGTGTAGCATCAGAATCCATTACAAGTGTCACAGGAATGGTTCAAAACATCGTCAGTAAGAAGAGTAGGTCTTCATGTACTTAAGTCGGCATTGTGCCTTTTGTATTTAATTCCGATGCAAATTCAGTGTTTCATCGTCAATAATAAGGTCCAAGGGATACAGTAATACTGAAGTGAAGCTTCGGAATCTATAACTAGTGTCACAGAAATGGTTCTAAACATAGTCAGTAAGAGGAGTCAGTCTTCATGTACTTAAGTCGGCATTGTGCTTTTTGTATTTAATTCCGACGCAATTTCTGTGTTTCATCGTCAATAAGAAGGTCCAAGGGATACAGTAAACCTGAAGTGAAGCATCGGAATCAATAACTAGTGTCACAGGAATGGTTCAAAGCATAGTCAGTAAGAAGAGTCAGTCTTCTTGTACTTAAGTCGGCGTATTTTCTTAATCTATTTAATACCGATGCAATTTCAGTGCTTCATCGACAATAAGAAGGTCCAAGGGATACAGTAAACCTGAAGTGAAGCATCAGAATCTATCACTAGTGTCAATGGAATGGATCAAAACATAGACAGTAAGAAGAGTCAATCTTCTTGTCCTTAAGTCGGCATTGTGCCTTTTATATTTAATCCCGATGCAATTTCTGTGTTTCATCGTCAATAAGATGGTCAGAGGGATACGGTAAACCTGAAGTGAAGCATCGGAATCTATAACTAGTGTCAATGAAATGGTTCAAAACATACAGAGTAAGAAGAGTCAGTCTTCTTGTACTTAAGGGGATACGGAATCGGATTTTGGGTTAAAAAATCGAATTTTTTTTTATTGGCGTATTATATTCTGCCATGTTTCCTCTTTGAAATGACGTATCATACATAGCTCTACTACAATTATAACTATTTTATTTTTATATATTTGTGAGATCGGGTATTGCGCTTTAGTTATACACGTCTCTCGTGGCTGACCACGAACTTTTTGGCAGTACCTTTAAAGTGACATGAATTCAAATATCCCGGTTTCCAGCGACTATTTATACACAAGTTGCCCGAAAATGTTTCTCTCTGGTTTCCTCAAGTTACTCTTTGACTTTGTGGCGGGACTGTTTTGTAAACAGTGTGATATGAGAAAGTAGTTGTTGTTGAGTTATTTCGTATTTAGTGCTTCATTTTTCGCAGTGAAAATGCCTAGAGCTAAAGCAAAAGTATTTAAAAAACGTGTGAACTGGCAAAAAAAAAGAAATAATGATTCATTAGCAAAGCAAAGCAGTTCATCATCATCACTGTTGGAAAATGTGAATCCACTTATTACTGATTTGCCGAACGAACTTACACCAAATGAAAACAGTGCTTCTCATAAAAAACTAAGAGATCTGGAAGAGAAATATAATTTACTTGATAGAGGGAATGAAGTTTTTGAACTCATTGATACGAATATATTGTGTGAAGCTCTTGAAAACAGTTTGTGCTGCAAAAAATGTCATGGAAACGTTTCTCTGAAAGTAGAATCCAATGTTGGCCTGGCTGCCCAGTGTAATTTAATATGCAGTGTTTGTAAATACAGCTGTAAGTTTCCAAGTTCGGTTTCAGTAACTGCAAATAATGGATACAAGAAAACTGAACTTTATAGTGTAAATATTAGGTTAGTTTATGGATTGCGAGCAATTGGTAAGGGCAAAGCAGCTGGTGATATGCTATGTGGTGTTCTAAATCTTCCAAGTGCACCTTCAAAGTTTGAAGCTTACAAATATGTACTAGGATCTGCAGTTGAAGATGTAGCACAGAAGTCAATGCAGGTTGCTGTGGAAGAAGCAGTGGAAGAAAATGACGGCAGTCGTGACCTCACAGTGGCGTTTGATGGCACGTGGCAGAAAAGGGGCCACACCTCCAACAATGGTGTTGTAACAGCAACTAGTGTTGATACTAGCAAGGTTATTGATGTTGCAATAATGTCTAAATACTGTAGGTGCACAGGCAGGCTGAAAAATGAACACAGTGATGACTGTATTGCTAATTATTATGGTAGTAGTGGTGGCATGGAGGTTGCTGGGGTGAAGAAAATTTTTCATCGCTCTTCACAGTGGTATAATGTTCGCTATGTCAAATATCTGGGAGATGGTGACTCTAAAGCATTCAAAGAAGTTTTGGAAAGCAAACCATATGGGAACAGTGTAAATATAAGCAAACTTGAATGTATAGGACATGTGCAGAAGAGAATGGGTGCCAGGCTGAGAAGGTTAAAATCAGTTATGAAAGGGAAAAAACTAGATGATGGGAAAACCTTGGATGGCAGAGGAAGATTGACTGATTCCATAATAGACCACATTCAGAACTGCTATGGCCTTGCAATCAGGCAAAATACAGGCAATCTTGAAGAAATGAGGAGAGCTATATGGGCTTTATATTTCCACACCGCATCCACGGATGAGCATCCACAACATGGTTTGTGCCCCAAAGGTGAAAACAGCTGGTGTAAATACAATAGGGGACTAACAACAGGAGAGAAATACATTCACCACCACAGTCTACCATCAGCCATCATGGCATAAATAAAGCCCATTTTCAGAGATCTGGCTGACAGAAGTCTTCTGATGAAATGTCTTCACGGAAAAACGCAGAACCCCAACGAGTGCTTGAATAGTGTGATATGGCATCGTCTCCCAAAAACAGTGTTTGTCGGAATTAATACACTACATTTTGGTGTGTATGATGCTGTGGCAACCTTCAATCTTGGAAATATAACTAAATGCCAGGTCCTTCAAAAGTTGGGTATGTGTGTTGGTTCCCGTACGGTACGTGCTATGTTCTTTTTAGATCAGCACAGACTAAGGCATGCTGATAATATAATCAAGACATTAGTGAAAAAAGCAAGACAGGTGCAGAGGGGTGCCAAAAGAAGACTTGAAGATGATTATGAAGACTGTGAAGGGGGTATTAGCTACGGATCAGGAATGTTTTAATCTTCTTTCTCCGTTTCCCGTAAGTTTACTTTTTACTTCATCTAGGAACATTATCTCAGGTACTGGTCAACCTAGAAGTCTGAAATTTTTATGACGTAGTGACATAGGTCCCTATTACATACTGAAACAACGATTTTTTAATTACTTGATTTACAAAAGACTTAGGGGTGATAGTCTAGTAAAAAGCGATGGAAAAAATTTACTTAAAAATAAATGTACAATATCTCTGTAAGAAAATACTTTGACAATAAACTGTTGTTTCAGTATTGTTGTAACATATGAATGCACATACAGTAAAATGTTTACCTCTCTGTCTCCAGTAGTTTGTGAGAAAATGTTCCCTATAGTAGGCATATATTAACATTGCGGGGATAGGTGATTCCGTATCCCCTTAAGTCGGCGTTGTGCTTTTTGTATTTGATTCCGGTACAATTTCTGTGTTTCATCGTCAATAAGAAGGCCAGAGGGATACAGTAAACCTAATGTGAAGCATCGGAATCTATAACTTGTGTCACAGGATTGGTTAAAAACATAGTCAGTAAGAAGAGGATGTCTTCTTGTCCTTAAGTCGGCATTGTGCCTCTTGTATTTAATTACGATGCTATTTCTGTGTTTCATCGTCAATAAGAATGTCCAAGGGATACAGTAAACCAGGAGTGAAGCATCGGAATCAATAACTAGTGTCTCAGGAATGGTTCAAACATAGACAGTAAGAAGATACAGTCTTCTTGTACTTAAGTCGGCATTGTGCCTTTTGTATTTAATTCCGATGCAATTTCTGTGTTTCATCGTCAATAAGAAGGTCCAAGGGATACAGTAAACCTGAAGTGAGGCATCGGAATCTAAAACTAGTGTCACAGAAATGGTTCAAACATAGTCAGTAAGAAGAGAAAGTCTTCTTGTTCTTAAGTCGGCATTGTGCGTTTTCTATTTTATTCCGATGCAATTTCAGTGTTTCATCGTCAATAAGAAGGTCCAAGGGATACAGTAAACCTGGAGTGAAGTATCGGAATCTATAAATAGTGTCAATGGAATGGTTCAAAGCATAGACAGTAAGAAGAGTCAGTCTTCTTGTAATTAGGTCGGCTTTGTGCCTTTTGTATTTAATTCCGGTGCAATTTCTGTGTTTCATCGTCAATACGAAGCTCAGAGGGATACAATAAACCTGAAGTGAAGCATCGGAATCTATAACTAGTGTCACAGGAATGGTTCAAAACATAGTCAGTAAGAAGAGTCAGTCTTCTTGCCCTTAAGTCGGCATTGTGCCTTTTGTATTTAATTCCGATGCAATTTCTGTGTTTAATCGTCAATAAGATGATCAGAGCGATACAGTAACCCTGAAGTGAAGCATCGGGATCTACAACTAGTGTCACAGAAATGGTTCAAAGCATAGTCAGTAAGAAGAGTCAGTCTTCTTGTACTTATGTCGGCATTGTGCCTTTTGTATTTAATTCCGATGCAATCTCTGTGTTTCATCGTCAATAAGAATGTCAGAGGGATACTGTAAACCAGACGTGAAGCATCACAATCTATAACTAGTGTCACAGGTATGGTTCAAAGCATTGACATTAGGAAGAGTCAGTCTTCTTGTACTTGAGTCGGCATTTTGCTTTTTGTATTAAATTCCGATGCAATTTCTGTGTTTCATCGTCAATAAGAAGGTCCAAGGGATACAGTACACCTGAAGGCAAGCATCGGAATCCATAACTAGTGTCACAGGAATGGTTCAAATCATAGACAGAAAGAAGAGTCTATCTTCTTGTACTTAAGTCGGTATTGTGCCATTTGTATTTAATTCCAATGCAATTTCTGTGTTTCATCGTCAATAAGGTCAGAGGGATACAGTAAACCTGTAGTGAAGCATCGGATTCTATAACTAGTTTCACAGGAATGGTTCAAAACATAGACAGTAGGAAGAGTCAGTCTTCTTGTACATATGTCGGCATTTTGCTTTTTGTATTTAATTCCGATGCAAATTCTGTGTTTCATCGTAAAGAAGATGGTCCAAGGGATACAGTAAACCTGGAGTGAAGCATCGGAATCTATAACTAGTGTCAATGGAATGGTGCAAAACATAGACAGTAAGAAGAGTCACTCTTCTTGTACTTAAGTCGGCATTGTGCCTTTTGTATCTAATTCCGGTGCAATTTCTGTGATTCATCGTCAATAAGAAGGCCAGGGGGATACAGTAAACCTGAAGTGAAGCATCGGAATCTAGAACTAGTGTCACAGGAATGGTTCAAAAACATAGTCAGTAAGAAGAGTCAGTCTTCTTGTCCTTAAGTCGGCATTGTGCCTATTGTATTTAATTCCGATGCCATTTCTGTGTTTCATCGTCAATAAGAAGGTCCAAGGGATACAGGTAACCTGTAGTGAAGCATCGGAATCCATAACTAGTGTCACAGTAATGGTTCAAAACAGAGACAGTAAAAAGAGTCAGTCTTCATATACTTAAGTCGCCATTGTGCCTTTTGTAATTAATTCCGATGCAAATTATGTCTTTCATAGTCAATAAGAAGGTTCAAGGGATACAGTAAACCTGAACAGAAGCATCGGAATCTATAACTAGTGTCACAGGAATAGTTCAAAACATAGTCAGTAAGAAGTGTCAGTCTTCATGTACTTAAGTCGGCATTGTGCCTTGTGTATTTAATTCCGATGCAATTTCTGTGTTTCATCGTCAATAAGAAGGTCCAAGGGATACAGTAAATCTGAAGTGAAGCATCAGAATCTATAACTAGTGTCACAGGAATGGTTCAAAAATAGTCATTGAGGAGAGTCAGCCTTCATATCCTTAAGTCGGCCTTCTACCTTTTGTATTTAATTCCGATGCAATTTGTGTGTTTCATCGTGAATAAGAAGGTCCAAGGGATACAGTAAACCTCGAGTGAAGCATCGGAATCTATAACTAGTGTCACAGGATTGGTTGAAAACATAGACAGTAGGAAGAGTCAGTCTTCTTGTACTTAAGACGGCATTGTGCCATTTGTATTTAATTCCGATGCAATTTCTGTGTTTCATCGTCAATAAGAAGGTCCAAGGGATACAGTAAACCTGAAGTGAAGCATCGGAATCCATAACTAGTCTCAATGGAATGGTTCAAAACATAGACAGTAGGAAGAGTCAGTCCTCTTGTACTTAAGTCGGCATTGTGCCTTTTGTATTTAATTCCGGTGCAATTTCTGTGTTTCATCGTCAATAGGAAGGTCAGAGTGATTCAGAAAACCTGATGTGAAGCATCGGAATCTATAACTAGTGTCACTGGAATGGTTCAAATCATAGCCAGTAAGAAGAGTCCGTCTTCCTATCCTTAAGTCGGCCTTGTGCCTTTTGTATTTAATTCCGATGCAATTTCTGTGTTTCACCGTCAATAAGAAGGTCCAAGGTATACAGTAAGCCTGAAGTGAAGCATCGGAATCAATATCTAGTGTCACAGGAATGGTTCAAAACATAGACAGTAAGAAGAGTCAGTCTTCTTGTACCTAAGTCGACATTGTGCCGCTTGTATTTAATTCCGATGCGATGTCTGTGTTTCATCGTCAATAAGAAGGTCAGAGGGATACAGTAACCCTGAAGTGAAGCATCGGAATCTATAACTAATGTCACAGAAATAGTTCAAAACATAGTCAGTAAGAAGAGTCACTCTTCTTGTACTTAAGTCGGCATTGTGCCTTTTGTATTTAATTCCGATGCCATTTCTGTGTTTCATCGTCAATAAGAAAGTCGAATGGATACAGTAAACCTGACGTCAAGCCTCGGAATCTATCACTAGTGTCATAGGAATGGTTCAAATCATAGACAGTAAGGAGAGTCACGCTTCTTGTACTTAAGTCTTCATTGTGCATTTTCTACTTCATTCCGATGCAATTTCTGTGTTTGATCGTCAATACGAAGGTCCAAGGGATACAGTAAACCTGAAGTGAAGCATCGGAATCTATAACTAGTGTCACAGGAATGGTTCAAAACATAGTCAGTAGGAAGAGTCAGTCTTCTTGTCCTTAAGTCGGCATTGTGCATTTTGTATTTAATTCCTATCCAATTTCTGTGTTTCATCGTCAATAAGAAGGTCCAAGGGATACAGTAAACCTGGAGTGAAGCATCGTAATCTATAACTAGTGTCACAGGAATGGTTCAAAACATAGACAGTACTTAAGTCGGCATTGTGCCTTTTGTATTTAATTCCGATGCAATTTCTGTGTTTCATCGTCAATAAGAAAGTCCAAGGGATAAAGGAACCTGAAGTGAAGCATCGGAATCTATAACTAGTGTCACAGGAATGGTTCAAAACGTAGTCAGTAAGAAGAGTCAGTCTTCTTGTCCTTAAGTCGGCATTGTGCCTTTGTATATAATTCCGATGCAATTTCTGTGTTTCATCGTCAATAAGAAGGTCCAAGGGACACAGTAAACCTGGAGTGAAGCATCAGAATCAATAACTAGTGTCACAGGAATGGTTCAAAACATAGTCAGTAAGAAGAGAAAGTCTTCTTGTCCATAAGTCGGCATTGTGCCTTTTGTATTTAATTCCGATGCTATTTCTGTGTTTCATCGTCAATAACAAGGTCCAAGGGATACAGTAAACCTGAAGTGAAGCATCGGAATCTATAACTAGTGTCACAGGAATGGTTCAAAACATAGACAGTAAGAAGAGACAGTCTTCTAGGCCGTAAGTCGACATTGTCCCGCTTGTATTTAATTCCGATGCAATTTCTGTGTTTCATCGTCAATAAGAAGATCAGAGGGATACAGTAACCCTGAAGTGAAGCATCGGAATCTATAACTAGTGTCACAGGAATGGTTCAAACATAGTCAGTAACAAGAGTCACTCTTCCTGTCCTTAAGTCGGCATTGTGCCTTTTTTATTTAATTCCGATGCTATTTCTGTGTTTCATCGTCAATAAGAAGGTCCAAGGGATACAGTAAACCTGGAGTGAAGCATCGAAATCAATAACTAGTGTCACAGGAATGGTTCAAAACATAGACAGTAAGAAGATACAGTCTTCTTGTACTTAAGTCGGGATCGTGCCTTTTGTATTTAATTCCGATGCAATTTCTGTGTTTCATCGTCAATAAGAAGGTCAGAGGGATACAGTAAACGTCAAGTGAAGCATCGGAATCTATAACTAGTGTCACAGGAATGGTTCAAAGCATAGTCAGAAAGAAGGGTCAGACTTCTTGTCCTTAAGTCGGCATTGTGCCTTTTGTATTTCATTCCGATGCAATATCTGTGTTTCATCGTCAATAAGAAGGTCCAAGGGATACAGTAAACCTGGAGTTAAGCATCGGAATCTATAACTATTGTCACAGAAATGGTTCAAATCATAGACAGTACTTAAGTCGGCATTGTGCCTTTTCTATTTAATTCCGATGCAATTTCTGTGTATCATCGTCAATAAGAAGGTCCAAGGGAAACAGTAAACCAGAAGTGAAGCATCGTAATCTATAACAAGTGTCACACGAATGGTTCAAAACATAGTCAGTAAGAAGAGTCGGTCTTCATGTACTTAAGTCGGCATTGTGCCTTTTGTATTTAATTCCGATGCCATTTCAGTGTTTAATCGTCAATAAGAAGGTCCAAAGGATACAGTAAACCTGAAGTGAAGCATCTTAATCTATAACTAGTGTTACAGGAGTGGTTGAAAACAGAGTTAGTAAGAGGAGTCAGTCTTCATGTACTTAATCGGCATTGTTCCTTTTGTATTTAATTCCGATGCAATTTCTGTGTTACATCGGCAATAAGAAGGTTCAAGGGATACAGTAAACCTGAAGTGAAGCATCGGAATCTGTAACTAGTGTCACAGGAATGGTTCATCATAGTCAGTAAGAAGAGTCAGTCTTAATGTACTTATTCGGCATTGTTCCTTTTGTATTTAATTCCGATGCAATTTCTGTGTTTCATCGTCAATAAGAAGGTCCAGGGGATACAGTAAACCTGAAGTGAAGCATCGTAATCTATAACAAGTGTCACACGAATGGTTCAAAACATAGTCAGTAAGAAGAGTCGGTCTTCATGTACTTAAGTCGGCATTGTGCCTTTTGTATTTAATTCCGATGCAATTTCTGTGTTTCATCGTCAATAAGAAGGTCCAAGGGATACAGTAAACCTGGAGTGAAGCATCGGACTCTATAACTAGTGTCAATGGAATGTTCAAAACATAGACAGTAGGAAGAGTCAGTCTTCTTGTACTTAAGTCGGCATTGTGCCTTTGTATTACATTCCGGTGCAATTTCTGTGTTTCATCGTCAATAAGAAGGTCAGAGGGATACAGTAAACCTCAAGTGAAGCATCGGAATCTATAACTAGTGTCACTGGAATGGTTCATAACATAGTCAGTAAGAAGAGTCAGTCTGCTTGTCCTTAAGTCGGCCATGTGCCTTTTGTATTTAATTCCGATGCAATTTCTGTGTTTCTTCGTCAATAAGAAGGTCCAAGGGATACAGTAAACCTGGAGTGGAGCATCGAAATCTATAACTAGTGTCACAGGAATGGTTCAAACATAGTCAGTAAGAAGAGTCAGTCTTAATGTCCTTAAGTCGGCACTGTGCCGTTTGTTTTTAATTCCGATGCAATTTCTGTGTTTCATCGTTAATAAGAAGGTCCAAGGGATACAGTAAACCTGAAGTGAAGCATCGCAATCTATTACTAGTGTCACAGGAATGGTTCAAATCATAGTCAGTAAGATGAGCCAGTCTTCGTGTCCCTAAGTCGGCCATGTGCCTTTTGTATTTCATGCCAATGCAATTTCTGTGTTTCATCGTCAATAAGAAGGTTCAAGGGATACAGTAAACCTGAAGTGAAGCATCGGAATCTAAAACTAGTGTCACAGGAATGGTTCAAAACATTGTCAGTAAGAAGAGTCAGTCTCTTTGTACTTAAGTAGGCATTGTGCCTTTTGTATTTAATTCCGAGGTAATATCTGTGTTTCATCGTCAATATGAGGTTCCAAATAATACAGTAAACCTGAAGTGAAGCATCGGAATCTATAACTAGTGTCACAGCTATGGTTGAAAGCATAGACAGTAAGAAGAGTCAGTCTTCTTGTACTTGAGTCGGCATTGTGCTTTTTGTGTTAAATTTCGATGCAATTTCTGCGTTTCATCGTCAATAACAAGGTCCAAGGAATACAGTAAACCTGAAGTCAAGCATCGGAATCTATAGCTAGTGTCACAGGAATGGTTCAAAACATAGTTAGTAAGAAGGGTCACTCTTCTTGTACTTAAGTCGGCATTGTGCCTTTTGTATTAATTCCGATGCCATTTCTGTGTTTCATCGTCAATAAGAAAGTCTGAGGGATACAGTAAACCTGAAGTGAAGCCTCGGAATCTATAACTAGTGTCACAGGAATAGTTCAAATCATAGACAGTAATAAGAGTCAGTCTTCTTGTACTTATGTCGGCATTGTGTATTATCTATTTCATTCCGATGCAATTTCTGTGTTTCATCGTCAATAAGAAGGACAGAGGGATACAGTAAACCTGAAGTGAAGCATCGGAATCTCTAACTAGTGTCACAGAAATGGTTCAAAACATAATCAGTAAGAAGAGTCAGTCTTCTGGACCTTTAGTCGGCATTGTGCATTTTGTATTTAATTCCAATGCAATATCTGTGTTTCATCGTCAATAAGAAGGTCCAAGGGATACAGTAAACCTGGAGTGAAGCATGGGAATTTATATCTAGTGTCACAGGAATGGTTCAAAACATAGTCAGTAAGATGAGTCAGTCTTCTTGACCTTAAGTCGACCATGTGCCTTTTGTATTTAATTCCGATGCAATTTCTGTGTTTAATCGCCAATAAGAAGGTCCAAGGGATACAGTAAACCTGGAGTGAAGCATGGGATTCTATAACTAGTGTCACAGCAATGGTTCAAAACAAAGACAGTAAGAAGAATCAGTATTCTTGAGCTTAAGTCGGCATTGTGATTTTTCTATTTAATTCCGATGCAATTTCTGTGTTTCATCGTCAATTCGAAGGTCAGAGGGATACAGTTAACCTGAAGTGAAACATAGGAATCTATAACTAGTGTCACAGGAATGGTTCAAAACATAGTCAGTAGGAAGAGTCAGTCTTCTTGTCCTTAAGTCGGCATTGTGCATTTTGTATTTAATTCCTATCCAATTTCTGTGTTTCATCGTCAATAAGAAGGTCCAAGGGATACAGTAAACCTGGAGTGAAGCATCGTAATCTATAACTAGTGTCACAGGAATGGTTCAAAACATAGACAGTACTTAAGTCGGCATTGTGCCTTTTGTATTTAATTCCGATGCAATTTCTGTGTTTCATCGTCAATAAGAAAGTCCAAGGGATAAAGGAACCTGAAGTGAAGCATCGGAATCTATAACTAGTGTCACAGGAATGGTTCAAAACGTAGTCAGTAAGAAGACTCAGTCTTCTTGTCCTTAAGTCGGCATTGTGCCTTTGTATTTAATTCCGATGCAATTTCTGTGTTTCATTGTCAATAAGAAGGTCCAAGGGACACAGTAAACCTGGAGTGAAGCATCAGAATCAATAACTAGTGTCACAGGAATGGTTCAAAACATAGTCAGTAAGAAGAGAAAGTCTTCTTGTCCATAAGTCGGCATTGTGCCTTTTGTATTTAATTCCGATGCTATTTCTGTGTTTCATCGTCAATAACAAGGTCCAAGGGATACAGTAAACCTGAAGTGAAGCATTGGAATCTATAACTAGTGTCACAGGAATGGTTCAAAACATAGACAGTAAGAAGAGACAGTCTTCTTGGCCGTAAGTCGACATTGTCCCGCTTGTATTTAATTCCGATGCAATTTCTGTGTTTCATCGTCAATAAGAAGATCAGAGGGATACAGTAACCCTGAAGTGAAGCATCGGAATCTATAACTAGTGTCACAGGAATGGTTCAAACATAGTCAGTAACAAGAGTCACTCTTCCTGTCCTTAAGTCGGCATTGTGCCTTTTTTATTTAATTCCGATGCTATTTCTGTGTTTCATCGTCAATAAGAAGGTCCAAGGGATACAGTAAACCTGGAGTGAAGCATCGAAATCAATAACTAGTGTCACAGGAATGGTTCAAAACATAGACAGTAAGAAGATACAGTCTTCTTGTACTTAAGTCGGCATCGTGCCTTTTGTATTTAATTCCGATGCAATTTCTGTGTTTCAACGTCAATAAGAAGGTCAGAGGGATACAGTAAACGTCAAGTGAAGCATCGGAATCTATAACTAGTGTCACAGGAATGGTTCAAAACATAGTCAGAAAGAAGGGTCAGACTTCTTGTCCTTAAGTCGGCATTGTGCCTTTTGTATTTAATTCCGATGCAATTTCTGTGTTTCATCGTCAATAAGAAGGTCCAAGGGATACAGTAAACCTGAAGTGAAGCATCGGAATCTATAACTAGTGTCACAGGAATGGTTCAAAACATAGTCAGTAGGAAGAGTCAGTCTTCTTGTCCTTAAGTCGGCATTGTGCATTTTGTATTTAATTCCTATCCAATTTCTGTGTTTCATCGTCAATAAGAAGGTCCAAGGGATACAGTAAACCTGGAGTGAAGCATCGTAATCTATAACTAGTGTCACAGGAATGGTTCAAAACATAGACAGTACTTAAGTCGGCATTGTGCCTTTTGTATTTAATTCCGATGCAATTTCTGTGTTTCATCGTCAATAAGAAAGTCCAAGGGATAAAGGAACCTGAAGTGAAGCATCGGAATCTATAACTAGTGTCACAGGAATGGTTCAAAACGTAGTCAGTAAGAAGAGTCAGTCTTCTTGTCCTTAAGTCGGCATTGTGCCTTTGTATATAATTCCGATGCAATTTCTGTGTTTCATCGTCAATAAGAAGGTCCAAGGGACACAGTAAACCTGGAGTGAAGCATCAGAATCAATAACTAGTGTCACAGGAATGGTTCAAAACATAGTCAGTAAGAAGAGAAAGTCTTCTTGTCCATAAGTCGGCATTGTGCCTTTTGTATTTAATTCCGATGCTATTTCTGTGTTTCATCGTCAATAACAAGGTCCAAGGGATACAGTAAACCTGAAGTGAAGCATCGGAATCTATAACTAGTGTCACAGGAATGGTTCAAAACATAGACAGTAAGAAGAGACAGTCTTCTAGGCCGTAAGTCGACATTGTCCCGCTTGTATTTAATTCCGATGCAATTTCTGTGTTTCATCGTCAATAAGAAGATCAGAGGGATACAGTAACCCTGAAGTGAAGCATCGGAATCTATAACTAGTGTCACAGGAATGGTTCAAACATAGTCAGTAACAAGAGTCACTCTTCCTGTCCTTAAGTCGGCATTGTGCCTTTTTTATTTAATTCCGATGCTATTTCTGTGTTTCATCGTCAATAAGAAGGTCCAAGGGATACAGTAAACCTGGAGTGAAGCATCGAAATCAATAACTAGTGTCACAGGAATGGTTCAAAACATAGACAGTAAGAAGATACAGTCTTCTTGTACTTAAGTCGGCATCGTGCCTTTTGTATTTAATTCCGATGCAATTTCTGTGTTTCATCGTCAATAAGAAGGTCAGAGGGATACAGTAAACGTCAAGTGAAGCATCGGAATCTATAACTAGTGTCACAGGAATGGTTCAAAGCATAGTCAGAAAGAAGGGTCAGACTTCTTGTCCTTAAGTCGGCATTGTGCCTTTTGTATTTCATTCCGATGCAATATCTGTGTTTCATCGTCAATAAGAAGGTCCAAGGGATACAGTAAACCTGGAGTTAAGCATCGGAATCTATAACTATTGTCACAGAAATGGTTCAAATCATAGACAGTACTTAAGTCGGCATTGTGCCTTTTCTATTTAATTCCGATGCAATTTCTGTGTATCATCGTCAATAAGAAGGTCCAAGGGAAACAGTAAACCAGAAGTGAAGCATCGTAATCTATAACAAGTGTCACACGAATGGTTCAAAACATAGTCAGTAAGAAGAGTCGGTCTTCATGTACTTAAGTCGGCATTGTGCCTTTTGTATTTAATTCCGATGCCATTTCAGTGTTTAATCGTCAATAAGAAGGTCCAAAGGATACAGTAAACCTGAAGTGAAGCATCTTAATCTATAACTAGTGTTACAGGAATGGTTGAAAACAGAGTTAGTAAGAGGAGTCAGTCTTCATGTACTTAATCGGCATTGTTCCTTTTGTATTTAATTCCGATGCAATTTCTGTGTTACATCGGCAATAAGAAGGTTCAAGGGATACAGTAAACCTGAAGTGAAGCATCGGAATCTGTAACTAGTGTCACAGGAATGGTTCATCATAGTCAGTAAGAAGAGTCAGTCTTAATGTACTTATTCGGCATTGTTCCTTTTGTATTTAATTCCGATGCAATTTCTGTGTTTCATCGTCAATAAGAAGGTCCAAGGGATACAGTAAACCTGAAGTGAAGCATCGTAATCTATAACAAGTGTCACACGAATGGTTCAAAACATAGTCAGTAAGAAGAGTCGGTCTTCATGTACTTAAGTCGGCATTGTGCCTTTTGTATTTAATTCCATTGCAATTTCTGTGTTTCATCGTCAATAAGAAGGTCCAAGGGATACAGTAAACCTGGAGTGAAGCATCGGACTCTATAACTAGTGTCAATGGAATGTTCAAAACATAGACAGTAGGAAGAGTCAGTCTTCTTGTACTTAAGTCGGCATTGTGCCTTGGTATTACATTCCGGTGCAATTTCTGTGTTTCATCGTCAATAAGAAGGTCAGAGGGATACAGTAAACCTCAAGTGAAGCATCGGAATCTATAACTAGTGTCACTGCAATGGTTCATAACATAGTCAGTAAGAAGAGTCAGTCTGCTTGTCCTTAAGTCGGCCATGTGCCTTTTGTATTTAATTCCGATGCAATTTCTGTGTTTCTTCGTCAATAAGAAGGTCCAAGGGATACAGTAAACCTGGAGTGGAGCATCGAAATCTATAACTAGTGTCACAGGAATGGTTCAAACATAGTCAGTAAGAAGAGTCAGTCTTAATGTCCTTAAGTCGGCACTGTGCCGTTTGTTTTTAATTCCGATGCAATTTCTGTGTTTCATCGTTAATAAGAAGGTCCAAGGGATACAGTAAACCTGAAGTGAAGCATCGCAATCTATTACTAGTGTCACAGGAATGGTTCAAATCATAGTCAGTAAGATGAGCCAGTCTTCGTGTCCCTAAGTCGGCCATGTGCCTTTTGTATTTCATGCCAATGCAATTTATGTGTTTCATCGTCAATAAGAAGGTTCAAGGGATACAGTAAACCTGAAGTGAAGCATCGGAATCTAAAACTAGTGTCACAGGAATGGTTCAAAACATTGTCAGTAAGAAGAGTCAGTCTCTTTGTACTTAAGTAGGCATTGTGCCTTTTGTATTTAATTCCGAGGTAATATCTGTGTTTCATCGTCAATATGAGGTTCCAAATAATACAGTAAACCTGAAGTGAAGCATCGGAATCTATAACTAGTGTCACAGCTATGGTTGAAAGCATAGACAGTAAGAAGAGTCAGTCTTCTTGTACTTGAGTCGGCATTGTGCTTTTTGTGTTAAATTTCGATGCAATTTCTGCGTTTCATCGTCAATAACAAGGTCCAAGGAATACAGTAAACCTGAAGTCAAGCATCGGAATCTATAGCTAGTGTCACAGGAATGGTTCAAAACATAGTTAGTAAGAAGGGTCACTCTTCTTGTACTTAAGTCGGCATTGTGCCTTTTGTATTAATTCCGATGCCATTTCTGTGTTTCATCGTCAATAAGAAAGTCTGAGGGATACAGTAAACCTGAAGTGAAGCCTCGGAATCTATAACTAGTGTCACAGGAATAGTTCAAATCATAGACAGTAATAAGAGTCAGTCTTCTTGTACTTATGTCGGCATTGTGTATTATCTATTTCATTCCGATGCAATTTCTGTGTTTCATCGTCAATAAGAAGGACAGAGGGATACAGTAAACCTGAAGTGAAGCATCGGAATCTCTAACTAGTGTCACAGAAATGGTTCAAAACATAATCAGTAAGAAGAGTCAGTCTTCTGGACCTTTAGTCGGCATTGTGCATTTTGTATTTAATTCCAATGCAATATCTGTGTTTCATCGTCAATAAGAAGGTCCAAGGGATACAGTAAACCTGGAGTGAAGCATGGGAATTTATATCTAGTGTCACAGGAATGGTTCAAAACATAGTCAGTAAGATGAGTCAGTCTTCTTGACCTTAAGTCGACCATGTGCCTTTTGTATTTAATTCCGATGCAATTTCTGTGTTTAATCGCCAATAAGAAGGTCCAAGGGATACAGTAAACCTGGAGTGAAGCATGGGATTCTATAACTAGTGTCACAGCAATGGTTCAAAACATAGACAGTAAGAAGAATCAGTATTCTTGAGCTTAAGTCGGCATTGTGATTTTTCTATTTAATTCCGATGCAATTTCTGTGTTTCATCGTCAATTCGAAGGTCAGAGGGATACAGTTAACCTGAAGTGAAACATAGGAATCTATAACTAGTGTCACAGGAATGGTTCAAAACATAGTCAGTAGGAAGAGTCAGTCTTCTTGTCCTTAAGTCGGCATTGTGCATTTTGTATTTAATTCCTATCCAATTTCTGTGTTTCATCGTCAATAAGAAGGTCCAAGGGATACAGTAAACCTGGAGTGAAGCATCGTAATCTATAACTAGTGTCACAGGAATGGTTCAAAACATAGACAGTACTTAAGTCGGCATTGTGCCTTTTGTATTTAATTCCGATGCAATTTCTGTGTTTCATCGTCAATAAGAAAGTCCAAGGGATAAAGGAACCTGAAGTGAAGCATCGGAATCTATAACTAGTGTCACAGGAATGGTTCAAAACGTAGTCAGTAAGAAGAGTCAGTCTTCTTGTCCTTAAGTCGGCATTGTGCCTTTGTATTTAATTCCGATGCAATTTCTGTGTTTCATTGTCAATAAGAAGGTCCAAGGGACACAGTAAACCTGGAGTGAAGCATCAGAATCAATAACTAGTGTCACAGGAATGGTTCAAAACATAGTCAGTAAGAAGAGAAAGTCTTCTTGTCCATAAGTCGGCATTGTGCCTTTTGTATTTAATTCCGATGCTATTTCTGTGTTTCATCGTCAATAACAAGGTCCAAGGGATACAGTAAACCTGAAGTGAAGCATTGGAATCTATAACTAGTGTCACAGGAATGGTTCAAAACATAGACAGTAAGAAGAGACAGTCTTCTTGGCCGTAAGTCGACATTGTCCCGCTTGTATTTAATTCCGATGCAATTTCTGTGTTTCATCGTCAATAAGAAGATCAGAGGGATACAGTAACCCTGAAGTGAAGCATCGGAATCTATAACTAGTGTCACAGGAATGGTTCAAACATAGTCAGTAACAAGAGTCACTCTTCCTGTCCTTAAGTCGGCATTGTGCCTTTTTTATTTAATTCCGATGCTATTTCTGTGTTTCATCGTCAATAAGAAGGTCCAAGGGATACAGTAAACCTGGAGTGTAGCATATGAATCTGTAACTAGTGTCACAGGAATGGTTCAAAACATAGTCAGTAAGATCAGTCAGTCTTCATGTAGTTAAGTCGGCATTGTGCCTTTTGTATTTAATTCCGATGCAATTTCTGTGTTTCATCGTCAATAAGAAGGTCCAAGGGATACAGTAAACCTGACGTGAAGCATCGGAATCTATAACTAGTGTCACAGGATTTGTTCAAAACATAGTCAGTAAGAAGAGTGAGTCTTCTTGTTCTTAAGTCGACATTGTGCCTTTTCTATTTAATTCCGATGCAATTTCTGTGTTTCACGTCATTAAGAAGGTCCAAGGGATACAGTAAACCTGGAGTGAAGTATCGGAATCTATAAATAGTGTCAATGGAATGGTTCAAAGCATAGACAGTAAGAAGAGTCAGTCTTCTTGTAATTAAGTCGGCTTTGTGCCTTTTGTATTTATTTCCGGTGCAATTTCTGTGTTTCATCGTCAATAAGAAGGTCAGAGGGATACAATAAACCTGAAGTGAAGCATCGGAATCTATAACTAGTGTCACAGGAATGGTGCAAAACATAGTCAGTAAGAAGAGTCAGTCTTCTTGTCCTTAAGTGGGCCTTGTGCCTTTTGTATTTAATTCCGATGCAATATCTGTGTTTCATCGTCAATAAGAAGGTCCAAGGGATACAGTAAACCTGGAGTTAAGCATCGGAATCTATAACTATTGTCACAGAAATGGTTCAAATCATAGACAGTACTTAAGTCGGCATTGTGCCTTTTCTATTTAATTCCGATGCAATTTCTGTGTATCATCGTCAATAAGAAGGTCCAAGGGAAACAGTAAACCAGAAGTGAAGCATCGTAATCTATAACAAGTGTCACACGGATGGTTCAAAACATAGTCAGTAAGAAGAGTCGGTCTTCATGTACTTAAGTCGGCATTGTGCCTTTTGTATTTAATTCCGATGCAATTTCAGTGTTTAATCGTCAATAAGAAGGTCCAAAGGATACAGTAAACCTGAAGTGAAGCATCGAAATCTATAACTAGTGTTACAGGAATGGTTGAAAACAGAGACAGTAAGAGGAGTCAGTCTTCATGTACTTAATCGGCATTGTTCCTTTTGTATTTAATTCCGATGCAATTTCTGTGTTTCATCGTCAATAAGAAGGTCCAAGGGATACAGTAAACCTGAAGTGAAGCATTGTAATCTATAACAAGTGTCACACGAATGGTTCAAAACATAGTCAGTAAGAAGAGTCGGTCTTCATGTACTTAAGTCGGCATTGTGCCTTTTGTATTTAATTCCGATGCAATTTCTGTGTTTCATCGTCAATAAGAAGGTCCAAGGGATACAGTAAACCTGGAGTGAAGCATCGGACTCTATAACTAGTGTCAATGGAATGTTCAAAACATAGACAGTAGGAAGAGTCAGTCTTCTTGTACTTAAGTCGGCATTGTGCCTTTTGTATTACATTCCGGTGCAATTTCTGTGTTTCATCGTCAATAAGAAGGTCAGAGGGATACAGTAAACCTCAAGTGAAGCATCGGAATCTATAACTAGTGTCACTGGAATGGTTCATAACATAGTCAGTAAGAAGAGTCAGTCTGCTTGTCCTTAAGTCGGCCATGTGCCTTTTGTATTTAATTCCGATGCAATTTCAGTGTTTCTTCGTCAATAAGAAGGTCCAAGGGATACAGTAAACCTGGAGTGAAGCATCGAAATCTATAACTAGTGTCACAGGAATGGTTCAAACATAGTCAGTAAGAAGAGTCAGTCTTAATGTCCTTAAGTCGGCACTGTGCCGTTTGTTTTTAATTCCGATGCAATTTCTGTGTTTCATCGTTAATAAGAAGGTCCAAGGGATACAGTAAACCTGAAGTGAAGCATCGCAATCTATTACTAGTGTCACAGGAATGGTTCAAATCATAGTCAGTAAGATGAGCCAGTCTTCGTGTCCCTAAGTCGGCCATGTGCCTTTTGTATTTCATTCCAATGCAATTTCTGTGTTTCATCGTCAATAAGAAGGTTCAAGGGAGACAGTAAACCTGAAGTGAAGCATCGGAATCTAAAACTAGTGTCACAGGAATGGTTCAAAACATTGTCAGTAAGAAGAGTCAGTCTCTTTGTACTTAAGTAGGCATTGTGCCTTTTGTATTTAATTCCGAGGTAATATCTGTGTATCATCGTCAATATGAGGTTCCAAATAATACAGTAAACCTGAAGTGAAGCATCGGAATCTATAACTAGTGTCACAGCTATGGTTGAAAGCATAGACAGTAAGAAGAGTCAGTCTTCTTGTACTTGAGTCGGCATTGTGCTTTTTGTGTTAAATTTCGATGCAATTTCTGTGTTTCATCGTCAATAACAAGGTCCAAGGAATACAGTAAACCTGAAGTCAAGCATCGGGATCTATAGCTAGTGTCACAGGAATGGTACAAAACATAGTTAGTAAGAAGGGTCACTCAGCTTGTACTTAAGTCGGCATTGTGCCTTTTGTATTTAATTCCGATGCCATTTCTGTGTTTCATCGTCAATAAGAAAGTCTGAGGGATACAGTAAACCTGAAGTGAAGCCTCGGAATCTATAACTAGTGTCACAGGAATAGTTCAAATCATAGACAGCAATAAGAGTCAGTCTTCTTGTACTTATGTCGGCATTGTGTATTATCTATTTCATTCCGATGCAATTTCTGTGTTTCATCGTCAATAAGAAGGACAGAGGGATACAGTAAACCTGAAGTGAAGCATCGGAATCTCTAACTAGTGTCACAGAAATGGTTCAAAACATAATCAGTAAGAAGAGTCAGTCTTCTGGACCTTTAGTCGGCATTGTGCATTTTGTATTTAATTCCAATGCAATATCTGTGTTTCATCGTCAATAAGAAGGTCCAAGGGATACAGTAAACCTGGAGTGAAGCATGGGAATTTATATCTAGTGTCACAGGAATGGTTCAAAACATAGTCAGTAAGATGAGTCAGTCTTCTTGACCTTAAGTCGACCATGTGCCTTTTGTATTTAATTCCGATGCAATTTCTGTGTTTAATCGCCAATAAGAAGGTCCAAGGGATACAGTAAACCTGGAGTGAAGCATGGGATTCTAGAACTAGTGTCACAGCAATGGTTCAAAACATAGACAGTAAGAAGAATCAGTATTCTTGTGCTTAAGTCGGCATTGTGATTTTTCTATTTAATTCCGATGCAATTTCTGTGTTTCATCGTCAATACGAAGGTCAGAGGGATACAGTTAACCTGAAGTGAAGCATAGGAATCTATAACTAGTGTCACAGGAATGGTTCGAAACATAGTCTGTAAGAAGAGTCAGTCTTAATGTACTTAAGTCGGCATTGTGCCGTTTGTTTTTAATTCCCATGCAATTTCTGTGTTTCATCGTTAATAAGAAGGTCCAAGGGATACAGTAAACCTGGAGTGAAGCATCGGAAACTATAACTAGTGTCACAGGAATGGTTCAAATCATAGTCAGTAAGAAGAGTCAGTCTTCTTGTACTTAAGTCGGCTTTGTGCCTTTTGTATTTAATTCCGGTGCAATTTCTGTGTTTCATCGTCAACAAGAGGGTCAGAGGGATACAGTAAACCTGAAGTGAAGCATCGGAATCTATTACTAGTGTCACTGGAATGGTTCAAAACATAGTCAGTAAGAAGAGTCAGTCTTCTTGTACTTGAGTCGGCATTGTATTTTTTCTATTTTATTCCGATGCAATTTCAGTGTTTCATCGTCAATAAGAAGGTTCAAGGGATACAGTAAACCTGAAGCGAAGCATAGGAGTCTATAACTAGTGTCACAGGAATGGTTCAAAGCATAGTCTGTATGAAGAGTCAGTCTTAATGTACTTAAGTCGGCATTGTGCCGTCTGTTATTAATTCCGATGCAATTTCTGTGTTTCATCGTTAATAAGAAGGTCCAAGGGATACAGTAAACCTGAAATGAAGCATCGCAATCTATAACTAGTGTCACAGGAATGATTCAAATCATAGTCAGTAAGAAGAGTCAGTCTTCTTGTACTTAAGTCGGCATTGTGCCTTTTGTATTTAATTCCGGTGCAATTTCTGTGTTTCATCGTCAATAAGAGGGTCAGAGGGATACAGTAAACCTGAAGTGAAGCATCGGAATCTATTACTAGTGTCACTGGAATGGTTCAAAACATAGTCAGTAAGAAGAGTCAGTCTTCTTGTACTTGAGTCGGCATTGTATTTTTTCTATTTTATTCCGATGCAATTTCAGTGTTTCATCGTCGATAAGAAGGTCCAAGGGATACAGTAAACCTGGAGTGAAGCATCGGAAACTATAACTAGTGTCAATGGAATGTTCAAAACATAGACAGTAGGAAGAGTCAGTCATCTTGTACTTAAGTCGGCATTGTGCCTTTTGTATTTAATTCCGGTGCAATTTCTGTGTTTCATCGTCAATAAGAAGGTCAGAGGGATACAGTAAACCTGAAGTGAAGCATCGGAATCTATAACTAGTGTCACTGGAATGGTTCAAAACATAGTCAGTAAGAAAAGTCAGTCTTCTTGTCCTTAAGTCGGCCATGTGCCCTTTGTATTTAATACCGATGCAATTTCTGTGTTTTATCGTCAATAAGAAGGTCCAACGGATACAGTAAACCTGGAGTGAAACATCGGAATCTATAACTAGTGTCACAGGAATGGTTCAAAACATAGACAGTACTTAAGTCGGCATTGTGCCTTTCGCATTTAATCCCGATGCAATTTCTGTGTTTCATCGTCAATAAGAAGGTCCAGTAGCTACTGGAAACCTGAACTAAAGTATCGGAATCTATAACTAGTGTCACAGGAATGGTTCAAAACATAGTCAGTAAGAAGAGTCAGTCGTCTTGCCCTTAAGTCGGCTTTGTGCCTTTGTATTTAATTCCGATGCAATTTCTGTGTTTCATCGTCAATAAGAAGGTCCGAGGGATACAGTAAACCTGGAGTGAAGCATCGGAATCTGTAACTAGTGTCACAGGAATGGTTCAAAACATAGTCAGTAAGAAGAGTCAGTCTTCTTGTCCTTAAGTCGGCATTGTGCCTTTTGTATTTAATTGCGATGCAATTTCAGTGTTTCATCGTCAATAAGAAGATCCAAGGGATACAGTAAACCTGGAGTGAAGCATCGGAATCTATAACTAGTGTCAATGGAATGATTCAAAGGATAGACAGTAAGAAGAGTCAGTCTTCTTGTACCTAAGTCGACATTGTGCCGCTTGTATTTAATTCCGATGCTATTTCTGTGTTTCATCGTCAATAAGAAGATCCAAGGGATACAGTAAACCTGCAGTGAAGCATCGGAATCTATAACTAGTGTCACAGGATTGGTTCAAAACAAAGACAGTAAGAGGAGTCAGTCTTCATGTACTTAAGTCGGCATTGTGCCTTTTGTATTCAATTCCGATGCAATTTCTGTGTTTCACCGTCAATAAGAAGGTCCACGGGATACAGTAAACCTGAAGTGAAGCATCGGAATCTATAACTAGTGTCACAGGAATGGTTCAAAACATAGTCAGCAAGCAGAGTCAGACTTCTTAACCTTAAGTCGGCCTTCTGCCTTTTGTATTTAATTCCGATGCAATTTCTGTGTTTCATCGTCAATAAGAAGGTCCAAGGGGTACTGTAAACCTGGAGTGAAGCATCGGAATCTATAACTAGTGTCACAGGATTGGTTCAAAACATAGACAGTAGGAAGAGTCAGTCTTCTTGTACTTAAGTCGGCATTGTGCCATTTGTATTTAATTCCGATGCAATTTCTGTGTTTCAACGTCAATAAGAAGGTCCAAAGGATACAGTAAACCTGAAGAGAAGCATCGGAATCTATAACTAGTGTCACAGGAATGGTTCAAAACATAGACAGTAAGAAGATACAGTCTTCTTGTACTTAAGTTGGCATTGTGCCTTTTGCATTTAATTCCGATGCAATTTCTGTGTTTCATCGTCAATAAGAAGGTCCAAGGGATACAGTAAAGCTGAAGTGAAGCATCGGAATCTATAACTAGTTTCACTGAAATGGTTCAAAACACAGTCAGTAAGAAGAATCACTCTTCTTGTACTTAAGTCGGCATTGTGCCTTTTGTATTTAATTCCGATGCCATTTCTGTGTATCATCGTCAATAAGAAAGTCAGAGGGATACAGTAAACCTGAAGTCAAGCCTCGGAATCTATAACTAGTGTCACAGGAACGGTTCAAATCATGGACAGTAAGAAGAGTCAGTCTTCTTGTACTTATGTCGGCATTGTGCATTTTCTATTTAATTCCGATGCAATTTCTGTGTTTCATCGTCAATAAGTAGGTCAGAGGGATACATTAAACCTGAAGTGAAGCATCGGAAAATATAACTAGTGTCACTGAAATGGTTCAAAACATAATCAGTAAGAAGAATCAGTCTACTTGTCCTTGAGTCGGCATTGTGCTTTTTGTATTTAATTCCTATGCAATTTCTGTGTTTCATCGTCAATAAGAAGGTCCAAGGGATTCGGTAAACCTGGAGTGAAGCATGGGAATCTACAACTAGTGTCACAGGAATGGTTCAAAACATAGACAGTAAGAAGAGTCAGTCTTCATGTACCTAAGTTGGCATTGTGCCTTTTGTATTTAAATCCCATGCAATTTCTGTGTTTCATCGTCAATAAGAAGGTTCAAGGAATACAGTAAACCTGAAGTGAAGCATAGGCATCTATAACTAGTGTCACAGGAATGGTTCAGAACATAGTCAGTAAGAAGAGTCAGTCTTAATGTACTTAAGTCGGCATTGAGCCGTTTGTTTTTATTTCCGATGCAATTTCTGTGTTTCATCGTTAATAAGAATGTCTGAGGGATACAGTAAACCTGAAGTGACGCATCGGAATCTATAACTAGTGTCACAGGAATGGTTCAAATCATAGTCAGTAAGATGAGCCAGTCTCCTTGTACTTAAGTCGGCATTGTGTTTTTCTATTTAATTCCGATGCTATTTCAGTGTTTCATCGTCAATAAGAAGGTCCAAGGGATACAGTAAACCTGGAGTGAAGCATCGGAATCTATAACTAGTGTCAATGGAATGTTCAAATCATAGACAGTAGGAAGAGTCAGTCTTCTTGTACTTAAGTCGGCATTGTGCCTAATGTATTTAATTCCGGTGCAATTTCTGTGTTTCATCGTCAATAAGAAGGTCAGAGGGATACAGTAAACCTGAAGTGAAGCATCGGAATCTATAACTAGTGTCACCGGAATGGTTCATAACATTGTAAGAAGAGTCAGTCTTCTTGTCCTTAAGTTGGCATTGTGCCTTTTGCATATAATTCCAAGGCAATTTCTGTGTTTCATCGTCAATATGAAAGTCCAAGGGATGCAGTAAACCTCGAGTGAAGCATCGGAATCTATAACTAGTGTCACAGGAATGGTTCAAATCATAGTCAGTAAGAAGAGTCTGTCTCCATGTACTTAAGTCGGCATTATGATTTTTGTATTTAATTCCGATGCACTTTCTGTGTTTCATCATCAACAAGATGGTCCAAGGGATTCAGTAAACCTGGAGTGAAGCATCTGAATCTATAACTAGTGTCAATGGAAGGGTTCAAAGCATAGACAGTAAGGAGAGTCAGTCATCTTGTACTTAAGTCGGCATTGTGCGTTTTGTATTTAATTCCGGTGCAATTTCTGTGTTTCATCGTCAATAAGAAGGTCAGAGGGATACAGTAAACCTCAAGTGAAACATCGGAATCTATAACTAGTGTCACAGGAATGGTTCAAAACACAGTCAGTAAGAAGCGTCAGTCTTCTTGTTCGTAAGTCGGCATTGTACATTTTGTATTTAATTCCGGTGCAATTTCTGTGTTTCATCGTCAATAAGAAGGTCAGATGGATACAGTTAACCTGAAGTGAAGCATCGGAATCTATAACTAGTGTCACAGGAATGGTTCAAAACATAGTCAGTAAGAAGAGCCAGTCTTCTTGTTCTTAAGTCGACATTGTGCCTTTTGTATTTCATTCCGATGCAATTTCTGTGTTTCATCGTCAATAAGAAGATCAGAGGGAATCAGTAACCCTGAAGTGAAGCATCGGAATCTATAACTAGTGTCACTGGAATGGTTCAAAACATAGTCAGTAAGAAGAGTCAGTCTTCTTGTCCTTAAGTCGGCCATGTGCTTTTTGCATTTAATTCCGATGCAAATTCTGTGTTTCATCGTCAATAAGAAGGTTAGAGGGATACAGTAAACCTGGAGTGAAGCATCGGAATCTATAACTAGTGTCACAGGAGTGGTTCAGAACATAGACAGTACTTAAGTCGGCATTGTGCCTTTCGTATTTAATCCCGATGCAATTTCTGTGTTTCATCGTCAATAAGAAGGTCCAAGAGTTACAGGAAACCTGAAGTGAAGCTTCGGAATCTATAACTAGTGTCACAGGAATGGTTCAAAACATAGTCAGTAAGAAGAGTCGGTCTTCTTGTACTTAAGTCGGCATTGTGCCTTTTGTATTAAAATCCGATGCAAGTTCTGTGTTTCATCGTCAATAAGAAGGGCCAAAGGGATACAGTAAACATGAAGTCAAGCATCGGAATCTATAACTAGTGTCACAGGAATGGTTCAAAACATAGACAGTACTTATGTCGGCATTGTGCCTTTTGTATTTAATTTCAATGCAATTTCTGTGTTTCATCGTCAATAAGAAGGTCCAAGGGATACAGGAAACCTGAAGTGAAGCATCGGAATCTATAACTAGTGTCACAGGAATGGTTCAAAACATAGTCAGTAAGAAGAGTCGGTCTTCATGTACTTAAGTCGGCATTGTGCCTTTTGTAATTAATTCCGATGCAATTTCTGTGTTTCATCGTCAACAAGAAGGGCCAAGGGATTCAGCAAACCTGGTGTGAAGCATCGGAATCTATAACTAGTGTCACAGAAATGGTTCAAAACATTGTCAGTAAGAAGAGTCAGTCTTCTTGTACTTGAGTCGGCATTGTGCCTTTTGTATTAAAATCCGATGCAATTTCTGTGTTTCATCGTCAATGAGAAGGTCCAAGGGATACAGTAAACATGAAGTCAAGCATCGGAATCTATAACTAGTGTCACAGGAATGGTTCAAACATAGACAGTAAGAAGAGTCAGTCTTCTTGTACTTAAGTCGGCATTGTGCCTTTTCTATTTAATTCCGGTGCAATTTCTGTGTTTCTTCGTCAATACGAAGGTCAGAGGGATCCAGTAAACCTGAAGTGAAGCATCGGAATCTAAAACTAGTGTTTAAGGAATGGTTCAAATCATAGTCAGTAAGAAGAGTCAGTCTTTTTGTACTTAAGTCGCCATTGTGCCTTTTGTATTTAATTCCGAGGTAATTTCTGTGTTTCATCGTCAATATGAGGTTCCAAATGATACAGTAAACCTGAAGTGAAGCATCTGAATCGCTAACTAGTGTCACAGGAATAGTTCAAAACATAGACAGTAAGAAGAGTCTGTTTTCTTGTACTTAAGTCGGCATTGTGCCTTTTGTATTTAATTCTGATGCAATTTCTGTGTTTCATCGTCAATAAGATGATCAGAGAGGTACAGTATCCCTGAAGGGAAGCATCGGAATCTATAACTAGTGTCACAGAATGGTTCAAAACATAATCAGTAAGAAGTGTCAGTCTTCTTGTACTTAAGTCGGCATTGTGCCTTTTGTATTTAATTCCGATGCAATTTCTGTGTTTCATCGTCAATAAGAAGGTCAGAGGGATTCAGTAAACCTGAAGTGAAGCATCGGAATCTATAACTAGTGTCACAGGAATGGTTCAAAACATAGACAGTAAGAAGAGTCAGTATTCTTTTACTTAAGTCGGCATTGTGATTTTTCTATTTAATTCCGATGCAATTTCTTTGTTTCACGGTCAATAAGAAGGTCAGAGGGATACAGTAAACCTGAAGTGAAGCATCGGAATCTATAACTAGTGTCACAGGAATGTTTCTAAACATAGTCAGTAAGAAGAGTCACTCTTTTTGTACTTAAGTCGGCATTGTGCCTTTTGTATTTACTTCCGATGTAATTTCTGTGTTTCATCGTCAATAAGAAGGTTCAAGTGATACAGTAAACCTGAAGTGATGCATCGGAATCTATAACTAGTGTCACAGGAATGGATCAAAACATAGACAGTAAGAAGAGTCTATCTTCTGGTACTTAAGTCGGTATTATGATTTTTGTATTTAATTCAAATGCAATTACTGTGTTTCATTGTCAATAAGGTCAGAGGGATACAGTAAACCTGAAGTAAAGCATCGGATTCAGTAACTAGTGTCACAGGAATGGTTCAAAACATAGACAGTAGGATGTGTCAGTCTTCTTGTACTTAAGTCGGCATTTTGCCTTTTGTATTAATTCCGATGCAATTTCAGTGTTTCATCGTCGATAATAAGGTCCAAGGGATACAGTAAACCTGGAGTGAAGCATCGGAATCTATAACTGGTGTCACAGGAATGGTTCAAAACAGAGACAGTAAGAGGAGTCAGTATTCATGTACTTAAGTCGGCATTGTGCCTTTTGTATTTAATTCCGATGCAATTTCTGTGTTTCATCGTCAATAAGAAGGTTCAAGGGATATAGTAAACCTGAAGTGCAGCATCGTAATCTATAACTAGTGTCACAGGAATGGTTCAAAACATAGTCAGTAAGAAGAGTCAGTCTATATGTACTTAAGTCGGCATTGTGCCTTTTGTATTTAATTCCGAGGCAATTTCTGTGTTTCATCGTCAATAAGAAGGTCCAAGGGATACAGTAAACCTGAAGTGAAGCATCGGAATCTATAACTGGTGTCACAGGAATGGTTGAAAACATAGTCAGTAAGAAGAGTCAGTCTTCTTGTACTTAAGTCGCATTGTGCCTTTTCTATTTATTTCCGATGCATCTTCAGTGTTTCATCGTCAATAAGAAGGTCCAAGGGATACAGTATACCTGGAGTGAAGCATCGGAATCTATAACTAGTGTCAATGGAATGGTTCAAAACATAGACAGTAAGAAGAGTCAGTTTTCTTGTACTTAAGTCGGCATTGTGCCTTTTGTATTTAATGCGATGCAATTTCTGAGTTTCATCGTCAATACGAAGGTCAGAGGGATACGGTAAAGCTGAAGTGAGGCATCGGAATCTATAACTAGTGTTACAGGAATTGTTCAAAACATGGACAGTAAGAAGAGTCAGTTTTCTTGTACTTAAATCGGCATTGTGCCTTTTGTATTTAATTCCGATGCTATTTCTGTGTTTCATCGTCAATAAGAAGATCCAAGGGATACAGTAAACCTGCAGTGAAGCATCGGAATCTATAACTAGTGTCACAGGAATGGTTCAAAACAAAGACAGTAAGAGGAGTCAGTCTTCATGTACTTAAGTCGGCATTGTGCCTTTTGTATTCAATTCCGATGCAATTTCTGTGTTTCACCGTCAATAAGAAGGTCCACGGGATACAGTAAACCTGAAGTGAAGCATCGGAATCTATAACTAGTGTCACAGGAATGGTTCAAAACATAGTCAGCAAGCAGAGTCAGACTTCTTAACCTTAAGTCGGCCTTCTGCCTTTTGTATTTAATTCCGATGCAATTTCTGTGTTTCATCGTCAATAAGAAGGTCCAAGGGGTACTGTAAACCTGGAGTGAAGCATCGGAATCTATAACTAGTGTCACAGGATTGGTTCAAAACATAGACAGTAGGAAGAGTCAGTCTTCTTGTACTTAAGTCGGCATTGTGCCATTTGTATTTAATTCCGATGCAATTTCTGTGTTTCATCGTCAATAAGAAGGTCCAAAGGATACAGTAAACCTGAAGAGAAGCATCGGAATCTATAACTAGTGTCACAGGAATGGTTCAAAACATAGACAGTAAGAAGATACAGTCTTCTTGTACTTAAGTTGGCATTGTGCCTTTTGCATTTAATTCCGATGCAATTTCTGTGTTTCATCGTCAATAAGAAGGTCCAAGGGATACAGTAAAGCTGAAGTGAAGCATCGGAATCTATAACTAGTTTCACTGAAATGGTTCAAAACACAGTCAGTAAGAAGAATCACTCTTCTTGTACTTAAGTCGGCATTGTGCCTTTTGTATTTAATTCCGATGCCATTTCTGTGTATCATCGTCAATAAGAAAGTCAGAGGGATACAGTAAACCTGAAGTCAAGCCTCGGAATCTATAACTAGTGTCACAGGAACGGTTCAAATCATAGACAGTAAGAAGAGTCAGTCTTCTTGTACTTAAGTCGGGATTTTGCCTTTTGTATTGAATTCCGATGCAATTTCTGTGTTTCATCGTCAATAAGGAGGTCAGAGGGATACAGTAAACCTGAAGTGAAGCATCGGAATCTATAACTAGTGTCACAGGAATGGTTCATAACATAGACAGTAAGAAGAGTCAGTTTTCTTGTACTGAAGTCGGCATTGTGCCTTTTGTATTTAATGCGATGCAATTTCTGTGTTTCATCGTCAATACGAAGGTCAGAGGGATACGGTAAAGCTGAAGTGAGGTATCGGAATCTATAACTAGTGTCACAGGAATTGTTCAAATCATAGACAGTAAGAAGAGTCAGTTTTCTTGTACTTAAGTCGACATTGTGCCTTTTCTATTTACTTCCGATGCAGTTTCTGTGTTTCGTCGTCAATAAGAAGGTCCAAGGGATACAGTAAACCTGAAGTGAAGGGTCGGAATCTAAAACCGGTAACCCAGGAAAGGTTCAAAACATAGACAGTAAGAAGAGCCTGTCTTCTAGTACTTGAGTCGGCATTGTGCCTTTTGTATTTAATTCCGATGCAATTTCTGTGTTTCATCGTCAATAAGACGGTCAGAGGGATACAGTAAACCTGAAGTGAAGCATCGGAATCTATAACTAGTGTCACAGGAATGGTTAAAATCATAGACAGTAAGAAGAATCAGTTTTCTTGTACTTAGGTCGGGATTGTGCCTTTTGTATTGAATTCCGATGCAATTTCTGTGTTTCATCGTCAATAAGGAGGTCAGAGGGATACAGTAAACCTGAAGTGAAGCATCGGAATCTATAACTAGTGTCACAGGAATGGTTCATAACATAGACAGTAAGAAGAGTCAGTTTTCTTGTACTTAAGTCGGCATTGTGCCTTTTGTATTTAATTCTGATGCAATTTCTGTGTTTCATCGTCAATAAGAAGGACAGAGGGATACAGTAAAGGCAGAAGTGAAGCATCGGAATATATAACTAGTGTCACAGGAATGGATCAAACATAGACAGTAAGAAGACTCTGTTTTCTGGTCTAAAGTCGGCATTGTGCCTTCTCTATTTAATTCCGATGCAATTTCTGTGTTTCGTCGTCAATAAGAAGATCCAAGGGATACTGTAAACCTGAAGTCAAGCATCAAAATAAAAGACTGGTCTCACAGGAAAGGTTCAAAACATAGACAGTAAGAAGAATCAGTTTTCTTGTAGTTAAGTCGGCATTGTGCCTTTTGTATTTAATTCCGTTGCAATTTCTGTATTTTTCGTCGTCAATAAGATGGTCCAAGGGATACAGTAAACCTGAAGTGAAGCATCGGAATCTAAAACCGGTCTCCCAGGAAAGGTTCAAAACATAGACAGTAAGAAGAGTCAGTCTTCTAATACTTGATTTGGCTTTGTGCCTTTTGTATATAATTCCGGTGCAATATCTGTGTTTCATCGTCAATACGAAGGTCAGAGGGATACTGTAAAACTGAAGTGAAGCTTCGGAATCTGTAACTAGTGTCACAGGAATGGTTCAAAGCATAGACAGTAAGAAGAGTCAGTCTTCTTGTACTTAAGTCGGCATTGTGCCATTTGTATTTATTTCCGATGCAATTTCTGTGTTTCATCGTCAATAAGAAGGTCAGCTGGATACAGTAGTCCTGAAGTGAAGCATCGGAATCTATAACTAGTGTCGCAGGAATGGTTCAAAACATAGACAGGAAGAAAAACCAGTCTTCTTGTACTCGAGTCGGCATTGTGACTTTTGTATTTAATTCCGATGCAATTTCTGTGTTTCATCGTCAATACAACGGTCTGAGGGATACAGTAAACCTGATGTGAAGCATCGGAGTCTATAACTAGTGTCACAGGAATGGTTCAAAACATAGGCAGTAAGAAAAGTCAGTCTTCTACTACTTGAGTCGGCATTGTGCCTTTTGTATTTAATTCCGATGCTATTTCTGTGTTTCATCGTCAATATGAAGGTCAGGGGGATACAGTAAACCTGAAGTGAAGCATCCGAATCTAAAACTAGTGTCACAGGAATGGTTCAAAACATAGGCAGTAGGAAGAGTCAGTCTTCTTGTACTTATGACGGCATTCTGCGTTTTGTATTTAATTCCGATGCAATTTCTATGTTTCATCGTCCATAAGAAGGTCAGAGGGATACAGTAAAACTGAAGTGAAGCATCGGAATCTATAACTTGTGTCACAGGAGTGATTCAAAACATAGACAGTAAGATGAGTCAGTCTTCTTGTACTTAACTAGGGCATTGTACCTTTTGTATTTAATTCCGATGCAATTTCTGCGTTTCATCGTCAATAAGAAGGACAGCTGGATACAGTAAACCTGAAGTGAAGCATCGGAATCTATAACTAGTGTCACAGGAATGGTTCAAAACATAGACAGTTAGAAGAGCCAGTCTTCTTGTACTTGAGTCGGCATTGTGCCTTTAGTATCTAATTCCGATCAATTTTCTGTGTTTGATCGTCAATAAGAAGGTAAGAGGGATACAGTAAACCTGAAGTGAAGCATCGGAACCTATAACTAGTGCCACAGGAATGATTCAAAACGTAGACAGTAAGAAGAGTCAGTCTTCTTGTACTTAAGTCGGCATTGTGCCTTTTGTATATAATTCCGATGCAATTTATGTGTTTAATCGTCAATAAGAAGGTCAGAGGTATACTATAAACCTGAAGTGAAGCATCGGAATCTATAACTAGTGTCACAGGAATGGTTCAAACATAGACAGTAAGAAGACTCTGTTTTCTTGTTTTAAAGTCGGCATTCTGCCTTTTCTATTTAATTCCGATGCAATTTCTGTGTTTCATCGTCAATAAGATGTTCAGAGGGTTACAGTAAACCTGAAGTGAAGCATCGGAATCAATAACTAGTGTCACAGGAATGGTTCAAACATAGACAGTAAGAAGAACCAGTCTTCTTGTACTTCAGTCGGCATTGTGCCTTTTGTATTTAATTCCGATGCAATTTCTGTGTTTCATCGTCAATAAAAAGGACAGAGGGATACAGTACACCAGAAGTGAAGCATCGGAATCTATAACTAGTGTCACAGGAATGGTTCAAAGCATAGACAGTAAGAAGAGTCGGTTTTCTTATACGTAAGTCGGCATTGTGCCTTTTGTATTTAATTCCGATGCAATTTCTGTGATTCATCGTCAATAAGAAGGGCAGAGGGATACAGTAAACCTAAAGTGATGCATCGGAACCTATAACTGGTGTCACAGGAATTGTTCAAATCATAGACAGTAAGATGAGTCAGTTTTCTTGTACTTAAGTCGACATTGTGCCTTTTCTATTTACTTCCGATGCAGTTTCTGTGTTACGTCGTAAATAAGAAGGTCCAAGGGATACAGTAAACCTGAAGTGAAGCATCGGAATCTAAATCCGGTCTCACAGGAAAGGTTCAAAACATAGAAAGTAAGTAGGGCCAGTCTTCTTTTACTTGAGTCGGCATTGTGCCTTTTGTATTTAATTCTGATTCAATTTCTGTGTTTCATCGTCAATAAGAAGGTCAGAGGGATACAGTAAACCAGAAGTGAAGCATCGGAATCTATAACTAGTGTTACAGGAATGGTTCAAACATAGACAGTAAGAAGACTCTGTTTTCTTGTTCTAAAGTCGGCATTGTGCCTTTCATATTCAATTCCGATGCAATTTCTGTGTTTCGTCGTCAATAAGAAGGTCCAAGGGATACTGTAAACCTGAAGTCAAGCATCAAAATCAAAGACTGGTCTCACAGGAAAGGTTCAAAACATAGACAGTAAGAAGAATCAGTTTTCTTGTACTTAAGTCGGCATTGTGCCTTTTGTATTTAATTCCGATGCAATTTCTGTGTTTCATCGTCAATAAGAAGGTCGGAGGGATACAGTAAACCTGAAGTGATGCATCGGAATCTACAACTAGAGTCACAGGAATGGTTCAAAGCATAGACAGTAAGAAGAGTCAGTCTTCTTGTACTTAAGTCGGCATTGTGCCTTTTGTATTTAATTCCGATGCAATTTCTGTGTTTTATCGTCAATAAGAAAGTCCAAGGGATACAGTAAACCTGAAGTGAAGCATCGGAATCTAAAACCGGTCTCGCAGGAAAGGTTCAAAACATAGACAGTAAGAAGAGCCAGTCTTCTTGTGCTTGAGTCGGCATTGTGCTTTTGAATTTACTTCCGATGAAATTTCGGTGTTTCATCGTCAATACGACGGTCAGAGGGATACAGTAAACCTGAAGTGATGCATCGGAATCTACAACTAGAGTCACAGGAATGGTTCATAGCATAGACAGTAAGAAGAGTCAGTCTTCTTGTACTTAAGTCGGCATTGTGCCATTTGTATTTAATTCCGATGCAATATCTGTGTTTCATCGTCAATAAGAAGGTCAGCTGAATACAGTAGACCTGAAGTGAAGCATCGGAATCTATAACTAGTGTCACAGGAATGTTTCAAAACATAGACAGGAAGAAGAGCCAGTCTTCTTGTACTCGAGTCGGCATATACCTTTTGTATTTAATTCCGATGCAATTTCTGTGTTTCATCGTCAATACGACGGTCTGAGGGATACAGTAAACCTGAAGTGAAGCATTAGAATCTATATGTAGTGTCACAGGAATGGTTCAAAACATAGACAGTAAGGAGAGTCAGTCTTCTAGTACTTGATTTGGCTTTGTGCCTTTTGTATATAATTCCGATGCAATATCTGCGTTTCATCGTCAATAAGGTCAGAGGGATACAGCAAACCTGAAGAGAAGCATCGGAATCTGTAGCTAGTGTCACAGGAATGGTTCAAAACATAGACAGTAGGAAGAGTCAGTCTTCTTGTACTTAAGTCGGCATTTTGCTTTTTGTATTTAATTCCGATGCAATTTCAGTGTTTCATCGTCAATAAGATGGTCCAAGGGATACAGTAAACCTACAGTGAAGCATCGGAATCTATAACTAGTGTCACAGGAATGGTTCAAAGCATAGACAGTAAGAAGAGTCAGTCTTCTTGTACTTAAGTCGGCATTGTGCCATTTGTATTTAATTCCGATGCAATTTCTGTGTTTCATCGTCAATAAGAAGGTCAGCTGAATACAGTAGACCTGAAGTGAAGCATCGGAATCTATAACTAGTGTCACAGGAATGTTTCAAAACATAGACAGGAAGAAGAGAAAGTCTTCTTGTACTCGAGTCGGCATTTACCTTTTGTATTTAATTCCGATGCAATTTCTGTGTTTCATCGTCAATACGACGGTCTGAGGGATACAGTAAACCTGATGTGAAGCATCGGAGTCTATAACTAGTGTCACAGGAATGGTTCAAAACATAGGCAGTAGGAAAAGTCAGCCTTCTAGTACTTGAGTCGGCACTGTGCCTTTTGTATTTAGTTCCAATGCAATTTCTGTGTTTCATCGTCAATATGAAGGTCAGGGGGATACAGTAAACCTGAAGTGAAGCATCCGAATCTAAAACTAGTGTCACAGAAATGGTTCAAAACATAGGCAGTAGGAAGAGTCAGTCTTCTTGTACTTAAGACGGCATTCAGCTTTTTCTATTGAATTCCGATGCAATTTCTGTGTTTCATCGTCAACAAGAAGGTCAGAGGGTTACAGAAAAACTGAAGTGAAGCATCAGAATCCATAACTTGTGTCACAGGAGTGATTCAAAACATAGACAGTAAGATGAGTCAGTCTTCTTGTACTTAAGTAGGGCATTGTACCTTTTGTATTTAATTCCGATGCAATTTCTGCGTTTCAACGTCAATAAGAAGGTCAGCTGGATACAGTAAACCTGAAGTGAAGCATCGGAATCTATAACTAGTGTCACAGGAATGGTTCAAAACATAGACAGTAAGAAGAGCCAGTCTTCTTGTACTTGAGGCGGCATTGTGCCTTTCGTATTTAATTCCGATCGATTTTCTGTGTTTGATCGTCAATAAGAAGGTAAGAGGGATACAGTAAACCTGAAGTGAAGCATCGGAATCTATAACTAGTACCACAGGAATGATTCAAAAAATAGACAGTAAGAAGAGCCAGTCTTCTTGTGCTTGAGTCGGCATTGTGCTTTTGAATTTACTTCCGATGAAATTTCGGTGTTTCATCGTCAATACGACGGTCAGAGGGATACAGTAAACCTGAAGTGATGCATCGGAATCTACAACTAGAGTCACAGGAATGGTTCATAGCATAGACAGTAAGAAGAGTCAGTCTTCTTGTACTTAAGTCTGCATTGTGCCATTTGTATTTAATTCCGATGCAATATCTGTGTTTCATCGTCAATAAGTAGGTCAGCTGAATACAGTAGACCTGAAGTGAAGCATCGGAATCTATAACTAGTGTCATAGGAATGTTTCAAAACATAGACAGGAAGAAGAGCCAGTCTTCTTGTACTCGAGTCGGCATTTACCTTTTGTATTTATGTCCGATGCAATTTCTGTGTTTCATCGTCAATACGACGGTCTGAGGGATACAGTAAACCTGAAGTGAAGCATTAGAATCTATAAGTAGTGTCACAGGAATGGTTCAAAACATAGACAGTAAGGAGAGTCAGTCTTCTAGTACTTGATTTGGCTTTGTGCCTTTTGTATATAATTCCGATGCAATATCTGCGTTTCATCGTCAATAAGGTCAGAGGGATACAGCAAACCTGAAGAGAAGCATCGGAATCTGTAACTAGTGTCACAGGAATGGTTCAAAACATAGACAGTAGGAAGAGTCAGTCTTCTTGTACTTAAGTCGGCATTTTGATTTTTGTATTTAATTCCGATGCAATTTCAGTGTTTCATCGTCAATAAGATGGTCCAAGGGATACAGTAAACCTGCAGTGAAGCATCGGAATCTATAACTAGTGTCACAGGAATGGTTCAAAGCATAGACAGTAAGAAGAGTCAGTCTTCTTGTACTTAAGTCGGCATTGTGCCATTTGTATTTAATTCCGATGCAATTTCTGTGTTTCTTCGTCAATAAGAAGGTCAGCTGAATACAGTACACCTGAAGTGAAGCATCGGAATCTATAACTAGTGTCACAGGAATGTTTCAAAACATAGACAGGAAGAAGAGCCAGTCTTCTTGTACTCGAGTCGGCATTTACCTTTTGTATTTAATTCCGATGCAATTTCTGTGTTTCATCGTCAATACGACGGTCTGAGGGATACAGTAAACCTGATGTGAAGCATCGGAGTCTATAACTAGTGTCACAGGAATGGTTCAAAACATAGGCAGTAGGAAAAGTCAGCCTTCTAGTACTTGAGTCGGCACTGTGCCTTTTGTATTTAGTTCCAATGCAATTTCTGTGTTTCATCGTCAATATGAAGGTCAGGGGGATACAGTAAACCTGAAGTGAAGCATCCGAATCTAAAACTAGTGTCACAGAAATGGTTCAAAACATAGGCAGTAGGAAGAGTCAGTCTTCTTGTACTTAAGACGGCATTCAGCTTTTTGTATTTAATTCCGATGCAATTTCTGTGTTTCATCGTCAATAAGAAGGTCAGAGGGATACAGTAAAACTGAAGTGAAGAATCGGAATCCATAACTTGTGTCACAGGAGTGATTCAAAACATAGACAGTAAGATGAGTCAGTCTTCTTGTACTTAAGTAGGGCATTGTGCCTTTTGTATTTAATTCCGATGCAATTTCTGCGTTTCATCGTCAATAAGACGGTCAGAGGGATACAGTAAACCTGAAGTGAAGCATCGGAATCTATAACTAGTGTCACAGGAATGGTTAAAAACATAGACAGTAACAAGAATCAGTTTTCTTGTACTTAAGTCGGCATTGTGCCTTTTGTATTTAATTCCGATGCAATTTCTGTGTTTTATCCTCAATAAGAAGGTCAGAGGGATACAGTAAACCTGAAGTGAAGCATCGGAATCTATAACTAGTGTCACAGGAATGGTTCATAACATAGACAGTAAGAAGAGTCAGTTTTTTGTACTTAAGTCGGCATTGTGCCTTTTGTATTTAATTCCGATGCAATTTCTGTGTTTCGTCGTCAATAAGAAGGTCCAAGGGATACAGTAAACCTGAAGTGAAGCATCGGAATCTAAAACTAGTGTCACAGGAATTGTTCAAATCATAGACAGTAAGAAGAGTCAGTTTTCTTGTACTTAAGTCGACATTGTGCCTTTTCTATTTACTTCCGATGCAGTATCTGTGTTTCGTCGTCAATAAGAAGGTCCAAGGGATACAGTAAACCTGAAGTGAAGGGTCGGAATCTAAAACCGGTAACCCAGGAAAGGTTCAAAACATAGACAGTAAGAAGAGCCTGTCTACTAGTACTTGAGTCGGCATTGTGCCTTTTGTATTTAATTCCGATGCAATTTCTGTGTTTCATCGTCAATAAGACGGTCAGAGGGATACAGTAAACCTGAAGTGAAGCATCGGAATCTATAACTAGTGTCACAGGAATGGTTAAAATCATAGACAGTAAGAAGAATCAGTTTTCTTGTACTTAAGTCGGGATTGTGCTTTTTGTATTGAATTCCGATGCAATTTCTGTGTTTCAACGTCAATAAGAAGGTCAGCTGGATACAGTAAACCTGAAGTGAAGCATCGGAATCTATAACTAGTGTCACAGGAATGGTTCAAAACATAGACAGTAAGAAGAGCCAGTCTTCTTGTACTTGAGGCGGCATTGTGAATTTCGTATTTAATTCCGATCGATTTTCTGTGTTTGATCGTCAATAAGAAGGTAAGAGGGATACAGTAAACCTGAAGTGAAGCATCGGAATCTATAACTAGTACCACAGGAATGATTCAAAAAATAGACAGTAAGAAGAGCCAGTCTTCTTGTGCTTGAGTCGGCATTATGCTTTTGAATTTACTTCCGATGAAATTTCGGTGTTTCATCGTCAATACGACGGTCAGAGGGATACAGTAAACCTGAAGTGATGCATCGGAATCTACAACTAGAGTCACAGGAATGGTTCATAGCATAGACAGTAAGAAGAGTCAGTCTTCTTGTACTTAAGTCTGCATTGTGCCATTTGTATTTAATTCCGATGCAATATCTGTGTTTCATCGTCAATAAGTAGGTCAGCTGAATACAGTAGTCCTGAAGTGAAGCATCGGAATCTATAACTAGTGTCATAGGAATGTTTCAAAACATAGACAGGAAGAAGAGCCAGTCTTCTTGTACTCGAGTCGGCATTTACCTTTTGTATTTAATTCCGATGCAATTTCTGTGTTTCATCGTCAATACGACGGTCTGAGGGATACAGTAAACCTGAAGTGAAGCATTAGAATCTATAAGTAGTGTCACAGGAATGGTTCAAAACATAGACAGTAAGGAGAGTCAGTCTTCTAGTACTTGATTTGGCTTTGTGCCTTTTGTATATAATTCCGATGCAATATCTGCGTTTCATCGTCAATAAGGTCAGAGGGATACAGCAAACCTGAAGAGAAGCATCGGAATCTGTAACTAGTGTCACAGGAATGGTTCAAAACATAGACAGTAGGAAGAGTCAGTCTTCTTGTACTTAAGTCGGCATTTTGCTTTTTGTATTTAATTCCGATGCAATTTCAGTGTTTCATCGTCAATAAGATGGTCCAAGGGATACAGTAAACCTGCAGTGAAGCATCGGAATCTATAACTAGTGTCACAGGAATGGTTCAAAGCATAGACAGTAAGAAGAGTCAGTCTTCTTGTACTTAAGTCGGCATTGTGCCATTTGTATTTAATTCCGATGCAATTTCTGTGTTTCTTCGTCAATAAGAAGGTCAGCTGAATACAGTAGACCTGAAGTGAAGCATCGGAATCTATAACTAGTGTCACAGGAATGTTTCAAAACATAGACAGGAAGAAGAGCCAGTCTTCTTGTACTCGAGTCGGCATTTACCTTTTGTATTTAATTCCGATGCAATTTCTGTGTTTCATCGTCAATACGACGGTCTGAGGGATACAGTAAACCTGATGTGAAGCATCGGAGTCTATAACTAGTGTCACAGGAATGGTTCAAAACATAGGCAGTAGGAAAAGTCAGCCTCCTAGTACTTGAGTCGGCACTGTGCCTTTTGTATTTAGTTCCAATGCAATTTCTGTGTTTCATCGTCAATATGTTGGTCAGGGGGATACAGTAAACCTGAAGTGAAGCATCCGAATCTAAAACTAGTGTCACAGAAATGGTTCAAAACATAGGCAGTAGGAAGAGTCAGTCTTCTTGTACTTAAGACGGCATTCAGCTTTTTGTATTTAATTCCGATGCAATTTCTGTGTTTCATCGTCAATAAGAAGGTCAGAGGGATACAGTAAAACTGAAGTGAAGAATCGGAATCCATAACTTGTGTCACAGGAGTGATTCAAAACATAGACAGTAAGATGAGTCAGTCTTCTTGTACTTAAGTAGGGCATTGTGCCTTTTGTATTTAATTCTGATGCAATTTCTGCGTTTCATCGTCAATAAGACGGTCAGAGGGATACAGTAAACCTGAAGTGAAGCATCGGAATCTATAACTAGTGTCACAGGAATGGTTAAAAACATAGACAGTAACAAGAATCAGTTTTCTTGTACTTAAGTCGGCATTGTGCCTTTTGTATTTATTTCCGATGCAATTTCTGTGTTTTATCCTCAATAAGAAGGTCAGAGGGATACAGTAAACCTGAAGTGAAGCATCGGAATCTATAACTAGTGTCACAGGAATGGTTCATAACATAGACAGCAAGAAGAGTCAGTTTTTTGTACTTAAGTCGGCATTGTGCCTTTTGTATTTAATTCCGATGCAATTTCTGTGTTTCGTCGTCAATAAGAAGGTCCAAGGGATACAGTAAACCTGAAGTGAAGCATCGGAATCTAAAACTAGTGTCACAGGAATTGTTCAAATCATAGACAGTAAGAAGAGTCAGTTTTCTTGTACTTAAGTCGACATTGTGCCTTTTCTATTTACTTCCGATGCAGTATCTGTGTTTCGTCGTCAATAAGAAGGTCCAAGGGATACAGTAAACCTGAAGTGAAGGGTCGGAATCTAAAACCGGTAACCCAGGAAAGGTTCAAAACATAGACAGTAAGAAGAGCCTGTCTACTAGTACTTGAGTCGGCATTGTGCCTTTTGTATTTAATTCCGATGCAATTTCTGTGTTTCATCGTCAATAAGACGGTCAGAGGGATACAGTAAACCTGAAGTGAAGCATCGGAATCTATAACTAGTGTCACAGGAATGGTTAAAATCATCGACAGTAAGAAGAATCAGTTTTCTTGTACTTAAGTCGGGATTGTGCTTTTTGTATTGAATTCCGATGCAATTTCTGTGTTTCATCGTCAATAAGGAGGTCAGAGGGATACAGTAAACCTGAAGTGAAGCATCGGAATCTATAACTAGTGTCACAGGAATGGTTCATAACATAGACAGTAAGAAGAGTCAGTTTTCTTGTACTTAATTCGGCATTGTGCCTTTTGTATTTAATTCTGATGCAATTTCTGTGTTTCATCGTCAATAAGAAGGACAGAGGGATACAGTAAAGGCTGAAGTGAAGCATCGGAATATATAACTAGTGTCACAGGAATGGTTCAAACATAGACAGTAAGAAGACTCTGTTTTCTGGTCTAAAGTCGGCATTGTGCCTTCTCTATTTAATTCCGATGCAATTTCTGTGTTTCGTCGTCAATAAGAAGGTCCAAGGGATACTGTAAACCTGAAGTCAAGCATCAAAATAAAAGACTGGTCTCACAGGAAAGGTTCAAAACATAGACAGTAAGAAGAATAAGATTTCTTGTACTTAAGTCGGCATTGTGCCTTTTGTATTTAATTCCGATGCAATTTCTGTGTTTCATCGTCAATAAGAATGTCCGAGGTATACTAAAAACCTGAAGTGAAGCATCGGAATCTATAACTAGTGTCACAGGAATGGTTCAAACATAGACAGTAAGAAGACTCTGTTTTCTTGTTCTAAAGTCGGCATTGTGCCTTTTCTATTTAATTCCGATGCAATTTCTGTGTTTCATCGTCAATAAGAAGGTCCAAGGCTTACTGTAAACCTGAAGTCAAGCATCAAAATCAAAGACTGGTCTCACAGGAAAGGTTCAAAACATAGACAGTAAGAAGAATCAGATTTCTTGTACTTAAGTCGGCATTGTGCCTTTTGTATTTATTCCGATGCAATTTCTGTATTTCATCATCAATAAAAAGGTAGGAGGGATACAGTAAACCTGAAGTGAAGCATCGGAATCTATAACTAGTGTCACAGGAATGGTTCAAAGCATAGACAGTAAGAAGAGTCAGTCTTCTTGTACTTAAGTCGGCATTGTGCCTTTTGTATTTAATTCCGATGCGATTTCTGTGTTTGATCGTCAATAAGAAGGTCCAAGGGATACAGTAAACCTGAAGTGAAGCATCGGAATCTATAACTAGTGTCACAGGAATGGTTCAAAGCATAGACAGTAAGAAGAGTCAGTCTTCTTGTACTTAAGTCGGCATTGTGCCTTTTGTATTTAATTCCGATGCAATTTCTGTGTTTCATCGTCAATAAGAATGTCAGAGGTATACTAAAAACCTGAAGTGAAGCATCGGAATCTATAACTAGTGTCACAGGAATGGTTCAAACATAGACAGTAAGAAGACTCTGTTTTCTTGTTCTAAAGTCGGCATTGTGCCTTTTCTATTTAATTCCGATGCAATTTCTGTGTTTCATCGTCAATAAGAAGGTCCAAGGCTTACTGTAAACCTGAAGTGAAGCATCGGAATCTATAACTAGTGTCACAGGAATGTTTCAAAACATAGACAGGAAGAAGAGCCAGTCTTCTTGTACTCGAGTCGGCATTTACCTTTTGTATTTAATTCCGATGCAATTTCTGTGTTTCATCGTCAATACGACGGTCTGAGGGATACAGTAAACCTGATGTGAAGCATCGGAGTCTATAACTAGTGTCACAGGAATGGTTCAAAACATAGGCAGTAGGAAAAGTCAGCCTTCTAGTACTTGAGTCGGCACTGTGCCTTTTGTATTTAGTTCCAATGCAATTTCTGTGTTTCATCGTCAATATGAAGGTCAGGGGGATACAGTAAACCTGAAGTGAAGCATCCGAATCTAAAACTAGTGTCACAGAAATGGTTCAAAACATAGGCAGTAGGAAGAGTCAGTCTTCTTGTACTTAAGACGGCATTCAGCTTTTTGTATTTAATTCCGATGCAATTTCTGTGTTTCATCGTCAATAAGAAGGTCAGAGGGATACAGTAAAACTGAAGTGAAGAATCGGAATCCATAACTTGTGTCACAGGAGTGATTCAAAACATAGACAGTAAGATGAGTCAGTCTTCTTGTACTTAAGTAGGGCATTGTACCTTTTGTATTTAATTCCGATGCAATTTCTGCGTTTCATCGTCAATAAGAAGGTCAGCTGGATACAGTAAACCTGAAGTGAAGCATCGGAATCTATAACTAGTGTCACAGGAATGGTTCAAAACATAGACAGTAAGAAGAGCCAGTCTTCTTGTACTTGAGGCGGCATTGTGCCTTTCGTATTTAATTCCGATCGATTTTCTGTGTTTGATCGTCAATAAGAATGTAAGAGGGATACAGTAAACCTGAAGTGAAGCATCGGAATCTATAACTAGTACCACAGGAATGATTGAAAAAATAGACAGTAAGAAGAGTCAGTCTTCTTGTACTTAAGTCGGCATTGTGCCTTTTGTATATAATTCCGATGCAATTTCTGTGTTTCATCGTCAATAAGAAGGTCAGAGGGATACTGTAAACCTGAAGTGAATCATCGGAATCTATAACTAGTGTCACAGGAATGGTTCAACACATAGACAGTAAGAAGAGCCAATCTTCTTGTGGTTGAGTCGGCATTATTCCTTTTGTATTTAATTCCGATGCAATTACTGTGTTTCATCGTCAATAAGAAGGTCAGAAGGATACAGTAAACCTGAAGTGAAGCATCGGAATCTATAACTAGTGTCACAGGAATGGTTAAAAACATAGACAGTAAGAAGAGTCAGTTTTCTTGTACTAAAGTCGGCATTGTGCCTTTTGTATTTAATTCCGATGCAATTTCTGCGTTTCATCGTCAATAAGACGGTCAGAGGGATACAGTAAACCTGAAGTGAAGCATCGGAATCTATAACTAGTGTCACAGGAATGGTTAAAAACATAGACAGTAACAAGAATCAGTTTTCTTGTACTTAAGTCGGCATTGTGCCTTTTGTATTTAATTCCGATGCAATTTCTGTGTTTTATCGTCAATAAGAAGGTCAGAGGGATACAGTAAACCTGAAGTGAAGCATCGGAATCTATAACTAGTGTCACAGGAATGGTTCATAACATAGACAGTAAGAAGAGTCAGTTTTTTGTACTTAAGTCGGCATTGTGCCTTTTGTATTTAATTCCGATGCAATTTCTGTGTTTCGTCGTCAATAAGAAGGTCCAAGGGATACAGTAAACCTGAAGTGAAGCATCGGAATCTAAAACTAGTGTCACAGGAATTGTTCAAATCATAGACAGTAAGAAGAGTCAGTTTTCTTGTACTTAAGTCGACATTGTGCCTTTTCTATTTACTTCCGATGCAGTATCTGTGTTTCGTCGTCAATAAGAAGGTCCAAGGGATACAGTAAACCTGAAGTGAAGGGTCGGAATCTAAAACCGGTAACCCAGGAAAGGTTCAAAACATAGACAGTAAGAAGAGCCTGTCTACTAGTACTTGAGTCGGCATTGTGCCTTTTGTATTTAATTCCGATGCAATTTCTGTGTTTAATCGTCAATAAGACGGTCAGAGGGATACAGTAAACCTGAAGTGAAGCATCGGAATCTATAACTAGTGTCACAGGAATGGTTAAAATCATAGACAGTAAGAAGAATCAGTTTTCTTGTACTTAAGTCGGGATTGTGCTTTTTGTATTGAATTCCGATGCAATTTCTGTGTTTCATCGTCAATAAGGAGGTCAGAGGGATACAGTAAACCTGAAGTGAAGCATCGGAATCTATAACTAGTGTCACAGGAATGGTTCATAACATAGACAGTAAGAAGAGTCAGTTTTCTTGTACTTAATTCGGCATTGTGCCTTTTGTATTTAATTCTGATGCAATTTCTGTGTTTCATCGTCAATAAGAAGGACAGAGGGATACAGTAAAGGCTGAAGTGAAGCATCGGAATATATAACTAGTGTCACAGGAATGGTTCAAACATAGACAGTAAGAAGACTCTGTTTTCTGGTCTAAAGTCGGCATTGTGCCTTCTCTATTTAATTCCGATGCAATTTCTGTGTTTCGCCGTCAATAAGAAGGTCCAAGGGATACTGTAAACCTGAAGTCAAGCATCAAAATAAAAGACTGGTCTCACAGGAAAGGTTCAAAACATAGACAGTAAGAAGAATAAGATTTCTTGTACTTAAGTCGGCATTGTGCCTTTTGTATTTAATTCCGATGCAATTTCTGTGTTTCATCGTCAATAAGAATGTCAGAGGTATACTAAAAACCTGAAGTGAAGCATCGTAATCTATAACTAGTGTCACAGGAATGGTTCAAACATAGACAGTAAGAAGACTCTGTTTTCTTGTTCTAAAGTCGGCATTGTGCCTTTTCTATTTAATTCCGATGCAATTTCTGTGTTTCATCGTCAATAAGAAGGTCCAAGGCTTACTGTAAACCTGAAGTCAAGCATCAAAATCAAAGACTGGTCTCACAGGAAAGGTTCAAAACATAGACAGTAAGAAGAATCAGATTTCTTGTACTTAAGTCGGCATTGTGCCTTTTGTATTTATTCCGATGCAATTTCTGTATTTCATCATCAATAAAAAGGTAGGAGGGATACAGTAAACCTGAAGTGAAGCATCGGAATCTATAACTAGTGTCACAGGAATGGTTCAAAGCATAGACAGTAAGAAGAGTCAGTCTTCTTGTACTTAAGTCGGCATTGTGCCTTTTGTATTTAATTCCGATGCGATTTCTGTGTTTGATCGTCAATAAGAAGGTCCAAGGGATACAGTAAACCTGAAGTGAAGCATCGGAATCTAAAACCGGTCTCACAGGAACGGTTTAAAACATAGACAGTAAGAAGAGCCAGTCTTCTTGTACTTGAGTCGGCATTGTACCTTTTGTATTTAATTCAGATGCAATTAGTGTGTTTCATCGTCAATAAGAAGGTCAGAAGGAAACAGTAAACCTGAAGTGAAGCATCGGAATCTATAACTAGTGTCACAGGAATAGTTCATAACATAGACAGTTAGAAGAGTTAGTTTTCTTGTACTTAAGTCGGCATTGTGCCTTTTCTATTTAATTCCGATGCAATTTCTGTATTTTTCGTCGTCAATAAGAAGGTCCAAGGGATACAGTAAACCTGAAGTGCAGCATCAGAATCTAGAACCGGTCTCACAGGAATGGTTCAAAACATAGACAGTAAGAAGAGTCAGTCTTCTAGTACTTGATTTGGCTTTGTGCCTTTTGTATATAATTCCGATGCAATATCTGTGTTTCATCGTCAATACGAAGGTCAGAGGGATACAGTAAAACTGAAGTGAAGCTTCGGAATCTATAACTAGTGTCACAGGAATGGTTCAAAGCATAGACAGTAAGAAGAGTCGGTCTTCTTGTACTTAAGTCGGCATTGTGCCATTTGTATTTAATTCCGATGCAATTTCTGTGTTTCATCGTCAATAAGAAGGTCATCTGGATACAGTAGACCTGACGTGAAGCATCGGAGTCTATAACTAGTGTCGCAGGAATGGTTCAAAACATAGACAGGAAGAAGAGCCAGTCTTCTTGTACTCGAGTCGGCATTGTGCATTTTGTATTTAATTCCGATGCAATTTCTGTGTTTCATCAACAATACGACGGTCTGAGGGATACAGTAAACTTGATGTGAAGCATCGGAGTCTATAACTAGTGTCACAGGAATGGTTCAAAACATAGGCAGTAAGCAAAGTCAGTCTTCTAGTACTTGAGTCGGCATTGTGCCTTTTGTATTTAATTCCGATGCAATTTCTGTGTTTCATCGTCAATATGAAGGTCAGGGGGATACAGTAAACCCGAAGGGAAGCATCCGAATCTAAAACTAGTGTCACAGGAATGGTTCAAAACATAGGCAGTAGGAAGAGTCAGTCTTCTTGTACTTAAGACGGCATTCTGCTTTTTGTATTTAATTCCGATGCAATTTCTGTGTTTCGTCGTCAATAAGACGGTCAGAGGGATACAGTAAAACTGAAGTGAAGCATCGGAATCTATAACTTGTGTCACAGGAGTGATTCAAATCATAGACAGTTAGATGAGTCAGTCTTCTTGTACTTTAGTAGGGCATTGTACCTTTTGTATTTAATTCCGATGCAATTTCTGCGTATCATCGTCAATAAGAAGGTCAGCTGGATACACTAAACCTGAAGTGAAGCATCGGAATCTATAACTAGTGCCACAGTAATGATTCAAATCATAGACAGTAAGAAGAGTCAGTCTTCCTGTACTTAAGTCGGCATTGTGCCTTTTGTATATAATTCCGATGCAATTTCTGTGTTTCATCGTCAATAAGAAGGTCAGAGGGATAATGTAAACCTGAAGTGAAGCATCGGAATCTATAACTAGTGTCACAGGAATGGTTCAAAAAATAGACAGTAAGAAGAGTCAGTTTTCGTGTACTATAGTTAGCATTGTGCCTTTTGTATTTAATTCCGATGCAATTTCTGTGTTTCATCCTCAATAAGAAGGTCAGAGGGATACAGTAAACCTGAAGTGAAGTATCGGAATCTATAACTAGTGTCACAGGAATGGTTCAAAATATAGAGAGTAAGAAGAGTCAGTCTTTTGGTACTTAAGTCATCATTGTACCTTTTGTATTTAATTTCGATGCAATTTCTGTGTTTCGTCGTCAATAAGAATGTTAGAGGGAGACAGTAAACCTGAAGTGAAACATCGGAATCTATAACTAGTGTCACAGGAATGGTTCAAAACATAGACAGTAAGAAGAGTCAGTCATCTTGTACTTAAGTCGGCATTATGCCTTTTGTATTTAATTCCGATGCAATATCTGTGTTTCATCGTCAATAAAAAGATGAGAGGGATGCAGTAAACCTGAAGTGATGCATCGGAACCTATAACTTGTGTCACAGTAGTGGTTCCAAACATAGACAGGAAGAAGATTCAGTTCTCTTGCACTTAGGTCGGCATTGTGCCTTTTCTATTTAATTCCGATGCAATTTCTGTGTTTCGTCGTCATTAAGAAGGTCCAACGGATACAGTAAACCTGAGGTGAAGCATCGAAATATAGAACCGGTATCACAGGAAAGGTTCAAAATATAGACAGTAAGAAGAGCAAGACTGCTTGTACTTCACTCTTCATTGTGCCTTTTGTATTTAATTCCGATGCAATTTCTGTGTTTCATCGTCAATAAGACTGTCAGAGGGATACAGTAAACCTGAAGTGAAGCATCGGAATCTATAACTAGTGTCACAGGAATGGTTCAAAGCATAGACAGTAAGAAGAGCCAGTCTTCTTGTACTTGAGTCGGCATAGTGCCTTTTGTATTTAATTCCGATCCATTTTCTGTATTTGATCGTCAATAAGAAGGTCAGAGGGATACAGTAAACCTGATGTGTCACATCGGAATCTATAACTAGTGTCACAGGAATGGTTCAAAGCATAGACAGTAAGAAGAGTCAGTCTTCTTGTACATAAGTCGGCATTGTGCCTTTTGTATTTAATTCCGATGCAATTTCTGTGTTTCATCGTCAGTAAAAAGGTCAGCTGGATACAGTAAACCTGAAGTGAATCATCAGAATCTTTGACTAGTGTCACAGGAATGGTTCAAAACATAGACAGTAAGAAGAGCAAGTCTTCTTGTACGTAAGTCGGCATTGTGCCTTTTGTATTTAATTCCGATGCAATTTCTGTGTTTCATCGTCAATAAGAAGGTCTGAGGGATACAGTAAACCTGAAGTGAAGCATCGGAATGTATAACTAGTGTCACAGGAATGGTTCAAAATATAGACGGCTAGAATAGTCAGTTTTCTTGTACTTAAGTCGGCATTGTGCCTTTTGTAATTAATTCCGATGCAATTTCTGTGTTTCATCGTCAATAAGAAGGTCAGCGGGATACAGTAAACCTGAAGTGATGCATCGGAACCTATAACTAGTGTCACAGTAGTGGTTCAAAACATAGACAGGAAGAAGATTCAGTCCTCTTGCACATAAGTCGGCATTGTGCTTTTTCTATTTAATTCCGATGCAATTTCTGTGTTTCGTCGTCATTAAGAAGGTCCAAGGGATACAGTAAACCTGAAGTGAAGCATCGGAATATAGAACCGGTATCACAGGAAAGGTTCAAAATATAGACAGTAAGAAGAGCAAGACTGCTTGTACTTCACTCTTCATTGTGCCTTTTGTAATTAATTCCGATGCAATTTCTGTGTTTCATCGTCAATAAGACTGTCAGAGGGATACAGTAAACCTGAAGTGAAGCATCGGAATCTATAACTAGTGTCACAGGAATGGTTCAAAGCATAGACAGGAAGAAAAGCCAGTCTTCTTGTACTTGAGTCGGCATTGTGCCTTTTGTATTTAATTCCGATTAATTTTCTGTGTTTGATCGTCAATAAGAAGGTCAGAGGGATACAGTAAACCTGAAATGTCGAATCGAAATCTATAACTAGTGTCACAGGAATGGTTCAAAGCATAGACAGTAAGAAGAGCCAGTCTTCTTGTACATAAGTCGGCTTTGTGCCTTTTGTATTTAATTCCGATGCAATTTCTGTGTTTCATCGTCAATAAGAAGGTCAGCTGGATACAGTTAACCTGAAGTGAAGCATCAGAATCTATGACTAGTGTCACAGGAATGGTTGAAAACATAGACAGTAAGAAGAGCGAGTCTTCTTGTACTTGAGTCCGCATTGTGCCTTTTGTATTTTATTCCGATCAATTTTCTGCGTTTGATCATCAATAAGAAGGTCAGAGGGATACAGTAAACCTGAAGTGAAGCATCGAAATCTAAAACTAGAGTCACAGGAATGGTTCAAAGTATAGACAGCAAGAAGAGTCAGTCTTCTTGTACTTAAGTCGGCATTGTGCACTTTGCATATAATTCCGATGCAATATCTGTATTTCATCGTCAATAAGAAGGTCAGAGGGATTAAGTAAACCTGAAGTGAAGCATCGGAATCTATAACAACTGTCACAGGAGTGGTTCAAAACATAGACAGAAAGAAGAGCCAGTCTTCTTGTACTCGAGTCGGCATTGTGCCTTTTGTATTTAATTCCGATGCAATTTCTGTGTTTCATCGTCAGTACGACGGTCAGAGGGATACAGTAAACCTGAAGTGAAGCATCGGAATCCAAAACTAGTGTCACAGGAATGGTTCAAACATAGGCAGTAGGAAGAGTCAGTCTTCTTGTACTTAAGTCGGCATTGTGCCTTTTGTATTTAATTCCGATGCAATTTCTGTGTTTCATCGTCAATAAGAAGGTCAGAAAGATACAGCAAAACTGAAGTGAAGCATCGGAATCTATAACTTGTGTCACAGGAATGGTTCAAAACATAGTCGCTAAGAAGAGTCAGTTTTCTTGTACTTAAGTCGGCATTGTGGATATTGTATTTAATGCCGATGCAATTTCTGTGTTTCATCGTCAATAATAAGGTCAGAGGGATACAGTATACCTGAAGTGAAGCATCGGAATCTATAACTAGTGTCACAGGAATGGTTCAAAGCATAGACAGTAAGAAGAGTCAGTTTTCTTATACATAAGTCGGCATTGTGCCTTATGTATTTAATTACGATGCAATTTCTGTGTTTCATCGTCAATATGAAGGTCAGAGGGATACAGTAAACCTGAAGTGATGCATTGGAACCTATTACTAGTGTCACAGGAATGGTTCAAAACATAGACAGTAAGAAGAGTCAGTTTTCAGGTACAAAAGTCGGCATTGTGCCTTTTGTATTTAATTCCGATGCAGTTTCTGTGTTTCGTCGTCAATAAGAAGGACCAAGGGATACAGTAAACCTGACGTGAAGCATCGGAATCTCAAACCGGTATCACAGGAAAGGTTCAAGACATAGACAGTAAGAAGCGCCAGTCTTCTTGTAATTTAGTCGGCATTGTGCCTTTTGTATTTAATTCCGATGCAATTTCTGTGTTTCTTCGTCAATAAGACGGTCAGGGGGATACAGTAAACCTGAAGTGAAGCATCGGAATCAATAACTAGTGTCACAGGAATGGTTCAAATCGTAGACAGTAAGAAGAATCAGTTTTCTTGTACTTAAGTCGACATTGTGCATTTTGTATTTAATTCAGATGCAATTTCTGTGTTTCATTGTCAATAAGAAGGTCAGAGGGATACAGTAAACCTGAAGTGATGCATCGGAATCTAAAACCAGTCTCCCAGGAAAGGTTCAAAATATAGACAGTAAGAAGAGCCAGTCTTCTTGTACTCGAGTCGGCATTTTGCCATATGTATTTAATTCCGTTACAATTTCTGTGTTTCATCGTCAATACGACGGTCAGAGGGATGCAGTAAACCTGAAGTGAAGCATCCGATTCTATAACAAGTGTCACAGGAATGGGTAAAACATAGAGAGTAAGAAGAGTCAGTCTTCTAGTACTTGAGTTGGCATTGTGCCGTTTGTATTTAATTCCGATGCAATTTCTGTGTTTAATCGTTAATAAAAAGGTCAGAGGGTTACAGTAAATCTGAAGTGAAGCATCGGAATCTATAACTAGTGTAACAGAAATGGTTCAAAACATGCACAGTAGGAAGATTCAGTTGTCTTGTACTTAAGTCGGCATTGTGCCTTTTGTATTTAATTACGATGCAATATCTGTATTTCATCGTCTATAGGAAGGTCAGTGGGATACAGTAAACCTGAAGTGAAGCATCGGAATCTAAAACTAGTGTCACAGGAATGGTTCAAAGCATAGACAGTAGGAAGAGTCAGTCTTCTTGTACTTAAGTCGGCATTGTGCCTTTTGTATTTAATTCCGATGCAATTTCTGTGTTTCGTCGTCTATAAGAAGGTCAGCTGGATACAGTAAACATGAAGTCAAGCATCGGAATCTATGACTAGTGTCACAGGAATGGTTCAAAACATAGACAGTAAGAAGAGCCAGTCTCCTAGTACTTGAGTTGGCATTGTGCCGTTTGTATTTAATTCCGGTGCAATTTCTGTGTTTAATCGTTAATAAAAAGGTCAGAGGGATACAGTAAAACTGAAGTGAAGGATCGGAATCTATAACTAGTGTAACAGAAATGGTTCAAAACATGCACAGTAGGAAGATTCAGTCTCCTTGTACTTAAGTCGGCATTGTGCCTTTTGTATTTAATTACGATGCAATATCTGTATTTCATCGTCTATAAGAAGGTCAGTGGGATACAGTAAACCTGAAGTGAAGCATCGGAATCTATAACTAGTGTCACAGGAATGGTTCAAAGCATAGACAGGAAGAAAAGCCAGTCTTCTTGTACTTGAGTCGGCATTGTGCTTTTTGTATTTAATTCCGATTAATTTTCTGTGTTTGATCGTCAATAAGAAGGTCAGAGGGATACAGTAAACCTGAAATGTCGCATCGGAATCTATAACTAGTGTCACAGGAATGGTTCAAAGCATAGACAGTAAGAAGAGCCAGTCTTCGTGTACATAAGTCGGCATTGTGCATTTTGTATTTAATTCCGATGCAATTTCTGTGTTTCATCGTCAATAAGAAGGTCAGCTGGATACAGTTAACCTGAAGTGAAGAATCAGAATCTATGACTAGTGTCACAGGAATGGTTCAAAACATAGACAGTAAGAAGAGCGAGTCTTCTTGTACTTGAGTCCGCATTGTGCCTTTTGTATTTTATTCCGATCAATTTTCTGCGTTTGATCATCAATAAGAAGGTCAGAGGGATACAGTAAACCTGAAGTGAAGCATCGAAATCTAAAACTAGAGTCACAGGAATGGTTCAAAGTATAGACAGCAAGAAGAGTCAGTCTTCTTGTACTTAAGTCGGCATTGTGCACTTTGCATATAATTCCGATGCAATATCTGTATTTCATCGTCAATAAGAAGGTCAGAGGGATTAAGTAAACCTGAAGTGAAGCATCGGAATCTATAACAACTGTCACAGGAGTGGTTCAAAACATAGACAGTAAGAAGAGCCAGTCTTCTTGTACTCGAGTCGGCATTGTGCCTTTTGTATTTAATTCCGATGCAATTTCTGTGTTTCATCGTCAGTACGACGGTCAGAGGGATACAGTAAACCTGAAGTGAAGCATCGGAATCTAAAACTAGTGTCACAGGAATGGTTCAAGCATAGGCAGTAGGAAGAGTCAGTCTTCTTGTACTTTAGTCGGCATTGTGCCTTTTGTATTTAATTCCGATGCAATTTCTGTGTTTCATCGTCAATAAGAAGGTCAGAGGGATACAGCAAAACTGAAGTGAAGCATCGGAATCTATAACTTGTGTCACAGGAATGGTTCAAAACATAGTCGCTAAGAAGAGTCAGTTTTCTTGTACTTAAGTCGGCATTGTGGATATTGTATTTAATGCCGATGCAATTTCTGTGTTTCATCGTCAATAATAAGGTCAGAGGGATACAGTATACCTGAAGTGAAGCATCGGAATCTATAACTAGTGTCACAGGAATGGTTCAAAGCATAGACAGTAAGAAGAGTCAGTTTTCTTATACATAAGTCGGCATTGTGCCTTATGTATTTAATTCCGATGCAATTTCTGTGTTTCATCGTCAATATGAAGGTCAGAGGGATACAGTAAACCTGAAGTGATGCATTGGAACCTATTACTAGTGTCACAGGAATGGTTCAAAACATAGACAGTAAGAAGAGTCAGTTTTCAGGTACAAAAGTCGGCATTGTGCCTTTTGTATTTAATTCCGATGCAGTTTCTGTGTTTCGTCGTCAATAAGAAGGACCAAGGGATACAGTAAACCTGACGTGAAGCATCGGAATCTCAAACCGGTATCACAGGAAAGGTTCAAGACATAGACAGTAAGAAGCACCAGTCTTCTTGTACTTTAGTCGGCATTGTGCCTTTTGTATTTAATTCCGATGCAATTTCTGTGTTTCTTCGTCAATAAGACGGTCAGGGGGATACAGTAAACCTGAAGTGAAGCATCGGAATCAATAACTAGTGTCACAGGAATGGTTTAAATCGTAGACAGTAAGAAGAATCAGTTTTCTTGTACTTAAGTCGACATTGTGCATTTTGTATTTAATTCAGATGCAATTTCTGTGTTTCATCGTCAATAAGAAGGTCAGAGGGATACAGTAAACCTGAAGTGATGCATCGGAATCTAAAACCAGTCTCACAGGAAAGGTTCAAAATATAGACAGTAAGAAGAGCCAGTCTTCTTGTACTCGAGTCGGCATTTTGCCATATGTATTTAATTCCGTTACAATTTCTGTGTTTCATCGTCAATACGACGGTCAGAGGGATGCAGTAAACCTGAAGTGAAGCATCCGATTCTATAACAAGTGTCACAGGAATGGGTAAAACATAGAGAGTAAGAAGAGTCAGTCTTCTAGTACTTGAGTTGGCATTGTGCCGTTTGTATTTAATTCCGATGCAATTTCTGTGTTTAATCGTTAATAAAAAGGTCAGAGGGATAAAGTAAAACTGAAGTGAAGCATCGGAATCTATAACTAGTGTAACAGAAATGGTTCAAAACATGCACAGTAGGAAGATTAAGTCGTCTTGTACTTAAGTCGGCATTGTGCCTTTTGTATTTAATTACGATGCAATATCTGTATTTCATCGTCTATAAGAAGGTCAGTGGGATACAGTAAACCTGAAGTGAAGCATCGGAATCTAAAACTAGTGTCACAGGAATGGTTCAAAGCATAGACAGTAGGAAGAGAGAGTCTTCTTGTACTTAAGTCGGCATTGTGCCTTTTGTATTTAATTCCGATGCAATTTCTGTGTTTCGTCGTCTATAAGAAGGTCAGCTGGATACAGTAAACATGAAGTCAAGCATCGGAATCTATGACTAGTGTCACAGGAATGGTTCAAAACATAGACAGTAAGAAGAGCCAGTCTCCTAGTACTTGAGTTGGCATTGTGCCGTTTGTATTTAATTCCGGTGCAATTTCTGTGTTTAATCGTTAATAAAAAGGTTAGAGGGATACAGTAAAACTGAAGTGAAGCATCGGAATCTATAACTAGTGTAACAGAAATGGTTCAAATCATGCACAGTAGGAAGATTAAGTCTTCTTGTACTTACGTCGGCATTGTGCCTTTTGTATTTAATTACGATGCAATATCTGTATTTCATCGTCTACAAGAAGGTCAGTGGGATACAGTAAACCTGAAGTGAAGCATCGGAATCTAAAACTAGTGTCACAGGAATGGTTCAAAGCATAGACAGTAGGAAGAGTCAGTCTTCTTGTACTTAAGTCGGCATTGTGCCTTTTGTATTTAATTCCGATGCAATTTCTGTGTTTCATCGTCAGTACGACGGTCAGAGGGATACAGTAAACCTGAAGTGAAGCATCGGAATCTAAAACTAGTGTCACAGGAATGGTTCAAGCATAGGCAGTAGGAAGAGTCAGTCTTCTTGTACTTAAGTCGGCATTGTGCCTTATGTATTTAATTCCGATGCAATTTCTGTGTTTCATCGTCAATATGAAGGTCAGAGGGATACAGTAAACCTGAAGTGATGCATTGGAACCTATTACTAGTGTCATAGGAATGGTTCAAAACATAGACAGTAAGAAGAGTCAGTTTTCAGGTACAAAAGTCGGCATTGTGCCTTTTGTATTTAATTCCGATGCAGTTTCTGTGTTTCGTCGTCAATAAGAAGGACCAAGGGATACAGTAAACCTGACGTGAAGCATCGGAATCTCAAACCGGTATCACAGGAAAGGTTCAAGACATAGACAGTAAGAAGCGCCAGTCTTCTTGTAATTTAGTCGGCATTGTGCCTTTTGTATTTAATTCCGATGCAATTTCTGTGTTTCTTCGTCAATAAGACGGTCAGGGGGATACAGTAAACCTGAAGTGAAGCATCGGAATCAATAACTAGTGTCACAGGAATGGTTCAAATCGTAGACAGTAAGAAGAATCAGTTTTCTTGTACTTAAGTCGACATTGTGCATTTTGTATTTAATTCAGATGCAATTTCTGTGTTTCATTGTCAATAAGAAGGTCAGAGGGATACAGTAAACCTGAAGTGATGCATCGGAATCTAAAACCAGTCTCCCAGGAAAGGTTCAAAATATAGACAGTAAGAAGAGCCAGTCTTCTTGTACTCGAGTCGGCATTTTGCCATATGTATTTAATTCCGTTACAATTTCTGTGTTTCATCGTCAATACGACGGTCAGAGGGATGCAGTAAACCTGAAGTGAAGCATCCGATTCTATAACAAGTGTCACAGGAATGGGTAAAACATAGAGAGTAAGAAGAGTCAGTCTTCTAGTACTTGAGTTGGCATTGTGCCGTTTGTATTTAATTCCGATGCAATTTCTGTGTTTAATCGTTAATAAAAAGGTCAGAGGGTTACAGTAAATCTGAAGTGAAGCATCGGAATCTATAACTAGTGTAACAGAAATGGTTCAAAACATGCACAGTAGGAAGATTCAGTTGTCTTGTACTTAAGTCGGCATTGTGCCTTTTGTATTTAATTACGATGCAATATCTGTATTTCATCGTCTATAGGAAGGTCAGTGGGATACAGTAAACCTGAAGTGAAGCATCGGAATCTAAAACTAGTGTCACAGGAATGGTTCAAAGCATAGACAGTAGGAAGAGTCAGTCTTCTTGTACTTAAGTCGGCATTGTGCCTTTTGTATTTAATTCCGATGCAATTTCTGTGTTTCGTCGTCTATAAGAAGGTCAGCTGGATACAGTAAACATGAAGTCAAGCATCGGAATCTATGACTAGTGTCACAGGAATGGTTCAAAACATAGACAGTAAGAAGAGCCAGTCTCCTAGTACTTGAGTTGGCATTGTGCCGTTTGTATTTAATTCCGGTGCAATTTCTGTGTTTAATCGTTAATAAAAAGGTCAGAGGGATACAGTAAAACTGAAGTGAAGCATCGGAATCTATAACTAGTGTAACAGAAATGGTTCAAAACATGCACAGTAGGAAGATTCAGTCTCCTTGTACTTAAGTCGGCATTGTGCCTTTTGTATTTAATTACGATGCAATATCTGTATTTCATCGTCTATAAGAAGGTGAGTGGGATACAGTAAACCTGAAGTGAAGCATCGGAATCTATAACTAGTGTCACAGGAATGGTTCAAAGCATAGACAGGAAGAAAAGCCAGTCTTCTTGTACTTGAGTCGGCATTGTGCCTTTTGTATTTAATTCCGATTAATTTTCTGTGTTTGATCGTCAATAAGAAGGTCAGAGGGATACAGTAAACCTGAAATGTCGCATCGGAATCTATAACTAGTGTCACAGGAATGGTTCAAAGCATAGACAGTAAGAAGAGCCAGTCTTCGTGTACATAAGTCGGCATTGTGCATTTTGTATTTAATTCCGATGCAATTTCTGTGTTTCATCGTCAATAAGAAGGTCAGCTGGATACAGTTAACCTGAAGTGAAGAATCAGAATCTATGACTAGTGTCACAGGAATGGTTCAAAACATAGACAGTAAGAAGAGCGAGTCTTCTTGTACTTGAGTCCGCATTGTGCCTTTTGTATTTTATTCCGATCAATTTTCTGCGTTTGATCATCAATAAGAAGGTCAGAGGGATACAGTAAACCTGAAGTGAAGCATCGAAATCTAAAACTAGAGTCACAGGAATGGTTCAAAGTATAGACAGCAAGAAGAGTCAGTCTTCTTGTACTTAAGTCGGCATTGTGCACTTTGCATATAATTCCGATGCAATATCTGTATTTCATCGTCAATAAGAAGGTCAGAGGGATTAAGTAAACCTGAAGTGAAGCATCGGAATCTATAACAACTGTCACAGGAGTGGTTCAAAACATAGACAGTAAGAAGAGCCAGTCTTCTTGTACTCGAGTCGGCATTGTGCCTTTTGTATTTAATTCCGATGCAATTTCTGTGTTTCATCGTCAGTACGACGGTCAGAGGGATACAGTAAACCTGAAGTGAAGCATCGGAATCTAAAACTAGTGTCACAGGAATGGTTCAAGCATAGGCAGTAGGAAGAGTCAGTCTTCTTGTACTTTAGTCGGCATTGTGCCTTTTGTATTTAATTCCGATGCAATTTCTGTGTTTCATCGTCAATAAGAAGGTCAGAGGGATACAGCAAAACTGAAGTGAAGCATCGGAATCTATAACTTGTGTCACAGGAATGGTTCAAAACATAGTCGCTAAGAAGAGTCAGTTTTCTTGTACTTAAGTCGGCATTGTGGATATTGTATTTAATGCCGATGCAATTTCTGTGTTTCATCGTCAATAATAAGGTCAGAGGGATACAGTATACCTGAAGTGAAGCATCGGAATCTATAACTAGTGTCACAGGAATGGTTCAAAGCATAGACAGTAAGAAGAGTCAGTTTTCTTATACATAAGTCGGCATTGTGCCTTATGTATTTAATTCCGATGCAATTTCTGTGTTTCATCGTCAATATGAAGGTCAGAGGGATACAGTAAACCTGAAGTGATGCATTGGAACCTATTACTAGTGTCACAGGAATGGTTCAAAACATAGACAGTAAGAAGAGTCAGTTTTCAGGTACAAAAGTCGGCATTGTGCCTTTTGTATTTAATTCCGATGCAGTTTCTGTGTTTCGTCGTCAATAAGAAGGACCAAGGGATACAGTAAACCTGACGTGAAGCATCGGAATCTCAAACCGGTATCACAGGAAAGGTTCAAGACATAGACAGTAAGAAGCACCAGTCTTCTTGTACTTTAGTCGGCATTGTGCCTTTTGTATTTAATTCCGATGCAATTTCTGTGTTTCTTCGTCAATAAGACGGTCAGGGGGATACAGTAAACCTGAAGTGAAGCATCGGAATCAATAACTAGTGTCACAGGAATGGTTCAAATCGTAGACAGTAAGAAGAATCAGTTTTCTTGTACTTAAGTCGACATTGTGCATTTTGTATTTAATTCAGATGCAATTTCTGTGTTTCATCGTCAATAAGAAGGTCAGAGGGATACAGTAAACCTGAAGTGATGCATCGGAATCTAAAACCAGTCTCACAGGAAAGGTTCAAAATATAGACAGTAAGAAGAGCCAGTCTTCTTGTACTCGAGTCGGCATTTTGCCATATGTATTTAATTCCGTTACAATTTCTGTGTTTCATCGTCAATACGACGGTCAGAGGGATGCAGTAAACCTGAAGTGAAGCATCCGATTCTATAACAAGTGTCACAGGAATGGGTAAAACATAGAGAGTAAGAAGAGTCAGTCTTCTAGTACTTGAGTTGGCATTGTGCCGTTTGTATTTAATTCCGATGCAATTTCTGTGTTTAATCGTTAATAAAAAGGTCAGAGGGATAAAGTAAAACTGAAGTGAAGCATCGGAATCCATAACTAGTGTAACAGAAATGGTTCAAAACATGCACAGTAGGAAGATTAAGTCGTCTTGTACTTAAGTCGGCATTGTGCCTTTTGTATTTAATTACGATGCAATATCTGTATTTCATCGTCTATAAGAAGGTCAGTGGGATACAGTAAACCTGAAGTGAAGCATCGGAATCTAAAACTAGTGTCACAGGAATGGTTCAAAGCATAGACAGTAGGAAGAGTCAGTCTTCTTGTACTTAAGTCGGCATTGTGCCTTTTGTATTTAATTCCGATGCAATTTCTGTGTTTCGTCGTCTATAAGAAGGTCAGCTGGATACAGTAAACATGAAGTCAAGCATCGGAATCTACGACTAGTGTCACAGGAATGGTTCAAAACATAGACAGTAAGAAGAGCCAGTCTCCTAGTACTTGAGTTGGCATTGTGCCGTTTGTATTTAATTCCGGTGCAATTTCTGTGTTTAATCGTTAATAAAAAGGTTAGAGGGATACAGTAAAACTGAAGTGAAGCATCGGAATCTATAACTAGTGTAACAGAAATGGTTCAAATCATGCACAGTAGGAAGATTAAGTCTTCTTGTACTTAAGTCGGCATTGTGCCTTTTGTATTTAATTACGATGCAATATCTGTATTTCATCGTCTACAAGAAGGTCAGTGGGATACAGTAAACCTGAAGTGAAGCATCGGAATCTATAACTAGTGTCACAGGAATGGTTCAAAGCATAGACAGGAAGAAAAGCCAGTCTTCTTGTACTTGAGTCGGCATTGTGCCTTTTGTATTTAATTCCGATTAATTTTCTGTGTTTGATCGTCAATAAGAAGGTCAGAGGGATACAGTAAACCTGAAATGTCGCATCGGAATCTATAACTAGTGTCACAGGAATGGTTCAAAGCATAGACAGTAAGAAGAGCCAGTCTTCGTGTACATAAGTCGGCATTGTGCATTTTGTATTTAATTCCGATGCAATTTCTGTGTTTCATCGTCAATAAGAAGGTCAGCTGGATACAGTTAACCTGAAGTGAAGAATCAGAATCTATGACTAGTGTCACAGGAATGGTTCAAAACATAGACAGTAAGAAGAGCGAGTCTTCTTGTACTTGAGTCCGCATTGTGCCTTTTGTATTTTATTCCGATCAATTTTCTGCGTTTGATCATCAATAAGAAGGTCAGAGGGATACAGTAAACCTGAAGTGAAGCATCGAAATCTAAAACTAGAGTCACAGGAATGGTTCAAAGTATAGACAGCAAGAAGAGTCAGTCTTCTTGTACTTAAGTCGGCATTGTGCACTTTGCATATAATTCCGATGCAATATCTGTATTTCATCGTCAATAAGAAGGTCAGAGGGATTAAGTAAACCTGAAGTGAAGCATCGGAATCTATAACAACTGTCACAGGAGTGGTTCAAAACATAGACAGTAAGAAGAGCCAGTCTTCTTGTACTCGAGTCGGCATTGTGCCTTTTGTATTTAATTCCGATGCAATTTCTGTGTTTCATCGTCAGTACGACGGTCAGAGGGATACAGTAAACCTGAAGTGAAGCATCGGAATCTAAAACTAGTGTCACAGGAATGGTTCAAGCATAGGCAGTAGGAAGAGTCAGTCTTCTTGTACTTTAGTCGGCATTGTGCCTTTTGTATTTAATTCCGATGCAATTTCTGTGTTTCATCGTCAATAAGAAGGTCAGAGGGATACAGCAAAACTGAAGTGAAGCATCGGAATCTATAACTTGTGTCACAGGAATGGTTCAAAACATAGTCGCTAAGAAGAGTCAGTTTTCTTGTACTTAAGTCGGCATTGTGGATATTGTATTTAATGCCGATGCAATTTCTGTGTTTCATCGTCAATAATAAGGTCAGAGGGATACAGTATACCTGAAGTGAAGCATCGGAATCTATAACTAGTGTCACAGGAATGGTTCAAAGCATAGACAGTAAGAAGAGTCAGTTTTCTTATACATAAGTCGGCATTGTGCCTTATGTATTTAATTCCGATGCAATTTCTGTGTTTCATCGTCAATATGAAGGTCAGAGGGATACAGTAAACCTGAAGTGATGCATTGGAACCTATTACTAGTGTCACAGGAATGGTTCAAAACATAGACAGTAAGAAGAGTCAGTTTTCAGGTACAAAAGTCGGCATTGTGCCTTTTGTATTTAATTCCGATGCAGTTTCTGTGTTTCGTCGTCAATTAGAAGGACCAAGGGATACAGTAAACCTGACGTGAAGCATCGGAATCTCAAACCGGTATCACAGGAAAGGTTCAAGACATAGACAGTAAGAAGCACCAGTCTTCTTGTACTTTAGTCGGCATTGTGCCTTTTGTATTTAATTCCGATGCAATTTCTGTGTTTCTTCGTCAATAAGACGGTCAGGGGGATACAGTAAACCTGAAGTGAAGCATCGGAATCAATAACTAGTGTCACAGGAATGGTTCAAATCGTAGACAGTAAGAAGAATCAGTTTTCTTGTACTTAAGTCGACATTGTGCATTTTGTATTTAATTCAGATGCAATTTCTGTGTTTCATCGTCAATAAGAAGGTCAGAGGGATACAGTAAACCTGAAGTGATGCATCGGAATCTAAAACCAGTCTCACAGGAAAGGTTCAAAATATAGACAGTAAGAAGAGCCAGTCTTCTTGTACTCGAGTCGGCATTTTGCCATATGTATTTAATTCCGTTACAATTTCTGTGTTTCATCGTCAATACGACGGTCAGAGGGATGCAGTAAACCTGAAGTGAAGCATCCGATTCTATAACAAGTGTCACAGGAATGGGTAAAACATAGAGAGTAAGAAGAGTCAGTCTTCTAGTACTTGAGTTGGCATTGTGCCGTTTGTATTTAATTCCGATGCAATTTCTGTGTTTAATCGTTAATAAAAAGGTCAGAGGGATAAAGTAAAACTGAAGTGAAGCATCGGAATCCATAACTAGTGTAACAGAAATGGTTCAAAACATGCACAGTAGGAAGATTAAGTCGTCTTGTACTTAAGTCGGCATTGTGCCTTTTGTATTTAATTACGATGCAATATCTGTATTTCATCGTCTATAAGAAGGTCAGTGGGATACAGTAAACCTGAAGTGAAGCATCGGAATCTAAAACTAGTGTCACAGGAATGGTTCAAAGCATAGACAGTAGGAAGAGTCAGTCTTCTTGTACTTAAGTCGGCATTGTGCCTTTTGTATTTAATTCCGATGCAATTTCTGTGTTTCGTCGTCTATAAGAAGGTCAGCTGGATACAGTAAACATGAAGTCAAGCATCGGAATCTACGACTAGTGTCACAGGAATGGTTCAAAACATAGACAGTAAGAAGAGCCAGTCTCCTAGTACTTGAGTTGGCATTGTGCCGTTTGTATTTAATTCCGGTGCAATTTCTGTGTTTAATCGTTAATAAAAAGGTTAGAGGGATACAGTAAAACTGAAGTGAAGCATCGGAATCTATAACTAGTGTAACAGAAATGGTTCAAATCATGCACAGTAGGAAGATTAAGTCTTCTTGTACTTAAGTCGGCATTGTGCCTTTTGTATTTAATTACGATGCAATATCTGTATTTCATCGTCTACAAGAAGGTCAGTGGGATACAGTAAACCTGAAGTGAAGCATCGGAATCTAAAACTAGTGTCACAGGAATGGTTCAAAGCATAGACAGTAGGAAGAGTCAGTCTTCTTGTACTTAAGTCGGCATTGTGCCTTTTGTATTTAATTCCGATGCAATTTCTGTGTTTCATCGTCAGTACGACGGTCAGAGGGATACAGTAAACCTGAAGTGAAGCATCGGAATCTAAAACTAGTGTCACAGGAATGGTTCAAGCATAGGCAGTAGGAAGAGTCAGTCTTCTTGTACTTAAGTCGGCATTGTGCCTTATGTATTTAATTCCGATGCAATTTCTGTGTTTCATCGTCAATATGAAGGTCAGAGGGATACAGTAAACCTGAAGTGATGCATTGGAACCTATTACTAGTGTCATAGGAATGGTTCAAAACATAGACAGTAAGAAGAGTCAGTTTTCAGGTACAAAAGTCGGCATTGTGCCTTTTGTATTTAATTCCGATGCAGTTTCTGTGTTTCGTCGTCAATAAGAAGGACCAAGGGATACAGTAAACCTGACGTGAAGCATCGGAATCTCAAACCGGTATCACAGGAAAGGATCAAGACATAGACAGTAAGAAGCGCCAGTCTTCTTGTACTTTAGTCGGCATTGTGCCTTTTGTATTTAATTCCGATGCAATTTCTGTGTTTCTTCGTCAATAAGACGGTCAGGGGGATACAGTAAACCTGAAGTGAAGCATCGGAATCAATAACTAGTGTCACAGGAATGGTTCAAATCGTAGACAGTAAGAAGAATCAGTTTTCTTGTACTTAAGTCGACATTGTGCATTTTGTATTTAATTCCGATGCAATTTCTGTGTTTCATCGTCAATAAGAAGGTCAGAGGGATACAGTAAACCTGAAGTGATGCATCGGAATCTAAAACCAGTCTCACAGGGAAGGTTCAAAATATAGACAGTAAGAAGAGCCAGTCTTCTTGTACTCGAGTCGGCATTTTGCCATTTGTATTTAATTCCGTTACAATTTCTGTGTTTCATCGTCAATACGACGGTCAGAGGGATGCAGTAAACCTGAAGTGAAGCATCGGATTCTATAACAAGTGTCACAGGAATGGGTAAAATATAGAGAGTAGGAAGAGTCAGTCTTCGAGTACTTGAGTTGGCATTGTGCCGTTTGTATTTAATTCCGATGCAATTTCTGTGTTTAATCGTTAATAAAAAGGTCAGAGGGATACAGTAAAACTGAAGTGAAGCATCGGAATCTATAACTAGTGTAACAGAAATGGTTCAAAACATGCACAGTAGGAAGATTCAGTCTTCTTGTACTTAAGTCGGCATTGTGCCTTTTGTATTTAATTACGATGCAATATCTGTATTTCATCGTCTATAAGAAGGTCAGTGGGATACAGTAAACCTGAAGTGAAGCATCGGAATCTAAAACTAGTGTCACAGGAATGGTTCAAAGCATAGACAGTAGGAAGAGTCAGTCTTCATGTACTTAAGTCGGCATTGTGCCTTTTGTATTTAATTCCGATGCAATTTCTGTGTTTCGTCGTCTATAAGAAGGTCAGCTTGATACAGTAAACATGAAGTGAAGCATCGGAATCTATGACTAGTGTCACAGGAATGGTTCAAAACATAGACAGTAAGAAGAGCCAGTCTCCTTGTACTTGAGTCGGCATTGTGCCTTTTGTATTTAATTCCGGTCAATTTTCTGTGTTTGATCGTCAATAAGAAGGTCAGAGGGATACAGTAAACCTGAAGTGAAGCATCGGAATCTAAAACTAGTGTCACAGGAATGGTTCAAAACATAGATATTAAGAAGAGTCTTTTTTCTTGTACTTAAGTCGGCATTGTGTATTTTCTATTTAATTCCGATGCAATTTCTGTGTTTCGTAGTCAACAAGAACGTCCAAGGGATACAGTAAACCTGAAGTGAAGCATCGGAATCAATAACTAGTGTCACAGGAATGGTTGTAAACATAGACAGTAAGAAGAGTCAGTCTCCTTGTACTTAAGTCGCATGGTGCCTTTTGTATTTAATTCCGATGCAATTTTTGTGTTTCATCGTCAATAAGACTGTCAGAGGGATACAGTTAACCTGAAGTGAAGCATCAGAATCTATGACTAGTATCACAGGAATGGTTCAAAACATAGACAGTAAGAAGAGCGAGTCTTCTTGTACCTGAGTCCGCATTGTGCCTTGTGTATTTTATTCCGATCAATTTTCTGCGTTTGATCATCAATAAGAAGGTCAGAGGGATACAGTAAACCTGAAGTGAAGCATCGGAATCTAAAACTAGAGTCACAGGAATGGTTCAAAGTATAGACAGCAAGAAGAGTCAGTCTTCTTGTACTTAAGTCGGCATTGTGCCTTTTGTATTTAATTCCGATGCAATTTCTGTGTTTCATCGTCAATAAGAAGGTCAGAGGGATACAGCAAAACTGAAGTGAAGCATCGGAATCTATAACTTGTGTCACAGGAATGGTTCAAAACATAGTCGCTAAGAAGAGTCAGTTTTCTTGTAGAAAAGTCGGCATTGTGCCTTTTGTATTTAATTCCGATGCAATTTCTGTGTTTCATCGTCAATAAGAAGGTCAGAGGGATACAGTATACCTGAAGTGAAGCATCGGAATCTATAAAACTGTCACAGGAGTGGTTCAAAACATAGACAGTAAGAAGAGCCAGTCTTCTTATACTCGAGTCGGCATTGTGCCTTTTGTATTTAATTCCGATGAAATTTCTGTGTTTCATCGTCAGTACGACGGTCAGAGGGATACAGTGAACCTGAAGTGAAGCATCGGAATCTAAAACTAGTGTCACAGGAATGGTTCAAGCATAGGCAGTAGGTAGAGTCAGTCTTCTTGTACTTAAGTCGGCATTGTGCCTTTTGTATTTAATTCCGATGCAATTTCTGTGTTTCATCGTCAATAAGAAGGTCAGAGGGATACAGCAAAACTGAAGTGAAGCATCGGAATCTATAACTTGTTTCACAGGAATGGTTCAAAACATAGTCGCTAAGAAGAGTCAGGTTTCTTGTACTTAAGTCGGCATTGTGCCTATTGTATTTAATGCCGATGCAATTTCTGTGTTTCATCGTCAATAAGAATGTCAAAGGGATACAGTAAACCTGAAGTGAAACATCGGAATCTATAACTAGTGTCGCAGGAATGGTTCAAAACATAGACAGGAAGAAGAGGCAGTCTTCTTGTACTTAAGTCGCCATTGTGCTTTTTGTATTTAATTCCGATGCAATTTCTATGTTTCATCGTCAATAAGACGGTCAGAGGGATACAGTAAACCTGAAGTGAAGCATCGGAATCTATAACTAGTGTCACAGGAATGGTTCAAAACATAGACAGTAAGAAGAGTCAGTTTTCTTGTAGAAAAGTCGGCATTGTGCCTTTTGTATTTAATTCCGATGCAATTTCTGTGTTTCATCGTCAATAAGAAGGTCAGAGGGATACAGTATACCTGAAGTGAAGCATCGGAATCTATAACTAGTGTCACAGGAATGGTTCAAAGCATAGACAGTAAGAAGAGTCAGTTTTCTTATACATAAGTCGGCATTGTGCGTTATGTATTTAATTCCGATGCAATTTCTGTGTTTCATCGTCAATATGAAGGTCAGAGGGATACAGTAAACCTGAAGTGATGCATTGGAACCTATTACTAGTGTCACAGGAATGGTTAAAAACATAGACAGTAAGAAGAGTCAGTTTTCTGGTACAAAAGTCGGCATTGTGCCTTTTGTATTTAATTCCGATGCAGTTTTTGTGTTTCGTCGTCAATAAGAAGGACCAAGGGATACAGTAAACCTGACGTGAAGCATCGGAATCTCAAACCGGTATCACAGGAAAGGTTCAAGACATAGACAGTAAGAAGCGCCAGTCTTCTTGTACTTTAGTCGGCATTGTGCCTTTTGTATTTAATTCCGATGCAATTTCTGTGTTTCTTCGTCAATAAGACGGTCTGAGGGATACAGTAAACCTGAAGTGAATCATCGGAATCAAGAACTAGTGTCACAGGAATGGTTCAAATCGTAGACAGTAAGAAGAATCAGATTTCTTGTACTTAAGTCGACATTGTGCATTTTATATTTAATTCCGATGCAATTTCTGTGTTTCATCGTCAATAAGAAGGTCAGAGGGATACAGTAAACCTGAAGTGATGCATCGGAATCTAAAACCAGTCTCACAGGAAAGGTTCAAAATATAGACGGTAAGAAGAGCCAGTCTTCTTGTACTCGAGTCGGCATTTTGCCATTTGTATTTAATTCCGTTACAATTTCTGTGTTTCATCGTCAATACGACGGTCAGATGGGTGCAGTAAACCTGAAGTGAAGCATCGGATTCTATAACAAGTGTCACAGGAATGGGTAAAACATAGACAGTAAGAAGAGTCAGTCTTCTAGAACTTGAGTTGGCATTGTTCCGTTTGTATTTAATTCCGATGCAATTTCTGTGTTTAATCGTTAATAAAAAGGCCAGAGGGATACAGTAAAATTGAAGTGAAGCATCGGAATCTATAAGTAGTGTCGCAGAAATGGTTCAAAACATGGACAGTAGGAAGAGTCAGTCTTCTTGTACTTAAGTCGGCATTGTGCCTTTTGTATTTAATTACGATGCAATATCTGTATTTCATCGTCTATAAGAAGGTCAGTGGGATACAGTAAACCTGAAGTGAAGCATCGGAATCTAAAACTAGTGTCACAGGAATGGTTCAAAACATAGACAGTAGGAAGAGTCAGTCTTCTTGTACTTAAGTCGGCATTGTGCCTTTTGTATTTAATTCCGATGCAATTTCTGTGTTTCGTCGTCTATAAGAAGGTCAGCTGGATACAGTAAACATGAAGTGAAGCATCGGAATCTATGACTAGTGTCACAGGAATGGTTCAAAACATAGACAGTAAGAAGAGCCAGTCTTCTTGTACTTGAGTCGGCATTGTGCCTTTTGTATTTAATTCCGGTCAATTTTCTGTGTTTGATCGTCAATAAGAAGGTCAGAGGGATACAGTAAACCTGAAGTGAAGCATCGGAATCTAAAACTAGTGTCACAGGAATGGTTCAAAACATAGATATTAAGAAGAGTCTTTTTTCTTGTACTTAAGTCGGCATTGTGTATTTTCTATTTAATTCCGATGCAATTTCTGTGTTTCGTAGTCAACAAGAACGTCCAAGGGATACAGTAAACCTGAAGTGAAGCATCGGAATCAATAACTAGTGTCACAGGAATGGTTGTAAACATAGACAGTAAGAAGAGTCAGTCTCCTTGTACTTAAGTCGCATGGTGCCTTTTGTATTTAATTCCGATGCAATTTTTGTGTTTCATCGTCAATAAGACTGTCAGAGGGATACAGTAAACCTGAAGTGTCGCATCGGAATCTATAACTAGTGTCACAGGAATGGTTCAAAGCATAGACAGTAAGAAGAGCCAGTCTTCTTGTACATAAGTCGGCATTGTGCCTTTTGTATTTACTTCCGATGCAATTTCTGTGTTTCATCGTCAATAAGAAGGTCAGCTGGATACAGTTAACCTGAAGTGAAGCATCAGAATCTGTGACTAGTATCACAGGAATGGTTCAAAACATAGACAGTAAGAAGAGCGAGTCTTCTTGTACTTGAGTCCGCATTGTGCCTTGTGTATTTTATTCCGATCAATTTTCTGCGTTTGATCATCAATAAGAAGGTCAGAGGGATACAGTAAACCTGAAGTGAAGCATCGGAATCTAAAACTAGAGTCACAGGAATGGTTCAAAGTATAGACAGCAAGAAGAGTCAGTCTTCTTGTACTTAAGTCGGCATTGTGCCTTTTGTATTTAATTCCGATGCAATTTCTGTGTTTCATCGTCAATAAGAAGGTCAGAGGGATACAGCAAAACTGAAGTGAAGCATCGGAATCTATAACTTGTGTCACAGGAATGGTTCAAAACATAGTCGCTAAGAAGAGTCAGTTTTCTTGTAGAAAAGTCGGCATTGTGCCTTTTGTATTTAATTCCGATGCAATTTCTGTGTTTCATCGTCAATAAGAAGGTCAGAGGGATACAGTATACCTGAAGTGAAGCATCGGAATCTATAAAACTGTCACAGGAGTGGTTCAAAACATAGACAGTAAGAAGAGCCAGTCTTCTTATACTCGAGTCGGCATTGTGCCTTTTGTATTTAATTCCGATGAAATTTCTGTGTTTCATCGTCAGTACGACGGTCAGAGGGATACAGTAAACCTGAAGTGAAGCATCGGAATCTAAAACTAGTGTCACAGGAATGGTTCAAGCATAGGCAGTAGGTAGAGTCAGTCTTCTTGTACTTAAGTCGGCATTGTGCCTTTTGTATTTAATTCCGATGCAATTTCTGTGTTTCATCGTCAATAAGAAGGTCAGAGGGATACAGCAAAACTGAAGTGAAGCATCGGAATCTATAACTTGTGTCACAGGAATGGTTCAAAACATAGTCGCTAAGAAGAGTCAGGTTTCTTGTACTTAAGTCGGCATTGTGCCTATTGTATTTAATGCCGATGCAATTTCTGTGTTTCATCGTCAATAAGAATGTCAAAGGGATACAGTAAACCTGAAGTGAAACATCGGAATCTATAACTAGTGTCGCAGGAATGGTTCAAAACATAGACAGGAAGAAGAGGCAGTCTTCTTGTACTTAAGTCGCCATTGTGCTTTTTGTATTTAATTCCGATGCAATTTCTATGTTTCATCGTCAATAAGACGGTCAGAGGGATACAGTAAACCTGAAGTGAAGCATCGGAATCTATAACTAGTGTCACAGGAATGGTTCAAAACATAGACAGTAAGAAGAGTCAGTTTTCTTGTAGAAAAGTCGGCATTGTGCCTTTTGTATTTAATTCCGATGCAATTTCTGTGTTTCATCGTCAATAAGAAGGTCAGAGGGATACAGTATACCTGAAGTGAAGCATCGGAATCTATAACTAGTGTCACAGGAATGGTTCAAAGCATAGACAGTAAGAAGAGTCAGTTTTCTTATACATAAGTCGGCATTGTGCGTTATGTATTTAATTCCGATGCAATTTCTGTGTTTCATCGTCAATATGAAGGTCAGAGGGATACAGTAAACCTGAAGTGATGCATTGGAACCTATTACTAGTGTCACAGGAATGGTTAAAAACATAGACAGTAAGAAGAGTCAGTTTTCTGGTACAAAAGTCGGCATTGTGCCTTTTGTATTTAATTCCGATGCAGTTTTTGTGTTTCGTCGTCAATAAGAAGGACCAAGGGATACAGTAAACCTGACGTGAAGCATCGGAATCTCAAACCGGTATCACAGGAAAGGTTCAAGACATAGACAGTAAGAAGCGCCAGTCTTCTTGTACTTTAGTCGGCATTGTGCCTTTTGTATTTAATTCCGATGCAATTTCTGTGTTTCTTCGTCAATAAGACGGTCTGAGGGATACAGTAAACCTGAAGTGAATCATCGGAATCAAGAACTAGTGTCACAGGAATGGTTCAAATCGTAGACAGTAAGAAGAATCAGATTTCTTGTACTTAAGTCGACATTGTGCATTTTATATTTAATTCCGATGCAATTTCTGTGTTTCATCGTCAATAAGAAGGTCAGAGGGATACAGTAAACCTGAAGTGATGCATCGGAATCTAAAACCAGTCTCACAGGAAAGGTTCAAAATATAGACGGTAAGAAGAGCCAGTCTTCTTGTACTCGAGTCGGCATTTTGCCATTTGTATTTAATTCCGTTACAATTTCTGTGTTTCATCGTCAATACGACGGTCAGATGGGTGCAGTAAACCTGAAGTGAAGCATCGGATTCTATAACAAGTGTCACAGGAATGGGTAAAACATAGACAGTAAGAAGAGTCAGTCTTCTAGAACTTGAGTTGGCATTGTTCCGTTTGTATTTAATTCCGATGCAATTTCTGTGTTTAATCGTTAATAAAAAGGCCAGAGGGATACAGTAAAATTGAAGTGAAGCATCGGAATCTATAAGTAGTGTCGCAGAAATGGTTCAAAACATGGACAGTAGGAAGAGTCAGTCTTCTTGTACTTAAGTCGGCATTGTGCCTTTTGTATTTAATTACGATGCAATATCTGTATTTCATCGTCTATAAGAAGGTCAGTGGGATACAGTAAACCTGAAGTGAAGCATCGGAATCTAAAACTAGTGTCACAGGAATGGTTCAAAACATAGACAGTAGGAAGAGTCAGTCTTCTTGTACTTAAGTCGGCATTGTGCCTTTTGTATTTAATTCCGATGCAATTTCTGTGTTTCGTCGTCTATAAGAAGGTCAGCTGGATACAGTAAACATGAAGTGAAGCATCGGAATCTATGACTAGTGTCACAGGAATGGTTCAAAACATAGACAGTAAGAAGAGCCAGTCTTCTTGTACTTGAGTCGGCATTGTGCCTTTTGTATTTAATTCCGGTCAATTTTCTGTGTTTGATCGTCAATAAGAAGGTCAGAGGGATACAGTAAACCTGAAGTGAAGCATCGGAATCTAAAACTAGTGTCACAGGAATGGTTCAAAACATAGATATTAAGAAGAGTCTTTTTTCTTGTACTTAAGTCGGCATTGTGTATTTTCTATTTAATTCCGATGCAATTTCTGTGTTTCGTAGTCAACAAGAACGTCCAAGGGATACAGTAAACCTGAAGTGAAGCATCGGAATCAATAACTAGTGTCACAGGAATGGTTCAAAACATAGACAGTAAGAAGAGTCAGTCTCCTTGTACTTAAGTCGCATGGTGCCTTTTGTATTTAATTCCGATGCAATTTCTGTGTTTCATCTTAAATAAGAAGGTCAGCTGGATACAGTAAATCTGAAGTGAAGCATCGGAATCTATAACTTGTGTCACAGGAATGGTTCAAAACATAGATATTAAGAAGAGTCAGTTTTCTTGTACTTAAGTCGGCATTGTGCCTTTTCTATTTAATTCCGATGCAATTTCTGTGTTTCGTCGTAAATAAGAAGGTCCAAGGGAGGCAGTAAACCCGAAGTGAAGCATCGGAATCTAAAACCGGTCTCACAGGAAAGGTTCAAAACATAGACAGGAAGAAGAGCCAGACTTCTTGTACCTGAGTCGGCATTGTGCATTCTGTATTTAATCCCGATGCAATCTCTGTGTTTCATCGTCAATAAGACGGTCAGAGGGATACAGTAAACCTGAAGTGAAGCATCGGAATCTATAACTAGTGTCACAGGAATGGTTCAAAACATAGAGAGTAAGAAGAGTCAGTCTTCTAGTACTTGAGGTGGCATTGTGCCTTTTGTATTTAATTCCGATGCTATTTCTGTGCTTCATCATCAGTAAGACGGTCAAAGGGATACAGTAAAACTGAAGTGAAGCATCGGAATCTATTACTAGTGTCACAGGAATGGTTCAAAACAAAGACAGTAAGAAGAGTCACTCAACTTGTACTTAAGTCGCCACTGTGCCTTTTGTATTAAATTCCGATGCAATTTCTGTGTTTCATCGTCAATAAGAAAGTCAGCTGGATACAGTAAACCTGAAGTGAAGCATCGGAATCTATAACTAGTGTCACTGGAAAGGTTCAAAACATAGACAAGAAGAAGAGCCAGTCTTCTTGTACTTGAGTCGGCATTGTGTCTTTTGTATTTAATTCCGAAGCAATTTCTGTGTTCATCGTTAGTACGACGGTCAGGGGGTTACAATAAATCTGAAGTGAAGCATCGGAATCTATAACTAGTGTCACAGGAATGGTTCAAAACATAGAGAGTAAGAAGAGTCAGTCTTCTAGTACTTGAGTTGGCATTGTGCCTTTTGTATTTAGTTCCGATGCAATTTCTGTGTTTCATCGTCAATAAGAAGGTCAGCTGGATACAGTAAACCTGAAGTGAAGCATCGGAATCCATAACTAGTGTCACAGGAATGGTTCAAAACATAGACAGGAAGAAGAGCCAGTCTTCTTGTACTTGAGTCGGCATTGTGGCTTTTGTATTTAATTCCGATGCAATTTCTGTGTTTTATCATCAATAAGACGGTCAGAGGGATTCAGTGTAACCGAAGTGAAGCATCGGAATCTATAACTAGTGTCACAGGAATGGTTCAAAACGTAGACAGTAAGAAGAGTCAGTCTACTTGTACTTAATTCTTGTATTTAATTCTGATGAATTTTCTGTGTTTGATCGTCAATAAGAAGGTCAGAGGGATACAGTAAACCTGAAGTGAAGCATCGGAATCTATAACTAGCGCCAAAGGAATCATTCAAAACATAGGCAGTAAGAAGAGCCAGTCTTCTTGTACTTAAGTCGGCATTGTGCCTTTTGCATTTAATTCCGATGAATTTTCTGTGTTTAACCGTCAATAGGAAGGTCGGAGGGATACAGTAAACCTGAAGTGAAGCATCGGAATCTATAACTAGTGTCACAGGAATGGTTCAAAACATAGACAGTAAGGAGAACCAGTCTTCTTGTACTTAAGTCGGCATTGCGCCTATTGTATTTAATTCCGATGAATTTTCTGTGTTTGATCGTCAATAGTAAGGTCAGAGGGATACAGTAAAAATGAAGTGAAGCATCGGAATTTATAACTAGTGTCACAGGAATGGTACAAAGCATAGACAGTAAGAGGAGTCAGTCTTCTTGTACTTACGTCTCGATTGTGCCTTTTGTATTAAATTAAGATGCAATTTCTGTGTTTCATCGTCAATAATAAGGTCAGAGGGATACATTAAACCTGAACTGAAGCATCGGAATCTATAACTAGTGTCACAGGAATGGTTCAAAACATAGACAGCAAGAAGAGTCAGCATTCTTGTAGTTAAGTCGGCATTGTGCCTTTTGTATTTAATTCCGATGCAATTTCTGTGTTTCATCGTCAGTACGACGGTCAGAGGGATACAGTAAACCTGAAGTGAAGCATCGGAATCAATAACTAGTGGCACAGGAATGGTTCAAAACACAGACAGTAAGAAGAGTCAGTCTTCTTGTACTTAAGTCGGCATTGTGCCTTTTGTATATAACTCCATTGCAATTTCTGTGTTTCATCGTCAATAAGAAGCTCAGTGGGATACAATAAACCTGAAGTGAAGCATCGGAATCTATAACTAGTGTCAAAGGAATGGTTCAAAACATAGACAGTAAGAAGAGTCAGATTTCTTGTACTTAAGTCGGCATTGTGTCTTTTGTATTTAATTCCGATGCAATTTCTGTGTTTCTTCGTCAATAAGAAGGTCAGAGGGGTACAGTAAACCTGACGTGAAGCATCGGAATCTATAACTAGTGTCACAGGAATGGTTTAAACCATAGACAGTAAGAAGAGTCTTTCTTTTTGTACTTAAGTCGGCATTGTGCCTTTTGTATTTAATTCCGATGCAATTTCTGTGTTTCATCGTCAATACGAAGGTCAGAGGGATACAGATAACCTGAAGTGAAGCATCGGAATCTATAACTAGTGTCACAGGAATGGTCCAAAACGTAGACAGTAAGAAGGGTCAGTCTTCTTGTACTTAAGTCAGCATTGTGCCTTTTGTATTTATTTCCGATGAAATATCTGTGTTTCCTCGTCAATAAGAAGGTCAGAGGGATACAGTAAACCTGAAGTGAAGCATCGGAATCTATAACTAGTGTCACAGAAATGGTTCAAACCATAGACAGTAAGATGAGCCAGTCTTCTTGTACTGGAGTCGGCATTGTGAGTTTTGTAATTAATTTCGATGCAATTTCTGTGTGTCATCGTCAATAAGAGGGTCATAGGGATACAGTAAAACTGAAGTGAAGCATCGGAATCTATTACTAGTGTCACAGGAATGGTTCAAAACAAAGACAGTAAGAAGAGTCACTCAACTTGTACTTAAGTCGCCACTGTGCCTTTTGTATTAAATTCCGATGCAATTTCTGTGTTTCATCGTCAATAAGAAAGTCAGCTGGATACAGTAAACCTGAAGTGAAGCATCGGAATCTATAACTAGTGTCACTGGAAAGGTTCAAAACATAGACAAGAAGAAGAGCCAGTCTTCTTGTACTTGAGTCGGCATTGTGTCTTTTGTATTTAATTCCGAAGCAATTTCTGTGTTCATCGTTAGTACGACGGTCAGGGGGTTACAATAAATCTGAAGTGAAGCATCGGAATCTATAACTAGTGTCACAGGAATGGTTCAAAACATAGAGAGTAAGAAGAGTCAGTCTTCTAGTACTTGAGTTGGCATTGTGCCTTTTGTATTTAGTTCCGATGCAATTTCTGTGTTTCATCGTCAATAAGAAGGTCAGCTGGATACAGTAAACCTGAAGTGAAGCATCGGAATCCATAACTAGTGTCACAGGAATGGTTCAAAACATAGACAGGAAGAAGAGTCAGTTTTCTTGTACTTGTGTCGGCATTGTGCATTTTCCTAATTAATTCCGATGCAATTTCTGTGTTTCGTCGTCAATAAGAAGGTCCAAGGGAGACAGTAAACCAGAAGTGAGGCATCAGAATCTAAAACCGGTCTCACAGGAGAGGTTCAAAACATAGACAGTAAGAAGAGCCAGACTTCTTGTACCTGAGTCGGCATTGTGCCTTTTGTATTTAATTCCGTGGCAATCTCTGTGTTTCAACGTCAATAAGACGGACAGAGGGATACAGTAAACCTGAAGTGAAGCATCGGAATCTATAACTAGTGTCACAGGAATGGTTCAAAACACAGACAGTAGGAAGAGTCAGTCTTCTTGTACTTAAGTCGGCATTTTGCCTTTTGTATTTAATTCCGCTGCAATTGCTGTGTTTTATCGTCAATAATAAGGTCAGCTGGATACAGTAAACCTGAAGTGAAGCATCGGAATCTATAACTAGTGTCACAGGAATGGTTCAAACATAGAGAGTAAGAAGAGTCAGTCTTCTAGTACTTGAGTTGGCATTGTGCCTTTCGTATTTAATTCCGATGCTATTTCTGTGTTTCATCATCAATAAGACGGTCAAAGGGATACAGTAAAACTGAAGTGAAGCATCGGAATCTATAACTAGTGTCACAGGAACGGTTCAAAACATAGACAGTAAGAAGAGTCACTCAACTTGTACTTAAGTCGCCATTGTGCCTTTTGTATTAAATTCCGATACAATTTCTGTGTTTCATCGTCAATAAGAAAGTCAGCTGGATACAGTAAACCTGAAGTGAAGCATCGGAATTTATAACTAGTGTCACTGGAATGGTTCAAAACATAGACAAGAAGAAGAGCCAGTCTTCTTGTACTTGAGTCGGCATTGTGTCTTTTGCATTTAATTCCGAAGCAATTTATGTGTTCATCGTTAGTACGACGGTCAGGGGGTTTAAATAAATCTGAAGTGAAGCATCGGAATCTATAACTATTGTCAGAGGAATGGTTCAAAACATAGTTAGTAAGAAGATTCAGTCTTCTAGCACTTGAGTCGGCATTGTGGCTTTTGTATTTAATTCCGATGCAATTTCTGTGTTTCATCATCAATAAGACGGTCAGAGGGATACAGTGTAACCGAAGTGAAGCATCGGAATCTATAACTAGTGTCACAGGAATGGTTCAAAACGTAGACAGTAAGAAGAGTCAGTCTACTTGTACTTAATTCTTGTATTTAATTCTGATGAATTTTCTGTGTTTGATCGTCAATAAGAAGGTCAGAGGGATACAGTAAACCTGAAGTGAAGCATCGGAATCTATAACTAGCGCCAAAGGAATCATTCAAAACATAGGCAGTAAGAAGAGCCAGTCTTCTTGTACTTAAGTCGGCATTGTGCCTTTTGCATTTAATTCCGATGAATTTTCTGTGTTTGACCGTCAATAGGAAGGTCGGAGGGATACAGTAAACCTGAAGTGAAGCATCGGAATCTATAACTAGTGTCACAGGAATGGTTCAAAACATAGACAGTAAGGAGAGCCAGTCTTCTTGTACTTAAGTCTGCATTGCGCCTATTGTATTTAATTCCGATGAATTTTCTGTGTTTGATCGTCAATAGTAAGGTCAGAGGGATACAGTAAAAATGAAGTGAAGCATCGGAATTTATAACTAGTGTCACAGGAATGGTACAAAGCATAGACAGTAAGAGGAGTCAGTCTTCTTGTACTTACGTCTCGATTGTGCCTTTTGTATTAAATTAAGATGCAATTTCTGTGTTTCATCGTCAATAATAAGGTCAGAGGGATACATTAAACCTGAAGTGAAGCATCGGAATCTATAACTAGTGTCACAGGAATGGTTCAAAACATAGACAGCAAGAAGAGTCAGCATTCTTGTAGTTAAGTCGGCATTGTGCCTTTTGTATTTAATTCCGATGCAATTTCTGTGTTTCATCGTCAGTACGACGGTCAGAGGGATACAGTAAACCTGAAGTGAAGCATCGGAATCAATAACTAGTGGCACAGGAATGGTTCAAAACACAGACAGTAAGAAGAGTCAGTCTTCTTGTACTTAAGTCGGCATTGTGCCTTTTGTATATAACTCCATTGCAATTTCTGTGTTTCATCGTCAATAAGAAGCTCAGTGGGATACAATAAACCTGAAGTGAAGCATCGGAATCTATAACTAGTGTCAAAGGAATGGTTCAAAACATAGACAGTAAGAAGAGTCAGATTTCTTGTACTTAAGTCGGCATTGTGTCTTTTGTATTTAATTCCGATGCAATTTCTGTGTTTCTTCGTCAATAAGAAGGTCAGAGGGGTACAGTAAACCTGACGTGAAGCATCGGAATCCATAACTAGTGTCACAGGAATGGTTTAAACCATAGACAGTAAGAAGAGTCTTTCTTTTTGTACTTAAGTCGGCATTGTGCCTTTTGTATTTAATTCCGATGCAATTTCTGTGTTTCATCGTCAATACGAAGGTCAGAGGGATACAGATAACCTGAAGTGAAGCATCGGAATCTATAACTAGTGTCACAGGAATGGTCCAAAACATAGACAGTAAGAAGGGTCAGTCTTCTTGTACTTAAGTCAGCATTGTGCCTTTTGTATTTATTTCCGATGAAATATCTGTGTTTCCTCGTCAATAAGAAGGTCAGAGGGATACAGTAAACCTGAAGTGAAGCATCGGAATCTATAACTAGTGTCACAGAAATGGTTCAAACCATAGACAGTAAGATGAGCCAGTCTTCTTGTACTGGAGTCGGCATTGTGAGTTTTGTAATTAATTTCGATGCAATTTCTGTGTGTCATCGTCAATAAGAGGGTCATAGGGATACAGTAAACCTGAAGTGAAGCATCGGAATGTATAACTAGTGTCACAGGAATGGTTTCAAACATTGACAGGAGGTATAGCCATTCTTCTTGTACTTGAGTCGGCATTGTGCCTTTTGTATTTAATTCCGATGCAATTTCTGTGTTTCATCGTCAATACGACGGTCAGAGGGATACAGTAAACCTGAAGTGAAGCACCGGAATCTATAACTAGTGTCACAGGAATGGTTCAAACATAGACAGTAAGAAGAGTCAGTCTTCTAGTACTTAAGTCGGCATTGTGCCTTTTGTATTTAATTCCGATGCATTTTCTGTGTCTCATCGTCAATAAAGGGTCAGAGGGATACAGTAAACCTGAAGTGATGCATCGGAATCTATAACTAGTGTCACAGGAATGATTCAAAACATTGATATTAAGAAGAGTCTGTTTTCTTGTACTTAGGTCGGCATTGTGCCTTTTCTATTTAATTCCGATGCAATTTCTGTGTTTCGTCGTCAATAACAAGGTCCAAGGGATACAGTAAACACGAAGTGAAGCATCGGAATCTAAAACCGGTCTCACAGGAAAGGTTCAAACCATAGACAGTAAGAAGAGCCAGTCTTCTTGTACTTGAGTCGGTATTGTGACTTTTATATTTAATTCCGATGCAATTTCTGTGTTTCATCGTCAATAAGAAGGTCACACGGATACAGTAAACCTGAAGTGAAGCATCGGAATCTATAACTAGTGTCACAGGAATGGTTCAATAAATAGACAGTAAGAAGAGTCACTTTTCTTGTACTTAAGTCGGCATTGTGCCTTTTCTATTTAATTCCGATGCAATTTCTGTGTTTCGGCGTCAATAAGAAGGTCCAATGGATACAGTAAACCTGAAGTGAAGCATCAGAATCTAAAACCGGTCTCAGAGGAAAGGTTCAAAACATAGACAGTAAGAAGAGCCAGTTTTCTTGTACATGAGTCGGCATTGTGCCTTTTGTTTTTAATTCCGATGCAATTTCTGTGTTTCATCGTCAATAAGAAGGTCCGCTGGATACAGTAAACCTGAAGTAAAGCATCGGAATCTAAAACCGGTCTCAGAGGAAAGGTTCAGAACATAGACAGTAAGAAGAGCCAGTCTTCTTGTACATGAGTCGGCATTGTGCCTTTTGTATTTAATTCCGATGCAATTTCTGTGTTTCATCGTCAGCAAGCAGGTCAGCTGGATACAGTAAACCTGAAGTGGAGCATCGGAATCTAAAACTAGTGTCCCACGAATGGTTCAAAACATTGACAGGAAGTATTGCCAGTCTTCTTGTACTTGAGTCGGCATTGTGCCTTTTGTATTTAATTCCGATGCAATTCCTGTGTTTCATCGCCAATACGACGGTCAGAGGGATACAGTAAACCTGAAGTGAAGCATTGGAATCTATAACTAGTGTCACAGGAATGGTTCAAAACATAGACAGTAAGAAGAGTCAGTCTTCTAGTACTTAAGTCGGCATTGTGCCTATTGTATTTTATTCCGATGCATTTTCTGTGTCTCATCGTCAATGAGGGGGTCAGAGGGATACAGTAAACCTGAAGTGATGCATGGGAATCTATAACTAGTGTCACAGGAATGGTTCAAAACATTGATATTAAGAAGAGTCTGTTTTCTTGTACTTAAGTCGGCATTGAGCCTTTTCTATTTAATTCCGATGCAATTTCTGTGTTTCGTCGTCAATAACAAGGGCCAAGGGATACAGTAAACCTGAAGTGAAGCATCGGAATCTAAGACCGGTCTGACAGGAAAGGTTCAAAACATAGACAGTAAGAAGAGTCAGTCTTCTAGTACTTACGTCGGCATTCTGCCTTTTGTATTTAATTCCGATGCATTTTCTGTGTCTCATCGCCAATAAGAGGGTCAGAGGGATACAGTAAACCAGAAGTGATGCATCGGAATCTATAACTAGTGTCACAGGAATGGTTCAAAACATTGATATTAAGAAGAGTCTGTTTTCTTGTACTTAGGTCGGCATTGTGCCTTTTGCATTTAATTCCCATGCAACTTCTGTGTTTCATCGTCAATAAGAAGGTCAGCTGGATACAGTAAACCTGAAGTGAAGCATCGGAATCTGAAACCGGTCTCAGAGGAAAGGTTCAGAACAGAGACAGTAAGAAGAGCCAGTCTTCTTGTACATGAGTCGGCATTGTGCCTTTTGTATTTAATTCCGATGCAATTTCTGTGTTTCATCGTCAATAAGAAGGACAGCTGGATACAGTAAACCTGAAGTGAAGCATCGGAATCTAAAACCGGTCTCAGAGGAAAGTTTCAGAATAGAGACAGTAAGAAGAGCCAGTCTTCTTGTACATGAGTCGGCATTGTGCCTTTTGTATTTAATTCCGATGCAATTTCTGTGTTCCATCGTCAGCAAGCAGGTCAGCTGGATACAGTAAACCTGAAGTGGAGCATTGGAATCTAAAACTAGTGTCCCACGAATGGTTCAAAACACTGACAGGAAGTATAGCCACTCTTCTTGTACTTGAGTCGGCATTGTGCCTTTTGTATTTAATTACGATGCAATTTCTGTGTTTCATCGCCAATACGACGGTCAGAGGGATACAGTAAACCTGAAGTGAAGCATCAGAATCTATAACTAGTGTCACAGGAATGGTTCAAACATAGACAGTAAGAAGAGTCAGTCTTCTAGTACTTAAGTCGGCATTGTGCCTATTGTATTTAATTTCGATGCATTTTCTGTGTCTCATCGTCAATAAGAGGGTTAGAGGGATACAGTAAACCTGAAGTGATGCATCGGAATCTATAACTAGTGTCACAGGAATGGTTCAAAACATTGATATTAAGAAGAGTCTGTTTTCTTGTACCTAAGTCCGCATTGTGCCTTTTCTATTTAATTCCGATGCAATTTCTGTGTTTCGTCGTCAATAACAAGGTCCAAGGGATACAGTAAACCTGAAGTGAAGCATCGGAATCTAAAACTGGTCTGACAGGAAAGGTTCAAAACATAGACAGTAAGAAGAGCCAGTCTTCTTGTACTTGCGTCGGCATTGTGCGTTTTGTATTTAATTCCGATGCAATTTCTGTGTTTCATCGTCAGTACGACGGTCAGAGGGATACAGTAAACCTGAAGTGAAGCATCGGAATCAATAACTAGTGTCACAGGAATGGTTCAAAACATAGACAGTAAGAAGAGTCAGTCTTCTTGTACTTAAGTCGGTACTGTGCCTTTTGTATATAACTCCGATGCAATTTCTGTGTTTCATCGTCAATAGGAAGCTCAGAGGGATACAATAAACCTGAAGTGAAGCATCGGAATCTATAACTAGTGTCACAGGAATGGTTCAAAACATAGACAGTAAGAAGAGTCAGTTTTCTTGTACTTAAGTCGGCATTGTGTCTTTTGTATTTAATTCCGATGCAATTTCTGTGTTTCATCGTCAATAATAAGGTCAGAGGGGTACAGTAAACCTGACGTGAAGCATCGGAATCTATAACTAGTGTCACAGGAATGGTTCAAACCATAGACAGTAAGAAGAGTGTTTCTTTTTGTACTTAAGTCGGCATTGTGCCTTTTGTATTTAATTCCGATGCATTCTCTGTGTTTCATCGTCAATACGAAGGTCAGAAGGATACAGAAAACCTGAAGTGAAGCATCGGAATCTATAACTAGTGTCACAGGAATGATTCAAAACATAGACAGTAAGAAGGGTCACTCTTATTGTACTTAAGTCGGCATTGTGCCTTTTGTATTTAATTCCTATGCAATATCTGTGTTTCTTCGTCAATAAGAAGGTCAGAGGGATACAGTAAACCTGAAGTGAAGCATCGGAATCTATAACTAGCGTCACAGAAATGGTTCAAACCATAGACAGTAAGATGAGCCAGTCTACTTGTACTTGAGTCGGCATTGTGAGTTTTGTAATTAATTCCGATGCAATTTCTGTGTATCATCGTCAATAAGAAGGTCATAGGGATACAGTAAACCTGAAGTGAAGCATCGGAATCTATAACTAGTGTCACAGGAATGGTTGAAAATATAGACAGGAAAAAGAGTCAGTCTTCTAGGACTTACGTCGGCATTCTGCGTTATGTATTTAATTCCGGTGCATTTTCTGTGTCTCATCGTCAATAAGAGGGTCAGAGGGGTACAGTAAACCAGAAGTGATGCATCGGAATCTATAACTAGTGTCACAGGAATGGTTCAAAGCATTGATATTAAGAAGAGTCTGTTTTCTTGTACTTAGGTCGGCATTGTGCCTTTTGTATTTAATTTCTGGTGCAACTTCTGTGTTTCATCGTCAATAAGAAGGTCATCTGGATCCAGTAAACCTGAAGTGAAGCATCGGAATCTATAACTAGTGTGACAGGAATGGTTTCAAACATTGACAGGAGGTATAGCCAGTCCTCTTGTACTTGAGTCGGCATTGTGCCTTTTGTATTTAATTCCGATGCAATTTCTGTGTTTCATCGTCAATACGACGGTCAGAGGGATACAGTAAACCTGAAGTGAAGCATCGGAATCTATAACTAGTGTCACAGGATTGGTTCAAAACATAGACAGTAAGAAGAGTCAGTCTTCTAGCACTTAAGACGGCATTGTGCCTTTTGTATTTAATTCCGATGCATTCTCTGTGTCTCATCGTCAATAAAGGGTCAGAGGGATACAGTAAACCTGAAGTGATGCATCGGAATCTATAACTAGTGTCACAGGAATGGTTCAAAACATTGATATTAAGAAGAGTCTGTTTTCTTGTACTTAGGTCGGCATTGTGCCTTTTCTATTTAATTCCGGTGCAATTTCTGTGTTTCGTCATCAATAACAAGGTCCAAGGTATACAGTAAACCTGAAGTGAATCATCGGAATCTAAAACCGGTCTCACAGGAAAGGTTCAAAACATAGACAGTAAGGAGAGCCAGTCTTCTTGTACTTGCGTCGGCATTGTGCATTTTGTATTTAATTCCGATGCAATTTCAGTGTTTCATCGTCAATACGAATGTCAGAGCGATACTGTAAACCTGATGTGAAGCATCGAAATCTATAACTAGTGTCACAGGAATGGTTCAAAACATAGACAATAAGAAGAGTCAGTCTTCTAGTACTTAAGTCGGCACTGTGCCTTTTGTATTTAATTCCGATGCATTTTCTGTGTTTCATCGTCAATAAGAGGGTCAGAGGGAAACATTAAACCTGAAGTGATGCTTGGGAATCTATAACTAGTGTCACAGGAATGGTTCAAAACATAGATATTAATAAAAGTCTGTTTTCTTGTACATAGGTCGGCATTGTGCCTCTTCTATTTAATTCCGATGCAATTTCTGTATTTCGTCGTCAATAACAAGGTCCAAGGGATACAGTAAACCTGAAGTGAAGCATCAGAATCTAAAACCGGTCTCACAGGAAAGGTTCAAAGCATAGACAGTAAGAAGAGCCAGTCTTCTTTATTTTTGAGTCGGCATTGTGCCTTTTGTATTTAATTCCGATGCAATTTCTGTGCTTCATCGTCAATAAGACGCTCAGCTGGATACAGTAAACCTGAAGTGAAACATCGGAATCTATAACTAGTGCCACAGGAATGGTTCAAAACATAGGCAGTAAGAAGAGCCAGTCTTTTTGTACTTGAGTCGGCATTGTGCCTTTTGTATTTAATTCCGATGAATTTTCTGTGTTTGATCGTCAATAGTAAGGTCAGAGGGATACGGTAAATCTGAAGTGAAGCATCGGAATTTATAACTAGTGCCACAGGAATGGTAGAAAGCATTGACAGTAGGAAGAGTCAGTCTTCTTGTACTTAAGTCGGAATTGTGCCTTTTGTATTTAATTAAGATGCAATTTCTGTGTTTCATCGTCAATAAGGAGGTCAGAGGGATACAGAAAACCTGAAGTGAATCATCGGAATCTATAACTAGTGTCACAGGAATGGTTCAAAACATAGACAGTGGGAAGAGTCAGTCGTCTTGTACTTAAGTCGGCATTGTGCCTTTTGTATTTAATTCCTTGCAATTTCTGTGCTTCATCGTCAATAAGAAGGTGAGCTGGATACAGTAAACCTGAAGTGAAGCATCGGAATCTATAACTAGTGTCACAGGAATGGTTCAAAGCGTAGACAGTAAGAAGTGCGAGTCTTCTTGTACAGGAGCCGGCATTGTGCCTTTTGTATTTAATTTCGATGCAATTTCTGTGATTCATCGTCAATAAGAAGGTCAGAGGGATACAGTAAGCCTGAAGTGAAGCATCGGAATCTATAACTAGTGTCACAGGAATGGTTCAAAACATAGACAGTATGAAGAGTTAGTTTTCTTGTACTTATGTCGGCATTGTGACTTATGAATTTATGTCCGATGCAATTTCTGTGTTTCATCGTCAGCAAGCAGGTCAGCTGGATACAGTAAACATGAAGTGAAGCATCGGAATCTAAAACTAGTGTCCCACGAATGGTTCTAAACATTGACAGGAAGTATAGCCAGTCTTCTTGTACTTGAGTCGGCATTGTGCCTTTTGTATTTAATTCCGATGCAATTTCTGTGTTTCATCGCCAATACGACGGTCAGAGGGAAACAGTAAACCTGAAGTGAAGCATTGGAATCTGTAACTAGTGTCACAGGAATGGTTCAAAATCTAGACTTTAAGAAGAGTCAGTCTTCTTGTACTTAAGTCGGCATTGTGCCTATTGTATTTAATTCCGATGCATTTTCTGTGTCTCATCGTCAATAAGAGGTTCAGAGGGATACAGTAAACCTGAGGTGATGCATCGGAATCTATAACTAGTGTCACAGGAATGGTTCAAAACATTGATATTAAGAAGAGTCTGTTTTCTTGTACTTAAGTCGGCATTGTGCCTTTTCTATTTAATTCCGATGCAATTTTTGTGTTTCGTCGTCAATAACAAGGTCCAAGGGATACAGTAAACCTGAAGTGAAGCATCGGAATCTAAAACCGGTCTCACAGGAAAGGTTCAAAACATAGACAGTAAGGAGAGCCAGTCTTCTTGTACTTGCGTCGGCATTGTGCATTTTGTATTTAATTCCGATGCAATTTCAGTGTTTCATCGTCAATACGAATGTCAGAGCGATACTGTAAACCTGATGTGAAGCATCGAAATCTATAACTAGTGTCACAGGAATGGTTCAAAACATAGACAATAAGAAGAGTCAGTCTTCTAGTACTTAAGTCGGCACTGTGCCTTTTGTATTTAATTCCGATGCATTTTCTGTGTTTCATCGTCAATAAGAGGGTCAGAGGGAAACATTAAACCTGAAGTGATGCTTGGGAATCTATAACTAGTGTCACAGGAATGGTTCAAAACATAGATATTAATAAAAGTCTGTTTTCTTGTACATAGGTCGGCATTGTGCCTCTTCTATTTAATTCCGATGCAATTTCTGTATTTCGTCGTCAATAACAAGGTCCAAGGGATACAGTAAACCTGAAGTGAAGCATCAGAATCTAAAACCGGTCTCACAGGAAAGGTTCAAAGCATAGACAGTAAGAAGAGCCAGTCTTCTTTATTTTTGAGTCGGCATTGTGCCTTTTGTATTTAATTCCGATGCAATTTCTGTGCTTCATCGTCAATAAGACGCTCAGCTGGATACAGTAAACCTGAAGTGAAACATCGGAATCTATAACTAGTGCCACAGGAATGGTTCAAAACATAGGCAGTAAGAAGAGCCAGTCTTTTTGTACTTGAGTCGGCATTGTGCCTTTTGTATTTAATTCCGATGAATTTTCTGTGTTTGATCGTCAATAGTAAGGTCAGAGGGATACGGTAAATCTGAAGTGAAGCATCGGAATTTATAACTAGTGCCACAGGAATGGTAGAAAGCATTGACAGTAGGAAGAGTCAGTCTTCTTGTACTTAAGTCGGAATTGTGCCTTTTGTATTTAATTAAGATGCAATTTCTGTGTTTCATCGTCAATAAGGAGGTCAGAGGGATACAGAAAACCTGAAGTGAATCATCGGAATCTATAACTAGTGTCACAGGAATGGTTCAAAACATAGACAGTGGGAAGAGTCAGTCGTCTTGTACTTAAGTCGGCATTGTGCCTTTTGTATTTAATTCCTTGCAATTTCTGTGCTTCATCGTCAATAAGAAGGTGAGCTGGATACAGTAAACCTGAAGTGAAGCATCGGAATCTATAACTAGTGTCACAGGAATGGTTCAAAGCGTAGACAGTAAGAAGTGCGAGTCTTCTTGTACAGGAGCCGGCATTGTGCCTTTTGTATTTAATTTCGATGCAATTTCTGTGATTCATCGTCAATAAGAAGGTCAGAGGGATACAGTAAGCCTGAAGTGAAGCATCGGAATCTATAACTAGTGTCACAGGAATGGTTCAAAACATAGACAGTATGAAGAGTTAGTTTTCTTGTACTTATGTCGGCATTGTGACTTATGAATTTATGTCCGATGCAATTTCTGTGTTTCATCGTCAGCAAGCAGGTCAGCTGGATACAGTAAACATGAAGTGAAGCATCGGAATCTAAAACTAGTGTCCCACGAATGGTTCAAAACATTGACAGGAAGTATAGCCAGTCTTCTTGTACTTGAGTCGGCATTGTGCCTTTTGTATTTAATTCCGATGCAATTTCTGTGTTTCATCGCCAATACGACGGTCAGAGGGAAACAGTAAACCTGAAGTGAAGCATTGGAATCTGTAACTAGTGTCACAGGAATGGTTCAAAATCTAGACTTTAAGAAGAGTCAGTCTTCTTGTACTTAAGTCGGCATTGTGCCTATTGTATTTAATTCCGATGCATTTTCTGTGTCTCATCGTCAATAAGAGGTTCAGAGGGATACAGTAAACCTGAGGTGATGCATCGGAATCTATAACTAGTGTCACAGGAATGGTTCAAAACATTGATATTAAGAAGAGTCTGTTTTCTTGTACTTAAGTCGGCATTGTGCCTTTTCTATTTAATTCCGATGCAATTTTTGTGTTTCGTCGTCAATAACAAGGTCCAAGGGATACAGTAAACCTGAAGTGAAGCATCGGAATCTAAAACCGGTCTCACAGGAAAGGTTCAAAACATAGACAGTAAGAAGAGCCAGTCTTCTTGTACTTGCGTCGGCATTGTGCATTTTGTATTTAATTCCGATGCAATTTCTGTGTTTCATCGTCAGAACGACGGTCAGAGGGATACAGTAAACCTGAAATGAAGCATCGGAATCAATAACTAGTGTCACAGGAATGGTTCAAAACATAGACAGTAAGAAGAGTCTGTGTCAGAGGGATACAGTAAACCTGAAATGAAGCATCGGAATCAATAACTAGTGTCACAGGAATGGTTCAAAACATAGACAGTAAGAATAGTCAGTCTTCTTGTACTTAAGTCGGCATTGTGCCTTTTGTATATAACTCCGATGCAATTTCTGTGTTTCGTCGACAATATGGAGCTCAGAGGGATACAATAAACCTGAAGTGAAGCATCGGAATCTATAACTAGTGTCACAGGAATGGTTCAAAACATAGACACTAGGAAGAGTCAGTCTTCTTGTACTTAAGTCGGCATTGTGCCTTTTCTATTTAATTCCGATGCAATTTCTGTGTTTCATCGTCAATAAGAAGGTCAGCTGGATACAGTAAACCAGAAGTGAAGCATCGGAATCTATAACTAGTGGCACAGGAATGGTTCAAAACATAGATATTAAGAAGAGTCTGTTTTCTTGTACTTAAGTCGTCATTGTGCCTTTTCTATTTAATTCCGATGCAATTTCTTCGTTTCGTCGTCAATAAGAAGGTCCAAGGAAGACAGTAAACCTGAAGTGAAGCATCGGAATCTAAAACCGGTCTCACATGAAAGGTTCAAATCTTAGACAGTAAGAAGAGCCACACTTCTTGTACCTGAGTCGGCATTGTGCCTTTTGTATTTAATACCGATGCAATCTCTGTGTTTCATCGTCAATAAGACGGTCAGAGATATACAGTAAACATGAAGTGAAGCATCGGAATCTATAACTAGTGTCACAGGAATGGTTAAAAACTTAGACAGTAGGAAGAGTCAGCCTTCTTGTACTTTAGTCGGCATTTTGCCTTTTGTATTTAATTCCGATGCAATTTCTGTGTTTCATCGTCAATAAGAAGGTCTGCTGGATACAGTATACCTGAAGTGAAGCATCGGAATCTGTAACTAGTGTCACGGGAATGGTTCATACCATAGACAGGATGAAGAGTCAGTTTTCTTATACTTAAGTCGGCATTGTGCCTATTCTATTTAATCCGATGCAATTTCTGTGTTTCGTCGTCAATAAGAAGGTCCAAGGGATACAGTAAACCTGAAGTGAAGCATCGGAATCTAAAACCGGTCTGACAGGAAAGGTTCAAAACATAGACAGTAAGGAGAGCCAGTCTTCTTGTACTTGCGTCGGTATTGTGCATTTTGTATTTAATTCCGATGCAATTTCTGTGTTTCATCGTCAGTACGGCGGTCAGAGGGATACAGTAAACCTGAAGTGAAGCATCGGAATCAATAACTAGTGTCACAGGAATGGTTCAAAACATAGACAGTAAGAAGAGTCAGTCTTCTTGTACTTAAGTCGGTATTGTGCCTTTTGTATATAACTCCGATGCAATTTCTGTGTTTCATCGTCAATAGGAAGGTCAGAGCGATACAGAAAACCTGAAGTGAAGCATCGGAATCTATAACTAGTGTCACAGGAATGGTCCAAAACATAGACAGTAAGAAGGGTCAGTTTTCTTGTTCTTAAGTCGGCATTGTGTCTTTTGTATTTAATTCCGATGCAATTTCTGTGTTTCATCGTCAATAAGAAGGTCAGAGGGATACAATAAACCTGAAGTTAGGCATCGGAATCTATCACTAGTGTCACAGGAATGGTTCAAAACATAGACAGTAAGAAGAGTCAGTTTTCTTGTACTTAAATCGGCATTGTGTCTTTTGTATTTAATTCCGATGCAATTTCTGTGTTTCATCGTCAATAAGAAGGTCAGAGGGGTACAGTAAACCTGACGTGAAGCATCGGAATCTATAACTAGTGTCACAGGAATGGTTCAAACCATAGACAGTAAGTAGAGTCTTTCTTTTTGTACTTAAGGCGGCATTGTGCCTTTTGTATTTAATTCCGATGCATTTTCTGTGTTTCATCGACAATACGAAGGTCAGAGGGATACAGAAAACCTGAAGTGAAGCAACGGAATCTACAACTAGTGTCACAGGAATGGTTCAAAACATAGACAGTAAGAAGGGTCAGTCTTATTGTACTTAAGTCGGCATTGTGCCTTTTGTATTTAATTCCGATGCAATTTCTGTGTTTCATCGTCAATAAGAAGGTCAGAGGGGTACAGTAAACCTACGTGAAGCATCGGAATGTATAACTAGTGTCACAGGAATGGTTTAAACCATAGACAGTAAGTAGAGTCTTTCTTTTTGTACTGAAGTTGGCATTGTGCCTTTTGTATTTAATTCCGCTGCAATTTCTGTGTTTCATCGTCAATATGAAGGTCAGAGCGATATAGAAAACATGAAGTGAAGCATCGGAATCTATAACTAGTGTCACAGGAATGGTCCAAAACATAGACAGTAAGAAGGGTCAGTCTTCTTGTACTTAAGTCGGCATTGTGCCTTTTGTATTTAATTCCGATGAAATATCTGTGTTTCCTCGTCAATAAGAAGGTCAGAGGGATACAGTAAACCTGAAGTGAAGCATCGGAATCTATAACTAGTGTCACAGAAATCGTTCAAACCATCGACAGTAAGATGAGCCAGTCTTCTTGTACTGGAGTCGGCATTGTGAGTTTTGTAATTAATTTCGATGCAATTTCTGTGTATCATCGTCAATAAGAGGGTCATAGGGATACAGTAAACCTGAAGTGAAGCATCGGAATCTATAACTAGTGTCACAGGAATGGTGTCAAACATTGACAGGAGGTATAGCCAGTCTTCTTGTACTTGAGTCGGCATTGTGCCTTTTGTATTTAATTCCGATGCAATTTCTGTGTTTCATCGTAAATACGACGGTCAGAGGGATACAGTAAACCTGAAGTGAAGCACCGGAATCCGTAACTAGTGTCACAGGAATGGTTCAAAACATAGACAGTAAGAAGAGTCAGTCTTCTAGTACTTAAGTCGGCATTGTGCCTTTTGTATTTAATTCCGATGCATTTTCTGTGTCTCATCGTCAATAAAGGGTCAGAGGGATACAGTAAACCTGAAGTGATGCATCGGAATCTATAACTAGTGTCACAGGAATGGTTCAAAACATTGATATTAAGAAGAGTCTGTTTTCTTGTACTTTGGTCGGCATTGTGCCTTTTCTATTTAATTCCGTTGCAATTTCTGTGTTTCATCGTCAATTCGACGGTCAGAGGGATACAGTAAACCTGAAGTGAAGCATCCGAATCTATAACTAGTGTCACAGGAATGATTCAAAACATAGACAATAAGAAGAGTCAGTCTTCTAGTACTTAAGTCGGCATTGTGCCTTTTGTATTTAATTCCGATGCATTTTCTGTGTTTCATCGTCAATAAGAGGGTCAGAGGGATACATTAAACCTGAAGTGATGCTTGGGAATCTATAACTAGTGTCACAGGAATGGTTCAAAACATAGATATTAAGAAAAGTCTGTTTTCTTGTACATAGGTCGGCATTGTGCCTCTTCTATTTAATTCCGATGCAATTTCTGTATTTCGTCGTCAATAACAAGGTCCAAGGGATACAGGAAACCTGAAGTGAAGCATCAGAATCTAAAACCGGTCTCACAGGAAAGGTTCAAAGCATAGACACTAAGAAGAGCCAGTCTTCTTGTACTTAAGTCGGCATTGTGCCTTTTGTATTTAATTCCGATGCAATTTCTGTGCTTCATCGTCAATAACAAGCTCAGCTGGATACAGTAAACCTTAAGTGAAGCATCGGAATCTATAACTAGTGTCACAGGAATGGTTCAAAGCATAGACAGTAAGAAGAGCCAGTCTTCTTTATTTTTGAGTCGGCATTGTGCCTTTTGTATTTAATTCCGATGAATTTTCTGTGTTTGATCGTCAATACGAAGGTCAGAGGGATACAGTAAACCTGAAGTGAAGGATCGGAATCTATAACTAGTGGCACAGGAATGGTTCAAACCATAGACAGTAAGAAGAGACAGTGTTCTTGTACTGAGGTCGGCATTCTGCCTTTTGTATTTAATTAAAATGCAATTTCGGTGTTTCATCGTCAATAAGAAGGTCAGAGGGATACAGTAAACCTGAAGTGAAGCATCGGAATCTATAACTAGTGTCACAGGAATGGTTCAAAACATAGACAGTAAGAAGAGTCAGTCTTCTTGTACTTAAGTCGGCATTGTGCCTTTTGTATATAATTCCGATGCAATTTCTGTGTTTCATCGTCAATAAGAAGGTCAGCTGGATACAGTAAACCTGAAGTGAAACATCGGAATCTATAACTAGTGCCACAGGAACGGTTCAAAACATAGGCAGTAAGAAGAGCCAGTCTTTTTGTACTTGAGTCGGCATTGTGCCTTTTGTATTTAATTCCGATGATTTTTCTGTGTTTGATCGTCAATAGTAAGGTCAGAGGGATACGGTAAACCTGAAGTGATGCATCGGAATTTATAACTAGTGCCACAGGAATGGTAGAAAGCATTGACAGTAGGAAGAGTCAGTCTTCTTGTACTTAAGTCGGAATTGTTCCTTTTGTATTTAATTAAGATGCAATTTCTGTGTTTCATCGTCAATAAGGAGGTCAGAGGGATACAGAAAACCTGAAGTGAATCATCGGAATCTATAACTAGTGTCACAGGAATGGTTCAAAACATAGACAGTGGGAAGAGTCAGTCGTCTTGTACTTAAGTCGGCATTGTGCCTTTTGTATTTAATTCCGATGCAATTTCTGTGCTTCATCGTCAATAAGAAGGTGAGCTGGATACAGTAAACCTGAAGTGAAGCATCGGAATCTATAACTAGTGTCACAGGAATGGTTCAAAACGTAGACAGTAAGAAGAGCCAGTCTTCTTGTACAGGAGCCGGCATTGTGCCTTTTGTATTTAATTTCGATGCAATTTCTGTGTTTCATCGTCAATAAGAAGGTCAGAGGGATACAGTAAGCCTGAAGTGAAGCATCGGAATCTATAACTAGTGTCACAGGAATGGTTCAAAACATAGACAGTATGAAGAGTTAGTTTTCTTGTACTTATGTCGGCATTGTGACTTATGAATTTATTTCCGATGCAATTTCTGTGTTTCATCGTCAGCAAGCAGGTCAGCTGGATACAGTAAACATGAAGTGAAGCATCGGAATCTAAAACTAGTGTCCCACGAATGGTTCAAAACATTGACAGGAAGTATAGCCAGTCTTCTTGTACTTGAGTCGGCATTGTGCCTTTTGTATTTAATTCCGATGCAATTTCTGTGTTTCATCGCCAATACGACGGTCAGAGGGAAACAGTAAACCTGAAGTGAAGCATCGGAATCTATAACTAGTGTCACAGGAATGGTTCAAAACTTTGACTGTAAGAAGAGTCAGTCTTCTTGTACTTAAGTCGGCATTGTGCCTATTGTATTTAATTCCGATGCATTTTCTGTGTCTCATCGTCAATAAGAGGGTCAGAGGGATACAGTAAACCTGAGGTGATGCATCGGAATCTATAACTAGTGTCACAAGAATAGTTCAAAACATTGATATTAAGAAGAGTCTGTTTTCTTGTACTTAAGTCGGCATTGTGCCTTTTCTATTTAATTCCGACGCAATTTCTGTGTTTCATCGTCAATAAGAAGGTCAGTTGGATACAGTAAACCTGAAGTGAAGCATCGGAATCTATAACTAGTGTCACAGGAATGGTTCAAAACATAGACAGTAAGAAGAGTCAGCCTTCTTGTACTTAAGTCGTCATTGTGCCTTTTCTATTTAATTCCGATGCAATTTCTGCGTTTCGTCGTCAATAAGAAGGTCAAAGGAAGACAGTAAACCTGAAGTGAAGCATCGGAATCTAAAACCGGTCTCACAGGAAAGGTTCAAAACATAGACAGTAAGAAGAGCCACACTTCTTGTACCTGAGTCGGCATTGTGCCTTTTGTATTTAATACCGATGCAATCTCTGTGTTTCATCGTCAATAAGACGGTCAGAGATATACAGTAAACCTTAAGTGAAGCATCGGAATCTATAACTAGTGTCACAGGAATGGTTAAAAACTTAGACAGTAGGAAGAGTCAGCCTTCTTGTACTTAAGTCGGCATTTTGCCTTTTGTATTTAATTCCGATGCAATTTCTGTGTTTAATCGTCAATAAGAAGGTTAGCTGGATACAGTATACCTGAAGTGAAGCATCGGAATCTGTTACTAGTGCCACGGGAATGGTTCAAACCATAGACAGGATGAAGAGTCAGTTTTCTTATACTTAAGTCGGCATTGTGCCTATTCTATTTAATCCGATGCAATTTCTGTGTTTCGTCGTGAATAACAAGGTCCAAGGGATACAGTAAACCTGAAGTGAAGCATCGGAATCTAAAACCGGTCTGACAGGAAAGGTTCAAAACATAGACAGTAAGAAGAGCCAGTCTTCTTGTACTTGCGTCGGCATTGTGCATTTTGTATTTAATTCCGATGCAATTTCTGTGTTTCATCGTCAGTACGACGGTCAGAGGGATACAGTAAACCTGAAGTGAAGCATCGGAATCAATAACTAGTGTCACAGGAATGGTTCAAAACATAGACAGTAAGAAAAGTCAGTCTTCTTGTACTTAAGTCGGTATTGTGCCTTTTGTATATAACTCCGATGCAATTTCTGTGTTTCATCGTCAATAGGAAGCTCAGAGGGATACAATAAACCTGAAGTGAAGCATCGGAATCTATAACTAGTGTCACAGGAATGGTTCAAAACATAGACAGTAAGAAGAGTCAGTTTTCTTGTACTTAAGTCGGCATTGTGTCTTTTGTATTTAATTCCGATGCAATTTCTGTGTTTCATCGTCAATAAGAAGGTCAGAGGGGTACAGTAAACCTGACGTGAAGCATCGGAATCTATAACTAGTGTCACAGGAATGGTTCAAACCATAGACAGTAAGAAGAGTCTTTCTTTTTGTACTTAAGTCGGCATTGTGGCTTTTGTATTTAATTCCGATGCATTTTCTGTGTTTCATCGTCAATACGAAGGTCAGAGGGATACAGAAAACCTGAAGTGAAGCATCGGAATCTATAACTAGTGTCACAGGAATGGTTCAAAACATAGACAGTAAGAAGGGTCAGTCTTATTGTACTTAAGTCGGCATTGTGCCTTTTGTATTTAATTCCGATGCAATATCTGTGTTTCTTCGTCAATAAGAAGGTCAGAGGGATACAGTAAACCTGAAGTGTAGCATCGGAATCTATAACTAGCGTCACAGAAATGGTTCAAACCTTAGACAGTAAGATGAGCCAGTCTTCTTGTACTTGAGTCGGCATTGTGAGTTTTGTAATTAATTCCGATGCAATTTCTGTGTATCATCGTCAATAAGAAGGTCATAGGGATACAGTAAACCTGAAGTGAAGCATCGGAATCTATAACTAGTGTCACAGGAATGGTTGAAAATATAGACAGTAAGAAGAGTCAGTCTTCTAGGACTTACGTCGGCATTCTGCGTTTTGTATTTAATTCCGGTGCATTTTCTGTGTCTCATCGTCAATAAGAGGGTCAGAGGGATACAGTAAACCAGAAGTGATGCATCGGAATCTATAACTAGTGTCACAGGAATGGTTCAAAACATTGATGTTAAGAAGAGTCTGTTTTCTTGTACTTAGGTCGGCATTGTGCCTTTTGTATTTAATTCCGATGCAACTTCTGTGTTTTATCGTCAATAAGAAGGTCAGCTGGATGCAGTAAACCTGAAGTGAAGCATCGGAATCTATAACTAGTGTCACAGGAATGGTTTCAAACGTTGACAGGAGGTATTGCCAGTCTTCTTGTACTTGAGTCGGCATTGTGCCTTTTGTATTTAATTCCGATGCAATTCCTGTGTTTCATCGCCAATACGACGGTCAGAGGGATACAGTAAACCTGAAGTGAAGCATTGGAATCTATAACTAGTGTCACAGGAATGGTTCAAAACATAGACAGTAAGAAGAGTCAGTCTTCTAGTACTTAAGTCGGCATTGTGCCTATTGTATTTTATTCCGATGCATTTTCTGTGTCTCATCGTCAATGAGGGGGTCAGAGGGATACAGTAAACCTGAAGTGATGCATGGGAATCTATAACTAGTGTCACAGGAATGGTTCAAAACATTGATATTAAGAAGAGTCTGTTTTCTTGTACTTAAGTCGGCATTGAGCCTTTTCTATTTAATTCCGATGCAATTTCTGTGTTTCGTCGTCAATAACAAGGGCCAAGGGATACAGTAAACCTGAAGTGAAGCATCGGAATCTAAGACCGGTCTGACAGGAAAGGTTCAAAACATAGACAGTAAGAAGAGTCAGTCTTCTAGTACTTACGTCGGCATTCTGCCTTTTGTATTTAATTCCGATGCATTTTCTGTGTCTCATCGCCAATAAGAGGGTCAGAGGGATACAGTAAACCAGAAGTGATGCATCGGAATCTATAACTAGTGTCACAGGAATGGTTCAAAACATAGACAGTAAGAAGGGTTAGCCTTCTTGCACTTAAGTCAGCATTGTGCCTTTTGTGTTTAATTCCGATGCAATATCTGTGTTTCTTCGTCAATAAGAAGGTCAGAGGGATACAGTAATCCTAAAGTGAAGCATCGGAATCTACAACTAGTGTCACAGAAATGGTTCAAACCATCGACAGTAAGATGAGCCAGTCTTCTTGTACTTGAGTCGGTATTGTGCCTTTTATATTTAATTCCGATGCAATTTCTGTGTATCATCGTCAATAAGAGGGTCAGAGGGATACATTAAACCTGAAGTGATGCTTGGGAATCTATAACTAGTGTCACAGGAATGGTTAAAAACATAGATATTAAGAAAAGTCTGTTTTCTTGTACATAGGTCGGCATTGTGCCTCTTCTATTTAATTCCGATGCAATTTCTGTATTTCGTCGTCAATAACAAGGTCCAAGGGATACAGGAAACCTGAAGTGAAGCATCAGAATCTAAAACCGGTCTCACAGGAAAGGTTCAAAGCATAGACAGTAAGAAGAGCCAGTCTTCTTGTACTTAAGTCGGCATTGTGCCTTTTGTATTTAATTCCGATGCAATTTCTGTGCTTCATCGTCAATAAGAAGCTCAGCTGGATACAGTAAACCTTAAGTGAAGCATCGGAATCTATAACTACTGTCACAGGAATGGTTCAAAGCATAGACAGTAAGAAGAGCCAGTCTTCTTTATTTTTGAGTCGGCATTGTGCCATTTGTATTTAATTCCGATGAATTTTCTGTGTTTGATCGTCAATACGAAGGTCAGAGGGATACAGTAAACCTGAAGTGAAGCATCGGAATCTATAACTAGTGGCACAGGAATGGTTCAAACCATAGACAGTAAGAAGAGACAGTGTTCTTGTACTGAGGTCGGCATTCTGCCTTTTGTATTTAATTAAAATGCAATTTCGGTGTTTCATCGTCAATAAGAAGGTCAGAGGGATACAGTAAACCTGAAGTGAAGCATCGGAATCTACAACTAGTGTCACAGGAATGGTTCAAAACATAGACTGTAAGAAGAGTCAGTCTTCTTGTACTTAAGTCGGCATTGTGCCTTTTGTATATAATTCCGATGCAATTTCTGTGTTTCATCGTCAATAAGAAGGTCAGCTGGATACAGTAAACTTGAAGTGAAACATCGGAAACTATAACTAGTGCCACAGGACTGGTTCAAAACATAGGCAGTAAGAAGAACCAGTCTTTTTGTACTTGAGTCGGCATTGTGCCTTTTGTATTTAATTCCGATGAATTTTCCGTGTTTGATCGTCAATAGTAAGGTCAAAGGGATACGGTAAACCTGAAGTGAAGCATCGGAATTTATAACTAGTGCAACAGGAATGGTAGAAAACATTGACAGTAGGAAGTGTCAGTCTTCTTGTACTTAAGTCGGAATTGTGCCTTTTGTATTTAATTAAGATGCAATTTCTGTGTTTCATCGTCAATAAGGAGGTCAGAGGGATACAGAAAACCTGAAGTGAATCATCGGAATCTATAACTAGTGTCACAGGAATGGTTCAAAACATAGACAGTGGGAAGAGTCAGTCGTCTTGTACTTAAGTCGGCATTGTGCCCTTTGTATTTAATTCCGATGCAATTTCTGTGCTTCATCGTCAATAAGAAGGTGAGCTGGATACAGTAAACCTGAAGTGAAGCATCGGAATCTATGACTAGTGTCACAGGAATGGTTCAAAACGTAGACGGTAAGAAGAGCCAGTCTTCTTGTACAGGAGCCGGCATTGTGCCTTTTGTATTTAATTCCGATGCAATTTCTGTGTTTCATCGCCAATACGACGGTCAGAGGGAAACAGTAAACCTGAAGTGAAGCATCGGAATCTATAACTAGTGTAACAGGAATGGTTCAAAACTTAGACTGTAAGAAGAGTCAGTCTTCTTGTACTTAAGTCGGCATTGTGCCTATTGTATTTAATTCCGATGCGTTTTCTGTGTCTCATCGTCAATAAGAGGGCCAGGGGGATACAGTAAACCTGAGGTGATGCATCGGAATCTATAACTAGTGTCACAGGAATGGTTCAAAACATTGATATTAAGAAGAGTCTGTTTTCTTGTACTTAAGTCGCCATTGTGCCTTTTCTATTTAATTCCGATGCAATTTCTGCGTTTCGTCGTCAATAAGAAGGTCCAAGGAAGACAGTAAGCCTGAAGTGAAGCATCGGAATCTAAAACCGGTCTCACAGGAAAGGTTCAAAACATAGACAGTAAGAAGAGCCACACTTCTTGTACCTGAGTCGGCATTGTGCCTTTTGTATTTAATACCGATGAAATCTCTGTGTTTCATCGTCAATAAGACGGTCTGAGATATACAGTAAACCTGAAGTGAAGCATCGGAATCTATAACTAGTGTCACAGGAATGGTTAAAAACTTAGACAGTAGGAAGAGTCAGCCTTCTTGTACTTAAGTCGGCATTTTGCCTTTTGTATTTAATTCCGATGCAATTTCTGTGTTTCATCGTCAATAAGAAGGTCAGCTGGATACAGTATACCTGAAGTGAAGCATCGGAATCTGTAACTAGTGTCACGGGAATGGTTCAAACCATAGACTGGATGAAGAGTCAGTTTTCTTATACTTAAGGCGGCATTGTGCCTATTCTATTTAATCCGATGCAATTTCTGTGTTTCGTCGTCAATAAGAAAGTCCAAGGGATACAGTAAACCTGAAGTGAAGCATCGGAATCCAAAACCGGGCTCACAGGAAAGGTTCAAAACGTAGACAGTAAGAAGAGCCGGACTTTTTGTACTTGAGTCGGCATTGTGCCTTTTGTATTTAATTCCGATTCAATTTCTGTGTTCCATCATCAATAAGACGGTCAGAGGGATACAGTAAAACTGAAGTGAAGCATAGAAATCTATAACTAGTGTCACAGGAATGGTTCAAAACATAGAAAGTAAGAAGAGTCAGTCTACTAGTACTTGAGTCGGCATTGTTCCTTTTGTATTTAATTGCGATGCAATTTCTGTGTTTCATCGTCAATAAGAAGGTCAGCTGGAGACAGTAGACCTGAAGTGAAGCATTGGAATCTATAACTAGTGTCAAGGGAATGGTTCAAATCATAGACAGTAGGAAGAGCCAGTGTTCTTGAACTTGAGTCGGCATTGTGCCTTTTGTATTTAATTGCGATGAAATTTCTGTGTTTGATCGTCAATGAGAAGGTCAAAGGGATACAGTAAACCTGAAGTGGAGCATTGGAATCTACAACTAGTGTCACAGGAATGGTTCAAAACATAGACAGTAAAAATCGTCAGTCTTCTTGTACTAAAGTCGGCATTGTGCCTTTTGTATTCAATTAAGATGCAATTTCTGTGTTTCATCGTCAATAAGGAGGTCAGAGAGATACAGTAAACCTGAAGTGAAGCATAGGAATCTATAACTAGTGTCACAGGAATGGTTCAAACATAGACAGTAAGAAGAGCCAGTCTTCTTGTACCTGAGTCGGCATTGTGCCTTTTGTATTTAATTCCGATGCAATTTCTGGGTTTCATCGTCAATAAGAAGGTAAGAGGGATACAGTAAAAATGAAGTGAAGAATCGGAACCTATAACTAGTGTCACCGGAATAATTCATTACATCGACAATAGAAAGAGTCAGTTTTCTTGTACTTAAGTCGGCATTGTGCCTTTCGTATTTAAGTCCGATGCAATTTCTGTGCTTCATCGTCAATAAGAATCTCAGCTGGATACAGTAAACCTGAAGTTAAACATCGGAATCTATAACTAGTGTCACAGGATTGGTTCAAAACATAGACAGTACGAAGAGCCAGTCTTCTTTTACTTGATTCGGCATTGTGCATTTTGTATTTAATTCCGATGAATTTTCAGTGTTTGATCGTCAATACGCAGGTCAGAGGGATACAGTAAACCTGAAGTGAAGCATCGGAATCTATAACTAGTGGCACAGGAATTGGTTCAAACCTTAGACAGTAAGAAGATACAGTGTTCCTGTACTGAAGTCGGCATTCTGCCTTTTGTATTTAATTAAAATGCCATTTCGGTATTTTATCGTCAATATGAAGGTCAGAGGGATACAGGGATACAGTAAACCTGAAGTGAAGCATCGGAATCTATAACTATTGTCACAGTAATGGTTCACAGCATAGACAGTAAGGAGAGCCAGTCTTCTTGTACTTGAGTCGGCATTGTGCCTTTTGCATTTAATTCCGATGAATCTTCTGTGTTTGATCGTCAATAGTAAGGTCAGAGGGATACAGTAAACCTGAAGTGAAGCATCGGAATTTATAACTAGTGTCACAGGAACGGTTCAAAACATAGACAGTAAGAGGAGTTAGTCTTCTTGTAATTACGTCTGCATTGTGCCTTTTGTATTTAATTATGATGCAATTTCTGTGTTTCATCGTCAATAATAAGGTCAGAGGGATACAGTAAACATGAAGTGAAGAATCGGAACCTATAACTAGTGTCACCGGAATAATTCATTACATCGACAATAGAAAGAGTCAGTCTTCTTGTACGTAAGTTGGCATTGTGCCTTTTGTATTTAATTCCGATGAAATTTCTGTGTTTCATCGTCAGCAAGCAGGTCAGGTGGATACAGTAAACCTGAAGTGAAGCATCGGAATTCAAAACTAGTGTTCCACGAATCGTTCAAAACATTGACAGGAAGTATAGCCAGTCTTCTTGCACTTGAGTCGGCATTTTGCCTTTTGTATTTAATTCCGATGCAATTTCTGTGTTTCATCGCCAATACGACGGTCAGAGGGATACAGTAAACCTGAAGTGAAGCATCGGAATTATAACTAGTGTCACAGGAATGGTTCAAAACATAGACAGTAAGAAGAGTCAGTCTTCTAGTACTTAAGTCGGCATTGGGCCTATTGTAATTAATTCCGATGCATTTTCTGTGTCTCATCGTCAATAAGAGGGTCAGAGGGATACAGTAAACCTCAAGTGAAGCATCGGAATCTAAAACCGGTCTTACAGGAAAGGTTAAAAACATAGACAGTAAGAAGAGCCAGTCTTCTTGTACTTGCGTCGGCATTGTGCATCTTGTGTTTAATTCCGATGCAATTTCTGTGTTTCATCGTCAGTACGACGGTCAGAGGGATACAGTAAACCTGAAGTGAAGCATCGGAATCAATAACTAGTGTCACAGGAATGGTTCAAAACATAGACAGTAAGAAGAGTCAGTCTTCTTGTACTTAAGTCGGCATTGTGCCTTTTGTATATAACTCCGATGCAATTTCTCTGTTTCATCGTTAATAAGAAGCTCAGAGGGATACAATAAACCTGAAGTGAAGCATCGGAATCTATAACTAGTGGCACAGGAATGGTTCAAAACATAGACAGTAAGAAGAGTCTGTTTTCTTGTACTTAAGTCGGCATTGTGTCTTTTGTATTTAATTCTGATGCAATTTCTGTGTTTCATCGTCACTAAGAAGGTCAGAGGGGTACAGTAAACCTTACGTGAAGCATCGGAATCTATAACTAGTGTCACAGGAATGGTTCAAAACATGGACAGTAAGAAGAGTCAGTCTTTTGTACTTAAGTCGGCATTGTGCCTTTTGTATTTAATTTCGATGCATTTTCTGTGTTTCATCGTCAATACGAAGGTCAGAGGGATACAGTAAACCTGAAGTGAAGTATCGGAATCTATAACTAGTGTCACAGGAATGGTTCAAAACATAGACAGTAAGAAGGGTCAGTCTTCTTGTACTTAAGTCGGCATCGTGCCTTTTGTATTTAATTCCGATGCAATATCTGTGTTTCTTCGTCAATAAGAAGGTCAGAGGGATACAGTAAACCTGAAGTGAAGCATCGGAATCTATAACTAGTGTCACAGAAACGGTTCAAATCACAGGCAGTAAGATGAGCCAGTCTTCTTGTACTTGAGTCGGCATTGTGAGTTTTGTATTTAATTTGGATGCAATTTCTGTGTATCATCGTCAATAAGAAGGTCATAGGGATACAGTAAACCATAAGTGAAGCATCGGAATCTATAACTAGTGTCACAGGAATGGTTCAAAACATAGACAGTAAGAAGAGTCAGTCTTCTAGTACTTACGTCGGCATTCTGCCATTTGTATTTATTTCCGATGCATTTCCTGTGTCTCTTCGTCAATAAGAGGGTCACAGGGATACAGTAAACCAGAAGTGATGCATCGGAATCTATAACTAGTGACACAGGAATGGTTCAAAACATTGATATTAAGAAGAGTCTGTTTTCTTGTACTTAGGTCGTCATTGTGCCTTTTGTATTTATTTCCGATGCAACTTCTGTGTTTCATCGTCAATAGGAAGGTCAGCTGGATACAGTAAACCTGAAGTGAAGAGTTCGGAATCTATAACTAGTGTGACAGGAATGGTTTCAAACATTGACAGGAGGTATAGTCAGTCTTCTTGTACTTGAGTCGGTATTGTGCCTTTTGTATTAATTCCGATGCAATTTCTCTGTATCATCGTCAATAAGAAGGTCAGAGGGATACAGTAAACCTGAAGTGAAGCATCGGAATCTATAACTAGTGTCACAGGAATGGTTCAAAACATAGACAATAAGAAGTGTCAGTCTTCTTGTACTTAAGTCGGCATTGTGCCTTTTGTATTTAATTCCGATGTAATATAAGTGCTTCATCGTCAATAAGAAGGTCAGAGGGATACAGTAAACCTGAAGTGAAGCATCGGAATCTATAATTAGTGTCACAGGAATGGTTCAAAACATAGACAGTAAGAAGAGTCAGTCTTATTGTACTTAATTCGGCATTGTGTCTTTTGTATTTAATTTTGATGCAATTTCTGTGTTTCATCGTCAATAAGAAGGTCAGAGCGATACAGTAAACCTGAAGTGAAGCATCGGAATCGATAACTAAAGTCACAGGAATGGTTCAAAACACAGACAGTAAGAAGAGTTCGATTTCTTGTACTTAAGTCGGCATTGTGACTTTTGTATTTAATTCCGATGCAATTTCTGTGTTTCATCGTCAATAAGATGGTCAGAGCGATACAGTAAACCTGAAGTAAAGCATCGGAATCTATAATTAGTGTCACAGGAATGGTTCAAAACATAGACAGTAAGAAGAGTCAGTCTTCTTGTACTTAATTCGGCATTGTGTCTTTTGTATTTAATTTTGATGCAATTTCTGTGTCTCATCGTCAATAAGATGGTCAGAGGGATACAGTTAACCTTAAGTGAAGCATCGAACTCCATAACTAGTGTCACAGGAATGGTTCAAAACAAAGACAGTGAGAAGAGTTAGTTTTCTTGTACTTAAGTCGGCATTTTGCCATTTGTATTTAATTCCGATGCAATTTCTGTGTTTCATCGTTAATATGAAGGTCAGAGGGATAGAGTAAACCTGAAGTGAAGTATCGGAATGTGTGACTAGTATCTCAGGAATGGTTCAAAACATAGACAGTAAGAAGAGTCAGTTCAATTGTACTAAAGTCGGCATTGTGCCTTTTCTATTTAATTCCGATGCAATTTCTGTGTTTCATCGTCGATAAGAAGGTCCAAGGGATAGAGTAAACATATAGTGAAGTATCGGAATCTAAAACTGGTCTCACAGAAAATGTTCAAATCATAATCAGTAAGAAGACTCAGTCTTCTTGTACTTAAGTCAGCATTGTGCGTTTTGTATTTAATTCCGATGCAATTTCTGTGTTTCATCGTCAATAAGAATCTCAAAGGTATACAGCAAACATATAGTGAAGCATCGGAATCTGAAACTGGTCTCACAGGAAGTGTTCAAATGATGGTCAGTGAGAAGAGTCAGTCTTGTTGTACTTAAGTCGGCATTCTGCCTTTTGTATTTAATTCCGATGCAATTTCTGTGTTTCGTCGTCAATGAGAAGGCCAAGGGATACAGTAAACCTGAAGTAAAGCATCGGAATCTATAACTAGTGTCTCAGAAAAGGTTCAAAACATAGACAGTAAGAAGACTCAGTCGTATTGTACCTTAGTCGGCATTGTGCCTTTTCTATTTAATTTCGATGCAATTTATGTGTTTCGTCGTCAATAAGAAGGTCCAAGGGATAGAGTAAACCTGAAGTGAAGCATCGGAATCTAAAACCGGACTCACAGGAAAGGTTCAAAACATAGAGAGTAAGAAGAGTCAGTCATCTTGTATTTGAGTCTGCATTGTGCCTTTTGTATTTATTTCCGATGCAATTTCTGTGTTTCATCGTCAAAAAGAAGGTCTGAGGGATACAGTAAACCTGAAGTGAAGCATCAGAATCTATACCTAGTGTCACAGGAATGGTTAAAACATAGACAGTAGGAAGAGTCAGTCGTTTTGTACTTAAGTCGGCATTGTGTCTTTTGTATTTAATCTCGATGCAATTTCTGTGTTTCGTCGTCAATAAGAAGGTCCAAGGGATACAGTAAACCTGAAGTGAAGCATCGGAATCTATATCTAGTGTCACAGGAATGGTATAAAACATAGACACGGAAGAGTCAGTCTTCTTGTACTTAAGTCGGCATTTTGCCTTTTCTATTTAATTCCGATGCTATTTCTGTGTTTCGTCGTCAATAAGAAGGTCCAAGAGATACATTAAACCTGAAGTGAAGCATCGGAATCAATAAGAAGTGTCACAGAAAAGGTTCAAAACATAGACAGTAAGAAAAGTCAGTCTTATTGTACTTAAGTCGGCATTGTGCCTTTTGTATTTAATTCCGATGCAATTTCTGTGTTTCATCGTCAATAACAAGGTCCAAGGGATACAGTAAACCTGAAGTGAAGCATCGCAATCTATAACTAGAGTCACAGGAATGGTTCAAAACATAGACAGTAGGAAGAGTCAGTCTTCTGGTACTTAAGTCGGCATTGTGCCTTTTTTATTTAATTCCGATGCAATTTCTGTGTTTCATCGTCAATAAGAAGGTCCAAGGGATACAGTAAACATATAGTGAAGCATCGGAATCTAAAACTGGTCTCACAGGAAATGTTCACAACATAGTCAGTAAGAAGAGTCAGTCTTCATGTACTTAAGTCGGCATTGTGCCGTTTGTACTTAATTCCGATGCAGTTTCTGTGTTTCATCGTCAATAAGAATGTCAGAGGGATACAGTAAACCTGAAGCGAAGCATCGGAATCTATAACAAGTGTCACAGGAATGGATCAAAACATAGACAGTAGGAAGATTCAGTCTTCTTGTACTTAAGTGGGCATTGTGCCTTTTCTATTTAATTCAAATGCAATTTCTGTGTTTCGTCGTCAATACGAAGGTCAGAGGGATACAGTAAACCTGAAGTGAAGCATCGGAATGTATAACTAGTGTCTCACAAAAGGTTCAAAACATAGACAGTAAGAAGAGTCAGTCGTATTGTCCTTAAGTCGGCATTGTGCCTTTTGTATTTAATTCCGATGCAATTTCTGTGTTTCATCGTCAATAAGAAGGTCAGAGCGATACAGTAAACCTGAAGTGAAGCACCGGAATCGATAACTAATGTCACAGGGATGGTTCAAAACACAGACTGTAAAAAGAGTTCGATTTATTGTATTTAAGTCGGCATTGTGACTTTTGTATTTAATTCCGATGCAATTTCTGTGTTTCATCATCAATAAGAAAGTCAGAGCGATACAGTAAACCTGAAGTAAAACATCGGAATCTATAATTGGTGTCACAGGAATGGTTCAGAACTTAGACAGTAAGAGGAGTCAGTCTTCTTGTACTTAATTCGGCATTGTGCCTTTTGTATTTAATGTTGATGCTATTTCTGTGTTTCATCGTCAATAAGATGGTCAGAGGGATACAGTAAACCTTAAGTGAAGCATCGAAATCCATAACTAGTGTCACAGGAATGGTTCAAATCAAAGAGAGTGAGAAGAGTCAGTTTTCTTGTACTTAAGTCGGCATTTTGCCTTTTGTATTTAATTCCGATGGAATTTCAGTGTTTCATCGTCAATAAGAAGGTCAGAGGGATACAGTAAACCTGAAGTGAAGCATCGGAATGTGTAACTAGTATCTCAGGAATGGTTCAAAACATAGACAGTAAGAAGAGTCATTTTTCTTGTACTTAAGTCTGCATTGTGCCTTTTCTATTTAATTCCGATGCAATTTCTGTGTTTCATCCTCGATAAGAAGGTCCAAGGTATACAGTAAACATATAGTGAAGCATCGGAATGTAAAACTGGTCTCACAGGAAATGTTGAAATCATAGTCAGTAGGAGGAGTCAGTCTTCATGTACTTAAGTCGACATTGTTCCTTTTGTATTTAATTCTGATGCAATTTCTGTGTTTCATCGTCAATAAGAAGGTCCAAGGGATACAGCAAACATATAGTGAAGCATCGGAATCTAAAACTGGCCTCACAGAAAATGTTCAAACCATAATCAGTAAGAAGACTCAGTCTTCTTGTGCTTAAGTCGGCATTGTGCGTTTTGTATTTAATTCCGATGCAATTTCTGTGTTTGATCGTCAATAAGAAGCTCCAAGGTATACAGTAAGCATATAGTGAAGCATCGGAATCTAAAACTGGTCTCACAGGAAGTGTTCAAAAGATGGCCAGTAAGAAGAGTCTGTCTTGTTGTACTTAAGTTGGCATTGTGCCTTTTGTATTTAATTCCGATGCAATTTCTGTGTTTCATCGTCAATAAGAAGGTCCAAGGGATACAGTGAACATATCGTGAAGCATCAGAATCTTAAACTGGTCACACAGGAAATTTTCAAAACATAGTCAGTAAGAAGAGTCAGTCTTCTTGTACTTAAGTCGGCATTGTGCCTTTTATATTTAGTTCCGATGCAATTTCTGTGTTTCATCGTCAATATGGAAGGTCCACGGGATACAGTAAATCTGAAATGAAGCATCGTAATGTAAAACTGGTCTCACAGGAAAGGTTCAAAACATAGAGAGTAAGAAGAGTTAGGTTTCTTGTACTTAAGTCAGCATTGTGTATTTTCTACTTGATTCTGATTCAATTTCTGTGTTTCGTTGTCAGTAAGAAGGTCCAAGGGATACAGTAAACCTAATGTGAAGCATCGGAATCTGAAACCGGTCTCACAGGAAAGCTTTATAACGTAGACAGTAAGAAGAGACAGTCTACTTGTACTTGAGTAGGCATTGTGACTTTTCTATTTGATTCCGATGCAATTTCTGTCTTTCTTCGTCAATAAGAAGGTCAGAGGGATACAGAAAACCTGACGTGAAGCACCGGAATCTATAACTAGTGTCACAGGAATGGTTCAAAACATAGACAGTAAGAAGAGTCAGACTTCTTGTACTTAAGTCGGCATTGTGAATATTCTATTTAATTCCGATGCAATTTCTTTGTCTAGACGTCAAAAAGAAAGTCCATGGGATACAGTAAACCTGAAGTGAAGCATCGGAATCTAAAACCGGTCTCACAGGAAAGGTTCAAAACATAGTCCGTAAGAAGAGTCAGTTTTCTTGTACTTAAGTCGGCATTGTGCCTTTTCTATTTAATTCCGATGCAATTTCTGTGTTTCATCGTCAATAAGAAGGTCCAAGGGATACAGTAAACATATAGTGAAGCATCGGAATCTAAAACTGGTCTCACAGGAAATGTTCACAACATAGTCAGTAAGAAGAGTCAGTCTTCATGTACTTAAGTCGGCATTGTGCCGTTTGTACTTAATTCCGATGCAGTTTCTGTGTTTCATCGTCAATAAGAATTTCAGAGGGATACAGTAAACCTGAAGCGAAGCATCGGAATCTATAACAAGTGTCACAGGAATGGTTCAAAACATAGACAGTAGGAAGATTCAGTCTTCTTGTACTTAAGTCGGCATTGTGCCTTTTCTATTCAATTCAAATGCAATTTCTGTGTTTCGTCGTCAATACGAAGGTCAGAGGGATATAGTAAACCTGAAGTGAAGCATCAGAATCTATATCTAGTGTCACAGGAAAGGTTCAAAACATAGACAATAAGAAGAGTCAGTCTTCTTTGACATGAGTCGGCATTGTGCCATTTGTATTTAATTCCGATGCAATTACTGTGCTTCATCGTCAATAAGAAGGTCAGAGGGATACAGTAAACCTGAAGTGAAGCATCGGAATCTGTATCTAGTGTCACAGGAATGGTTTAAAACATAGACACGGGAGAGTCAGTCTTCTTGTACTTAAGTCGGCATTTTGCCTTTTCTATTTAATTCCGATGCAATTTCTGTGTTTCGTCGTCAATGAGAAGGTCTAAGGGTTACAGTAAACCTGAATTGAAGCATCGGAATCTATAACTAGTGTCTCAGAAAAGGTTCAAGACATAGACAGTAAGAGGAGTCAGTCGTATTGTACTTAAGAGGGCATTGTGCCTTTTCTATTTAATTCCGATGCAATTTCTGTGTTTCATCGTCCATAAGAAGGTCCAAGGGATACAGTAAACATATAGTGAAGCATCGGAATCTGAAACCGGTCTCACACTAAAGCTTTATAACATAGACAGTAAGAAGAGACAGTCTACTTGTACTTGAGTAGGCATTGTGACTTTTCTATTTAATTCCGATGCAATTTCTGTCTTTCTTCGTCAATAAGAAGGTCCAAGGGATACAGTGAACATATAGTGGAGCATCAGAATCTAAAACTGGTCTCACAGGAAGAGTTCAAAAGATGGTCAGTAAGAAGAGTCGGTCTTGTTGTACTTAAGTCGGCATTGTGCCTTTTGTATTTAATTCCGATGCAATTTCTGTGTTTCATCGTCAATAAGAAGGTCCAAGGGATACAGTGAACATATAGTGGAGCATCAGAATCTAAAACTGGTCACACAGGAAATGTTCAAAACATAGTCAGTAAGAAGAGTCAGTCTTCTTGTACTTAAGTCGGCATTGTGCCTTTTATATTTAATTCCGATGCAATTTCTGTGTTTCATCGTCAATATGGAAGGTCCACGGGATAGAGTAAAACTGAAATGAAGCATCGGAATCTAAAACTGGTCTCACAGGAAAGGTTCAAAACATAGAGAGTAAGAAGAGTTAGGTTTCTTGTACTTAAGTCAGCATTGTGTATTTTCTATTTAATTCTGATTCAATTTCTGTGTTTCGTCGTCAGTAAGAAGGGCCAAGGGATACAGTAAACCTAATGTGAAGCATCGGAATCTGAAACCGGTCTCACACTAAAGCTTTATAACATAGACAGTAAGAAGAGACAGTCTACTTGTACTTGAGTAGGCATTGTGACTTTTCTATTTAATTCCGATGCAATTTCTGTCTTTCTTCGTCAATAAGAAGGTCAGAGGGATACAGAAAACCTGAAGTGAAGCACCGGAATCTATAACTAGTGTCACAGGAATGGTTCAAAACATAGACAGTAAGAAGAGTCAGTCTTCTTGTACTTAAGTCGGCATTGTGAATTTTTCTATTTAATTTCGATGCAATTTCTTTGTTTCGACGTCAAAAAGAAGGTCCAAGGGATACAGTAAACCTGAAGTGAAGCATCGGAATCTAAAACCGGTCTCACAGGAAAGGTTCAAAACATAGAGAGTAAGAAGAGTCAGTCAGCTTGTATTTGACTCGGCATTGTGCCTTTTGTATTTAATTCCGATGCAATTTCTGTGTTTCATCGTCAAAAAGAAGGTCAGAGGGATACAGTAAACCTGAAGTGAAGCATCAGAATCTATAACTAGTGTCACAGGAATGGTTAAAACATAGAGAGTAGGAATAGTCAGTCGTTTTGTACTTAAGTCGGCATTGTGTCTTTTGTATTTAATCCCGATGCAATTTCTGTGTTTCGTCGTCAATAAGAAGGTCCAAGGGATACAGTAAACCTGAAGTGAAGCATCGGAATCTATATCTAGTGTCACAGGAATGGTATAAAACATAGACAGTAGGAAGAGTCAGTCTTCTTGGACATGAGTCGGCATTGTGCCATTTGTATTTAATTCCGATGCAATTACTGTGCTTCATCGTCAATAAGAAAGTCAAAGGGATACAGTAAACCTGAAGTGAAGCAACGGTATCTGTATCTAGTGTCACAGGAATGGTTTAAAACATAGACACGGAAGAGTCAGTCTTCTTGTACATAAGTCGGCATTTTGCCTTTTCTATTTAATTCCGATGCAATATCTGTGTTTCATCGTCAATAAGAAGGTCCAAGGGATACAGTAAACCTGAAGTGAAGCATCGGAATCTATAACTAGTTTCACAGGAATGGCTCAAAACATAGACAGTAGGAAAAGTCAGTCTTCTTGTACTTAAGTCGGAATTGTGCCTTTTCTATTTAATTCCGATGCAATTTCTGTGTTTCGTCGTCAATAAGAAGGTCAGAGGGATACAGTATACCTGAAGTAAAGCCTCGGAATCTGTAATTAGTGTCACAGGAATGGTTCAAAACATAGACAGTAAGAAGAGTCAGTCTTCTTGTACTTAATTAGGCATTGTGCCTTATGTATTTGATTCCGAAGCAATTTCTGTGTTTCATCGTCAATACGATGGTCAGAGAGATACAGTAAACCTGAAGTGAAGCATCGGAATCTATAACTAGTGTCACAAGAATGGTTCAAAACATAGACAGTAAGAAGAGTCAGTTTTCTTGTACTTAATTCGGCATTGTGCCTTTTGTATTTAATTCCGATGCAATTTCCGTGTTTCATCGTCAATAAGAAGGTCAGAGCGATACAGTAAACCTGAAGTGAAGCATCGGAATCGATAACTAATGTCACAGGAATGGTTCAAAACACAGACTGTAAGAAGAGTTCGATTTCTTGTACTTAAGTGGGCATTGTCCCATTTGTATTTAATTCCGATGCAATTTCTGTGTTTCATCGTCAATAAGAAGGTCCAAGGCATACAGTAAACATATAGTGAAGCATCAGAATCTAAAACAGGTCTCACAGGAAATGTTCAAAACATAGTCAGTAAGAAGAGTCAATCTTCTTGTACTTAAGTTGGCATTGTGCCTTTTCTATTTAATTCAGATGCAATTTCTGTGTTTCGTCGTCAATAAGAAGGACCAAGGGATACAGTAAACCTGAAGGAAGCATCGGAATCTATAACTAGTGTCACAGGAATGGTTCAAAACATAGAGAGTAGGAAGAGTTAGCCTTCTCGAACTTAAGTCAGCATTGTGCCTTTTCTATTTAATTCCGATGCAATTTCTGTGTTTCGTCGTCAATAAGAAGGTCCAAGGGATACAGTAAACATATAGTGAAGCATCAGAACCTACAACGGGTCTCACAGGAAATGTTCAAAACATAGTCAGCAAGAAGAGTCTGTCTTCTTGTACTTAAGTCGGCATTGGGCCTTTTCTATGTAATTCCGATGCAATTTCTGTGTTTCGACGTCAATAAGAAGGTCCACGGGATACAGTGAACATGAAGTGAAGCATCGGAATCTATAACTAGTGTCACAGGAATGGTTCAAAATATAGACAGTAAGAAGATTTAGTCTACGTGTACTTAAGTCGGCATTGAGCCTTTTCTATTTAATTCCGATGCAATTTCTGTGTTTCATCGTCAATAAGAAGGTCCTAGGGATACAGTAAACCTGAAGTGAAGCATCGGAATCTATAACTAGTGTCACAGGAAAGGTTCAAAACATAGGCAGTAACGAGAGTCAGTCTTCTTGCACTTAAGTCAGCATTGTGCCCTTTCTACTTAATTCCGATGCAATTTCTGTGTTTCATCGTCATTAAGAAGGTCCAAGGGATACTGTAACCCTGAAGTGAAGCATCGGAATCTATAACTAGTGTCAAATGAATCTTTCAAAACATAGCAGAAGGAATAGTTAGTTTTCTTGAACTTCAGTCGGCATTGTGCCACTTCTTTTTAAATCCGATGCAATTTCTGCGTTTCGTCGTCAATAAGAAGGTCCAAGGGATACAGTAAAAATACAGTGAAGCATCGGAACCTAAAACTGGTCTCACAGGAAATGTACAAAACATAGTCAGTAAGAAGAGTCAGTCTTCTTGTACTTAAGTTGGCATTGTGCCTTTTCTATTTAATTCCGATGCAATTTCTGTGTTTCGTCGTCAAGAAGGAGGACCTAGGGATACAGTAAACCTGAAGTGAAGCATCGGAATCTATAACTAGTGTCACAGGAATGGTTCAAAATATAGGCAGTAAGAAGATTTAGTCTACTTGTACTTAAGTCGGCATTGTGCCTTTTCTGTTTAATTCCGATGCAATATCTGTGTTTCATCGTCAATAAGAAGGTCCAAGGGAGACAGTAAACATATAGTGAAGCATCGGAATCTAAAACTGGTCTCACAGGGACTGTTCTAAACATAGTCAGTAAGAAGAGTCGGTCTTCTTGTACTTAAGTCGGCAATGTGACTTTTCTATTTAATTCCGATGCAATTTCTGTGTTTCGTCGTCAATAAGAAGGTCCATGGGATACAGTAAACCTGAAGTGAAGCAACGGAATCTAAAACCGGTCTCACAGGAAAGGATCAAATCACAGAGAGTAAGAAGGGCCAGTCATCTTGTATTTGACTCGGCATTGTGCGTTTGGATTTAATTCCGATGCAATTTCTGTGTTTCATCGTCAATAAGAAGGTCACAGGGATACAGTAAACCTGAAATGAAGCATCGGAGATTATAACTAGTGTCACAGGAATGGTTAAAACATAGACAGTAGGAAAAGTCTGTCTTCTTGTACTTAAGTCGGCATCGTGCCGTTTGTATTTAATTCCGATGCAATTTCTGTGTATCGTCGTCAATAAGAAGGTCAGAGGGATACAGCAAAACCTGAAGTGAAGCATCAGAATCTATATCTAGTGTCACAGGAAAGGTTCAAAACATAGACAGTAAGAAGAGTCAGTCTTCTTGGACATGAGTCGGCATTGTGCCATTTGTATCTAATTCCGATGCAATTACTGTGCTTCATCGTGAATAAGAAGGTCAGTGGGATACAGTAAACCTGAAGTGAAGCATCGGAATCTATAACTAGTGTCACAGGAATGGTTCAAAACATACACAGCAAGAAGAGTCAGTCTTCTTGTACATGAGTCGGCATTGTGCCATTTGTATTTAATCCCGATGCAATTTCTGTATTTCGTCGTCAATAAGAAGGTCCAAGGGATACAGTAAACCTGAAGTGAAGCATCGGAATCTATATCTAGTGTCACAGGAATGGTTCAAAACTTAGACACGGAAGAGTCAGTCTTCTTGTACTTAAGTCGGCATTTTGCCTTTTCTATTTAATTCCGATGCAATATCTGTGTTTCGTCGTCAATAAGAAGGTCCAAGATATACAGTGAACCTGAAATGAAGCATCGGAATCTATAACTAGTGTCACAGAAAAGGTTCAAAACATAGACAGTAAGAAGAGTCAGTCTTCTTGTACTTGAGTCGGCATTGTGCCTTTTGTATTTCATTCCGATGCAATTTCTGTGTTTCATCGTCAATAATAAGGTCCAATGGATACAGTAAACCTGAAGTGAAGCATTGGAATCTATAACTAGTTTCACAGGAATGTTTCAAAACATAGACAGTAGGAAGGGTCAGTCTTCTTGTACTTAAGTCGGCATTGTGCATTTTCTAATTAATTCCGATGCAATTTCTGTGTTTCGTCGTCAATAAGAAGGTCAGCGGGATACAGTAAACGTGAAGTGAAGCATCGGAATCTATAATTAGTGTCACAGGAATGGGTCAAACCATACACAGCAAGAACAGTCAGTCTTCTTGTACTAAAGTCGTCATTGTGCCTTTTGTAGCCTTTTGTATTTAATTCCGATGCAATATCTGTGTTTCGTCGCCTTGAGAAGGTCCAAGGGATACGGTAAACCTGAAGTGGTGCATCGGAATCTATAACCAGTGTCACAGGAATGGTTCAAAACATAGACAGGTAGAAGAATCAGTCTTCTTGTACTTAAGTCTGCATTGTGCCATAAGCATTTAATTCCGATGCAATTTCTGTGTTTCATCGTCAATAAGAAGGTCCAAGGGATACAGTAAACATATAGTGAAGCATCGGAATATAAAACTGGTCTCACAGTAATGTTCAAATCATAGTCAGTAAGAAGAGTCAGTCCCCTTATACCTAAGTCGGCATTTTGCCTTTTCTATTTAAGTCCGATGCAATTTCTGTGTTTGAACGTCAATAAGAAGGTCAGAGGGATACAGTAAACCTGAAGTGAAGCATCGGAATCTATAAGTAGTGTCACAGGAATGGTTAAAACATAGACAGTAGGAAGAGTCAGTCTTCTTGTACTTATGTCGGCATTGTGCCTTTTGTATTTAATCCCGATTCAATTTCTGTGTTTCGTCGTCTATACGAAGGTCCAAGGGATACAGTAAACCTGAAGTGAAGCATCGGAATCTATAACTAGTGTCACAGGAATGGTTCAAAACATAGACAGTAAGAAGAGTCAGTCTTCTTGTACTTAAGTCGGCCTTGTGCCTTTTGTATTTCATTCCGATGCCATTTCTGTGTTTCATCGTCGATAAGAAGGACCAAGGGATACAGTAAATCTGAAGTGAAGCATCGGAATCTATAACTAGTGTCACAGGAATTGCTCAAAACATAGACAGTAAGTAGAGTCAGTCTTCTTGTACTTAAGTCGGCATTGTGCCTCTTGTATTTATTTCCGATGCAAATTCTGTGTTTCATCGTCAATAAGAAGGTCCAAAGGATACAGTAAACCTGAAGTGAAGCATCGGAATCTATATCAAGTGTCACAGGAGTGGTTCTAAACATAGACACGGAAGATTCAGTCTTCTTGTACTTAAGTCGGCATTGTGCCTTTTCTTTTTAATTCCGATGCAATTTCTGTGTTTCGTCGTCAATAAGAAGGTCCAAGCGATACAGTAATCCTGAAGTGAAGCATCGGAATCTGTAACTAGTGTCAGAGAAAAGGTTCAAAACTTAGACAGTAAGAACTGTCAGTCTTCTTGTACTTAAGTCGGCATTGTGCCTTTTGTATTTAATTCCGATGCAATTACTGTGTTTCATCGTCAATAAGATGGTCCAAGGGATACAGTAAACCTGAAGTGAAGCATCGGAATCTATAACTAGAGTCACAGGAATGGATCAAAACATAGACAGTAGGAAGAGTCAGTCTTCCTGTACTTAAGTCGGCATTGTGCCTTTTCTATTTAATTACGATGCAATTTCTGTGTTTCGTCGTCAATAAGAAAGTCAGAGGGATACAGTAAACCTGAAGTGAAGCATCGGAATCTAAAACTAGTGTCACAGGAATGGTTAAAACATAGACAGTAGGAAGAGTCAGTCTTCTTGTACTTAAGTCGGCATTGTGCCTTTTGTATTTAATTCCGATGCAATTTCTGTGTTTCATCGTCAATAACAAGGTCCAAGGGATACAGTAAACCTGAAGTGTAGCATCGGAATCTATAACTAGTGTCACAGTAATGGTTCAAAACATAGACAGTAAGAAGAGTCTGTCTTCTTGTACTTAAGTCGGCATTGTGTATTTTGTATTTAATTCCGATGCAATTTCTGTGTTTCTTCGTCAATAAGAAGGTGCAAGGGATACAGTAAACATATAGTGAAGCATCGGAATCTAAAACTGGTCTCACAGGAAAAGTTCAAATCATAGTCAGTAAGAAGAGTCAGTCTTCTTATACTTAAGTCGGCTTTGTGCCTTTTGTATTTAATTCCGATGCACTTTCTGTGTTTCAGCATCAATAAGAAGGTTCAAGGGATACAGTAAACATATAGTGAAGCATCGGAATCTAAAACTGGTCTCACAGGAAAAGTTCAAATCATAGTCAGTAAGAAGAGTCAGTCTTCTTATACTTAAGTCGGCATTGTGCCTTTTGTATGTAATTACGATGCAATTTCTGTGTTTCATCATAAACAAGAACGTCCAAGGGATACAGTAAACTTATAGTGAAGCATCGGAAACTAAAACTGGTCTCACAGGAACTGTTCAAATCATAGTCAGTAAGAAGAGTCATACTTCTTGTACTTATGTCGGCATTGTGCCTTTTCAATTTAATTACGGTGCAATTTCTGTGTTTCGTCGTCAATAAGGAGGTCCAAGGGATACAGTAATCCTGGAGTGAAGCATCGGAATCTAAAACCGGTCTCACAGGAAAGGTTCAAAACATAGAGAGTAAGAACAGCCAGTCATCTTTAATTTGAGTCGGCACTGTGCCTTTTGTGTTTAATTCCGATGTAATTTCTGTGTTTCATCGTCAATAAGAAGGTCCAAAGGATACAATAAACCTGAAGTGAAGGATCGGAATCTATAACTAGTGTCACAGGAGTGGTTCAAAACATAGACAATAAGAAGAGTCAGTCTTCTTGTACTTAAGTCGGCATTGTGCCTTTTGTATTTAATTGCGATGCTATTTCTGTGTTTCATCGTCGATAAGAAGCTCCAAGGGATACAGTAAACCTAAAGTGAAGCATCGTAATCTATAACTAAAGTCAATGGTATTTCTCAAAACATAGACAATAAGAAGAGTCAGTCTTCTTGTACTTAAGTCGGCATTGCACTTTTGAATTTAATTCCGATGCAAATTCTGTGTTTCATCGTCAATAAGAAGGTCCAAAGGATACAGTAAACCTGAAGTGAAGCTTCGGAATCTATAACTAGTGTCACAGGAACGGTTCAAAACATAGACGGTAAGAATAGTGTGTCTTCTTGTACTTAAGTCGGCATTGTGCCTTTTGTATTCAATTCCGATGCAATTTCTGTGTTTCATCGTCAATAAGAGTGTCAGAGGGATACAGTAGACCTGAAGTGAAGCATCGGAATCTGTAACTAGTGTCACAGGAATGGTTCAAAGCATAGACAGTTTGAAGAGTCAGTCTGCTTGTACTTAAGTCGGCATTGTGCCTTTTCTATTTAATTCCGATGCTATTTCAGTGTTACGTCGTCAATAAGAAGGTAAGAGGGATACAATAAACCTGAAGTGAAGCATCGGAATCTATAGCTAGTGTCACAGGAAAGGTTCAAATCATAGACAGTAAGAAGAGTGAGTCATCTTGTACATGAGTCGGCATTGTGCCTTTTGTGTTTGATTACGATGCAATTACTGTGTTTCATCGTCAATAAGAAGGTCAGAGGGATACAGTAAACCTGAAGTGAAGCATCGGAATCTATAACTAGTGTCACAGGAATGGTTAAAACATAGACAGTAGGAAGAGTCAGTCTTCTTGTACTTATGTCGGCATTGTGCCTTTTGTATTTAATCCCGATTCAATTTCTGTGTTTCGTCGTCAATAAGAAGGTCCAAGGGATACAGTAAACCTGAAGTGAAGCATCGGAATCTATAACTAGTGTCACAGGAATGGTTCAAAACGTAGACAGTAAGAAGAGTCAGTCTTCTTGTACTTAAGTCGGCCTTGTGCCTTTTGTATTTAATTCCGATGCCATTTCTGTGTTTCATCGTCGATAAAAAGGTCCAAGGGATACAGTAAATCTGAAGTGAAGCATCGGAATCTATAACTAGTGTCACAGGAATTGCTCAAAACATAGACAGGACGTAGAGTCAGTCTTCTTGTACTTAAGTCGGCATTGTGCCTCTTGTATTTATTTCCGATGCAAATTCTGTGTTTCATCGTCAATAAGAAGGTCCAAAGGATACAGTAAACCTGAAGTGGAGCATCGGAATCTATATCAAGTGTCACAGGAGTGGTTCTAAACATAGACACGGAAGATTCAGTGTTCTTGTACTTAAGTCGGCATTGTGCCTTTTCTATTTAATTCCGATGCAATTTCTGTGTTTCGTCGTCAATACGAAGGTCCAACCGATACAGTACTCCTGAAGTGAAGCATCGGAATCTGTAACTAGTGTCAGAGAAAAGGTTCAAAACTTAGACAGTAAGAACTGTCAGTCTTCTTGTACTTAAGTCGGCATTGTGCCTTTTGTATTTAATTCCGATGCAATTTCTGTGTTTCATCGTCAATAAGATGGTCCAAGGGATACAGTAAACCTGAAGTGAAGCATCGGAATCTATAACTAGAGTCACAGGAATGGATCAAAACATAGACAGTAGGAAGAGTCAGTCTTCCTGTACTTAAGACGGCATTGTGCCTTTTCTATTTAATTACGATGCAATTTCTGTGTTTCATCGTAAACAAGAACGTCCAAGGGATACAGTAAACATATAGTGAAGCATCGGAAACTAAAACTGGTCTCACAGGAACTGTTCAAATCATAGTCAGTAAGAAGAGTCATACTTCTTCTACTTATGTCCGCATTGTGCCTTTTCAAATTCATTCCGATGCAATTTCTGTGTTTCGTCGTCAATAAGGAGGTCCAAGGGATACAGTAATCCTGGAGTGAAGCATCGGAATCTAAAACCGGTCTCACAGGAAAGGTTCAAAACATAGAGAGTAAGAAGAGCAAGTCATCTTTAATTTGAGTCGGCACTGTGCCTTTTGTGTTTAATTCCGATGTAATATCTGTGTTTCATCGTCAATAAGAAGGTCAGAGGGATACAGTAAACCTGAAGTGAAACATCGGAATCTATAACTAGCGTCACAGGAATGGTTAAAACATAGACAGTAGAAAGAGTCAGTCTTCTTAAACTTAACTCGGCATTGTGCCTTTTGTATTTAATCATGATTCAATCTCTGTGTTTCGTCGTCAATAAGAAGGTCCAAAGGATACAATAAACCTGAAGTGAAGGATCGGAATCTATAACTAGTGTCACAGGAGTGGTTCAAAACATAGACAGTAAGAAGAGTCAGTCTTCTTGTACTTAAGTCGGCATTGTGCCTTTTGTATTTAATTGCGATGCTATTTCTGTGTTTCATCGTCGATAAGAAGGTCCAAGGGATACAGTAATCCTAAAGTGAAGCATCGTAATCTATAACTAAAGTCAATGGAATTTCTCAAAGCATAGACTGTAAGAAGAGTCAGTCTTCTTGTACTTAAGTCGGCATTGTACTTTTGAATTTAAATCCGATGCAAATTCTGCGTTTCATCGTCAATAAGAAGGTCCAAAGGATACAGTAAACCTGAAGTGAAGCTTCGGAATCTATAACTAGTGTCACAGGAACGGTTCAAAACATAGACAGTAAGAATAGTGTGTCTTCTTGTACTTAAGTCGGCATTGTGCCTTTTGTATTTAATTCCGATGCAATTTCTGTGTTTCATCGTCAATAAGAGTGTCAGAGGGATACAGTAAACCTGAAGTGAAGCATCGGAATCTATAACTAGTGTCACAGGAATGGTTCAAAGCATAGACAGTTTGAAGAGTCAGTCTGCTTGTACTTAAGTCGGCATTGTGACTTTTCTATTTAATTCCGATGCTATTTCAGTGTTTCGTCGTCAATAAGAAAGTAAGAGGGATACAAAAAACCTGAAGTGAAGCATCGGAATCTATAGCTAGTGTCACAGGAAAGGTTCAAAACATAGAATGTAAGAAGAGTGAGTCATCTTGTACATGAGTCGGCATTGTGCCTTTTGTGTTTGATTACGATGCAATTACTGTGTTTCATCGTCAATAAGAACGTCAGAGGGATACAGTAAACCTGAAGTGAAGCATCGGAATCTATAACTAGTGTCACAGGAATGGTTCAAATCATACACAGCATGAAGAGTCAGTCTTCTTGTACTTAAGTCGGCATTGTGCCCTTTGTATTTAATTCCGATGCAATTTCTGTGTTTCATCGTCAGAAAGAAGGTCCAAAGGATACAGTAAACATATAGTGAAGCATCGGAATCTAAAACTGGTCTCACAGGAAATGTTCAAATCATAGTCAGTAAGAAGAGTCAGTCTTGTTGTACTTATGTCGGCATTGTGACTTTTCTATTTATTTCCGATGCAATTTCTGTGTTTCGTCGTCAATAAGAAGGTCCAAGGGATACAGTAACCCTGAAGTGAAGCATCGGAATCTAAAACCGGTCTCACAGGAAAGGTTCAAAGCATAGAGAGTAAGAAGAGCCAGTCATCTTGTATTTGAGTCAGCATTGTGCCTTTTATATTTAATTCCGATGCAATTTCTGTGTTTCATCGTCTATAGGAAGATCAGAGGGATACAGTAAACCTGAAGTGATGCATCGGAATCTATAACGAGTGTCACAGGAATGGTTAAACCATAGACAGTAGGAAGAGTCAGTCTTCTTGTACTTAAGTCGGCAATGTGCCTTTTTTATTTAATCCCGATGCAATTTCTGTGTTTCGTCGTTAATGAGAAGGTCCAAGGGAAACAGTAAACCTGAAGTGAAGCATCAGAATCTATATCAAGTGTCACAGGAATGGTTTTAAACATAGACGGAAGAGTCAGTCTTCTTGTACTTAAGTCGGCATTGTGCCTTATCTATTTAATTCCGATGCAATTTCTGTGTTTCGTCGTCAATAAGAGGGTCCAAGGGATACAGTAAACCTGACGTTAAGCATCGGAATCTGTAACTAGTATCAGAGAAAAGGTTCAAAACATAGACAGTAAGAAGAGTCAGTCTTCTTTTACTTAAGTCATCATTTTGCCTTTTGTATTTAATTCCGATGCAATTTCTGTGTTTCTTCGTCAATAAGAAGGTGCAAGGGATACAGTAAACATATAGTGAAGCATCGGAATCTAAAACTGGTCTCACAGGAAAAGTTCAAATCATAGTCAGTAAGAAGAGTCAGTCTTCTTATACTTAAGTCGGCATTGTGCCTTTTGTATTTAATTCCGTTGCACTTTCTGTGTTTCATCATCAATAAGAATGTCCAAGGGACACAGTAAACATATAGTAAAACATCGGAATCTAAAACTGGTCTCACAGGAAAAGTTCAAATCATAGTCAGGAAGAAGAGTCAGTCTTCCTATACTTAAGTCGGCATTGTGCCTTTTGTATGTATTTACGACGCAATTTCTGTGTTTCTTCGTCAACAAGAACGTCCAAGGGATACAGTCAACATATAGTGAAGCATCGGAATCTAAAACTGGTCTCAAAGGAAATGTTCAAATCATAGTCAGTAAGAGGAGTCATACTTCTTGTAGTTATGTCAGCATTGTGCCTTTTCTATTTAATTCCGATGCAATTTCTGTGTTTCGTCGTCAATAAGGAGGTCCAAGGGATACAGTAATCCAGGAGTGAAGCATCGGAATCTAAAACCGGTCTCACAGGAAAGGTTCAAATCATAGCGAGTAAGAAGAGCCAGTCAACTTCTATTTGAGTCGGCACTGTGCCTTTTGTATTTAATTCCGATGTAATTTCTGTGTTTCATCGTCAATAAGAAGGTCAGAGGGATACGGTAAACCTGAAGTGAAACATCGGAGTCTATAACTAGTGTCACAGGAATGGTAAAAACATAGACAGTAGGAAGAGTTAGTCTTCTTAAACTTAGGTCGGCATTGTGCCTTTTGTATTTAATCTCGATTCAATTTCTGTGTTTCGTCGTCAATAAGAAGGTCCAAGGGATACAGTAACCCTGAAGTGAAGCATCGGAATCCAAAACCGGCCTCACAGGAAAGGTTCAAAGCATAGTGAGTAAGAAGAGCCCGTCATCTTGTTTTTGAGTCAGCATTGTGACTTTTGTATTTAATTCCGATGCAATTTCTGTGTTTCATCGTCTATAAGAAGGTCAGAGGGATACAGTAAACCAGAAGTGAAGCATCGGAATCTATAACTAGTGTCACAGGAATGGTTGAGCCATAGACAGTAGGAAGAGTCAGTCTTCTTGTACTTAAGTCGGCATTGTGCCTTTTGTATTTAATCCCGATGCAATTTCTGTGTTTCGTCGTTAATGAGAAGGTCCAAGGGATACAGTAAACCTGATGTGAAGCATCGGAATCTATATCAAGTGTCACAGGAGTGGTTCTAAGCATAGACACGGAAGAGTCAGTCTACTTTTACTTATGTCATCATTTAGCCTTTTGTATTTAATTCCGTTGCGATTTCTGTGTTTCATTGTCAATACGAAGGTCCAAGGGATACAGTAAACCTGAAGTGAAGCATCGGAATCTATAACTAGCGTCACAGGATTGGTTCAAAACATACACAGCAAGAAGAGTCAGTCTTGTTGTACTTAAGTCGGCATTGTGCCTTTTGTATTTAATTCCGATGTAATTTCTGTGTTTCATCGTCAAAACAAGGTCCAAGGGATACAGTAAACCGGAAGTGATGCATCGGAATCCATAACTAGTGTCACAGGAATGGTTCAAAACGTAGACAGTAGGAATAGTCAGTTATCTTGTACTTAAGTCTTCATTGTGATTTTTGTATTTAATTCCGATGCAATTTCTGTGTTTCATCGACAATAACAAGGTCCAAGGGATACAGTAAACCTGAAGTGAAGCATCGGAATCTGTAACTAGTGTCACAGAATTGGTTCAAAACATAGACAGTAAGAAGAGTCAGTGTTCTTGTACTTAAGTCGGCATTGTAATTTTTGTATTTAATTCCGATGCAAATTATGTGTTTCATCGTCAATAAGAATGTCAGAGGGTTACAGTAAACCTGAAGTGAAGCATCGGAATCTATGACTAGTGTCACAGGAATGGTTCAAAACATACACAGCAAGAAGAGTCAGTCTTCTTGTACTTATGTCGGTATTGTGCCTTTTCTTATTACTTCCAATGCAATTTCTGTGTTTCGTCGTCAATATGGAGGTCCAAGGGATACAGTAATCCTGTAGTGAAGCATCGGAATCTAAAACCGGTCGACACAGGAAAGGTTCAAAACATAGAGAGTAAGAAGAGCCAGTCATCTAGTATTTGATTCGGCATTGTTCCTTTTGTATTTAATTCCGATGCAATTTCTGTGTTTCACCGTCAATAAGAAGGTCAGAGGGATACAGTAAACCTGAAGTGAAGCATCGAAATCTATAACTAGTGCCACAGGAATGGTTAATACATAGACAGTAGGAAGAGTCAGTCTTCTTGTACTTAAGTCGGCATTGTGCCTTATGTATTTAATCCCGATTCAATTTCTGTGTTTCGTCGTCAATAAGAAGGTCCAAGGGATACAGTAAACCTGAAGTGAAGCATCGGAATCCATAACTGGTGTCAATGGAATTGCTCAAAACATAGACTGTAAGAAGAGTCTGTGTTCTTGTACTTAAGTCGGCATTGTAATTTTTGTATTCAATTCCGATGCAAATTATGTGTTTCATCGTCAATAAGAAGGTCCAAGGGATACAGTAAACCTGAAGTGAAGCTTCGGAATCTCTAACTAGTGTCACAGGAATGGTTCAAAACATAGACAGTAAGAAGTGTCAGTCTTCTTGTACTTAAGTCGGCATTGTGCTATTTGTATTTAATTACGATGCAATTTCTGTGTATCATCGTCAATAGGAGTGTCAGAGGGATACAGTGAACCTGAAGTGAAGCATCGGAATCTATAACTAGTGTCACAGAAAAGGTTCAAAACATACACTGTAAGAAAAGTCAGTCTTCTTGTACTTAAGTCGGCATTGTGCCTTTTGTATTTAATTCCGATGCAATTTCTGTGTTTCGTCGTCAATAAGAAGGTCCAAAGGATACAGTAAACCTGAAGTGAAGCATCGGAATCTATAACTAGTGTCAATGGAATTGCTCAAAACATAGACAGTAAGAAGAGTCAGTCTTCTTGTACTTAAGTCGGCATTGTAATTTTTGTATTTAATTCCGATGCAAATTATGTGTTTCATCGACAATAAGAAGGTCAGAGGGATACAGAAAACCTGAAGTGAAGCATCGGAATCTATATCAAGTGTCACAGGAATGGTTCTAAACATGGACACGGAAGAGTCAGTCTTCTTGTACTTAAGTCGGCACTGTGCCGTTTGTATTTAATTCCGATGCAATCTCTGTGTTTCATCGTCAATAAGAATGCCAGACAGATACAGTAAACCTGAAGTGAAGCATCGGAATCTATAACTAGTGTCACAGGAATGGTTCAAATTATAGACAGTCGGAAGAGTCAGTCTTCTTGGGCTTAAGTCGGCATTGTACCTTTTCTATTTAATTCCGATGCAATTTCTGTGTTTCGTCGTCAATAAGAAGGTCCATGGGATACAGTAAACCTGAAGTGAAGCATCGGAATCTATATCTAGTGTCACAGGAATGGTTCAAAACATAGACAGTAAGAAGAGTTAGTCTTCTTGTACATGAGTCGGCATTGTGCATTTTGTATTTATTTCCGATGCAATTACTGTGTTTCATCGTCAATAAGAAGGTCAGAGGAATACAGTAAACCTGAAGTGAAGCAACGGAATCTATAACTAGTGTCACAGGAACGGTTTAAAACATACACAGCAAGAAGAGTCAGTCTTCTTGTACTTAAGTCGGCACTGTGCAGTTTGTATTTAGTTCCGATGAAATTTCTGTGTTTGGTCGTCAATAAGAATTTCAGATGATTACAGTAAACCTGAAGTGAAGCATCGGAATCTATAACTAGTGTCACACGAATAGTTCAAAGTATACACAGCAAGAAGAGTCAGTCTTCTTGTACTTAAGTCGGCATTGTGTCTTTTGTATTCAATTCCGATGCAATTTCTGTGTTTCATCGTCAACAAGAAGGTCGAAGGGATACCGTAAACATATAGTGATGCATCGGAATCTAAAACTGGTCACACAGGAAATGTTCAATTCATAGTCAGTAAGAAGAATCCGTCTTGTTGTACTTATGTCGGCATTGTGCCTTTTCAATTTACTTCCGATGCAATTTCTGTGTTTCGTCGTCAATAAGGGGGTCCAAGGGATACAGTAATCCTGAAGTGAAGCATCGGAATCTGAAACCGGTCTGACAGGAAAGGTTCAAAACTTAGAGAGTAAGAAGAGCCAGTCATCTTGCATTTGAGTCGGCTTTGTACTTTTGTATATAGTTCCGATCCAATTTCTGTGTCTCATCGTCAATAAGAAGGTCAGAGGGATACAGTAAACCTGAAGTGAAGCATCGGAATCTATAACTAGTGTCACAGGAATGGTTAATACTTAGACAGTAGGATGAGTCAGTCTTCTTGTACTTAAGTCGGCATTGTGCCTTTTGTATTTAATCCCGATTCAATTTCTGTGTTTCGTCGTCAATAAGAAGGTCCAAGGGATACAGTAAACCTGAAGTGAGGCATCGGAATCTATAACTAGTGTCACAGGAACGATTCAAATCATAAACAGTAAGAAGAGTCAGTCTTCTTGTACTTAAGTCGGTATTGTGCCTTTTGTATTCAATTCCGATGCTATATCTGTGTTTCATCGTCGATAAGAAGGTCCAAGGGATACAGTAAACCTGACGTGACACATCGGAATCTATAACTAGTGTCAATGGAATTGCTCAAAACATAGACAGCAAGAGGAGTCAGTCTTCTTGTACTTATGTCGGCATTGTACCTTTTGTATTTAATTCCGATGCAAATTCTGCGTTTCATCGTCAATAAGAAGGTCCAAAGGATACAGTAAACCTGAAGTGAAGCTGCGGAATCCATAACTAGTGTCACAGGAATGGTTTAAAACATAGACAGTAAGAAGAGTCAGTCTTCTTGTACTTAAGTCGGCACTGTGCAGTTTGTATTTAGTTCCGATGAAATTTCTGTGTTTGGTCGTCAATAAGAATTTCAGATGGTTACAGTAAACCTGAAGTGAAGCATCGGAATCCATAACTAGTGTCACAGGAATGGTTCAAAGTATACACAGCAAGAAGAGTTACTCCTCTTGTACTTAAGTCGGCATTGTGTCTTTTGTATTCAATTCCGATGCAATTTCTGTGTATCATCGTCAATAAGAAGGTCAGAGGGATACAGTAAACCTGAAGTGAAGCATCGGAATCTATAACTAGTGTCACACCAATGGTTAATACATAGACATTTAGATGAGTCAGCCTTCTTGTACTTAAGTCGGCATTGTGCCTTTTGTATTTAATCCCGATTCAATTTCTGTGTTTCATCGTCAATAAGAAGGGCCAAGGGATACAGTAAACCTGAAGTGTAGCATCGTAATCTATAACTAGAGTCACAGGAATGGTTCAAAACATAGACAGTAGGAAGAGTCAGTCTTCCTGTACTTAGGTCGGCATTGTGCCTTTTCTATTTCATTACCATGCAATTTCTGTGTTTCGTCGTCAATAAGAAGGTCAGAGGGATACAGTAAACCTGAAGTGAAGCATCGGAATCTATAACTAGTGTCACAGGAATAGTTCAAAGTATACACAGCAAGAAGAGTTACTCCTCTTGTACTTAAGTCGGCATTGTGTCTTTTGTATTCAATTCCGATGCAATTTCTGTGTATCATCGTCAATAAGAAGGTCAGAGGGATACAGTAAACCTGAAGTGAAGCATCGGAATCTATAACTAGTGTCACACCAATGGTTAATACATAGACATTTAGATGAGTCAGCCTTCTTGTACTTAAGTCGGCATTGTGCCTTTTGTATTTAATCCCGATTCAATTTCTGTGTTTCGTCGTCAATAAGAAGAACCAAGGGATACAGTAAACCTGAAGTGAAGCATCGGAATCTATATCAAGTGTCACAGGAATGGTTCTCAACATAGTCTGGGATGAGTCAGTCTTCTTGTACTTACGTCGGCATTGTGCCTTTTCCATTTAATTCCGATGCAATTTCTGTGTTTCGTCGTCAATAAGAAGGTCCAAGGGATACAGTAAACCTGAAGTGAAGCATCGGAATCTGTAACTAGTGTCAGAGAAAAGGTTCAAAACATAGACAGTAAGAACTGTCAGTCTTCTTGTACTGAAGTCGGCATTGTGCCTTTTGTATTTAATTCCGATTCAATTTCTGTGTTTCATCGTCAATAAGAAGGTCCAAGGGATACAGTAAACCTGAAGTGTAGCATCGTAATCTATAACTAGAGTCACAGGAATGGTTCAAAACATAGACAGTAGGAAGAGTCAGTCTTCCTGTACTTAGGTCGGCATTGTGCCTTTTCTATTTCATTACCATGCAATTTCTGTGTTTCGTCGTCAATAAGAAGGTCAGAGGGATACAGTAAACCTGAAGTGAAGCATCGGAATCTATAACTAGTGTCACAGGAATAGTTCAAAGTATACACAGCAAGAAGAGTTACTCCTCTTGTACTTAAGTCGGCATTGTGTCTTTTGTATTCAATTCCGATGCAATTTCTGTGTATCATCGTCAATAAGAAGGTCAGAGGGATACAGTAAACCTGAAGTGAAGCATCGGAATCTATAACTAGTGTCACACCAATGGTTAATACATAGACATTTAGATGAGTCAGCCTTCTTGTACTTAAGTCGGCATTGTGCCTTTTGTATTTAATCCCGATTCAATTTCTGTGTTTCGTCGTCAATAAGAAGGTCCAAGGGATACAGTAAACCTGAAGTGAAGCATCGGAATCTATATCAAGTGTCACAGGAATGGTTCTCAACATAGTCTGGGATGAGTCAGTCTTCTTGTACTTACGTCGGCATTGTGCCTTTTCCATTTAATTCCGATGCAATTTCTGTGTTTCGTCGTCAATAAGAAGGTCCAAGGGATACAGTAAACCTGAAGTGAAGCATCGGAATCTGTAACTAGTGTCAGAGAAAAGGTTCAAAACATAGACAGTAAGAACTGTCAGTCTTCTTGTACTGAAGTCGGCATTGTGCCTTTTGTATTTAATTCCGATTCAATTTCTGTGTTTCATCGTCAATAAGAAGGTCCAAGGGATACAGTAAACCTGAAGTGTAGCATCGTAATCTATAACTAGAGTCACAGGAATGGTTCAAAACATAGACAGTAGGAAGAGTCAGTCTTCCTGTACTTAGGTCGGCATTGTGCCTTTTCTATTTCATTACCATGCAATTTCTGTGTTTCGTCGTCTATAAGAAGGTCAGAGGGATACAGTAAACCTGAAGTGAAGCATCGGAATCTAAAACTAGTGTCACAGGATTATTTCAGAACATACACAGCAAGAAGACTCAGTCTTGTTGTACTTAAGTCGGCATTGTGCCTTTTGTATTTAATTCCGATGCAATTTCTGTGTTTCATCGTCAATAACAAGGTCCAAGTTATACAGTAAACCTGAAGTGAAGCATCGGAATCTATAACTAGTGTCACAGTTATGGTTCAAATCATAGACAGTAAGAAGAGTCAGTCTTCTTGTACTTAAGTCGGCATTGTGCCTTTTGTGTTTACTTCCGATGCAATTTCTGTGTTTCTTCGTCAATAAGAAGGTCCAAGGGATACAGTAAACATATTGTGAAGCATCGGAATCGAAAACTGGTCTCACAGGAAATGTTCAAATCATAGTCAGTAAGAAGAGTCAGTCTTCTTGTACTTAAGTCGGCATTGTGCCTTTTGTATTTAATTCCGATGCACTTTCTGTGTTTCATCGTCGATAAGAAGGTCCAAGGGATACAGTAAACCTGAAGTGAAGCATCGGAATCTATAACTAGTGTCAATGGACTTGCTCAAAACATAGACAGTAGGAAGAGTCAGTCTTCTTGTACTTAAGTCGGCATTGTACCTTTTGTATTTAATTCCGATGCAAATTCTGTGTTTCATCGTCAATAAGAAGGTATAAAAGGATACAGTAATACTGAAGTGAAGCTTCGGAATCTATAACTAGTGTCACAGGAATGGTTCAAAACAGAGACAGTAAGAAGAGTGAGTCTTCTTGTACTTAAGTCGGCATTGAGGCTTTTGTATTTCTTTCCGATGCAATTTCTGTGTTTCATCGTCAATAAGGGTGTCAGAGGGATACAGTAAACCTGAAGTGAAGCATCGGAAACTATAACTAGTGTCACAGGAATGGTTCAAAACATAGACATTAGGAAGAGTCAGTCTTCTTGTACCTAAGTCGGCATTGTGCCTTTTGTATTTAGTTCCGATGCAATTTCTGTGTTTCATCGTCAATAGGAGTGTCAGAGGGATACAGTAAACCTGAAGTGAAGCATCGGAATCTATAACTAGTGTCACAGGAATTTTTCAAAACGTAGACATTTGGAAGAGTCAGTCTTCTTGTACTTAAGTCGGCAATGTGCCGTTTGTATTTAATTCCGATGTAATTTCTGTGTTTCATCGTCAATAAGAGTGTCAGAGGGATACAGTAAACCTGAAGTGAAGCATCGGAATCTGTAATTAGTGTCACAGGAATGGTTCAAAACATAGACACGGACGACTCAGTCTTCTTGTACTTAATTCGGCATTGTGCCTCTTCTATTTCATTCCGATGCAATTTCTGTGTTTCGTCGTCAATAAGATGGTCCAAGGGATACAGTAAACCTGAAGTGAAGCATCGGAATCTATAACTAGTGTCACAGAAAAGGTTCAAAACATAGACAGTAAGAAGAGTCAGTCTTCTTGTACTTGAGTCGGCGTTGTGCCTTTTGTATTTAATTCCAATGCAATTTCTGTGTTTCATCGGCAATAAGAAGGTCAGAGGGATACAGTAAACCTGAAGTGAAGCTTCGGAATCTATAACTAGTGTCACAGGAATGGTTTAAAACGTAGACAGTGAGAAGAGTGAGTCATCTTGTACTTAAGTCGGCATTGTGCCTTTTGTATTTAATCCCGATTCAATTTCTGTGTTTCGTCGTCCATAAGAAGGTCCAAGGGATACAGTAAACCTGAAAAGAAGCATCGGAATCTATATCAAGTGTCACAGGAATGGTTCTCAACATAGTCAGGGATGAGACAGTCTTCTTGTACTTAAGTCGGCATTGTGCCTTTTCCATTTAATTCCGATGGAATTTCTGTGTTTCGTCGTCAATAAGAAGGTCCAAGGGATACAGTAAACCTGAAGTGAAGCATCGGAATCTGTAACTAGTGTCAGAGAAAAGGTTCAAAACATAGACAGTAAGAACTGTCAGTCTTCTTGTACTGATGTCGGCATTGTGCCTTTTGTATTTAATTCCGATTCAATTTCTGTGTTTCATCGTCAATAAGAAGGTCCAAGGGATACAGTAAACCTGAAGTGTAGCATCGTAACCTGTAACTAGAGTCACAGGAATGGTTCAAATCATAGACAGTAGGAAGAGTCAGTCTTCCTGTACTTAAGTCGGCATTGTGCCTTTTCTATTTCATTACCATGCAATTTCTGTGTTTCGTCGTCAATAAGAAGGTCAGAGGGATACAGTAAACCTGAAGTGAAGCATCGGAATCTAAAACTAGTGTCACAGGATTATTTCAGAACATACACAGCAAGAAGAGTCAGTCTTGCTGTACTTAAGTCGGCATTGTGCCTTTTGTATTTAATTCCGATGCAATTTCTGTGTTTCATCGTCAATAACAAGGTCCTAGGGATACAGTAATCCTGAAGTGAAGCATCGGAATCTATAACTAGTGTCACAGTTATGGTTCAAATCATAGCAGTAAGAAGAGTCAGTCTTCTTGTACTTAAGTCGGCATTGTGCCTTTTGTATTTAATTCCGATGCAATTTCTGTGTTTCTTCGTCAATAAGAAGGTCCAAGGGATACAGTAATCATATAGTGAAGCATCGGAATCTAAAACTGGTCTCACAGGAAATGTTCAAATCATAGTCAGTAAGAAGAGTCAGTCTTCATATACTTAAGTCGGCATTGTGCCTTTTGTATTTAATTCCGATGCACTTTCTGTGTTTCATCATCAATAAGAAAGTCCAAGGGATATAGTAAACATATAGTGAAGCGTCGGAATCTAAAACTGTTCTCATAGGAAATGTTCACAACATAGTCAGTATGAGGAGTCAGTCTTCTTGTACTTAAGTCGGCACTGTGCCGTTTGTATTTAATTCCGATGCAATTTCTGTGTTTCATCGTCAATAAGAATGTCAGAGGGATACAGTAAACCTGAAGGGAAGCATCGGAATCTATAACTAGTGTCACAGGAATGGTTCAAAACATTCACAGCAAGAAGAGTCAGTCATCTTGTACTTCAGTCGGCATTGTGCCTTTTGTATGTAATTCCGATGCAATTTTGGTGTTTCATGGTCAACAAGAAGGTCCTAGGGATACGGTAAACATATAGTGAAGCATCGGAATCTAAAACTGGTCTCACAGGAAATGTTCAAATCATAGTCAGTAAGAAGAGTCAGTCTTCTTGTACTTACGTCGGAATTGTGCCTTTTCTATTTAATTCCAATGCAATTTCTGTGTTTCATCGTCAATAAGGAGGTCCAAGGGATACAGTAATCCTGAAGTGTAGCATCGGAATCTAAAACCGGTCTCACAGGAATGGTTCAAAACATAGAGAGTAAGAAGAGCCAGTCATCTTGTATTTGAGTCGGCATTGTGCCTTTTGTATGTAGTTCCGATGCGATTTCTGTGTTTCATCTTCGATAAGAAGGTCCAAGGGATACAGTAAACCAGAAGTGAAGCATCGGAATCTATAACTAGTGTCAATGGACTTGCTCAAAACATAGACAGTAGGAAGAGTCAGTCTTCTTGTACTTAAGTCGGCATTGTACCTTTTGTATTTAATTCCGATGCAAATTCTGTGTTTCATCGTCAATAAGAAGGTCCAAAGGATACAGTAATACTGAAGTGAAGCTTCGGAATCTATAACTAGTGTCACAAAAATGGTTCAAAACAGAGACAGTAAGAAGAGTGAGTCTTCTTGTACTTAAGTCGGCATTGAGGCTTTTGTATTTCTTTCCGATGCAATTTCTGTGTTTCATCGTCAATAAGGGTGTCAGAGGGATACAGTAAACCTGAAGTGAAGCATCGGAAACTATAACTAGTGTCACAGGAATGGTTCAAAACATAGACATTAGGAAGAGTCAGTCTTCTTGTACCTAAGTCGGCATTGTGCCTTTTGTATTTAATTCCGATGCAATTTCTGTGTTTCATCGTCAATAGGAGTGTCAGAGGGATACAGTAAACCTGAAGTGAAGCATCGGAATCTATAACTAGTGTCACAGGAATTTTTCAAAACGTAGACATTTGGAAGAGTCAGTCTTCTTGTACTTAAGTCGGCATTGTGCCGTTTGTATTTAATTCCGATGTAATTTCTGTGTTTCATCGTCAATAAGAGTGTCAGAGGGATACAGTAAAGCTGAAGTGAAGCATCGGAATCTGTAATTAGTGTCACAGGAATGGTTCAAAACATAGACACGGACGACTCAGTCTTCTTGTACTAAATTCGGCATTGTGCCTCTTCTATTTAATTCCGATGCAATTTCTGTGTTTCGTCGTCAATAAGATGGTCCAAGGGATACAGTAAACCTGAAGTGAAGCATCGGAATCTATAACTAGTGTCACAGAAAAGGTTCAAAACATAGACAGTAAGAAGAGTCAGTCTTCTTGTACTTTAGTCGGCGTTGTGCCTTTTGTATTTAATTCCAATGCAATTTCTGTGTTTCATCGGCAATAAGAAGGTCAGAGGGATACAGTAAACCTGAAGTGAAGCTTCGGAATCTATAACTAGTGTCACAGGAATGGTTTAAAACGTAGACAGTGAGAAGAGTGAGTCATCTTGTACTTAAGTCGGCATTGTGCCTTTTGTATTTAATCCCGATTCAATTTATGTGTTTCGTCGTCCATAAGAAGGTCCAAGGGATACAGTAAACCTGAAGTGAAGCATCGGAATCTATATCAAGTGTCACAGGAATGGTTCTCAACATAGTCAGGGATGAGACAGTCTTCTTGTACTTAAGTCGGCATTGTGCCTTTTCCATTTAATTCCGATGGAATTTCTGTGTTTCGTCGTCAATAAGAAGGTCCAAGGGATACAGTAAACCTGAAGTGAAGCATCGGAATCTGTAACTAGTGTCAGAGAAAAGGTTCAAAACATAGACAGTAAGAACTGTCAGTCTTCTTGTACTGATGTCGGCATTGTGCTTTTTGTATTTAATTCCGATTCAATTTCTGTGTTTCATCGTCAATAAGAAGGTCCAAGGGATACAGTAAACCTGAAGTGTAGCATCGTAACCTGTAACTAGAGTCACAGGAATGGATCAAATCATAGACAGTAGGAAGAGTCAGTCTTCCTGTACTTAAGTCGGCATTGTGCCTTTTCTATTTCATTACCATGCAATTTCTGTGTTTCGTCGTCAATAAGAAGGTCAGAGGGATACAGTAAACCTGAAGTGAAGCATCGGAATCTAAAACTAGTGTCACAGGATTATTTCAGAACATACACAGCAAGAAGAGTCAGTCTTGCTGTACTTAAGTCGGCATTGTGCCTTTTGTATTTAATTCCGATGCAATTTCTGTGTTTCATCGTCAATAACAAGGTCCAAGGGATACAGTAAAACTGAAGTGAAGCATCGGAATCTATAACTAGTGTCACAGTTATGGTTCAAATCATAGCAGTAAGAAGAGTCAGTCTTCTTGTACTTAAGTCGGCATTGTGCCTTTTGTATTTAATTCCGATGCAATTTCTGTGTTTCTTCGTCAATAAGGAGGTCCAAGGGATACAGTAATCATATAGTGAAGCATCGGAATCTAAAACTGGTCTCACAGGAAATGTTCAAATCATAGTCAGTAAGAAGAGTCAGTCTTCATATACTTAAGTCGGCATTGTGCCTTTTGTATTTAATTCCGATGCACTTTCTGTGTTTCATCACCAATAAGAAAGTCCAAGGGATATAGTAAACATATAGTGAAGCGTCGGAATCTAAAACTGGTCTCATAGGAAATGTTCACAACATAGTCAGTATGAGGAGTCAGTCTTCTTGTACTTAAGTCGGCACTGTGCCGTTTGTATTTAATTCCGATGCAATTTCTGTGTTTCATCGTCAATAAGAATGTCAGAGGGATACAGTAAACCTGAAGGGAAGCATCGGAATCTATAACTAGTGTCACAGGAATGGTTCAAAACATTCACAGCAAGAAGAGTCAGTCTTCTTGTACTTCAGTCGGCATTGTGCCTTTTGTATGTAATTCCGATGCAATTTCTGTGTTTCATGGTCAACAAGAAGGTCCTAGGGATACGGTAAACATATAGTGAAGCATCAGAATCTAAAACTGGTCTCACAGGAAATGTTCAAATCATAGTCAGTAAGAAGAGTCAGTCTTCTTGTACTTACGTCGGAATTGTGCCTTTTCTATTTAATTCCAATGCAATTTCTGTGTTTCATCGTCAATAAGGAGGTCCAAGGGATACAGTAATCCTGAAGTGTAGCATCGGAATCTAAAACCGGTCTCACAGGAATGGTTCAAAACATAGAGAGTAAGAAGAGCCAGTCATCTTGTATTTGAGTCGGCATTGTGCCTTTAGTATGTAGTTCCGATGCGATTTCTGTGTTTCATCTTCGATAAGAAGGTCCAAGGGATACAGTAAACCTGAAGTGAAGCATCGGAATCTATAACTAGTGTCAATGGACTTGCTCAAAACATAGACAGTAGGAAGAGTCAGTCTTCTTGTACTTAAGTCGGCATTGTACCTTTTGTATTTAATTCCGATGCAAATTCTGTGTTTCATCGTCAATAAGAAGGTCCAAAGGATACAGTAATACTGAAGTGAAGCTTCGGAATCTATAACTAGTCTCACGGGAATGGTTCAAAACAGAGACAGTAAGAAGAGTGAGTCTTCTTGTACTTAAGTCGGCATTGAGGCTTTTGTATTTCTTTCCGATGCAATTTCTGTGTTTCATCGTCAATAAGGGTGTCAGAGGGATACAGTAAACCTGAAGTGAAGCATCGGAAGCTATAACTAGTGTCACAGGAAATGGTTCAAAACATAGACATTAGGAAGAGTCAGTCTTCTTGTACCTAAGTCGGCATTGTGCCTTTTGTATTTAATTCCGATGTAATTTCTGTGTTTCATCGTCAATAAGAGTGTCAGGGGGATACAGTAAACCTGAAGTGAAGCATCGGAATCTGTAATTAGTGTCACAGGAATGGTTCAAAACATAGACACGGACGACTCAGTCTTCTTGTATTTAAGTCGGCATTGTGCCTCTTCTATTTCATTCCGATGCAATTTCTGTGTTTCGTCGTCAATAAGATGGACCAAGGGATACAGTAAACCTGAAGTGAAGCATCGGAATCTATAACTAGTGTCACAGAAAAGGTTCAAAACATAGACAGTAAGAAGAGTCAGTCTTCTTGTACTTGAGTCGGCGTTGTGCCTTTTGCATTTAATTCCAATGCAATTTCTGTGTTTCATCGTCAATAAGAAGGTCAGAGGGATACAGTAAACCTGAAGTGAAGCTTCGGAATCTGTAACTAGTGTCACAGGAATGGTTTAAAACGTAGACAGTGAGAAGAGTGAGTCTTCTTGTACTTAAGTCGGCATTGTGCCTTTTGTATTTAATCCCGATTCAATTTCTGTGTTTCATCGTCAATAAGACGGTCCAAGGGATACAGTAAACCTGAAGTGTAGCATCGTAATCTATAACTAGAGTCACAGGAATGGTTCAAATCATAGACAGTAGGAAGAATCAGTCTTCCTGTACTTAAGTCGGCATTGTGCCTTTTCTATTTCATTACCATGCAATTTCTGTGTTTCGTCGTCAATAAGAAGGTCAGAGGGATACAGTAAACCTGAAGTGAAGCATCGGAATCTAAAACTAGTGTCACAGGATTATTTCAGAACATACACAGCAAGAAGACTCAGTCTTGTTGTACTTAAGTCGGCATTGTGCCTTTTGTATTTAATTCCGATGCAATTTCTGTGTTTCATCGTCAATAACAAGGTCCAAGGGATACAGTAAACCTGAAGTGAATCATCGGAATCTATAACTAGTGTCACAGTTATGGTTCAAATCATACACAGTAAGAAGAGTCAGTCTTCTTGTACTTAAGTCGGCATTGTGCCTTTTGTATTTAATTCCGATGCAATTTCTGTGTTTCTTCGTCAATAAGAAGGTCCAAGGGATACAGTAAACATATAGTGAAGCATCGGAATTTAAAACTGGTCTCTCAGGAAATGTTCAAATCATAGTCAGTAAGAAGAGTCAGTCTTCTTATACTTAAGTCGGCATTGTGCCTTTTGTATTTAATTCCGATGCACTTTCTGTGTTTCATCATCAATAAGAAAGTCCAAGGGATATAGTAAACATATAGTAAAGCGTCGGAATCTAAAACTGGTCTCATAGGAAATGTTCACAACATAGTCAGTATGAGGAGTCAGTCTTCTTGTACTTAAGTCGGCACTGTGCCGTTTGTATTTAATTCCGATGCAACTTCTGTGTTTCATCGTCAATAAGAATGTCAGAGGGATACAGTAAACCTGAAGGGAAGCATCGGAATCTATAACTAGTGTCACAGGAATGGTTCAAAACATTCACAGCAAGAAGAGTCAGTCTTCTTGTACTTCAGTCGGCATTGTGCCGTTTGTATGTAATTCCGATGCAATTTCTGTTTTTCATGGTTAACAAGAAGGTCCAAAGGATACAGTATTACTGAAGTGAAACTTCGGAATCTATAACTAGTGTCACAGGAATGGTTCAAAACAGAGACAGTAAGAAGAGTGAGTCTTCTTGTACTTAAGTCGTCATTGCGGCTTTTGTATTTCTTTCCGATGCAATTTCTGTGTTTCATCGTCAATAAGGGTGTCAGAGGGATACAGTAAACCTGAAGTGAAGCATCGGAAACTATAACTAGTGTCACATGAATGGTTCAAAACATAGACATTAGGAAGAGTCAGTCTTCTTGTACCTAAGTCGGCATTGTGCCTTTTGTATTTAATTCCGATGCAAATTCTGTGTTTCATCGTCAATAAGAGTGTCACAGGGATACAGTAAACCTGAAGTGAAGCATCAGAATCTATAACTAGTGTCACAGGAATGGTTCAAAAAGTAGACATTTGGAAGAGTCAGTCTTCTTGTACTTATGTCGGCATTGTGCCGTTTGTATTTAATTCCGATGTAATTTCTGTGTTTCATCGTCAATAAGAGTGTCAGAGGGATACAGTAAACCTGAAGTGCAGCATCGGAATCTATAATTAGTGTCACAGAAAAGGTTCAAAACATAGACATTAAGAAGAGTGAGTCCTCTTGTACTTAAGTCGGCATTGTGCCTTTTGTATTTAATCCCGATTCAATTTCTGTGTTTCATCGTCAATAAGAAGTTCAGAGGGATATAGTAAACCTGAAGTGAAGCATCGGAATCTATAACTTGTATCACAGGAATGGTTAAAACATAGACAGTAGGAAGTGTCAGTCTTCTTGTACTTAAGTCGGCATTGTGCCTTTTGTGTTTAATCCCGATGCAATTTCTGTGTTTCGTCGTCAATAAGAAGGTCCAAGGGATACAGCAAAACCTGAAGTGAAGCATCGGAATCAATATCAAGTGTCACAGGAATGGTTCCAAACATAGACACGGAAGAGTCAGTCTTCTTGTACTTAAGTCACCATTGTGCCTTTTCTATTTAATTCCGATGCTATTTCTTTGTTTCGTCGTCAATAAGAAGGTCCAAGGGATACAGTAAACCTGAAGTGAAGCATCGGAATCTGTAACTAGTATCACAGAATAGGTTCAAAACATAGACAGTAGGAAGATTCAGTCTTCCTGTACTTAAGTCGGCATTGTGCCTTTTCTATTTAATTCCGATGCAATTTCTGTGTTTCTTCGTCAATAAGAAGGTCCAAGGGATACGGCAAACATATAGTGAAGCATCGGAATCTAAAACTGGTCTCACAGGAAATGTTCAAATCAAAGCCAGTAAGAAGAGTCAGTCTTCTTATACTTAAGTCGGCATTGTGCCTTTTGTATTTAATTCCGATGCACTTTCTGTGTTTCATCGTCAATAAGAATGTCAGAGGGATACAGTAAACCGGAAGTGAAGCATCGGAATCTGTATCTAGTGTCACAGGAAAGGTTCAAATCATAGACAGTAAGAAGAGTCAGTCTTCTTGTACATGAGTCGGCATTGTGCATTTTGTATTTAATGCCGATGCAATTACTGTGTTTCATCGTCAATGAGAAGGTCAGAGGAATACAGTAAACCTAAAGTGAAGCATCGGAATCTATAACTAGTGTCACAGTAGTGGTTCAAAACATACACAGCAAGAAGAGTCAGTCTTCTTGTACTTACGTCGGCATTGTGCCTTTTGTATATAATTCCGATGCAATTTCTGTGTTTCATCGTCAACTAGAAGGTCCAAGGGATACAGTAAACAAATAGTGAAGCATCGGAATCTAAAACTGGTCTCACAGGAAATGTTCAAATCATAGTCAGAAAGAAGAGTCAGTTTTCTTGTACTTAAGTCGGCATTGTGCCTTTTGTATTTAATCCCGATTCAATTTCTGTGTTTCATCGTCGATAAGAAGGTCCAAAGGATAAAGTAAACCTGAAGTGAAGCATCGGAATCTATAACTAGTGTCAGTGGAATTGCTCAAAACATAGACAGTAGGAAGAGTCAGTCATCTTGTACTTTAGTCGGCATTGTACCTTTTGTATTTAATTCTGAAGCAAATTCTGTGTTTCATCGTCAATAAGAAGGTCCAAAGAATACAGTAAACCTGAAGTGAAGCTTCGGAATCTATAACTAGTGTCACAGGAATGGTTCAAAACATAGACAGTAAGAGGAGTGAGTCTTCTTGTACTTAAGTCGGCATTGTGCCTTTTGTATTAAATTCCGATGCAATTTCTGTGTTTCATCGTCAATACGAGTGTCAGAGGGATACAGTGAACCTGAAGTGAAGCATCGGAATCTATAACTAGTGCCACAGGATTGGTTCAAAACATAGACAGTTGGAAGAGTCAGTCTTCTTGTACTTAAGTCGGCATTGTGCCTTTTCTATTTAATTCCGATGCTATTTCAGTGTTAAGTCTTCAATAAGAAGGTAAGAGGGATACAAAAAAACCTGAAGTGAAACAACGGAATCTATATCTAGAGTCACAGGAAAGGTTCAAAACATAGACAGTAAGAAGAGTCAGTCCTCTTGTACAGGAGTCGGCATTGTGCCTTTTGTATTTAAATCCGATGCAATTACTGTGTTTCATCGTCAATAAGAAGGTCAGAGGGATACAGTAAACCTGAAGTGAAGCATCGGAATCTATAACTAGTGTCAGAGGAATGTTTCAAAGCATACACAGCAAGAAGAGTCAGTCTTTTCGTACTTAAGTCGGCATTGTGCCTTTTGTATTTAATTCCGATGCAATTTCTGTGTTTCATCGTCAAAAAGAAGGTCCAAGTGATACAGTAAACATATAGTGAAGCATCGGAATCTAAAACTGGTCTCACAGGATAAGTTCAAATCATAGTCAGTAAGAAGAGTCAGTCTTCTTGTACATATCGGCATTGTGCCTTTTCTATTTAATTCCGATGCAATTTCTGTGTTTCGTCGTCAATACGAACGTCCAAGGGATACAGTAAACCTGAAGTGAAGCATCGGAATTTAAAACCAGTCTCACTGGAAAGGTTCAAAACATAGCAAGTAAGAAAAGCCAGTCATCTTGTACTTGAGTCAGCATTGTGCCTTTTGTATTTAATTCCGATGCAATTTCTGTGTTTCATCGTCAATAAGAAGTTTAGAGGGATATAGTAAACCTGAAGTGAAGCATCGGAATCTATAACTTGTATCACAGGAATGGTTAAAACATAGACAGTAGGAAGTGTCAGTCTTCTTGTACTTAAGTCGGCATTGTGCCTTTTGTGTTTAATCCCGATGCAATTTCTGTGTTTCGTCGTCAATAAGAAGGTCCAAGGGATACAGCAAAACCTGAAGTGAAGCATCGGAATCAATATCAAGTGTCACAGGAATGGTTCCAAACATAGACACGGAAGAGTCAGTCTTCTTGTACTTAAGTCACCATTGTGCCTTTTCTATTTAATTCCGATGCTATTTCTTTGTTTCGTCGTCAATAAGAAGGTCCAAGGGATACAGTAAACCTGAAGTGAAGCATCGGAATCTGTAACTAGTATCACAGAATAGGTTCAAAACATAGACAGTAGGAAGAGTCACTCTTCCTGTACTTAAGTCGGCATTGTGCCTTTTCTATTTAATTGCGATGCAATTTCTGTGTTTCGTCGTCAATCAGAAGGTCAGAGGTATACATTAAACCTGAAGTGAAGCATCGGAATCTAATACTAGTGTCACAGGAATGGTTCAACACATACACAGCAAGAAGAGTCAGTCTTGTTGTACTTAAGTCGGCATTTTGCCTTTTGTATTTAATTCCGATGAAATTTATGTGTTTCATCGTCAATAACAAGGTCCAAGGGATACAGTAAACCTGAAGTGAAGCATCGGAATCTCTAACTAGTGTCACAGTAATGGTTCAAAACATAGACAGTAAGAAGAGTCAGTGTTCTTGTACTTAAGTCATCATTGTGCCTTTTGTATTTAATTCCGATGCAATTTCTGTGTTTCTTCGTCAATAAGAAGGTCCAAGGGATACAGTAAACATATAGTGAAGCATCGGAATCTAAAACTGGTTTCACAGGAATTGTTCAAATCATAGTCAGTAAGAAGGGTCAGTCTTCTTATATTTAAGTCGGCATTATGCCTTTTGTATTTAATTCCGATGCAATTTCTGTGTTTCATCGTCTATAAGAATGTCAGAGGGATACAGTAAACCTGAAGGGAAGCATCGGAATCTATAACTAGTGTCACAGGAATGGTTCAAAACATAGACAGTAGGAACTGTCAGTCTTCTTGTACTTAAGTCGGCATTGTGCCTTTTCTATTTAGATCCGATGCAATTTCTGTGTTTCGTCGTCAATAAGAAGGTCCAAGGGATACAGTAAAATTGAGCTGAAGCATCGGAATCTATTACTAGTGTCACAGGAATGGTTCAAAACATAGACAGTAAGAAGAGTCAGTCTTCTTGTACTTAAGTCGGCATTGTGCCTTTTGTATTTAATTACGATGCTATTTCTGTGTTTCATCGTCGATAAGAAGGTCCAAAGGATACAGTAAACCTGAAGTGAAGCATCGGAATCTATAACTAGTGTCAATGGAATTGCTCAAAACATAGACAGTAGGAAGAGTAAGTCATCTTGTACTTTAGTCGGCATTGTACCTTTTGTATTTAATTCCGATGCAAATTCTGTGTTTCATCGTCAATAAGAAGGTCCAAAGAATACAGTAAACCTGAAGTGAAGCTTCGGAATCCATAACTAGTGTCACAGGAATGGTTCAAAACATAGACAGTAAGAAGAGTGAGTCTTCTTGTACTTAAGTCGGCATTGTGCCTTTTGTATTTAATTCCGATGCAATGTCTGTGTTTCATCGTCAATAAGAGTGTCAGAGGGATACAGTAAACCTGAAGTGAAGCATCGGAATCTATAACTAGTGCCACAGGAATGGTTCAAAACATAGACAGTTGGAAGAGTCAGTCTTCTTGTACTTAAGGCGGCATTGTGCCTTTTCTATTTAATTCCGATGCTATTTCAGTGTTTCGTCGTCAATAAGAAGGTAAGAGGGATACAAAAAAACCTGAAGTGAAACAACGGAATCTATAAGTAGAGTCACAGGAAAGGTTCAAAACATAGACAGTAGGAAGAGTCAGTCTTCTTGTACATGAGTCCGCATTGTGCCTTTTGTATTTAAATCCGATGCAATTACTGTGTTTCATCGTCAATAAGAAGGTCAGAGGGATACAGTAAACCTGAAGTGAAACATCGGAATCTATAACTAGTGTCAGAGGAATGGTTCAAAACATACACAGCAAGAAGAGTCAGTCTTTTCGTACTTAAGTCGGCATTGTGCCTTTTGTATTTAATTCCGATGCAATTTCTGTGTTTCATCGTCAAAAAGTAGGTCCAAGGGATACAGTAAACATATAGTAAAGCATCGGAATCTAAAACTGGTCCCACAGGATAAGTTCAAATCATAGTCAGTAAGAAGAGTCAGTCTTCTTGTACATATCGGCATTGTGCCTTTTCTATTTAATTCCGTTGCATTTTCTGTGTTTCGTCGTCAATCAGAAGGTCAGAGGTATACAGTAAACCTGAAGTGAAGCATCGGAATCTAAAACTAGTGTCACAGGAATGGTTCAAAACATACACAGCAAGAAGAGTCAGTCTTGTTGTACTTAAGTCGGCATTTTGCCTTTTGTATTTAATTCCGATGAAATTTCTGTGTTTCATCGTCAATAACAAGGTCCAAGGGATACAGTAAACCTGAAGTGAAGCATCGGAATCTATAACTAGTGTCACAGTAATGGTTCAAAACATAGACAGTAAGAAGAGTCAGTCTTCTTGTACTTAAGTCACCATTGTGCCTTTTCTATTTAATTCCGATGCTATTTCTTTGTTTCGTCGTCAATATGAAGGTCCAAGGGATACAATAAACCTGAAGTGAAGCATCGGAATCTAAAACTAGTGTCACAGGAATGGTTCAAAACATACACAGCAAGAAGAGTCAGTCTTGTTGTACTTAAGTCGGCATTTTGCCTTTTGTATTTAATTCCGATGCAATTTCTGTGTTTCTTCGTCAATAAGGAGGTCCAAGGCATACAGTAAACATATAGTGAAGCATCGGAATCTGAAACTGGTTTCACAGGAATTGTTCAAATCATAGTCAGTAAGAAGGGTCAGTCTTCTTATATTTAAGTCGGCATTGTGCTTTTTGTATTTAATTCCGATGCAATTTCTGTGTTTCATCGTCAATAAGAATGTCAGAGGGATACAGTAAACCTGAAGGGAAGCATCGGAATCTATAACTAGTGTCACAGGAATGGTTCAAAACATAGACAGTAGGAAGTGTCAGTCTTCTTGTACTTAAGTCGGCATTGTGCCTTTTCTATTTAATTCCGATGCAATTTCTGTGTTTCGTCGTCAATAAGAAGGTCCAAGGGATACAGTAAACCTGAAGTGAAGCATCAGAATCTGTATCTAGTGTCACAGGGAAGGTTCAAAACATAGACAGTAAGAAGAGTCAGTCTTCTTGTACATGTGTCGGCATTGTGCATTTTGTATTTAATTCCGATGCCATAACTGTGTTTCATCGTCAATAAGAAGGTCAGAGGAATACAGTAAACCTGAAGTGAAGCATCGGAATCTATAACTAGTGTCACAGGAATGGTTCAAACCATACACAGCAAGAAGAGTCAGTCTTCTTGTACTTAATACTTCATTGTACATTTTGTATGTAATTCCGATGCAATTTCTGTGTTTCATCGTCAACAAGAAGGTCCAAGGGATACAGTAAACATATTGTGAAGCATCGGAATCTAAAACTGGTCTCACAGGAAATGTTCAAATCACAGTTAGTAAGAAGAGTCTGTCTTCTTGTACATATGTCGGCATTGTGCCTTTTCTGTTTAATTACGATGCAATTTCTGTGTTTCATTGTCAATAAGAAGGTCAGAGGGATACAGTAAACCTGAAGTGAAGCATCGGAATCTATATCTAGTGTTGCAGGAATGGTTAAAACATAGACAGTAGGAAGAGTCAGTCTTCTTGTACTTAAGTCGGCATTGTGCCTTTTGTATTTAATTCTGATGCAATTTCTGTGTTTCATCGTCAATAAGAGTGTCAGAGGGATACAGTAAACCTGAAGTGAAGCATCGGAATATATAACTAGTGTCACAAGAATGGTTCAAAACATAGACAGTTGGAAGGGTCAGACTTCTTATACTTCAGTCGGCATTGTGCCTTTTCTATTTAATTCCGATGCTATTTCAGTGTTTCGTCGTCAATACGAAGGTTAGAGGGATACAATAAACCTGAAGTGAAGCATCGGAATCTATATCTAGTGTCACCGGAAAGGTTCAAAACATACACAGCAAGAAGAGGCAGTCTTCTTGTACTTAAGTCGGCATTGTGCCTTTTGTATTTAATTCCGATGCAATTTCAGTGTTTCATCGTCAATAAGAAGGTCCAAAGGATACAGTAAACCTGAAGTGAAGCATCGGAATCTATAACTAGTGTCAATGGAATTGCTCAAAACATAGACAGTAGGAAGAGTCAGTCATCTTGTACTTTAGTCGGCATTGTACCTTTTGTATTTAATTCCGATGCAAATTCTGTGTTTCATCGTCAATAAGAAGGTCCAAAGAATACAGTAAACCTGAAGTGAAGCTTCGGAATCTATAACTAGTGTCACAGGAATGGTTCAAAACATAGACAGTAAGAAGAGTGAGTCTTCTTGTACTTAAGTCGGCATTGTGCCTTTTGTTTTTAATTCCGATGCAATGTCTGTGTTTCATCGTCAATAAGAGTGTCATAGGGATACAGTAAACCTGAAGTGAAGCATCGGAATCTATAACTAGTGCCACATGAATGGTTCAAAACATAGACAGTTGGAACAGTCAGTCTTCTTGTACTTAAGTCGGCATTGTGCCTTTTCTATTTAATTCCGAAGCTATTTCAGTGTTTCGTCGTCAATAAGAAGGTAAGAGGGATACAAAAAAACCTGAAGTGAAACAACGGAATCTATATCTAGAGTCACAGGTAAGATTCAAAACATAGACAGTAAGAAGAGTCAGTCTTCTTGTACATGAGTCGGCATTGTGCCTTTTGTATTTAAATCCGATGCAGTTACTGTGTTTCATCGTCAATAAGAAGGTCAGAGGGATACAGTAAACCTGAAGTGAAGCATCGGAATCTATAACTAGTGTCAGAGGAATGGTTCAAAACATACACAGCAAGAAGAGTCAGTCTATTCGTACTGAAGTCGGCATTGTGCCTTTTGTATTTAATTCCGATGCAATTTCTGTGTTTCATCGTCAAAAAGAAGGTCCAAGGGATACAGTAAACATATAGTGAAGCATCGGAATCTAAAACTGGTCTCACAGGATAAGTTCAAATCATAGTCAGTAAGAAGAGTCAGTCTTCGTGTACATATCGGCATTGTGCCTTTTCTATTTAATTCCGATGCAATTTCTGTGTTTCGTCGTCAATACGAACGTCCAAGGGATACAGTAAACCTGAAGTGAAGCATCGGAATCTAAAACCAGTCTCACTGGAAAGGTTCAAAACATAGCAAGTAAGAAGAGCCAGTCATCTTGTATTTGAGTCAGCATTGTGCCTTTTGTATTTAATTCCGATGCAATTTCTGTGTTTCATCGTCAATAAGAGTTCAGAGGGATATAGTAAACCTGAAGTGAAGCATCGGAATCTATAACTTGTATCACAGGAATGGTCAAAACATAGACAGTAGTAAGTGTCAGTCTTCTTGTACTTAGGTCGGCATTGTGTCTTTTGTATTTAATCCCGATGCAATTTCTGTGTTCCGTCGTCAATAAGAAGGTCCAAGGGATACAGCAAAACCTGAAGTGAAGCATCGGAATCAATATCAAGTGTCACAGGAATGGTGCTAAACATAGACACGGAAGAGTCAGTCTTCTTGTACTTAAGTCACCATTGTGCCTTTTCTATTTAATTCCGATGCTATTTCTTTGTTTCGTCGTCAATATGAAGGTCCAAGGGATACAATAAACCTGAAGTGAAGCATCGGAATCTAAAACTAGTGTCACAGGAATGGTTCAAAACATACACAGCAAGAAGAGTCAGTCTTGTTGTACTTAAGTCGGCATTTTGCCTTTTGTATTTAATTCCGATGCAATTTCTGTGTTTCATCGTCAATAACATGGTCCAAGGGATACAGTAAACCTGAAGTGAAGCATCGGAATCTATAACTAGTGTCACAGTAATGGTTCAAAACATAGACAGTAAGAAGAGTCAGTCTTCTTGTACTTAAGTCATTATTGTGCCTTTTGTATTTAATTCCGATGCAATTTCTGTGTTTCTTCGTCAATAAGGAGGTCCAAGGCATACAGTAAACATATAGTGAAGCATCGGAATCTGAAACTGGTTTCACAGGAATTGTTCAAATCATAGTCAGTAAGAAGGGTCAGTCTTCTTATATTTAAGTCGGCATTGTGCTTTTTGTATTTAATTCCGATGCAATTTCTGTGTTTCATCGTCAATAAGAATGTCAGAGGGATACAGTAAACCTGAAGGGAAGCATCGGAATCTATAACTAGTGTCACAGGAATTGTTCAAAACATAGACAGTAGGAAGTGTCAGTCTTCTTGTACTTAAGTCGGCATTGTGCCTTTTCTATTTAATTCCGATGCAATTTCTGTGTTTCGTCGTCAATAAGAAGGTCCAAGGGATACAGTAAACCTGAAGTGAAGCATCAGAATCTGTATCTAGTGTCACAGGGAAGGTTCAAAACATAGACAGTAAGAAGAGTCAGTCTTCTTGTACATGTGTCGGCATTGTGCATTTTGTATTTAATTCCGATGCCATAACTGTGTTTCATCGTCAATAAGAAGGTCAGAGGAATACAGTAAACCTGAAGTGAAGCATCGGAATCTATAACTAGTGTCACAGGAATGGTTCAAACCATACACAGCAAGAAGAGTCACTCTTCTTGTACTTAATGCTTCATTGTGCATTTTGTATGTAATTCCGATGCAATTTCTGTGTTTCATCGTCAACAAGAAGGTCCAAGGGATACAGTAAACATATTGTGAAGCATCGGAATCTAAAACTGGTCTCACAGGAAATGTTCAAATCATAGTTAGTAAGAAGAGTCAGTCTTCTTGTACTTATGTCGGCATTGTGCCTTTTGTATTTAATTCTGATGCAATTTCTGTGTTTCATCGTCAATAAGAGTGTCAGAGGGATACAGTAAACCTGAAGTGAAGCATCGGAATATATAACTAGTGTCACAAGAATGGTTCAAAACATAGACAGTTGGAAGGGTCAGACTTCTTATACTTCAGTCGGCATTGTGCCTTTTCTATTTAATTCCGATGCTATTTCAGTGTTTCTTCGTCAATACGAAGGTAAGAGGGATACAATAAACCTGAAGTGAAGCATCGGAATCTATATCTAGTGTCACCGGAAAGGTTCAAACCATACACAGCAAGAAGAGGCAGTCTTCTTGTACTTAAGTCGGCATTGTGCCTTTTGTATTTAATTCCGATGCAATTTCAGTGTTTCATCGTCAATAAGAATGTCAGAGGGATACAGTAAACCTGAAGTGAAGCATCGGAATCTATAGCTAGTGTCACAGGAATGGTTAATACATAGACAGTAGGAAGAGTCAGTCTTCCTGTACTTAAGTCGGCATTGTCCCTTTTGTATTTAATCCCGATTCAATTTCTGTGTTTCGTCGTCATTAAGAAGGTCCAAGGGATACAGTAAACCGGAAGTGAAGCATCGGAATCTATAACTAGTGTCACAGGAATGGTTCAAAACATAGACAGTAAGAAGAGTCAGTCTTCTTGTACTTAAGTCGGCATTGTGCCTTTTGTATTTAATTTCGATGCTATTTCTGTATTTCATCGTCGATAAGAATGTCCAAAGGATACCGTAAACCTGAAGTGAAGCATCGGAATTTATAACTAGTGTCAATGGAATTGCTCAAAACATAGACAGTAGGAAGAGTCAGTCTTCTTGTACTTAAGTCGGCATTGTGCCTTTTCTATTTAATTCCGATGCTATTTCAGTGTTTCGTCGTCAATAAGAAGGAAAGAGGGATACAATAAACCTGAAGTGAAGCATCGGAATCTATATCTAGTGTCACAGGAAAGGTTCAAAACATAGACAGTAAGAAGAGTCTGTCCTATTGTACATGAGTCGGCATTGTGAATTTTGTATTTAATTCCGATGCAATTACTGCGTTTCATCGTCAATAAGAAGGTCAGAGGGATACAGTAAACCTGAAGTGAAGCATCGGAATCTATAACTAGTGTCACAGGAATGGTTCAAAACATACACAGCAAGAAGCGTCAGTCTTCTTATACTTAAGTCGGCATTGTGCCTTTTGTATTTAATTCCGATGCAATTTCTGTGTTTCATCGTCAAAAAGAAGGTCCAAGGGATACAGTAAACATATAGTGAAGCATCGGAATCTGAAACTGGTCTCACAGGAAATGTTCAAATCATAGTCAGTAAGAATAGTCAGTCCTCTTGTACTTATGACGGCATTGTGCCTTTTCTATTTAATTCCGATGCAATGTCTGTGTTTCGTCGTCAATAAGAAGGTCCAAGGGATACAGTAAACCTGAAGTGAAGCATCGGAATCTAAAACCGGTCTCACAGGAAAGGTTCAAAACATAGAGCGTAAGAAGAGCCATTCATCTTGTATTTGAGTGAACAATCTGCCTTCTGTATTTAATTCCGATGCAATTTCTGTGTTTCAGCGTCAATAAGAAGGTCAGCGGGATACAGTAAACCTGAAGTGAAGCATCGGAATCTATAACTAGTGTCACAGGAATGGTTAATACATAGACAGTGGTAAGAGTCAGTCTTCCTGTACTTAAGTCGGCATTGTGCCTTTTGTATTTAATCCCGATCAATTTCTGTGTTTCGTCGTCAATAGGAAGGTCCAAGGGATACAGTAAACCTGAAGTCAAGCATCGGAATCTATAACTAGTGACACAGGAATGGTTCAAAACATACACAGTAAGAAGACTCAGTCTTCTTGTACTTAAGTCGGCATTGTGCCTTTTGTATTTAATTTCGATGCTATTTCTGTGTTTCATCGTCGATAAGAAGGTCCAAAGGATACCGTAAACCTGAAGTGAAGCATCGGAATTTATAACTAGTGTCAATGGAATCGCTCAAAACATAGACAGTAGGAAGAGTCAGTCTTCTTGTACTTAAGTCGGCATTGTGCCTTTTCTATTTATTTCCGATGCTATATCAGTGTTTCGTCGTCAATAAGAAGGTAAGAGGGATACAGTAAACCTGAAGTGAAGCATCGGAATCTATAACTTGTATCAGAGGAATGGTTAAAACATAGACAGTAGGAAGAGTCAGTGTTCTTGTACTTAAGTCGGCATTGTGCCTTTTGTATTTAATCCCGATGCAATTTCTGTGTTTTGTCGACAATAAGAAGGTCCAAGGGATACAGTAAACCTGAACTGTAGCATCGGAATCTATATCAAGTGTCACAGGAGTGGTTCTAAACATAGACACGGAAGTGTCAGTCTTCTTGTACTTAAGTCGGCATTGTGCCTTTTCTATTTAATTCCGATGCTATTTCTTTGTTTCGTCGTCAATAAGAGGGTCCAAGGGATACAGTAAACCTGAAGTGAAGCATCGGAATCTGTAACTAGTATCAGAGAAAAGGTTCAAAACATAGACAATAAGAAGAATCTGTCTTCTTCTACTTAAGGCGGCATTGTGCCTTTTGTATTTAATTCCTTTGCAATCTCTGTGTTTCATCATCAACAAGAAGGTCCAAGGGATACAGTAAACCTGAAGTGAAGCATCGGAATCTATAACCAGAGTCACAGGAATGGTTCAAAACATGACAGTAGGAAGAGTCAGTCTTCCTGTACTTAAGTCGGCATTGTGCCTTTTCTATTTAATTCCGATGCAATTTCTGTGTTTCGTCGTCAATAAGAAGGTCAGCGGGATACAGTAAACCTGAAGTGAAGCATCGGAATCTATAACTAGTGTCACAGGAATGGTTCAAAACATACACAGCAAGAAGAGTCAGTCTTGTTGTACTTAAGTCGGCATTGTGCCTTTTGTATTTAATTCCGATGCATTTTCTGTGTTTCATCGTCAACAGGAAGGTCCAAGGGATACAGTAAACCTGAAGTGTTGCATATGAAACCATAACTAGTGACACAGGAATGGTTCAAATCATAGACTGTAGGAAGAGTCAGTCTTCTTGTACTTAAGTCGGCATTGTGCCTTTTGTATTTAATTCCAATGCAATTTCTGTGTTTCATCGTCAATAACAAGGTCCAAGGGATACAGTAAACCTGAAGTGAGGCATCGGAATCTATAACTAGTGTCACAGAAGTGTTTCAAAACATAGACAGTAAGAGGAGTCAGTCTTCTTGTACTTATGTCTGCATTGTGCCTTTTGTATTTAATTCCGATGCAATTTCTGTGTTTTGTCGACAATAAGAAGGTCCAAGGGATACAGTAAACCTGAACTGTAGCATCGGAATCTATATCAAGTGTCACAGGAGTGGTTCTAAACATAGACACGGAAGAGTCAGTCTTCTTGTACTTAAGTCGGCATTGTGCCTTTTCTATTTAATTCCGATGCTATTTCTTTGTTTCATCGTCGATAAGAAGGTCCAAAGGATACCGTAAACCTGAAGTGAAGCATCGGAATTTATAACTAGTGTCAATGGAATCGCTCAAAACATAGACAGTAGGAAGAGTCAGTCTTCTTGTACTTAAGTCGGCATTGTGCCTTTTCTATTTATTTCCGATGCTATATCAGTGTTTCGTCGTCAATAAGAAGGTAAGAGGGATACAGTAAACCTGAAGTGAAGCATCGGAATCTATAACTTGTATCAGAGGAATGGTTAAAACATAGACAGTAGGAAGAGTCAGTGTTCTTGTACTTAAGTCGGCATTGTGCCTTTTGTATTTAATCCCGATGCAATTTCTGTGTTTTGTCGACAATAAGAAGGTCCAAGGGATACAGTAAACCCGAACTGTAGCATCGGAATCTATATCAAGTGTCACAGGAGTGGTTCTAAACATAGACACGGAAGAGTCAGTCTTCTTGTACTTAAGTCGGCATTGCGCCTTTTCTATTTAATTCCGATGCTATTTCTTTGTTTCGTCGTCAATAAGAGGGTCCAAGGGATACAGTAAACCTGAAGTGAAGCATCGGAATCTGTAACTAGTATCAGAGAAAAGGTTCAAAACATAGACAATAAGAAGAATCTGTCTTCTTCTACTTAAGGCGGCATTGTGCCTTTTGTATTTAATTCCTTTGCAATCTCTGTGTTTCATCATCAATAAGAAGGTCCAAGGGATACAGTAAACCTGAAGTGAAGCATCGGAATCTATAACCAGAGTCACAGGAATGGTTCAAAACATGACAGTAGGAAGAGTCAGTCTTCCTGTACTTAAGTCGGCATTGTGCCTTTTCTATTTAATTCCGATGCAATTTCTGTGTTTCGTCGTCAATAAGAAGGTCAGCGGGATACAGTAAACCTGAAGTGAAGCATCGGAATCTATAACTAGTGTCACAGGAATGGTTCAAAACATACACAGCAAGAAGAGTCAGTCTTGTTGTACTTAAGTCGGCATTGTGCCTTTTGTATTTAATTCCGATGCATTTTCTGTGTTTCATCGTCAACAGGAAGGTCCAAGGGATACAGTAAACCTGAAGTGTTGCATATGAAACCATAACTAGTGACACAGGAATGGTTCAAATCATAGACTGTAGGAAGAGTCAGTCTTCTTGTACTTAAGTCGGCATTGTGCCTTTTGTATTTAATTCCAATGCAATTTCTGTGTTTCATCGTCAATAACAAGGTCCAAGGGATACAGTAAACCTGAAGTGAGGCATCGGAATCTATAACTAGTGTCACAGAAGTGTTTCAAAACATAGACAGTAAGAGGAGTCAGTCTTCTTGTACTTATGTCTGCATTGTGCCTTTTGTATTTAATTCCGATGCAATTTCTGTGTTTCTTCGTCAATAGGAAGGTCCACGAGATACAGTAAACATATAGTGAAACATCGGAATCTAAAACTGGTGTCACAGGAATGTTCAAATCATAGTCAGTAAGAAGAGTCAGTCTTCTTATACTTAAGTCGGCATTGTGCCTTTTGTATTTAATTCCGATGCACTTTCCGTGTTTCATCATCAATAAGAAGGTCCAAGGGATACAGTAAACATATAGTGAAGCATCGGAATCTAAAACTGGTTATAAAATAAATATCTCGCTTTTCCGAGGAAACTCACGCTCGGCATGCAAATGTGCCTTTATATGGTCTCACAGGAAATGTTTACAACATAGTCAGTATGAAGAGTCAGTCTTCTTATACTTAAGTCGGCACTGTGCCGTTTGTATTTAATTCCGATGCAATTTCTGTGTTTCATCGACAATAAGAATGTCAGAGGGTTACAGTAAACCTGAGGTGAAGCATCGGAATCTATAACTAGTGTCACAGGAATGGTTCAAAACATAGACAGTAGGAAGAGTCAATCTTGTTGTACTTAAGTCGGCATTGTGCTGTTTCTATTTAATTCCGATGCAATTTCTGTGTTTCATCGCCAATAAGAATGTCAGAGGGATACAGTAAACCTGAAGTGAAGCATCGGAATCTATAACTAGTGTCACAGGAATGGTTCAAAACATAGACAGTAAGAAGAGTCTGTCTTCTTGTACTTACGTCGGCATTGTGCCTTTTGTATTTAATTCCGATGCTATATCAGTGTTTCGTCGTCAATAAGAAGGTAAGAGGGATACAGTAAACCTGAAGTGAAGCATCGGAATCTATAACTTGTATCACAGGAATGGTTAAAACATAGACAGTAGGAAGAGTCAGTGTTCTTGTACTTAAGTCGGCATTGTGCCTTTTGTATTTAATCCCGATGCAATTTCTGTGTTTTGTCGACAATAAGAAGGTCCAAGGGATACAGTAAACCTGAACTGTAGCATCGGAATCTATATCAAGTGCCACAGGAGTGGTTCTAAACATAGACACGGAAGAGTCAGTCTTCTTGTACTTAAGTCGGCATTGTACCTTTTCTATTTAATTCCGATGCTATTTCTTTGTTTCGTCGTCAATAAGAGGGTCCAAGGGATACAGTAAACATGAAGTGAAGCATCGGATCTGTAACTAGTATCAGAGAAAAGGTTCAAAACATAGACAATAAGAAGAGTCTGTCTTCTTGTACTTAAGGCGGCATTGTGCCTTTTGTATTTAATTCCTTTGCAATCTCTGTGTTTCATCATCAATAAGAAGGTCCAAGGGATTCAGTAAACCTGAAGTGAAGCATCGGAATCTATAACTAGAGTCACAGGAATGGTTCAAAACATGACAGTAGGAAGAGTCAGTCTCCCTGTACATAAGTCGGCATTGTGCCTTTTCTATTTAATTCCGATGCAATTTCTGTGTTTCGTCGTCAATAAGAAGGTCGGCGGGATACAGTAAACCTGAAGTGAAGCATCGGAATCTATAACTAGTGTCACAGGAATGGTTCAAAACATACACAGCAAGAAGAGTCAGTCTTGTTGTACTTAAGTCGCCATTGTGCCTTTTGTATTTAATTCCGATGCATTTTCTGTGTTTCATCGTCAACAAGAAGGTCCAAGGGATACAGTAAACCTGAAGTGTTGCATATGAATCCATAACTAGTGACACAGGAATGGTTCAAATCATAGACAGTAGGAAGAGTCAGTCTTCTTGTACTTAAGTCGGCATTGTGCCTTTTGTATTTAATTCCAATGCAATTTCTGTGTTTCATCGTCAATAACAAGGTCCAAGGGATACAGTAAACCTGAAGTGAAGCATCGGAATCTATAACTAGTGTCACAGAAGTGTTTCAAAACATAGACAGTAAGAGGAGTCAGTCTTCTTGTACTTAAGTCTGCATTGTGCCTTTTGTATTTAATTCCGATGCAATTTCTGTGTTTCTTCGTCAATAGGAAGGTCCAAGGGATACAGTAAACATATAGTGAAGCATCGGAATCTAAAACTGGTTATAAAATTAATATCTCGCTTTTCCGAGGAAACTCACGCTCGGCATGCAAATGTGCCTTTATATGGTCTCACAGGAAATGTTTACAACATAGTCAGTAGGAAGAGTCAGTCTTCTTATACTTAAGTCGGCACTGTGCCGTTTGTATTTAATTCCGATGCAATTTCTGTGTTTCATCGACAATAAGAATGTCAGAGGGTTACAGTAAACCTGAGGTGAAGCATCGGAATCTATAACTAGTGTCACAGGAATGGTTCAAAACATAGACAGTAGGAAGAGTCAATCTTGTTGTACTTAAGTCGGCATTGTGCTGTTTCTATTTAATTCCGATGCAATTTCTGTGTTTCATCGTCAATAAGAATGTCAGAGGGATACAGTAAACCTGAAGTGAAGCATCGGAATCTATAACTAGTGTCACAGGAATGGTTCAAAACATAGACAGTAAGAAGAGTCTGTCTTCTTGTACTTACGTCGGCATTGTGCCTTTTGTATTTAATTCCGATGCTATATCAGTGTTTCGTCGTCAATAAGAAGGTAAGAGGGATACAGTAAACCTGAAGTGAAGCATCGGAATCTATAACTTGTATCACAGGAATGGTTAAAACATAGACAGTAGGAAGAGTCAGTGTTCTTGTACTTAAGTCGGCATTGTGCCTTTTGTATTTAATCCCGATGCAATTTCTGTGTTTTGTCGACAATAAGAAGGTCCAAGGGATACAGTAAACCTGAACTGTAGCATCGGAATCTATATCAAGTGCCACAGGAGTGGTTCTAAACATAGACACGGAAGAGTCAGTCTTCTTGTACTTAAGTCGGCATTGTGCCTTTTCTATTTAATTCCGATGCTATTTCTTTGTTTCGTCGTCAATAAGAGGGTCCAAGGGATACAGTAAACATGAAGTGAAGCATCGGAATCTGTAACTAGTATCAGAGAAAAGGTTCAAAACATAGACAATAAGAAGAGTCTGTCTTCTTGTACTTAAGGCGGCATTGTGCCTTTTGTATTTAATTCCTTTGCAATCTCTGTGTTTCATCATCAATAAGAAGGTCCAAGGGATTCAGTAAACCTGAAGTGAAGCATCGGAATCTATAACTAGAGTCACAGGAATGGTTCAAAACATGACAGTAGGAAGAGTCAGTCTCCCTGTACATAAGTCGGCATTGTGCCTTTTCTATTTAATTCCGATGCAATTTCTGTGTTTCATCGTCAATAAGAAGGTCGGCGGGATACAGTAAACCTGAAGTGAAGCATCGGAATCTATAACTAGTGTCACAGGAATGGTTCAAAACATACACAGCAAGAAGAGTCAGTCTTGTTGTACTTAAGTCGCCATTGTGCCTTTTGTATTTAATTCCGATGCATTTTCTGTGTTTCATCGTCAACAAGAAGGTCCAAGGGATACAGTAAACCTGAAGTGTTGCATATGAATCCATAACTAGTGACACAGGAATGGTTCAAATCATAGACAGTAGGAAGAGTCAGTCTTCTTGTACTTAAGTCGGCATTGTGCCTTTTGTATTTAATTCCAATGCAATTTCTGTGTTTCATCGTCAATAACAAGTCCAAGGTATACAGTAAACCTGAAGTGAAGCATCGGAATCTATAACTAGTGTCACAGAAGTGTTTCAAAACATAGACAGTAAGAGGAGTCAGTCTTCTTGTACTTAAGTCTGCATTGTGCCTTTTGTATTTAATTCCGATGCAATTTCTGTGTTTCTTCGTCAATAGGAAGGTCCAAGAGATACAGTAAACATATAGTGAAACATCGGAATCTAAAACTGGTCTCACAGGAATGTTCAAATCATAGTCAGAAAGAAGAGTCAGTCTTCTTATACTTAAGTCGGCATTGTGCCTTTTGTATTTAATTCCGATGCACTTTCCGTGTTTCATCATGAATAAGAAGGTCCAAGGGATACAGTAAACATATAGTGAAGCATCGGAATCTAAAACTGGTTATAAAATTAATATCTCGCTTTTCCGAGGAAACTCACGCTCGGCATGCAAATGTGCCTTTATATGGTCTCACAGGAAATGTTTACAACATAGTCAGTAGGAAGAGTCAGTCTTCTTATACTTAAGTCGGCACTGTGCCGTTTGTATTTAATTCCGATGCAATTTCTGTGTTTCATCGACAATAAGAATGTCAGAGGGTTACAGTAAACCTGAGGTGAAGCATCGGAATCTATAACTAGTGTCACAGGAATGGTTCAAAACATAGACAGTAGGAAGAGTCAATCTTGTTGTACTTAAGTCGGCATTGTGCTGTTTCTATTTAATTCCGATGCAATTTCTGTGTTTCATCGTCAATAAGAATGTCAGAGGGATACAGTAAACCTGAAGTGAAGCATCGGAATCTATAACTAGTGTCACAGGTATGGTTCAAAACATACACAGCAAGTAGAGTCAGTCTTGTTGTACTTAAGTCGGCATTGTGCCTTTTGTATTTAATCCCGATTCAATTTCTGTGTTTCGTCGTCTATAAGAAGGTCCAAGGGATACAGTAAACCTGAAGTGAAGCATGGGAATCTATAACTAGTGACACAGGAATGGTTCAAATCATAGACAGTAAGAAGAGTCACTCTTCTTGTACTTAAGTCGGCATTGTAACTTTTGTATTTAATTCCGATGCTATTTCTGATTTTCATCGTCAATAAGAAGGTCCAAGGGATACAGTAAACCTGAAGTGAAGCATGGGAATCTATAACTAGTGTCAATGGAATTGCTCAAAACATATACAGTAAGAAGAGTCTGTCTTCATTTACTTAAGCCGGCATTGTTCCTTTTGTATTTAATTCCGATGCAAATTCTGTGTTTCATCGTCAATAAGAAGGTCCAAAGGATACAGTAAACCTGAAGTGAAGCTTCGGAGTCCATAACTAGTGTCGCAGGAATGGTTCAAAGCATAGACAGTAATAAGAGTCAGTCTTCTTGTACTTAAGTCGGCATTGTGCCTTTTGTATTTAGTTCCGATGCAATTTTTGTGTTTCATCGTCAATAAGAGTGTCAGAGGGATACAGTAAACCGGAAGTGAAGCATCGGAATCTATAACTAGTGTCAAAGGAATGGTTCAAAACATAGACATTTGGAAGAGTCAGTCTTCTTGTACTTAAGTCGGCATTGTGCCTTTTGTATTTAATTCCGATGCAATTTCTGTGTTTCATCATAACAAGAAGGTCCAAGGGATACAGTAAACATATAGTGAAGCATCGGAATCTAAATCTGGTCTCATGGGAAATGTTCAAATCATAGTCAGTAAGAAGAGACAGTCTTCTTGTACTTATGTCGGCATTGTGCTTTTCTATTTAATTCCAATGCAATTTCTGTGTTTCGTCGTCAATAAGAATGACCAAGGGATACAGTAAACCTGTAGTGAAGCATCGGAATCAAAAACCGGTCTCACAGGAAAGTTCCAAAACATAGAGAGTACGAAGAGCCTGTCATTTTGTATTTGAGTCGGCATTGTGCCTTTTGTATTTAATTCCGATGCAATTTCTGTGTTTCATCGTATATAAGAAGGTCAGAGGGATACAGTAAACCGGAAGTGAAGCATCGGAATCTATAACTAGTGTCACAGGAATGGTTAAAACATAGACAGTAGGAAGGGTCAGTCTTCTTGTACTTTAGTCGGTATTGTGCGTTTTGTATTTAATCCTAATTAGATTTCTGTGTTTCGTCGTCAATATGAAGGTCCAAGGAATACAGTAAACCTGAAGTGAAGCATCGGAATCTATAACTAGTGTCACAGGAATGGTTCAAAACATAGACAGTAAGAAGAGTCAGTCTTCTTGTACTTAAGTCGGCATTGTGCCTTTTGTATTTAACTCTGATGCTACTTATGTGTTTCATCGTCGATAAGAAGGTCCAAGGTATACAGTAAACCTGAAGTGAAGCATCGGAATCCATAACTAGTGTCACAGGAATTGGTCAAAACATAGACAGTAAGAAGAGTCAGTCTTCTTGTACTTAAGTCGTCATTGTGCCTTTTGAATTTAATTCCGATGCAAATTCTGTGTTTCATCGTCAATAAGAAGGTCCAAAGGATACAGTAAACCTGAAGTGAAGCATCGGAATCTGTAACTAGTGTCACAGGAATGGTTCAAAGCATAGACAGTCGGAAGAGTCACTCTTCTTCTACGTAAGTCGGCATTGTGCCTCTTGTATTAATTCCGATGCAATTTCTGTGTTTCATCGTCAATAAGAAGGTCCAAGGGATACAGTAAACATATAGTGAAGCATCGGAATCTAAAACTGGTCTCACAGGAAATGTTCAAATCATACTCAGTAAGATGAGTCAGTCATCTTATACTTAAGTCGGCTATGTGCCTTTTCTACTTATTTCCAATGCAATTTCTGTGTTTCGTCGTCAATAAGAAGGTCCACGGGATACAGTAAACCTCTTGTATTAATTCCGATGCAATTTCTGTGTTTCATCGTCAATAAGAAGGTCCAAGGGATACAGTAAACATATAGTGAAGCATCGGAATCTAAACCGGTCTCACAGGAAATGTTCAAATCATACTCAGTAAGATGAGTCAGTCTTCTTATACTTAAGTCGGCTATGTGCCTTTTCTACTTATTTCCAATGCAATTTCTGTGTTTCGTCGTCAATAAGAAGGTCCAAGGGATACAGTAAACCTGAAGTGTAGCATCGGAATCTATAACTAGTGTCTCAGGAATGGTTCAAAACATAGACAGTAAGAAGAGTCAGTCTTCTTGTACTTAAGTCGGCATTGTGCCTTTTGTATTTAACTCTGATGCTACTTATGTGTTTCATCGTCGATAAGAAGGTCCAAGGTATACAGTAAACCTGAAGTGAAGCATCGGAATCCATAACTAGTGTCACAGGAATTGCTCAAAACATAGACAGTAAGAAGAGTCAGTCTTCTTGTACTTAATTCGTCATTGTGCCTCTTGAATTTAATTCCGATGCAAATTCTGTGTTTCATCGTCAATAAGAAGGTCCAAAGGATACAGTAAACCTGAAGTGAAGCATCGGAATCTATAACTAGTGTCACAGGAATGGTTCAAAGCATAGACAGTCGGAAGAGTCACTCTTCTTGTACGTAAGTCGGCATTGTGCCTCTTTTATTAATTCCGATGCAATTTCTGTGTTTCATCGTCAATAAGAAGGTCCAAGGGATACAGTAAACATATAGTGAAGCATCGGAATCTAAAACTGGTCTCACAGGAAATTTTCAAATCATACTCAGTAAGATGAGTCAGTCTTCTTATACTTAAGTCGGCTATGTGCCTTTTCTACTTATTTCCAATGCAATTTCTGTGTTTCGTCGTCAATAAGAAGGTCCACGGGATACAGTAAACCTCTTGTATTAATTCCGATGCAATTTCTGTGTTTCATCGTCAATAAGAAGGTCCAAGGGATACAGTAAACATATAGTGAAGCATCGGAATCTAAAACTGGTCTCACAGGAAATGTTCAAATCATACTCAGTAAGATGAGTCAGTCTTCTTATACTTAAGTCGGCTATGTGCCTTTTCTACTTATTTCCGATGCAATTTCTGTGTTTCGTCGACAATAAGAAGGTCCAAGGGATACAGTAAACCTGAAGTGTAGCATCGGAATCTATAACTAGTGTCACAGGAATGGTTCAAAACATAGAGACAGTAAGAAGAGTCAGTCTTCTTGTACTTAAGTCGGCATTGTGCCTTTTGTATTTAATTCCGATGCAATTTCTGTGTTTCATCGTCAATAAGAATGTCAGAGGGATACAGTAAAACCTGGAGTGAAGCATCGGAATCTATAACTAGTGTCACAGGAATGGTTTAAAACACAGACAGTAGGAAGAGTCAGTCTTCTTGTACTTATGTCTGCATTGTGCCCAATCTATTTAATTCCGATGCAATATCTGTGTTTCGTCGTCAATAAGAAGTTCCAAGGGATACAGTAAGCCTGAAGTGAAGCATTGGAATCTATATCTAGTGTCACAGGAAAGGTTCAAAACATAGACAGTAAGAAGAGTCAGTCTTCTTGTACATGAGTCGGCATTGTGCCTTTTGTATTTATTTCCGATGCAATTACTGTGTTTCATCGTCAATAGGAAGGTCAGGGGGATACAGCAAACCTGAAGTGAAGCATCAGAATCTATAACCAATGTCACAGGAATGGTTCAAAACATACACAGCAAACAGAGTCAGTCTTCTTGTACTTAAGTCGGCATTGTGCCTTTTGTATTTAATTCCGATGCGATTTCTGTGTTTCATCGTCAACAAGAAGGTCAAAGGGATACAGTAAACATATAGTGAAGAATCGGAATGTAAAACTGGTCCCACAGGAAATGTTCAAATCATAGTCAGTAAGAAGAGTCAGTCTTCTTGTACTTATGTCGGCATTGTGCCTTTTCTATTTAATTCCGATGCAATTTCTGTGTTTCGTCGTCAATAAGAAGGTCCATGGGATACAGTAAACCTGAAGTGAAGCATCGGAATCTAAAACCCGTCTCACAGGAAAAGTTCAAAAAATAGAGAGTAAGAAGAGCCAGTCTTCTTGTATTTGATTCGGCATTGTGCCATTTCTATTTAATTCCGATGCAATTTCTGTGTTTCATCGTCAACAAGAAGGTTGGAGGGATACAGTAAACCTGTTGGGAAGCATCGGAATCTATAACTAGTGACACAGGAATGGTTAAAACATAGACAGTAGGATGGGTCAGTCTTCTTGTACGTAAGTCGGCATTGTGCCTTTTGTATTTAATCCTGATTCAATTTCTGTGTTTCGTCGTCACTAAGATGGTCCAAGGGATACACTAAACCTGAAGTGAAGCATTGGAATCTATAACTAGTGTCACAGGAATGGTTCAAAACATAGACAGTAAGAAGAGTCAGTCTTCTTGTACTTAAGTCGGCATTGGGCCTTTTGTATTTAACTCTGATGCTACTTATGTGTTTCATCGTCGATAAGAAGGTCCAAGGTATACAGTAAACCTGAAGTGAAGCGTCGGAATCCATAACTAGTGTCACAGGAATTGCTCAAAACATAGACAGTAAGAAGAGTCAGTCTTCTTGTACTTAATTCGTCATTGTGCCTCTTGAATTTAATTCCGATGCAAATTCTGTGTTTCATCGTCAATAAGAAGGTCCAAAGGATACAGTAAACCTGAAGTGAAGCATCGGAATCTATAACTAGTGTCACAGGAATGGTTCAAAGCATAGACAGTCGGAAGAGTCACTCTTCTTGTACGTAAGTCGGCATTGTGCCTCTTTTATTAATTCCGATGCAATTTCTGTGATTCATCGTCAATAAGAAGGTCCAAGGGATACAGTAAACATATAGTGAAGCATCGGAATCTAAAACTGGTCTCACAGGAAATGTTCAAATCATACTCAGTAAGATGAGTCAGTCTTCTTATACTTAAGTCGGCAATGTGCCTTTTCTACTTATTTCCAATGCAATTTCTGTGTTTCGTCGTCAATAAGAAGGTCCACGGGATACAGTAAACCTGAAGTGAAGCATCGAAATCTAAATCCGGTCTCACAAGAAAGGTTCAAAACATAGGGAGTAAGAAGAGCCAGTCATCATGTATATGAGTCGGCATTGTGCCTTTTGTATTTAATTCCGATGCAATTTCTGTTTCATCGTCAATAAGAATGTCAGAGGGATACAGTAAAACCTGGAGTGAAGCATCGGAATCTATAACTAGTGTCACAGGAATGGTTTAAAACACAGACAGTAGGAAGAGTCAGTCTTCTTGTACTTATGTTTCATTGTGCCCAATCTATTTAATTCCGATGCAATTTCTGTGTTTCATCGTCAATAAGAAGGTCCAAGGGATACAGTAAACCTGAAGTGAAGCATTGGAATCTATATCTAGTGTCACAGGAAAGGTTCAAAACATAGACAGTAAGAAGAGTCAGTCTTCTTGTACATGAGTCGGCATTGTGCCTTTTGTATTTATTTCCGATGCAATTACTGTGTTTCATCGCCAATAGGAAGGTCAGAGGGATACAGCAAACCTGAAGTGAAGCATCAGAATCAATAACTAATGTCACAGGAATGGTTCAAAACATACACAGCAAACAGAGTCAGTCTTCTTGTAGTTAAGTCGGCATTGTGCCTTTTGTATTTAATTCCGATGCGATTTCTGTGTTTCATCGTCAACAAGAAGGTCAAAGGGATACAGTAAACATATAGTGAAGAATCGGAATGTAAAACTGGTCCCACAGGAAATGTTCAAATCATAGTCAGTAAGAAGAGTCAGTCTTCTTGTACTTATGTCGGCATTGTGCCTTTTCTATTTAATTCCGATGCAATTTCTGTGTTTCGTCGTCAATAAGAAGGTCCATGGGATACAGTAAACCTGAAGTGAAGCTTCGGAATCTAAAACCCGTCTCACAGGAAAAGTTCAAAAAATAGAGAGTAAGAAGAGCCAGTCTTCTTGTATTTGACTCGGCATTGTGCCATTTCTATTAAATTAAGATGCAATTTCTGTGTTTCATCGTCAACAAGAAGGTTGGAGGGATACAGTAAACCTGTTGGGAAGCATCGGAATCTATAACTAGTGACACAGGAATGGTTAAAACATAGACAGTAGGATGGGTCAGTCTTCTTGTACGTAAGTCGGCATTGTGCCTTTTGTATTTAATCCTGATTCAATTTCTGTGTTTCGTCGTCACTAAGATGGTCCAAGGGATACAGTAAACCTGAAGTGAAGCATTGGAATCTATAACTAGTGTCACAGGAATGGTTCGAAACATAGACAGTAAGAAAAGTCAGTCTTCTTGTACTTAACTCGGCATTGTGCCTTTTGTATTTAATTCCGATGCTATTTCTGTGTTTCATCGTCAATAAGAAGGTCCAAGGGATACAGTAAACCTGAAGTGTAGCATCGGAATCTATAACTAGTGTCTCAGAAATGGTTCAAAACATAGACAGTAGAAAGAGTCAGTCTTCATGTACTTAAGTCGGCATTGTGCCTTTTTTATTTAATTCCGATGCAATTTCTGTGTTTCGTCGTCAATAAGAAGGTCAGAGGGATACAGTAAACCTGAAGTGAAGCATCGGAATCTATAACTAGTTCCACAGGAATGGTTCAAAACATACACAGCAAGAAGAGTCAGTCTTCTTGTACTTCAGTCGGCATTGTGCATTTTGTATTTAATTCCGATGCAATTCCTGTGTCTCATCGTCAATAAGAAGGTCCAAGGGATACAGTAAACCTGAAGTGAGGCATCGGAATCTATAACTAGTGTCACAGGAATGGTTCAAAACATAGACAGTAAGAAGAGTCAGTCGTCTTAAACTTAAGTCGGCCTTGTGCCTTTTGTATTTAATTCCGATGCAATTTCTGTGTTTCATCGTCAATAAGAAGGTCCAAGGGATACAGTAAACCTGAAGTGAAGCATCGGAATCTATAACTAGTGTCACAGGTATGGTTCAAAACATACACAGCAAGAAGAGTCAGTCTTCTTGTACTTAAGTCGGCATTGTGCCTTTTGTATTTAATCCTGATTCAATTTCTGTGTTTAGTCGTCAATAAGATGGTCCAAGGGATACAGTAAACCTGAAGTGAAGCATCGGAATCTATAACTAGTGTCACAGGAATGGTTCAAAACATAGACAGTAAGAAGAGTCAGTCTTCTTGTACTTAAGTCGGCGTTGTTCCTTTTCTATTTAATTCCGATGCTATTTCTGTGCTTCATCATCGATAAGAAGGTCCAAGGAATACAGTAAACCTGAAGTGAAGCATCGGAATCTTTAACTAGTGTCACAGGATTTGCTCAAGGCATAGACAGTAAGAAGAGTCAGTCTTCTTGTACTTAAGTCGGCATTGTGCCTTTCGAATTGAATTCCGATGCAAATTTTGTGTTTCATCGTCAATAAGAAGGTCCAAAGGATACAGTAACCCTGAAGTGAAGCTTCGGAGTCTATAACTAGTGTCACAGGAATGGTTCAAAGCATAGACAGTAATAAGAGTCAGTCTTCTTGTACTTAATTCGGCTTTGTGCCTTTTGTATTTAATTCCGATGCTATTTCTGTCTTTCATCGTCAATACGAGTGTCAGAGGGATACAGTAAACCTGAAGTGAGCATCGGAATCTATAACTAGTGTCACAGGAATGGTTCAAAACATAGACATTTGGAAGAGTCAGTCTTCTTGTACTTAAGACGGCATTGTGCCTTTTGTATTTAATTCCGATGCAATATCTGTGTTTCATCGTAAACAAGAAGGTCCAAGGGATACAGTAAACATATAGTGAAGCATCGGAATCTAAATCTGGTCTCACAGGAAATGTTCAAATCATAGTCAGTAAGAAGAGTCAGTCTTCTTGTACTTATGTCGGCATTGTGCCTTTTCTATTTAATTCCGATGCAATTTCTGTGTTTCGTCGTCAATAAGAATGACCAAGGGATACAGTAAACCTGAAGTGGAGCATCGGAATCTATATCTAGTGTCACAGGAATGATTGAAAACATAAACACGGAAGAGTCAGTCTTATTGTACTTAAGTCGGCATTGTGCATTTTCTATTTAATTCCGATGCAATTTCTGTGTTTCGTCGTCAATAAGAAGGTCAGAGAGATACAGTAAACCGGAAGTGAAGCATCGGAATCTATAACTAGTGTCACAGGAATGGTTAAAACATAGACAGTAGGAAGGGTGAGTCTTCTTGTACTTTAGTCGGTATTGTGCATTTTGTATTTAATCCTAATTAGATTTCTGTGTTTCGTCGTCAATATGAAGGTCCAAGGAATACAGTAAACCTGAAGTGAAGCATCGGAATCTATAACTAGTGTCACAGGAATGGTTCAAAACATAGACAGTAAGAAGAGTCAGTCTTCTTGTACTTAAGTCGTCATTGTGCCTTTTGAATTTAATTCCGATGCAAATTCTGTGTTTCATCGTCAATAAGAAGGTCCAAAGGATACAGTAAACCTGAAGTGAAGCATCGGAATCTATAACTAGTGTCACAGGAATGGTTCAAAGCATAGACAGTCGGAAGAGTCACTCTTCTTGTACGTAAGTCGGCATTGTGCCTCTTGTATTAATTCCGATGCAATTTCTGTGTTTCATCGTCAATAAGAAGGTCCAAGGGATACAGTAAACATATAGTGAAGCATCGGAATCTAAAACTGGTCTCACAGGAAATGCTCAAATCATACTCAGTAAGATGAGTCAGTCTTCTTATACTTAAGTGGGCAATGTGCCTTTTCTACTTATTTCCAATGCAATTTCTGTGTTTCGTCGTCAATAAGAAGGTCCACGGGATACAGTAAACCTGAAGTGAAGCATCGAAATCTAAAACCGGTCTCACAAGAAAGATTCAAAACATAGGGAGTAAGAAGAGCCAGTCATCATGTATATGAGTCGGCATTGTGCCTTTTGTATTTAATTCCGATGCAATTTCTGTGTTTCATCGTCAATAACAAGGTCCAAGGGATACAGTAAACCTGAAGTGAAGCATCGGAATCTATAACAAGTGTCACAGGAATGGTTCAAAACATAGAGACAGTAAGAAGAGTCAGTCTTCTTGTACTTAAGTCGGCATTGTGCCTTTTGTATTTAATTCCGATGCAATTTCTGTGTTTCATCGTCAATAAGAATGTCAGAGGGGTACAGTAAAACCTGGAGTGATGCATCGGAATCTATAACTAGTGTCACAGGAATGGTTTAAAACACAGACAGTAGGAAGAGTCAGTCTTCTTGTACTTATGTCTGCATTGTGCCCAATCTATTTAATTCCGATGCAATTTCTGTGTTTCGTCGTCAATAAGAAGGTCCAAGGGATACAGTAAACCTGAAGTGAAGCATTGGAATCTATATCTAGTGTCACAGGAAAGGTTCAAAACATAGACAGTAAGAAGAGTCAGTCTTCTTGTACATGAGTCGGCATTGTGCCTTTTGTATTTATTTCCGATGCAATTACTGTGTTTCATCGTCAACAGGAAGGTCAGAGGGATACAGCAAACCTGAAGTGAAGCATCAGAATCTATAACTAATGTCACAGGAATGGTTCAAAACATACACAGCAAACAGAGTCAGTCTTCTTGTACTTAAGTCGGCATTGTGCCTTTTGTATTTAATTCCGATGCGATTTCTGTGTTTCATCGTCAACAAGAAGGTCAAAGGGATACAGTAAACATATAGTGAAGAATCGGAATGTAAAACTGGTCCCACAGGAAATGTTCAAATCATAGTCAGTAAGAAGAGTCAGTCTTCTTGTACTTATGTCGGCATTGTGCCTTTTCTATTTAATTCCGATGCAATTTCTGTGTTTCGTCGCGAATAAGAAGGTCAGAGGGATACAGTAAACCTGAAGTGAAGCATTGGAATCTATAACTAGTTTCACAGGAATGGTTCAAAACATACACAACAAGAAGAGTCAGTCTTCTTGTACTTCAGTCGGCATTGTGCATTTTGTATTTAATTCCAATGCAATTCCTGTGTCTCATCGTCAATAAGAAGGTCCAAGGGATACAGTAAACCTGAAGTGAGGCATCGGAATCTATAACTAGTGTCACAGGAATGGTTCAAAACATAGACAGTAAGAAGAGTCAGTCGTCTTGTACTTAAGTCGGCCTTGTGCCTTTTGTTTTTAATTCCGATGCAATTTCTGTGTTTCATCGTCAATAAGAAGGTCCAAGGGATACAGTGAACGTATAGTGAAGCATCGGAATCTAAAACTGGTCTCACAGGAAATGTTCAAATCATAGTCAGTAAGGAGAGTCAGTCTTCTTATACTTAAGTCGGCAATGTGCCTTTTCTACTTATTTCCAATGCAATTTCTGTGTTTCGTCGTCAATAAGAAGGTCCACGGGATACAGTAAACCTGAAGTGAAGCATCGGAATCTAAAACCCGTCTCACAGGAAAAGTTCAAAAAATAGAGAGTAAGAAGAGCCAGTCTTCTTGTGTTTCAGTCGGCATTGTGCCATTTCTATTTAATTCCGATGCAATTTCTGTGTCTCATCGTCAACAAGAAGGTTGGAGGGATACAGTAAACCTGTTGGGAAGCATCGGAATCTATAACTAGAGACACAGGAATGGTTAAAACATAGACAGTAGGATGGGTCAGTCTTCTTGTACGTAAGTCGGCATTGTGCCTTTTGTATTTAATCCTGATTCAATTTCTGTGTTTCGTCGTCGCTAAGATGGTCCAAGGGATACAGTAAACCTGAAGTGAAGCATTGGAATCTATAACTAGTGTCACAGGAATGGTTCAAAACATAGACAGTAAGAAGAGTCAGTCTTCTTGTACTTAACTCGGCATTGTGCCTTTTGTATTTAATTCCGATGCTATTTCTGTGTTTCATCGTCAATAAGAAGATCCCAAGGGATACTGTAAACCTGAAGTGTAACATCGGAATCTATAACTAGTGTCTTAGGAATGGTTCAAAACATAGACAGTAGAAAGAGTCAGTCTTCATGTACTTAAGTCGGCATTGTGCCTTTTTTATTTAATTCCGATTCAATTTCTGTGTTTCGTCGCGAATAAGAAAGTCCAAGGGATAGAGTAAACCTGAAGTGAAGCATCGGAATCTAAAACCCGTCTCCCAGGAAAAGTTCAAAGCATAGGGAGTAAGAAGAGCCAGTCTTCTTGTGTTTCAGTCGGCATTGTGCCATTTCTATTTAATTCCGATGCAATTTCTGTGTCTCATCGTCAACAAGTAGGTTGGAGGGATACAGTAAACCTGTTGGGAAGCATCGGAATCTATAACTAGTGACACAGGAATGGTTCAAAACATACACAGCAAGAAGAGTCAGTCTTCTTGTACTTCAGTCGGCATTGTGCATTTTGTATTTAATTCCGATGCAATTCCTGTGTCTCATCGTCAATAAGAAGGTCCAAGGGATACAGTAAACCTGAAGTGAGGCATCGGAAACTATAACTAGTGTCACAGGAATGGTTCAAAACATAGACAGTTAGAAGAGTCAGTCGTCTTGTACTTAAGTCGGCCTTGTGCCTTTTGTATTTAATTCCGATGCAATTTCTGTGTTTCATCGTCAATAAGAAGGTCCAAGGGATACAGTAAACATATAGTGAAGCATCGGAATCTAAAACTGGTCTCACAGGAAATGTTCAAATCATAGTCAGTAAGGAGAGTCAGTCTTCTTGTACTTATGTCTGCATTGTGCCTTTTCTATTTAAATCCGATGCAATTTCTGTGTTTCGTCGTCAATAAGAAAGTCCAAGGGATAGAGTAAACCTGAAGTGAAGCATCGGAATCTAAAACCCGTCTCCCAGGAAAAGTTCAAAGCATAGAGAGTAAGAAGAGCCAGTCATCTTGTATTTGAGTCGGCATTGTGCCTTTTGTGTTTAATTCCGATGCAATTTCTTTGTTTCATCGTCAATAAGAAGGTCAGAGGGATACAGCAAACCTGTAGTGAAGCATCGGAATCTATAACTACTGTCACAGGAATGGTTAAAACATAGACAGTAGGAAGAGTCAGTCCTCTTGTACTTAAGTCGGCATTGTGCCTTTTGTATTTAATCCTGATTCAATTTCTGTGTTTCGTCGTCAATAAGATGGTCCAAGGGATACAGTAAACCTGAAGTGAAGCATCGGAATCTATAACTAGTGTCACAAGAATGGTTCAAAACATAGACAGTAAGAAGAGTCAGTCTTCTTGTACTTAAGTCGGCATTGTTCCTTTTCTATTTAATTCCGATGCTATTTCTGTGTTTGATCATCGATAAGAAGGTCCAAGGAATACAGTAAACCTGAAGTGAAGTATCGGAATCTATAACTAGTGTCACAGGAATTGCTCAAAACATAGACAGTAAGAAGAGTCAGTCTTCTTGTACTTAAGTCGGCATTGTGCCTTTTGTATTTAATTCCGATAACATTTTGTGTTTCATCGTCAATAAGAAGGTCCAAAGGATACAGTAACCCTGAAGTGAAGCTTCGGAATCTATAACTAGGGTCGCAGGAATGGTTCAAAACATAGACAGTAAGAAGAGTCAGTCTTCTTGTACTTAAGTCGGCATTGTGCCTTTTGTATTTAATTCCGATGCAATTTATGTGTTTCATAGTCAATAAGAGTGGCAGAGGGATACAGTAAACCTGAAGTGAAGCATCGGAATCTATAACTAGTGTCACAGGAATGATTCAAAACATAGACAGTTGGAAGAGTCTGTCTTCTTGTACTTAAGTCGGCATTGTGCCTTTTCTATTTAATTCCGATGCAATTTCTGTGTTTCGTCGTCAATAAGAAGGTCCAAGGGATACAGTAAACCTGAAGTGTAGCATCGTAATCTATATCTAGTGTCACACGAATTGTTGAAAACATAAACATGTAAGAGTCAGTCTTCTTGTACTTATGTCGGCGTAGTGCCTTTTGTATTCAATTCCGATGCAATTTCTGTGTCTCGTCGTCAATAAGAAGGTCCAAGGGATACAGTAAACCTGAAGTGAAGCATCGGGATCTATACCTAGTGTCACAGAAAAGTTTCAAAACATAGACAGTAAGAAGAGTCATTCTTCTTGTACTTAAGTCGGCATTGTGCCTTTTGCATTTAATTCCAATGCAATTTCTGTGTTTCATCGTCAATGAGAATGTCAGAGGGATACAGTGAACCTGAAGTGAAGCATCGGAAACTTTAACTAGTGTCACAGGAATTGCTCAAAACATAGACAGTAAGAAGAGTCATTCTTCTTGTACTAAAGTCGGCATTGTGCCTTTTTTATATAATTCAGATGCAAATTCTGTGTTTCATCGTCAATAAGAAGGTCCAAAAGATACTGTAAACCTGAAGTGAAGCTTCGGAATCTATAACTAGAGTCACAGGAATGGTTCAAAACATAGACAGTAAGAAGAGTCAGCCTTCTTGTACTTAAGACGGCATTGTGCCTTTTGTATCTAATTCCGATGCCATTTCCGTGTTTCATCGTCGATAAGAAGGTCCAAGGGATACAGTAAACCTGAAGTGGAGCATCGGAATCTATAACTAGTGTCACAGGAATTTTTCAAAACATAGACAGTTGGAAGCGTCAGTCTTCTTGTACTTAAGTCGGCATTTTGCCTTTTCTATTTAATTCCGATGCAATTACTGTGTTTCGTCGTCAATATGAAGGTCAAAGGGATACAGTAAACCTGAACCAAGGCATCGTAATCTATAACTAGTGTGACAGGAATGGTTCAAAACATAGAGAGTAAGATGAGTCAGTCTTTATGTACTTAAGTCGGCATTGTGCCTTTTGTATTAAATTCCGATGCTATTGTGTTTCATCGTCGATAAGAAGGTCCAAGGGATACAGTAAACCTGAAGTGAAGCAACGTAATCTATAACTAGTGTCACAGGAATTGCTCAAAACATAGACAGTAAGTAGAATCATTCTTCTTGTACTTAAGTCGGCATTGTGCCTTTTTTATACAATTCAGATGCAAATTCTGTGTTTCATCGTCAATAAGAAGGTCCAATGGTTACAGTAAACCTGAAGTGAAGCTTCGGAATCTATAACTAGTGTCACAGGAATGGTTGAAAACATAGACAGTAAGAAGAGTCAGTCTTCTTGTACTTAAGTCGGCATTGTGCCCTTTGTATTTAATTCCGATGCAATTTCTGTGTTTCATCCTCAATAAGAAGGTCTGAGGGATACAGTAAACGTGAAGTGAAGCATCGGAATCTATAAGTAGAGTCACAGGAATGGTTCAAAACATAGACAATAGGAAGAGTCATTCTTCTTGTACTTAAGTCGGCATTGTGCCTTTTCTATTTAATTCCAAAGCAATTTCTGTGTTTCGTCGGCAATAAGAGGGTCAAAGGGATACAGTAAACCTGAAGTGAAGCATTGGAATCTATAACTAGTGTCACAGGAATGGTTCAAAAGATAGACAGTAAGAAGAGTCAGTCTTCTTGTACTTAAGTCGGCACTGTGGCTATTGTATTTAATTCCGATGCAATTACTGTGTTACATCGTCAGTAAGAGTGTCAGAGGGATACAGTAAACCTGAAGTGAAGCCTCGGAATCTATAACTAGTGTCACAGGAATTTTTCAAAACATAGACAGTTGGATGGGTCAGCCTTCCTGTAGTGAAGTCGGCATTGTGCCTTTTCTATTTAATGCCGATGCAATTTCTGTGTTTCGTCGTCAATAAGAAGGTCCAAGGGATACAGTAAACCTGAAGTGAAGCATCGGAATCTATAACCGGTCTCACAGGAAAGGTTCAAAACGTAGAGAGTAAGAAGAACCAGTCATCTTGTATTTGAGTCGGCATTGTGCCTTTTGTATTTAATTCCGATGCAATTTCTGTGTTTCATCGTCAATAAGAAGGTCAGAGTTATACAGTAAACCTGAAGTGAAGCATCAGAATATATAACTAGTGTCACAGGAATGGTTAAAACATAGACAGTAGGAAGAGTCAGTCTTCTTGTACTTAAGTCCGCATTGTGCCTTTGGTATTTAATCCCGATGCAATTTCTGTGTTTCGTCGTCAATAAGAAAGTCCAAGGGATACAGTAAACCTGAACTGAAGCATCGGAATCTATAACTAGTGTCACAGGAATGGTTCAAAACATACAGAGTAAGAAGAGTCAGTCTTCTTGTACTTAAATCGGCAATGTTCCGTTTGTATTTAATTCCGATGCAATTTCTGTGTTTCATCGTCAATAAGAAGGTCAGGGGGATACAGTAAACCTGAAGTGAAGCATCAGAATATATAACTAGTGTCACAGGAATGGTTAAAACATAGACAGTAGGAAGAGTCAGTCTTCTTGTACTTAAGTCCGCATTGTGCCTTTTGTATTTAATCCCGATGCAATTTCTGTGTTTCGTCGTCAATAAGAAAGTCCAAGGGATACAGTAAACCTGAACTGAAGCATCGGAATCAATAACTAGTGTCACAGGAATGGTTCAAAACATACAGAGTAAGAAGAGTCAGTCTTCTTGAACTTAAGTCGGCAATGTGCCGTTTGTATTTAATTCCGATGCTATTTCTGTGTTTCATCGTCGATAAGAAGGTCCAAGGGATACAGTAAACCTGAAGTGAAGCATCGGAATCTATAACTAGTGTCACAGGAATGGTTCAAAACATACAGAGTAAGAAGAGTCAGTCTTCTTGTACTTAAGTCGGCATTGTGCCTTACGAATTTAATTCCGATGCAATTACTTTGTTTCATCGTCAATAAGAAGGTCCAAGTGATACAGTAAACCAGAAGTGAAGCATCTGAAACTATAACTAGTGTCACCGGAATGGTTCAAAATATTGACAGTAAGAATAGTCAGTCTTCTTGTACTTAAGTCGGCATAGTGCCTTTTGTATTTAATTCCGATGCAATTTCTGTGTTTCATCGTAAATAAGAAGGTCAGAGGGAATCAGTAAACCTGAAGTGAAGCATCGGAATCTATAACTAGTGCCACAGGAATGGTTAAGACATAGACAGTAGGAAGAGTCAGTCTTGTTGTACTTAAGTCGGCATTGTGCCTTTTCTATTTAATTCCGATGCTATTTCAGTGTTTCGTCGTCAATAAGAAGGTAAGAGGGATACAGTAAACCTGAAGTGAAGTATCGGAATCTATAACTTGTATCACAGGAATGGTTAAATCATAGACAGTAGGAAAAGTCAGTCTTCTTGTACTTAAGTCGGCATTGTGAATTTTGTATTTAATCCCGATGCAATTTCTGTGTTTCGTCGACAATAAGAAGGTCCCAGGGATACAGTAAACCTGAACTGAAGCATCGGAATTTATATCAAGTGTCACAGGAGTGGTTCCAAACATAGACACGGAAGAGTCAGTCTTCTTGTACTTAAGTCGGAATTGTGCCTTTTCTATTTAATTCCGATGCTATTTCTTTGTTTCGTCGTCAATAAGAAGGTCCAAGGGATACAGTAAACCTGACGTAAAGCATCGGAATCTGTAACTAGTATCAGAGAAAAGGTTCAAAACATAGACAGTAAGAAAAGTCAGTCTTCTTGTACTTAAGTCGGCATTGTGCCTTTTGTATTTCATTCCTATGAATTTCTGTGTTTCATCAGAAAAAGGAAGGTCCAAGGGATACAGTAAACCTGATGTGAACCATCGGAATCTATAACTAGTGTCACAGGAATTGCTCAAAACACAGACAGTAATAAGAGTCAGTCTTCTTGTACTTAAGTCGTCATTGTGCCTTTTGTATTTAATTCCGATGCAAATTCTGTGTTTCATCGTCAATAAGAAGGTCAGAGGGATACAGTAAACCGGAAGTGAAGCATCGGAATCTATAACTTGTGTCACAGGAATGGTTAAAACATAGACAGTAGGAAGGGTCAGTGTTCTTGTACTTTAGTCGGTATTGCGCCTTTTGTATTTGATCCTAATTAGATTTCTGTGTTTCGTCGTCGATATGAAGGTCCAAGGAATACAGTGAACCTGAAGTGAAGCATCGGAATCTATAACTAGTTTCACAGGAATGGTTCAAAACATACACAGCAAGAAGAGTCAGTCTTCTTGTTCTTAAGTCGGCATTGTGCATTTTGTATTTAATTCCGATGCAATATCTGTGTTTCATCGTCAATAAGAAGGTCCAAGGGATACAGAAACCTTAAGTGAAGCATCGGAATCTATAACTAGTGTCACAGGAATGGTTCAATGCATAGACAGTCGGAAGAGTCACTCTTCCTGTACGTAAGTCGGCATTGTGCCTCTTGTATTTAATTTCGATGCAATTTCTGTGTTTCATCGTCAATAAGAAGGTCCAAGGGATACAGTAAACATATAGTGAAGAATCGGAATCTAAAACTTTTCTCACAGGAAATGTTCAAATCATACTCAGTAAGAAGAGTCAGTCTTCTTATACTTAAGTCGGCAATGTGCCTTTTCTACTTATTTCCGATGCAATTTCTGTGTTTCGTCGTCAATAAGAAGGTCCACGGGATACAGTAAACCTGAAGAGAAGCGTCGGAATCTAAAACCGGTCTCACAAGAAACGTTCAAAACATAGGGAGTAAGAAGAGCCAGTCATCATGTATATGAGTCGGCATTGTGCCTTTTGTATTTAATTCCGATGCAATTTCTGTGTTTCGTCGTCAACAAGAAGGTCCATGGGATACAGTAAACCTGAAGTGAAGCATCGGAATGTAAAACCCGTCTCACAGGAAAAGTTCAAAAAATAGAGAGTAAGAAGAGCCAGTCTTCTTGTATTTGAGTCGGCATTGTGCCATATCTATTTAATTCCGATGCAATTTCTGTGTTTCATCGTCAACAAGAAGGTCGGAGGGATACAGTAAACCTGTAGGGAAGCATCGGAATCTATAACTAGTGACACAGGAATGGTTAAAACATAGACAGTAGGATGGGTCAGTCTTCTTGTACGTAAGTCGGAATTGTGCCTTTTGTATTTAATCCTGATTCAATTTCTGTCTTTCGTCGTCAATAAGATGGTCCAAGGGATACAGTAAACCTGAAGTGAAGCATCGGAATCTATAACTAGTGTTACAGGAATGGTTCAAAACATAGACAGTAAGAAGAGTCAGTCTTCTTGTACTTAACTCGGCATTGTGCCTTTTGTATTTAATTCCGATGCTATTTCAGTGTTTCATCGTCAATAAGAAGGTCCAAGGGATACAGTAAACCTGAAGTGAAGCATCGGAATTTATTACTAGTGTCACAGGAATGGTTAAAACATAGACAGTAGGAAGAGTCAGTCTTCTTGTACTTAAGTCGGCATAGTGCCTATTGTATTTAATTCCGATGCAATTTCTGTGTTTCATCGTCAATAAGAAGGTCCAAGGGATACAGTAAACCTGAAGTGAAGCTTCGGAATTTATAACTAGTGTCACAGGAATGGTTCAAAACATAGACAGTAAGAAGAGTCAGTCGTCTTGTACTTAAGTCGGCCTTGTGCCTTTTGCATTTAATTCCGATGCAATTTCTGTGTTTCATCGTCAATAAGAAGGTCCAAGGGATACAGTAAACATATAGTGAAGCATCGGAATCTAAAACTGGTCTCACAGGAAATGTTCAAATCATAGTCAGTAAGAAGAGTCAGTCATCTTATACTTAAGTCGGCATTGTGCCTTTTCTACTTAATTCCGAAGCAATATCTGTGTTTCGTCGTCAAAAGAAGGTCCACGGGATACAGTCAACCTGAAGTGAAGCATCGGAATCTAAAACCGGTCTCACAGGAAAGATTCAAATCATAGAGGGTAAGAAGAGCCAGTCATCATGTATTTGAGTCGGCATTGTGCCTTTTGTATTTAATTCCGATGCAATTTCTGTGTTTCATCGTCAATAACAAGGACCAGGTGATACAGTAAACCTGAAGTGGAGCATCGTAATCTATAAGTAATGTCACAGGAATGGTTCAAAACATACACAGCAAGAAGAGTCAGTCTTCTTGTACTTCAGTCGGCCTTGTGCCCTTTGTATTTAATTCTGATGCAATTTCTGTGTTTCATCGTCAATAGGAAGGTACAAGGGAAACAGTACACTTACAGTGAAGCATCGGACTGAAAATCTGGTCTCACAGGAAATGTTCAAATCATAGTCAGTAAGAAGAGTCAGTCTTGTTATACTTAAGTCGGCTTTGTGCCTTTTGTATTTAATTCTGAAGCAATTTCTGTGTTTCATCGTCAATAAGAAGGTCCAAGGGATACAGTAAATTTGAAGTGAAGCATCGACATCTATAACTATTGTTACAGGAATTATTCAATACATAGACTGTAAGAAGAGTCAGTCCTCTTGTACTTAATACGGCATTGTGCCATTTCTATCTAATTCCGATGCAATTTCTGTGTTTCATCGACAATAAGAATGTCAGAGGGATACAGTAGACCTGACGTGAAGCCCGGAATCTATAACTTGTGTCACAGGAATGGTTCAAAACATAGACACTAGGAAGCGTCAGTCTTCTTGTACTTACGTCGGCATTGTGCATTTTCTTTTTGATTCCGATGCAATCTCTGTGTTTCATCGTCAATAAGAAGGTCCAAAGGACAAAGTAAACCTGAAGTGAAGCTTCGGAATCTATAACTAGTGTCACAGGAATGGTTCAAAACATAGACAGTAAGAAGAGTCAGTCTTCTTGTACTAAAGTCGGCACTGTGCCTTTTGTATTTAATTCCGATGCAATTTCTGTGTTTCATCGTCAGTAACAGTGTCAGAGGGATACAGTAAACCTGAACTGAAGCCTCGGAATCTATAACTAGTGTCACAGGAATGGTTCAAAACATACAGAGTAAGAAGAGTCAGTCTTCTTCTACTTAAGTCGGCATTGTGCCGTTTGTATTTAATTCCGATGCTATTTCTGTGTTTCATCGTCGATAAGAAGGTCCAAGGGATACAGTAAACCTGAAGTGAAGCATCGGAATCTATAACTAGTGTCACAGGAATTGCTCAAAACATAGACAGTAAGAAGAGTCAGACTTCTTGTACTTAAGTCGGCATTCTGAATTTTGTATTTAATTCCGATGCAAATTCTGTGCTTCATCGTCAATAACAAGGTCAGAGGGAATCAGTAATCCTGAAGTGAAGCATCGGAATCTATAACTAGTGTCACAGGAATGGTTAAAACATAGACAGTAGGAAGAGTCAGTCTTCTTGTGCTTAAGTCGGCATTGTGCCTTTTCTAATTAAATCCGATGCAAGTTCTGTGTTTCGTCGTCAATAAGAAGGACCATGGGATACAGTAAACATGTAGTGAAGCATCGGCATCTAAAACTGGTCTCACAGGAAATGTTCACAACATACTCAGTAAGAAGAGTCAGTCTTCTTGTACTTAAGTCGGCATTGTGCATTTTGTATTTAATTCCGATGCAATTTCTGTGTTTCATCATCAATAAGAAGGTCAGAGGGATACAGTAAACCTTAAGTGAAGCAACGGAATCTATAACTAGTGTCACAGGAATGGTTCAAAACATATACAGTAGGAAGAGTCAGTCTTCTTGTACTTAGGTCGGCATTGTGCCTTTTCTATTTAATTCCGATGCAATTTCTGTGTTTCATCGTCGATAAGAAGGTCCAAGGGATACAGTAAACCTGAACTGAAGCATCGGAATCTATAACTAGTGTCACAGGAAATGTTCAAAACATAGACAGTAAGAAGAGTCAGTCTTCTGGTACTAAAGTAGGCATTGTGCCTTTTGAATTTAATTCCGATGCAATTTCCGTTTTTCATCGCCAATGAGAAGGTCCAAGTGATACAGTAAACCTGAAGTGAAGCATCTGAAACTATAACTAGAGTCACCGGAATGGTTCAAAATATTGACAGTAAGAATAGTCAGTCTTCTTGTACTTAAGTCGGCATAGTGCCTTTTGTATTTAATTCCGATGCAATTTCTGTGTTTCATCGTAAATAAGAAGGTCAGAGGGATACAGTAAACCTGAAGTGAAGCATCGGAATCTATAACTAGTGTCACAGGAATGGTTCTAAACATAGACAGTAAGAAGAGTCAGTCTTCTTGTACTTAAGTCGGCATTGTGCCTTTTGTATTTAATTCCGATGCAATTTCTGTGTTTCGTCGTCAATAAGAAGGTCCAAGGGATACAAAAAAACATATAGTGAAGCATCGGAATCTAAAACTGGTCTCACAGGAAATGTTCACAACTTAGTCAGAAAGAAGAGACAGTCTTCTTGTACTTAAGTCGGCATTGTGCCTTTTGTATTTAATTCCGATGCAATTTCTGTGTTTCATCGTCAATAAGAGGGTGAGAGGGATACAGTAAACCTGAAGTGAAGCATCGGAATCTATAACTAGTGTCACAGGAGTGATTCAAAACATAGACAGTAAGAAGAGTCAGTCTTCTTGTACTTAAGTCGGCATCGTGCTTTTTCTATTTAATTCCGATGCAATATCTGTGTTTCATCGTCAATAAGAAGGTCAGAGGGATTCAGTAAACCTGACGTGAAACATCGGAATCTATAACTAGTTTCACAGGAATGGTTCAAAACATAGACAATAGGAAGGGTCAGTCTTCTTGTACTTAAGTCGGCATTGTGCCTTTCCTAATTAATTCCAATGCAATTTCTGTGATTCGTCGTCAATAAGAAGGTCAGAGGGAATCAGTAAACCTGAAGTGAAGCATCGGAATCTATAACTAGTGCCACAGGAATGGTTAAAACATAGACAGTAGGAAGAGTCAGTCTTGTTGTACTTAAGTCGGCATTGTGCTTTTTCTATTTAATTCCGATGCAAGTTCTGTGTTTCATCGTCAATAAGAAGGTCCATGGGATACAGTAAACATATAGTGAAGCATCGGAATCTAAAACTGGTCTCACAGGAAATGTTCACAACATAGTCAGTAAGAAGAGTCAGTCTTCTTGTACTTAAGTCGGCATTGTGCTTTTTCTTATTAATTCCGATGCAATTTCTGTGTTTCATCGTCAATAAGAGGGTCAGAGGGATACAGTAAACCTGAAGTGAAGCATCGGAATCTATAACTAGTGTCACAGGAATGGTTCAAAACATAGACAATAGGAAGGGTCAGTCTTCTTGTACTTAAGTCGGCATTGTGCCTTTCCTATTTAATTCCAATGCAATTTCTGTGATTCGTCGTCAATAAGAAGGTCCAAGGGATGCAGTAAACCTGAAGTGAAGCAACGGAATCTATAACTAGTGTCACAGGAATGGTAGTAAACATAGACAGTAAGAAGAGTCAGTCTTCTTAAACTTAAATCGGCATTGTGCCTTTTGTATGTAATTCCGATGCAATTTCTGTGTTTCATCGTAAATAAGGTCAGAGGGATACAGTAAACCTGAAGTGAAGCATCGTAATCTATAACTAGTGTCACAGGAATGGTTCTAAACATAGACAGTAAGAAGAGTCAGTCTTCTTGTACTTCAGTCGGCATTGTGCTTTTTGAATTTAATTCCGATGCAATAGTCAGTCTTCGTGTACTTAAGTCGGCATTGTGCCTTTTGTATTTAATTCCGATGCAATTTCTGTGTTTCATCGTCAATAAGATGGTCCAAGGGATACTATAAACATGTAGTGAAGAATCGGAATCTAAAACTGGTCTCACAGGAAATGTTCACATCATAGTCAGAAAGAACAGACAGTCTTCATGTACTTAAGTCGGCATTGTGCCTTTCGTATTTAATTCCGATGCAGTTTCTGTGTTTCATCGACAATACGTAGGTCAGAGGGAATCAGTAAACCTGAAGTGAAGCATCGGAATCTATAACTAGTGTCACAGGAATGGTTAAAACATAGACAGTAGGCAGAGTCAGTCTTGTTGTACTTAAGTTGGCATTGTGCCCTTTCTAATTAATTCCGATGCAAGTTCTGTGTTTCATCGTCAATAAGAAGGTCCATGGGATACAGTAAACATATAGTGAAGCATCGGAATCTAAAACTGGTCTCACAGGAAATGTTCACAACATAGTCAGTAAGGAGAGTCAGTCTTCTTGTACTTAAGTCGGCATTGTGCCTTTTGTATTTAATTCCGATGCAATTTCTGTGTTTCGTCGTAAATAAGAAGGTCAGAGGGATACAGTAAACCTGAAGTAGAGCATCGGAATCTATAACTAGTGTCACAGGAATGGTTCTAAACATAGACAGTAAGAAGAGTCAGTCTTCTTGTACTTAAGTCGGCATTGTGCCTTTTGTATTTAATTCCGATGCAATTTCTGTGTTTCATCGTCAATAAGAAGGTCCAAGGGATACTATAAACATGTAGTGAAGCATCGGAAACTATAACTAGTGTCACCGGAATGGTTCAAAACATAGACAGTAAGAAGAGTCAGTCTTCTTGTACTTAAGTCGGCATTGTGCCTTTTGTATTTAATTCCGATGCAATTTCTGTGCTTCATCGACAATAACAAGGTGAGAGGGAATCAGTAAACCTGAAGTGAAGCATCGGAAACTATAACTAGAGTCACCGGAATGGTTCAAAACATAGACAGTAAGAAGAGTCAGTCTTCTTGTACTTAAGTCGGCATTGTGCCTTTTGTATTTAATTCCGATGTAATTTCTGTGTTTCATCGTAAATAAGGTCAGAGGGATACAGTAAACCTGAAGTGAAGCATCGGAATCTATAACTAGGGTCACAGGAATGGTTCTAAACATAGACAGTAAGAAGAGTCAGTCTTTTTGTACTTGAGTCGGCATTGAGCTTTTTGAATTTAATTCCGATGCAATTTCTGTATTTCATCGTCAATAAGAAGGTCAGAGGGATACAGTAAACCTGAAGTGAAGCATCGGAATCTATAACTAGTGTCACAGGAATGGTTCAAAACAGAGACAGTAGGAAGAGTCAGTCTTCTTGTACTTAAGTCGGCATTGTGCCTTTTGTATTTAATTCCGATGCAATTTCTGTGTTACATCGTAAATAAGAGGGTCAGAGGGATACAGTAAACCTGAAGTGAAGCATCGGAATCTATAACTAGTGTCACAGGAATGGTTCTAAACATAGACAGTAAGAAGAGTCAGTCTCCTTGTACTTAAGTCGGCATTGTGCCTTTTGTATTTAATTCCGATGCAATTTCTGTGTTTCATCGTCAATAAGAAGGTCCAAGGGATACTATAAACATGTAGTGAAGCATCGGAATCTAAAACTGGTCTCACAGGAAATGTTCACATCATAGACAGAAAGAAGAGACAGTCTTCATGTACTTAAGTCGGCATTGTGCCTTTCGTATTTAATTCCGATGCAGTTTCTGTGTTTCATCGACAATAAGTAGGTCAGAGGGAATCAGTAAACCTGAAGTGAAGCATCGGAATCTATAACTAGTGTCACAGGAATGGTTAAAACATAGACAGTAGGAAGAGTCAGTCTTGTTGTACTTAAGTCGGCATTGTGCCTTTTCTAATTAATTCCGATGCAAGTTCTGTGTTTCATCGTCAATAAGAAGGTCCATGGGATACAGTAAACATATAGTGAAGCATCGGAATCTAAAACTGGTCTCACATGAAATGTTCACAACATAGTCAGTAAGAAGAGTCAGTCTTCTTGTACTTAAGTCGGCATTGTGCTTTTTCTATTTAATTCCGATGCAATTTCTGTGTTTCATCGTCAATAAGAACGTCCAAGGGATACAGTAAACCTGAAGTGAAGCATCCGAAACTATAACTAGTGTCACAGGAGTGATTCAAAACATAGACAGTAAGAAGAGTCAGTTTTCTTGTACTTAAGTCGGCAGTGTGCCTTTTGTATTTAATTCCGATGCAATTTCTGTGTTTCATCGTCAATAAGAAGGTCAGAGTGATACAGTAAACCTTAAGTGAAGCATCGGAATCTAAAACTGGTCTCACAGGAAATGTTCACAACATAGTCAGTAAGAAGAGTCAGTCTTCTTGTACTTAAGTCGGCATTGTGCTTTTTCTAATTAATTCCGATGCAATTTCTGTGTTTCATCGTCAATAAGAGGGTCAGAGGGATACAGTAAACCTGAAGTGAAACATCGGAATCTATAACTAGTGTCACAGGAATGGTTCTAAACATAGACAGTAGGAAGAGTCAGTCTTCTTGTACTTAAGTCGGCATTGTGCCTTTAGTATTTTATTCCGATGCAATTTCTGTGTTTCATCGTCAATAAGAAGGTCCAAGTGATACAGTAAACCTGAAGTGAGTCATCAGAAACTATAACTAGTGTCACCGGAATGGTTCAAAACATAGACAGTAAGAAGAGTCAGTCTTCTTGTACTTAAGTCGGCATTGTGCTTTTTCTTATTAATTCCGATGCAATTTCTGTGTTTCATCGTCAATAAGAGGGTCAGAGGGATACAGTAAACCTGAAGTGAAGCATCGGAATCTATAACTAGTGTCACAGGAATGGTTCAAAACATAGACAATAGGAAGGGTCAGTCTTCTTGTACTTAAGTCGGCATTGTGCCTTTCCTATTTAATTCCAATGCAATTTCTGTGATTCGTCGTCAATAAGAAGGTCCAAGGGATGCAGTAAACCTGAAGTGAAGCAACGGAATCTATAACTAGTGTCACAGGAATGGTAGTAAACATAGACAGTAAGAAGAGTCAGTCTTCTTGAACTTAAATCGGCATTGTGCCTTTTGTATGTAATTCCGATGCAATTTCTGTGTTTCATCGTAAATAAGGTCAGAGGGATACAGTAAACCTGAAGTGAAGCATCGGAATCTATAACTAGGGTCACAGGAATGGTTCTAAACATAGACAGTAAGAAGAGTCAGTCTTTTTGTACTTGAGTCGGCATTGAGCTTTTTGAATTTAATTCCGATGCAATTTCTGTATTTCATCGTCAATAAGAAGGTCAGAGGGATACAGTAAACCTGAAGTGAAGCATCGGAATCTATAACTAGTGTCACAGGAATGGTTCAAAACAGAGACAGTAGGAAGAGTCAGTCTTCTTGTACTTAAGTCGGCATTGTGCCTTTTGTATTTAATTCCGATGCAATTTCTGTGTTACATCGTAAATAAGAGGGTCAGAGGGATACAGTAAACCTGAAGTGAAGCATCGGAATCTATAACTAGTGTCACAGGAATGGTTCTAAACATAGACAGTAAGAAGAGTCAGTCTCCTTGTACTTAAGTCGGCATTGTGCCTTTTGTATTTAATTCCGATGCAATTTCTGTGTTTCATCGTCAATAAGAAGGTCCAAGGGATACTATAAACATGTAGTGAAGCATCGGAATCTAAAACTGGTCTCACAGGAAATGTTCACATCATAGACAGAAAGAAGAGACAGTCTTCATGTACTTAAGTCGGCATTGTGCCTTTCGTATTTAATTCCGATGCAGTTTCTGTGTTTCATCGACAATAAGTAGGTCAGAGGGAATCAGTAAACCTGAAGTGAAGCATCGGAATCTATAACTAGTGTCACAGGAATGGTTAAAACATAGACAGTAGGAAGAGTCAGTCTTGTTGTACTTAAGTCGGCATTGTGCCTTTTCTAATTAATTCCGATGCAAGTTCTGTGTTTCATCGTCAATAAGAAGGTCCATGGGATACAGTAAACATATAGTGAAGCATCGGAATCTAAAACTGGTCTCACATGAAATGTTCACAACATAGTCAGTAAGAAGAGTCAGTCTTCTTGTACTTAAGTCGGCATTGTGCTTTTTCTGTTTAATTCCGATGCAATTTCTGTGTTTCATCGTCAATAAGAACGTCCAAGGGATACAGTAAACCTGAAGTGAAGCATCCGAAACTATAACTAGTGTCACAGGAGTGATTCAAAACATAGACAGTAAGAAGAGTCAGTTTTCTTGTACTTAAGTCGGCAGTGTGCCTTTTGTATTTATTTCCGATGCAATTTCTGTGTTTCATCGTCAATAAGAAGGTCAGAGGGATACAGTAAACCTTAAGTGAAGCATCGGAATCTAAAACTGGTCTCACAGGAAATGTTCACAACATAGACAGTAAGAAGAGTCAGTCTTCTTGTACTTAAGTCGGCATTGTGCTTTTTCTAATTAATTCCGATGCAATTTCTGTGTTTCATCGTCAATAAGAGGGTCAGAGGGATACAGTAAACCTGAAGTGAAACATCGGAATCTATAACTAGTGTCACAGGAATGGTTCTAAACATAGACAGTAGGAAGAGTCAGTCTTCTTGTACTTAAGTCGGCATTGTGCCTTTAGTATTTTATTCCGATGCAATTTCTGTGTTTCATCGTCAATAAGAAGGTCCAAGTGATACAGTAAACCTGAAGTGAGTCATCAGAAACTATAACTAGTGTCACCGGAATGGTTCAAAACATAGACAGTAAGAAGAGTCAGTCTTCTTGTACTTAAGTCGGCATTGTGCCTTTTGTATTTAATTCCGATGCAATTTCTGTGTTTCATCGTAAATAAGAAGGTCAGAGGGATACAGTAAACCTGAAGTGAAGCATCGGAATCTATAACTAGTGTCACAGGAATGGTTCTAAACATAGACAGTAAGAAGAGTCAGTCTTCTTGTACTTAAGTCGGCATTGTGCTTTTTGAATTTAATTCCGATGCAATTTCTGTGTTTCATCGTCAATAAGAAGGTCTGAGGGATACAGTAAAACTGAAGTGAAGCATCGGAATCTACAACTAGTGTCACAGGAATGGTTCAAAAGGAAGACAGTAGGAAGAGTCAGTCTTCATCTACTTAAGTCGGCATTGTGCCTTTTGTATTTAATTCCGATGCAATTTCTGTGTTCCGTCGTAAATAAGAAGGTCAGAGGGATACAGTAAACCTGAAGTGAAGCATCGGAATCTATAACTAGTGTCACAGGAATGGTTCTAAACATAGACAGTAAGAAGAGTCAGTCTTCTTGTACTTAAGTCGGCATTGTGCTTTTTGAATTTAATTCCGATGCAATTTCTGTGTTTCATCGTAAATAAGAAGGTCAGAGGGATACAGTAAACCTGAATGGAAGCATCGAAATTTATAACTAGTGTCACAGGAATGGTTCTAAACATAGACAGTAAGAAGAGTCAGTCCTCTTGTACTTAAGTCGGCATTGTGCTTTTTGAATGTAATTCCGATGCAATTTCTGTGTTTCATCGTCAATAAGAAGGTCAGAGGGATACAGTAAACCTGAAGTGAAGCATCGGAATCTATAACTAGTGTCACAGGAATGGTTCAAAACAGAGACAGTAGGAAGAGTCAGTCTTGTTGTACTTAAGTCGGCATTGTGCCTTTTCTAATTAATTCCGATGCAAGTTCTGTGTTTCATCGTCAATAAGAAGGCCCATGGGATACAGTAAACATATAGTGAAGCATCGGAATCTAAAACTGGTCTCACAGGAAATGTTCACATCATAGTCAGTAAGAAGAGTCAGTCTTCTTGTACTTAAGTCGGCATTGTGCTTTTTCTATTTAATCCCGATGCAATTTCTGTGTTTCGTCGTCAATAAGAGGGTCAGAGGGATACAGTAAACCTGAAGTGAAACATCGGAATCTACAACTAGTGTCACACGAATGGTTCAAAACATAGACAATAGGAAGGGTCAGTCTTCTTGTACTTAAGTCGGCATTGTGCCTTTCCTATTTAATTCCAATGCAATTTCTGTGATTCGTCGTCAATAAGAAGGTCCAAGGGATGCAGTAAACCTGAAGTGAAGCAACGGAATCTATAACTAGTGTCACCGTAATGGTTCAAAACATAGACAGTAAGAAGAGTCAGTCTTCTTGTACTTAAGTCGGCATGGTGCCTTTTTTATTTAATTCCGATGCAATTTCTGTGTTTCATCGTAAATAAGAAGGTCAGAGGGCTATAGTAAACCTGAAGTGAAGCATCGGAATCTATAACTAGTGTCACAGGAATGGTTCTCAACATAGACAGTAAGAAGAATCAGTCTTCTTGTACTTAAATCGGCATTGTGCCTTTTGTATTTAATTCCGATGCAATTTCTGTGTTTCATCGTCAATAAGAAGGTCCAAGGGATACTATAAACATGTAGTGAAGCATCGGAATCTAAAACTGGTCTCACAGGAAATGTTCACAACATAGTCAGAAAGAGGAGACAGTCTTCATGTATTTAAGTCGGCATTGTGCCTTTTGTATTTAATTCCGATGCAGTTTCTGTGTTTCATCGTCAACAAGAAGGTCAGAGGGATACAGCAAACCTGAAGTGATGCATCGGATTCTATAACTAGTGTCACAGGAATGGTTCAAAACAGAGACAGTAGGAAGAGACAGTCTTCTTGTACTTAAGTCGGCATTGTGCCTTTTGTATTTAATTCCGATGCAAATTCTGTGTTTCGTCGTAAATAAGAAGGTCAGAGAGATACAGTAAACCTGAAGTGAAACATCGGAATCTATTACTAGTGTCACAGGAATGGTTCAAAACATAGACAATAGGAAGGGTCAGTCTTCTTGTACTTAAGTCGGCATTGTGCCTTTTGTATTTAATTCCGATGCAGTTTCTGTGTTTCATCGTCAACATGAAGGTCAGAGGGATACAGTAAACCTGAAGTGAAGCATCGGAATCTATAACTAGTGTCACAGGAATTGTTCAAAACATAGACATTAAGAAGAGTCAGTCATCTTGTACTTAAGTCGGCATTGTGCCTTTTGTATTTAATTCCGATGCAGTTTCTGTGTTTCATCGTCAACAAGAAGGTCAGAGGGATACAGTAAACCTGAAGTGAAGCATCGGAATCTATAACTAGTGTCACAGGAATGGTTCAAAACAGAGACAGTAGGAAGAGTCAGTCTCCGTGTACTTAAGTCTGCATTGTGCCATTTGTATTTAATTCCGATGCAATTTCTGTGTTTCATCGTAAATAAGATGGTCAGAGGGATACAGTAAACCTGAAGTGAAGCATCGGAATCTATAACTAGTGTCACAGGAATGGTTCTAAACATAGACAGTAAGAAGAGTCAGTCTTGTTGTACTTAAGTCGGCATTGTGCTTTTCGAATTTAATTCCGATGCAATTTCTGTGTTTCATCGTCAATAAGAAGGTCAGAGGGATACAGTTAACCTGAAGTTAAGCATCGTAATCTATAACTAGTGTCACAGGAATGCTTCAAAACATAGAGAGTAAGAAGAGTCAGTCTTCTTGTACTTAAGTCGGCATTGTGCCTTTTGTATTAAATTCCGATGCTATTTCTGTTTCATCGTCGATAAGAAGGTCCAAGGGATACAGTAAACCTGAAGTGAAGCAACGTAATCTATAACTAGTGTCACAGAAATTGCTTAAAACATAGACAGTAAGAAGAGTCATTCTTCTTGTACTTAAGTTCGCATTGTGCCTTTTTTATACAATTCAGATGCAAATTCTGTGTTTCATCGTCAATAAGAAGGTCCAAAGGATACACTAAACCTGAAGTGAAGCTTCTGAAACTATAACTAGTGTCACAGGAATGGTTGAAAACATAGACAGTAAGAAGAGTCAGTCTTCTTGTACCTAAGTCGGCATTGTGCCCTTTGTATTTAATTCCGATGCAATTTCTGTGTTTCATCCTCAATAAGAAGGTCAGAGGGATACAGTAAATGTGAAGTGAAGCATCGGAATCTATAGCTAGAGTCACAGGAATGGATCAAAACATAGACAATAGGAAGAGTCAGTCTTCTTGTACTTAAGTCGGCATTGTGCCTTCTCTATTTAATTCCGATGCAATTTCTGTGTTTCGTCGTCAATAAGAGGGTCATAGGGATACAGTAAACCTGAAGTGAAGCATCGGAATCTATAACTAGTGTCACAGGAATGGTTCAAAGCATACACAGCAAGAAGTGTCAGTCTTCTTGTACTTAAGTCGGCATTGTGCCTTTTATATTTAAATCAGATGCTATTTCTGTGTGTCATCGTCAATACGAAGGTCCAAGGGATACAGTAAACCTGAGGTGATGCATCGGAATCTATAACTAGTGTCACAGGAATGGTTCAAAGCATAGTCTGTCGGAAGTGTCAGTCTTCTTGTACTTAAGTCGGCATTGTGCTTTTTGTATTTAATTCCGATGCAATTTCTGTGTTTCATCGTCAATAACAAGGTCCAAGGGATACAGTAAATCTGAAGTGAGCATCGTAGTCTCTAACTAGTGTCACAGGAATGTTTCAAAACATAGACAGTAAGAATAGTCTGTCTTCTTGTACTTCAGTCGGCCCTGTGCCCTTTGTATTTAATTCCGATGCAATTTCTGTGTTTCATCGTCAATAGGAAGGTACAAGGGATACAGTACACTTATAGTGAAGCATCGGACTCTAAAACTGGTCTCACAGGAAATGTTCAAATCATAGTCAGTAAGAAGAGTCAGTCTTGTTATACTTAAGTCGGCTTTGTGACTTTTGTATTTAATTCTGAAGCAATTTCTGTGTTTCATCGTCAATAAGGAGGTCAGAGGGATATAGTTAACCTGCAGTGAAGCATCGAAATCTATAACTATTGTTACAGGAATTGTTCAATTCATAGACTGTAAGAAGAGTCAGTCTTCTTGTACTTAATACGGCATTGTGCCTTTTCTATCTAATTCCGATGCAATTTCTGTGTTTCATCGACAATAAGAATGTCAGAGGGATACAGTAAACCTGAAGTTAAGCCTCGGAATCTATTACTAGTGTCACAGGAACGGTTCAAAACATAGACACTAGGAAGCGTTTGTTTTCTTCTACTTATGTCGGCATTGTGCCTTTTCTTTTTGATTCCGACGGAATTTCTGTGTTTCATCGTCAATAAGAAGGTCCAAAGGACAAAGTAAACCTGAAGTGAAGCTTCGGAATTTATAACTAGTGTCACAGGAATGGTTCAAAACATAGACAGTAAGAAGAGTCAGTCTTCTTGTACTTAAGTCGGCACTGTGCCTCTTGTATTTAATTCCGATGCAATTTCTGTGTTTGATCGTCAGTAAGAGTGCCAGAGGGATACAATAAACCTGAATTGAAGCCTCGGAATCTATAACTAGTGTCACAGGAATTTTTCAAAACATAGACAGTTGGATGAGTCAGCCTTCTTGTACTTAAGTCCGCATCGTGCCTTTTCTATTTAATGCCGATGCAATTTCTGTGTTTCGTCGTCAATAAGAGGGTCAGAGGGATACAGTAAACCTGAAGTGAAACATCGGAATCTATAACTAGTGTCACAGGAATGGTTCTAAACATAGACAGTAAGAAGAGTCAGTCTTCTTGTACTTAAGTCGGCATTGTGCCTTTAGTATTTAATTCCGATGCAATTTCTGTGTTTCATCGTCAATAAGAAGGTCCAAGTGATACAGTAAACCTGAAGTGAGTCATCATAAACTATAACTAGTGTCACCGGAATGGTTCAAAACATAGACAGTAAGAAGAGTCAGTCTTCTTGTACTTAAGTCGGCATTGTGCCTTTTGTATTTAATTCCGATGCAATTTCTGTGTTTCATCGTAAATAAGAAGGTCAGAGGGATACAGTAAACCTGAAGTGAAGCATCGGAATCTATAACTAGTGTCACAGGAATGGTTCTAAACATAGACAATAAGAAGAGTCAGTCTTCTTGTACTTAAGTCGGCATTGTGCTTTTTGAATTTAATTCCGATGCAATTTCTGTGTTTCATCGTCAATAAGAAGGTCAGAGGGATACAGTAAACCTGAAGTGAAGCATCGGAATCTATAACTAGTGTCACAGGAATGGTTCAAAAAGAAGACAGTAGGAAGAGTCAGTCTTCATGTACTTAAGTCGGCATTGTGCCTTTTGTATTTAATTCCGCTGCAATTTCTGTGTTTCGTCGTAAATAAGAAGGTCAGAGGGATACAGTAAACCTGAAGTGAAGCATCGGAATCTATAACTAGTGTCACAGGAATGGTTCTAAACAGAGACAGTAAGAAGAGTCAGTCTTCTTGTACTTAAGTCCGCATTGTGCCTTTTGTATTTAATTCCGATGCAATTTCTGTGTTTCATCGTCAATAAGAAGGTCCAAGGGATACTATAAACATGTAGTGAGGCATCGGAAACTATAACTAGTGTCAACGGAATGGTTCAAAACATAGACAGCAAGAAGAGTCAGTCTTCTTGTACTTAACTCGGCATTGTGCCTTTTGTATTTCTTTCGGTGCAATTTCTGTGTTTCATCGACAATAAGGTCAGAGGGAATCAGTAAACCTGAAGTAAAGCATCGGAAACTATAACTAGTGTCACCGGAATGGTTCAAACATAGACAGTAAGAAGAGTCAGTCTTCTTGTACTTAAGTCGGCATTGTGCCTTTTGTATTTAATTCCGATGCAATTTCTGTGTTTCATCGTAAATAAGAAGGTCAGAGGGATACAGTAAACCTGAAGTGAAGCATCGGAATCTATAACTAGTGTCACAGGAATGGTTCTAAACAGAGACAGTAAGAAGAGTCAGTCTTCTTGTACTTCAGTCGGCATTGTGCTTTTTGAATGTAATTCCGATGCAATTTCTGTGTTTCATCGTCAATAAGAAGGTCAGAGGGATACAGTAAACCTGAAGTGAAGCATCGGAATCTATAACTAGTGTCACAGGAATGGTTCAAAACAGAGACAGTAGGAAGAGTCAGTCTTGTTGTACTTAAGTCGGCATTGTGCCTTTTCTAATTAATTCCGATGCAAGTTCTGTGTTTCATCGTCAATAAGAAGGTCCATGGGATACAGTAAACATATAGTGAAGCATCGGAATCTAAAACTGGTCTCACAGGAAATGTTCACATCATAGTCAGTAAGAAAAGTCAGTCTTCTTGTACTTAAGTCGGCATTGTGCTTTTTCTATTTAATTCCGATGCAATTTCTGTGTTTCGTCGACAATAAGAGGGTCAGAGGGATACAGTAAACCTGAAGTGAAACATCGGAATCTACAACTAGTGTCACACGAATGGTTCAAAACATAGACAATAGGAAGGGTCAGTCTTCTTGTACTTAAGTCGGCATTGTGCCATTCCCATTTAATTCCAATGCAATTTCTGTCATTCGTCGTTAATAAGAAGGTCCAAGGGATGCAGTAAACCTGAAGTGAAGCAACGGAATCTATAACTAGTGTCACCGTAATGGTTCAAAACATAGACAGTAAGAAGAGTCAGTCTTCTTGTACTTAAGTCGGCATGGTGCCTTTTGTATTTAATTCCGATGCAATTTCTGTGTTTCATCGTAAATAAGAAGGTCAGAGATATACAGTAAACCTGAAGTGAAGCATCGGAATCTATAACTAGTGTCACAGAAATGATTCTAAACATAGACAGCAAGAAGAGTCAGTCTTCTTGTACTTAAGTCGGCATTGTGCTTTTTGAATTTAATTCCGATGAAATTTCTGTGTTTCATCGTAAATAAGAAGGTCAGAGGGATACAGTAAACCTTTAGTGAAGCATCGGAATCTATAACTAGTGTCACAGGAATGGTTCTAAACATAGACAGTAAGAAGAGTCAGTCTTCTTGTACTTAAATCGGCATTGTGCCTTTTGTATTTAATTCCGATGCAATTTCTGTGTTACATCGTCAATAAGAAGGTCCAAGGGATACTATAAACATGTAGTGAAGCATCCGAATCTAAAACTGGTCTCACAGGAAATGTTCACAACATAGTCAGAAAGAAGAGGCAGTCTTCATGTACTTAAGTCGGCATTGTGCCTTTTGTATTTAATTCCGATGCAGTTTCTGTGTTTCATCGTCAACAAGAAGGTCAGAGGGATACAGCAAACCTGAAGTGATGCATCGGAATCTATAACTAGTGTCACAGGAATGGTTCAAAACAGAGACAGTAGGAAGAGACAGTCTTCTTGTACTTAAGTCGGCATTGTGCCTTTTTTATTTAATTCCGATGCAAATTCTGTGTTTCGTCGTAAATAAGAAGGTCAGAGGGATACAGTAAACCTGAAGTGAAACATCGGAATCTATTACTAGTGTCACAGGAATGGTTCAAAACATAGACAATAGGAAGGGTCAGTCTTCTTGTACTTAAGTCGGCATTGTGCCTTTCCTATTTAATTCCAATGCAATTTCTGTGATTCGTCGTAGATAAGAAGGTCCAAGGGATGCAGTAAACCTGAAGTGAAGCAACGGAATCTATAACTAGTGTCACAGGAATGGTTCAAAACAGAGACAGTAGGAAGAGTCAGTCTTCTTGTACTTAAGTCGGCATTATGCCTTTTGTATTTAATTCCGATGCAATTTCTGTGTTTCATCGTAAATAAGAAGGTCAGAGGGATACAGTAAACCTGAAGTGAAGCATCGGAATCTATAACTAGTGTCACAGGAATGGTTCTAAACAGAGACAGTAGGAAGAGTCAGTCTTCTTGTACTTAAGTCGGCATTATGCCTTTTGTATTTAATTCCGATGCAATTTCTGTGTTTCATCGTAAATAAGAAGGTCAGAGGGATACAGTAAACCTGAAGTGAAGCATCGGAATCTATAACTAGTGTCACAGGAATGGTTCTAAACACAGACAGTAAGAAGAGTCAGTCTTGTTGTACTTTAGTCGGCATTGTGCTTTTTGAATTTAATTCCGATGCAATTTCTGTGTTTCATCGTCAATAAGAAGGTCAGAGGGATACAGTAAACCTGAAGTTAAGCATCGTAATCTATAACTAGTGTCACAGGAATGCTTCAAAACATAGAGAGTAAGAAGAGTCAGTCGTCTTGTACTTAAGTCGGCATTGTGCCTTTTGTATTAAATTCCGATGCTATTTCTGTTTCATCGTCGATAAGAAGGTCCAAGGGATACAGTAAACCTGAAGTGAAGCAACGTAATCTATAACTAGTGTCACAGGAATTGCTTAAAACATAGACAGTAAGAAGAGTCATTCTTCTTGTACTTAAGTTCGCATTGTGCCTTTTTTATATAATTCAGATGCAAAATCTGTGTTTCATCGTCAATAAGAAGGTCCAAAGGATACACTAAACCTGAAGTGAAGCTTCTGAAACTATAACTAGTGTCACAGGAATGGTTGAAAACATAGACAGTAGGAAGAGTCAGTCTTGTTTTACTTAAGTCGGCATTGTGCCTTTTCTAATTAATTCCGATGCAAGTTATGTGTTTCATCGTCAATAAGAAGGTCCATGGGATACAGTAAACATATAGTGAAGCATTGGAATCTAAAACTGGTCTCACAGGAAATGTTCACATCATAGTCAGTAAGAAGATTCAGTCTTCTTGTAATTAAGTCGGCATTGTGCCTTTAGTATTTAATTCCGATGCAATTTCTGTGTTTCATCGTCAATAAGAAGGTCCAAGTGATACAGTAAACCTGAAGTGAGTCATCGGAAACTATAACTAGTGTCACCGGAATGGTTCAAAACATAGACAGTAAGAAGAGTCAGTCTTCTTGTACTTAAGTCGGCATTGTGCTTTTTGAATTTAATTCCGATGCAATTTCTGTGTTTCATCGTCAATAAGAAGGTCAGAGGGATACAGTAAACCTGAAGTGAAGCATCGGAATCTATAACTAGTGTCACAGGAATGGTTCTAAACATAGACAGTAAGAAGAGTCAGTCTTCTTGTACTTAAGTCGGCATTGTGCTTTTTGAATTTAATTCCGATGCAATTTCTGTGTTTCATCGTCAATAAGAAGGTCAGAGGGATACAGTAAACCTGAAGTGAAGCATCGGAATCTATAACTAGTGTCACAGGAATGGTTCAAAAAGAAGACAGTAGGAAGAGTCAGTCTTCATGTACTTAAGTCGGCATTGTGCCTTTTGTATTTAATTCCGATGCAATTTCTGTGTTTCGTCGTAAATAAGAAGGTCAGAGGGATACAGTAAACCTGAAGTGAAGCATCGGAATCTATAACTAGTGTCACAGGAATGGTTCTAAACAGAGACAGTAAGAAGAGTAAGTCTTCTTGTACTTAAGTCCGCATTGTGCCCTTTGTATTTAATTCCGATGCAATTTCTGTGTTTCATCGTCAATAAGAAGGTCCAAGGGATACTATAAACATGTAGTGAGGCATCGGAAACTATAACTAGTGTCACCGGAACGGTTCAAAACATAGACAGCAGGAAGAGTCAGTCTTCTTGTACTTAAGTCGGCATTGTGCCTTTTGTATTTCTTTCGGTGCAATTTCTGTGTTTCATCGACAATAAGGTCAGAGGGAATCAGTAAACTTGAAGTAAAGCATCGGAAACTATAACTAGTGTCACCAGAATGGTTCAAACATAGACAGTAAGAAGAGTCAGTCTTCTTGTACTTAAGTCGGCTTTGTGCCTTTTGTATTTAATTCCGATGCAATTTCTGTGTTTCATCGTAAATAAGAAGGTCAGAGGGATACAGTAAACCTGAAGTGAAGCATCGGAATCTATAACTAGTGTCACAGGAATGGTTCTAAACATAGACAGTAAGAAGAGTCAGTCTTCTTGTACTTAAGTCGGCATTGTGCTTTTTGAATGTAATTCCGATGCAATTTCTGTGTTTCATCGTCAATAAGAAGCTCAGAGGGATACAGTAAACATATAGTGAAGCATCGGAATCTAAAACTGGTCTCACAGGAAATGTTCACATCATACTCAGTAAGAAGAGTCAGTCTTCTTGTACTTAAGTCGGCATTGTGCTTTTTCTATTTAATTCCGATGCAATTTCTGTGTTTCGTCGTCAATAAGAGGGTCAGAGGGATACAGTAAACCTGAAGTGAAACATCGGAATCTACAACTAGTGTCACACGAATGGTTCAAAACATAGACAATAGGAAGGGTCAGTCTTCTTGTACTTAAGTCGGCATTGTGCCATTCCTATTTAATTCCAATGCAATTTCTGTGATTCGTCGTCAATAAGAATGTCCAAGGGATGCAGTAAACCTGAAGTGAAGCAACGGAATCTATAACTAGTGTCACCGTAATGGTTCAAAACATAGACAGTAAGAAGAGTCAGTCTTCTTGTACTTAAGTCGGCATGGTGCCTTTTGTATTTAATTCCGATGCAATTTCTGTGTTTCATCGTAAATAAGAAGGTCAAAGATATACAGTAAACCTGAAGTGAAGCATCGGAATCTATAACTAGTGTCACAGAAATGATTCTAAACATAGACAGTAAGAAGAGTCAGTCTTCTTGTACTTAAGTCGGCATTGTGCTTTTTGAATTTAATTCCGATGAAATTTCTGTGTTTCATCGTCAATAAGAAGGTCAGAGGGATACAGTAAACCTGAAGTGAAGCATCGGAATCTATAACTAGTGTCACAGGAATGGTTCTAAACATAGACAGTAAGAAGAGTCAGTCTTCTTGTACTTAAATCGGCATTGTGCCTTTTGTATTTCATTCCGATGCAATTTCTGTGTTTCATCGTCAATAAGAAGGTCCAAGGGATACTATAAACATGTAGTGAAGCATCCGAATCTAAAGCTGGTCTCACAGGAAATGTTCACAACATAGTCAGAAAGAAGAGACAGTCTTCATATACTTAAGTCGGCATTGTGCCTTTTGTATTTAATTCCGATGCAGTTTCTGTGTTTCATCGTCAACAAGAAGGTCAGAGGGATACAGCAAACCTGAAGTGATGCATCGGAATCTATAACTAGTGTCACAGGAATGGTTCAAAACAGAGACAGTAGGAAGAGACAGTCTTCTTGTACTTAAGTCGGCATTGTGCCTTTTGTATTTAATTCCGATGCAAATTCTGTGTTTCGTCGTAAATAAGAAGGTCAGAGGGATACAGTAAACCTGAAGTGAAACATCGGAATCTATTACTAGTGTCACAGGAATGGTTCAAAACATAGACAATAGGAAGGGTCAGTCTTCTTGTACTTAAGTCGGCATTGTGCCTTTCCTATTTAATTCCAATGCAATTTCTGTGATTCGTCGTCAATAAGAAGGTCCAAGGGATGCAGTAAACCTGAAGTGAAGCAACGGAATCTATAACTAGTGTCACAGGAATTGTTCAAAACATAGACATTAAGAAGAGTCAGTCTTCTTGTACTTAAGTCGGCATTGTGCCTTTTGTATTTAATTCCGATGCAGTTTCTGTGTTTCATCGTCAACAAGAAGGTCAGAGGGATACAGTAAACCTGAAGTGAAGTATCGGAATCTATAACTAGTGTCACAGGAATGGTTCAAAACAGAGACAGTAGGAAGAGTCAGCCTTCTTGTACTTAAGTCGGCATTGTGCCTTTTGTATTAAATTCCGATGCTATTTCTGTTTCATCGTCGATTCGAAGGTCCAAGGGATACAGTAAATCTGAAGTGAAGCATCGGAATCTATAACTAGTGTCACAGGAATTGCTTAAAACATAGACAGTAAGAAGAGTCATTCTTCTTGTACTTAAGTTCGCATTGTGCCTTTTTTATATAATTCAGATGCAAAATCTGTGTTTCATCGTCAATAAGAAGGTCCAAAGGATACACTAAACCTGAAGTGAAGCTTCTGAAACTATAACTAGTGTCACAGGAATGGTTGAAAACATAGACAGTAAGAAGAGTCAGTCTTCTTGTACCTAAGTCGGCATTGTGCCCTTTGTATTTAATTCCGATGCAATTTCTGTGTTTCGTCGTCAATAAGAGGGTCAGAGGGATACAGTAAACCTGAAGTGAAGCATCGGAATCTATAACTAGTGTCAGAGGAATGGTTCAAAGCATACACAGCAAGAAGTGTCAGTCTTCTTGTACTTAAGTCGGCATTGTGCCTTTTGTATTTAAATCAGATGCAATTTCTGTGTGTCATCGTCAATACGAAGGTCCAAGGGATACAGTAAACCTGAGGTGATGCATCGGAATCTATAACTAGTGTCACAGGAATGGTTCAAAGCATAGTCTGTCGGAAGTGTCAGTCTTCTTGTACTTAAGTCGGCATTGTGCTTTTTGTATTTAATTCCGATGCAATTTCTGTGTTTCATCGTCAATAACAAGGTCCAAGGGATACAGTAAATCTGAAGTGAAGCATCGTAGTCTCTAACTAGTGTCACAGGAATGTTTCAAAACATAGACAGTAAGAATAGACAGTCTTCTTGTACTTCAGTCGGCCTTGTGCCCTTTGTATTTAATTCCGATGCAATTTCTGTGTTTCATCGTCAATAGGAAGGTACAAGGGATACAGTACACTTAGAGTGAAGCATCGGACTCTAAAACTGGTCTCACAGGAAATGTTCAAATCATAGTCAGTAAGAAGAGTCAGTCTTGTTATACTTAAGTCGGCTTTGTGACTTTTGTATTTAATTCTGAATCAATTTCTGTGTTTCATCGTCAATAAGGAGGTCAGAGGGATACAGTTAACCTGCAGTGAAGCATCGAAATCTATAACTATTGTTACAGGAATTGTTCAATTCATAGACTGTAAGAAGAGTCAGTCTTCTTGTACTTAATACGGCATTGTGCCTTTTCTATCTAATTCCGATGCAACTTCTGTGTTTCATCGACAATAAGAATGTCAGAGGGATACAGTAAACCTGAAGTTAAGCATCGGAATCTATAACTAGTGTCACAGGAACGGTTCAAAACACAGACACTAGGAAGCGATGGTTTTCTTCTACTTATGTCGGCATTGTGCCTTTTCTTTTTGATTCCGATGGAATTTCTGTGTTTCATCGTCAATAAGAAGGTCCAAAGGACAAAGTAAACCTGAAGTGAAGCTTCGGAATTTATAACTAGTGTCACAGGAATGGTTCAAAAAATAGACAGTAAGAAGAGTCAGTCTACTTGTACTTAAGTCGGCATTGTGCCTTTTGTATTTAATTCCGATGCAATTTCTGTGTTTCATCGTAAATAAGAAGATCAGAGGGATACAGTAAACCTGAACTGAAGCATCGGAATCTATAACTAGTGTCACAGGAATGGTTCTAAACATAGACAGTAAGAAGAGTCAGTCTTCTTGTACATAAGTCGTAATTGTGCTTTTTGAATTTAATCCCGTTGCAATTTCTGTGTTTCATCGTCAATAAGAAGGTCAGAGGGATACAGTAAACCTGAAGTGAAGCATCGGAATCTATAACTAGTGTCACAGGAATGGTTCAAAACAGAGACAGTAGGAAGAGTCAGTCTTCTTGTACTTAAGTCGGCATTGTGCCTTTTGTATTAAATTCCGATGCAATTTCTGTGTTTCATCGTCAATAAGAAGGTCCAAGGGATACTATAAACATGTAGTGAAGCATCGGAATCTAAAACCGGTCTCACAGGATATGTTCACAACATAGTCAGGAAGAGGAGACAGTCTTCATGTACTTAAGTCGGCATTGTGCCTTTTCTATCTAATTCCGATGCAATTTCTGTGTTTCATCGACAATAAGAATGTCAGAGGGATACAGTAAACCTGAAGTGAAGCATCGGAATCTACAACTAGTGTCACAGGAACGGTTCAAAACATAGACACTAGGAAGCGTCAGTCTTCTTGTACTTATGACGGCATTGTGCCTTTTCTTTTTTATTTCGATGGATTTTCTGTGTTTCATCGTCAATAAGAAGGTCCAAAGGACAAAGTAAACCTGAAGTAAAGCTTCGAAATCTAAAACTGGTCTCACAGGAAATGTTCACAACATAGTCAGTAAGAAGAGACAGTCTTCTTGTACTTAGGTCGGCGTTGTGCATTCTGTATTTAAATCCGATGCAATTTCTGTGTTTCATCATCAATAAGAAGGTCAGAGGGATACAGTACACCTGAAGTGAAGCAACGGAATCTATAACTAGTGTCACAGGAAAGGTTCAAAACATAGACAGTAGGAAGAGTCAGTCTTCTTGTACTTAAGCCGGCATTGTGCATTTTCTATTTAATTCCGATGCAATTTCTGTGTTTCATCGTCGATAAGAAGGTCCAAGAGATACAGTAAACTTGAAGTGAAGCATCGGAATCTATAACTAGTGTCACAGGAATTGTTCAAAGCAAAGAGAGTAAGAAGAGTCAGTCTTCTGGTACTAAAGTCGGCATTGTGCCTTTTGAATTTAATTCGGATGCAATTTCTGTGTTTCATCGTCAATAAGAAGGTCCAAGTGATACAGTAAACCTGAAGTGAAGCATCTGAAACTATAACTAGTGTCACCGGAATGGTTCAAAATATTGACAGTAAGAATAGTCAGTCTTCTTGTACTTAAGTCGGCATAGTGCCTTTTGTAATTAATTCCGACGCAAATTCTGTGTTTCATCGTCAATAGGAAGGTCAATGGGATACAGTAAACATGTAGTGAAGCATCGGAATCTAAAACTGGTCTCACAGGAAATGTTCACAACTTAGTCAGTAAGAAGAGTCAGTCTTCTTGTACTTAAGTCGGCATTGTGCTTTTTCTATTTAATTCCGATGCAATTTCTGTGTTTCATCGTCAATAAGAGGGTCAGAGGGATACAGTAAACCTGAAGTGAAACATCGGCATCTATAACAAGTGTCACAGGAATGGTTCAAAACATAGACAATAGGAAGGGTCAGTCTTCTTGTACTTAAGTCGGCATTGTGCCTTTCCTACTTAATTCCAATGCAATTTCTGTGATTCGTCGTCAATAAGACGGTCCAAGGGATGCAGTAAACCTGAAGTGAAGCAACGGAATCTATAACTAGTGTCACAGGAATTGTTCAATACATAGACAGTAAGAAGAGTCAGTCTTCTCGTACTTAAGTCGGCATTGTGCCTTTTGTATTTAATTCCGATGCAATTTGTGTGTTTCATCGTCAATAAGAAGGTCCAAATGATACAGTAAACCTGAAGTGAATCGTCGGAAACTATAACTAGTGTCACCGGAATGGTTCAAAACATAGACAGTAAGAAGAGTGAGTCTTCTTGTACTTAAGTCGGCATTGTGCCTTTTGTATTTAATTCCGATGCAATTTCTGTGTTTCATCGTAAATAAGAAGGTCAGAGGGATACAGTAAACCTGAAGTGAAGCATCGGAATCTATAACTAGTGTCACAGGAATGGTTTTAAACATAGACAGTAAGAAGAGTCAGTCTTCTTGTACTTAAGTCGGCATGGTGCTTTTTTAATTTAATTCCGATGCAATTTCTGAGTTTCATCGTCAATAAGAAGGTCAGATGGATACAGTAAACCTGAAGTGAAGCATCGGAATCTATAACTAGTGTCACAGGAACGGTTCAAAACATAGACACTAGGAAGCGTCAGTCTTCTTGTACTTATGTCGGCATTGTGCTTTTTCTTTTTGATTCCGATGGAATTTCTGTGTTTCATCGTCAATAAGAAGGTCCAAAGGACAAAGTAAACCTGAAGTGAAGCATCGGAATCTATAACTAGTATCACAGGAATGGTTCAAAACAAAGACAGTAAGAAGAGTCAGTCCTCTTGTACTTAAGTCGGCATTGTGCCTTTTGTATTTAATTCCGATGCAATTTCTGTGTTTCATCGTCAATAAGAGGGTCCAAGTGCTACCGTAAACCTGAAGTGAAGCATCTGAAACTATAACTAGTGTCACCGGAGTGGTTCAAAATATTGACAGTAAGAATAGTCAGTCTTCTTGTACTTAAGTCGGCATAGTGCTTTTTGTATTTAATTCCGATGCAATTTCTGTGTTTCATCGTAAATAAGAAGGTCAGAGGGATACAGTATACCTGAAGTGAAGCATCGGAATCTATAACTAGTGTCACAGGAATGGTTCTAAACATAGACAGTAAGAAGAGTCAGTCTTCTTGTACTTATGTCGGCATAGTGCCTTTTCTATTTAATTCCGATTCAAATTCTGTGTTTCGTCGTCAATAAGAAGGTCCAATTGATACAGTAAACCTGAAGTGAAGCATCGGAATCTATAACTAGTGTCACAGGAATGATTCAAAACATAGACAGTAAGAAGAGTCAGTCTTCTTGTACTTAAGTCGGCATGGTGCTTTTTCTATTTAATTCCGATGCAATTTCTGTGTTTCATCGTCATTAAGAGGGTCAGAGGGATACAGTAAACCTGAAGTGAAACATCGGAATCTATAACTAGTGTCACAGGAATGGTTCAAAACATAGACAAAGGAAGGGTCAGTCTTCGTGTACTTAAGTCGGCATTGTGCCTTTCCTATTTAATTCCAATGCAATTTCTGTGATTCGTCGTCAATAAGAAGGTCCAAGGGATGCAGTAAACCTGAAGTGAAGCAACGGAATCTATAACTAGTGTCACAGGAATTGTTCAAACATAGACAGTGAGAAGAGTCAGTCTTCTTGTACTTAAGTCGGCATTGTGCCTTTTGTATTTAATTCCGATGCAATTTCTGTGTTTCATCGTCAATAAGAGGGTCTAAGTGATACAGTAAACCTGAAGTGAATCATCGGAAACTATAACTAGTGTCCCCGGAATGGTTCAAAACATAGACAGTAAGAAGAGTCAGTCTTCTTGTACTTAAGTCGGCATTGTGCCTTTTGTATTAATTTCCGATGCAATTTCTGTGTTTCATCGTAAATAAGAAGGTCAGAGGGATACAGTAAACCTGAAGTGAAGCATCGGAATCTATAACTAGTGTCACAGGAATAGTTTTAAACATAGACAGTAAGAAGAGTCAGTCTTCTTGTACTTAAGTCGGCATGGTGCTTTTTGAATTTAATTCCGATGCAATTTCTGTGTTTCATCGTCAATAAGAAGATCAGAGGGATACAGTAAACCTGAAGTGAAGCATCCGAATCTATAACTAGTGTCACAGGAATGGTTCAAAACAGAGACAGTAGGAAGAGTCAGTCTTCTTGTACTTAAGTCAGCATTGTGCCTTTTATATTTAATTCCGATGCAATTTCTGTGTTTCATCGTAAATAAGAAGGTCAGAGGGATACAGTAAAGCTGAAGTGAAGCATCGGAATCTACAACTAGTGTCACAGGAATGGTTCTAAACATAGACAGTAAGAAGAGTCAGTCTTCTTGTACTTAAGTCGGCATTGTGCCTTTTGTATTTAATTCCGATGCAATTTCTGTGTTTCATCGTCAATAAGAAGGTCTAAGTGATACAGTAAACCTGAAGTGAATCATCGGAAACTATAACTAGTGTCACCGGAATGGTTCAAAACATAGACAGTAAGAAGAGTCAGTCTTCTTGTACTTAAGTCGGCATTGTGCCTTTTGTATTAATTTCCGATGCAATTTCTGTGTTTCATCGTAAATAAGAAGGTCAGGGGGATATAGTAAACCTGAAGTGAAGCATCGGAATCTATAACTAGTGTCACAGGAATAGTTTTAAACATAGACAGTAAGAAGAGTCAGTCTTCTTGTACTTAAGTCGGCATGGTGCTTTTTGAATTTAATTCCGATGCAATTTCTGTGTTTCATCGTCAATAAGAAGATCAGAGGGATACAGTAAACCTGAAGTGAAGCATAGGAATCTATAACTAGTGTCACAGGAATGGTTCAAAACAGAGACAGTAGGAAGAGTCAGTCTTCTTGTACTTAAGTCAGCATTGTGCCTTTTATATTTAATTCCGATGCAATTTCTGTGTTTCATCGTAAATAAGAAGGTCAGAGGGATACAGTAAAGCTGAAGTGAAGCATCGGAATCTACAACTAGTGTCACAGGAATGGTTCTAAACATAGACAGTAAGAAGAGTCAGTCTTCTTGTACTTAAGTCGGCATTGTGCCTTTTGTATTAATTTCCGATGCAATTTCTGTGTTTCATCGTCAACAAGAAGGTCAGAGGGATACAGTAAACCTGAAGTGAAACATCGGAATCTATAACTAGTGTCACAGGAATGGTTCAAAACAGAGACAGTAGGAAGAGTCAGTCTTCTTGTACTTAAGTCGGCATTGTGCCTTTTGTATTTAATTCCGATGCAAATACTGTGTTTCATCGTCAATAAGAAGGTCCAAGGGATACAGTAAACCTGAAGTGAAGCATCGGAATCTGTAACTAGTGTCACAGGAATGGTTCAAATCATAGACAGTAAGAAGAGTCAGTCATCTTGTACTTAAGTCGGCATTGTGCCTATTCTATTTAATTCCGATGCAATTTCTGTGTTTCATCGTCAATAACACGGTCAGAGGGATACAGTAATTTTGAAGTGAAGCATCGGATCCTCTAACTAGTGTCACAGGAATGGTTCAAAACCTAGACAATAGGAAGGGTCAGTCTTCTTGTACTTAAGCCGGCATTGTGCCTTTCCTAATTAATTCCGATGCAATTTCTGTGTTTCATCGTCAATAAGAAGGTCTGAGGGATACAGTAAACCTGAAGTGAAGCATCGGAATCTATAACTAGTGTCACAGGAATGGTTCAAAACATATCCAGCAAGAAGAGTCAGTCTTCTTGTACTTAAGTCGGCATTGTGCCTTTTGTATTTAATTCCGATGCAATTTGTGTGTTTCATCGTCAGTACGAAGGTCAGAGGGATAGAGTAAACCTTAAGTGAAGCATGGGAATCTATAACTAGTGTCACAGGAATGGTTCAAAACATACACAGCAAGAAGAGTCAGTCTTCTTGTACTTAAGTCTGCATTGTGCCTTTTGTATTTAATTCCGATGCAATTTGTGTGTTTCATCGTCAAGAAGGAGGTCCAAGGGATACAGTAAACCTGAAGTGATGCATCGGAATCTATAACTAGTGTCACAGGAATGGTTCAAACATAGACAGTAGGAAGTGTCAGTCTTCTTGTACTTAAGTCGGCATTGTGCCATTTGTATTTAATTCCGATGCAATTCCTGTGTTTCATCGTCAATAAGAAGGTCCAAGGGATACAGTAAACCTAAAGTGAAGCATCGGAATCTATAACTAGTGTCACAGGAATGGTTCAAAACATAGACAGTAAGAAGAGTCATTCTGCTTGTACTTAAGTCGGCATTGTGCCTTATGTATTTAATTTCGATGCAAATTCTGTGTTTCATCGTCAATAAGAAGGTCCAAGGTATACAGTAAACACATAGTGAAGCATCGGAATCTAAAACTGGTCTCACAGGAAATGTTCAAATCATAGTAAGTAAGAAGAGTCAGTCTTCTTGTACTTAAGTCGGCATTGTGCCTTTTCTATGTAATTTTGATGCAATTTCTGTGTTTCGTCGTCAATAAGAAGGTCCAAGGGATACAGTAAACATTAAGTGAAGCACCGGAATCTAAAACCGGTCTCTCAGGAAAGGTTCGGAACATAGAGAGTAAGAAGAGCCAGTCATCTGGTATTTGAGTCGGCATTGTGCCTTTTGTATTTAATTCCGATGCAGTTTCTGTGTTTCATCGTCAACAAGAAGGTCAGAGGGAATCAGTAAACCTGAAGTGAAGCATCGGAATCTATAACTAGTGTCACAGGAATGGATAAAACGTAGACAGGAGGAAGAGTCAGTCTTCTTGTACTTAAGTCTGCATTGTGCCTTTTCTATTCAATTCCGATGCCATGTATGTGTTTCATCGTCAATAAGAAGGTCCAAGAGGTACAGTAAACAATAGTGAAGCATCGGAATCTAAAACTGGTCTCACAGGAAATGTTCACTACATATTCAGTAAGAAGAGTCAGTCTTCTTGTACATAAGTCGGCATTGTGCCTTTTGAATTTAATTCCGATGCAATTTCTGTGTTTAATCGTCAATAAGAAGGTCCAAGGGATACTGTAAACCAGAAGTGAAACATCGGAATCTATAACTAGTGTCACAAGAATGGTTCAAAACATAGACAGTAAGAAGAGTCAGTCTTCTTGTACTTAAGTCGGCATTGTGCCTTTTGTATTTTATTTCGATACAATTTCTGTGTTTCATCGTCAGTAAGAAGGTCCAAGGGATACAGTAAACACATAGTGAAGCATCGGAATCTAAAACTGGTCTCACAGGAAATGTTCAAATCATAGTAAGTAAGAAGAGTCAGTCTTCTTTTACTTAAGTCGGCATTGTGCATTTTCTATGTACTTTTGATGCAATTTCTGTGTTTCGTCGTCAATAAGAAGGTCCAAGGGATACAGTGAACCTGAAGTGAAGCACCGGAATCTAAAACCGGTCTCTCAGGAAAGGTGCAAAGCATAGAGAGTAAGAAGAGCCAGTCATCTTGTATTTGAGTCGGCATTGTGCCTTTTGTATGTAATTCCAATGCAGTTTCTGTGTTTCATCGTCAATAAGAAGGTCAGAGGGAAACAGTAAACCTGAAGTGAAGCATCGGAATCTATAACTAGTGTCACAGGAATGGTTAAAACATAGACTGTAGGAAGAGTCTGTCTTCTGGTACTTAAGTCGGCATTGTGCCTTTTCTATTCATTTCCGATGCAATGTGTGTGTTTCATCGTCAATAAGAAGGTCCAAGGGATACAGTAAACCTGAAGTGAAGCATCGGAATCTGTAACTAGTGTCACAGGAATGGTTCAAATCATAGACAGTAAGAAGAGTCAGTCATCTTGTACTTAAGTCGGCATTGTGCCTATTCTATTTAATTCCGATGCAATTTCTGTGTTTCATCGTCAATAACACGGTCAGAGGGATACAGTAATTTTGAAGTGAAGCATCGGATCCTCTAACTAGTGTCACAGGAATGGTTCAAAACCTAGACAATAGGAAGGGTCAGTCTTCTTGTACTTAAGCCGGCATTGTGCCTTTCCTAATTAATTCCGATGCAATTTCTGTGTTTCATCGTCAATAAGAAGGTCTGAGGGATACAGTAAACCTGAAGTGAAGCATCGGAATCTATAACTAGTGTCACAGGAATGGTTCAAAACATATCCAGCAAGAAGAGTCAGTCTTCTTGTACTTAAGTCGGCATTGTGCCTTTTGTATTTAATTCCGATGCAATTTGTGTGTTTCATCGTCAGTACGAAGGTCAGAGGGATAGAGTAAACCTTAAGTGAAGCATGGGAATCTATAACTAGTGTCACAGGAATGGTTCAAAACATACACAGCAAGAAGAGTCAGTCTTCTTGTACTTAAGTCTGCATTGTGCCTTTTGTATTTAATTCTGATGCAATTTCTGTGTTTCATCGTCAATAAGAGGGTCCAAGGGATACTATAAAAATGAAGTGAAGCATCGGAATCTAAAACTGGTCTCACACGAAATGCTCACAACGTAGTCAGAAAGTAGAGACAGTCTTCATGTACTTAAGTCGGCATTGTGCCTTTTGTATTTAATTCCGATGCAGTTTCTGTGTTTCATCGTCAATAAGAAGGTCTAAGTGATACAGTAAACCTGAAGTGAATCATCGGAAACTATAACTAGTGTCACCGGAATGGTTCAAAACATAGACAGTAAGAAGAGTCAGTCTTCTTGTACTTAAGTCGGCATTGTGCCTTTTGTATTAATTTCCGATGCAATTTCTGTGTTTCATCGTCAACAAGAAGGTCAGAGGGATACAGTAAACCTGAAGTGAAACATCGGAATCTATAACTAGTGTCACAGGAATGGTTCAAAACAGAGACAGTAGGAAGAGTCAGTCTTCTTGTACTTAAGTCGGCATTGTGCCTTTTGTATTTAATTCCGATGCAAATACTGTGTTTCATCGTCAATAAGAAGGTCCAAGGGATACAGTAAACCTGAAGTGAAGCATCGGAATCTGTAACTAGTGTCACAGGAATGGTTCAAATCATAGACAGTAAGAAGAGTCAGTCATCTTGTACTTAAGTCGGCATTGTGCCTATTCTATTTAATTCCGGTGCAATTTCTGTGTTTCATCGTCAATAACACGGTCAGAGGGATACAGTAATTTTGAAGTGAAGCATCGGATCCTCTAACTAGTGTCACAGGAATGGTTCAAAACCTAGACAATAGGAAGGGTCAGTCTTCTTGTACTTAAGCCGGCATTGTGCCTTTCCTAATTAATTCCGATGCAATTTCTGTGTTTCATCGTCAATAAGAAGGTCTGAGGGATACAGTAAACCTGAAGTGAAGCATCGGAATCTATAACTAGTGTCACAGGAATGGTTCAAAACATATCCAGCAAGAAGAGTCAGTCTTCTTGTACTTAAGTCGGCATTGTGCCTTTTGTATTTAATTCCGATGCAATTTGTGTGTTTCATCGTCAGTACGAAGGTCAGAGGGATAGAGTAAACCTTAAGTGAAGCATGGGAATCTATAACTAGTGTCACAGGAATGGTTCAAAACATACACAGCAAGAAGAGTCAGTCTTCTTGTACTTAAGTCTGCATTGTGCCTTTTGTATTTAATTCCGATGCAATTTGTGTGTTTCATCGTCAAGAAGGAGGTCCAAGGGATACAGTAAACCTGAAGTGATGCATCGGAATCTATAACTAGTGTCACAGGAATGGTTCAAACATAGACAGTAGGAAGTGTCAGTCTTCTTGTACTTAAGTCGGCATTGTGCCATTTGTATTTAATTCCGATGCAATTCCTGTGTTTCATCGTCAATAAGAAGGTCCAAGGGATACAGTAAACCTAAAGTGAAGCATCGGAATCTATAACTAGTGTCACAGGAATGGTTCAAAACATAGACAGTAAGAAGAGTCATTCTGCTTGTACTTAAGTCGGCATTGTGCCTTATGTATTTAATTTCGATGCAAATTCTGTGTTTCATCGTCAATAAGAAGGTCCAAGGTATACAGTAAACACATAGTGAAGCATCGGAATCTAAAACTGGTCTCACAGGAAATGTTCAAATCATAGTAAGTAAGAAGAGTCAGTCTTCTTGTACTTAAGTCGGCATTGTGCCTTTTCTATGTAATTTTGATGCAATTTCTGTGTTTCGTCGTCAATAAGAAGGTCCAAGGGATACAGTAAACATTAAGTGAAGCACCGGAATCTAAAACCGGTCTCTCAGGAAAGGTTCGGAACATAGAGAGTAAGAAGAGCCAGTCATCTGGTATTTGAGTCGGCATTGTGCCTTTTGTATTTAATTCCGATGCAGTTTCTGTGTTTCATCGTCAACAAGAAGGTCAGAGGGAATCAGTAAACCTGAAGTGAAGCATCGGAATCTATAACTAGTGTCACAGGAATGGATAAAACGTAGACAGGAGGAAGAGTCAGTCTTCTTGTACTTAAGTCTGCATTGTGCCTTTTCTATTCAATTCCGATGCCATGTATGTGTTTCATCGTCAATAAGAAGGTCCAAGAGGTACAGTAAACAATAGTGAAGCATCGGAATCTAAAACTGGTCTCACAGGAAATGTTCACTACATATTCAGTAAGAAGAGTCAGTCTTCTTGTACATAAGTCGGCATTGTGCCTTTTGAATTTAATTCCGATGCAATTTCTGTGTTTAATCGTCAATAAGAAGGTCCAAGGGATACTGTAAACCAGAAGTGAATAATCGGAATCTATAACTAGTGTCACAAGAATGGTTCAAAACATAGACAGTAAGAAGAGTCAGTCTTCTTGTACTTAAGTCGGCATTGTGCCTTTTGTATTTTATTTCGATACAATTTCTGTGTTTCATCGTCAGTAAGAAGGTCCAAGGGATACAGTAAACACATAGTGAAGCATCGGAATCTAAAACTGGTCTCACAGGAAATGTTCAAATCATAGTAAGTAAGAAGAGTCAGTCTTCTTTTACTTAAGTCGGCATTGTGCATTTTCTATGTACTTTTGATGCAATTTCTGTGTTTCGTCGTCAATAAGAAGGTCCAAGGGATACAGTGAACCTGAAGTGAAGCACCGGAATCTAAAACCGGTCTCTCAGGAAAGGTGCAAAGCATAGAGAGTAAGAAGAGCCAGTCATCTTGTATTTGAGTCGGCATTGTGCCTTTTGTATGTAATTCCAATGCAGTTTCTGTGTTTCATCGTCAATAAGAAGGTCAGAGGGAATCAGTAAACCTGAAGTGAAGCATCGGAATCTATAACTAGTGTCACAGGAATGGTTAAAACATAGACTGTAGGAAGAGTCTGTCTTCTGGTACTTAAGTCGGCATTGTGCCTTTTCTATTCATTTCCGATGCAATGTGTGTGTTTCATCGTCAATAAGAAGGTCCAAGGGAGACAGTAAACATATAGTGAAGCATCGGAATCTAAAACTGGTCTCACAGGAAATGTTCACAACATAGTCAGTAAGAAGAGTCTGTCTACTTGTACTTAAGTCGGCATTGTGCATTTTGTATTTAATTCCGATGCAATTTCTGTGTTTCATCATCAATAAGAAGGTGAGAGGGATACAGTAAACCTGAAGTGAAGCAACGGAATCTATTACTAGTGTCACAGGAATGGTTCAAACATAGACAGTAGGAAGAGTCAGTCTTCTTGTACTTAAGTCGGCATTGTGCCTTTTGTATTTAATTCCGATGCAATTTCTGTGTTTCGTCGTCAATAAGAAGGTCAAAAGGATACAGTAAACCTAAAATGAAGCATCGGAATCTATAACTAGTGTCACAGGAATGGTTCAAAACATAGACAGTAAGAAGAGTCAGTCTTCTTGTACTTATGTCGGCATTGTGCCTCTTGCATTTAATTCCGATGCAATTTCTGTGTTTCATCGTCGATAAGAAGGTCCAAGGGATACAGTAAACCTGAATTGAAGCATCGGAACCTATAACTAGTGTCACAGGAATTGTTCAAAACATAGACAGTAAGAAGAGTCAGTCTTCTTGTACTTAAGTCGGATTTGTGCCTTTTGTATTTAATTCCGAAGCAATTTCTGTGTTTCATCGTCAATAAGAAGGTCAAAGTGATACAGTAAACCTGAAGTGAAGCATCTGAAACTATAACTAGTGTCACCGGAATGGATCAAAACATAGACAGTAAGAAGAGTCGGTCTTCTTGTACTTAAGTCGGCATTGTGCCTTTTGTATTTGATTCCGATGCAATTTCTGTGTTTCATCGTCATTAAGAACGTCCAAGTGATACAGTAAACCTGATGTGAAGCATCGAAAACTATAACTAGTGTCACCGGAATGGTTCAAAACGTAGACAGTGAGAAGTGTCAGTCTTCTTGTACTTAAGTCGGCATTGTGCGTTTTGTATCTAATTCCGATGCAATTTCTGTGTTTCACCGTAAATAAGAAGGTCCAAGGGATACTGTACACCAGAAGTGAAACATCGGAATCTATAACTAGTGTCACAAGAATGGTTCAAAACATAGACAGTAAGAAGAGTCAGTCTTCTTGTACTTAGTCGGCATTGTGCCTTTTCTATGTAATTTTGATGCAGTTTCTGTGTTTCATCGTCAACAAGAAGGTCAGAGGGAATCAGTAAGCCTGAAGTGAAGCATCGGAATCTATAACTAGTGTCACAGGAATGGATAAAACATAGACAGTAGGAAGAGACAGTCTTCTTGTACATAAGTCGGCATTGTGCCTTTTGTATTTAATTCCGATGCAATGTATGTGTTTCATCGTCAATACGAAGGTCCAAGGGATTCACTAAACAATAGTGAAGCATCGGAATCTAAAACTGGTCTCACAGGAAATGTTCACAACATAGTCAGTAAGAAGAGTCAGTCTTCTTGTACATAAGTCGGCATTGTGCATTTTGTATTTAATTCCGATGCAGTTTCTGTGTTTCGTCATCAATACGAAGGTCAGAGGGAGACAGTAAACCTTAAGTGATACATCGGAATCTATAACTAGTGTCACAGGAATGGTTCAAAACATACACAGCGAGAAGAGTCAGTCTTCTTGTACTTAAGTCGGCATTGTGCTTTTTGTATATAATTCCGATGCAATTTGTGTGTTTCATCGTCAATAAGAAGGTCCAAGGGATACAGTGAACCTGAAGTGAAGCACCGGAATCTAAAACCGGTCTCTCAGGAAAGGTCCAAAACATAGAGAGTAAGAAGAGCCAGTCATCTTGTATTTGAGTCGGCATTGTGCCTTTTGTATATAATTCCGATGCAGTTTCTGTGTTTTATCGTCAATAAGACGGTCAGAGGGAATCATTAAACCTGAAGTGAAGCATCGGAATCTATAACTAGTGTCACAGGAATGGTTAAAACATAGACAGTAGGAAGAGTCTGTCTTCTGGTACTTAAGTCGGCATTGTGCCTTTTCTATTTATTTCCGATGCAATGTATGTGTTTCATCGTCAATAAGAAGGTCCAAGGGAGACAGTAAACATATAGTGAAGCATCGGAATCTAAAACTGGTCTCACAGGAAATGTTCACAACATAGTCAGTAAGAAGAGTCAGTCTACTTGTACTTAAGTCGGCATTGTGCATTTTGTATTTAATTCCGATGCAATTTTTGTGTTTCATCATCAATAAGAAGGACTGAGGGATACAGTAAACCTGAAGTGAAGCAACGGAATCTATAACTAGTGTCACAGGAATGGTTCAAACATAGACAGTAGGAAGAGTCAGTCTTCTTGTACTTAAGTCGGCATTGTGCCTCTTGTATTTAATTCCGATGCAATTTCTGTGTTTCATCGTCGATAAGAAGGTCCAAGGGATACAGTAAACCTGAAGTGAAGCATCGGGATCTATAACTAGTGTCACAGGAATTGTTCAAAACATAGACAGTAAGAAGAGTCAGTCTTCTTGTACTTAAGTCGGTTTTGTGCCTTTGTATTTGATTCCGATGCAATGTCTGTGTTTCATCGTCAATAAGAAGGTCCAAGTGATACAGTAAACCTGAAGTGAAGCATCGCAAACTGTAACTAGTGTCACCGGAATGGTTCAAAACGTAGACAGTAAGAAGTGTCAGTCTTCTTGTACTTAAGTCGGCATTGTGCCTTTTGTATTTAATTCCGATGCAATTTCTGTGTTTCACCGTAGATAAGAAGGTCAGAGGGATACATTAAACCTGAAGTGAAGCATCGCAATCTATAACTAGTGTCACAGGAATGGTTCTAAACATAGACAGTAAGTAGAGTCAGTCTTCTTGTACTTAAGTCGGCATTGTGCCTTTTGTATTTAATTGCGATGCAATTTCTGTGTTTGATCGTCAATAAGAAGGTCAGAGGGAATCACTAAACCTGAAGTGAGGCATCGGAATCTATAATTAGTGTAACAGGAATGGTTAAAACATAGACAGTATGAAGAGTCAGTCTTCTTGTACTTAAGTCGGTTTTGTGCCTTTTGTATTTAATTCCGATGCAATTTCTGTGTTTCATCGTCAATAAGAAGGTCAGAGGGATACAGTAAACCTGAAGTGAAGCATCGGAATGTCACAAGAATGGTTCAAAACATAGACAGTAGGAAGAGTCAGTCTTCCTGTACTTGAATCGGCATTGTGTCTTTTGTATTTAATTCCGATGCAATTTCTGTGTTTCGTCGTCAATAAGAAGGTCAGAGGGAATCACTAAACCTGAAGTGAGGCATCGGAATCTATAACTAGTGTCACAGGAATGGTTAAAACATAGACAGTAGGAGGAGTCAGTCTTCTTGTACGTAAGTCGGCATAGTGCCTTTTCTATTTAATTCCGATGCAATGTATGTGTTTCATCGTCAATAAGAAGGTCCAAGGGATACAGTAAACATATAGTGAAGCATCGGAATCTAAAACTGGTCTCACAGGAAATGTTCACAACATAGTCAGTAAGAAGAGTCAGTCTTCTTGTACTTAAGTCGGCATTGTGCATTTTGTATTTAATTCCGATGCAGTTTCTGTGTTTCGTCGTCAATACGAAGTTCAGAGGGAGACAGTAAACCTTAAGTGAAGCATCGGAATCTATAACTAGTGTCACAGGAATGGTTCAAAACATACTCAGCAAGAATAGTCAGTCTTCTTGTACTTAAGTCGGCATTGTGCTTTTTCTATTTAATTCCGATGCAAATTCTGTGTTTCATCATCAAGAAGAAGGTCAGAGAGATGCAGTAAACCTGAAGTGAAGCATCGGAATCTATAATTGGTGTCACAGAAAAGGTTCAAAACGTAGACAGTAAAAAAAGTCTGTCGTCTTGTACTTAAGTCGACATTGTGCCTTTTGTATTTAATTCCGATGCAATTTCTGTGTTTCATCGTCGATAAGAAGGTCCAAGGGATACAGTAAACCTGAAGTGAAGCATCGGAATCTATAACTAGTGTCACAGGAATGGTTCATAACATAGACAGTAGGAAGTGTCAGTCTTCTTGTACTTAAGTCGGCATTGTGCCTTTTGTATTTAATTCCGATGCAGTTTCTGTGTTTCGTCGTCAATACGAAGGTCATAGGGAGACAGTAAACCTTAAGTGAAGCATCGGAATCTATAACTAGTGTCACAGGAATGGTTCAAAAAATAGACAGTAAGATGAGTCAGTCTTCTTGTACGTAAGTCGGCATTGTGCTTTTTCTATTTAATTCCGATGCAAATTCTGTGTTTCATCATCAAGAAGAAGGTCAGAGAGATGCAGTAAACCTGAAGTGAAGCATCGGAATCTATAACTGGTGTCACAGAAAAGGTTCAAAACGTAGACAGTAAAAAAAGTCTGTCGTCTTGTACTTAAGTCGACATTGTGCCTTTTGTATTTAATTCCGATGCAATTTCTGTGTTTCATCGTCGATAAGAAGGTCCAAGGGATACAGTAAACCCGAAGTGAAGCATCGGAATCTATAACTAGTGTCACAGGAATTGTTCAAAACATAGACAGTAGGAAGAGTCAGTCTTCTTGTACTTAAGTCGGCATTGTGCCTTTTCTATTTAATTCCGATGCAATGTATGTGCTTCATCGTCAATAAGAAGGTCCAAGGTGTACAGTAAACAATAGTGAAGCATCGGAATCTAAAACTGGTCTCACAGGAAATGTTCACTACATATTCAGTAAGAATAGTCAGTCTTCTTGTACATAAGTCGGCATTGTGCCTTTTGAATTTAATTCCGATGCAATTTCTGTGTTTCATCGTCAATAAGAAGGTGCAAGGGATACAGTAAACCAGAAGTCAAACATCGGAATCTATAACTAGTGTCACAAGGATGGTTCAAAACATAGACAGTAAGAAGAGTCAGTCTTCTTGTACTTAAGTCGGCATTGTGCCTTTTGTATTTAATTTCGATGCAATTTCTGTGTTTCATCGTCAGTAAGAAGGTCCAAGGGATACAGTAAACACATAGTGAAGCATCGGAATCTAAAACTGGTCTCACAGGAAATGTTCAAATCATAGTAAGTAAGAAGAGTCTGTCTACTTGTACTTAAGTCGGCATTGTGCATTTTGTATTTAATTCCGACGCAATTTCTGTGTTTCATCATCAATAAGAAGGTCAGAGGGATACAATAAACCTGAAGTGAAGCAACGGAATCTATAACTAGTGTCACAGGAATGGTTCAAACATAGACAGTAGGAAGAGTCAGTCTTCTTGTACTTATGTCGGCATTGTGCCTCTTGCATTTAATTCCGATGCAATTTCTGTGTTTCATCGTCGATAGGAAGGTGCAAGGGATACAGTAAACCTGAATTGAAGCATCGGATCCTACAACTAGTGTCACAGGAATTGTTCAAAACATAGACAGTAAGAAGAGTCAGTCTTCTTGTACTTAAGTCGGATTTGTGCCTTTTGTATTTCATTCCGATGCAATTTCTGTGTTTCATCGTCAACAAGAAGGTCACAGTGATACAGTAAACCTGCAGTGAAGCATCTGAAACTATAACTAGTGTCACCGGAATGGATCAAAACATAGACAGTAAGAAGAGTCGGTCTTCTTGTACTTAAGTTGGCATTGTGCCTTTTGTTTTTAATTTCGATGGAATTTCTGTGTTTCATCGTCAGTAAGAAGGTCCAAGGGATACAGTAAACACATAGTGAAGCATCGGAATCTAAAACTGGTCTCACAGGATATGTTCAAATCATAGTAAGTAAGAAGAGTCTGTCTACTTGTACTTAAGTCGGCATTGTGCATTTTGTATTTAATTCCGATGCAATTTCTGCGTTTCATCGTCAACAAGAAGGTCAGAGGGAATCAGTAAACCTGAAGTGAAGCATCGGAATCTATAACTAGTGTCACAGGAATGGTTCAAAACATACTCAGCAAGAAGAGTCAGTCTTCTTGTACTTAAGTGGGCATTGTGCCTTTTGTATTTAATTCCGATGCCGTTTCTGTGTTTCGTCGTCAATACGAAGGTCATAGGGAGACAGTAAACCTTTAGTGAAGCATCGGAATCTATAACTAGTGTCACAGGAATGGTTCAAAAAATAGACAGTAAGATGAGTCAGTCTTCTTGTACGTAAGTCGGCATTGTGCTTTTTCTATTTAATTCCGATGCAAATTCTGTGTTTCGTCGTCAATACGAAGGTCAGAGGGAGACAGTAAACCTTAAGTGAAGCATCGGAATCTACAACTAGTGTCACAGGAATGGTTCAAAACATACACAGCAAGAAGAGTCAGTCTTCTTGTACTGAAGTCGGCATTGTGCTTTTTGTATTTAATTGCGATGCAATTTGTGTGTTTCATCGTCAATAAGGAGGTCCCAGGGATACAGTAAACCTGAAGTGATGCATCGGAATCTATAACTAGTGTCACAGGAATGGTTCATAACATAGACAGTAGGAAGTGTCAGTTTTCTTGTACTTAAGTCGGCATTGTGCCTTTTGTATTTAATTCCGATGCTATTTCTGTGTTTCATCGTCAATAAGAAGGTCCAAGGGGTACAGTAAACCAGAAGTGAAACTTCGGAATCTATAAGTATTGTCACAAGAATGGTTCAAAACATAGACAGTAAGAAGAGTCAGTCTTCTTGTACTTAAGTCGGCATTGTGCCTTTTGTATTTAATTTCGATGCAATTTCTGTGTTTCATCGTCAATAAGAAGGTCCAAGGGATACAGTAAACACATAGTGAAGCATCGGAAACTAAAACTGGTCTCACAGGAAATGTTCAAATCATAGTAAGTAAGAAGAGTCAGTCTTCTTTTACTTAAGTCGGCATTGTGCCTTTTCAATGTACTTTTGATGCAATTTCTGTGTTTCGTCGTCAAAAAGAAGGTCCAAGGGATACAGTGAACCTGAAGTGAAGCACCGGAATCTAAAACCGGTATCTCAGGAAAGGTGCAAAACATAGAGAGTAAGAAGAGCCAGTCATCTTGTATTTGAGTCGGCATTGTGCCTTTTGTATATAATTCCGATGCAGGTTCTGTGTTTTATCGTCAATAAGAAGGTCAGAGGGAATCATTAAACCTGAAGTGAAGCATCGGAATCTATAACTAGTGTCACAGGAATGGTTAACACATAGACAGTAGGAAGAGTCTGTCTTCTGGTACTTAAGTCGGCATTGTGCCTTTTCTATTTAATTCCGATGCAATGTATGTGTTTCATCGTCAATAAGAAGGTCCAAGGGAGACAGTAAACATATTTTGAAGCATCGGAATCTAAAACTGGTCTCACAGGAAATGTTCACAACATAGTCAGTAAGAAGAGTCAGTCTACTTGTACTTAAGTCGGCATTGTGCCTTTTGTATTTGTTTCCGATGCAATTTCTGTGTTTCATCGTCAATGAGAAGGTCCAAGTGATACAGTAAACCTGAAGTGAAGCATCGGAAACTGTAACTAGTGTCACCGGAATGGTTCAAAACGTAGACAGTAAGAAGTGTCAGTCTTCTTGTACTTAAGTCGGCATTGTGCCTTTTGTATTTAATTCCGATGCAATTTCTGTGTTTCACCGTAAATAAGAAGGTCAGAGGGATACATTAAACCTGAAGTGAAGCATCGCAATCTATAACTAGTGTCACAGGAATGGTTCTAAACATAGACAGTAAGTAGAGTCAGTCTTCTTGTACTTAAGTCGGCATTGTGCCTTTTGTATTTAATTCCGATGCAATTTCTGTGTTTCATCGTCAATAAGAAGGTCAGAGGGAATCACTAAACCTGAAGTGAGGCATCGGAATCTATAACTAGTGTCACAGGAATGGTTAAAACATAGACAGTAGGAAGAGTCAGTCTTCTTGTACGTAAGTCGGCATTGTGCCTTTTCTATTTAATTCCGATGCAATGTATGTGTTTTATCGTCAATAAGAAGGTCCAAGGGATACAGTAAACATATAGTGAGGCATCGGAATCTAAAACTGGTCTCACAGGAAATGTTCACAACATAGTCAGTAAGAACAGTCAGTCTTCTTGTACTTAAGTCGGCATCGTGCATTTTGTATTTAATTCCGATGCAGTTTCTGTGTTTCGTCGTCAATACGAAGGTCAGAGGGAGACAGTAAACCTTAAGTGAAGCATCGGAATCTATAACTAGTGTCACAGGAATGGTTCAAAACATAATCAGCAAGAAGAGTCAGTCTTCTTGTACTTAAGTCGGCATTGTGCCTTTTGTATTTAATTCCGATGCAATTTGTGTGTTTCATCGTAAATAAGAAGGTCCAAGGGATACTGTAAACCTGAAGTGATGCATCGGAATCTATAACTAGTGTCACAGGAATGGTTCATAACATAGACAGTAGGAAGTGTCAGTCTTCTTGTACTTAAGTCGGCATTGTGCCTTTTGTATTTAATTCCGATGCAGTTTCTGTGTTTCGTCGTCAATACGAAGGTCATAGGGAGACAGTAAACCTTAAGTGAAGCATCGGAATCTATAACTAGTGTCACAGGAATGGTTCAAAAAATAGACAGTAAGATGAGTCAGTCTTCTTGTACGTATGTCGGCATTGTGCCTTTTCTATTTATTTCCGATGCAAATTCGGTGTTTCATCATCATGAAGAAGGTCAGAGAGATGCAGTAAACCTGAAGTGAAGCATCGGAATCTATAACTAGTGTCACAGGAATGGTGCAAAGCATAGACAGTAGGAAGAGTCTGTCGTCTTGTACTTAAGTCGACATTGTGCCTTTTGTATTTAATTCCGATGCAATTTCTGTGTTTCATCGTCGATAAGAAGGTCTGAGGGATACAGTAAACCTGAAGTGAAGCATCGGAATCTATAACTAGTGTCACAGGAATGGTGCAAAGCATAGACAGTAGGAAGAGTCTGTCGTCTTGTACTTAAGTCGACATTGTGCCTTTTGTATTTAATTCCGATGCAATTTCTGTGTTTCATCGTCGATAAGAAGGTCCAAGGGATACAGTAAACCTGAAGTGAAGCATCGGAATCTATAACTAGTGTCACAGGAATTGTTCAAAACATAGACAGTAAGAAGAGTCAGTCTTCTTGTACTTAAGTCGGATTTGTGCCTTTTGTATTTAATTCCGATGCAATTTCTGTGTTTCATCGTCAATAAGAAGGTCCAAGTGATACAGTAAACCTGAAGTGAAGCATCGGAAACTGTAACTAGTGTCACCGGAATGGTTCAAAACGTAGACAGTAAGAAGTGTCAGTCTTCAAGTACTTAAGTCGGCATTGTGCCTTTTGTATTTAATTTCGATGCAATTTCTGTGTTTCATCGTCAATAAGAAGGTCCAAGGGATACAGTAAACACATAGTGAAGCATCGGAATCTAAAACTGGTCTCACAGGAAATGTTCAAATCATAGTAAGTAAGAAGAGTCAGTCTTCTTTTACTTAAGTCGGCATTGTGCCTTTTCAATGTACTTTTGATGCAATTTCTGTGTTTCGTCGTCAAAAAGAAGGTCCAAGGGATACAGTAATCCCGAAGTGAAGCACCGGAATATAAAACCGGTATCTCAGGAAAGGTGCAAAACATAGAGAGTAAGAAGAGCCAGTCATCTTGTATTTGAGTCGGCATTGTGCCTTTTGTATATAATTCCGATGCAGTTTCTGTGTTTTATCGTCAATAAGAAGGTCAGAGGGAATCATTAAACCTGAAGTGAAGAATCGGAATCTATAACTAGTGTCACAGGAATGGTTAAAACATAGACAGTAGGAAGAGTCTGTCTTCTGGTACTTAAGTCGGCATTGTGCCTTTTCTATTTATTTCCGATGCAATGTATGTGTTTCATCGTCAATAAGAAGGTCCAAGGGAGACAGTAAACATATATTGAAGCATGGGAATCTAAAACTGGTCTCACAGGATATGTTCACAACATAGTCAGTAAGAAGAGTCAGTCTACTTGTACTTAAGTCGGCATTGTGCTTTTTGTATTTAATTCCGATGCATTATCTGTGTTTCATCATCAATAAGAAGGACAGAGGGATACAGTATACCTGAAGTCAAGCAACGGAATCTATAACTAGTGTCACAGGAATGGTTCAAACATAGACAGTAGGAAGAGTCAGTCTTCTTGTACTTAAGTCGGCATTGTGCCTCTTGTATTTAATTCCGATGCAATTTCTGTGTTTCATCGTCGATAAGAAGGTGCAAGGGATACAGTAAACCTGAAGTGAAGCATCGGAATCTATAACTAGTGTCATAGGAATTGTTCAAAACATAGACAGTAAGAAGAGTCAGTCTTCTTGTACTTAAGTCGGATTTGTGCCTTTTGTATTTAATTCCGATGCAATTTCTGTGTTTCATCGTCAATAAGAAGGTCAAAGTGATACAGTAAACCCGAAGTGAAGCATCTGAAACTATAACTAGTGTCACCGGAATGGTTCAAAACATAGACAGTAAGAAGAGTCGGTCTGCTTGTACTTAAGTCGGCATTGTGCCTTTTGTATTTGATTCCGATGCAATTTCTGTGTTTCATCGTCAATGAGAAGATCCAAGTGATACAGTAAACCTGAAGTGAAGCATCAGAATGTCACAAGAATGGTTCAAAACATAGACAGTAGGAAGAGTCAGTCTTCTTGTACTTGAATTGGCATTGTGTCTTTTGTATTTAATTCCCATGCAATTTCTGTGTTTCATCGTCAATAAGAAGGTCAGAGGGAATCACTAAACCTGAAGTGAGGCATCGGAATCTATAACTAGTGTCACAGGAATGGTTAAAACATAGACAGTAGGAAGAGTCTGTCTTCTGGTACTTAAGTCGGCATTGTGCCTTTTCTATTTATTTCCGATGCAATGTATGTGTTTCATCGTCAATAAGAAGGTCCAAGGGAGACAGTAAACATATATTGAAGCATCGGAATCTAAAACTGGTCTCACAGGAAATGTTCACAACATAGTCAGTAAGAAGAGTCAGTCTACTTGTACTTAAGTCGGCATTGTGCTTTTTGTATTTAATTCCGATGCATTTTCTGTGTTTCATCATCAATAAGAAGGACAGAGGGATACAGTATACCTGAAGTCAAGCAACGGAATCTATAACTAGTGTCACAGGAATGGTTCAAACATAGACAGTAGGAAGAGTCAGTCTTCTTGTACTTAAGTCGGCATTGTGCCTTTTCTATTTAATTCCGATGCAATGTATGTGTCTCATCGTCAATAAGAAGGTCCAAGGGATACAGTAAACATATAGTGAGGCATCGGAATCTAAAACTGGTCTCACAGGAAATGTTCACAACATAGTCAGTAAGAAGAGTCAGTCTTCTTGTACTTAAGTCGGCATTGTGCATTTTGTATTTAATTCCGATGCAGTTTCTGTGTTTCGTCGTCAATACGAAGGTCAGAGGGAGACAGTAAACCTTAAGTGAAGCATCGGAATTATAACTAGTGTCACAGGAATGGTTCAAAACATACTCAGCAAGAAGAGTCAGTCTTCTTGTACTTAAGTCGGCATTGTGCCTTTTGTATTTAATTCCGATGCAATTTCTGTGTTTCATCGTCAATAAGAAGGTCAAAGTGATACAGTAAACCCGAAGTGAAGCATCTGAAACTATAACTAGTGTCACCGGAATGGTTCAAAACATAGACAGTAAGAAGAGTCGGTCTGCTTGTACTTAAGTCGGCATTGTGCCTTTTGTATTTGATTCCGATGCAATTTCTGTGTTTCATCGTCAATGAGAAGATCCAAGTGATACAGTAAACCTGAAGTGAAGCATCAGAATGTCACAAGAATGGTTCAAAACATAGACAGTAGGAAGAGTCAGTCTTCTTGTACTTGAATTGGCATTGTGTCTTTTGTATTTAATTCCCATGCAATTTCTGTGTTTCATCGTCAATAAGAAGGTCAGAGGGAATCACTAAACCTGAAGTGAGGCATCGGAATCTATAACTAGTGTCACAGGAATGGTTAAAACATAGACAGTAGGAAGAGTCTGTCTTCTGGTACTTAAGTCGGCATTGTGCCTTTTCTATTTATTTCCGATGCAATGTATGTGTTTCATCGTCGATAAGAAGGTCCAAGGGATACAGTAAACCTGAAGTGAAGCATCGGAATCTATAACTAGTGTCACAGGAATTGTTCAAAACATAGACAGTAAGAAGAGTCAGTCTTCTTGTACTTAAGTCGGATTTGTGCCTTTTGTATTTAATTCCGATGCAATTTCTGTGTTTCATCGTCAATAAGAAGGTCCAAGTGATACAGTAAACCTGAAGTGAAGCATCGGAAACTGTAACTAGTGTCACCGGAATGGTTCAAAACGTAGACAGTAAGAAGTGTCAGTCTTCAAGTACTTAAGTCGGCATTGTGCCTTTTGTATTTAATTTCGATGCAATTTCTGTGTTTCATCGTCAATAAGAAGGTCCAAGGGATACAGTAAACACATAGTGAAGCATCGGAATCTAAAACTGGTCTCACAGGAAATGTTCAAATCATAGTAAGTAAGAAGAGTCAGTCTTCTTTTACTTAAGTCGGCATTGTGCCTTTTCAATGTACTTTTGATGCAATTTCTGTGTTTCGTCGTCAAAAAGAAGGTCCAAGGGATACAGTAATCCCGAAGTGAAGCACCGGAATATAAAACCGGTATCTCAGGAAAGGTGCAAAACATAGAGAGTAAGAAGAGCCAGTCATCTTGTATTTGAGTCGGCATTGTGCCTTTTGTATATAATTCCGATGCAGTTTCTGTGTTTTATCGTCAATAAGAAGGTCAGAGGGAATCATTAAACCTGAAGTGAAGAATCGGAATCTATAACTAGTGTCACAGGAATGGTTAAAACATAGACAGTAGGAAGAGTCTGTCTTCTGGTACTTAAGTCGGCATTGTGCCTTTTCTATTTATTTCCGATGCAATGTATGTGTTTCATCGTCAATAAGAAGGTCCAAGGGAGACAGTAAACATATATTGAAGCATGGGAATCTAAAACTGGTCTCACAGGATATGTTCACAACATAGTCAGTAAGAAGAGTCAGTCTACTTGTACTTAAGTCGGCATTGTGCTTTTTGTATTTAATTCCGATGCATTATCTGTGTTTCATCATCAATAAGAAGGACAGAGGGATACAGTATACCTGAAGTCAAGCAACGGAATCTATAACTAGTGTCACAGGAATGGTTCAAACATAGACAGTAGGAAGAGTCAGTCTTCTTGTACTTAAGTCGGCATTGTGCCTCTTGTATTTAATTCCGATGCAATTTCTGTGTTTCATCGTCGATAAGAAGGTGCAAGGGATACAGTAAACCTGAAGTGAAGCATCGGAATCTATAACTAGTGTCATAGGAATTGTTCAAAACATAGACAGTAAGAAGAGTCAGTCTTCTTGTACTTAAGTCGGATTTGTGCCTTTTGTATTTAATTCCGATGCAATTTCTGTGTTTCATCGTCAATAAGAAGGTCAAAGTGATACAGTAAACCCGAAGTGAAGCATCTGAAACTATAACTAGTGTCACCGGAATGGTTCAAAACATAGACAGTAAGAAGAGTCGGTCTGCTTGTACTTAAGTCGGCATTGTGCCTTTTGTATTTGATTCCGATGCAATTTCTGTGTTTCATCGTCAATGAGAAGATCCAAGTGATACAGTAAACCTGAAGTGAAGCATCAGAATGTCACAAGAATGGTTCAAAACATAGACAGTAGGAAGAGTCAGTCTTCTTGTACTTGAATTGGCATTGTGTCTTTTGTATTTAATTCCCATGCAATTTCTGTGTTTCATCGTCAATAAGAAGGTCAGAGGGAATCACTAAACCTGAAGTGAGGCATCGGAATCTATAACTAGTGTCACAGGAATGGTTAAAACATAGACAGTAGGAAGAGTCTGTCTTCTGGTACTTAAGTCGGCGTTGTGCCTTTTCTATTTATTTCCGATGCAATGTATGTGTTTCATCGTCAATAAGAAGGTCCAAGGGAGACAGTAAACATATATTGAAGCATCGGAATCTAAAACTGGTCTCACAGGAAATGTTCACAACATAGTCAGTAAGAAGAGTCAGTCTACTTGTACTTAAGTCGGCATTGTGCTTTTTGTATTTAATTCCGATGCATTTTCTGTGTTTCATCATCAATAAGAAGGACAGAGGGATACAGTATACCTGAAGTCAAGCAACGGAATCTATAACTAGTGTCACAGGAATGGTTCAAACATAGACAGTAGGAAGAGTCAGTCTTCTTGTACTTAAGTCGGCATTGTGCCTTTTCTATTTAATTCCGATGCAATGTATGTGTTTCATCGTCAATAAGAAGGTCCAAGGGATACAGTAAACATATAGTGAGGCATCGGAATCTAAAACTGGTCTCACAGGAAATGTTCACAACATAGTCAGTAAGAAGAGTCAGTCTTCTTGTACTTAAGTCGGCATTGTGCATTTTGTATTTAATTCCGATGCAGTTTCTGTGTTTCGTCGTCAATACGAAGGTCAGAGGGAGACAGTAAACCTTAAGTGAAGCATCGGAATTATAACTAGTGTCACAGGAATGGTTCAAAACATACTCAGCAAGAAGAGTCAGTCTTCTTGTACTTAAGTCGGCATTGTGCCTTTTGTATTTAATTCCGATGCAATTTGTGTGTTTCATCGTCAATAAGAAGGTCCAAGGGATACTGTAAACCTGAAGTGATGCATCGGAATCTATAACTAGTGTCACAGGAATGGTTCATAACATAGACAGTAGGAAGTGTCAGTCTTCTTGTACTTAAGTCGGCATTGTGCCTTTTGCATTTAATTCCGATGCAGTTTCTGTGTTTCGTCGTCAATACGAAGGTCATAGGGAGACAGTAAATCTTAAGTGAAGCATCGGAATCTATAACTAGTGTCACAGGAATGGTTCAAAAAATAGACAGTAAGATGAGTCAGTCTTCTTGTACGTATGTCGGCATTGTGCCTTTTCTATTTAATTCCGATGCAAATTCTGTGTTTCATCATCAAGAAGAAGGTCAGAGAGATGCAGTAAACCTGAAGTGAAGCATCGGAATCTATAACTGGTGTCACAGAAGAGGTTCAAAACGTAGACAGTAAAAAAAGTCAGTCGTCTTGTACTTAAGTCGTTATTGTGCCTTTTGTATTTAATTCCGATGCAATTTCTGTGTTTCATCGTCAATAAGAAGGTCTGAGGGATACAGTAAACCTGAAGTGAAGCATCGGAATCTATAACTAGTGTCACAGGAATGGTGCAAAGCATAGACAGTAGGAAGAGTCTGTCGTCTTGTACATAAGTCGACAGGTCCAAGGGATACAGTAAACCTGAAGTGAAGCATCGGAATCTATAACTAGTGTCACAGGAATTGTTCAAAACATAGACAGTAAGAAGAGTCAGTCTTCTTGTACTTGAATCGGCATTGTGTCTTTTGTATTTAATTCCGATGCAATTTCTGTGTTTCATCGTCAATGAGAAGGTCAGAGGGAATCACTAAACCTGAAGTGAGGCATCGGAATCTATAACTAGTGTCACAGGAATGGTTAAAACATAGACAGTAGGAAGAGTCAGTCTTCTTGTACGTAAGTCGGCATTGTGCCTTTTCTATTTAATTCCGATGCAATGTATGTGTTTCATCGTCAATAAGAAGGTCCAAGGGATACAGTAAACATATAGTGAAGCATCGGAATCTAAAACTGGTCTCACAGGAAATGTTCACAACATAGTCAGTAAGAAGAGTCAGTCTTCTTGTACTTAAGTCGGCATTGTGCATTTTGTATTTAATTCCGATGCAGTTTATGTGTTTCGTCGTCAATACGAAGGTCAGTGGGAGACAGTAAACCTTAAGTGAAGCATCGGAATCTGTAACTAGTGTCACAGGAATGGTTCAAAACAAACTCAGCAAGAAGAGTCAGTCTTCTTGTACTTAAGTCGGCATTGTGCCTTTTGTATTTAATTCCGATGCAATTTGTGTGTTTCATCGTCAATAAGAAGGTCCAAGGGATACAGTAAACCTGAAGTGATGCATCGGAATCTATCACTAGAGTCACAGGAATGGTTCATAACATAGACAGTAGGAAGTGTCAGTCTTCTTGTACTTAAGTCGGCATTGTGCCTTTAGTATTTGATTCCGATGCAATTTCTGTGTTTCATCGTCAATAAGAAGGTCCAAGTGATACAGTAAACCTGAAGTGAAGCATCGGAAACTGTAACTAGTGTCACCGGAATGGTTCAAAACGTAGACAGTAAGAAGTGTCAGTCTTCTTGTACTTAAGTCGGATTTGTGCCTTTTGTATTTAATTCCGATGCAATTTCTGTGTTTCATCGTCAATAAGAAGGTCAAAGTGATACAGTAAACCTGAAGTGAAGCATCTGAAACTATAAGTAGTGTCACCGGAATGGTTCAAAACATAGACAGTAAGAAGAGTCGGTCTGCTTGTACTTAAGTCGGCATTGTGCCTTTTGTATTTGATTCCGATGCAATTTCTGTGTTTCATCGTCAATAAGAAGGTCCAAGTGATACAGTAAACCTGAAGTGAAGCATCGGAAACTGTAACTAGTGTCACCGGAATGGTTCAAAACGTAGACAGTAAGAAGTGTCAGTCTTCTTGTACTTAAGTCGGCATTGTGCCTTTTGTATTTAATTGCGATGCAATTTCTGTGTTTCATCGTCAATAAGAAGGTCAGAGGGATACAGTAAACCTGAAGTGAAGCATCGGAATGTCACAAGAATGGTTCAAAACATAGACAGTAGGAAGAGTCAGTCTTCTTGTACTTGAATCGGCATTGTGTCTTTTGTATTTAATTCCGATGCAATTTCTGTGTTTCATCGTCAATGAGAAGGTCAGAGGGAATCACTAAACCTGAAGTGAGGCATCGGAATCTGTAACTAGTGTCACAGGAATGGTTAAAACATAGACAGTAGGAAGAGTCAGTCTTCTTGTACGTAAGTCGGCATTGTGCCTTTTCTATTTAATTCCGATGCAATGTATGTGTTTCATCGTCAATAAGAAGGTCCAAGGGATACAGTAAACATATAGTGAAGCATCGGAATCTAAAACTGGTCTCACAGGAAATGTTCACAACATAGTCAGTAAGAAGAGTCAGTCTTCTTGTACTTAAGTCGGCGTTGTGCATTTTGTATTTAATTCCGAAGCAGTTTCTGTGTTTCGTCGTCAATACGATGGTCATAGGGAGACAGTAAACCTTAAGTGAAGCATCGGAATCTATAACTAGTGTCACAGGAATGGTTCAAAAAACAGACAGTAAGATGAGTCAGTCTTCTTGTACGTAAGTCGGCATTGTGCCTTTCCTATTTAATTCCGATGCAAATTCTGTGTTTCATCATCAAGAAGAAGGTCAGAGAGATGCAGTAAACCTGAAGTGATGCATCGGAATCTATAACTGGTGTCACAGAAAAGGTTCAAAACGTAGACAGTAAAAAAAGTCTGTCGTCTTGTACTTAAGTCGACATTGTGCCTTTTGTATTTAATTCCGATGCAATTTCTGTGTTTCATCGTCAATAAGAAGGTCTGAGGGATACAGTAAACCTGAAGTGAAGCATCGGAATCTATAACTAGTGTCACAGGAATGGTGCAAAGCATAGACAGTAGGAAGAGTCAGTTTTCTTGTACTTAAGTCGGCATTGTGCCTTTCCTATTTAATTCCGATGCAAATTCTGTGTTTCATCATCAAGAAGAAGGTCAGAGAGATGCAGTAAACCTGAAGTGAAGCATCGGAATCTATAGCTGGTGTCACAGAAAAGGTTCAAAACGTAGACAGTAAAAAAAGTCTGTCGTCTTGTACTTAAGTCGACATTGTGCCTTTTGTATTTAATTCCGATGCAATTTCTGTGTTTCATCGTCAGTAAGAAGGTCCAAGGGATACAGTAAACACATAGTGAAGCATCGGAATCTAAAACTGGTCTCACAGGATATGTTCAAATCATAGTAAGTAAGAAGAGTCTGTCTACTTGTACTTAAGTCGGCATTGTGCATTTTGTATTTAATTCCGATGCAATTTCTGTGTTTCATCGTCAACAAGAAGGTCAGAGGGAATCAGTAAACCTGAAGTGAAGCATCGGAATCTATAACTAGTGTCACAGGAATGGTTCAAAACATACTCAGCAAGAAGAGTCAGTCTTCTTGTACTTAAGTGGGCATTGTGCCTTTTGTATTTAATTCCGATGCCGTTTCTGTGTTTCGTCGTCAATACGAAGGTCATAGGGAGACAGTAAACCTTTAGTGAAGCATCGGAATCTATAACTAGTGTCACAGGAATGGTTCAAAAAATAGACAGTAAGATGAGTCAGTCTTCTTGTACGTAAGTCGGCATTGTGCTTTTTCTATTTAATTCCGATGCAAATTCTGTGTTTCGTCGTCAATACGAAGGTCAGAGGGAGACAGTAAACCTTAAGTGAAGCATCGGAATCTACAACTAGTGTCACAGGAATGGTTCAAAACATACACAGCAAGAAGAGTCAGTCTTCTTGTACTGAAGTCGGCATTGTGCTTTTTGTATTTAATTCCGATGCAATTTGTGTGTTTCATCGTCAATAAGAAGGTCCAAGGGATACAGTAAACCTGAAGTGATGCATCGGAATCTATAACTAGTGTCACAGGAATGGTTCATAACATAGACAGTAGGAAGTGTCAGTTTTCTTGTACTTAAGTCGGCATTGTGCCTTTTGTATTTAATTCCGATGCAATTTCTGTGTTTCATCGTCAATAAGAAGGTCCAAGGGATACAGTAAAACAGAAGTGAAACATCGGAATCTATAAGTAGTGTCACAAGAATGGTTCAAAACATAGACAGTAAGAAGAGTCAGTCTTCTTGTACTTAAGTCGGCATTGTGCCTTTTCTATTTCATTTCGATGCAATTTCTGTGTTTCATCGTCAATAAGAAGGTCCAAGGGATACAGTAAACACATAGTGAAGCATCGGAATCTAAAACTGGTCTCACAGGAAATGTTCAAATCATAGTAAGTAAGAAGAGTCAGTCTTCTTTTACTTAAGTCGGCATTGTGCCTTTTCAATGTACTTTTGATGCAATTTCTGTGTTTCGTCGTCAAAAAGAAGGTCCAAGGGATACAGTGAACCTGAAGTGAAGCACCGGAATCTAAAACCGGTATCTCAGGAAAGGTGCAAAACATAGAGAGTAAGAAGAGCCAGTCATCTTGTATTTGAGTCGGCATTATGCCTTTTGTATATAATTCCGATGCAGTTTCTGTGTTTTATCGTCAATAAGAAGGTCAGAGGGAATCATTAAACCTGAAGTGAAGCATCGGAATCTATAACTAGTGTCACAGGAATGGTTAAAACATAGACAGTAGGAAGAGTCTGTCTTCTGGTACTTAAGTCGGCATTGTGCCTTTTCTATTTATTTCCGATGCAATGTATGTGTTTCATCGTCAATAAGAAGGTCCAAGGGAGACAGTAAACATATATTGAAGCATCGGAATCTAAAACTGGTCTCACAGGAAATGTTCACAACATAGTCAGTAAGAAGAGTCAGTCTACTTGTACTTAAGTCGGCATTGTGCCTTTTGTATTTGATTCCGATGCAATTTCTGTGTTTCATCGTCAATGAGAAGGTCCAAGTGATACAGTAAACCTGAAGTGAAGCATCGGAAACTGTAACTAGTGTCACCGGAATGGTTCAAAACGTAGACAGTAAGAAGAGTCATTCTTCTTGTACTTAAGTCGGCATTGTGCCTTTTGTATTTAATTTCGATGCAATTTCTGTGTTTCATCGTCAATAAGAAGGTCCAAGGGATACAGTAAACACATAGTGAAGCATCGGAATCTAAAACTGGTCTCACAGGAAATGTTCAAATCATAGTAAGTAAGAAGAGTCAGTCTTCTTTTACTTAAGTCGGCATTGTGCCTTTTCAATGTACTTTTGATGCAATTTCTGTGTTTCGTCGTCAAAAAGAAGGTCCAAGGGATACAGTGAACCTGAAGTGAAGCACCGGAATCTAAAACCGGTATCTCAGGAAAGGTGCAAAACATAGAGAGTAAGAAGAGCCAGTCATCTTGTATTTGAGTCGGCATTGTGCCTTTTGTATATAATTCCGATGCAGTTTCTGTGTTTTATCGTCAATAAGAAGGTCAGAGGGAATCATTAAACCTGAAGTGAAGCATCGGAATCTATAACTAGTGTCACAGGAATGGTTAAAACATAGACAGTAGGAAGAGTCTGTCTTCTGGTACTTAAGTCGGCATTGTCCCTTTTCTATTTATTTCCGATGCAATGTATGTGTTTCATCGTCAATAAGAAGGTCCAAGGGAGACAGTAAACATATATTGAAGCATAGGAATCTAAAACTGGTCTCACAGGAAATGTTCACAACATAGTCAGTAAGAAGAGTCAGTCTACTTGTACTTAAGTCGGCATTGTGCCTTTTGTATTTGATTCCGATGCAATTTCTGTGTTTCATCGTCAATGAGAAGGTCCAAGTGATACAGTAAACCTGAAGTGAAGCATCGGAAACTGTAACTAGTGTCACCGGAATGGTTCAAAACGTAGACAGTAAGAAGTGTCAGTCTTCTTGTACTTAAGTCGGCATTGTGCCTTTTGTATTTAATTCCGATGCAATTTCTGTGTTTCACCGTAAATAAGAAGGTCAGAGGGATACATTAAACCTGAAGTGAAGCATCGCAATCTATAACTAGTGTCACAGGAATGGTTCTAAACATAGACAGTAAGTAGAGTCAGGCTTCTTGTACTTAAGTCGGCATTGTGCCTTTTTTATTTAATTGCGATGCAATTTCTGTGTTTCATCGTCAATAAGAAGGTCCAAGGGATGCAATAAACATATAGTGAAGCATCGGAATCTAAAACTGGTCACACAGGAAATGCACACAACTTAGTCAGAAAGAAGAGACAGTCTTCTTGTACTTAAGTCGGCGTTGTGCCTTTTGTATTTAATTCCAATGCAATTTCTGTGTTTCATCGTCAATATGAAGGTCAGAGGGATACAGTAAACCTTAAGTGAAGCATCGGAATTATAACTAGTGTCACAGGAATGGTTCAAAACATACTCAGCAAGAAGAGTCAGTCTTCTTGTACTTAAGTCGGCATTGTGCCTTTTGTATTTAATTCCGATGCAATTTGTGTGTTTCATCGTCAATAAGAAGGTCCAAGGGATACTGTAAACCTGAAGTGATGCATCGGAATCTATAACTAGTGTCACAGGAATGGTTCATAACATAGACAGTAGGAAGTGTCAGTCTTCTTGTACTTAAGTCGGCATTGTGCCTTTTGTATTTAATTCCGATGCAGTTTCTGTGTTTCGTCGTCAATACGAAGGTCATAGGGAGACAGTAAACCTTAAGTGAAGCATCGGAATCTATAACTAGTGTCACAGGAATGGTTCAAAAAATAGACAGTAAGATGAGTCAGTCTTCTTGTACGTATGTCGGCATTGTGCCTTTTCTATTTAATTCCGATGCAAATTCTGTGTTTCATCATCAAGAAGAAGGTCAGAGAGATGCAGTAAACCTGAAGTGAAGCATCGGAATCTATAACTAGTGTCACAGGAATGGTGCAAAGCATAGACAGTAGGAAGAGTCTGTCGTCTTGTACATAAGTCGACAGGTCCAAGGGATACAGTAAACCTGAAGTGAAGCATCGGAATCTATAACTAGTGTCACAGGAATGGTTCATAACATAGACAGTAGGAAGTGTCAGTCTTCTTGTACTTAAGTCGGCGTTGTGCCTTTTGTATTTAATTCCAATGCAATTTCTGTGTTTCATCGTCAATATGAAGGTCAGAGGGATACAGTAAACCTTAAGTGAAGCATCGGAATTATAACTAGTGTCACAGGAATGGTTCAAAACATACTCAGCAAGAAGAGTCAGTCTTCTTGTACTTAAGTCGGCATTGTGCCTTTTGTATTTAATTCCGATGCAATTTGTGTGTTTCATCGTCAATAAGAAGGTCCAAGGGATACTGTAAACCTGAAGTGATCCATCGGAATCTATAACTAGTGTCACAGGAATGGTTCATAACATAGACAGTAGGAAGTGTCAGTCTTCTTGTACTTAAGTCGGCATTGTGCCTTTAGTATTTGATTCCGATGCAATTTCTGTGTTTCACCGTCAATAAGAAGGTCCAAGTGATACAGTAAACCTGAAGTGAAGCATCTGAAACTATAACTAGTGTCACCGGAATGGTTCAAAACATAGACAGTAAGAAGAGTCGGTCTGCTTGTACTTAAGTCGGCATTGTGCCTTTTGTATTTGATTCCGATGCAATTTCTGTGTTTCATCGTCAATAAGAAGGTCCAAGTGATACAGTAAACCTGAAGTGAAGCATCGGAAACTGTAACTAGTGTCACCGGAATGGTTCAAAACGTAGACAGTAGGAAGAGTCAGTCTTCTTGTACTTGAATCGGCATTGTGTCTTTTGTATTTAATTCCGATGCAATTTCTGTGTTTCATCGTCAATGAGAAGGTCAGAGGGAATCACTAAACCTGAAGTGAGGCATCGGAATCTATAACTAGTGTCACAGGAATGGTTAAAACATAGACAGTAGGAAGAGTCAGTCTTCTTGTACGTAAGTCGGCATTGTGCCTTTTCTATTTAATTCCGATGCAATGTATGTGTTTCATCGTCAATAAGAAGGTCCAAGGGATACAGTAAACATATAGTGAAGCATCGGAATCTAAAACTGGTCTCACAGGAAATGTTCACAACATAGTCAGTAAGAAGAGTCAGTCTTCTTGTACTTAAGTCGGCGTTGTGCATTTTGTATTTAATTCCGAAGCAGTTTCTGTGTTTCGTCGTCAATACGATGGTCATAGGGAGACAGTAAACCTTAAGTGAAGCATCGGAATCTATAACTAGTGTCACAGGAATGGTGCAAAGCATAGACAGTAGGACGAGTCAGTTTTCTTGTACTTAAGTCGGCATTGTGCCTTTCCTATTTAATTCCGATGCAAATTCTGTGTTTCATCATCAAGAAGAAGGTCAGAGAGATGCAGTAAACCTGAAGTGAAGCATCGGAATCTATAACTGGTGTCACAGAAAAGGTTCAAAACGTAGACAGTAAAAAAAGTCTGTCGTCTTGTACTTAAGTCGGCATTGTGCCTTTTGTATTTAATTCCGATGCAATTTCTGTGTTTCACCGTAAATAAGAAGGTCAGAGGGATACATTAAACCTGAAGTGAAGCATCGCAATCTATAACTAGTGTCACAGGAATGGTTCTAAACATAGACAGTAAGTAGAGTCAGGCTTCTTGTACTTAAGTCGGCATTGTGCCTTTTTTATTTAATTGCGATGCAATTTCTGTGTTTCATCGTCAATAAGAAGGTCCAAGGGATGCAATAAACATATAGTGAAGCATCGGAATCTAAAACTGGTCACACAGGAAATGCACACAACTTAGTCAGAAAGAAGAGACAGTCTTCTTGTACTTAAGTCGGCGTTGTGCCTTTTGTATTTAATTCCAATGCAATTTCTGTGTTTCATCGTCAATATGAAGGTCAGAGGGATACAGTAAACCTTAAGTGATGCATCGGAATCTATAACTAGTGTCACAGGAATGGTTCATAACATAGACAGTAGGAAGTGTCAGTCTTCTTGTACTTAAGTCGGCATTGTGCCTTTTGTATTTAATTCCGATGCAGTTTCTGTGTTTCGTCGTCAATACGAAGGTCATAGGGAGACAGTAAACCTTAAGTGAAGCATCGGAATCTATAACTAGTGTCACAGGAATGGTTCAAAAAATAGACAGTAAGATGAGTCAGTCTTCTTGTACGTATGTCGGCATTGTGCCTTTTCTATTTAATTCCGATGCAAATTCTGTGTTTCATCATCAAGAAGAAGGTCAGAGAGATGCAGTAAACCTGAAGTGAAGCATCGGAATCTATAACTAGTGTCACAGGAATGGTGCAAAGCATAGACAGTAGGAAGAGTCTGTCGTCTTGTACATAAGTCGACAGGTCCAAGGGATACAGTAAACCTGAAGTGAAGCATCGGAATCTATAACTAGTGTCACAGGAATGGTTCATAACATAGACAGTAGGAAGTGTCAGTCTTCTTGTACTTAAGTCGGCGTTGTGCCTTTTGTATTTAATTCCAATGCAATTTCTGTGTTTCATCGTCAATATGAAGGTCAGAGGGATACAGTAAACCTTAAGTGAAGCATCGGAATTATAACTAGTGTCACAGGAATGGTTCAAAACATACTCAGCAAGAAGAGTCAGTCTTCTTGTACTTAAGTCGGCATTGTGCCTTTTGTATTTAATTCCGATGCAATTTGTGTGTTTCATCGTCAATAAGAAGGTCCAAGGGATACTGTAAACCTGAAGTGATCCATCGGAATCTATAACTAGTGTCACAGGAATGGTTCATAACATAGACAGTAGGAAGTGTCAGTCTTCTTGTACTTAAGTCGGCATTGTGCCTTTAGTATTTGATTCCGATGCAATTTCTGTGTTTCACCGTCAATAAGAAGGTCCAAGTGATACAGTAAACCTGAAGTGAAGCATCTGAAACTATAACTAGTGTCACCGGAATGGTTCAAAACATAGACAGTAAGAAGAGTCGGTCTGCTTGTACTTAAGTCGGCATTGTGCCTTTTGTATTTGATTCCGATGCAATTTCTGTGTTTCATCGTCAATAAGAAGGTCCAAGTGATACAGTAAACCTGAAGTGAAGCATCGGAAACTGTAACTAGTGTCACCGGAATGGTTCAAAACGTAGACAGTAGGAAGAGTCAGTCTTCTTGTACTTGAATCGGCATTGTGTCTTTTGTATTTAATTCCGATGCAATTTCTGTGTTTCATCGTCAATGAGAAGGTCAGAGGGAATCACTAAACCTGAAGTGAGGCATCGGAATCTATAACTAGTGTCACAGGAATGGTTAAAACATAGACAGTAGGAAGAGTCAGTCTTCTTGTACGTAAGTCGGCATTGTGCCTTTTCTATTTAATTCCGATGCAATGTATGTGTTTCATCGTCAATAAGAAGGTCCAAGGGATACAGTAAACATATAGTGAAGCATCGGAATCTAAAACTGGTCTCACAGGAAATGTTCACAACATAGTCAGTAAGAAGAGTCAGTCTTCTTGTACTTAAGTCGGCGTTGTGCATTTTGTATTTAATTCCGAAGCAGTTTCTGTGTTTCGTCGTCAATACGATGGTCATAGGGAGACAGTAAACCTTAAGTGAAGCATCGGAATCTATAACTAGTGTCACAGGAATGGTGCAAAGCATAGACAGTAGGACGAGTCAGTTTTCTTGTACTTAAGTCGGCATTGTGCCTTTCCTATTTAATTCCGATGCAAATTCTGTGTTTCATCATCAAGAAGAAGGTCAGAGAGATGCAGTAAACCTGAAGTGAAGCATCGGAATCTATAACTGGTGTCACAGAAAAGGTTCAAAACGTAGACAGTAAAAAAAGTCTGTCGTCTTGTACTTAAGTCGACATTGTGCCTTTTGTATTTAATTCCGATGCAATTTCTGTGTTTCATCGTCAGTAAGAAGGTCCAAGGGATACAGTAAACACATAGTGAAGCATCGGAATCTAAAACTGGTCTCACAGGATATGTTCAAATCATAGTAAGTAAGAAGAGTCTGTCTACTTGTACTTAAGTCGGCATTGTGCATTTTGTATTTAATTCCGATGCAATTTCTGTGTTTCATCGTCAACAAGAAGGTCAGAGGGAATCAGTAAACCTGAAGTGAAGCATCGGAATCTATAACTAGTGTCACAGGAATGGTTCAAAACATACTCAGCAAGAAGAGTCAGTCTTCTTGTACTTAAGTGGGCATTGTGCCTTTTGTATTTAATTCCGATGCCGTTTCTGTGTTTCGTCGTCAATACGAAGGTCATAGGGAGACAGTAAACCTTTAGTGAAGCATCGGAATCTATAACTAGTGTCACAGGAATGGTTCAAAAAATAGACAGTAAGATGAGTCAGTCTTCTTGTACGTAAGTCGGCATTGTGCTTTTTCTATTTAATTCCGATGCAAATTCTGTGTTTCGTCGTCAATACGAAGGTCAGAGGGAGACAGTAAACCTTAAGTGAAGCATCAGAATCTACAACTAGTGTCACAGGAACGGTTCAAAACATACACAGCAAGAAGAGTCAGTCTTCTTGTACTGAAGTCGGCATTGTGCTTTTTGTATTTAATTCCGATGCAATTTGTGTGTTTCATCGTCAATAAGAAGGTCCAAGGGATACAGTAAACCTGAAGTGATGCATCGGAATCTATAACTAGTGTCACAGGAATGGTTCATAACATAGACAGTAGGAAGTGTCAGTTTTCTTGTACTTAAGTCGGCATTGTGCCTTTTGTATTTAATTCCGATGCAATTTCTGTGTTTCATCGTCAATAAGAAGGTCCAAGGGATACAGTAAACCAGAAGTGAAACATCGGAATCTATAAGTAGTGTCACAAGAATGGTTCAAAACATAGACAGTAAGAAGAGTCAGTCTTCTTGTACTTAAGTCGGCATTGTGCCTTTTGTATTTAATTTCGATGCAATTTCTGTGTTTCATCGTCAATAAGAAGGTCCAAGGGATACAGTAAACACATAGTGAAGCATCGGAATCTAAAACTGGTCTCACAGGAAATGTTCAAATCATAGTAAGTAAGAAGAGTCAGTCTTCTTTTACTTAAGTCGGCATTGTGCCTTTTCGATGTACTTTTGATGCAATTTCTGTGTTTCGTCGTCAAAAAGAAGGTCCAAGGGATACAGTGAACCTGAAGTGAAGCACCGGAATCTAAAACCGGTATCTCAGGAAAGGTGCAAAACATAGAGAGTAAGAAGAGCCAGTCATCTTGTATTTGAGTCGGCATTGTGCCTTTTGTATATAATTCCGATGCAGTTTCTGTGTTTTATCGTCAATAAGAAGGTCAGAGGGAATCATTAAACCTGAAGTGAAGCATCGGAATCTATAACTAGTGTCACAGGAATGGTTAAAACATAGACAGTAGGAAGAGTCTGTCTTCTGGTACTTAAGTCGGCATTGTGCCTTTTCTATTTATTTCCGATGCAATGTATGTGTTTCATCGTCAATAAGAAGGTCCAAGGGAGACAGTAAACATATATTGAAGCATCGGAATCTAAAACTGGTCTCACAGGAAATGTTCACAACATAGTCAGTAAGAAGAGTCAGTCTACTTGTACTTAAGTCGGCATTGTGCCTTTTGTATTTGATTCCGATGCAATTTCTGTGTTTCATCGTCAATGAGAAGGTCCAAGTGTTACAGTAAACCTGAAGTGAAGCATCGGAAACTGTAACTAGTGTCACCGGAATGGTTCAAAACGTAGACAGTAAGAAGTGTCAGTCTTCTTGTACTTAAGTCGGCATTGTGCCTTTTGTATTTAATTCCGATGCAATTTCTGTGTTTCACCGTAAATAAGAAGGTCAGAGGGATACATTAAACCTGAAGTGAAGCATCGCAATCTATTACTAGTGTCACAGGAATGGTTCTAAACATAGACAGTAAGTAGAGTCAGTCTTCTTGTACTTAAGTCGGCATTGTGCCTTTTGTATTTAATTGCGATGCAATTTCTGTGTTCCATCGTCAATAAGAAGGTCCAAGGGATGCAATAAACATATAGTGAAGCATCGGAATCTAAAACTGGTCTCACAGGAAATGCACACAACTTAGTCAGAAAGAAGAGACAGTCTTCCTGTACTTAAGTCGGCGTTGTGCCTTTTGTATTTAATTCCAATGCAATTTCTGTGTTTCATCGTCAATAAGAAGGTCAGAGGGATACAGTAAACCTGAAGTGAAGCATCGGAATGTCACAAGAATGGTTCAAAACATAGACAGTAGGAAGAGTCAGTCTTCTTGTACTTAAGTCGGCATTGTGTCTTTTGTATTTAATTCCGATGCAATTTCTGTGTTTCATCGTCAATAAGAAGGTCAGAGGGAATCACTAAACCTGAAGTGAGGCATCGGAATCTATAACTAGTGTCACAGGAATGGTTAAAACATAGACAGTAGGAAGAGTCAGTCTTCTTGTACGTAAGTCGGCATTGTGCCTTTTCTATTTAATTCCGATGCAATGTATGTGTTTCATCGTCAATAAGAAGGTCCAAGGGATACAGTAAACATATAGTGAGGCATCGGAATCTAAAACTGGTCTCACAGGAAATGTTCACAACATAGTCAGTAAGAAGAGTCAGTCTTCTTGTACTTAAGTCGGCATCGTGCATTTTGTATTTAATTCCGATGCAGTTTCTGTGTTTCGTCGTCAATACGAAGGTCAGAGGGAGACAGTAAACCTTAAGTGAAGCATCGGAATCTATAACTAGTGTCACAGGAATGGTTCAAAACATACTCAGCAAGAAGAGTCAGTCTTCTTGTACTTAAGTCGGCATTGTGCCTTTTGTATTTAATTCCGATGCAATTTGTGTGTTTCATCGTAAATAAGAAGGTCCAAGGGATACTGTAAACCTGAAGTGATGCATCGGAATCTATAACTAGTGTCACAGGAATGGTTCATAACATAGACAGTAGGAAGTGTCAGTCTTCTTGTACTTAAGTCGGCATTGTGCCTTTTGTATTTAATTCCGATGCAATTTCTGTGTTTCGTCGTCAATACGAAGGTCATAGGGAGACAGTAAACCTTAAGTGAAGCATCGGAATCTATAACTAGTGTCACAGGAATGGTTCAAAAAATAGACAGTAAGATGAGTCAGTCTTCTTGTACGTATGTCGGCATTGTGCCTTTTCTATTTATTTCCGATGCAAATTCTGTGTTTCATCATCAAGAAGAAGGTCAGAGAGATGCAGTAAACCTGAAGTGAAGCATCGGAATCTATAACTGGTGTCACAGAAAAGGTTCAAAACGTAGACAGTAAAAAAAGTCAGTCGTCTTGTACTTAAGTCGTTATTGTGCCTTTTGTATTTAATTCCGATGCAATTTCTGTGTTTCATCGTCAATAAGAAGGTCTGAGGGATACAGTAAACCTGAAGTGAAGCATCGGAATCTATAACTAGTGTCACAGGAATGGTGCAAAGCATAGACAGTAGGAAGAGTCTGTCGTCTTGTACTTAAGTCGACATTGTGCCTTTTGTATTTAATTCCGATGCAATTTCTGTGTTTCATCGTCGATAAGAAGGTCCAAGGGATACAGTAAACCTGAAGTGAAGCATCGGAATCTATAACTAGTGTCACAGGAATTGTTCAAAACATAGACAGTAAGAAGAGTCAGTCTTCTTGTACTTCAGTCGGATTTGTGCCTTTTGTATTTAATTCCGATGCAATTTCTGTGTTTCATCGTCAATAAGAAGGTCCAAGTGATACAGTAAACCTGAAGTTAAGCATCGGAAACTGTAACTAGTGTCACCGGAATGGTTCAAAACGTAGACAGTAAGAAGTGTCAGTCTTCAAGTATTTAAGTCGGCATTGTGCCTTTTGTATTTAATTTCGATGCAATTTCTGTGTTTCATCGTCAATAAGAAGGTCCAAGGGATACAGTAAACACATAGTGAAGCATCGGAATCTAAAACTGGTCTCACAGGAAATGTTCAAATCATAGTAAGTAAGAAGAGTCAGTCTTCTTTTACTTAAGTCGGCATTGTGCCTTTTCAATGTACTTTTGATGCAATTTCTGTGTTTCGTCGTCAAAAAGAAGGTCCAAGGGATACAGTAATCCCGAAGTGAAGCACCGGAATACAAAACCGGTATCTCAGGAAAGGTGCAAAACATAGAGAGTAAGAAGAGCCAGTCATCTTGTATTTGAGTCGGCATTGTGCCTTTTGTATATAATTCCGATGCAGTTTCTGTGTTTTATCGTCAATAAGAAGGTCAGAGGGAATCATTAAACCTGAAGTGAAGAATCGGAATCTATAACTAGTGTCACAGGAATGGTTAAAACATAGACAGTAGGAAGAGTCTGTCTTCTGGTACTTAAGTCGGCATTGTGCCTTTTCTATTTATTTCCGATGCAATGTATGTGTTTCATCGTCAATAAGAAGGTCCAAGGGAGACAGTAAACATATATTGAAGCATCGGAATCTAAAACTGGTCTCACAGGAAATGTTCACAACATAGTCAGTAAGAAGAGTCAGTCTACTTGTACTTAAGTCGGCATTGTGCTTTTTGTATTTAATTCCGATGCATTTTCTGTGTTTCATCATCAATAAGAAGGACAGAGGGATACAGTATACCTGAAGTCAAGCAACGGAATCTATAACTAGTGTCACAGGAATGGTTCAAACATAGACAGTAGGAACAGTCAGTCTTCTTGTACTTAAGTCGGCATTGTGCCTCTTGTATTTAATTCCGATGCAATTTCTGTGTTTCATCGTCGATAAGAAGATCCAAGGGATACAGTAAACCTGAAGTGAAGCATCGGAATCTATAACTAGTGTCATAGGAATTGTTCAAAACATAGACAGTAAGAAGAGTCAGTCTTCTTGTACTTAAGTCGGATTTGTGACTTTTGTATTTAATTCCGATGCAATTTCTGTGTTTCATCGTCAATAAGAAGGTCAAAGTGATACAGTAAACCTGAAGTGAAGCATCTGAAACTATAACTAGTGTCACAGGAATGGTTCAAAAAATAGACAGTAAGATGAGTCAGTCTTCTTGTACGTAAGTCGGCATTGTGCTTTTTCTATTTAATTCCGATGCAAATTCTGTGTTTCGTCGTCAATACGAAGGTCAGAGGGAGACAGTAAACCTTAAGTGAAGCATCGGAATCTACAACTAGTGTCACAGGAATGGTTCAAAACATACACAGCAAGAAGAGTCAGTCTTCTTGTACTGAAGTCGGCATTGTGCTTTTTGTATTTAATTCCGATGCAATTTGTGTGTTTCATCGTCAATAAGAAGGTCCAAGGGATACAGTAAACCTGAAGTGATGCATCGGAATCTATAACTAGTGTCACAGGAATGGTTCATAACATAGACAGTAGGAAGTGTCAGTTTTCTTGTACTTAAGTCGGCATTGTGCCTTTTGTATTTAATTCCGATGCAATTTCTGTGTTTCATCGTCAATAAGAAGGTCCAAGGGATACAGTAAACCAGAAGTGAAACATCGGAATCTATAAGTAGTGTCACAAGAATGGTTGAAAACATAGACAGTAAGAAGAGTCAGTCTTCTTGTACTTAAGTCGGCATTGTGCCTTTTGTATTTAATTTCGATGCAATTTCTGTGTTTCATCGTCAATAAGAAGGTCCAAGGGATACAGTAAACACATAGTGAAGCATCGGAATCTAAAACTGGTCTCACAGGAAATGTTCAAATCATAGTAAGTATGAAGAGTCAGTCTTCTTTTACTTAAGTCGGCATTGTGCCTTTTCAATGTACTTTTGATGCAATTTCTGTGTTTCGTCGTCAAAAAGAAGGTCCAAGGGATACAGTGAACCTGAAGTGAAGCACCGGAATCTAAAACCGGTATCTCAGGAAAGGTGCAAAACATAGAGAGTAAGAAGAGCCAGTCATCTTGTATTTGAGTCAGCATTGTGCCTTTTGTATATAATTCCGATGCAGTTTCTGTGTTTTATCGTCAATAAGAAGGTCAGAGGGAATCATTAAACCTGAAGTGAAGCATCGGAATCTATAACTAGTGTCACAGGAATGGTTAAAACATAGACAGTAGGAAGAGTCTGTCTTCTGGTACTTAAGTCGGCATTGTGCCTTTTCTATTTATTTCCGATGCAATGTATGTGTTTCATCGTCAATAAGAAGGTCCAAGGGAGACAGTAAACATATATTGAAGCATCGGAATCTAAAACTGGTCTCACAGGAAATGTTCACAACATAGTCAGTAAGAAGAGTCAGTCTACTTGTACTTAAGTCGGCATTGTGCCTTTTGTATTTGATTCCGATGCAATTTCTGTGTTTCATCGTCAATGAGAAGGTCCAAGTGATACAGTAAACCTGAAGTGAAGCATCGGAAACTGTAACTAGTGTCACCGGAATGGTTCAAAACGTAGACAGTAAGAAGTGTCAGTCTTCTTGTACTTAAGTCGGCATTGTGCCTTTTGTATTTAATTCCGATGCAATTTCTGTGTTTCATCGTCAATAAGAAGGTCCAAGGGATGCAATAAACATATAGTGAAGCATCGGAATCTAAAACTGGTCTCACAGGAAATGCACACAACTTAGTCAGAAAGAAGAGACAGTCTTCTTGTACTTAAGTCGGCGTTGTGCCTTTTGTATTTAATTCCAATGCAATTTCTGTGTTTCATCGTCAATAAGAAGGTCAGAGGGATACAGTAAACCTGAAGTGAAGCATCGGAATGTCACAAGAATGGTTCAAAACATAGACAGTAGGAAGAGTCAGTCTTCTTGTACTTGAATCGGCATTGTGTCTTTTGTATTTAATTCCGATGCAATTTCTGTGTTTCATCGTCAATAAGAAGGTCAGAGGGAATCACTAAACCTGAAGTGAGGCATCGGAATCTATAACTAGTGTCACAGGAATGGTTAAAACATAGACAGTAGGAAGAGTCAGTCTTCTTGTACGTAAGTCGGCATTGTGCCTTTTCTATTTAATTCCGATGCAATGTATGTGTTTCATCGTCAATAAGAAGGTCCAAGGGATACAGTAAACATATAGTGAGGCATCGGAATCTAAAACTGGTCTCACAGGAAATGTTCACAACATAGTCAGTAAGAAGAGTCAGTCTTCTTGTACTTAAGTCGGCATCGTGCATTTTGTATTTAATTCCGATACAGTTTCTGTGTTTCGTCGTCAATACGAAGGTCAGAGGGAGACAGTAAACCTTAAGTGAAGCATCGGAATCTATAACTAGTGTCACAGGAATGGTTCAAAACATACTCAGCAAGAAGAGTCAGTCTTCTTGTACTTAAGTCGGCATTGTGCCTTTTGTATTTAATTCCGATGCAATTTGTGTGTTTCATCGTAAATAAGAAGGTCCAAGGGATACTGTAAACCTGAAGTGATGCATCGGAATCTATAACTAGTGTCACAGGAATGGTTCATAACATAGACAGTAGGAAGTGTCAGTCTTCTTGTACTTAAGTCGGCATTGTGCCTTTTGTATTTAATTCCGATGCAGTTTCTGTGTTTCGTCGTCAATACGAAGGTCATAGGGAGACAGTAAACCTTAAGTGAAGCATCGGAATCTATAACTAGTGTCACAGGAATGGTTCAAAAAATAGACAGTAAGATGAGTCAGTCTTCTTGTACGTATGTCGGCATTGTGCCTTTTCTATTTATTTCCGATGCAAATTCTGTGTTTCATCATCAAGAAGAAGGTCAGAGAGATGCAGTAAACCTGAAGTGAAGCATCGGAATCTATAACTGGTGTCACAGAAAAGGTTCAAAACGTAGACAGTAAAAAAAGTCAGTCGTCTTGTACTTAAGTCGTTATTGTGCCTTTTGTATTTAATTCCGATGCAATTTCTGTGTTTCATCGTCTATAAGAAGGTCTGAGGGATACAGTAAACCTGAAGTGAAGCATCGGAATCTATAACTAGTGTCACAGGAATGGTGCAAAGCATAGACAGTAGGAAGAGTATGTCGTCTTGTACTTAAGTCGACATTGTGCCTTTTGTATTTAATTCCGATGCAATTTCTGTGTTTCATCGTCGATAAGAAGGTCCAAGGGATACAGTAAACCTGAAGTGAAGCATCGGAATCTATAACTAGTGTCACAGGAATTGTTCAAAACATAGACAGTAAGAAGAGTCAGTCTTCTTGTACTTAAGTCGGATTTGTGCCTTTTGTATTTAATTCCGATGCAATTTCTGTGTTTCATCGTCAATAAGAAGGTCCAAGTGATACAGTAAACCTGAAGTGAAGCATCGGAAACTGTAACTAGTGTCACCGGAATGGTTCAAAACGTAGACAGTAAGAAGTGTCAGTCTTCAAGTATTTAAGTCGGCATTGTGCCTTTTGTATTTAATTTCGATGCAATTTCTGTGTTTCATCGTCAATAAGAAGGTCCAAGGGATATAGTAAACACATAGTGAAGCATCGGAATCTAAAACTGGTCTCACAGGAAATGTTCAAATCATAGTAAGTAAGAAGAGTCAGTCTTCTTTTACTTAAGTCGGCATTGTGCCTTTTCAATGTACTTTTGATGCAATTTCTGTGTTTCGTCGTCAAAAAGAAGGTCCAAGGGATACAGTAATCCCGAAGTGAAGCACCGGAATATAAAACCGGTATCTCAGGAAAGGTGCAAAACATAGAGAGTAAGAAGAGCCAGTCATCTTGTATTTGAGTCGGCATTGTGCCTTTTGTATATAATTCCGATGCAGTTTCTGTGTTTTATCGTCAATAAGAAGGTCAGAGGGAATCATTAAACCTGAAGTGAAGAATCGGAATCTATAACTAGTGTCACAGGAATGGTTAAAACATAGACAGTAGGAAGAGTCTGTCTTCTGGTACTTAAGTCGGCATTGTGCCTTTTCTATTTATTTCCGATGCAATGTATGTGTTTCATCGTCAATAAGAAGGTCCAAGGGAGACAGTAAACATATATTGAAGCATCGGAATCTAAAACTGGTCTCACAGGAAATGTTCACAACATAGTCAGTAAGAAGAGTCAGTCTACTTGTACTTAAGTCGGCATTGTGCTTTTTGTATTTAATTCCGATGCATTTTCTGTGTTTCATCATCAATAAGAAGGACAGAGGGATACAGTATACCTGAAGTCAAGCAACGGAATCTATAACTAGTGTCACAGGAATGGTTCAAACATAGACAGTAGGAAGAGTCAGTCTTCTTGTACTTAAGTCGGCATTGTGCCTCTTGTATTTAATTCCGATGCAATTTCTGTGTTTCATCGTCAATAAGAAGGTCAAAGTGATACAGTAAACCTGAAGTGAAGCATCTGAAACTATAACTAGTGTCACAGGCATGGTTCAAAAAATAGACAGTAAGATGAGTCAGTCTTCTTGTACGTAAGTCGGCATTGTGCTTTTTCTATTTAATTCCGATGCAAATTCTGTGTTTCGTCGTCAATACGAAGGTCAGAGGGAGACAGTAAACCTTAAGTGAAGCATCGGAATCTACAACTAGTGTCACAGGAATGGTTCAAAACATACACAGCAAGAAGAGTCAGTCTTCTTGTACTGAAGTCGGCATTGTGCTTTTTGTATTTAATTCCGATGCAATTTGTGTGTTTCATCGTCAATAAGAAGGTCCAAGGGATACAGTAAACCTGAAGTGATGCATCGGAATCTATAACTAGTGTCACAGGAATGGTTCATAACATAGACAGTAGGAAGTGTCAGTTTTCTTGTACTTAAGTCGGCATTGTGCCTTTTGTATTTAATTCCGATGCAATTTCTGTGTTTCATCGTCAATAAGAAGGTCCAAGGGATACAGTAAACCAGAAGTGAAACATCGGAATCTATAAGTAGTGTCACAAGAATGGTTCAAAACATAGACAGTAAGAAGAGTCAGTCTTCTTGTACTTAAGTCGGCATTGTGCCTTTTGTATTTAATTTCGATGCAATTTCTGTGTTTCATCGTCAATAAGAAGGTCCAAGGGATACAGTAAACACATAGTGAAGCATCGGAATCTAAAACTGGTCTCACAGGAAATGTTCAAATCATAGTAAGTAAGAAGAGTCAGTCTTCTTTTACTTAAGTCGGCATTGTGCCTTTTCAATGTACTTTTGATGCAATTTCTGTGTTTCGTCGTCAAAAAGAAGGTCCAAGGGATACAGTGAACCTGAAGTGAAGCACCGGAATCTAAAACCGGTATCTCAGGAAAGGTGCAAAACATAGAGAGTAAGAAGAGCCAGTCATCTTGTATTTGAGTCGGCATTGTGCCTTTTGTATATAATTCCGATGCAGTTTCTGTGTTTTATCGTCAATAAGAAGGTCAGAGGGAATCATTAAACCTGAAGTGAAGCATCGGAATCTATAACTAGTGTCACAGGAATGGTTAAAACATAGACGGTAGGAAGAGTCTGTCTTCTGGTACTTAAGTCGGCATTGTGCCTTTTCTATTTATTTCCGATGCAATGTATGTGTTTCATCGTCAATAAGAAGGTCCAAGGGAGACAGTAAACATATATTGAAGCATCGGAATCTAAAACTGGTCTCACAGGAAATGTTCACAACATAGTCAGTAAGAAGAGTCAGTCTACTTGTACTTAAGTCGGCATTGTGCCTTTTGTATTTGATTCCGATGCAATTTCTGTGTTTCATCGTCAATGAGAAGGTCCAAGTGATACAGTAAACCTGAAGTGAAGCATCGGAAACTGTAACTAGTGTCACCGGAATGGTTCAAAACGTAGACAGTAAGAAGTGTCAGTCTTCTTGTACTTAAGTCGGCATTGTGCCATTTGTATTTAATTCCGATGCAATTTCTGTGTTTCACCGTAAATAAGAAGGTCAGAGGGATACATTAAACCTGAAGTGAAGCATCGCAATCTATAACTAGTGTCACAGGAATGGTTCTAAACATAGACAGTAAGTAGAGTCAGTCTTCTTGTACTTAAGTCGGCATTGTGCCTTTTGTATTTAATTGCGATGCAATTTCTGTGTTTCATCGTCAATAAGAAGGTCCAAGGGATGCAATAAACATATAGTGAAGCATCGGAATCTAAAACTGGTCTCACAGGAAATGCACACAACTTAGTCAGAAAGAAGAGACAGTCTTCTTGTACTTAAGTCGGCGTTGTGCTTTTTGTATTTAATTCCAATGCAATTTCTGTGTTTCATCGTCAATAAGAAGGTCAGAGGGATACAGTAAACCTGAAGTGAAGCATCGGAATGTCACAAGAATGGTTCAAAACATAGACAGTAGGAAGAGTCAGTCTTCTTGTACTTGAATCGGCATTGTGTCTTTTGTATTTAATTCCGATGCAATTTCTGTGTTTCATCGTCAATAAGAAGGTCAGAGGGAATCACTAAACCTGAAGTGAGGCATCGGAATCTATAACTAGTGTCACAGGAATGGTTAAAACATAGACAGTAGGAAGAGTCAGTCTTCTTGTACGTAAGTCGGCATTGTGCCTTTTCTATTTAATTCCGATGCAATGTATGTGTGTCATCGTCAATAAGAAGGTCCAAGGGATACAGTAAACATATAGTGAGGCATCGGAATCTAAAACTGGTCTCACAGGAAATGTTCACAACATAGTCAGTAAGAAGAGTCAGTCTTCTTGTACTTAAGTCGGCATCGTGCATTTTGTATTTAATTCCGATGCAGTTTCTGTGTTTCGTCGTCAATACGAAGGTCAGAGGGAGACAGTAAACCTTAAGTGAAGCATCGGAATCTATAACTAGTGTCACAGGAATGGTTCAAAACATACTCAGCAAGAAGAGTCAGTCTTCTTGTACTTAAGTCGGCATTGTGCCTTTTGTATTTAATTCCGATGCAATTTGTGTGTTTCATCGTAAATAAGAAGGTCCAAGGGATACTGTAAACCTGAAGTGATGCATCGGAATCTATAACTAGTGTCACAGGAATGGTTCATAACATAGACAGTAGGAAGTGTCAGTCTTCTTGTACTTAAGTCGGCATTGTGCCTTTTGTATTTAATTCCGATGCAGTTTCTGTGTTTCGTCGTCAATACGAAGGTCATAGGGAGACAGTAAACCTTAAGTGAAGCATCGGAATCTATAACTAGTGTCACAGGAATGGTTCAAAAAATAGACAGTAAGATGAGTCACTCTTCTTGTACGTATGTCGGCATTGTGCCTTTTCTATTTAATTCCGATGCAATTTCTGTGTTTCATCGTCGATAAGAAGGTCCAAGGGATACAGTAAACCTGAAGTGAAGCATCTGAGTCTATAACTAGTGTCACAGGAATTGCTCAAAACATAGACAGTAAGAAGAGTCAGTCTTCTTGTACTTAAGTCGGATTTGTGTCTTTTGTATTTAATTCCGATGCAATTTCTGTGTTTCATCGTCAATAAGAAGGTCCAAGTGATACAGTAAACCTGAAGTGAAGCATCGGAAACTGTAACTAGTGTCACCGGAATGGTTCAAAACGTAGACAGTAAGAAGTGTCAGTCTTCAAGTATTTAAGTCGGCATTGTGCCTTTTGTATTTAATTTCAATGCAATTTCTGTGTTTCATCGTCAATAAGAAGGTCCAAGGGATACAGTAAACACATAGTGAAGCATCGGAATCTAAAACTGGTCTCACAGGAAATGTTCAAATCATAGTAAGTAAGAAGAGTCAGTCTTCTTTTACTTAAGTCGGCATTGTGCCTTTTCAATGTACTTTTGATGCAATTTCTGTGTTTCGTCGTCAAAAAGAGGGTCCAAGGGATACAGTAATCCCGAAGTGAAGCACCGGAATATAAAACCGGTATCTCAGGAAAGGTGCAAAACATAGAGAGTAAGAAGAGCCAGTCATCTTGTATTTGAGTCGGCATTGTGCCTTTTGTATATAATTCCGATGCAGTTTCTGTGTTTTATCGTCAATAAGAAGGTCAGAGGGAATCATTAAACCTGAAGTGAAGAATCGGAATCTATAACTAGTGTCACAGGAATGGTTAAAACATAGACAGTAGGAAGAGTCTGTCTTCTGGTACTTAAGTCGGCATTGTGCCTTTTCTATTTATTTCCGATGCAATGTATGTGTTTCATCGTCAATAAGAAGGTCCAAGGGAGACAGTAAACATATATTGAAGCATCGGAATCTAAAACTGGTCTCACAGGAAATGTTCACAACATAGTCAGTAAGAAGAGTCAGTCTACTTGTACTTAAGTCGGCATTGTGCTTTTTGTATTTAATTCCGATGCATTTTCTGTGTTTCATCATCAATAAGAAGGACAGAGGGATACAGTATACCTGAAGTCAAGCAACGGAATCTATAACTAGTGTCACAGGAATGGTTCAAACATAGACAGTAGGAAGAGTCAGTCTTCTTGTACTTAAGTCGGCATTGTGCCTCTTGTATTTAATTCCGATGCAATTTCTGTGTTTCATCGTCGATAAGAAGGTCCAAGGGATACAGTAAACCTGAAGTGAAGCATCGGAATCTATAACTAGTGTCATAGGAATTGTTCAAAACATAGACAGTAAGAAGAGTCAGTCTTCTTGTACTTAAGTCGGATTTGTGCCTTTTGTATTTAATTCCGATGCAATTTCTGTGTTTCATCGTCAATAAGAAGGTCAAAGTGACACAGTAAACCTGAAGTGAAGCATCTGAAACTATAACTAGTGTCACCGGAATGGTTCAAAACATAGACAGTAAGAAGAGTCGGTCTGCTTGTACTTAAGTCGGCATTGTGCCTTTTGTATTTGATTCCGATGCAATTTCTGTGTTTCATCGTCAATGAGAAGGTCCAAGTGATACAGTAAACCTGAAGTGAAGCATCGGAATGTCACAAGAATGGTTCAAAACATAGACAGTAGGAAGAGTCAGTCTTCTTGTACTTGAATCGGCATTGTGTCTTTTGTATTTAATTCCCATGCAATTTCTGTGTTTCATCGTCAATAAGAAGGTCAGAGGGAATCACTATACCTGAAGTGAGGCATCGGAATCTATAACTAGTGTCACAGGAATGGTTAAAACATAGACAGTAGGAAGAGTCAGTCTTCTTGTACATAAGTCGGCATTGTGCCTTTTCTATTTAATTCCGATGCAATGTATGTGTTTCATCGTCAATAAGAAGGTCCAAGGGATACAGTAAACATATAGTGAGGCATCGGAGTCTAAAACTGGTCTCACAGGAAATGTTCACAACATAGTCAGTAAGAAGAGTCAGTCTTCTTGTACTTAAGTCGGCATTGTGCATTTTGTATTTAATTCCGATGCAGTTTCTGTGTTTCGTCGTCAATACGAATGTCAGAGGGAGACAGTAAACCTTAAGTGAAGCATCGGAATTATAACTAGTGTCACAGGAATGGTTCAAAACATACTCAGCAAGAAGAGTCAGTCTTCTTGTACTTAAGTCGGCATTGTGCCTTTTGTATTTAATTCCGATGCAATTTGTGTGTTTCATCGTCAATAAGAAGGTCCAAGGGATACTGTAAACCTGAAGTGATGCATCGGAATCTATAACTAGTGTCACAGGAATGGTTCATAACATAGACAGTAGGAAGTGTCAGTCTTCTTGTACTTAAGTCGGCATTGTGCCTTTTGTATTTAATTCCGATGCAGTTTCTGTGTTTCGTCGTCAATACGAAGGTCATAGGGAGACAGTAAACCTTAAGTGAAGCATCGGAATCTATAACTAGTGTCACAGGAATGGTTCAAAAAATAGACAGTAAGATGAGTCAGTCTTCTTGTACGTATGTCGGCATTGTGCCTTTTCTATTTAATTCCGATGCAAATTCTGTGTTTCATCATCAAGAAGAAGGTCAGAGAGATGCAGTAAACCTGAAGTGAAGCATCGGAATCTATAACTGGTGTCACAGAAGAGGTTCAAAACGTAGACAGTAAAAAAAGTCAGTCGTCTTGTACTTAAGTCGTTATTGTGCCTTTTGTATTTAATTCCGATGCAATTTCTGTGTTTCATCGTCAATAAGAAGGTCTGAGGGATACAGTAAACCTGAAGTGAAGCATCGGAATCTATAACTAGTGTCACAGGAATGGTGCAAAGCATAGACAGTAGGAAGAGTCTGTCGTCTTGTACATAAGTCGACAGGTCCAAGGGATACAGTAAACCTGAAGTGAAGCATCGGAATCTATAACTAGTGTCACAGGAATTGTTCAAAACATAGACAGTAAGAAGAGTCAGTCTTCTTGTACTTGAATCGGCATTGTGTCTTTTGTATTTAATTCCGATGCAATTTCTGTGTTTCATCGTCAATGAGAAGGTCAGAGGGAATCACTAAACCTGAAGTGAGGCATCGGAATCTATAACTAGTGTCACAGGAATGGTTAAAACATAGACAGTAGGAAGAGTCAGTCTTCTTGTACGTAAGTCGGCATTGTGCCTTTTCTATTTAATTCCGATGCAATGTATGTGTTTCATCGTCAATAAGAAGGTCCAAGGGATACAGTAAACATATAGTGAAGCATCGGAATCTAAAACTGGTCTCACAGGAAAAGTTCACAACATAGTCAGTAAGAAGAGTCAGTCTTCTTGTACTTAAGTCGGCATTGTGCATTTTGTATTTAATTCCGATGCAGTTTATGTGTATCGTCGTCAATACGAAGGTCAGAGGGAGACAGTAAACCTTAAGTGAAGCATCGGAATCTATAACTAGTGTCACAGGAATGGTTCAAAACATACTCAGCAAGAAGAGTCAGTCTTCTTGTACTTAAGTCGGCATTGTGCCTTTTGTATTTAATTCCGATGCAATTTGTGTGTTTCATCGTCAATAAGAAGGTCCAAGGGATACAGTAAACCTGAAGTGATGCATCGGAATCTATCACTAGAGTCACAGGAATGGTTCATAACATAGACAGTAGGAAGTGTCAGTCTTCTTGTACTTAAGTCGGCATTGTGCCTTTAGTATTTGATTCCGATGCAATTTCTGTGTTTCATCGTCAATAAGAAGGTCCAAGTGATACAGTAAACCTGATGTGAAGCATCGGAAACTGTAACTAGTGTCACCGGAATGGTTCAAAACGTAGACAGTAAGAAGTGTCAGTCTTCTTGTACTTAAGTCGGATTTGTGCCTTTTGTATTTAATTCCGATGCAATTTCTGTGTTTCATCGTCAATAAGAAGGTCAAAGTGATACAGTAAACCTGAAGTGAAGCATCTGAAACTATAACTAGTGTCACCGGAATGGTTCAAAACATAGACAGTAAGAAGAGTCGGTCTGCTTGTACTTAAGTCGGCATTGTGCCTTTTGTATTTGATTCCGATGCAATTTCTGTGATTCATCGTCAATAAGAAGGTCCAAGTGATACAGTAAACCTGAAGTGAAGCATCGGAAACTGTAACTAGTGTCACCGGAATGGTTCAAAACGTAGACAGTAAGAAGTGTCAGTCTTCTTGTACTTAAGTCGGCATTGTGCCTTTTGTATTTAATTGCGATGCAATTTCTGTGTTTCATCGTCAATAAGAAGGTCAGAGGGATACAGTAAACCTGAAGTGAAGCATCGGAATGTCACAAGAATGGTTCAAAACATAGACAGTAGGAAGAGTCAGTCTTCTTGTACTTGAATCGGCATTGTGTCTTTTGTATTTAATTCCGATGCAATTTCTGTGTTTCATCGTCAATGAGAAGGTCAGAGGGAATCACTAAACCTGAAGTGAGGCATCGGAATCTATAACTAGTGTCACAGGAATGGTTAAAACATAGACAGTAGGAAGAGTCAGTCTTCTTGTACGTAAGTCGGCATTGTGCCTTTTCTATTTAATTCCGATGCAATGTATGTGTTTCATCGTCAATAAGAAGGTCCAAGGGATACAGTAAACATATAGTGAAGCATCGGAATCTAAAACTGGTCTCACAGGAAATGTTCACAACATAGTCAGTAAGAAGAGTCAGTCTTCTTGTACTTAAGTCGGCGTTGTGCATTTTGTATTTAATTCCGAAGCAGTTTCTGTGTTTCGTCGTCAATACGATGGTCATAGGGAGACAGTAAACCTTAAGTGAAGCATCGGAATCTATAACTAGTGTCACAGGAATGGTTCAAAAAATAGACAGTAAGATGAGTCAGTCTTCTTGTACGTAAGTCGGCATTGTGCCTTTCCTATTTAATTCCGATGCAAATTCTGTGTTTCATCATCAAGAAGAAGGTCAGAGAGATGCAGTAAACCTGAAGTGAAGCATCGGAATCTATAACTGGTGTCACAGAAAAGGTTCAAAACGTAGACAGTAAAAAAAGTCTGTCGTCTTGTACTTAAGTCGACATTGTGCCTTTTGTATTTAATTCCGATGCAATTTCTGTGTTTCATCGTCAATGAGAAGGTCAGAGGGAATCACTAAACCTGAAGTGAGGCATCGGAATCTATAACTAATGTCACAGGAATGGTTCAAAACATACACAGCAAGAGGAGTCAGTCTTGTTGTACTTAAGTCGGCATTGTGAATTTTGTATTTAATTCCGATGCAATTTGTGTGTTTCATCGTCAATAAGAAGGTCCAAGGGATACAGTATACCTGAAGTGAAGCAGCGGAATCTATAACTAGTGTCACAGGAATGGGTCAAAACATAGACAGTAAGAAGAGTCATTCTTCTTGTACTTAAGTCGGCATTGTGCCTTTTGTATTTAATTTCGAAGCAATTTCTGTGTTTCATCGTCAATAAGAAGGTCCAAGGGATACAGTAAACACATAGTGAAGCATCGGAATCTAAAACTGGTCTCACAGGAAATGTTCGAATCATAGTAAGTAAGAAGAGTCAGTCTTCTTTTACGTAAATCGGCATTGTGCCTTTTCTATGTACTTTTGATGCAATTTCTGTGTTTCGTCGTCAATAAGAAGGTCCAAGTGATACAGTTAACCTGAAGTGAAGCACCGGAATCTAAAACCGGTCTCTCAGGAAAGGTGCCAAACATAGAGAGTAAGAAGAGCCAGTCATCTTGTATTTGCTTCGGCATTGTACATTTTGTATATAATTCCGATGCAGTGTCTGTGTTTCATCGTCAATAAGAAGGTCAGAGGGAATCAGTAAACCTGAAGTGAAGCATCGGAATCAATAACTAGTGTCACAGGAATGGTTAAAACATAGACAGTAGGAAGAGTCTGTCTTCTGGTACTTAAGTCGGCATTGTGCCTTTTCTATTTATTTCCGATGCAATGTATGTGTTTCATCGTCAATAAGAAGGTCCTAGGGAGACAGTAAACATATAGTGAAGCATCGGAATCTAAAACTGGTCTCACAGGAAATGTTCACAACATAGTCAGTAAGAAGAGTCAGTCTACTTGTACTTAAGTCGGCATTGTGCATTTTGTATTTAATTCCGATGCAATTTCTGTGTTTCATCATCAATAAGAAGGTCAGAGGGATACAGTAAACCTGAAGTGAAGCAACGGAATCTAAAACTAGTGTCACAGGAATGGTTCAAACTTAGACAGTAGGAAGAGTCAGTCTTCTTGTACTTAAGTCGGCATTGTGCCTTTTCTATTTAATTCCGATGCAATTTCTGTGTTTCGTCGTCAATAAGAAGGTCAAAAGGATACAGTAAACCTAAAATGAAGCATCGGAATCTATAACTAGAGTCACAGGAATGGTTCAAAACATAGACAGTAAGAAGAGGCAGTCTTCTTGTACATATGTCTGCATTGTGCCTCTTGTATTTAATTCCGATTCAATCTCTGTGTTTCATCGTCGATAAGCAGGTCCAAGGGATACAATAAACCTGAAGTGAAGCATCGGAATCTATAACTAGTGTCACAGGAATTGTTCAAAACATAGACAGTAAGAAGAGTCAGTCTTCTTGTACTTAAGTCGGATTTGAGCTTTTGTATTTAATTCCGATGCAATTTCTGTGTTTCATCGTCAATAAGAAGGTCAAAGTGATACAGTAAACCTGAAGTGAAGCATCTGAAACTATAACTAGTGTCACCGGAATGGTTCAAAACATAGACAGTAAGAAGCGTCGGTCTTCTTGTACTTAAGTCGGCATTGTGCTTTTTGTATTTGATTCCGATGCAATTTCTGTGTTTCATCGTCAATACGAAGGTCCACGTGATACAGTAAACCTGAAGTGAAGCATCGGAAACTATAACTAGTGTCACCGGAATGGTTCAAAACATAGACAGTAAGATGTGTCAGTCTTCTTGTACTGAAGTCGGCATTGTGCCTTTTGTATTTAATTCCGATGCAATTTCTGTGTTTCACCGTAAACAAGAAGGTCAGTGGGATACTGTAAACCTGAAGTGAAGCATCGCAATCTATAACTAGTGTCACAGGAATGGTTCTAAACATAGACAGTAAGTAGAGTCAGTCTTCTTGTACTTAAGTCGGCATTGTGCCTTTTGTATTTAATTGCGATGCAATTTCTGTGTTTAATCGTCAATAAGAAGGTCCAAGGGATACAATAAACATATAGTGAAGCATCGGAATCTAAACCTGGTCTCACAGGAAATGCACACAACTTAGTCAGAAAGAAGAGACAGTCTTCTTGTACTTAAGTCGGCGTTGTGCGTTTTGTATTTAATTCCGATGCAATTTCGTGTGTCTCATCGTCAATAAGAAGGTCAGAGGGATACAGTAAACCTGAAGTGAAGCATCGGAATGTCACAAGAATGGTTCAAAACATAGACAGTAGGAAGAGTCAGTCTTCTTGTACTTAAGTCGGCATTGTGTCTTTTGTATTTAATTCCGATGCAATTTCTGTGTTTCATCGTCAATAAGAAGGTCAGAGGGAATCACTAAACCTGAAGTGAAGCATCGGAATCTATAACTAGTGTCACAGGAATGGTTAAAACATAGACAGTAGGAAGAGTCAGTCTTCTTGTACTTAAGTCGGCATTGTGCCTTTTCTATTTAATTCCGATGCAATGTATGTGTTTCATCGTCACTAAGAAGGTCCAAGGGATACAGTAAACATATAGTGAAGCATCGGAATCTAAAACTGGTCTCACAGGAAATGTTCACAAAATAGTCTGTAAGAAGAGACAGTCTTCTTGTACTTAAGTCGGCATTGTGCATTTTGTATTTAATTCCGATGCTGTTTCTGTGTTTCGTCGTCAATAAGAAGGTCCAAGGGATACAATAAACATATAGTGAAGCATCGGAATCTAAACCTGGTCTCACAGGAAATGCACACAACTTAGTCAGAAAGAAGAGACAGTCTTCTTGTACTTAAGTCGGCGTTGTGCGTTTTGTATTTAATTCCGATGCAATTTCGTGTGTCTCATCGTCAATAAGAAGGTCAGAGGGATACAGTAAACCTGAAGTGAAGCATCGGAATGTCACAAGAATGGTTCAAAACATAGACAGTAGGAAGAGTCAGTCCTCTTGTACTTAAGTCGGCATTGTGCCTTTTGTATTTAATTCCGATGCAATTTGTGTGTTTCATCGTCAATAAGAACGTCCAAGGGATACAGTAAACCTGAAGTGATGCATCGGAATCTATAACTAGTGTCACAGGAATGGTTCATAACATAGACAGTAGGAAGTGTCAGTCTTCTTGTACTTAAGTCGGCATTGTGTCTTTTGTATTTAATTCCGATGCAATTTCTGTGTTTCATCGTCAATAAGAAGGTCAGAGGGAATCACTAAACCTGAAGTGAAGCATCGGAATCTATAACTAGTGTCACAGGAATGGTTAAAACATAGACAGTAGGAAGAGTCAGTCTTCTTGTACTTAAGTCGGCATTGTGCCTTTTCTATTTAATTCCGATGCAATGTATGTGTTTCATCGTCACTAAGAAGGTCCAAGGGATACAGTAAACATATAGTGAAGCATCGGAATCAAAAACTGGTCTCACAGGAAATGTTCACAACATAGTCTGTAAGAAGAGACAGTCTTCTTGTACTTAAGTCGGCATTGTGCATTTTGTATTTAATTCCGATGCTGTTTCTGTGTTTCGTCGTCAATAAGAAGGTCCAAGGGATACAATAAACATATAGTGAAGCATCGGAATCTAAACCTGGTCTCACAGGAAATGCACACAACTTAGTCAGAAAGAAGAGACAGTCTTCTTGTACTTAAGTCGGCGTTGTGCGTTTTGTATTTAATTCCGATGCAATTTCGTGTGTCTCATCGTCAATAAGAAGGTCAGAGGGATACAGTAAACCTGAAGTGAAGCATCTGAAACTATAACTAGTGTCACCGGAATGGTTCAAAACATAGACAGTAAGAAGAGTCGGTCTGCTTGTACTTAAGTCGGCATTGTGCCTTTTGTATTTGATTCCGATGCAATTTCTGTGTTTCATCGTCAATGAGAAGGTCCAAGTGATACAGTAAACCTGAAGTGAAGCATCGGAATGTCACAAGAATGGTTCAAAACATAGACAGTAGGAAGAGTCAGTCTTCTTGTACTTGAATCGGCATTGTGTCTTTTGTATTTAATTCCCATGCAATTTCTGTGTTTCATCGTCAATAAGAAGGTCAGAGGGAATCACTAAACCTGAAGTGAGGCATCGGAATCTATAACTAGTGTCACAGGAATGGTTAAAACATAGACAGTAGGAAGAGTCAGTCTTCTTGTACATAAGTCGGCATTGTGCCTTTTCTATTTAATTCCGATGCAATGTATGTGTTTCATCGTCAATAAGAAGGTCCAAGGGATACAGTAAACATATAGTGAGGCATCGGAATCTAAAACTGGTCTCACAGGAAATGTTCACAACATAGTCAGTAAGAAGAGTCAGTCTTCTTGTACTTAAGTCGGCATTGTGCATTTTGTATTTAATTCCGATGCAGTTTCTGTGTTTCGTCGTCAATACGAAGGTCAGAGGGAGACAGTAAACCTTAAGTGAAGCATCGGAATTATAACTAGTGTCACAGGAATGGTTCAAAACATACTCAGCAAGAAGAGTCAGTCTTCTTGTACTTAAGTCGGCATTGTGCCTTTTGTATTTAATTCCGATGCAATTTGTGTGTTTCATCGTCAATAAGAAGGTCCAAGGGATACTGTAAACCTGAAGTGATGCATCGGAATCTATAACTAGTGTCACAGGAATGGTTCATAACATAGACAGTAGGAAGTGTCAGTCTTCTTGTACTTAAGTCGGCATTGTGCCTTTTGTATTTAATTCCGATGCAGTTTCTGTGTTTCGTCGTCAATACGAAGGTCATAGGGAGACAGTAAACCTTAAGTGAAGCATCGGAATCTATAACTAGTGTCACAGGAATGGTTCAAAAAATAGACAGTAAGATGAGTCAGTCTTCTTGTACGTATGTCGGCATTGTGCCTTTTCTATTTAATTCCGATGCAAATTCTGTGTTTCATCATCAAGAAGAAGGTCAGAGAGATGCAGTAAACCTGAAGTGAAGCATCGGAATCTATAACTGGTGTCACAGAAGAGGTTCAAAACGTAGACAGTAAAAAAAGTCAGTCGTCTTGTACTTAAGTCGTTATTGTGCCTTTTGTATTTAATTCCGATGCAATTTCTGTGTTTCATCGTCAATAAGAAGGTCTGAGGGATACAGTAAACCTGAAGTGAAGCATCGGAATCTATAACTAGTGTCACAGGAATGGTGCAAAGCATAGACAGTAGGAAGAGTCTGTCGTCTTGTACATAAGTCGACAGGTCCAAGGGATACAGTAAACCTGAAGTGAAGCATCGGAATCTATAACTAGTGTCACAGGAATTGTTCAAAACATAGACAGTAAGAAGAGTCAGTCTTCTTGTACTTGAATCGGCATTGTGTCTTTTGTATTTAATTCCGATGCAATTTCTGTGTTTCATCGTCAATGAGAAGGTCAGAGGGAATCACTAAACCTGAAGTGAGGCATCGGAATCTATAACTAGTGTCACAGGAATGGTTAACACATAGACAGTAGGAAGAGTCAGTCTTCTTGTACGTAAGTCGGCATTGTGCCTTTTCTATTTAATTCCGATGCAATGTATGTGTTTTATCGTCAATAAGAAGGTCCAAGGGATACAGTAAACATATAGTGAAGCATCGGAATCTAAAACTGGTCTCACAGGAAATGTTCACAACATAGTCAGTAAGAAGAGTCCGTCTTCTTGTACTTAAGTCGGCATTGTGCATTTTGTATTTAATTCCGATGCAGTTTATGTGTTTCGTCGTCAATACGAAGGTCAGAGGGAGACAGTAAACCTTAAGTGAAGCATCGGAATCTATAACTAGTGTCACAGGAATGGTTCAAAACATACTCAGCAAGAAGAGTCAGTCTTCTTGTACTTAAGTCGGCATTGTGCCTTTTGTATTTAATTCCGATGCAATTTGTGTGTTTCATCGTCAATAAGAAGGTCCAAGGGATACAGTAAACCTGAAGTGATGCATCGGAATCTATCACTAGAGTCACAGGAATGGTTCATAACATAGTCAGTAGGAAGTGTCAGTCTTCTTGTACTTAAGTCGGCATTGTGCCTTTAGTATTTGATTCCGATGCAATTTCTTTGTTTCATCGTCAATAAGAAGGTCCAAGTGATACAGTAAACCTGAAGTGAAGCATCGGAAACTGTAACTAGTGTCACCGGAATGGTTCAAAACGTAGACAGTAAGAAGTGTCAGTCTTCTTGTACTTAAGTCGGATTTGTGCCTTTTGTATTTAATTCCGATGCAATTTCTGTGTTTCATCGTCAATAAGAAGGTCAAAGTGATACAGTAAACCTGAAGTGAAGCATCTGAAACTATAACTAGTGTCACCGGAATGGTTCAAAACATAGACAGTAAGAAGAGTTGGTCTGCTTGTACTTAAGTCGGCATTGTGCCTTTTGTATTTGATTCCGATGCAATTTCTGTGATTCATCGTCAATAAGAAGGTCCAAGTGATACAGTAAACCTGAAGTGAAGCATCGGAAACTGTAACTAGTGTCACCGGAATGGTTCAAAACGTAGACAGTAAGAAGTGTCAGTCTTCTTGTACTTAAGTCGGCATTGTGCCTTTTGTATTTAATTGCGATGCAATTTCTGTGTTTCATCGTCAATAAGAAGGTCAGAGGGATACAGTAAACCTGAAGTGAAGCATCGGAATGTCACAAGAATGGTTCAAAACATAGACAGTAGGAAGAGTCAGTCTTCTTGTACTTGAATCGGCATTGTGTCTTTTGTATTTAATTCCGATGCAATTTCTGTGTTTCATCGTCAATGAGAAGGTCAGGGGGAATCACTAAACCTGAAGTGAGGCATCGGAATCTATAACTAGTGTCACAGGAATGGTTAAAACATAGACAGTAGGAAGAGTCAGTCATCTTGTACGTAAGTCGGCATTGTGCCTTTTCTATTTAATTCCGATGCAATGTATGTGTTTCATCGTCAATAAGAAGGTCCAAGGGATATAGTAAACATATAGTGAAGCATCGGAATCTAAAACTGGTCTCACAGGAAATGTTCACAACATAGTCAGTAAGAAGAGTCAGTCTTCTTGTACTTAAGTCGGCGTTGTGCATTTTGTATTTAATTCCGAAGCAGTTTCTGTGTTTCGTCGTCAATACGATGGTCATAGGGAGACAGTAAACCTTAAGTGAAGCATCGGAATCTATAACTAGTGTCACAGGAATGGTTCAAAAAATAGACAGTAAGATGAGTCAGTCTTCTTGTACGTAAGTCAGCATTGTGCCTTTCCTATTTAATTCCGATGCAAATTCTGTGTTTCATCATCAAGAAGAAGGTCAGAGAGATGCAGTAAACCTGAAGTGAAGCATCGGAATGTATAACTGGTGTCACAGAAAAGGTTCAAAACGTAGACAGTAAAAAAAGTCTGTCGTCTTGTACTTATGTCGACATTGTGCCTTTTGTATTTAATTCCGATGCAATTTCTGTGTTTCATCGTCAATAAGAAGGTCTGAGGGATACAGTAAACCTGAAGTGAAGCATCGGAATCTATAACTAGTGTCACAGGAATGGTGCAAAGCATAGACAGTAGGAAGAGTCAGTTTTCTTGTACTTAAGTCGGCATTGTGCCTTTTCTATTTAATTCCGATGCAGTTTCTGTGTTTCGTCGTCAATACGAGGGTCAGAGGGATAGACTAAACCTTAATTGAAGCATCGGAATCTATAACTAATGTCACAGGAATGGTTCAAAACATACACAGCAAGAGGAGTCAGTCTTCTTGTACTTAAGTCGGCATTGTGAATTTTGTATTTAATTCCGATGCAATTTGTGTGTTTCATCGTCAATAAGAAGGTCCAAGGGATACAGTAAACCTGAAGTGATGCATCGGAATCTATAACTAGTGTCACAGGAATGGTTCAAACATAGACAGTAGGAAGTGTCAGTCTTCTTGTACTTAATTCGGCATTGTGCCATTTGTATTTAATTCCGATGCAATTTCTGTGTTTCATCGTCAATAAGAAGGTCCAAGGGATACAGTAAACCTGAAGTGAAGCATCGGAATCTATAACTAGTGTCACAGGAATGGGTCAAAACATAGACAGTAAGAAGAGTCATTCTTCTTGTACTTAAGTCGGCATTGTGCCTTTTGTATTTAATTTCGATGCAATTTCTGTGTTTCATCGTCAATAAGAAGGTCCAAGGGATACAGTAAACACATAGTGAAGCATCGGAATCTAAAACTGGTCTCACAGGAAATGTTCGAATCATAGTAAGTAAGAAGAGTCAGTCTTCTTTTACTTAAATCGGCATTGTGCCTTTTCTATGTACTTTTGATGCAATTTCTGTGTTTCGTCGTCAATAAGAAGGTCCAAGTGATACGGTTAACCTGAAGTGAAGCACCGGAATCTAAAACCGGTCTCTCAGGAAAGGTGCCAAACATAGAGAGTAAGAAGAGCCAGTCATCTTCTATTTGCGTCGGCATTGTACATTTTGTATATAATTCCGATGCAGTGTCTGTGTTTCATCGTCAATAAGAAGGTCAGAGGGAATCAGTAAACCTGAAGTGAAGCATCGGAATCAATAACTAGTGTCACAGGAATGGTTAAAACATAGACAGTAGGAAGAGTCTGTCTTCTGGTACTTAAGTCGGCATTGTGGCTTTTCTATTTATTTCCGATGCAATGTATGTGTTTCATCGTCAATAAGAAGGTCCTAGGGAGACAGTAAACATATAGTGAAGCATCGGAATCTAAAACTGGTCTCACAGGAAATGTTCACAACATAGTCAGTAAGAAGAGTCAGTCTACTTGTACTTAAGTCGGCATTGTGCATTTTGTATTTAATTCCGATGCAATTTCTGTGTTTCATCATCAATAAGAAGGTCAGAGGGATACAGTAAACCTGAAGTGAAGCAACGGAATCTATAACTAGTGTCACAGGAATGGTTCAAACTTAGACAGTAGGAAGAGTCAGTCTTCTTGTACTTAAGTCGGCGTTGTGCCTTTTCTATTTAATTCCGATGCAATTTCTGTGTTTCGTCGTCAATAAGAAGGTCAAAAGGATACAGTAAACCTAAAATGAAGCATCGGAATCTATAACTAGTGTCACAGGAATGGTTCAAAACATAGACAGTAAGAAGAGGCAGTCTTCTTGTACATATGTCTGCATTGTGCCTCTTGTATTTAATTCCGATTCAATCTCTGTGTTTCATCGTCGATAAGCAGGTCCAAGGGATACAATAAACCTGAAGTGAAGCATCGGAATCTATAACTAGTGTCACGGGAATTGTTCAAAACATAGACAGTAAGAAGAGTCAGTCTTCTTGTACTTAAGTCGGATTTGAGCTTTTGTATTTAATTCCGATGCAATTTCTGTGTTTCATCGTCAATAAGAAGGTCAAAGTGATACAGTAAACCTGAAGTGAAGCATCTGAAACTATAACTAGTGTCACCGGAATGGTTCAAAACATAGACAGTAAGAAGAGTCGGTCTTCTTGTACTTAAGTCGGCATTGTGCTTTTTGTATTTGATTCCGATGCAATTTCTGTGTTTCATCGTCAATACGAAGGTCCAAGTGATACAGTAAACCTGAAGTGAAGCATCGGAAACTATAACTAGTGTCACCGGAATGGTTCAAAACATAGACAGTAAGATGTGTCAGTCTTCTTGTACTGAAGTCGGCATTGTGCCTTTTGTATTTAATTCCGATGCAATTTCTGTGTTTCACCGTAAACAAGAAGGTCAGTGGGATACAGTAAACCTGAAGTGAAGCATCGCAACCTATAACTAGTGTCACAGGAATGGTTCTAAACATAGACAGTAAGAAGAGTCAGTCTTCTTGTACTTAAGTCGGCATTGTGCCTTTTGTATTTAATTGCGATGCAATTTCTGTGTTTAATCGTCAATAAGAAGGTCCAAGGGATACAATAAACATATAGTGAAGCATCGGAATCTAAACCTGGTCTCACAGGAAATGCACACAACTTAGTCAGAAAGAAGAGACAGTCTTCTTGTACTTAAGTCGGCGTTGTGCGTTTTGTATTTAATCCCGATGCAATTTCGTGTGTCTCATCGTCAATAAGAAGGTCAGAGGGATACAGTAAACCTGAAGTGAAGCATCGGAATGTCACAAGAATGGTTCAAAACATAGACAGTAGGAAGAGTCAGTCTTCTTGTACTTAAGTCGGCATTGTGTCTTTTGTATTTAATTCCGATGCAATTTCTGTGTTTCATCGTCAATAAGAAGGTCAGAGGGAATCACTAAACCTGAAGTGAAGCATCGGAATCTATAACTAGTGTCACAGGAATGGTTAAAACATAGACAGTACGAAGAGTCAGTCTTCTTGTACTTAAGTCGGCATTGTGCCTTTTCTATTTAATTCCGATGCAATGTATGTGTTTCATCGTCACTAAGAAGGTCCAAGGGATACAGTAAACATATAGTGAAGCATCGGAATCAAAAACTGGTCTCACAGGAAATGTTCACAACATAGTCTGTAAGAAGAGACAGTCTTCTTGTACTTAAGTCGGCATTGTGCATTTTGTATTTAATTCCGATGCTGTTTCTGTGTTTCGTCGTCAATAAGAAGGTCCAAGGGATACAATAAACATATAGTGAAGCATCGGAATCTAAACCTGGTCTCACAGGAAATGCACACAACTTAGTCAGAAAGAAGAGACAGTCTTCTTGTACTTAAGTCGGCGTTGTGCGTTTTGTATTTAATTCCGATGCAATTTCGTGTGTCTCATCGTCAATAAGAAGGTCAGAGGGATACAGTAAACCTGAAGTGAAGCATCGGAATGTCACAAGAATGGTTCAAAACATAGACAGTAGGAAGAGTCAGTCCTCTTGTACTTAAGTCGGCATTGTGCCTTTTGTATTTAATTCCGATGCAATTTGTGTGTTTCATCGTCAATAAGAAGGTCCAAGGGATACAGTAAACCTGAAGTGATGCATCGGAATCTATAACTAGTGCCTTTTGTATTTAATTCCGATGCAGTTTCTGTGTTTCGCCGTCAATACGAAGGTCAGGGGGAGACAGTAAACCTTAAGTGAAGCATCGGAATCTATAACTAGTGTCACAGGAATGGTTCAAAAATTAGACAGTAAGATGAGTCAGTCTTCTTGTACGTAATTCGGCATTGTGCCTTTTCTATTTAGTTCCGATGCAAAATCTTTGTTTCATCATCAAGAAGAAGGTCAGAGGGATGCAGTAAACCTGAAGTGAAGCATCGTAATCTATAACTGGTGTCACAGAAAAGGTTCAAAACATAGACAGTAAAAAAAGTCTGTCGTCTTGTACTTAAGTCGACATTGTGCCTTTTGTATTTAATTCCCAAGCAATTTCTGTGTTTCATCGTCAATAAGAAGGTCTGAGGGATACAGTAAACCTGAAGTGAGGCATCGGAATCTATAACTAGTGTCACAGGAATGGTACAAAGCATAGACAGTAGGAAGAGTCAGTCTTCTTGTACTTAAGTCTGCATTGTGCCATTTGTATTTAATTCCGATGCAATTTCTGTGTTTCATCGTCAATACGAAGGTCCAAGGGATACAGTAAACCTGAAGTGAAGCATCGGAATCTATAACTAGTGTCACAGGAATGGTTCAAAACATAGACAGTAAGAAGAGTCATTCTTCTTGTACTTAAGTCGGAATTGTGCCTTTTGTATTTAATTTCGATGCAATTTCTGTGTTTCATCGTCAATAAGAAGGTCCAAGGGATACACTAAACACATAGTGAAGCATCGGAATCTAAAAGTGGTCTCACTGGAAATGTTCAAATCATAGTAAGTAAGAAGAGTCAGTCTTCTTGTACTTAAGTCGGCATTGTGCCTTTCCTATATAATTTTGATGCAATTTCTGTGTTTCGTCGTCAATAAGAAGGTCCAAGAGATACAGTAAACATGAAGTGAAGCACCGGAATCTAAAACCGGTCTCTCAGGAAAGGTTCAAAACATAGAGAGTAAGAAGAGCCGGTCATCTTGTATTTGAGTCGGCACTGTGCCTTTTGTATTTAATTCCGATGCAGTGTCTGTGTTTCATCGTCAATAAGAAGGCCAGAGGGAATCAGTAAACCTGAAGTGAAGCATCGGAATCTATAACTAGTGTCACAGGAATGGATACAACATAGACAGAAGGATGAGTCAGTCTTCTTGTACTTAAGTCGGCATTGTGCCTTTTCAATTTAATTGCGATGCAATGTATGTGTTTCATCGTCTATAAGAAGGTCCAAGGGATACAGTAAACATATAGTGAAGCATCGGAATCTAAAACTGGTCTCACAGGAAAGGATCAAAACATAGAGAGTAAGAAGAGCCAGTCATCTTGTATTTGAGTCGGCATTGTGCCTTTTGTATTTAATTCCGATGCAATTTCTAAGTTTCATCGCCAATAAGAAGGTCAGAGGGATACAGTAAGCCTGAAGTGATGCATCGAAATCTATAACTAGTGTCACAGGAATGGTTAAATCATGGACAGTAAGATGAGTCAGTCTTCTTGTACTTAAGTCGGCATTGTGCCTTTTGTATTTAATTCCGATGCAAGTTCTGTGTTTCATCGTCAATAAGAAGGTCCAAGTGATACAGTAAACCTAAAGTGAAGCATCGGAATCTATAACTAGTGTCACAGGAGTGGTTCAAAACATAGACAGTAAGAAGAGTCAGTCTTCTTGTACTTAAGTCGGCATTGTGCCTTTCCTATTTAATTATGGTGCACTTTCTGTGTTTCGTCGTCGATAAGAAGGTCCAAGGGATACAGTAAACCTGAAGTGATGCATCGGAATCTATAACTAGCGTCACAGGAATGGTTCAAAACATTGACAGTAAGAAGAGTCAGTCCTCTTGTACTTAAGTCGGCATTGTGCCTTTTGTATTTAATTCCGATGCAATTTCTGTGTTTCATCGTCAATAAGAAGGTTAGAGGGATACAGTAAATCTGAAAAGAAGCATCGGAATGTATAACTAGTGTAACAGGAATGGTTCAAAACATAGACAGTAGTAAGAGTCAGTCTTCTTGTACTTAAGTCGGCATTGTGCCTTTTGTATATAATTCCGATGCAGTTTCTGTGTTTCATCGTCAATAAGAAGGTCAGAGGGAATCAGTAAACCTGAAGTGAAGCATCGGAATCAATAACTAGTGTCACAGGAATGGTTAAAACATAGACAGTAGGATGAGTCTGTCTTCTGGTACTTAAGTCGGCATTGTGCCTTTTCTATTTATTTCCAATGCAATGTATGTGTTTCATCGTCAATAAGAAGGTCCTAGGGAGGCAGTAAACATATAGTGAAGCATCGGAATCTAAAACTGGTCTCACAGGAAATGTTCACAACATAGTCAGTAAGAAGAGTCAGTCTACTTGTACTTAAGTCGGCATTGTGCATTTTGTATTTAATTCCGATGCAATTTCTGTGTTTCATCATCAATAAGAAGGTCAGAGGGATACAGTAAACCTGAAGTGAAGCAACGGAATCTATAACTAGTGTCACAGGAATGGTTCAAACATAGACAGTAGGAAGAGTCAGTCTTCTTGTACTTAAGTCGGCAATGTGCCTTTTCCATTTAATTCCGATGCAATTTCTGTGTTTCGTCGTCAATAAGAAGGTCAAAAGGATACAGTAAACCTAAAATGAAGCATCGGAATCTATAACTAGTGTCACAGGAATAGTTCAAAACATAGACAGTAAGAAGAGTCAGTCTTCTTGTACATATGTCTGCATTGTGCCTCTTGTATTTAATTCCGATTCAATCTCTGTGTTTCATCGTCGATAAGCAGGTCCAAGGGATACAATAAACCTGAAGTGAAGCATCGGAATCAATAACTAGTGTCACAGGAATTGTTCAAAACATAGACAGTAAGAAGAGTCAGTCTTCTTGTACTTAAGTCGGATTTGAGCTTTTGTATTTAATTCCGATGCAATTTCTGTGTTTCATCGTCAATTAGAAGGTCAAAGTGATACGGTAAACCTGAAGTGAAGCATCTGAAACTATAACTAGTGTCACCGGAATGGTTCAAAACATAGACAGTAAGAAGAGTCGGTCTTCTTGTACTTAAGTCGGCATTGTGCTTTTTGTATTTGATTCCGGTGCAATTTCTGTGTTTCATCGTCAATACGAAGGTCCAAGTGATACAGTAAACCTGAAGTGAAGCATCGCAATCTATAACTAGTGTCACAGGACTGGTTCTAAACATAGACAGTAAGTAGAGTCAGTCTTCTTGTACTTAAGTCGGCATATTGCCTTTTGTATTTAATTGCGATGCAATTTCTGTGTTTAATCGTCAATAAGAAGGCCCAAGGGATACAATAAACATATAGTGAAGCATCGGAATCTAAACCTGGTCTCACATGAAGTGCACACAACTTAGTCAGAAAGAAGAGACAGTCTTCTTGTACTTAAGTCGGCGTTGTGCGTTTTGTATTTAATTCCGATGCAATTTCGTGTGTCTCATCGTCAATAAGAAGGTCAGAGGGATACAGTAAACCTGAAGTGAAGCATCGGAATGTCACAAGAATAGTTCAAAACATAGATAGTAGGAAGAGTCAGTCTTCTTGTACTTAAGTCGGCATTGTGTCTTTTGTATTTAATTCCGATGCAATTTCTGTGTTTCATCGTCAATAAGAAGGTCAGAGGGAATCACTAAACCTGAAGTGAAGCATCGGAATCTATAACTAGTGTCACAGGAATGGTTAAAACATAGACAGTAGGAAGAGTCAGTCTTCTTGTACTTAAGTCGGCATTGTGCCTTTTCTATTTAATTCCGATGCAATGTATGTGTTTCATCGTCACTAAGAAGGTCCAAGGGATACAGTAAACATATAGTGAAGCATCGGAATCTAAAACTGGTCTCACAGGAAATGTTCACAAAATAGTCTGTAAGAAGAGACAGCCTTCTTGTACTTAAGTCGGCATTGTGCATTTTGTATTTAATTCCGATGCTGTTTCTGTGTTTCGTCGTCAATACGTAGGTCAGAGGGAGACAGTAAACCTTAAGTGAAGCATCGGAATCTAAACCTGGTCTCACAGGAAATGCACACAACTTAGTCAGAAAGAAGAGACAGTCTTCTTGTACTTAAGTCGGCGTTGTGCGTTTTGTATTTAATTCCGATGCAATTTCGTGTGTCTCATCGTCAATAAGAAGGTCAGAGGGATACAGTAAACCTGAAGTGAAGCATCGGAATGTCACAAGAATGGTTCAAAACATAGACAGTAGGAAGAGTCAGTCCTCTTGTACTTAAGTCGGCATTGTGCCTTTTGTATTTAATTCCGATGCAATTTGTGTGTTTCATCGTCAATAAGAAGGTCCAAGGGATACAGTAAACCTGAAGTGATGCATCGGAATCTATAACTAGTGTCACAGGAATGGTTCATAACATAGACAGTAGGAAGTGTCAGTCTTCTTGTACTTAAGTCGGCATTGTGTCTTTTGTATTTAATTCCGATGCAATTTCTGTGTTTCATCGTCAATAAGAAGGTCAGAGGGAATCACTAAACCTGAAGTGAAGCACCGAAATTTATAACTAGTGTCACAGGAATGGTTAAAACATAGACAGTAGGAAGAGTCAGTCTTCTTGTACTTAAGTCGGCATTGTGCCTTTTCTATTTAATTCCGATGCAATGTATGTGTTTCATCGTCACTAAGAAGGTCCAAGGGATACAGTAAACATATAGTGAAGCATCGGAATCAAAAACTGGTCTCACAGGAAATGTTCACAACATAGTCTGTAAGAAGAGACAGTCTTCTTGTACTTAAGTCGGCATTGTGCATTTTGTATTTAATTCCGATGCTGTTTCTGTGTTTCGTCGTCAATAAGAAGGTCCAAGGGATACAATAAACATATAGTGAAGCATCGGAATCTAAACCTGGTCTCACAGGAAATGCACACAACTTAGTCAGAAAGAAGAGACAGTCTTCTTGTACTTAAGTCGGCGTCGTGCGTTTTGTATTTAATTCCGATGCAATTTCGTGTGTCTCATCGTCAATAAGAAGGTCAGAGGGATACAGTAAACCTGAAGTGAAGCATCGGAATGTCACAAGAATGGTTCAAAACATAGACAGTAGGAAGAGTCAGTCCTCTTGTACTTAAGTCGGCATTGTGCCTTTTGTATTTAATTCCGATGCAATTTGTGTGTTTCATCGTCAATAAGAAGGTCCAAGGGATACAGTAAACCTGAAGTGATGCATCGGAATCTATAACTAGTGCCTTTTGTATTTAATTCCGATGCAGTTTCTGTGTTTCGCCGTCAATACGAAGGTCAGGGGGAGACAGTAAACCTTAAGTGAAGCATCGGAATCTATAACTAGTGTCACAGGAATGGTTCAAAAATTAGACAGTAAGATGAGTCAGTCTTCTTGTACGTAATTCGGCATTGTGCCTTTTCTATTTAGTTCCGATGCAAAATCTTTGTTTCATCATCAAGAAGAAAGTCAGAGGGATGCAGTAAACCTGAAGTGAAGCATCGTAATCTATAACTGGTGTCACAGAAAAGGTTCAAAACATAGACAGTAAAAAAAGTCTGTCGTCTTGTACTTAAGTCGACATTGTGCCTTTTGTATTTAATTCCCAAGCAATTTCTGTGTTTCATCGTCAATAAGAAGGTCTGAGGGATACAGTAAACCTGAAGTGAGGCATCGGAATCTATAACTAGTGTCACAGGAATGGTACAAAGCATAGACAGTAGGAAGAGTCAGTCTTCTTGTTTTTAAGTCTGCATTGTGCCATTTGTATTTAATTCCGATGCAATTTCTGTGTTTCATCGTCAATACGAAGGTCCAAGGGATACAGTAAACCTGAAGTGAAGCATCGGAATCTATAACTAGTGTCACAGGAATGGTTCAAAACATAGACAGTAAGAAGAGTCATTCTTCTTGTACTTAAGTCGGAATTGTGCCTTTTGTATTTAATTTCGATGCAATTTCTGTGTTTCATCGTCAATAAGAAGGTCCAAGGGATACACTAAACACATAGTGAAGCATCGGAATCTAAAAGTGGTCTCACTGGAAATGTTCAAATCATAGTAAGTAAGAAGAGTCAGTCTTCTTGTACTTAAGTCGGCATTGTGCCTTTCCTATATAATTTTGATGCAATTTCTGTGTTTCGTCGTCAATAAGAAGGTCCAAGAGATACAGTAAACATGAAGTGAAGCACCGGAATCTAAAACCGGTCTCTCAGGAAAGGTTCAAAACATAGAGAGTAAGAAGAGCCGGTCATCTTGTATTTGAGTCGGCACTGTGCCTTTTGTATTTAATTCCGATGCAGTGTCTGTGTTTCATCGTCAATAAGAAGGCCAGAGGGAATCAGTAAACCTGAAGTGAAGCATCGGAATCTATAACTAGTGTCACAGGAATGGATACAACATAGACAGAAGGATGAGTCAGTCTTCTTGTACTTAAGTCGGCATTGTGCCTTTTCAATTTAATTGCGATGCAATGTATGTGTTTCATCGTCTATAAGAAGGTCCAAGGGATACAGTAAACATATAGTGAAGCATCGGAATCTAAAACTGGTCTCACAGGAAAGGATCAAAACATAGAGAGTAAGAAGAGCCAGTCATCTTGTATTTGAGTCGGCATTGTGCCTTTTGTATTTAATTCCGATGCAATTTCTAAGTTTCATCGCCAATAAGAAGGTCAGAGGGATACAGTAAGCCTGAAGTGATGCATCGAAATCTATAACTAGTGTCACAGGAATGGTTAAATCATGGACAGTAAGATGAGTCAGTCTTCTTGTACTTAAGTCGGCATTGTGCCTTTTGTATTTAATTCCGATGCAAGTTCTGTGTTTCATCGTCAATAAGAAGGTCCAAGTGATACAGTAAACCTAAAGTGAAGCATCGGAATCTATAACTAGTGTCACAGGAGTGGTTCAAAACATAGACAGTAAGAAGAGTCAGTCTTCTTGTACTTAAGTCGGCATTGTGCCTTTCCTATTTAATTATGGTGCACTTTCTGTGTTTCGTCGTCGATAAGAAGGTCCAAGGGATACAGTAAACCTGAAGTGATGCATCGGAATCTATAACTAGCGTCACAGGAATGGTTCAAAACATTGACAGTAAGAAGAGTCAGTCCTCTTGTACTTAAGTCGGCATTGTGCCTTTTGTATTTAATTCCGATGCAATTTCTGCGTTTCATCGTCAATAAGAAGGTTAGAGGGATACAGTAAATCTGAAAAGAAGCATCGGAATGTATAACTAGTGTAACAGGAATGGTTCAAAACATAGACAGTAGTAAGAGTCAGTCTTCTTGTACTTAAGTCGGCATTGTGCCTTTTGTATATAATTCCGATGCAGTTTCTGTGTTTCATCGTCAATAAGAAGGTCAGAGGGAATCAGTAAACCTGAAGTGAAGCATCGGAATCAATAACTAGTGTCACAGGAATGGTTAAAACATAGACAGTAGGATGAGTCTGTCTTCTGGTACTTAAGTCGGCATTGTGCCTTTTCTATTTATTTCCAATGCAATGTATGTGTTTCATCGTCAATAAGAAGGTCCTAGGGAGGCAGTAAACATATAGTGAAGCATCGGAATCTAAAACTGGTCTCACAGGAAATGTTCACAACATAGTCAGTAAGAAGAGTCAGTCTACTTGTACTTAAGTCGGCATTGTGCATTTTGTATTTAATTCCGATGCAATTTCTGTGTTTCATCATCAATAAGAAGGTCAGAGGGATACAGTAAACCTGAAGTGAAGCAACGGAATCTATAACTAGTGTCACAGGAATGGTTCAAACATAGACAGTAGGAAGAGTCAGTCTTCTTGTACTTAAGTCGGCAATGTGCCTTTTCTATTTAATTCCGATGCAATTTCTGTGTTTCGTCGTCAATAAGAAGGTCAAAAGGATACAGTAAACCTAAAATGAAGCATCGGAATCTATAACTAGTGTCACAGGAATAGTTCAAAACATAGACAGTAAGAAGAGTCAGTCTTCTTGTACATATGTCTGCATTGTGCCTCTTGTATTTAATTCCGATTCAATCTCTGTGTTTCATCGTCGATAAGCAGGTCCAAGGGATACAATAAACCTGAAGTGAAGCATCGGAATCAATAACTAGTGTCACAGGAATTGTTCAAAACATAGACAGTAAGAAGAGTCAGTCTTCTTGTACTTAAGTCGGATTTGAGCTTTTGTATTTAATTCCGATGCAATTTCTGTGTTTCATCGTCAATTAGAAGGTCAAAGTGATACAGTAAACCTGAAGTGAAGCATCTGAAACTATAACTAGTGTCACCGGAATGGTTCAAAACATAGACAGTAAGAAGAGTCGGTCTTCTTGTACTTAAGTCGGCATTGTGCTTTTTGTATTTGATTCCGGTGCAATTTCTGTGTTTCATCGTCAATACGAAGGTCCAAGTGATACAGTAAACCTGAAGTGAAGCATCGCAATCTATAACTAGTGTCACAGGACTGGTTCTAAACATAGACAGTAAGTAGAGTCAGTCTTCTTGTACTTAAGTCGGCATATTGCCTTTTGTATTTAATTGCGATGCAATTTCTGTGTTTAATCGTCAATAAGAAGGCCCAAGGGATACAATAAACATATAGTGAAGCATCGGAATCTAAACCTGGTCTCACATGAAGTGCACACAACTTAGTCAGAAAGAAGAGACAGTCTTCTTGTACTTAACTCGGCGTTGTGCCTTTTGTATTTAATTCCGTTGCAATTTCGTGTGTCTCATCGTCAATAAGAAGGTCAGGGGGATACAGTAAACCTGAAGTGAAGCATCGGAATGTCACAAGAATGGTTCAAAACATAGACAGTAGGAAGAGTCAGTCTTCTTGTACTTGAATCGGCATTGTGTCTTTTGTATTTAATTCCGATGCAATTTCTGTGTTTCATCGTCAATAAGAAGGTCAGAGGGAATCACTAAACCTGAAGTGAAGCATCGGAATCTATAACTAGTGTCACAGGAATGGTTAAAACATAGACAGTAGGAAGAGTCAGTCTTCTTGTACTTATGTCGGCATTGTGCCTTTTCTATTTAATTCCGATGCAATGTATGTGTTTCATCGTCACTAAGAAGGTCCAAGGTATACAGTAAACATATAGTGAAGCATCGGAATCTAAAACTGGTCTCACAGGAAATGTTCACAACATAGTCTGTATGAAGAGACAGTCTTCTTGTACTTAAGTCGGCATTGTGCATTTTGTATTTAATTCCGATGCTGTTTCTGTATTTCGTCGTCAATACGAAAGTCAGAGGGAGACAGTAAACCTTAAGTGAAGCATCGGAATCTGTAACTAATGTTACAGGAATGGTTCAAAACATACTCAGCAAGAAGAGTCTGTCCTCTTGTACTTAAGTCGGCATTGTGCCTTTTGTATTTAATTCCGATGCAATTTGTGAGTTTCATCGTCAATAAGAAGGTCGAAGGGATACAGTAAACCTGAAGTGATGAATCGGAATCTATAACTAGTGTCACAGGAATGGTTCATAACATAGACAGTAGGAAGTGTCAGTCTTCTTGTACTTAAGCCGGCATTGTGCCTTTTGTATTTAATTCCGATGCAGTTTCTGTGTTTCGCCGTCAATACGACGGTCAATGGGAGACAGTAAACCCTAAGTGAAGCATCGGAATCTATAACTAGTGTCACAGGAATGGTTCAAAAATTAGACAGTAAGATGAGTCAGTCTTCTTGTACGTAAGTCGGCATTGTGCCTTTTCTATTTAATTCCGATGCAAAATCTGTGTTTCATCATCAAGAAGAAGGTCAGAGGGATGCAGTAAACCTCAAGTGAAGCATCGGAATCTATAACTGGTGTCACAGAAAAGGTTCAAAACATAGACAGAAAAAAAAGTCTGTCGACTTGTACTTAAGTCGACATTGTGCCTTTTGTATTTAATTCCCAAGCAATTTCTGTGTTTCATCGTCAATAAGAAGGTCTGAGGGATACAGTAAAGCGGAAGTGAAGCATCGGAATCTATAACTAGTGTCACAGGAATGGTGCAAACATAGACAGTAAGAAGAGTCAGTCTTCTTGTACTTAAGTCGGATTTGAGCTTTTGTATTTAATTCCGATGCAATTTCTGTGTTTCATCGTCAATTAGAAGGTCAAAGTGATACAGTAAACCTGAAGTGAAGCATCTGAAACTATAACTAGTGTCACCGGAATGGTTCAAAACATAGACAGTAAGAAGAGTCGGTCTTCTTGTACTTAAGTCGGCATTGTGCTTTTTGTATTTGATTCCGGTGCAATTTCTGTGTTTCATTGTCAATAAGAAGGTCCATGGGATACAGTAAACCTGAAGTGATGCATCGGAATCTATAACTAGTGTCACAGGAATGGTTCAAAACATAGACAGTAAGAAGAGTCTTTCTTCTTGTACTTAAGTCGGAATTGTGCCTTTTGTGTTTAATTTCGATGCAATTTCTGTGTTTCATCGTCAATAAGAAGGTCCAAGGGATACAGTAAACACATAGTGAAGCATCGGAATCTTAAAGTGGTCTCACAGGAAATGTTCAAATCATAGTAAGTAAGAAGAGTCAGTCTTCTTGTACTTAAGTCGGCATTGTGCCTTTCCTATATAATTTTGATGCAATTTCTGTGTTTCGTCGTCAATAAGAAGGTCCAAGAGATACAGTAAACGTGAAGTGAAGCACCGGAATCTAAAACCGGTCTCTCAGGAAAGGTTCAAAACATAGAGAGTAAGAAGAGCCGGTCATCTTGTATTTGAGTCGGCATTGTACCTTTTGTATTTATTTCCGATGCAGTTTCTGTGTTTCATCGTCAATAAGAAGGTCAGAGGGAATCAGTAAACCTGAAGTGAAGCATCGGAATCTATAACTAGTGTCACAGGAATGGATAAAACATAGACAGTAGGATGAGTCAGTCTTCTTGTACTTAAGTCGGCATTGTGCCTTTTCAACTTAATTGCGATGCAATGTATGTGTTTCATTGTCTATAAGAAGGTCCAAGGGATACAGTAAACATATAGTGAAGCATCGGAATCTAAAACTGGTCTCACAGGAAAGGATCAAAACATAGAGAGTAAGAAGAGCCAGTCATCTTGTATTTGAGTCGGCATTGTGCCTTTTGTATTTAATTCCGATGCAATTTCTAAGTTTCATCGCCAATAAGAAGGTCAGAGGGATACAGTAAGCCTGAAGTGATGCATCGGAATCTATAACTAGTGTCACAGGATTGGTTAAAAACATGGACAGTAAGATGAGTCAGTCTTCTTGTACTTAAGTCGGCATTGTGCCTTTTGTATTTAATTCCGATGCAAGTTCTGTGTTTCGTCGTCAATAAGAAGGTCCAAGTGATACAGTAAACCTAAAGTGAAGCATCGGAATCTATAACTAGTGTCACAGGAATGGTTCAAAACATAGACAGTAAGAAGATTCAGTCTTCTTGTACTTAAGTCGGCATTGTGCCTTTCCTATTTAATTATGGTGCACTTTCTGTGTTTCGTCGTCGATAAGAAGGTTCAAGGGATACAGTAAACCTGAAGTGATGCATCGGAATCTATAACTAGTGTCACAGGAATGGTTCAAAACATTGACAGTAAGAAGAGTCAGTCCTCTTGTACTTAAGTCTTCATTGTGCCTTTTGTATTTAATTCCGATGCAATTTCTGTGTTTCATCGTCAATAAGAAGGTCAGAGGGATACAGTAAATCTGAAAAGAAGCATCGGAATGTATAACTAGTGTAACAGGAATGGTTCAAAACATAGACAGTAGTAAGAGTCAGTCTTTTTGTACTTGAGTCGGCATTGTGCCTTTTGTATTTAATTCCGATGCAATTTCTGTGTTTCATAGTCAATAAGAAGGTCCAAGTGATACAGTAAATCTGAAGTGAAGCATCGGAATCTAAAACTGGTCTCACAGGAAATCTTCACAACATAGTCAGAAAAAGAGGCAGTCTTCTTGTACCTAAGTCAGCATTGTGCCTTTTGTATTTAATTCCGATGCAATTTCTTTGTTTCATCGTCAATAAGAAGGTCAGAGGGATACAGTAAACCTGAAGTGAAGCATCGGAATCTATAACTAGTGTCACACGAATGGTTAATAACATTGACAGTAAGAAGAGTCAGTCTTCTTGTACTTAAGTCGGCATTGGGCCTTTTGTATTTAATTCCGATGCAATTTCTGTGTTTCATCGTCAATAAGAAGGTCCAAGTGATACAGTAAACCTAAAGTGAAGTATTGGAATTTATAACTAGTGTCACAGGAATGGTTCAAAACATACACAGTAAGAACAGTCAGTCTTCTTGTACTTAAGACGCCATTGTGCCTTCCTATGTAATTCCGATGCAATTTCTGTGTTTCGTCGTCAATAAGAAGGTCCAAGGGATGCAGTAAACCTGAAGTGAAGCATCGGAATCAAGAACTAGTGTCACAGGATTGGTTCAAATCATAGACAGTAAGAAGTGTCAGTCCTCTTGTACTTAAGTCTGCATTGTGGCTTTTGTATTTAATTCCGCTGCAATTTCTGAGTTTCATCGACAATAAGAAGGTCAGAGGGATACAGTAAACCTGAAGTGAAGCATCGGAATCTATAACTAGTGTCACAGGAATGGTTCAAAACATAGACAGTTGGAAGAGTCAGTCTTCTTGTACTTAAGTCGGCATTGTGCCTTCTCTATTTAATTCCGATGCAGTTTCTGTGTTTCGTCGTCAATGAGAGGGTCCAAGGGATACAGTAAACCTGAAGTGAAGCGTCGGAATCTATAACTAGTGTCACAGGAATGGTTCAAAACATAGACAGAAGGATGAGTCAGTCTTCTTGTACGTAAGTCGGCATTGTGCCTGTTGTATATAATTCCGATGCAATTTCTGTGGTTCATCGTCAACAAGAAGGTCAGAGGGATACAGTAAACCTGAAGTGAAGCATCGGAATGTATAACTAGTGTCACAGGAATGGTTCAAATCATAGACATTAGGAAGAGTCAGATTTCTTGTACTTGAGTCGGCATTGTGTATTTAGTATTTAATTCCGATGCAATTTCTGTGTTTCATCGTCAATAAGAGGGTCCAAGTGATACAGTAAACCTAAAGTGAAGCATCGAAAACTATAACTAGTGTCACCGGAATGGTTCAAAACATAGACAGTAAGAAGAGTCAGTCTTCTTGTACTTAAGTCGGCATTGTGCCTTTTGTATTTAATTCCGATGCAATTTCTGTGTATCATCGTAAATAAGAAGGTCAGAGGGATACAGTAAACCTGAAGTGAAGCATCGGAACCTGTAAGTAGTGTCACAGGAATGGTTCTAAACATAGACAGTAAGAAGAGTCAGTCTTCTTGTACTTAGGACGGCATTGTGCCTTTTGTATTTAATTCCGATGCAATATCTGTGTTTCATCGTCAATAAGAAGGTCCAAGGGATACAATAAACATATTGTGAAGCATCGGAATCTAAAACTAGTGTCACAGGAATGAATCAAAACATAGTCGGTAAGAAGAATCAGTCATCTTGTACTTAAGTCGGCATTGTGCCTTTTGTATTTAATTCCGAAGCAATTTCTGTGATTCATCGTCAACAAAAAGGTCCAAGGGATACATTAAACCTGAAGTGAAGCATCGGAATCTATAACAAGTGTCACAGGACTGGTTCAAATCATAGACAGTAGGAAGAGTCAGTCTTCTTGTACTTGAGTCGGCATTGTGCCTTTTCCATTTGATTCCGATGAAATTTCTGTGTTTCATCGTCAGTAAGAAGGTCCAAGGGATACAGTAAACCTGGAGTGAAGCATCGGAATCTATAACTAGTGTCACAGGAATGGTTCAAAACATAGACAGTAGGAAGAGTCAGTCTTCTTGTACTTAAGTCGGCATTGTGCCTTTTGTATTTAATTCCGATGCAATTTCTGTGTTTCATCGTCTACAAGAAGGTCCATTCGATACATTAAACCTGAAGTGAAGCATCGGAATCTGTAACTAGTGTCACAGGAATGGTTCAAAACATAGACAGTAGGTAGAGTCCGTCTTCTTGTACTTATGTCGGCATTGCGCCTTTTCTATTCAATTCCGATGCAATTTCTGTGTTTCATCGTCAATAAGAAGGTCCAAGGGATACAGTAAACCTGGAGTGAAGCATCGGAGTCTATAAGTAGTGTCACAGGAATGGTTCAAAACATAGACACTAGGAAGAGTCAGTCTTCTTGTACTTAAGTCAGCATTGTGCCTTTTGTATTTCATTCCGATGCAATTTCTGTGTTTCATCGTCAATAAGAAGGTCTGAGGGATACAGTAAACCTGAAGTGAAGCATCGGAATCTATAACTGGTGTCATAGGAATGGTTCAAACATAGACAGTAAGAAGAGTCAGTCTTCTTGTACTTAAGTCGGCATCATGCCTTTTGTATTAAGTTCCGATACCATTTCTGTGTTTCATCGTCAATGAGAGGGTCAGAGGGATACAGTAAACCTGAAGTGAAGCATCGGAATCTAAAACTAGTGTCACTGGAATGGTTCAAATCATAGACAGTAGGAAGAGTCAGTCTTCTTGTACGTAAGTCGGCATTGTGCCTTTTCTACTTAATTCCGATGCACTTTCTGTGTTTCATCGTCAATAAGAAGGTCCAAGGGATACAGTAAACCTGAAGTGAAGCATCGGAATCTATAACTAGTGACACAGGATTGGTTGAAATCATAGTCAGTAAGAAGAGCCAGTATTCTTGTACTTATGTCGGCATTGTCCCTTTTGTATTTAATTCCGATGCAATTTCTGTGCTTCATCGTCAATAAGAAGGTCCAAGGGACACAGTAAACCTGGAGTGAAGCATCGGAATTTATAACTAGTGTCACAGGAATGGTTCAAAACATAGACAGTAAGAAGAGTCACTCTACTTGTACTTAAGTCGGCACTGTGCCTTCTGTATTTAATTCCGATACCATTTCTGTGTTTCATCGTCAATAAGAGGGTCCAAGGGATACAGTAAACTTGAAGTGAAGCATCAGAATCTATAACTAGTGACACAGGATTGGTTGTAATCATAGTCAGTAAGAAGAGTCAGTATTATTGTACTTAAGTCGGCATTGTCCCTTTTGTATTTAATTCAGATGCAATTTCTGTGTTTCATCGTCAATAAGATGGTCCAAGGGATACAGTAAACCTGGAGTGAAAGCATCGGAATCTATAACTAGCGTCTCAGCAATGGTTAAAAACATAGACAGTAAGAAGATACAGTATTCTTGTTCTGAAGTCTTCATTGTGCCTTTTGTATTTAATTCCGATGTAATTTCTGTGTTTCATCGTCAATAAGAAGGTCAGAGGGATACAGTAAACCTGAAGTTAAGCATCGGAATCCACAACTACTGTCAAAGGAATGGTTCAAAACATAGACAGTAAGAAGAGTCAGTCTTCATGTACTTAAGTCGGCATTGTGCCTTTTGTATTTAATTAAGATGCAATTTCCGTGTTTCATCGTCAGTAAGAAGGTCAGAGGGATACAGTAAACCTGAAGTGAAGCATCGGAATCTATAACTAGTGTCACAGGAATGGTTCAAAGCATTGACAGGAAGAAGAGCCAGTCGTCTTGTACTTGAATTTTCATTGTGCCTTTTGTATTTAATTCCGATGCATTTTCTGTGTTCATCGTCAATACGACGGTCAGGGGGATACAGTAAATCTGAAGTGAAGCATCGGAATCTATAACTAGTGTCACAGGAATGGTTCAAAACATAGACAGTAAGAAGAGTCAGTCTTCTTGTACTTAAGTCGGCATTGTGCCTTTTGTATTTAATTCCGATGCAATTTCTGTGTTTCATCATCAATAAGAAGGTCAGAGGGATACAGTAAACCTGAAGGTAAGCATCGGAATCTATAACTACTGTCACAGGAATGGTTCAAAACATAGACAGTAAGAAGAGTCAGTCTTCTTGTACTTAAGTCGGCATTGGTCCTTTTGTATTTAATTAAGATGCAATATCTGTGTTTCATCGTCAGTAAGAAGGTCAGAGGGATACAGTAACCCTGAAGTGAAGCATCGGAATCTGTAACTACTGTCACAGGAATGGTTCAGAACATAGACAGTAAGAAGAGTCAGTCTTCTTGTACCTAAGTCGGCATTGTGCCTTTTGTATTCAATTAAGATGCAATTTCTGTGTTTCATCGTCAATAAGGAGGTCAGATGGATACAGTAAATCTGGAGTGAAGCATCGGAATCTACAACTACTGTCAAAGGAATGGTTCAAAACATAGACAGTAAGAAGAGTCAGTCTTCATGTACTTAAGTCGGCATTGTGCCTTTTGTATTTAATTAAGATGCAATTTCTGTGTTTCATCGTCAGTAAGAAGGTCAGAGGGATACAGTAAACCTGAAGTGAAGCATCGGAATCTATAACTAGTGTCACAGGAATGGTTCAAAGCATTGACAAGAAGAAGAGCCAGTCCTCTTGTACTTGAGTTGGCATTGTGCCTTTTGTATTTAATTCCGATGCATTTTCTGTGTTCATCGTCAATACGACGGTCAGGGGGATACAGTAAATCTGAAGTGAAGCATCGGAATCTATAACTAGTGTCACAGGAATGGTTCAAAACATAGACAGTAAGAAGAGTCAGTCTTCTTGTACTTAAGGCGGCATTGTGCCTTTTGTATTTAATTCCGATGCAATTTCTGTGTTTCATCGTCAATAAGAAGGTCTGAGGGATACAGTAAACCTGAAGGTAAGCATCGGAATCTATAACTACTGTCACAGGAATGGTTCAAAACATAGACAGTAAGAAGAGTCAGTCTTCTTGTACTTAAGTCGGCATTGTGCCTTTTGTATTTAATTAAGATGCAATATCTGTGTTTCATCGTCAGTAAGAAGGTCAGAGGGATACAGTAACCCTGAAGTGAAGCATCGGAATCTTTAACTACTGTCACAGGAATGGTTCAAAACAAAGACAGTAAGAAGAGTCAGTCTTCTTGTACCTAAGTCGGGATTGTGCCTTTTGTATTCAATTAAGATGCAATTTCTGTGTTTCATCGTCAATAAGGAGGTCAGATGGATACAGTAAACCTGGAGTGAAGCATCGTAATGTAAGACTAGTGTCACAGGAATGGTTCAAAACACAGACAGTAAGAAGATTCAGTCATCTTGTGCCTAAGTCGGCATTGTGCGTTTTGTATTCAATTAAGATGCAATTTCTGTGTTTCATCGTCAATAAGGAGGTCAGATGGATTCAGTAAACCTGGAGTGAAGCATCGGAATGTAAGACTAGTGTCACAGTAATGGTTCAAAACATAGACAGTAAGAAGAGTCAGTCTTCTTGTACTTAACTCGCCATTGTGCCTTTTGTATTTAATTCCGATGCAATTTCTGTGTTTCATCGTCAATAAGAAGGTCAGCTGGATACAGTAAACCTTAAGTGAAGCATCTGAATCTATAACTAGTGTCACAGGAATGGTTCAATGCATTGACAGGAAAAAGAGCCAGTCGTCTTGTACTTGAGTCGGCATTGTGCCTTTTGTACTTAATTCCGATGCATTATCTGTGTTCATCGTCAATACGACGGTCAGGGGGATACAGTAAATCTGAAGTGAAGCATCGGAATCTATAACTAGTGTCGCACGAATGGGTCAAAACAGAGACAGTAAGAAGAGTCAGTCTTCTTGTACTTAAGTCGGCATTGTGCCTTTTGTATTTAATTCCGATGCAATTTCTGTGTTTCATCGTCAATACGAAGGTCCAAGGGACACAGTAAACCTGGAATGAAGCATCGGAATCTGTAACTAGTTTCACAGGAATGGTTCAAAACATAGACAGTTAGAAGAGTCAGTCATCTTGTACTTAAGTCGGAATGTGCATTTTGTATTTAATTCCAATGCAATTTCTGTGTTTCGTCGTCAATAAGAGGGTCACAGCGATACAGTAAACCTGAAGTGAAGCATCGGAAACTATAACTAGTGTCACAGGTATGGTTCAAAACATAGTCAGTAAGAAGAGTCAGTATTCTTGTACATAAGTCGGCATTGTGCCTTTTGTATTTAATTCCGATGCAATTTCTGTGTTTCATCGTCAATAAGAAGGTCAGATGGATACAGTAAACCTAGAGTGAAGCATCGGAATGTAAGACTAGTGCCACAGTAATGGTTCAAAACATAGACAGTAAGAAGAGTCGGTCTTCTTGTACTTAACTCGCCATTGTGCCTTTTGTATTTAATTCCGATGCAATTTCTGTGTTTCGTCGTCAATAAGAGGGTCAGAGGGATACAGTAAATCTGAATTGAAGCATCGGAAACTATAACTAGTGTCACAGGAATGGTTCAAAACATAGTCAGTAAGATGAGTCAGTCTTCTTGTAGTTAAGTCGGCATTGTGCCTTTTGTATTTAATTCCGATGCAATTTCTGTGTTTCATCGTCAATAAGAAGGTCCAAGGGATACAGTAAGCCGGGAGTGAAGCATCGGAATCTATAACTAGTGTCACAGGAATGGTTCAAAACATAGTCAATTAGAAGAGTCAGTCTTCTTGTACTTAAGTCGGCATTGTGCCTTTTGTATTTAATTCCGATGCAATTTCTGTGTTTCATCGTCAATAAGAAGGTCAGAGGGATACAGAAAAACCTGAAGTTAAGCATCGGAATCTATAACTACTGTCACAGGAATGGTTCAAATCATAGACAGTAAGAAGAGTCAGTCTTCTTGTACATATGTCGGCATTGTGCCTTTTGTATTTAATTAAGATGCAATTTCTGTGTTTCATCGTCAGTAAGAAGGTCTGAGGGATACAGTAAACCCGAAGTGAAGCATCGGAATCTATAACTAGTGTCACAGGAATGGTTCAAAACATAGACAGTAAGAAGAGTCAGTCTTCTTGTACCTAAGTCGGCATTGTGCCTTTTCTATATAATTGCGATGCAATTTCTGTGTTTCATCGTCTATAAGAAGGTCAGAGGGATACAGTTAATCTGAAGTGAAGCATCGGAATCCATAACTAGTGTCACAGGAATGGTTCAAAACACAGACAGTAAGAAGAGTCAGTCATCTTGTGCCTAAGTCGGCATTGTGCCTTTTGTATTCAATTAAGATGCAATTTCTGTGTTTCATTGTCAATAAGGAGGTCAGATGGATACAGTAAACCTGGAGTGAAGCATCAGAATGTAAGACTAGTGTCACAGTAATGGTTCAAAACATAGACAGTAAGAAGAGTCGGTCTTCTTGTACTTAACTCGCCATTGTGCCTTTTGTATTTAATTCCGATGCATTTTCTGTGTTCATCGTCAATACGACGGTCAGGGGGATAAAGTAAATCTGAAGTGAAGCAACGGAATCTGTAACTAGTGTCACAGGAATGGTTCAAAACATAGACAGTAAGAAGAGTCAGTCTTCTTGTACGTAAGTCGGCAATGTGCCTTTTTTATTTAATTCCGATGCAATTTCTGTGTTTCATCGTTAATAAGAAGGTCCAAGGGACTCAGTAAACTTTGAGTGAAGCATCGGAATCTATAACTGGTTTCACAGGAATGGTTCAAAACATAGACAGTAAGAAGAGTCAATCATCTTGTACTTAAGTCGGAATGTGCCTTTGGTATTTAATTCCGATGCAATTTCTGTGTTTCATCGTCAACAAGAGGGTCAGAGGGATACAGTAAACCTGAAGTGAAGCATATGAAACTATAACTAGTGTCACAGGAATGGTTCAAAACATAGTCAGTAAGAAGAGTCAGTCTTCTTGTAGTTAAGTCGGCATTGTGCCTTTTGTATTTAATTCCGATGTAATTTCTGTGTTTCATCGTCAATAAGAAGGTCCAAGGGATACAGTAAACCGGGAGTGAAGCATCGGAATCTATAACTAGTGTCACAGGAATGGTTCAAAACATAGTCAATAAGAAGAGTCAGTCTTCTTGTACTTAAGTCGGCATTGTGCCTTTTGTATTTAATTCCGATGTAATTTCTGTGTTTCATCGTCAATAAGAAGGTCCAAGGGATACAGTAAACCTGGAGTGAAGCATCGGAATCTATAACTGGTTTCAAAGGAATGGTTCAAAACATAGACAGTAAGAGTGGTCAGTCATCTTGTACTTAATTCGGAATGTGCCTTTGGTATTTAATTCCGATGCAATTTCTGTGTTTCATCGTCAATAAGAGGGTCAGAGGGATACAGTAAACCTGAAGTGAAGCATATGAAACTATAACTAGTGTCACAGGAATGGTTCAAAACATAATCAATAAGAACAGTCAGTCTTCTTGTACTTAAGTCGGCATTGTGCCTTTTGTATTTAATTCCGATGCAATTTCTGTGTTACGTCGTCAATAAGAAGGTCAGAGGGATACAGTATACCTGAAGTTAAGCATCGGAATCTATAACTACTGTCACAGGAATGGTTCAAAACGTAGACAGTAAGAAGAGTCAGTCTTCTTGTACTAAAGTCGGCATTGTGCCTTTTGTATTTAATTAAGATGCAATTTCTGTGTTTCTTCGTCAGTAAGAAGGTCAGAGGAATACAGTAAGCCTGAAGTGAAGCATCGGAATCTATAACTAGTGTCACAGGAATGGTTCAAAACATAGACATCGAGAAGAGTCAGTCTTCTTGTACCTAAGTCGGCATTGTGCCTTTTCTATATACTTCCGATGCAATTTCTGTGTTTCATCGTCAATAAGAAGGTCAGAGGGATACAGTGAACCTGACGTGAAGCATCGGAATCCATAACTAGTGTCACAGGAATGGTTCAAGACACAGACAGTAAGAAGAGTCAGTCATCTTGTGCCTAAGTCGGCATTGTGCCTTTTGTATTCAATTAAGATGCAATTTCTGTGTTTCATTGTCAATACGACGGTCAGGGGGATACAGTAAATCTGAAGTGAAGCATCGGAATGTAAGACTAGTGTCACAGTAATGGTTCAAAACATAGACAGTAAGAAAAGTCGGTCTTGTTGTACTTAACTGGCCATTGTGCCTTTTGTATTTAATTCCGATGCAATTTCTGTGTTTCATCGTCAATAAGAGGGTCAAAGGGATACAGTAAACCTGAAGTGAAGCATCGGAAACTATAACTAGTGTCACAGGAATGGTTCAAACATAGTCAGTAAGAAGAGTCAGTCTTGTTGTAGTTAAGTCGGCATTGTGCCTTTTGTATTTAATTAAGATGCAATTTCTGTGTTTCTTCGTCAGTAAGAATGTCAGAGGGATACAGTAAACCTGAAGTGAAGCATCGGAATCTATAACTAGTGTCACAGGAATGGTTCAAAACATAGACAGTGAGAAGAGTCAGTCTTCTTGTACCTAAGTCGGCATTGTGCCTTATCTATATAGTTCCGATGCAATTTCTGTTTCATCGTCAATAAGAAGGTCAGAGGGATACAGTGAACCTGAAGTGAAGCATCGGAATCCATATCTAGAGTCACAGGAATGGTTCAAAACACAGACAGTAAGAGGAGTCAGTCTTCTTGTACCTAAGTCGTCATTGTGCCTTTTGTATTCAATTAAGATGCAAATTCTGTGGTTCATCGTCAATAAGGAGGTCAGATGGATACAGTAAGCCTGGAGTGAAGCATCGGAATGTAAAACTAGTGTCACAGTAATGGTTCAAAACATAGACAGTAAGAAGAGACGGTCTTCTTGTACTTAACTCGCCATTGTGCCTTTTGTATTTAATTCCGATGCAATTTCTGTGTTTCATCGTCAATAAGAAGGTCCAAGGGACACAGTAAACCTGGAGTGAAGCATCGGAATCTATAACTAGTTTCACAGGAATGGTTCAAAGCATAGACAGTATAAGGAGTCAGTCATCTTGTACTTAAGTCGGAATGTGCCTTTGGTATTTAATTCCGATGCAATTTCTGTCTTTCATCGTCAACAAGAGGGTCAGAGGGATACAGTAGACCTGAAGTGAAGCTTCGGAAACTATAACTAGTGTCACAGGAATGGTTCAAAACATAGTCAGTAAGAAGAGTCAGTCTTCTTGTACTTAAGTTGGCATTGTGCCTCTTCTATTTAATACCGATGCAATTTCTGTGTTTCATCGTCAATAAGAAGGTCCAAGGGATACAGTAAACCTGGAGTGAAGCATCGGAATCTATGACCAGTGTCACAGGAATGGTTCAAAACATAGACAGCGAGAAGAGGCAGTCTTCTTGTACCCAAGTCGGCATTGTGCCTTTTCTATATACTTCCGATGCAATTTCTGGCTTTCATCGTCAATAAGAAGGTCAGTGGGATACAGTGAACCTGAAGTGAAGCATCGGAATCCATAACTAGTGTCACAGGAATGGTTCAAAACACAGACAGTAAGAAGAGTCAGTCATCTTGTGCCTAAGTCGGCATTGTGCCTTTTGTATTCAATTAAGATGCAATTTCTGTGTTTCATTGTCAATACGACGGTCAGGGGGATACAGTAAATCTGAAGTGAAGCATCGGAATGTAAGACTAGTGTCACAGTAATGGTTCAAAACATAGTCAGTAAGAAGAGTCAGTCCTCTTGTAGTTAAGTCGGCATTGTGCCTTTTGTATTTAATTAAGATGCAATTTCTGTGTTTCTTCGTCAGTAAGAAGGTCAGAGGGATACAGTAAACCTGAAGTGAAGCATCGGAATCTATAACTAGTGTCACAGGAATGGCTCAAAACATAGACAGTGAGAAGAGTCAGTCTTCTTGTACCTAAGTCGGCATTGTGCCTTTTCTATATACTTCCGATGCAATTTCTGTGCTTCATCGTCAATAAGAAGGTCAGAGGGATACAGTGAACCTGAAGTGATGCATCGGAATCCATAACTAGAGTCACAGGAATGGTTCAAAACACAGACAGTAAGAAGAGTCAGTCTTCTTGTACCTAAGTCGGAATTGTGCCTTTTGTATTCAATTAAGATGCAAATTCTGTGGTTCATCGTCAATAAGGAGGTCAGATGGATACAGTAAGCCTGGAGTGAAGCATCGGAATCTATAACTAGTGTCACAGGAATGGTTCACAACATAGACAGAAAGAAGAGTCAGTCTTCTTGTACTTAAGTCGGCATTGTGCCTTTTGTATTTAATTCCGATGCAATTTCTGTGTTTCATCGTCAATAAGAAGGTCCAAGGGACACAGTAAACCTGGAGTGAAGCATCGGAATCTATAACTAGTTTCACAGGAATGGTTCAAAGCATAGACAGTAAGAAGAGTTAGTCATCTTGTACTTAAGTCGGAATGTGCCTTTGGTATTTAATTCCGATGCAATTTCTGTCTTTCATCGTCAATAAGAGGGTCAGAGGGATACAGTAAACCTGAAGTGAAGCATCGGAAACTATAACTAGTGTCACAGGAATGGTTCAAAACATAGTCAGTAAGATGAGTCAGTCTTCTTGTACTTAAGTCGGCATTGTGCCTTTTCTATTTAATACCGATGCAATTTCTGTGTTTCATCGTCAATAAGAAGGTCCAAGGGATACAGTAAACCTGGAGTGAAGCATCGGAATCTATGACCAGTGTCACAGGAATGGTTCAAAACATAGTCAATAAGAAGAGTCAGTCTTCTTGTACTTAAGTCGGCATTGTGCCTATTGCATTACTTCCGATGCAATTTCTGTGTTTCACTGTCAATAAGAAGGTCAGAGGGATACAGTGAACCTGAAGTTAAGCATCGGAATCTGTAACTACTGTCACAGGAATGGTTCAAAACATAGACAGTAAGAAGAGTCAGACTTCTTGTACTTAAGTCGGCATTGTGCCTTTTGTATTTAATTAAGATGCAATTTCTGTGTTTCATCGTCAGTAAGAAGGTCAGAGGGATACAGTAAACCTGAAGTGAAGCATCGGAATCTATAACTAGTGTCACAGGAATGGTTCAAAACATAGACAGTAATAAGAGGCAGTCTTCTAGTACCTTAGTCGGCATTGTGAATTTCCTATATAATTCCGATGCAATTTCTGTGTTTCATCGTCAATAAGAAGGTCAGAGGGATACAGTGAACCTGAAGTGAAGCATCGGAATCCATAACTAGTGTCACAGGAATGGTTCAAAACACAGACAATCGGAAATGTGTCAGTCTTCTTGTACCTAAGTCGGCATTGTGCCTTTTGTATTCAATTAAGATGCAATTTCTGTGTTTCATCGTCAATAAGAAGGTCCAGGGGACACAGTAAACCTGGAGTGAAGCATCGGAATCTATAACTAGTTTCACAGGAATGGTTCAAAACATAGACAGTAAGAAGAGTCAGTCATATTGCACTTAAGTCGGCATTGTGCCTTTTGTATTCAATTAAGATGCAACTTCTGTGTTTCATCGTCAACAAGGAGGTCAGATGGATACAGTAAACCTGGAGTAAAGCATCAGAATGTAAAACTAGTGTCACAGTAATGGTTCAAAACATAGACTGTAAGAAGAGTCGGTTTTCTTGTACTTAACTCGCCATTGTGCCTTTTGTATTTCATTCCGATGCAATTTCTGTGTTTCATCGTCAATAAGAAGGTCAGCTGGATACAGTAAACCTGAAGTGAAGCATCTGAATCTATACCTAGTGTCACAGGAATGGTTCAAAGCATTGACAGGAAGAAGAGCCAGTCGTCTTGTACTTGAGTCGGCATTGCGCCTTATGTATTCAATTCCGATGCATTTTATGTGTTCATCGTCAATACGACGGTCACGGGGATACAGTAAATCTGAAGTGAAGCATCGGAATCTATAACTAGTGTCACAGGAATGGTTCAAAACATAGACATTAAGAAGAGTCAGTCTTCTTGTACTTAGGTCGGCATTGTGCCTTTTGTATTTAATTCCGATGCAATTTCTGTGTTTCATCGCCAATAAGAAGGTCCAAGGGACACAGTAAACCTGAAGTGATGCATCGGAATCCATAACTAGTGTCACAAGAATGGTTCAAAACATAGACAGTAGGAAGAGTCAGTCCTCTTGTAGATAGGTCGGCATTGTGCCTTTTGTATTTAATTCCGATGCAATTTCTGTGTATCATCGTCAATAAGGAGGTCCAAGGGATACAGTAAACCTGGAGTGAAGCATCGGAATCAATAACTAGTGTCACAGGAATGGTTCAAAACATAGTCAGTAAGAAGAGTCAGTCTTCTTGTACTTAAGTCGGCATTGTGCCTTTTCTATTTAATTCCGATGCCATTTCTGTGTTTCATCGTCAACAAGAAGGTCCAAAGGATACATTAAACCTGAAGTGAAGCATCGGAATCTATAACTAGTGTCACAGGAATGGTTCAAAACATAGAGAGTAGGAAGAGTCAGTCTTCTTGTACTTAAGTCCGCATTGTGCCTTTTCTATTCAATTCTGATGCAATATCTGTGTTTCATCGTCAATAAGAAGGTCCAAGGGATACAGTAAACCTGGAGTGAAGCATCGGATTCTATAAGTAGTGTAACAGGAATGGTTCAAAACATAGACAGTACGAAGAGTCAGTCTTCTTGTACTTAAGTCGGCATTGTGCCTTTTGTGTTTTATTCCGATGCAATTTCTGTGTTTCATCGTCAATAAGAAGGTCTGAGGGATACAGTAAACCTGAAGTGATGCATCGGAATCTACAACTAGTGTCATAGGAATGGTTCAAACATAGACCGTAAGAAGAGTCAGTCTTCTTGTACTTATGTCGGCATTGTGCCTTTTGTATTTAATTCCGATGCAATTTCTGTGTTTCATCGTCAATAAGAACGTACAAGGGATACAGTAAACCTGAAGTGAAGCATCGGAATCTATAACTAGTGTCACAGGAATAGTTCCAAACATAGTCAGTAAGAAGAGTCAGTCTTCTTGTACTTAAGTCGGCATTGCGCCTTTTGTATTTAATTCCGATGCAATTTCTGTGTTTCATCGTCAATGAGAAGGTCTGAGGGATACAGTAAACCTGAAGTGAAGCATCGGAACCTATAACTAGTGTCACAGGAATGGTTCCAAACATAGTCAGTAAGAAGAGTCAGTCTTCTTGTACTTAAGTCGGCATTGCGCCGTTTGTATTTAGTTCCTATGCAATTTCTGTGTTTCATCGTCAATGAGAAGGTCTGAGGGATACAGTAAACCTGAAGTGAAGCATCGGAATCTATAACTAGTGTCACAGAAATGGTTCAAAACATAGTCCGTAAGAAGAGTCAGTCTTCTTGTACTTAAGTCGGCGTTGTGCCTTTTGTATTTAATTCGGATGCAATTTCTGTGTTTCATCGTCAATAAGAAGGTCCAAGGGATACAGTAAACCGGGAGTGAAGCATCGGAATCTATAACTAGTGTCACAGGAATGAATCAAAACATAGTCGGTAAGAAGAATCAGTATTCTTGTGCTTATGTCGGCATTGTGCCTTTTGTATTTAATTCCGATGCAATTTCTGTGATTCATCGTCAACAAGAAGGTCCAAGGGATACATTAAACCTGAAGTGAAGCATCGGAATCTATAACTAGTGTCACAGGAATGGTTCAAAACATAGTCAGTAAGAAGAGTCAGTCTTCTTGTAGTTACGTCGGCATTGCGCCTTTTGTATTTAATTCCGATGCAATTTCAGTGTTTCATCGTCATTAAGAAGGTCCAAGGGATACAGTAAACCGGGAGTGAAGCATCAAAATCTATAACTAGTGTCACAGGAATGGTTCAAAACATAGTCAGCAAGAAGAGTCAGTCTTCTTGTACGTAAGTCGGCATTGTGCCTTTTGTATTAAGTTCCGATGCAATTTCTGTGTTTCATCGGCAATAAGAAGGTCCAAGGGATACAGTAAACCTGAAGTGAAGCATCGGAATCTACAACTAGTGTCATAGGAATGGTTCAAACATTGACAGTAAGAAGAGTCAGTCTTCTTGTAGTTAAGTCGGCATTGTGCCTTTTGTATTTAATTCCGGTGCAATTTCTGTGTTTCATCGTCAATAAGAAGGTCCAAGGGATACAGTGAACCTGAAGTGAAGCATCGGAATCTATAACTAGTGTCAGAGGAATGGTTGCAAACATAGTCAGTAAGAAGAGTCAGTCTTCTTGTACTTAAGTCGGCATTACGCCTCTTGTATTTAATTCCGATGCAATTTCTGTGTTTCATCGTCAATGAGAAGGTCTGAGGGATACAGTAAACCTGAAGTGAAGCATCGGAATCTAAAACTAGTGTCACTGGAATGGTTCAAAACATAGACAGTAGGAAGAGTGAGTCTTCTGGTACTTAAGTCGGCATTGTGCCTTTTGTATTTAATTCCGATGCAATTTCTGTGTGTCATCATCAATAAGAAGGTCCAAGCGATACAGTAAACCTGGAGTGAAGCATCGGAATCTATAACTAGTGTCACAGGAATGGTTCAAAACATAGTCAGTAAGAAGAATCAATCTTCTTGTACTTAAGTCGGCATTGTGCCTTTTGTATTTAATTCCGATGCAATTTCTGTGATTCATCGTCAACAAGAAGGTCCAAGGGATACATTGAACCTGAAGTGAAGCATCGGAATCTATAACTAGTGTCACAGGAATGGTTCAAAACATAGACAGTAGGAAGAGTCAGTCTACTTGTACTTAAGTCGGCATTGTGCCTTTTCTATCTAATTCCGATGCAATTTCTGTGTTTCATCGTCAATAGGAAGGTCCAAGGGATACAGTAAACCTGGAGTGAAGCATCGGAATCTATAACTAGTGTCACAGGAATGGTTCAAAACATAGAGAGTAGGAAGAGTCAGTCTTCTTGTACTTATGTCCGCATTGTGCCTTTTCTATTCAATTCTGATGCAATATCTGTGTTTCATCGTCAATAAGAAGGTCCAAGGGACACAGTAAACCTGGAGTGAAGCATTGGAATCTATAACTAATGTCACAGGAATGGTTCAAAACATAGACAGTAGGAAGAGTCAGTCTACTTGTACTTAAGTCGGCATTGTGCCTTTTCTATCTAATTCCGATGCAATTTCTGTGTTTCATCGTCAATAGGAAGGTCCAAGGGATACAGTAAACCTGGAGTGAAGCATCGGATTCTATAAATAGTGTAACAGGAATGGTTCAAAACATAGACAGTACGAAGAGTCAGTCTTCTTGTACTTAAGTCGGCATTGTGACTTTTGTGTTTTATTCCGATGCAATTTCTGTGTTTCATCGTCAATAAGAAGGTCTGAGGGATACAGTAAACCTGAAGTGAAGCATCGGAATCTACAACTAGTGTCATAGAATGGTTCAAACATAGACCGTAAGAAGAGTCAGTCTTCTTGTACTTATGTCGGCATTGTGCCTTTTGTATTTAATTCCGATGCAATTTCTGTGTTTCATCGTCAATAAGAACGTACAAGGGATACAGTAAACCTGAAGTGAAGCATCGGAATCTATAACTAGTGTCACAGGAATAGTTCCAAACATAGTCAGTAAGAAGAGTCAGTCTTCTTGTACTTAAGTCGGCATTGCGCCTTTTGTATTTAATTCCGATGCAATTTCTGTGTTTCATCGTCAATGAGAAGGTCTGAGGGATACAGTAAACCTGAAGTGAAGCATCGGAACCTATAACTAGTGTCACAGGAATGGTTCCAAACATAGTCAGTAAGAAGAGTCAGTCTTCTTGTACTTAAGTCGGCATTGCGCCGTTTGTATTTAGTTCCGATGCAATTTCTGTGTTTCATCGTCAATGAGAAGGTCTGAGGGATACAGTAAACCTGAAGTGAAGCATCGGAATCTAAAACTAGTGTCACTGGAATGGTTCAAATCATAGACAGTGGGAAGAGTCAGTCTTCTTGTACCTAAGTCGGCATTGTGCCTTTTCTATTTAATTCCGATGCAATATCTGTGTTTCATCGTCAATAAGAAGGTCCAAGAGATACAGTACACCTGAAGTGAAGCATCGGAATCTATAACTAGTGTCCCAGGAATGGTTCAAAACATAGTCAGTAAGAAGAATCAGTCTTCTTGAACTTAAGTCGGCATTGTGCCTTTTGTACTTAATTCCGATGCAATTTCTGTGTTTCATCGTTAATAAGAAGGTCCAAGGGACACAGTAAACCTGGAGTGAAGCATTGGAATCTATAACTAATGTCACAGGAATGGTTCAAAACATAGGCAGTAGGAAGAGTCAGTAATCTTGTACTTAAGTCGGAATGTGGCTTTTGTATTTAATTCCGATGCAATTTCTGTGTTTCATCGTTAATAACAGTGTCAGAGGGATACAGTAAACCTGAAGTGAAGCATCGGAATCTATAACTAGTGTCACAGAAATGGTTCAAAACATAGTCCGTAAGAAGAGTCAGTCTTCTTGTACTTAAGACGGCATTGTGCCTTTTGTATTTAATTCGGATGCAATTTCTGTGTTTCATCGTCAATAAGAAGGTCCAAGGGATACAGTAAACCGGGAGTGAAGCATCGGAATCTATAACTAGTGTCACAGGAATGAATCAAAACATAGTCGGTAAGAAGAATCAGTATTCTTGTACTTATGTCGGCATTGTGCCTTTTGTATTTAATTCCGATGCAATTTCTGTGATTCATCGTCAACAACAAGGTCCAAGGGATGCATTAAACCTGAAGTGAAGCATCGGAATCTATAACTAGTGTCACAGGAATGGTTCAAAACATAGTCAGTAAGAAGAGTCAGTCTTCTTGTACTTACGTCGGCATTGCGCCTTTTGTATTTAATTCCGATGCAATTTCAGTGTTTCATCGTCATTAAGAAGGTCCAAGGGATACAGTAAACCGGGAGTGAAGCATCAAAATCTATAACTAGTGTCACAGGAATGGTTCAAAACATAGTCAGTAAGAAGAGTCAGTCTTCTTGTACGTAAGTCGGCATTGTGCCTTTTGTATTAAGTTCCGATGCAATTTCTGTGTTTCATCGTCAATAAGAAGGTCCAAGGGATACAGTAAACCTGAAGTGAAGCATCGGAATCTACAACTAGTGTCATAGGAATGGTTCAAACATTGACAGTAAGAAGAGTCAGTCTTCTTGTAGTTAAGTCGGCATTGTGCCTTTTGTATTTAATTCCGGTGCAATTTCTGTGTTTCATCGTCAATAAGAAGGTCCAAGGGATACAGTGAACCTGAAGTGAAACATCGGAATCTATAACTAGTGTCAGAGGAATGGTTGCAAACATAGTCAGTAAGAAGAGTCAGTCTTCTTGTACTTATGTCGGCATTGCGCCTCTTGTATTTAATTCCGATGCAATTTCTGTGTTTCATCGTCAATGAGAAGGTCTGAGGGATACAGTAAACCTGAAGTGAAGCATCGGAATCTAAAACTAGTGTCACTGGAATGGTTCAAAACATAGACAGTAGGAAGAGTGAGTCTTCTGGTACTTAAGTCGGCATTGTGCCTTTTGTATTTAATTCTGATGCAATTTCTGTGTGCCATCATCAATAAGAAGGTCCAAGCGATACAGTAAACCTGGAGTGAAGCATCGGAATCTATAACTAGTGACACAGGAATGGTTCAAAACATAGTCAGTAAGAAGAATCAATCTTCTTGTACTTAAGTCGGCATTGTGCCTTTTGTATTTAATGCCGATGCAATTTCTGTGATTCATCGTCAACAAGAAGGTCCAAGGGATACATTGAACCTGAAGTGAAACATCGGAATCTATAACTAGTGTCACAGGAATGGTTCAAAACATAGACAGTAGGAAGAGTCAGTCTTCTTGTACTTAAGTCGGCATTGTGCCTTTTCTATCTAATTCCGATGCAATTTCTGTGTTTCATCGTCAATAGGAAGGTCCAAGGGATACAGTAAACCTGGAGTGAAGCATCGGAAGCTATAACTAGTGTCACAGGAATGGTTCAAAACATAGACAGTAAGAAGAGTCAGTCTTCTTGTACTTAAGTCGGCATTGTGCCTTTTGTATTTAATTCCGATGCAATTTCTGTGTTTCATCGTCAATAAGGATGTCCAAGGGATACGGTAAACCTGGAGTGAAGCATCGGAATCTATAACTAGTGTCACAGGAATGGTTCAAAACATAGTCAGTAAGAAGAGTCAGTCTTCTTGTACTTAAGTCGGCATTGTGCCTTTTATATTTAATTCCGATGCAATTTCTGTGTTTCATCGTCAATAAGAAGGTCCAAGGGATACATTGAACCTGAAGTGAAACATCGGAATCTATAACTAGTGTCACAGGAATGGTTCAAAACATAGACAGTAGGAAGAGTAAGTCTTCTTGTACTTAAGTCGGCATTGTGCCTTTTCTATCTAATTCCGATGCAATTTCTGTGTTTCATCGTCAATAGGAAGGTCCAAGGGATACAGTAAACCTGGAGTGAAGCATCGGAATCTATAACTAGTGTCACAGGAATGGTTAAAACATAGACAGTAGGAAGAGTCAGTCTTCTTGTACTTAAGTCGGCATTGTGCCTTTTGTATTTAATTCCGATGCAATTTCTGTGTTTCATCGTCAATAAGGATGTCCAAGGGATACGGTAAACCTGGAGTGAAGCATCGGAATCTATAACTAGTGTCACAGGAATGGTTCAAAACATAGTCAGTAAGAAGAGTCAGTCTTCTTGTACTTAAGTCGGCATTGTGCCTTTTATATTTAATTCCGATGCAATTTCTGTGTTTCATCGTCAATAAGAAGGTCCAAGGGATACAGTATACCTGGAGTGAAGCATCGGAATCTATAACTAGTGTCTCAGCGATGGTTAAAAACATAGACAGTAAGAAGAGTCAGTCTTCTTGTTCTTAAGTCTGCATTGTGCCTTTTGTCTATAATTCGGATGCAATTTCTGTGTTTCATCGTCAATAAGAAGGTCCTAGGGATACAGTAATCCGGGAGTGAAGCATCGGAATCCATAACTAGTGTCACAGGAATGGTTCAAAGCATAATCAGTAAGAAGAGTCAGTCTTCTTGTACTTAAGTCGGCATTGTGCCTTTTGTATTAAATTCCGATGCAATTTCTGTGTTTCATCGTCAATAAGAAGGTCCAACGGATACAGTAAACCTGGACTGAAGCATCGGAATCTATAACTAGTGTCACAGGAATGGTTCAAAACATAGACAGTAGGAAAAGTCAGTCTTCTTGTACTTAAGTCGGCATTGTGCCTTTTGTATTTAATTCCGATGCAATTTCTGTGTTTCATCGTCAATAAGGATGTCCAAGGGATACGGTAAACCTGGAGTGAAGCATCGGAATCTATAACTAGTGTCACAGGAATGAATGAAAACATAGTCGGTAAGAAGAATCAGTCTTCCTGTACTTGAGTCGGCATTGTGCCTTTTGTATTTAATTCCGATGCAATTTCTGTGATTCATCGTCAACAAGAAGGTCTAAGGGATACATTAAACCTGAAGTGAAGCATCGGAATCTATAACTAGTGTCACAGGAATGGTTCAAAACATAGACAGTATGAAGAGTCAGTGTTCTTGTACTTAAGTCGGCATTGTACCTTTTCTATTTAATTCCGATGCAATTTCTGTGTTTCATCGTCAATAAGAAGGTCCAAGGGATACAGTAAACCTGGAGTGAAGCATCGGAATCTATAACTAGTGTCACAGGAATGGTTCAAAACATAGACAGTAGGAAAAGTCAGTCTTCTTGTACTTAAGTCGGCATTGTGCCTTTTGTATTTAATTCCGATGTAATTTCTCTGTTTCATCGTCAATAATGATGTCCAAGGGATAAGGTAAACCTGGAGTGAAGCATCGGAATCTATAACTAGTGTCACAGGAATGGTTCAAAACATAGTCAGTAAGAAGAGTCAGTCTTCTTGTACTTAAGTCGGCATTGTGCCTTTTGTATTTAATTCCGATGCAATTTCTGTGTTTCATCGTCAATAAGATGGTCCAAGGGTTACAGTAAACCGGGAGTGAAGCATCGGAATCCATAACTAGTGTCACAGGAATGGTTCAAAGCATAATCAGTAAGAAGAGTCAGTCTTCTTGTACTTAAGTCGGCATTGTGCCTTTTGTATTAAATTCCGATGCAATTTCTGTGTTTCATCGTCAATAAGAAGGTCCAACGGATACAGTAAACCTGGACTGAAGCATCGGAATCTATAACTAGTGTCACAGGAATGAATCAAACATAGTCGGTAAGAAGAATCAGTCTTCTTGTACTTAAGTCGGCATTGTGCCTTTTGTATTTAATTCCGATGCAATTTCCGTGTTTGATCGTGAACAAGAAGGTCCAAGGGATACATAAAACCTGAAGTGAAGCATCGGAATCTATAACTAGTGTCACAGGAATTGTTCAAACATAGAGAGTAGGAAGAGTCAGTCCTCTTGTACTTATGTCGGCATTGTGCCCTTTCTATTCAATTCCGATGCAATATCTGTGTTTCATCGTCAATAAGAAGGTCTAAGTGATACAGCAAACCTGGAGTGAAGCATCGGAATCTATAAGTAGTGTCACAGAAATGGTTCAAAACATAGACAGTGGGAAGAGTCAGTCTTCTTGTACTTAAGTCGGCATTGTGCCTTTTGTATTTTATTCCGATGCAATTTCTGTGTTTCATCGTCAATAAGAAGGTCTGAGGGATACAGTAAACCTGAAGTGAAGCATCGGAATCTATAACTAGTGTCATAGGAATGATTCAAACAAAGACAGTAAGAAGAGTCAGTCCTCTTGTACTTAAGTCGGCATTGTGCCTTTTGTATTTAATTCCGATGCAATTTCTGTGTTTCATCGTCAATAAGAAGGTCCAAGGGATACAGTAAACCAGAAGTGAAGCATCGGAATCTATAACTAGTGTCACAGGAATGGTTCAAAACATAGTCAGCAAGAAGAGTCAGTCTTCTTGTACTTAAGTCGGCATTGTGCCTTTTGTATTTAATTCCGATGCAATTTCAGTGTTTCATCGTCATTAAGAAGGTCCAAGGGATACAGTAAACCGGGAGTGAAGCATCGGAATCTATAACTAGTGTCACAGGAATGGTTCAAAACATAGTCAGTAAGAAGAGTCAGTCTTCTTGTACGTAAGTCGGCATTGTGCCTTTTGTATTAAGTTCCGATGCAATTTCTGTGTTTCATCGTCAATAAGAAGGTCCAAGGGATACAGTGAACCTGAAGTGAAGCATCGGAATCTATAACTAGTGTCATAGGAATGGTTCAAACAAAGGCAGTAAGAAGAGTCAGTCCTCTTGTACTTAAGTCGGCATTGTGCCTTTTGTATTTAATTTTGATGCAATTTCTGTGTTTCATCGTCAATAAGAAGGTCCAAGGGATACAGTAAACCAGAAGTGAAGCATCGGAATCTATAACTAGTGTCAGAGGAATGGTTCAAACATTGACAGTAAGAAGAGTCAGTCTTCTTGTACTTAAGTCGGCATTGTGCCTTTTGTATTTTATTCCGATGCAATTTCTGTGTTTCATCGTCAATAAGAAGGTCTGAGGGATACAGTAAACCTGAAGTGAAGCATCGGAATCTATAACTAGTGTCATAGGAATGGTTCAAACAAAGACAGTAAGAAGAGTCAGTCCTCTTGTACTTAAGTCGGGATTGTGCCTTTTGTATTTAATTCCGATGCAATTTCTGTGTTTCATCGTCAATAAGAAGGTCCAAGGGATACAGTAAACCAGAAGTGAAGCATCGGAATCTATAACTAGTGTCAGAGGAATGGTTGCAAACATAGTCAGTAAGAAGAGTCAGTCTTCTTGTACTTAAGTCGGCATTACGCCTCTTGTATTTAATTCCGATGCAATTTCTGTGTTTCATCGTCAATGAGAAGGTCTGAGGGATACAGTAAACCTGAAGTGAAGCATCGGAATCTAAAACTAGTGTCACTGGAATGGTTCAAAACATAGACAGTAGGAAGAGTGAGTCTTCTGGTACTTATGTCGGCATTGTGCCTTTTGTATTTAATTCCGATGCAACTTCTGTGTGTCATCATCAATAAGACGGTCCAAGCGATACAGTAAACCTGGAGTGAAGCATCGGAATCTATAACTAGTGTCACAGGATTGGTTCAAAACATAGTCAGTAAGAAGAATCAATCTTCTTGTACTTAAGTCGGCATTGTGCCTTTTGTATTTAATTCCGATGCAATTTCTGTGATTCATCGTCAACAAGAAGGTCCAAGGGATACATTGAACCTGAAGTGAAGCATCGGAATCTATAACTAGTGTCACAGGAATGGTTCAAAACATAGACAGTAGGAAGAGTCAGTCTTCTTGTACTTAAGTCGGCATTGTGCCTTTTCTATCTAATTCCGATGCAATTTCTGTGTTTCATCGTCAATAAGAAGGTCCAAGGGATACAGTAAACCTGGAGTGAAGCATCGGAATCTATAACTAGTGTCACAGGAATGGTTCAAATCATAGACAGTAGGAAGAGTCAGTCTTCTTGTACTTAAGTCGGCACTGTGCCTTTTGTATTTAATTCCGATGATATTTCTGTGTTTCATCGTCAATAAGGATGTCCAAGGGATGCGGTAAACCTGGAGTGAAGCATCGGAATCTATAACTAGTGTCACAGTAATGGTTCAAAACATAGTCAGTAAGAAGAGTCAGTCTTCTTGTACTTATGTCGGCATTGTGCCTTTTATATTTAATTCCGATGCAATTTCTGTGTTTCATCGTCAATACGAAGGTCCAAGGGATACAGTACACCTGGAGTGAAGCATCGGAATCTATAACTAGTGTCTCAGCGATGGTTAAAAACATAGACAGTAAGAAGAGTCAGTCTTCTTGTTCTTAAGTCTGCATTGTGCCTTTTGTCTACAATTCGGATGCAATTTCTGTGTTTCATCGTCAATAAGAAGGTCCAAGGGATACAGTAATCTGGAAGTGAAGCATCGGAATCTATAACAAGTGTCACAGGAATGAATGAAAACATAGTCGGTAAGAAGAATCAGTCTTCTTGTACTTAAGTCGGCATTGTGCCTTATGTATTTAATTCCGATGCAATTTCTGTGATTCATCGTCAACAAGAAGGTCTAAGGGATACATTAACCCTGAAGTGAAGCATCGGAAACTATAACTAGTGTCACAGGAATGGTTCAAAACATAGACAGTATGAAGAGTCAGTGTTCTTGTACTTAAGTCGGCATTGTGCCTTTTCTATTTAATTCCGATGCGATTTCTGTGTTTCATCGTCAATAAGAAGGTCCAAGGGATACAGTAAACCTGGAGTGAAGCATCGGAATCTATAACTAGTGTCACAGGAATGGTTCAAAACATAGACAGTAGGAAAAGTCAGTTTTCTTGTACTTAAGTCGGCATTGTGCCTTTTGTATTTCATTCCGATGTAATTTCTCTGTTTCATCGTCAATAATGATGTCCAAGGGATACGGTAAACCTGGAGTGAAGCATCGGAATCTATAACTAGTGTCACAGGAATGGTTCAAAACATAGTCAGTAAGAAGAGTCAGTCATCTTGTACTTAAGTCGGCATTGTGCCTTTTGTATTTAATTCCGATGCAATTTCTGTGTTTCATCGTCAATAAGAAGGTCCAAAGGTTACAGTAAACCGGGAGTGAAGCATCGGAATCCTTAACTAGTATCACAGGAATGGTTCATAGCATAATCAGTAAGAAGAGTCAGTCTTCTTGTACTTAAGTCGTCATTGTGCCTTTTGTATTAAATTCCGATGCAATTTCTGTGTTTCATCGTCAATAAGAAGGTGCAAGGGATACAGTAAACCTGGACTGAAGCATCGGAATCTATAACTAGTGTCACAGGAATGAATCAAACATAGTCGGTAAGAAGAATCAGTCTTCTTGTACTTAAGTCGGCATTGTGCCTTTTGTATTTAATACCGATGCAATTTCTGTGTTTCATCGTGAACAAGAAGGTCCAAGGGATACATAAAACCTGAAGTGAAGCATCGGAATCTATAACTAGTGTCACAGGAATGGTTCAAACATAGAGAGTAGGAAGAGTCAGTCCTCTTGTACTTATGTCGGCATTGTGCCTTTTCTATTCAATTCCGATGCAATATCTGTGTTTCATCGTCAATAAGAAGGTCCAAGTGATACAGTAAACCTGGAGTGAAGCATCGGAATCTATAAGTAGTGTCACAGAAATGGTTCAAAACATAGACAGTGGGAAGAGTCAGTCTTCTTGTACTTAAGTCGGCATTGTGCCTTTTGTATTTTATTCCGATGCAATTTCTGTGTTTCATCGTCAATAAGAAGGTCTGAGGGATACAGTAAACCTGAAGTGAAGCATCGGAATCTATAACTAGTGTCATAGGAATGGTTCAAACCAAGACAGTAAGAAGAGTCAGTCCTCTTGTACTTAAGTCGTCATTGTGCCTTTTATATTTAATTCCGATGCAATTTCTGTGTTTCATCGTCAATAAGAAGGTCCAAGGGATACAGTAAACCAGAAGTGAAGCATCGGAATCTATAACTAGTGTTACAGGAATGGTTCCAAACATAGACAGTAAGAAGAGTCAGTCATCTTGTACTTAAGTCGGAATGTGACTTTTGTACTTAATTCCGATGCAATTTCTGTGTTTCACCGTCAATAAGAGGGTCAGAGGGATACAGTAAACCTGAAGGGAAGCATCGGAATCTATAACTAGTGTCACAGGAATGGTTCAAAACATAGATACTAAGAAGAGTCAATCTTCTTGTAGTTAAGTCGGCATTGTGCCTTTTGTATTTCATTCCGATGCAATTTTTGTGTTTCATCGTCAATAAGAAGGTCCAAGGGATACAGTAAACCTGAAGTGAAGCATCGGAATCTATAACTAGTGTCCCAGGAATGGTTCAAAACATAGTCAGTAAGAAGAGTCAGTCTTCTTGTACTTAAGTCGGCATTGTGCCTTTTGTATTTCAATCCGATGCAATTTCTGTGTTTCATCGTCAATAAGAAGGGCCAAGGGACACAGCACACCTGGAGTGCAGCATCGGAATCTATAACTAGTGTCACAGGAATGGTTCAAAACATAGACAGTAAGAATAGTCAGTCATCTTGTACTTCAGTCGGAATGTGACTTTTGTATTTAATTCCGATGTAATTTCTGTGTTTCACAGTCAATAAGAGGGTCAGAGGGATACAGTAAACCTGAAGTGAAGCATCGGAATCTATAACTAGTGTCACAGGAATGGTTTAAAACATAGACACTAAGAAGAGTCAATCTTCATGTAGTTAAGTCGGCATTGTGCCTTTTGTATTTAATTCCGATGCAATTTCTGTGTTTCATCGTCAATAAGAAGGTCAAAGGGATGCAGTAAACCTGGAGTGAACCATCGGAATCTATAACTAGTGTCACAGGAATGGTTCAAAACATAGTCAGTAAGAAGAGTCAGTCTTCTTGTACTTAAGTCGGCATTGTGCCTTTTGTATTAAATTCCGATGCAATTTCTGTGTTTCATCGTCAATAAGAAGGTCCAAGGGATACAGTAAACCTGGAGTGAAGCATCGGAATCTATAACTAGTGTCTCAGCGATGGTTAAACACATAGACAGTAAGAAGAGTCAGTCTTCTTGTACTTAACTCGGCATTGTGCCTTTTGTATTTAATTCGGATGCAATTTCTGTGTTTCATCGTCAATAAGAGGGTCAGAGGGATGCAGTAAACCTGAAGTGAAGCATCGGAATCTATAACTAATGTCACAGGAATGGTTCAAAGCATAGTCAGTAAGAAGAATCAGTCTTCTTGTACTTAAGTCGGCATTGTGCCTTTTGTATTTAACTCCGATGCAATTTCTGTGTTTCATCGTCAATAAGAAGGTCCAAGGGACACAGTAAACCTGGAGTGAAGCATCGGAATCTATAATTAGTTTTACAGGCATGGTTCAAATCATAGACAGTAAGAAGAGTCATTCATCTTGTACTTAAGTCGGAATGTGCCTTTTGTATTTAATTCCGATGCAATTTCTGTGTTTCATCGTCAGTAAGAGGGTCAGAGGGATACAGTAAACCTGAAGTGAAGCTTCGGAATCTATAACTAGTGTCACAGGATTGGTTCAAAACATAGACAGTAGGAAGAGTGCCTTTTGTATTTAATTCCGATGCAATTTCTGTGTTTCATCGTCAATAAGAGGGTCAGAGGGATACAGTAAACCTGAAGTGAAGCTTCGGAATCTATAACTAGTGTCACAGGATTGGTTCAAAACATAGACAGTAGGAAGAGTCAGTCTTCTTGTACTTAAGTCGGCATTGTGCCTTTTCTATTTAATTCCGATGCAATTTCTGTGTTTCATCGTCAATAAGAAGGTCCAAGGGATACAGTAAACCTCTAGTGAAGCATCGGAATCTATAACTAGTGTCACAGGAATGGTTCAAACGTAGACAGTAGGAAGAGTCAGTCTTGTTGTACTTAAGTCAGCATTGTGCCTTTTGTATTTCATTCCGATGGAATTTCTGTGTTTCATCGTCAATAAGGATGACTAAGGGATACGGTAAATCTGGAGTGAAGCATCGGAATCTATAACTAGTGTCACAGGAATGGTTCAAAACATAGTCAGTAAGAAGAGTCAGTCTTCTTGTACTTAAGTCGGCATTGTGCCTTTTGTATTTAATTCCGATGCAATTTCTGTGTTTCATCGTCAACAAGAAGGTCCAAGGGACACAGTAAACCTGGAGTGAAGCATTGGAATCTATAACTAGTTTCACAGGAATGGTTCAAAACATAGACAGTAAGAAGAGTCAGTCATCTTGTACTTAAGTCGGAATGTGCCTTTTGTATTTAATTCCGATGCAATTACTGTGTTTCATCGTCAATAAGAGGGTCAGAGGGATACAGTAAACCTGAAGTGAAGCATCGGAATCCATAACTAGTGTCACAGGAATGGTTCAAAACAAAGTCAGTAGGAAGCGTCTGTCTTCTTGTACTTAAGTCGGCACTGTGCCTTTTCTATTAAATTCCGATGCAATTTCTGTGTTTCATCGTCAATAAGAGGGTCAGAGGGATACAGTAAACCTGAAGTGAAGCATCGGAATCTATAACTAGTGTCACAGGAATGGTTCAAATCATAGTCAGTAAGAAGAGTCAGTCTTCTTGTACTTAAGTCAGCATTGTGCCTTTTGTATTTAATTCCAATGCAATTTCTGTGTTTCATCGTCAACAAGAAGGTCCAAGGGACACAGTAAACCTGGAGTGAAGCATCGGAATCTATAACTAGTTTCACAGGAATGGTTCAAAACATAGACAGTAAGAAGAGTCAGTCATCTTGTACTTAAGTCGGAATGTGCCTTTTGTATTTAAATCCGATGCAATTTCTGTGTTTCATCGTCAATAAGAGGGTCAGAGGGATACAGTAAACCTGAAGTGAAGCATCGGAATCTATAACTAGTGTCATAGGAGTGGTTCAAACAAAGACAGTAAGAAGAGTCAGTCCTCTTGTACTTAAGTCGGCATTGTGCCTTTTGTATATAATTCCGATGCAATTTCTGTGTTTCATCGTCAATAAGAAGGTCCAAGGGATACAGTAAACCAGAAGTGAAGCATCGGAATCTATAACTAGTGTCACAGGAATGGTTCAAAACATAGTCAGCAAGAAGAGTCAGTCTTCTTGTACTTAAGTCGGCATTGTGCCTTTTGTATTTAATTCCGATGCAATTTCAGTGTTTCATCGTCATTAAGAAGGTCCAAGGGATTCAGTAAACCGGGAGTGAAGCATCGGAATCTATAACTAGTGTCACAGGAATGGTTCAAAACATAGTCAGTAAGAAGAGTCAGTCTTCTTGTACGTATGTCGGCATTGTGCCTTTTGTATTAAGTTCCGATGCAATTTCTGTGTTTCATCGTCAATAAGAAGGTCCAAGGGATACAGTAAACCTGAAGTGAAGCATCGGAATCTACAACTAGTGTCATAGGAATGGTTCAAACATTGACAGTAAGAAGAGTCAGTCTTCTTGTAGTTAAGTCGGCATTGTGCCTTTTGTATTTAATTCCGGTGCAATTTCTGTGTTTCATCGTCAATAAGAAGGTCCAAGGGATACAGTGAACCTGAAGTGAAGCATCGGAATCTATAACTAGTGTCAGAGGAATGGTTGCAAACATAGTCAGTAAGAAGAGTCAGTCTTCTTGTACTTAAGTCGGCATTACGCCTCTTGTATTTAATTCCGATGCAATTTCTGTGTTTCATCGTCAATGAGAAGGTCTGAGGGATACAGTAAACCTGAAGTGAAGCATCGGAATCTAAAACTAGTGTCACTGGAATGGTTCAAAACATAGACAGTAGGAAGAGTGAGTCTTCTGGTACTTAAGTCGGCATTGTGCCTTTTGTATTTAATTCCGATGCAACTTCTGTGTGTCATCATCAATAAGAAGGTCCAAGCGATACAGTAAACCTGGAGTGAAGCATCGGAATCTATAACTAGTGTCACAGGAATGGTTCAAAGCAAAGTCAGTAAGAAGAATCAATCTTCTTGTACTTAAGTCGGCATTGTGCCTTTTGTATTTAATTCCGATGCAATTTCTGTGATTCATCGTCAACAAGAAGGTCCAAGGGATACATTGAACCTGAAGGGAAGCATCGGAATCTATAACTAGTGTCACAGGAATGGTTCAAAACATAGACAGTAGGAAGAGTCAGTCTTCTTGTACTTAAGTCGGCATTGTGCCTTTTCTATCTAATTCCGATGCAATTTCTGTGTTTCATCGTCAATAGGAAGGTCCAAGGGATACAGTAAACCTGGAGTGAAGCATCGGAATCTATAACTAGTGTCACAGGAATGGTTCAAAGCATAGACAGCAGGAAGAGTCAGTCTTCTTGTACTTATGTCGGCACTGTGCCTTTTGTATTTAATTCCGATGCAATTTCTGTGTTTCATCGTCAATAAGGATGTCCAAGGGATACGGTAAACCTGGAGTGAAGCATCGGAATCTATAACTAGTGTCACAGGAATGGTTCAAAACGTAGTCAGTAAGAAGAGTCAGTCTTCTTGTACTTATGTCGGCATTGTGCCTTTTATATTTAATTCCGATGCAATTTCTGTGTTTCATCGTCAATACGAAGGTCCAAGGGAGACAGTACACCTGGAGTGAAGCATCGGAATCTATAACTAGTGTCTCAGCGATGGTTAAAAACATAGACAGTAAGAAGAGTCAGTCTTCTTGTTCTTAAGTCTGCATTGTGCCTTTTGTCTACAATTCGGATGCAATTTCTGTGTTTCATCGTCAATAAGAAGGTCCAAGGGATACAGTAATCTGGGAGTGAAGCATCGGAATCTATAACTAGTGTCACAGGAATGAATGAAAACATAGTCGGTAAGAAGAATCAGTCTTCTTGCACTTAAGTCGGCATTGTGCCTTATGTATTTAATTCCGATGCAATTTCTGTGATTCATCGTCAACAAGAAGGTCTAAGGGATACATTAAACCTGAAGTGAAGCATCGGAATCTATAACTAGTGTCACAGGAATGGTTCAAAACATAGACAGTATGAAGAGTCAGTGTTCTTGTACTTAAGTCGGCATTGTGCCTTTTCTATTTAATTCCGATGCAATTTTTTGTGTTTCATCGTCAATAAGAAGGTCCAAGGGATACAGTAAACCTGGAGTGAAGCATCGGAATCTATAACTAGTGTCACAGGACTGGTTCAAAACATAGACAGTAGGAAAAGTCAGTCTTCTTGTACTTAAGTCGGCATTGTGCCTTTTGTATTTAATTCCGATGTAATTTCTCTGTTTCATCGTCAATAATGATGTCCAAGGGATACGGTAAACCTGGAGTGAAGCATCGGAATCTATAACTAGTGTCACAGGAATGGTTCAAAACATAGTCAGTAAGAAGAGTCAGTCTTCTTGTACTTAAGTCGGCATTGTGCCTTTTGTATTTAATTCCGAAGCAATTTCTGTGTTTCATCGTCAATAAGAAGGTCCAAAGGTTATAGTAAACCGGGAGTGAAGCATCGGAATCCATAACTAGTATCACAGGAATGGTTCAAAGCATAATCAGTAAGAAGAGTCAGTCTTCTTGTACTTAAGTCGGCATTGTGCCTTTTGTATTAAATTCCGATGCAATTTCTGTGTTTCATCGTCAATAAGAAGGTCCAAGGGATACAGTAAACCTGGACTGAAGCATCGGAATCTATAACTAGTGTCACAGGAATGAATCAAACATAGTCGGTAAGAAGAATCAGTCTTCGTGTACTTAAGTCGGCATTGTGCCTTTTGTATTTAATTCCGATGCAATTTCTGTGTTTCATCGTGAACAAGAAGGTCCAAGGGATACATAAAACCTGAAGTGAAGCATCGGAATCTATAACTAGTGTCACAGGAATGGTTCAAACATAGAGAGTAGGAAGAGTCAGTCCTCTTGTACTTATGTCGGCATTGTGCCTTTTCTATTCAATTCCGATGCAATATCTGTGTTTCATCGTCAATAAGAAGGTCCAAGTGATACAGTAAACCTGGAATGAAGCATCGGAATCTATAAGTAGTGTCACAGAAATGGTTCAAAACATAGACAGTGGGAAGAGGCAGTCTTCTTGTACTTAAGTCGGCATTGTGCCTTTTGTATTTTATTCCGATGCAATTTCTGTGTTTCATCGTCAATAAGAAGATCTGAGGGATACAGTAAACCTGAAGTGAAGCATCGGAATCTATAACTAGTGTCATAGGAATGGTTCAAACAAAGACAGTAAGAAGAGTCAGTCCTCTTGTACTTAAGTCCGCATTGTGCCTTTTGTCTTTAATTCCGATGCAATTTCTGTGTTTCATCGTCAATAAGAAGGTCCAAGGGATACAGTAAACCAGAAGTGAAGCATCGGAATCTATAACTAGTGTTACAGGAATGGTTCCAAACATAGACAGTAAGAAGAGTCAGTCATCTTGTACTTAAGTCGGAATGTGACTTTTGTACTTAATTCCGATGCAATTTCTGTGTTTCACCGTCAATAAGAGGGTCAGAGGGATACAGTAAACCTGAAGGGAAGCATCGGAATCTATAACTAGTGACACAGGAATGGTTCAAAACATAGATACTAAGAAGAGTCAATCTTCTTGTAGTTAAGTCGGCATTGTGCCTTTTGTATTTCATTCCGATGCAATTTTTGTGTTTCATCGTCAATAAGAAGGTCCAAGGGATACAGTAAACCTGAAGTGAAGCATCGGAATCTATAACTAGTGTCCCAGGAATGGTTCAAAAAATAGTCAGTAAGAAGAGTCAGTCTTCTTGTACTTAAGTCGGCATTGTGCCTTTTGTATTTCAATCCGATGCAATTTCTGTGTTTCATCGTCAATAAGAAGGGCCAAGGGACACAGCACACCTGGAGTGCAGCATCGGAATCTATAACTAGTGTCACAGGAATGGTTCAAAACATAGACTGTAAGAATAGTCAGTCATCTTGTACTTCAGTCGGAATGTGACTTTTGTATTTAATTCCGATGAAATTTCTGTGTTTCACAGTCAATAAGAGGGTCAGAGGGATACAGTAAACCTGAAGTGAAGCATCGGAATCCATAACTAGTGTCACAGGAATGGTTTAAAACATAGACACTAAGAAGAGTCAATCTTCTTGTAGTTAAGTCGGCATTGTGCCTTTTGTATTTCATTCCGATGCAATTTCTGTGTTTCATCGTCAATAAGAAGGTCAAAGGGATGCAGTAAACCTGGAGTGAAACATCGGAATCTATAACTAGTGTCACAGGACTGGTTCAAAACATAGTCAGTAAGAAGAGTTAGTCTTCTTGTACTTAAGTCGGCATTGTGCCTTTTGTATTAAATTCCGATGCAATTTCTGTGTTTCATCGTCAATAAGAAGGTCCAAGGGATACAGTAAACCTGGAGTGAAGCATCGGAATCTATAACTAGTGTCTCAGCGATGGTTAAACACATAGACAGTAAGAAGAGTCAGTCTTCTTGTACTTAACTCGGCATTGTGCCTTTTGTATTTAATTCGGATGCAATTTCTGTGTTTCATCGTCAATAAGAAGGTCCAAGGGATACAGTAAACTGGGAGTGAAGCATCGGAATCTATAACTAGTGTCACAGGAATGAATCAAATCATAGTCGGTAAGAAGATTCAGTCTTCTTGTACTTAAGTCGGCATTGTGCCTTTTGTATTTAATTCCGATGCAATTTCTGTGATTCATCGTCAACAAGAAGGTCCAAGGGATACATTAAACATGAAGTGAAGCATCGGAATCTATAACTAGTGTCACAGGAATGGTTCAAAGCATTGACAGTAGGAAGAGTCAGTCTTCTTGTACTTAAGTCGGCATTGTGCCTTTTCTATTTAATTCCGATGCAATTTCTGTGTTTCATCGGCAATAAGAAGGTGCAAGGGATACGGTAATCCTGGAGTGAAGCATCGGAATCCATAACTAGTGTCACAGGAATGGTTCAAAACATAGTCAGTAAGAAGAGTCAGTCTTCTTGTACTTAAGTCGGCATTGTGCCTTTTGTATTTAATTCCGACGCAATTTCTGTGTTTCATCGTCAATAAGAAGGTCCAAAGGATATTGTAAACCTGGACCGATGCATCGGAATCTGTAACTAGTGTCACAGGACTGAATGAAACGTAGTCGGTAAGAAGAATCAGACTTCTTGTACTTAAGTCGGCATTGTGCCTTTTGTATTTAATTCCGATGCAATTTCTGTGTTTCATCGTCAGCAAGAAGGTCCAAGGGATACATTAAACCTGACGTGAAGCATCGGAATCTATACCTAGTGTCACAGGAATGGTTCAAACATAGAGAGTAGGATGAGTCAGTCTTCTTGTACTTATGTCGGCATTGTGCCTTTTCTATTTAATTCCGATGCAATATCTGTGTTTCATCGTCAATAAGAAGGTCCAAGGGATACAGTAAACCTGGAGTGAAGCATCGGAATCTATTAGTAGTGTCACAGGAATGGTTCAAAACATAGACAGTAGGAAGAGTCAGTCTTCTTGTACTTAAGTCGGCATTGTGCCTTTTGTATCTCATTCCGATGCAATTTCTGTGTTTAATCGTCAATAAGAAGGGCCAAGGGACACAGTAAACCAGGAGTGCAGCATCGGAATCTATAACTAGTGTCACAGGAATGGTTCAAAACATAGACAGTAAGAAGAGTCAGTCATCTTGTACTTAAGTCGGAATGTGACTTTTGTATTTAATTCCGATGCAATTTCCGTGTTTCATCGTCAATAAGAGGGTCAGAGGTGTACAGTAAACCTGAAGTGAAGCATCGGAATCTATAACTAGTGTCACAGGAATGGTTCAAAACATAATCAGTAAGAAGAGTCAGTCTTCTTGTACTTAAGTCGGCATTGTGCCTTCTGTATTTAATTCCGATACCATTTCTGTGTTTCATCGTCAATAAGAAGGTCCAAGCGATACAGTAAACCTGAAAAGAAGCATCGGAATCTATAACTAGTGTCACAGGAATGGTTCAAATCATAGTCAGTAAGAAGAGTCAGAAATCTTGTACTTAAGTCGGCATTGTCCCTTTTGTATTTAATTCAGATGCAATTTCTGTGTTTCATCGTCACTAAGATGGTCCAAGGGATACAGTAAACCTGGAGTGAAGCATCGGAATCTATAACTAGTGTCTCAGCGATGGTAAAAAACATAGACAGTAAGAAGAGTCAGTATCCTTGTTCTGAAGTCGGCATTGTGCCTTTTGCATTTAATTCCGATGCAATTTCTGTGTTTCATCGTCAATAAGAAGGTCCAAGGGATACAGTAATCCTGGAGTGCAGCATCGGAATCTATAACTAGTGTCACAGGAATTGTTCAAAACATAGACAGTAAGAGGAGTCAGTCATCTTGTACTTAAGTCGGAATGTGACTTTTAAATTTAATTCCGATGCAATTTCTGTGTTTCATCGTCAATAAGAGGGTCAGAGGGATGCAGTAATCCTGAAGTGAAGCATCGGAATCTATAACTAATGTCACAGGAATAGTTCAAAACATAGTCAGTAACAAGAGTCAGTCTTCTTGAACTTAAGTCGGCATTGTGCCTTTTGTATGTAATTCCGATGCAATTTCTGTGCTTCATCGACAATAAGAAGGTCCAAGGGATACAGTAAACCTGGAGTGAAGCATCGGAATTTATAACTAGTGTCACAGGAATGGTTCAAAACATAGACAGTACGAAGAATCAGTCTTCTTATACTTAAGTCGGCATTGTGCCTTTTGTATTTAACTCCGATGCAATTTCTGTGTTTCATCTTCAATAAGAAGGTCCAAGGGACACAGTAAACCTGGAGTGAAGCATCGGAATCTATAATTAGTTTTACAGGCATGGTTCAAATCATAGACAGTAAGAAGAGTCATTCATCTTGTACTTAAGTCGGAATGTGCCTTTTGTATTTAATTCCGATGCAATTTCTGTGTTTCATCGTCAATAAGAGGGTCAGAGGGATACAGTAAACCTGAAGTGAAGCTTCGGAATCTATAACTAGTGTCACAGGATTGGTTCAAAACATAGACAGTAGGAAGAGTCAGTCTTCTTGTACTTAAGTCGGCATTGTGCCTTTTCTATTTAATTCCGATGCAATTTCTGTGTTTCATCGTCAATAAGAAGGTCCAAGGGATACAGTAAACCTGGAGTGAAGCATCGGAATCTATAACTATTGTCACAGGAATGGTTCAAACGTAGACAGTAGGAAGAGTCAGTCTTGTTGTACTTAAGTCAGCATTGTGCCTTTTGTATTTCATTCCGATGGAATTTCTGTCTTTCATCGTCAATAAAGATGACTAAGGGATACGGTAAATCTGGAGTGAAGCATCGGAATCTATAACTAGTGTCACAGGAATGGTTCAAAACATAGTCAGTAAGAAGAGTCAGTCTTCTTGTACTTAAGTCGGCATTGTGCCTTTTGTATTTAATTCCGATGCAATTTCTGTGTTTCATCGTCAACAAGAAGGTCCAAGGGATACAGTAAACCTGGAGTGAAGCATCGGAATTTATAACTAGTGTCACAGGAATGGTTCAAATATAGACAGTAAGAAGAATCAGTCTTCTTGTACTTAAGTCGGCATTGTGCCTTTTGTATTTAATTCCGATGCAATTTCTGTGTCCCATCGTCAATAAGAAGGTCCAAGGGACACAGTAAAGCTGGAGTGAAGCATTGGAATCTATAACTAGTTTCACAGGAATGGTTCAAAGCATAGATAGTAAGAAGAGTCAGTCATCTTGTACTTAAGTCGGAATGTGCCTTTTGTATTTAATTCCGATGCAATTTCTGTGTTTCATCGTCAATAAGAGGGTCAGAGGGATACAGTAAACCTGAAGTGAAGCATCGGAATCTATAACTAGTGTCACAGGAATGGTTCAAAACATAGACAGTAGGAAGCGACTGTCTTCTTGTACTTAATTCGGCACTGTGCCTTTTCTATTTAATTCCGATGCAATTTCTGTGTTTCATCGTCAATAAGAGGGTCAGAGGGATACAGTAAACCTGAAGTGAAGCATCGGAATCTATAACTAGTGTCACAGGAATGGTTCAAATGATAGTCAGTAAGAAGAGTCAGTCTTCTTGTACTTAAGTCGGCATTGTGCCTTTTGTATTTAATTCCAATGCAATTTCTGTGTTTCATCGTCAACAAGAAGGTCCAAGGGACACAGTAAACCTGGAGTGAAGCATCGGAATCTGTAACTAGTTTCACAGGAATGGTTCAAAACATAGACAGTAAGAAGAGTCAGTCATCTTGTACTTAAGTTGGAATGTGCCTTTTGTATTTAATTCCGATGCAATTTCTGTGTTTCATCGTCAATAAGAGGGTCAGAGGGATACAGTAAACCTGAAGTGAAGCATCGGAATCTATAACTAGTGTCACAGAAATGGTTCAAAACATAGACAGTAGGAAGCGTCTGTCCTCTTGTACTTAAGTCGGCATTGTGCCTTCTGTATTTAATTCCGATACCATTTCTGTGTTTCATCGTCAATAAGAAGGTCCAAGGGAGTCAGTAAACCTGAAGTGAAGCATCGGAATCTATAACTAGTGTCACAGGAATGGTTCAAATCATAGTCAGTAAGAAGAGTCATAATTCTTGTACTTAAGTCGGCATTGTCAATTTTGTATTTAATTCAGATGCAATTTCTGTGTTTCATCGTCACTAAGATGGTCCAAGTGATACAGTAAACCTGGAGTGAAGCATCGGAATCTATAACTAGTGTCTCAGCGATTGTTAAAAGCATAGACAGTAAGAACAGTCAGTATCCTTGTTCTGAAGTCGGCATTGTGCCTTTTGTATTTAATTCCGATGCAATTTCTGTGTTTTATCGTCAATAAGAAGGTCCAAGGGAATCAGTAAACCTGAAGTGAAGCATCGGAATCTATAACTAGTGTCCCAGGAATGGTTGAAAACATAGTCAGTAAGAAGAGTCAGTCTTCTTGTACTTAAGTCGGCATTGTGCCGTTAGTATTTCATTCCGATGCAATTTCTGTGTTTCATCGTCAATAAGAAGGGCCAAGGGACACAGTAAACCTGGAGTGCAGCATCGGAATCCATAACTAGTGTCACAGGAATTGTTCAAAACATAGACAGTAAGAAGAGTCAGTCATCTTGTACTTAAGTCGGAATGTGACTTTTGTATTTAATTCCGATGCAATTTCTGTGTTTCATCGTCAATAAGAGGGTCAAAGGGATATAGTAAACCTGAAGTGAAGCATCGGAATCTATAACTAATGTCACAGGATTGGTTCAAAACATACTCAGTAAGAAGAGTCAGTCTTCTTGAACTTAAGTTGCCATTGTGCCTTTTGTATTTAATTCCGATGCAATTTCTGTGTTTCACCGTCAATAAGAAGGTCCAAGGGATACAGTAAACCTGGAGTGAAGCATCGGAATTTATAACTAGTGTCACAGGAATGGTTCAAAACATTGACAGTAAGAAGAATCAGTCTTCTTGTTTTTAAGTCGGCATTGTGCCGTTTGTATTTAACTCCGATGCGTTTTCTGTGTTTCATCGTCAATAAGAAGGTCCAAGGGACACAGTAAACCAGGAGTGAAGCATCGGAAACTATAACTAGTGTCACAGGAATGGTTCAAAACATAGTCATTAAGAAATGTCAGTCTTCTTGTACTTAAGTCGGCATTGTGCCTTCTGTATTTAATTCCGATACCATTTCTGTGCTTCATCGTCAATAAGAAGGGCCAAGGAATTCAGTAAACCTGAAGTGAAGCATCGGAATCTATAACTAGTGTCCCAGGAATGGTTGAAAACATAGTCAGTAAGAAGAGTCAGTCTTCTTGTACTTAAGTCGGCATTGTGCCTTTTGTATTTCATTCCGATGCAATTTCTGTGTTTCATCGTCAATAAGAAGGGCCAAGGGACACAGTAAACCTGGAGTGCAGCATCGGAATCCATAACTAGTGTCACAGGAATTGTTCAAAACATAGACAGTAAGAAGAGTCAGTCATCTTGTACTTAAGTCGGAATGTGACTTTTGTATTTAATTCCGATGCAATTTCTGTGTTTCATCGTCAATAAGAGGGTCAGAGGGATGCAGTAAACCTGAAGTGAAGCATCGGAATCTATAACTAATGTCACAGGATTGGTTCAAAACATACTCAGTAAGAAGAGTCAGTCTTCTTGAACTTAAGTCGGCATTGTGCCTTTTGTATTTAATTCCGATGCAATTTCTGTGTTTCATCGTCAATAAGAAGGTCCAAGGGATACAGTAAACCTGGAGTGAAGCATCGGAATTTATAACTAGTGTCACAGGAATGGTTCAAAACATAGACAGTAAGAAGAATCAGTCTTCTTGTACTTAAGTCGGCATTGTGCCTTTTGTATTTAACTCCGATGCATTTTCTGTGTTTCATCGTCAATAAGAAGGTCCAAGGGACACAGTAAACCAGGAGTGAAGCATCGGAAACTATAACTAGTGTCACAGGAATGGTTCAAAACATAGTCAGTAAGAAGAGTCAGTCTTCTTGTACTTAAGTCGGCATTGTGCCTTTTGTATTTAATTCCAATGCAATTCCTGTGTTTCATCGTCAATAAGAAGGTCCAAGGGATACAGTAAACCGGGAGTGAAGCATCGGAATCTATAACTAGTGTCAGAGGAATGGTTCAAAACATAGTCAGTAAGAAGAGTCAGTCTTCTTGTACTTAAGTCGGCATTGTGCCTTTTGTATTAAATTCCGATGCAATTTCTGAGTTTCATCGTCAATAAGAAGGTCCAAGGGATACAGTAAACCTGGAGTGAAGCATCGGAATCTATAACTAGTGTCACAGGAATGAATCAAACATATTCGGTAAGAAGAATCAGTCTTCTTGTACTTAAGTCGGCATTGTGCCTTTTGTATTTAGTTCCCATGCAATTTCTGTGTTTCATCGTCAACAAGAAGGTTCAAGGGATACATTAAACCTGAACTGAAGCATCGGAATCTATAACTAATGTCACAGGAGTGGTTCAATACATAGAAAGTTGGAAGAGTCAGTCTTCTTGTACTTATGTCGGCATTGTGCCTTTTGTATTTTATTCCGATGCAATTTCTGTGTTTCATCGTCAATAAGAAGGTCTGAGGGATACAGTAAACCTGAAGGGAAGCATCGGAATCTATAACTAGTGCCATAGGAATGGTTCAAACATAGACAGTAAGAACTGTCAGTCTTCTTGTACTTAAGTCGGCATTGTGCCCTTTGTATTTAATTCCGATGCAATTTCTGTGTTTATTCGTCAATAAGAAGGTCGAAGGGATACAGCAAACCTGAAGTGAAGCATCGGAATCTATAACTAGTGTCACAGGAATGGTTCCAAACATAGTCAGTAAGAAGAGCCAGTCTTCTTGTACTTAAGTCGGCATTGCGCCTTTTGTATTTAATTCCGATGCAATTTCTGTGTTTCATCGTCAATGAGAAGGTCTGAGGGATACAGTGAACCTGAAGTGAAGCATCGGAATCTAAAACTAGTGTCACTGCAATGGTTCAAATCATAGACAGTAGGAAGAGTCAGTCTTCTTGTACTTAAGTCGGCATTGTGCCTTTTGTATTTAATTCCGATGCAATTTCTGTGTTTCATCGTCAATAAGAAGGTGCAAGGGATACAGTAAACCTGAAGTGATGCATCGGAATCTATAACTTGTGTCCCAGGAATGGTTCAAAACATAGTCAGTAAGAAGTCAGTCTTCTTGTACTTAAGTCGGCATTGTGCCTTTTGTATTTAATTCCGATGCAATTTCTGTGTTTCATCGTCAATAAGAAGGTCCAAGAGATACACTAAACCTGGAGTGAAGCATCGGAATCTATAACTAGTGTCACAGGAATGGTACAAAACATAGACAGTAAGAAGAGTCAGTCATCTTGTACTTAAGTCGGAATGTCACTTTTGTATTTAATTCCGATGCAATTTCTGTGTTTCATCGTCAATACGAGGGTCAGAGGGATACAGTGAACCTGAAGTGAAGCATCGGAACCCATTACTAGTGTCACAGGAATGGTTCAAAACACAGACAGTAAGAAGAGTCAGTCTTCTTGTACCTAAGTCGGCATTGTGCCTTTTGTGTTCAATTAAGATGCAATTTCTCTGTTTCATCGTCAATAAGGAGGTCAGATGGATACAGTAAACCGGAAGTGAAGCATCTGAATCTATAACTAGTGTCACAGGAATGGTTCCAAACATAGTCAGTAAGAAGAGTCAGTCTTCTTGTACTTAAGTCGGCATTGCGCCTTTTGTATTTAATTCCGATGCAATTTCTGTGTTTCATCGTCAATGAGAAGGTCTGAGGGATACAGTGAACCTGAAGTGAAGCATCGGAATCTATAACTAGTGTCACAGGAATGGTTCAAATCATTGTCAGTAAGAAGAGTCAGTCTTCTTGTAGTTAAGTCGGCATTGTGCCTTTTGTATATAATTCCGATGCAATTTCTGTGTTTCATCGTCAATAAGAAGGTCCAAGGGATACAGTAAACCTGGAGTGAAGCATCGGAATCTGTAACTAGTGTCACAGGAATGGTTCAAAACATAGACACTAAGAAGTGCCAGTCTTCTCGTACCTAAGTCGGCATTGTGTCTTTTGTATTTAATTCCGATACAATTTCTGTGTTTCATCGTCAATAAGAAGGTCCAAGGGATACAGTAAAGCTGAAGTGAAGAATCGGAATCTATAACTAGCGTCACAGGGATGGTTCAAAACATAGACAGTAAGAAGAGGCAGTATTCTTGTACTTAAGTCGGCATTGTGCCTTTTGTATTTAATTCCGATGCAATTTCTGTGTTTCATCGTCATTAAGAAGGTCCAAGGGATACAGTAAACCTGGAGTGAAGCATCGGAGTCTATAACTAGTGTCTCAGCGATGGTTAAAAACATAGACAGTAAGAAGAGTCAGTTGTCCTTTACCTAAGTCGGCATTGCGCCTTTTGTATTTAATTCCGATGCAATTTCTGTGTTTCATCGTCAACAAGATGGTCAAAGGGATACAGTGAACCTGAAGTGTAGCATCGGAATCTATAGCTAGTGTCACAGGAGTGGTTCAAAACATAGACAGTAAGAAGAGTCAGTCTTCTTGTACTTAAGTCGGCATTGTGCCTTTTGTATTCAATTAAGATGCAATTTCTGTGTTTCATCGTCAATAAGGAGGTCAGAGGGATACAGTAAACCTGGAGTGAAGCATCGGAATGTAAAACTTGTGTCACAGTAATGGTTCAAAACATTGACAGTAGGAAGAGTCAGTCTTCTTGTACTTGAGTCGTCATTTTGCCTTTTGTATTTAATTCCGATGCAATTTCGGAGTTTCATCATCAATAAGACGGTCAGATGGATTCAGTAAGACTGAAGAGAAGCATCAGAATCTGTAACTAGTGTCACAGGAATGGTTCAAAACATAGACAGTAAGAAGAGTCAGTCTACTTGTACTTAAGTCGGCATTGTGCCTTTTGTATTTAATTCCGATGCATTTTCTGTGTTCCATCGTCAATAAGAAGCTCAGAGGGATACAGTAGACCTGAAGTGAATCATCGGAATCTATACCTAGTGTCACGGGAATGGTTCAAAACATAGACAGTAAGAAGAGCCAGTCTACTTGTACTTGAGTCGGCATTGTGCCTTTTGTATTTCATTCCGATGTAATTTCTGTGTTTGATCGTCAATGAGAATGTCAGAGGGATACAGTAAACCTGAAGTGAAGCATCGGAATCTATAACTAGTGTCTCAGGAATGGTTCAATACATACACTGTAAGAAGAGTCAGTCTTCTTGTACTAACGTCGGCATTGTGCCATTTGTATTCAATTAAGATGCAATTTCTGCGTTACATCGTCACTAAGGAGGTCAGAGGGATACAGTAAACCTGCAGTGAAGCATCGGAATCTAAAACTAGTGTCACAGTAATGGTTCAAAACATAGACAGTAGGAAGAGTCAGTCTTCTTGTACTTGAGTCGGAATTGAGCCTTTTGTAATTAATTCCGATGCAATTTCTGTGTTTCATCGTCAATAAGAAGGGCAGAGGGATACAGCAAAACTGAAGTTAAGCATCGGAATCTATAACTAGTGTCACGGGAATAGTTCAAAACATAGACAGTAAGAAGAGCCAGTCTACTTGTACTTGAGTCGTCATTGTGCCTTTTGTATTTAATTCCGATGCAATTTCTGTGTTTCATCGTCAATAAGAAGCTTAGAGGGATACAGTAGACATGAAGTGAAGCATCGTAATCTATAACTAGTGTCACAGGAACGGTTCAAAACATAGACAGTAAAAAGAGCCAGACTACTTGTACGAGAGTCGGCATTGTGCCTTTTGTATTTAATTACGATGCAATTTCTGTGCTTCATCGTCAATAAGAAGGTCAGCTGGATACAGTAAACCTATAGTGAAGCATCAGAATCTATAACTAGTGTCACAGGAATGGTTCAAAACATAGACAGTAAGAAGAGCCAATCTTCTTGTACTTGACTCGGCATTGTGCCTTTTGTATATTATTCCGATCAGTGTTCTGCGTTTGAACGTCAATAAGAAGGTCAGAGGGATACAGTAAAACTGAAGTGAAGTATCGGAATCTATAACTAGTGTCACAGGAATGGTTCAAAACATAGACAGTAAGAAGAGTCGGTCTTCTTGTACTTATGTCGGCATTGTGCCTTTTCTATATAATTCTGATGCAATTTCTGTGTTTCATCGTCAATAAGAAGGTCAGAGGGATACAGTAAACCTCAAGTGAAGCATCGGAATCTATAACTAGAGTCACAGGTATTGTTCAAAACATTGACAGTAAGAAGAGCCAGTCTTCTTGTACTTGAGTACGCATTGTGCCTTATGTATTTAATTCCGATGCAATTTCAGTGTTTCATCGTCAATAAGAAGGTCAGAGGGATACAGTAAACCTGAAGTGAAGCATCGGAATCTATAACTAGTGTCACAGGAATGGTTCAAAACATAGACAGTAAGAAGAGTCAGTCTCCTTGTACTTAAGTCGGCATTGTGCCTTTTGTATCTCATTCCGATGCAATTTCTGTGTTTCATCGTCAATAAGATGGTCAGAGGGATACAGTTAACCTGAAGTGAAGCATCGGAATCTATAACTAGTGTCACAGGAATGTTTCAAAACATAAACAGTAAGAAGAGTCAGTTTTCTTGTACTTAGGTCTGCATTGTGCCTTTTGTATTTCATGAAGATCCAATTGCTGTGATTCATCGTCAATAATAAGGTCAGAGGGATACAGTAAACCTGAAGTGAAGCATCGTAATCTATAACTAGTGTCACAGGAATGGTTCAAAACATAGACAGGAAGAAGAGCCAGTTTTCATGTAGTTAAGTCGGCATTGTGCCTTTTCTATTAAATTCCGATGCAATTTCTGTGTTTCGTCGTCAATAAGAAAGTCCAAGGGATACAGTAAACCTGAAGTGAAGCATCGGATTCCAAAACCGATCTCACAGGGAAGGTTCAAAATATGGACAGTAAGAAGAGCCAGATTTCTTGTACTTGAGTCGTCATTGTGCCTTTTGTATTTAATTGCGATGCAATTTATGTGTTTCATCATCAATAAGACGGTCAGAGGGATTCAGTAAGACTGAAGTGAAGCATCGGAATCTATAACTAGTGTCACAGGAATGGTTCAAAACATAGAGAGTAAGAAGAGTCAGTCTACTTGTACTTAAGTCGGCATTATGCCTTTTGTATTTAATTCCGATGCATTTTCTGTGATCCATCGTCAATAAGAAGCTCAGAGGGATACCGTAGACCTGAAGTGAATCATCGGATTCTATACGTAGTGTCACGGGAATAGTTCAAAACATAGACAGTAAGAAGAGCCTGTCTACTTGTACTTGAGTCGTCATTGTGCATTTTGTATTTAATTCCGATGCAATTTCTGTGTTTCATCATCAATAAGACGGCCAGAGGGATGCAGTAAAATTGAAGTGAAGCATCGGAATCTATAACTAGTGTCACAGGAATGGTTCAAAACATAGACTGTAAGAAGTGTCAGTCTACTTGTTCTTAAGTCGGCATTGTGCCTTTTGTATTTCATTCCGATGCCATTTCTGTGTTTCATTGTCAATAAGAAGCTTAGAGGAATACAGCAGACATGAAGTGAAGCATCGTAATCTATAACTAGTGTCACAGGAGTGGTTCAAAACATAGACAGTAAGTAGAGCCAGTCTACTTGTACTTGAGTCGGCATTGTGCCTTTTTTATTTAATTACGATGCAATTTCTGTCCTTCATCGTCAATAAGAAGGTCAGCTGGATACAGTAAACCTATAGTGAAGCATCAGAATCTATAACTAGTGTCACAGGAATGGTTCAAAACATAGACAGTAAGAAGAGCCAGTCTTCTTGCACTTGAGTCGGCATTGTGCCTTTTGTATATAATTCCGATCAGTATTCTGCGTTTGATCGTCAATAAGAAGGTCAGAGGGATACAGTAAAACTGAAGTGAAGAATCGGAATCTATAACTAGTGTCACAGGAATGGTTCAAAACATAGACAGTAAGTAGAGTCAGTCTTCTTGTACTTAAGTCAGCATTGTGCCTTTTCTATATAATTCCGATGCAATTTCTGTGTTTCATCGTCAATAAGAAGGTCAGAGGGATACAGTAAACCTGAAGTGAAGCATCGGAATCTATAACTAGTGTCACAGGAATGGTTCAAAACATAGACAGTAAGAAGAGCCAGTCCTCTTGTACTTGAGTCCGCATTGTGCCTTTTGTATTTAATTCCGATGCAATTTCAGTGGTTCATCGTCAATAAGAAGGTCAGAGGGATACAGTAAACCTGAAGTGAAGCATCGGAATCTATAAATAGTTTCACCGGAATGGTTCACAACGTAGGCAATAGAAGGAGTCAGTCTTCTTGTACTTCACTCGGCACTGTGCCTTTTGTATTTAATTCCGATGCAATTTCTGAGCTTCATCGTCAATAAGAAGGTCAGGGGGATACAGTAATCCTGAAGTGAGGCATCGGAATCTATAACTAGTGCCACAGGAATGGTTCAAAACATAGACACATGAAGAGTCAGTTTTCTTGTACTTAAGTCGGCATTGTGCCTTTTAAATTTAATTCCGATGCAATTTCTGTGTTTCGTCGTCAATAAGAAAGTCCAAGGGATACAGTAAACCTGAAGTGAAGCATCGGATTCCAAAACCGATCTCACAGGAAAGGTTCAAAATATGGACAGTAAGAAGAGCCAGATTTCTTGTACTTGAGTCGTCATTGTGCCTTTTGTATTTAATTGCGATGCAATTTCTGTGTTTCATCATCAATAAGACGGTCAGAGGGATTCAGTAAGACTGAAGTGAAGCATCGGAATCTATAACTAGTGTCACAGGAATGGTTCAAAACGTAGAGAGTAAGAAGAGTCAGTCTACTTGTACTGAAGTCGGCATTGTGCCTATTGTATTTAATTCCGATGCATTTTCTGTGATCCATCGTCAATAAGAAGCTCAGAGGGATACAGTAGACCTGAAGTGAATCATCGGATTCTATACGTAGTGTCACGGGAATAGTTCAAAACATAGACAGTAAGGAGAGCCTGTCTACTTGTACTTGAGTCGTCATTGTGCATTTTGTATTTAATTCCGATGCAATTTCTGTGTTTCATCATGAATAAGACGGCCAGAGGGATGCAGTAAAATTGAAGTGAAGCATCGGAATCTATAACTAGTGTCACAGAAATGGTTCAAAACATAGACAGTAAGAAGTGTCAGTCTACTTGTTCTTAAGTCGGCATTGTGCCTTTTGTATTTAATTCCGATGCAATTTCTGTGTTTCATCGTCAATAAGAAGCTTAGAGGGATACAGCAGACATGAAGTGAAGCATCGTAATCTATAACTAGTGTCACAGAAATGGTTCAAAACATAGACAGTAAGAAGAGCCAGTCTACTTGTACTTGAGTCGGCATTGTGCCTTTTTTATTTAATTACGATGCAATTTCTGTCCTTCATCGTCAATAAGAAGGTCAGCTGGATACAGTAAACCTATAGTGAAGCATCAGAATCTATAACTAGTGTCACAGGAATGGTTCAAAACATAGACAGTAAGAAGAGCCAGTCTTCTTGCACTTGAGTCGGCATTGTGCCTTTTGTATATAATTCCGATCAGTATTCTGCGTTTGATCGTCAATAAGAAGGTCAAAGGGATACAGTAAAACTGAAGTGAAGTATCGGAATCTATAACTAGTGTCACAGGAATGGTTCAAAACATAGACAGTAAGAAGAGTCAGTCTTCTTGTACTTAAGTCAGCATTGTGCCTTTTCTATATAATTCCGATGCAATTTCTGTGTTTCATCGTCAATAAGAAGGTCAGAGGGATACAGTAAACCTGAAGTGAAGCATCGGAATCTATAACTAGTGTCACAGGAATGGTTCAAAACATAGACAGTAAGAGGAGCCAGTCCTCTTGTACTTGAGTCCGCATTCTGCCTTTTGTATTTAATTCCGATGCAATTTCAGTGGTTCATCGTCAATAAGAAGGTCAGAGGGATACAGTAAACCTGAAGTGAAGCATCGGAATCTATAAATAGTTTCACCGGAATGGCTCACAACGTAGGCAATAGAAGGAGTCAGTCTTCTTGTACTTCACTCGGCACTGTGCCTTTTGTATTTAATTCCGATGCAATTAATGAGCTTCATCGTCAATAAGAAGGTCAGGGGGATACAGTAATCCTGAAGTGAGGCATCGGAATCAATAACTAGTGCCACAGGAATGGTTCAAAACATAGACAGTATGAAGAGTCAGTTTTCGTGTACTTAAGTCGGCATTGTGTCTTTTAAATTTAATTCCGATGCAATTTCTGTGATTCATCGTCAATAAGAAGGGCACAGGGATACAGTAAACCTGAAGTGAAGCATCGGAATCTAAAACCGGTCTCACAGGAAAGTTGCAAAACATAGCCAGTAAGAAGAACCAGTCTTCTTGTACTTGAGTCGGCATTGTGCCTTTTGTATTTAATTCCGATCACTTTTCTGTGTTTGATCGTCAATACGAAGGTCAGAGTGATACAGTAAACCTGAAGTGAAGCATCGGAATCTATAACTAGTGTCACAGGAATGGTTCAAAACATAGACAGTAAGAAGAGTCAGTCTTCCTGTACTTAAGTCGGCATTGAGCCTTTTGTATTTTATTATGATGCAATTTCTGTGTTTCATCGTCAATAAGAAGGTCAGAGGGATACAGTCAATCTGAAGTGAAGCATCGGAATCAATAACCAGTCTCACAGGAAAGGTTCAAAACATAGACAGTAAGAAGAGTCAGTCTTCTTGTACTTAAGTCAGCATTGTGCCTTTTGTAAATAATTCCGATGCAATTTCTGTGTTTCATCGTCAATAAGAAGGTCAGAGGCATACAGTAAACCTGAAGTGAAGCATAGGAATCTATAACTAGTGTCACAGGAATAGTTCAAAACATAGACAGTAAGAAGAGCCAGTCTTCTTGTACTTGAGTCGGCATTGTGCCTTTCGTATTTAATTCCGATGCAGTTTCTGTGTTTCATCGTCAATAAGAAAGTCTGAAGGATACAGTAAACCTGAAGTGAATCATTGGAATCCATAACTAGTGTCACAGGAATGGTTCAAAACATAGACAAAAAGAAGAGCCAGTCTTCTTGTACTTGAGTCTGCATTGTGCCTTTTGTATTTAATTCCGATGCAATTTCAGTGTTTCATCGTCAATAAGAAGGTCAGAGGGATACAGTAAACCTGAAGTGAAGCATCGGAATCTATAACTAGTGTCACAGGAATGGTTCAAACATAGACAGTAAGAAGAGTCAGTTTTCTTGTACGTAAGTCAGGCATTGTGCCTTTTGTTTTTAATTCCGATGCAATTTATGTGATTCATCGTCAATAAGAAGGTCACTGGGATACAGTAGACATGAAGTGAAGCATCGTAATCTATAACTAGTGTCACAGGAATGGTTCAAAACATAGACAGTAAGAAGAGCCAGTCTTCAGGTACTTGAGTCCGCATTGTGCCTTTTGTATTAAATTCCGATGCAATTTCAGTGTTTCATCGTCAATAAGAAGGTCAGAGGGATACAGTAAACCTGAAGTGAAGCATCGCAATCTATAACTAGTGTCACAGGAATGGTTCAAAACATATACAGTAAGAAGAACCAGTCTCCTCTTGTACTTGAGTCGGCATTGTGCCTTTTGTATTTAATTTCGAAGCAATTTCTGTGTTTCATCGTCAATAAGATGGTCTGAGGAATACAGTAAACCTGAAGTGAAGCATCGGAATCTATAACTAGTATCTCCGAAATGGTTCAAAACGTAGAAAATAGAAAGAGTCAGTCATCTTGTACTTCACTCGGCATTGTGCCTTTTGTATTTAATGAAGATGCAATTTCTGTGTTTCATCGTCAATAACAAGGTCAGGGGGATACAGTAAACCTGAAGTGAAGCATCGGAATCTAAAACTAGTGTCACAGGAATGGTTCAAACGTAGACAGTAAGAAGAGTTAGTTTTCTTGTACTTAAGTCAGGCATTGTGCCTTTTGTTTTTAATTCCGATGCAATTTATGTGATTCATCGTCAATAAGAAGGTCACAGGGATACAGTAAACCTGAACTGAAGCATCGGAATCTATAACTAGTATCACAGGAATGGTTCAAAACATAAACAGTGAGAAGAGTCAGTTTTCTTGTACTTAAGTTTGCATTGTGCCTTTTGTATTTAATTAAGATGCAATATCGGTGTTTCATCGTCAATAAGAAGGTCAGAGGGATACAGTAAACCTGAAGTGAAGCATCGGAATCTATAACTAGTGTCACAGGAATGGTTCAAAACATAGACAGTAAGAAGAGTCAGTCTACTTGTTCTTAAGTCGGCATTGTGCCTTTTGTATTTAATTCCGATGCAATTTCTGTGTTTCATCGTCAATAAGAAGCTTAGAGGGATACAGTAGACATGAAGTGAAGCTTCGTAATCTATAACTAGTGTCACAGGAATGGTTCAAAACATAGACAGTACGAAGAGCCAGTCTACTTGTACTTGAGTCGGCATTGTGCCTTTTGTATTTAATTACGATGCAATTTCTGTCCTTCATCGTCAATAAGAAGGTCAGCTGGATACAATAAACCTATAGTGAAGCATCAGAATCTATAACTAGTGTCACAGGAATGGATCAAAACATAGACAGTAAGAAGAGCCAGTCTTCTTGTACTTGAGTCCGCATTGTGCCTTTTGTATTTAATTCCGATGCAATTTCAGTGTTTCATCGTCAATAAGAAGGTCAGAGGGTTACAGTAAACCTGAAGTGAAGCATCGGAATCTATAACTAGTGTCACAGGAATGGTTCAAAACATAGACAGTAAGAAGAGTCAGTCTTCTTGTACTTAAGCCGGCATTGTGCCTTTCCTAATTAATTCCGATGCAATGTCTGTGTTTCATCGTCAATAAGAAGGTCAGAGGGATACAGTAAACCTGAAGTGAAGCATCGGAATCTATAACTAGTGTCACAGGAATGCTTCAAATCATAGACAAAAAGAAGAGCCAGTCTTCTTGTACTTGAGTCGGCATGGTGCCTTTTGTATTTAATTCCGATGCAATTTCTACGCTTCATCGTCAATAAGAAGGTCAGGGGGATACAGTAAACCTGAAGTGATCCATCGGAATCTATAACTAGTGACACAGGAATGGTTCAAAACATAGACAGTAAGAAGAGTCAGTTTTCTTGTACTTAAGTCGGCATTGTGCCTTTTGTATTTAATTCCAATGCAATTTCTGTGATTCATCGTCAATACGAAGGGCACAGTGATACAGTAAACCTGAAGTGAAGCATAGGAATCTAAAAGCGGTGTCACAGGAAAGTTGCAAATCATAGCCAGTAAGAAGAACCAGTCTTCTTGTACTTGAGTCGGCATTGTGCCTTTTGTATTTAATTCCGATCAATTTCCTGTGTTTGATCGTCAATACGAAGGTCAGAGGGATACTGTAAACCTGAAGTGAAGCATCGGAATCTATAACTAGTGTCACAGGACTGGTTCAAAACATAGACAGTAAGAAGAGTCAGTCTTCCTGTACTTAAGTCGGGATTGTGCCTTTTGTATTTTATTATGATGCAATTTCTGTGTTTCATCGTCAGTAAGAAGGTCAGACGGATACAGTCAATCTGAAGTGAAGCATCGGAATCAATAACTAGTCTCACAGGAAAGGTTCAAAACATAGACAGTAAGAAGAGTCAGTCTTCTTGTACTTAAGTCAGCATTGTGCCTTTTGTAAATAATTCCGATGCAATTTCTGTGTTTCATCGTCAATAAGGTCAGAGGGATACAGTAAACTTGAAGTCAAGCATAAGAATCTATAACTAGTGTCACAGGAATAGTTCAAAACATAGACAGTAAGAAGAGCCAGTCATCTTGTACTTGAGTCGGCATTGTGCCTTTCGTATTTAATTCCGATGCAGTTTCTGTGTTTCATCGTCAATAAGAAAGTCTGAGGGGTACAGTAAACCTGAAGTGAATCATCGGAATCCATAACTAGTGTCACAGGAATGGTTCAAAACATAGACAGTAAGAAGAGTCAATTTTCTTATACTTAAGTAGGCATTGTCCCTTTTGTATTTAATTCCGATGCAATTTCTGTGTTTCAACGACTATACGAAGGTCATAGGGATACAGTAAACCTGAAGTGAAGCATCGGAATCTATAACTAGTGTCACAGGAATGGTTCAAAACATATACAGTAGGAAGAACCAGTCTCCTCTTGTACTTGATTCGGCATTGAGCCTTTTGTATTTAATTCCGATGCAATTTCTGTGGTTCATCGTCAATAAGAAGGTCAGAGAGATACAGTAAACCTGAAGTGAAGCATCTGAATCCTTAACTACTGGCATGGGAATGGTTCTAACCACAGACAGTAAGAAGAGTCAGTGATGTTGTACTGAAGTCGGCATTGTGCCTTTTGAATTTAATTAAGATGCAATTTATATGTTTCATCGTCAATAAGAAGTTCAGAGGGATACAGTAGACCTGAAGTGAATCATCGGAATCTATACCTAGTGTCACATGAATGGTTCAAAACATAGACAGTAAGAAAGGCCATTCTACTTGTACTTGAGTCGGCATTGTGCCTTTTGTATTTCATTCCGATGTAATTTCTGTGTTTGATCGTCAATGAGAAGCTCAGAGGGATACAGTAAACCTCAAGTGAAGCATGGCAATCTATAAATAGTGTCACAGGAATGGTTCAAAACATATACAGTAAGAAGAACCAGTCTCCTCTTGTACTTGATTCGGCATTGTGCCTTTTGTATTTAATTCCGAAGCAATTTCTGTGTTTCATCGTCAATAAGATGGTCTGAGGGGTACAGTAAACCTGAAGTGAAGCATCGGAATCTATAACTAGTGTCACCGAAATGGTTCAAAACGTAGAAATTAGAAAGAGTCAGTCTTCTTGTACTTCACTCGGCATTGTGCCTTTTGTATTTAATTCCGATGCAATTTCTGTGTTTCATCGTCAATAAGAAGGTCAGGGGGATACAGTAAACCTGAAGTGAAGCATCGGAATCTAAAACTAGTGTCACAGGAATGGTTCAAACATAGACAGTAAGAAGAGTCAGTTTTCTTGTACTTAAGTCGTCATTGTGCCTTTTGTTTTTAATTCCGATGCAATTTATGTGATTCATTGTCAATAAGAAGGTCACAGGGATACATTACACCTGAACTGAAGCATCGGAATCTATAACTAGTATCACAGGAATGGTTCAAAACATAAACAGTAAGAAGAGTCAGTTTTCTTGTACTTAAGTTTGCATTGTGCCTTTTGAATTTAATTAAGATGCAATATCGGTGTTTCATCGTCATTAAGAAGGTCAGAGGGATACAGTAAACCTGAAGTGAAGCATCGGAATCTATAACTAGTGACACAGGATAGGTTCAAAACATAGACAGTAAGAAGAGTCAGTCTTCTTGTACTTAAGTCGGCATTGTGCCTTTTGTATTTAATTAAGATGCAATTTCTGTGTTTCATCGTCAATAAGACGGTCAGAGGGATACAGTAATCCTGAAGTGAAGCATCGGAATCTATAACTAGTGTCACAGGAATGCTTCAAAACATAGACAGTAAGAAGAGTCAGTCTTTTTGTACTTATGTCGGCATTTAGCCTTTTGTATTTAATTCCGATGCAATTTCTGTGTTTTATCGTCAATACGAAGGTCAGAGTAATACAGTAAACCGGAAGTGTAGAATCGGAATCTATAATTAGTGTCACAGAAATGGTTCAAAACATAGACAGTAAGAGGAGCCAGTCTTCTTGTACTTGAGTCGGCATTGTGCCTTTTGTATTTAATTCCGATGCAATATATGTGCTTGATCGTCAATAAGAAGGTCAGCTGGATACAGTGAACCTGAAGTTAAGCATCGGAATCTATAACTATTGTAACAGGAATGGTTCAAATCATAGCCAGTTAGAAGAGCCAATCCTCTTGTACTTGAGTCGGCCTTGTGCCTTTTGTATTTAGTTCCGATCAATTATCTGTGTTTGATCGTCACTAAGAAGTTCAGAGGGATACAGTAAACCTGAAGTGAAGCATCGGAATCTATAACTAGTGTCACAGGAATGGTTCAAAACATAGACAGTAAGAAGAGTCAGTCTTCTTGTACTTAAGTCGGCATTGTGCCTTTTGTATTTAATTAAGATGCTATTTCTGTGTTTCATCGGAAATACGAAGGTCAGAGGGATACAGTCAACCTGAAGTGAAGCATCGGAATCAATAACTAGTGTCACAGGAAAGGTTCAAAAACATAGACAGTAAGAAGAGTCAGTCTTCTTGTACTTAAGTCGGCGTTGTGCCTTTTGTATACAATTCCGATGCAATTTCTGTGTTTCATCGTCAGTAAGAAGGTCAGAGGGATACAGTAAACCTGAAGTGAAACTTCGGAATCTATAACTAGTGTCACAGGAATGGTTCAAGACATAGACAGTAAAAGAGTCAGTTTTCTTGTACTTAAGTCGGCATTGTGCGTTTTGTATTTAATTCCGATGCAATTTCTGTATTTCAACGACAATAAGAAGCTCAGAGCGATGCAGTAAACCTGAAGTGAAGCATCGGATTCTATAACTAGTGTCACAGGAATGGTTCAAAACATAGAGAGTAAGAAGAGTCAGTCTTTTTGTATTTAAGTCGGCGTTGTGCCTTTTATATTTAATTCCGATGCAATTTGTGTGTTTCATCGTCAATAAGGAGATCAGAGGGATACAGCAAACCTGAAGTGAAGCATCGGAATCTATAACTAGTGTCACAGGAATGGTTCAAAACATAGACAGTAAGAAGAGCCGATCTTCTTGTACTTGAGTCGGCATTTTGCCTTTTGTATTTAATTCCGAGGAATTTTCTGTGTTTGATCGTCAATAAGAAGGACAGAGGGATACAGTTAACCTGAAGTGAAGCATCTTAAACTATTACTAGTGTCACAGGAATGGTTCAAAACATAGACTATAAGAAGAGTCAGTCTTCTTGTCCTTACGTCTGCATTGTGCATTTTGTATTTAATGAAGATGCAATTTCTGTTTTTCATCGTCAATAAGACGGTCAGAGGGATACAGTAAACCTGAAGTGAAGCATCGGGATCTATAACTAGTGTCACAGGAATGTTTCAAAACATAGACAGTAAAAAGAGTCAGTTTTCTTGTACTTAAGTCGGCCTTGGGACTTTTGTACATAATTACGATGCAATTTCTGTGTTTCATCGTCAATAAGAAGGTCAGAGGAAAACAGTAAACCTGAAGTGAAGCATCGGAATCTATAACTAGTGTCACAGAAATTTTTCAAAACATAGACAGTAAGAAGAGCCAGTCTTCTTGTACTTGAGTCGGCATTGTGCCTATTATATTTAATTACGATGCAATTTATGTGTTTCTTCGCCAATAAGATGGTCAGAGGCATACAGTAAACCTGAAGTGAAGCATCGGAATCTATAACTAGTGTCACATGAATGGTACAAAACATAGACAGTAAGAAGAGCCAGATTTCTTGCACTTGGGTCGGCATTGTGCCTTTTGTATTTAATTCGGATGCAATTTCTATGTTTCATCGTCAATAAGAATCTCAGAGGGAAACAGTAAACGTGAAGTGAAGCATCGGAATCTATAAATAGTGTCACAGGAATGGTACAAAACATAGACAGAAGGAAGAGTCAGTCCTCTTGTACTGAAGTCGGCATTGTGCCTTTTGTATTTAATTAAGATGCAATTTCTGTGTTTCAACGTCAATAATAAGGTCAGAGGGATACAGTAAACCTAAAGTGAAGCATCGGAATCTATAAGAAGTGTCACAGGTATGGTTCAAAACATAGTCAGTAAGAAGAGTCCGGCTTCTTGTACTTAAGTCGGTATTGTGCCTTTTGTATTTAATTAAGATGCAATATCTGTGTTTCATCGTCAATAAGAAGGTGAAAGGGATACAGTAAACCTGAAGTGAAGCATCGGAATCTACAACTAGTGTCACAGGAATGGTTCAAAACATAGACAGTAAGAAGAGTCAGTCTTCTTGTACTTATGTCGGCATTGTGCCTTTTGTATATTATTCCGATGCAATTTCTGTGTTTCATCGTCAATAAGAAGCTCAGAGGGATACAGTAAACCTGAAGTGAAGCATCGGAATCTATTACCTAGTGTCACAGGAATGGTTCAAAACATAGACAATAAGAAGAGTCAATTTTCTTGTACTTAAGTCGGCATTGTGCCTTTTGTAATTAATTCCGATGCAATTTCTGTGTTTCATCGTCAATAAGACGGTCAGAGGGGTACAGTAAACCTGAAGTGAAGCATCGGAATCTATAACTAGTGTCACAGGAATGGTTCAAAACATAGACAGTAAGAAGAGTCAGTCTTCTTGTACTTAAGTCGGCATTGTGCCTTTTGTATTTAATTAAGATGCTATTTCTGTGTCTCATCGGCAATAAGAAGGTCAGAGGGATACAGTCAACCTGAAGTGAAGCATCGGAATCAATAACTAGTGTCACAGGAAAGGTTCAAAGACATAGACAGTAAGAAGAGTCAGTCTTCTTGTACTTAAGTCGGCGTTGTGCCTTTTGTATGCAATTCCGATGCAATTTCTGTGTTTCATCGTCAGTAAGAAGGTCAGAGCGATACAGTAAACCTGAAGTGCAGCATCGGAATCTATAACTAGTGTCACAGGAATGGTTCAAAACATAGAGAGTAAGAAGAGTCAGTCTTTTTGTACTTAAGTCGGCATTGTGCCTTTTATATTTAATTCCGATGCAATTTGTGTGTTTCATCGTCAATAAGGAGATCAGAGGGATACAGTAAACCTGAAGTGAAGCATCGGAATCTATAACTAGTGTCACATTAATGGTTCAAAACAAAGACAGTAAGAAGAGCCAGTCTTCTTGTACTTGAGTCGGCATTGTGCCTATTGTATTTAATTCCGATGCAATTTCTGTGTTTCATCGTCAAATAGAAGGTCAGCTGGATACAGTAAACCTGAAGTGAAGCATCGGAATCTATAACTACTGTCACAGGAATGGTACAAAGCATAGACAGAAGGAAGAGTCAGTCTTCTTGTACTGAAGTCGGCATTGTGCCTTTTGTATTAAATTCCGCTGCAATTTCTGTGTTTCATCGTCAATAAAAAGGTCAGAGGGATACAGTAAACCTGAAGTGAAGTATCGGAATCTGTAACTAGTGTCACAGGAATGGTTCAAAACATAAACAGTAAGTAGAGTCACTTTTCTTGTACTTTAGTCGGCATTGTGCCTTTTGTATTCAATTCCGATGCAATTTATGTGCTTCATCGTCAATAAGAAGGTCAGCTGGATACAGTAAACCTGAAGTGAAGCATCGGAATCTATAACTAGTGTCACAGGAATGGTTCACAACATAGACAGTAAGAAGAGCCAGTCTTCTTGTACTTGAGTCGCATTGTGCCTTTTGTATTTAAATCCGATGAATTTTCTGTGTTTGATCGTCAATAAGAAGGTCAGAGAGATACAGTAAACCTGAAGTGAAGCATCGGAATCTATAACTAGTGTCACAGGAATGGTTCAAACCATAGACAGTAAGAAGAGTCAGGGTTCTTGTACTGAAGTCGGCATTGTGCCTTTTGTATTTAATTAAGATGCAATTTCTGTGTTTCAACGTCAATAATAAGGTCAGAGGGATACAGTAAACCTAAAGTGAAGCATCGGAATCTATAACTAGTGTCACAGGAATGGTTCAAAACAAAGACAGTAAGAAGAGTCAGTCTTCTTGTACTTATGTCGGCATTGTGCCTTTGGTATATTATTCCGATGCAATTTCTGTGTTTCATCGTCAATAAGAAGCTCAGAGGGATACAGTAAACCTGAAGTGCAGCATCGGAATCTATAACTAGTGTCACAGGAATGGTTCAAAACATAGACAGTAAGAAGAGTCAATTTTCTTGTACTTAAGTCTTAATTGTGCCTTTTGTATTTAATTCCGATGCAATTTCTGTGTTTCATCGTCAATACGACGGTCAGAGGGACACAGTAATTCTGAAGTGAAGCTTTGGGATCTATAACTAGTGTCCCAGGAATGGTTCAAAACATAGACAGTAAGAAGAGTCAGTCTTTTTGTACTTAAGTCAGCATTTTGCCTTTTGTATTTAATTCCGATGCAATTTCAGTGATTCATCGTCAATACGAAGGTCAGAGGGATACAGTAAACCTGAAGTGGAGCATCGGAATCTATAACTAGTGTCATAGGAATGGTTCAAATCATAGACGGTAAGAAGGGTCAGTCTTCTTGTACTTAAGTCGGCATAGTGCCTTTTGTATTTAATTCCGATGCAATTTCAGTGTGTCGTCGCCAATACGAAGGTCAGAGGGATACAGTAAACCTGAAGTGGAGCATCGGAATCTATAACTAGTGTCACAGGAATGGTTCAAATCATAGACGGTAAGAAGGGTCAGCCTTCTTGTACTTAAGTCGGCATAATGGACTTTGTATTTAATTCCGATGCAATATCTGTGTTTCTTCGTCAATGAGAAGGTCACAGGGATACAGTAAACCTGAAGTGTGGCATCGGAATCTATAACTAGTGTCACAGAAATTTTTCAAAACACAGACAGTAACAGGAGCCAGTCTACTTGTACTTGAGTCGGCATTGTGCCTTTTGTATTTAATTCCGATGCAATTTATGTGCTTCATCGTCAATAAGAAGGTCAGCTGAATACAGTGAACCTGAAGTTAAGCATCGGAATCTATAACTAGTGTAACAGGAATGGTCCAAATCATAGACAGTAAGAAGAGCCAGTCTTCTTGTACTTGAGTCGGCAATGTGCCTTTTGTATTTAATTCCGATCAATTTTCTGTGTTTGATCGTCAATAAGAAGGTCAGAGGGATACAGTAAACCTGAAGTAAAGCATCGGAATCTATAACTAGTGTCACAGGAATGGTTCAAAACATAGACAGTAAGAAGAGGCAGTCTTCTTGTACTTAAGTCGGCATTGTGCCTTTTGTATTTAATTAAGATGGATTTTTCTGTGTTTCATCGGCAATAAGAAGGTCAGAGGGATTTAGTCAACCTGAGGTGAAGCATCGTAATCAATAACTAGTGTCACAGGAATGGTTCAAAACATAGACAGTAAGAAGAGTCAGTCTTCTTGTACTTAAGTCGGCATTGTGCATTTTGTATATAATTCCGATGCAATTTCTGTGTTTCATCGTCAATAAGAAGGTCAGAGGGATACAGTAAACCTGAAGTGAAGCATAGGAATCTATAACTAGTGTCACAGTAATAGTTCAAAACATAGACAGTAAGAAGAGCAAGTCTTCTTGTACTTGAGTCAGCATTGTGCCTTTTGTATTTAATTCCGATGTAGTTTCTGTGTTTCATCGTCAATAAGAAGGCCTGAAGATACAGTAAACCTGAAGTGAAGCATCGGAATCTATAACTAGTGTCACAGGAATGGTTCAAAACATAGACAGTAAGAAGAGTCAGTCTTCTTGTACTTACGTCTGCATTGTGCCTTTTGTATTTAATTAAGATGCAATTTCTGTGTTTCGTCGTCAATAATAAGGTCAGAGGGATACAGTAAACCTGAAGTGAAGCATCGGAATCTATAACTAGTGTCACAGGAATGGTTGAAAACTTAGACAATAAGAAGGGTCAGTTTTCTTGTACTTAAGTCTGCATTGGGCGTTTTGTATATAATCACGATGCAATTTCTGTGTTTCATCGATAATAAAAAGGTCAGAGGGAATCAGAAAACCTGAAGTGAAGCATCGGAATCTGTAACTAGTATCACAGTAATGGTTCAAAACATAGACAGTAAGAAGAGCCAGTCTTCTTGTACTTGAGTCGATATTGTGCCTTTCGTATTTAATTACGATGCAATTTATGTGTTTCTTCGACAATAAGATGGTCAGAGGGATACAGTAAACCTGAAGTGAAGCATCGGAATCTATAACTAGTGTCACATGAATGGTTCAAAACATAGACACTAAGAAGAGCCAGATTTCTTGTACTTGGGTCGGCATTGTGCCTTTTGAGTTTAATTCGGATGCAATCTCTATGTTTCATCGTCAATCAGAAGGTCAGAGGGATACAGTAAACCTGAAGTGAAACATCGAAATCTATAACTAGTGTCACAGGAATGGTACAAAACATAGACAGAAGGAAGAGTCAGTCTTCTTGTACTTATGTCGGCATTGTGCCTTTTGTATTTATTTCCGCTGCATTTTCTGTGTTTCGTCGTCAATAAGAAGGTCAGAGGGATACAGTAAACCTGAAGTGAAGCATAGGAATCTATAACTAGTGTCACAGGAATAGTTCAAAACATAGACCGTAAGAAGAGCCAGCCTTCTTGTACTTGAGTCTGCATTGTGCCTTTTGTATTTAATTCCGATGTAGTTTCTGTGTTTCATCGTCAATAAGAAGGTCTGAGGGATACAGTAAACCTGAAGTGAAGCATCGGAATCTATAACTAGTGTCACAGGAATGGTTCAAAATATAGACAGTATGAAGAGCCAGTCTTCTTGTACTTGGGTCGGCATCGGGCCTTTTATATATAATTCCGATGCAATTTCTGTGCTACATCGTCAGTAAGAAGCTCAGAGGATACAGTAAACCTGAAGTGAAGCATCGGAATCTATAACTAGTGGCACAGGAATGGTTCTAACCATAGACAGTAAGAAGAGTCAGTGTTCTTGTACTGAAGTCGGCATTGTACCTTTTGAATTTAATTAAGATGCAATTTCTGTGTTTCATCGTCAATAAGAAGGTCAGAGGGATACAGTAAACCTGAAGTGAAGCATCGGAATCTATAACTAGTGTCACAGGAATGGTTCAAAACATAGACAGTAAGAAGAGTCAGTGTTTTTGTACTTAAGTCGGCATTGTGCCTTTTGTATTTAATTCCGATGCAATTTCTGTATTTCATCGTCAATACGAAGCTCAGGGGAATACAGTAAACCTGAAGTGAAGCATCGGAATCTATAACTAATGTCACAGGAATGGTTCAAAACGTAGACAGTAAGAAGGGTCAGTCTTCTTGTACTTAAGTCGGCATTGTGCCTTTTGTATTTAATTCCGATGCAGTTTCTGTGCTTCATCGTCAATAAGAAGGTCAGCTGGATCCAGTAAACATGAAGTGAATCATCGGAATCTATAACTAGTGTCACAGGAATGGTTCATAACATAGACAATATGAAGAGCCAGCCTTCTTGTACTTGATTCTGCATTGTGCCTTTTGTATTTAATTCCGATGAATTTTCTGTGTTTGATCGTCAATAAGAAGGTCAGAGGGATACAGTATCCCTGAAGTGAAGCATCGGAATCTATAACTAGTGTCACAGGAATGGTTCAAAAGAAAGACAGTAAGAAGAGTCAGTCTTCTTGTACTTATGTCGGCATTGTGCCTTTGGTATATTATTCCGATGCAATTTCTGTGTTTCATCGGCAATAAGAATCTCAGAGGGATACAGTAAACCTGAAGTGCAGCATCGGAATCTATAACTAGTGTCACAGGAATGGTTCAAAACATAGACAGTGGGAAGAGTCAATTTTCTTGTACTTAAGTCGGAATTGTGCCTTTTGTATTTAATTCCGATGCAGTTTCTGTGCTTCATCGTCAATAAGAAGGTCAGCTGGATCCAGTAAACATGAAGTGAAGCATCGGAATCTATAACTAGTGTCACAGGAATGGTTCAAAACATAGACAATATGAAGAGCCAGCCTTCTTGTACTTGATTCGGCATTGTGCCTTTTGTATTTAATTCCGATGAATTTTCTGTGTTTGATCGTCAATAAGAAGGTCAGAGGGATACAGTATCCCTGAAGTGAAGCATCGGAATCTATAACTAGTGTCACAGGAATGGTTCAAAACAAAGACAGTAAGAAGAGCCAGTCTTCTTGTACTTGGGTCGGCATCGGGCCTTTTATATATAATTCCGATGCAATTTCTGTGCTACATCGTCAGTAAGAAGCTCAGAGGATACAGTAAACCTGAAGTGAAGCATCGGAATCTATAACTAGTGGCACAGGAATGGTTCTAACCATAGACAGTAAGAAGAGTCAGTGTTCTTGTACTGAAGTCGGCATTGTACCTTTTGAATTTAATTAAGATGCAATTTCTGTGTTTCATCGTCAATACGACGGTCAGAGGGACACAGTAATTCTGAAGTGAAGCATTGGGATCTATAACTAGTGTCCCAGGAATGGTTCAAAACATAGACAGTAAGAAGAGTCAGTCTTTTTGTACTTAAGTCAGCATTTTGCCTTTTGTATTTAATTCCGATGCAATTTCAGTGATTCATCGTCAATACGAAGGTCAGAGGGATACAGTAAACCTGAAGTGGAGCATCGGAATCTATAACTAGTGTCATAGGAATGGTTCAAATCATAGACGGTAAGAAGGGTCAGTCTTCTTGTACTTAAGTCGGCATAGTGCCTTTTGTATTTAATTCCGATGCAATTTCAGTGTGTCGTCGCCAATACGAAGGTCAGAGGGATACAGTAAACCTGAAGTGGAGCATCGGAATCTATAACTAGTGTCACAGGAATGGTTCAAATCATAGACGGTAAGAAGGGCCAGCCTTCTTGTACTTAAGTCGGCATAATGGACTTTGTATTTAATTCCGATGCAATATCTGTGTTTCTTCGTCAATGAGAAGGTCACAGGGATACAGTAAACCTGAAGTGTGGCATCGGAATCTATAACTAGTGTCACAGAAATGGTTCAAAACACAGACAGTAAGAGGAGCCAGTCTACTTGTACTTGAGTCGGCATTGTGCCTTTTGTATTTAATTCCGATGCAATTTATGTGCTTCATCGTCAATAAGAAGGTCAGCTGAATACAGTGAACCTGAAGTTAAGCATCGGAATCTATAACTAGTGTAACAGGAATGGTCCAAATCATAGAAAGTAAGAAGAGCCAGTCTTCTTGTACTTGAGTCGGCAATGTGCCTTTTGTATTTAATTCCGATCAATTTTCTGTGTTTGATCGTCAATAAGAAGGTCAGAGGGATACAGTAAACCTGAAGTAAAGCATCGGAATCTATAACTAGTGTCACAGGAATGGTTCAAAACATAGACAGTAAGAAGACGCAGTCTTCTTGTACTTAAGTCGGCATTGTGCCTTTTGTATTTAATTAAGATGGATTTTTCTGTGTTTCATCGGCAATAAGAAGGTCAGAGGGATTTAGTCAACCTGAGGTGAAGCATCGTAATCAATAACTAGTGTCACAGGAATGGTTCAAAACATAGACAGTAAGAAGAGTCATTCTTCTTGTACTTAAGTCGGCATCGTGCATTTTGTATATAATTCCGATGCAATTTCTGTGTTTCATCGTCAATAAGAAGGTCAGAGGGATACAGTAAACCTGAAGTGAAGCGTAGGAATCTATAACTAGTGTCACAGTAATAGTTCAAAACATAGACAGTAAGAAGAGCAAGTCTTCTTGTACTTGAGTCAGCATTGTGCCTTTTGTATTTAATTCCGATGTAGTTTCTGTGTTTCATCGTCAATAAGAAGGTCTGAAGATACAGTAAACCTGAAGTGAAGCATCGGAATCTATAACTAGTGTCACAGGAATGGTTCAAAACATAGACAGTAAGAAGAGTCAGTCTTCTTGTACTTACGTCTGCATTGTGCCTTTTGTATTTAATTAAGATGCAATTTCTGTGTTTCGTCGTCAATAATAAGGTCAGAGGGATACAGTAAACCTGAAGTGAAGCATCGGAATCTATAACTAGTGTCACAGGAATGGTTGAAAACTTAGACAATAAGAAGGGTCAGTTTTCTTGTACTTAAGTCTGCATTGGGCGTTTTGTATATAATCACGATGCAATTTCTGTGTTTCATCGATAATAAAAAGGTCAGAGGGAATCAGAAAACCTGAAGTGAAGCATCGGAATCTGTAACTAGTGTCACAGTAATGGTTCAAAACATAGACAGTAAGAAGAGCCAGTCTTCTTGTACTTGAGTCGATATTGTGCCTTTCGTATTTAATTACGATGCAATTTATGTGTTTCTTCGACAATAAGTTGGTCAGAGGGATACAGTAAACCTGAAGTGAAGCATCGGAATCTATAACTAGTGTCACATGAATGGTTAAAAACATAGACACTAAGAAGAGCCAGATTTCTTGTACTTGGGTCGGCATTGTGCCTTTTGAGTTTAATTCGGATGCAATCTCTATGTTTCATCGTCAATAAGAAGGTCAGAGGGATACAGTAAACCTGCAGTGAAACATCGAAATCTATAACTAGTGTCACAGGAATGGTACAAAACATAGACAGAAGGAAGAGTCAGTCTTCTTCTACTTATGTCGGCATTGTGCTTTTGTATTTAATTCCGCTGCATTTTCTGTGTTTCGTGGCCAATAAGAAGGTCAGAGGGATACAGTAAACCTGAAGTAAAACATAGGAATCTATAACTAGTGTCACAGGAATAGTTCAAAACATAGACCGTAGGAAGAGCCTGCCTTCTTGTACTTGAGTCTGCATTGTGCCTTTTGTATTTAATTCCGATGTAGTTTCTGTGTTTCATCGTCAATAAGAAGGTCTGAGGGATACAGTAAACCTGAAGTGAAGCATCGGAATCTATAACTAGTGTCACAGGAATGGTTCAAAATATAGACAGTATGAAGAGCCAGTCTTCTTGTACTTGGGTCGGCATCGGGCCTTTTATATATAATTCCGATGCAATTTCTGTGCTACATCGTCAGTAAGAAGCTCAGAGGATACAGTAAACCTGAAGTGAAGCATCGGAATCTATAACTAGTGGCACAGGAATGGTTCTAACCATAGACAGTAAGAAGAGTCAGTGTTCTTGTACTGAAGTCGGCATTGTACCTTTTGAATTTCATTAAGATGCAATTTCTGTGTTTCATCGTCAATAAGAAGGTCAGAGGGATACAGTAAACCTGAAGTGAAGCATCGGAATCTATAACTAGTGTCACAGGAATGGTTCAAAACATAGACAGTAAGAAGAGTCAGTGTTTTTGTACTTAAGTCGGCATTGTGCCTTCTGTATTTAATTCCGATGCAATTTCTGTATTTCATCGTCAATACGAAGCTCAGGGGAATACAGTAAACCTGAAGTGAAGCATCGGAATCTATAACTAATGTCACAGGAATGGTTCAAAACGTAGACAGTAAGAAGGGTCAGTCTTCTTGTACTTAAGTCGGCATTGTGCATTTTGTATTTAATTCCGATGCAGTTTCTGTGCTTCATCGTCAATAAGAAGGTCAGCTGGATCCAGTAAACATGAAGTGAAGCATCGGAATCTATAACTAGAGTCACAGGAATGGTTCAAAACATAGACAATAAGAAGAGCCAGCCTTCTTGTACTTGAATCGGCATTGTGCCTTTTGTATTTAATTCCGATGAATTTTCTGTGTTTGATCGTCAATAAGAAGGTCAGAGGGATACAGTATCCCTGAAGTGAAGCATCGGAATCTATAACTAGTGTCACAGGAATGGTTCAAAACATAGACAGTAAGAAGGGTCAGTTTTCTTATACTTAAGTCGGCATCGCTCCTTTTGTATCTAATTACGATGAAATTTCTGTGTTTCATCGTCAATAAGAAGGTCAGAGGGATACAGTAAACCTGAAGTGAAGCATCGGAATCTATAACTAGTGTCACAGAAATGGTTCAAAACATAGACAGCAAGAAGGGCCAGTCTTCTTGTACTTGAGTCGGCATTGTGCCTTTTGTATTTAATTCCGATGCAATTTATGTGTTTCTTCGTCAATAAGAAGGTCAGAGGGATACAGTAAACCTGAAGTGAAGCATCGGAATCTATAACTAGTGTCACAGGAATAGTTCAAAACATAGACAGTAAGAAGAGCCAGTCTTCTTGTACTTGGGTCGGCATTGTGCCTCTTGTATTTAATTCGGATGCAATTTCTGTGTTTCATCGTCAATAAGAAGGTCAGCTGGATACAGTAAACCTGAAGTGAAGCATCGAAATCTATAACTAGTGTCACAGGAATGGTTCAAAACGTAGACAGTAAGTAGAGTCAGTCTTCTTGTACTTTAATCGGCATTGTGCCTTTTGTATTTAATTAAGATGCAATTTCTGTGTTTCATCGTCAATAATAAGGTCAGAGGGATACAGTAAACCTGAAGTGAAGCATCGGAATCTATAACTAGTGTCACAGGAATGGTTCAATACATAGACAGTAAGAAGAGGCAGTCTTCTTGTACTTACGTCGGCATTGTGACGTTTGTATTTAATTCCGATGCAATTTACGTGTTCATCGGCAATATGAAGGTCAGAGGGATACAGTAAACCTGAAGTGAAGCATCGGAATCTATAACTAGTGTCACAGGAATGGTTCAAATCATAGACAGTAAGAAGAGCCAGTCTTCTTGTACTTGAGTCGGCATTGTGCCTTTTGTATTTTATTCCGATGCAATTTCTGTGTTTCATCGTCAATAAGAAGGTCAGAGGGATACAGTAAACCTGAAGTGAAGCATCGGAATCTATAACTAGTGTCACAGGAATGGTTCAATACATAGACAGTAAGAAGAGGCAGTCTTCTTGTACTTACGTCGGCATTGTGACGTTTGTATTTAATTCCGATGCAATTTACGTGTTCATCGTCAATATGAAGGTCAGAGGGATACAGTAAACCTGAAGTGAAGCATCGGAATCTATAACTAGTGTCACAGGAATGGTTCAAAACATAGACAGTAAGAAGAGTCACTTTTGTTGTACTTAAGTCGGCATTGTGCCTCCTGTATTAATTAGCGATGCGATTTCTGTGTTTCATCGTCAATAACAAGGTCAGAGGGATACAGTAAACCTGAAGTGAAGCATCGGAATCTATAACTAGTGTCACAGGAATAGTTCAAAACATAGACAGTAAGAAGAGCCATTCTTCTTGTACTTGGGTCGGCATTGTGAATCTTGTATTTAATTCGGATGCAATTTCTGTGTTTCATCGTCAATAAGAAGGTCAGGGGGATACAGTAAACCTGAAGTGAAGCATCGGAATCTATATATAGTGTCACAGGAAAGGTTCAAAACGTAGACAGTAGGAAGAGTCAGTCTTCTTGTACTTAAGTCGGCATTGTGCCTTTTGTATTTAATTCCGATGCAATTTCTGTTTTTCATCGTCAATAAGAAGGTCACAGGGATACAGTAAACCTGAAGTGAAACATCGGAATCTATAACTAGTGTCACAGGATTGGTTCAAAACATAGACAGTAAGAAGAGTCAGTGTTCTTCTACTTAAGTCGGCATTGTGCCATATGTATTTAATTCCGATGCAATATCTGTGTTTCATCGTCAATAAGAAGGTCAGCTGGATACAGTAAACCTGAAGTGAATCATCAGAATCTATAACTAGTGTCACAGGAATGGTTCAAAACGTAGACAGTAAGTAGAGTCAGTCTTCTTGTACTTTAATCGGCATTGTGCCTTTTGTATTTAATTAAGATGCAATTTCTGTGTTTCATCGTCAATAATAAGGTCAGAGGGATACAGTAAACATGAAGTGAAGCATCGGAATCTATAACTAGTGTCACAAGTATGGTTCACAACATAGACTGTAAGAAGAGTCAGTGTTCTTCTACTTAAGTCGGCATTGTGCCATATGTATTTAATTCCGATGCAATATCTGTGTTTCATCGTCAATAAGAAGGTCAGCTGGATACAGTAAACCTGAAGTGAAGGATCGGAATCTATAACTAGTGTCACAGGAATGGTTCAAAACATAGACAGTAAGAAGAGTCAGTCTTCTTGTACTTAAGTCTGCATTGTGCCTTTTGTATATAATTCCGATGCAATTTCTGTGTTTCATCGTCAATAAGAAGCTCAGAGGGATACAGTAAACCTGAAGTGAGGCATCGGAATCCACAACATATGTCACTGGAATGGTTCAAAACATAGACAGTAGGAAGAGCCAGTCATCTTGTGCTTGAGTCGGCAGTGTGCCATTTGTATTTAATTCCGATGGATTTTATGTGTTTGGTCGGATAAGAAGGTCAGAGGGATACAGTAAATCTGAAGTGAAGCATCGGAATCTATAACTAGTGTCACAGGAATGGTTCAAACCATAGTCAGCAAGAAGAGTCAGTGTTCTTGTACTGAAGTCGGCATTGTACCTTTTGAATTTAATTAAGATGCAATTTCTGTGTTTCATCGTCAATAAGAAGGTCAGAGGGATACAGTAAACCTGAAGTGAAGCATCGGAATCTATAACTAGTGTCACAGGAATGGTTCAAAACATAGACAGTAAGATGAGTTAGTCTTCTTGTACTTAAGTCGGCATTGTGCCTTTTGTATTTAATTAAGTTGCAATTTCTGTGTTTCATCGTCAATAAGAAGCTCAGAGGGATACAGTAAACCTGAAGTGAAGCATCGGAATCTATAACTAGTGTCACAGGAATGGTACAAAACATAGACAGTAAAAAGAGTCAGTCTTCTTGTACTTAAGTCGGCATTGTGCCTTTTGTATTTAATCCAATGCAATTTACGTGTTTTATCGTTAATAAGGAGGTCAGAGGGATAAAGAAAACCTGAAGTGAAGCATCGGAATATAAAACTAGTGTCACAGGAATGGTTCAAACCATAGTCAGCTAGAAGAGTCAGTGTTCTTGTACTGAAGTCGGCATTGTACCTTTTGAATTTAATTAAGATGCAATTTCTGTGTTTCATCGTCAATAAGAAGGTCAGAGGGATACAGTAAACCTGAGGTGAAGCATCGGAATCTATAACTAGTGTCACGGGAATGGTTCAAAACATAGACAGTAAGATGAGTTAGTCTTCTTGTACTTAAGTCGGCATTGTGCCTTTTGTATTTAATTAAGTTGCAATTTCTGTGTTTCATCGTCAATAAGAAGCTCAGAGGGATACAGTAAACCTGAAGTGAAACATCGGAATCTATAACTAGTGTCACAGGAACGGTTCAAAACATAGACAGTAAAAAGAGTCAGTCTTCTTGTACTTATGTCGGCATCGTGCCTTTTGTATTTAATTCCGATGCAATTTACGTGTTTTATCGTTAATAAGGAGGTCAGAGGGATACAGAAAACCTGAAGTGAAGCATCGGAATAAAAAACTAGTGTCACAGGAATGGTTCAAACCATAGTCAGCTAGAAGAGTCAGTGTTCTTGTACTGAAGTCGGCATTGTACCTTTTGAATTTAATTAAGATGCAATTTCTGTGTTTCATCTTCAATAAGAAGGTCAGAGGGATACAGTAAACCTGAAGTGAAGCATCGGAATCTATAACTAGTGTCACGGGAATGGTTCAAAACATAGACAGTAAGATGAGTTAGTCTTCTTGTACTTAAGTCGGCATTGTGCCTTTTGTATTTAATTAAGTTGCAATTTATGTGTTTCATCGTCAATAAGAAGCTCAGAGGGATACAGTAAACCTGAAGTGAAGCATCGGAATCTATAACTAGTGTCACAGGAATGGTTCAAAGCATAGACAGTAAAGAGAGTCAGTTTCTTGTACTTATGTCGGCATCGTGCCTTTTGTATTTAATTCCGATGGAATTTACGTGTTTTATCGTTAATAAGGAGGTCAGCTGGATACAGTAAACTTGAAGTGAAGCATCGGAATCTACAACTAGTGTCACAGGAATGGTTCATAACATAGACAGTAAGAGGAGCCAGTCTTCTTGTACTTGAATCGGCATTGTGCCCTTTGTATGTAATTCCGATGAATTTTCTGTGTTTGATCGTCAATAAGAAGGTCAGAGGGATACAGTAATCCTAAAGTGAAGCATCGGAATGTATAACTAGTGGCACAGGAATGGTTCAAATCATAGACAGTAAGAATAGTCAGTTTTCTTGTACTTAAGTCGGCATTGGGACTTTTGTATATAATTACGATGCAATTTCTGTGTTTCATCGTCAATACGAAGGTCAGAGGGATACAGTAAACCTGAAGTGAAGCATCGGAATCTATAACTACTGTCACAGGAATGGTTCAAAGCATAGACAGTAAGAAGAGCCAGTCTCCTTGTACTTAGGTCGGCATTGTGCCTTTTGTATTTAATTCCGATGCAATTTCTGTGTTTCTTCGTCAATACGAAGGTCAGAGGGATACAGTAAGCCTGAAGTGAAGCATCGGAATCTATAACTAGTGTCACAGGAATGGTTCAAAGCACAAACAGTAAGAAGAGTCAGTTATCTTGTACTTAGGTCGGCATTGTGCCTTTTGTATTTAATTCCGATGCAATTTCTGTGTTTCATCATCAATAAGAAGGTCAGAGGGATACAGTAAACCTGAAGTGAAGCATCGGAATCTATAACTAGTGTCACAGGAATGGTTCAAAACATAGACAGTAAGAAGAGTCAGTTTTCTTGTACTTAAGTCGGCATCGGGCCTTTTGTATATAATTACGATGCAATTTCTGTGTTTCATCGTCAATAAGAAGGTCAGGGGGCTACAGTAAACCTGAAGTGAAGCATCGGAGTCTATGATTAGTGTCACAGAAATGGTTCAAAACATAGACTGCAAGAAGGGCCAGTCTTCTTGTACTTGTGTCGGCATTGTGCCCTTTGTATTTAATTCCGATGCAATTTATGTGTTTCTTCGTAAATAAAAAGGTCAGAGGGATACAGTAAACCTGAAGTGAAGCATCGGAATCTATAACTACTGTCACAGGAATGGTTCAAAGCATAGACAGTAAGAAGAGCCAGTCTCCTTGTACTTAGGTCGGCATTGTGCCTTTTGTATTTAATTCCGATGCAATTTCTGTGTTTCTTCGTCAATAAGAAGGTCAGAGGGATACAGTAAGCCTGAAGTGAAGCATCGGAATCTATAACTTGTGTCACAGGAATGGTTGAAAACGTAGACAATAAGAAGAGTCAGTTTCCTTGTACTTAAGCCGGCATTGTGCCTCTTGTATTTAATTCCGATGAATTTTCTGTGTTTGACCGTCATTAAGAAGGTCAGAGGGATACAGTATCCCTGAAGTGGAGCATCCGAATCTATAACTAGTGTCACAGGAATGGTTCAAAACATAGACAGTAAGAAGAGTCAGTTTTCTTGTACTTAAGTCGGCATCGGGCCTTTTGTATATAATTACGATGCAATTTCTGTGTTTCATCGTCAATAAGAAGGTCAGGGGGCTACAGTAAACCTGAAGTGAAGCATCGGAGTCTATGATTAGTGTCACAGAAATGGTTCAAAACATAGACTGCAAGAAGGGCCAGTCTTCTTGTACTTGTGTCGGCATTATGCCCTTTGTATTTAATTCCGATGCAATTTATGTGTTTCTTCGTAAATAAGAAGGTCAGAGGGATACAGTAAACCTGAAGTGAAGCATCGGAATCTATAACTACTGTCACAGGAATGGTTCAAAGCATAGACAGTAAGAAGAGCCAGTCTCCTTGTACTTAGGTCGGCATTGTGCCTTTTGTATTTAATTCCGATGCAATTTCTGTGTTTCTTCGTCAATAAGAAGGTCAGAGGGATACAGTAAGCCTGAAGTGAAGCATCGGAATCTATAACTAGTGTCACAGGAATGGTTCAAAGCACAAACAGTAAGAAGAGTCAGTTATCTTGTACTTAGGTCGGCATTGTGCCTTTTGTATTTAATTCCGATGCAATTTCTGTGTTTCATCATCAATAAGAAGGTCAGAGGGATACAGTAAACCTGAAGTGAAGCATCGGAATCTATAACTAGTGTCACAGGAATGGTTCAAAACATAGACAGTAAGAAGAGTCAGTTTTCTTGTACTTAAGTCGGCATTGGGCCATTTGTATGTAATTCCGATGCAATTTCTGTGTTTCATCGTCAATAAGAAGGTCAGAGGGATACACTAAACCTGAAGTGAAGCATCGGAACCTATAACTAGTGTCACAGGAATGGTTCAAAACATGGTCAGTAAAAAGAGTCAATTATCTTGTACTTAAGTCGGCATTGTGCCTTTTCTATTTATTTCCGATGCTATTTCTATGTTTCGGCGTCAATAAGAAGGTCCAAGGGATACATTAAACCTGAAGTGAAGCATCGGAATCTAAAACCGGGTTCAGAGGAAAGGCTCAAACCAGAGACAGTAAGAAGCGCCAGTCTTCTTGTACATGAGTCGGCATTGTGCCCTTTGTATTTAATTCCGATGCAATTTCTGTGATTCATCGTCAATAAGATGGTCAGCTGGATACGGTAAACATGAAGTGAAGCATCGGAAACTATAACTAGTGTCACAGGAATCGTTCAAACATAGACAGGAAGTATAGCCATTCTTCTTGTACTTGAGTGGGCATTGTGCCTTTTGTCTTTAATTCCGATGCAATGTCTGTGTTTCATCGTCAATACGACGGTCAGAGGGATAGAGTAAACCCGAAGTGAAGCATCGGAATCTATAACTAGTGTCACAGGAATGGTTCAAAACATAGACAGTAAGAAGAGTCAGTCTTCTCGTACTTAAGTCTGCATTGTGCCTTTTGTATATAATTCCGATGCAATTTCTGTGTTTCATCGTCAATAATAAGCTCAGAGGGATACAGTAAACCTGAAGTGAGGCATCGGAATCCATAACATATGTCACAGGAATGGTTCAAATCATAGACAGTAAGAAGAGCCAGTCATCTTGTGCTTGAGTCGGCAGTGTGCCATTTGTATTTAATTCCGATGAATTTTATGTGTTTGATCGGCAATAAGAAGGTCAGAGGGATACAGTAAACCTGAAGTGAAGCATCGGAATCTATAACTAGTGTCACAGGAATGGTTCAAACCATAGTCAGCAAGAAGAGTCAGTGTTCTTGTACTGAAGTCGGCATTGTACCTTTTGAATTTAATTAAGATGCAATTTCTGTGTTTCGTCGTCAATAAGAAGGTCAGAGGGATACAGTAAACCTGAAGTGAAGCATCAGAATCTATAACTAGTGTCACAGGAATGGTTCAAAACATAGACAGTAAGATGAGTTAGTCTTCTTGTACTTAAGTCGGCATTGTGCCTTTTGTATTTAATTAAGTTGCAATTTCTGTGTTTCATCGTCAATAAGAAGCTCAGAGGGATACAGTAAACCTGAAGTGAAGCATCGGAATCTATAACTAGTGTCACAGGAATGGTTCAAAACATAGAGAGTAAAAAGAGTCAGCCTTCTTTTACTTAAGTCGGCATTGTGCCTTTTGTATTCAATTCCGAAGCAATTTCTGTGTTTCATCGTCAATAAGAAGGTCAGAGGGATACAGTAAAAGTTAAGTGAAACATCGGAATCTATAACAAGTGTCACAGGAATGGTTCAAAACATAGACAGTAAGAAGCGTCAGTCTTCTTGTACTTAAGTCGGCATTGTGCCTTTTCTATTTAATTCCGATGCAATTTCTGTGCTTCATCGTCATTAAGAAGGTCAGCTGGATACAGTAAACTTGAAGTGAAGCATCGGAATCTATAACTTGTGTCACAGGAATGGTTGAAAAAATAGACAATAAGAAGAGTCAGTTTTCTTGTACTTAAGCCGGCATTGTGCCTCTTGTATTTAATTCCGATGAATTTTCTGTGTTTGATCGTCAATAAGAAGGTCAGAGGGATACAGTATCCCTGAAGTGAAGCATCGGAATCTATAACTAGTGTCACAGGAATGGTTCAAAACATAGACAGTAAGAAGAGTCAGTTTTCTTGTACTTAAGTCTGCATCGGGCCTTTTGTATATAATTACGATGCAATTTCTGTGTTTCATCGTCAATAAGAAGGTCAGGGGGCTACAGTAAACCTGAAGTGAAGCATCGGAGTCTATAACTAGTGTCACAGAAATGGTTCAAAACATAGACAGCAAGAAGGGCCAGTCTTCTTGTACTTGAGTCGGCATTGTGCCTTTTGTATTTAATTCCGATGCAATTTATGTGTTTCTTCGTCAATACGAAGGTCAGAGGGATACAGTAAACCTGAAGTGAAGCATTGGAAACTATAACTAGTGTCACAGGAATGGTTCAAAACATAGACAGTAAGAAGAGCCAGTCTCCTTGTACTTGGGTCGGCATTGTGCCTCTTGTATTTAATTCGGATGCAATTTCTATGTTTCATCGTCAATAAGAAGGTCAGACGGATACAGTAAACCTGAAGTGAAGCATCGCAATATATATATAGTGTCACAGGAAAGGTTCAAAACGTAGACAGTAGGAAGAGTCAGTCTTCTTGTACTTAAGTCATCATTGTGCCTTTTGTATTTAATTCCGATGCAATTTCTGTGTTTCATCGCCAATAAGAAGGTCACAGGGATACAGTAAACCTGAAGTGAAACATCGGAATCTATAACTAGTGTCACAGGAATGGTCCAAATCATAGACAGTAAGAAGAGTCAGTTTTCTTCCACTTAAGTCGGCATTGTGCCTTATGTATTTAATTCCGATGCAATTTCTGTGTTTCATCGTCAATATGAATGTCAGCTGGATGCAGTAAAACTGAAGCGAAGCATCGGCATCTATAACTAGTGTCACAGGAATGGTTCATAACATAGACAGTAAGAAGAGTCAGTTTTCTTGTACTTAAGTCGGCATTGTGCCTTTTGTATTTAATTCCGATGCAATTTTTGTGTTTCATCGTCATTAAGAAGGTCACACGGATACAGTAAACCTGAAGTGAAGCAGCGGAATCTATAACTAGTGTCACAGGAATGGTTCAAAACTTAGACAGTAAGAAGAGCCAGTTTTCTTGTACATAAGTCGGCATTGTGCCCTTTGTATTTAATTCCGATGCAATTTCTGTGTTTCATCGTCAATATGAATGTCAGCTGGATGCAGTAAAACTGAAGCGAAGCATCGGCATCTATAACTAGTGTCACAGGAATGGTTCATAACATAGACAGTAAGAAGAGTCAGTTTTCTTGTACTTAAGTCGGCATTGTGCCTTTTGTATTTAATTCCGATGCAATTTTTGTGTTTCATCGTCATTAAGAAGGTCACACGGATACAGTAAACCTGAAGTGAAGCAGCGGAATCTATAACTAGTGTCACAGGAATGGTTCAAAACTTAGACAGTAAGAAGAGCCAGTTTTCTTGTACTTAAGTCGGCATTGTGCCTTTTGTATTTAATTCCGATGCAATTTGTGTGTTTCATCGTCAATAAAAAAGTTAGAGGGATACAGCAAATCTGAAGTGAAGCATCGGAATCTATAACTAGTGTCACAGGAATGGTTCAAAACATAATCAGTAAGAACTGTCAGATTTCTTGTAGTTAAGTCGGCATTGTGCCTTTTGTATTCAATTCCGACGCATATTCTTCGTTTCGTCGTCAATAAGAAGGTCCACCGGATACAGTAAACCAGAAGTGAAGCATCGGAATCTAAAACTGTCTCACAGGAAAGGTTCAAATCATAGACGGTAAGAAGAGTCAGATTTCTTCTACTTAAGTCGGTATTGTGCCTTTTGTATTTAATTCCGAAGCAATTTCTGTGTTTCGTCGTCAATACGAAGGTCAGAGGGATACAGTAAACCTGAAGTGAAGCATCGGAATCTATAACTAGTGTCACAGGAATGGTTCACAACATATACAGTAAGAAAAGTCAGTTTTCTTGTACTGTAGTCGGCATAGTGCCTTTTCTATTAAATTCCGATGCAATTTCTCTGTTTCGTCGTCAATAAGAAGGTCCACGGGATACAGTAAACCTGAAGTGAAGCATCGGAATTTAAAACCGGTCTCACAGGAAAGGTTCACAACATAGACAGTAAGAAAAGCCAGCCTTCTTGTATTTGAGTCGCATTGTGCCTTTTGTATTTAATTCCGATGCAATTTCTGTGTTTCGTCGTCAATAAGAAGGTCAGAGGGATACAGTAAACCTGAAGTGAAGCATCGGAATCTATAACTAGTGTCGCAGGAATGGTTCACAACATATACAGTAAGCAAAGTCAGTTTTCTTGTACTTTAGTCGGCATTGTGCCTTTTCTATTTAATTCCGATGCAATTTCTGTGTTTCGTCGTCAATAAGAAGGTCCACGGGATACAGTAAACCTGATGTGAAGCATCGGAATCTAAAACCGGTCTCACAGGAAAGGTTCATAACATAGACAGTAAGAAAAGCCAGCCTTCTTGTATTTGAGTCGGCGTTGTTCCTTTTGTATTTAATTCCGATGCAATTTCTGTGTTTCATCGTCAATAAGAAGGTCAGAGGGATACAGTAAGCTTGAAGTGAAGCATCGGAATCTATATCTAGTGTCACAAGAATGGTTCTAAACAAAGACAGTAAGAATAGTAGGTTTTCTTCTACTTAAGTCGGCATTGTGAGTTTGTATTTAATTCCGATTCAATATCTGTGTTTCATCGTCAATAAGAAGGTCAGAGGGATACAGTAAGCCTGAAGTCAAGCATCGGAATCTATAACTAGTGTCACAAGAATGGTTCAAAACATAGACAGTAAGAAGAGTCAGTTTTCCTGTACTTAAGACGGCATTGTGCCCTTTGTATTTACTTCCGATGCAATATCTGTGTTTCATCGTCATTAAGAAGCTCAGAGGGATACAGTAAACCTGAAGTGAAGCATCGGAATCTAAAACCGGTCTGACAGGAAAGGTACAAACATAGAGAGTAAGAAGAGCCAGTCTACTTTTACATGAGTCGGCATTGTGCCATTTGTATTTAATTCCGATTCAATTTTTGTCTTTCATCGTCAATAAGACGGTCAGAGGGATACAGTAAACCCGAAGTGAAGCATCGGAATGTATTACTAGTGTCACAGGAATGATACAAAACACAGACAGTAGGAAGAGTCAGTTTTCTTGAACTTAAGTCGGCTTTGTGCTTTTGTATTTAATTCCGATGCAATTTCTGTGTTTCGTCGTCAATAAGGAGGTCCAAGGGATACAGTAAATCTGAAGTGTAGCATCGGAATCTATAACTAGTGTCACAAGAATAATTCAAAACATAGACAGTAAGAAGAGTCAGTTTTCCTGTACTTAAGACGGCATTGTGAATTTTGTATTTAATTCCGATGCAATTTCTGTGTTTCATCGTCAATAAGAAGGTCAGAGGGAACAGTAAACATATAGTGAAGCATCAGAATCTAAAACGAGTGTCACAGGAATGGTTCATAACATAGGCAGTAAGAAGAGTCAGTTTTCTTGTACTTAAGTCGGCATTGTGCCTTTTGTATTTAATTCCGATGCAATTTTTGTGTTTCATCGTCAATAAGAAGGTCACACGGTTACAGTAAACCTGAAGTGAAGCATCGGAATCTATAACTAGTGTCACAGGAATGGTTCAAAACATAGACAGCAAGAAGAGCCAGTTATCTTGTACTTAAGTGGGCATTGTGCCCTTTGTATTTAAGTCCGATGCAATTTCTGTGTTTCATCGTCAATAAGAAGGTCAGAGGGATACAGTAAACCTGAAGTGAAGCATCGGAATCTATAACTAGTGTCACAGGAACGGTTCAAAACATAGACAGTAAGAAGAGTCTGTTTTCTTGTACTTGAGTCGGCATTGTGCCTTTTGTATTTAATTCCGATGCAATTTGTGTGTTTCATCGTCAATAAGAAGGTCAGAGAGATACAGCAAACCTGAAGTGAAGCATCGGAATCTATAACTAGTGTCACAGGAATGGTTCAAAACATAAACAGTAAGAACTGTCATATTTCTTGTACTTAAGTCGGCATTGTGCATTTTGTATTCAATTCCGATGCATTTTCTGCGTTTCGTCGTCGATAAGAAAGTCCACCGGATACAGTAAACGAGAAGTGAAGCATCGGAATCTAAAACCGGTCTCACAGGAAACGTTCAAAGCATAGACAGTAAGAAGAGCCAGTCTTCTTGTACTTAAGTCGGCATTGTGCCTTTTGTATTTAATTCCGATGCAATTTCTGTGTTTCATCGTCAAGAAGAAGGGCAGAGGGATACAGTAAACCTAAAGTGAAGCATCGGAATCTATAACTAGTGTCACAGGAACGGTTCAATACATAGACAGCAAGAAGAATCAGTTTTCTTGTACTTAAGTCGGTGTTGTGCCTTTTGTATCTAATTCCGATGTAATTTCTGTGTTTCGTCGTCAATAAGAAGGTCAGAGGGATACAGTAAGCTTGAAGTGAAGCATCGGAATCTATAGCTAGTGTCACAGGAATGGTTCTAAACAAGGACAGTAAGAAAAGTAAGTTTTCTTCTACTTAAGTCGGCATTGTGCCTTTTGTGTTTAATTCCGATTCAATATCTGTGTTTCATCGTCAATAAGAAGGTCGTAGGGATACAGTAAGCCTGAAGTCGAGCATCGGAATCTATAACTAGTGTCACAAGAATGGTTCAAAACAAAGACAGTAAGAAGAGTCAGTTTTCCTGTACTTAAGACAGCATTGTGCCTTTTGTATTTACTTCCGATGCAATTTCTGTGTTTCATCGTCATTAAGAAGGTCAGAGGGATACAGTAAACCTGAAGTGAAGCATCGGAATCTAAAACCGGTCTCACAGGAAAGGTACAAACATAGACAGTAAGAAGAGCCAGTCTAATTTTACTTGAGTCGGCATTGTGCCTTATGTATTTAATTCCGATGCAATTCTTGTGTTTCATAGTCAATAAGACGGTCAGGGGGATATAGTAAACCCGAAGTGAAGCATCGAAACGTATTACTAGTGTCACAGGAATGGTTCAAATCATAGACAGTAACAAGGTTAGTTTTCTTGAACTTAAGTCGGCATTGTGCTTTTTTATTAAATTCCGATGCAATTTCTGTGTTTCGTCGTCAATAAGAAGGTCCAAGGGATACAGTAAACCTGAAGTGAAGCATCGGAATCTATAACTAGTGTCACAAGAATAATTCAAAACATAGACAGTAAGAAGAGTCAGTTTTCCTGTACTTAAGACGACATTGTGCCTTTTGTATTCAATTCCGATGCAATTTCTGTGTTTCATTGTCAATAAGAAGGTCAGAGGGAACAGTAAACATATTGTGAAGCATCAGAAACTAAAACTAGTGTCACAGGAATGGTTCATAACATAGACAGTAAGAAGAGTCAGTTTTCTTGTACTTAAGCCGGCATTGTGCCTTTTGTATTTAATTCCGATGCAATTTTTGTGTTTCATTGTCAATAAGAAGGTCAGAAGGATACAGTAAACCTGAATTGAAGCATCGGAATCTAAAACTAGTGTCACAGGAATGGTTTAAAACATAGACAGTAAGAAGAGCCAGTCTTCATGTACTTGTGTCGGCATTGTGCCTTTTGTATTTAATTCCGATGCAATTTCTGTGTTTCATCGTCAATAAGGAGGTCAGAGGGATACAGTAACGGAAGTGAAGCATCGGAATCTATAACTAGTGTCACAGGAATGGTTCAAAGCATAGAAAGTAAGAAGTGTCAGTTTTCTTGAACTTAAGTCGGCATTGTGCTTTTGTATTAAATTCCGATGCAATTTCTGTGTTTCGTCGTCAAGAAGAAGGTCCAAGGGATACAGTAAACCTGAAGTGAAGCATCGGAATCTATAACGAATGTCACAGGAATGGTTCAAAACATAGACAGTAAGAAGAGTCAGTTTTCTTGTACTTACGACGGCATTGTGCCTTTTGTATGTAATTCCGATGCAATATCTGTTATTCATTGTCAAAAAGAAGGTCAGAGGGATACAGTAAACCTGAAGTGAAGCATCGGAATCTATAACTAGTGGCACAGGAATGGTTCAAAACATAGACAGTAAGAAGAGTCAGTTTTCTTGTGTTTAAGTCGGCATTGTGCCTTTTGTATTTAATTCCGAAGCAATTTCTGTGTTTCGTCGTCAAGAATAAGGTCCAAGGGATACAGTAAACCTGAAGTGAAGCATCGGAATCTGAAACCGGTCTCACAGGAAAGGTTCATAACATAGACAGTAAGAAGAGCCAGTCTTCTTGTATTTGAGTCGGCATTGTGCCTTTTGTATATAATTCCGATGCAATTTCTGTGTTTCATCGTCAATAAGAAGGACAGCGTGATTCAGTAAGCCTTAAGTGAAGAATCGGAATCTATAACTAGTGTTACAGGAATGGATCAAACATAGACAGTAAGAAGAGTCAGTTTTCTTGTACTTATGTCGGCATTGTGCCTTTTGTACACTCCTGGAAATTGAAATAAGAACACCGTGAATTCATTGTCCCAGGAAGGGGAAACTCTATTGACACATTCCTGGGGTCAGATACATCACATGATCACACTGACAGAACCACAGGCACATAGACGCAGGCAACAGAGCATGCACAATGTCGGCACTAGTACAGCGTATATCCACTTTTCGCAGCAATGCAGGCTGCTATTCTCCCATGGAGACGATCGTAGAGATGCTGGATGTTGTCCTGTGGAACGGCTTGCCACGCCATTTCCACCTGGCGCCTCAGTTGGACCAGCGTTCGTGCTGGACGTGCAGACCGCGTGAGACGACGCTTCATCCTGTCCCAAACATGGTCAATGGGGGACAGATCCGGCGATCTTGCTGGCCAGGGTAGTTGACTTACACCTTCTAGAGCACGTAGGGACGTGCATTATCCTGTTGGAACAGCAAGTTCCCTTGCCGGTCTAGGAATTGTAGAACGGTGGGTTCGATGACGGTTTGGATGTACCGTGCACCATTCAGTGTCCCCTCGACGATCACCAGTGGTGTACGGCCAGTGTAGGAGATCGCTCCTCACACCATGATGCCGGGTGTTGGCCCTGTGTGCCTCGGTCGTATGCAGTCCTGATTGTGGCGCTCACCTGCACGGCGCCAAACACGCATAAGACCATCATTGGCACCATGGCAGAAGCGACTCTCATCGCTGAAGACGACACGTCTCGATTCGTCCCTCCATTCACGCCTGTCGCGACACCGCTGGAGGCGGGCTGCACGATGTTTGGGCGTGAGCGGTAGACGGCCTAACGGTGTGCGGGACCGTAGCCCAGCTTCATGGAGACGGTTGAGAATGGTCCTCGCCGATACCCCAGGAGCAACAGTGTCCCTAATTTGCTGGAAGTGGCGGTGCAGTCCCCTACGGCACTGCGTAGGATCCTACGGTCTTGGCGTGATCCGTGCGTCGCTGCAGTCCGGTCCCAGGTCGACGGGCACGTGCACCTTCCGCCGACCACTGGCGACAACATCGATGTACTGTGGAGACCTCACGCCCCACGTGTTGAGAAATTCGGCAGTACGTCCAACCGGCCTCCCGCATGCCCACTATACGCCCTCGCTCAAAGTCCGTCAACTGCACATACGGTTCACGTCCACGCTGTCGCGGCATGCTACCAGTGTTAAAGACCGCGATGGAGCTCCGTATGCCACGGCTAACTGGCTGACACTGACGGCGGCGGTGCACAAATGCTGCGCAGCTAGCGCCATTCGACGGCCAACACCGCGGTTCCTGGTGTGTCTGCTGTGCCGTGCGTGTGATCATTGCTTGTACAGCCCTCTCGCTGTGTCCGGAGCAAGTATGGTGGGTCTGACACACCGGTGTCAATGTGTTCTATATTCCATTTCCAGGAGTGTATATAATTCCGATGCAATTTCTGTGTTTCATCGTCAACAAGAAGGTCAGACTGATACAGTAAATATGAAGTGAAACATCGGAATCTATAACTAGTGTCACAGGAAAGGTTCAAGACATAGACAGTAAGAAGAGTCAGTTTTCTTGTACTTAAGTCGTCATTGTGCCTTTTGTATTTAATTCCGATGCAATTTCTGAGTTTCATCGTCAATAAGGAGGTCGGAGGGATACAGTAAAGCTGAAGTGAAGCATCGGAATCTATAACTAGTGTCACAGGAAAGGTTCAAAACATAGACAGTGAGAAGAGCCAGTCTTCTTGTACTTGAGTCGGCATTGGGACTTTTGTATCTAATTTCGATGCAATTTCTGTGTTTCATCGTCAATAAGAAGGTCAGAGGGATACAGTAAGCTTGAAGTGAAGCATCGGAATATATAACTAGTGTCACAGGAATGATTCAAAGCATAGACAGTAAGAAGAGTCAGTTTTCTTGTACTATAGTCGGCATTGTGCCTTTTCTATTTAATTCCGATGCAATTTCTGTGTTCCGTCGTCAATAAGAAGGTCCACGGGATACAGTAAACCTGAAGGCAAGCATCGGAATCTAAAACCGGTCTCACAGGAAAGGTTAATAACATAGACAGTAAGAAGAGCTAGTCTTCTTGTATTTGAGTCGGCGTTGTGCCTTTTCTATTCAATTCCGATGCAATTTCTGTGTTTCATCGTCAATAAGAAGGTCAGCGGGATTCAGTAACCCTGAAGTGTAGAATCAGAATCTATAACTTGTGTCACAGGAATGGTTCAAAACATAGACAGTAAGAAGGGTCAGTCTTCTTGTACTTGAGTCGGTATTGGGACTTTTGTATTTAATTCCGATGCAATTTCTGTGTTTCATCGTCAATAAGAAGGTCAGAGGGATACTGTAAGCTTGAAGTGAAGCATCGGAATATATAACTAGTGTCACAGGAATGGTTCAAAACAAAGACAGTAAGAAAAGTAAGTTTTCTTGTACTTAAGTCGGCATTGTGCCTTTTGTATTTAATTCCGATGCAATTTCTGTGTTTCATCGTCTATAAGATGGTCAGAGGGATACAGTAGACATGAAGTGAAGCATCGGAATCTATAACTAGTGTCACAAGAATGGTTCAAATCATAGACAGTAAGAAGAGTCTGTTTTCCTGTACGTAAGACGGCATTGTGCCTTTTGTAATTAATTCCGATGCAATTTCTGTGTGTGTTTCATCGTCAATAAGAAGGTCAGAGGGATACAGTAAACCTGAAGTGAAGCATCGGAATCTATAACTAGTGACACAGGAATGGTTCAAAACACAGACAGTAAGAAGAGTCAGTTTTCTTGTACTTAAGTCGGCATTGTGCTTTTTGTATTTAATTCCGATGCAATTTTTGCGTTTCATCGTCAATAAGAAGGTCAGAGGGATACAGTAAACCTGAAGTGAAGCATCGGAATGTATAACTTGTGTCACAGGAATGGTTCAAAACATAGACAGTAAGAAGAGTCAGTTTTCTTTAACTTAAGTCGGCATTGTGCCTTTTGTATTTAATTCAGATGCGATTTCTGTGTTTCGTCGTCATTAAGAAGGTCCAAGGGATACAGTAAACCTGAAGTGAAGCTTCGGAATCTATAACTAGTGTCACAGGAATGGTTTAAATCATAGACAGTAAGAAGAGCCGGTCTTCTTGTATTTAATTCCGACGCAATTTATGTGTTTGAACGTCAATAAGGAGGTTCGAGGGATACAGTAAACCTGATGTGAAGCATCGGAATCTATAACTAGTGTCACAGGAATGGTTCAAAACATAGAAAGTAAGAAGAGTCAGTTTTCTTGTACTTAAGTCGGCATTGTGCCTGTTCTATTTAATGCCGATGCAATTTCTGTGTTTCGTCGTCAATAATAAGGTCCAAGGGATACAGTAAACCTGAAGTGAAGCATCGGAATCTATAAACAGTGGCACAGGAATGGTTCAAATCATAGACAGTAAGAAGAGTCACTTCTCTTGTACTTAAGTAGGCATTGTGCTTTTTTATTTAATTCCGATGAAATTTCTGTGTTTCATCGTCAATAAGAAGGTCAGAGGGATACAGTAAGGCTGAAGTGAACCATCTGAATCTATAACTAGTGTCACAGGAATGGTTCAATACATAGATAGTGAGATGAGTCAGTTTACTTCTACTTAAGTAGGCATTTTGCCTTTTGTTTAAAATTACAATGGAATTTCTGTGTTTCATCGTCAATAAGAAGGTCAGACTGATACGGTAAACATGAATTGAAGCATCGGAATCTATAACTAGTGTCACAGGAATGGTTTAAAACATAGACAGTAAGAAGAGCCAGTCTTCTTGTACTTGAGTCGGCATTGTGCATTTTGTATTTAATTCCGATGCAATTACTGTGTTTCATCGTCAATAAGGAGGTTAGAGGGATACAGTCAACCTGAAGTGAAGCATCGGAATCTATAACTAGTGTCACAGGAATGGTTCAAAACATAGAAAGTAAGAAGAGTCAGTTTTCTTGTACATAAGTAGGCATTGTGCCTTTTGTATTTAATTCCGATGCAATTTCTGTGTTTCGTCGTCAATAATAAGGTCCAAGAGATACAGTAAACCTGAAGTGAAGCATCGGAATCTAAAACCGGTGTCACAGGAAAGGTTCATAACATAGACAGTAAGAAGAGCCAGTCTGCTTGTATTTGGGTCGGCATTGTACCTTTAGTATTTAATTCCGATGCAATTTCTGTGTTTCATCGTCAATAAGAAGGTCAGCGGAAATCAGTAAACCTGAAGTGAAGAATCGGAATCTATAACTAGTGTCACAGGAATGGTTCAAAACATAGACAGTAGAAAGAGTCAGTCTTCTTGTACTTAAGTCGGCATTGTGATTTTTGTATTAATTTGCGATGCAATTTCTATGTTTCATCTTCAACAAGAAGGTCAGAGGGATACAGTAGGCTTGAAGTGAAGCATCGGAATATATAACTAGTGTCACAGGAATGGTTCAAAGCATAGACAGTAAGAAGAGTCAGTTTTCTTGTACTTAAGTCGTCACTGTGCCTTTTGTATTTAATTCCGATGCAATTTCTGAGTTTCATGGTCAATAAGGAGGTCGGAGGGGTACAGTAAAGCTGAAGTGAAGCATCGGAATCTATAACTAGTGTCACAGGAAAGGTTCAAAACATAGTCAGTGAGAAGAGCCAGTCTTCTTGTACTTGAGTCGGCATTGGGACTTTTGTATTTAATTCCGATGCAATTTCTGTGTTTCATCGTCAATAAGAAGGTCAGAGGGATAAAAGTAAGCTTGAAGTGAAGCATTGGAATATATAACTAGTGTCACAGGAATGATTCAAAGCATAGACAGTAAGAAGAGTCAGTTTTCTTGTACTTAAGTCGTCATTGTGCCTTTTGTATTTAATTCCGATGCAATTTCTGTGTTTCATCGTCAGTAAGATGGTCAGAGGGATACAGTAGACCTGAAGTGAAGCATCGGAATCTATAACTAGTGTCACAAGAATGGTTCAAATCATAGACAGTAAGAAGAGTCTGTCTTCCTGTACTTAAGACGGCATTGTGCCTTTTGTAATTAATTCCGATGCAAATTCTGTGTTTCATCGTCAATAAGATGGTCATAGGGATACAGTAAACCTGAAGTGAAGCATCGGAATCTATAACTAGTGACACAGGAATGGTTCAAAACACAGACAGTAAGAAGAGTCAGTTTTCTTGTACTTAAGTCGGCATTGTGCCTTTTGTATTTAATTCCGATGCAATTTTTGCGTTTCATCGTCAATAAGAAGGTCAGAGGGATACAGTAAACCTGAAGTGAAGCATCGGAATGTATAACAAGTGTCACAGGAATGGTTCAAAACATAGACAGTAAGAAGAGTCAGTTTTCTTTAACTTAAGTCGGCATTGTGCCTTTTGTATTTAATTCAGATGCAATATCTGTGTTTCGTCGTCATTAAGTAGGTCCAAGGGATACAGTAAACCTGAAATGAAGCTTCGGAATCTATAACTGGTGTCACAAGAATAATTCAAAACATAGACAGTAAGAAGAGTCAGTTTTCCTGTACCTAAGACGACATTGTGCCTTTTGTATTTAATTCCGATGCAATATCTGTGTTTCATCGTCAATAAGAAGGTCAGAGGGATACAGTAAACCTGAAGTGAAGCATCGGAATCTATAACTAGTGTCACAGGAATGGTTCAATACATAGACAGTAAGACGAGTCAGTTTTCTTGTACTTAAGTCGGCATTGTGCCTTTTGTACTTAATTCCGATGCAATTTTTGTGTTTCATCGTCAATAAGAAGGTCAGACTGATACAGTAAACCTGAATTGAAGCATCGGAATCTATAACTAGTGTCACAGGAATGGTTTAAATCATAGACAGTAAGAAGAGCCAGTCTTCTAGTATTTAATTCCGACGCAATTTATGTGTTTGATCGTCAATAAGGAGGTCCGAGGGATACAGTAAACCTGAAGTGAATCATCGGAATCTATAACTAGTGTCACAGGAATGGTTCAAAACATGGAAAGTAAGAAGAGTCAGTTTTCTTGTACTTAAGTCGGCATTGTGCCTGTTCTATTTAATGCCGATGCAATTTCTGTGTTTCGTCGTCAATGATAAGGTCCAAGGGATACAGTAAACCTGAAGTGAACCATCGGAATCTAAAACCGGTCTCACAGGAAACGTTCATAACATACACAGTAAGAAGAGCCAGTCTTCTTGTATTTGAGTCGGCATTGTGCCTTTTGTATTTAATTCCGATGCAATTTCTGTGTTTCATCGTCAATAAGAAAGTCAGCAGGATTCAGTAAACCTGAAGTGAAGAATCGGAATCCATAACTAATGTCACAGGAATGGTTCAAAACATAGACAAATAGAAGAGTCAGTCTTCTTGTACTTAAGACGGCATTGTGCCTTTTGTATTTAACTCCGATGCAATCTCTGTGTTTCATCGTCAATAAGAAGGTCAGAGGGATACAGTAAACCTGAAGTGAAGCATCGGAATCTATAACTAGTGTCACAGGAATTGTTAAAACATAGACAGTAAGAAGAGTCAGTTTTCTTGTACTTAAGTCGTCATAGGGCCATTTGTATTTAATTCCGATGAAATTTCTGTGTTTCATCGTTAATAAGAAGATCAGAGGGATACAGTAAGCTTGAAGTAAAACATCGAAATATATAACTAGTGTCACAGGAATGGTTAAAAACATAGTCAGTAAGAAGAGTCAGTTTTCTTGTACTTAAGACGGCATTGTGCCTTTTGTATTTAATTCCGAAGCAATTTTTGTGTTTCATCGTCAATAAGAAGGTCATAGGGATACAGTAAAACTGAATTGAAGCATCGGGATCTATAACTAGTGCCACAGGAATGGTTTAAAACATAGACAGTAAGAAGACCCAGTCTTCTTGTACTTGAGTCGGCATTGTGCCTTTTGAATTTATTCCGATGCAATTTCTGTGTTTCATCGTCAATAAGGAGGTTAGAGGGATACAGTAAACCTGAAGTGAAGCATCGGAATCTATAACTAGTGTCACAGGAATGGTTCAAAACAGAGAAAGTAAGAAGAGTCAGTTTTCTTGTACATAAGTAGGCATTGTGCATTTTTGTATTTAATTCCGATGCAATTTCTGTGTTTCGTCGTGAATAATAAGGTCCAAGGGATACAGTAAACCTGAAGTGAAGCATCGGAATCTAAAACTGGTGTCACAGGTAAGGTTCATAACATAGACAGTAAGAATAGCCAGTCTTTTAGTATTTGAGTCGGCATTGTGCCTTTAGTATTTAATTTCGATGCAATTTCTGTGTTTCATCGTCAATAAGAAGGTCAGCGCGATTCAGTAAACCTGAAGTGAAGAATCGGAATCTACAACTAGTGTCACAGGAATGGTTCAACGCATTGACAGTAAGAAGAGTCAGTTTTCTTGTACTTAAGTGGGCATTGTGTCTTTTGTTTTTAATTCCGATGAAATTTCTGTGTTTCATAGTCAATAAGAAGGTCAGAGGGAAACAGTAAACCTGAAGTGAAGCATCGGAATCTATAACTAGTGTCACAGGAATGGTTCAAAGTATATAAAGCAAAAGGGTCAGTTTTCTTGTACTTTAGTCGGCATTGTGCCATTTCTATTTAATTCCGATGCAATTTCTGTGTTTCGTCGTCAATAAGAAGGTCCACGGGACACAGTAAACCTGAAGGCAAGCATCGGAATCTAAAACCGGTCTCACACGAAAGGTTAATAACATAGACAGTAAGAAGAGCCAGTCATCTTGTATTTGAGTCGGCGTTGTGCCTTTTCTATTTAATTCCGATGCAATTTCTGTATTTCATCGTCAATAAGAAGGTCAGCGGGATTCAGTAAACGTGAAGTGTAGAATCAGAATCTATAACTTGTGTCATAGGAATGGTTCAAAACATAGACAGTAAGAAGAGTCAGTCTTCTTGTACTTAAGTCGGCATTGAGCCTTTTGTATTTAAATCCGATGCAATTTCTGTGTTTCATCGTCAATAAGAAGGTCAGAGGGATGCAGTAAGCTTGAAGTGAAGCATCGGAATCTATAACTAGTGTCACAAGAATAAGTCAAAACATAGACATTAAGAAGAGTCAGTTTTCTTTAACTTAAGTCGGCATTGTGCCCTTTGTATTTAATTCCGATGCAATTTCTGTGTATCGTCGTCATTAAGAAGGTCCAAGGGATATAGTAAACCTGAAGTGAAGCTTCGGAATCTATAACTAGTGTCACAAGAATGGTTCAAATCATAGACAGTAAGAAGAGTCAGTTTTCCTGTACCTACGACGACATTGTGCCTTTTTGTAATTAATTCTGATGCAATATCTGTGTTTCATCGTCAATAAGAATGTCAGAGGGATTCAGTAAACGTGAAGTGAAGCATCGGAATCTATAACTAGTGTCACAGGAATGGTTAAATACATAGACAGTAAGACGAGTCAGTTTTCTTGTACTTAAGTCGGCATTGTGCATTTAGTATTTAATTCCGATGCACTTTCTGTGTTTCATCGTCAATAAGAAGGTCAGAAGGATACAGTAAACCTGAATTGAAGCATCGGAATCTATAACTAGTGTCACAGGAATGGTTTAAATCATAGACAGTAAGAAGAGCCAGTCTTCTTGTATTTAATTCCGATGCAATTTCTGTGTTAATCGTCAATAAGAAGGTCAGAGGGATACAGTAAACCTGAAGTGAAGAATCGGAATCTATAACTAATGACACAGGAATGGCTCAAAACATAGACAGTAAGAAGAGTCAGTTTTCTTGTACTTAAGTCGGTATTCTGCCTTTTGTATTTAATTCCGATGCAATTTTTGCGTTTCATCGCCAATAAGAAGGTCAGAGGGATACAGTAAACCTGAAGTGAAGCATCGGAATGTATAACTAGTGTCATAGGAATGGTTCAAAACATAGACAGTAAGAACAGTCAGTTTTCTTGAACATAAGTCGGCATTGTGCCTTTTGTATTTAATTCCGATGCAATTTCTGTGTTTCGTCGTCAATAAAAAGGGCCAAGGGATACAGTGAACCTGAAGTGAAGCTTCGGAATCTATAACTAGTGTTACAAGAATAATTCAAAGCATAGACAGTAAGAAGAGTCAGTTTTCCTGTACCTACGACGACATTGTGCCTTTTGTAATTAATTCTGATGCAATATCTGTGTTTCATCGTCAATACGAATGTCAGAGGGATACAGTAAACCTGAAGTGAAGCATCGGAATCTATAACTAGTGTCACAGGAATGGTTCAATACATAGACAGTAAGACGAGTCAGTTTTCTTGTACTTAAGTCGGCATTGTGCATTTAGTATTTAATTCCGATGCAATTTTTGTGTTTCATCGTCAATAAGAAGGTCAGAGGGATACAGTAAACCTGAATTGAAGCATCGGAATCTATAACTAGTGTCACAGGAATGGTTTAAATCATAGACAGTAAGAAGAGCCAGTCTTCTTGTATTTAATTGCGACGCAATTTATGTGTTTCATCGTCATTAAGGAGGTCCGAGGGATACAGTAAAAATGAAGTGAAGCATCGGAATCTATAACTAGTGTCACAGGAATGGTTCAAAGCATAGAAAGTAAGAAGAGTCAGTTTTCTTGTACTTAAGTCGGCATTGTGCCTGTTGTATTTAATTCCGATGCAATTTCTGTGTTTCGTCGTCAATAATAGGGTCCAAGGGATACAGTAAACCTGAAGTGAACCATCGGAATCTAAAACCGGTCTCACAGGAAAGGTTCATAACATACACAGTAAGCCGGCCGAAGTGGCCGTGCGGTTAAAGGCGCTGCAGTCTGGAACCGGAAGACCGCTACGGTCGCAGGTTCGAATCCTGCCTCGGGCATGGATGTTTGTGATGTCCTTAGGTTAGTTAGGTTTAAGTAGTTCTAAGTTCTAGGGGACTAATGACCTCAGCAGTTGAGTCCCATAGTGCTCAGAGCCATTTGAACCATTTGAACATACACAGTAAGAAGAGCCAGTCTTCTTGTATTTGAGTCGGCATTGTGCCTTTTGTATTTAATTCCGATACAATTTCTGTGTTTCATCGTCAATAAGAAAGTCAGCGGGATTCAGTAAACCTGAAGTGAAGAATCGGAATCTATAACTAGTGTCACAGGAATGGTTCAAAACATTGACAAATAGAAGAGTCAGTCTTCTTGTACTTAATCGGCATTGAGCCTTTTGTATTTAATTCCGATGCAATCTCTGTGTTTCATCGTCAATAAGAAGGTCTGAGGGATACAGAAAACCTGAAGTGAAGCATCGGAAGCTATAAGTGGTGTCACAGTAATGGTTCAAAGCATAGACGGTCAGAAGAGTGAGTTTTCTTGGACTTAAGACGGCATTGTGCCTTTTGTATTTAACTCCGATGCAATATCTGTGTTTCATCGTCAATAAGAAGGACAGAGAGATACAGTAAACCTGAAGTGAAGCATCTGAATCTATAACTAGTGTCACAGGAATGGTTCAATACATAGATAGTGAGATGAGTCAGTTTACTTCTACTTAAGTCGGCATTTTGCCTTTTGTTTAAAATTACAATGCAATTTCTGTGTTTCATCGTCAACAAGAAGGTCAGACTGACACGGTAAACAAGAAGTGAGGTGACGGAATCTGTAACTAGTGTCACAGGAATGATTCAAAACATAGACAGTAAGAAGAGTCAGTTTTCTTGTACTTAAGTCGTCATTGTGCCTTTTGTATTTAATTCCGAAGCAATTTTTGTGTTTCATCGTCAATAAGAAGGTCAGAGGGATACAGTAAGCTTGAAGTGAAGCATCGGAATATATAACTAGTGTCACAGGAATGGTTCAAAACATAGACAGTAAGAAGAGTCAGTTTTCTTGTACTTAAGTGGGCATTGTGACTTTTGTATTTCATTCCGATGAAATTTCTGTGTTTCATCGTCAATAAGAAGGTCAGAGGGATACAGTAAACCTGAAGTGAAGCATCAAAATCTATAACTAGTGTCACAGGAATGGTTCAAAACATAGACAGTAAGAAGAGTCGGTTTTCTTGTACTTAAAACGGCATTGCGCCTTTTGTATTTAATTCCGATGCAATATCTGTGTTTCATCGTCAATAAGAAGGTCAGAGGGACACAATAAACCTGATGTGAAGCATCGGAATCTATAACTAGTTTCACAATAATGGTTCAAACATAGACAGTAAGAAGAGTCAGTTTTCTTGTACTTAAGCAGGCATTGTGCCTTTTGTATTTAATTCTGATGCCGTTTCTGAGTTTCATCATCAATAAGAAGGTCAGAGGGATACAGTACACCTGAAGTGAAGCATCAGAATCTATAACTAGTGTCACAGGAATGGTTCAAAACATAGACAGTAAGAAGAGCCAGTTTTCTTGTACTTAAGTAGGCATTGTGCCCTTTGTATATAATTACGATGCAATTTCTGTGTTGCATTGTCAATAAGAAGGTCAGACTGATACAGTAAACGTGAAGTGAAGCATCGGAATCTATAACTAGTGTCACAGGAATGGTTCAAAGCATAGACAGTAAGAAGAGTCAGTTTTCTTGTACTTAAGTCGTCATTGTGCCTTTTGTATATAATTCCGATGCAATTTCTGACTTTCATCGTCAATAAGGAGGTTGGAGGGATACAGTAAACCTTAAGTGAAGCATCGGAATCTATAACTAGTGTCACAGGAATGGTTCAAAACATAGACAGTAAGAAGAGTCAGTTTTCTTGTACTTAAGTCGTCATTGTGCCTTTTGTATATAATTCCGATTCAATTTCTGAGTTTCATCGTCAATAAGGAGGTTGGAGGGATACAGTAAACTTTAAGTGAAGCATCGGAAACTATAACTAGTGTCAGAGGAATGGTTCAAAACATAGACAGTAAGAAGAGTCAGTTTTCTTGTACTTAAGTCGGCATTGTGCCTTTTGTATTTAATTCCGATGCAATTTCTGTGTGTCGTGGTCAATAAGAAGGTCCATGGGATACAGTAAACCTGAAGTGAAGCATCGGAATCTAAAACCGGTCTCACAGGAAAGGTTCAAAACGTAGACAGTATGGAGAGCCAGCCTTCTTGTACTTGAGTTGGCATTGTGCCTTTTGTATTTAAATACGATGCAATTTCTGTGTTTCATCGTCAGTAGGAAGGTCAGAGGGATACAGTAAAACTGAATTGAAGCATCGGAATCTATAACTAATGTCACAAGAATAATTTGAAGCATAGACAGTAAGAAGAGCCAGTCTTCTTGTACTTGAGTCGGCATTGTGCCTTTTGTATTTAATTCCGATGCAATTTCTGTGTTTCATCGTCAATAAGAAGGTCAGAGGGATACAGTAAGCTTGAAGTGAAGCATCGGAATATATAACTAGTGTCACAGGAATAGTTCAAAACATAGACAGTAAGACGAGTCAGTTTTCTTGTACTTAAGTGGGCATTGTGCCTTTTGTATTTAATTCCGATGCAATTTCTGTGTTTCATCGTCAATAAGAAGGTCAGAGGGATACAATCAACCTGATGTGAAGCATCGAAATCTGTAACTAGTGGCACAGGAATGGTTCAAAAGGTAGACAGTAAGAAGAGTCAGTTTTCTTGTACTTAAGTCGTCATTGTGCCTTTTGTATATAATTCCGATGCAATTTCTGTGTTTCATCGTCAATAAGATCGTCAGAGGTTACAGTAAACCTGAAGTGAAGCATCGGAATCCATAACTAGTGTCACAGGAATGGTTCAAAACATAGACAGTAAGAAGAGTCAGTTTACTTGTACTTAATTAGGCATTGTGCCTTTTGTATTTAATTCCGATGCAATTTCTGTGTTTCATCGTCAATAAGAAGGTCAGAGGGATACAGAAAAGCTGAAGTGAAGCATCGGAATCTATAACTAGTGTCACAGGAATGGTTCAAAACTTAGACAGTAAGAAGAGTCAGTTTTCTTGTACTTAAGTCGGCATTGTGCTTTTTCTATTCAATTCTGATGCAAGTTCTGTGTTTCATCATCAATAAGAAGGTCAGAGGGATACAGTAAAACTGAATTGAAGCATCGGAATCTATAACTAGTGTCACAGGAATGGTATAAAACATAGACAGTAAAAAGAGCCAGTCTTCTTGTACTTGAGTCGGCATTGTGCCTTTTGTACTTAATTTCGATGCAATTTCTGTGTTTAATCGTCAATAAGGAGGTCAGAGGAATAGAGTAAACCTGAAGTGAAGCATCGAAATCTATAACTAGTGTCACAGGTAGGTTCAAAACATATAAAGTAAGATGAGTCAGTTATATTTGTACTTAAGTTCGCATTGTGATTTTTGTATTTAATTCCGGTGCAATTTCTGTGTTTAGTCGTCAATAATAAGGTCCAAGGGATACAGTAAACCTGAAGTGAAGCATCGGAATCAAAACCGGTGTCACAGGAAAGGTTCATAACATAGACAGTAAGAAGAGCCAGTCTTCTTGTATTTGAGTCGGCATTGTGCCTTTTAAATTTTATTCCGATGCAATTTCTGTGTTTCCTCGTCACAAAGAAGGTCAGCGGGATTCAGTAAACCTGAAGTGATGAATCGGAATCAATAACTAGTGTCACAGGAATGGTTCAAGGCATAGACAGTGAGAAGAGTCAGTCTTCTTGAACTTAAGTCGGCATTGAGCCATTTGTATTTAATTCCGATGCAATTTCTGTGTTTCATCGTCAATAAGAAGGTCAGAGGAATACAGTAAGCTTGACGTGAGGCATCGGAATAAATAACTAGTGTCATAGGAATGGTTCAAAATATAGACAGTAAGACGAGTCAGTTTTCTTGTACTTAAGTGGGCATTGTGTCTTTTGTATTTAATTCCGATGAAATTTCTGTGTTTCATCGTCAATAAGAAGGTCAGAAGGATGCAGTAAACCTGAAGTGAAGCATCGGAATCTATAACTAGTGTCTCAGGAATGGTTCAAAGCAGAGACAGTAAGATGATTCAGATTTCTTGTACTTAAGACAGCATTATGCCTTAGGATTTAATTCCGATGCAATATCTGTGTTTCATCGTCAATAAGAAGGTCAGAGGGATGCAGTACACCTGAAGTGAAGCATTAGAACCTATAACTAGTGTCACAGGAATGGTTCAAAACATAGACAGTAAGAGGAGTCAGTTTTCTTGTACTTAAGTAGGCATTGTGCCTTTTGTATGTAATTCCGATGCAATTTCTGTGTTTCATCGTCAATAAGAAGGTCAGACTGATACAGTAAACATGAAGTGAAGTATCGGAATCTATAACTAGTGTCACAGGAATGGTTCAAAACTTAGACAGTAGGAAGAGTCAGTTTTCTTGTACTTAAGTCGTAATTGTGCCTTTTGTTTTTAATTCCGATGCAATTTCTGAGTTTCATCGTCAATAAGGAGGTCGGAGGGATACAGTAAACCTAAAGTGAAGAATCGGAATCTATAACTAGTGTCACATAAATGGTTCAAAACATAGACAGTAAAAAGAGTCAGTCTTCTTTTACTTAAGTCGGCATTGCGCCTTTTGTATTAAATTCCGATGCAATTTCTATGTTTCGTCTTGAATAAGAAGGTCCGTGGGATTCAGTAAACCTGAAGTGAAGCATCCGAAACTATAACTAGTGTCACAGGAGTCATTCAAAACATAGACAGTAAGAAGAGTCAGTTTTCTTGTACTTAAGTCGGCATTGTGCCTTTTGTATTTAATTCTGATGCAATCTCTGTGTTTCCTCGTCAATAAGAAGGACAGAGGGATACAGTAAACCTGAAGTGAAGCATCGGAATCTATAACTAGTGTCACAGGAATGGTCCAACGCATAGAGAGTAAGAAGAGCCAGACTTCTTGTACTTGAGTCGGCATTGTGCCTTTTGTATTTAATTCCGATGCAATTTCTGTGTTTCATCGACAATATAGAGGTCAGAGGGATACAGTAAACCTGAAGTGAAGCATCGGAAACTATAACTAGTGTCACAGGAATGGTTCAAAACATAGACAGTAAGAAGAGCTAGTCTTCTTGTACTTGAGTCTGAATGTGCCTTTTGTATTTAATTCCGATGCAATTTCTGTGTTTCGTCGTAAATAAGAAGGTCAGAGGGCTACAGTAGACCTGAAGTGAAGCATCGGAATCTATAACTAGTGTCACACGAATGGTTCAAATCATAGACAGTAAGAAGAGTCAGTTTTCTTGTACCTAAGTCGGCATTGTGACTTTTGTATTTAATTCCGATGCAATCTCTGTGTTTCCTCGTCAATAAGAAGGACAGAGGGATACAGTAAACCTGAAGTGAAGCATCGGAATCTATAACTAGTGTCACAGGAATGGTTCAAAACATAGACAGTATGAAGAGTCAGTTTTCTAGTACTTAAGTAGGCATTGTGCCTTTTGTATCTAATTCCGATGCAATTTCTGTGCTTCATCGTCAATATATGGTCAGAGGGATACAGTAAACCTGAAGTGAAGCATCGGAATCTATAACTAGTGTCACAGGAATGGTTCAAAACATAGACAGTAAGAAGAGTCAGTTTTCTTGTACTTAAGTCGGCATTGTGCCTTTTGTATATAATTCCGATGCAATTTCTGTGTTTCATCGTCAATAAGAAGGTCAGAGGGATACAGTAAACCTGAAGTGAAGCATCGGAATCTATAACTAGTGTCACAGGAATGGTTCAAAACTTAGACACCAAGAAGAGTCAGTTTTCTTGTACTTATGTCGGCATTGTGCTTTTTGTATTTAATTCCGATGCAATTTCTGTGTTTCATCGTCAATAAGAAGGTCAGAGGGATACAGTAAACCTGAAGTGAAGCATCGGAATCTATAACTAGTGTCACAGGAATGGTTCAAACATAGACAGTAAGAAGAGTCAGATTTCTTGTACTTAAGTCGACATTGTGCCTTTTGTATTTAATTCCGTTGCAATTTCTGTGTTTCATAGTGAATACGAAGGTCAGAGGGATACAGTAAACCTGATGTGAAGCATCGGAATCTATAACTAGTGTCACAGGAATGGTTCAAAACATAGACAATAAGAAGAGTCAATTTTCGTGTACTTAAGTCGGCATTGTGCCTTTTCTATTTAATTCCGATGCAATTTCTGCGTTTCATCGTCAATAAAAAGGTCAGAGGGATACGGTAAACCTGAAGTGAAGCATCGGAATCTATAACTAGTGTCACAGGAATGGTTCAAAACATAGACAGTAACAAGAGTCAGTTTTCTTGTACTTAAGTCGGAATTGTGCCCTTTGTATTTAATTCCGTTGAAATTTCTGTGTTTCATCGTGAATAAGGTCAGAGGGATAAAGTAAACCTGAAGTGAAGCATCGGAATTTATAACTAGGTCACATGAATGGTTCAAAACATAGACAGTAAGAAGAGTCAGTTTTCTTGTACCTAAGTCGGCATTGTGCCTTTTGTATTTAATTCCGATGCAATCTCTGTGTTTTCTCGTCAATAAGAAGGACAGAGGGATACAGTAAACCTGAAGTGAAGCATCGGAATCTATAACTAGTGTCACAGGAATGGTTCAAAACATAGACAGTAAGAAGAATCAGTTTACTTGTACTTAAGTCGGCATTGTGCCTTTTGTATTTAATTCCGATGCAATATCTGTGTTCCATCGTCTCTAAGAAGGTCAGAGGGGTACTATAATCCTGAAGTGAAGCATCGGAATCTGTAACTAGTGCCACAGGAATGGTTCAAAACATAAACAGTAAGAAGAGTCAGTTTTCTTATACTGAAGTCGGCATTGTAGCTTTTGTATTTAATTCCGATGCAATTACTGTGTTTCACCGCCAATAAGAAGTTCAGAGGGAGGCAGTGAACCTGAAGTCGAGCATCCGAATCCATAACTAGTGTGACAGGAATGCTTCAAAACATAGACAGTACGAAGAGCCAGACTTCTTGTACTTGAGTCGGCATTGTGCCTTTTGTATTTAATTCCGGTGCAATTTCTGTGTTTCATCTACAATAAGGAGGTCAGAGGGGTACAGTAAACCTGAAGTGAAGCATCGGAATCTATAACTAGTTTCACAGGAATGGTTAAAACATAGACAGTAAGAAGAGTCAGTTTTTCCTTGTACTTAAGTCGGCATTGTGCCTTTTGTATTTAATTCTGATGCAATCTCTGTGTTTCCTCGTCAATAAGAAGGACAGAGGGATACAGTAAACCTGAAGTGAAGCATCGGAATCTATAACTAGTTTCACAGGAATGGTTCAAAACATAGACAGTAAGAAGAGACAGTTTTCTTGTACTTAAGACGGCATTGTGCCTTTTGTATTTAATTCCGAAGCATTTTCTGTGTTTCATCGTCACTATGAAGGTCAGACTGATACAGTAAACATGAAGTGAAGCATCGGAATCTATAACTAGTGTCACAGGAATGGTTCAAAACTTAGACAGTAAGAAGAGTCAGTTTTCTTGTACTTAAGTCGTCATTGTGCCTTTTGTATTTAATTCCGATGCAATTTCTGAGTTTCATCGTCAATAAGGAGGTCGGAGGGATACAGTAATCGTAAAGTGAAGAATCGGAATCTATAACTAGTGTCACAGGAATGGTTCAAAACGTGGACAGTAAGAAGAGTCAGTCTTCTTTTACTGAAGTCGGCATTGTGCCCTTTGTATTAAATTCCGATGCAATTTCTATGTTTCATCTTCAATAAGAAGGTCCGAGGGATACAGTACCTGAAGTGAAGCATCCGAAACTATAACTAGTGTCACAGGAGTGATTCAAAACATAGACAGTAAGAAGAGTCAGTTTTCTTGTACTTAAGTCGGCATTGTGCCTTTTGTATTTAATTCCGATGCAATTTCTGTGTTTCATCGTCAATAAGAAGGTCAGAGGGATACAGTAAACCTTAAGTGAAGCATCGGAATCTATAACTAGTGTCAAAGGAATGGTTCAAAACATAGACAGTAAGAAGAGTCAGTTTTCCTGTACTTAAGTCGGCATTGTGCCTTTTGTATTTAATTCCGATGCAATTTCTGTGTTTCATCGTCAATAAGAAGGTCAGAGGGATACAGTAAAACTTAGGTGAAGCATCGGAATCTATAACTAGTGTCACAGGAATGGTTCAAAACATAGACAGTAAGAAGAGTCAGTTTTCTTGTACTTAAGTCGGCATTGTACCTTTTGTATTTAATTCCGATGCAATTACTGTGTTTCACCGCCAATAAGAAGTTCAGAGGGAGGCAGTGAACCTGAAGTCGAGCATCCGAATCCATAACTAGTGTGACAGGAATGCTTCAAAACATAGACAGTACGAAGAGCCAGACTTCTTGTACTTGAGTCGGCATTGTGCCTTTTGTATTTAATTCCGATGCAATTTCTGTGTTCCATCTACAATAAGGAGGTCAGAGGGATACAGTAAACCTGAAGTGAAGCATCGGAATCTATAACTAGTGTCACAGGAATGGTTCAAAACATAGACAGTAAGAAGAGCCAGTCTTCTTGTACTTGAGTCGGATTTGTGCCTTTTGTATTTAATTCCGATGCAATTTCTGTGTTTCATCGTAAATAAGAAGGTCAGAGGGCTACAGTTAACCTGAAGTGAAGCATCGGAATCTATAACTAGTTTCACAGGAATGGTTCAAAACATAGACAGTAAGAAGAGTCAGTTTTCTTGTACTTAAGACGGCATTGTGCCTTTTGTATTTAATTCCGAAGCATTTTCTGTGTTTCATCGTCAATATGAAGGTCAGACTGATACAGTAAACCTGAAGTGAAGCATCGGAATCTATAACTAGTGTCACAGGAATGGTTGAAAACATAGACAGTAAGAAGGGTCAGTTTTCTTGTACTTAAGTCGGCATTGTGCCTTTTGAATTTAATTCCGATGCAAATTCTGTGTTTCGTCGTCAATAAGAAGGTCCAAGGGATACATTAAACCTGAAGTGAAGCATCGGAATCTATAACTAGTGTCACAGGAATGGTTCAAAACATAGACAGTAAGAAGAGTTAGTTTTCTGGTACTTATGTTGGCGTTGTCCCATTTATATTTAATTCCGATTCAATTTCTGTGTTTCATCGTCAATAAGATCGTCAGAGGGTACAGTAAACCTGACGTGAAGCATCGGAATCTATAACTAGTGTCACAGGAATGGTTCAAAACATAGACAGTAAGAAGAGTCAGTTCTCTAGTACTTAAGTAGGCATTGAGCCGTTTGTATCTAATTCCGATGCAATTTCTGTGTTTCATCGTCAATATAAGGTCAGAGGGATACAGTAAACCTGAAGTGAAGCATCGGAATCTATAACTAGTGTCACAGGAATGATTCAAAACATAGACAGTAAGAAGAGTCAATTTTCTTGTACTTAAGTCGGCATTGTGCCTTTTGTATATAATTCCGATGCAATTTCTGTAATTCATCGTCAATAAGAAGGTCAGAGGGATACAGTAAACCTGAAGTGAAGCATCGGAATCTATAACTAGTGTCACAGGAATGGTTCAATACTTAGACACCAAGAAGAGTCAGTTTTCCTGTACTTATGTCGGTATTGTGCTTTTTGTATTTAATTCCGATGCAATTTCTGTGTTTCATCGTCAATAAGAAGGTCAGAGGGATACAGTAAACCTGAAGTGAAGCATCGAAATCTATAGCTAGTGTCACAGGAATGGTTCAAACATAGACAGTAAGAAGAGTCAGATTTCTAGTACTTAAGTCGACATTGTGCTTTTGTATATAATTCCGTTGCAATTTCTGTGTTTCATAGTGAATACTAAGGTCAGAGGGATACAGTAAACCTGAGGTGAAGCATCGGAATCTATAACTAGTGTCACAGGAATGGTTCAAAACATAGACAGTAAGAAGAGTCAATTTTCGTGTACTTAAGTCGGCATTGTGCCTTTTCTATTTAATTCCGATGCAATTTCTGCGTTTCATCGTCAATAAAAAGGTCAGAGGGATACGGTAAACCTGAAGTGAAGCATCGGAATCTATAACTAGTGTCGCAGAAATGGTTCAAAACATAGACAGTAACAAGAGTCAGTTTTCTTGTACTTAAGTCGGAATTGTGCCCTTTGTATTTAATTCCGTTGAAATTTCTGTGTTTCATCGTCAATAAGAAGGTCAGAGGGCTACAGTAAAGCTGAAGTGAAGCATCGGAATCTATAACTAGCGTCACGGGAATGGTTCAAAACATAGAGAGTAAGATGAGACAGTCTTCTTGTACTTAAGTCGGCATTGAGCCTTTTGTATTTAATTCCGATGCAATTTCTGTGTTTCATCGTCAATATAAGGTCAGAGGGATACAGTAAGCCTGAAGTGAAGCGTCGGAATCTATAACTAGTGTCACAGGAATGGTTCAAAACATAGACAGTAAGAAGAGTCAGTCTTCTTGTACTTAAGTCGGCATTGCGCCTTTTGAATTTAATTCCGATGCAAATTCTGTGTTTCGTCGTCAATAAGAAGGTCCAAGGGATACATTAAACCTGAAGTGAAGCATCGTAATCTATAACTAGTGTCACAGGAATGGTTCAAACATAGACAGTAAGAAGAGTCAGATTTCTTGTACTTATGTTGGCATTGTCCCATTTATATTTAATTCCGATTCAATTTCTGTGTTTCATCGTCAATAAAATCGTCAGAGGGTACAGTAAAACTGACGTGAAGCATCGGATTCTATAACTAGTGTCACAGGAATGGTTCAAAACATAGACAGTAAGAAGAGTCAGTTTTCTAGTACTTAAGTAGGCATTGTGCCTTTTGTATCTAATTCCGATGCAATTTCTGTGCTTCATCGTCAATATATGGTCAGAGGGATACAGTAAACCCGAAGTGAAGCATCGGAATCTATAACTAGTGTCACAGGAATGGTTCAAACATAGACAGTAAGAAGAGTCAGATTTCTTGTACTTAAGTCGACATTGTGCCTTCTCTATTTAATTCCGTTGCAATTTCTGTGTTTCATAGTGAATACGAAGGTCAGAGGGATACAGTAAACCTGAGTTGAAGCATCGGAATCTATAACTAGTGTCACAGGAATGGTTCAAAACATAGACAGTAAGAAGAGTCAATTTTCGTGTACTTAAGTCGGCATTGTGCATTTTCTATTTAATTCCGATGCAATTTCTGCGTTTCATCGTCAGTAAAAAGGTCAGAGGGATACGGTAAACCTGAAGTGAAGCATCGGAATCTATAACTAGTGTCACAGGATCGGTTCAAATTATAGACAGTAACAAGAGTCAGTTTTCTTGTACTTAAATCGGAATTGTGCCCTTTGTATTTAATTCCGTTGAAATTTCTGTGTTTCAGCGTCAATAAGAAGGTCAGAGGGATACAGTAAACCTGAAGTGAAGCGTCGGAATTCATAACTATGTCACATGAATGGTTCAAAAAATAGACAGTAAGAAGAGTCAGTTTTCTTGTACTTAAGTCGGCATTGTGCCTTTTGTATTTAATTCCGATGCAATCTCTGTGTTTCCTCGACAATAAGAAGGACAGAGGGATACAGTAAACCTGAAGTGAAACATCGGAATCTATTACTAGTTTCACAGGAATGGTTAAATCATAGACAGTAAGAAGAGTCAGTTTTTCCTTGTACTGAAGTCGGCATTGTGCCTTTTGTATTTAATTCCGATGCAATTTCTGTGTTTCATCGCCAATAAGAAGGTCAGGGGGATACAGTAAACCTTAAGTGAAGCATCGGAATCTATAACTAGTGTCACAGGAGTGGTTCAAAACATAGACAGTAACAAGAGTCAGTTTTCTTGTACTTAAGTCGGAATTGTGCTTTTTGTATTTAATTCCGATGCAATTTCTGAGTTTCATCGTCAATAAGGAGGTCGGATAGATACAGTAAACCTAAAGTGAAGCATCGGAATCTATAACTAGTGTCACAGGAATGGTTCAGAACATAGACAGTAAGAAGAGTCAGTCTTCTTTTACTTAGGTCGGCATTGTGCCTTTTGTATTAAATTCCGATGCAATTTCTATGTTTCATCTTCAATAAGAAGGTCCGAGGGATACAGTAAACCTGAAGTGAAGCATCCGAAACTATAACTAGTGTCACAGGAGTGATTCAAAACATAGACAGTAAGAAGAGTCAGTTTTCTTGTACTCAAGTCGGCATTGTGCCTTTTGTATTTAATTCCGATGCAATTTCTGTGTTTCATCGCCAATAAGAAGGTCAGGGGGATACAGTAAACCTTAAGTGAAGCATCGGAATCTATAACTAGTGTCACAGGAACGGTTCAAAACTTAGACACCAAGAAGAGTCAGTTTTCTTGTACTTATGTCGGCATTGTGCTTTTTGTATTTAATTCCGATGCAATTTCTGTGTTTCATCGCCAATAAGAAGGTCAGCGGGATACAGTAAACCTGAAGTGAAGCATCGAAATCTATAACTAGTGTCACAGGAATGGATCAAACATAGACAGTAAGAAGAGTCAGATTTCTAGTACTTAAGTCGACATTGCTCCTTTTGTATATAATTCCGTTGCAATTTCTGTGTTTCATAGTGAATACGAAGGTCAGAGGGATACAGTAAACCTGAGGTGAAGCATCGGAATCTATAACTAGTGTCACAGGAATGGTTCAAAACATAGACAGTAAGAAGAGTCAATTTTCGTGTACTTAAGTCGGCATTGTGCCTTTTCTATTTAATTCCGATGCAATATCTGCGTTTCATCGTCAATAAAAAGGTCAGAGGGATACGGTAAACCTGAAGTGAAGCATCGGAATCTATAACTAGTGTCACAGAAATGGTTCAAAACATAGACAGTAACAAGAGTCAGTTTTCTTGTACTTAAGTCGGAATTGTGTCCCTGGTATTTAATTCCGTTAAAATTTCTGTGTTTCATCGTCAATAAGAAGGTCAGAGGGATACAGAAAACCTGAAGTGAAGCATCGGAATTTATAACTATGTCACATGAATGGTTCAAAACATAGACAGTAACAAGACTCAGTTTCCAGAATGAGATTTTCACTCTGCAGCGGAGTGTGCGCTGATATGAAACTTCCTGGCAGATTAAAACTGTGTGCCCGACCGAGACTCGAACTCGGGACCTTTGCCTTTCACGGGCAAGTGCTCTACCATCTGAGCTACCGATGCACGACTCACGCCCGGTACTCACAGCTTTATTTCTGCCAGTACCTCGTCTCCTACCTTCCAAACTTTACAGAAGCTCTCCTGCGAACCTTGCAGAACTAGCACTCCTGAAAGAAAGGATATTGCGGAGACATGGCTTAGCCACAGCCTGGGGGATGTTTCCAGAATGAGATTTTCACTCTGCAGCGGAGTGTGCGCTGATATGAAACTTCCTGGCAGATTAAAACTGTGTGCCCGACCGAGACTCGAACTCGGGACCTTTGCCTTTCACGGGCAAGTGCTCTACCATCTGAGCTACCGATGCACGACTCACGCCCGGTACTCACAGCTTTATTTCTGCCAGTACCTCGTCTCCTACCTTCCAAACTTTACAGAAGCTCTCCTGCGAACCTTGCAGAACTAGCACTCCTGAAAGAAAGGATATTGCGGAGACATGGCTTAGCCACAGCCTGGGGGATGTTTCCAGAATGAGATTTTCACTCTGCAGCGGAGTGTGCGCTGATATGAAACTTCCTGGCAGATTAAAACTGTGTGCCCGACCGAGACTCGAACTCGGGACCTTTGCCTTTCACGGGCAAGTGCTCTACCATCTGAGCTACCGATGCACGACTCACGCCCGGTACTCACAGCTTTATTTCTGCCAGTACCTCGTCTCCTACCTTCCAAACTTTACAGAAGCTCTCCTGCGAACCTTGCAGAACTAGCACTCCTGAAAGAAAGGATATTGCGGAGACATGGCTTAGCCACAGCCTGGGGGATGTTTCCAGAATGAGATTTTCACTCTGCAGCGGAGTGTGCGCTGATATGAAACTTCCTGGCAGATTAAAACTGTGTGCCCGACCGACACTCGAACTCGGGACCTTTGCCTTTCACGGGCAAGTGCTCTACCATCTGAGCTACCGATGCACGACTCACGCCCGGTACTCACAGCTTTATTTCTGCCAGTACCTCGTCTCCTACCTTCCAAACTTTGCAGAAGCTCTCCTGCGAACCTTGCAGAACTAGCACTCCTGAAAGAAAGGATATTGCGGAGACATGGCTTAGCCACAGCCTGGGGGATGTTTCCAGAATGAGATTTCCACTCTGCAGCGGAGTGTGCGCTGATATGAAACTTCCTGGCAGATTAAAACTGTGTGCCCGACCGAGACTCGAACTCGGGACCTTTGCCTTTCACGGGCAAGTGCTCTACCATCTGAGCTACCGATGCACGACTCACGCCCGGTACTCACAGCTTTATTTCTGCCAGTACCTCGTCTCCTACCTTCCAAACTTTACAGAAGCTCTCCTGCGAACCTTGCAGAACTACCACTCCTGAAAAAAAGGATATTGCGGAGACATGGCTTAGCCACAGCCTGGGGGATGTTTCCAGAATGAGATTTTCACTCTGCAGCGGAGTGTGCGCTGATATGAAACTTCCTGGCAGATTAAAACTGTGTGCCCGACCGAGACTCGAACTCGGGACCTTTGCCTTTCACGGGCAAGTGCTCTACCATCTGAGCTACCGATGCACGACTCACGCCCGGTACTCACAGCTTTATTTCTGCCAGTACCTCGTCTCCTACCTTCCAAACTTTACAGAAGCTCTCCTGCGAACCTTGCAGAACTAGCACTCCTGAAAGAAAGGATATTGCGGAGACATGGCTTAGCCACAGCCTGGGGGATGTTTCCAGAATGAGATTTTCACTCTGCAGCAGAGTGTGCGCTGATATGAAACTTCCTGGCAGATTAAAACTGTGTGCCCGACCGAGACTCGAACTCGGGACCTTTGCCTTTCACGGGCAAGTGCTCTACCATCTGAGCTACCGATGCACGACTCACGCCCGGTACTCACAGCTTTATATCTGCCAGTACCTTGTCTCCTACTTTCCAAACTTTACAGAAGCACTCCTGCGACCCTTGCAGAACTAGCACTCCTGAAAGAAAGGATATTGCGGAGACATGGCTTAGCCACCGCCTGGGGGATATTTCCAAAATGAGATTTTCACTCTGCAGCGGAGTGTGCGCTGATATGAAACTTCCTGGCAGATTAAAACTGTGTGCCCGACGGAGACTCGAACTCGGGACCTTTGCCTTTCACGGGCAAGTGCTCTACCATCTGAGCTACCGATGCACGACTCACGCCCGGTACTCACAGCTTTATTTCTGCCAGTACCTCGTCTCCTACCTTCCAAACTTTACAGAAGCTCTCCTGCGAACCTTGCAGAACTAGCACTCCTGAAAGAAAGGATATTGCGGAGACATGGCTTAGCCACAGCCTGGGGGATGTTTCCAGAATGAGATTTTCACTCTGCAGCGGAGTGTGCGCTGATATGAAACTTCCTGGCAGATTAAAACTGTGTGCCCGACCGAGACTCGAACTCGGGACCTTTGCCTTTCACGGGCAAGTGCTCTACCATCTGAGCTACCGATGCACGACTCACGCCCGGTACTCACAGCTTTATTTCTGCCAGTACCTCGTCTCCTACCTTCCAAACTTTACAGAAGCTCTCCTGCGAACCTTGCAGAACTAGCACTCCTGAAAGAAAGGATATTGCGGAGACATGGCTTAGCCACAGCCTGGGGGATGTTTCCAGAATGAGATTTTCACTCTGCAGCGGAGTGTGCGCTGATATGAAACTTCCTGGCAGATTAAAACTGTGTGCCCGACCGAGACTCGATCTCGGGACCTTTGCCTTTCACGGGCAAGTGCTCTACCATCTGAGCTACCGATGCACGACTCACGCCCGGTACTCACAGCTTTATTTCTGCCAGTACCTCGTCTCCTACCTTCCAAACTTTACAGAAGCTCTCCTGCGAACCTTGCAGAACTAGCACTCCTGAAAGAAAGGATATTTCGGAGACATGGCTTAGCCACAGCCTGGGGGAAGTTTCCAGAATGAGATTTTCACTCTGCAGCGGAGTGTGCGCTGATATGAAACTTCCTGGCAGATTAAAACTGTGTGCCCGACCGAGACTCGAACTCGGGACCTTTGCCTTTCACGGGCAAGTGCTCTACCATCTGAGCTACCGATGCACGACTCACGCCCGGTACTCACAGCTTTATTTCTGCCAGTACCTCGTCTCCTACCTTCCAAACTTTACAGAAGCTCTCCTGCGAACCTTGCAGAACTAGCACTCCTGAAAGAAAGGATATTGCGGAGACATGGCTTAGCCACAGCCTGGGGGATGTTTCCAGAATGAGATTTTCACTCTGCAGCGGAGTGTGCGCTGATATGAAACTTCCTGGCAGATTAAAACTGTGTGCCCGACCGAGACTCGAACTCGGGACCTTTGCCTTTCACGGGCAAGTGCTCTACCATCTGAGCTACCGATGCACGACTCACGCCCGGTACTCACAGCTTTATTTCTGCCAGTACTTCGTCTCCTACCTTCCAAACTTTACAGAAGCTCTCCTGCGAACCTTGCAGAACTAGCACTCCTGAAATAAAGGATATTGCGGAGACATGGCTTAGCCACAGCCTGGGGGATGTTTCCAGAATGAGATTTTTACTCTGCAGCAGAGTGTGCGCTGATATGAAACTTCCTGGCAGATTAAAACTGTGTGCCCGACGGAGACTCGAACTCGGGACCTTTGCCTTTCACGGGCAAGTGCTCTACCATCTGAGCTACCGATGCACGACTCACGCCCGGTACTCACAGCTTTATTTCTGCTAGTTCTGCAAGGTTCGCAGGAGAGCTTCTGTAAAGTTTGGAAGGTAGGAGACGAGGTACTGGCAGAAATAAAGCTGTGAGTACCGGGCGTGAGTCGTGCATCGGTAGCTCAGATGGTAGAGCACTTGCCCGTGAAAGGCAAAGGTCCCGAGTTCGAGTCTCGGTCGGGCACACAGTTTTAATCTGCCAGGAAGTTTCATATCAGCGCACACTCCGCTGCAGAGTGAAAATCTCATTCTGGAAACATCCCCCAGGCTGTGGCTAAGCCATGTCTCCGCAATATCCTTTCTTTCAGGAGTGCTAGTTCTGCAAGGTTCGCAGGAGAGCATCTGTAAAGTTTGGAAGGTAGGAGACGAGGTACTGGCAGAAATAAAGCTGTGAGTACCGGGCGTGAGTCGTGCATCGGTAGCTCAGATGGTAGAGCACTTGCCCGTGAAAGGCAAAGGTCCCGAGTTCGAGTCTCGGTCGGGCACACAGTTTTAATCTGCTAGGAAGTTTCATATCAGCGCACACTCCGCTGCAGAGTGAAAATCTCATTCTGGAAACATCCCCCAGGCTGTGGCTAAGCCATGTCTCCGCAATATCCTTTCTTTCAGGAGTGCTAGTTCTGCAAGGTCCGCAGGAGAGCCTCTGTAAAGTTTGGAAGGTACGAGACGAGGTACTGGCAGAAATAAAGCTGTGAGTACCGGGCGTGAGTCGTGCATCGGTAGCTCAGATGGTAGAGCACTTGCCCGTGAAAGGCAAAGGTCCCGAGTTCGAGTCTCGGTCGGGCACACAGTTTTAATCTGCCAGGAAGTTTCATATCAGCGCACACTCCGCTGCAGAGTGAAAATCTCATTCTGGAAACATCCCCCAGGCTGTGGCTAAGCCATGTCTCCGCAATATCCTTTCTTTCAGGAGTGCTAGTTCTGCAAGGTTCGCAGGAGAGCTTCTGTAAAGTTTGGAAGGTAGGAGACGAGGTACTGGCAGAAATAAAGCTGTGAGTACCGGGCGTGAGTCGTGCATCGGTAGCTCAGATGGTAGAGCACTTGCCCGTGAAAGGCAAAGGTCCCGAGTTCGAGTCTCGGTCGGGCACACAGTTTTAATCTGCCAGGAAGTTTCATATCAGCGCACACTCCGCTGCAGAGTGAAAATCTCATTCTGGAAACATCCCCCAGGCTGTGGCTAAGCCATGTCTCCGCAATATCCTTTCTTTCAGGAGTGCTAGTTCTGCAAGGTTCGCAGGAGAGCTTCTGTAAAGTTTGGAAGGTAGGAGACGAGGTACTGGCAGAAATAAAGCTGTGAGTACCGGGCGTGAGTCGTGCATCGGTAGCTCAGATGGTAGAGCACTTGCCCGTGAAAGGCAAAGGTCCCGAGTTCGAGTCTCGGTCGGGCACACAGTTTCAATCTGCCAGGAAGTTTCATATCAGCGCACACTCCGCTGCAGAGTGAAAATCTCATTCTGGAAACATCCCCCAGGCTGTGGCTAAGCCATGTCTCCGCAATATCCTTTCTTTCAGGAGTGGTAGTTCTGCAAGGTTCGCAGGAGAGCTTCTGTAAAGTTTGGAAGGTAGGAGACGAGGTACTGGCAGAAATAAAGCTGTGAGTACCGGGCGTGAGTCGTGCATCGGTAGCTCAGATGTTAGAGCACTTGCCCGTGAAAGGCAAAGGTCCCGAGTTCGAGTCTCGGTCGGGCACACAGTTTTAATCTGCCAGGAAGTTTCATATCAGCGCACACTCCGCTGCAGAGTGAAAATCTCATTCTGGAAACATCCCCCAGGCTGTGGCTAAGCCATGTCTCCGCAATATCCTTTCTTTCAGGAGTGCTAGTTCTGCAAGGTTCGCAGGAGAGCTTCTGTAAAGTTTGGAAGGTAGGAGACGAGGTACTGGCAGAAATAAAGCTGTGAGTACCGGGCGTGAGTCGTGCATCGGTAGCTCAGATGGTAGAGCACTTGCCCGTGAAAGGCAAAGGTCCCGATATCGAGTCTCGGTCGGGCACACAGTTTTAATCTGCCAGGAAGTTTCATATCAGCGCACACTCCGCTGCAGAGTGGAAATCTCATTCTGGAAACATCCCCCAGGCTGTGGCTAAGCCATGTCTCCGCAATATCCTTTCTTTCAGGAGTGCTAGTTCTGCATGGTTCGCAGGAGAGCTTCTGCAAAGTATGGAAGGTAGGAGACGAGGTACTGGCAGAAATAAAGCTGTGAGTACCGGGCGTGAGTCGTGCATCGGTAGCTCAGATGGTAGAGCACTTGCCCGTGAAAGGCAAAGGTCCCGAGTTCGAGTCTCGGTCGGGCACACAGTTTTAATCTGCCAGGAAGTTTCATATCAGCGCACACTCCGCTGCAGAGTGAAAATCTCATTCTGGAAACATCCCCCAGGCTGTGGCTTAGCCATGTCTCCGCAATATCCTTTCTTTCAGGAGTGCTAGTTCTGCAAGGTTCGCAGGAGAGCTTCTGTAAAGTTTGGAAGGTAGGAGACGAAGTACTGGCAGAAATAAAGCTGTGAGTACCGGGCGTGAGTCGTGCATCGGTAGCTCAGATGGTAGAGCACTTGCCCGTGAAAGGCAAAGGTCCCGAGTTCGAGTCTCGGTCGGGCACACAGTTTTAATCTGCCAGGAAGTTTCATATCAGCGCACACTCCGCTGCAGAGTGAAAATCTCTTTCTGGAAACATCCCCCAGGCTGTGGCTAAGCCATGTCTCCGCAATATCCTTTCTTTCAGGAGTGCTAGTTCTGCAAGGTTCGCAGGAGAGCTTCTGTAAAGTTTGGAAGGTAGGAGACGAGGTACTGGCAGAAATAAAGCTGTGAGTACCGGGCGTGAGTCGTGCATCGGTAGCTCAGATGGTAGAGCACTTGCCCGTGAAAGGCAAAGGTCCCGAGTTCGAGTCTCGGTCGGGCACACAGTTTTAATCTGCCAGGAAGTTTCATATCAGCGCACACTCCGCTGCAGAGTGAAAATCTCATTCTGGAAACATCCCCCAGGCTGTGGCTAAGCCATGTCTCCGCAATATCCTTTCTTTCAGGAGTGCTAGTTCTGCAAGGTTCGCAGGAGAGCTTCTGTAAAGTTTGGAAGGTAGGAGACGAGGTACTGGCAGAAATAAAGCTGTGAGTACCGGGCGTGAGTCGTGCATCGGTAGCTCAGATGGTAGAGCACTTGCCCGTGAAAGGCAAAGGTCCCGAGTTCGAGTCTCGGTCGGGCACACAGTTTTAATCTGCCAGGAAGTTTCATATCAGCGCACACTCCGCTGCAGAGTGAAAATCTCATTCTGGAAACTTCCCCCAGGCTGTGGCTAAGCCATGTCTCCGCAATATCCTTTCTTTCAGGAGTGCTAGTTCTGCAAGGTTCGCAGGAGAGCTTCTGTAAAGTTTGGAAGGTAGGAGACGAGGTACTGGCAGAAATAAAGCTGTGAGTACCGGGCGTGAGTCGTGCATCGGTAGCTCAGATGGTAGAGCACTTGCCCGTGAAAGGCAAAGGTCCCGAGTTCGAGTCTCGGTCGGGCACACAGTTTTAATCTGCCAGGAAGTTTCATATCAGCGCACACTCCGCTGCAGAGTGAAAATCTCATTCTGGAAACATCCCCCAGGCTGTGGCTAAGCCATGTCTCCGCAATATCCTTTCTTTCAGGAGTGCTAGTTCTGCAAGGTTCGCAGGAGAGCTTCTGTAAAGTTTGGAAGGTAGATGACGAGGTACTGGCAGAAATAAAGCTGTGAGTACCGGGCGTGAGTGGTGCATCGGTAGCTCAGATGGTAGAGCACTTGCCCGTGAAAGGCAAAGGTCCCGAGTTCGAGTCTCGGTCGGGCACACAGTTTTAATCTGCCAGGAAGTTTCATATCAGCGCACACTCCGCTGCAGAGTGGAAATCTCATTCTGGAAACATCCCCCAGGCTGTGGCTAAGCCATGTCTCCGCAATATCCTTTCTTTCAGGAGTGCTAGTTCTGCAAGGTTCGCAGGAGAGCATCTGTAAAGTTTGGAAGGTAGGAGACGAGGTACTGGCAGAAATAAAGCTGTGAGTACCGGGCGTGAGTCGTGCATCGGTAGCTCAGATGGTAGAGCACTTGCCCGTGAAAGGCAAAGGTCCCGAGTTCGAGTCTCGGTCGGGCACACAGTTTTAATCTGCCAGGAAGTTTCATATCAGCGCACACTCCGCTGCAGAGTGAAAATCTCATTCTGGAAACTTCCCCCAGGCTGTGGCTAAGCCATGTCTCCGCAATATCCTTTCTTTCAGGAGTGCTAGTTCTGCAAGGTTCGCAGGAGAGCTTCTGTAAAGTTTGGAAGGTAGGAGACGAGGTACTGGCAGAAATAAAGCTGTGAGTACCGGGCGTGAGTCGTGCATCGGTAGCTCAGATGGTAGAGCACTTGCCCGTGAAAGGCAAAGGTCCCGAGTTCGAGTCTCGGTCGGGCACACAGTTTTAATCTGCCAGGAAGTTTCATATCAGCGCACACTCCGCTGCAGAGTGAAAATCTCATTCTGGAAACATCCCCCAGGCTGTGGCTAAGCCATGTCTCCGCAATATCCTTTCTTTCAGGAGTGCTAGTTCTGCAAGGTTCGCAGGAGAGCTTCTGTAAAGTTTGGAAGGTAGATGACGAGGTACTGGCAGAAATAAAGCTGTGAGTACCGGGCGTGAGTGGTGCATCGGTAGCTCAGATGGTAGAGCACTTGCCCGTGAAAGGCAAAGGTCCCGAGTTCGAGTCTCGGTCGGGCACACAGTTTTAATCTGCCAGGAAGTTTCATATCAGCGCACACTCCGCTGCAGAGTGGAAATCTCATTCTGGAAACATCCCCCAGGCTGTGGCTAAGCCATGTCTCCGCAATATCCTTTCTTTCAGGAGTGCTAGTTCTGCAAGGTTCGCAGGAGAGCTTCTGTAAAGTTTGGAAGGTAGATGACGAGGTACTGGCAGAAATAAAGCTGTGAGTACCGGGCGTGAGTGGTGCATCGGTAGCTCAGATGGTAGAGCACTTGCCCGTGAAAGGCAAAGGTCCCGAGTTCGAGTCTCGGTCGGGCACACAGTTTTAATCTGCCAGGAAGTTTCATATCAGCGCACACTCCGCTGCAGAGTGGAAATCTCATTCTGGAAACATCCCCCAGGCTGTGGCTAAGCCATGTCTCCGCAATATCCTTTCTTTCAGGAGTGCTAGTTCTGCAAGGTTCGCAGGAGAGCTTCTGTAAAGTTTGGAAGGTAGGAGACGAGGTACTGGCAGAAATAAAGCTGTGAGTACCGGGCGTGAGTCGTGCATCGGTAGCTCAGATGGTAGAGCACTTGCCCGTGAAAGGCAAAGGTCCCGAGTTCGAGTCTCGGTCGGGCACACAGTTTTAATCTGCCAGGAAGTTTCATATCAGCGCACACTCCACTGCAGAGTGAAAATCTCATTCTGGAGACACCCCCAGGCTGTGGCTAAGCCATGTCTCCGCAATATCCTTTTTTTCAGGAGTGGTAGTTCTGCAAGGTTCGCAGGAGAGCTTCTGTAAAGTTTGGAAGGTAGGAGACGAGGTACTGGCAGAAATAAAGCTGTGAGTACCGGGCGTGAGCCGTGCATCGGTAGCTCAGATGGTAGAGCACTTGCCCGTGAAAGGCAAAGGTCCCGAGTTCGAGTCTCGGTCGGGCACACAGTTTTAATCTGCCAGGAAGTTTCATATCAGCGCACACTCCGCTGCAGAGTGAAAATCTCATTCTGGAAACATCCCCCAGGCTGTGGCTAAGCCATGTCTCCGCAATATCCTTTCTTTCAGGAGTGCTAGTTCTGCAAGGTTCGCAGGAGAGCTTCTGTAAAGTTTGGAAGGTAGATGACGAGGTACTGGCAGAAATAAAGCTGTGAGTACCGGGCGTGAGTGGTGCATCGGTAGCTCAGATGGTAGAGCACTTGCCCGTGAAAGGCAAAGGTCCCGAGTTCGAGTCTCGGTCGGGCACACAGTTTTAATCTGCCAGGAAGTTTCATATCAGCGCACACTCCGCTGCAGAGTGGAAATCTCATTCTGGAAACATCCCCCAGGCTGTGGCTAAGCCATGTCTCCGCAATATCCTTTCTTTCAGGAGTGCTAGTTCTGCAAGGTTCGCAGGAGAGCTTCTGTAAAGTTTGGAAGGTAGGAGACGAGGTACTGGCAGAAATAAAGCTGTGAGTACCGGGCGTGAGTCGTGCATCGGTAGCTCAGATGGTAGAGCACTTGCCCGTGAAAGGCAAAGGTCCCGAGTTCGAGTCTCGGTCGGGCACACAGTTTTAATCTGCCAGGAAGTTTCATATCAGCGCACACTCCGCTGCAGAGTGAAAATCTCATTCTGGAAACATCCCCCAGGCTGTGGCTAAGCCATGTCTCCGCAATATCCTTTCTTTCAGGAGTGCTAGTTCTGCAAGGTTCGCAGGAGAGCTTCTGTAAAGTTTGGAAGGTAGGAGACGAGATACTGGCAGAAATAAAGCTGTGAGTACCGGGCGTGAGTCGTGCATCGGTAGCTCAGATGGTAGAGCACTTGCCCGTGAAAGGCAAAGGTCCCGAGTTCGAGTCTCGGTCGGGCACACAGTTTTAATCTGCCAGGAAGTTTCATATCAGCGCACACTCCGCTGCAGAGTGAAAATCTCATTCTGGAAACATCCCCCAGGCTGTGGCTAAGCCATGTCTCCGCAATATCCTTTCTTTCAGGAGTGCTAGTTCTGCAAGGTTCGCAGGAGAGCTTCTGTAAAGTTTGGAAGGTAGGAGACGAGGTACTGGCAGAAATAAATTGTGAGTACCGGGCGTGAGTCGTGCATCGGTAGCTCAGATGGTAGAGCACTTGACCGTGAAAGGCAAAGGTCCCGAGTTCGAGTCTCGGTCGGGCACACAGTTTTAATCTGCCAGGAAGTTTCAAGACTCAGTTTTCTTGTACTTGAGTCGGAATTGTGCCTTTTGTATTTAATTCCGATGCAATTTCTGTGTTTCATCGTAAATAAGAAGGTCAGAGGGCTACAGTAAAGCTGAAGTGAAGCATCGGAATCTATAACTAGCGTCACTGGAATGGTTCAAAACATAGAGAGTAAGATGAGACAGTCTTCTTGTACTTAAGTCGGCATTGAGCCTTTTGTATTTAATTCCGATGCAATTTCTGTGTTTCATCGTCAATATAAGGTCAGAGGGATACAGTAAGCCTGAAGTGAAGCATCGGAATCTATAACTAGTGTCACAGGAATGGTTCAAAACATAGACAGTAAGAAGAGTCAGTTTTCTTGTACTTAAGTCGTCATTGCGCCTTTTGAATTTAATTCCGATGCAAATTCTGTGTTTCGTCGTCAATAAGAAGGTCCAAGGAATACATTAAACCTGAAGTGAAGCATCGGAATCTATAACTAGTGTCACATGAATAGTTCAAATCATAGACAGTAAGAAGAGTCAGTTTTCGTGTACTTAAGTCGGCATTGTGCCTTTTCTATTTAATTCCGATGCAATTTCTGCGTTTCATCGTCAATAAGAAGGTCAGAGGGATACGGTAAACCTGAAGTGAAGCATCGGAATCTCTAACTAGTGTCACATGAATAGTTCAAATCATAGACAGTAAGAAGAGTCAGTTTTCGTGTACTTAAGTCGACATTGTGCCTTTTCTATTTAATTCCGTTTTAATTTCTGTGTTTCATAGTGAATACGAAGGTCAGAGGGATATAGTAAACCTGAGGTGAAGCATCGGAATCTATAACTAGTGTCACAGGAATGGTTCAAAACATAGACAGTAAGAAGAGTCAATTTTCGTGTACTTAAGTCGGCATTGTGCCTTTTCTATTTAATTCCGATGCAATCTCTGTGTTTCCTCGACAATAAGAAGGACAGAGGGATACAGTAAACCTGAAGTGAAGCATCGGAATCTATAACTAGTTTCACAGGAATGGTTAAATCATAGACAGTAAGAAGAGTCAGTTTTTCCTTGTACTTAAGTCGGCATTGTGCCTTTTGTATTTAATTCCGGTGCAATTTCTGTGTTTCATCGCCAATAAGAAGGTCAGGGGGATACAGTAAACCTTAAGTGAAGCATCGGAATCTATAACTAGTGTCACAGGAATGGTTCAAACCGTAGACAGTAACAAGAGTCAGTTTTCTTGTACTTAAGTCGGAATTGTGCCTTTTGTATTTAATTCCGATGCAATTTCTGAGTTTCATCGTCAATAAGGAGGTCGGAGGGATACAGTAACCCTAAAGTGAAGCTTCGGAATCCATAACTAGTGTCACAGGAATGGTTCAGAACATAGACAGTAAGAAGTGTCAGTCTTCTTTTACTTAAGTCGGCATTGTGCCTTTTGTATTAAGTTCCGATGCAATTTCTATGTTTCATCTTCAATTAGAAGGTCCGAGGGATACAGTAAACTTGAAGTGAAGCATCCGAAACTATAACTAGTGTCACAGGAGTGATTCAAAGCATAGACAGTAAGAAGAGTCAGTTTTCTTGTACTTAAGTCGGGATTGTGCCTTTTGTATTTAATTCCGATGCAATTTCTGTGTTTCATCGTCAATAAGAAGGTCAGAGGGATACAGTAAAACTTAAGTGAAGCATCGGAATCTATAACTAGTGTCACAGGAATGGTTCAAACATAGACAGTAAGAAGAGTCAGATTTCTAGTACTTAAGTCGACATTGTTCCTTTTGTATACAATTCCGTTGCAATTTCTGTGTTTCATAGTGAATACGAAGGTCAGAGGGTTACAGTAAACCTGAGGTGAAGCATCGGAATCTATAACTAGTGTCACAGGAATGGTTCAAAACATAGACAGTAAGAAGAGTCAATTTTCGTGTACTTAAGTCGGCATTGTGCCTTTTCTATTTAATTCCGACGCAATATCTGCGTTTCATCGTCAATAAAAAGGTCAGAGGGATACGGTAAACCTGAAGTGAAGCATCGGAATCTATAACTAGTGTCACAGAAATGGTTCAAAACGTAGACAGTAACAAGAGTCAGTTTTCTTGTACTTAAGTCGGAATTGTGCCCCTTGTATTTAATTCCGTTGAAATTTCTGTGTTTCATCGTCAATAAGAAGGTCAGATGGATACAGAAAACCTGAAGTGAAGCATCGGAATTTATAACTATGTCACATGAATGGTTCAAAACATAGACAGTAACAAGACTCAGTTTTCTTGTACTTGAGTCGGAATTGTGCCTTTTGTATTTAATTCCGATGCAATTTCTGTGTTTCATTGTAAATAAGAAGGTCAGAGGGCTACAGTAAAGCTGAAGTGAGGCATCGGAATCTATAACTAGCGTCACAGGAATGGTTCAAAACATAGAGAGTAAGTTGAGACAGTCTTCTTGTACTTAAGTCGGCATTGAGCCTTTTGTATTTAATTCCGATGCAATTTCTGTGTTTCATCGTCAATATAAGGTCAGAGGGATACAGTAAGCCTGAAGTGAAGCATCGGAATCTATAACTAGTGTCACAGGAATGGTTCAAAACATAGACAGTAAGAAGAGTCAGTTTTCTTGTACTTAAGTCGTCATTGCGCCTTTGAATTTAATTCCGATGCAAATTCTGCGTTTCGTCGTCAATAAGAAGGTCCAAGGGATACATTAAACCTGAAGTGAAGCATCGGAATCTATAACTAGTGTCACATGAATAGTTCAAATCATAGACAGTAAGAAGAGTCAGTTTTCTTGTACTTAAGTCGGCATTGTGCCTTTTGTATATAATTCCGATGCAATTTCTGTGTTTCATCGTCAATAAGAAGGTCAGAGGGATACAGTAAACCTGAAGTGAAGCAAGGGAATCTATAACAAGTGTCACAGGAATGGTTCAAAACTTAGACACCAAGAAGAGTCAGTTTTCTTCTACTTATGTCGGCATTGTGCTTTTTGTGTTTAATTCCGATGGAATTTCTGTGTTTCATCGTCAATAAGAAGGTCAGAGGGAAACAGTAAACCTGAAGTGAAGCATCGAAATCTATAACTAGTGTCACAGGAATGGTTCAAACATAGACAGTAAGAAGAGTCAGATTTCTTGTACTTAAGTCGACATTGTGCCTTTTCTATTTAATTCCGTTTTAATTTCTGTGTTTCATAGTGAATACGAAGGTCAGAGGGATACAGTAAACCTGAGGTGAAGCATCGGAATCTATAACTAGTGTCACAGGAATGGTTCAAAACATAGACAGTAAGAAGTGTCAATTTTCGTGTACTTAAGTCGGCATTGTGCCTTTTCTATTTAATTCCGATGCAATTTCTGCGTTTCATCGTCAATAAAAAGGTCAGAGGGATACGGTAAACCTGAAGTGAAGCATCGGAATCTATAACTAGTGTCACAGGAATGGTTCAAAACATAGACAGTAACAAGAGTCAGTTTTCTTGTACTTAAGTCGGAATTGTGCCCTTTGTATTTAATTCCGTTGAAATTTCTGTGTTTCAGCGTCAATAAGAAGGTCAGAGGGATACAGTAAACCTGAAGTGAAGCATCGGAATCTATTACCTAGTGTCACAGGAATGGTTCAAAACATAGACAGTAAGAAGAGTCAGTTTTCTTGTACATAAGTCGGATTGTGCCATTTGTATTTAATTCCGATGCAATCTCTGTGTTTCCTCGACAATAAGAAGGACAGAGGGATACAGTAAACCTGAAGTGAAGCATCGGAATCTATAACTAATTTCACAGGAATGGTTAAATCATAGACAGTAAGAAGAGTCAGTTTTTCCTTGTACTTAAGTCGGCATTGTGCCTTTTGTATTTAATTCCGATGCAATTTCTGTGTTTCATCGCCAATAAGAAGGTCAGGGGGATACAGTAAATATTAAGTGAAGCATCGGAATCTATAACTAGTGTCACAGGAATGGTTCAAACCGTAGACAGTAACAAGAGTCAGTATTCTTGTACTTAAGTCGGAATTGTGCCTTTTGTATTTAATTCCGATGCAATTTCTGAGTTTCATCGTCAATAAGGAGGTCGGAGGCATACAGTAAACCTAAAGTGAAGCATCGGAATCTATAGCTAGTGTCACAGGAATGGTTCAGAACATAGACAGTAAGAAGTGTCAGTCTTCTTTTACGTAAGTCGGCATTGTGCCTTTTGTATTAAATTCCGATGCAATTTCTATGTTTCATCTTCAATAAGAAGGTCCGAGGGATACAGTAAACCTGAAGTGAAGCATCCGAAACTATAACTAGTGTCACAGGAGTGATTCAAAACATAGACAGTAAGAAGAGTCAGTTTTCTTGTACTTAAGTCGGCATTGTGCCTTTTGTATATAATTCCGATGCAATTTCTGTGTTTCATCGCCAATAAGAAGGTCAGGGGGATACAGTAAACCTTAAGTGAAGCATCGGAATCTATAACTAGTGTCACAGGAATGGTGCAAAACATAGAGAGTAAGAAGAGTCAGTTTTCTTGTACTTAAGTCGGCATTTTGCCTTTTGTATTTAATTCCGATACAATTTCTGTGTTTCATCGTCAATAAGAAGGTCAGAGGGATACAGTAAAACTTAAGTGAAGCATCGGAATCTATAACTAGTGTCACAGGAATGGTTCAAACATAGACAGTAAGAAGAGTCAGATTTCTAGTACTTAAGTCGACATTGTTCCTTTTGTATACAATTCCGTTGCAATTTCTGTGTTTCATAGTGAATACGAAGGTCAGAGGGTTACAGTAAACCTGAGGTGAAGCATCGGAATCTATAACTAGTGTCACAGGAATGGTTCAAAACATAGACAGTAAGAAGAGTCAATTTTCGTGTACTTAAGTCGGCATTGTGCCTTTTCTATTTAATTCCGATGCAATATCTGCGTTTCATCGTCAATAAAAAGGTCAGAGGGATACGGTAAACCTGAAGTGAAGCATCGGAATCTATAACTAGTGTCACAGAAATGGTTCAAACATAGACAGTAACAAGAGTCAGTTTTCTTGTACTTAAGTCGGAATTGTGCCCCTTGTATTTAATTCCGTTGAAATTTCTGTGTTTCATCGTCAATAAGAAGCTCAGAGGGATACAGAAAACCTGAAGTGAAGCATCGGAATTTATAACTATGTCACATGAATGGTTCAAAACATAGACAGTAACATGACTCAGTTTTCTTGTACTTGAGTCGGAATTGTGCCTTTTGTATTTAATTCCGATGCAATTTCTGTGTTTGATCGTAAATAAGAAGGTCAGAGGGCTACAGTAAAGCTGAAGTGAAGCATCGGAATCTATAACTAGCGTCACAGGAATGGTTCAAAACATAGAGAGTAAGTTGAGACAGTCTTCTTGTACTTAAGTCGGCATTGAGCCTTTTGTATTTAATTGTGATGCAATTTCTGTGTTTCATCGTCAATATAAGGTCAGAGGGATACAGTAAGCCTGAAGTGAAGCATCGGAATCTATAACTAGTGTCACAGGAATGGTTCAAAACATAGACAGTAAGAAGAGTCAGTTTTCTTGTACTTAAGTCGTCATTGCGGCTTTTGAATTTAATTCCGATGCAAATTCTGTGTTTCGTCGTCAATAAGAAGGTCCAAGGGATACATTAAACCTGAAGTGAAGCATCGGAATCTATAACTAGTGTCACATGAATAGTTCAAATCATAGACAGTAAGAAGAGTCAGTTTTCTTGTACTTATGTTGGCATTGTCCCATTTATATTTAATTCCGATTCAATTTCTGTGTTTCATCGTCAATAAGATCGTCAGAGGGTACAGTAAAACTGACGTGAAGCATCGGAATCTATAACTAGTGTCACAGGAATGGTTCAAAACATAGACAGTAAGAAGAGTCAGTTTTCTAGTACTTAAGTAGGCATTGTGCCTTTTGTCTCTAATTCCGATGCAATTTCTGTGCTTCATCGTCAATATATGGTCAGAGGGATACAGTAAACCTGAAGTGAAGCGGAATCTGTAACTAGTGTCACAGGAATGGTTCAAAACATAGACAGTAAGAAGAGTCAGTTTTCTTGTACTTAAGTTGGCATTGTGCCTTTTGTATATAATTCCGATGCAATTTCTGTGTTTCATCGTCAATAAGAAGGTCAGAGGGATACAGTAAACCTGAAGTGAAGCAAGGGAATCTATAACTAGTGTCACAGGAAAGGTTCAAAACTTAGACCCCAAGAAGAGTCAGTTTTCTTCTACTTATGTCGGCATTGTGCTTTTTGTGTTTAATTCCGATGGAATTTCTGTGTTTCATTGTCAATAAGAAGGTCAGAGGGATTCAGTAAACCTGAAGTGAAGCATCGATATCTACAACTAGTGTCACAGGAATGGTTCAAACATAGACAGTAAGAAGAGTCAGATTTCTTGTACTTAAGTCGACATTGTGCCTTTTCTATTTAATTCCGTTTTAATTTCTGTGTTTCATAGTGAATACGAAGGTCAGAGGGATACAGTAAACCTGAGGTGAAGCATCGGAATCTATAACTAGTGTCACAGGAATGGTTCAAAACATAGACAGTAAGAAGACTCAATTTTCGTGTACTTAAGTCGGCATTGTGCCTTTTCTATTTAATTCCGATGCAATTTCTGCGTTTCATCGTCAATAAAAAGGTCAGAGGGATACGGTAAACCTGAAGTGAAGCATCGGAATCTATAACTAGTGTCACAGGAATGGTTCAAAACATAGACAGTAACAAGAGTCAGTTTTCTTGTACTTAAGTCGGAATTGTGCCCTTTGTATTTAATTCCGTTGAAATTTCTGTGTTTCAGCGTCAATAAGAAGGTCAGAGGGATACAGTAAACCTGAAGTGAAGCGTCGGATTTTATAACTATGTCACATGAATGGTTCAAAACATAGACAGTAAGAAGAGTCAGTTTTCTTGTACTTCAGTCAGATTGTGCCTTTTGTATTTAATTCCGATGCAATCTCTGTGTTTCCTCGACAATAAGAAGGACAGAGGGATACAGTAAACTTGAAGTGAAGCATCGGAATCTATAACTAGTTTCACAGGAATGGTTAAATCATAGACAGTAAGAAGAGTCAGTTTTTCCTTGTACTTAAGTCGGCATTGTGCCTTTTGTATTTAATTCCATGCAATTTCTGTGTTTCATCGCCAATAAGAAGGTCAGGGGGATACAGTAAACCTTAAGTGAAGCATCGGAATCTATAACTAGTGTCACAGGAATGGTTCAAAACGTAGACAGAAACAAGAGTCAGTTTTCTTGTACTTAAGTCGGAATTGTGCCTTTTGTATTTAATTCCGATGCAATTTCTGAGTTTCATCGTCAATAAGGAGGTCGGAGGGATACAGTAAACCTAAAGTGAAGCATCGGAATCTATAACTAGTGTCACAGGAATGGTTCAGAACATAGACAGTAAGAAGAGTCAGTCTTCTTTTACTTAAGTCGGCATTGTGCCTTTTGTATTAAATTCCGATGCAATTTATATGTTTCATCTTCAATAAGAAGGTCCGAGGGATACAGTAAACCTGAAGTGAAGCATCCGAAACTATAACCAGTGTCACAGGAGTGATTCAAAACATAGACAGTAAGAAGAGGCAGTTTTCTTGTACTTAAGTAGGCATTGTGCCTTTTGTATTTAATTCCGATGCAATTTCTGTGTTTCATCGCCAATTAGAAGGTCAGGGGGATACAGTAAATCTTAAGTGAAGCATCGGAATCTATAACTAGTGTCACAGGAATGGTTCAAAACATAGACAGTAAGAAGAGTCAGTTTTCTTGTACTTAAGTCGGCATTTTGCCTTTTGTATTTAATTCCGATGCAATTTCTGTGTTTCATCGTCAAAAAGAAGGTCAGAGGGATACAGTAAAACTTAAGTGAAGCATCGGAATCTATAACTAGTGTCACAGGAATGGTTCAAAACATAGACAGTAAGAAGAGTCAGTTTTCTTGTACTTAAGTCGGCATTGTGCCTTTTGTATTTAATTCCGATGCAAAATCTGTGTTCCATCGTCTATAAGAAGGTCAGAGGGATACTATAAACCTGAAGTGAAGCATCGGAATCTATAAATAGTGTCACAGGAATGGTTCAAAACATAGACAGTAAGAAGAGTCAGTTTTCTTATACTGAAGTCGGCATTGTATCTTTTGTATTTAATTCCGATGCAATTACTGTGTTTCACCGCCAATAAGAAGTTCAGAGGGAGACAGTGAACCTGAAGTCGAGCATCCGAATCCATAACTAGTGTGACAGGAATGCTTCAAAACATAGACAGTACGAAGAGCCAGACTTCTTGTACTTGAGTCGGCATTGTGCCTTTTGTATTTAATTCCGATGCAATTTCTGAGTTTCATCGTAAACAAGAAGGTCAGAGGGCTACAGTAAAGCTGAAGTGAAGCATCGGAATCTATAACTAGCGTCACAGGAATGGTTCAAAACATAGAGAGTAAGATGAGACAGTCTTCTTGTACTTAAGTCGGCATTGAGCCTTTTGTATTTAATTCCGATGCAATTTCTGTCTTTCATCGTCAATATAAGGTCAGAGGGATACAGTAAACCTGAAGTGAAGCATCGGAATCTATAACTAGTGTCACAGGAATGGTTCAACACATAGACAGTAAGAAGAGTCAGTTTTCTTGTACTTAAGTCGGCATTGTGCCTTTTGAATTTAATTCTGATGCAAATTCTGTGTTTCGTCGTCAATAAGAAGGTCCAAGGGATACATTAAACCTGAAGTGAAGCATCGGAATCTATAACTAGTGTCACAGGAATGGTTCAAATCATAGACAGTAAGAAGAGTCAGTTTTCTTGTACTTATGTTGGCGTTGTCCCATTTATATTTAATTCCGATTCAATATCTGTGTTTCATCGTCAATAAGATCGTCAGAGGGTACAGTAAACCTGACGTGAAGCATCGGAATCTATAACTAGTGTCACAGGAATGGTTCAAAACATAGACAGTAAAAAGAGTCAGTTTTCTGGTACTTAAGTAGGCATTGTGCCGTTTGCATCTAATTCCGATGCAATTTCTGTGTTTCATCGTCAATATAAGGTCAGAGGGATACAGTAAACCTGAAGTGAAGCATCGGATTCTATAACTAGTGTCACAGGAATGGTTCAAAACATATACAGTAAGAAGAGTCAGTTTTCTTGTACTGAAGTCGGCTTTGTGCCTTTTGTATATAATTCCGATGCAATTTCTGTGTTTCATCGTCAATACGAAGGACAGATGGTTACAGTAAACCTGAAGTGAAGCATCGGAATCTATAACTAGTGTCACAGGAATGGTTCAAAACTTAGACACCAAGAAGAGTCAGTTTTCTCGTACTTATGTCGGCATTGTGCTTTTTGTATTTAATTCCGATGCAATTTCTGTGTTTCATCGTCAATAAGAAGGTCAGAGGGATACAGTAAACCTGAAGTGAAGCATCGAAATGTTTAACTAGTGTCACAGGAATTTTTCGAACATAGACAATAACAAGAGTCAGTTTTCTTGTACTTTAGTCTGAATTGTGACCTTTGTATTTAATTCCGTTGAAATTTCTGTGTTTCATCGTCAATAAGAAGGTCAGAGGGATACAGAAAACCTGAAGTGAATCATCGGAATTTATAACTATGTCACATGAATGGTTCAAAACATAGACAGTAACAAGAGTCAGTTTTCTTGTACTTGAGTCGGAATTGTGTCTTTTGTATTTAATTCCGATGCAATTTCTGTGTTTCATCGTAAATAAGAAGGTCAGAGGGCCACAGTAAAGCTGAAGTGAAGCATCGGAAACTTTAACTAGCGTCACAGGAATAGTTCAAAACATAGAGAGTAAGATGACACAGTCTTCTTGTACTTAAGTCGGCATTGAGCCTTTTATATTTAATTCCAATGCAATTTCTGTGTTTCATCGTCAATATAAGGTCAGAGGGATACAGTAAGCCTGAAGTGAAGCATCGGAATCTATAACTAGTGTCACAGGAATGGTTCAAAACACAGACAGTAAGAAGAGTCAGTTTTCTTGTACTTAAGTCGGCATTGTGCCTTTTGAATTTAATTCCGATGCAATATCTGTGTTTCGTCGTCAATAAGAAGGTCCAAGGGATACATTAAACCTGAAGTGAAGCATCGGAATCTATAACTAGTGTCACATGAATAGTTCAAATCATAGACAGTAAGGAGAGTCAGTTTTCTTGTACTTTTGTTGGCATTGTCCCATTTACATTTAATTCCGATTCAATTTCTGTGTTTCATCGTCAATAAGATCGTCAGAGGGTACAGTAAAACTGACGTGAAGCATCGGAATCTATAACTATGTCACAGGAATGGTTCAAAACACAGACCGTAAGAAGAGTCAGTTTTCTAGTACTTAAGTAGGCATTGTGCCTTTTGTATCTAATTCCGATGCAATTTCTGTGTTTCATCGTCAATATAAGGTCAGAGGTATACAGTAAACCTGAAGTGAAGCATCGGAATCTATAACTAGTGTCACAGGAATGGTTCAAAACATAGACAGTAAGAAGAGTCAGTTTTCTTGTACTTAAGTCTTCATTGTGCCTTTTGTATATAATTCCGATGCAATTTCTGTGTTTCATCGTCAATAAGAAGGTCAGAGGGATACAGTAAACCTGAAGTGAAGCATGGGAATCTATAACTAGTGTCACAGGAATGGTTCAAAACTTAGGCACCAAGAAGAGTCAGTTTTCTTGTACTTATGTCGGCATAGTGCTTTTTGTATTTAATTCCGATGCAATTTCTGTGTTTCATCGTCAATAAGAAGGTCAGGGGGATACAGTAAACCTGAAGTGAAGCATCGGAATCTATAACTAGTGTCACAGGAATGGTTCAAAACATAGACAGTAAGAAGAGTCAGTTTTCTTGTACTTAAGTCGTCATTGTGCCTTTTGTATTTAATTCAGATGCAATTTCTGAGTTTCATCGTCAATAAGGAGGTCGGAGGGATACAGTAAACCTAAAGTGAAGAATCGGAATCTATAACTAGTGTCACAGGAATGGTTCAGAACATAGACAGTAAGAAGAGTCAGTCTTCTTGTACTTGAGTCGGAATTGTGCCTTTTGTATTTAATTCCGATGCAATTTTTGTGTTTCATCTACAATAAGGAGGTCAGAGGGATACAGTAAACTTGAAGTGAAGCATCGGAATCTATAACTAGTGTCACAGGAATGGTTCAAAACATAGACAGTAAGAAGAGCCAGTCTTCTTGTACTTGAGTCGGAATTGTGCCTTTTGTATTTAATTCCGATGCAATTTCTGTGTTTCATCGTAAATAAGAAGGTCAGAGGGCTACAGTAAAGCTGAGTGAAGCATCGGAATCTATAACTAGCGTCACAGGAATGGTTCAAAACATAGAGAGTAAGATGAGACAGTCTTCTTGTACTTAAGTCGGCATTGAGCCTTTTGTATTTAATTCCGATACAATTTCTGTGTTTCATCGTCAATATAAGGTCAGAGGGATACAGTGAACCTGAAGTGAAGCATCGGAATCTATAACTAGTGTCACAGGAATGGTTCAAAACATAGACAGTAAGAAGAGTCAGTTTTCTTGTACTTAAGTCGGCATTGTGCCTTTTGAATTTAATTCCGATGCAAATTCTGTGTTTCGTCGTCAATAAGAAGGTCCAAGGGATACATTAAACCTGAAGTGAAGCATCGGAATCTATAACTAGTGTCACATGAATGGTTCAAATCATAGACAGTAAGAAGAGTCAGTTTTCTTGTACTTATGTTGGCATTGTCCCATTTATATTTAATTCCGATTCAATTTCTGTGTTTCATCGTCAATAAGATCGTCAGAGGGTACAGTAAACCTGAAGTGAAGCATCGGAAACTATAACTAGTGTCACAGGAATGGTTCAAAACTTAGACACCAAGAAGAGTCAGTTTTCTTGTACTTATGTCGGTATTGTGCTTTTTGTATTTAATTCCGATGCAATTTCTGTGTTTCATCGTCAATAAGAAGGTCAGAGGGATACAGTAAACCTGAAGTGAAGCATCGAAATCTATAACTAGTGTCACAGGAATGGTTCAAACATAGACAGTAAGAAGAGTCAGATTTCTTGTACTTAAGTCGACATTGTGCCTTTTGTATTTAATTCCGTTGCAATTTCTGTGTTTGATAGTGAATACGAAGGTAAGAGGGATACAGTAAACCTGAGGTGAAGCATCGGAATCTGTAACTAGTGTCACAGGAATGGTTCAAAACATAGACAGTAAGAAGAGTCAGTTTTCTTGTACTTAAGTCTTCATTGTGCCTTTTGTATATAATTCCGATGCAATTTCTGTGTTTCATCGTCAATAAGAAGGTCAGAGGGATACAGTAAACCTGAAGTGAAGCATGGGAATCTATAAGTAGTGTCACAGGAATGGTTCAAAACTTAGACACCAAGAAGAGTCAGTTTTCTTGTACTTATGTCGGCATTGTGCTTTTTGTATTTAATTCCGATGCAATTTCTGTGTTTCATCGTCAATAAGAAGGTCAGGGGGATACAGTAAACCTGAAGTGAAGCATCGGAATCTATAACAAGTTTCACAGGTATGGTTAAAACATAGACAGTAAGAAGCGTCCGTTTTCCCTTGTACTTAAGTCGGCATTGTGCCTTTTGTATTTCATTCCGATGCTATTTCTGTGTTTCATCGTCAATATGAAGGTCAGAGGGATACAGTAAACCGGAAGTGAAGCATCGGAATCTATAACTAGTATCACAGGAATGGTTCAAAACATAGACAGTAAGAAGAGTCAGTTTTCTTGTACTTAAGTGGGCATTGAGTCTTTTGTATTTAATTCCGATGAAATTTCTGCGTTTCATCGTCAATAAGAAGGTCAGAGGGATACAGAAAACCTGAGGTGCAGCATCGGAATCTATAACTACTGTCACAGGAATGGTTCAAAACATAGACAGTAAGAAGAGTCAGTTTACTTGTACTTAAGACGACATTGTGCCTTTTGTATTTAATTCCGAAGCATTTTCTGTGTTTCATCGTCAATAAGAAGGTCAGAGGGGTACAGTAAACCTTAAGTGAAGCATCGGAATCTATAACTAGTGTCACAGGAATGGTTCAAAACATAGACAGTAAATAGAGTCAGTTTTCTTGTACTTAAGTCGGCATTGTTCCTCTTGTATTTATATCCGATGCAATATCTGTGTTCCATCGTCTATAAGAAGGTCAGAGGGATACTATAAACCTGAAGTGAAGCATCGGAATCTATAACTAGTGTCACAGGAATGGTTCAAAACATAGACAGTAAGAAGAGTCAATTTTCGTGTACTTAAGTCGGCATTGTGCCTTTTCTATTTAATTCCGATGCAATTTCTGCGTTTCATCGTCAATAAAAAGGTCAGAGGGATACGGTAAACCTGAAGTGAAGCATCGGAATCTATAACTAGTGTCACAGGAATGGTTCAAAACATAGACAGTAACAAGAGTCAGTTTTCTTGTACTTAAGTCGGAATTGTGCCCTTTGTATTTAATTCCGTTGAAATTTCTGCGTTTCATCGTCAATAAGAAGGTCAGAGGGATACAGTAAACCTGAAGTGAAGCATCGGAATTTATAACTATGTCACATGAATGGTTCAAAACATAGACAGTAAGAAGAGTCAGTTTTCTTGTACTTAAGTCGGCTTTGTGCATTTTGTATTTAATTCCGATGCAATCTCTGTGTCTCCTCGTCAATAAGAAGGACAGAGGGATACAGTAAACCTGAAGTGAAGCATCGGAATCTATAACAAGTTTCACAGGAATGGTTAAAACATAGACAGTAAGAAGCGTCAGTTTTCCCTTGTACTTAAGTCGGCATTGTGCCTTTTGTATTTCATTCCGATGCTATTTCTGTGTTTCATCGTCAATATGAAGGTCAGAGGGATACAGTAAACCGGAAGTGAAGCATCGGAATCTATAACTAGTATCACAGGAATGGTTCAAAACATAGACAGTAAGAAGAGTCAGTTTTCTTGTACTTAAGTGGGCATTGAGTCTTTTGTATTTAATTCCGATGAAATTTCTGCGTTTCATCGTCAATAAGAAGGACAGAGGGATACAGAAAACCTGAGGTGCAGCATCGGAATCTATAACTACTGACACAGGAATGGTTCAAAACATAGACAGTAAGAAGAGTCAGTTTACTTGTACTTAAGACGACATTGTGCCTTTTGTATTTATTTCCGAAGCATTTTCTGTGTTTCATCGTCAATAAGAAGGTCAGAGGGGTACAGTAAACCTTAAGTGAAGCATCGGAATCTATAACTAGTGTCACAGGAATGGTTCAAAACATAGACAGTAAATAGAGTCAGTTTTCTTGTACTTAAGTCGGCATTGTGGCTTTTGTATTTAAATCCGATGCAATATCTGTGTTCCATCGTCTATAAGAAGGTCAGAGGGATACTATAAACCTGAAGTGAAGCATCGGAATCTATAACTAGTGTCACAGGAATGGTTCAAAACATAGACAGTAAGAAGAGTCAGTCTTCTTGTACTTGAGCCGGAATTGTGCCTTTGGTATTTAATTCCGATGCAATTTCTGTGTTTCATCTACAATAAGGAGGTCAGAGGGATACAGTAAACCTGAAGTGAAGCATCGGAATCTATAACTAGTGTCACAGGAATGGTTCAAAACATAGACAGTAAGAAGAGTCAGTTTTCTAGTACTTAAGTAGGCATTGTGCCTTTTGTATCTAATTCCGATGCAATTTCTGTGTTTCATCGTCAATATAAGGTCAGAGGGCTACAGTAAACCTTAAGTGAAGCATCGGAATCTATAACTAGCGTCACAGGAATGGTTCAAAACATAGAGAGTAAGATGAGACATTCTTCTTGTACTTAAGTCGGCATTGAGCCTTTTGTATTTAATTCCGATACAATTTCTGTGTTTCATCGTCAATATAAGGTCAGAGGGATACAGTAAACCTGAAGTGAAGCATCGGAATCTATAACTAGTGTCACATGAATGGTTCAAATCATAGACAGTAAGAACAGTCAGTTTTCTTGTACTTATGTTGGCATTGTCCCATTTATATTTAATTCCGATTCAATTTCTGTGTTTCACCGTCAATAAGATCGTCAGAGGGTACAGTAAACCTGACGTGAAGCATCGGAATCTGTAACTAGTGTCACAGGAATGGTTCAAAACATAGACAGTAAGAAGAGTCAGTTTTCTAGTACTTAAGTAGGCATTGTGCCTTTTGTATCTAATTCCGATGCAATTTCTGTGTTTCATCGTCAATATAAGGTCAGAGGGATACAGTAAACCTGAAGTGAAGCATCGGAAACTATAACTAGTGTCACAGGAATGGTTCAAAACATAGACAGTAAGAAGAGTCAGTTTTCTAGTACTTAAGTCGGCATTGTGCCTTTTGTATATAATTCCGATGCAATTTCTGTGTTTCATCGTCAATAAGAAGGTCAGAGGGATACAGTAAACCTGAAGTGAAGCATCGGAATCTATAACTAGTGTCACAGGAATGGTTCAAAACTTAGACACCAAGAAGAGTCAGTTTTCTTGTACTTATGTCGGCATTGTGTTTTTTGTATTTAATTCCGATGCAATTTCTGTGTTTCATCGTCAATAAGAAGGTCAGAGGGATACAGTAAACCTGAAGTGAAGCATCGAAATCCATAACTAGTGTCACAGGAATGGTTCAAACATAGACAGTAAGAAGAGTCAGATTTCTTGTACTTAAGTCGACATTGTGCCTTTTCTATTTAATTCCGTTGCAATTTCTGTGTTTGATAGTGAATACGAAGGTCAGAGGGATACAGTAAACCTGAGGTGAAGCATCGGAATCCATAACTAGTGTCACAGGAATGGTTCAAAACGTAGACAGTAAGAAGAGTCAATTTTCGTGTACTTAAGTCTTCATTGTGGGTTTTCTATTTAATTCCGATGCAATTTCTGCGTTTCATCGTCAATAAAAAGGTCAGAGGGATACGGTAAACCTGAAGTAAAGCATCGGAATCTATAACTAGTGTCACTGGAATGGTTCAAAACATAGACAGTAACAAGAGTCAGTTTTCTTGTACTTAAGTCGGAATTGTGCCCTTTGTATTTAATTCCGTTGAAATTTCTGTGTTTCATCGTTAATAAGAATTCAGAGGGATACAGAAAACCTGAAGTGAAGCATCGGAATTTATAACTATGTCACATGAATGGTTCAAAACATAGACAATAAGAAGAGTCAGTTTCCTTGTACTTAAGTCGGCATTGTGCCTTTTGTATTTAATTCCGATGCAATCTCTGTGTTTCCTCGTCAATAAGATGGACAGAGGGATACAGTAAACCTGACGTGAAGAATCGGAATCTATAACTAGTGTCACAGGAATGGTTCAAAACATAGACAGTAAGAAGAGTCAGTTTTCTTGTACTTAAGTGGGCATTGTGTCTTTTGTATTTAATTCCGATGAAATTTCTGCGTTTCATCGTCAATAAGAAGGTCAGAGGGATACAGAAAACATGAGGTGAAGCATCGGAATCTATAACTAGTGTCACAGGAATGGTTCAAAACACAGACAGTAAGAAGAGTCAGTTTTCTTGTACTTAAGACGGCATTGTGCCTTTTTTATTTAATTCCGAAGCAATTTTTGTGTTTCATCGTCAATAAGAAGGTCATAGGGATACAGTAAAACTGAATTGAAGCATCGGAATCTATAATTAGTGTCACAGGAATGGTTTAAATCATAGACAGTAAGAAGAGACAGTCTTCTTGTACTTGAGTCGGCATTGTGCCTTTTGTATTTAATTCAGATGCAATTTCCGTGTTTCATCGTCAATAAGAATGTCAGCGGGATACAGTACACCTGAAGTGAAGAATCGGAATCTATAACTAGTGTCACAATAATGGTTCAAAGCATAGACAGTAAGAAGAGTCAGTCTTCTTGTACTAAAGTTGGCATTGAGCCTTTTGTATTTAATTCCGACGCAATTTCTGTGTTTCATCGTCAATAATAAGGTCAGAGGGATACAGTAAGCTTGAAGTGATGCATCGGAACATATAACTAGTGTCACAGGAATGGTTCAAAACATAGACAGTAAAAAGAGTCAGTTTTCTTGTACTTAAGTGGGCATTGTGTCTTTTGTATTTAATTCCGATGAAATTTCTGTGTTTCATCGTCAACAAGAAGGTTAGAGGGATACAGTAAACCTGAAGTGAAGCATCGGAATCTATAACTAGTGTCACAGGAATGGTTCCAAACGTAGAAAGTAAGAAGAGTCAGTTTTCTTGTACATAAGTCGGCATTGTGCCTTTTGTATTTAATTCCGATGCAATTTCTGTGTTTCGTCGTCAATAATAAGGTCCAAGGGATACAGTAAACCTGAAGTGAAGCAGCGGAATCTAAAACCGGTGTCACAGGAAAGGTTCATAAGATAGACAGTAAGAAGAGCCAGTCTTCTTGTATTTCTGTCGGCAATGTGCCTTTAGTATTTAATTCCGATGCAATTTCTGTGTTTCATCGTCAACAAGAAGGTCAGCGGGATACAGTACACCTGAAGTGAAGAATCGGAATCTATAACTAGTGTCACAATAGTGGTTCAAAGCATAGACAGTGAGAAGAGTCAGTCTTCTTGTACTAAAGTCGGCATTGAGCCTTTTGTATTTAATTCCGATGCAATTTCTGTGTTTCATCGTCAATAAGAAGGTCAGAGGGATACAGTAAGCTTGAAGTGAAGCATCGGAATATATAACTATTGTCACAAGAATGGTTCCAAACATAAACAGTAAGAAGAGTCAGTTTTCTTGTACTTAAGTGGGCATTGTGTCTTTTGTATTTAATTCCGATGAAATTTCTGTGTTTCATCGTCAACAAGAAGGTCAGAGGGATACAGTAAACCTGAAGTGAAGCATCGGAATCTATAACTAGTGTCACAGGAATGGTTCAAAACTTAGACAGTAAGAAGAGTCAGTTTTCTTGTACTTAAGTCGGCATTGTGCCTTTTGTATTTAATTCCGATGCAATATCTGTGTTTCATCGTCAATAACAAGGTCAGAGGGATACAATAAACCTGATGTGAAGCATCGGAATCTATAACTAGAGGCACAGTAATGGTTCAAAACATAGACAGTAAGAAGAGTCAGTTATCTTGTACTTATGTAGGCATTGTGCCTTTTGTATTTAATTCCGATGCAACTTCTGTGTTTCATCGTCAATAATAAGGTCAGAGGGATACAGTACACCTAAAGTGAAGCATCAGAATCTATAACTAATGTCACGGAAATGGTTCAAAACATAGACAGTAAGAAGAGCCAGTTTTCTTGTACTTAAGTAGGCATTGTGCTTTTTGTATATAATTACGAAGCAATTTCTGTGTTTCATCGTCAATAAGAAGGTCAGACTGATACAGTAAACGTGAAGTGAAGCATCGGAATCTATAACTAGTGTCACAGGAATGGTTCAAAACATAGACAGTAAGAAGAGTCAGTCTTCTTGTACTTAAGTCGGTATTGTGCCTTTTGTATTAATTTCCGATGCAATTTCTATGTTTCATCTTCAATAAGAAGGTCCGAGGGATACAGTAAACCTGAAGTGAAGCATCGGAAACTATAACTAGTGTCACAGGAGTGGTTCAAAATATAGACAGTAAGAAGAGTCAGTTTTCTTGTACTTAAGTCGGCATTGTGCCTTTTGTATTTAATTCCGATGCAATTTCTGTGTTTCATCGTCAATAAAAGGTCAGAGGGATACAGTAAACCTGAAGTGAAGCATCGGAATCTATAACTAGTGTCACAGGAATGGTTCAAAACATAGACAGTAAGAAGAGTCAGTTTTCTTGTACTTAAGTCTTCATTGTGCCTTTTGTATATAATTCCGATGCAATTTCTGTGTTTCATCGTCAATAAGATGGTCAGAGGGATACAGTAAACCTGAGGTGAAGCATCGGAATCTATAACTAGTGTCACAGGAATGGTTCAAACATAGACAGTAAGAAGAGTCAATTTTCGTGTACTTAAGTCGGCATTGTGCTTTTTCTATTTGATTCCGATGCAATTTCTGCGTTTCATCGTCATTAAAAAGGTCAGAGGGATACGGTAAACCTGAAGTGAAGCATCGGAATCTATAACTAGTGTCACAGGAATGGTTCAAAACATAGACAGTAACAAGAGTCAGTTTTCTTGCACTTAAGTCGGAATTGTGCCCTTTGTATTTAATTCCGATGCAATATCTGTGTTTCATCGTCAATAACAAGGTCAGAGGGATACAATAAACCTGATGTGAAGCATCGGAATCTATAACTAGAGGCACAGTAATGGTTCAAAACATAGACAGTAAGAAGAGTCAGTTATCTTGTACTTATGTAGGCATTGTGCCTTTTGTATTTAATTCTGATGCAACATCTGTGTTTCATCGTCAATAATAAGGTCAGAGGGATACAGTACACCTAAAGTGAATCATCAGAATCTATAACTAGTGTCACGGAAATGGTTCAAAACATAGACAGTAAGAAGAGCCAGTTTTCTTGTACTTAAGTAGGCATTGTGCTTTTTGTATATAATTACGAAGCAATTTCTGTGTTTCATCGTCAATAAGAAGGTCAGACTGATACAGTAAACGTGAAGTGAAGCATCGGAATCTATAACTAGTGTCACAGGAATGGTTCAAAACATAGACAGTAAGAAGAGTCAGTCTTCTTGTACTTAAGTCGGTATTGTGCCTTTTGTATTAATTTCCGATGCAATTTCTATGTTTCATCTTCAATAAGAAGGTCCGAGGGATACAGTAAACCTGAAGTGAAGCATCGGAAACTATAACTAGTGTCACAGGAGTGGTTCAAAATATAGACAGTAAGAAGAGTCAGTTTTCTTGTACTTAAGTCGGCATTGTGCCTTTTGTATTTAATTCCGATGCAATTTCTGTGTTTCATCGTCAATAAAAGGTCAGAGGGATACAGTAAACCTGAAGTGAAGCATCGGAATCTATAACTAGTGTCACAGGAATGGTTCAAAACATAGACAGTAAGAAGAGTCAGTTTTCTTGTACTTAAGTCTTCATTGTGCCTTTTGTATATAATTCCGATGCAATTTCTGTGTTTCATCGTCAATAAGATGGTCAGAGGGATACAGTAAACAAGAAGTGAAGCATCGGAATTTATAACTATGTCACATGAATGGTTCAAAACATAGACAGTAAGAAGAGTCAGTTTTCTTGTACTTAAGTCGGCATTGTGCCTTTTGTATTTAATTCCGATGCAATCTCTGTGTTTCCTCGTCAATAAGAAGGACAGAGGGATACAGTAAACCTGAAGTGAAGCATCGGAATCTATAACTAGTTTCACAGGAATGGTTAAAACATAGACAGTAAGAAGAGTCAATTTTTCCTTGTACTTAAGTCGGCATTGTGCCTTTTGTATTTAATTCCGATGCTATTTCTGTGTGTCATCGTCAATATGAAGGTCAGAGGGATACAGTAAACCGGAAGTGAAGCATCGGAATCTATAACTAGTATCACAGGAATGGTTCAAGACATAGACAGTAAGAAGAGTCAATTTTCTTGTACTTAAGTGGGCATTGTGTCTTTTGTATTTAATTCCGATGAAATTTCTGCGTTTCATCGTCAATAAGAAGGTCAGAGGGATACAGAAAACCTGAGGTGAAGCATCGGAATATATAACTAGTGTCACAGGAATGGTTCAAAACTTAGACAGTAAGAAGAGTCAGTTTTCTTGTACTTAAGTCGTCATTGTGCCTTTTTTGTTTAATTCCGATGCAATTTCTGAGTTTCATCGTCAATAAGGAGGTCGGAGGGATACAGTAAACCTAAAGTGAAGAATCGGAATCTATAACTCGTGTCACAGGAATGGTTCAGAACATAGACAGTAGGAAGATTCAGTCTTCTTTTACTTAAGTCGGCATTGTGCCTTTTGTATTAAATTCCGATGCAATTTCTATGTTTCATCTTCAATAAGAAGGTCCGAGGGATACAGTAAACCTGAAGTGAAGCATCCGAAACTATAACTAGTGTCACAGGAGTGATTCAAAACATAGACAGTAAGAAGAGTCAGTTTCCTTGTACTTAAGTCGGCATTGTGCCTTTTGTATTTAATTCCGATGCAATTTCTGTGTTTCATCGTCAATAATAAGGTCAGATGGATACAGTAAACCTTAAGTGAAGCATCGGAATCTATAACTAGTGTCACAGTTATGGTTCAAAACACAGACAGTAAGAAGAGTCAGTTTTCTTGTACTTAAGTCGGCATTGTGCCTTTTGTATTTAATTCCGATGCAATTTCTGTGTTTCATCGTCAATAAGAAGGTCAGAGGGATACAGTAAAACTTAAGTGAAGCATCGGAATCTATAACTAGTGTCACAGGAATGGTTCAAAACAGGGACAGTAACAAGAGTCAGTTTTCTTGTACTTAAGTCGGCATTGTGCCTTTTGTATTTAAATCCGATGCAATATCTGTGTTCCGTCGTCTATAAGAATGTCAGAGGGATACTATAAACCTGAAGTGAAGCATCGGAATCTATAACTAGTGTCACAGGAATGGTTCAAAACATAGACAGTAAGAAGAGTCAGTCTTCTTGTACTTGAGTCGGAATTGTGCCATTTGTATTTAATTCCGATGCAATTTCTGTGTTTCATATACAATAAGGAGGTCAGAGGGATACAGTAAACCTGAAGTGAAGCATCGGAATCTATAACTAGTGTCACAGGAATGGTTCAAAACATAGACAGTAAGAGGAGCCAGTCTTCTTGTACTTGAGTCGGAATTGTGCCTTTTGTATTTAATTCCGATGCAATTTCTGTGTTTCATCGTAAATAAGAAGGTCAGAGGGCTACAGTAAAGCTGAAGTGAAGCATCGGAATCTATAACTAGCGTCACAGGAATGGTTCAAAACATAGAGAGTAAGATGAGACAGTCTTCTTGTACTTAAGTCGGCATTGAGCCTTTTGTATTTAATTCCGATACAATTTCTGTGTTTTATCGTCAATATAAGGTCAGAGGGATACAGTAAACCTGAAGTGAAGCATCGGAATCTACAACTAGTGTAACAGGAATGGTTCAAAACCTAGACAGTAAGAAGAGTCAGTTTTCTTGTACTTAAGTCGGCATTGTGCCTTTTGAATTTAATTCCGATGCAAATTCTGTGTTTCGTCGTAAATAAGAAGGTCCAAGGTATACATTAAACCTGAAGTGAAGCATCGGAATCTATAACTAGTGTCACATGAATGGTTCAAATCATAGACAGTAAGAAGAGTCAGTTTTCTTGTACTTATGTTGGCATTGTCCCATTTATATTTAATTCCGATTCAATTTCTGTGTTTCATCGTCAATAAGATCGTCAGAGGGTACAGAAAACCTGACGTGAAGCATCGGAATCTATAACTAGTGTCACAGGAATGGTTCAAAACATAGACAATAAGAAGTGTCAGTTTTCTAGTACTTAAGTAGGCATTGTGCCTTGTGTATCTAATTCCGATGCAATTTCTGTGTTTCATCGTCAATAAGAAGGTCAGAGGGATACAGTAAACCTGAAGCGAAACATCGGAATCTATAACTAGTGTCACAGGAATGGTTCAAAGCTTAGACACCAAGAAGAGTCAGTTTTCTTGTACTTATGTCGGCATTGTGCTTTTTGTATTTAATTCAGATGCAATTTCTGTGTTTCATTGTCAATAAGATGGTCAGAGGGATACAGTAAACCTGAAGTGAAGCATCGAAATCTATAATTAGTGTCACAGGAATGGTTCAAACATAGACAGTAAGAAGAGTCAGATTTCTTGTACTTAAGTCGACATTGTGCCTTTTGTATTTATTTCCGTTGCAATTTCTGTGTTTGATAGTGAATACGAAGGTCAGAGGGATACAGTAAACCTGAGGTGAAGCATCGGAATCTATAACTAGTGTCACAGGAATGGTTCAAAACATAGATAGTAAGAAGAGTCAATTTTCGTGTACTTAAGTCGGCATTGTGCCTTTTCGTTTTAATTCCGATGCAATTTCTGCGTTTCATCGTCAATAAAAAGGTCAGAGGGATACGGTAAACCTGAAGTGAAGCATCGGAATCTATAACTAGTGGCACAGGAATGGTTCAAAGCATAGACAGTAACAAGAGTCAGTTTCCTTGTACTTAAGTCGGAATTGTGCCCTTTGTATTTAATTCCATTGAAATTTCTGTGTTTCATCGTCAATAAGAAGGTCAGAGGGATACAGAAAACCTGAAGTGAAGCATCGGAATTTATAACTATGTCACATGAATGGTTCAAAACATAGACAGTAAGAAGAGTCAGTTTTCTTGTACTTAAGTCGGCATTGTGCCTTTTGTATTTAATTCCGATGCAATCTCTGTGTTTCCTCGTCAATAAGAAGGACAGAGGGATACAGTAAACCTGAAGTGAAGCATTGGAATCTATAACTAGTTTCACAGGAATGGTTAAAACATAGACAGTAAGAAGAGTCAGTTATTCCTTGTACTTAAGTCGGCATTGTGCCTTTTGTATTTAATTCCGATGCAATTTCTGTGATTCATCGTCAATAAGAAGGTCAGAGGGATACAGTAAACCGGAAGTGAAGCATCGGAATCTATAACTAGTGTCACAGGAATGGTTCAAATCATAGACAGTAAGAAGAGTCAGTTTTCTTGTACTTAAGTGGGCATTGTGTCTTTTGTATTTAATTCCGATGAAATTTCTGCGTTTCATCGTCAATAAGAAGGTCAGAGGGATACAGAAAACCTGAGGTGAAGCATCGGAATCTATAACTAGTGTCACAGGAATGGTTCAAAACTTAGACAGTAAGAAGAGTCAGTTTTCTTGTACTTAAGTCGACATTGTGCCTTTTGTGTTTAATTCCGATGCAATTTCTGAGTTTCATCGTCAATAAGGAGGTCGGAGGGATACAGTAAACCTAAAGTGAAGAATCGGAATCTATAACTAATGTCACAGGAATGGTTCAGAACATAGACAGTAAGAAGAGTCAGTCTTCTTTTACTTAAGTCGGCATTGTGCCTTTTGTATTAAATTCCGATGCAATTTCTATGTTTCATCTTCAATAAGAAGGTCCGAGGGATACAGTAAACCTGAAGTGAAGCATCCGAAACTATAACTAGTGTCACAGGAGTGATTCAAAACATAGACAGTAAGAAGAGTCAGTTTTCTTGTACTTAAGTCGGCATTGTGCCTTTTGTATTTAATTCCGATGCAATTTCTGTGTTTCATCGTCAATAAGAAGGTCAGAGGGATACAGTAAACCTTAAGTGAAGCATCGGAATCTATAACTAGTGTCACAGGAACGGTTCAAAACATAGACAGTAAGAAGAGTCAGTTTTCTTGTACTTAAGTCGGCATTGTGCCTTTTGTATTTAATTCCGATGCAATTTCTGAGTTTCATCGTCAATAAGAAGGTCAGAGGGATACAGTAAAACTTAAGTGAAGCATCGGAATCTGTAACTAGTGTCACAGGAATGATTCAAAACATAGATAGTAACAAGAGTCAGTTTTCTTGTACTTAAGTCGGCATTGTGCCTTTTGTATTTAAATCTGATGCAATATCTGTGTTCCATCGTCTATAAGAAGGTCAGAGGGATACTATAAACCTGAAGTGAAGCATCGGAATCCGTAACTAGTGTCACAGGAATGGTTCAAAACATAGACAGTAAGAAGAGTCAGTCTTCTTGTACTTGAGTCGGAATTGTGCCTTTTGTATTTATTTGCGATGCAATTTCTGTGTTTCATATACAATAAGGAGGTCAGAGGGATACAGTAAACCTGAAGTGAAGCATCGGAATCTATAACTAGTGTCACAGGAATGGTTCAAAACATAGACAGTAAGAAGAGCCAGTCTTCTTGTACTTGAGTCGGAATTGTGCATTTTGTATTTAATTCCGATGCAATTTCTGTGTTTCATCGTAAATAAGAAGGTCAGAGGGCTACAGTAAAGCTGAAGTGAAGCATCGGAATCTATAACTAGCGTCACAGGAATGGTTCAAAACATAGAGAGTAAGATGAGACAGTCTTCTTGTACTTAAGTCGGCATTAAGCCTTTTGTATTTAATTCCGATACAATTTCTGTGTTTTATCGTCAATATAAGGTCAGAGGGATACAGTAAACCTGAAGTGAAGCATCGGAATCTACAACTAGTGTCACAGGAATGGTTCAAAACATAGACAGTAAGAAGAGTCAGTTTTCTTGTACTTAAGTCGGCATTGTGCCTTTTGAATTTAATTCCGATGCAAATTCTGTGTTTCGTCGTCAATAAGAAGGTCCAAGGGATACATTAAACCTGAAGTGAAGCATCGGAATCTATAACTAGTGTCACATGAATGGTTCAAATCATAGGCAGTAAGAAGAGTCAGTTTTCTTGTACTTATGTTGGCATTGTCCCATTTATATTTAATTCCGATTCAATTTCTGTGTTTCATCGTCAATAAGATCGTCAGAGGGTGCAGTAAACCTGACGTAAAGCATCGGAATCTATAACTAGTGTCACAGGAATGGTTCAAAACATAGACAGTAAGAAGAGTCAGTTCTCTAGTACTTAAGTAGGCATTGTGCCTTTTGTGTCTAATTCCGATGCAATTTCTGTGTTTCATCGTCAATATAAGGTCAGAGGGATACAGTAAACCTGAAGTGAAGCATCGGAATCTATAACTAGTGTCACAGGAATGGTTCAAAACATAGACAGTAAGAAGAGTCAGTTTTCTTGTACTTAAGTCGGCATTGTGCCTTTTGTATATAATTCCGATGCAATTTCTGTGTTTCATCGTCAATAAGAAGGTCAGAGGGATACAGTAAACCTGAAGTGAAGCATCGAAATCTATAATTAGTGCCACAGGAATGGTTCAAACATAAAAAGTAAGAAGAGTCAGATTTCTTGTACTTAAGTCGACATTGTGCCTTTTGTATTTAATTCCGTTGCAATTTCTGTGTTTGATAGTGAATACGAAGGTCAGAGGGATACAGTAAACCTGAGGTGAAGCATCGGAATCTATAACTAGTGTCACAGGAATGGTTCAAAACATAGACAGTAAGAAGAGTCAATTTTCGTGTACTTAAGTCGGCATTGTGCCTTTTCTATTTAATTCCGATGCAATTTCTGCGTTTCATCGTCAATAAAAAGGTCAGAGGGATACGGTAAACCTGAAGTGAAGCATCGGAATCTATAACTAGTGTCACAGGAATGGTTCAAACATAGGCAGTAACAAGAGTCAGTTTTCTTGTACTAAAGTCGGAATTGTGCCCTTTGTATTTAATTCCGTTGAAATTTCTGTGTTTCATCGTCAATAAGAAGGTCAGAGGGAGACGGAAAACCTGAAGTGAAGCATCGGAATTTGTAACTATGTCACATGAATGGTTCAAAACATAGACAGTAAGAAGAGTCAGTTTTCTTGTACTTAAGTCGGCATTGTGCCTTTTGTATTTAATTCCGATGCAATCTCTGTGTTTCCTCGTCAATAAGAATGACAGAGGGATACAGTAAACCTGAAGTGAAGCATCGGAATCTATAACTAGTTTCACAGGAATGGTTAAAACATAGACAGTAAGAAGAGTCAGTTTTTCCTTGTACTTAAGTCGGCATTGTGCCTTTTGTATTTAATTCCGATGCAATTTCTGTGATTCATCGTCAATAAGAAGGTCAGAGGGATACAGTAAACCGGAAGTGAAGCATCGGAATCTATAACTAGTGTCACAGGAATGGTTCAAAACATAGACAGTAAGAAGAGTCAGTTTTCTTGTACTTAAGTGGGCATTGTGTCTTTTGTATTTAATTCCGATGAAATTTCTGCGTTTCATCGTCAATAAGAAGGTCAGAGGGATACAGAAAACCTGAGGTGAAGCATCGGAATCTATAACTAGTGTCACAGGAAAGATTCAAAACACAGACAGTAAGAAGAGTCAGTTTTCTTGTACTTAAGACGGCATTGTGCATTTTGTATTTAATTCCGAAGCAATTTTTGTGTTTCATCGTCAATAAGAAGGTCATAGGGATACAGTAAAACTGAATTGAAGCATCGGAATCTATAACTAGTGTCACAGGAATGTTTCAAAACATAGACAGTAAGAAGAATCAGTTTTCTTGTACTTAAGTGGCATTGTGTCTTTTGTATTTAATTCCGATGAGATTTCTGTGTTTCATCGTCAACAAGAAGGTTAGAGGGATACAGTAAACCTGAAGTTAAGCATCGGAATCTATAACTAGTGTCACAGGAATGGTTCGAAACATAGAAAGTAAGAAGAGTCAGTTTTCTTGTACATAAGTCGGCATTGTGCCTTTTGTATTTAATTCCGATGCAATTTCTGTGTTTCGTCGTCAATAATAAGGTCCAAGGGATACAGTAAACCTGAAGTGAAGCATCGGAATCTAAAACCGGTGTCACAGGAAAGGTTCATAACATAGACAGTAAGAAGAGCCAGTCTTCTTGTATTTCTGTCGGCAATGTGCCTTTAGTATTTAATTCCGATGCAATTTCTGTGTTTCATCGTCAATAAGAAGGTCAGCGGGATACAGTACACCTGAAGTGAAGAGTCGGAATCTATAACTAGTGTCACAATAATGGTTCAAAGCATAGACAGTAAGAAGAGTCAGTATTCTTGTACTAAAGTCGGCATTGAGCCTTTTGTATTTAATTCCGATGCAATATCTGTGTTTCATCGTCAATAAGAAGGTCAGATGGATACAATAAACCTGATGTGAAGCATCGGAATCTATAACTAGTGGCACAGTAATGGTTCAAAACATAGACAGTAAGAAGAGTCAGTTATCTTGTACTTAAGTAGGCGTTGTGCCTTTTGTATATAATTACGAAGCAATTTCTGTGTTTCATCGTCAATAAGAAGGTCAGACTGATACAGTAAACGTGAAGTGAAGCATCGGAATCTATAACTAGTGTCACTGGAATGGTTCAAAACATAGACAGTAAGAAGAGTCAGTCTTCTTGTACTTAAGTCGGCATTGTGCCTTTTGTATTAATTTCCGATGCAATTTCTATGTTTCATCTTCAATAAGAAGGTCCGAGGGATACAGTAAACCTGAAGTGAAGCATCGGAAACTATAACTAGTGTCACAGGAGTGGTTCAAAATATAGACAGTAAGAAGAGTCAGTTTTCTTGTACTTAAGTCGGCATTGTCCCTTTTGTATTTCATTCCGATGCAATTTCTGTGTTTCATCGTCAATAAGATCGTCAGAGGGTACAGTAAACCTGAAGTGAAGCATCGGAATCTATAACTAGTGTGACAGGAATGGTTCAAAACATAGACAGTAAGAAGTGTCAATTTTCTTGTACCTATGTAGGCATTGTGCCTTTTGTATTTAATTCCGATGCAATTTCTGTGTTTCGTGGTCAATAAGATGGTCCATGGGATACAGTAAACCTGAAGTGAAGCATCAGAATCTAAAACGGGCCTCACAGGAAAGGTTCAAAACGTAGACAGTATGAAGGGCCAGCCCTCTTGTACATGAGTCGGCATTGTGCCTTTTGTATTTAATTCCGATGCAATTTCTGTGTTTCATCGTCAATAAGAAGGTCAGTGGGATACAATAAAGCAGAAGTGAAGCATCGGAATTTATAACTAGTGTCACAGGAATGGTTCAAAACTTAGACAGTAAGAGGAGTCAGTTTTCTTGTACTTATGTCGGCATTGTGCTTTTTGTAATTAATTCCGATGCAATTTCTGTGTTTCATCGTCAATAAGAAGGTGTGAGGGATACAGTAAAACTGAATTGAAGCATGGGAATCTATAACTAGTGTCACAGGAATGGTTTAACACATAGACAGTAAGAAGAGCCAGTCTTCTTGTAGTTGAGTCGGCATTGTGCCTTTTGTATTTAATTCCCATGCAATTTCTGAGTTTCATCGTCTATAAGGACGTCAGAGGGATACATTAAACCGGAAGTGAAGCATCGGAATCAATAACTAGTGTCACAGGAATGGTTCAAAACATAGATAGTAGGAAGAGTCAGTTTTTTTGTACTTAAGTAGGCATTGTGCCTTTTGTATTTAATTCCGATGCAATTTCTGTGTTTCGTCGTCAATAATAGGGTCCAAGGGATACGGTAAACCTGAAGTGAAGAATCGGTATCTATAACTAGTGTCACAGGTATGGTTCAAAGCATAGACAGTAAGAAGAGTCAGTCTTCTTGTACTTAAGTCGGCATTGAGCATTTTGTATTTAATTCCGATGCAATTTCTGTGTTTCATCGTCAATAAGAAGGTCAGAGGAATACAGTAAGCTTTAAGTGAAGCATCGGAATATATAACTAGTGTCACAGGAATGGTTCAAATCATAGACAGTAAGACAAGTCAGTTTTCTTGTACTTAAGTGGACATTGTGAGTTTTGCATTTAATTCCGACGAAATTTCGGTGTTTCATCGTCAATACGAAGGTCAGAGGGATACAGTGAACCTGAAGTGAAGCATCGGAATCCATAACTAGTGTCACAGGAATGGTTTAAAACATAGACAGTAAGAAGAGCCAGTCTTCTTGTACATGAGTCAGCATTGTGCCTTTTGAATTAAATTCCGATGCAAATTGTGTGTTTCGCCGTCAATAAGAAGGTCCAAGAAATACATTAAACCTGAAGTGAAGCATCGGAATCTATAACTAGTGTCACATGAATGGTTCAAAACATAGACAGTAAGAAGAGTCAGTTTTCTTGTACCTAAGTTGGCATTGTCCCTTTTGTATTTAATTCCGATGCAATTTCTGTGTTTCATCGTCAATAAGATCGTCAGAGGGTACAGTAAACCTGAAGTGAAGCATCGGAATCTAAAACCGGTCTCACAGGAAAGGTTCAAAACATAGACAGTATGAAGAGCCAGCCTTCTTGTACTTGAGTCGGCATTGTGCATTTTGTATTTAATTCCGATGCCATTTCTGTGTTTCATCGTCAATAAGAAGGTCAGCGGGATACAGTAAACCTGAAGTGAAGAATCGGAATCCATAACTAGTGTCACAGGAATGGTTCAAAGCATAGACAGTAAGAAGAGTCAGTTTTTTTGTACTTAAGTTCGCATTGTGCCTTTTGTATTTAATTCCGGTGCAATTTCTGTGTTTCATCGTTAATAAGGAGGTCAGAGGGATACCGTAAACCTGAAGTGAAGCATCGGAATCTATAACTAGTGTCACAGGAATGGTTCAAAACATAGAAAGTAAGAAGAGTCAGTTTTTTTGTACTTAAGTTCGCATTGTGCCTTTTGTATTTAATTCCGGTGCAATTTCTGTGTTTCGTCGTCAATACTAAGGTCCTAGGGATACAGTAAACCTGAAGTGAAGCATCGGAATCAAAACCGGTGTCACAGAAAAGGTTTATAATAAAGACAGTAAGAAGAGCCAGTCTTCTTGTATTTGAGTCGGCATTGTGCCTTTTGTATTTAATTCCGATGCCATTTCTGTGTTTCATCGTCAATAAGAAGGTCAGCTGGATTCGGTAAATCTGAAGTGAAGAATCGGAATCCATAACTAGTGTCACAGGAATGGTTCAAAGCATAGACAGTAAGAAGAGTCAGTCTTCTTGTACTTAAGTCGGCATTGAGCCATTTGTTTTTTATTCCGATGCAATTTCTGTGTTTCATCGTCAATAAGAAGGTCAGAGGGATACAGTAAGCTTGAAGTGAAGCATCGGAATAAATAACTAGTGTCACAGGAATGGTTCAAACATAGACAGTAAGACTAGTCAGTTTTCTTGTACCTAAGTGGGCATTGTGTATTTTGAATTTAATTCCGATGAAATTTCTGTGTTTCATCGTCAATAAGAAAGTCAGAGGGATACAGTAAACCTGAAGTGAAGCATCGGAATCTATAACTAGTGTGACAGGAATGGTTCAAAACATAGACAGTAAGAAGTGTCAATTTTCTTGTACCTAAGTAGGCATTGTGCCTTTTGTATTTAATTCCGATGCATTTTCTGTCTTTCGTGGTTAATAAGATGGTCCATGGGATACAGTAAACCTGAAGTGAAGCATCGGAATCTAAAACGGGTCTCACAGGAAAGGTTCAAAACGTAGACAGTATGAAGGGCCAGCCCTCTTGTACATGAGTCGGCATTGTGCCTTTTGTATTTAATTCCGATGCAATTTCTGTGTTTCATCGTCAATAAGAAGGTCAGTGGGATACAATAAAGCTGAAGTGAAGCATCGGAATTTATAACTAGTGTCACAGGAATGGTTCAAAACTTAGACAGTAAGAGGAGTCAGTTTTCTTGTACATATGTCGGCATTGTGCTTTTTGTAATTAATTCCGATGCAAATTCTGTGTTTCATCGTCAATAAGAAGGTGAGAGGGATACAGTAAAACTGAATTGAAGCATGGGAATCTATAACTAGTGTCACAGGAATGGTTTAAGACATAGACAGTAAGAAGAGCCAGTCTTCTTGTAGTTGAGTCGGCATTGTGCCTTTTGTATTTAATTCCCATGCAATTTCTGTGTTTCATCGTCTATAAGGAGGTCAGAGGGATACATTAAACCTGAAGTGAAGCATCGGAATCAATAACTAGTGTTACAGGAATGGTTCAAAACATAGATAGTAGGAAGAGTCAGTTTTTTTGTACTTAAGTCGGCATTGTGCCTTTTGTATTTAATTCCGATGCAATTTCTGTGTTTCGTCGTCAATAATAGGGTCCAAGGGATACGGTAAATCTGAAGTGAAGAATCGGTATCTATAACTAGTGTCACAGGAATGGTTCAAAGCATAGACAGTAAGAAGAGTCAGTCTTCTTGTACTTAAGTCGGCATTGAGCATTTTGTATTTAATTCCGATGCAATTTCTGTGTTTCATCGTCAATAAGAAGGTCAGAGGAATACAGTAAGCTTTAAGTGAAGCATCGGAATATATAACTAGTGTCACAGGAATGGTTCAAATCATAGACAGTAAGACAAGTCAGTTTTCTTGTACTTAAGTGGACATTGTGACTTTTGCATTTAATTCCGACGAAATTTCGGTGTTTCATCGTCAATACGAAGGTCAGAGGGATACAGTGAACCTGAAGTGAAGCATCGGAATCCATAACTAGTGTCACAGGAATGGTTTAAAACATAGACAGTAAGAAGAGCCAGTCTTCTTGTACATGAGTCGGCATTGTGCCTTTTGAATTAAATTCCGATGCAAATTGTGTGTTTCGCCGTCAATAAGAAGGTCCAAGAAATTCATTAAACCTGAAGTGAAGCATCGGAATCTATAACTAGTGTCACATGAATGGTTCAAAACATAGACAGTAAGAAGAGTCAGTTTTCTTGTACCTAAGTTGGCATTGTCCCTTTTGTATTTAATTCCGATGCAATTTCTGTGTTTCATCGTCAATAAAATCGTCAGAGGGTACAGTAAACCTGAAGTGATGCATCGGAATCTAAAACCGGTCTCACAGGAAAGGTTCAAAACATAGACAGTATGAAGAGCCAGCCTTCTTGTACTTGAGTCGGCATTGTGCATTTTGTATTTAATTCCGATGCCATTTCTGTGTTTCATCGTCAATAAGAAGGTCAGCGGGATACAGTAAACCTGAAGTGAAGAATCGGAATCCATAACTAGTGTCACAGGAATGGTTCAAAACATAGACAGTAAGAAGAGTCAGTTTTTTTGTACTTAAGTTCGCATTGTGCCTTTTGTATTTAATTCCGGTGCAATTTCTGTGTTTCATCGTTAATAAGGAGGTCAGAGGGATACAGTAAACCTGAAGTGAAGCATCGGAATCTATAACTAGTGTCACAGGAATGGTTCAAAACATAGAAAGTAAGAAGAGTCAGTTTTTTTGTACTTAAGTTCGCATTGTGCCTTTTGTATTTAATTCCGGTGCCATTTCTGTGTTTCGTCGTCAATACTAAGGTCCTAGGGATACAGTAAACCTGAAGTGAAGCATCGGAATCAAAACCGGTGTCACAGAAAAGGTTTATAATATAGACAGTAAGAAGAGCCAGTCTTCTTGTATTTGAGTCGGCATTGTGCCTTTTGTATTTAATTCCGATGCCATTTCTGTGTTTCATCGTCAATAAGAAGGTCAGCTGGATTCAGTAAATCTGAAGTGAAGAATCGGAATCCATAACTAGTGTCACAGGAATGGTTCAAAGCATAGACAGTAAGAAGAGTCAGTCTTCTTGTACTTAAGTCGGCATTGAGCCATTTGTTTTTTATTCCGATGCAATTTCTGTGTTTCATCGTCAATAAGAAGGTCAGAGGGATACAGTAAGCTTGAAGTGAAGCATCGGAATAAATAACTAGTGTCACAGGAATGGTTCAAACATAGACAGTAAGACTAGTCAGTTTTCTTGTACCTAAGTGGGCATTGTGTATTTTGAATTTAATTCCGTTGAAATTTCTGTGTTTCATCGTCAATAAGAAAGTCAGAGGGATACAGTAAACCTGAAGTGAAGCATCGGAATCTATAACTAGTGTGACAGGAATGGTTCAAAACATAGACAGTAAGAAGTGTCAATTTTCTTGTACCTAAGTAGGCATTGTGCCTTTTGTATTTAATTCCGATGCATTTTCTGTGTTTGGTGGTCAATAAGATGGTCCAAGGGATACAGTAAACCTGAAGTGAAGCATCGGAATCTATAAGTAGTGTCACAGGAATGGTTCAAAACATAGACAGTAAGAAGATTCAGATTTCTTGTACTTAAGACGGCATTGTGCCTTTTGTATTTAATGCCGATGCAATATCTGTGTTTCATCGTCAATAAGAAGGTCAGAGGGATACAATAAACCTAATGTGAAGCATCGGAATCTATAACTACAGGCACAGGAATGGTTCAAAACATAGACAGTAAGAAGATTCAGATTTCTTGTACTTAGGTCGCCATTGTGCCTTTTGTATTTAATTCCGATGCAATTTCTGAGATTCATCGTCAATAAGAAGGTCCGAGGGATACAGTAAACCTGAAGTGAAGCACCCGAAACTATAACTAGTGTCACAGGAGTGATTCAAAACATAGACAGTAAGAAGAGTCAGTTTTCTTGTACTTAAGTCGGCATTGTGCCTTTTGTATTTAATAATGATGCAATTTCTGTGTTTCATCGTCAATAAGAAGGACAGAGGGATACAGTAAACCTTACGTGAAGCATCGGAATCTATAACTAGTGTCACAGGAATGGTTCAAAACATAGACAGTATGTAGAGTCAGTTTTCTTGTACTTAAGTCGGCATTGTGCCTTTTGTATTTAATTCCGATGCAATATCTGTGTTTCACCGTCTATAAGAAGGTCAGAGGGATACAGTAATCCTGAAGTGAAGCATCGGAATCTATAACTAGTGTCACAGGAATGGTTCAAACATAGACAGTAAGAAGAGTCAGTTTTCTTGTACTTAAGTCGGCATTGTGCCTTTTGTATTTAATTCCGATGCAATTTCTGTGTTTCATCGACAATAAGGAGGTCAGAGGGATACAGTAAACCTGACGTGAAGCATCGGAATCTATAACTAGTGTCACAGGAAAGGTTCAAAACATAGTCAGTAAGCAGAGCCAGTCTTCTTGTACTTGAGTCGGAATTGTGCCTTTTGTATTTAATTCCGATGCAATTTCTGTGTTTCATCGTATATAAGAAGGGCAGAGGGCTACAGTAAAGCTGAAGTGAAGCATCGGAATCTATAACTAGCGTCACAGGAATGGTTAAAAGCATAGAGAGTAAGATGAGACAGTCTTCTTGTACTTAAGTCGGCATTGAGCCTTTTGTATTTAATTCCGATGCAATTTCTGTGTTTCATCGTCAATATAAGGTCAGAGGGATACAGTAAACCTGAAGTGAAGCATCGGAATCAATAAGTAATGTCACAGGAATGGTTCAAAACATAGGCAGTAAGAAGAGTCAGTTTTCTTGTACTTAAGTCGGCATTGTGCCTTTTGAATTTAATTCCGATGTACTTTCTGTGTTTCGTGATCAATAAGAAGGTCCATGGGATACAGTAAACCTGAAGTGAAGCATCGGAATCTAAAATCGGTCTCACAGGAAAGGTTCACAACATAGACAGTATGAAGAGCCAGCCTTCTTGTACTTGAGTCAGCATTGTGCATTTTGTATTTAATTCCGATGCAATTTCTGTGTTTCATCGTCAACAAGAAGGTCAGAGGGATACAGTAAAGCAGAGGTGAAGCATCGGAATCTATAACTAGTGTCACAGGAATGGTTCAATACTTAGACACTAAGAAGAGTCAGTTTTTTGTACTTATGTCGGCATTGTGCTTTATGTATTTAATTCCGATGCACTTTCTGTGTTTCATCGTCAATAAGAAGGTCAGAGGGATACAGTAAACCTGAAGTGAAGCATCCGAAACTATAACTAGTGTCACAGGAATGGTTCAAAACATAGACAGTAAGAAGAGTCAGTTTTCTTGTACTTATGTCGGCATTGTGCCTTTTGTAATTAATTCCAATGCAATTTCTGTGTTTCACCGCCAATAAGAAGTTCAGAGGGAGGCAGTGAACCTGAAGTCGTGCATCCGAATCCATAACTAGTTTCACAGGAATGGTTCAAAACATAGACAGTAAGAAGAGCCAGTCTTCTTGTACTTGAGTCGGCATTGTGCCTTTTGTATTTAATTCCGATGCAATACCTGTGTTTCATCGACAATAAGGAGGTCAGAGCGATACAGTAATCCTGAAGTAAAGCATCGGAATCTATAACTAGTGTCACAGGAATGGTTCAAAACGTAGTCAGTAAGAAGAGCCAGTCTTCTTGTACTTGAGTCGGAATTGTGCCTTTTGTATTCAATTCCGAAGCAATTTCTGTGTTTCATCGCCAATAAGAAGGTCAGAGGGCTACAGTAAAGCTGAAGTGAAGCATCGGAATCTATAACTAGCGTCACAGGAATGGTTAAAATCATAGAGAGTAAGATGAGACAGTCTTCTTGTACTTAAGTCGGCATTGAGCCTTTTGTATTTAATTCCGATGCAATTTCTGTGTTTCATCGTCAATATAAGGTCAGAGGGATACAGTAAACCTGAAGTGAAGCATCGGAATCAATAAGTAATGTCACAGGAATGGTTCAAAACATAGGCAGTAAGAAGAGTCAGTTTTCTTGTACTTAAGTCGGCATTGTGCCTTTTGAATTTAATTCCGATGTACTTTCTGTGTTTCGTGGTCAATAAGAAGGTCCATGGGATACAGTAAACCTGAAGTGAAGCATCGGAATCTATAACTAGTGTCACAGGAATGGTTCAAACAAAGACACTAAGAAGAGTCAGTTTTCTTGTACTTAAGTCGGCATTGTGCCTTTTGTATTTAATTCCGATGCAATTTCTGTGTTTCATCGACAATAAGGATGTCAGACGGATACAGTAAACCTGAAGTGAAGCATCGGAATCTATAACTAGTGTCACAGGAATGGTTCAAAACATAGTCAGTAAGAAGAGCCAGTCTTCTTGTACTTGAGTCGGAATTGTGACTTTTGTATTTAATTCCGATGCAATTTCTGTGTTTCATCGTCAATAAGAAGGTCAGAGGGCTACAGTAAAGCTGAAGTGAAGCATCGGAATCTATAACTAGCGTCACAGGAATGGTTGAAAACATAGAGAGTAAGATGAGGCAGTCTTCTTGTACTTAAGTCGGCGTTGAGCCTTTTGTATTTAATTCCGATGCAATTTCTGTGTTTCATCGTCAATATAAGGTCAGAGGGATACAGTAAACCTGAAGTGAAGCATCGGAATCAATAAGTAATGTCACAGGAATGGTTCAAAACATAGGCAGTAAGAAGAGTCAGTTTTCTTGTACTTAAGTCGGCATTGTGCCTTTTGAATTTAATTTTGATGTACTTTCTGTGTTTCGAGGTCAATAAGAAGGTCCATGGGATACAGTAAACCTGAAGTGAAGCATCGGAATCTAAAATCGGCCTCACAGGAAAGGTTCAAAACATAGACAGTATGAAGAGCCAGCCTTCTTGTACTTGAGTCAGCATTGTGCCTTTTGTATTTAATTCCGATACAATTTCTGTGTTTCATCGTCAACAAGAAGGTCAGAGGGATACAGTAAAGCTGAGGTGAAGCATCGGAATCTATAACTAGTGTCACAGGAATGGTTCAATACTTAGACACTAAATAGAGTCAGTTTTTTTGTACTAATGTCGGCATTGTGCTTTATGTATTTAATTCCGATGCACTTTCTGTGTTTCATCGTCAATAAGAAGGTCAGAGGGATACAGTAAACCTGAAGTGAAGCATCCGAAACTATAACTAGTGTCACAGGAATGGTTCAAACACAGACACTAAGAAGAGTCAGATTTCTTGTACTTATGTCGGCATTGTGCCTTTTGTATTAATTTCCGATGCAATTTCTATGTTTCATCTTCAATAAGAAGGTCCGAGGGATACAGTAAACCGGAAGTGAAGCATCGGAAACTATAACTAGTGTCACAGGAGTGGTTCAAAACATAGACAGTAAGAAGAGCCAGTTTTCTTGTACTTAAGTCGGCATTGTGCCTTTTGTATTTAATTCCGATGCAATTTCTGTGTTTCATCGTCTATAAGAAGGGCAGAGGGATACAGTAAACCTGAAGTGAACCATCGGAATCTATAACTAGTGTCACAGGAATGGTTCAAAAACATAGACAGTAAGAAGAGTCAGTTTTCTTGTACTTATGTCGGCATTGTGCCTTTTGTAATTAATTCCAATGCAATTTCTGTGTTTCACCGCCAATAAGAAGTTCAGAGGGAGGCAGTGAACCTGAAGTCGAGCATCCGAATCCATCACTAGTGTCACAGGAATGGTTCAAAACATAGACAGTAAGAAGAGCCAGTCTTGTTGTACTTGAGTCGGCATTGTGCCTTTTGTATTTAATTCCGATGCAATACCTGTGTTTCATCGACAATAAGGACGTCAGAGGGATACAGTAAACCTGACGTGAAGCATCGGAATCTATAACTAGTGTCACAGGAATGGTTCAAAACATAGACAGTAAGAAGAGCCAGTCGTCCTGTACTTGAGTCGGAATTGTGCCTTTTGTATTTAATTCCGATGCAATTTCTGTGTTTCATCGTCAATAAGAAGGTGAGAGGGATACAGTAAAGCTGAAGTAAAGCATCGGACTCTATAACTAGTGTCACAGGAATGGTTCAAAACATAGAGAGTAAGATGAGACAGTCTTCTTGTACTTAAGTCGGCATTGAGCCTTTTGTATTTAATTCCGATGCAATTTCTGTGTTTCATCGTCAATAAGAAGGTGAGAGGGATACAGTAAAACTGAATTGAAGCATCGGAATCTACAACTAGTCTCACAGGAATGGTTTAAAACATAGACAGTAAGAAGAGCCAGTCTTCTTGTAGTTGAGTCGGCATTGTGCATTTTGTATTTAATTCCGATGCAATTTCTGTGTTTCATCGTCAATAAGGAGGTCAGAGGGAATCAGTAAACCTGAAGTGAAGCATCGGAATCAATAACTAGTGTCACAGGTATGGTTCAAAACATAGATAGTAAGAAGAGTCAGTTTTTTTGTACTTATGTCGGCATTGTGCCTTTTGTATTTAATTCCGATGCAATTTCTGTGTTTCGTCGTCAACAATATGGTCCAAGGGATATAGTAAACCTGAAGTGAAGAATCGGAATCTATAACTAGTGTCACAGGAATGGTTCAAAGCATAGACAGTAAGAAGAGTCAGTCTTCTTGTACTTAAGTCGGCATTGAGCCTTTTGTATTTAATTCCGATGCAATTTCTGTGTTTCATCGTCAATAAGAAGGTCAGAGGGATACAGTAAGCTTGAAGTGAAGCATCGGAATATATAACTAGTGTCACAGGAATGGTTCAAATCATAGACAGTAAGACGAGTCGGTTTTTTGTACTTGAGTGGACATTGTGACTTTTGTATTTAATTCCGACGAAATTTCGGTGTTTCATCGTCAATACGAAGGTCAGAGGGATACAGTAAACCTGAAGTGAAACATCGGAATCTATAACTAGTGTCACAGGAATGGTTCGAAACATAGACAGTAAGAAGATTCAGTTTTCGTGTACTTAAGACGGCATTGTGCCTTTTGTATTTAATTCCGATGCAATATCTGTGTTTCATCGTCAATAAGAAGGTCAGAGGAATACAATAAACCTGATGTGAAGCATGGAAATCTGTAACTAGTGGCACAGGAATGGTTCAAAACATAAACAGTAAGAAGAGCCAGTCTCCTTGTACTTGAGTCGGAATTGTGCCTTTTGTATTTAATTCCGATGCAATTTCTGTGTTTCATCGTCAATAAGAAGGTGAGAGGGATACAGAAAGGCTGAAGTGAAGCATCGGAATCTATAACTAGTGTCACAGGAATGGTTCAAAACATAGAGAGTAAGATGAGACAGTCTTCTTGTACTTAAGTCGGCATTGAGCATTTTGTATTTAATTCCGATGCAATTTCTGTGTTTCATCGCCAATATAAGGTCAGAGGGATACAGTAAACCTGAAGTGAAGCATCGGAATCTATAACTAGTGTCACGGGAATGGTTCAAAACATAGACAGTAAGAAGAGTCAGTTTTCTAGTACCTGGGTTGGCATTGTCCCTTTTGTATTTAATTCCGATGCAATTTCTGTGTTTCATCGTCAACAAGATCGTCAGAGGGTACAGTAAACCTGAAGTGAAGCATCGGAATCTGAAACCGGTCTCACAGGAAAGGTTCAAAACTTAGACAGTATGAAGAGCCAGCCTTCTTGTACTTGAGTCTGCATTGTGCCTTTTGTATTTAATTCCGATGCAATTTCAGTGTTTCATCGTCAATAAGAAGGTCAGAGGGATACAGCAAAGCTGAAGTGAAGCATCGGAATCTATAACTAGTGTCACAGGAATGGTTCAAAACTTAGACAATAAGAAGAGTCAGTTTTCTTGTACTTATGTCGGCATTGTGCTTTTTCCATTTAATTCCGATGCAATTTCTGTGTTTCGTCGTCAATAAGAAGATCAGAGGGATACAGTAAAACTGAACTGAAGCATCGGAATCTATATCTAGTGTCACAGGAATAGGTTAAAACATAGACAGTAAGAAGAGCCAGTCTTCTTGTACTTGAGTCGGCATTGTGCCTTTTGTATTCAAATCCGATACAATTTCTGTGTTTCATCGTTAATAAGGAGGTCAGAGGGATACAGTAAACCTGAAGTGAAGCATCGGAGTCTATAACTAGTGTCACAGGAATGGTTCAAAACATAGAAAGTAAGAAGAGCCAGTCTTCTTGTAGTTGAGTCGGCATTGTGCGTTTTGTATTTAATTCCGAGGAAGTTTCTGTGTTTCATCGTCAATAAGAAGGTCAGAGGGATACAGTAAACCTTACGTGAAGCATCGGAATCAATAACTAGTGTCACAGGAATGGTTCAAAACATAGACAGTAAGAAGAGTCAGTTTTCTTGTACTTATGTAGGCATTGTGCCTTTTGTATTTAATTCCGATGCATTTTCTGTGTTTCGTGGTCAATAAGATGGTCCATGGGATACAGTAAACCTGAAGTGAAGCATCGGAATCTAAAACGGGTCTCACAGGAAAGGTTCAAAACGTAGACAGTATGAAGGGCCAGCCCTCTAGTACATGAGTCGGCATTGTGCCTTTTGTATTTAATTCCGATGCAATATCTGTGTTTCATCGTCAATAAGAAGGTCAGTGGGATACAATAAAGCTGAAGAGAAGCATCGGAATTTATAACTACTGTCACAGGAATGGTTCAAAACTTAGACAGTAAGAGGTGTCAGTTTTCTTGTACTTATGTCGGCATTGTGCTTTTTGTAATTAATTCCGATGCAATTTCTGTGTTTCATCGTCAATAAGGAGGTCAGAGGGATACAGTAAACCTGAAGTGAAGCATCGGAATCTATAACTAGTGTCACAGGAATGGTTCAAAACATAGATAGTAAGAAGAGTCAGTTTTTTTGTACATAAGTCGGCATTGTGCCTTTTGTATTTAATTCCGATGCAATTTCTGTGTTTCGTCGTCAATAATAAGGTCCAAGGGATACAGTAAAATTGAAGTGAAGAATCGGAATCTATAACTAGTGTCACACGAATGGTTCAAAACATAGACAGTAAGAAGATTTAGTTTTCGTGTACTTAAGACGGCATTGTGCCTTTTGTATTTAATTCCGATGCAATATCTGTGTTTCATCGTCAATAAGAAGGTCAGAGGGATACAGTAAGCTTGAAGTGAAGCATCGGAATATATAACTAGTGTCACAGGAATGGTTCAAAACATAGACAGTAAGACGAGTTAGTTTTCTTGTACTTAAGTGGACATTGTGACTTTTGTATTTAATTCCGATGAAATTTCGGTGTTTCATCGTCAATACGAAGGTCAGAGGGATACAGTAAACCTGAAGTGAAGCATCGGAATCTATAACTAGTGTCACAGGAATGGTTCAAAACATAGACAGTAAGAAGATTTAGTTTTCGTGTACTTAAGACGGCATTGTGCCTTTTGTATTTAATTCCGATGCAATATCTGTGTTTCATCGTCAATAAGGTCAGAGGGATACAATAAACCTGATGTGAAGCATCGAAATCTGTAACTAGTGGCACAGGAATGGTTCAAAACGTAGGCAGTAAGAAGAGTCAGTTATCTTGTACTTAAGAACGCATTGTGCTTTGTATTTAATTCCGATGCAATTTCTGTGTTTCATCGTCAATAAGAAGGTCAGACTGATACAGTAAACAAGAAGTGAGGCATCGGAATCTATAACTAGTGTCACAGGAATGGTTCAAAACATAGACAGTAAGAAGAGTCAGTTTTCTTGTACTTAAGTTGTCATTGTGCCTTTTGTATTTAATTCCGATGCAATTTCTGAGTTTCATCGTCAATAAGGCGGTCGGAGGGATACAGTAAACCTAAAGTGAAGCATCGGAATCTATTACAAGTGTCACAGGAATGGTTCAAGGCATAGACAGTAAGAAGAGCCAGTCTTCTTGTATTTGAGTCGGAATTGTGCCTTTTGTATTTAATTCCGATGCAATTTCTGTGTTTCATCGTCAATAAGAAGGTGAGAGGGATACAGTAAAGCTGAAGTGAAGCATCGGAATCTATAACTAGTGTCACAGGAATGGTTCTATACATAGAGAGTAAGATGAGAGACTCTTCCCGTACTTATGTCGGCATTGAGCCTTTTGTATTTAATTCCGATGCAAATTCTGTGTTTCATCATCAATATAAGGTGAGAGGGATGCAGTAAACCTGAAGGGAAGCATCGGAATCTATAACTAGTGTCACAGGAATGGTTCAAAACATAGACAGTAAGAAGAGTCAGTTTTCTTGTACTTAAGTTGGCATTGTCCCTTTTGTATTTAATTCCGATGCAATTTCTGTGTTTCATCGTCAATAAGAAGGTCAGACTGATACAGTAAACAAGACGTGAGGCATCGGAATCTATAACTAGTGTCACAGGAATGGTTCAAAACATAGACAGTAAGAAGAGTCAGTTTTCATGTACTTATTTTTGCATGTGCCTTTTTTATTTAATTCCGATGCAATTTCTGTGTTTCGTGGTCAATAAGAAGGTCCATGGGATACAGTAAACCTGAAGTGAAACATCGGAATCTAAAACCGGTCTCACAGGAAAGGTTCAAAACATAGACAGTATGAAGAGCCAGCCTTCTTGTACTTGAGTCGACATTGTGCATTTTGTATATGATTCCGATGCAATTTCTGTGTTTCATCGCAAAAAAGAAGGTCAGAGGGGTACAGTAAAGCTGAAGTGAAGCATCGGAATCTATAACTAGTGTCACAGGAATGGTTCAAAACTTAGACAGTAAGAAGAGTCAGTTTTCTTGTACTTCAGTCGGCATTGTGCTTTTTGTATTTAATTCCGATGCAATTTCTGTGTTTCATCGTCAATAAGAAGGTCAGAGTGATACAGTAAACCTGAAGTGAGGCATCGGAATCTATAACTGCTGTCACAGGAATGGTTCATAGCATAGACAGTAAGAAGAGACAGTTTTATTGTACTTAAGTAGGCATTGTGCATTTTGTATTTAATTCCGATGCAATTTCTGTGTTTCGTGGTCAATAACAAGGTCCATGGGATACAGTAAGTCTGAAGTGAAGCATCGGAATCTAATTCCGGTCTCACAGGAAAGGTTCATAACATAGACAGTAAGAAGAGCCAGCCTTCTTGTATTTGAGTCGGCATTGTGCCTTTTCTATTTAATTCCGATGCAATTTCTGTGTTTCATCGTCAATAAGAAGGTCAGCGGGATTCAGTAAACCTGAAGTGAAGAATCGGAATCCAAAACTAGTGTCACAGGAATGGTTCAAATTATAGACAGTAAGAAGAGTCAGTCTTCTTGTACTTAAGTCGGCATTGAGAAATTTGTATTTAATTCCGATGCAATTTCTGTGTTTCATCGTCAATAAGAAGGTCAGAGGGATACAGTAAGCTTGAAGTGAAGCATCGGAATAAATAACTAGTGTCACAGGAATGGTTCAAAACATAGACAGTAAGACGAGTCAGTTTTCTTGTACTTAAGTGGACATTGTGTCTTTTGTATTTAATTCCGATGAAATTTCTGTGTTTCATCGTCAATAAGAAGGTCAGAGGGATACAGTAAACCTGAAGTGAAGCATCGGAATCAATATCTAGTGTCACAGGAATGGTTCAAAACATAGACAGTAAGAAGATTCAGATATCTTGTACTTAAGACGGCATTGTGCCTTTTGTATTTAATTCCGATGCAATATCTGTGTTTCATCGTCAATAAGAAGGTCAGAGGGATACAATAAACCTGATGTGAAACATCGGAATCTATAACTACTGGCACAGGAATGGTTAAAACATAGACAGTAAGAAGAGTCAGTTATCTTGAACTTAAGTAGGCATTGTTCTTTTGTATTTAATTCCAATGCAATTTCTGTGTTTCATCGTCAATAAGAGGGTCAGAGGGATACAGTGCACCTGAAATGAAGCATCAGAATCTGTAACTAGTGTCACAGGAATGGTTCAAAACTTAGACAGTAAGAAGAGTCAGTTTTCTTGTACTTAAGTAGGCATTGTGCCTTTTGTATTTAATTCCGATGCAATTTCTGTGTTTCGTGGTCAATAAGAAGGTCCATGGGATACAGTAAACCTGAAATGAAGCATCGGAATTACAAACCGGTCTCACAGGAAAGGTACAAATCATGGACAGTATGTAGAGCCAGCCTTCTTGTACTTGAGTCGGCATTGTGCCTTTTGTATATAATTCCGATGCAATTTCTGTGTTTCATCGTCAAAAAGAAGGTCAGAGGGATACAGTAAAGCTGAAGTGAAGCATAGGAATCTATAACTAGTGTCACAGGGATGGTTCAAAACTTAGACAGTAAGAAGAGTCAGTTTTCTTGTACTTTATTCGGCATTGTGCCTTTTGTATTTAATTCCGATGCAATTTTGTGTTTCATCGTCAATAAGAAGGTCAGAGGGATACAGTAAAACTGAATTGAAACATCGGAATCTATAACTAGTGTCACAGGAATGGTTTAAAACATAGACAGTAAGAAGAGCCAGTCCTCTTGTACTTGAGTCGGCATTGTGCCTTTTGAATTTAATTCCGATGCAAATTCTGTGTTTCGTCGTCAATAAGAAGGTCCAAGAAATACATTAAACCTGAAGTGAAGCATCGGAATCTATAACTAGTGTCGCGTGAATGGTTCAAAACTTAGACAATAACAAGAGTCAGTTTTCTTGTACTTAAGTCGGCATTGTGCATTTTCCATTTAATTCCGATGCAATTTCTGTGTTTGATCGTCAATACGAAGATCAGAGGGATACAGTAAAACTGAATTGAAGCATCGGAATCTATATCTAGTGTCACAGGAATGGTTTAAAGCATAGACAGTAAGAAGAGCCAGTCTTCTTGTACTAGAGTCGGCATTGTGCCTTTTGTATTTAATTCCGATGCAATTTCTGTGTTTCATCGTTAATAAGGAGGTCAGAGGATTACAGTAAACCTGAAGTGAAGCATCGGTATCTATAACTAGCGTCACAGGAGTGGTTCAAAACACAGAAAGTAAGAAGAGTCAGTTTTTTTGTACTTAAGTTCGCATTGTGCCTTTTGTGTTTAATTCCGGTGCAATTTCTGTATTTCGTCGTCAATAATAAGGTCCAATGGATACAGTAAACCTGAAGTGAAGCATCGGAATCATAAACCGGTGTCACAGAAAAGGTTCATAATATAGACAGTAAGAAGAGCCAGTCTTCTTGTATTTGAGTCGGCATTGTGCCTTTTGTATTTAATTCCGATGCCATTTCTGTGTTTCATCGTCAATAAGAAGGTCAGCGGGATTCAGTAAACCTGAAGTGAAGAATCGGAATCCATAACAAGTGTCACAGGAATGGTTCAAAGCATCGACAGTAAGAAGAGTCAGTCTTCTTGTACTTAAGTTGTCATTGAGCCATTTGTATTTTATTAGGATGCAATTACCGTGTTTCATCGTCAATAAGAAGGTCAGAGGGATACAATAAACCTGAAGTAAAGCATCGGAATCTATAACTAGTGTCACAGGAATGGTTCAAAACATAGACAGTAAGAAGATTCAGATTTCTTGTACTTAAGACGGCATTGTGCCTTTTGTATTTAATTCCGATGCAATATCTGTGTTTCATCGTCAATAAGAAGGTCAGAGGGATACAATAAACCTGACGTGAAGCATCGGAATCTATAACTACTGGCACAGGAATGGTTCGAAACATAGACAGTAAGAAGAGTCAGTTATCTTGTACTTAAGTAGGCATTGTGCTTTTGCATTTAATTCCGGTGCAACTTCTGAGTTTCATCGTCAATAAGGAGGACGGAGGGATACAGTAAACCTAAAGTGAAGCATCGGAATCTATAACTAGTGTCACAGGAATGGTTCAAAACATAGACAGTAAGAAGAGTCAGTCTTCTTCTACTTAAGTCGGCATTGTGAATTTTGTATTAAATTCCGATGCAATGTCTATGTTTCATCTTCAATTAGAAGGTCCGAGGGATACAGTAAACCTGAAGTGAAGCATCCGAAACTATAACTAGTGTCACAAGAGTGATTCAAAACATAGACAGTAAGAAGAGTCAGTTTTCTTGTACTTAAGTCGGCATTGTGCCTTTTGTATTTAATTCCGATGCAATTACTGTGTTTCACAGCCAATAAGAAGTTCAGAGGGAGGCAGTGAACCTGAAGTCGAGCATACGAATCCATAACTAGTGTGACAGGAATGGTTCAAAACATAGACAGTAAGAAGAGCCAGACTTCTTGTACTTGAGTCGGCATTGTGCCTTTTGTATTTAATTCCGATGCAATTTCTGTGTTTCATCGACAATAAGGAGGTCAGAGGGATACAGTAAACCTGAAGTGAAGCATCGGAATCTATAACTAGTGTCACAGGAATGGTTCAAAACATAGACAGTAAGAAGAGCCAGTCTTCTTGTACTTGAGTCGGAATTGTGCCTTTTGTATTTAATTCCAATGCAATTTCTGTGTTTCATCGTCAATAAGAAGGTCCGAGGGCTACAGTAAAGCTGAAGTGAATCATCGGAATCTATAACTAGCTTCACAGGAATGGTTAAATACATAGAGAGTAAGATGTGACAGTCTTCTTGTACTTAAGTCGGCATTGTGCCTTTTGTATTTAATTCCAATGCAATTTCTGTTTTTCATCGTCAATAAGAAGGTCAGAGGGCTACAGTAAAGCTGAAGTGAATCATCGGAATCTATAACTAGCTTCACAGGAATGGTTAAATACATAGAGAGTAAGATGTGACAGTCTTCTTGTACTTAAGTCGGCATTGTGCCTTTTGTATTTAATTCCGATGCAATTTCTGTGTTTCATCGTCTATAAGAAGTTCAGAGAGATACAGTAAACCTGAAGTGAAGGATCGGAATCTATAACTAGTGTCACAGGAATGGTTCAAAACATAGACAGTAAGACGAGTCAGTTTTCTTGTACTTAAGTGGACATTGTGTCTTTTGTATTTAATTCCGATGAAATTTCTGTGTTTCATCGTCAATAAGAAGGTCAGAGGGATACAGTAAACCTGAAGTGAAGCATCGGAATCAATATCTAGTGTCACAGGAATGGTTCAAAACATAGACAGTAAGAAGATTCAGATATCTTGTACTTAAGAAGGCATTGTGCCTTTTGTATTTATTTCCGATGCAATATCTGTGTTTCATCGTCAATAAGAAGGTCAGAGGGATACAATGTACCTGATGTGAAACATCGGAATCTATAACTACTGGCACAGGAATGGTTCAAACATAGGCAGTAAGAAGAGTCAGTTATCTTGTACTTAAGTAGGCATTGTTCTTTTGTATTTAATTCCAATGCAATTTCTGTGTTTCATCGTCGATAAGAAGGTCAGAGGGATACAGTGCACCTGAAATGAAGCATCAGAATCTGTAACTAGTGTCACAGGAATGGTTCAAAACTTAGACAGTAAGAAGAGTCAGTTTTCTTGTACTTAAGTAGCCATTGTGCCTTTTGTATATAATTCCGATGCAATTTCTGTGTTTCATCGTCAATAAGAAGGTGAGAGGGATACAGTAAAGCTGAAGTGAAGCATCGGAATCTAAAACCGGTCTCACAGGAAAGGTTCAAAACATAGACAGTATGAAGAGCCAGCCTTCTTGTACTTGAGTCGGCATTGTGCCTTTTGTATATAATTCCGATGCAATTTCTGTGTTTCATCGCAAAAAAGAAGGTCAGAGGGGTACAGTAAAGCTGAAGTGAAGCATCGGAATCTATAACTAGTGTCACAGGAATGGTTCAAAACATAGACAGTAAGACGAGTCAGTTTTCTTGTACTTAAGTGGACATTGTGTCTTTTGTATTTAATTCCGATGAAATTTCTGTGTTTCATCGTCAATAAGAAGGTCAGAGGGATACAGTAAACCTGAAGTGAAGCATCGGAATCAATATCTAGTGTCACAGGATTGGTTCAAAACATAGACAGTAAGAAGATTCAGATATCTTGTACTTAAGACGGCATTGTGCCTTTTGTATTTAATTCCGATGCAATATCTGTGTTTCATCGTCAATAATTAGGTCAGAGGGATACAATAAACCTGATGTGAAACATCGGAATCTATAACTACTGGCACAGGAATGGTTCAAACATAGACAGTAAGAAGAGTCAGTTATCTTGTACTTAAGTAGGCATTGTTCTTTTGTATTTAATTCCAATGCAATTTCTGTGTTTCATCGTCAATAAGAAGGTCAGAGGTATACAGTGCACCTGAAATGAAGCATCAGAATCTGTAACTAGTGTCACAGGAATGGTTCAAAACTTAGACAGTAAGAAGAGTCAGTTTTCTTGTACTTAAGTAGGCATTGTGCCTTTTGTATATAATTCCGATGCCATTTCTGTGTTTCATCGTCAATAAGAAGGTCAGAAGTATACAGTAAAGCTGAAGTGAAGCATCGGAATCTATGACTAGTGTCACAGGAATTTTTCAAAACATAGAGAGTAAGATGAGACAGTCTTCTTGTACTTAAGTCGCCATTGAGCATTTTGTATTTAATTCCGATGCAATTTCTGTGTTTCATCGCCAATATAAGGTCAGAGGGATACAGTAAACCTGAAGTGAAGCATCGGAATCTATAACTAGTGTCACGGGAATGGTTCAAAACATAGACACTAAGAAGAGTCAGTTTTCTTGTACTTAAGTTGGCATTGTCCAATCTGTATTTAATTCCGATGCAATTTCTGTGTTTCATCGTCAATAAGATCGTCAGAGGGTACAGTAAACCTGAACTGAAGCATCGGAATCCATAACTAGTGTCACAGGAATGGTTCAAAGCATAGACACTAAGAAGAGTCAGTTTTCTTGTACTTAAGTAGGCTTTGTGCCTTTTGTATTTAATTCCGATGCAATTTCTGTGTTTCGTGGTCAATAAGAAGGTCCATGGGATACAGTAAACCTGAAATGAAGCATCGGAATTTAAAACCGGTCTCACAGGAAAGGTTCAAAGCATGGACAGTATGTAGAGCCAGCCTTCTTGTTCTTGAGTCGGCATTGTGCCTTTTGTATATAATTCCGATGCAATTACTGTGTTTCATCGTCAAAAAGAAGGTCAGAGGGATACAGTAAAGCTGAAGTGAAGCATAGGAATCTATAACTAGTGTCACAGGAATGGTTCAAAACTTAGACAGTAAGAAGAGTCAGTTTTCTTGTACTTTAGTCGGCATTGTGCCTTTTGTATTTAATTCCGATGCAATTTTTGTGTTTCATCGTCAATAAGAAGGTCAGAGGGATACAGTAAAACTGAATTGAAACATCGGAATCTATAACTAGTGTCACAGGAATGGTTTAAAACATAGACAGTAAGAAGAGCCAGTCCCCTTGTACTTGAGTCGGCATTGTGCCTTTTGAATTTAATTCCGATGCAAATTCTGTGTTTCGTCGTCAATAAGAAGGTCCAAAAAATACATTAAACCTGAAGTGAAGCATCAGAATCTATAACTAGTGTCACATGAATGGTTCAAAACATAGACAGTAAGAAGAGTCAGTTTTCCTGTATCTAAGTTGGCATTGTCCCCTTTGTATTTAATTCCGATGCAATTTCTGTGTTTCATCGTCAATAAGATCGTCAGAGGGTACAGTAAACCTGAAGTGAAGCATCGGAATCTAAAACCGGTCTCACAGGAAAGGTTCAAAACATAGACAGCATGAAGAGCCAGCCTTCTTGTACTTGAGTCGGCATTGTGCCTTTTGTATTTAATTCCGATGCAATTTCTGTGTTTCATCGTTAATAAGAAGGTCAGAGGGATACAGCAAAGCTGAAGTGAAGCATCGGAAAATATAACTAGTGTCACAGAAATGGTTCAAAACTTAGACAATAAGAAGAGTCAGTTTTCTTGTACTTAAGTCGGCATTGTGCTTTTTCCATTTAATTCCGATGCAATTTCTGTGTTTCATCGTCAATACGAAGATCAGAGGGATACAGTAAAACTGAATTGAAGCATCGGAATCTATATCTAGTGTCACAGGAATGGTTTAAAACATAGACAGTAAGAAGAGCCAGTCTTCTTGTACTTGAGTCGGCATTGTGCCTTTTGTATTTAATTCCGATGCAATTTCTGTGTTTCATCGTTAATAAGGAGGTCTGAGGGTTACAGTAAACCTGAAGTGAAGCATCGGAATCTATAACTAGTGTCACAGGAATGGTTCAAAACATAGAAAGTAAGAAGAGTCAGTTTTTTTGTACTTAAGTTCGCATTGTGCCTTTTGTGTTTAAATTCCGGTGCAATTTCTGTATTTCGTCGTCAATAATAAGGTCCAAGGGATTCAGTAAACCTGAAGTGAAGCATCGGAATCATAAACCGGTGTCACAGAAAAGGTTCATAATATAGACAGTAAGAAGAGCCAGTCTTCTTGTATTTGAGTCGGCATTGTGCCTTTTGTATTTAATTCCGATGCCATTTCTGTGTTTCATCGTCAATAAGAAGGTCAGCGGGATTCAGTAAACCTGAAGTGAAGAATCGGAATCCATAACTAGTGTCACAGGAATGGTTCAAAGCATCGACAGTAAGAAGAGTCAGTCTTCTTGTACTTAAGTTGTCATTGAGCCATTTGTATTTTATTAGGATGCAATTACTGTGTTTCATCGTCAACAAGAAGGTCAGAGGGATACAGTAAACCTGACATGAAGCATCGGAATCTATAACTAGTGTCACAGGAATGGTTCAAAACATAGACAGTAAGAAGATTCAGATTTCTTGTACTTAAGACGGCATTGTGCCTTTTGTATTTAATTCCGATGCAATATCTGTGTTTCATCGTCAATAAGAAGGTCAGAGGGATACAATAAACCTGACGTGAAGCATCGGAATCTATAACTACTGGCACAGGAATGGTTCAAAACATAGAGAGTAAGAAGAGTCAGTTATCTTGTACTTAAGTAGGCATTGTGCTTTTGTATTTAATTCCGATGCAATTTCTGTGTTTCATCGTCTATAAGAAGGTCAGAGAGATACAGTAAACCTGAAGTGAAGGATCGGAATCTATAACTAGTGTCACAGGAATGGTTCAAAACATAGACAGTAAGAAGAGTCAATTTTCGTGTACTTAAGTCGCCATTGTGCCATTTGTATTTAATTCCGATGCAATTTCTGTGTTTCTTCGTCAATATAAGGTCAGAGGGATACAGCAAACCTGAAGTGAAGCATCGGAATCAATAACTAGTGTCACAGGAATGGTTCAAAACATAGACAGTAAGAAGAGTCAGTTTTCTTGAACTTAAGTCGGCATTGTGCCGTTTGAATTTAATTCCGGTGTAATTTCTGTGTTTCCTGGTCAATAAGAAGGTCCATGGGATACAGTAAACCTGAAGTGAAGCATCGGAATCTAAAATCGGTCTCACAGGAAAGGTTCAAAACATAGACAGTATGAAGAGCCAGCCTTCTTGTACTTGAGTCAGCATTGTGACTTTTGTATTTAATTCCGATGCAATTTCTGTGTTTCATCGTCAACAAGAAGGTCAGAGGGATACAGTAAAGCTGAAGTGAAGCATCGGAATCTATAACTAGTGTCACAGGAATGGTTCAAAGCATAGACAGTAAGAAGAGTCAGTCTTCTTGTACTTAAGTCGGCATTGAGCCATTTGTATTTAATTCCGATGCAATTTCTGTGTTTCATCGTCAATAAGAAGGTCAGAGGGATACTGTAAGCTTGAAGTGAAGCATCGGAATAAAAAACTAGAGTCACAGGAATGGTTCAAACATAGACAGTAAGACGAGTCAGTTTTCTTGTACTTAAGTGGACATTGTGTCTTTTGTATTTAATTCCGATGAAATTTCTGTGTTTCATCGTCAATAAGAAGGTCAGAGGGATACAGTAAACCTGAAGTGAAGCATCGGAATCAATATCTAGTGTCACAGGAATGGTTCAAAACATAGACAGTAAGATGATTCAGATATCTTGTACTTAAGAAGGCATTGTGCCTTTTGTATTTAATTCCGATGCAATATCTGTGTTTCATCGTCAATAAGAAGGTCAGAGGGATACAATATACCTGATGTGAAACATCGGAATCTATAACTACTGGCACAGGAATGGTTCAAACATAGACAGTAAGAAGAGTCAGTTATCTTGTACTTAAGTAGGCATTGTTCTTTTGTATTTAATTCCAATGCAATTTCTGTGTTTCATCGTCGATGAGAAGGTCAGAGGGATACAGTGCACCTGAAATGAAGCATCAGAATCTGTAACTAGTGTCACAGGAATGGTTCAAAACTTAGACAGTAAGAAGAGTCAGTTTTCTTGTACTTAAGTAGCCATTGTGCCTTTTGTATATAATTCCGATGCAATTTCTGTGTTTCATCGTCAATAAGAAGGTGAGAGGGATACAGTAAAGCTGAAGTGAAGCATCGGAATCTATAACTAGTGTCACAGTAATGGTTCAAAACATAGACAGTAAGAAGAGTCAGTTTTCATGTACTTAATTAGGCTTGTGCCTTTTGTATTTAATTCCGATGCAATTTCTGTGTTTCGTGGTCAATTAGAAGGTCCATGGGATACAGTAAACCTGAAGTGAAACATCGGAATCTAAAACCGGTCTCACAGGAAAGGTTCAAAACATAGACAGTATGAAGAGCCAGCCTTCTTGTACTTGAGTCGGCATTGTGCCTTTTTAATATAATTCCGATGCAATTTCTGTGTTTCATCGCAAAAAAGAAGGTCAGAGGGGTACAGTAAAGCTGAAGTGAAGCATCGGAATCTATAACTAGTGTCACAGGAATGGTTCTAAACATAGACAGTAAGAAGAGTCAATTTTCTTGTACTTCAGTCGGCATTGTGCTTTTTGTATTTAATTCCGATGCAATTTCTGTGTTTCATCGTCAATAAGAAGGTCAGAGTGATACAGTAAACCTGAAGTGAGGCATCGGAATCTATAACTGCTGTCACAGGAATGGTTCATAACATAGACAGTAAGAAGAGACAGTTTTATTGTACTTAAGTAGGCATTGTGCCTTTTGTATTTAATTCCCATGCGATTTCTGTGTTTCGTGGTCAATAACAAGGTCCATGGGATACAATAAGTCTGAAGTGAAGCATCGGAATCTAAATCCGGTCTCACAGGAAAGGTTCATAACATAGACAGTAAGAAGAGCCAGCTTTCTTGTATTTGAGTCGGCATTGTGCCTTTTCTATTTAATTCCGATGCAATTTCTGTGTTTCATCGTCAATAAGAATGTCAGCGGGATTCAGTAAACCTGAAGTGAAGAATCGGAATCCAAAACTAGTGTCACAGGAATGGTTCAAAGCATAGACAGTAAGATGAGTCAGTCTTCTTGTACCTAAGTCGGCATTGAGCCATTTGTATTTAATTCCGATGCAATTTCTGTGTTTCATCGTCAATAAGAAGGTCAGAGGGATACAGTAAGCTTGAAGTGAAGCATCGGAATAAATAACTAGTGTCACAGGAATGGTTCAAAACATAGACAGTAAGACGAGTCAGTTTTCTTGTACTTAAGTGGAGATTGTGTCTTTTGTATTTAATTCCGATGAAATTTCTGTGTTTCATCGTCAATAAGAAGGTCAGAGGGATACAGCAAAACCTGAAGTGAAGCATCGGAATCAATATCTAGTGTCACAGGAATGGTTCAAAACATAGACAGTAAGAAGATTCAGACATCTTGTACTTAAGACGGCATTGTGCCTTTTGTATTTAATTCCGATGCCATATCTGTGTTTCATCGTCAATAAGAAGGTCAGAGGGATACAATAAACCTGATGTGAAACATCGGAATCTATAACTACTGGCACAGGAATGGTTCAAACATAGACAGTAAGAAGAGTCAGTTATCTTGTACTTAAGTAGGCATTGTTCTTTTGTATTTAATTCCAATGCAATTTCTGTGTTTCATTGTCAATAAGGAGGTCAGAGGGATACAGTGCACCTGAAATGAAGCATCAGAATCTGTAACTAGTGTCACAGGAATGGTTCAAAACTTAGACAGTAAGAAGAGTCAGTTTTCTTGTACTTAAGTAGGCATTGTGCCTTTTGTGTATAATTCCGATGCAATTTCTGTGTTTCATCGTCAATAAGAAGGTGAGAAGTATACAGTAAAGCTGAAGTGAAGCATCGGAATCTATAACTAGTGTCACAGGAATGGTTCAAAACATAGAAAGTAAGATGAGACAGTCTTCTTGTACTTAAGTCGCCATTGAGCATTTTGTATTTAATTCCGATGCAATTTCTGTGTTTCATCGCCAATATAAGGTCAGAGGGATACAGTAAACCTGAAGTGAAGCATCGGAATCTATAACTAGTGTCACGGGAATGGTTCAAATCATAGACACTAAGAAGAGTCAGTTTTATTGTACTTAAGTTGGCATTGTCCAATCTGTATTTAATTCCGATGCAATTTCTGTGTTTCATCGTCAATAAGATCGTCAGAGGGTACAGTAAACCTGAACTGAAGCATCGGAATCCATAACTAGTGTCACAGGAGTGGTTCAAAACATAGACACTAAGAAGAGTCAGTTTTCTTGTACTTAAGTAGGCATTGTGCCTTTTGTATTTAATTCCGATGCAATTTTTGTGTTTCGTGGTCAATAAGAAGGTCCATGGGATACAGTAAACCTGAAATGAAGCACCGGAATTTAAAACCGGTCTCACAGGAAAGGTTCAAAGCATGGACAGTATGTAGAGCCAGCCTTCTTGTACTTGAGTCGGCATTGTGCCTTTTGTATATAATTCCGATGCAATTTCTGTGTTTCATCGTCAAAAAGAAGGTCAGAGGGATACAGTAAAGCTGAAGTGAAGCATAGGAATCTATAACTAGTGTCACAGGAATGGTTCAAAACTTAGACAGTAAGAAGAGTCAGTTTTCTTGTACTTTAGTCGGCATTGTGCCTTTTGTATTTAATTCCGACGCAATTTTTGTGTTTCATCGTCAATAAGAAGGTCAGAGGGATACAGTAAAACTGAATTGAAACATCGGAATCTATAACTAGTGTCACAGGAATGGTTTAAAACGTAGGCAGTAAGAAGAGCCAGTCCCCTTGTACTTGAGTCGGCATTGTGCCTTTTGAATTTAATTCCGATGCAAATTCTGTGTTTCGTCGTCAATAAGAAGGTCCAAGAAATACATTAAACCTGAAGTGAAGCATCGGAATCTATAACTAGTGTCACATGAATGGTTCAAAACATAGACAGTAAGAAGAGTCAGTTTTCTTGTATCTAAGTTGGCATTGTCCCCTTTGTATTTAATTCCGATGCAATTTCTGTGTTTCATCGTCAATAAGAAGGTCAGCGGGATTCAGTAAACCTGAAGTGAAGAATCGGAATCCAAAACTAGTGTCACAGGAATGGTTCAAAGCACAGACAGTAAGATGAGTCAGTCTTCTTGTACCTAAGTCGGCATTGAGCCATTTGTATTTAATTCCGATGCAATTTCTGTGTTTCATCGTCAATAAGAAGGTCAGAGGGATACAGTAAGCTTGAAGTGAAGAATCGGAATAAATAACTAGTGTCACAGGAATGGTTCAAAACATAGACAGTAAGACGAGTCAGTTTTCTTGTACTTAAGTGGAGATTGTGTCTTTTGTATTTAATTCCGATGAAATTTCTGTGTTTCATCGTCAATAAGAAGGTCAGAGGGATACAGCAAAACCTGAAGTGAAGCATCGGAATCAATATCTAGTGTCACAGGAATGGTTCAAAACATAGACAGTAAGAAGATTCAGACATCTTGTACTTAAGACGGCATTGTGCCTTTTGTATTTAATTCCGATGCAATATCTGTGTTTCATCGTCAATAAGAAGGTCAGAGGGATACAATAAACCTGATGTGAAACATCGGAATCTATAACTACTGGCACAGGAATGGTTCAAACATAGACAGTAAGAAGAGTCAGTTATCTTGTACTTAAGTAGGCATTGTTCTTTTGTATTTAATTCCAATGCAATTTCTGTGTTTCATCGTCAATAAGAAGGTCAGAGGGATACAGTGCACCTGAAATGAAGCATCAGAATCTGTAACTAGTGTCACAGGAATGGTTCAAAACTTAGACAGTAAGAAGAGTCAGTTTTCTTGTACTTAAGTAGGCATTGTGCCTTTTGTGTATAATTCCGATGCAATTTCTGTGTTTCATCGTCAATAAGAAGGTGAGAAGTATACAGTAAAGCTGAAGTGAAGCATCGGAATCTATAACTAGTGTCACAGGAATGGTTCAAAACATAGAAAGTAAGATGAGACAGTCTTCTTGTACTTAAGTCGCCATTGAGCATTTTGTATTTAATTCCGATGCAATTTCTGTGTTTCATCGCCAATATAAGGTCAGAGGGATACAGTAAACCTGAAGTGAAGCATCGGAATCTATAACTAGTGTCACGGGAATGGTTCAAAACATAGACACTAAGAAGAGTCAGTTTTCTTGTACTTAAGTTGGCATTGTCCAATCTGTATTTAATTCCGATGCAATTTCTGTGTTTCATCGTCAATAAGATCGTCAGAGGGTACAGTAAACCTGAACTGAAGCATCGGAATCCATAACTTGTGTCACAGGAATGGTTCAAAACATAGACACTAAGAAGAGTCAGTTTTCTTGTACTTAAGTAGGCATTGTGCCTTTTGTATTTAATTCCGATGCAATTTTTGTGTTTCGTGGTCAATAAGAAGGTCCATGGGATACAGTAAACCTGAAATGAAGCATCGGAATTTAAAACCGGTCTCACAGGAAAGGTTCAAAGCATGGACAGTATGTAGAGCCAGCCTTCTTGTACTTGAGTCGGCATTGTGCCTTTTGTATATAATTCCGATGCAATTTCTGTGTTTCATCGTCAAAAAGAAGGTCAGAGGGATACAGTAAAGCTGAAGTGAAGCATAGGAATCTATAACTAGTGTCACAGGAATGGTTCAAAACTTAGACAGTAAGAAGAGTCAGTTTTCTTGTACTTTAGTCGGCATTGTGCCTCTTGTATTTAATTCCGACGCAATTTTTGTGTTTCATTGTCAATAAGAAGGTCAGAGGGATACAGTAAAACTGAATTGAAACATCGGAATCTATAACTAGTGTCACAGGAATGGTTTAAAACGTAGACAGTAAGAAGAGCCAGTCCCCTTGTACTTGAGTCGGCATTGTGCCTTTTGAATTTAATTCCGATGCAAATTCTGTGTTTCGTCGTCAATAAGAAGGTCCAAGAAATACATTAAACCTGAAGTGAAGCATCGGAATCTATAACTAGTGTCACATGAATGGTTCAAAACATAGACAGTAAGAAGAGTCAGTTTTGTTGTATCTAAGTTGGCATTGTCCCCTTTGTATTTAATTCCGATGCAATTTCTGTGTTTCATCGTCAATAAGATCGTCAGAGGGTACAGTAAACCTGAAGTGAAGCATCGGAATCTAAAACCGGTCTCACAGGAAAGGTTCAAAACATAGACAGTACGAAGAGCCAGCCTTCTTGTACTTGAGTCGGCATTGTGCCTTTTGTATTTAATTCCGATGCAATTTCTGTGTTTCATCGTCAATAAGAAGGTCAGAGGGATACAGCAAAGCTGAAGTGAAGCATCGGAAAATATAACTAGTGTCACAGGAATGGTTCAAAACTTAGACAATAAGAAGAGTCAGTTTTCTTGTACTTAAGTCGGCATTGTGCTTTTTCCATTTAATTCCGATGCAATTTCTGTGTTTCATCGTCAATACGAAGATCAGAGGGATACAGTAAAACTGAATTGAAGCATCGGAATCTATATCTAGTGTCACAGGAATGGTTTAAAACATAGACAGTAAGAAGAGCCAGTCTTCTTGTACTTGAGTCGGCATTGTGCCTTTTGTATTTAATTCCGATGCAATTTCTGTGTTTCATCGTTAATAAGAAGGTCAGAGGGTTACAGTAAACCTGAAGTGAAGCATCGGAATCTATAACTAGTGTCACAGGAATGGTTCAAAACATAGAAAGTAAGAAGAGTCAGTTTTTTTGTACTTAAGTTCGCATTGTGCCTTTTGTGTTTAATTCCGGTGCAATTTCTGTATTTCGTCGTCAATAATAAGGTCCAAGGGATTCAGTAAACCTGAAGTGAAGCATCGGAATCATAAACCGGTGTCACAGAAAAGGTTCATAATATAGACAGTAAGAAGAGCCAGTCTTCTTGTATTTGAGTCGGCATTGTGCCTTTTGTATTTCATTCCGATGCCATTTCTGTGTTTCATCGTCAATAAGAAGGTCAGCGGGATTCAGTAAACCTGAAGTGAAGAATCGGAATCCATAACTAGTGTCACAGGAATGGTTCAAAGAATAGACAGTAAGAAGAGTCAGTCTTCTTGTACTTAAGTTGGCATTGAGCCATTTGTATTTTATTAGGATGCAATTACTGTGTTTCATCGTCAATAAGTAGGTCAGAGGGATACAGTAAACCTGAAGTGAAGCATCGGAATCTATAACTAGTGTCACAGGAATGGTTCAAAACATAGACAGTAAGAAGATTCAGATTTCTTGGACTTAAGACGGCATTGTGCCTTTTGTATTTAATTCCGATGCAATATCTGTGTCTCATCGTCAATAAGAAGGTCAGAGGGATACAATAAACCTGACGTGAAGCATCGGAATCTTAAACTACTGGCACAGGAATGCTTCAAAACATAGACAGTAAGAAGAGTCAGTTATCTTGTACTTAAGTAGGCATTGTGCTTTTGTATTTAATTCCGATGCAATTTCTGTGTTTCATCGTCAATAAGAAGGTCAGACTGATACAGTAAACATGAAGTGAAGCATCGGAATCTATAACTAGTGTCACAGGAATGGTTCAAAACATTGACAGTAAAAAGAGTCAGTTTTCTTGTACTTATGTCGTCATTGTGCCTTTTGTATTTAATTCCGGTGCAATTTCTGAGTTTCATCGTCAATAAGGAGGACGGAGGGATACAGTAAACCTAAAGTGTAGCATCGGAATCTATAACTAGTGTCACAGGAATGGTTCAAAACATAGACAGTAAGAAGAGTCAGTCTTCTTCTACTTAAGTCGGCATTGTGCCTTTTGTATTAAATTCCGATGCAATTTCTATGTTTCATCTTCAATAAGAAGGTCCGAGGGATACAGTAAACCTGAAGTGAAGCATCCGAAACTATAACTAGTGTCACAGGAGTGATTCAAAACATAGACAGTAAGAAGAGTCAGTTTTCTTGTACTTAAGTCGGCATTGTGCCTTTTGTATTTAATTCCGATGCAATTACTGTGTTTCACCGCCAATAAGAAGTTCAGAGGGAGGCAGTGAACCTGAAGTCGAGCATACGAATCCATAACTAGTGTGACAGGAATGGTTCAAAACATAGACAGTAAGAAGAGCCAGACTTCTTGTACTTGAGTCGGCATTGTGCCTTTTGTATTTAATTCCGATGCAATTTCTGTGTTTCATCGACAATAAGGAGGTCAGAGGGATACAGTAAACCTGAAGTGAAGCATCAGAATCTATAACTAGTGTCACAGGAATGGTTCAAAACATAGACAGTATGAAGAGCCAGTCTTCTTGTACTTGAGTCGGAATTGTGCCTTTTGTATTTAATTCCGATGCAATTTCAGTGTTTCATCGTCAATAAGAAGGTCAGAGGGCTACAGTAAAGCTGAAGTGAATCATCGGAATCAATAACTAGTGACACAGGAATGGTTCAAAACATAGACAGTAAGAAGAGTCAATTTTCGTGTACTTAAGTCGCCATTGTGCCTTTTGTATTTAATTCCGATGCAATTTCTGTGTTTCTTCGGCAATATAAGGTCAGAGGGATACAGCAAACCTGAAGTGAAGCATCGGAATCAATAACTAGTGTCACAGGAATGGTTCAAAACATAGACAGTAAGAAGAGTCAGTTTTCTTGTACTTAAGTCGGCATTGTGCCGTTTGAATTTAATTCCGATGTAATTTCTGTGTTTCGTGGTCAATAAGAAGGTCCATGGGATACAGTAAACCTGAAGTGAAGCATCGGAATCTAAAATCGGTCTCACAGGAAAGGTTCAAAACATAGACAGTATGAAGAGCCAGCCTTCTTGTACTTGAGTCAGCATTGTGCCTTTTGTATTTAATTCCGATGCAATTTCTGCGTTTCATCGTCAACAAGAAGGTCAGAGGGATACAGTAAAGCTGAAGTGAAGCATCGGAATCTATAACTAGTGTCACAGGAATGGTTCAAAACATAGACAGTAAGACGAGTCAGTTTTCTTGTACTTAAGTGGACATTGTGTCTTTTGTATTTCATTCCGATGAAATTTCTGTGTTTCATCGTCAATAAGAAGGTCAGAGGGATACAGTAAACCTGAAGTCAAGCATCGGAATCAATATCTAGTGTCACAGGAATGGTTCAAAACATAGAGAGTAAGAAGATTCAGATATCTTGTACTTAAGAAGGCATTGTGCCTTTTCTACTTAATTCCGATGCAATTTCTGTGTTTCATCATCAATAAGAAGGACAGAGGGATACAATAAACCTGATGTGAAACATCGGAATCTATAACTACTGGCACAGGAATGGTTCAAACATAGACAGTAAGAAGAGTCAGTTATCTTGTACTTAAGTAGGCATTGTTCTTTTGTATTTAATTCCAATGCAATTTCTGTGTTTCATCGTCAATAAGAATGTCAGAGGTATACAGTGCACCTGAAATGAAGCATCAGAATCTGTAACTAGTGTCACAGGAATGGTTCAAAACTTAGACAGTAAGAAGAGTCAGTTTTCTTGTACTTAAGTAGGCATTGTGCCTTTTGTGTATAATTCCGATGCAATTTCTGTGTTTCATCGTCAATAAGAAGGTGAGAAGTATACAGTAAAGCTGAAGTGAAGCATCGGAATCCATAACTAGTGTCACAGGAATGGTTCAAAACATAGAAAGTAAGATGAGACAGTCTTCTTGTACTTAAGTCGCCATTGAGCATTTTGTATTTAATTCCGATGCAATTTCTGTGTTTCATCGCCAATATAAGGTCAGAGGGATACAGTAAACCTGAAGTGAAGCATCGGAATCTATAACTAGTGTCACGGGAATGGTTCAAAACATAGACACTAAGAAGAGTCAGTTTTCTTGTACTTAAGTTGGCATTGTCCAATCTGTATTTAATTCCGATGCAATTTCTGTGTTTCATCGTCAATAAGATCGTCAGAGGGTACAGTAAACCTGAACTGAAGCATCGGAATCCATAACTTGTGTCACAGGAATGGTTCAAAACATAGACACTAAGAAGAGTCAGTTTTCTTGTACTTAAGTAGGCATTGTGCCTTTTGTATTTAATTCCGATGCAATTTTTGTGTTTCGTGGTCAATAAGAAGGTCCATGGGATACAGTAAACCTGAAATGAAGCATCGGAATTTAAAACCGGTCTCACAGGAAAGGTTCAAAGCATGGACAGTATGTAGAGCCAGCCTTCTTGTACTTGAGTCGGCATTGTGCCTTTTGTATATAATTCCGATGCAATTTCTGTGTTTCATCGTCAAAAAGAAGGTCAGAGGGATACAGTAAAGCTGAAGTGAAGCATAGGAATCTATAACTAGTGTCACAGGAATGGTTCAAAACTTAGACAGTAAGAAGAGTCAGTTGTCTTGTACTTTAGTCGGCATTGTGCCTTTTGTATTTAATTCCGACGCAATTTTTGTGTTTCATTGTCAATAAGAAGGTCAGAGGGATACAGTAAAACTGAATTGAAACATCGGAATCTATAACTAGTGTCACAGGAATGGTTTAAAACGTAGACAGTAAGAAGAGCCAGTCCCCTTGTACTTGAGTCGGCATTGTGCCTTTTGAATTTAATTCCGATGCAAATTCTGTGTTTCGTCGTCAATAAGAAGGTCCAAGAAATACATTAAACCTGAAGTGAAGCATCGGAATCTATAACTAGTGTCACATGAATGGTTCAAAGCATAGACAGTAAGAAGAGTCAGTTTTCTTGTATCTAAGTTGGCATTGTCCCCTTTGTATTTAATTCCGATGCAATTTCTGTGTTTCATCGTCAATAAGATCGTCAGAGGGTACAGTAAACCTGAAGTGAAGCATCGGAATCTAAAACCGGTCTCACAGGAAAGGTTCAAAACATAGACAGTACGAAGAGCCAGAATTCTTGTACTTGAGTCGGCATTGTGCCTTTTGTATTTAATTCCGATGCAATTTCTGTGTTTCATCGTCAATAAGAAGGTCAGAGGGATACAGCAAAGCTGAAGTGAAGCATCGGAAAATATAACTAGTGTCACAGGAATGGTTCAAAACTTAGACAATAAGAAGAGTCAGTTTTCTTGTACTTAAGTCGGCATTGTGCTTTTTCCATTTAATTCCGATGCAATTTCTGTGTTTCATCGTCAATACGAAGATCAGAGGGATACAGTAAAACTGAATTGAAGCATCGGAATCTATATCTAGTGTCACAGGAATGGTTTAAAACATAGACAGTAAGAAGAGCCAGTCTTCTTGTACTTGAGTCGGCATTGTGCCTTTTGTATTTAATTCCGATGCAATTTCTGTGTTTCATCGTTAATAAGAAGGTCAGAGGGTTACAGTAAACCTGAAGTGAAGCATCGGAATCTATAACTAGTGTCACAGGAATGGTTCCAAACATAGAAAGTAAGAAGAGTCAGTTTTTTTGTACTTAAGTTCGCATTGTGCCTTTTGTGTTTAATTCCGGTGCAATTTCTGTATTTCGTCGTCAATAATAAGGTCCAAGGGATTCAGTAAACCTGAAGTGTAGCATCGGAATCATAAACCGGTGTCACAGAAAAGGTTCATAATATAGACAGTAAGAAGAGCCAGTCTTCGTGTATTTGAGTCGGCATTGTGCCTTTTGTATTTAATTCCGATGCCATTTCTGTGTTTCATCGTCAATAAGAAGGTCAGCGGGATTCAGTAAACCTGAAGTGAAGAATCGGAATCCATAACTAGTGTCACAGGAATGGTTCAAAGAATAGACAGTAAGAAGAGTCAGTCTTCTTGTACTTAAGTTGGCATTGAGCCATTTGTATTTTATTAGGATGCAATTACTGTGTTTCATCGTCAATAAGTAGGTCAGAGGGATACAGTAAACCTGAGGTGAAGCATCGGAATCTATAACTAGTGTCACAGGAATGGTTCAAAACATAGACAGTAAGAAGATTCAGATTTCTTGGACTTAATACGGCATTGTGCCTTTTGTATTTAATTCCGATGCAATATCTGTGTTTCATCGTCAATAAGAAGGTCAGAGGGATACAATAAACCTGACGTGAAGCATCGGAATCTTAAACTACTGGCACAGGAATGCTTCAAAACATAGACAGTAAGAAGAGTCAGTTATCTTGTACTTAAGTAGGCATTGTGCTTTTGTATTTAATTCCGATGCAATTTCTGTGTTTCATCGTCAATAAGAAGGTCAGACTGATACAGTAAACATGAAGTGAAGCATCGGAATCTATAACTAGTGTCACAGGAATGGTTCAAAACATTGACAGTAAAAAGAGTCAGTTTTCTTGTACTTATGTCGTCATTGTGCCTTTTGTATTTAATTCCGGTGCAATTTCTGAGTTTCATCGTCAATAAGGAGGACGGAGGGATACAGTAAACCTAAAGTGTAGCATCGGAATCTATAACTAGTGTCACAGGAATGGTTCAAAACATAGACAGTAAGAAGAGTCAGTCTTCTTCTACTTAAGTCGGCATTGTGCCTTTTGTATTAAATTCCGATGCAATTTCTATGTTTCATCTTCAATAAGAAGGTCCGAGGGATACAGTAAACCTGAAGTGAAGCATCCGAAACTATAACTAGTGTCACAGGAGTGATTCAAAACATAGACAGTAAGAAGAGTCAGTTTTCTTGTACTTAAGTCGGCATTGTGCCTTTTGTATTTAATTCCGATGCAATTACTGTGTTTCACCGCCAATAAGAAGTTCAGAGGGAGGCAGTGAACCTGAAGTCGAGCATACGAATCCATAACTAGTGTGACAGGAATGGTTCAAAACATAGACAGTAAGAAGAGCCAGACTTCTTGTACTTGAGTCGGCATTGTGCTTTTTGTATTTAATTCCGATGCAATTTCTGTGTTTCATCGACAATAAGGAGGTCAGAGGGATACAGTAAACCTGAAGTGAAGCATCAGAATCTATAACTAGTGTCACAGGAATGGTTCAAAACATAGACAGTAAGAAGAGCCAGTCTTCTTGTACTTGAGTCGGAATTGTGCCTTTTGTATTTAATTCCGATGCAATTTCTGTGTTTCATCGTCAATAAGAAGGTCAGAGGGCTACAGTAAAGCTGAAGTGAATCATCGGAATGTATAACTAGCGTCACAGGAATGGTTAAATACATAGAGAGTAAGATGAGACAGTCTTCTTGTACTTAAGTCGGCATTGTGCCTTTTGTATTTAATTCCGATGCAATTTCTGTGTTCCATCGTCTATAAGAAGGTCAGAGAGATACAGTAAACCTGAAGTGAAGGATCGGAATCTATAACTAGTGTCACAGGAATGGTTCAAAACATAGACAGTAAGAAGAGTCAATTTTCGTGTACTTAAGTCGCCATTGTGCCTTTTGTATTTAATTCCGATGCAATTTCTGTGTTTCTTCGTCAATATAAGGTCAGAGGGATACAGCAAACCTGAAGTGAAGCATCGGAATCAATAACTAGTGTCACAGGAATGGTTCGAAACATAGACAGTAAGAAGAGTCAGTTATCTTGTACTTAAGTCGGCATTGTGCCGTTTGAATTTAATTCCGATGTAATTTCTGTGTTTCGTGGTCAATAAGAAGGTCCATGGGATACAGTAAACCTGAAGTGAAGCATCGGAATCTAAAATCGGTCTCACAGGAATGGTTCAAAACATAGACAGTAAGAAGAGTCAATTTTCGTGTACTTAAGTCGCCATTGTGCCTTTTGTATTTAATTCCGATGCAATTTCTGTGTTTCATCGTCAATATAAGGTCAGAGGGATACAGCAAACCTGAAGTGAAGCATCGGAATCAATAACTAGTGTCACAGGAATGGTTCGAAACATAGACAGTAAGAAGAGTCAGTTTTCTTGTACTTAAGTCGGCATTGTGCCGTTTGAATTTAATTCCGATGTAATTTCTGTGTTTCGTGGTCAATAAGAAGGTCCATGGGATACAGTAAACCTGAAGTGAAGCATCGGAATCTAAAATCGGTCTCACAGGAAAGGTTCAAAACATAGACAGTATGAAGAGCCAGCCTTCTTGTACTTGAGTCAGCATTGTGCCTTTTGTATTTAATTCCGATGCAATTTCGGCGTTTCATCGTCAACAAGAAGGTCAGAGGGATACAGTAAAGCTGAAGTGAAGCATCGGAATCTATAACTAGTGTCACAGGAATGGTTCAAAACATAGACAGTAAGACGAGTCAGTTTTCTTGTACTTAAGTGGACATTGTGTCTTTTGTATTTCATTCCGATGAAATTTCTGTGTTTCATCGTCAATAAGAAGGTCAGAGGGATACAGTAAACCTGAAGTCAAGCATCGGAATCAATATCTAGTGTCACAGGAATGGTTCAAAACATAGAGAGTAAGAAGATTCAGATATCTTGTACTTAAGAAGGCATTGTGCCTTTTCTACTTAATTCCGATGCAATATCTGTGTTTCATCATCAATAAGAAGGACAGAGGGATACAATAAACCTGATGTGAAACATCGGAATCTATAACTACTGGCACAGGAATGGTTCAAACATAGACAGTAAGAAGAGTCAGTTATCTTGTACTTAAGTAGGCATTGTTCTTTTGTATTTAATTCCAATGCAATTTCTGTGTTTCATCGTCAATAAGAATGTCAGAGGTATACAGTGCACCTGAAATGAAGCATCAGAATCTGTAACTAGTGTCACAGGAATGGTCCAAAACTTAGACAGTAAGAAGAGTCAGTTTTCTTGTACTTAAGTAGCAATTGTGCCTTTTGTATATAATTCCGATGCAATTTCTGTGTTTCATCGTCAATAAGAAGGTGAGAGGGATACAGTAAAGCTGAAGTGAAGCATCGGAATCTATAACTAGTGTCACAGGAATGGTTCAAAACATAGAGAGTAAGATGAGACAGTCTTCTTGTACTTAAGTCGCCATCGAGCATTTTGTATTTAATTCCGATGCAATTTCTGTGTTTCATCATCAAAAAGAAGGTCAGAGGGATACAGTAAAGCTGAGGTGAAGCATCGGAATCTACAACTAGTGTCACAGGAATGGTTCAAAACTTAGACAGTAAGAAGAGTCAGTTTTCTTGTACTTTAGTCGGCATTGTGCCTTTTGTATTTAATTCCGATGCAAATTTTTGTGTTTCATCGTCAATAAGAAGGTCAGAGGGATACAGTAAAACTGAATTGAAACATCGGAATCTATAACTAGTGTCACGGGAATGGTTTAAAACATAGACAGTAAGAAGAGCCAGTCCTCTTGTACTTGAGTCGGCAAGTGCCTTTTGAATTTAATTCCGATGCAAATTCTGTGTTTCGTCGTCAATAAGAAGGTCCAAGAAATACATTAAACCTGAAGTGAAGCATCGGAATCTATAACTAGTGTCACATGAATGGTTCAAAATATAGACAGTAAGAAGAGTCAGTTTTCTTGTACCTAAGTTGGCATTGGCCCCTTTGTATTTAATTCCGATGCAATTTCTGTGTTTCATCGTCAATACGATCGTCAGAGGGAACAGTAAACCTGAAGTGAAGCATCGGAATCTAATACCGGTCTCACAGGAAAGGTTCAAAACATAGACAGTATGAAGAGCCAGCCTTCTTGTACTTGAGTCGGCATTGTGCCTTTTGTATTTAATTCCGATGCAATTTCTGTGTTTCATCGTCAATAAGAAGGTCAGAGGGATACAGCAAAGCTGAAGTGAAGCATCGGAAAATATAACTAGTGTCACAGGAATGGTTCAAAACTTAGACAATAAGAAGAGTCAGTTTTCTTGTGCTTAAGTCGGCATCGTGCTTTTTCCATTTAATTCCGATGCAATTTCTGTGTTTCATCGTCAATACGAAGATCAGAGGGATACAGTAAAACTGAATTGAAGCATCGGAATCTATATCTAGTGTCACAGGAATGGTTTAAAACATAGACAGTAAGAAGAACCAGTCTTCTTGTACTTGAGACGGCACTGTGCCTTTTGTATTTAATTCCGATGCAATTTCTGTGTTTCATCGTTAATAAGGAGGTCAGAGGGTTACAGTAAACCTGAAGTGAAGCATCGGAATCTGTAACTAGTGTCACAGGAATGGTTCAAAGCATAGAAAGTAAAAGAGTCAGTTTTTTTGTACTTAAGTTCGCATTGTGCCTTTTGTGTTTAATTCCGGTGCAATTTCTGTGTTTCGTCGTCAATAATAAGGTCCAAGGGATACAGTAAACCTGAAGCGAAGCATCGGAATCATAAACCGGTGTCACAGAAAAGGTTCATAATATAGACAGTAAGAAGAGCCAGTCTTCTTGTATTTGAGTCGGCATTGTGCCTTTTGTATTTAATTCCGATGCCATTTCTGTGTTTCATCGTCAATAAGAAGGTCAGACTGATACAGTAAACATGAAGTGAAGCATCGGAATGTATAACTAGTGTCACAGGAATGGTTCAAAACATTGACAGTAAGAAGAGTCAGTTTTCTTGTACTTATGTCGTCATTGTGCCTTTTGTATTTAATTCCGGTGCAATTTCTGAGTTTCATCGTCAATAAGGAGGACGGAGGGATACAGTAAACCTAAAGTGAAGCATCGGAATCTTTAACTAGTGTCACAGGAATGGTTCAAAACATAGACTGTAAGAAGAGTCAGTCTTCTTGTACTTAAGTCGGCATTGTGCCTTTTGTATTAAATTCCGATGCAATTTCTATGTTTCATCTTCAATAAGAAGGTCCGAGGGATACAGTAAACCTGAAGTGAAGCATCCGAAACTATAACTAGTGTCACAGGAGTGATTCAAAACATAGACAGTAATAAGAGTCAGATTTCTTGTACTTAAGTCGGCATTGTGCCTTTTGTATTTAATTCCGATGCAACTACTGTGTTTCACCGCCAATAAGAAGTTCAGAGGGAGGCAGTGAACCTGAAGTCGGGCATACGAATCCATAACTACTGTGACAGGAATGGTTCAAAACATAGACAGTAAGAAGAGCCAGACTTCTTGTACTTGAGTCGGCATTGTGCCTTTTGTATTTAATTCCGTTGCAATTTCTGTGTTTCATCGACAATAAGGAGGTCAGAGGGATACATTAAACCTGAAGTGAAGCATCGGAATCTATAACTAGTGTCACAGGAATGGTTTAAAACATAGACAGTAAGAAGAGCCAGTCTTCTTGTACTTGAGTCGCAATTGTGCCTTTTGTATTTAATTCCGATGCAATTTCTGTGTTTCATCGTCAATAAGAAGGTCAGAGGGCTACAGTAAAGCTGAAGTGAATCATCGGAATCTATAACTAGCGTCACAGGAATGGTTAAATACATAGAGAGTAAGATGAGACAGTCTTCTTGTACTTAAGTCGGCATTGTGCCTTTTGTATTTAATTCCGATGCAATTTCTGTGTTTCATCGTCTATAAGAAGGTCAGAGAGATGCAGTAAACCTGAAGTGAAGGATCGGAATCTATAACTAGTGTCACAGGAATGGTTCAAAACATAGACAGTAAGAAGAGTCAATTTTCGTGTACTTAAGTCGCCATTGTGCCTTTTGTATTTAATTCCGATGCAATTTCTGTGTTTCATCGTCAATATAAGGTCAGAGGGATACAGCAAACCTGAAGTGAAGCATCGGAATCAATAACTAGTGTCACAGGAATGGTTCAAAACATAGACAGTAAGAAGAGTCAGTTTTCTTGTACTTAAGTCGGCATTGTGCCGTTTGAATTTAATTCCGATGTAATTTCTGTGTTTCGTGGTCAATAAGAAGGTCCATGGGATACAGTAAACCTGAAGTGAAGCATCGGAATCTAAAATCGGTCTCACAGGAAAGGTTCAAAACATAGACAGTATGAAGAGCCAGCCTTCTTGTACTTGAGTCAGCATTGTGCGTTTTGTATTTAATTCCGATGCAATTTCTGTGTTTCATCGTCAACAAGAAGGTCAGAGGGATACAGTAAAGCTGAAGTGAAGCATCGGAATCTATAACTAGTGTCACAGGAATGGTTCAAAACTTAGACACTAAGAAGAGTCAGTTTTCTTGTACTTATGTCGGCATTGTGCTTTTTGTATTTAATTCCGATGCACTTCCTGTGTTTCATCGTCAATAGGAAGGCCAGAGGGATACAGTAAACCTGAAGTGAAGCATCGGAATCTATAACTAGTGTCACAGGAATGTTTCAAACATAGACAGTAAGAAGAGTCAGATTTATTGTACTAAAGTCGGCATTGTGCCTTTTGTATTTAATTCCGTTGCAATTTCTGTGTTTCATAGTCGTTACAAAGGTCAGAGGGCTACAGTAAAGCTGAAGTGAATCATCGGAATCTATAACTAGCGTCACAGGAATGGTTAAATATATAGAGAGTAAGATGAGACAGTCTTCTTGTACTTAAGTCGGCATTGTGCCTTATGTATTTAATTCCGATGCAATTTCTGTGTTTCATCGTCTATAAGAAGGTCAGAGAGATACAGTAAACCTGAAGTGAAGGATCGGAATCTATAACTAGTGTCACAGGAATGGTTCAAACATAGACAGTAAGAAGAGTCAGATTTATTGTACTAAAGTCGGCATTGTGCCTTTTGTATTTAATTCCGTTGCAATTTCTGTGTTTCATAGTCAATACGAAGGTCAGAGGGATACAGTAAACCTGACGTGAAGCATCGGAATCTATAACTAGTGTCACAGGAATGGTTCAAAACATAGACAGTTAGAAGAGTCAATTTTCGTGTACTTAAGTCGCCATTGTTTCTTTTGTATTTAATTCCGATGCAATTTCTGAGTTTCATCGTCAATAATGAGGTCGGGGGGATACAGTAAACCCAAAGTGAAGCATCAGATTCTATAACTAGTGTCACAGGAATGGTTCAAAACATACACAGTAAGAAGAGTCAGTCTTCTTGTACTTGAGTCGGCATTGTCCCTTTTGTATTTAATTCCGATGCAATTTCTGTGTTTCGTGGTCAATAAGAAGGTCCATGGGATACAGTAAACCGGAAGTGAAGCATCGGAATCTAAAACCGGTTTCACAGGAAACGTTCAAAACGTAGACAGTATGAAGAGCCAGCCTTCTTGTACTTGAGTCGGCATTGTCCCTTTTGTATTTATTTTCGATGCAATTTCTGTGTTTCGTGGTCAATAAGAAGGTCCATGGGATACAGTAAACCTGAAGTGAAGCATCGGAATCTAAAACCGGTCTCACAGGAAACGTTCAAAACGTAGACAGTATGAAGAGCCAGCCTTCTTGTACTTGAGTCGGCATTGTCCCTTTTGTATTTAATTCCGATGCAATTTCTGTGTTTCATCGTCAATAAGAAGGTCAGAGGGATACAATAAAGCTGAAGTGAAGCATCGGAATCTATAACTAGTCCGACAGGAATGGTTCAAATCTTAGACAGTAAGAAGAGTCAGTTTTCTTGTACTTAAGTCGGCATTGTGCTTTTTGTGTTTAATTCCGATGCAATTTCTTGTTTCATCGTCAATAAGAAGGTCAGAGGGATACAGTAAAACTGAATTGAAGCATCGGAATCTATAACTAGTGTCACAGGAATGATTTATAACATAGACAGTAAGAAGAGCCAGTCTTCTTGTACTTGAGTCGGCATTGTGCCTTTTGTATTTAATTCCGATGCAATTTCTGTGTTTCGTCGTCAATAAGAAGGTCAGAGGGATACAGTAAGCTTGAAGTGAAGCATCGGAATATATAACTAGTGTCACAGGAATGGTTCAAAACATAGACAGTAAGACGAGTTAGTTTTCTTGTACTTAAGTGGACATTGTGACTTTTGTATTTAATTCCGATGAAATTTCGGTGTTTCATCGTAAATACGAAGGTCAGAGGGATACAGTAAACCTGAAGTGAAGCATCGGAATCTATAACTAGTGTTGCAGGAATGGTTCAAAACGTAGACAGTAAGAAGATTTAGTTTTCGTGTACTTAAGACGGCATTGTGCCTTTTGTATTTAATTCCGATGCAATATCTGTGTTTCATCGTCAATAAGAAGGTCAGAGGGATACAATAAACCTGATGTGAAGCATCGAAATCTGTAACTAGTGGCACAGGAATGGTTCAAAACGTAGACAGTAAGAAGAGTCAGTTATCTTGTACTTAAGTAGGCATTGTGCTTTAGTATTTAATTCCGATGCAATTTCTGTGTTTAATCGTCAATACGAAGGTCGGAGGGATACAGTACACCTGAAGTGAAGCATCAGAATCTATAACTAGTGTCACAGGAATGGTTCAAGGCATAGACAGTAAGAAGAGTCAGTTTTCTTGTACTTAAGTAGGCATTGTGCCTTTTGTATATAATTCCGATGCAATTTCTGTGTTTCATCGTCAATAAGAAGGTCAGACTGATACAGTAAACAAGAAGTGAGGCATCGGAATCTATAACTAGTGTCACAGGAATGGTTCAAAACATAGACAGTAAGAAGAGTCAGTTTTCTTGTACTTAAGTTGTCATTGTGCCTTTTGTATTTAATTCCGATGCAATTTCTGAGTTACATCGTCAATAAGGAGGTCGGAGGGATACAGTAAACCTAAAGTGAAGCATCGGAAGCTATTACTAGTGTCACAGGAATGGTTCAAGTCATAGACAGTAAGAAGAGCCAGTCTTCTTGTACTTGAGTCGGAATTGTGCCTTTTGTATTTAATTCCGATGCAATTTCTGGGTTTCATCGTCAATAAGAAGGTGAGAGGGATACAGTAAAGCTGAAGTAAAGCATCGGAATCTATAACTAGTGTCACAGGAATGGTTCAAATCATAGAGAGTAAGATGAGAGAGTCTTCTTGTACTTAAGTCGGCATTGAGCCTTTTGTATTTTATTCCGATGCAATTTCTGTGTTTCATCGTCAATAAAAGGTCAGAGGGATGCAGTAAACCTGAAGTGAAGCATCGGAATCTACAACTAGTGTCACAGGAATGGTTCAAAACATAGACAGTAAGAAGAGTCAGTCTTCTTGTACTTAAGTCGGCATTGAGCCATTTGTATTTAATTCCGATGCAATTTCTGTGTTTCATCGTCAATAAGAAGGTCAGAGGGATACAGTAAGCTTGAAGTGAAGCATCGGAATAAATAACTAGTGTCACAGGAATGGTTCAAAACATAGACAGTAAGAAAAGTCAGTTTTCTTGTACTTAAGTGGACATTGTGTCTTTTGTATTTAATTCCGATGAAATTTCTGTGTTTCATCGTCAATAAGAAGGTCAGAGGCATACAGTAAACCTGAAGTGAAGCATCGGAATCTATATCTAGTGTCACAGGAATGGTTCAAAACATAGACAGTAAGAAGACTCAGATTTCTTGTACTTAAGACGGCATTGTGCCTTTTGTATTTAATTCCGATGCAATATCTGTGTTTCATCGTCAATAAGAACGTCAGAGGGATACAATAAACCCGATGTGAAACATCGGAATCTATAACTACTGGCACAGGAATGGTTCAAAACATAGACAGTATGAAGAGTCAGTTATCTTGTACTTAAGTAGGCATTGTTCTTTTGTATTTAATTCCAATGCAATTTCTGTGTTTCATCGTCAACAAGGAAGTCAGAGAGATACAGTAAAGCTGAAGTGAAGCATCGGAATCTATAACTAGTGTCACAGGAATGGTTCAAACTTAGACACTAAGAAGAGTCAGTTTTCTTGTACTTATGTCGGCATTGTGCTTTTTGTATTTAATTCCGATGCACTTTCTGTGTTTCTTCGTCAATAAGAAGGTCAGAGGGATACAGTAAACCTGAAGTGAAGCATCGGAATCTATAACTAGTGTCACAGGAATGGTTCAAACATAGACAGTAAGAAGAGTCAGATTTCTTGTACTTAAGTCGGCATTGTGCCTTTTGTATTGATTTCCGTTGCAATTTCTGTGTTTCATAGTCAATACGAAGGTAAGAGGGATACAGTAAACCTGAGGTGAAGCATCGGAATCTATAACTAGTGTCACAGGAATGGTTCAAAACATAGACAGTAAGAAGAGTCAATTTTCGTGTACTTAAGTCGCCATTGTGCCTTTTGTATTTAATTCCGATGCTATTTCTGAGTTTCATCGTCAATAAGGAGGTCGGAGGGATACAGTAAACCTAAAGTGAAGCATCGGAATCTATAACTAGTGTCACAGGAATGGTTCAAAACATAGACAGTAAGAAGAGTCAGTCTTCTTGTACTTAAGTCGGCATTGTGCCTTTTGTATTAATTTCCGATGCTATTTCTATGTTTCATCTTCAATAAGAAGATCCCAGGCATACAGTAAACCTGAAGTGAAGCATCGGAAACTATAACTAGTGTCACAGGAGTGGTTCAAAACATAGACAGTAAGAAGAGTCAGCTTTCTTGTACTTAAGTCGGCATTGTGCCTTTTGTATTTAACTCCGATGCAACTTCTGTGTTTCATCGTCTATAAGAAGGTCAGAGGGATACAGTAAACCTGAAGTGAAGCATCGGAATCTATAACTAGTGTCGCAGGAATGGTTCAAAACATAGACAGTAAGAAGAGTCAGTTTTCTTGTACTTATGTCGGCATTGTGCCTTTTGTAATTAATTCCAATGCAATTTCTGTGTTTCACCGCCAATAAGGAGTTCGGAGGGAGGCAGTGAACCTGAAGTCGAGCATCCGAATCCATAACTAGTGTCACAGGTATGGTTCAAAGCATAGACAGTAAGAAGAGCCAGTCTTCTTGTACTTGAGTCGGCATTGTGCCTTTTGTATTTAATTCCGATGCAATAACTGTGTTTCATCGACAATAAGGAGGTCAGAGGGATACAGTAAAGCTGAAGTGAAGCGTCGGAATCTATAACTAGTGTCACAGGAATGGTTCAAAACATAGAGAGTAAGATGAGACAGTCTTCTTGCACTTAAGTCGGCATTGAGCCTTTTGTATTTAATTCCAATGCATTTTCTGTGTTTTCATCGTCAATATAAGGTCAGAGGGATACAGTAAACCTGAAGTGAAGCATCGGAATTTATAAGTAGTGTCACAGTAAGGGTCAAAACACAGACAGTAAGAAGAGTCAGTTTTCTTGTACTTAAGTTGGCATTGTCCATTTTGTATTTCATTCCGATGCAATTTCTGTGTTTCATCGTCAATAAGATCGTCAGAGGGTACAGTAAACCTGAAGTGAAGCATCGGAATCTATAACTAGTGTCACAGGAATGGTTCAAAACATAGACAGTAAGAAGAGTCAGTTTTCTTGTACTTAAGTCGGCATTGAGCCTTTTGTATTTAATTCCGATGCAACTTCTGTGTTTCATCGTCAATATAAGGTCAGAGGGATACAGTAAACCTGAAGTGAAGCATCGGAATCAATAACTAGTGTCACAGGAATGGTTCAAAACATAGACAGTAAGAAGAGTCAGTTTTCTTGTATTTAAGTCGGCATTGTGCCGTTTGAATTTAATTCCGATGTAATTTCTAAGTTTCGTGGTCAATAAGAAAGTCCATGGGATACAGTAAACCTGAAGTGAAGCATCGGAATCTAAAATCGGTCTCACAGGAAAGGTTCAAAACTTAAACAGTATGAAGAGCCAGCCTTCTTGTACTTGAGTCAGCATTGTGCCTTTTGCATTTAATTTCGATGCAATTTCTGTGTTTCATCGTCAACAAGAAGGTCAGAGGGATACAGTAAAGCTGAAGTGAAGCATCGGAATCTATAACTAGTGTCACAGGAATGGTTCAAACTTAGACACTAAGAAGAGTCAGTTTTCTTGTACTTATGTCGGCATTGTGCTTTTTGTATTTAATTCCGATGCACTTTCTGTGTTTCATCGTCAATAAGAAGGTCAGAGGGATACAGTAAACCTGAAGTGAAGCATCGGAATCTGTAACTAGTGTCACAGGAATGGTTCAAACATAGACAGTAAGAAGAGTCAGATTTCTTGTACTTAAGTCGGCATTGTGCCTTTTGTATTGATTTCCGTTGCAATTTCTGTGTTTCATAGTCAATACGAAGGTCAGAGGGATACAGTAAACCTGAGGTGAAGCATCGGAATCTATAACTAGTGTCACAGGAATGGTTCAAAACAAAGACAGTAAGAAGAGTCAATTTTCGTGTACTTAAGTCGCCATTGTGCCTTTTGTATTTAATTCTGATGCAATTTCTGAGTTTCATCGTCAATAAGGAGGTCGGAGGGATACAGTGAACCTAAAGTGAAGCATCGGAATCTATAACTAGTGTCACAGGAATGGTTCAAAACATAGAGTGTAAGAAGAGTCAGTCTTCTTGTACTTAAGTCGGCATTGAGCCTTTTGTATTTAATTCCGATGCACTTTCTGTGTTTCATCGTCAATAAGAAGGTCAGAGGGATACAGTAAACCTGAAGTGAAGCATCGGAATCTGTAACTAGTGTCACAGGAATGGTTCAAAACATAGACAGTAAGAAGAGTCAGATTTCTTGTACTTATGTCGGCATTGTGCCTTTTGTAATTAACTCCGATGCAACTTCTGTGTTTCATCGTCTATAAGAAGGTCAGAGGGATACAGTAAACCTGAAGTGAAGCATCGGAATCTGTAACTAGTGTCACAGGAATGGTTCAAACATAGACAGTAAGAAGAGTCAGATTTCTTGTACTTAAGTCGGCATTGTGCCTTTTGTATTGATTTCCGTTGCAATTTCTGTGTTTCATAGTCAATACGAAGGTCAGAGGGATACAGTAAACCTGAGGTGAAGCATCGGAATCTATAACTAGTGTCACAGGAATGGTTCAAAACAAAGACAGTAAGAAGAGTCAATTTTCGTGTACTTAAGTCGCCATTGTGCCTTTTGTATTTAATTCTGATGCAATTTCTGAGTTTCATCGTCAATAAGGAGGTCGGAGGGATACAGTGAACCTAAAGTGAAGCATCGGAATCTATAACTAGTGTCACAGGAATGGTTCAAAACATAGAGTGTAAGAAGAGTCAGTCTTCTTGTACTTAAGTCGGCATTGTGCCTTTTGTATTAATTTCCGATGCAATTTCTATGTTTCATCTTCAATAAGAAGATCCAAGGGATACAGTAAACCTGAAGTGAAGCATCGGAAACTATAACTAGTGTCACAGGAGTGGTTCAAAACATAGACAGTAAGAAGAGTCAGTTTTCTTGTACTTAAGTCGGCATTGTGCCTTTTGTATTTAATTCCGATGCAATTTCTGTGTTTCATCGTCTATAAGAAGGTCAGAGGGATACAGTAAACCTGAAGTGAAGCATCGGAATCTATAACTAGTGTCACAGGAATGGTTCAAAACATAGACAGTAAGAAGAGTCAGTTTTCTTGTACTTATGTCGGCATTGTGCCTTTTGTAATTAATTCCAATGCAATTTCTGTGTTTCACCGCCAATAAGAAGTTCAGAGGGAGGCAGTGAACCTGAAGTCGAGCATCCGAATCCATAACTAGTGTCACAGGTATGGTTCAAAGCATAGACAGTAAGAAGAGCCAGTCTTCTTGTACTTGAGTCGGCATTGTGCCTTTTGTATTTAATTCCGATGCAATAACTGTGTTTCATCGACAATAAGGAGGTCAGAGGGATACAGTAAAGCTGAAGTGAAGCATCGGAATCTATAACCAGTGTCACAGGAATGGTTCAAAACATAGACAGTAAGAAGAGTCAGTTTTCTTGCACTTAAGTAGGCATTGTGCCTTTTGTATTTAATTCCAATGCAATTTCTGGTTTTCGTGGTCAATAAGAAGGTCCATGGGATACAGTACCCCTGAAGTGAAGCTTCGGAATCTAAAACCGGTCTCACAGGAAAGGTTCAAAACGTAGACAGTATGAAGAGCCAGCCTTCTTGTACTTGAGTCGGCATTGTCCCTTTTGTATTTAATTCCGATGCAATTTCTTGTTTCATCGTCAATAAGAAGGTCAGAGTGGTACAGTAAAACTGAATTGAAGCATCGGAAACTATAACTAGTGTCACAGGAATGGTTTATAACATAGACAGTAAGAAGAGCCAGTCTTCTTGTACTTGAGTCGGCATTGTGCCTTTTGTATTTAATTCCGATGCAATTTCTGTGTTTCATCGTCAATAAGGAGGTCAGAGGGATACAGAAAACCTGAAGTGAAGCATCGGAATCTATAACTAGTGTCACAGGAATGGTTCAAAACATAGGTAGTAAGAAGAGTCAGTTTTTTTGTACTTAAGTCGGCATTGTGCCTTTTGTATTTAATTCCGATGCAATTTCTGTGTTTCGTCGTCAATAATAAGGTCCAAGGGATACAGTAAACCTGATGTGAAGAATCGGAATCTATAACTATTGTCACAGGAATGGTTCAAAGCATAGACAGTAAGAAGAGTCAGTCTTCTTGTACTCAAGTCGGCATTGAGACTTTTTTATTTAATTCCGGTGCAATTTCTGTGTTTCATCGTCAATAAGAAGGTCAGAGGGATACAGTAAATCTGAAGTGAAGCACCGGAATCTATAACTAGTGTCACAGGAATGGTTCAAAACATAGACAGTAAGACGAGTTAGTTTTCTTGTACTTAAGTGGACATTGTGACTTTTGTATTTAATTCCGATGAAATTTCGGTGTTTCATCGTCAATACGAAGGTCAGAGGGATACAGTAAACCTGAAGTGAAGCATCGGAATCTATAACTAGTGTCACAGGAATGGTTCAAAACATTGACAGCAAGAAGATTTAGTTTTCGTGTACTTAAGACGGCATTGTGCCTTTTGTATTTAATTCCGATGCAATATCTGTGTTTCATCGTCAATAAGAAGGTCAGAGGGATACAGTACACCTGAAATGAAGCATCAGAATCTATAACTAGTGTCACATTAATGGTTCAAAACTTAGACAGTAAGAAGAGTCAGTTTTCTTGTACTTAAGTAGGCATTGTGCATTTTGTATATAATTCCGATGCAATTTCTGTGTTTCATCGTCAATAAGAAGGTCAGACTGATACAGTAAACATGAAGTGAAGCTTCGGAATCTGTAACTAGTGTCACAGGAATGGTTCAAATCATAGACAGTAAGAAGATCCAGTCTTCTAGTACTTGAGTCGGAATTGTGCCTTTTGTATTTAATTCCGATGCAATTTCTGTGTTTCATCGTCAATAAGAAGGTCAGAGGGCTACAGTGAAGCTGAAGTGAGGCATCGGAATCTATAACTAGCGTCACAGGAACGGTTAAATACATTGAGAGTAAGATGAGACAGTCTTCTTGTACTTAAGTCGGCATTGAGCCTTTTGTATTTAATTCCGATGCAATTTCTGTGTTTCATCGTCAATATAAGGTCAGAGGGATACAGTAAACCTGAAGTGAAGCATCGGAATCAATAACTAGTGTCACAGGAATGGTTCAAAACATAGACAGTAAGAAGAGTCAGTCTTCTTGTACTCAAGTCGGCATTGTGCCTTTTGTATTAATTTCCGATGCAATTTCTATGTTTCATCTTCAATAAGAAGATCCGAGGGATACAGTAAACCTGAAGTGAAGCATCGGAAACTATAACTAGTGTCACAGGAGGGGTTCAAAACATAGACAGTAAGAAGAGTCAGTTTTCTTGTACTTAAGACGGCATTGTGCCTTTTGTATTTAATTCCGATGCAATTTCTGTGTTTCATCGTCTATAAGAATGTCAGAGGGATACAGTAAATCTGAAGTGAAGCATCGGAATCTATAACTAGTGTCACAGGAATGGTTCAAAACATAGACAGTAAGAAGAGTCAGTTTTCTTGTACTTATGTCGGCATTGTGCCTTTTGTAATTAATTCCAATGCAATTTCTGTGTTTCACCGCCAATAAGAAGTTCAGAGGGAGGCAGTGAACCTGAAGTCGAGCATCCGAATCCATAACTAGTGTCACAGGTATGGTTCAAAGCATAGACAGTAACAAGAGCCAGTCTTCTTGTACTTGAGTCGGCATTGTGCTTTTTGTATTTAATTCCGATGCAATTTCTGAGTTTCATCGACAATAAGGAGGTCAGAGGGATATAGTAAAGCTCAAGTGAAGCATCGGATTTTATAACTAGTGTCACAGGAATGGTTCAAAACATAGAGAGAAAGATGAGACAGTCTTCTTGCACTTAAGTCGGCATTGAGCCTTTTGTATTTAATTCCGATGCATTTTCTGTGTTTCATCGTCAATATAAGGTCAGAGGGATACAGTAAACCAGAGGTGAAGCATCGGAATTTATAAGTAGTGTCACAGTAAGGGTCAAAACATAGACAGTAAGAAGAGTCAGTTTTCTTGTACTTAAGTTGGCATTGTCCCTTTTGTATTTCATTCCGATGCGATTTCTGTGTTTCATCGTCAATAAGATCGTCAGAGGGTACAGTCAACCTGAAGTGAAGCATCGGAATCTATAACTAGTGTCACAGGAATGGTTCAAAACATAGACAGTAAGAAGAGTCAGTTTACTTGTACTTAAGTAGGCATTGTGCCTTTTGTATTTAATTCCGATGCAATTTCTGTGTTTCGTGGTCAATAAGAAGGTCCATGGGATACAGTAAACCTGAAGTGAAGCTTCGGAATCTAAATCCGGTCTCACAGGAAAGGTTCAAAACGTAGACAGTATGAAGAGCCAGCCTTCTTGTACTTGAGTCGGCATTGTCCCTTTTGTATTTCATTCCGATGCAATTTCTGTGTTTCATCGTCTATAAGAAGATCAGAGGGATACAATAAAGCTGAAGTGAAGCATCGGAATCTATAACTAGTGTGACAGGAATGGTTAAAATCTTAGACAGTAAGAAGAGTAAGTTTTCTTGTACTTAAGTCGGCATTGTGTTATTTGTATTTAATTCCGATGCAATTTATTGTTTCATCGTCAGTAAGAAGGTCAGAGGGATACAGAAAAACTGAATTGAAGCATCGGAATCTATAACTAGTGTCACAGGAATGGTTTATAACATAGACAGCAAGAAGAACCAGTCTTCTTGTACTTGAGTCGGCATTGTGCCTTTTGTATTTAATTCCGATGCAATTTCTGTGTTTCATCGTCAATAAGGAGGTCAGAGGGATACAGAAAACCTGAAGTGAAGCATCGGAATCTATAACTAGTGTCACAGGAATGGTTGAAAACATAGATAGTAAGAAGAGTCAGTTTTTTTGTACTTAAGTCGGCATTGTGCCTTTTGTATTTAATTCCGATGCAATTTCTGTGTTTCGTCGTCAATAATAAGGTCCAAGGGATACAGTAAACCTGAAGTGAAGAATCGGAATCTATAACTATTGTCACAGGAATGGTTCAAAGCACAGACAGTAAGAAGAGTCAGTCTTCTTGTACTCAAGTCGGCATTGGGACTTTTGTATTTAATTCCGGTGCAATTTCTGTGTTTCATCGTCAATAAGAAGGTCATAGGGATAAAGTAAGCTTGAAGTGAAGCATCGGAATATATATTTAGTGTCACAGGAATGGTTCAAAACATAGACAGTAAGACGAGTTAGTTTTCTTGTACTTAAGTGGACATTGTGACTTTTGTATTTAATTCCGATGAAATTTCGGTGTTTCATCGTCAATACGAAGGTCAGAGGGATACAGTCAACCTGAAGTAAAGCATCGGAATCTATAACTAGTGTCACAGGAATGGTTCAAAACATTGACAGCAAGAAGATTTAGTTTTCGTGTACTTAAGACGGCATTGTGCCTTTTGTATTTAATTCCGAAGCAATATCTGTGTTTCATCGTCAATAAGAAGGTCAGAGGGATACAGTACACCTGAAATGAAGCATCAGAATCTATAAGTAGTGTCACAGGAATGGTTCAAAACTTAGACAGTAAGAAGAGTCAGTTTTCTTGTACTTAAGTAGGCATTGTGCCTTTTGTATATAATTCCGATGCAATTTCTGTGTTTCATCGTCAATAAGAAGGTCAGACTGATACAGTAAACATGAAGTTAAGCATGGGTATCTATAACTAGCGTCACAGGAATGGTTAAATACATAGAGAGTAAGATGATACAGTCTTCTTGTACTTAAGTCGGCATTGAGCCTTTTGTATTTAATTCCGATGAAATTTTGGTGTTTCATCGTCAATACGAAGGTCAGGGGGATACAGTAAACCTGAAGTGAAGCATCGGAATCTATAACTAGTGTCACAGGAATGGTTCAAATCATTGACAGCAAGAAGATTCAGTTTTCGTGTACTTAAGAGGGCATTGTGCCTTTTGTATTTAATTCCGATGCAATTACTGTGTTTCACCGCCTATAAGAAGTTAAGAGGGTGGCAGTGAACCTGAAGTGAAGCATCGGAATCTATAACTAGTGTCACAGGAATGGTTCAAGACATAGACAGTAAGAAGAGCCAGTCTTCTTGTACTTGAGTCGGAATTGTGCCTTTTGTATTTAATTCCGATGCAATTTCTGTGTTTCATCGTCAATAAGAAGGTCAGAGGGCTACAGTAAAGCTGAAGTGAAGCATCGCAATCTATAACTAGCGTCACAGGAATGGTTAAATACATAGAGAGTAAGATGAGACAGTCTTCTTGTACTTAAGTCGGCATTGAGCCTTTTGTATTTAATTCCGATGCAACTTCTGTGTTTCATCGTCAATATAAGGTCAGAGGGATACAGTAAACCTGAAGTGAAGCATCGGAATCAATAACTAGTGTCACAGGAATGGTTCAAAACATAGACAGTAAGAAGAGTCAGTTTTCTTGTATTTAAGTCGGCATTGTGCCGTTTGAATTTAATTCCGATGTAATTTCTAAGTTTCGTGGTCAATAAGAAAGTCCATGGGATACAGTAAACCTGAAGTGAAGCATCGGAATCTAAAATCGGTCTCACAGGAAAGGTTCAAAACATAAACAGTATGAAGAGCCAGCCTTCTTGTACTTGAGTCAGCATTGTGCCTTTTGCATTTAATTTCGATGCAATTTCTGTGTTTCATCGTCAACAAGAAGGTCAGAGGGATACAGTAAAGCTGAAGTGAAGCATCGGAATCTATAACTAGTGTCACAGGAATGGTTCAAACTTAACAACTAAGAAGAGTCAGTTTTCTTGTACTTATGTCGGCATTGTGCTTTTTGTATTTAATTCCGATGCACTTTCTGTGTTTCATCGTCAATAAGAAGGTCAGAGGGATACAGTAAACCTGAAGTGAAGCATCGGAATCTGTAACTAGTGTCACAGGAATGGTTCAAACATAGACAGTAAGAAGAGTCAGATTTCTTGTACTTAAGTCGGCATTGTGCCTTTTGTATTGATTTCCGTTGCAATTTCTATGTTTCATAGTCAATACGAAGGTCAGAGGGATACAGTAAACCTGAGGTGAAGCATCGGAATCTATAACTAGTGTCACAGGAATGGTTCAAAACAAAGACAGTAAGAAGAGTCAATTTTCGTGTACTTAAGTCGCCATTGTGCCTTTTGTATTTAATTCTGATGCAATTTCTGAGTTTCATCGTCAATAAGGAGGTCGGAGGGATACAGTAAACCTAAAGTGAAGCATCGGAATCTATAACTAGTGTCACAGGAATGGTTCAAAACATAGAGTGTAAGAAGAGTCAGTCTTCTTGTACTTAAGTCGGCATTGTGCCTTTTGTATTAATTTCCGATGCAATTTCTATGTTTCATCTTCAATAAGAAGATCCAAGGGATACAGTAAACCTGAAGTGAATCATCGGAAACTATAACTAGTGTCACAGGAGTGGTTCAAAACATAGACAGTAAGAAGAGTCAGTTTTCTTGTACTTAAGTCGGCATTGTGCCTTTTGTATTTAATTCCGATGCAATTTCTGTGTTTCATCGTCTATAAGAAGGTCAGAGGGATACAGTAAACCTGAAGTGAAGCATCGGAATCTATAACTAGTGTCACAGGAATGGTTCAAAACATAGACAGTAAGAAGAGTCAGTTTTCTTGTACTTATGTCGGCATTGTGCCTTTTGTAATTAATTCCAATGCAATTTCTGTGTTTCACCGCCAATAAGAAGTTCAGAGGGAGGCAGTGAACCTGAAGTCGAGCATCCGAATCCATAACTAGTGTCACAGGTATGGTTCAAAGCATAGACAGTAAGAAGATCCAGTCTTCTTGTACTTGAGTCGGCATTGTGCCTTTTGTATTTAATTCCGATGCAATAACTGTGTTTCATCGACAATAAGGAGGTCAGAGGGATACAGTAAAGCTGAAGTGAAGCATCGGAATCTATAACCAGTGTCACAGGAATGGTTCAAAACATAGACAGTAAGAAGAGTCAGTTTTCTTGCACTTAAGTAGGCATTGTGCCTTTTGTATTTAATTCCGATGCAATTTCTGTGTTTCGTGGTCAATAAGAAGGTCCATGGGATACAGTACCCCTGAAGTGAAGCTTCGGAATCTAAAACCGGTCTCACAGGAAAGGTTCAAAACGTAGACAGTATGAAGAGCCAGCCTTCTTGTACTTGAGTCGGCATTGTCCCTTTTGTATTTAATTCCGATGCAATTTCTTGTTTCATCGTCAATAAGAAGGTCAGAGTGGTACAGTAAAACTGAATTGAAGCATCGGAAACTATAACTAGTGTCACAGGAATGGTTTATAACATAGACAGTAAGAAGAGCCAGTCTTCTTGTACTTGAGTCGGCATTGTGCCTTTTGTATTTAATTCCGATGCAATTTCTGTATTTCATCGTCAATAAGGAGGTCAGAGGGATACAGAAAACCTGAAGTGAAGCATCGGAATCTATAACTAGTGTCACAGGAATGGTTCAAAACATAGGTAGTAAGAAGAGTCAGTTTTTTTGTACTTAAGTCGGCATTGTGCCTTTTGTATTTAATTCCGATGCAATTTCTGTGTTTCGTCGTCAATAATAAGGTCCAAGGGATACAGTAAACCTGATGTGAAGAATCGGAATCTATAACTATTGTCACAGGAATGGTTCAAAGCATAGACAGTAAGAAGAGTCAGTCTTCTTGTACTCAAGTCGGCATTGAGACTTTTTTATTTAATTCCGGTGCAATTTCTGTGTTTCATCGTCAATAAGAAGGTCAGAGGGATAAAGTAAGCTTGAAGTGAAGCATCGGAATATATAACTAGTGTCACAGGAATGGTTCAAAACATAGACAGTAAGACGGGTTAGTTTTCTTGTACTTAAGTGGACATTGTGACTTTTGTATTTAATTCCGATGAAATTTCGGTGTTTCATCGTCAATACGAAGGTCAGAGGGATACAGTAAACCTGAAGTGAAGCATCGGAATCTATAACTAGTGTCACAGGAATGGTTCAAAACATTGACAGCAAGAAGATTTAGTTTTCGTGTACTTAAGACGGCATTGTGCCTTTTGTATTTAATTCCGATGCAATTTCTGTGTTTCATCGTCTATAAGAAGGTCAGAGGGATACAGTAAATCTGAAGTGAAGCATCGGAATCTATAACTAGTGTCACAGGAATGGTTCAAAACATAGACAGTAAGAAGAGTCAGTTTTCTTGTACTTATGTCGGCATTGTGCCTTTTGTAATTAACTCCAATGCAATTTCTGTGTTTCACCGCCAATAAGAAGTTCAGAGGGAGGCAGTGAACCTGAAGTCGAGCATCCGAATCCATAACTAGTGCCACAGGTATGGTTCAAAGCATAGACAGTAACAAGAGCCAGTCTTCTTGTACTTGAGTCGGCATTGTGCTTTTTGTATTTAATTCCGATGCAATTTCTGAGTTTCATCGACAATAAGGAGGTCAGAGGGATATAGTAAAGCTCAAGTGAAGCATCGGATTTTATAACTAGTGTCACAGGAATGGTTCAAAACATAGAGAGAAAGATGAGACAGTCTTCTTGCACTTAAGTCGGCATTGAGCCTTTTGTATTAAATTCCGATGCATTTTCTGTGTTTCATCGTCAATATAAGGTCAGAGGGATACAGTAAACCAGAGGTGAAGCATCGGAATTTATAAGTAGTGTCACAGTAAGGGTCAAAACATAGACAGTAAGAAGAGTCAGTTTTCTTGTACTTAAGTTGGCATTGTCCCTTTTGTATTTCATTCCGATGCAATTTCTGTGTTTCATCGTCAATAAGATCGTCAGAGGGTACAGTAAACCTGAAGTGAAGCATCGGAATCTATAACTAGTGTCACAGGAATGGTTCAAAACATAGACAGTAAGAAGAGTCAGTTTACTTGTACTTAAGTAGGCATTGTGCCTTTTGTATTTAATTCCGATGCAATTTCTGTGTTTCGTGGTCAATAAGAAGGTCCATGGGATACAGTAAACCTGAAGTGAAGCTTCGGAATCTAAATCCGGTCTCACAGGAAAGGTTCAAAACGTAGACAGTATGAAGAGCCAGCCTTCTTGTACTTGAGTCGGCATTGTCCCTTTTGTATTTAATTCCGATGCAATATCTGTGTTTCATCTATAACTAGTGTCACAGGAATGGTTCAAAACATAGACAGTAAGAAGAGTCAGATTTCTTGTACTTAAGTCGCGCATTGTGCCTTCTGTATTTAATTCCGTTGCAATTTATGTGTTTCATAGTCAATACGAAGGTCAGAGGGATACAGTAAACCTGAGGTGAAGCATCGGAATCTATAACTAGTGTCACAAGAATGGTTCAAAACATAGACAGTAAGAAGAGTCAATTTTCTTGTACTTAAGTCCGCATTGTGCCTTTTCTATTTGATTCCGATGCAATTTCTGTGTTTCATCGTCAATAAGAAGGTCAGAGGGATACGGTAAACCTGAAGTGAAACATCGGAATCTATAACTAGTGTCACAGGAATGGTTCAAAACATAGACAGTAACAAGAGTCAGTTATCTTGTACTTAAGTCGGCATTGTGCCCTTTGTATTTAATTCCGATGAAATTTCTGTGATTCATCGTCAATAAGAAGGTCAGAGGGATACAGTAAACCTGAAGTCAAGCATCGGAATCTATAACTAGTGTCACAGGAATGGTTCAGAACATAGACAGTAAGAAGAGTCAGTTTTCTTGTACTTAAGTCGGAATTGTGCCTTTTGTATTTAATTCCGATGCAATTTCTGTGTTTCCTCGTCAATAAGAGGGACAGATGGATACAGTAAACCTGAAGTGAAGCATCGGAATCTATAACTAGTGTCACAGGAATGGTTCAAAACATAGCCAGTAAGAAGAGTCAGTTTTCTTGTACTTAAGTCGGCATTGTGCCTTTTGTATTTAACTCCGATGCAATATCTGTGTTTCATCGTCTATAAGAAGGTCAGAGGGATACAGTAAACCTGAAGTGAAGCATCGGAATCTAGAACTAGTGTCACAGGAATGGTTCAAAACATAGACAGTAAGAAGAGTCAGTTTTCTTGTACTTAAGTCGGCATTGTGCCTTTTGTATTTAATTCCGATGTAATTACTGTGTTTCACCGCCAATAAGAAGTTCAGAGGGAGGCAGTGAACCTGAAGTCGAGCATCCGAATCCATTACTAGTGTGACAGGAATGGTTCAAATCATAGACAGTAAGAAGAGCCAGTCTTCTTGTACTTGAGTCGGCATTGTGCCTTTTGTATTTAATTCCGATGCAATTTCTGTGTTTCATCGACAATAATGAGGTCAGAGGGATACAGTAAACCTGAAGTGAAGCATCGGAAACTATAACTAGTGTCAAAGGAATGGTTCAAAACATAGACAGTAAGAAGAGCCAGTCTTCCGGAACTTGAGTCGGAATTGCGAGTTTTGTATTTAATTCCGATGCAATTTCTGTGTTTCATCGTCAATACGAAGGTCAAAGGGCTACAGTAAAGCTGAAGTGAAGCATCGGAATCTATAACTAGCGTAACAGGAATGGTTCAAAACATAGAGAGTAAGATGAGACAGTCTTCTTGTACTTAAGTCGGCATTGAGACTTTTGTATTTAATTCCGATGCAATTTCTGTGTTTCATCGTCAATATAAGGTCAGAGGGATACAGTAAACCTGAAGTGAAGCATTGGCATCTATAACTAGTGTCACAGGAATGGTTCAAAACATAGACTGTAAGAAGAGTCAGTTTTCTTGCACTTCAGTCGGCATTGTGCCTTTTGAATTTAATTCCGATGCAAATTCTGTGTTTCGTCGTCAATAAGAAGGTCCAAGGGATACATTAATCCTGAAGTGAAGCATCGGAATCTATAAGTAGTGCCACATGAATGGTTCAAAACATAGACAGTAACAAGAGTCAGTTTTCTTGTACTGAAGTAGGCATTGTGCCTTTTGTATTTAATTCCGATGCAATTTCTGTGTTTCGTGGTCAATAAGAAGGTCCATGGGATACAGTAAACCTGAAGTGAAGCATCGGAATCTAAAACCGGTCTCACAGGAAAGGTTCAAACCATAGACCGTATGAAGAGCCAGCCTTCTTGTACTTGAGTCAGCATTGTGCCTTTTGTGTTTAATTCCGATGCAATTTCTGTGTTTCATTGTCAATAAGAAGGTCAGAGGGATACAGTAATGCTGAAGTGAAGCATCGGACTCCATAACTAGTGTCACAGGAATGGTTCAAAACATAGACAGTAAGAAGAGTCAATTTTCGTGTACTTAAGTCGGCATTGTGGCTTTTCTATTTAATTCCGATGCAATTTCTGTGTTTCATCGTCAATAAGAAGGTCAGAGGGATACGGTAAACCTGAAGTGAAACATCGGAATCTATAACTAGTGTCACAGGAATGGTTCAAAGCATAGACAGTAACAAGAGTCAGTTATTTTGTACTTAAGTCTTAATTGTGCCCTTTGTATTTAATTCCGATGAAATTTCTGTGTTTCATCTTCAATAAGAAGGTCAGAGGGATACAGTAAACCTGATGTGAAGCATCGGAATCTATAACTAGTGTCACACGAATGGTTCAAAACATAGACAGTAAGAAGTGTCAGTTTTCTTGTACTTTAGTCGGCATTGCGCCTTTTGTATTTAATTCCGATGCAATTTCTGTGTTTCCTCGTCAATAAGAAGGACAGATGGATACAGTAAACCTGAAGTGAAGCATCGGAATCTATAACTAGTGTCACAGGAATGGTTAAAACATAGACAGTAAGAAGAGTCAGTTTTTCCTTGTACTTAAGTCGGCATTGTGCCTTTTGTATTTAATTCCGATGCATTTTCTGTGATTCATCGTCAATAAGAAGGTCAGATTGATACAGTAAACGTGAAGTGAAGCATCGGAATCTATAACTAGTGTCACATGATTGGTTCAACTCATAGACAGTAAGAAGAGTCAGTTATCTTGTACTTAAGTTGGCATTGTGCCTTTTGTATTTAATTCCGATGCTATTTCTGTGTTTCATCGTCACTAAGAAGGTCAGAGGGATACAGTAAACCGGAAGTGAAGCATCGGAATCTATAACTAGTGTCACAGGAATGGTTCAAAACATAGACAGTAAGGAGAGTAAGTTTTCTTGTACTTAAGTCGGCATTGTGCTTTTGTATTTAATTCCGATGCAATTTCTGTGTTTCATCGCCAATAAGAAGGTCAGAGGGAGGCAGTGTACCTTAAGTCGAGCATCCGAATCCATAACTAGTGTCACAGGAAAGGTTCAAAACATAGACAGTAAGAAGAGCCAGTCTTCTTGTACTTGAGTCGGCATTGTGCCTTTTGTATTTAATTCCGATGCAATTTCTGTGTTTCATTGATAATAAGGAGGTCAGAGGGATACAGTAAGCCTGAAGTAAAGCATCGGAATCTATAACTAGTGTCACAGGAATGGTTCAAAACATAGACAGTAAGAAGAGCCAGTCTTCGTGTACTTGAGTCGGAATTGTGCCTTTTGTATTTAATTCCGATGCAATTTTTGTGTTTCATCGTCAAGAAGAAGGTCACAGGGATACAGTAAAGCTGAAGTGAAGCATCGGAATCTATAATTAGTGTCAATGGAATGGTTCAAAACATAGAGATTAAGATGAGACAGTCTTCTTGTACTTAAGTCGGCATTGAGCCTTTTGTATTTCATTCCGATGCAATTTCTGTGTTTCATCGTCAATAAGAAGGTCAGAGGGATACAGTAAACCTGAAGTGAAGCATCGGAATCTATATCTAGCGTCACAGGAATGGTTAAATCATAGACAGTAAGAAGAGTCAGTTTTCTTGTACTTTAGTCGGCATTGTGCTTCATCAATTTAATTCCGATGCAAATTCTGTGTTTCATCGTCAATCAGAAGGTCACAGGGATACAGTAAAGCTGAAGTGAAGCATCGGAATCTATAACTAGTGTCACAGGAATGGTTCAAACCATAGACAGTTAGGAGAGTCAGTTTTCTTGTACTTAAGTCGGCATTGTGCCTTTTGTATTTAATTCCTATGCAATTTCTGTGTTTCATCATCAGTAAGAAGGTCAGAGGGATACAGTAAACCTGAAGTGAAGCATCGGAATCTATAACTAGTGTCACAGGAATGGTTAAAACATAGACAGTAAGAAGAGTCAGTTTTTCCTTGTACTTAAGTCTTAATTGTGCCCTTTGTATTTAATTCCGATGACATTTCTGTGTTTCATAGTCAATATGAAGGTCAGAGGGATACAGTAAACCTGAAGTGAAGCATCGGAATCTATAACTAGTGTCGCAGGAATGGTTCAAAACATAGACAGTAAGAAGAGTCAGCTTTCTTGTACTTAAGTCGGCATTGTGAATTTTGGATTTAATTCCGATGCAACTTCTGTGTTTCCTCGTCAATAAGAAGGACAGATGGATACAGTAAACCTGAAGTGAAGCATCGGAATCTATAACTAGTGTCACATGAATGGTTCAACTCATAGACAGTAAGAAGAATCACTTATCTTTTACTAAAGTCGGCATTGTGCCTTTTGTATTTAATTCCGATGCTATTTCTGTGTTTCATCTTCAATAAGAAGGTCAGAGGGATACAGTAAACCGGAAGAGAAGCATCGGAATCTATAACTAGTGTCACAGGAATGGTTCAAAACATTGTAAGAAGAGTCAGTTTTCAAGTACGTAAGTCGGCATTGTACGTTTTGTACTTAATTCCGATGCAATTTCTGTGTTTCATCGCCAATAAGAAGGTCAGAGGGAGGCAGTGTACCTGAAGTCGAGCATCCGAATCCATAACTAGTGTCACAGGAAAGGTTCAAAACATAGACAGTAAGAAGAGCCAGTCTTCTTGTACTTGAGTCGGCATTGTGCCTTTTGTATTTAATTCCGATGCAATTTCTGTGTTTCATTGATAATAAGGAGGTCAGAGGGATACAATAAGCCTGAAGTAGAGCATCGGAATCTATAACTAGTGTCACAGGAATGGTTCAAAACATAGACAGTAAGAAGAGCCAGTCTTCGTGTACTTGAGTCGGAATTGTGCCTTTTGTATTTAATTCCGATGCAATTTCTGTGTTTCATCGTCAAGAAGAAGGTCACAGGGATACAGTAAAGCTGAAGTGAAGCATCGGAATCTATAATTAGTGTCAATGGAATGGTTCAAAACATAGAGATTAAGATGAGACAGTCTTCTTGTACTTAAGTCGGCATTGAGCCTTTTGTATTTCATTCCGATGCAATTTCTGTGTTTCATCGTCAATAAGAAGGTCAGAGGGATACAGTAAACCTGAAGTGAAGCATCGGAGTCTATATCTAGCGTCACAGGAATGGTTCAATTCATAGACAGTAAGAAGAGTCAGTTTTCTTGTACTTTAGTCGGCATTGTGCTTCTTCAATTTAATTCCGATGCAAATTCTATGTTTCATCGTCAATAAGAAGGTCACAGGGATACAGTAAAGCTGAAGTGAAGCATCGGAATCTATAACTAGTGTCACAGGAATGGTTCAAACCATAGACAGTTAGGAGAGTCAGTTTTCTTGTACTTAAGTCGGCATTGTGCCTTTTGTATTTAATTCCTATGCAATTTCTGTGTTTCATCGTCAGTAAGAAGGTCAGAGGGATACAGTAAACCTGAAGTGAAGCATCGGAATCTATAACTAGTGTCACAGGAATGGTTAAAACATAGACAGTAAGAAGAGTCAGTTTTTCCTTGTACTTAAGTCTTAATTGTGCCCTTTGTATTTAATTCCGATGAAATTTCTGTGTTTCATAGTCAATATGAAGGTCAGAGGGATACAGTAAACCTGAAGTGAAGCATCGGAATCTATAACTAGTGTCACAGGAATGGTTCAAAACATAGACAGTAAGAAGAGTCAGCTTTCTTGTACTTAAGTCGGCATTGTGAATTTTGGATTTAATTCCGATGCAACTTCTGTGTTTCCTCGTCAATAAGAAGGACAGATGGATACAGTAAACCTGAAGTGAAGCATCGGAATCTATAACTAGTGTCACATGAATGGTTCAACTCATAGACAGTAAGAAGAATCACTTATCTTTTACTAAAGTCGGCATTGTGCCTTTTGTATTTAATTCCGATGCTATTTCTGTGTTTCATCTTCAATAAGAAGGTCAGAGGGATACAGTAAACCGGAAGAGAAGCATCGGAATCTATAACTAGTGTCACAGGAATGGTTCAAAACATAGTAAGAAGAGTCAGTTTTCAAGTACGTAAGTCGGCATTGTACGTTTTGTACTTAATTCCGATGCAATTTCTGTGTTTCATCGCCAATAAGAAGGTCAGAGGGAGGCAGTGAACCTGAAGTCGAGCATCCGAATCCATAACTAGTGTCACAGGAAAGGTTCAAAGCATAGACAGTAAGAAGAGCCAGTCTTTTTGTACTTGAGTCGGCATTGTGCCTTTTGTATTTAATTCCGATGCAATTTCTCTTGTTTCATCAATAAGGAGGTCGCAGGGATACAGTAAACCTGAAGTAAAGCATCGGAATCTATAACTAGTGTCACAGGAATGGTTCAAAAGATAGACAGTAAAAAGAGCCAGTCTTCTTGTACTTGAGTCGGAATTCTGCCTTTTGTATTTAATTCCGATGCAATTTCTGTGTTTCATCGTCAATAAGAAGGTCACAGGGGTACAGTAAAGCTGAAGTGAAGCATCGGAATGTATAACTAGTGTCACAGGAATGGTTGAAAACATAGAGAGTAAGATGAGACAGTCTTCTTGTACTTAAGTCGGCATTGAGCCTTTTGTATTTCATTCCGATGCAATTTCTGTGTTTCATCGTCAATATAAGGTCAGAGGGATACAGTAAACCTGAAGTGAAGCATCGGAAACTATATCTTGTGTCACAGGAATGGTACAAAACATAGACAGTAAGAAGAGTCAGTTTTCTTGTACTTTAGTCGGCATTGTGCTTTTTGAATTTAAATCCGATGCAAATTCTGTGTTTCATCGTCAATAAGAAGGTCACAGGGATACAGTAAAGCTCAAGCGAAGCATCGGAATCAATAACTAGTGTCACAGGAATGGTTCAAAACGTAGACAGTAAGGAGAGTCAGTTTTCCTGTACTTAAGTCGGCATTGTGCCTTTTGTATTTAATTCTTATGCAATTTCTGTGTTTCATCGTCAATAAGAAGGTCAGAGGGATACAGTAAACCTGAAGTGTAGAATCGGAATCTATAACTAGCGTCACAGGAATGGTTCAAAACATAGACAGTAAGAAGAGTCAGTTTTCTTGTACTTAAGTCGGCATCGTGCCTTTTGTATATAATTCCGACGCAATATCTGTGTTTCATCGTCAATTAGAAGGTCAGAGGGATACAGTAAACCTGTAGTGAAGCATCGGAATCTATAACTAGTGTCACAGGAATGGTTCAAACATAGACAGTAAGAAGAGTCAATTTTCGTGTACTTAAGTCGGCATTGTGCTTTTTCTATTTGATTCCGATGCAATTTCTGCGTTTCATCGTCATTAAAAAGGTCAGAGGGATACGGTAAACCTGAAGTGAAGCATCGGAATCTATAACTAGTGTCACAGGAATGGTTCAAAACATAGACAGCAAGAAGAGTCAGTTTTCTTGCACTTAAGTCGGAATTGTGCCCTTTGTATTTAATTCCGTTGAAATTTCTGTGTTTCATCGTCAATAAGAAGGTCAGAGGGATACAGTAAACCTGACGTGAAGCATCGGAATTTATAACTATGTCACATGAATGGTTCAAAACATAGACAGTAAGAAGAGTCAGTTTTCTTGTACTTAAGTCGGCATTGTGCCTTTTGTATTTAATTCCGATGCAATCTCTGTGTTTCCTCGTCAATAAGAAGGACAGAGGGATTCAGTAAACCTGAAGTGAAGCATCGGAATCTATAACTAGTTTCACAGGAATGGTTAAAACATAAACAGTAAGAAGAGTCAGTTTTTCCTTGTACTTAAGTCGGCATTGTGCCTTTTGTATTTAATTCCGATGCAATTTCTGTGTTTCATCGCCAATAAGAAGCTCAGAGGGAAGCAGTGAACCTGAAGTCGAGCATCCGAATCCATAACTAGTGTGACAGGAATGGTTCAAAAAATAGACAGTAAGAAGGGTCAGACTTCTTGTACTTGAGTCGGCATTGTGCCTTTTGTATTTAATTCCGATGCAATTTCTGTGTTTCATCGTCAATAAGGAGGTCAGAGGGATACAGTAAACCTGAAATGAAGCATCGGAACGTATAACTAGTGTCCAAGGAATGGTACAAAACATAGACAGTAAGAAGAGCCAGTCTTCTGGAACTTGAGTCGGTTTTGTGCCTTTTGTATTTAATTCCGATGCAATTTCTGTGTTTCATCGTCAATAAGAAGGTCCAAGGGATACATTAATCCTGAAGTGAAGCATCGGAATCTATAACTAGTGTCACAGGAATGGTTCAAAACATAGACAGTAAGAAGAGTCAGTTTTCTTTTACTTAAGTTGGCATTGTCCCTTTTGTATTTAATTCCGATGCAATTTCTGTGTTTCATCGTCAATAAGAAGGTCAGAGGGATACAGTAAACCTGAAGTGAAGCATCGGAATCTATAACTAGTGTCACAGGAATGGTTGAAAACATAGACAGTAAGAAGAGTCAGTTTTCTTGTACTTAAGTAGGCATTGTGCCTTTTGTATTTAATTCCGATGCAATTTCTGTGTTTCGTGGTCAATAAGAAGGTCCATGGGATACAGTAAACCTGAAGTGAGGCATCGGAATCTACAACCGGTCTCACAGGAGAGGTTCAAAACATAGACAGTATGAAGAGCCGGCCTTCTTGTACTTGAGTCAGCATTGTGCCTTTTCTATTTAATTCCGATGCAATTTCTGTGTTTCATCGTCAATAAGAAGGTCAGAGGGATACAGTAAAGCTGAAGTGAAGCATCGGAATCCATAACTAGTGTCACAGGAATGGTTCAATACTTAGACACTAAGAAGAGTCAGTTTTCTTGTACTTATGTCGGCATTGTGCTTTTTGTATTTAATTCCGAGGCACTTTCTGTGTTTCATCGTCAATAAGAAGGTCAGAGGGATACAGTAAACCTGAAGTGAAGCATCGGAAACTATAACTAGTGTCACAGGAATGGTTCAAACATAGACAGTAAGAAGAGTCAGATTTCTTGTACTTAAGTCGGCATTGTGCCTTTTGTATTTAATTCCGATGCAATTTCTGTGTTTCCTCGTCAATAAGAAGGACAGATGGATACAGTAAACCTGAAACGAAGCATCGGAATCTATAACTAGTGTCACAGGAATGGTTTATAACATAGACAGTAAGAAGAGTCAGTTTTCTTGTACTTAAGTTGGCATTGTGCCTTTTGTATTTAATTCCGATGCAATTTCTGTGTTTCATCGCCAATAAGAAGGTCAGAGGGATACAGTAAAGCTGAAGTGAAGCATCGGAATCCATAACTAGTGTCACAGGAATGGTTCAATACTTAGACACTAAGAAGAGTCAGTTTTCTTGTACTTATGTCGGCATTGTGCTTTTTGTATTTAATTCCGAGGCACTTTCTGTGTATCATCGTCAATAAGAAGGTCAGAGGGATACAGTAAACCTGAAGTGAAGCATCGGAATCTATAACTAGTGTCACAGGAATGGTTCAAACATAGACAGTAAGAAGAGTCAGATTTCTTGTACTTGAGTCGGCATTGTGCCTTTTGTATTTAATTCCGATGCAATTTCTGTGTTTCATCGACAATAAGGAGGTCAGAGGGATACAGTAAACCTGAAGTGAAGCATCGGAATCTATAACTAGTGTCAAAGGAATGGTCAAAACATAGACAGTAAGAAGAGCCAGTCTTCTGGAACTTGTGTCGGAATTGTGCCTTTTGTATTTAATTTCGATGCAATTTCTGCGTTTCATCGTCAAAAAGAAGGTCAGAGGGCTACAGTAAAGCTGAAGTGAAGCATCGGAATCTATAACTAGCGTAACAGGAATGGTTCAAAACATAGAGAGTAAGATGAGACAGTCTTCTTGTACTTAAGTCGGCATTGAGCCTTTTGTATTTAATTCCGATGCAATTTCTGTGTTTCATCGTCAATAAGAAGGTCAGAGGGATACGGTAAAGCTGATGTGAAGCATCGGAATCCATAACTAGTGTCACAGGAATGGTTCTATACTTAGACACTAAGAAGAGTCAGTTTTCTTGTACTTATGTCGGCATTGTGCTTTTTGTATTTAATTCCGAGGCACTTTCTGTGTTTCATCGTCAATAAGAAGGTCAGAGGGATACAGTAAACCTGAAGTGAAGCATCGGAATCTATAACTAGTGTCACAGGAATGGTTCAAAACATAGACTGAAAGAAGAGTCAGTTTTTTTGTACTTAAGTCGGCATTGTGTCTTTTGAATTTAATTCCGATGCAAATTCTGTGTTTCGTCGTCAATAAGAAGGTCCAAGGGATAGAATAATCCTGAAGTGAAGCATCGGAATCTATAACTAGTGTCACATGAATGGTTCAAATAATTGACAGTAAAAAGAGTCAGTTTTCTTGTACTTAAGTCGGCATTGTGCCTTTTGTATTTAATTCCGATGCAATATCTGTGCTTCATCGTCTATAAGAAGGTCAGAGGGATACAGTAAAGCTGAATTGAAGCATCGGAATCCATAACTAGTGTCACAGGAATGGTTCTATACTTAGACACTAAGAAGAGTCAGTTTTCTTGTACTTATGTCGGCATTGTGCTTTTTGTATTTAATTCCGAGGCACTTTCTGTGTTTCATCGTCAATAAGAAGGTCAGAGGGATACAGTAAACCTGAAACGAAGCATCGGAATCTATAACTAGTGTCAAAGGAATGGTTTATAACATAGACAGTAAGAAGAGTCAGTTTTCTTGTACTTAAGTCGGCATTGTGCGTTTTGTATTTAATTCCGATGCAATTTCTGTGTTTCCTCGTCAATAAGAAGGACAGATGGATACAGTAAACCTGAAACGAAGCATCGGAATCTATAACTAGTGTCAAAGGAATGGTTTATAACATAGACAGTAAGAAGAGTCAGTTTTCTTGTACTTAAGTCGGCATTGTGCGTTTTGTATTTAATTCCGATGCAATTTCTGTGTTTCATCGACAGTAAGAAGGTCAGAGGGAGCCAGTGAACCTGAAGTCGAGCATCCGAATCCATAACTAATGCCACAGGAAAGGTTCAAAACATAGACAGTAAGAAGAGCCAGTCTTCTTGTACTAGAGTCGGCATTGTGCCTTTTGTATTTAATTCCGACGCAATTTCTGTGTTTCATCGACAATACGGAGGTCAAAGGGATACAGTAAACCTGACGTAAAGCATCGGAATCTATAACTAGTGTCACAGAAATGGTTCAAAACATAGACAGTAAGAAGAGCCAGTCTTCTTGTACCTGATTCGGCATTGCGCCTTTTATAATTAATTCCGATGCAATTTCTGTGTTTCATCGTCAATAAGAAGGTCACAGGGATACAGTAAAGCTGAAGTGAAGCATCGGAATCTATAACTTGTGTCACAGGAATGGTTCAAAACATAGACAGTAAGAAGAGTCAGTTTTCTTGTACTTCAGTCGGCATTGTGCTTCTTGAATTTAATTCCGATGCAAATTCTGTGTTTCATCGTCAATAAGAAGGTCACAGGAATACAGTAAAGCTGAAGTGAAGCATCGGAATCTATAACTAGTGTCACAGGAATGGTTCAAACCATAGACAGTTAGGAGAGTCAGTTTTCTTGTACTTAAGTCGGCATTGTGCCTTTTGTATTTAATTCCTATGCAATTTCTGTGTTTCATCGTCAGTAAGAAGGTCAGAGGGATACAGCAAACCTGAAGTGAAGCATCGGAATCTATAACTAGTGTCACAGGAATGGTTAAAACATAGACAGTAAGAAGAGTCAGTTTTTCCTTGTACTTAAGTCTTAATTGTGCCCTTTGTATTTAATTCCGATGAAATTTCTGTGTTTCATAGTCAATATGAAGGTCAGAGGGATACAGTAAACCTGAAGTGAAGCATCGGAATCTATAACTAGTGTCACAGGAATGGTTCAAAACATAGACAGTAAGAAGAGTCAGCTTTCTTGTACATAAGTCGGCATTGTGAATTTTGGATTTAATTCCGATGCAACTTCTGTGTTTCCTCGTCAATAAGAAGGACAGATGGATACAGTAAACCTGAAGTGAAGCATCGGAACCTATAACGAGTGTCACAGGAATGGTTAAAACATAGACAGTAAGAAGAGTCAGTTTTTCCTTGTACTTAAGTCGGCATTGTGCCTTTTGTATTTAATTCCGATGCAATTTCTGTGATTCATCGTCAATAAGAAGGTCAGAGGGATACAGTAAACGTGAAGTGAAGCATCCGAATCTATAACTAGTGTCACATGAATGGTTCAACTCATAGACAGTAAGAAGAATCAGTTATCCTTTACTAAAGTCGGCATTGTGCCTTTTGTATTTAATTCCGATGCAATTTCTGTGTTTCATCGTCAGTAAGAAGGTCAGAGGGAGGCAGTGAACCTGAAGTCGAGCATCCGAATCCATAACTAGTGTCACAGGAAAGGTTCAAAGCATAGACAGTAAGAAGAGCCAGTCTTCTTGTACTTGAGTCGGCATTGTGCCTTTTGTATTTAATTCCGATGCAATTTCTCTTGTTTCATCAATAAGGAGGTCAGAGGGATACAGTAAACCTGAAGTAAAGCATCGGAATCTATAACTAGTGTCACAGGATTGTTTCAAAAGATAGACAGTAAGAAGAGCCAGTCTTCTTGTACTTGAGTCGGAATTGTGCCTTTTGTATTTAATTCCGATGCAATTTCTGTGTTTCATCGTCAATAAGAAGGTCACAGGGATACAGTAAAGCTGGAGTGAAGCATCGGAATCAATAACTAGTGTCACAGGAATGGCTCAAAACATAGACAGTAAGGAGAGTTAGTTTTCCTGTACTTAAGTCGGCATTGTGCCTTTTGTATTTAATTCTTATGCAAATTCTGTGTTTCATCGTCAATAAGAAGGTCAGAGGGGTACTGTAAACCTGAAGTGTAGAATCGGAATCTATAACTAGCGTCACAGGAATGGTTCAAAACATAGACAGTAAGAAGAGTCAGTTTTCTTGTACTTAAGTCGGCATCGTGCCTTTTGTATATAATTCCGACGAAATATCTGTGTTTCATCGTCAATTAGAAGGTCAGAGGGATACAGTAAACCTGTAGTGAAGCATCGGAATCTATTACTAGTGTCACAGGAATGGTTCAAAACATAGACAGTAAGAAGAGTCATTTTTCATGTACTTAAGTCGGCATTGCGCGTTTTGTATTTAATTCCGATGCAATTTCTGTGTTTCATCGCCAATAAGAAGTTCAGAGGGAGGCAGTGAACCTGAAGTCGAGCATCCGAATCCATAACTAGTGTGACAGGAATGGTGCAAAAAATAGACAGTAAGAAGGGTCAGACTTCTTGTACTTGAGTCGGGATTGTGCCTTTTGTTTTTAATTTCGATGCACTTTCTGTGTTTCATCGACAATAAGGAGGTCAGAGGGATACAGTAAACCTGAAATGAAGCATCGGAATGTATAACTAGTGTCAAAGGAATGGTACAAAACATAGACAGTAAGAAGAGCCAGTCTTCTGGAACTTGAGTCGGAATTGTGCCTTTTGTATTTAATTCCGATGCAATTTCTGTGTTTCATCGTCAATAAGAAGGTCCTAGGGATACATTAATCCTGAAGTGAAGCATCGGAATCTATAACTAGTGTCACAGGAATGGTTGAAAACATAGACAGTAAGAAGAGTCAGTTTTCTTGTACTTAAGTAGGCATTGTGCCTTTTGTATTTAATTCCGATGCAATTTCTGTGTTTCGTGGTCAATAAGAAGGTCCATGGGATACAGTAAACCTGAAGTGAGGAATCGGAATCTACAACCGGTCTCACAGGAGAGGTTCAAAACATAGACAGTATGAAGAGCCAGCCTTCTTGTACTTGAATCAGCATTGTGCCTTTTCTATTTAATTCCGATGCAATTTCTGTGTTTCATCGTCAATAAGAAGGTCAGAGGGATACAGTAAAGCTGAAGTGAAGCATCGGAATCCATAACTAGTGACACAGGAATGGTTTATTACATAGACAGTAAGAAGAGTCAGTTTTCTTGTACTTAAGTCGGCATTGTGCCTTTTGTATTTAATTCCGATGCAATATCTGTGTTTCATCGTCTATAGGAAGGTCAGAGGGATACAGTAAACCTGAAGTGAAGCATCGGAATCTATAACTAGTGTCACAGGAATGGTTCAAACATAGACAGTAATAAGAGTCAGATTTCTTGTACTTGAGTCGGCATTGTGCCTTTTGTATTTAATTCCGATGCAATTTCTGTGTTTCATCGACAATAAGGAGGTCAGAGGGATACAGTAAACGTGAAGTGAAGCATCGGAATCTATAACTAGTGTCAAAGGAATGGTCAAAACATAGACAGTAAGAAGAGCCAGTCTTCTGGAACTTGTGTCGGAATTGTGCCTTTTGTATTTAATTTCGATGCAATTTCTGTGTTTCATCGTCAAAAAGAAGGTCAGAGGGCTACAGTAAAGCTGAAGTGAAGCATCGGAATCTATAACTAGCGTAACAGGAATGGTTCAAAACATTGAGAGTGAGATGAGACAGTCTTCTTGTACTTAAGTCGGCATTGAGCCTTTTGTATTTAATTCCGATGCAATTTCTGTGTTTCATAGTCAATATAAGGTCAGAGGGATACAGTAAACCTGAAGCATCGGAATCTATAACTAGTGTCACAGGGATGGTTCAAAACATAGTCTGTAAGAGGAGTCAGTTTTCTTGTACTTAAGTCGCCATTGTGTCTTTTGAATTTAATTCCGATGCAAATTCTGTGTTTCGTCGTCAATAAGAAGGTCCAAGGGATTCAATAATCCTGAAGTGAAGCATCGGAATCTATAACTAGTGTCACATGAATGGTTCAAAACATTGACAGTAAAAAGAGTCAGTTTTCTTGTACTTAAGTCGTCATTGTGCCTTTTGTATTTAACTCCGATGCAATATCTGAGTTTCATCGTCAATAAGGTGGTCGGAGGGATACAAAAAACCTAAAGTGAAGCATCGGAATCTATAACTAGTGTCACAGGAATGGTTCAAACATAGACAGTAAGAAGAGTCAGATTTCTTGTACTTAAGTCGGCATTGTGCCTTTTGTATTTAATTCCGATGCAATTTCTGTGTTTCCTCGTCAATAACAAGGACAGATGGATACAGTAAACCTGAAACGAAGCATCGGAATCTATAACTAGTGTCACAGGAATGGTTTATAACATAGACAGTAAGAAGAGTCAGTTTTCTTGTACTTAAGTCGGCATTGTGCCTTTTGTATTTAATTCCGATGCAATATCTGTGCTTCATCGTCTACAAGAAGGTCAGAGGGATACAGTAAACCTGAAGTGAAGCATCGGAATCTATAACTAAAGTCACAGGAATGGTTCAAACATAGTTAGTAAGAAGAGTCAGATTCTTGTACTTAAGTCGGCATTGTGCCTTTTGTATTTAATTCCGATGCAATTTCTGTGTTTCCTCGTCAATAAGAAGGACAGATGGATACAGTAAACCTGAAACGATGCATCGGAATCTATAACTAGTGTCACAGGAATGGTTTATAACATAGACAGTAAGAAGAGTCAGTTTTCTTGTACTTAAGTCGGCATTGTGCCTTTTGTATTTAATTCCGATGCAATATCTGTGTTTCATCGTCTATAAGAAAGTTAGAGGGATACAGTAAACCTGAAGTGAAGCATCGGGATCTATAACTAGTGTCACAGGAATGGTTGAAAACATAGACAGTAAGAAGAGCCAGTCTTCTGGAACTTGAGTCAGAATTGTGCCTTTTGTATTTAATTCCGATGCAATTTCTGTGTTTCATCGTCAAAAAGAAGGTCACAGGGCTACAGTAAAGCTGAAGTGAAGCATCGGAATCTATAACCAGCGTAACAGGAATGGTTCAAAACATAGAGAGTAAGATGAAACAGTCTTCTTGTACTTAAGTCGGCATTGAGTCTTTTGTATTTAATACCGATGCAATTTCTGTGTTTCATCGTCAATATAAGGTCAGAGGGATACAGTAAACCTGAAGCATCGGAATCTATAAGTAGCGTCACAGGAATGGTTCAAAACATAGACTGTAAGAAGAGTCAGTTTTCTTGTACTTAAGTCGGCATTGTGTCTTTTGAATTTAATTCCGATGCAAATTCTGTGTTTCGTCGTCAATAAGAAGGTCCAAGGGATACAATAATCTTGAAGTGAAGCATCGGAATCTATAACTAGTGTCACATGAATGGTTCAAAACATTGACAGTAAAATGAGTCAGTTTTCTTGTACTTATGTCGTCATTGTTCCTTTTGTATTTAACTCCGATGCAATTTCTGAGTTTCATCGTCAATAAGGAGGTCGGAGGGATACAGTAAACCTAAAGTGAAGCATCGGAATCTATAACTAGTGTCACAGGAATGGTTGAAAACATAGACAGTAAGAAGAGTCAGTTTTCTTGTACTTAAGTCGGCATTGTGCCTTTTGTATTTAATTCCGATGCAATTACTGTGTTTCACCGCCAATAAGAAGTTCAGTCGTAGGCATTGAACCTAAAGTCGACCATCCGAATCCATAACTAGTGTGACAGGAATGGTTCGAATCATAGACAGTAAGAAGAGCCAGACTTCTTGCACTTGAGTCGGCATTGTGCCTTTTGTATTTAATTCCGATGCAATATCTCTGTTTCATCGACAATAAGGAGGTCAGAGGGATACAGTAAACCTGAAGTGAAGCATCGGAATCTATAACTAGTGTCAAAGGAATGGTCAAAACATAGACAGTAAGAAGAGCCAGTCTTCTGGAACTTGAGTCGGAATTGTGCCTTTTGTATTTAATTCCGATGCAATTTCTGTGTTTCATCGTCAAAAAGAAGGTCAGAGGGCTACAGCAAAGCTGAATTGAAGCATCGGAATCTATAACTAGCGTAACAGGAATGGTTCAAACCTAGAGAGTAAGATGAGACAGTCTTCTTGTACTTAAGTCGGCATTGAGCCTTTTGTATTTAATTTCGATGCAATTTCAGAGTTTCATCGTCAATAAGGAGGTCGGAGGGATACAGTAAACCTAAAGTGAAGCATCGGAATCTATAACTAGTGTCACAGGAATGGTTCAAAACGTAGACAGTAAGAAGAGTCAGTCTTCTTGTACTTAAGTCGGCTTTGTGCCTTTTGTATTAAATTCCGATGCAATTTCTATGTTTCATCTTCAATAAGAAGGTACGAGGGATACAGTAAACCTGAAGTGAAGCATCCGAAACTATAACTAGTGTCACAGGAGTGATTCAAAGCATTGACAGTAAGAAGAGTCAGTTTTCTTGTACTTAAGTCGGCATTGTGAGTTTTGTATTTAATTCCGATGCAATTTCTGTGTTTCATCGTTAATAAGAAGGTGAGAGGGATACAGTAAACCTTAAGTGAAGCATCGGAATCTATAACTAGTGTCACAGGAATGGTTCAAGACATAGACAGTAAGAAGAGTCAGTTTTCTTGTACTTAAGTCATCATTGTGCCTTTTGTATTCAATTCCGATGCAATTTCTGTGTTTCATCGTCAATAAGAAGGTCCAAGGGATACATTAATCTTGAAGTGAAGCATCGGAATCTATAACTAGTGTCACAGGAATGGTTCAAAACATAGACAGTAAGAAGATTCAGTTTTCTTGTACTTAAGTCGGCATTGTGCCTTTTGTATTTAATTCCGATGCAATTACTGTGTTTCACCGCCAATAAGAAGTTAAGAGGGAGGCAGTGAACCTGAAGTGTAGCATCGGAATCTATAACTAGTGTCAAAGGAATGGATCAAAACATAGACAGTAAGAAGAGCCAGTGTTCTGGAACTTGAGTCGGTATTGTGCCTTTTGTATTTAATTCCGATGCAATTTCTGTGTTTCATCGTCAATAAGAAGGTCCAAGGGATACATTAATCTTGAAGTGAAGCATCGGAATCTATAACTAGTGTCACATGAATGGTTCAAAACATAGACAGTAAGAAGAGTCAGTTATCTTGTACTTTAGTTGGCAGTGTCCCTTTTGTATTTAATTCCGATGCAATTTCTGTGTTTCATCGTCAATAAGATCGTCAGAGGGTACAGTAAACCTGAAGTGAAGCATCGGAATCTATAACTAGTGTCACAGGAATGGTTCAAAACATAGACAGTAAGAAGAGTCAGTTTTCTTGTACTTAAGTAGGCATTGTGCCTTTTGTATTTAATTCCGATGCAATTTCGGTGTTTCGTGGTCAATAAGAAGGTCAATGGGATACAGTAAACCTGAAGTGAAGCATCGGAATCTAAAACCGGTCTCACTGGAAAGCTTCAAAACATAGACAGTATGAAGAGCCAGCCTTCTTGTACTTGAGTCAGCATTGTGCCTTTTGTATTTAATTCCGATGCAATTTCTGTGTTTCATCGTCAATAAGAAGGTCAGAGGGATACAGTAAACCTGAAGTGAAGCATCGGAATCCATAACTAGTTTCACAGGAATGGTTCAAAACTTAGACACTAAGAAGAGTCAGATGTCTTGTACTTATGTCGGCATTGTGCCTTTTGTATTTAATTCTGATGCACTTTCTGTGTTTGATCGTCAATAAGAAGGTCAGAGGGATACAGTGAACCTGAAGTGAAGCATCGGAATCTATAACTAGTGTCACAGGAATGGTTCAAAACATAGAATGTAAGAAGAGTCAGTTTTCTTGTACTTAAGTCGGCATTGTGCCTTTTGAATTTAATTCCGATGCAATTTCTGTGTTTCATCGACAATAAGGAGGTCAGAGGGAGGCAGTAAACCTGAAGTGAAGCATCGGAATCTATAACTAGTGTCACAGGAATGGTTCAAAACATAGACTGTAAGAAGAGTCAGTTTTCTTGTACTTAAGTTGGCATTGTCCCTTTTGTATTTAATTCCGATGCAATTTCTGTGGTTCATCGCCAATAAGATCGTCAGAGGGTACAGTAAAAATGAAGTGAAGCATCGGAATCTATATCTAGTGCCACCGGAATGGTTCAAAACTTAGACACTAAGAAGAGTCAGTTTTCTTGTACTTATGTCGGCATTGTGCTTTTTGTATTTAATTCCGATGCACTTTCTGTGTTTGATCGTCAATAAGAAGGTCAGAGGGATACAGTGAACCTGAAGTGAAGCATCGGAATCTATAACTAGTGTCACAGGAATGGTTCAAAACATAGAATGTGAGAAGAGTCAGTTTTCTTGTACTTAAGTCGGCATTGTGCCTTTTGAATTTAATTCCGATGCAATTTCTGTGTTTCATCGACAATAAGGAGGTCAGAGGGAGGCAGTAAACCTGAAGTGAAGCATCGGAATCTATAACTAGTGTCAAAGGAAAGTTTCAAAACATAGACAGTAAGAAGAGTCAGTTTTCTTGTACTTGAGTCGGAATTGTGCCTTTTGTATTTAATTCCGATGCAATTTCTCTGTTTCATCGTCTATAAGAAGGTCAGAGGGCTACAGTAAAGCTGAAGTGAGGCATCGGAATCTATAACTAGCGTAACAGGAATGGTTCAAAACATAGAGAGCACGATGACACAGTCTTCTTGTACTTAAGTCGGCATTGAGCCTTTTGTATTTAATTCCGATGCAATTTCTGTGTTTCATCGTCAATATAAGGTCGGAGGGATACAGTAAACCTGAAGTGAAGCATCGGAATCTATAACTAGTGTCACAGGAATGGTTCAAAACATAGACTGTAAGAAGAGTCAGTTTTCTTGTACTTAAGTTGGCATTGTCCCTTTTGTATTTAATTCCGATGCAATTTCTGTGTTTCATCGCCAATAAGATCGTCAGAGGGTACAGTAAAAATGAAGTGAAGCATCGGAATCTATATCTAGTGTCACAGGAATGGTTCAAAACTTAGACACTAAGAAGAGTCAGTTTTCTTGTACTTATGTCGGCATTGTGCTTTTTGTATTTAATTCCGATGCACTTTCTGTGTTTGATCGTCAATAAGAAGGTCAGAGGGATACAGTGAACCTGAAGTGAAGCATCGGAATCTATAACTAGTGTCACAGGAATGGTTCAAAACATAGAATGTAAGAAGAGTCAATTTTCGTGTACTTAAGTCGGCATTGTGCCTTTTCTATTTAATTCCGATGCAATTTCTGTGTTTCATCGACAATAAGAAGGTCAGAGGGATACGGTGAACCTGAAGTGAAACATCGGAATCTGTAACTAGTGTCACAGGAATGGTTCAAAACATAGACAGTAACAAGAGTCAGTTTTCTTGTACTTAAGTCGGCATCGTGCATTTTGTATATAATTCCGATGAAATTTCTGTGTTTCATCGTCAATAAGAAGGTCAGAGGGATACAGTAAACCTGAAGTGAAGCATCGTAATCTATAACTAGTGTCACAGGAATGGTTCAAAACATATTAAGAAGAGTCAGTTTTCTTGTACTTAAGTCGGCATTGTGCCTTTTGTATTTATTTCCAATGCAATTTCTGTGTTTCCTCGTCAATAAGAAGGACAGATGGATACAGTAAACTTGAAGTGAAGCATCGGAATCTATAACTAGTGTCACAGGATTGGTTAAAACATAGACAGTAAGAAGAGTCAGTTTTTCCTTGTACTTAAGTGGGCATTGTGCCTTTTGCATATAATTCCGAAGCTATTTCTGTGATTCATCGTCAATAAGAAGGTCAGAGGGATACAGTAAACGTGAAGTGAAGCATCGGAATCTATAACTAGTGTCACATGAATGGTTCAACTCATAGACAGTAAGTAGAGTAAGTTTTCTCGTACTTAAGTCGGCATTGTGCCTTTTGTATTTAATTCCGATGCAATTTCTGTGTTTCATCGTTAATAAGAAGGTAAGAGTGATACAGTAAACGTGAAGTGAAGCATCGGAATCTATAACTAGCGTCACAGGAATGGTTCAAAGCATACACAGTAAGAAGAGTCAGTTTTCTTGTACTTAAGTCGGCATCGTGCATTTTGTATATAATTCCGACGCAATATCTGTGTTTCATCGTCAATAAGAAGGTCAGAGGGATACAGTAAACCTGTAGTGAAGTATCGGAATCTATAACTAGTGTCACAGGAATGGTTCAAAACATAGACAGTAAGAAGAGTCAGTTTTCAAGTACATAAGTCGGCATTGTGGGTTTTGTACTTAATTCCGATGCTATTTCTGTATTTCATCGCCAATAAGGTCAGAGGGAGGCAGTGAACCTGAAGCCGAGCATCCGAATCCATAACTTGTGTCACAGGAAAGGTTCAAAACATAGACAGTAAGAAGAGCCAGTCTTCTTGTACTTGAGTCGGCATTGTGCCTTTTGTATTTAATTCCGATGCAATTTCTGTGTTTCATCGACAATAAGGAGGTCAGAGGGATACAGTAAACCTGAAGTAAAGCATCGGAATCTATAACTAGTGTCACAGGAATGGTTCAAAACATAGACAGTAAGAAGAGCCAGTCTTCTTGTACTTGAGTCGGAATTGTGCCTTTTGTATTTAATTCCGATGCAATTTCTTTGTTTCATCGTCAATAAGAACGTCACAGGGATACAGTAAAGCTGAAGTGAAGCATCGGAATCTATAACTAGTGTCACAGGAATGGTTCAAAACATAGAGAGTAAGATGAGACAGTCTTCTTGTACTTAAGTCGGCATTGAGCCATTTGTACTTAATTCCGATGCAAATACTGTGTTTCATCGTCAATATAAGGTCAGAGGGATACAGTAAACCTGAAGTGAAGCATCGGAATATATATCTAGTGTCAAAGGACTGGTTCAAAACATAGACAGTAAGAAGAGTCAGTTTTCTTGTACTTAAGTCGGCATTGTGCCTTTTGAATTTAATTCCGATGCAATTTCTGTGTTACATCGACAATAAGGAGGTCAGAGGGAGGCAGTAAACCTGAAGTGAAGCATCGGAATCTATAACTAGTGTCAAAGGAATGTTTCAAAACATAGACAGTAAGAAGATTCAGTTTTCATGTACTTGAGTCGGAATTGTGCCTTTTGTATTTAATTCCGATGCAATTTCTCTGTTTCATCGTCTATAAGAAGGTCAGAGGGGTACAGTAAAGCTGAAGTGAAGCATCGGAATCTATAACTAGCGTAACAGGAATGGTTCAAAACATAGACAGTAAGAAGAGCCAGTCTTCTTGTACTTGAGTCGGAATTGTGCCTCTCATATTTAATTCCGATGCAATTTCTGTATTTCATCGTCAATAAGGCGGTCACAGGGATACAGTAACGCTGAAGTGAAGCATCGGAATCTATAACTAGTGTCACAGGAATGGTTCAAAACATAGAGAGTAAGATGAGACAGTCTTCTTGTACTTAAGTCGGCATTGAGCCATTTGTATTTAATTCCGATGCAATTTCTGTGTTTCATCGTCAATATAAGGTCAGAGGGATACAGTAAACCTGAAGTGAAGCATCGGAATATATATCTAGTGTCACAGGACTGGTTCAAAACATAGATAGTAAGATGAGGCAGTCTTCTTGTACTTTAGTCGGCATTGTGCCTTTTGTATTTAATTCCGATGCAATTTCTGTGTTTCATCGTCAATAAGAAGCTCAGAGGCATACAGTAAACCGGAAGTGAAGCATCGGAATCTATAACTAGTGTCACAGGAATGGTTCAAAACATAGAGAGTAAGATGAGAGAGTCGTCTTGTACTTAAGTCGGCATTGAGCCTTTTGTATTTCATTCCGATGCAATATCTGTGTTTCATCGTCAATATAAGGTCAGAGGGATACAGTAAACCTGAAGTGAGGCATCGGAATCTATAACTTGTGTCACAGGAATGGTACAAAACATAGACAGTAAGGAGAGTCAGTTTTCTTGTACTTAAGTCGACATTGTGCCTTTTGTATTTAATTACTACGCAATTTCTGTGTTTCATCGTCAATACGAAGGTCAGAGGGATACAGTAAACCTGAAGTGAAGCATCGGAATCTATAACTAGCGTCACAGGAATAGTTCAAAACATAGACAGTAAGAAAAGACAGTTTTCTTGTACTTAAGTCGGCATCGTGCCTTTTGTATATAATTCCGACGCAATATCTGCGTTTCATCGTCAATAGGAATGTCAGAGGGAAACAGTAAACCTGTAGTGAAGCATCGGAATCTATAACTAGTGTCACAGGAATGGTTAAAAACATAGACAGTAAGAAGAGTCAGTTTTCATGTACTTAAGTTGGCATTGTGCGTTTTGTATTTAATTCCGATGCAATTTCTGTGTTTCATCGCCAATAAGAAGGTCAGAGGGAGGCAGTGAACCTGAAGTCGAGCATCCGAATCCATAACTAGTGCCACAGGAAAGGTTCAGAACATAGACAGTAAGAAGAGAAGGTCTTCTTGTACTTGAGTCAGGATTGTGCCTTTTGTATTTAATTCCGATGCAATTTCTGTGTTTCATCGACAATAAGGAGGTCAGAGGGATACAGTAAAACTGACGTAAAGCATCGGAATCTATAACTAGTGTCACAGAAATGGTTCAAAACATAGACAGTAAGAAGAGCCAGTCTTCTTGTACTTGAGTCGGAATTGTGCCTTTTATATTTAATTCCGATGCAATTTCTGTATTTCATCGTCAATAAGAAGGTCACAGGGATACAGTAACGCTGAAGTGAAGCATCGGAATCTATAACTAGTGTCACAGAAATGGTTCAAAAAATAGAGAGTAAGATGAGACAGTCTTCTTGTACTTAAGTCGGCATTGAGCCATTTGTATTTAATTCCGATGCAATTTCTATGTTTCATCGTCAATATAAGGTCAGAGGGACACAGTAAACCTGAAGTGAAGCATCGGAATATATATCTAGTGTCACAGGACTGGTTCAAATCATAGATAGTAAGATGAGACAGTCTTCTTGTACTTTAGTCGGCATTGTGCCTTTTGTATTTAATTCCGATGCAATTTCTGTGTTTCATCGTCAATAAGAAGGTCAGAGGGATACAGTAAACCGGAAGTGAAGCATCGGAATCTATAACTAGTGTCCCAGGAATGGTTCAAAACATAGGCAGTAAGGAGAGTAAGTTTTCTTGTACTTAAGTCGGCATTGTGAGTTTTGTATTTAATTCCGATGCAATTTCTGTGTTTCATCGTTAATAAGAAGGTCAGAGGGATACAGTAAACCTGAAGTGAAGCATCGGAATCTATAACTAGCGTCACAGGAATGGTTCAAAACATAGACAGTAAGAAGAGTCAGTTTTCTTGTACTTAAGTCGGCATCGTGCATTTTGTATATAACTCCGACGCAATATCTGTGTTTCATCGTCAATAAGAAGGTCAGAGGGATACAGTAAACCTGTAGTGAAGCATCGGAATCTATAACTAGTGTCACATAAATGGTTCAAAACATAGACAGTAAGAAGAGCCAGTCTTCTTGTACTTGAGTCGGAATTGTGCCTTTTATATTTAATTCCGATGCAATTTCTGTGTTTCATCGTCAATAAGAAGGTCACAGGGATACAGTAACGCTGAAGTGAAGCATCGGAATCTATACCTAGTGTCACAGGAATGGTTCAAAACATAGAGAGTAAGATGAGACAGTCTTCTTGTACTTAAGTCGGCATTGAGCCATTTGTACTTAATTCCGATGCAAATACTGTGTTTCATCGTCAATATAAGGTCAGAGGGATACAGTAAACCTGAAGTGAAGCATCGGAATATATATCTAGTGTCAAAGGACTGGTTCAAAACATAGACAGTAAGAAGAGTCAGTTTTCTTGTACTTAAGTCGGCATTGTGCATTTTGAATTTAATTCCGATGCAATTTCTGTGTTACATCGACAATAAGGAGGTCAGAGGGAGGCAGTAAACCTGAAGTGAAGCATCGGAATCTATAACTAGTGTCAAAGGAATGTTTCAAAACATAGACAGTAAGAAGATTCAGTTTTCATGTACTTGAGTCGGAATTGTGCCTTTTGTATTTAATTCCGATGCAATTTCTCTGTTTCATCGTCTATAAGAAGGTCAGAGGGGTACAGTAAAGCTGAAGTGAAGCATCGGAATCTATAACTAGCGTAACAGGAATGGTTCAAAACATAGAGAGCAAGATGAGACAGTCTTCTTGTACTTAAGTCGGCATTGAGCCTTTTGTATTTAATTCCGATGCAATTTCTGTGTTTCATCGTCAATATAAGGTCAGAGGGATACAGTAAACCTGAAGTGAAGCATCGGAATCTATAACTAGTGTCACAGGAATGGTTCAAAACATAGACTGTAAGAAGAGTCAGTTTTCTTGTACTTAAGTTGGCATTGTCCGTTTTGTATGTAATTCCGATGCAATTTCTGTGTTTCATCGCCAATAAGATCGTCAGAGGGTACAGTAAAAATGAAGTGAAGCATCGGAATCTATATCTAGTGTCACAGGAATGGTTCAAAACTTAGACACTAAGAAGAGTCAGTTTTCTTGTACTTATGTCGGCATTGTGCTTTTTGTATTTAATTCCGATGCACTTTCTGTGTTTGATCGTCAATAAGAAGGTCAGATGGATACAGTGAACCTGAAGTGAAGCATCGGAATCTATAACTAGTGTCACAGGAATGGTTCAAAACATAGAATGTAAGAAGAGTCAGTTTTCTTGTACTTAAGTCGGCATTGTGCCTTTTGAATTTAATTCCGATGCAATTTCTGTGTTTCATCGACAATAAGGAGGTCAGAGGGAGGCAGTAAACCTGAAGTGAAGCATCGGAATCTATAACTAGTGTCAAAGGAATGTTTCAAAACATAGACAGTAAGAAGAGTCAGTTTTCTTGTACTTGAGTCGGAATTGTGCCTTTTGTATTTAATTCCGATGCAATTTCTCTGTTTCATCGTCAATAAGAAGGTCAGAGGGCTACAGTAAAGCTGAAGTGAAGCATCGGAATCTATAACTAGCGTAACAGGAATGGTTCAAAACATAGAGAGCAAGATGAGACAGTCTTCTTGAAGTTAAGTCGGCATTGAGCCTTTTGTATTTAATTCCGATGCAATTTCTGTGTTTCATCGTCAATATAAGGTCAGAGGGATACAGTAAAGCTGAAGTGAAGCATCGGAATCCATAACCAGTGTCACAGGAATGGTTCAAAACTTAGACACTAAGAAGAGTCAGTTTTCTTGCACTTATGTCGGCATTGTGCCTTTTGTATTTAATTCCGTTGCAATTTCTGTGTTTCATAGTCAATACGAAGGTCAGAGGGATACAGTAAACTTGAGGTGAAGCATCGTAATCTATTACTAGTGTCACAGGAATGGTTCAAAATATAGACAGTAAGAAGAGTCAATTTTCGTGTACTTAAGTCGGCATTGTGCCTTTTCTATTTAATTCCGATGCAATTTCTGTGTTTCATCGACAATAAGAATGTCAGAGGGATACGGTGAACCTGAAGTGAAACATCGGAATCTATAACTAGTGTCACAGGAATGGTTCAAACATAGACAGTAACAAGAGTCAGTTTTCTTGTACTTAAGTCGGCATCGTGCATTTTGTATATAATTCCGATGAAATTTCTGTGTTTCATCGTCAATAAGAAGGTCAGAGGGATACAGTAAACCTGAAGTGAAGCATCGGAATCTATAACTAGTGTCACAGGAATGGTTCAAAACATATTAAGAAGAGTCAGTTTTCTTGAACTTAAGTCGGCATTGTGCCTTTTGTATTTATTTCCAATGCAATTTCTGTGTTTCCTCGTCAATAAGAAGGACAGATGGATACAGTAAACTTGAAGTGAAGCATCGGAATCTATAACTAGTGTCACAAGAATGGTTAAAACATAGACAGTAAGAAGAGTCAGTTTTTCCTTGTACTTAAGTGGGCATTGTGCCTTTTGTATATAATTCCGATGCTATTTCTGTGATTCATCGTCAATAAGAAGGTCAGAGGGATACAGTAAACGTGAAGTGAAGCATCGGAATCTATAACTAGTGTCACATGAATGGTTCAACTCATAGACAGTAAGTAGAGTAAGTTTTCTTGTACTTAAGTCGGCATTGTGCCTTTTGTATTTAATTCCGATGCAATTTCTGTGTTTCATCGTTAATAAGAAGGTAAGAGTGATACAGTAAACCTGAAGTGAAGCATCGGAATCTATAACTAGCGTCACAGGAATGGTTCAAAGCATAGACAGTAAGAAGAGTCAGTTTTCTTGTACTTAAGTCGGCATCGTGCATTTTGTATATAATTCCGATGCAATTTCTGTATTTCATCGCCAATAAGGTCAGAGGGAGGCAGTGAACCTGAAGCCGAGCATCCGAATCCATAACTAGTGTCACAGGAAAGGTTCAAAACATAGACAGTCAGAAGAGCCAGTCTTCTTGTACTTGAGTCGGCATTGTGCCTTTTGTATTTAATTCCGATGCAATTTCTGTGTTTCATCGACAATAAGGAGGTCAGAGGGATACAGTAAACCTGAAGTAAAGCATCGGAATCTATAACTAGTGTCACAGGAATGGTTCAAAACATAGACAGTAAGAAGAGCCAGTCTTCTTGTACTTGAGTCGGAATTGTGCCTTTTGTATTTAATTCCGATGCAATTTCTTTGTTTCATCGTCAATAAGAAGGTCACAGGGATACAGTAAAGCTGAAGTGAAGCATCGGAATCCGTAACTAGTGTCACAGGAATGGTTCAAAACATAGAGAGTAAGATGAGAGAGTCTTCTTGTACTTAAGTCGGCATTGAGCCTTTTGTATTTCATTCCGATGCAATTTCTGTGTTTCATCGTCAATATAAGGACAGAGGGATACAGTAAACCTGAAGTGAAGCATCGGAATCTATAACTTGTGTCACAGGAATGGTACAAAACATAGACAGTAAGGAGAGTCAGTTTTCTTGTACTTAAGTCGGCATTGTGCCTTTTGTATTTAATTACTACGCAATTTCTGTGTTTCATCGTGAATAAGAAGGTCAGAGGGATACAGTAAACCTGAAGTGAAGCATCGGAATCTATAACTAGCGTCACAGGAATGGTTAAAAGCATAGACAGTAAGAAAAGTCAGTTTTCTTGTACTTAAGTCGGCATCGTGCTTTTTGCATATAATTCCGACGCAATATCTGCGTTTCATCGTCAATAGGAAGGTCAGAGGGAAACAGTAAACCTGTAGTGAAGCATCGGAATCTGTAACTAGTGTCACAGGAATGGTTAAAAACATAGACAGTAAGAAGAGTCAGTTTTCATGTACTTAAGTCGGCATTGTGCGTTTTGTATTTAATTCCGATGCAATTTCTGTGTTTCATCGCCAATAAGAAGGTCAGAGGGAGGCAGTGAACCCGAAGTCGAGCATCCGAATCCATAACTAGTGCCACAGGAAAGGTTCAGAACATAGACAGTAAGAAGAGAAAGTCTTCTTGTACTTGAGTCAGGATTGTGCCTTTTGTATTTAATTCCGATGCAATTTCTGTGTTTCATCGACAATAAGGAGGTCGGAGGGATACAGTAAACCTGACGTAAAGCATCGGAATCTATAACTATTGTCACAGAAATGGTTCAAAACATAGACAGTAAGAAGAGCCAGTCTTCTTGTACTTGAGTCGGAATTGTGCCTCTTATATTTAATTCCGATGCAATTTCTGTATTTCATCGTCAATAAGAAGGTCACCGGGATACAGTAACGCTGAAGTGAAGCATCGGAATCTATAACTAGTGTCACAGGAATGGTTCAAAACATAGAGAGTAAGATGAGACAGTCTTCTTGTACTTAAGTCGGCATTGAGCCATTTGTATTTAATTATGATGCAATTTCTGTGTTTCATCGTCTATATAAGGTCAGAGGGATACAGTAAACCTGAAGTGAAGCATCGGAATATATATCTAGTGTCACAGGACTGGTTCAAAACATAGATAGTAAGATGAGACAGTCTTCTTGTACTTTAGTCGGCATTGTGCCTTTTGTATTTAATTCCGATGCAATTTCTGTGTTTCATCGTCAATAAGAAGCTCAGAGGCATACAGTAAACCGGAAGTGAAGCATCGGAATCTGTAACTAGTGTCACAGGAATGGTTCAAAACATAGAGAGTAAGATGAGAGAGTCGTCTTGTACTTAAGTCGGCATTGAGCCTTTTGTATTTGATTCCGATGCAATATCTGTGTTTCATCGTCAATATAAGGTCAGAGGGATACAGTAAACCTGAAGTGAGGCATCGTAATCTATTACTAGTGTCACAGGAATGGTTCAAAATATAGACAGTAAGAAGAGTCAATTTTCGTGTACTTAAGTCGGCATTGTGCCTTTTCTATTTAATTCCGATGCAATTTCTGTGTTTCATCGACAATAAGAAGGTCAGAGGGATACGGTGAACCTGAAGTGAAACATCGGAATCTATAACTAGTGTCACAGGAATGGTTCAAACATAGACAGTAACAAGAGTCAGTTTTTTTGTACTTAAGTCGGCATCGTGCATTTTGTATATAATTCCGATGAAATTTCTGTGTTTCATCGTCAATAAGAAGGTCAGAGGGATACAGTAAACCTGAAGTGAAGCATCGGAATCTATAACTAGTGTCACAGGAATGGTTCAAAGCATATTAAGAAGAGTCAGTTTTCTTGAACTTAAGTCGGCATTGTGCCTTTTGTATTTATTTCCAATGCAATTTCTGTGTTTCCTCGTCAATAAGAAGGACAGATGGATACAGTAAACTTGAAGTGAAGCATCGGAATCTATAACTAGTGTCACAGGAATGGTTAAAACATAGACAGTAAGAAGAGTCAGTTTTTCCTTGTACTTAAGTGGGCATTGTGCCTTTTGTATATAATTCCGATGCTATTTCTGTGATTCATCGTCAATATGAAGGTCAGAGGGATACAGTAAACGTGAAGTGAAGCATCGGAATCTATAACTAGTGTCACATGAATGGTTCAACTCATAGACAGTAAGTAGAGTAAGTTTTCTTGTACTTAAGTCGGCATTGTGCCTTTTGTATTTAATTCCGATACAATTTCTGTGTTTCATCGTTAATAAGAAGGTAAGAGTGATACAGTAAACCTGAAGTGAAGCATCGGAATCTATAACTAGCGTCACAGGAATGGTTCAAAGCATAGACAGTAAGAAGAGTCAGTTTTCTTGTACTTAAGTCGGCATCGTGCATTTTGTATATAATTCCGATGCAATTTCTGTATTTCATCGCCAATAAGGTCAGAGGGAGGCAGTGAACCTGAAGCCGAGCATCCGAATCCATAACTAGTGTCACAGGACTGGTTCAAAACATAGATAGTAAGATGAGACAGTCTTCTTGTACTTTAGTCGGCATTGTGCCTTTTGTATTTAATTCCGATGCAATTTCTGTGTTTCATCGTCAATAAGAAGCTCAGAGGCATACAGTAAACCGGAAGTGAAGCATCGGAATCTATAACTAGTGTCACAGGAATGGTTCAAAACATAGAGAGTAAGATGAGAGAGTCGTCTTGTACTTAAGTCGGCATTGAGCCTTTTGTATTTCATTCCGATGCAATATCTGTGTTTCATCGTCAATATAAGGTCAGAGGGATACAGTAAACCTGAAGTGAGGCATCGGAATCGATAACTTGTGTCACAGGAATGGTACAAAACATAGACAGTAAGGAGAGTCAGTTTTCTTGTACTTAAGTCGGCATTGTGCCTTTTGTATTTAATTACTACGCAATTTCTGTGTTTCATCGTCAATAAGAAGGTCAGAGGGATACAGTAAACCTGAAGTGAAGCATCGGAATCTATAACTAGCGTCACAGGAATAGTTCGAAACATAGACAGTAAGAAAAGACAGTTTTCTTGTGCTTAAGTCGGCATCGTGCCTTTTGTATATAATTCCGACGCAATATCTGCGTTTCATCGTCAATAGGAATGTCAGAGGGAAACAGTAAACCTGTAGTGAAGCATCGGACTCTATAACTAGTGTCACAGGAATGGTTAAAACATAGACAGTAAGAAGAGTCAGTTTTCATGTACTTAAGTTGGCATTGTGCGTTTTGTATTTAATTCCGATGCAATTTCTGTGTTTCATCGCCAATAAGAAGGTCAGAGGGAGGCAGTGAACCTGAAGTCGAGCATCCGAATCCATAACTAGTGCCACAGGAAAGGTTCAGAACATAGACAGTAAGAAGAGAAAGTCTTCTTGTACTTGAGTCAGGATTGTGCCTTTTGTATTTAATTCCGATGCAATTTCTGTGTTTCATCGACAATAAGGAGGTCAGAGGGATACAGTAAACCTGACGTAAAGCATCGGAATCTATAACTAGTGTCACAGAAATGGTTCAAAACATAGACAGTAAGAAGAGCCAGTCTTCTTGTACTTGAGTCGGAATTGTGCCTTTTATATTTAATTCCGATGCAATTTCTGTATTTCATCGTCAATAAGAAGGTCACAGGGATACAGTAACGCTGAAGTGAAGCATCGGAATCTATAACTAGTGTCACAGAAATGGTTCAAAACATAGAGAGTAAGATGAGACAGTCTTCTTGTACTTAAGTCGGCATTGAGCCATTTGTATTTAATTCCGATGCAATTTCTATGTTTCATCGTCAATATAAGGTCAGAGGGATACAGTAAACCTGAAGTGAAGCATCGGAATATATATCTAGTGTCACAGGACTGGTTCAAATCATAGATAGTAAGATGAGACAGTCTTCTTGTACTTTAGTCGGCATTGTGCCTTTTGTATTTAATTCCGATGCAATTTCTGTATTTCATCGTCAATAAGAAGGTCAGAGGGATACAGTAAACCGGAAGTGAAGCATCGGAATCTATAACTAGTGTCCCAGGAATGGTTCAAAACATAGGCAGTAAGGAGAGTAAGTTTTCTTGTACTTAAGTCGGCATTGTGAGTTTTGTATTTAATTCCGATGCAATTTCTGTGTTTCATCGTTAATAAGAAGGTCAGAGGGATACAGTAAACCAGAAGTGAAGCATCGGAATCTATAACTAGCGTCACAGGAATGGTTCAAAACATAGACAGTAAGAAGAGTCAGTTTTCTTGTACTTAAGTCGGCATCGTGCATTTTGTATATAACTCCGACGCAATATCTGTGTTTCATCGTCAATAAGAAGGTCAGAGGGATACAGTAAACCTGTAGTGAAGCATCGGAATCTATAACTAGTGTCACAGGAATGGTTCAAAACATAGACAGCGAGGAGAGTCAGTTTTCAAGTACATAAGTCGGCATTGTGCGTTTTGTATTTAATTCCGATGCAATTTCTGCGTCTCATCACCAATAAGAACGTCAGAGGGAGGCAGTGAACCTGAAGTCGAGCATCCGAATCCGTAACTAGTGTCACAGGAAAGGTTCAAAACATAGACAGTAAGAAGAGCCAGTCTTCTTGTACTTGAGTCGGCATTGTGCCTTTTGTATTTAATTGCTATGCAATGTCTGTGTTTCATCGTCAATAAGAAGGTCAGAGGGATACAGTAAACCTGTAGTGAAGCATCGGAATCTATAACTAGTGTCACAGGAATGGTTCGAAACATAGACAGTAAGAAGAGTCAGTTTTCATGTACTTAAGTCGGCATTGTGCGTTTTGTATTTAATTCCGATGCAATTTCTGTGTTTCATCGCCCATAAGAAGGTCAGAGGGAGGCAGTGAACCTGACGTCGAGCATCCGAATCCCTAACTAGTGCCACAGGAAAGGTTCAAAACATAGACAGTATGAAGAGCCAGTCTTCTTGTACTTGAGTCGGCATTGTGCCTTTTGTATTTAATTCCGATGCAATTTCTGTGTTTTATCGACGATAAGGAGGTCAGAGGGATACAGTAAACCTGACGTAAAGCATCGGAATCTATAACTAGTGTCACATAAATGGTTCAAAACATAGACAGTAAGAAGAGCCAGTCTTCTTGTACTTGAGTCGGAATTGTGCCTTTTATATTTAATTCCAATGCAATTTCTGTGTTTCATCGTCAATAAGAAGGTCACAGGGATACAGTAACGCTGAAGTGAAGCATCGGAATCTATACCTAGTGTCACAGGAATGGTTCAAAACATAGAGAGTAAGATGAGACAGTCTTCTTGTACTTAAGTCCGCATTGATCCATTTGTACTTAATTCCGATGCAAATTATGTGTTTCATCGTCAATATAAGGTCAGAGGGATACAGTAAACCTGAAGTGAAGCATCGGAATATATATCTAGTGTCAAAGGACTGGTTCAAAACATAGACAGTAAGAAGAGTCAGTTTTCTTGTACTTAAGTCGGCATTGTGCTTTTTGAATTTAATTCCGATGCAAATTCTGTGTTTCGTCGTCAATAAGAAGGTCCAAGGGATACAGTAAACCTTAAGTGAAGAATCGGAATCCGTAACTAGTGTCACACTAATGGTTCAAAACATAGAGAGTAAGAAGAGTCAGTTTTCTTGTCCTTAAGTCGGCATTGTACCTTTTGTATTTAATTCCGTCGCAATTTCTGTGTTTCATCGTCAATAAGAAGGTCAGAGGGATACAGTAAAGCTGAAGTGAAGCATCGGAATCTATAACTAGTGTCACAGGAATGGGTCGAAACATAGACAGTAAGATGAGTCAGTTTTCATGTACTTAAGTCGGCATTGTGCGTTTTGTATTTAATTCCGATGCAATTTCTGTGTTTCATCGCCCATAAGAAGGTCAGAGGGAGGCAGTGAACCTGACGTCGAGCATCCGAATCCATAACTAGTGCCACAGGAAAGGTTCAAAACATAGACAGTAAGAAGAGCCAGTCTTCTTGTACTTGAGTCGGCATTGTGCCTTTTGTATTTAATTCCGATGCAATATCTGTGTTTTATCGACAATAAGGAGATCAGAGGGATACAGTAAACCTGGCGTAAAGCATCGGAATCTATAACTAGTGTCACATAAATGGTTCAAAACATAGACAGTAAGAATAGCCAGTCTTCTTGTACTTGAGTGGGAATTGTGCCTTTTATATTTAATTCCGATGCAATTTCTGTGTTTCATCGTCAATAAGAAGGTCACAGGGATACAGTAACGCTGAAGTGAAGCATCGGAATCTATACCTAGTGTCACAGGAATGGTTCAAACATAGAGAGTAAGATGAGACAGTCTTCTTGTACTTAAGTCGGCATTGAGCCATTTGTATTTAATTCCGATGCAAATTCTGTGTTTCATCGTCAATATAAGGTCAGAGGGATACAGTAAACCTGAAGTGAAGCATCGGAATATATATCTAGTGTCACAGGACTGGTTCAAAACATAGACAGTAAGAAGAGTCAGTTTTCTTGTACTTAAGTCGGCATTGTGCTTTTTGAATTTAATTCCGATGCAAATTCTGTGTTTCGTCGTCAATAAGAAGGTCCAAGGGATACAGTAAACCTTACGTGAAGAATCGGAATCTGTAACTAGTGTCACAGGAATGGTTCAAAACATAGAGAGTAAGAAGAGTCAGTATTCTTGTCCTTAAGTCGGCATTGTACCTTTTGTAATTAATTCCGTCGCAATTTCTGTGTTTCATCGTCAATAAGAAGGTCAGAGGGATGCAGTGAAGCTGAAGTGAAGCATCGGAATTTATAACTTGTGTCACAGGAATGGTTCAAAACATAGACAGTAAGAAGAGTCAATTTTCGTGTACTTAAGTCGGCATTGTGCCTTTTCTACTTAATTCCGATGCAATTTCTTTGTTTCATCGTCAATAAGAAGGTCAGAGGGATACGGTAAACCTGAAGTGAAACATCGGAATCTATAACTAGTGTCACAGGAATGGTTCAAAACATAGACAGTAACAAGCGTCAGTTATCTTGTACTTAAGTCTTAATTGTGCCCTTTGTATTTAACTCCGATGAAATTTCTGTGTTTCATCGTCAATAAGAAGGTCAGAGGGATGCAGTAAACCTGAAGTGAAGCATCGGAATCAATAAGTAATATCACAGGAATGGTTCAAAACTTAGACAGTAAGGAGAGTCAGTTTTCTTGTACTTAAGTCGGCATTGTGCCTTTTGTATTTAATTCCGATGCAATTTCTGTGATTCATCGTCAATAAGAAGGTCAGAGGGATACAGTAAACGTGAAGTGAAGCATCAGAATCTATAACTAGTGTGACATGAATGGTTCAACTCATAGACAGTAAGAAGAGTCAGTTATTTTGTACTTAAGTCGGCATTGTGCCTTTTGTATTTAATTCCGATGCTATTTCTGTGTTTCATCGTCAATAAGAAGGTCAGAGGGATACAGTGAACCGGAAGTGAAGCATCGGAATCTATAACTAGTGTCACAGGATTGGTTCAAAACATAGACAGTAAGAAGAGTCAGTTTTCTTGTACATAAGTCGGCATCGTGCATTTTGTATATAATTCCGACGCAATATCTGTGCTTCATCGTCAATAAGAAGGTCAGAGGGATACAGTAAACCTGTAGTGAAGCATCGGAATCTATAACTAGTGTCACAGGAATGGTTCAAAACATAGACAGTAAGAAGAGTCAGTTTTCAAGTACATAAGTCGGCATTGTGCGTTTTGTATTTTATTCCGATGCAATTTCTGTGTTTCATCGCCAATAAGAAGGTCAGAGGGAGGCAGTGATCCTAAAGTCGAGCTTCCGAATCCATAACTAGTGTCACAGGAAAGGTTCAAAACATAGACAGTAAGAAGAGCCAGTCTTCTTGTACTTGAGTCGGCATTGTGCTTTTTGTATTTAATTCCGATGAAATTTCTGTGTTTCATCGACAATAAGGAGGTCACAGGGATACAGTAAACCTGAAGTAAAGCATCGGAATCTATAACTAGTGTGACAGGAATGGTTTAAAACATAGACAGTAAGAAGAGTCAGTTTTCTTGTACTTAAGTAGGCATTGTGCCTTTTGTATTTAATTCCGATGGAATTTCTGTGTTTCGTGGTCAATAAGAAGGTCCATGGGATACAGTAAACCTGAAGTGAAGCATCGGAATCTAAAACCGGTCTCACAGGAAAGGTTCAAAACATAGACAGTATGAAGAGCCAGCCTTCTTGTACTTGAGTCAGCATTGTGCCTTTTGTATTTAATTCCGATGCAATTTCTGTGTTTCATCGTCAATAAGAAGGTCCAAGGGATACATTAATCCTGAAGGGAAGCATCGGAATCTATAACTAGTGTCACATGAATGGTTCAAAACATAGACAGTAAGAAGAGTCAGTTTTCTTGTACTTAAGTTGGCATTGTCCCTTTTGTATTTAATTCCGATGCAATTTCTGTGTTTCATCGTCAATAAGATCGTCAGAGGGTACAGTGAACCTGAAGTGAAGCATCGGAATCTATAACTAGTGTCACAGGAATGGTTCAAAACATAGACAGTAAGAAGAGTCGGTTTTCTTGTACTTAAGTAGGCATTGTGCCTTTTGTATTTAATTCCGATGTAATTTCTGTGTTTCGTGGTCAATAAGAAGGACCATGGGATACAGTAAACCTGAAGTGAAGCATCGGAATCTAAAACCGGTCTCACAGGAAAGGTTCTAAACATAGACAGTATGAAGAGCCAGCCTTCTTGTACTTGAGTCAGCATTGTGCCTTTTGTATTTAATTCCGATGCAATTTCTGTGTTTCATCGTCAATAAGAAGGCCAGAGGGATACAGTAAAGCTGAAGTGAAGCATCGGAATCCATAACTAGTGTCACAGGAATGGTTCAAAACTTAGACACTAAGTAGAGTCAGTTTTCTTGTACTTATGTCGGCATTGTGCTTTTTGTATTTAATTCCGATGCACTTTCTGTGTTTCATCGTCAATAAGAAGGTCAGAGGGATACAGTAAACCTGAAGTGAAGCATCGGAATCTATAACTAGTGTCACAGGAATGGTTCAAACATAGACAGTAAGAAGAGTCAGATTTCTTGTGCTTAAGTCGGCATTGTGCCTTTTGTATTTAATTCCGTTGCAATTTCTGTGTTTCATAGTCAATTCGAAGGTCAGAGGAATACAGTAAACCTGAGGTGAAGCATCGGAATCTATAACTAGTGTCACAGGAATGGTTCAAAGCATAGACAGTTAGAAGAGTCAATTTTCGTGCACCTAAGTCTGCATTGTGCCTTTTATATTTAATTCTGATGCAATTTCTGTGTTTCATCGTCAATAAGAAGGTCAGAAGGATACGGTAAACCTGAAGTGAAACATCGGAATCTATAACTAGTGTCACAGGAATGGTTCAAACATAGACAGTAACAAGAGTCAGTTATCTTGTACTTAAGTCTTAATTGTGCCCTTTGTATTTAATTCCGATGAAATTTCTGTGTTTCATCGTCAATAAGAAGGTCAGAGGGATACAGTAAAATTGGAGTGAAGCATCGGAATCTGTAACTAGTGTCACAGGAATGGTTCAAAACATAGATAGTAAGAAGAGTCAGTTTTCTTGTACTTAAGTCGGCATTGTGCTTTTGGTATTTAATTCCGATGCAATTTCTGTGTTTCCTCGTCAATAAGAAGGACAGATGGATACAGTAAACCTGAAGTGAAGCATCGGAATCTATAACTAGTGTCACAGGAATGGTTCAAAACATAGACAGTAAGAAGAGTCAGTTTTCTTGTACTTAAACTGGCATTGTGCCTTTTGTATTTAATTCCGATGCAATTACTGTGTTTCACCGCCAATAAGAAGTTCAGAGGGAGGCAGTGAACCTGAAGTCGAGCATACGAATCCATAACTAGTGTGACAAGAATGGTTCAAAACATAGACAGTAAGAAGAGTCAGACGTCTTGTACTTGAGTCGGCATTGTGCCTTTTGTATTTAATTCCGATGCAATTTCTGTGTTTCATCGACAATAAGGAGGTCAGAGGGATACAGTAAACCTGAAGTGAAGCATCGGAATCTATAACTAGTGTCAAAGGAATGGTTCAAAACATAGACAGTAAGAAGAGCCAGTCTTCTGGAACTTGAGTCGGAATTGTGCCTTTTGTATTTAATTCCGATGCAATTTCTGTGTTTCATCGTCAATAAGAAGGTCCAAGGGATACATTAAACCTGAAGTGAAGCATCGGAATCTATAAATAGTGTCACATGAATGGTTCAAAACATAGACAGTAAGAAGAGTCAGTTTTCTTGTACTTAAGTTGGCATTGTAACTTTTATATTTAATTCCGATGCAATTTCTGTGTTTCATCGTCAATAAGATCGTCAGAGGGTACAGTAAACCTGAAGTGAAGCATCGGAATCTATAACTAGTGTCGCAGGAATGGTTCAAAACATAGACAGTAAAAAGAGTCAGTTCTCTTGTACTTAAGTAGGCATTGTGCCTTTTGTATTTAATTTCGATGCAATTTCTGTGTTTCGTGGTCAATAAGAAGGTCCATGGGATACAGTAAACCTAAAGTGAGGCATCGGAATCTAAAACCGGTCTCACAGGAAAGGTTCAAAACATAGACAGTATGAAGAGTTAGCCTTCTTGTACTTGAGTCAGCATTGTGCCTTTTGTATTTAATTCCGATGCAATTTCTGTGTTTCATCGTCAATAAGAAGGTCAGAGGGATACAGTAAACCTGAAGTGAAGCATCGGAATCTATAACTAGTGTCACAGGAATGGTTCAAAACATAGACAGTAAGAAGAGTCAATTTTCGTGTACTTAAGTCGGCATTGTGCCTTTTCTATTTAATTCCGATACAATTTCTGTGTTTCATCGTCAATAAGAATGTCAGAGGGATACGGTAAACCTGAGGTGAAGCATCGGAATCTATAACTAGTGTCACAGGAATGGTTCAAAGCATAGACAGTAAGAAGAGTCAATTTTCGTGTACTTAAGTCTGCATTGTGCCTTTTATATTTAATTCTGATGCAATTTCTGTGTTTCATCGTCTATAAGAAGGACAGAAGGATATGGTAAAGCTGAAGTGAAGCATCGGAATCCATAACTAGTGTCACAGGAATGGTTCAAAACTTAGACACTAAGAAGAGTCAGTTTTCTGGTACTTATGTCGGCATTGTGCCTTTTGTATTTAATTCCGTTGCAATTTCTGTGTTTCATAGTCAATACGAAGGTCAGAGGGATACAGCAAACCTGAGGTGAAGCATCGGAATCTATAACTAGTGTCACACTAATGGTTCAAAACATAGTCAGTAAGAAGAGTCAATTTTCGTGTACTTAAGTCGGCATTGTGCCTTTACTATTTATTTCCGATGCAATTTCTGTGTTTCATCGTCAATAAGAATGTCAGAGGGATACGGTAAACCTGAAGTGAAACATCGGAATCTATAACTAGCGTCACAGGAATGGTTCAAGTCTTAATTGTGCCCTTTGTATTTAATTCCGATGAAATTTCTGTGTTTCATCGTCAATAAGAAGGTCAGAGGAATACAGTAAACCTGAAGTGAAGCATCGCAATCTATAACTAGTGTCACAGGAATGGTTCAAAACATAGACAGTAAGAAGAGTCAGTTTTCTTGTACTTAAGACGGCATTGTTGCTTTGTATTTAAATCCAATGCAATATCTGTGTTTCCTCGTCAATAAGAAGGGCAGATGGATACAGTAAACCTGAAGTGAAGCATCGGAATCTATAACTAGTGTCACAGGAATGGTTAAAACATAGACAGTAAGAAAGGTCAGTTTTTCCTTGTACTTAAGTCGGCATTGTGCCATTTGTAGAAGGTCAGAGGGATACAGTAAACGTGAAGTGAAGCATCGGAATCTATAACTAGTGTCACATGAATGATTCAACTCATAGACAGTAAGAAGAGTCAGTTTTCAAGTACATAAGTCGGCATTGTGCGTTTTGTATTTAATTCCGATGCAATTTCTGTGTTTCATCGCCAATAAGAAGGTCAGAGGGAGGCAGTGAACCTGAAGTCGAGCATCCGAATCCATAACTAGTGTCACAGGAAAGGTTCAAAACATAGACAGTAAGAAGAGCCAGTCTTCTTGTACTTGAGTCGGCATTGTGCCTTTTGTATTTAATTCCGATGCAATTTCTGTGTTTCATCGACAATAAGGAGGTCAGAGGGATACAGAAAACCTGAAGTAAAGCATCGGAATCTATAACTAGTGTCACAGGAATGGTTCAATACATAGACAGTAAGAAGAGCCAGTCTTCTTGTACTTGAGTCGGAATTGTGCCTTTTGTATTTAATTCCAATGCAATTTCTGTGTTTCATCGTCAATAAGAAGGTCACACGGATACAGTAAATCTGAAGTGAAGCATCGGAATCAATAACTAGTGTCACAGGAATGGTTGAAAGCATAGAGAGTAAGATGAAACAGTCTTCTTGTACTTAAGTCGGCATTGAGCCTTTTGTATTTCATTCCGATGCAATTTCTGTGTTTCATCGTCAATATAAGGTCAGAGGGATACAGTAAACCTGAAGTGAAGCATCGGAATCTATAACTTGTGTCACAGGAATGGTACAAAGCATAGACAGTAGGAAGAGTCAGTTTTCTTGTACTTTAGTCGGCATTGTGCTTTTTGAATTTAATTCCGATGCAAATTCTGTGTTCCATCGTCAATAAGAAGGTCACAGGGATACAGTAAAGCTGAAGTGAAGCATCGGAATCTATAACTAGTGTCACAGGAATGGTTCACATCATAGACAGTAAGGAGAGTCAGTTTTCTTGCACTTAAGTCGGCATTGTGCCTTTTGTATTTAATTCCTATGCAATTTCTGTGTTTCATCGTCAATAAGAAGGTCAGAGGGATACAGTAAACCTGAAGTGTAGCATCGGAATCTATAACTAGCGTCACAGGATTGGTTCAAAACATAGACAGTAAGAAGAGTCAGTTATCTTGTACTTAAGTCGGCATCGTGCCTCTTGTATATAATTTTGACGCAATATCTGTGTTTCATCGTCAATAAGAAGGTCAGAGGGATACAGTAAACCTGTAGTGAAGCATTGGAATCTGTAACTAGTGTCACAGGAATGGTTAAAAACATAGGCAGTAAGAAGAGTCAGTTTTCATGTACTTAAGTCGGCATTGTGCGTTTTGTATTTAATTCCGATGCAATTTCTGTGTTTCATCGCCAATAAGAAGGTCAGAGGGAGGCAGTGAACCTGAAGTCGAGCATCCGAATCCATAACTAGTGCCACAGGAAAGGTTCAAAACATAGACAGTAAGAAGAGCCAGTCTTCTTGTAATTGAGTCGGCATTGTGCCTTTTGTATTTAATTCCGATGCAATTTCTGTGTTTCATCGACAATGAGGAGGTCAGAGGGGTACAGTAAACCTGACGTAAAGCAATGGAACCTATAACTAGTGTCACAGAAACGTTTCAAAACATAGACAGTAAGAAGAGCCAGTCTTCTTGTACTTGAGTCGGAATTGTGCCTTTTATATTTAATTCCGATGCAATTTCTGTGTTTCATCGTCAATAAGAAGGTCACAGGGATACAGTAGAGCTGAAGTGGAGCATCGGAATCTATAACTAGTGTCACAGGAATTTTTCAAAACATAGAGAGTAAGATGAGGCAGTCTTCTTGTACTTAAGTCGGCATTGAGCCATTTGTATTTAATTCCGATTCAAATTCTGTGTTTCATCGTCAATATAAGGTCAGAGGGATACAGTAAACCTGAAGTGAAGCATCGGAATCTGTAACTAGTGTCACAGGACTGGTTCAAAACATATCCAGTAAGATGAGTCAGTTTTCTTGTACTTAAGTCGGCATTGTGCCATTTGTATTTAATTCCGATGCAATTTCTATGTTCCATCGTCAATAAGAAGGTCAGAGGGATACAGTAAACCGGAAGTGTAGCATCGGAATCTATAGCCAGTGTCACAGGAATGGTTCAAAACATAGACAGTAAGAGGAGTCAGTTTTCTTGTACTTAAGGCGGCATTGTGCCTTTTGTATTGAATTCCGATGCAATTTCTGTGTTTCATCGTCAATAAGAAGGTCAGAGGTATACAGTAAACCTGAAGTGAATCATCGGAATCTATAACTAGTGTCACAGGAATGGTTCAAAACATAGACAGTAACAAGAGTCAGTTATCTTGTACTTAAGTCTTAATTGTGCCGTTTGTATTTAATTCCGATGAAATTTCTGTGTTTCATCGTCAATAAGAAGGTCAGAGGGATACAGTAAACGTGAAGTGAAGCATCGCAATCTATAACTTGTGTCACATGAATGGCTCAACTCATAGACAGTAAGATGAGTCAGTTATCTTGTACTTAAGTCGGCATTGTGCCTTTTGTATTTAATTCCGATGCAATTTCTGTGATTCATCGTCAATAAAAAGGTCAGAGGTATACAGTAAAAAAGCAGTGAAGCATCGGAATCTATAACTAGTGTCACATGAATGGTTCAGCACACAGGCAGTAAGAAGAGTCAGTTTTCATGTACTTAAGTCGGCATTGTGCGTTTTGTATTTAATTCCGATGCAATTTCTGTGTTTCATCGCCAATAAGAAGGTCAGAGGGAGGCAGTGAACCTGAAGTCGAGCATCCGAATCCATAACTAGTGCCACAGGAACGGTTCAAAACATAGACAGTAAGAAGAGCCAGTCTTCTTGTACTTGAGTCGGTATTGTGCCTTTTGTATTTCATTCCGATGCAATTTCTGTGTTTCATCGACAATGAGGAGGTCAGAGGGGTACAGTAAACCTGACGTAAAGCATCGGAACCTATAACTAGTGTCACAGAAACGTTTCAAAACATAGACAGTAAGAAGAGCCAGTCTTATTGTACCTGAGTCGGAATTGTGCCTTTTATATTTAATTCCGATGCAATTTCTGTGTTTCATCGTCAATAAGAAGGTCACAGGGATACAGTGGAGCTGAAGTGGAGCATCGGAATCTATAACTACTGTCACAGGAATGGTTCAAAACATAGAGAGTAAGATGAGGCAGTCTTCTTGTACTTAAGTCGGCATTGAGCCATTTGTATTTAATTCCGATGCAAATTCTGTGTTTCATCGTCAATATAAGGTCAGAGGGATACAGTAAACCTGAAGTGAAGCATCGGAATCTATAACTTGTGTCACAGGAATGGTTCAAAACATAGACAGTAAGAAGTGTCAGTTTTCTTGTACTTAAGTCGGCATTGTGCCTTTTGTATTTAACTCCGATGCAAGTTCTGTGTTTCATCGTCAATACGAAGGTCAGAGGGATACAGTAAACCTGAAGTGAAGCATCGTAATCTATTACTAGTGTCACATGAATAGTTCAAAATATAGACAGTAAGAAGAGACCGTTTTCTTGTACTTAAGTCGGCATTGTGCCTTTTGTATTTAATTCCGATGCAATTTCTGTGTTTCATCGTCAATAAGAAGATCAGAGGGATACAGTAAACCTGAAGTGAATCATCGGAATCTATAACTAGCGTCACAGGACTGGTTCAAAACATAGACAGTAAGAAGAGTCAGTTTTCATGTACTTAAGTCGGCATTGTACGTTTTGTATTTTATTCCGATGCAATTTCTGTGTTTCATCGCCAATAAAAAGGTCAGAGGGAGGCAGTGAACCTGAAGTCGGGCATCCGAATCCATAACTAGTGCCACAGGAAAGGTTCAAATCATAGACAGTACGAAGAGCCAGTCTTCTTGAACTTGAGTCGGCATTGTGCCATTTGTATTTAATTCCGATGCAATTTCTGTGTTTCATCGACAACGAGGAGGTCAGAGGGATACAGTAAACCTGACGTAAAGCATCTGAATCTATAACTAGTGTCACAGAAATGGTTCAAAACATAGACAGTAAGAAGAGCCAGTCTTCTTGTACTTGAGTCGGTATTGTGCCTTTTATATTTAATTCCGATGCAATTTCTGTGTTTCATCGTCAATAAGAAGGTCACAGGGATACAGTAAAGCTGAAGTGAAGCATCGGAATCTATAACTAGTGTCACAGGAATGGTTCAAAACATAGAGAGTAAGATGAGGCAGTCTTCTTGTACTTAAGTCGGCATTGAGCCATTTGTATTTAATTCCGATGCAAATTCTGTGTTTCATCGTCAATATAAGGTCAGAGGGATACAGTAAACCTGAAGTGAGGCATCGGAATCTATAACTACTGTCACAGGACTCGTTCAAAACATAGACAGGAAGAAGAGTCAGTTTTCTTGTACTTAAGTCGGCATTGTGCTTTTTGAATTTAATTCCGATGCAAATTCTGTGTTTCGTCGTCAATAAGAAGGTCCAAGGGATACAGTAAACCTTAAGTGATGAATCGGAATCTGTAACTAGTGTCACAGGAATGGTTCAAAACACATAGCATAAGAAGAGTCAGTTTTCTTGTACTTAAGTCGGCATTGTACCTTTTGTATTCAATTCCGATGCAATTTCTGTGTTTCATCGTCAATAAGAAGGTCAGAGGGATACAGTAAAGCTGAAGTGAAGCATCGGAATCTATAACTAGTGTCACAGGAATGGTTCAAAACATATCCAGTAAGATGAGTCAGTTTTCTTGTACTTAAGTCGGCATTCTGCCATTTGTATTTAATTCCGATGCAATTTCTGTGTTCCATCATCAATAAGAAGGTCAGAGGGATGCAGTAAACCTGAAGTGAAGCATCGGAATCTATAGCCAGTGTCACAGGAATGGTTCAAAACATAGGCAGTAAGAAGAGTCAGTTTTCTTGTACTTAAGTCGGCATTGTGCCTTTTGTATTGAATTCCGATGCAATTTCTGTGTTTCATCGTCAATAAGAAGGTCAGAGGAATACAGTAAACCTGAAGTGAATCATCGGAATCTATAACTAGTGTCACAGGAATGGTTCAAAACATAGACAGTAAGAAGAGACAGTTTTCTTGTACTTAAGCCGGCATTGTGCCTTTTGTACTTAATTCCGATGCAATTTCTGTGTTTCATCGTCAATAAGAAGGTCAGAGGGATTCAGTAAAGCTGAAGTGAAGCATCGGAATCTATATCTATTGTCTCAGGAATGGTTCAAAACTTAGACAGTAAGAAGAGTCAGTTTTCTTGTACTTAAGTCGGCATTGTGCTTCTTGTATTTAATTCCGATGGAATATCTGTGTTTCATCGTCAATAAGAAGGTCAGAGGGATACAGTAAAAATGAAGTGAGGCATCGGAATCTATAACTAGTATCACATGAATGGTTCAACACATAGACAGGAGGATGAGTCAGTTATCTTGTACTTAAGTCGGCATTGTGCCATTTGTATTTAATTCCGATGCTATCTCTGTGTTTCATCGTCAATAAGAAGGTCAGAGGGATACAGTAAACCTGAAGTGAAGCATCGGAATCTATAACTAGTGTCACTGGAATGGTTCAAAACATAGACAGTTAGAAGAGTCAGTTTTCTTGTACTTAAGTCGGCATTGTGCCTTTTGTATTTAATTCCGAAGCAATTTCTGTGTTTCCTCGTCACTAAGAAGTACAGAGGGTTACAGTAAACCTGAAGTGAAAAATCGGAATCTATAACTAGTGTCACAGGAATGGTTCAAACATAGACAGTAAGAAGAGTCAGTTTTCTTGTACTTAAGTCGGCATTGTGCCTTTTGTATTTAATTCCGATGCAATTTCTGTGATTCATCGTCAATAAAAAGGTCAGAGGTATACAGTAAAAATGAAGTGAAGCATCGGAATCTATAACTAGTGTCACATGAATGGTTCAACACATAGACAGTAAGAAGAGTCAGTTAACATGTACTTAAGTCGGCATTGTGGCCTTTGTATTTAATTCCGAAGCTATTTCTGTGTTTCAACGTCAATAAGAAGGTCAGAGGGATACAGTAAACCGGAAGTGAAGCATCGGAATCTATAACTTGTGTCACAGGAATGGTTCAAAGCATAGACAGTAAGAAGAGTCAGTTTTCTTGTACTTCAGTCGGCATTGTGCCTTTTGTATTTAACTCCGATGCAAGTTCTGTGTTTCATCGTCAATAAGAAGGTCAGAGGGATACAGTAAACCTGAAGTGAAGCATCGTAATCTATTACTAGTGTCACATGAATAGTTCAAAATATAGACAGTAAGAAGAGACAGTTTTCTTGTACTTAAGTCGGCATTGTGCATTTTGTATTTAATTCGGATGCAATTTCTGTGTTTCATCGTCAATAAGAAGGTCAGAGGGATACAGTAAATCTGAAGTGAATCATCGGAATCTATAACTAGCGTCACAGGATTGGTTCAAAACATAGACAGTAAGAAGAGTCTGTTTTCATGTACTTAAGTCGGCATTGTGAGTTTTGTATTTTATTCCGATGCAATTTCTGTGTTTCATCGCCAATAAAAAGGTCAGAGGGAGGCAGTGAACCTGAAGTCGGGCATCCGAATCCATAACTAGTGCCACAGGAAAGGTTCAAATCATAGACAGTACGAAGAGCCAGTCTTCTTGTACTTGAGTCGGCATTGTGCCTTTTGTATTTAATTCCGATGCAATTTCTGTGTTTCATCGACAATGAGAAGGTCAGAGGGATACAGTAAACCTGACGTAAAGCATCTGAATCTATAACTAGTGTCACAGAAATGGTTCAAAACATAGACAGTAAGAAGAGCCAGTCTTCTTGTACTTGAGTCGGTATTGTGCCTTTTATATTTAATTCCGATGCAATTTCTGTGTTTCATCGTCAATAAGAAGGTCACAGGGATACAGTAAAGCTGAAGTGAAGCATCGGAATCTATAACTAGTGTCACAGGAATGGTTCAAAACATAGAGAGTGACATGAGGCAGTCTTCTTGTACTTAAGTAGGCATTGAGCCATCTGTATTTAATTCCGATGCAAATTCTGTGTTTCATCGTCAATATAAGGTCAGAGGGATACAGTAAACCTGAAGTGAAGCATCGGAATCTATAACTAGTGTCACAGGACTGGTTCAAAACATAGACAGTAAGAAGAGTCAGTTTTCTTGTACTTAAGTCGGCATTGTGCTTTTTGAATTTAATTCCGATGCAAATTCTGTGTTTCGTCGTCAATAAGAAGGTCCAAGGGATACAGTAAACCTTAAGTGATGAATCGGAATCTGTAACTAGTGTCACAGGAATGGTTCAAAACACAGAGAGTAAGAAGAGTCAGATTTCTTGTACTTAAGACGGCATTGTACCTTTTGTATTCAATTCCGATGCAATTTCTGTGTTTCATCGTCAATAAGAAGGTCAGAGGGATACAGTAAAGCTGAAGTGAAGCATCGGAATCTATAACTAGTGTCACATGAATGGTTCAAAACATATCCAGTAAGATGAGTCAGTTTTCTTGTACTTAAGTCGGCATTGTGCTTTTTGTATTTAATTCCGATGGAATATCTGTGTTTCATCGTCAATAAGAAGGTCAGAGGGATACAGTAAAAATGAAGTGAGGCATCGGAATCTATAACTAGTGTCACATGAATGGTTCAACACATAGACAGGAAGATGAGTCAGTTATCTTGTACTTAAGTCGGAATTGTGCCATTTGTATTTAATTCCGATGCTATTTCTGTGTTTCCTCGTCAATAAGAAGGACCGAGGGTTACAGTAAACCTGAAGTGAAAAATCGGAATCTATAACTAGTGTCACAGAAATGGTTAAAATATAGACAGTAAGAAGAGTCAGTTTTCTTGTACTCAAGTCGGCATGGTGCCTTTTGTATTTAATTCCGAAGCTATTTCTGTGTTTCATCGTCAATAAGAAGGTCAGAGGGATACAGTAAACCGGAAGTGAAGCATCGGAATCTATAACTAGTGTCACAGGAATGGTTCAAAACATAGACAGTAAGAAGAGTCAGTTTTCTTGTACTTAAGTCGGCATTGTGCCTTTTGTATTTAACTCCGATGCAATTTCTGTGTTTCATCGTCGATAAGAAGGTCAGAGGGATACAGTAAACCTGAAGCGAAGCATCGGAATTTATTACTAGTGTCACATGAATAGTTCAAAATATAGACAGTAAGAAGAGACAGTTTTCTTGTACTTAAGTCGGCATTGTGCCTTTTGTATTTAATTCCGATGCAATTTCTGTGTTTCATCGTCAATAAGATGGTCAGAGGGATACGGTAAACCTGAAGTGAAGCATCGGAAACTGTAACTAGTGTCACAGGAATGGTTCATAACTTAGACAGTAAGAAGAGCCAGTTTTCTTGAACTTAAGTAGGCATTGTGCCTTTTGTATTTAATTCCGATGCGATTTCTGTGTTTCATCGTCAATAAGAAGGTCAGAGGGATACAATAAACCTGAAGTGAAGCATCGGAGTCTATAACTAGTGTCACTTGAATGGTTCAAAACATAGACAGTAAGAAGGGTCAGTTTTCTTGTACTTAAGTTGGCATTGTGCTTTTTGTATTCAATTCCGATGCAATTTCTGTGTTTCATCGTCATAAAGAAGGTCAGAGGGATACAGTAAACCTGAAGTGAAGCATCGGAATCACTATTTAGTGTCACAGGAATGATACAAAACATAGACAGTAAGAAGAGTCAGTTTTCTTGTACTTTAGTCGGCATTGTGCTTTTTGAATTTATTTCCGATGCAAATTCTGTGTTTCATCGTCAATAAGAAGGTCACAGGGATACAGTAAAGCTGATGTGAAGCATCGGAATCTATAACTAGTGTCACAGGAATGGTTTAAAACATAGACAGTAAGGAGAGTCAGTTTTCTTGTACTTAAGTCGGCATTGTGCCTTTTGTATTTAATTCCTATGCAACTTCTGTGTTTCATCGTCAATACGAAGGTCCAAGGGATACAGTAAACCTGAAGTGAAGCATCGGAATCTATAACTAGCGTCACAGGATTGGTTTAAAACATAGACAGTGAGAAGAGTCAGTTTTCTTGCACTTAAGTCGGCATCGTGCCTTTTGTATATAATTCCGACGCAATATCTGTGTTTCATCGTCAATAAGAAGGTCAGAGGGATACAGTAAACCTGTAGTGAAGCATCGGAATCTATAACTAGTGTCACAGGAATGGTTCAAATCATAGACAGTGAGAAGAGTCAGTTTTCATGTACTTAAGTCGGCATTGTGCGTTTTGTATTTAATTCCGATGCAATTTCTGTGTATCATCGGCAATGAGAAGGTCAAAGGCAGGCAGTGAACCTGAAGTCGAGCATCGGAATCCATAACTAGTGCCACCGGAAAGGTTCAAAACATAGACAGTAAGAAGAGCCAGTCTTCTTGTACATGAGTCGGCATTGTGCCTTTTGTATTTAATTCCGATGCAATTTCTGTGTTCCATCGACAATAAGGAGGTCAGAGGGATACAGTAAACCTGAAGTAAAGCATCGGAATCTATAACTAGTGTCACAGAAATGGTTCAAAACATAGACAGTAAGAAGAGCCAGTCTTCTTGTACTTGAGTCGGAATTGTGCCTTTTGTATTTAATTCCGATGCAATTTCTGTGTTTCATCGTCAATAAGAAGTTCACAGGGATACAGTAAAGCTGAAGTGAAGCATCGGAATCTATAACTAGTGTCACAGGAATGGTTCAAAACATAGAGAGTAAGATGAGACAGTCTTCTTGTACTTAAGCCGGCATTAAGCCATTTGTATTTAATTCCGATGCAATTTCTGTGTTTCATCGTCAATATAAGGTCAGAGGGATACAGTAAACCTGAAGTGAAGCATCGGAATCTATAACTAGTGTCACAGGAATGGTTCAAAACATAGACAGTAAGAAGAGTCAGTTTTCTTGTACTTAAGTCGGCATTGTGCTTTTTGAATTTAATTCCGATGCAAATTCTGTAATTCGTCGTCAATAAGAAGGTCCAAGGGATACATTAAACCTGAAGCGAAGCATCGGAATCTATAACTAGTGTCACATGAACGGTTCAAAACATAGACAGTAAGAAGAGTCAGTTTTCTTGTACTTAGGTCGGCATTGTGCCATTTGTACTCAATTCCGATGCAATTTCTGTAATTCATCGTCAATAAGAAGGTCAGAGGGATACAGTAAACCTGAAGTGAAGCATCGGAAACTATAGCCAGTGTCACAGGAATGGTTCATAACTTAGACAGTAAGAAGAGTCAGTTTTCTTGAACTTAAGTAAGCATTGTGCCTTTTCTATTTCATTCCGATGCAATTTCTGTGTTTCATCGTCAATAAGAAGGTCAGAGGGATACAGTAAACCTGAAGTTAAGCATCGGCATCTATAACTAGTGCCACAGGAATGGTTCAAAACGTAGACAGTAAGAATAGTCAGTAATCTTGTACTTAAGTCGGCATTGTTCCTTTTCTATTTAATTCGGATGCAATTTCTATGTTTCATCGTCAATAAGAAGGTCAGAGGGATACAGTAAACCTGAAGTGAAGCATCGGAATCTATAACTAGTGTCACAGGAGTAGATCAAAACATAGACAGTACGAAGAATCAGTTTCGTTGTACTTAAGTCGGCATTGTGCCTTTTGTATTTAATTCCGATGAAATTTCTGTGTTTCATCGTCAATAAGAAGGGCAGAGGGATACCGTCAACCAGAAATGAAGCATCGGAATATATAAGTAGTGTCACAGGAATGGTTCCAATCATAGACTGTAAGAAGAATCAGTTTTCTTGTACTTAAGTCGGTTTGTTCCATTTGTATTTAACTCCGATGCAATTTCTGTGTTTCATCGTCAACAAGAAGGTCAGAGGGATACAGTAAACCTGAAGTGAATCATCGGAATCCATAACTAGTGTCACAGGAATCGTTCAAAGCATAGTCAGTAAGAAGAGTCAGTTTTCTTGAACTTAAGTCGGCATTGTGCCTTTTGTATTTAATTCCGTTGCAATTTCTGTGTTTCATCGTCAATAAGAAGGACAGAGGGATACAGTAAACCTGAGGTGAAGCATCGGAATCTTTAACTAGTGTCACAGGAATGGTTCAAAACATAGACAGTAAGAAGAGTCTGTTTTCATGTAGTTAAGTCGGCATTGTGCATTTTCTATTTAATTCCGATGCAATTTCTGTGTTTCATCCTCAATAAGAAGGTCTGAGGGATACGGTAAACCTGAAGTGAAGCATCGGAATCTATAACTAGTATCACAGGAATGGTTCATAACTTAGACAGTAGGAAGAGTCAGTTTTCTTGAACTTAAGTAGGCATTGTGCCTTTTGTATTTAATTCTGATGCGATTTCTGTGTTTCATCGCCAATAAGAAGGTCAGAGGGATACAGTAAACCTGAGGTGAAGCATCGGAATCTATAACTAGTGTCACATGAATGGTTCAAAACATAGACAGTAAGAAGAGTCAGTTATCTTGTACTTAAGTTGGAATTGTGCTTTTTGTATTCAATTGCGATGCAATTTCTGTGTTTCACCGTCAATAAGAAGGTCAGAGGGATACTGGAAACCTGAAGTAAAGCATCGGTATCACTATTTAGTGTCACAGGAATGGTTCAAACATAGACATTAAGAAGAGTCACTTTTCTTGTACTTAATTCGGCATTGTGCCTTTTCTACTTAATTCCGATGCAATTTCTGTGTTTCATGGTCAATGAGAAGGTCAGAGGGATACAGTAAACCTGAAGTGAAGCATCGGCATCTATAACTAGTGTCACAGGAATAGTTCAAAACGTAGACAGTAAGAAGAGTCAGTTTTCTTGTACTTAAGTCGGCATTGTTCCTTTTCTATTTAATTCCGATGCAATTTCTATGTTTCATCGTCAATAAGAAGGTCAGAGGGATACAGTAAACCCAAAGTGAAGCATCGGAATCTATAACTAGTGTCACAGGAATGGTTCAAAACATTGACAGTAAGAAGAGTCAGTTTTCTTGTACTTAAGTCGGCATTGTGCCTTTTGTATTTAATTCCGCTGCAATTTCTGTATTTCATCGTCAACAAGAAGGTCAGAGGGATACAGTAAACCTGAAGTGAATCATCGACATCCATAACTAGTGTCACAGGAATGGTTCAAAACATAGACAGTAAGAAGAGTCAGTTTTCTTGAACTTAAGTCGGCATTGTGCCTTTTGTAATTAATTCCGATGCAATTTCTGTGTTTCAGCGTCAATAAGAAGGTCAGAGGGATACAGTATACCTGAGGTGAAGCATCGGAATCTTTAACTAGTGTCACAGGAATGGTTCAAAACGTAGACAGTAAGAAGAGTCAGTTTTCGTGTAGTTAAGTCGGCATTGTGCATTTTCTATTTCATTCCGATGCAATTTCTGTGTTTCATCGTCAATAAGAAGGTCTGAGGGATACGGTAAACCTGAAGTGAAGCATCGGAATCTATAACTAGTATCACAGGAATGGTTCATAACTTAGACAGTAAGAAGAGTCAGTTTTCTTGAACTTAAGTAGGCATTGTGCCTTTTGTATTTAATTCTGATGCGATTTCTGTGTTTCATCGCCAATAAGAAGGTCAGAGGGATACAGTAAACCTGAGGTGCAGCATCGGAATCTATAACTAGTGTCACATGAATGGTTCAAAACATAGACAGTAAGAAGAGTCAGTTATCTTGTACTTAAGTTGGAATTGTGCATTTTGTATTCAATTGCGATGCAACTTCTGTGTTTCACCGTCAATAAGAAGGTCAGAGGGATACTGTAAACCTGAAGTAAAGCATTGGTATCACTATTTAGTGTCACAGGAATGGATCAAAAAATAGACAGTAAGAAGAGTCAGTTTTCTTGTACTTAAGTCGGCGTTGTGGCTTTTGTATTTAATTCCGATGCAATTTCTGTGTTTCATCAACAATAAGAAGGTTAGAGGGATGCAGTAAACCTGAAGTGAAGAATCAGCAACTATAACTAGTGTCACAGGAATGGTTCAAAACATAGACAGTAAGAAGAGTCAGTTTCCTTGTACATATGTCGGCATTGTGCCTTTTGTGTGTAATTCCGATGCAATTTCTGTGTTTCAGCGTCAATAAGAAGGTCAGAGGGATACAGTATACCTGAGGTGAAGCATCGGAATCTTTAACTAGTGTCACAGGAATGGTTCAAAACGTAGACAGTAAGAAGAGTCAGTTTTCGTGTAATTAAGTCGGCATTGTGCATTTTCTATTTAATTCCGATGCAATTTCTGTGTTTCATCGTCAATAAGAAGGTCAGAGGGATTCAGTAAACCTGAAGTGAAGCATCGGAAACTATAACTAGTGTCACAGGAATGGTTCAAAGCATAGACTGTAGGAAGAGTCAGTTTTCTTGTACTTAAGTCGGCATTGTTCCTTTTGTATTTAACTCCGATGCAATTTCTGTGTTTCATCGTCAATATGAAGGTCAGAGGGATACAGTAAACCTGAAGTGAAGCATCGGAATATATAACTAGTGTCACAGGAATGGTTCAAAACATAGACAGTAAAGAAGAGTTAGTTTTCTTGTACTTCAGTCGGCATTGTGCATTTTGTATTTAATTCCGATGCATTTTCTGTGTTTCATCGTCAATAAAAAGGTCAGAAGGATACAGTAAACCTGAAGTGAAGCATCGGAATCGATAACTAGTGTCACAGGAATGGTTCAAACAATGACAGTAAGAAGAGTCAGTTTTCTTGTAATTAAGTCGGCATTGTGCCTTTTGTATTTAATTCCGATGCACTTTCTGTGTTTCATCGTCAATAAGAAGGTCAGAGGGATACAGGAAACCTGAAGTGAAGCATCGGAATCTATAACTAGTGTCACAGGAATGGTTCAAAACGTAGACAGTTAAAAGAGTAAGTTTTCTTGTACTTAAGTCGGCATTGTGCTTTTTGTATTTAATTCCGATGCAATTTCTGTGTTTCATCGTCAATAAGAAGGTCAGAGGGATACAGTAAACCTGAAGTGAAGCATCGGAATCTATAACTAGTGTCACAGGAATGTTTCAAACCATAGACAGTAAGAAGAGTCAGTTTTCTTGTACTTAAGTCGGCATTGTGCCTTTTGTATTTAATTCCGATGCAATTTCCGTGTTTCATCGTCAATAAGAAGGTCAGAGGGATACAGTAAACCTGAAGTGAAATATCGGAATCTATAACTAGTGTCACAGGAATGGTTCAAACCATAGACAGTAAGAAGAGTCTGTTTTCTTGTACTTAAGTCGGCATTGTGCCTTTTGTATTTAATTCCGATGCAATTTCTGTGTTTCATCGTCAATAAGAAGGGCAGAGGGATACAGTAAACCTGAAGTGAAGCATCGGAATCTATAACTAGTGTCACATGAATGGTTCAAAACATAGACAGTAAGAAGAGGCAGTTTTCTTGTACTTAAGTCGAAACTGTTCCTTTTCTATTTAATTCCGATGCAATTTCTATGTTTCATCGTCAATAAGAAGGTCAGAGGGATACAGCAAACCTGAAGTGAAGCATCGGAATCTATAACTAGTGTCACAGAAATGGTTTAAAACATACACAGTAAGATGAGTCAGTTCCCTTGTACTTAAGTCGGCATTGTGCCTTTTCTATTTAATTCCGATGCAATTTCTGTGTTTCGTCGTCAATATGAAGGTCCAAGGGACACAGTAATGCTGATGTGAAGCACAGGAATCAAAAACCGGTCTCACAGGAAAGGTTCAAAACATAGACAGTAAGAAGAGAAAGACTTCTTGTACCTGAGCCCTCATTGTGCCTTTTGTATCTAATTCCGTTGCAATTTCTGTGTTTCATCGTCAATAAGACGATCAGAGGGATACAGTAAACCTGAAGTGAAGCATCGGTATCTATAACTAGTGTAACACGATTGGTTCAAATTATAGACAGTAGGAAGAGTCAGTCTTCTTGTACTTAAGTCGGCATTGTGCCTTTTGTATTTAATTCCGATGCAATTTCTGTGTTTCATCGTCAATAAGAAGGTCAGAGGGATACAGTAAACCTGGAGTGAAGCATCGGAATCTATAACTAGTGTCACATGAATGGTTCAAAACATAGACAGTAAGAAGAGTCAGTTTTCTTGTACTTAAGTCGGCACTGTTCCTTTTCTATTTAATTCCGATGCAATTTCTATGTTTCATCGTCAATAAGAAGGTCAGAGGGATACAGCAAACCTGAAGTGAAGCATCGGAATCTATAACTAGTGTCACAGGAATGGATCAAAACATAGACAGTAAGGAGAGTCAGTTTTCTTGTACTTAAGTCGGCATTGTGCATTTTGTATTTAATTCCGAAGTAATTTCTGTGATTCATCGTCAACAAGAAGGTCAGAGGGTACAGTGAACCTGAAGTGAAGCATCGGAATCTATAACTAGTGTCACAGGAAAGGTTCAAAACAGAGACAGGAAAAAGAGTCAGTTATCTTGTACTGAAGTCGGCATTGTGCATTTTCTATTTAATTCCGATGCAATTTCTGAGTTCGTCGTCAATAAGAAAGTCCAAGGGATACAGTAAACCTGAAGTGAAGCATCGGAATCTGAAACCGGTCTCACAGGAAAGGTTCAAATAATAGACAGTAAGAAGAGCCAGAGTACTTGCACTTGAGTCGGCATTGTGCCTTTTGTATTTAATTCCGATGCAATATCTGTGTTTCATCGTCAATAAGACGATCAGACGGATACATTAAAACTGAAGTGAAGCATCGGAATCTATAACTAGTGTTACAGGAATGGTTCAAAACATAGACAGTAAGAAGAGTCAGCTTTCATGTACTTAAGTCGGCTTTGTGCATTTTGTATTTAATTCCGATGCGATTTCTGTGTTTCATCGTCAATAAGAAGGTCAGAGGGATACAGTAAACCTGAAGTGAAGCATCGCAATCTATAACAAGTGTTACATGATTGATTCAAACATAGACAGTAAGAAGTGTCAGTTTTCTTGTACATAAGTCGGCATTGTGCGGTTTGTATTTAATTCCGATGTAAGTTCTGTGTATCATCGTCAATAAGAAGGTCACAAATATACAGTAAACCTGATGTGAAGCATCTGAATCTATAACTAGTGTCACAGGAATGGTTCAAAACATAGACATTAAGAAGAGTCAGTTTTCTTGTACTTCAGTCGGCATTGTTCCTTTCTATTTTATTCCGATGCAATTTGTATGTTTCATTGTCAATAAGAAGGTCAGAAGGGTACAGTAAACCTGAAGTGAAGCATCGGAATCTATAACTAGTGTCACAGGAATGGATCAAAACATAGACAGTAAGAAGAGTCAGTTTTCTTGTACTTAAGTCGGCATTGTGCCTTTTGTATTTAATTCCGATGCAATTTCTGTGTTTCATCGTCAATAAGAAGTTCAGAGGAATACAGTAAACCGAAGTGAAGCATCGGAATCTATAACTAGTGTCACAATAATGGTTCAAAACGTAGACTGTAAGAAGAGTCAGTTTTCTTGTACTTAAGTCGGCACTGTTCCTTTTCTGTTTAATTCCGATGCAATTTCTATGTTTCATCGTCAATAAGAAGGTCAGAGGGATACAGAAAACCTGAAGTAAAGCATCGGAATCTATAACTAGTGTCACAGGAATGGATCAAAACATAGACAGTAAGGAGAGTCAGTTTTCTTGTACTTAAGTCGGCATTGTGCATTTTGTATTTAATTCCGAAGTAATTTCTGTGATTCATCGTCAACAAGAAGGTCAGAGGGTACAGTGAACCTGAAGTGAAGCATCGAAATCTATAACTAGTGTCACAGGAAAGGTTCAAAACAGAGACAGGAAAAAGAGTCAGTTATCTTGTACTGAAGTCGGCATTGGGCATTTTCTATTTAATTCCGATGCAATTTCTGAGTTCGTCGTCAATAAGAAGGTCCAAGGGATACAGTAAACCTGAAGTGAAGCATCGGAATCTGAAACCGGTCTCACAGGAAAGGTTCAAATAATAGACAGTAAGAAGAGCCAGAGTACTTGCACTTGAGTCGGCATTGTGCCTTTTGTATTTAATTCCGATGCAATATCTGTGTTTCATCGTCAATAAGACGATCAGACGGATACATTAAAACTGAAGTGAAGCATCGGAATCTATAACTAGTGTTACAGGAATGGTTCAAAACATAGACAGTAAGAAGAGTCAGCTTTCATGTACTTAAGTCGGCTTTGTGCATTTTGTATTTAATTCCGATGCGATTTCTGTGTTTCATCGTCAATAAGAATGTCAGAGGGATACAGTAAACCTGAAGTGAAGCATCGCAATCTATAACAAGTGTTACATGATTGATTCAAACATAGACAGTAAGAAGTGTCAGTTTTCTTGTACATAAGTCGGCATTGTGCGGTTTGTATTTAATTCCGATGTAAGTTCTGTGTATCATCGTCAATAAGAAGGTCACAAATATACAGTAAACCTGATGTGAAGCATCTGAATCTATAACTAGTGTCACAGGAATGGTTCAAAACATAGACATGAAGAAGAGTCAGTTTTCTTGTACTTCAGTCGGCATTGTTCCTTTCTATTTTATTCCGATGCAATTTGTATGTTTCATTGTCAATACGAAGGTCAGGAGGGTACAGTAAACCTGAAGTGAAGCATCGGAATCTATAACTAGTGTCACAGGAATGGATTAAAACATAGACAGTAAGAAGAGTCAGTTTTCTTGTACTTAAGTCGGCATTGTGCCTTTTGTATTTAATTCCGAAGTAATTTCTGTGATTCATCGTCAACAAGAAGGTCAGAGGGTACAGTGAACCTGAAGTGAAGCATCGGAATCTATAACTAGTGTCACAGGAAAGGTTCAAAACAGAGACAGGAAAAAGAGTCAGTTATCTTGTACTGAAGTCGGCATTGGGCATTTTCTATTTAATTCCGATGCAATTTCTGAGTTCGTCGTCAATAAGAAGGTCCAAGGGATACAGTAAACCTGAAGTGAAGCATCGGAATCTGAAACCGGTCTCACAGGAAAGGTTCAAATAATAGACAGTAAGAAGAGCCAGAGTACTTGCACTTGAGTCGGCATTGTGCCTTTTGTATTTAATTCCGATGCAATATCTGTGTTTCATCGTCAATAAGACGATCAGACGGATACATTAAAACTGAAGTGAAGCATCGGAATCTATAACTAGTGTTACAGGAATGGTTCAAAACATAGACAGTAAGAAGAGTCAGCTTTCATGTACTTAAGTCGGCTTTGTGCATTTTGTATTTAATTCCGATGCGATTTCTGTGTTTCATCGTCAATAAGAAGGTCAGAGGGATACAGTAAACCTGAAGTGAAGCATCGCAATCTATAACAAGTGTTACATGATTGATTCAAACATAGACAGTAAGAAGTGTCAGTTTTCTTGTACATAAGTCGGCATTGTGCGGTTTGTATTTAATTCCGATGTAAGTTCTGTGTATCATCGTCAATAAGAAGGTCACAAATATACAGTAAACCTGATGTGAAGCATCTGAATCTATAACTAGTGTCACAGGAATGGTTCAAAACATAGACATTAAGAAGAGTCAGTTTTCTTGTACTTCAGTCGGCATCGTTCCTTTCTATTTTATTCCGATGCAATTTGTATGTTTCATTGTCAATAAGAAGGTCAGAAGGGTACAGTAAACCTGAAGTGAAGCATCGGAATCTATAACTAGTGTCACAGGAATGGATCAAAACATAGACAGTAAGAAGAGTCAGTTTTCTTGTACTTAAGTCGGCATTGTGCCTTTTGTATTTAATTCCGATGCAATTTCTGTGTTTCATCGTCAATAAGAAGTTCAGAGGAATACAGTAAACCGAAGTGAAGCATCGGAATCTATAACTAGTGTCACAATAATGGTTCAAAACATAGACTGTAAGAAGAGTCGGTTTTCTTGTACTTAAGTCGGCACTGTTCCTTTTCTGTTTAATTCCGATGCAATTTCTATGTTTCATCGTCAATAAGAAGGTCAGAGGGATACAGAAAACCTGAAGTAAAGCATCGGAATCTATAACTAGTGTCACAGGAATGGATCAAAACATAGACAGTAAGGAGAGTCAGTTTTCTTGTACTTAAGTCGGCATTGTGCATTTTGTATTTAATTCCGAAGTAATTTCTGTGATTCATCGTCAACAAGAAGGTCAGAGGGTACAGTGAACCTGAAGTGAAGCATCGGAATCTATAACTAGTGTCACAGGAAAGGTTCAAAACATAGACAGTAAGAAGAGAAACACTTCTTGTACCTGAGCCGGCATTGTGCCTTTTGTATTTAATTCCGATGCAATTTCTGTGTTTCATCGTCAATAAGACGATCAGAGGGATACAGTAAACCTGAAGTGAAGCATCGGAATCTATAATTTGTGTCCCATGAATGGTTCAAAACATAGAGAGTAAGAAGAGTCAGTTTTCTTGTACTTAAGTCGGCATTGTGCCGTTTGTATTTAATTTCGATGCAATTTATGTGTTTCATCGTCAATAAGAAGGTCAGAGGGATACAGTAAACCTAAAGTGAAGCATCGGAATCTATAACTAGTGTCACAGGAATGGTTCAAACCGTAGACAGTAAGAAGAGTCAGATATCTTGTACTTAAGTCGTCATTGTGCCTTTTGTGTTTAATTCCGATGCAATTTCTGTGTTTCATCGTCAATAAAAAGGTACAAGGGATACAGTAAACCTGAAGTGAAGCATCAGAATCTATAACTAGTGTCACATGAATGGTTCAGAACATAGACAGTAAGAAGTGTTTGTTTTCTTGTACTTAAGTCGGCATTGTGCCTTTTCTATTTAATTCCGATGCAATTTCTGTGTTTCGTCGTCAATATGAAGGTCCAAGGGACACAGTAATGCTGATGTGAAGCACAGGAATCAAAAACCGGTCTCACAGGAAAGGTTCAAAACATAGACAGTAAGAAGAGAAAGACTTCTTGTACCTGAGCCCTCATTGTGCCTTTTGTATCTAATTCCGTTGCAATTTCTGTGTTTCATCGTCAATAAGACGATCAGAGGGATACAGTAAACCTGAAGTGAAGCATCGGTATCTATAACTAGTGTAACACGATTGGTTCAAATTATAGACAGTAGGAAGAGTCAGTCTTCTTGTACTTAAGTCGGCATTGTGCCTTTTGTATTTAATTCCGATGCAATTTCTGTGTTTCATCGTCAATAAGAAGGTCAGAGGGATACAGTAAACCTGAAGTGAAGCATCGGAATCTATAACTAGTGTCACATGAATGGTTCAAAACATAGACAGTAAGAAGAGTCAGTTTTCTTGTACTTAAGTCGGCACTGTTCCTTTTCTATTTAATTCCGATGCAATTTCTATGTTTCATCGTCAATAAGAAGGTCAGAGGGATACAGCAAACCTGAAGTGAAGCATCGGAATCTATAACTAGTGTCACAGGAATGGATCAAAACATAGACAGTAAGGAGAGTCAGTTTTCTTGTACTTAAGTCGGCATTGTGCATTTTGTATTTAATTCCGAAGTAATTTCTGTGATTCATCGTCAACAAGAAGGTCAGAGGGTACAGTGAACCTGAAGTGAAGCATCGGAATCTATAACTAGTGTCACAGGAAAGGTTCAAAACAGAGACAGGAAAAAGAGTCAGTTATCTTGTACTGAAGTCGGCATTGTGCATTTTCTATTTAATTCCGATGCAATTTCTGAGTTCGTCGTCAATAAGAAGGTCCAAGGGATACAGTAAACCTGAAGTGAAGCATCGGAATCTGAAACCGGTCTCACAGGAAAGGTTCAAATAATAGACAGTAAGAAGAGCCAGAGTACTTGCACTTGAGTCGGCATTGTGCCTTTTGTATTTAATTCCGATGCAATATCTGTGTTTCATCGTCAATAAGACGATCAGACGGATACATTAAAACTGAAGTGAAGCATCGGAATCTATAACTAGTGTTACAGGAATGGTTCAAAACATAGACAGTAAGAAGAGTCAGCTTTCATGTACTTAAGTCGGCTTTGTGCATTTTGTATTTAATTCCGATGCGATTTCTGTGTTTCATCGTCAATAAGAAGGTCAGAGGGATACAGTAAACCTGAAGTGAAGCATCGCAATCTATAACAAGTGTTACATGATTGATTCAAACATAGACAGTAAGAAGTGTCAGTTTTCTTGTACATAAGTCGGCATTGTGCGGTTTGTATTTAATTCCGATGTAAGTTCTGTGTATCATCGTCAATAAGAAGGTCACAAATATACAGTAAACCTGATGTGAAGCATCTGAATCTATAACTAGTGTCACAGGAATGGTTCAAAACATAGACATTAAGAAGAGTCAGTTTTCTTGTACTTCAGTCGGCATTGTTCCTTTCTATTTTATTCCGATGCAATTTGTATGTTTCATTGTCAATAAGAAGGTCAGAAGGGTACAGTAAACCTGAAGTGAAGCATCGGAATCTATAACTAGTGTCACAGGAATGGATCAAAACATAGACAGTAAGAAGAGTCAGTTTTCTTGTACTTAAGTCGGCATTGTGCCTTTTGTATTTAATTCCGATGCAATTTCTGTGTTTCATCGTCAATAAGAAGTTCAGAGGAATACAGTAAACCGAAGTGAAGCATCGGAATCTATAACTAGTGTCACAATAATGGTTCAAAACGTAGACTGTAAGAAGAGTCAGTTTTCTTGTACTTAAGTCGGCACTGTTCCTTTTCTGTTTAATTCCGATGCAATTTCTATGTTTCATCGTCAATAAGAAGGTCAGAGGGATACAGAAAACCTGAAGTAAAGCATCGGAATCTATAACTAGTGTCACAGGAATGGATCAAAACATAGACAGTAAGGAGAGTCAGTTTTCTTGTACTTAAGTCGGCATTGTGCATTTTGTATTTAATTCCGAAGTAATTTCTGTGATTCATCGTCAACAAGAAGGTCAGAGGGTACAGTGAACCTGAAGTGAAGCATCGAAATCTATAACTAGTGTCACAGGAAAGGTTCAAAACAGAGACAGGAAAAAGAGTCAGTTATCTTGTACTGAAGTCGGCATTGGGCATTTTCTATTTAATTCCGATGCAATTTCTGAGTTCGTCGTCAATAAGAAGGTCCAAGGGATACAGTAAACCTGAAGTGAAGCATCGGAATCTGAAACCGGTCTCACAGGAAAGGTTCAAATAATAGACAGTAAGAAGAGCCAGAGTACTTGCACTTGAGTCGGCATTGTGCCTTTTGTATTTAATTCCGATGCAATATCTGTGTTTCATCGTCAATAAGACGATCAGACGGATACATTAAAACTGAAGTGAAGCATCGGAATCTATAACTAGTGTTACAGGAATGGTTCAAAACATAGACAGTAAGAAGAGTCAGCTTTCATGTACTTAAGTCGGCTTTGTGCATTTTGTATTTAATTCCGATGCGATTTCTGTGTTTCATCGTCAATAAGAATGTCAGAGGGATACAGTAAAACTGAAGTGAAGCATCGCAATCTATAACAAGTGTTACATGATTGATTCAAACATAGACAGTAAGAAGTGTCAGTTTTCTTGTACATAAGTCGGCATTGTGCGGTTTGTATTTAATTCCGATGTAAGTTCTGTGTATCATCGTCAATAAGAAGGTCACAAATATACAGTAAACCTGATGTGAAGCATCTGAATCTATAACTAGTGTCACAGGAATGGTTCAAAACATAGACATGAAGAAGAGTCAGTTTTCTTGTACTTCAGTCGGCATTGTTCCTTTCTATTTTATTCCGATGCAATTTGTATGTTTCATTGTCAATACGAAGGTCAGGAGGGTACAGTAAACCTGAAGTGAAGCATCGGAATCTATAACTAGTGTCACAGGAATGGATTAAAACATAGACAGTAAGAAGAGTCAGTTTTCTTGTACTTAAGTCGGCATTGTGCCTTTTGTATTTAATTCCGAAGTAATTTCTGTGATTCATCGTCAACAAGAAGGTCAGAGGGTACAGTGAACCTGAAGTGAAGCATCGGAATCTATAACTAGTGTCACAGGAAAGGTTCAAAACAGAGACAGGAAAAAGAGTCAGTTATCTTGTACTGAAGTCGGCATTGGGCATTTTCTATTTAATTCCGATGCAATTTCTGAGTTCGTCGTCAATAAGAAGGTCCAAGGGATACAGTAAACCTGAAGTGAAGCATCGGAATCTGAAACCGGTCTCACAGGAAAGGTTCAAATAATAGACAGTAAGAAGAGCCAGAGTACTTGCACTTGAGTCGGCGTTGTGCCTTTTGTATTTAATTCCGATGCAATATCTGTGTTTCATCGTCAATAAGACGATCAGACGGATACATTAAAACTGAAGTGAAGCATCGGAATCTATAACTAGTGTTACAGGAATGGTTCAAAACATAGACAGTAAGAAGAGTCAGCTTTCATGTACTTAAGTCGGCTTTGTGCATTTTGTATTTAATTCCGATGCGATTTCTGTGTTTCATCGTCAATAAGAAGGTCAGAGGGATACAGTAAACCTGAAGTGAAGCATCGCAATCTATAACAAGTGTTACATGATTGATTCAAACATAGACAGTAAGAAGTGTCAGTTTTCTTGTACATAAGTCGGCATTGTGCGGTTTGTATTTAATTCCGATGTAAGTTCTGTGTATCATCGTCAATAAGAAGGTCACAAATATACAGTAAACCTGATGTGAAGCATCTGAATCTATAACTAGTGTCACAGGAATGGTTCAAAACATAGACATTAAGAAGAGTCAGTTTTCTTGTACTTCAGTCGGCATCGTTCCTTTCTATTTTATTCCGATGCAATTTGTATGTTTCATTGTCAATAAGAAGGTCAGAAGGGTACAGTAAACCTGAAGTGAAGCATCGGAATCTATAACTAGTGTCACAGGAATGGATCAAAACATAGACAGTAAGAAGAGTCAGTTTTCTTGTACTTAAGTCGGCATTGTGCCTTTTGTATTTAATTCCGATGCAATTTCTGTGTTTCATCGTCAATAAGAAGTTCAGAGGAATACAGTAAACCGAAGTGAAGCATCGGAATCTATAACTAGTGTCACAATAATGGTTCAAAACATAGACTGTAAGAAGAGTCAGTTTTCTTGTACTTAAGTCGGCACTGTTCCTTTTCTGTTTAATTCCGATGCAATTTCTATGTTTCATCGTCAATAAGAAGGTCAGAGGGATACAGAAAACCTGAAGTAAAGCATCGGAATCTATAACTAGTGTCACAGGAATGGATCAAAACATAGACAGTAAGGAGAGTCAGTTTTCTTGTACTTAAGTCGGCATTGTGCATTTTGTATTTAATTCCGAAGTAATTTCTGTGATTCATCGTCAACAAGAAGGTCAGAGGGTACAGTGAACCTGAAGTGAAGCATCGGAATCTATAACTAGTGTCACAGGAAAGGTTCAAAACATAGACAGTAAGAAGAGAAACACTTCTTGTACCTGAGCCGGCATTGTGCCTTTTGTATTTAATTCCGATGCAATTTCTGTGTTTCATCGTCAATAAGACGATCAGAGGGATACAGTAAACCTGAAGTGAAGCATCGGAATCTATAATTTGTGTCCCATGAATGGTTCAAAACATAGAGAGTAAGAAGAGTCAGTTTTCTTGTACTTAAGTCGGCATTGTGCCGTTTGTATTTAATTTCGATGCAATTTATGTGTTTCATCGTCAATAAGAAGGTCAGAGGGATACAGTAAACCTAAAGTGAAGCATCGGAATCTATAACTAGTGTCACATGAATGGTTCAGAACATAGACAGTAAGAAGTGTTTGTTTTCTTGTACTTAAGTCGGCATTGTGCCTTTTGTATTTAATTTTGATGCAATTTCTGTGCATCATCGTCAATAAGATGGTCAGAGGGATACAGTAAACTTGAAAAGAAGCATCGGAATCTATAACTAGTGTCTCAGGAATGGTTCAAAACATAGACAGTAAGATGAGCTAGTTTTCTTGTACTTCAGTCGGCATTGCGCCTTTCTATTTTATTCCGATGCAATTTGTATGTTTCATCGTCAATAAGAGTGTCAGAGGGAAACAGTAAACCTGAAGTGAAGCATCGGAATCTATAACTAGTGTCACAGGAATGGATCAAAACATAGACAGTAAGAGGAGTCAGTTTTCTTGTACTTATGTCGGCATTGTGCCTTTTGTATTTAATGCCGATGCAATTTCTGTGTTTCAATGTCAATAAAAAGCTCAGAGGAATACAGTAAACCGAAGTGAAGCATCGGAATCCATAACTAGTGTCACAGGAAGGGTTCAAAACATAGACAGTAAGAAGAGTCAGTTTGCTTGTACTTAAGTCGTCATTGTGCCATTTGTATTTACTTCCGATGCAATATCTGTGCTTCATCGTCAATAAGAAGGTCAGAGGGATACAGTAAACCTGAAGTGAAGCATCGGAATCTATAACTAGTGTCACAGGAATGGTTCAAACATAGACTGTAAGAAGAGTCAGTTTTCTTGTACATAAGTCGGCATTGTGCCTTTTGTATATAACTCCGATGGAATATCTGTGTTTCTTCGTCAATAAGAAGGTCAGAGGAATACAGATAACCTGTAGTAAAGCATCGGAATCAATAACTAGTGTCACAGGAATGGTTCAAACATTGACAGTAAGAAGAGTCAGTTTTCCTGTACTTATGTCGGCATTGTGCCTTTTCTATTTAATTCCGATGCAATTTCTGTGTTTCATCGTCAGTAAGAAGGTCTGAGGGATACAGTAAACCTAGAGTAAAGCATCGGAATCTATAACTAATGTCACATGAATGGTTTACATCATAGACAGTAAGAAGATTCAGTTTTCTTGTACTTAAGTCGGCATTGTGCCTCTTGTATTTAGTTCCGATGCAATTTCTGTGTTACATCGTCAATAAGAAGGTCAGAGAGATACAGTAAACCTGAAGTGAAGCATCGGAATCTATAACTAGTGTCACAGGAATGGTTCAAACCATAGACAGTAAGAAGAGTCTGTTTTCTTGTACTTAAGTCGGCATTGTGCCTTTTGTATTTAATTCCGATGCAATTTCTGTGTTTCATCGTCAATAAGAAGGTCAGAGGGATACAGTAAACCTGAAGTGAAGCATCGGAATCTATAACTAGTGTCACATGAATGGTTCAAAACATAGACAGTTAGAAGGGTCAGCTTTCTTGTACTTAAGTCGGCATTGTGATTTTTGTATTTAATTCCCATGCAATTTCTGTGTTTCATCGTCAATAAGAAGGTCAGAGGGATACAGTAAACCTGAAGTGAAGCATGGGAATCTATATTTAGTGTCACAGGAATGGTTCAAACCATAGACAGTAAGAAGAGTCTGTTTTCTTGTACTTAAGTCTGCATTGTGCCTTTTCTATTTAATTCCGTTGCAATTTCTGTGTTTCATCGTCAATAAGAAGGTCAGAGGGATACAGTAAACGTGAAGTGAAGCATCGGAATCTATAACTAGTGTCATAGGGATGGTTCAAAACATAGACAGCAAGAAGAGTCAGTTTTCTTGTACTTAAGTCGGCACTGTTCCTTTTCTATTTAATTCCGATGCAATTACTATGTTTCATCGTCAATAAGAAGGTCAGAGGGATAGAGTAAACCTGAAGTGAAGCATCGGAATCTATAACTAGTGTCACAGGAATGGATCAAAACATAGACAGTAAGAAGAGTCAGATATCTTGTACTTAAGTCGGCGTTGTGCCTTTTGTATGTAATTCCAATTCAATTTCTGTGTTTCATCGTCAATAAGAAGGTCAGAGGGATACAGTGAACCTGAAGTGAAGCATCGGAATCTATAACTAGTGTCACAACAATGGTTCAAAACATACACAGTAAGACGAGTCAGTTCCCTTGTACTTAAGTCGGCATTGTGCCTTTTCTATTTAATTCCGATGCAATTTCTGTGTTTCGTCGTCAATAAGAAGGTCCAAGGGATACAGTAATGCTGATGTGAAGCGTAGGAATCAAAAACCGGTCTCACAGGAAAGGATCATAACATAGACAGTAAGAAGAGAAAGACTTCTTGTACCTGAGCCGGCATTGTGCCTTTTGTATTTAATTCCGATGCAATTTCTGTGTTTCATCGTCAATAAGACGATCAGAGGGATACAGTAAACCTGAAGTGAAGCATCGGAATCTATAATTTGTGTCCCATGAATGGTTCAAAACATAGAGAGTAAGAAGAGTCAGTTTTCTTGTACTTAAGTCGGCATTGTGCCGTTTGTATTTAATTTCGATGCAATTTCTGTGTTTCACCGTCAATAAGAAGGTCAGAGGGATACAGTAAACCTAAAGTGAAGCATCGGAATCTATAACTAGTGTCACAGGAATATTTCAAACCGTAGACAGTAAGAAGAGTCAGATATCTTGTACTTAAGTCGGCATTGTGCCTTTTGTATTTAATTCCGATGCAATTTCTGTGTTTCATCGTAAATAAGAAGGTCCAAGGGATACAGTAAACCTGAAGTGAAGCATCAGAATCTATAACTAGTGTCACATGAATGGTTCAAAATATAGACAGTAAGAAGAGTCAGTTTTCTTGTACATATGTCGGCATTGTGCCTATTGTATTTAATTCCGATGTAATTTCTGTGTTTCATCGTCAATAAGAAGGTCAGAGTGATACAGTAACATGAAGTGAAGCATCGGAATCTATAACTAGTGTCACAGGAAAGGTTCAAAGCATAGACAGTAAGAAGAGTCAGTTTTCTTGTACTTAAGTCGGCATTGTGCCTTTTGTGTTTAATTCCGATGCAATTTCTGTGTTTCATCGTCAATATGAAGGTCAGAGGGATACAGAAAACCTGAAGTGAAGCATCGGAATCTATAACTAGTGTCACAGTAATGGTTCAAAACAAAGACAGTAAGAATAGTCATTTTTCTTGTACTTAAGTCGGCATTGTCCTTTTTGTATTTAATTCCGATGCGATTTCTGCGTTTGATCGTCAATAAGAAGATCTGATGGATACAGTATACCTGAAGTGAAGCATCGGAAGCTATAACTAGTGTCACATGAATAGTTCAAAACATAGACAGTAGGAAGAGATTTCTTGTACTTAGGTCGTCATTGTGCATTTGTATTTAATTCCGATGCAATTTCTGTGTTTCATCGTCAATAAGAAGGTCAGAGGGATACAGTAAACCTGAAGTGAAGCATCGGAATCTATAACTAGTGTCACAGGAATGGTTCAAAACATAGACAGTAAGAAGAGTCAGTTTTCTTGTACTAAATTCGGCATTGTGCCTTTTGTATTTAATTCCGTTGCAATTTCTGTGTTTCATCGTCAATAAGTAGGTCAGAGGGATACAATAAACCTGAAGTGAAGCATCGGAATCTATAACTAGTGTCACAGGAATGGTTCAAATCATAGACAGTAAGAAGAGTCAGTTTTCTTGTACCTAAGTCGGCATTGTTCCTTCTCTATTTCATCCCGATGCAATTTCTGTGTTTCATCGTCTATATGAAGGTCAGAGGGATACAGTAAACCTGAAGTGAAGCGTCGGAATCCATTATTAGTGTCACATGAATGGTTCAAAACATAGACAGTAAGTAGAGTCAGTTTTCTTGTACTTAAGTCGGCATTGTGCCTTTTGTATACATTTCCTATGCAATTTCTGTGTTCCATCGTCAATAAGAAGGTCCGAGGGATACAGTAAACCTGAAGTGAAAGTTCGGAATCTATAACTAGTGTGACATGATTGGTTCAAAACATAGACAGTAAGAAGAGTCAGTTTTCTTGTACTTAAGTCGGCATTGTGCCTTTTCTATTTAATTCCGATGCAATTTCTGTTTTTCATCGTCAATAAGAGGGTCTGAGGGATAGAGTAAACCTGGAGTAAAGCATCGGAATCTAAAACTAGTGTCACATGAATGGTTTACATCATAGACAGTAAGAAGTTTCAGTTTTCTTGTACTTAAGTCTGCCTTGTGCCTCTTGTATTTAGTTCCGATGCAATTTCTGTGTTACATCGTCAATAAGAAGGTCAGAGGGATACAGTAAACCTGAAGTGAAGCATCGGAATCTATAACTAGTGTCACAGGAATGGTTCAAACCATAGACAGTAAGAAGAGTCTGTTTTCTTGTACTTAAGTCGGCATTGTGCGTTTTGTATTTAATTCCGATGCAATTTCTGTGTTTCATCGTCAATAAGAAGGTCAGAGGGATACAGTAAACCTGAAGTGAAGCATCGGAATCTATAACTAGTGTCACATGAATGGTTCAAAACATAGATAGTTAGAAGGGTCAGCTTTCTTGTACTTAAGTCGGCATTGTGATTTTTGTATTTAATTCCCATGCAATTTCTGTGTTTCATCGTCAATAAGAAGGTCAGAGGGATACAGTAAACCTGAAGTGAAGCATGGGAATCTATATTTAGTGTCACAGGAATGGTTCAAACCATAGACAGTAAGAAGAGTCTGTTTTCTTGTACTTAAGTCTGCATTGTGCCTTTTCTATTTAATTCCGTTGCAATTTCTGTGTTTCATCGTCAATAAGAAGGTCAGAGGGATACAGTAAACGTGAAGTGAAGCATCGGAATCTATAACTAGTGTCATAGGAATGGTTCAAAACATAGACAGTAAGAAGAGTCAGTTTTCTTGTACTTAAGTCGGCACTGTTCCTTTTCTATTTAATTCCGATGCAATTACTATGTTTCATCGTCAATAAGAAGGTCAGAGGGATACAGTAAACCTGAAGTGAAGCATCGGAATCTATAACTAGTGTCACAGGAATGGATCAAAACATAGACAGTAAGAAGAGTCAGTTTTCTTGTACTTAAGTCGGCATTGTGCCTTTTCTATTTAATTCCGAATTAATTTATGTGATTCATCGTCAACACGAAGGTCAGAGGGATACAGTAAACCTGGAGTAAAGCATCGGAATCTATAAATAGTGTCACATGAATGGTTTAAAACATAGACAGTAAGAAGACACAGTTTTCTTGTACTTAAGTCGGCATTGTGTCTTTTGTATTTAATTCCGATGCAATTTCTGTGTTTCATCGTCAATAAGAAGGTCGGAGGGATACAGTAAACCTGAAGTGAAGCATCGGAATCTATAACTAGTGTCACAGGAACCTTTCAAAACATAGACAGTAAGAAGAGTCAGTTTTCTTGTACTTAAGTCGGCGTTGTGCCTTTTGTATGTAATTCCAATTCAATTTCTGTGTTTCATCGTCAATAAGAAGGTCAGAGGGATACAGTTAATCTGAAGTGAAGCATCGGAATCTATAGCTAGTGTCACAGGAATGGTTCAAAACAAAGACAGTAAGAAGAGTCAGTTTTCTTGTACTTAAGTCGGCATTGTGCCTTTTGTGTTTAATTCCGATGCAATTTCAGTGTTTCATCGTCAATAAGAAGGTCAGAGGGTACAGTGAACCTGAAGTGAAGCATCGGAATCTATAACTAGTGTCACATTAATGGTTCAAAACACACACAGTAAGACGAGTCAGTTCCCTTGTACTTAAGTCGGCATTGTGCCTTTTCTATTTAATTCCGATGCAGTTTCTGTGTTTCGTCGTCAATAAGAAGGTCCAAGGGATACAGTAATGCTGATGTGAAGCATAGGAATAAAAAACCGGTCTCACAGGAAAGGTTCAAAACATAGACAGTAAGAAGAGAAAGACTTCTTGTACCTGAGCCGGCATTGTGCCTTTTGTATTTAATTCCGATGCAATTTCTGTGTTTCATCGTCAATAAGACGATCAGAGGGATACAGTAAACCTGAAGTGAAGCATCGGAATCTATAATTTGTGTCCCATGAATGGTTCAAAACATAGAGAGTAAGAAGAGTCAGTTTTCTTGTACTTAAGTCGGCATTGTGCCGTTTGTATTTAATTTCAATGCAATTTCTGTGTTTCATCGTCAATAAGAAGGTCAGAGGGATACAGTAAACCTAAAGTGAAGCATCGGAATCTATAACTAGTGTCACAGGAATATTTCAAACCGTAGACAGTAAGAAGAGTCAGATATCTTGTACTTAAGTCGGCATTGTGCCTTTTGTATTTAATTCCGATGCAATTTCTGTGTTTCATCGTCAATAAGAAGGTCCAAGGGATACAGTAAACCTGAAGTGAAGCATCAGAATCCATAACTAGTGTCACATGAATGGTTCAAAATATAGACAGTAAGAAGAGTCTGTTTTCTTGTACTTAAGTCGACATTGTGCCTTTTGTATACATTTCCTATGCAATTTCTGTGTTCCATCGTCAATAAGAAGGTCCGAGGGATACAGTAAACCTGAAGTGAAAGTTCGGAATCTATAACTAGTGTGACATGATTGGTTCAAAACATAGACAGTAAGAAGAGTCAGTTTCCTTGTACTTAAGTCGGCATTGTGCCTTTTCTATTTAATTCCGATGCAATTTCTGTGTTTCATCGTCAATAAGAAGGTCTGAGGGATAGAGTAAACCTGGAGTAAAGCATCGGAATCTATAACTAGTGTCACATGAATGGTTTACATCATAGACAGTAAGAAGATTCAGTTTTCTTGTACTTAAGTCGGCATTGTGCCTCTTGTATTTAGTTCCGATGCAATTTCTGTGTTACATCGTTAATAAGAAGGTCAGAGGGATACAGTAAACCTGAAGTGAAGCATCGGAATCTATAACTAGTGTCACAGGAATGGTTCAAACCATAGACAGTAAGAAGAGTCTGTTTTCTTGTACTTAAGTCGGCATTGTGCGTTTTGTATTTAATTCCGATGCAATTTCTGTGTTTCATCGTCAATAAGAAGGTCAGAGGGATACAGTAAACCTGAAGTGAAGCATCGGAATCTATAACTAGTGTCACATGAATGGTTCAAAACATAGACAGTTAGAAGGGTCAGCTTTCTTGTACTTAAGTCGGCATTGTGATTTTTGTATTTAATTCCCATGCAATTTCTGTGTTTCATCGTCAATAAGAAGGTCAGAGAGATACAGTAAACCTGAAGTGAAGCATGGGAATCTATATTTAGTGTCACAGGAATGGTTCAAACCACAGACAGTAAGAAGAGTCTGTTTTCTTGTACTTAAGTCTGCATTGTGCCTTTTCTATTTAATTCCGTTGCAATTTCTGTGTTTCATCGTCAATAAGAAGGTCGGAGGGATACAGTAAACATGAAGTGAAGCATCGGAATCTATAACTAGTGTCATAGGAATGGTTCAAAACATAGACAGTAAGAAGAGTCAGTTTTCTTGTACTTAAGTCGGCACTGTTCCTTTTCTATTTAATTCCGAAACAATTACTATGTTTCATCGTCAATAAGAAGGTCAGAGGGATACAGTAAACCTGAAGTGAAGCATCGGAATCTATAACTAGTGTCACAGGAATGGATCAAAACATAGACAGTAAGAAGAGTCAGTTTTCTTGTACTTAAGTCGGAATTGTGCCTTTTCTATTTAATTCCGAATTAATTTCTGTGATTCATCGTCAACACGAAGGTCAGAGGGATACAGTAAACCTGGAGTAAAGCATCGGAATCTATAAATAGTGTCACATGAATGGTTTAAAACATAGACAGTAAGAAGACACAGTTTTCTTGTACTTAAGTCGGCATTGTGTCTTTTGTATTTAATTCCGATGCAATTTCTGTGTTTCATCGTCAATAAGAAGGTCGGAGGGATACAGTAAACCTGAAGTGAAGCATCGGAATCTATAACTAGTGTCACAGGAACCTTTCAAAACATAGACAGTAAGAAGAGTCAGTTTTCTTGTACTTAAGTCGGCGTTGTGCCTTTTGTATGTAATTCCAATTCAATTTCTGTGTTTCATCGTCAATAAGAAGGTCAGAGGGATACAGTTAATCTGAAGTGAAGCATCGGAATCTATAACTAGTGTCACAGGAATGGTTCAAAACATACACAGTAAGACGAGTCAGTTCCCTTGTACTTAAGTCGGCATTGTGCCTTTTCTATTTAATTCCGATGCAATTTCTGTGTTTCGTCGTCAATAAGAAGGTCCAAGGGATACCGTAATGCTGATGTGAAGCATAGGAATCAAAAACCGGTCTCACAGGAAAGGTTCAAAACATAGACAGTAAGAAGAGAAAGACTTCTTGTACCTGAGCCGGCATTGTGCCTTTTGTATTTAATTCCGATGCAATTTCTGTGTTTCATCGTCAATAAGACGATCAGAGGGATACAGTAAACCTGAAGTGAAGCATCGGAATCTATAATTTGTGTCCCATGAATGGTTCAAAACATAGAGAGTAAGAAGAGTCAGTTTTCTTGTACTTAAGTCGGCATTGTGCCGTTTGTATTTAATTTCAATGCAATTTCTGTGTTTCATCGTCAATAAGAAGGTCAGAGGGATACAGTAAACCTAAAGTGAAGCATCGGAATCTATAACTAGTGTCACAGGAATATTTCAAACCGTAGACAGTAAGAAGAGTCAGATATCTTGTACTTAAGTCGGCATTGTGCATTTGTATTTAATTCCGATGCAATTTCTGTGTTTCATCGTCAATAAGACGGTCCAAGGGATACAGTAAACCTGAAGTGAAGCATCAGAATCTATAACTAATGTCACATGAATGGTTCAAAATATAGACAGTAAGAAGAGTCTGTTTTCTTGTACTTAAGTCGGCATTGTGCCTTTTGTATTTAATTCCGATGCAATTTCTGTGCATCATCGTCAATAAGATTGTCAGAGGGATACAGTAAACCTGAAGTGAAGCATCGGAATCTATAACTAGTGTCTCAGGAATGGTTCAAAACATAGACAGTAAGATGAGTCAGTGTTCTTGTACTTAAGTCGGCATTGTGCCTTTTGTATTTCATTCCGATTCAATATCTGTGTTTCATCTTCAATAAGAAGGTCAGAGGGATACAGTAAACCTGATGTGAAGCATCGGAATCTATAACTAGTGTCACAGGAATGGCTCAAAACATAGACAGTAAGAAGAGTCAGTTATCTTGTACTTAAGTCGGCATTGTGCTTTTTGTATTTCTTTCCGATTCGATTTCTGCGTTTCATCGTCATTAAGTAGGTCAGAGGGATACAGTAAACCTGAAGTGAATCATCGGAATCTCTATCTAGTGTCACAGGAATGGATCAAACATAGACAGTAAGAAGAGTCTGTTTTCTTGTACTTAAGTCTGCATTGTGCCTTTTCTATTTAATTCCGTTGCAATTTTTGTGTTTCATCGTCAATAAGAAGGTCAGAGGGATACAGTAAACGTGAAGTGAAGCATCGGAATCTATAACTAGTGTCATAGGAATGGTTCAAAGCATAGACAGTAAGAAGAGTCAGTTTTCTTGTACTTAAGTCGGCACTGTTCCTTTTCTATTTAATTCCGATGCAATTACTATGTTTCATCGTCAATAAGAAGGTCAGAGGGATACAGTAAACCTGAAGTGAAGCATCGGAATCTATAACTAGTGTCACAGGAATGGATCAAAACATAGACAGTAAGAAGAGTCAGTTTTCTTGTACTTAAGTCGGCATTGTGCCTTTTCTATTTAATTCCGAATTAATTTATGTGATTCATCGTCAACACGAAGGTCAGAGGGATACAGTAAACCTGGAGTAAAGCATCGGAATCTATAAATAGTGTCACATGAATGGTTTAAAACATAGACAGTAAGAAGACACAGTTTTCTTGTACTTAAGTCGGCATTGTGTCTTTTGTATTTAATTCCGATGCAATTTCTGTGTTTCATCGTCAATAAGAAGGTCGGAGGGATACAGTAAACCTGAAGTGAAGCATCGGAATCTATAACTAGTGTCACAGGAACCTTTCAAAACATAGACAGTAAGAAGAGTCAGTTTTCTTGTACTTAAGTCGGCGTTGTGCCTTTTGTATGTAATTCCAATTCAATTTCTGTGTTTCATCGTCAATAAGAAGGTCAGAGGGATACAGTTAATCTGAAGTGAAGCATCGGAATCTATAGCTAGTGTCACAGGAATGGTTCAAAACAAAGACAGTAAGAAGAGTCAGTTTTCTTGTACTTAAGTCGGCATTGTGCCTTTTGTGTTTAATTCCGATGCAATTTCAGTGTTTCATCGTCAATAAGAAGGTCAGAGGGTACAGTGAACCTGAAGTGAAGCATCGGAATCTATAACTAGTGTCACATTAATGGTTCAAAACATACACAGTAAGACGAGTCAGTTCCCTTGTACTTAAGTCGGCATTGTGCCTTTTCTATTTAATTCCGATGCAGTTTCTGTGTTTCGTCGTCAATAAGAAGGTCCAAGGGATACAGTAATGCTGATGTGAAGCATAGGAATAAAAAACCGGTCTCACAGGAAAGGTTCAAAACATAGACAGTAAGAAGAGAAAGACTTCTTGTACCTGAGCCGGCATTGTGCCTTTTGTATTTAATTCCGATGCAATTTCTGTGTTTCATCGTCAATAAGACGATCAGAGGGATACAGTAAACCTGAAGTGAAGCATCGGAATCTATAATTTGTGTCCCATGAATGGTTCAAAACATAGAGAGTAAGAAGAGTCAGTTTTCTTGTACTTAAGTCGGCATTGTGCCGTTTGTATTTAATTTCAATGCAATTTCTGTGTTTCATCGTCAATAAGAAGGTCAGAGGGATACAGTAAACCTAAAGTGAAGCATCGGAATCTATAACTAGTGTCACAGGAATATTTCAAACCGTAGACAGTAAGAAGAGTCAGATATCTTGTACTTAAGTCGGCATTGTGCCTTTTGTATTTAATTCCGATGCAATTTCTGTGTTTCATCGTCAATAAGAAGGTCCAAGGGATACAGTAAACCTGAAGTGAAGCATCAGAATCCATAACTAGTGTCACATGAATGGTTCAAAATATAGACAGTAAGAAGAGTCTGTTTTCTTGTACTTAAGTCGGCATTGTTCCTTTTCTATCTAATTCCGATGCAATTTCTATGTTTCACCGTCAATAAGAAGGTCAGATTGATACAGTAACCCTGACGTGACGCATCGGAATCTATAACTAGTGTCACATGAATGGTGCAAACATAGACAGTAAGAAGAGTCAGTTTTCTTGTACATATGTCGGCATTGTGCCTATTGTATTTAATTCCGATGCAATTTCTGTGTTTCATCGTCAATAAGAAGGTCAGAGTGATACAGTAACATGAAGTGAAGCATCGGAATCTATAACTAGTGTCACAGGAAAGGTTCAAAACATAGACAGTAAGAAGAATCAGTTTTCTTGTACTTAAGTCGGCATTGTGCCTTTTGTATTTAATTCCGATGCAATTTCTCTGTTTCATCGTCAATAAGAAGGTCAGAGGGATACAGAAAACCTGAAGTGAAGCATCGGAATCTATAACTAGTGTCACAGTAATGGTTCAAAACATAGACAGTAAGAAGAGTCATTTTTCTTGTACTTAAGTCGGCATTGTCCTTTTTGTATTTAATTCCGATGCGATTTCTGCGTTTGATCGTCAATAAGAAGATCTGATGGATACAGTATACCTGAAGTGAAGCATCGGAAGCTATAACTAGTGTCACATGAATAGTTCAAAACATAGACAGTAGGAAGAGATTTCTTGTACTTAGGTCGTCATTGTGCCTTTTGTATTTAATTCCGATGCAATTTCTGTGTTTCATCGTCAATAAGAAGGTCAGAGGGATACAGTAACATGAAGTGAAGCATCGGAATCTATAACTAGTGTCACAACAATGGTTCAAAACGTAAACAGTAAGAAGAGTCAGTTTTCTTGTACTTAAGTCGCCATTGTGCCTTTTGTATTTAATTCCGATGCAATTTCTGTGTTTCATCGTCAATAAGAAGGTCAGAGGGATACAGTAAACCTGAAGTGAAGCATCGGAATCTATAAGTAGTGTCACAGGAATGGTTCAAAACATAGACAGTAAGAAGAGTCAGTTTTTTTGTACTAAATTCGGCATTGTGCGTTTTGTATTTAATTCCGTTGCAATTTCTGTGTTTCATCGTCAATAAGTAGGTCAGAGGGATACAGTAAACCTGAAGTGAAGCATCGGAAACTATAACTAGTGTCACAGGAATGGTTCAAATCATAGACAGTAAGAAGAGTCAGTTTTCTTGTACCTAAGTCGGCATTGTTCCTTCTCTATTTCATCCCGATGCAATTTCTGTGTTTCATCGTCTATATGAAGGTCAGAGGGATACAGTAAACCTGAAGTGAAGCATCGGAATCCATTATTAGTGTCACATGAATGGTTCAAAACATAGACAGTAAGTAGAGTCAGTTTTCTTGTACTTAAGTCGACATTGTGCCTTTTGTATACATTTCCTATGCAATTTCTGTGTTCCATCGTCAATAAGAAGGTCCGAGGGATACAGTAAACCTGAAGTGAAAGTTCGGAATCTATAACTAGTGTGACATGATTGGTTCAAAACATAGACAGTAAGAAGAGTCAGTTTCCTTGTACTTAAGTCGGCATTGTGCCTTTTCTATTTAATTCCGATGCAATTTCTGTGTTTCATCGTCAATAAGAAGGTCTGAGGGATAGAGTAAACCTGGAGTAAAGCATCGGAATCTATAACTAGTGTCACATGAATGGTTTACATCATAGACAGTAAGAAGATTCAGTTTTCTTGTACTTAAGTCGGCATTGTGCCTCTTGTATTTAGTTCCGATGCAATTTCTGTGTTACATCGTCAATAAGAAGGTCAGAGGGATACAGTAAACCTGAAGTGAAGCATCGGAATCTATAACTAGTGTCACAGGAATGGTTCAAACCATAGACAGTAAGAAGAGTCTGTTTTCTTGTACTTAAGTCGGCATTGTGCGTTTTGTATTTAATTCCGATGCAATTTCTGTGTTTCATCGTCAATAAGAAGGTCAGAGGGATACAGTAAACCTGAAGTGAAGCATCGGAATCTATAACTAGTGTCACATGAATGGTTCAAAACATAGACAGTTAGAAGGGTCAGCTTTCTTGTACTTAAGTCGGCATTGTGATTTTTGTATTTAATTCCCATGCAATTTCTGTGTTTCATCGTCAATAAGAAGGTCAGAGAGATACAGTAAACCTGAAGTGAAGCATGGGAATCTATATTTAGTGTCACAGGAATGGTTCAAACCACAGACAGTAAGAAGAGTCTGTTTTCTTGTACTTAAGTCTGCATTGTGCCTTTTCTATTTAATTCCGTTGCAATTTCTGTGTTTCATCGTCAATAAGAAGGTCAGAGGGATACAGTAAACGTGAAGTGAAGCATCGGAATCTATAACTAGTGTCATAGGAATGGTTCAAAACATAGACAGTAAGAAGAGTCAGTTTTCTTGTACTTAAGTCGGCACTGTTCCTTTTCTATTTAATTCCGAAACAATTACTATGTTTCATCGTCAATAAGAAGGTCAGAGGGATACAGTAAACCTGAAGTGAAGCATCGGAATCTATAACTAGTGTCACAGGAATGGATCAAAACATAGACAGTAAGAAGAGTCAGTTTTCTTGTACTTAAGTCGGAATTGTGCCTTTTCTATTTAATTCCGAATTAATTTCTGTGATTCATCGTCAACACGAAGGTCAGAGGGATACAGTAAACCTGGAGTAAAGCATCGGAATCTATAAATAGTGTCACATGAATGGTTTAAAACATAGACAGTAAGAAGACACAGTTTTCTTGTACTTAAGTCGGCATTGTGTCTTTTGTATTTAATTCCGATGCAATTTCTGTGTTTCATCGTCAATAAGAAGGTCGGAGGGATACAGTAAACCTGAAGTGAAGCATCGGAATCTATAACTAGTGTCACAGGAACCTTTCAAAACATAGACAGTAAGAAGAGTCAGTTTTCTTGTACTTAAGTCGGCGTTGTGCCTTTTGTATGTAATTCCAATTCAATTTCTGTGTTTCATCGTCAATAAGAAGGTCAGAGGGATACAGTTAATCTGAAGTGAAGCATCGGAATCTATAACTAGTGTCACAGGAATGGTTCAAAACATACACAGTAAGACGAGTCAGTTCCCTTGTACTTAAGTCGGCATTGTGCCTTTTCTATTTAATTCCGATGCAATTTCTGTGTTTCGTCGTCAATAAGAAGGTCCAAGGGATACCGTAATGCTGATGTGAAGCATAGGAATCAAAAACCGGTCTCACAGGAAAGGTTCAAAACATAGACAGTAAGAAGAGAAAGACTTCTTGTACCTGAACCGGCATTGTGCCTTTTGTATTTAATTCCGATGCAATTTCTGTGTTTCATCGTCAATAAGACGATCAGAGGGATACAGTAAACCTGAAGTGAAGCATCGGAATCTATAATTTGTGTCCCATGAATGGTTCAAAACATAGAGAGTAAGAAGAGTCAGTTTTCTTGTACTTAAGTCGGCATTGTGCCGTTTGTATTTAATTTCAATGCAATTTCTGTGTTTCATCGTCAATAAGAAGGTCAGAGGGTTACAGTAAACCTAAAGTGAAGCATCGGAATCTATAACTAGTGTCACAGGAATATTTCAAACCGTAGACAGTAAGAAGAGTCAGATATCTTGTACTTAAGTCGGCATTGTGCATTTGTATTTAATTCCGATGCAATTTCTGTGTTTCATCGTCAATAAGACGGTCCAAGGGATACAGTAAACCTGAAGTGAAGCATCAGAATCTATAACTAGTGTCACATGAATGGTTCAAAATATAGACAGTAAGAAGAGTCTGTTTTCTTGTACTTAAGTCGGCATTGTGCCTTTTGTATTTAATTCCGATGCAATTTCTGTGCATCATCGTCAATAAGATTGTCAGAGGGATACAGTAAACCTGAAGTGAAGCATCGGAATCTATAACTAGTGTCACAGGAATGGCTCAAAACATAGACAGTAAGAAGAGTCAGTTATCTTGTACTTAAGTCGGCATTGTGCTTTTTGTATTTCTTTCCGATTCGATTTCTGCGTTTCATCGTCATTAAGTAGGTCAGAGGGATACAGTAAACCTGAAGTGAATCATCGGAATCTATATCTAGTGTCACAGGAATGGATCAAACATAGACAGTAAGAAGAGTCAGTTTTCTTGTACTTAAGTCGGCATTGTGCCTTTTGTATTTAATTCCGATGCAAATTCTGTGTATCATCGTCAATAAGAAGGTCACAAAGATACAGTAAACCTGAAGTGAAGCATCGCAATCTATAACTAGTGTCACAGGAATGGTTCAAACATAGACAGTAAGAAGAGTCAGTTTTCTTGTACTTAAGTTGGCATTGTGCCTTTTGTATTTAATTCCGATGCAGTATCTGTGTATTATCTTCAATAAGAAGGTCAGAGGGATACAGTAAACCTGAAGTGAAGCATCGGAATCTATAACTAGTGTCACAGGAATGGTTCAAAACATAGACAGTATGAAGTGTCTGTTTTCTTGTATTTAAGTCGGCATTGTTCCTTTTCTATCTAATTCCGATGCAATTTCTATGTTTCACCGTCAATAAGAAGGTCAGAGGGATACAGTAAACCTGACGTGGCGCATCGGAATCTATAACTAGTGTCACATGAATGGTGCAAACATAGACAGTAAGAAGAGTCAGTTTTCTTGTACATATGTCGGCATTGTGCCTATTGTATTTAATTCCGATGCAATTTCTGTGTTTCATCGTCAATAAGAAGGTCAGAGTGATACAGTAACATGAAGTGAAGCATCGGAATCTATAACTAGTGTCACAGGAAAGGTTCAAAACATAGACAGTAAGAAGAGTAAGTTTTCTTGTACTTAAGTCGGCATTGTGCCTTTTGTATTTAATTCCGATGCAATTTCTGTGTTTCATCGTCAATAAGAAGGTCAGAGGGATACAGAAAACCTGAAGTGAAGCATCGGAATCTATAACTAGTGTCACAGTAATGGTTCAAAACATAGACAGTACAAAGAGTCATTTTTCTTGTACTTAAGTCGGCATTGTCCTTTTTGTATTTAATTCCGATGCGATTTCTGCGTTTGATCGTCAATAAGAAGATCTGATGGATACAGTATACCTGAAGTGAAGCATCGGAAGCTATAACTAGTGTCACATGAATAGTTCAAAACATAGACAGTAGGAAGAGATTTATTGTACTTAGGTCGTCATTGTGCCTTTTATATTTAATTCCGATGCAATTTCTGTGTTTCATCGTCAATAAGAAGGTCAGAGGGATACAGTAACATGAAGTGAAGCATCGGAATCTATAACTAGTGTCACAGGAATGGTTCAAAACATAAACAGTAAGAAGAGTAAGTTTTTTTGTACTTAAGTCGCCATTGTGCCTTTTGTATTTAATTCCGATGCAATTTCTGTGTTTCATCGTCAATAAGAAGGTCAGAGGGATACAGCAAACCTGAAGTGAAGCATCGGAATCTATAACTAGTGTCACAGGAATGGTTCAAAACATAGACAGTAAGAAGAGTCAGTTTTCTTGTACTAAATTCGGCATTGTGCCTTTTGTATTTAATTCCGTTGCAATTTCTGTGTTTCATCGTCAATAAGTAGGTCAGAGGGATACAGTAAACCTGAAGTGAAGCGTCGGAATCTATAACTAGTGTCACAGGAATGGTTCAAATCATAGACAGTAAGAAGAGTCAGTTTTCTTGTACCTAAGTCGGCATTGTTCCTTCTCTATTTCATCCCGATGCAATTTCTGTGTTTCATCGTCTATATGAAGGTCAGAGGGATACAGTAAACCTGAAGTGAAGCGTCGGAATCCATTATTAGTGTCACATGAATGGTTCAAAACATAGACAGTAAGTAGAGTCAGTTTTCTTGTACTTAAGTCGGCATTGTGCCTTTTGTATACATTTCCTATGCAATTTCTGTGTTCCATCGTCAATAAGAAGGTCCGAGGGATACAGTAAACCTGAAGTGAAAGTTCGGAATCTATAACTAGTGTGACAGGAATGGTTCAAAACATAGACAGTAAGAAGAGTCAGTTTTCCTGTACTTAAGTCGGCTTTGTGTCTTTTCTATTTAATTCCGATGTAATTTCTGTGTTTCATCGTCAATTAGAACGTCAGAGGGATACAGTAAACCTGAAGTGAAGCATCGGAAACTATAACTAGTGTCGAAGGAGTGGTTCAAAACATAGACAGTAAGAAGAGTCAGTTTTCTTGTACTTAAGTCGGCATTGTGCCTTTTGTATTTAATTCCGAAGAAATTTCTGTGTTTCATCAGCAATAAGAAGGTCAGAGGGATACAGTAAACCAGAAGTGAAGCATCGGAATCTATAACTAGTGTCACAGGAATGGTTCAAAACATAGACAGTAAGAGGAGTCAGTTTTCTTGTACTTAAGTCAGCATTGTGCCTTTTCTATTTAATTCCGATGCATTTCCTGTGTTTCATCGTCAATAAGAAGGTCAGAGGGATACAGTAAACCTGAAGTGAAGCATCGGAATCTAAAACTAGTGTCACAGGAATGGTTCAATCATAGACAGTAAGAAGAGTCAGTTTTCCTGTACTTAAGTCGGAATTGTGCATTTTGTATTTATTTCCGATGCAATTTCTGTGTTTCATCGTCAATAAGAAGGTCAGAGGGATACACTAAACCTGAAGTGACGCATCGGAATCTATAACTAGTGTCACATGAATGGTGCAAACATAGACAGTAAGATGAGCCAGTTTTCTTGTACATAAGTCGGCATTGTGCCTTTTGTATTTAATTCCGATGCAATTTCTGTGTTTCATCGTCAAAAAGAAGGTCGGATGGATACAGTAAACCTGAAGTGAAGCATCGGAAGCTATAACTAGTGTCACATGAATGGTTCAAAACGTAGACAGTAGGAAGAGTTTTCTTGTACTTAGGTCGTCATTGTGCCTTTTGTATTTAATTCCGATGCAATTTCTGTGTTTCATCGTCAATAAGAAGGTCAGAGGGATACAGTAACATGACGTGAAGCATCGGAATCTATAACTAGTGTCACAGGAATGGTTCAAAACATAGACAGTAAGAAGAGTCAGTTTTCTTGTACTTAAGTCGGCATTGTGCGTTTTGTACTAAATTCCGATGCAATTTCTGTGTTTCATCAACAATAAGATGGTCAGAGGGATACAGTAAACCTGAAGTGAAGCATCGGATTCTATAACTAGTGTCTCATGAATGGTTCAAACATAGACAATAAGAAGAGTCAGTTTTCTTGTACTTAAGTCGGCATTGTGCCTTTTGTATTTATTTCTGATGCAATTTCTGTGTTTCATCGTCAATAAGAAGGTCAGAGAGATACAGTAAACCTGAAGTGAATCATCGGAATCTGTTACTAGTGTCACAGGAATGGTTCAAAACATAGACAGTAAGAAGAGTCAGTTTTCTTGTACTTAATTCGGCATTGTGCCTTTTGTATTTAATTCCGTTGCAATTTCTGTGTTTCATCGTCAATAAAAAGGTCAGAGGGATACAGTAAACCTAAGGTGAAGCATCGGAATATATAACTAGTGTCAAAGGAATGGTTCAAAACATAGACAGTAACAAGAGTCAATTTTCCAGTACTTAAGTCGGATTTGTGACTTTTCTATTTAATTCCGATGTAATTTCTGTGTTTCATCGCCAATTAGAAGGTCAGAGGGATACAGTAAACCTGAAGTGAAGCATCGGAATCTATAACTAGTGTCGAAGGAGTGGTTCTAAACATAGACAGTAAGAAGAGTCAGTTTTCTTGTACTTAAGTCAGCATTGTGCCTTTTGTATTTAATTCCGAAGAAATTTCTGTGTTTCATCGTCAATAAGAAGGTCAGAGGGATACAGTAAACCAGAAGTGAAGCATCGGAATCTATAACTAGTGTCACAGGAATGGTTCAAAACATAGACAAAAAGAAGAGTCAGTTTTCTTGTACTTAAGTCGGCATTGTGCCTTTTGTATTAAATTCCGATGCATTTTCTGTGTTTCATCGTCAATAAGAAGGACAGAGGGATTCAGTAAACCTGAAGTGACGCATCGGAATCTATAACTAGTGTCACATGAATGGTGCAAACATAGACAGTAAGAAGAGTCAGTTTTCTTGTACATAAGTCGGCATTGTGCCTTTTGTATTTAATTTCGATGCAATTTCTGTGTTTCATCGTCAATAAGAAGGTCTGATGGATACAGTAAACCTGAAGTGAAGCATCGGAAGCTATAACTAGTGTCACATGAATGGTTCAAAACATCGACAGTAGGAAGAGTTCTCTTGTACTTAGGTCGTCATTGTGCCTTTTGTATTTAATTCCGATGCAATTTCTGTGTTTCATCGTCAATAAGAAGGTCAGAGGGATTCAGTAACATGAAGTGAAGCATCGGAATCTATAACTAGTGTCACAGGAATGGTTCAAAACATAGACAGTAAGAAGAGTCAGTTTTCTTGTACTTCAGTCGGCATTGTGCCTTTTGTATTTAATTCCGATGCAATTTCTTTGTTTCATCGTCAATAAGAAGGTCAGAGGGATACAGTAAACCTGAAGTGAAGCATCGGAATCTATAGCTAGTGTCACAGTAATGGTTCAAAACATAGACAGTAAGAAGAGTCATTTTTCTTGTACTTAAGTCGGCATTGTGCTTTTTGTATTTAATTCCGATGCGATTTCTGCGTTTGATCGTCAGTAAGAAGGTCAGAGGGATATAGTAAACCTGAAGTGAAGCTCTCGCGGTTCTAGGCGCGCAGCCCGGAACCGTGCGACCGCTACGGTCGCAGGTTCGAATCCTGCCTCGGGCATGGATGTGTGTGATGTCCTTAGGTTAGTTAGGTTTAAGTAGTTCTAAGTTCTAGGGGACTGTTGACCACAGCAGTTGAGTCCCATAGTTCTCAGAGCCATTTGAACCTGAAGTGAAGCATCGGAATCTATATCTAGTGTCACGGGAATGTTTCAAAACATAGACAGTAAGAAGAGTCAGTTTTCTTGTACGTAAGTCGGCATTGTGCCTTTTGTAATTGATTCCGATGCAATATCTGTGTTTCATCTTCAATAAGAAGGTCAGAAGGATACAGTAACATGAAGTGCAGCATCGGAATCTATAACTAGTGTCACAGGACTGGTTCAAAACATAGACAGTAAAAAGAGTCAGTTTTCTTGTACTTAAGTCGGCATTGTGCCTTTTGTATTTAATTCCGATGCAATTTCTGTGTTTCATCGTCAATAAGAAGGTCAGAGGGATACAGTAAACCTGAGGTGAAGCATCGGAATCTATAACTAGGGTCACAGGAATGGTTCAAAACATAGACAGTAAGAAGAGTCAGTTTTCTTGTACTGCAGTCGGCATTGTGCCTTTTCTATTTAATTCCGATGTAATTTCTGTGTTTCACCTTCAATTAGAAGGTCAGAGGGATACAGTAAACCTGAAGTGAAGCATCGGAATCTATAACTAGTGTCGAAGGAATGGTTCAAAACATAGACAGTAGGAAGAGTCAGTTGTCACGTACTTAAGTCGGCATTGTGCCTTTTGTATTTAATTCCGATGAAATTTCTGTGTTTCATCGTCAATAAGAAGGTCAGAGGGATACAGTAATCCTGACGTGAAGCAACGGAATCTATAACTAGTGTCACAGGAATGGTTCAAAGCATTGACAGTAAGATGAGTCAGTTTTCTTGTACCTAAGTCGGCATTGTTCCTTTTCTATTGCATTCCGATGCAATTTCTATCTTTCATCGTCAATAAGAAGGGCAGAGGGATACAGCATAACCTCAAGTGAAGCATCGGAATCTATAAGTGGTGTCACAGGAATGGTTCAAAACATAGACAGTAAGAAGAGTCAGTTTTCTTGTACTGAAGTCAGCATTGTGCCTTTTCTATTTAATTCCGATGTAATTTCTGTGTTTCATCTTCAATTAGAAGGTCGGAGGGATACAGTAAACCTGAAGTGAAGCATCGGAATCTATAACTAGTGTCGAAGGAATGGTTCAAAACATACACAGTAAGAAGAGTCAGTTGTCTTGTACTTATGTCGGCATTGTGCCTTTTGTATTTAATTGCGATGAAATTTCTGTGTTTCACCGTCAATAAGAAGGTCAGAGGAACACAGTAATCCTGACGTGAAGCAACGGAATCTGTAACTAGTGTAACAGGAATGGTTCAAAACATAGACAGTAAGAAGAGTAATTTTCTTGTACTTAAGTCGGCATTGTGCCTTTTGTATTTAATTCCGAAGCAATTTCTGTGTTTCATCGTCAATAAGAAGGTCAGAGGGATACAGTAAACCTGGAGTAAAGCATCGGAATCTATAACTAGTGTCAGATGAATGGTTCAAAACACAGTCAGTAAGAAGAGTCATTTTTCTTGTACTTAAGTCGGCATTGTGCTTTTTGTATTTAATTCCGAAGCGATTTCTGCGATTCATCGTCAATAAGAAGGTCAGAGGGATATAGTATACCTGAAGTGAAGCTCTCGTGGTTCTAGGCGCGCAGTCCGGGACCGTGCGACCGCTACGGTCGCTGGTTCGAATCCTGCCTCGGGCATGGATGTGTGTGATGTCCTCAGGTAAGTTAGGTTTAAGTAGTTCTAAGTTCTAGGGGACTGATGACCACAGCAGTTGAGTCCCATAGTTCTCAGCGCCATTTGAACCTGAAGTGAAGCATCGGAATCTATAAGTAGTGTCACAGGAATGGTTCAAACCATAGACAGTAAGAAGAGTCAGTTTTCTTGTTCTTAAGTCGGCATTGTGCCTTTTGTAATTAATTCCGAAGCAATTTCTGTGTTTCATCGTCAATAAGAAGGTCAGAGGGATACAGTAAACCTGAAGTAAAGCATCGGAATCTATAACTAGTGTCACATGAATTGTTCAAAACGTAGTCAGTAAGAAGAAACAGTTTTCTTGTACTAAAGTCGGCATTGTGCCTTTTGTAATTAATTCCGATACAATTTCTGTGTTTCATCGTCAATAAGGAGGTCAGAGGGATACAGTAAACCTGAAGTGAAGCACCGGAATCTATAACTAGTGTCACAGGAATGGTTCAAAACATAGACAGCAAGAAGAGTCAGTTTTCTTGTACTTAAGTCGGCATTGTGCCTTTTGTATTTAATTCCGATGCAATTTCTGTGTTTCATCGTCAATACGAAGGTCAGAGGGAGACAGTAAACCTGAAGTGAAGCATCGGAATCTATAACTAGTGTCACATGAATGGTTCAAACATAGACAGTAAGAAGAGTCAGTTATCTTGTACTTAAGTCGGCATTGTGCCTTTTGTATTTAATTCCGATGCAGTTTCTGTGTTTCATCGTCAATAAGAAGGTCAGAGGGATACAGTAAAACTGAAGTGAAGCATCGGAATCTATAACTAGTGTCACAGGAATGGTTCAAAACTTAGACAATAAGAAGAGTCAGTTTTCTTGTACTTAAGTCGGCATTGTGCCTTTTGTATTCAATTACGATGCAGTTTCTGTGTTTCATCGTCAATAAAAAGGTCAGAGGGATACAGTAAACCTGAAGTCAAGAATCGGAATCTATTACTAGTGTCACAGGAATGGTTCAAACATAGGCAGTAAGAAGAGTCAGTTTTCTTGTACTTAAGTGGGCATTGTGCCTTTTGTATTTAATTCCGTTGTAATTTCTGTGTTTTATCGTCAATAAGAAGGTCAGAGGGATACAGTATACCTGAGGTGACGCATCGGAGTCTATAACTAGTGTCACAGGAATGGTTCAAAACATAGACAGTAAGAAGAGTCAGTTTTCTTGTACTAAATTCGGCATTGAGCCTTTTGTATTTAATTCCGTTGCAATTTCTGTGTTTCATCGTAAATAAGTAGGTCAGAGGGATACAGTAAACCTGAAGTGAAGCATCGGAATTTATAACTAGTGTCACAGGAATGGTTCAAATCATAGACAGTAAGGAGAGTCAGTTTTCTTGTACCTAAGTCGGCATTGTTCCTTCTCTATTTCATCCCGATGCAATTTCTGTGTTTCATCGTCTATATGAAGGTCAGAGGGATACAGTAAACCTGAAGTGAAGCGTCGGAATCCATTATTAGTTTCACATGAATGGTTAAAAACATAGACAGTAAGTAGAGTCAGTTTTCTTGTACTTAAGTCGGCATTGTGCCTTTTGTATACATTTCCTATGCAATTTCTGTGTTCCATCGTCAATAAGAAGGTCCGAGGAATACAGTAAACCTGAAGGGAAAGTTCGGAATCTATAACTAGTGTGACAGGAATGGTTCAAAACATAGACAGTAAGAAGAGTCAGTTTTCTTGTACTTAAGTCGGCATTGTGCCTTTTCTATTTAATTCCGATGCATTTCCTGTGTTTCATCGTCAATAAGAAGGTCAGAGGGATACAGTACACCTGAAGTGAAGCATCGGAACCTAAAACTAGAGTCACAGGAATGGTTCAATCATAGACAGTAAGAAGAGTCAGTTTTCCTGTACTTAAGTCGGAATTGTGCATTTTGTATTTAATTCCGATGCAATTTCTGTGTTTCATCGTCAATAAGAAGGTCAGAGGGATACAGTAAACCTGAAGTGACGCATCGGAATCTATAACTAGTGTCACGTGAATGGTGCAAACATAGACAGTAAGATGAGTCAGTTTTCTTGTACATAAGTCGGCATTGTGCATTTTGTATTTAATTCCGATGCAACTTCTGTGTTTCATCGTCAAAAAGAAGGTCTGATGGATACAGTAAACCTGAAGTGAAGCATCGGAAGCTTTAACTAGTCTCACATGAAAGGTTCAAAGCATAGACAGTAGGAAGAGTTTTCTTTTACTTAGGTCGTCATTGTGCCTTTTGTATTTAATTCCGATGCAATTTCTGTGTTTCATCAACAATAAGATGGTCAGCGGGATAAAGTAAACCTGAAGTGAAGCATCGGATTCTATAACTAGTGTCACATGAATGGTTCAAAACATAGAAAGTAAGAAGAGTCAGTTTTCTTGTACTTAAGTCGGCATTGTGCCTTTTGTATTTAATTCCGATGCAATTTCTGTGTTTCATCGCAAATAAGAAGATCAGAGGAATACAGTTAACCAGAAGTGAAGCATCGTAATCTAAAACTAGTGTCACAGGAATGGTTCAATCATAGACAGTAAGAAGAGTCAGTTTACCTGTACTTAAGTCGGAATTGTGCATTTTGTATTTAATTCCGATGCAATTTCTGTGTTTCATCGTCAATAAGAAGGTCAGAGGGATACAGTAAACCTGAAGTGACGCATCGGAATCTATAACTAGTGTCACGTGAATGGTGCAAACATAGACAGTAAGAAGAGTCAGTTTTCTAGTACTTAAATCGGCATTGTGCCTTTTGTATTTAATTCCGATGCAATATCTGTGTTTCATCGTCAATAAGAAGGTCAGAGGGATACAGTAACATGACGTGAAGCATCGGAATCTATAACTAGTGTCACAGGAATGGTTCAAAACATAGAAAGTAAGAAGAGTCAGTTTTCTTGTACTTAAGTCGGCATTGCGCCTTTTGTACTAAATTCCGATGCAATTTCTGTGTTTCATCAACAATAAGATGGTCAGAGGTATACGGTAAACCTGAAGTGAAGCATCGGATTCTATAACTAGTGTCTCATGAATGGTTCAAACATAGACAATAAGAAGAGTCAGTTTTCTTGTACTTAAGTCGGCATTGTGCATTTTGTATTTATTTCCGATGCCATTTCTGTGTTTCATCGTCAATAAGAAGGTCAGAGAGATACAGTAAACCTGAAGTGAATCATCGGAATCTGTAACTAGTGTCACAGGAATGGTTCAAAACATAGACAGTAAGAAGAGTCAGTGTTCTTGTACTTAATTCGGCATTGTGCCTTTTGTATTTAATTCCGTTGCAATTTCTGTGTTTCATCGTCAATAAAAGGGTCAGAGGGATACAGTAAACCCGAGGTGAAGCATCGGAATCTATAACTAGTGTCACAGGAATGGTTCAAAACATAGACAGTAACAAGAGTCAGTTTTCCAGTACTTAAGTCGGCTTTGTGAATTTTCTATTTAATTCCGATGTAATTTCTGTGTTTCATCGTCAATTAGAAGGTCAGAGGGATACAGTAAACCTGAAGTGAAGCATCAAAATCTATAACTAGTGTCGATGGAGTGGTTCAAAACATAGACAGTAAGAAGAGTCAGTTTTCTTGTACTTAAGTCAGCATTGTGCCTTTTGTATTTAATTCCGAAGAAATTTCTGTGTTTCATCGTCAATAAGAAGGTCAGAGGGATACAGTAAACCAGAAGTGAAGCATCGGAATGTATAACTAGTGTCACAGGAATGGTTCAAAACATAGACAAAAAGAAGAGTCAGTTTTCTTGTACTTATGTCGGCATTGTGCCTTTTGTATTTAATTCCGATGCACTTTCTGTGTTTCATCGTCAATAAGAAGGTCAGAGGGATACAGTAAACCTGAAGTGAAGCATCGGAATCTATAACTAGTGTCACAGGAATGGTTCAATCATAGACAGTAAGAAGAGTCAGTTTTCCTGTACTTAAGTCGGAATTGTGCCTTTTGTATTTAATTCCGATGCAATTTCTGTGTTTCATCGTCAATACGAAGGTCAGAGGGATACAGTAAACCTGAAGTGACGCATCGGAATCTATTACTAGTGTCACATGAATGGTGCAAACATAGACAGTAAGAAGAGTCAGTTTTCTTGTACATCAGTCGGCATTGTGCCTTTTGTATTTAATTCCGATGCAATTTCTGTGTTTCATCGTCAATAAGAATGTCTGATGGATACAGTAAACCTAAAGTGAAGCATCGGAAGCTATAGGTAGTGTCACATGAATGGTTCAAAACATAGACAGTAGGAAGAGTTTTCTTGTACTTAGGTCGTCATTGTGCCTTTTGTATTTAATTCCGATGCAATTTCTGTGTTTCATCGTCAATAAGAAGGTCAGAGGGATTCAGTAACATGAAGTGAAGCATCGGAATCTATAACTAGTGTCACAGGAATGGTTCAAAACATAGACAGTAAGAAGAGTCAGTTTTCTTGTAATTCAGTCGGCATTGTGCCTTTTGTATTTAATTCCGATGCAATTTCTGTGTTTCATCAACAATAAGATGGTCAGAGGTATACAGTAAACCTGAAGTGAAGCATCGGATTCTATAACTAGTGACACATGAATGGTTCAAACATAGACAGTAAGAAGAGTCAGTTTTCTTGTACTTAAGTCGGCATTGTGCCTTTTGTATTTAATTCCGATGCAATTTCTGTGTTTCATCGTCAATAAGAAGGTCAGAGGTATACAGTAAACCTGAAGTGAAGCATCGGAATCTATAGGTAGTGTCACAGTAATGGTTCAAAACATAGACAGTAAGAAGAGTCATTTTTCTTGTACTTAAGTAGGCATTGTGCTTTTTGTATTTAATTCCGATGCGATTTCTGCGTTTGATCGTCAATAAGAAGGTCAGAGGGATATAGTAAACCTGAAGTAAATCTCTCGCATTTCTAGGCGCGCAGCCCGGAACCGTGCGACCGCTACGGTCGCAGGTTCGAATCCTGCCTCGGGCATGGATGTGTGTGATGTCCTTAGGTTAGTTAGGTTTAAGTAGTTCTACGTTCTAGGGGACTGATGACCACAGCAGTTGAGTCCCAAGGTTCTCAGAGCCATTTGAACCTGAAGTGAAGCATCGGAATCTATATCTAGTGTTACAGGAATGTTTCAAAACATAGACAGTAAGAAGAGTCAGTTTTCTTGTACGTAAGTCGGCATTGTGCCTTTTGTAATTGATTCCGATGCAATATCTGTGTTTCATCTTCAATAAGAAGGTCAGAGGGATACAGTAACATGAAGTGAAGCATCGGAATCTATAACTAGTGTCACAGGAATGGTTCAAAACAAAGACAGTAAGAAGAGTCAGTTTTCTTGTACTTAAGTCGGCATTGTGCCTTTTGTATTTAATTCCGATGCAATTTCTGTGTTTCATCAACAATAAGATGGTCAGAGGGATACAGTAAACCTGAAGTGAAGCATCGGATTCTATAACTAGTGTCACATGAATGGTTCAAAACATAGACAGTAAGAAGAGTCAGTTTTCCTGTACTTAAGTCGGCATTGTGCCTTTTGTGTTTAATTCCGAAGCAATTTCTGTGTTTCATCGTCAATAAGAAGGTCAGAGGGATACAGTAAACCTGAGGTGAAGCATCGGAATCTATAACTAGGGTCACAGGAATGGTTCAAAACATAGACAGTAAGAAGAGTCAGTTTTCTTGTACTGAAGTCGGCATTGTGCCTTTTCTATTTAATTCCGATGTAATTTCTGTGTTTCACCTTCAATTAGAAGGTCAGAGGGATACAGTAAACCTGAAGTGAAGCATCGGAATCTATAACTAGTGTCGAAGGAATGGTTCAAAACATAGACAGTAGGAAGAGTCAGTTGTCACGAACTTAAGTCGGCATTGTGCCTTTTGTATTTAATTCCGATTAAATTTCTGTAATTCATCGTTAATATGAAGGTCAGAGGGATACAGTAAGCCTGATGTGAAGCATCGGAATCTATAACTAGGGTCACAGGAATGGTTCAAAACATAGACAGTAAGAAGAGTCAGTTTTCTTGTACTGAAGTCGGCATTGTGCCTTTTCTATTTAATTCCGATGTAATTTCTGTGTTTCATCTTCAATTAGAAGGTCGGAGGGATACAGTAAACCTGAAGTGAAGCATCGGAATCTATAACTAGTGTCGAAGGAATGGTTCAAAACATAGACAGTAAGAAGAGTCAGTTGTCTTGTACTTATGTCGGCATTGTGCCTTTTGTATTTAATTGCGATGAAATTTCTGTGTTTCATCGTCAATAAGAAGGTCAGAGGGATACAGTAATCCTGACGTGAAGCAACGGAATCTATAACTAGTGTCACAGGAATGGTTCAAAACATAGACAGTAAGAAGAGTCAGTTTTCTTGTACTTAAGTCGGCATTGTGGGTTTTGTATTTAATTCCGAAGCTATTTCTGTGTTTCATTGTCAATACGAAGGTGAGAGGGATACAGTAAACCTGAGGTGAATCATCGGTATCTATAACTAGGGTCACAGAAATGGTTCAAAGCATAGACAGTAAGAAGAGTCAGTTTTCTTGTACTGAAGTCGGCATTGTGCCCTTTCTATTTAATTCCGATGTAATTTCTGTGTTTCATCGTCAATTAGAAGGTCAAGGGATACTGTAAACCTGAAGTGAAGCATCGGAATCTGTAACTAGTGTCGAAGGAATGGTTCAAAACATAGACAGTAAGAAGAGTCAGTTTTCTTGTACTCAAGTCGGCATTGTGCTTTTTGTATTTAATTCCGATGAAATTTCTGTGTTTCATCGTCAATAAGAAGGTCAGTGGGATACAGTAAACCTGAAGTGAAGCAACGGATTCTATAACTAGCGTCACAGGAATGGTTCAAAGCATTGACAGTAAGAAGAGTCAGTTTTCTTGTACCTAAGTCGGCATTGTTCCGTTTCTATTTCATTCCGATGCAATTTCTATGTTTCATCGTCAAAAAGAAGGTCAGAGGGATACAGTATACCTCAAGTGAAGCATCGGAATCTATAAGTAGTGTCACAGGAATGGTTCAAACATAGACAGTAAGAAGAGTCAGTTTTCTTGTACTTTAGTCGGCATTGTGCCTTTTGTAATTAATTCCGAAGCAATTTCTGTGTTTCATCGTCAATAAGAAGGTCAGAGGGATACAGTAAACCTGAAGTAAAGCATCGGAATCTATAACTAGTGTCACATGAATGGTTCAAAACGTAGTCAGTAAGAAAACTCAGTTTTCTTGTACTAAAGTCGGCATTGTGCCTTTTGTAATTAATTCCGATACAATTTCTGTGTTTCATCGTCAATAAGGAGGTCAGAGGGATACAGTAAACCTGAAGTCAAGCACCGGAATCTATAACTAGTGTCACAGGAATGGTTCAAAACATAGACAGCAACAAGAGTCAGTTTTCTTGTACTTAAGTCGGCATTGTGCCTTTTGTATTTAATTCCGATGCAAATTATGTGTTTCATCGTCAATAAGAAGGTCAGAGGGATACAGTAAACCTGAAGTGAAGCATCGGAATCTATAACTAGTGTCACATGAGTGGTTCAAACATAGACAGTAAGAAGAGTCAGTTATCTCGTACTTAAGTCGGCATTGTGCCTTTTGTATTTAATTCCGATGCAATTTCTGTGTTGCATCGTCAATAAGAAGGTCAGAGGGATACAGTAATGCTGAAGTGAAGCAACGTAATTTATAAGTAGTGTCGCAGGTATGGTTCAAAACAAAGACAGTAAGAAGAGTCAGTTATCTTGTACTTAAGTCGGCATTGTGCCTTTTGTATTTAATTCCGATGCAATTTTTGTGTTTCATCGCAAATAAGAAGATCAGAGGAATACAGTTAACCAGAAGTGAAGCATCGTAATCTATAACTAGTGTCACAGGAATGGTTCAAAACATAGACAGTAAGAAGAGTCAGTTTTCTTGTACTTAAGTCGTCATTGAGCCTTTTGTTTTTATTTCCGATGCAATTTCTGTGTTTCATCGTCAATAAGAAGGTTCGAGGGATACAGTAAACCTGAAGTGAATCATCGGAATCTATAACTAGTGTCACAGGAATGGGTCAAAACATAGACAGTAAGAAGAGTCAGTTTTCTTGTACTTATGTGGGCATTGTGCCTTTTGTATTTAATTCCGTTGTAATTTCTGTGTTTTATCGTCAATAAGAAGGTCAGAGGGATACAGTAAACCTGAGGTGACGCATCGGAGTCTATAACTAGTGTCACAGGAATGGTTCAAAACATAGACAGTAAGAAGAGTCTGTTTTCTTGTACTTAAGTCGGCATTGTGCCTATTCTATATAATTCCGATGTAATTTCTGTGTTTCATCGTCAATTAGAAGGTCAGAGGGATACAGTAAACCTGAGGTGAAGCATCGGAATCCATAACTAGTGTCGAAGGAATGGTTCAAAACATAGACAGTAAGAAGAGTCAGTTTTCTTGTACTTAAGTCGGAATTGTGCCTTTTGTTTTTATTTCCGATGCAATTTCTGTGTTTCATCGTCAATTAGAAGGTCAGAGGGATACAGTAAACCTGAGGGGAAGCATCGGAATCCATAACTAGTGTCGAAGGAATGGTTCAAAACATAGACAGTAAGAAGAGTCAGTTTTCTTGTACTTAAGTCGGAATTGTGCCTTTTGTGTTTAATTCCGATGAAATTTCTGTGTTTCATCGTCAATAAGAAGGTCAGAGGGATACAGTAAACCAGAAGTGAAGCATCGGAGTCTATAACTAGTGTCACAGGAATGGTTCAAAGCATTGACAGTAAGAAGAGTCAGTTTTCTAGTACTTAAGTCGGCATTGTGACTTTTCTATTTAATTCCGATGCAATTTCTGTGTTTCATCGTCAATAAGAAGGTCCGAGGGATACAGTAAACCTGAGGTGAATCATCGGAATCTATAACTAGTGTCACAGGAATGGGTCAAATCATAGACAGTAAGAAGAGTCAGTTTTCTTGTACTTAAGTCGGCATTGTGCCTTTTGTATTTAATTCCGATGCAATTTCTGTGTTTCATCGTCAATAAGAAGGTAAGAGGGATACAGTAAAGCTGAAGTGAAGCATCGGAATCTATAGCTAGTGTCACAGGAATGGTTCAAAACTTAGACAATAAGAAGAGTCAGTTTTCTTGTACTTAAGTCGGCATTGTGCCTTTTGTATTTAATTCCGATGCATTTTCTGTGTTTCAACGTCAATAAGAAGGTCAGAGGGATACAGTAAACCTGAAGTGAAGCATCGGAATCTAAAACTAATGTCACAGGAGTGGTTCAAATCATAGACAGTAAGAAGTGTCAGTTTTCTTGTACATAAGTCGGCGTTCGGCCTTTTGTATTTAATTCCGATGCAATTTCTGTGTTTCATCGTCAATAAGAAGGTCAGAGGGATACAGTAAAGCTGAAGTGAAGCATCGGAATCTGTAACTAGTAACACAGGAATGGTTCAAAACTTAGACAATAAGAAGAGTTAGTTTTTTTGTACTTATGTCGGCATTGTGCCTTTTGTATTTAATTCCGATTCAGTTTCTGTGTTTCATCGTCAATAAGAATGTCAGAGGCATTCAGTAAACCTGAGTCAAGAATCGGAATCTATAACTAGTGTCGCAGGAATGGTTCAAAACATAGACAGTAAGAAGAGTCAGTTTTCGTGTACTTAAGTCGGCATTGTGCCTTTTGTATTTCATTCCGTTGCAATTTCTGTGTTTCATCGTCAATACGAAGGTCAGAGGGATACAGTAAACCTGAGGTGACGCATCGGAATCTATAACCAGTGTCACAGGAATGGTTCAAAACATAGACAGTAAGAAGAGTCAATTTTCTTGTACTTAAGTCGGCATTGTGCCTTTTCTATATAATTCCGATGTAATTTCTGTGTTTCATCGTCAATTAGAAGGTCAGAGGGATACAGTTAACCTGAGGTGAAGCATCGGAATCTATAACTAGTGTCGAAGGAATGGTTCAAAACATAGACAGTAAGAAGAGTCAGTTTTCTTGTACTTAAGTCGGCATTGTGCCTTTTGTAATTAATTCCTATGTAATTTCTGTAATTCATCGTCAATAAGGAGGTCAGAGGGATACAGTAAACCTGAAGTGAAGCACCGGAATCTATAACTAGTGTCACAGGAATGGTTCAAACATAGACAGCAAGAAGAGTCAGTTTTCTTGCACTTAAGTCGGCATTGTGCCTTTTGTATTTAATTCCGATGAAATTTCTGTGTTTCATCGTCAATAAGAAGGTCAGTGGGATACAGTAAACCTGAAGTGAAGCAACGGATTCTATAACTAGCGTCACAGGAATGGTTCAAAGCATTGACAGTAAGAAGAGTCAGTTTTCTTGTACCTAAGTCGGCATTGTTCCGTTTCTATTTCATTCCGATGCAATTTCTATGTTTCATCGTCAAAAAGAAGGTCAGAGGGATACAGTATACCTCAAGTGAAGCATCGGAATCTATAAGTAGTGTCACAGGAATGGTTCAAACATAGACAGTAAGAAGAGTCAGTTTTCTTGTACTTTAGTCGGCATTGTGCCTTTTGTAATTAATTCCGAAGCAATTTCTGTGTTTCATCGTCAATAAGAAGGTCAGAGGGATACAGTAAACCTGAAGTAAAGCATCGGAATCTATAACTAGTGTCACATGAATGGTTCAAAACGTAGTCAGTAAGAAAACTCAGTTTTCTTGTACTAAAGTCGGCATTGTGCCTTCTGTAATTAATTCCGATACAATTTCTGTGTTTCATCGTCAATAAGGAGGTCAGAGGGATACAGTAAACCTGAAGTGAAGCACCGGAATCTATAACTAGTGTCACAGGAATGGTTCAAAACATAGACAGCAACAAGAGTCAGTTTTCTTGTACTTAAGTCGGCATTGTGCCTTTTGTATTTAATTCCGATGCAATTTATGTGTTTCATCGTCAATAAGAAGGTCAGAGGGATACAGTAAACCTGAAGTGAAGCATCGGAATCTATAACTAGTGTCACATGAGTGGTTCAAACTTAGACAGTAAGAAGAGTCAGTTATCTTGTACTTAAGTCGGCATTGTGCCTTTTGTATTTAATTCCGATGCAATTTCTGTGTTGCATCGTCAATAAGAAGGTCAGAGGGATACAGTAATGCTGAAGTGAAGCAACGTAATTTATAAGTAGTGTCGCAGGTATGGTTCAAAACAAAGACAGTAAGAAGAGTCAGTTTTCTTGTACTTAAGTCGTCATTGTGCCTTTTGTTTTTATTTCCGATGCAATTTCTGTGTTTCATCGTCAATAAGAAGGTCCGAGGGATACAGTAAACCTGAAGTGAATCATCGGAATCTATAACTAGTGTCACAGGAATGGGTCAAAACATAGACAGTAAGAAGAGTCAGTTTTCTTGTACTTAAGTGGGCATTGTGCCTTTTGTATTTAATTCCGTTGTAATTTCTGTGTTTTATCGTCAATAAGAAGGTCAGAGGGATACAGTAAACCTGAGGTGACGCATCGGAGTCTATAACTAGTGTCACAGGAATGGTTCAAAACATAGACAGTAAGAAGAGTCTGTTTTCTTGTACTTAAGTCGGCATTGTGCCTATTCTATATAATTCCGATGTAATTTCTGTGTTTCATCGTCAATTAGAAGGTCAGAGGGATACAGTAAACCTGAGGTGAAGCATCGGAATCCATAACTAGTGTCGAAGGAATGGTTCAAAACATAGACAGTAAGAAGAGTCAGTTTTCTTGTACTTAAGTCGGAATTGTGCCTTTTGTATTTAATTCCGATGAAATTTCTGTGTTTCATCGTCAATAAGAAGGTCAGAGGGATACAGTAAACCAGAAGTGAAGCATCGGAATCTATAACTAGTGTCACAGGAATGGTTCAAAGCATTGACAGTAAGAAGAGTCAGTTTTCTTGCACTTAAGTCGGCATTGTGACTTTTCTATTTAATTCCGATGCAATTTCTGTGTTTCATCGTCAATAAGAAGGTCCGAGGGATACAGTAAACCTGAGGTGAATCATCGGAATCTATAACTAGTGTCACAGGAATGGGTCAAATCATAGACAGTAAGAAGAGTCAGTTTTCTTGTACTTAAGTCGGCATTGTGCCTTTTGTATTTTAATCCGGTGCAATTTCTGTGTTTCATCGTCAATAAGAAGGTAAGAGGGATACAGTAAAGCTGAAGTGAAGCATCGGAATTTATAGCTAGTGCCACAGGAATGGTTCAAAACTTAGACAATAAGAAGAGTCAATTTTCTTGTACTTAAGTCGGCATTGTGCCTTTTGTATTTAATTCCGATGCAGTTTCTGTGTTTCAACGTCAATAAGAAGGTCAGAGGGATACAGTAAACCTGAAGTGAAGCATCGGAATCCAAAACTAGTGTCACAGGAGTGGTTCAAATCATAGACAGTAAGAAGTGTCAGTTTTCTTGTACTTAAGTCGGCGTTGGGCCTTTTGTATTTAATTCCGATGCAATTTCTGTGTTTCATCGTCAATAAGAAGGTCAGAGGGATACAGTAAAGCTGAAGTGAAGCATCGGAATCTGTAACTAGTAACACAGGAATGGTTCAAAACTTAGACAATAAGAAGAGTCAGTTTTTTTGTACTTATGTCGGCATTGTGTTTTTTGTATTTAATTCCGATGCAGTTTCTGTGTTTCATCGTCAATAAGAAGGTCAGAGGGATACAGTAAACCTGAGTCAAGAGTCGGAATCTATAACTAGTGTCACAGGAATGGTTCAAAACATAGACAGTAAGAAGAGTCAGTTTTCGTGTACTTAAGTCGGCATTGTGCCTTTTGTATTTAATTCCGTTGCAATTGCTGTGTTTCATCGTCAATACGAAGGTCAGAGGGATACAGTAAACCTGAGGTGACGCATCGGAATCTATAACCAGTGTCACAGGAATGGTTCAAAACATAGACAGTAAGAAGAGTTAGTTTTCTTGTACTTAAGTCGTCATTGTGCCTTTTGTTTTTATTTCCGATGCAATTTCTGTGTTTCATCGTCAATTAGAAGGTCAGAGGGATACAGTAAACCTGAGGGGAAGCATCGGAATCCATAACTAGTGTCGAAGGAATGGTTCAAAACATAGACAGTAAGAAGAGTCAGTTTTCTTGTACTTAAGTCGGAATTGTGCCTTTTGTATTTAATTCCGATGAAATTTCTGTGTTTCATCGTCAATAAGAAGGTCAGAGGGATACAGTAAACCAGAAGTGAAGCATCGGAGTCTATAACTAGTGTCACAGGAATGGTTCAAAGCATTGACAGTAAGAAGAGTCAGTTTTCTAGTACTTAAGTCGGCATTGTGACTTTTCTATTTAATTCCGATGCAATTTCTGTGTTTCATCGTCAATAAGAAGGTCCGAGGGATACAGTAAACCTGAGGGGAATCATCGGAATCTATAACTAGTGTCACAGGAATGGGTCAAATCATAGACAGTAAGAAGAGTCAGTTTTCTTGTACTTAAGTCGGCATTGTGCCTTTTGTATTTAATTCCGATGCAATTTCTGTGTTTCATCGTCCATAAGAAGGTAAGAGGGATACAGTAAAGCTGAAGTGAAGCATCGGAATCTATAGCTAGTGTCACAGGAATGGTTCAAAACTTAGACAATAAGAAGAGTCAGTTTTCTTGTACTTAAGTCGGCATTGTGCCTTTTGTATTTAATTCCGATGCATTTTCTGTGTTTCAACGTCAATAAGAAGGTCAGAGGGATACAGTAAACCTGAAGTGAAGCATCGGAATCTAAAACTAATGTCACAGGAGTGGTTCAAATCATAGACAGTAAGAAGTGTCAGTTTTCTTGTACATAAGTCGGCGTTGGGCCTTTTGTATTTAATTCCGATGCAATTTCTGTGTTTCATCGTCAATAAGAAGGTCAGAGGGATACAGTAAAGCTGAAGTGAAGCATCGGAATCTGTAACTAGTAACACAGGAATGGTTCAAAACTTAGACAATAAGAAGAGTTAGTTTTTTTGTACTTATGTCGGCATTGTGCCTTTTGTATTTAATTCCGATGCAGTTTCTGTGTTTCATCGTCAATAAGAATGTCAGAGGCATTTAGTAAACCTGAGTCAAGAATCGGAATCTATAACTAGTGTCGCAGGAATGGTTCAAAACATAGACAGTAAGAAGAGTCAGTTTTCGTGTACTTAAGTCGGCATTGTGCCTTTTGTATTTAATTCCGTTGCAAATTCTGTGTTTCATCGTCAATACGAAGGTCAGAGGGATACAGTAAACCTGAAGTGAAGCACCGGAATCTATAACTAGTGTCACAGGAATGGTTCAAACATAGACAGCAAGAAGAGTCAGTTTTCTTGCACTTAAGTCGGCATTGTGCCTTTTGTATTTAATTCCGATGCAATTTCTGTGTTTCATCGTCAATAAGAAGGTCAGAGGGATACAATAAACCTGAAGTGAAGCATCGGAATCTATAACTAGTGTCACATGACTGGTTCAAACATAGACAGTATGAAGAGTCAGGTATCTTGTACTTAAGTCGGCATTGTGCCTTTTGTATTTATTTCCGATGCAATTTCTGTGTTTCATCGTCAATAAGAAGGTCAGAGGGATACAGTAAAGCTGAAGTGAAGCATCGGAATCTGTAACTAGTAACACAGGAATGGTTCAAAACTTAGACAATAAGAAGAGTTAGTTTTTTTGTACTTATGTCGGCATTGTGCCTTTTGTATTTAATTCCGATGCAGTTTCTGTGTTTCATCGTCAATAAGAATGTCCGAGGCATACAGTAAACCTGAGTCAAGAATCGGAATCTATAACTAGTGTCACAGGAATGGTTCAAAACATAGACAGTAAGAAGAGTCAGTTTTCGTGTACTTAAGTCGGCATTGTGCCTTTTGTATTTAATTCCGTTGCAATTTCTGTGTTTCATCGTCAATACGAAGGTCAGAGGGATACAGTAAACCTGAGGTGACGCATCGGAATCTATAACCAGTGTCACAGGAATGGTTCAAAACATAGACAGTAAGAAGAGTCAATTTTCTTGTACTTAAGTCGGCATTGTGCCTTTTCTATATAATTCCGATGTAATTTCTGTGTTTCATCGTCAATTACAAGGTCAGAGGGATACAGTTAACCTGAGGTGAAGCATCGGAATCTATAACTAGTGTCGAAGGAATGGTTCAAAACATAGACAGTAAGAAGAGTCAGTTTTCTTGTACTTAAGTCGGCATTGTGCCTTTTGTAATTAATTCCTATGCAATTTCTGTAATTCATCGTCAATAAGGAGGTCAGAGGGATACAGTAAACCTGAAGTGAAGCACCGGAATCTATAACTAGTGCCACAGGAATGGTTCAAACATAGACAGCAAGAAGAGTCAGTTTTCTTGCACTTAAGTCGGCATTGTGCCTTTTGTATTTAATTCCGATGCAATTTCTGTGTTTCATCGTCAATAAGAAGGTCAGAGGGATACAATAAACCTGAAGTGAAGCATCGGAATCTATAACTAGTGTCACATGACTGGTTCAAACATAGACAGTATGAAGAGTCAGTTATCTTGTACTTAAGTCGGCATTGTGCCTTTTGTATTTATTTCCGATGCAATTTCTGTGTTTCATCGTCATTAAGAAGGTCAGAGGGATACATTAATGCTGAAGTGAAGCATCGTAATTTATAACTAGTGTCGCAGGAATGGTTCAAAACAAAGACAGTAAGAAGAGTCAGTTATCTTGTACTTAAGTCGGCATTGTGCCTTTTGTATTTAATTCCGATGCAATTTCTGTGTTTCATCGCAAATAAGAAGATCAGAGGAATACAGTTAACCTGAAGTGAAGCATCGTAATCTATAACTAGTGTCACAGGAATGGTTCAAAACATAGACAGTAAGAAGAGTCAGTTTTCTTGTACTTAAGTCGTCATTGTGCCATTTGTATTTAATTCCGATGCAATATATTGGTTTCATCGTCAATAAGAAGGTCAGAGGGATACAGTAAACCTGAAGTGATGCATCGGAATCTATAACTAGTGTCACTGGAATGGTTCAAAACATAGACTGTAAAAAGTGTCAGTATTCTTGTACTTAAGTCGGCATTGTGTCTTTTGTATATAACTCCGATGCAATTTCTGTGTTTCATCGTCAATAAGAAGGTCAGAGGGATACTGTAAACGTGAAGTGAAGCATCGGATTCTATAACTAGTGTCACAGGAATGGTTCAAAACATAGACAGTAAGAAGAGTCAGTTTTCTTGTACTTAAGTCGTCATTGTGCCATTTGTATTTAATTCCGATGCAATATCTGTGTTTCATTGTCAATATGAAGGTCAGAAGGATAAAGAAAACCTGAAGTGAAGCATCGGAATCTATAACTAGTGTCACAGGAATAGTTCAAACATAGACTAAAAGAGGAGTCAGTTTTCCTGTACTTAATTCGGCGTTGTGATTTTGTATTTAACTCCGATTCAATTTCTGTGTTTAATCGTCAATAAGAAGGTTAGAGGGATACAGTAAACCTGAAGTGAAGCATCGGAATCTATAACTAGTGTCACAGGAATGGTTCAAAACATAGACAGGAAGAATAGTCAGTTTTCTAGTACTTAAGTCGGCATTGAGCCTCTTGTATTTAATTCCTGTGCAATTTCTGTCTTTCATCGTCAACAAGAAGGTCAGAGGCATACAGTAAACCTGAAGTGAAGCATCGGAATCAATAACTAGTGTCACAGCAATGGTTCAAAACATAGACAGTAAGAGGAGTCAGTTTTCTTGTACGTAAGTCTGCATTGTGCCTTTTGTAATTGATTCCGATGCAATACCTGTGTTTCATCGTCAATAAGAAGGTCAGAGGGATACAGTAAACCTGAAGTCAAGAATCGGAATCTATAACTAGTGTCACAGGAATGGTTCAAAACATAGACAGTAAGAAGAGTCAGTTTTCTTGTACTTAAGTCGGCATTGTGCCTTTTGTATTTAATTCCGTTGTAATTTCTGTGTTTTATCGTCAATAAGAAGGTCAGAGGGATACAGTAAACCTGAGGTGTCGGATCGGAATCTATAACTAGTGTCACAGGAATGGTTCAGAACATAGACAGTAAGAAGAGTCAGTTTTCTTGTACTTAAGTCGGCATTGTGCCTTTTGTATTTAATTCCGATGCAATTTCTGTGTTTCATCGCAAATAAGAAGATCAGAGGAATACAGTTAACCTGAAGTGAAGCATCGTAATCTATAACTAGTGTCACAGGAATGGTTCAAAACATAGACAGTAAGAAGAGTCAGTTTTCTTGTACTTAAGTCGTCATTGTGCCATTTGTAATTAATTCCGATGCAATATCTTGGTTTCATCGTCAATAAGAAGGTCAGAGAGATACAGTAAACCTGAAGTGAAGCATCGGAATCTATAACTAGTGTCACTGGAATGGTTCAAAACATAGACTGTAAAAAGAGTCAGTATTCTTGTACTTAAGTCGGCATTGTGCCTTTTGTATTTAACTCCGATGCAATTTCTGTGTTTCATCGTCAATAATAGGGTCAGAGGGATACTGTAAACCTGAAGTGAAGCATCGGAATCTATAACTAGTGTCACAGGAATGGTTCAAAACATAGTCAGTAAGAAGAGTCAGTTTTCTTGTACTTAAGTCATCATTGTGCCATTTGTATTTAATTCCGATGCAATATCTGTGTTTCATTGTCAATATGAAGGTCAGAAGGATAAAGTAAACCTGAAGTGAAGCAATGGAATCTATAACTAGTGTCACAGGAATAGTTCAAACATAGACTAAAAGAAGAGTCAGTTCTCCTGTACTTAAGTCGGCGTTGTGCCTTTTGTATTTAACTCCGATGCAATTTCTGTGTTTCATCGTCAACAAGAAGGTTAAAGGGATACAGTAAACCTGAAGTGAAGCATCGGAATCTATAACTAGTGTCACAGAAATGGTTCAAAACATAGACAGGAGGAATAGTCAGTTTTCTAGTACTTAAGTCGGCATTGAGCCTCTTGTATTTAAATCCTGTGCAATTTCTGTGTTTCATCGTCAACAAGAAGGTCAGAGGGATACAGTAAACCTGAAGTGAAGCATCAGAATCAATAACTAGTGTCACAGCAATGGTTCAAAACATAGGCAGTAAGAGGAGTCAGTTTTCTTGAGCGTAAGTCGGCATTGTGCCTTTTGTAATTGATTCCGATGCAATATCTGTGTTTCATCGTCAATAAGAAGGTCAGAGGGATACATTAACCTGAAGTCAAGAATCGGAATCTATAACTAGTGTCACAGGAATGGTTCAAAACATAGACAGTAAGAAGAGTCAGTTTTCTTGTACTTAAGTCGGCATTGTGCCTTTTGTATTTAATTCCGTTGTAATTTCTGTGTTTTATCGTCAATAAGAAGGTCAGAGGGATACAGTAAACCTGAGGTAACGCATCGGAATCTATAACTAGTGTCACAGGAATGGTTCAAAACATAGACAGTAAGAAGAGTCAGTTTTCTTGTACTTAAGTCGGCATTGTGCCTTTTCTATATAATTCCGATGTAATTTCTGTGTTTCATCGTCAATTAGAAGGTCAGAGGGATACAGTAAACCTGAGGTGAAGCATCGGAATCCATAACTAGTGTCGAAGGAAAGGTTCAAAACATAGACAGTAAGAAGAGTCACTTTTCTTGTACTTAAGTCGGAATTGTGCCTTTTGTATTTAATTCCGATGAAATTTCTGTGTTTCATCGTCAATAAGAAGGGCATAGGAATACAGTCAACCAGAAATGAAGCATCGGAATCTATAACTAGTGTCACAGGAATGGTTCAAAGCATTGACAGTAAGAAGAGTCAGTTTTCTTGTACTTAAGTCGGCATTGTGACTTTACTATTTAATTCCGATGCAATTTCTGTGTTTCATCGTCAATAAGAACGTCCGAGGGATACAGTAAACCTGAAGTGAATCATCGGAATCTATAACTAGTGTCACAGGAATGGGTCAAAACATAGGTAGTAAGAAGAGTCAGTTTTCTTGTACTTAAGTCGGCATTGTACCTTTTGTATTTAATTCCGATGCAATTTCTGTGTTTCATCGTCAATTAAACGGTCAGAGGGATACAGTAAACCTGAAGTGAAGCATCGGAATCTAAAACTAGTGTCACAGGCATGGTTCAAAACATAGACGGTAAGAAGGGGCAGTTCTCTTGTACTTAAGTCGGCGTTGTGCCTTTTGTATTTAATTCCGATGCAATTTCTGTGTTTCATCGTCAATAAAAAGGTCAGAGGGATACAGTAAACCTGAAGTGAAGCATCGGAATCTAAAACTAGTGTCACAGGCATGGTTCAAAACATAGACGGTAAGAAGAGTCAGTTTTCTTCTACTTAAGTTGGCATTGTGCCTTTTGTATTTAATTCCGATGCAGTTTCTGTGTTTCAACGTCAATAAGAAGGTCAGAGTGATACAGAAAACCTGAAGTGGAGCATCGGAATTTAAAACTAGTGTCACAGGAATGGTTCAAAACATAGACAGTAAGAAGGGTCAGTTTTGTTGTACTTAAGTCGGCGTTGTGCCTTTTGTATTTGATTCCGATGCAATTTCTGTGTTTCATCGTCAATTAGAAGGTCAGAGGGATACAGTAAACCTGAAGTGAAGCAACGGATTCTATAACTAGCGTCACAGGAATGGTTCAAAGCATTGTCAGTAAGAAGAGTCAGTTTTCTTGTACTGAAGTCGGCATTGTGCCTTTTGTAAATAATTCCGATGCAATTTCTGTGTTTCATCGTCAATAAGGAGGGCAGAGGGATACAGTAAACCTGAAGCGAAGCACCGGAATCTATAACTAGTGTCACAGGAATGGTTCAAACCATAGACAGCAAGAAGAGTCAGTTATCTTGTACTTAAGTCGGCATTGTGCCTTTTGTATTTAATTCCTGTGCAATTTCTGTGTTTTATCGTCAATACGAAGGTCAGAAGGATACAGTAAACCTGAAGTGAAGCATCGGAATCTATAACTAGTGTCACAGGAATGGTTCAAAGCATAGACAGTAAGAAGAGTCAGTTTTCTTGTACCTAAGTCGGCATTGTTCCTTTTCTATTTCATTCCGATGCAATTTCTGTGTTTCATCGTCAATCAGAAGGTCAGAGGGATACAGTAAACCTGAAGTGAAGCATCGGAATCTATTATTAGTGTCACATGAATGGTTCAAAACATAGACAGTAAGAAGAGTCAGTTTTCTTGTACTTAAGTCGCCATTGTGCCTTTTGTATTTATTTCCGATGCAATTTCTGTGTTTCATCGTCAATAAGAAGGTCCGAGGGATACAGTAAACCTGAAGTGAATCATCGGAATCTATAACTAGTGTCACAGGAATGGGTCAAAACATAGACAGTAAGAAGAGTCAGTTTTCTTGTACTTAAGTCGGCATTGTGCCTTTTGTATTTAATTCCGATGCAATTTCTGTGTTTCATCGTCAATAAAAAGGTCAGAGGGATACAGTAAACCTGAAGTGAAGCATCGTAATCTAAAACTAGTGTTACAGGAATGGTTCAAAACAAAGACAGTAAGAAGTGTCAGTTCTCTTGTACTTAAGTCGGCGTTGTGCCTTTTGTATTTAATTCCGATGCAATTTGAGTGTTTTATCGTCAATAACTAGGTAAGAGGGATACAGTAAAGCTGAAGTGAAGCATCGGAATCTATAACTAGTGTCGAAGGAATGGTTCAAAACATAGACAGTAAGAAGAGTCAGTTTTCTTGTACTTAAGTCGGAATTGTGCCTTTTGTATTTAATTCCGATGAAATTTCTGTGTTTCATCGTTAATAAGAAGGTCAGAGGGATACAGTAAACCAGAAGTGAAGCATCGGAATCTATAACTAGTGTCACAGGAATGGTTCAAAGCATTGACAGTAAGAAGAGTCAGTTTTCCTGTACTTAAGTCGGCATTGTGACTTTTCTATTTAATTCAATTTCTGTGTTTCATCGTCAATAAGAAGGTCCGAGGGATACAGTAAACCTGAAGTGAATCATCGGAATCTATAACTAGTGTCACAGGAATGGGTCAAAACATAGGCAGTTAGAAGAGTCAGTTTTCTTGTACTTAAGTCGGCATTGTGCCTTTTGTATTTAATTCCGATGCAAATTCTGTGTTTCATCGTCAATAAGAAGGTCCAAGGGATACAGTAAACATATAGTGAAGCATCGGAATCTAAAACTGGTGTCACAGGAATGGTTCAAAACATAGACAGTAAGAAGGGTCAGTTCTCTTGTACTTAAGTCGGCGTTGTGCCTTTTGTATTTAATTCCGATGCAATTTCTGTGTTTCATCGTCAATAAGAAGGTAAGAGGGATACAGTAAAGCTGAAGTGAAGCATCGGATTCTGTAACTAGTGTCACAGGAATGGTTCAAAACTTAGACAATAAGAAGAGTCAGTTTTCTTGTACTTAAGTCGGCATTGTGCCTTTTGTATTTAATTCCGATGCAGTTTTTGTGTTTCAACGTCAATAAGAAGGACAGAGGGATACAGTAAACCTGAAGTGGAGCATCGGAATCTAAAACTAGTGTCACAGGAATGGTTCAAAACATAGACAGTAAGAAGGGTCAGTTTTCTTGTACTTAAATCGGCATTGTGCCTTTTCTATATAATTCCGATGTAATTTCTGTGTTTCATCGTCAATTGGAAGGTCAGAGGGATACAGTAAACCCGAGGTGAAGCATCGGAATCTATAACTAGTGTCGAAGGAAAGGTTCAAAACATAGACAGTAAGAACAGTCAGTTTTCTTGTACTTAAGTCGGCATTGTGCCGTTTGTAATTAATTCCAATGCAATTTCTGTAATTCATCGTCAATAAGGAGGTCAGAGGGATACAGTAAACATGAGTGAAGCACCGGAATCTATAACTAGTGTCACAGGAATTGTTCAAAACATAGACAGCAAGAAGAGTCAGTTTTCTTGTACTTAAGTCGGCATTGTGATTTTTGTACTTAATTCCGATGCAATTTCTGTGTTTCATCGTCAATAAGAAGGTCAGAGGGATACAATAAACCTGAAGTGAAGCATCGGAATCTATAACTAGTGTCACATGACTGGTTCAAACATAGACAGTAAGAAGAGTCAGTTATCTTGTACTTAAGTCGGCATTGTGCCTTTTGTATTTATTTCCGATGCAATTTCTGTGTTTCATCGTCATTATGAAGGTCAGAGGGATACAGTAATGCTGAAGTGAAGCATCGTAATTTATAACTAGTGTCGCAGGAATGGTTCAAAATAAAGACAGTAAGAAGAGTCAGTTATCTTGTACTTAAGTCGGCATTGTGCCTTTTGTATTTAATTCCGAAGCAATTTCTGTGTTTCATCGCAAATAAGAAGATCAGAGGAATACAGTGAACCTGAAGTGAAGCATTGTAATCTATAACTAGTGTCACAGGAATGTTTCAAAACATAGACAGTAAGAAGAGTCAGTTTTCTTGTACTTAAGTCGTCATTGTGCCATTTGTATTTAATTCCGATGCAATATCTTGGTTTCATCGTCAATAAGAAGGTCAGAGGGATACAGTAAACCTGAAGTGAAGCATCGGAATCTATAACTAGTGTCACTGGAATGGTTCAAAACACAGACTGTAAAAAGCGTCAGTATTCTTGTACTTAAGTCGGCATTGTGCCTTTTGTATTTAACTCCGATGCAATTTCTGTGTTTCATCGTCAATAAGAAGGTCAGAGGGATACTGTAAACCTGAAGTGAAGCATCGGAATCCATAACTAGTGTCACAGGAATGGATCAAAACATAGACAGTAAGAAGAGACAGTTTTCTTGTACTTAAGTCGTCATTGTGCCATTTGAATTTAATTCCGATGCAATATCTGTGTTTCATTGTCAATATGAAGGTCAGAAGGATAAAGTAAATCTGAAGTGAAGCATCGGAATCTATAACTAGTGTCACAGGAATAATTCAAACATAGACTAAAAGAAGAGACAGTTTTCCTGTACTTAAGTCGGCGTTGTGCCTGTGTATTTAACTCCGATGCAATTTCAGTATTTCATCGTCAATAAGAAGGTTAGAGGGATACGGTAAACCTGAAGTGAAGCATCGGAATCTATAACTAGTGTCACAGGAATGGTTCAAAACATGGACAGGAGGAATAGTCAGTTTTCTAGTACTTAAGTCGGCATTGAGCCTCTTGTATTAAATTCCTGTGCAATTTCTGTGTTTCATCGTCAACAAGAAGGTCAGAGGGATACAGTAAACCTGAAGTGAAGCATCGGAATCAATAACTAGTGTCACAGCAATGGTTCAAAACATAGACAGTAAGAGGAGTCAGTTTTCTTGAATGTAAGTCGGCATTGTGCCTTTTGTAATTGATACCGATGCAATATCTGTGTTTCATCGTCAATAAGAAGGTCAGAGGGATACAGTAAACCTGAAGTCAAGAATCGGAATCTATAACTAGTGTCACAGGAATGGTTCAAAACATAGACAGTAAGAAGAGTCAGTTTTCTTGTACTTAAGTCGGCATTGTGCCTTTTGTATTTAATTAAGTTGTAATTTCTGTGTTTTATCGTCAATAAGAAGGTCAGAGGGATACAGTAAACCTGAGGTGACGCATCGGAATCTATAACTAGTGTCACAGGAATGGTTCAAAACATAGACAGTAAGAAGAGTCAGTTTTCTTGTACTTAAGTCGGCATTGTGCCTTTTGTATTTAATTAAGTTGTAATTTCTGTGTTTTATCGTCAATAAGAAGGTCAGAGGGATACAGTAAACCTGAGGTGACGCATCGGAATCTATAACTAGTGTCACAGGAATGGGTCAAAGCATAGTCAGTAAGAAGAGTCTGTTTTCTTGTACTTAAGTCGGCATTGTGCCTTTTCTATATAATTCCGATGTAATTTCTGTGTTTCATCGTCAATTAGAAGGTCAGAGGGATACAGTAAACCTGAGGTGAAGCATCGGAATCCATAACTAGTGTCGAAGGAATGGTTCAAAACATAGACAGTAAGAAGAGTCAGTTTTCTTGTACTTAAGTCGGAATTGTGCCTTTTGTATTTAATTCCGATGAAAGTTCTGTGTTTCATCGTCAATAAGAAGGTCAGAGGGATACAGTAAACCAGAAGTGAAACATCGAAAGCTATAACTAGTGTCACAGGAATGGTTCAAAGCATTGACAGTAAGAAGAGTCAGTTTTCTTGTACTTAAGTCGGTATTGTGACTTTTCTATTCAATTCCGATGCAATTTCTGTGTTTCATCGTCAATAAGAAGGTCCGAGGGATACAGTAAACCTGAAGTGAATCATCGGAATCTATAACTAGTGTCACAGGAATGGTTCAAAACATAGACAGTAAGAAGAGTTAGTTTTCTTGTACTTATGTCGGCATTGTGCTTTTTGTATTTAATTCCAAAGCGATTTCTGCGTTTCATCGTCAATAAGAAGATCGGAGGGATATAGAAAACCTGAAGTGAAGCATCGGAATCTATATCTAGTGCCACAGGAATGGTTCAAAACATAGACAGTAAGAAGAGTCAGATTTCCTGTACTTAACTCGGAATTGTGCCTTTTGTATTTAATTCCGATGCAATTTCTGTGTTTCATCGTCAATAAGAAGGGCAGAGGGATACAGTAAACCTGAAGTGAAGCATCAGAATCTATAACTAGTGTCACAGCAATGGTTCATAACAAAGGAAGTAAGAAGAGTCAGTTTTCTTGTACCTAAGTCGGCATTGTTCCTTTTCTATTTCATTGCGATGCAATTTCTATGTTTCATCGTCAATAAGAAGGTCAGAGGGATACAGTATACCTGAAGTGAAGCATTGGAATCTTTAACTAATGTCACAGGAATGGTTCAAAATATAGACAGTAAGAAGAGTCAGTTTTCTTGTACTTAAGTCGGCGTTGTGCCTTTTGTATTTAATTCCAATGCAATTTCTGTGTTTCATCGTCAATACCAACGTCAGACGGAATCAGTGAACCTGAAGTGAAGCATCGGAATCTATAACTGGTGTCACAGGAATGGTTCAAATCATAGACAGTAAGAAGAGTCAGTTTTCTTGTACTTAAGTCGGCATTGTGCCTTTTGTAATTATTTCCGATGCAATTTCTGTGTTTCATCGTCAATAAGGAGGTCAGAGGGATACAGTAAACCTGAATGGAAATATCGGAATCTATAACTAGTGTCACAGGAATGGTTCAAAACATAGACAGCAAGAAGAGTCAGTTTTCTTGTACTTAAGACGGCATTGTGCCTTTTGAATTTAATTCCGATGCAATTTCTGTGCTTCATCGTCAATAAGAAGGTCAGAGGGATACAGTAAACCTGAAGTGAAGCATCGGAATCTATAACTAGTGTCACATGAGTGTTTCAAACATTGACAGAAAGAAGAGTCAGTTATCTTGTCCTTAAGTCGGCATTGTGCCTTTTGTATTTAATTCCGATGCAATTTCTGTGTTTCATCGTCAATAAGAAGGTCAGAGGGATACGGTTTACCTGAAGTGAAGCATTGGAATCTATAACTAGTGTCACAGGAATGGTTCAAAACATAGACAGTAAGAAGGGTCAGTTTTCTTGTACTTGAGTCGGCGTTGTGGCTTTTGTATTTAATTCCGATGCAATTTCAGTGTTTCATCGTCAATAAGATGGTCAGAGGGATACAGTAAAGCTGAAGTGAAGCGTCGGAATCTATAACTAGTGTCATAGGAATGGTTCAAAACATAGACAGTAAGGGGAGTCAGTTATCATGTAATTAAGTCGGCATTGCGCCTTTTGTATTTAATTCCCATGAAATTTCTGTGTTTCATCGTCAATAAGAAGGTCAGAGGGATACAGTAAACCTGAAGTGAAGCATCGGAATCTATAACTAGTGTCACAGGAATTGATCAATCATAGACAGTAAGAAGAGTCAGTTTTCTTGTACTTAAGTCGGCATTGTGCCTTTTGTATATAATTCCGATGCAATTTCTGTGTTTCATCGTCAATAAGAAGGTCAGAGGGATACAGTAAACCTGAAGTGACGCATCGGAATCTATAACTAGTGTCACATGAATGGTGCAAACATAGACAGTAAGATGACTCTGTTTTCTTGTACATAAGTCGGCATTGTGCATTTTTCATTTAATTCCGATGCAATTTCTGAGTTTCATCGTCAATAAGAAGGTCTGATGGATACAGTAAACCTGAAGTGGAGCATCGGAATCTATAACTAGTGTCACAGGAATGGTTCAAATCATAGACAGTAAGAAGAGTCAGTTTTCTTGTACTTAAGTCGGCATTGTGCTTTTTGTATTTCATTCCGATGCAATTTCTATGTTTCATCGTCAATAGCAAGGTCAGAGGGATACAGTAAACCTGAAGTGAAGCAGCAGAATCTATAACTAGTGTCACAGGAATGGTTCAAATCATAGACAGTAAGAAGAGTCAGTTTTCTTGTGCTTAAGTCGGAATTGTGCCTTTTGTATTTAATTCCGATGCAATTTCTGTGTTTCATCGTCAATAAGAATTTCAGAGGGATACAGTAAACCTGAAGTGAAGCTTCGGAATCTATAACTAGTGTCACAGGACTGGTTCAAGACATAGACAGTAAGAAGAGTCAGTTTTCTTGTACTTAAGTCGGCATTGTCCCTTTTGTATTTAATTCCGAAGCAATTTCTGTGTTTCATCGTCAATAAGAATGTCAGAGAGATACAGTAACCCTGAAGTGAAGCATCGGAATCTATAACTACTGTCACAGGAATGGTTCATAACATAGACAGTAAGAAGAGTCAGTTTTCTTGTACTTAAGTCGGCATTGTGCATTTTGTATTTAATTCCGATGCAATTTCTGTGTTTCATCGTCAATAAGAAGGTCAGAGGGATACAGTAAACCTGAAGTGAAGCATCGGAATCTATAACTAGTGTCACAGGAATGGTTCAAAACATAGACAGTAAGAAGAGTCAGTTTTCTTGTACTTAAGTCGGCATTGTGCATTTTGTATTTAATTCCGATGCAATTTCTGTGTTTCATCGTCAATAAGAAGGTCAGAGGGATACAGCAAACCTGATATGAAGCATCGGAATCTATAACTAGTGTCACAGGAATGGTTCAATCATAGACAGTAAGAAGAGTCAGTTTTCTTGTACTTAAGTCGGCATTGTGCCTTTTGTATTTAATTCCGATGCAATTTCTGTGTTTCATCGTCAATAAGAAGGTCAGAGGGATACAGTAAAACTGAAGTGAAGCAGCAGAATCTATAACTAGTGTCACAGGAATGGTTCAAATCATAGACAGTAAGAAGAGTCAGTTTTCTTGTACTTAAGTCGGTATTGTGCTTTTTGTATTTAATTCCGATGCAATTTCAGGGATTCATCGTCAATAAGAAGGTCAGAGGGATACAGTAAACATAACGTGAAGCATCGGAAACTATATCTAGTGTCACAGGAATGGTTCAAAACATAGACAGTACGAAGAGTCAGTTTTCTTGTACTTAAATCGGCATTGTGCCTTTTGTATTTAATTCCGTAGCAATTTCTTTGTATCATCGTCAATAAGGAGGTTAGAGGGATACAGTAAACCTGGAGTAGAGCATCGGAATCCATAACTAGTGTCACATGAATGGTTGAAAACATAGACAACAACAAGAGTCAGTTTTCTTGTACTTAAGTCGGCATTGTGCCTTTTGTATTTAATTCCGATGCAATTTCTGTGTTCATCGTCAATAAGAAGGTCAGAGGGATACAGTAAACCTGAAGGGAAGCATCGGAATCTATAACTAGTGTCACAGGAATGGTTCAAACATAGACAGTAAGAAGAGTCAGTTTTCTTGTACTTAAGTCGGCATTGTGCCTTTTGTATTTAATTCCGATGCAATTTCTGTGTTTCATCGTCAATAACAAGGTCAGAGGGATACAGTAAACCTGAAGTGAAGCATCGGAATCTATAACTAGTGTCACAGGAATGGTTCAAAACTTAGACAGTAAGAAGAGTCAGTTTTCTTGTACTTATGTCGGCATTGTGCCTTTTGTATTTAATTCCGATGCAATTTCTGTGTTCATCGTTAATAAGAAAGTCAGAGGGATACAGTAAACCTGAAGTGAAGCATCGGAATCTATAACTAGTGTCACAGGAATGGTTCAAAACATAGACAGTAAGATGAGTCAGTTTTCTTGTACTGAAGTCTGCATTGTGCGTTTTTATTTAATTCCGATGCATTTTCTGTGTTTCATCGTCAATAAGAAGGTCAGAGGGATACAGTAAACCTAAAGTGAAGCATCGAAATCTATATCTAGTGTCACAGGAATGTTTGAAAACATAGTCAGTAAGAAGAGTCAGTTCTCTCGTACTTAAGTCGGCATTGTGCCTTTTGTATTAAATTCCGATGCAATTTCTGTGTTTCATCGTGAATAAGAGGGTCAGAGGGATACAGTAAACATGAAGTGAAGCATTGGAATATATAACTAGTGTCGCAGGAATGGTTCAAAACATAAACAGTAAGAAGAGTCAGTTTCCTTGTACATAAGTTGGCGTTGTGCCTTTTGTATTTAATTCCGATGCAATTTCTGTGTTTCATCGTCAATAAGAAGGTCTGAGGGATACAGTAAACCTGAAGGGAAGCATCGGAATCTATAACTAGTGGCACAGGAATAGTTCAAACATAGACAGTAAGAAGAGTCAGTTTTCTTGTACTTAAGTCGGCATTGTGCCTTTTGTATTTAATTCCGATGTAATTTCTGTGTTTCATCATCAATAACAAGGTCAGAGGGATACAGTAAACCTGAAGTGAAGCATCGGATTATATAACTAGTATCACAGGAATTGTTCAAAACATAGACAGTGAGCGGAGTCAGTTTTCTTGTACTGAAGTCTGCATTGTGCTATTTGTATTTAATTCCGATGCAATTTCAGGGTTTAATCGTCAATAAGACGGTCAGAGGGATACATTAAACCTAAAGTGAAGCATCGGAAACTATATCTAGTGTCACAGGAATGGTTCAAAACATAGACGGTAAGAAGAGTCAGTTTTCTTGTACTTAAATCGGCATTGTGCCTTTTGTATTTAATTCCGAAGCAATTTCTTTGTATCATCGTCAATAAGAAGGTCGGAGGGATACAGTAAACCTGAAGTGAAGCATCGGAATCTATAACTAGTGTCACAGGAATGGTTCAAAACATAGACAGTAAGAAGAGTCAGTTTTCTTGTACTTAAGTCGGCATTGTGCATTTTGTATTTAATTCCGATGCAATTTCTGTGTTTCATCGTCAATAAGAAGGTCAGAGGGATACAGCAAAACTGATATGAAGCATCGGAATCTATAACTAGTGTCACAGGAATGGTTCAATCATAGACAGTAAGAAGAGTCAGTTTTCTTGTACTTAAGTCGGCATTGTGCCTTTTGTATTTAATTCCGATGCAATTTCTGTGTTTCATCGTCAATAAGAAGGTCAGAGGGATACAGTAAAACTGAAGTGAAGCAGCAGAATCTATAACTAGTGTCACAGGAATGGTTCAAATCATAGACAGTAAGAAGAGTCAGTTTTCTTGTACTTAAGTCGGTATTGTGCTTTTTGTATTTAATTCCGATGCAATTTCAGGGATTCATCGTCAATAAGAAGGTCAGAGGGATACAGTAAACCTAACGTGAAGCATCGGAAACTATATCTAGTGTCACAGGAATGGTTCAAAACATAGACAGTACGAAGAGTCAGTTTTCTTGTACTTAAATCGGCATTGTGCCTTTTGTATTTAATTCCGAAGCGATTTCTTTGTATCATCGTCAATAAGGAGGTTAGAGGGATACAGTAAACCTGGAGTAAAGCATCGGAATCCATAACTAGTGTCACATGAATGGTTGAAAACATAGACAACAACAAGAGTCAGTTTTCTTGTACTTAAGTCGGCATTGTGCCTTTTGTATTTAATTCCGATGCAATTTCTGTGTTCATCGTCAATAAGAAGGTCAGAGGGATACAGTAAACCTGAAGGGAAGCATCGGAATCTATAACTAGTGTCACAGGAATGGTTCAAACATAGACAGTAAGAAGAGTCAGTTTTCTTGTACTTAAGTCGGCATTGTGCCTTTTGTATTTAATTCCGATGCAATTTCTGTGTTTCATCGTCAATAACAAGGTCAGAGGGATACAGTAAACCTGAAGTGAAGCATCGGAATCTATAACTAGTGTCACAGGAATGGTTCAAAACTTAGACAGTAAGAAGAGTCAGTTTTCTTGTACTTATGTCGGCATTGTGCCTTTTGTATTTAATTCCGATGCAATTTCTGTGTTCATCGTCAATAAGAAAGTCAGAGGGATACAGTAAACCTGAAGTGAAGCATCGGAATCTATAACTAGTGTCACAGGAATGGTTCAAAACATAGACAGTAAGAGGAGTCAGTTTTCTTGTACTGAAGTCTGCATTGTGCGTTTTTATTTAATTCCGATGCATTTTCTGTGTTTCATCGTCAATAAGAAGGTCAGAGGGATACAGTAAACCTAAAGTGAAGCATCGAAATCTATATCTAGTGTCACAGGAATGTTTGAAAACATAGTCAGTAAGAAGAGTCAGTTCTCTCGTACTTAAGTCGGCATTGTGCCTTTTGTATTAAATTCCGATGCAATTTCTGTGTTTCATCGTGAATAAGAGGGTCAGAGGGATACAGTAAACATGAAGTGAAGCATTGGAATATATAACTAGTGTCGCAGGAATGGTTCAAAACATAAACAGTAAGAAGAGTCAGTTTTCTTGTACATAAGTTGGCGTTGTGCCTTTTGTATTTAATTCCGATGCAATTTCTGTGTTTCATCGTCAATAAGAAGGTCTGAGGGATACAGTAAACCTGAAGGGAAGCATCGGAATCTATAACTAGTGGCACAGGAATAGTTCAAACATAGACAGTAAGAAGAGTCAGTTTTCTTGTACTTAAGTCGGCATTGTGCCTTTTGTATTTAATTCCGATGTAATTTCTGTGTTTCATCATCAATAACAAGGTCAGAGGGATACAGTAAACCTGAAGTGAAGCATCGGATTATATAACTAGTATCACAGGAATTGTTCAAAACATAGACAGTGAGCGGAGTCAGTTTTCTTGTACTGAAGTCTGCATTGTGCTATTTGTATTTAATTCCGATGCAATTTCGGGGTTTCATCGTCAATAAGACGGTCAGAGGGATACAGTAAACCTAAAGTGAAGCATCGGAAACTATATCTAGTGTCACAGGAATGGTTCAAATCATAGACGGTAAGAAGAGTCAGTTTTCTTGTACTTAAATCGGCATTGTGCCTTTTGTATTTAATTCCGAAGCAATTTCTTTGTATCATCGTCAATAAGAAGGTCGGAGGGATACAGTAAACCTAAAGTGAAGCATCGGAATCTATATCTAGTGTCGCAGGAATGGTTGAAAACATAGACAGTAAGAAGAGTCAGTTTTCTTGTACTTAAGTCGGCGTTGTGCCTTTAGTATTTAATTCCGATGCAATTTCTGTGATTCATCGTCAATAAGAAGGTCTGACGCACACAGTAAACCTGAAGTGAAGCATCGGAATCTATAACTAGTGTCACAGGACTGGTTCAAACATAGTCAGTAGGAAGAGTCAGTTTTCTTGTACTTAAGTCGGCATTGTGCCTTTTGTATTAAATTCCGATGCAATTTCTGTGTTTCATCGTGAATTAGAGGGTCAGAGGGATACAGTAAACATGAAGTGAAGCATTGGAATATATAACTAGTGTCGCAGGAATGGTTCAAAACATAGACAGTAAGAAGAGTCAGTTTTCTTGTACTTAAGTCGGCGTTGTGCCTTTAGTATTTAATTCCGATGCAATTTCTGTGATTCATCGTCAATAAGAAGGTCTGACGCACACAGTAAACCTGAAGTGAAGCATCGGAATCTATAACTAGTGTCACAGGACTGGTTCAAACATAGTCAGTAGGAAGAGTCAGTTTTCTTGTACTTAAGTCGGCATTTTGCCTTTTGTATTTAATTCCGATGCAATTTCTGTGTTTCATCGTCAATAAAAAGGTCAGAGGGATACATTAAACCTGAAGTGAAGCATCGGAATCTAAAACTAGTGTCACAGGAATGGTTCAAAACATAGACAGTAAGAAGGGTCAGTTCTCTTGTACTTAAGTCGGCATTGTGCATTTTGTATTTAATTCCGATGCAATTTCTGTGTTTCATCGTCAATAAGAAGGTCAGAGGGATACAGCAAAACTGATATGAAGCATCGGAATCTATAACTAGTGTCACAGGAATGGTTCAATCATAGACAGTAAGAAGAGTCAGTTTTCTTGTACTTAAGTCGGCATTGTGCCTTTTGTATTTAATTCCGATGCAATTTCTGTGTTTCATCGTCAATAAGAAGGTCAGAGGGATACAGTAAAACTGAAGTGAAGCAGCAGAATCTATAACTAGTGTCACAGGAATGGTTCAAATCATAGACAGTAAGAAGAGTCAGTTTTCTTGTACTTAAGTCGGTATTGTGCTTTTTGTATTTAATTCCGATGCAATTTCAGGGATTCATCGTCAATAAGAAGGTCAGAGGGATACAGTAAACCTAACGTGAAGCATCGGAAACTATATCTAGTGTCACAGGAATGGTTCAAAACATAGACAGTACGAAGAGTCAGTTTTCTTGTACTTAAATCGGCATTGTGCCTTTTGTATTTAATTCCGAAGCAATTTCTTTGTATCATCGTCAATAAGGAGGTTAGAGGGATACAGTAAACCTGGAGTAAAGCATCGGAATCCATAACTAGTGTCACATGAATGGTTGAAAACATAGACAGCAACAAGAGTCAGTTTTCTTGTACTTAAGTCGGCATTGTGCCTTTTGTATTTAATTCCGATGCAATTTCTGTGTTCATCGTCAATAAGAAGGTCAGAGGGATACAGTAAACCTGAAGGGAAGCATCGGAATCTATAACTAGTGTCACAGGAATGGTTCAAACATAGACAGTAAGAAGAGTCAGTTTTCTTGTACTTAAGTCGGCATTGTGCCTTTTGTATTTAATTCCGATGCAATTTCTGTGTTTCATCGTCAATAACAAGGTCAGAGGTATACAGTAAACCTGAAGTGAAGCATCGGAATCTATAACTAGTGTCACAGGAATGGTTCAAAACTTAGACAGTAAGAAGAGTCAGTTTTCTTGTACTTATGTCGGCATTGTGCCTTTTGTATTTAATTCCGATGCAATTTCTGTGTTCATCGTCAATAAGAAAGTCAGAGGGATACAGTAAACCTGGAGTAAAGCATCGGAATCCATAACTAGTGTCACATGAATGGTTGAAAACATAGACAGCAACAAGAGTCAGTTTTCTTGTACTTAAGTCGGCATTGTGCCTTTTGTATTTAATTCCGATGCATTTTCTGTGTTTCATCGTCAATAAGAAGGTCAGAGGGATACAGTAAACCTAAAGTGAAGCATCGAAATCTATATCTAGTGTCACAGGAATGTTTGAAAACATAGTCAGTAAGAAGAGTCAGTTCTCTCGTACTTAAGTCGGCATTGTGCCTTTTGTATTAAATTCCGATGCAATTTCTGTGTTTCATCGTGAATAAGAGGGTCAGAGGGATACAGTAAACATGAAGTGAAGCATTGGAATATATAACTAGTGTCGCAGGAATGGTTCAAAACATAAACAGTAAGAAGAGTCAGTTTTCTTGTACATAAGTTGGCGTTGTGCCTTTTGTATTTAATTCCGATGCAATTTCTGTGTTTCATCGTCAATAAGAAGGTCTGAGGGATACAGTAAACCTGAAGGGAAGCATCGGAATCTATAACTAGTGGCACAGGAATAGTTCAAACATAGACAGTAAGAAGAGTCAGTTTTCTTGTACTTAAGTCGGCATTGTGCCTTTTGTATTTAATTCCGATGTAATTTCTGTGTTTCATCATCAATAACAAGGTCAGAGGGATACAGTAAACCTGAAGTGAAGCATCGGATTATATAACTAGTATCACAGGAATTGTTCAAAACATAGACAGTGAGCGGAGTCAGTTTTCTTGTACTGAAGTCTGCATTGTGCTATTTGTATTTAATTCCGATGCAATTTCAGGGTTTCATCGTCAATAAGACGGTCAGAGGGATACAGTAAACCTAAAGTGAAGCATCGAAATCTATATCTAGTGTCACAGGAATGTTTGAAAACATAGTCAGTAAGAAGAGTCAGTTCTCTCGTACTTAAGTCGGCATTGTGCCTTTTGTATTAAATTCCGATGCAATTTCTGTGTTTCATCGTGAATAAGAGGGTCAGAGGGATACAGTAAACATGAAGTGAAGCATTGGAATATATAACTAGTGTCGCAGGAATGGTTCAAAACATAAACAGTAAGAAGAGTCAGTTTTCTTGTACATAAGTTGGCGTTGTGCCTTTTGTATTTAATTCCGATGCAATTTCTGTGTTTCATCGTCAATAAGAAGGTCTGAGGGATACAGTAAACCTGAAGGGAAGCATCGGAATCTATAACTAGTGGCACAGGAATAGTTCAAACATAGACAGTAAGAAGAGTCAGTTTTCTTGTACTTAAGTCGGCATTGTGCCTTTTGTATTTAATTCCGATGTAATTTCTGTGTTTCATCATCAATAACAAGGTCAGAGGGATACAGTAAACCTGAAGTGAAGCATCGGATTATATAACTAGTATCACAGGAATTGTTCAAAACATAGACAGTGAGCGGAGTCAGTTTTCTTGTACTGAAGTCTGCATTGTGCTATTTGTATTTAATTCCGATGCAATTTCGGGGTTTCATCGTCAATAAGACGGTCAGAGGGATACAGTAAACCTAAAGTGAAGCATCGGAAACTATATCTAGTGTCACAGGAATGGTTCAAAACATAGACGGTAAGAAGAGTCAGTTTTCTTGTACTTAAATCGGCATTGTGCCTTTTGTATTTAATTCCGAAGCAATTTCTTTGTATCATCGTCAATAAGAAGGTCGGAGGGATATAGTAAACCTAAAGTGAAGCATCGGAATCTATATCTAGTGTCGCAGGAATGGTTGAAAACATAGACAGTAAGAAGAGTCAGTTTTCTCGTACTTAAGTCGGCATTGTGCCTTTTGTATTAAATTCCGATGCAATTTCTGTGTTTCATCGTGAATTAGAGGGTCAGAGGGATACAGTAAACATGAAGTGAAGCATTGGAATATATAACTAGTGTCGCAGGAATGGTTCAAAACATAGACAGTAAGAAGAGTCAGTTTTCTTGTACTTAAGTCGGCGTTGTGCCTTTAGTATTTAATTCCGATGCAATTTCTGTGATTCATCGTCAATAAGAAGGTCTGACGCACACAGTAAACCTGAAGTGAAGCATCGGAATCTATAACTAGTGTCACAGGACTGGTTCAAACATAGTCAGTAGGAAGAGTCAGTTTTCTTGTACTTAAGTCGGCATTTTGCCTTTTGTATTTAATTCCGATGCAATTTCTGTGTTTCATCGTCAATAAAAAGGTCAGAGGGATACATTAAACCTGAAGTGAAGCATCGGAATCTAAAACTAGTGTCACAGGAATGGTTCAAAACATAGACAGTAAGAAGGGTCAGTTCTCTTGTACTTAAGTCGGCATTGTGCATTTTGTATTTAATTCCGATGCAATTTCTGTGTTTCATCGTCAATAAGAAGGTCAGAGGGATACAGCAAAACTGATATGAAGCATCGGAATCTATAACTAGTGTCACAGGAATGGTTCAATCATAGACAGTAAGAAGAGTCAGTTTTCTTGTACTTAAGTCGGCATTGTGCCTTTTGTATTTAATTCCGATGCAATTTCTGTGTTTCATCGTCAATAAGAAGGTCAGAGGGATACAGTAAAACTGAAGTGAAGCAGCAGAATCTATAACTAGTGTCACAGGAATGGTTCAAATCATAGACAGTAAGAAGGGTCAGTTTTCTTGTACTTAAGTCGGTATTGTGCTTTTTGTATTTAATTCCGATGCAATTTCAGGGATTCATCGTCAATAAGAAGGTCAGAGGGAAACAGTAAACCTAACGTGAAGCATCGGAAACTATATCTAGTGTCACAGGAATGGTTCAAAACATAGACAGTACGAAGAGTCAGTTTTCTTGTACTTAAATCGGCATTGTGCCTTTTGTATTTAATTCCGAAGCAATTTCTTTGTATCATCGTCAATAAGGAGGTTAGAGGGATACAGTAAACCTGGAGTAAAGCATCGGAATCCATAACTAGTGTCACATGAATGGTTGAAAACATAGACAGCAACAAGAGTCAGTTTTCTTGTACTTAAGTCGGCATTGTGCCTTTTGTATTTAATTCCGATGCAATTTCTGTGTTCATCGTCAATAAGAAGGTCAGAGGGATACAGTAAACCTGAAGGGAAGCATCGGAATCTATAACTAGTGTCACAGGAATGGTTCAAACATAGACAGTAAGAAGAGTCAGTTTTCTTGTACTTAAGTCGGCATTGTGCCTTTTGTATTTAATTCCGATGCAATTTCTGTGTTTCATCGTCAATAACAAGGTCAGAGGGATACAGTAAACCTGAAGTGAAGCATCGGAATCTATAACTAGTGTCACAGGAATGGTTCAAAACTTAGACAGTAAGAAGAGTCAGTTTTCTTGTACTTATGTCGGCATTGTGCCTTTTGTATTTAATTCCGATGCAATTTCTGTGTTCATCGTCAATAAGAAAGTCAGAGGGATACAGTAAACCTGGAGTAAAGCATCGGAATCCATAACTAGTGTCACATGAATGGTTGAAAACATAGACAGCAACAAGAGTCAGTTTTCTTGTACTTAAGTCGGCATTGTGCCTTTTGTATTTAATTCCGATGCATTTTCTGTGTTTCATCGTCAATAAGAAGGTCAGAGGGATACAGTAAACCTAAAGTGAAGCATCGAAATCTATATCTAGTGTCACAGGAATGTTTGAAAACATAGTCAGTAAGAAGAGTCAGTTCTCTCGTACTTAAGTCGGCATTGTGCCTTTTGTATTAAATTCCGATGCAATTTCTGTGTTTCATCGTGAATAAGAGGGTCAGAGGGATACAGTAAACATGAAGTGAAGCATTGGAATATATAACTAGTGTCGCAGGAATGGTTCAAAACATAAACAGTAAGAAGAGTCAGTTTTCTTGTACATAAGTTGGCGTTGTGCCTTTTGTATTTAATTCCGATGCAATTTCTGTGTTTCATCGTCAATAAGAAGGTCTGAGGGATACAGTAAACCTGAAGGGAAGCATCGGAATCTATAACTAGTGGCACAGGAATAGTTCAAACATAGACAGTAAGAAGAGTCAGTTTTCTTGTACTTAAGTCGGCATTGTGCCTTTTGTATTTAATTCCGATGTAATTTCTGTGTTTCATCATCAATAACAAGGTCAGAGGGATACAGTAAACCTGAAGTGAAGCATCGGATTATATAACTAGTATCACAGGAATTGTTCAAAACATAGACAGTGAGCGGAGTCAGTTTTCTTGTACTGAAGTCTGCATTGTGCTATTTGTATTTAATTCCGATGCAATTTCAGGGTTTCATCGTCAATAAGACGGTCAGAGGGATACAGTAAACCAAAAGTGAAGCATCGGAAACTATATCTAGTGTCACAGGAATGGTTCAAAACATAGACGGTAAGAAGAGTCAGTTTTCTTGTACTTAAATCGGCATTGTGCCTTTTGTATTTAATTCCGAAGCAATTTCTTTGTATCATCGTCAATAAGAAGGTCGGAGGGATACAGTAAACCTAAAGTGAAGCATCGGAATCTATATCTAGTGTCGCAGGAATGGTTGAAAACATAGACAGTAAGAAGAGTCAGTTTTCTCGTACTTAAGTCGGCATTGTGCCTTTTGTATTAAATTCCGATGCAATTTCTGTGTTTCATCGTGAATTAGAGGGTCAGAGGGATACAGTAAACATGAAGTGAAGCATTGGAATATATAACTATTGTCGCAGGAATGGTTCAAAACATAGACAGTAAGAAGAGTCAGTTTTCTTGTACTTAAGTCGGCGTTGTGCCTTTAGTATTTAATTCCGATGCAATTTCTGTGATTCATCGTCAATAAGTAGGTCTGACGCACACAGTAAACCTGAAGTGAAGCATCGGAATCTATAACTAGTGTCACAGGACTGGTTCAAACATAGTCAGTAGGAAGAGTCAGTTTTCTTGTACTTAAGTCGGCATTTTGCCTTTTGTATTTAATTCCGATGCAATTTCTGTGTTTCATCGTCAATAAAAAGGTCAGAGGGATACATTAAACCTGAAGTGAAGCATCGGAATCTAAAACTAGTGTCACAGGAATGGTTCAAAACATAGACAGTAAGAAGGGTCAGTTCTCTTGTACTTAAGTCGGCGTTGTGCCTTTTGTATTTAATTCCGATGCAATTTGTGTGTTTCATCGTCAATAAGTAGGTAAGAGGGATACAGTAAAGCTGAAGTGAAGCATCGGAATCTATAACTAGTGTCGAAGGAATGGTTCAAAACATAGACAGTAAGAAGAGTCAGTTTTCTTGTACTTAAGTCGGAATTGTGCCTTTTGTATTTAATTCCGATGAAATTTCTGTGTTTCATCGTCTATAAGAAGGTCCGAGGGATACAGTAAACCTGAAGTGAATCATCGGAATCTATAACTAGTGTCACAGGAATAGGTCAAAACATAGGCAGTAAGAAGAGTCAGTTTTCTTGTACTTAAGTCGGCTTTGTGCCTTTTGTATTTAATTCCGATGCAAATTCTGTGTTTCATCGTCAATATGAAGGTCCAAGGGATACAGTAAACATATAGTGAAGCATCGGAATCTAAAACTGGTGTCACAGGAATGGTTCAAAACATAGACAGTAAGAAGGGTCAGTTCTCTTGTACTTAAGTCGGCGTTGTGCCTTTTGTATTTAATTCCGATGCAATTTCTGTGTTTCATCGTCAATAAGAAGGTAAGAGGGATACAGTAAAGCTGAAGTGAAGCATCGGAATCTGTAACTAGTGTCACAGGAATGGTTCAAAACTTAGACAATAAGAAGAGTCAGTTTTCTTGTACTTAAGTCGGCATTGTGCCTTTTGTATTTAATTCCGATGCAGTTTTTGTGTTTCAACGTCAATAAGAAGGTCAGAGGGATACAGTAAACCTGAAGTGGAGCATCGGAATCCAAAACTAGTGTCACAGGAATGGTTCAGAACATAGACAGTAAGAAGGGTCAGTTTTCTTGTACTTAAGTCGGCATTGTGCCTTTTCTATATAATTCCGATGTAATTTCTATGTTTCCTCGTCTATTAGAAGGTCAGAGGGATACAGTAAACCTGAGGTGAAGCATCGGAATCTATAACTAGTGTCGAAGGAAAGGTTCAAAACATAGGCAGTAAGAACAGTCAGTTTTCTTGTACTTAAGTCGGCATTGTGCCTTTTGTAATTAATTCCAATGCAATTTCTGTAATTCATCGTCAATAAGGAGGTCAGAGGGATACAGTAAACATGAGTAAAGCACCGGAAACTATAACTAGTGTCACAGGAATGGTTCAAAACATAGACAGCAAGAAGAGTCAGTCTTCTTGTACTTAAGTCGGCATTGTGATTTTTGTACTTAATTCCGATGCAATTTCTGTGTTTCATCGTCAATAAGAAGGTCAGAGGGATACAATAAACCTGAAGTGAAGCATCGGAATCTATAACTAGTGTCACATGACTGGTTCAAACATAGACAGTAAGAAGAGTCAGTTATCTTGTACTTAAGTCGGCATTGTGCCTTTTGTATTTATTTCCGATGCAATTTCTGTGTTTCATCGTCATTATGAAGGTCAGAGGGATACAGTAATGCTGAAGTGAAGCGTCGTAATTTATAACTAGTGTCGCAGGAATGGTTCAAAATAAAGACAGTAAGAAGAGTCAGTTATCTTGTACTTAAGTCGGCATTGTGCCTTTTGTATTTAATTCCGATGCAATATCTGTGTTTCATCGCAAATAAGAAGATCAGAGGAATACAGTTAACCTGAAGTGAAGCATTGTAATCTATAACTAGTGTCACAGGAATGGTTCAAAACATAGACAGTAAGAAGAGTCAGTTTTCTTGTACTTAAGTCGTCATTGTGCATTTTGTATTTAATTCCGATGCAATATCTTGGTTTCATCGTCAATAAGAAGGTCAGAGGGATACAGTAAACCTGAAGTGAAGCATCGGAATCTATAACTAGTGTCACTGGAATGGTTCAAAACATAGACTGTAAAAAGCGTCAGTATTCTTGTACTTAAGTCGGCATTGTGCCTTTTGTATTTAACTCCGATGCAATTTCTGTGTTTCATCGTCAATAAGAAGGTCAGAGTTATACTGCAAACCTGAAGTGAAGCATCGGAATCCATAACTAGTGTCACAGGAATGGTTCAAAACATAGACAGCAAGAAGAGTCAGTTTTCTTGTACTTAAGTCGTCATTGTGCCATATGTATTTAATTCCGATGCAATATCTGTGTTTCATTGTCAATATGAAGGTCAGAAGGATAAAGTAAACCTGAAGTGAAGCATCGGAATCTATAACTAGTGTCACAGGAATAGTTCAAACATAGACTAAAAGAAGAGACAGTTTTCCTGTACTTAAGTCGGCGTTGTGCCTTTTGTATTTAACTCCGATGCAATTTCTGTATTTCATCGTCAATAAGAAGGTTAGAGGGATACAGTAAACCTGAAGTGAAGCATCGGAATCTATAACTAGTGTCACAGGAATGGTTCAAAACATGGACCGGAGGAATAGTCAGTTTTCTAGTACTTAAGTCGGCATTGAGCCTCTTGTATTTAATTCCTGTGCAATTTCTGTGTTTCATCGTCAACACGAAGGTCAGAGCGATACAGTAAACCTGAAGTGAAGCATCTGAATCAATAACTAGTGTCACAGCAATGGTTCAGAACATAGACAGTAAGAGGAGTCAGTTTTCTTGAATGTAAGTCGGCATTGTGCCTTTTGTAATTGATTCCGATGCAATATCTGTGTTTCATCGTCAATAAGAAAGTCAGAGGGATACAGTAAACCTGAAGTCAAGAATCGGAATCTATAACTAGTGTCACAGGAATGGTTCAAAAACATAGACAGTAAGAAGAGTCAGTTTTCTTGTACTTAAGTCGGCATTGTGCCTTTTGTATTTAATTAAGTTGTAATTTCTGTGTTTTATCGTCAATAAGAAGGTCAGAGGGATACAGTAAACCTGAGGTGACGCATCGGAATCTATAACTAGTGTCACAGGAATGGTTCAAAACATAGACAGTAAGAAGAGTCTGTTTTCTTGTACTTAAGTCGGCATTGTGCCTTTTCTATATAATTCCGATGTAATTTCTGTGTTTCATCGTCAATTAGAAGGTCAGAGGGATACAGTAAACCTGAGGTGAAGCATCGGAATCCATAACTAGTGTCGAAGGAATGGTTCAAAACATAGACAGTAAGAAGAGTCAGTTTTCTTGTACTTAAGTCGGAATTGTGCCTTTTGTATTTAATTCCGATGAAATTTCTGTGTTTCATCGTCAATAAGAAGGTCAGAGGGGTACAGTAAACCAGAAGTGAAGCATCGGAATCTATAACTAGTGTCACAGGAATGGTTCAAAGCATTGACAGTAAGAAGAGTCAGTTTTCTTGTACTTAAGTCGGCATTGTGACTTTTCTATTTAATTCCGATGCAATTTCTGTGTTTCATCGTGAATAAGAAGGTCAGAGGGATACAGTAAAGCTGAAGTGAAGCGTCGGAATCTATAACTAGTGTCACAGGAATGGTTCAAAGCATAGACAGTAAGAAGAGTCAGTTTTCTTGTACTTAAGTCGGCGTTGTGCCTTTTGTATTTAATTCCAATGCATTTTCTGTGTTTCATCGTCAATAAGAACGTCAGACGGAATCAGTGAACCTGAAGTGAAGCATCGGAATCTATAACTAGTGTCACAGGAGTGGTTCAAATCATAGACAGTAAGAAGAGTCAGTTTTCTTGTACTTAAGTCGGCTTTGTGCTTTTTGTATTTCATTCCGATGCAATTTCTATGTTTCATCGTCAATAACAAGGTCAGAGGGATACAGTAAACCTGAAGTGAAGCATCGTAATCTATAACTACTGTCACAGGAATGGTTCATAACATAGACAGTAAGAAGAGTCAGTTTTCTTGTACTTAAGTCGGCATTGTGCCTTTTGTATTTAATTCCGATGCAATTTCTAGGTTTCATCGTCAATAAGAAGGTCAGAGGGATACAGCAAACCTGAAGTGAAGCATCGGAATCTATAACTAGTGTCACAGCAATGGTTCAATCATAGACAGTAAGAAGAGTCAGTTTTCTTGTACTTAAGTCGGCATTGTGCCTTTTAAATTTAATTCCGATGCAATTTCTGTGTTTCATCGTCAATAAGAAGGTCAGAGGGATACAGTAAACCTTAAGTGAAGCATCAGAATCTATTCCTAGTGTCACAGGAATGGTTCAAAGCATAGACAGTAAGAAGAGACAGTTTTCTTGTACTTAAGTCGGCATTGTGCCTTTTGTATTAAATTCCGATGCAATTTCTGTGTTTCATCGTCAATAAGAAGGTCAGAGGGATACAGTAAAACTGAAGTGAAGCAGCAGAATCTATAACTAGTGTCACAGGAATGGTTCAAATCATAGACAGTAAGAAGAGTCAGTTTTCTTGTACTTAAGTCGGCATTGAGCCTTTTGAATTTAATTCCGATGCAATTTCTGTGTTTCATCGACAAGAAGAAGGTCAGAGCAATACAGTAAACCTGAAGGGAAGCATCGGAATCTATAACTAGTGTCACAGGAATGGTTCAAACATAGACAGTAAGAAGAGTCAGTTTACTTGTACTTAAGTCGGCATTGTGCCTTTTGTATTTAATTCCGATGCAATTTCTGTGTTTCATCGTCAATAACAAGGTCAGAGGGATACAGTAAACCTGAAGTGAAGCATCGGAATCTATAACCAGTGTCACAGTAATGGTTCAAATCTTTGATAGTAAGAAGAGTCAGTTTTCTTGTACTTAAGTCGGCATTGTGCCTTTGGTATTTAATTCCGAGGCAATTTCTGTGTTCATCGTCAATAAGAAGGTCAGAGGGATACAGTAAACCTGAAGTGAAGCATCGGATTATATAACTAGTGTCACAGGAATGGTTCAAAACATAGACAGTGAGTGGAGTCAGTTTTCTTGTACTGAGGTCTGCATTGTGCTTTATGTATTTAATCCCGATGCAATTTCAGGGATTCATCGTCAATAAGAAGGTCAGAGGGATACAGTAAACCTAACGTGAAGCATCGGAAACTATATCTAGTGTCACAGGAATGGTTCAAAACATAGACAGTAAGAAGAGTCAGTTTTCTTGTACTTAAATCGGCATTGTGCCTTTTGTATTTAATTCCGAAGCAATTTCTTTGTATCATCGTCAATAAGGAGGTTAGAGGGATACAGTAAACCTGGAGTAAAGCATCGGAATCCATAACTAGTGTCACATGAATGGTTGAAAACATAGACAGCAAGAACAGTCAGTTTTCTTGTACTTAAGTCGGCATTGTGCCTTTTGTATTAAATTCCGATGCAATTTCTGTGTTTCATCGTGAATACGAGGGTCAGAGGGACACAGTAAACATGAAGTGAGGCATCGGAATCTATAACTAGTGTAACAGGAATGGTTCAAAACATAGACAGTAAGAAAAGTCAGTTTTCTTGTACTGAAGTCTGCATTGTGCGTTTTTATTTAATTCCGATGCATTTTCTGTGTTTCATCGTCAATAAGAAGGTCAGAGGGATACAGTAAACCTAAAGTGAAGCATCGGAATCTATATCTAGTGTCACAGGTATGTTTGAAAACATAGTCAGTAAGAAGAGTCAGTTCTCTCGTACTTAAGTCGGCATTGTGCCTTTTGTATTAAATTCCGATGCAATTTCTGTGTTTCATCGTGAATAAGAGGGTCAGAGGGATACAGTAAACATGAAGTGAAGCATTGGAATATATATCTAGTGTCACAGGAATGGTTCAAAACATAGACAGTAAGAGAAGTCAGTTTTCTTGTACTGAATCTGCATTGTGCGTTTGTATTTAATTCCGATGCATTTTCTGTGTATCATCGTCAATAAGAAGGTCGGAGGGATACAGTAAACCTAAAGTGAAGCATCGGAATCTATATCTAGTGTCGCAGGAATGGTCGAAAACATAGACAGTAAGAAGAGTCAGTTTTCTCGTACTTAAGTCGGCATTGTGCCTTTTGTATTAAATTCCGATGCAATTTCTGTGTTTCATCGTGAATTAGAGGGTCAGAGGGATACAGTAAACATGAAGTGAAGCATTGAAATATATAACTAGTGTCGCAGGAATGGTTCAAAACATAGACAGTAAGAAGAGTCAGTTTTCTTGTACTTAAGTCGGCGTTGTGCCTTTAGTATTTAATTCCGATGCAATTTCTGTGATTCATCGTCAATAAGAAGGTCTGAGCATACAGTAAACCTGAAGTGAAGCATCGGAATCTATAACTAGTGTCACAGGACTGTTTCAAAACATAGACTGTACGAAGAGTCAGTTTTCTTGTACTTAAGACGGCATTGTGCCTTTTGTATTTAATTCCGATGCAATTTCAGTGTTTCATCGTCAATACGCAGGTCAGAGGGATACAGTGAACCTGAAGTGAAGCATCGGAATCTATAACTAGTGTCACAGGAATGGTTCAAAACATAGACAGTAAGAAGAGTCAGGTTTCTTGTACTTAAGTCCGCATTGCGCCTTTTGTATTTAATTCCGATGCAATTTCTGTGTTTCATCGTCAATAAGAAGGTCAGAGGGATACAGTAAACCTAAAGTGAAGCATCGGAATCTATATCTAGTGTCACAGGAATGGTTCAAAACAAAGACAGTAAGAAGAGTCAGTTTTCTTGTACTTAAGTCTTCATTGCGCCTTTTGTATTTAATTCCGAAGCAATTTCTTTGTATCATCGTCAATAAGGAGGTCAGAGGGATACAGTAAATCTAGAGTAAAGCATCGGAATCTATAACTAGTGTTCACATGAATGATTGAAAACATAGACAGTAAGAAGAGTCAGTTTTCTTGTACTTAAGTCGGCATTGTGCCTTTTGTATTAAATTCCGATGCAATTTCTGTGTTTCATCGTGAATAAGAGGGTCAGAGGGATACAGTAAACATGAAGTGAAGCATCGGAATCTATAACTAGTGTCACAGGAATGTTTCAAAACATAGACAGTAAGAAGAGTCAGTTTTCTTGTACTTAAGTCAACGTTGTGCCTTTTGTATTTAATTCCGATGCAATTTCTGTGTTTCATCGTCAGTAAGAAGGTCTGAGGCATACAGTAAACCTGAGGTGAAGCATCGGAATCTATAACTAGTGTCATAGGAATGGTTCAAAACGTAGACAGTAAGAAGAGTCAGTTTTCTTGTACTTAAGACGGCATTGTGCCTTTTGTATTTAATTCCGATGCAATTTCAGTGTTTCATCGTCAATAAGAAGGTCAGAGGGATACAGTGAAATTGAAGTGAAGCATCGGAATCTATAACTAGTGTCACAGGAATGGTTCAAAACATAGACAGTAAGACGAGTCAGTTTTCCTGTACTTCAGTCGGAATTGTGCTTTTTGTATTTAATTCCGATCAATTTCCGTGTTTCATCGTCAATTAGAAGGTCAGAGGGATACAGTAAACCTGAAGTGAAGCATCGGAATCTATAACTAGTGTCACAGGAATGGTTCAAACATAGACATTAAGAAGAGTCAGTTTTCTTGCACTTAAGTCGGCATTGTGCCTTTTATATTTCATTCCGATGCAATTGCTGTGTTTCATCGTCAATAAGAAGGTCAGAGGGATACAGTAAAAATGAAGTGAAGCATCGGAATTTTTAACTAGTGCCACAGGAATGGTTCAAAACACAGACAGTAAGAAGTGACAATTATCTTGTACCTAAGTCGGCATTGTGCCTTTTGTATTTAATACCGAAGCAATTTCTTTGTTTCATCGTCAAGAAGAAGGTCAGAGGGATACAGTAAACCTGAAGTAAAGCATCGTAATCTATAACGAGTGTCACATGAATGGTTCAAAATATAGACAGTAAGAAGAGTCATTTTTCTTGTACTTAAGTCGGCATTGTACCTGTTGTATTTAATTCCGATGCAATTTCTGTGTTTCATCGTCAATAAGAAGGTCAGAGGGATACAATAAACCTGAAGTGAAGCATCGGAAACTATAATTAGTGTCACAGGAATGGTTCAAAACATAGACAGTATGAAGAGTAAGTTTTCTTGTACCTAAGTCGGCATTGTGCTTTTTGTATACCTAATTCCGATGCAATTTCTGTGTTTCATCATCAATAAGAAGGTCAGAGGCATACAGTAAACCTGAAGTGAAGCATCGATATCTATAACTAGTGTCACAGGAATGGTTCAATACATAGACAGCAAGAAGAGTCAGTTTACTTGTACTTAAGTCGGCATTGTGCCTCTTGTATATAAGTCCGATGCAATTTCAGTATTTCATCGTCAATAAGGAGGTCAGAGGGATTTAGTGAACCTGAAGTGAAGCATCGGATTCTATAACTAGTGTCACAGGAATGGTTCAAAACATAAACAGTAAGAGGATCAGTTTTCTTGTACTTAAGTCGGCATTGTGCCTTTTGTATTTAATCCGATGCAATTTCTGTGTTTCATCGTCAATAAGAAGGTCGGAGGGATACGGTAAACCTGAAGTGAAGCATCGGAATCTATAACTAGTGTCACAGAAATTGTTCAAAACATAGACAGTAAGAAGAGTCTGTTTTCTTGTACTAAAGTTGACATTGTGCCTTTTGTATTTAATTCCGATGCAATTTCTGTGTTTCATCGGTAATAAGAAGGTCAGAGGTATACAGTAAACCTGAAGTGAAGCATCGGAATCTATATCTAGTGTCACAGGTATTGTTCAAAACATAGACAGTAAGAAGAGCCAGTTTTCTTGTACTTATGTCGGCATTGTGCCTTTTGTATTTAATTCCGATGCAATTTCTCTGTTTCATCGTCAATAAGAAGGTCAGAGGGATACAGTAAACCTGAAGTGAAGCATCGGAATCTATAACTAGTGTCTCATTAATGGGTCAAGACATAGACAGTAATAAGAGTCAGTTTTCTTGTACTTAAGTCGGCATTGTGCCTTTTGTATTCAATTCCGAAGCAATTTCAGTGTTTCGTCGACAATAAGAAGGTCAGAGGGATACAGTGAACCTGAAGTGAAACATCTGATTCTATAACTAGTGCCACAGGAATGATTCAAAACATAGACAGTAAGAAGGTCAGTTTTCTTGTACTTAAGTCGGCATTGTGCCTTTTGTACTTAATCCGATGCAATTTCTGTGTTTCATCGTCAATTAGGAGGTCAGAGCGATACAGTAAACCTGCAGTGAAGCATCGGAATCTATAACTAGTGTCACATGAATGGTTCAAATCATAGACAGTAAGAAGAGTCAGTTTTCTTGCACTTAAGTCGGCATTGTGCATTTTATATTTCATTCCGATGCAATTGCTGTGTTTCATCGTCAATAAGAAGGTCATAGGGATACAGTAAAAATGAAGTGAAGCATCGGAATTTTTAACTAGTGTCACAGGAATGGTTCAAAACACAGACAGTAAGAAGTGTCAATTATCTTGTACTTAAGTCGGCATTGTGCCTTTTGTATTTAATTCCGAAGCAATTTCTGTGTTTCATCGTCAAGAAGAAGGTCAGAGGGATACAGTAAACCTGAAGTAAAGCATCGTAATCTATAACGAGTGTCACATGAATGGTTCAAAAAATAGACAGTAAGAAGAGTCAGTTTTCTTGTACTTAAGTAGGCATTGTACCTTTTGTATTTAATTCCGATGCAATTTCTGAGTTTCATCGTCAATAAGAAGGTCAGAGGGATACAATAAACCTGAAGTGAAGCATCGGAATCTATAATCAGTGTCACAGGAATGGTTCAAAACATAGACAGTATGAAGAGTAAGTTTTCTTGTGCTTAAGTCGGCATTGTGCCTTTTGGTTTTAATTCCGATGCAATTTCTGTGTTTCATCGTCAATAAGAAGGTCAGAGGCATACAGTAAACTTGAAGTGAAGCATTGGACTCTATAACTAGTGTCACAGGAATGGTTCAATACATAGACAGTAGGATTAGTCAGTTTACTTGTACTTAAGTCGCCATTGTGCCTCTTTATTTAAGTCAGATGTAATTTCAGTATTTCATCGTCAATAAGAAGGTCTGAGGGATTTAGTGAACCTGAAGTGTAGCATCGCATTCTATAACAAGTGTCACAGGATTGGTTCAAAACATAGGCAGTAAGAGGATCAGTTTTTTTGTACTTAAGTCGGCATTGTGCCTTTTGGATTTAACCCGATGCAATTTCTGTGTTTCATCGTCAATAAGAAGGTCGGAGGGATACGTTAAACCTGAAGTGAAGCATCGGAATCTATAACTAGTGTCACAGGAATTGTTCAAAGCATAGACAGTAAGAAGAGTCAGTTTTCTTGTATTTAAGCCGGCATTGTGCCTTTTGTATTTAATTCCGATGGAATTTCTGTGTTTCATCGTCAATAAGTAGGTCAGAGGGATACAGTAAACCTGCAGTGAAGCATCGGAATCTATAACTAGTGTCACATGAATGGTTCAAAACATAGACAGTAAGAAGAGTCAGTTTCTTGTACTAAAGTTGACATTGTGCCTTTTGTATTTAATTCCGATGCAATTTCTGTGTTTCATCGTCAATAAGAAGGTCAGAGGCTTACAGTAAACCTGAAGCGAAGTATCGGAATCTACAACTAGTGTCACAGGAATGGTTCAAAACATAGACAGTAAGAAGAGTCAGTTTTCTTATACTTAAGTCATCTTTGTGCCTTTTGTATTTAATTCCGATGCAATTTCAGTGTTTCATCGTCAATAAGATGGTCAGAGGGATACAGTGAACCTGAAGTGAAGCATCGGAATCTATAACTAGTGTTACAGGAATGGTTCAAAGCACAGACAGTAAGAAGAGTCAGTTTTCTTGTACTTAAGTCGGCATTGTGCCTTTCGTATTTAATTCCGATGCAATGTCTGTGTTTCATCGTCAATAAGAAGGTCAGAGGGATACAGTAAACCTGAAATGAAGCATCGGAATCTATAACTAGTGTCACAGGAATGGTTCAAAATATAGACAGTAAGAAGAGTCTGTTTTCTTGTACTTAAGTCGGCATTGTGCCTTTTGTATTTAATTCCGATGCAATTTCTGTGTTTCATGGTCAATAAGAAGGTCAGAGGCATACAGTAAACCTGAACTGATGCATCGGAATCTATAACTAGTGTCACAGGAATTGTTCAAAACATAGACAGTAAGAAAAATCAGTTTTCATATACTTATGTCGGCTTTGTGCCTTTTGTATTTAATTCCGATGCAATTTCAGGGTTTCATCGTCAATAAGAAGGTCAGAGGGATACAGTGAACCTGATGTGAAGCATCGGAATCTATAACTAGTGTCACAGGAATGGTTCAAAGCATAGACAGTAAGAATAGTCAGTTTTCTTGTACTTAAGTCGGCATTGTGCCTTTCGTATTTAATTCCGATGCAATTTCTGTGTTTCATCGTCAATAAGAAGGTCAGAGGGATACAGTAAATCTGAAGTGAAGCATCGGAATCTACAACTAGTGTCACAGGAATTGTTCACATGATAGACAGTAAGAAGACTCAGTTTTCTTGTACTTAAGTCGGCATTGTGCCTTTTGTATATAATTCCAATGCTATTTCTGTGTTTCATCGTCAATAAGAAGGTCAGAGGGATACAGTAAACCTGCAGTGAAGCATCGGAATCTGTAACTAGTGTCACATGAATGGTTCAAATCATAGACAGTAAGAAGAGTCAGTTTTCATGTACTTAAGTCGGCATTGTGCCTTTTGTATTTAATTCCGATGCAATTTCTGTGTTTCATTGTCAATTAGAAGGTCAGAGCGATACAGTAAACCTGAAGTGAAGCATCGGAATCTATAACTGGTGTCACAGGAATGGATCAAAACATAGACAGTAAGAAGAGTCAGTTTTCTTATACATAAGTCGGCTTTCTGCCTTTTGTAATTAATTCCCATGCAATTTCAGTGTCTCATCGTCAATAGGAAGGTCAGAGGGATACAGTGAACCTGAAGTGAAGCATCGGAATCTATAACTAGTGACACAGGAATGGTTCAAAGCATAGACAGTAAGAAGAGTTAGTTTTCTTGTACTTAAGTCGGCATTGTGCCTTTCGTATTTAATTACGATGCAATTTCTGTGTTTCATCGTCAATGAGAAGGTCAGAGGGATACAGTAAACCTGAAGTGAAGCATCAGAATCTATAACTGGTGTCACAGGAATGGTTCAAAACATAGACAGTAAAAAGAGTCAGTTTTCTTCTACTTAAGGCGGCATTGTGCCTTTTCTATTTAATTCCCATGCAATTTCTGTGTTTCATCGTCAATAAGAAGGTCAGAGGGATACAGTAAACCTGGAGTGAAGCATCTGAATCTCTAACTAGTGTCACAGGAATGGTTCAAAACATAGACAGTAAGAAGAGTCAGTTTTCTTGTACTTAAGTGGGCATTGTGCCTTTTGTTTTTAATTCCGATGCAAATTCTGTGTTTCATCGTGAATAAGAAGGTCAGAGGGATACAGTAAAGCTGAAGTGAAGCGTCGGAATCTATAACTAGTGTCACAGGAACGGTTGAAAACATAGACAGTAAGAAGAGTCAGTTTTTCTTGTACTTAAGTCGGCATTGTGCCTCTTATATTTAATTCCGATGCAATTTCTGTGTTTCATCGCCAATAAGATGGTCAGAGGGATACAGTAAACCTGAAGTGAAGCATCGGAATCTATAACTGGTGTCACAGGAATGGTTCAAAACATAGACAGTAAAAAGAGTCAGTTTTCTTCTACTTAAGGCGGCATTGTGCCTTTTCTATTTAATTCCCATGCAATTTCTGTGTTTCATCGTCAATAAGAAGGTCAGAGGGATACAGTAAACCTGGAGTGAAGCATCTGAATCTCTAACTAGTGTCACAGGAATGGTTCAAAACATAGACAGTAAGAAGAGTCAGTTTTCTTGTACTTAAGTGGGCATTGTGCCTTTTGTTTTTAATTCCGATGCAAATTCTGTGTTTCATCGTGAATAAGAAGGTCAGAGGGATACAGTAAAGCTGAAGTGAAGCGTCGGAATCTATAACTAGTGTCACAGGAACGGTTGAAAACATAGACAGTAAGAAGAGTCAGTTTTTCTTGTACTTAAGTCGGCATTGTGCCTCTTATATTTAATTCCGATGCAATTTCTGTGTTTCATCGCCAATAAGATGGTCAGAGGGATACAGTAAACCTGAAGTGAAGCATCGGAATCTATAACTAGTGTCACAGGAATGGTTCAAAACATAGACAGGAAGAAGAGGCAGTTAACTTGTTCTTAAGTCGGCTTTGTGTATTTTGTATTTAATTTCGAAGCAATTTCTGCGTTTCATCGTCAATAAGAAAGTCAGAGGGATACAGTAAACCTGAAGTGAAGCATCAGAATCTATAACTGGTGTCACAGGAATGGTTCAAAACATAGACAGTAAAAAGAGTCAGTTTTCTTCTACTTAAGGCGGCATTGTGCCTTTTCTATTTAATTCCCATGCAATTTCTGTGTTTCATCGTCAATAAGAAGGTCAGAGGGATACAGTAAACCTGGAGTGAAGCATCTGAATCTCTAACTAGTGTCACAGGAATGGTTCAAAACATAGACAGTAAGAAGAGTCAGTTTTCTTGTACTTAAGTGGGCATTGTGCCTTTTGTTTTTAATTCCGATGCAAATTCTGTGTTTCATCGTGAATAAGAAGGTCAGAGGGATACAGTAAAGCTGAAGTGAAGCGTCGGAATCTATAACTAGTGTCACAGGAACGGTTGAAAACATAGACAGTAAGAAGAGTCAGTTTTTCTTGTACTTAAGTCGGCATTGTGCCTCTTATATTTAATTCCGATGCAATTTCTGTGTTTCATCGCCAATAAGATGGTCAGAGGGATACAGTAAACCTGAAGTGAAGCATCGGAATCTATAACTAGTGTCACAGGAATGGTTCAAAACATAGACAGGAAGAAGAGGCAGTTAACTTGTTCTTAAGTCGGCTTTGTGTATTTTGTATTTAATTTCGAAGCAATTTCTGCGTTTCATCGTCAATAAGAAAGTCAGAGGGATACAGTAAACCTGAAGAAAAGCATCGGAATCTATAACGAGTGTCACATGAATGGTTCAAAAGATAGACAGTAAGAAGAGTCTGTTATCTTGTACTTAAGTTGGCATTGTGCCTTTTGTATATAATTCCGATGCAATTTCAGTGTTTCACCGTCAATAAGAAGGTCAGAGGGATACAGTGAACCTGAAGTGAAGCATCGGAATCTATAACTAGTGTTACAGGAATGGTTCAAAGCATAGACAGTAAGAAGAGTCAGTTTTCTTGTACTTAAGTCGGCATTGTGCCTTTCGTATTTAATTCCGATGCAATGTCTGTGTTTCATCGTCAATAAGAAGGTCAGAGGGATACAGTAAACCTGAAGTGAAGCATCGGAATCTATAACTAGTGTCACATGAATGGTTCAAAATATAGACAGTAAGAAGAGTCTGTTTTCTTGTACTTAAGTCGGCATTGTGCCTTTTGTATTTAATTCCGATGCAATTTCTGTGTTTCATCGTCAATAAGAAGGTCAGAGGCATACAGTAAACCTGAACTGAAGCATCGGAATCTATAACTAGTGTCACAGGAATTGTTCAAAACATAGACAGTAAGAAAAATCAGTTTTCATATACTTATGTCGGCTTTGTGCCTTTTGTATTTAATTCCGATGCAATTTCAGGGTTTCATCGTCAATAAGAAGGTCAGAGGGATACAGTGAACCTGATGTGAAGCATCGGAATCTATAACTAGTGTCACAGGAATGGTTCAAAGCATAGAGAGCAAGAATAGTCAGTTTTCTTGTACTTAAGTCGGCATTGTGCCTTTCGTATTTAATTCCGATGCAATTTCTGTGTTTCATCGTCAATAAGAAGGTCAGAAGGATACAGTAAACCTGAAGTGAAGCATCGGAATCTGTAACTAGTGTCACAGGAATTGTTCACATCATAGACAGTAAAAAGAGTCAGTTTTCTTGTACTTAAGCCGGCATTGTGCATTTTGTATATAATTCCAATGCTATTTCTGTGTTTCATCGTCAATAAGAAGGTCAGAGGGATACAGTAAACCTGCAGTGAAGCATCGGAATCTGTAACTAGTGTCACATGAATGGTTCAAAACATAGACAGTAAGAAGAGTCAGTTTTCTTGTACTTAAGTCGGCATTGTGCCTTTTGTATTTAATTCCGATGCAATTTCTGTGTTTCATCGTCAATTAGAAGGTCAGAGCGATACAGTAAACCTGAAGTGAAGCATCGGAATCTATAACTAGTGTCACAGGAATGGATCAAAACATAGACAGTAAGAAGAGTCAGTTTTCTTATACTTAAGTCGGCTTTGTGCCTTTTGTAATTAATTCCGATGCAATTTCAGTGTCTCATCGTCAATAAGAAGGTCAGAGGGATACAGTGAACCTGAAGAGAAGCATCGGAATCTATAACTGGTGTCACAGGAATGGTTCAAAACATAGACAGTAAAAAGAGTCAGTTTTCTTCTACTTAAGGCGGCATTGTGCCTTTTCTATTTAATTCCCATGCAATTTCTGTGTTTCATCGTCAATAAGAAGGTCAGAGGGATACAGTAAACCTGAAGTGAAGCATCGGAATCTATAACTAGTGTCACAGGAATGGTTCAAAACATAGACAGTAAGAAGAGTCAGTTTTCTTGTACTTAAGTCGGCATTGTGCCTTTTGTTTTTAACTCCGATGCAATTTCTGTGTTTCATCGTGAATAAGAAGGTCAGAGGGATACAGTAAAGCTGAAGTGAAGCGTAGGAATCTATAACTAGTGTCACAGGAATGGTTGAAAACATAGACAGTAAGAAGAGTCAGTTTTTCTTGTACTTAAGTCGGCATTGTGCCTTTTATATTTAATTCCGATGCAATTTCTGTGTTTCATCGTCAATAAGATGGTCAGAGGGATACAGTAAACCTGAAGTGAAGCATCGGAATCTATAACTAGTGTCACAGGAATGGTTCAAAACATAGACAGGAAGAAGAGGCAGTTAACTTGTTACTAAGTCGGCTTTGTGCATTTTGTATTTAATTTCGAAGCAATTTCTGTGTTTCATCGTCAATAAGAAAGTCAGAGGGATACAGTAAACCCGAAGAAAAGCATCGGAATCTATAACGAGTGTCACATGAATGGTTCAAAAGATAGACAGTAAGAAGAGTCTGTTATCTTGTACTTAAGTTGGCATTGTGCCTTTTGTATTTATTTCCGATGCAATTTCTGTGTTTCATCGTCAATAAGAAGGTCAGAGGGATACAGTAAACCTGAAGTGAAGCATCGGAATCTATAACTAGTGTCACAGGAATGGTTCAAAACATAGACAGTTAGAAGAGTCAGTTTTCTTGTACTTAAGTCGGCATTGTGCCTTTTGTATTTAATTCCGATGCAATTTCTGTGTTTCATCGTCAAAAAGAAGGTCAGAGGCATAGAGTAAACCTGATGTGAAGCATCGGAATCTATAACTAGTGTCACAGGAATGGTTCAAAACATAGACAGTAAGAAGAGTCAGTTGTCTTGTACGTAAGTCGGCTCTGTGCCTTTTGTATTTAATTCCGATGCAATTTCAGTGTTTCACCGTCAATAAGAAGGTCAGAGGGATACAGTGAACCTGAAGTGAAGCATCGGAATCTATATCTAGTGCCACAGGAATGGTTCAAAACATAGACAGTAAGAAGAGTTAGTTTTCTTGTACTTAAGTCGGCATTGTGCCATTTTTATTTAATTCCGATGCAATGTCTGTGTTTCATCGTCAATAAGAAGGTCAGAGGGATACAGTAAACCTGAAGTGAAGCATCGGAATCTATAACTAGTGTCACAGGAATGGTTCAAAACATGGACAGTAAGAAGAGTCAGTTATCTTGTACTTAAGTCAGCATTGTGCCTTTTGTATTTCATTCCGATGCAATTTCTGTGTTTCATCGTCAATAAGATGGTCAGAGGGATACAGTAAACCTGAAGTGAAGCATCGGAATCTATAACTAGTGTCACAGGAATAGTACAAAACATAGACAGTATGAAGAGCCAGTCTTCTTGTACTTAAGTCGGCATTGTGCCTTTTGTATTTAATTCCGATACAATTTCTGTGTTTCATCTTCAATAAGAAGGTCAGAGGGATACAGTAAACCTGAAGTGAATCATCGGGATCTATAACTAGTGTCACAGGAATGGTTCAAAGCATAGATAGTAGGAAGAGCCAGTCTTCTTGTTCTGGATTCGGCATTGTGCCTTTTGTGTTTAATTCCGATGCAATTTCTGTGTTTCATCGTCAATAAGAAGGTCAGAGCTATACAGTAAAGCTGACGTGAAGCATCGGAATCTATAACTAGTGTCACAGGAATGGTTCAAAACACAGACAGTAAGAAGTGTCAATTATCTTGTACTTAAGTCGGCATTGTGCCTTTTGTATTTAATTCCGAAGCAATTTCTGTGTTTCATCGTCAAGAAGAAGGTCAGAGGGATACAGTAAACCTGAAGTAAAGCTTCGTAATCTATAACGAGTGTCACATGAATGGTTCAAAATATAGACAGTAAGAAGAGTCAGTTTTCTTGTACTTAAGTAGGCATTGTACCTTTTGTATTTAATTCCGATGCAATTTCTGAGTTTCATCGTCAATAAGAAGGTCAGAGGGATACAATAAACCTGAAGTGAAGCATCGGAATCTATAATCAGTGTCACAGGAATGGTTCAAAACATAGACAGTATGAAGAGTAAGTTTTCTTGTGCTTAAGTCGGCATTGTGCCTTTTGGTTTTAATTCCGATGCAATTTCTGTGTTTCATCGTCAATAATAAGGTCAGAGGCATACAGTAAACTTGAAGTGAAGCATCGGACTCTATAACTAGTGTCACAGGAATGGTTCAATACATAGACAGTAGGATTAGTCAGTTTACTTGTACTTAAGTCGCCATTGTGCCTCTTTATTTAAGTCTGATGTAATTTCAGTATTTCATCGTCAATAAGAAGGTCTGAGGGATTTAGTGAACCTGAAGGAAGCATCGCATTCTATAACAAGTGTCACAGGATTGGTTCAAAACATAGGCAGTAAGAGGATCAGTTTTTTTGTACTTAAGTCGGCATTGTGCCTTTTGGATTTTACCCGATGCAATTTCTGTGTTTCATCGTCAATAAGATGGTCGGAGGGGTACGTTAAACCTGAAGTGAAGCATCGGAATCTATAACTAGTGTCACAGGAATTGTTCAAAGCATAGACAGTAAGAAGAGTCAGTTTTCTTGTATTTTAGCCGGCATTGTGCCTTTTGTATTTAATTCCGATGGAATTTCTGTGTTTCATCGTCAATAAGTAGGTCAGAGGGATACAGTAAACCTGCAGTGAAGCATCGGAATCTATAACTAGTGTCACATGAATGGTTCAAAACATAGACAGTAAGAAGAGTCAGTTTCTTGTACTAAAGTTGACATTGTGCCTTTTGTATTTAATTCCGATGCAATTTCTGTGTTTCATCGTCAATAAGAAGGTCAGAGGCTTACAGTAATCCTGAAGCGAAGTATCGGAATCTACAACTAGTGTCACAGGAATGGTTCAAAACATAGACAGTAAGAAGAGTCAGTTTTCTTATACTTAAGTCATCTTTGTGCCTTTTGTATTTAATTCCGATGCAATTTCAGTGTTTCATCGTCAATAAGATGGTCAGAGGGATACAGTGAACCTGAAGTGAAGCATCGGAATCTATAACTAGTGTTACAGGAATGGTTCAAAGCATAGACAGTAAGAAGAGTCAGTTTTCTTGTACTTAAGTCGGCATTGTGCCTTTCGTATTTAATTCCGATGCAATGTCTGTCTTTCATCGTCAATAAGAAGGTCAGAGGGATACAGTAAACCTGAAGTGAAGCATCGGAATCTATAACTAGTGTCACAGGAATGGTTCAAAATATAGACAGTAAGAAGAGTCTGTTTTCTTGTACTTAAGTCGGCATTGTACCTGTTGTATTTAATTCCGATGCAATTTCTGTGTTTCATCGTCAATAAGAAGGTCAGAGGGATACAATAAACCTGAAGTGAAGCATCGGAAACTATAATTAGTGTCACAGGAATGGTTCAAAACATAGACAGTATGAAGAGTAAGTTTTCTTGTACCTAAGTCGGAATTGTGCTTTTTGTATATCTAATTCCGATGCAATTTCTGTGTTTCATCATCAATAAGAAGGTCAGAGGCATACAGTAAACCTGAAGTGAAGCATCGAAATCTATAACTAGTGTCACAGGAATGGTTCAATACATAGACAGCAAGAAGAGTCAGTTTACTTGTACTTAAGTCGGCATTGTGCCTCTTGTATATAAGTCCGATGCAATTTCAGTATTTCATCGTCAATAAGGAGGTCAGAGGGATTTAGTGAACCTGAAGTGAAGCATCGGATTCTATAACTAGTGTCACAGGAATGGTTCAAAACATAAACAGTAAGAGGATCAGTTTTCTTGTACTTAAGTCGGCATTGTGCCTTTTGTATTTAATCCGATGCAATTTCTGTGTTTCATCGTCAATAAGAAGGTCGGAGGGATACGGTAAACCTGAAGTGAAGCATCGGAATCTATAACTAGTGTCACAGAAATTGTTCAAAACATAGACAGTAAGAAGAGTCTGTTTTCTTGTACTAAAGTTGACATTGTGCCTTTTGTATTTAATTCCGATGCAATTTCTGTGTTTCATCGGTAATAAGAAGGTCAGAGGTATACAGTAAACCTGAAGTGAAGCATCGGAATCTATATCTAGTGTCACAGGTATTGTTCAAAACATAGACAGTAAGAAGAGTCAGTTTTCTTGTACTTATGTCGGCATTGTGCCTTTTGTATTTAATTCCGATGCAATTTCTCTGTTTCATCGTCAATAAGAAGGTCAGAGGGATACAGTAAACCTGAAGTGAAGCATCGGAATCTATAACTAGTGTCTCATTAATGGGTCAAGACATAGACAGTAATAAGAGTCAGTTTTCTTGTACTTAAGTCGGCATTGTTCCTTTTGTATTTAATTCCGAAGCAATTTCAGTGTTTCGTCGACAATAAGAAGGTCAGAGGGATACAGTGAACCTGAAGTGAAACATCTGATTCTATAACTAGTGCCACAGGAATGATTCAAAACATAGACAGTAAGAAGGTCAGTTTTCTTGTACTTAAGTCGGCATTGTGCCTTTTGTACTTAATCCGATGCAATTTCTGTGTTTCATCGTCAATAAGAAGGTCGGAGGGATACGGTAAACCTGAAGTGAAGCATCGGAATCTATAACTAGTGTCACAGGAATTGTTCAAAGCATAGACAGTAAGAAGAGTCAGTTTTCTTGTATTTAAGCCGGCATTGTGCCTTTTGTATTTAATTCCGATGGAATTTCTGTGTTTCATCGTCAATAAGTAGGTCAGAGGGATACAGTAAACCTGCAGTGAAGCATCGGAATCTATAACTAGTGTCACATGAATGGTTCAAAACATAGACAGTAAGAAGAGTCAGTTTCTTGTACTAAAGTTGACATTGTGCCTTTTGTATTTAATTCCGATGCAATTTCTGTGTTTCATCGTCAATAAGAAGGTCAGAGGCTTACAGTAATCCTTAAGCGAAGTATCGGAATCTACAACTAGTGTCACAGGAATGGTTCAAAACATAGACAGTAAGAAGAGTCAGTTTTCTTATACTTAAGTCATCTTTGTGCCTTTTGTATTTAATTCCGATGCAATTTCAGTGTTTCATCGTCAATAAGATGGTCAGAGGGATACAGTGAACCTGAAGTGAAGCATCGGAATCTATAACTAGTGTTACAGGAATGGTTCAAAGCATAGACAGTAAGAAGAGTCAGTTTTCTTGTACTTAAGTCGGCATTGTGCCTTTCGTATTTAATTCCGATGCAATGTCTGTCTTTCATCGTCAATAAGAAGGTCAGAGGGATACAGTAAACCTGAAGTGAAGCATCGGAATCTATAACTAGTGTCACAGGAATGGTTCAAAATATAGACAGTAAGAAGAGTCTGTTTTCTTGTACTTAAGTCGGCATTGTACCTGTTGTATTTAATTCCGATGCAATTTCTGTGTTTCATCGTCAATAAGAAGGTCAGAGGGATACAATAAACCTGAAGTGAAGCATCGGAAACTATAATTAGTGTCACAGGAATGGTTCAAAACATAGACAGTATGAAGAGTAAGTTTTCTTGTACCTAAGTCGGAATTGTGCTTTTTGTATATCTAATTCCGATGCAATTTCTGTGTTTCATCATCAATAAGAAGGTCAGAGGCATACAGTAAACCTGAAGTGAAGCATCGAAATCTATTACTAGTGTCACAGGAATGGTTCAATACATAGACAGCAAGAAGAGTCAGTTTACTTGTACTTAAGTCGGCATTGTGCCTCTTGTATATAAGTCCGATGCAATTTCAGTATTTCATCGTCAATAAGGAGGTCAGAGGGATTTAGTGAACCTGAAGTGAAGCATCGGATTCTATAACTAGTGTCACAGGAATGGTTCAAAACATAAACAGTAAGAGGATCAGTTTTCTTGTACTTAAGTCGGCATTGTGCCTTTTGTATTTAATCCGATGCAATTTCTGTGTTTCATCGTCAATAAGAAGGTCGGAGGGATACGGTAAACCTGAAGTGAAGCATCGGAATCTATAACTAGTGTCACAGAAATTGTTCAAAACATAGACAGTAAGAAGAGTCTGTTTTCTTGTACTAAAGTTGACATTGTGCCTTTTGTATTTAATTCCGATGCAATTTCTGTGTTTCATCGGTAATAAGAAGGTCAGAGGTATACAGTAAACCTGAAGTGAAGCATCGGAATCTATATCTAGTGTCACAGGTATTGTTCAAAACATAGACAGTAAGAAGAGTCAGTTTTCTTGTACTTATGTCGGCATTGTGCCTTTTGTATTTAATTCCGATGCAATTTCTCTGTTTCATCGTCAATAAGAAGGTCAGAGGGATACAGTAAACCTGAAGTGAAGCATCGGAATCTATAACTAGTGTCTCATTAATGGGTCAAGACATAGACAGTAATAAGAGTCAGTTTTCTTGTACTTAAGTCGGCATTGTGCCTTTTGTATTTAATTCCGAAGCAATTTCAGTGTTTCGTCGACAATAAGAAGGTCAGAGGGATACAGTGAACCTGAAGTGAAACATCTGATTCTATAACTAGTGCCACAGGAATGATTCAAAACATAGACAGTAAGAAGGTCAGTTTTCTTGTACTTAAGTCGGCATTGTGCCTTTTGTACTTAATCCGATGCAATTTCTGTGTTTCATCGTCAATTAGGAGGTCAGAGCGATACAGTAAACCTGCAGTGAAGCATCGGAATCTATAACTAGTGTCACATGAATGGTTCAAATCATAGACAGTAAGAAGAGTCAGTTTTCTTGCACTTAAGTCGGCATTGTGCATTTTATATTTCATTCCGATGCAATTGCTGTGTTTCATCGTCAATAAGAAGGTCATAGGGATACAGTAAAAATGAAGTGAAGCATCGGAATTTTTAACTAGTGTCACAGGAATGGTTCAAAACACAGACAGTAAGAAGTGTCAATTATCTTGTACTTAAGTCGGCATTGTGCCTTTTGTATTTAATTCCGAAGCAATTTCTGTGTTTCATCGTCAAGAAGAAGGTCAGAGGGATACAGTAAACCTGAAGTAAAGCATCGTAATCTATAACGATTGTCACATGAATGGTTCAAAATATAGACAGTAAGAAGAGTCAGTTTTCTTGTACTTAAGTAGGCATTGTACCTTTTGTATTTAATTCCGATGCAATTTCTGAGTTTCATCGTCAATAAGAAGGTCAGAGGGATACAATAAACCTGAAGTGAAGCATCGGAATCTATAATCAGTGTCACAGGAATGGTTCAAAACATAGACAGTATGAAGAGTAAGTTTTCTTGTGCTTAAGTCGGCATTGTGCCTTTTGGTTTTAATTCCGATGCAATTTCTGTGTTTCATCGTCAATAAGAAGGTCAGAGGCATACAGTAAACTTGAAGTGAAGCATTGGACTCTATAACTAGTGTCACAGGAATGGTTCAATACATAGACAGTAGGATTAGTCAGTTTACTTGTACTTAAGTCGCCATTGTGCCTCTTTATTTAAGTCAGATGTAATTTCAGTATTTCATCGTCAATAAGAAGGTCTGAGGGATTTAGTGAACCTGAAGTGTAGCATCGCATTCTATAACAAGTGTCACAGGATTGGTTCAAAACATAGGCAGTAAGAGGATCAGTTTTTTTGTACTTAAGTCGGCATTGTGCCTTTTGGATTTAACCCGATGCAATTTCTGTGTTTCATCGTCAATAAGAAGGTCGGAGGGATACGTTAAACCTGAAGTGAAGCATCGGAATCTATAACTAGTGTCACAGGAATTGTTCAAAGCATAGACAGTAAGAAGAGTCAGTTTTCTTGTATTTAAGCCGGCATTGTGCCTTTTGTATTTAATTCCGATGGAATTTCTGTGTTTCATCGTCAATAAGTAGGTCAGAGGGATACAGTAAACCTGCAGTGAAGCATTGGAATCTATAACTAGTGTCACATGAATGGTTCAAAACATAGACAGTAAGAAGAGTCAGTTTCTTTTACTAAAGTTGACATTGTGCCTTTTGTATTTAATTCCGATGCAATTTCTGTGTTTCATCGTCAATAAGAAGGTCAGAGGCTTACAGTAAACCTGAAGCGAAGTATCGGAATCTACAACTAGTGTCACAGGAATGGTTCAAAACATAGACAGTAAGAAGAGTCAGTTTTCTTATACTTAAGTCATCTTTGTGCCTTTTGTATTTAATTCCGATGCAATTTCAGTGTTTCATCGTCAATAAGATGGTCAGAGGGATACAGTGAACCTGAAGTGAAGCATCGGAATCTATAACTAGTGTTACAGGAATGGTTCAAAGCATAGACAGTAAGAAGAGTCAGTTTTCTTGTACTTAAGTCGGCATTGTGCCTTTCGTATTTAATTCCGATGCAATGTCTGTGTTTCATCGTCAATAAGAAGGTCAGAGGGATACAGTAAACCTGAAGTGAAGCATCGGAATCTATAACTAGTGTCACAGGAATGGTTCAAAATATAGACAGTAAGAAGAGTCTGTTTTCTTGTACTTAAGTCGGCATTGTGCCTTTTGTATTTAATTCCGATGCAATTTCTGTGTTTCATGGTCAATAAGAAGGTCAGAGGCATACAGTAAACCTGAACTGATGCATCGGAATCTATAACTAGTGTCACAGGAATTGTTCAAAACATAGACAGTAAGAAAAATCAGTTTTCATATACTTATGTCGGCTTTGTGCCTTTTGTATTTAATTCCGATGCAATTTCAGGGTTTCATCGTCAGTAAGAAGGTCAGAGGGATACAGTAAACCTGATGTGAAGCATCGGAATCTATAACTAGTGTCACAGGAATGGTTCAAAGCATAGACAGTAAGAATAGTCAGTTTTCTTGTACTTAAGTCGGCATTGTGCCTTTCGTATTTAATTCCGATGCAATTTCTGTGTTTCATCGTCAATAAGAAGGTCAGAGGGATACAGTAAATCTGAAGTGAAGCATCGGAATCTACAACTAGTGTCACAGGAATTGTTCACATGATAGACAGTAAGAAGACTCAGTTTTCTTGTACTTAAGTCGGCATTGTGCCTTTTGTATATAATTCCAATGCTATTTCTGTGTTTCATCGTCAATAAGAAGGTCAGAGGGATACAGTAAACCTGCAGTGAAGCATCGGAATCTGTAACTAGTGTCACATGAATGGTTCAAATCATAGACAGTAAGAAGAGTCAGTTTTCATGTACTTAAGTCGGCATTGTGCCTTTTGTATTTAATTCCGATGCAATTTCTGTGTTTCATTGTCAATTAGAAGGTCAGAGCGATACAGTAAACCTGAAGTGAAGCATCGGAATCTATAACTGGTGTCACAGGAATGGATCAAAACATAGACAGTAAGAAGAGTCAGTTTTCTTATACATAAGTCGGCTTTCTGCCTTTTGTAATTAATTCCGATGCAATTTCAGTGTCTCATCGTCAATAGGAAGGTCAGAGGGATACAGTGAACCTGAAGTGAAGCATCGGAATCTATAACTAGTGACACAGGAATGGTTCAAAGCATAGACAGTAAGAAGAGTTAGTTTTCTTGTACTTAAGTCGGCATTGTGCCTTTCGTATTTAATTACGATGCAATTTCTGTGTTTCATCGTCAATGAGAAGGTCAGAGGGATACAGTAAACCTGAAGTGAAGCATCAGAATCTATAACTGGTGTCACAGGAATGGTTCAAAACATAGACAGTAAAAAGAGTCAGTTTTCTTCTACTTAAGGCGGCATTGTGCCTTTTCTATTTAATTCCCATGCAATTTCTGTGTTTCATCGTCAATAAGAAGGTCAGAGGGATACAGTAAACCTGGAGTGAAGCATCTGAATCTCTAACTAGTGTCACAGGAATGGTTCAAAACATAGACAGTAAGAAGAGTCAGTTTTCTTGTACGTAAGTGGGCATTGTGCCTTTTGTTTTTAATTCCGATGCAAATTCTGTGTTTCATCGTGAATAAGAAGGTCAGAGGGATACAGTAAAGCTGAAGTGAAGCGTCGGAATCTATAACTAGTGTCACAGGAACGGTTGAAAACATAGACAGTAAGAGGAGTCAGTTTTTCTTGTACTTAAGTCGGCATTGTGCCTCTTATATTTAATTCCGATGCAATTTCTGTGTTTCATCGCCAATAAGATGGTCAGAGGGATACAGTAAACCTGAAGTGAAGCATCGGAATCTATAACTAGTGTCACAGGAATGGTTCAAAACATAGACAGGAAGAAGAGGCAGTTAACTTGTTCTTAAGTCGGCTTTGTGTATTTTGTATTTAATTTCGAAGCAATTTCTGCGTTTCATCGTCAATAAGAAAGTCAGAGGGATACAGTAAACCTGAAGAAAAGCATCGGAATCTATAACGAGTGTCACATGAATGGTTCAAAAGATAGACAGTAAGAAGAGTCTGTTATCTTGTACTTAAGTTGGCATTGTGCCTTTTGTATATAATTCCGATGCAATTTCAGTGTTTCACCGTCAATAAGAAGGTCAGAGGGATACAGTGAACCTGAAGTGAAGCATCGGAATCTATAACTAGTGTTACAGGAATGGTTCAAAGCATAGACAGTAAGAAGAGTCAGTTTTCTTGTACTTAAGTCGGCATTGTGCCTTTCGTATTTAATTCCGATGCAATGTCTGTGTTTCATCGTCAATAAGAAGGTCAGAGGGATACAGTAAACCTGAAGTGAAGCATCGGAATCTATAACTAGTGTCACATGAATGGTTCAAAATATAGACAGTAAGAAGAGTCTGTTTTCTTGTACTTAAGTCGGCATTGTGCCTTTTGTATTTAATTCCGATGCAATTTCTGTGTTTCATCGTCAATAAGAAGGTCAGAGGCATACAGTTAACCTGAACTGAAGCATCGGAATCTATAACTAGTGTCACAGGAATTGTTCAAAACATAGACAGTAAGAAAAATCAGTTTTCATATACTTATGTCGGCTTTGTGCCTTTTGTATTTAATTCCGATGCAATTTCAGGGTTTCATCGTCAATAAGAAGGTCAGAGGGATACAGTGAACCTGATGTGAAGCATCGGAATCTATAACTAGTGTCACAGGAATGGTTCAAAGCATAGAGAGCAAGAATAGTCAGTTTTCTTGTACTTAAGTCGGCATTGTGCCTTTCGTATTTAATTCCGATGCAATTTCTGTGTTTCATCGTCAATAAGAAGGTCAGAAGGATACAGTAAACCTGAAGTGAAGCATCGGAATCTATAACTAGTGTCACAGGAATTGTTCACATCATAGACAGTAAAAAGAGTCAGTTTTCTTGTACTTAAGCCGGCATTGTGCATTTTGTATATAATTCCAATGCTATTTCTGTGTTTCATCGTCAATAAGAAGGTCAGAGGGATACAGTAAACCTGCAGTGAAGCATCGGAATCTGTAACTAGTGTCACATGAATGGTTCAAAACATAGACAGTAAGAAGAGTCAGTTTTCTTGTACTTAAGTCGGCATTGTGCCTTTTGTATTTAATTCCGATGCAATTTCTGTGTTTCATCGTCAATTAGAAGGTCAGAGCGATACAGTAAACCTGAAGTGAAGCATCGGAATCTATAACTAGTGTCACAGGAATGGATCAAAACATAGACAGTAAGAAGAGTCAGTTTTCTTATACTTAAGTCGGCTTTGTGCCTTTTGTAATTAATTCCGATGCAATTTCAGTGTCTCATCGTCAATAAGAAGGTCAGAGGGATACAGTGAACCTGAAGAGAAGCATCGGAATCTATAACTGGTGTCACAGGAATGGTTCAAAACATAGACAGTAAAAAGAGTCAGTTTTCTTCTACTTAAGGCGGCATTGTGCCTTTTCTATTTAATTCCCATGCAATTTCTGTGTTTCATCGTCAATAAGAAGGTCAGAGGGATACAGTAAACCTGAAGTGAAGCATCGGAATCTATAACTAGTGTCACAGGAATGGTTCAAAACATAGACAGTAAGAAGAGTCAGTTTTCTTGTACTTAAGTCGGCATTGTGCCTTTTGTTTTTAACTCCGATGCAATTTCTGTGTTTCATCGTGAATAAGAAGGTCAGAGGGATACAGTAAAGCTGAAGTGAAGCGTAGGAATCTATAACTAGTGTCACAGGAATGGTTGAAAACATAGACAGTAAGAAGAGTCAGTTTTTCTTGTACTTAAGTCGGCATTGTGCCTTTTATATTTAATTCCGATGCAATTTCTGTGTTTCATCGTCAATAAGATGGTCAGAGGGATACAGTAAACCTGAAGTGAAGCATCGGAATCTATAACTAGTGTCACAGGAATGGTTCAAAACATAGACAGGAAGAAGAGGCAGTTAACTTGTTACTAAGTCGGCTTTGTGCATTTTGTATTTAATTTCGAAGCAATTTCTGTGTTTCATCGTCAATAAGAAAGTCAGAGGGATACAGTAAACCCGAAGAAAAGCATCGGAATCTATAACGAGTGTCACATGAATGGTTCAAAAGATAGACAGTAAGAAGAGTCTGTTATCTTGTACTTAAGTTGGCATTGTGCCTTTTGTATTTATTTCCGATGCAATTTCTGTGTTTCATCGTCAATAAGAAGGTCAGAGGGATACAGTAAACCTGAAGTGAAGCATCGGAATCTATAACTAGTGTCACAGGAATGGTTCAAAACATAGACAGTTAGAAGAGTCAGTTTTCTTGTACTTAAGTCGGCATTGTGCCTTTTGTATTTAATTCCGATGCAATTTCTGTGTTTCATCGTCAATAAGAAGGTCAGAGGCATAGAGTAAACCTGATGTGAAGCATCGGAATCTATAACTAGTGTCACAGGAATGGTTCAAAACATAGACAGTAAGAAGAGTCAGTTTTCTTGTACGTAAGTCGGCTCTGTGCCTTTTGTATTTAATTCCGATGCAATTTCAGTGTTTCACCGTCAATAAGAAGGTCAGAGGGATACAGTGAACCTGAAGTGAAGCATCGGAATCTATATCTAGTGCCACAGGAATGGTTCAAAACATAGACAGTAAGAAGAGTTAGTTTTCTTGTACTTAAGTCGGCATTGTGCCATTTTTATTTAATTCCGATGCAATGTCTGTGTTTCATCGTCAATAAGAAGGTCAGAGGGATACAGTAAACCTGAAGTGAAGCATCGGAATCTATAACTAGTGTCACAGGAATGGTTCAAAACATGGACAGTAAGAAGAGTCAGTTATCTTGTACTTAAGTCAGCATTGTGCCTTTTGTATTTCATTCCGATGCAATTTCTGTGTTTCATCGTCAATAAGAAGGTCAGAGGGATACAGTAAACCTGAAGTGAAGCATCGGAATCTATAACTAGTGTCACAGGAATAGTACAAAACATAGACAGTATGAAGAGCCAGTCTTCTTGTACTTAAGTCGGCATTGTGCCTTTTGTATTTAATTCCGATACAATTTCTGTGTTTCATCTTCAATAAGAAGGTCAGAGGGATACAGTAAACCTGAAGTGAATCATTGGGATCTATAACTAGTGTCACAGGAATGGTTCAAAGCATAGATAGTAGGAAGAGCCAGTCTTCTTGTTCTGGATTCGGCATTGTGCCTTTTGTGTTTAATTCCGATGCAATTTCTGTGTTTCATCGTCAATAAGAAGGTCAGAGCTATACAGTAAAGCTGACGTGAAGCATCGGAATCTATAACTAGTGTCACAGGAATAGTTCAAAACATAGACAGTAAGAAGAGTCAGTTTTCTTGTATTTAAGACGGCATTGTGCCTTTTGTATTTAATTCCGATGTAATTTCTGTGTTTCATCTTCAATAAGAAGGGCTGAGGGATACAGTAAACATGAAGTGTAGCATCGGATTCTATTACTAGTGTCACAGGAATGGTTCAAAACATAGACAGTAGGAAGAGTCAGTTCTCTTGTACTGAAGTCGGCTTTGTGCTTTTGTATTTAATTCCGATGCAATTTCTGTGTTTCATCGTCAATAAGGAGGTCAGAGGGATACAGTAAACCTGAAGTGAAGCATCGGAATCTATAACTAGTGTCACGGGAATGCTTCAAAACATAGACAGTAAGAATAGTCAGTTCTCTTGTAGATAAGTCGGCATTGTGTCTTTTCTATTTAATTCTGATGCAATTTCTGTGTTTCATCGTCAATAATAAGGTCAGAGGGATACAGAAAACCAGAAGTGAAGCATCGGAATCTATAACTAGTGTCACAGGAATGGTTCAAATCATAGACAGTAAGAAGAGCCAGTTTTTTCGTACTTGAGTCGGCATTGTGCCTATGTATTTAATTCCGATGCAATTTCTGTGTTTCATCGTCAATAAGACGGTCAGAGGGATACAGTAAACCTCAAGTGAAGCATCGGGATCTATAACTACTGTCACAGGAATGGTTCAAAACATAGACAGTAGGAAGAGCCAGTCTTCTTGTTCTTGATTCGGCATTGTGCCTTCTTGTATTTAATTCCGATGCAATTTCTGTGTTTCATCGTCAATTCGAAGGTCGGAGGGATACAGTAATGCTGAAGTGAAGCATCGGAATCTATAACTAGTATCACAGGAATAGTACAAAACATAGACAGTATGAAGAGTCAGTCTTCTTGTACTTAAGTCGGCATTGTGCCTTTTATATTTAATTCCGATGCAATTTCTGTGTTCCATCTTCAATAAGAAGGTCAGAGGGATACAGTATACCTGAAGTGAAGCATCGGGATCTATAACTAGTGTCACAGGAATGGTTCAAAACATAGACAGTAGGAAGAGCCAGTCTTCTTGTTCTTGATTCGGCATTGTGCCTTTTGTGTTTAATTCCGATGCAATTTCTGTGTTTCATCGACAATAAGAAGGTCAGAGGGAGACAGTAAAGCTGAAGTGAAGCATCGGAATCTATAACTAGTGTCACAGGAATAGTTCAAAACATAGACAGTAAGAAGAGTCAGTTTTCTTGTACGTAAGATGGCATTTTGCCTTTTGTATTTAATTCCGATGTAATTTCTGTGTTTCATCTTCAATAAGAAGGGCTGAGGGATACAGTAAACATGAAGTGTAGCATCGGAATCTATTACTAGTGTCACAGGAATGGTTCAAAACATAGACAGTAGGAAGAGTCAGTTCTCTTGTACTGAAGTCGGCTTTGTGCTTTTGTATTTAATTCCGATGCAATTTCTGTGTTTCATCGTCAATAAGAAGGTCAGAGGGATACAGTAAACCTGAAGTGAAGCATCGGAATCTATAACTACTGTCACAGGAATGGTTCAAACATAGACATTAAGAAGAGTCAGTTTTCTTGCACTTAAGTCGGCATTGTGCCTTTTATATTTCATTCCGATGCAATTGCTGTGTTTCATCGTCAATAAGAAGGTCAGAGGGATACAGTAAAAATGAAGTGAAGCATCGGAATTTTTAACTAGTGCCACAGGAATGGTTCAAAACACAGACAGTAAGAAGTGACAATTATCTTGTACCTAAGTCGGCATTGTGCCTTTTGTATTTAATACCGAAGCAATTTCTGTGTTTCATCGTCAAGAAGAAGGTCAGAGGGATACAGTAAACCTGAAGTAAAGCATCGTAATCTATAACGAGTGTCACATGAATGGTTCAAAATATAGACAGTAAGAAGAGTCAGTTTTCTTGTACTTAAGTCGGCATTGTACCTGTTGTATTTAATTCCGATGCAATTTCTGTGTTTCATCGTCAATAAGAAGGTCAGAGGGATACAATAAACCTGAAGTGAAGCATCGGAAACTATAATTAGTGTCACAGGAATGGTTCAAAACATAGACAGTATGAAGAGTAAGTTTTCTTGTACCTAAGTCGGCATTGTGCTTTTTGTATATCTAATTCCGATGCAATTTCTGTGTTTCATCATCAATAAGAAGGTCAGAGGCATACAGTAAACCTGAAGTGAAGCATCGAAATCTATAACTAGTGTCACAGGAATGGTTCAATACATAGACAGCAAGAAGAGTCAGTTTACTTCTACTTAAATCGGCATTGTGCCTCTTGTATATAAGTCCGATGCAATTTCAGTATTTCATCGTCAATAAGGAGGTCAGAGGGATTTAGTGAACCTGAAGTGAAGCATCGGATTCTATAACTAGTGTCACAGGAATGGTTCAAAACATAAACAGTAAGAGGATCAGTTTTCTTGTACTTAAGACGGCATTGTGCCTTTTGTATTTAATCCGATGCAATTTCTGTGTTTCATCGTCAATAAGAAGGCCGGAGGGATACGGTAAACCTGAAGTGAAGCATCGGAATCTATAACTAGTGTCACAGAAATTGTTCAAAACATAGACAGTAAGAAGAGTCTGTTTTCTTGTACTAAAGTTGACATTGTGCCTTTTGTATTTAATTCCGATGCAATTTCTGTGTTTCATCGGTAATAAGAAGGTCAGAGGTATACAGTAAACCTGAAGTGAAGCATCGGAATCTATATCTAGTGTCACAGGTATTGTTCAAAACATAGACAGTAAGAAGAGTCAGTTTTCTTGTACTTATGTCGGCATTGTGCCTTTTGTATTTAATTCCGATGCAATTTCTGTGTTTCATCGTCAATAAGAAGGTCAGAGGGATACAGTAAACCTGAAGTGAAGCATCGGAATCTATAACTAGTGTCTCATTAATGGGTCAAGACATAGACAGTAATAAGAGTCAGTTTTCTTGTACTTAAGTCGGCATTGTGCCTTTTGTATTTAATTCCGAAGCAATTTCAGTGTTTCGTCGACAATAAGAAGGTCAGAGGGATACAGTGAACCTGAAGTGAAACATCTGATTCTATATCTAGTGCCACAGGAATGATTCAAAACATAGACAGTAAGAAGGTCAGTTTTCTTGTACTTAAGTCGGCATTGTGCCTTTTGTACTTAATCCGATGCAATTTCTGTGTTTCATCGTCAATTAGGAGGTCAGAGCGATACAGTAAACCTGCAGTGAAGCATCGGAATCTATAACTAGTGTCACATGAATGGTTCAAATCATAGACAGTAAGAAGAGTCAGTTTTCTTGCACTTAAGTCGGCATTGTGCATTTTATATTTCATTCCGATGCAATTGCTGTGTTTCATCGTCAAAAAGAAGGTCATAGGGATACAGTAAAAATGAAGTGAAGCATCGGAATTTTTAACTAGTGTCACAGGAATGGTTCAAAACACAGACAGTAAGAAGTGTCAATTATCTTGTACTTAAGTCGGCATTGTGCCTTTTGTATTTAATTCCGAAGCAATTTCTGTGTTTCATCGTCAAGAAGAAGGTCAGAGGGATACAGTAAACCTGAAGTAAAGCATCGTAATCTATAACGAGTGTCACATGAATGGTTCAAAATATAGACAGTAAGAAGAGTCAGTTTTCTTGTACTTAAGTAGGCATTGTACCTTTTGTTTTTAATTCCGATGCAATTTCTGAGTTTCATCGTCAATAAGAAGGTCAGAGGGATACAATAAACCTGAAGTGAAGCATCGGAATCTATAACCAGTGTCACAGGAATGGTTCAAAACGTAGACAGTATGAAGAGTAAGTTTTCTTGTGCTTAAGTCGGCATTGTGCCTTTTGGTTTTAATTCCGATGCAATTTCTGTGTTTCATCGTCAATAAGAAGGTCAGAGGCATACAGTAAACTTGAAGTGAAGCATCGGACTCTATAACTAGTGTCACAGGAATGGTTCAATACATAGACAGTAGGATTAGTCAGTTTACTTGTACTTAAGTCGCCATTGTGCCTCTTTATTTAAGTCTGATGTAATTTCAGTATTTCGTCGTCAATAAGAAGGTCTGAGGGATTTAGTGAACCTGAAGTGAAGCATCGCATTCTATAACAAGTGTCACAGGATTGGTTCAAAACATAGGCAGTAAGAGGATCAGTTTTTTTGTACTTAAGTCGGCATTGTGCCTTTTGGATTTAACCCGATGCAATTTCTGTGTTTCATCGTCAATAAGAAGGTCGGAGGGGTACGTTAAACCTGAAGTGAAGCATCGGAATCTATAACTAGTGTCACAGGAATTGTTCAAAGCATAGACAGTAAGAAGAGTCAGTTTTCTTGTATTTAAGCCGGCATTGTGCCTTTTGTATTTAATTCCGATGGAATTTCTGTGTTTCATCGTCAATAAGTAGGTCAGAGGGATACAGTAAACCTGCAGTGAAGCATCGGAATCTATAACTAGTGTCACATGAATGGTTCAAAACATAGACAGTAAGAAGAGTCAGTTTCTTGTACTAAAGTTGACATTGTGCCTTTTGTATTTAATTCCGATGCAATTTCTGTGTTTCATCGTCAATAAGAAGGTCAGAGGCTTACAGTAAACCTGAAGCGAAGTATCGGAATCTACAACTAGTGTCACAGGAATGGTTCAAAACATAGACAGTAAGAAGAGTCAGTTTTCTTATACTTAAGTCATCTTTGTGCCTTTTGTATTTAATTCCGATGCAATTTCAGTGTTTCATCGTCAATAAGATGGTCAGAGGGATACAGTGAACCTGAAGTGAAGCATCGGAATCTATAACTAGTGTTACAGGAATGGTTCAAAGCATAGACAGTAAGAAGAGTCAGTTTTCTTGTACTTAAGTCGGCATTGTGCCTTTCGTATTTAATTCCGATGCAATGTCTGTGTTTCATCGTCGATAAGAAGGTCAGAGGGATACAGTAAACCTGAAGTGAAGCATCGGAATCTATAACTAGTGTCACAGGAATGGTTCAAATTATAGACAGTAAGAAGAGTCTGTTTTCTTGTACTTAAGTCGGCATTGTGCCTTTTGTATTTGATTCCGATGCAATTTCTGTGTTTCATCGTCAATAAGAAGGTCAGAGGCATACAGTAAACCTGAACTGAAGCATCGGAAACTATAACTAGTGTCACAGGAATTGTTCAAAACATAGACAGTAAGAAAAATCAGTTTTCATGTACTTATGTCGGCTTTGTGCCTTTTGTATTTAATTCCGATGCAATTTCAGGGTTTCATCGTCAATAAGAAGGTCAGAGGGATACAGTGAACCTGATGTGAAGCATCGGAATCTATAACTAGTGTCACAGGAATGGTTCATAGCATAGACAGTAAGAATAGTCAGTTTTCTTGTACTTAAGTCGGCATTGTGCCTTTCGTATTTAATTCCGATGCAATTTCTGTGTTTCATCGTCAATAAGAAGGTCAGAGGGATACAGTAAACCTGAAGTGAAGCATCGGAATCTACAACTAGTGTCACAGGAATTGTTCACATCATAGACAGTAAGAAGACTCAGTTTTCTTGTACTTAAGTCGGCATTGTGCCTTTTGTATATAATTCCAATGCTATTTCTGTGTTTCATCGTCAATAAGAAGGTCAGAGGGATACAGTAAACCTGAAGTGAAGCATCGGAATCTGTAACTAGTGTCACATGAATGGTTCAAATCATAGACAGTAAGAAGAGTCAGTTTTCATGTACTTAAGTCGGCATTGTGCCTTTTGTATTTAATTCCGATGCAATTTCTGTGTTTCATCGTCAATTAGAAGGTCAGAGCGATACAGTAAACCTGAAGTGAAGCATCGGAATCTATAACTGGTGTCACAGGAATGGATCAAAACATAGACAGTAAGAAGAGTCAGTTTTCTTATACATAAGTCGGCTTTCTGCCTTTTGTAATTAATTCCGATGCAATTTCAGTGTCTCATCGTCAATAGGAAGGTCAGAGGGATACAGTGAACCTGAAGTGAAGCATCGGAATCTATAACTAGTGTCACAGGAATGGTTCAAAGCATAGACCGTAAGAAGAGTTAGTTTTCTTGTACTTAAGTCGGCATTGTGCCTTTCGTATTTAATTACGATGCAATTTCTGTGTTTCATCGTCAATGAGAAGGTCAGAGGGATACAGTAAACCTGAAGTGAAGCATCGGAATCTATAACTGGTGTCACAGGAATGGTTCAAAACATAGACAGTAAAAAGAGTCAGTTTTCTTCTACTTAAGGCGGCATTGTGCCTTTTCTATTTAATTCCCATGCAATTTCTGTGTTTCATCGTCAATAAGAAGGTCAGAGGGATACAGTAAACCTGGAGTGAAGCATCTGAATCTCTAACTAGTGTCACAGGAATGGTTCAAAACATAGACAGGAAGAAGAGGCAGTTAACTTGTTCTTAAGTCGGCTTTGTGTATTTTGTATTTAATTTCGAAGCAATTTCTGCGTTTCATCGTCAATAAGAAAGTCAGAGGGATACAGTAAACCTGAAGAAAAGCATCGGAATCTATAACGAGTGTCACATGAATGGTTCAAAAGATAGACAGTAAGAAGAGTCTGTTATCTTGTACTTAAGTTGGCATTGTGCCTTTTGTATATAATTCCGATGCAATTTCAGTGTTTCACCGTCAATAAGAAGGTCAGAGGGATACAGTGAACCTGAAGTGAAGCATCGGAATCTATAACTAGTGTTACAGGAATGGTTCAAAGCATAGACAGTAAGAAGAGTCAGTTTTCTTGTACTTAAGTCGGCATTGTGCCTTTCGTATTTAATTCCGATGCAATGTCTGTGTTTCATCGTCAATACGAAGGTCAGAGGGATACAGTAAACCTGAAGTGAAGCATCGGAATCTATAACTAGTGTCACATGAATGGTTCAAAAGATAGACAGTAAGAAGAGTCTGTATTCTTGTACTTAAGTCGGCATTGTGCCTTTTGTATTTAATTCCGATGCAATTTCTGTGTTTCATCGTCAATAAGAAGGTCAGAGGCATACAGTAAACCTGAACTGAAGCATCGGAATCTATAACTAGTGTCACAGGAATTGTTCAAAACATAGACAGTAAGAAAAATCAGTTTTCATATACTTATGTCGGCTTTGTGCCTTTTGTATTTAATTCCGATGCAATTTCAGGGTTTCATCGTCAATAAGAAGGTCAGAGGGATACAGTGAACCTGATGTGAGGCATCGGAATCTATAACTAGTGTCACAGGAATGGTTCAAAGCATAGAGAGCAAGAATAGTCAGTTTTCTTGTACTTAAGTCGGCATTGTGCCTTTCGTATTTAATTCCGATGCAATTTCTGTGTTTCATCGTCAATAAGAAGGTCAGAAGGATACAGTAAACCTGAAGTGAAGCATCGGAATCTATAACTAGTGTCACAGGAATTGTTCACATCATAGACAGTAAAAAGAGTCAGTTTTCTTGTACTTAAGCCGGCATTGTGCATTTTGTATATAATTCCAATGCTATTTCTGTGTTTCATCGTCAATAAGAAGGTCAGAGGGATACAGTAAACCTGCAGTGTAGCATCGGAATCTGTAACTAGTGTCACATGAATGGTTCAAAACATAGACAGTAAGAAGAGTCAGTTTTCTTGTACTTAAGTCGGCATTGTGCCTTTCGTATTTAATTCCGATGCAATTTCTGTGTTTCATCGTCAATTAGAAGGTCAGAGCGATACAGTAAACCTGAAGTGAAGCATCGGAATCTATAACTAGTGTCACAGGAATGGATCAAAACAAAGACAGTAAGAAGAGTCAGTTTTCTTATACTTAAGTCGGCTTTGTGCCTTTTGTAATTAATTCAGATGCAATTTCAGTGTCTCATCGTCCATAAGAAGGTCAGAGGGATACAGTGAACCTGAAGTGAAGCATCGGAATCTATAACTGGTGTCACAGGAATGGTTCAAAACATAGACAGTAAAAAGAGTCAGTTTTCTTCTACTTAAGGCGGCATTGTGCCTTTTCTATTTAATTCCCATGCAATTTCTGTGTTTCATCGTCAATAAGAAGGTCAGAGGGATACAGTAAACCTGAAGTGAAGCATCGGAATCTATAACTAGTGTCACAGGAATGGTTCAAAACATAGACAGTAAGAAGAGTCAGTTTTCTTGTACTAAAGTCGGCATTGTGCCTTTTGTTTTTAATTCCGATGCAATTTCTGTGTTTCATCGTGAATAAGAAGGTCAGAGGGATACAGTAAAGCTGAAGTGAAGCGTCGGAATCTATAACTAGTGCCACAGGAATGGTTGAAAACATAGACAGTAAGAAGAGTCAGTTTTTCTTGTACTTAAGTCGGCATTGTGCCTTTTATATTTAATTCCGATGCAATTTCTGTGTTTCATCGTCAATAAGATGGTCAGAGGGATACAGTAAACCTGAAGTGAAGCATCGGAATCTATAACTAGTGTCACAGGAATGGTTCAAAACATAGACAGGAAGAAGAGGCAGTTAACTTGTTACTAAGTCGGCTTTGTGCATTTTGTATTTAATTTCGAAGCAATATCTGTGTTTCATCGTCAATAAGAAAGTCAGAGGGATACAGTAAACCTGAAGAAAAGCATCGGAATCTATAACGAGTGTCACATGAATGGTTCAAAAGATAGACAGTAAGAAGAGTCTGTTATCTTGTACTTAAGTTGGCACTGTGCCTTTTGTATTTATTTCCGATGCAATTTCTGTGTTTCATCGTCAATAAGAAGGTCAGAGGGATACAGTAAACCTGAAGTGAAGCATCGGAATCTATAACTAGTGTCACAGGAATGGTTCAAAACATAGACAGTTAGAAGAGTCAGTTTTCTTGTACTTAAGTCGGCATTGTGCCTTTTGTATTTAATTCCGATGCAATTTCTGTGTTTCATCGTCAATAAGAAGGTCAGAGGCATAGAGTAAACCTGATGTGAAGCATCGGAATCTATAAATAGTGTCACAGGAATGGTTCAAAACATAGACAATAAGAAGAGTCAGTTTTCTTGTACGTAAGTCGGCTCTGTGCCTTTTGTATTAAATTCGGTTGCAATTTCAGTGTTTCACCGTCAATAAGAAGGTCAGAGGGATACAGTGAACCTGAAGTGAAGCATCGGAATCTATATCTAGTGTCGCAGGAATGGTTCAAAACATAGACAGTAAGAAGAGTTAGTTTTCTTGTACTTAAGTCGGCATTGTGCCATTTTTATTTAATTCCGATGCAATGTCTGTGTTTCATCGTCAATAAGAAGGTCAGAGGGATACAGTAAGCCTGAAGTGAAGCATCGGAATCTATAACTAGTGTCACAGGAATGGTTCAAAACATGGACAGTAAGAAGAGTCAGTTATCTTGTACTTAAGTCAGCATTGTGCCTTTTGTATTTCATTCCGATGCAATTTCTGTGTTTCATCGTCAATAAGAAGGTCAGAGGGATACAGTAAACCTGAAGTGAAGCATCGGAATCTATAACTAGTGTCACAGGAATAGTACAAAACATAGACAGTATGAAGAGTCAGTCTTCTTGTACTTAAGTCGGCATTGTGCCTTTTGTATTTAATTCCGATGCAATTTCTGTGTTTCATCTTCAATAAGAAGGTCAGAGGGATACAGTAAACCTGAAGTGAATCATCGGGATCTATAACTAGTGTCACAGGAATGGTTCAAAGCATAGATAGTAGGAAGAGCCAGTCTTCTTGTTCTGGATTCGGCATTGTGCCTTTTGTGTTTAATTCCGATGCAATTTCTGTGTTTCATCGTCAATAAGAAGGTCAGAGCTATACAGTAAAGCTGACGTCAAGCATCGGATTCTATAACTAGTGTCACAGGAATAGTTCAAAACATAGACAGTAAGAAGAGTCAGTTTTCTTGTATTTAAGACGGCATTGTGCCTTTTGTATTAAATTCCGATGTAATTTCTGTGTTTCATCTTCAATAAGAAGGGCTGAGGGATACAGTAAACATGAAGTGTAGCATCGGATTCTATTACTAGTGTCACAGGAATGGTTCAAAACATAGACAGTAGGAAGAGTTAGTTCTCTTGTACTGAAGTCGGCTTTGTGCTTTTGTATTTAATTCCGATGCAATTTCTGTGTTTCATCGTCAATAAGGAGGTCAGAGGGATACAGTAAACCTGAAGTGAAGCATCGGAATCTATAACTAGGGTCACGGGAATGCTTCAAAACATTGACAGTAAGAATAGTCAGTTCTCTTGTAGATAAGTCGGCATTGTGTCTTTTCTATTTAATTCTGATGCAATTTCTGTGTTTCATCGTCAATAATAAGGTCAGAGGGATACAGAAAACCTGAAGTGAAGCATCGGAATCTATAACTAGTGTCACAGGAATGGTTCAAATCATAGACAGTAAGAAGAGCCAGTTTTTTCGTACTTGAGTCGGCATTGTGCCTATGTATTTAATTCCGATGCAATTTCTGTGTTTCATCGTCAATAAGACGGTCAGAGGGATACAGTAAACCTCAAGTGAAGCATCGGGATCTATAACTACTGTCACAGGAATGGTTCAAAACATAGACAGTAGGAAGAGCCAGTCTTCTTGTTCTTGATTCGGCATTGTGCCTTCTTGTATTTAATTCCGATGCAATTTCTGTGTTTCATCGTCAATTCGAAGGTCGGAGGGATACAGTAATGCTGAAGTGAAGCATCGGAATCTATAACTAGTATCACAGGAATAGTACAAAACATAGACAGTATGAAGAGTCAGTCTTCTTGTACTTAAGTCGGCATTGTGCCTTTTATATTTAATTCCGATGCAATTTCTGTGTTCCATCTTCAATAAGAAGGTCAGAGGGATACAGTAAACCTGAAGTGAAGCATCGGGATCTATAACTAGTGTCACAGGAATGGTTCAAAACATAGACAGTAGGAAGAGCCAGTCTTCTTGTTCTTGATTCGGCATTGTGCCTTTTGTGTTTAATTCCGATGCAATTTCTGTGTTTCATCGTCAATAAGAAGGTCAGAGGGAGACAGTAAAGCTGAAGTGAAGCTTCGGAATCTATAACTAGTGTCACGGGATTGCTTCAAAACATAGACAATAAGAATAGTCAGTTATCTTGTAGATAAGTCGGCATTGTGTCTTTTCTATTTAATTCTGATGCAATTTATATGTATCATCGTCAATAAGAAGGTCAGAGGGATACAGTAAACCTGAAGAGAAGCATCGGAATCTATAACTAGTGTCACAGGAATGGTTCAAAACAAAGACGGTAAGAAGAGTCGGATTTCTTGTACTTAAGTCGGCATTTTGCCTTTTGCATTTAATTCCGCTGCAATTTATGTGTTTAATCGTCAGTAAGATGGTCGGAGGGATACAGTAAACCTGAAGTGAATATTCGGGATCTATAACTAGTGTCACAGGAATGGTTCAAATCATAGACAGTAAGAAGAGCCAGTCTTCTTGTACTTGAGTCGGCATTGTGCCTTTTGTATTTAATTCCGATGCTATTTCTGTCTTTCATCGCCAATAAGAAGGTCAGAGGGATACAGTAAACCAGAAGTGAAGCATCGGAATCTATAACTAGTGTCATGGGAATGCTTCAAAACATAGACCGTAAGAAGAGTCAGTTTTCTTGTATTTAAGTCGGAATTGTGCCTTTTCTATTTAATTCTGATGCAATTTCTGTGTTTCATCGTCAATACGAAGGTCAGAGGGATACAGTAAACCTGAAGTGAAGCATCGGAATCTATAACTAGTGTCACAGGAATGGTTCAAATCATAGACAGTAAGAAGAGCCAGTTTTCTTGTACTTGAGTCGGCATTGTGCCTATGTATTTAATTCCGATGCAATTTCTGTGTTTCATCGTCAATAAGACGGTCAGAGGGATACTGTAAACCTGAAGTGAAGCATCGGGATCTATAACTAGTGTCACAGGAATGGTTCAAAACATAGACAGTAGGAAGAGCAAGTCTTCTTGTTCTTGATTCGGTATTGTGCCTTCTTGTATTTAATTCCGATGCAATTTCTGTGTGTCATCGTCAATACGAAGGTCGGAGGGATACAGTAAAGCTGATGTGAAGCATCAGAATCTATAACTAGTGTCACAGGAATAGTACAAAACATAGACAGTATGAAGAGTCAGTCTTCTTGTACTTAAGTCGGCATTGTGCCTTTTGTATTTAATTCCGATTCAATTTCTGTGTTTCATCTTCAATAAGAAGGTCAGAGGGAACAGTAAACCTGAAGTGAATCATCGGGATCTATAACTAGTGTCACAGGAATGGTTCAAAGCATAGACAGTAGGAAGAGCCAGTCTTCTTGTTCTGGATTCGGCATTGTGCCTTTTGTGTTTAATTCCGATGCAATTTCTGTGTTTCATCGTCAATAAGAAGGTCAGAGCTATACAGTAAAGCTGACGTGAAGCATCGGAATCTATAACTAGTGTCACAGGAATAGTTCAAACATAGACAGTAAGAAGAGTCAGTTTTCTTGTACTTAAGACGGCATTGTGCCTTTTGTATTTAATTCCGATGTAATTTCTTTGTTTCATCTTCAATAAGAAGGGCTGAGGGATACAGTTAACATGAAGTGTAGCATCGGAATCTATTACTAGTGTCACAGGAATGGTTCAAAACATAGACAGTAGGAAGAGTCAGTTCTCTTGTACTGAAGTCGGCTTTGTGCTTCTGTATTTAATTCCGATGTAATTTCTGTGTTTCATCGTCAATAAGGAGGTCAGAGGGATACAGTAAACCTGAAGTGAAGCATCGGAATCTATAACCAGTGTCACGGGAATGCTTCAAAACATATACAGTAAGAATAGTCAGTTCTCTTGTAGATAAGTCGGCATTGTGTCTTTTCTATTTATTTCTGATGCAATTTCTGTGTTTCATCGTCAATAAGAAGGTCAGAGGGATACAGAAAACCTGAAGTGAAGCATCGGAATCTATAACTAGTGTCACAGGAATAGTTCAAAACATAGACAGTAAGAAGAGTCAGTTTTCTTGTACGTAAGATGGCATTTTGCCTTTTGTATTTAATTCCGATGTAATTTCTGTGTTTCATCTTCAATAAGAAGGGCTGAGGGATACAGTAAACATGAAGTGTAGCATCGGAATCTATTACTAGTGTCACAGGAATGGTTCAAAACATAGACAGTATTAAGAGTCAGTTCTCTTGTACTGAAGTCGGCTTTGTGCTTTTGTATTTAATTCCGATGCAATTTCTGTGTTTCATCGTCAATAAGAAGGTCAGAGGGATACAGTAAACCTGAAGTGAAGCTTCGGAATCTATAACTAGTGTCACGGGAATGCTTCAAAACATAGACAATAAGAATAGTCAGTTCTCTTGTAGATAAGTCGGCATTGTGTCTTTTCTATTTAATTCTGATGCAATTTCTATGTATCATCGTCAATAAGAAGGTCAGAGGGATACAGTAAACCTGAAGAGAAGCATCGGAATCTATAACTAGTGTCACAGGATTGGTTCAAAACATAGACAGTAAGAAGAGCCATTCTTCTTGTACTTGAGTCGGCATTGTGCCTATGTAATTAATTCCGATGCTATTTCTGTGTTTCATCGTTAATAAGACGGTCAGAGGGATACAGTAAACCTGAAGTGAAGCATCGGAATCTATAACTAGTGGCACAGGAATGGTTCAAAACATAGACAGTAGTAAGAGCCAGTCTTCTTGTACTTGAGTCGGAATTGTGCCTTTTGTATTTAATTCCGATGCAATATGTGTGTTTCATCGTCAATAAGAAGGTCAGAGGGATACAGTAAACCTGAAGTGAAGCATCGGAATCTATAATTAGTGTCACTGGAATAGTTCAAAACGTAGACAGTAAGAAGAGTCAGTCTTCTTGTACTTAAGTCGGCATTGTGCCTTTTGTAATTAATTCCGTTGAAATTTCTGTGTTTCATCGTCAATAAGAAGGTCAGAGGGATGCAGTAAACCTGAAGTGAAGCATCGGAATCTATACCTAGTGTCACAGTATTGGTTCAAAACATAGACAGTAAGAAGAGTCAGTTTTCTTGTACTTAATTCGGCAGTGTGCCTTTTGTATTTAATTCCGATGCAATTTCTGTGTTTCATCGTCAATAAGAAGGTCAGAGCGATACAGTAAACCTGAAGTGAAGCGTCGGAATCGATAACTAGTGTCACAGGAATGGTTCAAAGCATAGACAGTACGAAGAGTCAGATTTCTTGCACTTAAGTCGGCATTGTGACTTTTGTATCTAATTCCAATGCAATTTCTGTGTTTCATTGTCAATAAGAAGGTCAGAGGGATACAGTGAACCTGAAGTGAAGCATCGAAATCTATAACTAGTGTCACAGGAATGGTTCAAAACAAAGACGGTAAGAAGAGTCGGATTTCTTGTACTTAAGTCGGCATTTTGCCTTTTGCATTTAATTCCGCTGCAATTTATGTGTTTCATCGTCAGTAAGATGGTCAGAGGGATACAGTAAACCTGAAGTGAAGCATCGGAATGCGTAACTAGTGTCACTGGAGTGGTTCAAAACCTAGACACTAAGAAGAGTCAGTTTTCTTGTACTTAAGTCGGCATTGTGCCTATTCTATTTCATTCCGATGCTATTTCTTTGTTTCGTCGTCAATAAGATGATCCAAGGGATACAGTTAACCTGAAGTGAAGCATCGGAATCTAAAACCGGTCTTACAGGAAAGTTTCAAAACATAGACAGTAAGAAGAGCCAGTCTTCTTGTACTTGAGTTGGCATTGTGCCTTTTGTATTTAATTCCGATGCAATTTCTGTATTTCATCGTCAATAAGAAGGTCAGAGAGATATAGTATCCCTGAAGTGAAGCATCGGAATCTATAGCTAGTGTCACAGGAATGGTTCAGAAAATAGGCAGTACGAAGAGTCAGTCTTCTTGTACTTAAGTTGGCATTGTGCCTTTTGTACTTAATTTCGATGCAATTTCTGTGTTTCATCGTCAATAGGAAGGTCAGAGGGATGCAGTAAACCTGAAGTGAAGCATCGGAATCGATAACTAGTGTCACAAGAATGGTTCAAAAAAAAGACAGTAAGAAGAGTCGGATTTCTTGTACTTAAGTCGGCATTGTGCCTTTTGTATTAAATTCCGATGCAATTTCTGTGTTTCATCGTCAATAAGAACGTCAGAGGGATACAGTAAACCTGAAATGAAGCATCGGAATGTATAGCTAATGCCACATGAATGGTTCAAAACATAGACAGTAAGAAGCGTCAGTCTTCTTGTACTTAAGTCGGCATTGTGCCTTTTGTACTTAATTCCGATGCAATTTCTGTGTTTCATCGTCAATTTGAAGGTCAGAGGGATGCAGTAAACCTAAGGTGAAGCATCGGAATCCATAACTAGTGTCACAGGATTGGTTCAAACATAGACTGTAAGAAGAGTCAGTTTTCTTGTACTTAATTCGGCATTGTGCCTTTTGTATTTAATTCCGATGCAAATTCTTTGTTTCATCGTCAATAAGAAGGTCCAAGTAAAACAGTAAACATATAGTAAAGCATCGGAATCTAAAACTGGTCTCACAGGAAATGTTCAAAAGATAGTCAGTAAGAAGAGTCAGTCTTCTTGTACTTAAGTAGGCATTGTGCCTTTTGTATATAATTCCGATGCAATTTCTGTGTGTAATCGTCAGTAAGAAGGTCCAAGGGATACAGTAAACATATAGTGAGGCATCGGAATCTAAAACTGGTACAACAGGAAATGTTCAAAAGATAGTAAGTAAGAAGAGTCAGTCTTCTTGTACTTAAGTCGGCACTGTGCCTTTTGTATTTAATTCCGATGCAAATTCTTTGTTTCATCGTCAATAAGAAGGTCAGAGGCATTCAGAAACCTGAAGTGAAGCATCGAAATCTATAACTAGTGGCACAGGAATGGTTCAAAACATAGACAGTAAGAGGAGTCAGTTTTCTTGTACTTAAGTCGGCATTGTGCCTTTTGTATTTAATTCCGAAGGAATTTCAGTGTTTCATCGTCAATAAGAAGGTCAGAGGGATACAGTGATCCTGAAGTGAAGCATCGGAATGTATAACTAGTGTCACAGGAATGGTTCAAAACTTAGACAGTAAGAAGAGTCAGTTTTCTTGTACTTAAGTTGGCATTGTGCCATTTGTATTTCACTCCGATGCAATTTCTTTGTTTCATCGTCAATAAGAAGGTCGGAGGGATACAGTAAACCTGAAGTGAAGCATCGGAATCTATAACTAGTGTCACATAATGGTTCAAAACATAGACAGTCAGAAGAGTCAGTTTTCATGTATTTAAGTCGGCATTGTGCCTTTTGTAATAAATTCCGACGCAATTTCTGTGTTTCATCGGCAATAAGAACGTCAGAGGGATACAGTAAAGCTGAAGTGAAGCATCGGAATGTATAACTAATGCCACATGAATGGTTCAAAACATAGACAGTAAGAAGAGTCAGTCTTCTTGTACTTAAGTCGGCATTGTGCCTTTTGTACTTAATTCCGATGCAATTTCTGTGTTTAATCGTCAGTAAGAAGGTCCAAGGGAGACAGTAAACATATAGTGAGGCATCGGAATCTAAAACTGGTACAACAGGAAATCTTCACAAGATACTCAGTAAGAAGAGTCAGTCTTCTTGTACTTAAGTCGGCCTTGTGCCTTTTGTATTTAATTCCGATGCAATTTCTGTGTTTCATCTTCAATAAGAAGGTCAGAGGGATACAGTAAACCTGAAGTGTAGCATCGGAATCTATTACTAGCGTCACAGGAATGGTTCAAAACATAGACAGTAGGAAGAGTCAGTTCTCTTGTACTTAAGTCGGCATTGTGCTTTTGTATTTAATTCCGATGCAATTTCTGTGTTTCATCGTCAATAAGAAGGTCAGAGGGATACAGTAAACCAGAAGTGAAACATCGGAATCTATAACTAGTGTCACATAATGGTTCAAAACATAGACAGTCAGAAGAGTCAGTTTTCTTGTACTTAAGTCGGCATTGTGCCTTTTGTATTTAATTCCGATGAAATATCTGTGTTTCATCGTCAATACGAAGGTCAGAGGGATACAGTAAACCTGAAGTGAAGCATCGGATTGTGTAACTAGTGACACAGGAATGGTTCAAACCATAGACAGTAAGAAGAGTCACTTTTCTTGTACTTAAGTCGGCATTGTGCCTTTTCTATTTAATTCCGATGCAATTTCTGTGTTTCGTCGTCAATAAGAAGATCCAAGGGATACAGTAAACCTGAAGTGAAGCATCGGAATCGAAAACCGGCCTCACAGGAAAGTTGCAAAACATAGACAGTAAGAAGAACCACTCTTCTTGTACTTGAGTCGGCATTGTGCCTTTTGTATTTAATTCCGATGTAATTTCTGTGTTTCATCGTCAATAAGAAGGTCAGAGGGATACAGTAAACCTGAAGTGTAGCATCGGAATCTATTACTAGTGTCACAGGAATGGTTCAAAACATAGACAGTTGGAAGAGTCAGTTCTCTTGTACTGAAGTCGGCATTGTGCTTTTGTATTTAATTCCGATGCAATTTCTGTGTTTCATCGTCAATAAGAAGGTCAGAGGGATACAGTTAACCTGAAGTGAAACATCGGAATCTATAACTAGTGTCACGGGAATGCTTCAAAACATAGACAGTAAGAAGAGTCAGTTCTCTTGTACTTAAGGGGAGTTGGAATGCCGGAAAATGGAAAAAATTCACATTTTCAGTTTTTAACCTTATAACTTAATTTGAAATTTTCTGCTTAAAATGGTGCAAAATTTGTTAAGAAATTCCAATTGGAAGTATTTTTATTTAATTTTTCAAAATTACATGTGCGCCCAGCAAAGTTACCCATCTTGTGATTTGTACACATTTAAATCTTCGCATTTCCGAAAACATTACATATAGAAGGCTGTGGATTTCACTCTTCAGTTGTAGAATCTTTGATCCTTCCATAGGTACCATTGTTTTTACGACTAGCTGTGTTTATTGTTCAGTTTTTGATCTGTGAGTGTTTGTTTTGAGCCTCGAGTTTAGTTTGTCGCTCATTTGGAGTTTGTTATCTGTCTTGTTTTGACTTTCAGTGGTGAGTGCGTAGTTTCTACGATGCCTAGGAGTGAATCATTATTTAAAAAGCGAAAGTTTCGCGGTAATAGATTTACAAATAACGTTTGTTCAAGTGATTCTGCTTCAGCACCTGTTGATGCTGGTGAAAGTTCTGACGTTTGTACAGCTGAGATGTGTGAAGGAGACACGCCCACCAGTGCATCAAAAAAGAAGTTATCAAACTGTGCAAGTGAAATTACAGATGAAGCTTCTAATGAACAATATGTTTTAGTCGACTTTCCTGTTTTTACTGAGTTTATGAAGAAATGTTTGTGTTGTAATCTTTGTGGAGGTTCTTTTGATATGAACATAACAAAATCTATAGGACTTTCCTGCAAAATTGCTATAGTTTGTGCCAGTTGTGAAAATGAGACCTGTTTTTGGAGCTCTAAAACATGCAGTAGCAATTTGTTTGAGAGTAATATCAGGCTAATGTATGCAATGAGAGCAATTGGTAAAGGACATACTGCTGCTCAAACATTTTGTGCCATAATGAATCTTCCACCTCCACCTGCTAAAATTGACAATTACACTGAAGTGATAGGAGATGCTGTTCAGTCTGTAGCAGATTTATCAATGAAAGCTGCTGCCAGTGAAGCAAAATATATAAATGAAGGAAACCCAGATATCCCTGTTGCTTTTGATGGAACCTGGCAGAAAAGGGGTCACACATCCAAAAATGCTGTTGCTACTGTTACTAGTGTGGACAGCGGTAAAGTTTTGGACTATGAAGTGCTCACTAAACATTGTTACCATTGTGCATCTGGTAAGATAGAAGCAGCTCACATATGTAGCAAGAATTATGAAGGTACGAGTGGAGGCATGGAGGCTGCCGCTGCTGTGAAAATGTTTAGCAGATCAGAAAAAGAACGGGGAGTATTTTACACAAAATTCCTTGGAGATGGGGACTCCAAGGCATACAAAAGTGTTACAGAATCCATGCCATATGTCAATAAGACAATAACTAAACTAGAATGTGTCGGTCATGTTCAGAAACGAATGGGCACTCGTCTAAGGAAACTGAAACAGAATCTGAAGGACAAAATTTTGTCAGATGGTAAAACCATTAGAGGTCGCCTGTCAGATAAAATTATAAATGAATTACAACAATACTATGGTATGGCAATAAGAAATAATGCAAATAATTTGCGGGAAATGAGACAAGCTGTATGGGCCACATATTTACATCGATCATCAACTGATGATAATCCTCAACATTTTGCTTGTCCAGATGGTCCTCAGTCATGGTGCAATTATAGAAAATCTCAAGCTACTGGGGATCCTTATCACCATAAAAATTATATTCCATTGGCTGTTATGGAAGTAATTAAACCAATATATAGAGACTTGGGGCATCCTGATCTTCTGCGAAAATGTCTTCATGGTTGTACCCAGAATCAAAACGAGTCGTTCAACAACCTCATTTGGACTCGTGTACCTAAGAATGTATTTGTTGGGATAAAAACATTGAAATGGGGAGTCAGTGATGCTGTTATTTCATTCAATGATGGTCATATGGGTAGGCTAAAGGTCATGGCAAGGCTCGGCATTGCTCCTGGTATCAACACCATCAGAGGTCTTCAGCTTCTGGACAGCGTGCGAGTAAGGAAGGCTCAGTATGCAGCTGAATTTAATACAAAAAAAGCAAGGGCAGCAAGGAGAAGAAAGCTTCTAGGTGAAGAAGAAGAACTAGAAGATGACCCTGATTACTCTGCTGGACACTTTTGATAATAGAATAAAAGGTATTTGTGAATTTTCATAATAAATTACTTTAATCGCATTTTCTGGCATTTGACATTTTTAGTGTTACATGTACCTTTATCTCATAAACCACTCAACCAACAACATTCAAATTTTCAGAAATGCTGCAAAACAGTTCAAAGAGGCCACTGAACTAGAATCATGACAAGAACTGGCTTATTCTCTGAACTAGGGAAGTTTATGTTATACTTTTTCCAATAAAAAATGGCTTAATGGTAAAAAATTCATAAATACTATACCAACAAAAAGAAAACATTGGTTCTAGTTCAGTGGGCTCACAATATATGCTGAAAACCTCTGCCAGAATTTCAAAGTTCTGAAGATAATAGTTCCAAAGAAAAAGGTACACAAAGTTAGCAAATTTAACATTGGCGAGATAGGGCATTCCAACTCCCCTTAAGTCGGCATTGTGTCTTTTCTATTTAATTCTGATGCTATTTCTATGTTTCATCGTCAATAAGAGGGTCAGAGGGATACAGTAAACCTGAAGAGAAGCATTGGAATCTATAACTAGTGTCACAGGACTGGTTCAAAACATAGACAGTAAGAAGAGCCAGTCTTGTTGTACTTGAGTAGGCATAGTGCCTATGTAATTAATTCCGATGCAATTTCTGTGTTTCATCGTCAATAAGACGGTCACAGGGATACAGTAAACCTGAAGTGAAGCATCGGAATCTATAACTAGTGTCACAGGAATAGTTCAAAACAAAGACAGTAAGAAGAGTCAGATTTCTTGTCCTTAAGTCGGCATTGTGCTTTTTCTATTTAATTCCGATGCAATTTCTGTGTTTCGTCGTCAATAAGAAGATCCAAGGGATACAGTAAACCTGAAGTGAGGCATCGGAATCTAAAACCGGTCTCACAGGAAAGTTTCAAAACATAGACAGTAAGAAGAGCCAGTCTTCTTGTACTTGAGTCGGCATTGTGCCTTTTGTCTTTAATTCCGATGCAATTTCTGTGTTTCATCGTCAATAAGATGGTCCAAGGGATACAGTAAACATTTAGTGAAGCATCGGAATATAAAACTGGTCACACAGGAAATGTTGAAATCGTAGTCAGTAGGAATAATCACTCTTCCTGTACTTAAGTCAGCATTATGCCTTTTTTATATAATTCTGATGCAATTTCTGTGTTTCATCGTCAATAAGAAAGTCCAAGGGATACAGTAAACAAATAGTGAAGCATCGGAATCTAAAACTGGTCTCACAGGAAATGTTCAAAAGATAGGCAGTAAGAAGAGTCAGTCTCCTTGTACTTAAGTAGGCATTGTGCTTTTTGTGTATAATTCCGATGCAATTTCTGTGTTTAATCGTCAGTAAGAAGGTCCAAGGGATACAGTAAACATATACTGAGGCATCGGAATCTAAAACCGGTACAACAGGAAATGTTCAAAACATAGTCAGCAAGGAGAGTCAGTCTTCTTGTACTTAAGTCGGCATTGTGCCTTTTGTATTTAATTCCGATGCAATTTCTGTGTTTCATCGTCAATAAGAAGTTCCAAGGGATACAGTAATCCTGAAGTGAAGCATCGGACCCTAAAACTGGTCTCACAGGATAGGTTCAAAACATAGACAGTAAGAAGAGTTAGTTTTCTTGTACTTAAGTCAGCATTGTGCCTTTTCTATTTAATTCTGATTCAATTTCTGTGTTTCATCGTCAATAATAAGGTCAGAGGGATACAGTAACCCTAAAGTGAAGCATCGGAATCTATAACTAGTGTCACAGCAATGGTTCAAATCGTAGACAGTAAGAAGAGTCAGTTTCCTTGTACTTAAGTCGGCATTGTGCCTTTGTATTTAATTCCGATGGAATTTCAGTGTTTCATCGTCAAAAAGAAGGTCAGAGGGATACAGTGAACCTGAAGTGAAGCGTCGGAATCTATAACTAGTGTCACAGGAATGGTTCAAAACTTAGACAGTAAGAAGAGTCAGTATTCTTGTACTTAAGTTGGCATTGTGCCTTTTGTATTTAACTCCGATGCAATTTCTGTGTTTCATCGTCAATAAGAAGGTCAGAGGGATACAGTAATCCTGAAGTGAAGCATCGGAATCTATAACTAGTGTCACATAATGGTTCAAAACATAGACAGTCAGAAGAGTCGGCTTTCTTGTACTTAAGTCGGCATTGTGCCTTTTGCATTTAACTCCGATGCAATTTCTGTGTTTCATCGTCAATAAGACGGTCAGAGGGATACAGTAATTCTGAAGTGATGCATCGGAATCTATAACTAGTGTCACACGAATGGTTCAAATCATAGACAGTAAGAAGAGTCAGTTTTCTTGTACTTAAGTTAGCATTGTGCCTTTGTATTTAATTCCGCTGCAATTTCTGTGTTTCATCGTCAATAAGAAGGTCACAGGGTTACAGTACACATGAAGTGAAGCATCGGAATGTGTAACTAGTGACACAGGAATGGTTCAAATCATAGACAGTAAGAAGAGTCAGTTTTCTTGTACTTAAGTCGGCATTGTGCTTTTTCTATTTAATTCCGATGCAATTTCTGTGTTTCGTCGACAATAAGAAGATCCAAGGGATACAGTAAACCTGAAGTGAAGCATCGGAATCTAAAACCGGTCTCACAGGAAAGTTGCAAAACATAGCCAGTAAGAAGAACCAGTCTTCTTGTACTTGAGTCTCATTGTGATTTTTGTATTTAATTCCGATGCAATGTCTGTGTTTCATCGTCCATAAGATGGTCAGAGAGATATAGTATACCTGCAGTGAAGCATCGTAATCTATAACTGGTGGCACAGGAATGGTTCAAAGCATACACAGTAAGAAGGGTCAGTTTTCTTGTACTTAAGTCCGCATTGTGCCTTTTCTATTTAATTCCGATGCAATTTCTGTGTTCCATCGTCAATATGAAGGTCCAAGGGATACAGTAAACATATAGTGAAGCATCGGAATCTAAAACTGGTCTCACAGGAAATGTTCAAAGATAGTCAGTAAGAAGAGTCAGTCTTCTAGTACATAAGTCGGCGTTGTGCCTTTTGTATTTAATTCCGATGCCATTTCTGTGTTTCATCGTCAATAAGAAGGTCCAAGGGATACAATAAACATATAGTGAAGCATCAGAATCTAAAACTGGTCTCACAGGAAATGTTCAAAACATAGAAAGTAAGAAGAGTCAGTTTTCTTGTACTTAAGTCAGCATTGTGCCTTTGTATTTAATTCCGCTGCAATTTCTGTGTTTCATCGTCAATAAGAAGGTCACAGGGTTACAGTACACATGAAGTGAAGCATCGGAATGTGTAACTAGTGACACAGGAATGGTTCAAATCATAGACAGTAAGAAGAGTCAGTTTTCTTGTACTTAAGTTGGCATTGTGCCTTTTGTATTTAACTCCGATGCAATTTCTGTGTTTCATCGTCAATAAGAAGGTCAGAGGGATACAGTAATCCTGAAGTGAAGCATCGGAATCTATAACTAGTGTCACATAATGGTTCGAAACATAGACAGTCAGAAGAGTCAGTTTTCTTGTACTTAAGTCGGCATTGTGCCTTTTGCATTTAACTCCGATGCAATTTCTGTGTTTCATCGTCAATAAGACGGTCAGAGGGATACAGTAAACCTGAAGTGATGCATCGGAATTCATAACTAGTGTCACATGAATGGTTCAAATCATAGACAGTAAGAAGAGTTAGTTTTCTTGTACGTAAGTCAGCATTGTGCCTTTTCTATTTAAATCTGAATCAATTTCTGTGTTTCATCGGCAATAAGAAGGTCAGAGGGATGCAGTAAACCTGAAGTGAAGCATCGGAATCTATAACTAGTGTCACAGGAATGGTTTTAAACATAGACAGTAGGAAGAGTCAGTCTTCTTGTCCTTAAGTCGCCATTGTGCCTTTTGTGTTTAATTCCGATGCAATTTCTGTGTTTCATCGTCAATAAGAAGGTCAGAGGGTTACAGCAAACCTGAAGTGAAGCATCGGAATCTATAACTCGTGTCACAGGAATGGTTCAAAACATTGGCAGTAAGAAGAGTCAGTTTTCTTGTACTTAATTGGGCATTGTGCCTTTTGTACTTAATTCCGATGCAATCTCTGTGTTTCATCGTCAATAAGAAGGTCAGAGGGTTACACTAAATCTGAAGTGAAGCATCGGAATCTGTAACTAGTGTCACGGGAATGGTTCAAAGCATAGACAGTTAGAAGAGTCTGTCTTCTTGTACTTAAGTCGGCATTGTGCCTTTTTATTTAATTCCGATGCAATTTCTGTGTTTCATCGTCAATAAGAAGGTAAGAGGGATACAGTAAACCTGAAGTGAAGCATCGGAATCTATAACTAGTGTCACAGGAATGGTTCAAAACATAGACAGTAAGAAGAGCCAGTCTTCTTGTACTTAAGTCGGCATTGTGCCTTTTGTATTTAATTCCGATGCAGTTACTGTGTTTCATCGTCAATACGAAGGTCAGTGGGATACAGTAAACCCGAAGTGAAGCATCGGAATCTACAACTAGTGTCACAGGAATGGTTCAAAACATAGACAGTAGGAAGAGTAGTTCTCTTGTACTTAATTCGGCATTGTGCTTTTGTATTTGATTACGATGCAATTTCTGTGTTTCATCGTCAATAAGAAAGTCAGAGGGATACAGTAAACCTGAAGTGAATCATCGGAATCTATAACTAGTGTCACGGGAAAGCTTCAAAACATAGACAGTAAGAAGAGTCAGTTTTCTTGTACTTAAGTCAGCATTGTGCCTTTGTATTTAATTCCGCTGCAATTTCTGTGTTTCATCGTCAATAAGAAGGTCAGAGGGTTACAGTACACATGAAGTGAAGCATCGGACTGTGTAACTAGTGACACAGGAATGGTTCAAATCATAGACAGTAAGAAGAGTCAGTCTTCTTGTACTTAAATCAGCATTGTGACTTTTGTATTTAATTCCGATGCAATGACTGTGTTTCAACGTCAATAAGAAGGTCCAATGGGATACAGTAAACCTGAAGTGAAGCATCGGAATCTAAAACTCGTCTCACGAGATAGGTTCAAAACATAGACAGTAGGAAGAGTTACTTTTCTTGTACGTAAGTCAGCATTGTGCCTTTTCTATTTAATTCTGAATCAATTTCTGTGTTTCATCGGCAATAAGAAGGTCAGAGGAATGCAGTAAACCTGAAGTGAAGCATCGGAATCTATAACTAGTGTCACAGGAATGGTTTTAAACATAGACAGTAGGAAGAGTCAGTCTTCTTGTACTTAAGTCGGCTTTGTGCCTTTTGTGTTTAATTCCGATGCAATTTCTGTGTTTCATTGTCAATAAGAAGGTCAGAGGGTTACAGCAAACCTGAAGTGAAGCATCGGAATCTATAACTAGTGTCACAGGAATGGTTCGAAACATTGGCGGTAAGAAGAGTCAGTTTTCTTGTACTTAATTTGGCATTGTGCCTTTTGTATTTAATTCCGATGCAATATCTGTGTTTCATCGTCAATAAGAAGGTCAGAGGGATACACTAAATCTGAAGTGAAGCATCAGAATCTGTAACTAGTTTCACGGGAATGGTTCAAAACATAGACAGTTAGAAGAGTCAGTTCTCTTGTACTTAAGTCGGCATTGTGCCTTTTCTATTTAATTCCGATGCAATTTCTGTGTTTCATCGTAAATAAGAAGGTCAGAGGGATACAGTTAACCTGAAATGAAGCATCGGAATCTATAACTATTGTCACAGGAATGGTTCAAAACATAGACAGTAAGAAGAGCCAGTCTTCCTGTACTTGAGTCACAATTGTGCCTATGTATTTAATTCCGATGCAATTTCTGTGTTTCCTCGTCAATAAGAAGGTAAGAGGGATACAGTAAACCTGAAGTGAAGCATCGGAATCTATAACTAGTGTCACAGGAATGGTTCAAAACATAGACAGTAAGAAGAGCCAGTCTTCTTGTACATAAGTCATCATTGTGCCTTTTGAATTTAATTCCGATGCAGTTTCTGTGTTTCATCGTCAATACGAAGGTCAGTGGGATACAGTAAACCCGAAGTGAAGCATCGGAATCGACAACTTGTGTCACAGGAATGGTTCAAAACATAGACAGTAGGAAGAGTAGTTCTCTTGTACTTAATTCGGCATTGTGCTTTTGTATTTGATTACGATGCAATTTCTGTGTTTCATCGTCAATAAGAAAGTCAGAGGGATACAGTAAACCTGAAGTGAATCATCGGAATCTATAACTAGTGTCACGGGAAAGCTTCAAAACATAGACAGTAAGAAGAGTCAGTTTTCTTGTACTTGAGTCGGCATTGTGCCTATGTATTTAATACCGATGCAATTTCTGTGTTTCAACGTGAATAAGAGGGTCTGAGGGATACAGTAAACCTGAAGTGAAGCATCGGAATCTATAACTAGTGTCACAGGAATGGTTTTAAACATAGACAGTAGGAAGAGTCAGTCTTCTTGTACTTAAGTCGGCATTGTGCCTTTTGTGTTTAATTCCGATGCAATTTCTGTGTTTCATCGTCAATAAGAAGGTCAGAGGGTTACAGCAAACCTGAAGTGAAGCATCGGAATCTATAACTAGTGTCACAGGAATGGTTGAAAACATAGTAAGAAGAGTCAGTCTTCTTGTACTTAAGTCGGCATTGTGCTCTTTGTATTTAATTCTGATGCCATTTCTGTGTTTCATCATCAATAAGAAGGTAACAGAGAAACAAAAAACCTGAAGTGAAGCATCGGAATCTATAACTAGTGTCACAGGAATGGTTCAAAACATAGACAGTAAGAACCGTCAGTTCTCTTGTACTTAATTCGGCATTGTGCCTTTTGTATTTAATTGGGATGCAATTTCTGTGTTTCATCGTCAATAAGAAGGTCAGAGAAATACAGTAAACCTGAAGAGAAGCATCGAAATCCATAACTAGTGTCACAGGAATGGTTCAAAACAAAGACAGTGAGATGAGTCAGTTTTCTCGTACATAAGTCGGCATTTTGCCTTTTGTATTTAGTTCCGATGCAATTTCTGTGTTTCATCGTCAATAAGAAGGTCAGAGGGATACAGTACACATGAAGTGAAGCATCGGAATGTGTAACTAGTGACACAGGTATGGTTAACATCATAGACAGTAAGAAGAGTCAGGTTTCTTGTACTTAAGTCGGCATTGTGCTTTTTCTATTTAATTCCGATGCAATTTCTGTGTTTCGTCGACAATAAGAAGGTCAGAGGGTTACCGCAAACCTGAAGTGAAGCATCGGAATCTATAACTCGTGTCACTGGAATGGTTCAAAAGATTGGCAGTAAGAAGAGTCAGTTTTCTTGAACTTAATTGGGCATTGTGCCTTTTGTATTTAATTCCGATGCAATATCTGTGTTTCATCGTCAATAAGAAGGTCAGAGGGATACACTAAATATGAAGTGAAGCATCGGAATCTGTAACTAGTGTCACGGGAATGGTTCATAGCATAGACAGTTAGAAGAGTCAGTCCTCTTGTACTTAAGTCGGCATTGAGCCTTTTTATTTAATTCCGATGCAATTTCTGTGTTTCATCGTCAATAAGAAGGTCAGAGGGATACAGTTAACCTGAAGTGAAGCATCGGAATCTATAACTATTGTCACAGGAATGGTTCAAAACATAGACAGTAAGAAGAGCCAGTCTTCCTGTACTTGAGTCACAATTGTGCCTATGTATTTAATTCTGATGCAATTTCTGTGTTTCAACGTCAATAAGAAGGTAAGAGGGATACAGTAAACCTGAAGTAAAGCATCGGAATCTATAACTAGTGTCACAGGAATGGTTCAAAACATTGGCAGTAAGAAGAGTCAGTTTTCTTGTACTTAATTGGGCATTGTGCCTTTTGTATTTAATTCCGATGCAATCTCTGTGTTTCATCGTCAATAAGAAGGTCAGAGGGATACACTAAATCTGAAGTGAAGCATCGGAATCTGTAACTAGTGTCACGGGAATGGTTGAAAGCATAGACAGTTAGAAGAGTCAGTCTTCTTGTACTTAAGTCGGCATTGTGCCTTTTTATTTAATTCCGATGCAATTTCTGTGTTTCATCGTCAATAAGAAGGTCAGAGGGATACAGTTAACCTGAAGTGAAGCATCGGAATCTATAACTATTGTCACAGGAATGGTTCAAAACATAGACAGTAAGAAGAGCCAGTCTTCCTGTACTTGAGTCACAATTGTGCCTATGTATTTAATTCCGATGCAATTTCTGTGTTTCATCGTCAATAAGAAGGTAAGAGGGATACAGTAAACCTGAAGTGAAGCATCGGAATCTATAACTAGTGTCACAGGAATGGTTCAAAACATAGACAGTAAGAAGAGCCAGTCTTCTTGTACTTAAGTCGGCATTGTGCCTTTTGTATTTAATTCCGATGCAGTTTCTGTGTTTCATCGTCAATACGAAGGTCAGTGGGATACAGTAAACCCGAAGTGAAGCATCGGAATCTACAACTAGTGTCACAGGAATGGTTCAAAACATAGACAGTAGGAAGAGTAGTTCTCTTGTACTTAATTCGGCATTGTCCTTTAGTATTTGATTACGATGCAATTTCTGTGTTTCATCGTCAATAAGAAAGTCAGAGGGATACAGTAAACCTGAAGTGAATCATCGGAATCTATAACTAGTGTCACAGGAAAGCTTCAAAACATAGACAGTAAGAAGAGTCAGTTTTCTTGTACTTAAGTCAGCATTGTGCCTTTGTATTTAATTCCGCTGCAATTTCTGTGTTTCATCGTCAATAAGAAGGTCAGAGGGTTACAGTACACATGAAGTGAAGCATCGGACTGTGTAACTAGTGACACAGGAATGGTTCAAAACATAGACAGTAAGAAGAGTTACTTTTCTTGTACGTAAGTCAGCATTGTGCCTTTTCTATTTAATTCTGAATCAATTTCTGTGTTTCATCGGAAATAAGAAGGTCAGAGGGATGCAGTAAACCTGAAGTGAAGCATCGGAATCTATAACTAGTGTCACAGGAATGGTTTTAACTATAGACAGTAGGAAGAGTCAGTCTTCTTGTACTTAAGTCGGCATTGTGCCTTTTGTGTTTAATTCCGATGCAATTTCTGTGTTTCATCGTCAATAAGAAGGTCAGAGGGTTACAGCAAACCTGAAGTGAAGCATCGGAATCTATAACTAGTGTCACAGGAATCTTTGAAAACATAGTCAGTAAGAAGAGTCAGTCTTCTTGTACTTAAGTCGGCATTGTGCTCTTTGTATTTAATTCTGATGCCATTTCTGTGTTTCATCATCAATAAGAAGGTCACAGAGAAACAAAAAACCTGAAGTGAAGCATCGGAATCTATAACTAGCGTCACAGGAATGGTTCAAAACATAGACAGTAAGAACCGTCAGTTTTCTTGTACTTAATTCGGCATTGTGCCTTTTGTATTTAATTGGGATGCAATTTCTGTGTTTCATCGTCAATAAGAAGGTCAGAGAAATACAGTAAACCTGAAGAGAAGCATCGAAATCCATAACTAGTGTCACAGGAATGCTTCAAAACAAAGACAGTGAGATGAGTCAGTTTTCTCGTACATAAGTCGGCATTTTGCCTTTTGTATTTAGTTCCGATGCAATTTCTGTGTTTCATCGTCAATAAGAAGGTCAGAGGGATACAGTACACATGAAGTGAAGCATCGGAATGTGTAACTAGTGACACAGGAATGGTTAACATCATAGACAGTAAGAAGAGTCAGGTTTCTTGTACTTAAGTCGGCATTGTGCTTTTTCTATTTAATTCCGATGCAATTTCTGTGTTTCGTCGACAATAAGAAGGTCAGAGGGTTACAGCAAACCTGAAGTGAAGCATCGGAATCTATAACTCGTGTCACAGGAATGGTTCAAAAGATTGGCAGTAAGAAGAGTCAGTTTTCTTGAACTTAATTGGGCATTGTGCCTTTTGTATTTAATTCCGATGCAATATCTGTGTTTCATCGTCAATAAGAAGGTCAGAGGGATACACTAAATCTGAAGTGAAGCATCGGAATCTGTAACTAGTGTCACGGGAATGGTTCAAAGCATAGACAGTTAGAAGAGTCAGTCCTCTTGTACTTAAGTCGGCATTGAGCCTTTTTATTTAATTCCGATGCAATTTCTGTGTTTCATCGTCAATAAGAAGGTCAGAGGGATACAGTTAACCTGAAGTGAAGCATCGGAATCTATAACTATTGTCACAGGAATGGTTCAAAACATAGACAGTAAGAAGAGCCAGTCTTCCTGTACTTGAGTCACAATTGTGCCTATGTATTTAATTCCGATGCAATTTCTGTGTTTCATCGTCAATAAGAAGGTAAGAGGGATACAGTAAACCTGAAGTAAAGCATCGGAATCTATAACTAGTGTCACAGGAATGGTTCAAAACATTGGCAGTAAGGAGAGTCAGTTTTCTTGTACTTAATTGGGCATTGTGCCTTTTGTATTTAATTCCGATGCAATCTCTGTGTTTCATCGTCAATAAGAAGGTCAGAGGGATACACTAAATCTGAAGTGAAGCATCGGAATCTGTAACTAGTGTCACGGGAATGGTTCAAAGCATAGACAGTTAGAAGAGTCAGTCTTCTTGTACTTAAGTCGGCATTGTGCCTTTTTATTTAATTCCGATGCAATTTCTGTGTTTCATCGTCAATAAGAAGGTCAGAGGGATACAGTTAACCTGAAGTGAAGCATCGGAATCTATAACTATTGTCACAGGAATGGTTCAAAACATAGACAGTAAGAAGAGCCAGTCTTCCTGTACTTGAGTCACAATTGTGCCTATGTATTTAATTCCGATGCAATTTCTGTGTTTCATCGTCAATATGAAGGTAAGAGGGATACAGTAAACCTGAAGTGAAGCATCGGAATCTATAACTAGTGTCACAGGAATGGTTCAAAACATAGACAGTAAGAAGAGCCAGTCTTCTTGTACTTAAGTCGGCATTGTGCCTTTTGTATTTAATTCCGATGCAGTTTCTGTGTTTCATCGTCAATACGAAGGTCAGTGGGATACAGTAAACCCGAAGTGAAGCATCGGAATCTACAACTAGTGTCACAGGAATGGTTCAAAACATAGACAGTAGGAAGAGTAGTTCTCTTGTACTTAATTCGGCATTGTCCTTTAGTATTTGATTACGATGCAATTTCTGTGTTTCATCGTCAATAAGAAAGTCAGAGGGATACAGTAAACCTGAAGTGAATCATCGGAATCTATAACTAGTGTCACGGGAAAGCTTCAAAACATAGACAGTAAGAAGAGTCAGTTTTCTTGTACTTAAGTCAGCATTGTGCCTTTGTATTTAATTCCGCTGCAATTTCTGTGTTTCATCGTCAATAAGAAGGTCAGAGGGTTACAGTACACATGAAGTGAAGCATCGGACTGTGTAACTAGTGACATGGGAATGGTTCAAATCATAGACAGTAAGAAGAGTCAGTCTTCTTGTACTTAAGTCAGCATTGTGACTTTTGTATTTAATTCCGATGCAATGACTGTGTTTCATCGTCAATAAGAAGGTCCAATGGGATACAGTAAACCTGAAGTGAAGCATCGGAATCTAAAACTCGTCTCACGAGATAGGTTCAAAACATAGACAGTAAGAAGAGTTACTTTTCTTGTACGTAAGTCAGCATTGTGCCTTTTCTATTTAATTCTGAATCAATTTCTGTGTTTCATCGGCAATAAGAAGGTCAGAGGGATGCAGTAAACCTGAAGTGAAGCATCGGAATCTATAACTAGTGTCACAGGAATGGTTTTAAACATAGACAGTAGGAAGAGTCAGTCTTCTTGTACTTAAGTCGGCATTGTGCCTTTTGTGTTTAATTCCGATGCAATTTCTGTGTTTCATCGTCAATAAGAAGGTCAGAGGGTTACAGCAAACCTGAAGTGAAGCATCGGAATCTATAACTAGTGTCACAGGAATGGTTCAAAACATTGGCGGTAAGAAGAGTCAGTTTTCTTGTACTTAATTGGGCATTGTGCCTTTTGTATTTAATTCCGATGCAATATCTGTGTTTCATCGTCAATAAGAAGGTCAGAGGGATACACTAAATCTGAAGTGAAGCATCGGAATCTGTAACTAGTGTCACGGGAATGGTTCAAAACATAGACAGTTAGAAGAGTCAGTTCTCTTGTACTTAAGTCGGCATTGTGCCTTTTCTATTTAATTCCGATTCAATTTCTGTGTTTCATCGTCAATAAGAAGGTCAGAGGGATACAGTTAACCTGATATGAAGCATCGGAATCTATAACTATTGCCACAGGAATGGTTCAAAACATAGACAGTAAGAAGAGCCAGTCTTCCTGTACTTGAGTCACAATTGTGCCTATGTATTTAATTCCGATGCAATTTCTGTGTTTCATCGTCAATAAGAAGGTAAGAGGGATACAGTAAACCTGAAGTGAAGCATCGGAATCTATAACTAGTGTCACAGGAATGGTTCATAACATAGACAGTAAGAAGAGCCAGTCTTCTTGTACATAAGTCATCATTGTGCCTTTTGAATTTAATTCCGATGCAGTTTCTGTGTTTCATCGTCTATACGAAGGTCAGTGGGATACAGTAAACCCGAAGTGAAGCATCGGAATCAACAACTTGTGTCACAGGAATGGTTCAAAACATAGACAGTGGGAAGAGTAGTTCTCTTGTACTTAATTCGGCATTGTGCTTTTGTATTTGATTACGATGCAATTTCTGTGTTTCATCGTCAATAAGAAAGTCAGAGGGATACAGTAAACCTGAAGTGAATCATCGGAATCTATAACTAGTGTCACGGGAAAGCTTCAAAACATAGACAGTAAGAAGAGTCAGTTTTCTTGTACTTGAGTCGGCATTGTGCCTATGTATTTAATACCGATGCAATTTCTGTGTTTCAACGTCAATAAGAAGGTCTGAGGGATACAGTAAACCTGAAGTGAAGCATCGGAATCTATAACTAGTGTCAAAGGAATGGTTCAAAACATAGACAGTAGGAAGCGCCAGGCTTCTTGTACTTGAGTCGGCATTGTGCCTTTTGTATTTATTTCCGATGCAATTTCTGTGTTTCATCGTCAATAAGAAGGTCAGAGGGATACAGTAAACCTGAAGTGAAGCATCGGAATCTATAACTAGTGTCACAGGAATGGTTGAAATCATAGTCAGTAAGAAGAGTCAGTCTTCTTGTACTTAAGTCGGCATTGTGCTTTTTGTATTTAATTCTGATGCCATTTCTGTGTTTCATCATCAATAAGAAGGTCACAGAGAAACAAAAAACCTGAAGTGAAGCATCGGAATCTATAACTAGTGTCACAGGAATGGTTCAAAACATAGACAGTAAGAACCGTCAGTTTTCTTGTACTTAATTCGGCATTGTGCCTTTTGTATTTAATTGCGATGCAATTTCTGTGTTTCATCGTCAATAAGAAGGTCAGAGAAATACAGTAAACCTGAAGAGAAGCATCGAAATCCATAACTAGTGTCACAGGAATGGTTCAAAACAAAGACAGTGAGATGAGTCAGTTTTCTCGTACATAAGTCGGCATTTTGCCTTTTGTATTTAGTTCCGATGCAATTTCTGTGTTTCATCGTCAATAAGAAGGTCAGAGGGATACACTAAATCTGAAGTGAAGCATCGGAATCTGTAACTAGTGTCACGGGAATGGTTCACATCATAGACAGTAAGAAGAGTCAGGTTTCTTGTACTTAAGTCGGCATTGTGCTTTTTCTATTTAATTCCGATGCAATTTCTGTGTTTCGTCGACAGTAAGAAGGTCAGAGGGTTACAGCAAACCTGAAGTGAAGCATCGGAATCTATAACTCGTGTCACAGGAATGGTTCAAAACATTGGCAGTAAGAAGAGTCAGTTTTCTTGAACTTAATTGGGCATTGAGCCTTTTGTATTTAATTCCGATGCAATATCTGTGTTTCATCGTCACTAAGAAGGTCAGAGGGATACACTAAATCTGAAGTGAAGCATCGGAATCTGTAACTAGTGTCACGGGAATGGTTCAAAGCATAGACAGTTAGAAGAGTCAGTCCTCTTGTACTTAAGTCGGCATTGAGCCTTTTTATTTAATTCCGATGCAATTTCTGTGTTTCATCGTCAATAAGAAGGTCAGAGGGATACAGTTAACCTGAAGTGAAGCATCGGAATCTATAACTATTGTCACAGGAATGGTTCAAAACATTGACAGTAAGAAGAGCCAGTCTTCCTGTACTTGAGTCACAATTGTGCCTATGTATTTAATTCCGATGCAATTTCTGTGTTTCATCGTCAATAAGAAGGTAAGAGGGATACAGTAAACCTGAAGTAAAGCATCGCAATCCATAACTAGTGTCACAGGAATGGTTCAAAACATAGACAGTAAGAAGAGCCAGTCTTCTTGTACTTAAGTCGGCATTGTGCCTTTTGTATTTAATTCCGATGCAGTTACTGTGTTTCATCGTCAATGCGAAGGTCAGTGGGATACAGTAAACCCGAAGTGAAGCATCGGAATCTACAACTAGTGTCACAGGAATGGTTCAAAACATAGACAGTAGGAAGAGTAGTTCTCTTGTACTTAATTCGGCATTGTGCTTTTGTATTTGATTACGATGCAATTTCTGTGTTTCATCGTCAATAAGAAAGTCAGAGGGATAAAGTAAACCTGAAGTGAATCATCGGAATCTATAACTAGTGTCACGGGAAAGCTTCAAAACATAGACAGTAAGAAGAGTCAGTTTTCTTGTACTTAAGTCAGCATTGTGCCTTTGTATTTAATTCCGCTGCAATTTCTGTGTTTCATCGTCAATAAGAAGGTCAGAGGGTTACAGTACACATGAAGTGAAGCATCGGACTGTGTAACTAGTGACACAGGAATGGTTCAAATCATAGACAGTAAGAAGAGTCAGTCTTCTTGTACTTAAGTCAGCATTGTGACTTGTGTATTTATTTCCGATGCAATGACTGTGTTTCATCGTCAATAAGAAGGTCCAATGGGATACAGTAAACCTGAAGTGAAGCATCGGAATCTAAAACTCGTCTCACGAGAGAGGTTCAAAACATAGACAGTAAGAAGAGTTACTTTTCTTGTACGTAAGTCAGCATTGTGCCTTTTCTATTTAATTCTGAATCAATTTCTGTGTTTCATCGGCAATAAGAAGGTCAGAGGGATGCAGTAAACCTGAAGTGAAGCATCGGAATCTATAACTAGTGTCACAGGAATGGTTTTAAACATAGACAGTAGGAAGAGTCAGTCTTCTTGTACTTAAGTCGGCATTGTGCCTTTTGTGTTTAATTCCGATGCAATTTCTGTGTTTCATCGTCAATAAGAAGGTCAGAGGGATACACTAAACCTGAAGTGAAGCATCGGAATCTGTAACTAGTGTCACGGGAATGGTTCAAAACATAGACAGTTAGAAGAGTCAGTTCTCTTGTACTTAAGTCGGCATTGTGCCTTTTCTATTTAATTCCGATGCAATTTCTGTGTTTCATCGTCAATAAGAAGGTCAGAGGGATACAGTTAACCTGAAATGAAGCATCGGAATCTATAACTATTGTCACAGGAATGGTTCAAAACATAGACAGTAAGAAGAGCCAGTCTTCCTGTACTTGAGTCACAATTGTGCCTATGTATTTAATTCCGATGCAATTTCTGTGTTTCATCGTCAATAAGAAGGTAAGAGGGATACAGTAAACCTGAAGTGAAGCATCGGAATCTATAACTAGTTTCACAGGAATGGTTCAAAACATAGACAGTAAGAAGAGCCAGTCTTCTTGTACATAAGTCGGCATTGTGCCTTTTGAATTTAATTCCGATGCAGTTTCTGTGTTTCATCGTCAATACGAAGGTCAGTGGGATACAGTAAACCCGAAGTGAAGCATCGGAACCGACAACTTGTGTCACAGGAATGGTTCAAAACATAGACAGTAGGATGAGTAGTTCTCTTGTACTTAATTCGGCATTGTGCTTTTGAATTTGATTACGATGCAATTTCTGTGTTTCATCGTCAATAAGAAAGTCAGAGGGATACAGTAAAACTGAAGTGAATCATCGGAATCTATAACTAGTGTCACGGGAAAGCTTTAAAACATAGACAGTAAGAAGAGTCAGTTTTCTTGTACTTGAGTCGGCATTGTGCCTATGTATTTAATACCGATGCAATTTCTGTGTTTCATCGACAATAAGAAAGTCTGAGGGATACAGTAAACCTGAAGTGAAGCATCGGAATCTATAACTAGTGTCAAAGGAATGGTTCAAAACATAGACAGTAGGAAGCGCCAGGCTTCTTGTACTTGAGTCGGCATTGTGCCTTTTGTATTTATTTCCGATGCAATTTCTGTGTTTCATCGTCAATAAGAAGGTCAGAGGGATACAGTAAACCTGAAGTGAAGCATCGGAATCTATAACTAGTGTCACAGGAATGGTTGAAAACATAGTCAGTAAGAAGAGTCAGTCTTCTTGTACTTAAGTCGGCATTGTGCTTTTTGTATTTAATTCTGATGCCATTTCTGTGTTTCATCATCAATAAGAAGGTCACAGAGAAACAAAAAACCTGAAGTGAAGCATCGGAATCTATAACTAGTGTCACAGGAATGGTTCAATACATAGACAGTAAGAACCGTCAGTTTTCTTGTACTTAATTCGGCATTGTGCCTTTTGTATTTAATTGCGATGCAATTTCTGTGTTTCATCGTCAATAAGAAGGTCAGAGAAATACAGTAAACCTGAAGAGAAGCATCGAAATCCATAACTAGTGTCACAGGAATGGTTCAAAACAAAGACAGTGAGATGAGTCAGTTTTCTCGTACATAAGTCGGCATTTTGCCTTTTGTATTTAGTTCCGATGCAATTTCTGTGTTTCATCGTCAATAAGAAGGTCAGAGGGATACAGTACACATGAAGTGAAGCATCGGAATGTGTAACTAGTGACACAGGAATGGTTCACATCATAGACAGTAAGAAGAGTCAGGTTTCTTGTACTTAAGTCGGCATTGTGCTTTTTCTATTTAATTCCGATGCAATTTCTGTGTTTCGTCGACAATAAGAAGATCCAAGGGATACAGTAAACCTGAAGTGAAGCATCGGAATCTAAAACCGGTCTCACAGGAAAGTTGCAAAACATAGCCAGTAAGAAGAACCAGTCTTCTTGTACTTGAGTCGGCATTGTGCCTTTTGTATTTAATTCCGATGCAATTTCTGTGTTTCATCGTCAATAAGAAGGTCAGAGAGATATAGTATACCTGAAGTGAAGCATCGTAATCTATAACTTGTACCACAGGAATGGTTCAAAGCATACGCAGTAAGAAGGGTCAGTTTTCTTGTACTTAAGTCCGCATTGTGCCTTTTCTATTTAATTCCGATGCAATTTCTGTGTTCCATCGTCAATATGAAGGTCACAGGGTTACAGTACACATGAAGTGAAGCATCGGAATTTGTAACTAGTGACACAGGAATGGTGCAAATCATAGACAGTAAGAAGAGTCAGTTTTCTTGTACTTAAGTCAGCATTGTGCCTTTGTATTTAATTCCGCTGCAATTTCTGTGTTTCATCGTCAATAAGAAGGTCACAGGGTTACAGTATACATGAAGTGAAGCATCGGAATGTGTAACTAGTGACACAGGAATGGTTCAAATCATAGACAGTAAGAAGAGTCAGTTTTCTTGTACTTAAGTTGGCATTGTGCCTTTTGTATTTAACTCCGATGCAATTTCTGTGTTTCATCGTCAATAAGAAGGTCAGAGGGATACAGTAATCCTGAAGTGAAGCATCGGAATCTATAACTAGTGTCACATAATGGTTCGAAACATAGACAGTCAGAAGAGTCAGTTTTCTTGTACTTAAGTCGGCATTGTGCCTTTTGCATTTAACTCCGATGCAATTTCTGTGTTTCATCGTCAATAAGACGGTCAGAGGGATACAGTAAACCTGAAGTGATGCATCGGAATCTATAACTAGTGTCACATGAATGGTTCAAAACATAGACAGTAAGAAGAGTTAGTTTTCTTGTACGTAAGTCAGCATTGTGCCTTTTCTATTTAAATCTGAATCAATTTCTGTGTTTCATCGGCAATAAGAAGGTCAGAGGGATGCAGTAAACCTGAAGTGAAGCATCGGAATCTATAACTAGTGTCACAGGAATGGTTTTAAACATAGACAGTAGGAAGAGTCAGTCTTCTTGTACTTAAGTCGGCATTGTGCCTTTTGTGTTTAATTCCGATGCAATTTCTGTGTTTCATCGTCAATAAGAAGGTCAGAGGGTTACAGCAAACCTGAAGTGAAGCATCGGAATGTATAACTCGTGTCACAGCAATGGTTCAAAGCATTGGCAGTAAGAAGAGTCAGTTTTCTTGTACTTAATTGGGCATTGTGCCTTTTGTATTTAATTCCGATGCAATATCTGTGTTTCATCGTCAATAAGAAGGTCAGAGGGATACACTAAATCTGAAGTGAAGCATCGGAATCTGTAACTAGTGTCACGGGAATGGTTCAAAGCATAGACAGTTAGAAGAGTCAGTCCTCTTGTACTTAAGTCGGCATTGAGATTTTTTATTTAATTCCGATGCAATTTCTGTGTTTCATCGTCAATAAGAAGGTCAGAGGGATACAGTTAACCTGAAGTGAAGCATCGGAATTTATAACCATTGTCACAGGAATGGTTCAAAACATAGACAGTGAGAAGAGCCAGTCTTCCTGTACTTGAGTCACTATTGTGCCTATGTATTTAATTCCGATGCAATTTCTGTGTTTCATCGTCAATAAGAAGGTAAGAGGGATACAGTAAACCTGAAGTGAAGCATCGGAATCTATAACTAGTGTCACAGGAATGGTTCAAAACATAGACAGTAAGAAGAGCCAGTCTTCTTGTACTTAAGTCGGCATTGTGCCTTTTGTATTTAATACCGATGCAGTTACTGTGTTTCATCGTCAATACGAAGGTCAGTGGGATACAGTAAACCTGAAGTGAAGCATCGGAATCTACAACTAGTGTCACAGGAATGGTTCAAAACATAGACAGTAGGAAGAGTAGTTCTCATGTACTTAATTCGGCATTGTGCTTTTGTATTTGATTACGATGCAATTTCTGTGTTTCATCGTCAATAAGAAAGTCAGAGGGATACAGTAAACCTGAAGTGAATCATCGGAATCTATAACTAGTGTCACGGGAATGGTTTTAAACATAGGCAGTAGGAAGAGTCAGTCTTCTTGTACTTAAGTCGGCATTGTGCCTTTTGTGTTTAATTCCGATGCAATTTCTGTGTTTCATCGTCAATAAGAAGGTCAGAGGGTTACAGCAAACCTGAAGTGAAGCATCGGAATCTATAACTAGTGTCACAGGAATGGTTCAAAACATTGGCGGTAAGAAGAGTCAGTTTTCTTGTACTTAATTGGGCATTGTGCCTTTTGTATTTAATTCCGATGCAATATCTGTGTTTCATCGTCAATAAGAAGGTCAGAAGGATACACTAAATCTGAAGTGAAGCATCGGAATCTGTAACTAGTGTCACGGGAATGGTTCAAAACATAGACAGTTAGAAGAGTCAGTTCTCTTGTACTTAAGTCGGCATTGTGCCTTTTCTATTGAATTCCGATGCAATTTCTGTGTTTCATCGTCAATAAGAAGGTCAGAGGGATACAGTTAACCTGAAATGAAGCATCGGAATCTATAACTATTGTCACAGGAATGGTTCAAAACATAGACAGTAAGAAGAGCCAGTCTCCCTGTACTTGAGTCACAATTGTGCCTATGTATTTAATTCCGATGCAATTTCTGTGTTTCATCGTCAATAAGAAGGTAAGAGGGATACAGTAAACCTGAAGTGAAGCATCGGAATCTATAACTAGTGTCACAGGAATGGTTCAAAACATAGACGGTAAGAAGAGCCAGTCTTCTTGTACATAAGTCATCATTGTGCCTTTTGAATTTAATTCCGATGCAGTTTCTGTGTTTCATCGTCAATACGAAGGTCAGTGGGATACAGTAAACCCGAAGTGAAGCATCGGAATCGACAACTTGTGTCACAGGAATGGTTCAAAACATAGGCAGTAGGAAGAGTAGTTCTCTTGTACTTAATTCGGCATTGTGCTTTTGTATTTGATTACGATGCAATTTCTGTGTTTCATCGTCAATAAGAAAGTCAGAGGGATACAGTAAACCTGAAGTGAATCATCGGAATCTATAACTAGTGTCACGGGAAAGCTTCAAAACATAGACAGTAAGAAGAGTCAGTTTTCTTGTACTTGAGTCGGTATTGTGCCTATGTATTTAATACCGATGCAATTTTTGTGTTTCATCGTCAATAAGAAGGTCTGAGGGATACAGTAAACCTGAAGTGAAGCATCGGAATCTATTACTAGTGTCAAATTAATGGTTCAAAACATAGACAGTAGGAAGCGCCAGGCTTCTTGTACTTGAGTCGGCATTGTGCCTTTTGTATTTATTTCCGATGCAATTTCTGTGTTTCATCGTCAATAAGAAGGTCAGAGGGATACAGTAAACCTGAAGTGAAGCATCGGAATCTATAACTAGTGTCACAGGAATGGTTGAAAACATAGTCAGTAAGAAGAATCAGTCTTCTTGTACTTAAGTCGGCATTGTGCTTTTTGTATTTAATTCTGATGCCATTTCTGTGTTTCATCATCAATAAGAAGGTCACAGAGAAACAAAAAACCTGAAGTGAAGCATCGGAATCTATAACTAGTGTCACAGGAATGGTTCAAAACATAGACAGTAAGAACCGTCAGTTTTCTTGTACATAATTCGGCATTGTGCCTTTTGTATTTAATTGCGATGCAATTTCTGTGTTTCATCGTCAATAAGAAGGTCAGAGAAATACAGTAAACCCGAAGAGAAGCATCGAAATCCATAACTAGTGTCACAGGAATGGTTCAAAACAAAGACAGTGAGATGAGTCAGTTTTCTCGTACATAAGTCGGCATTTTGCCTTTTGTATTTAGTTCCGATGCAATTTCTGTGTTTCATCGTCAATAAGAAGGTCAGAGGGATACAGTACACATGAAGTGAAGCATCGGAATGTGTAACTAGTGACACAGGAATGGTTCACATCATAGACAGTAAGAAGAGTCAGGTTTCTTGTACTTAAGTCGGCATTGTGCTTTTTCTATTTAATTCCGATGCAATTTCTGTGTTTCGTCGACAATAAGAAGGTCAGAGGGTTACGGCAAACCTGAAGTGAAGCATCGGAATCTATAACTCGTTTCACAGGAATGGTTCAAAACATTGGCAGTAAGAAGAGTCAGTTTTCTTGAACTTAATTGGGCATTGTGCCTTCTGTATTTAATTCCGATGCAATATCTGTGTTTCATCGTCAATAAGAAGGTCAGAGGGATACACTAAATTTAAAGTGAAGCATCGGAATCTGTAACTAGTGTCACGGGAATGGTTCAAAACATAGTATGTAAGAAGAGCCAGTCTTCCTGTACTTGAGTCACATTTGTGCCTATGTATTTAATTCCGATGCAATTTCTGTGTTTCATCGTCAATAAGAAGGTAAGTGGGATACAGTAAACCTGAAGTGAAGCATCGGACTCTATAACTAGTGTCACAGGAATGGTTCAAAACATAGACAGTAAGAAGAGCCAGTCTTCTTGTACTTAAGTCGGCATTGTGCCTTTTGTATTTAATTCCGATGCAGTTACTGTGTTTCATCGTCAATACGAAGGTCAGTGGGATACAGTAAACCCGAAGTGAAGCATCGGAATCTACAACTAGTGTCACAGGAATGGTTCAAAACATAGACAGTAGGAAGAGTAGTTCTCTTGTACTTAATTCGGCATTGTGTTTTGTATTTGATTACGATGCAATTTCTGTGTTTCATCGTCAATAAGAAAGTCAGAGGGATACAGTAAACCTGAAGTGAATCATCGAAATCTATAACTAGTGTCACGGGAAAGCTTCAAAACATAGACAGTAAGAAGAGTCAGTTTTCTTGTACTTAAGTCAGCATTGTGCCTTTGTATTTAATTCCGCTGCAATTTCTGTGTTTCATCGTCAATAAGAAGCTCAGAGGGTTACAGTACACATGAAGTGAAGCATCGGACTGTGTAACTAGTGACACAGGAATGGTTCAAATCATAGACAGTAAGAAGAGTCAGTCTTCTTGTACTTAAGTCAGCATTGTGACTTTTGTATTTAATTCCGATGCAATGACTGTGTTTCATCGTCAATAAGAAGGTCCAATGGGATACAGTAAACCCGAAGTGAAGCATCGGAATCGACAACTTGTGTCACAGGAATGGTTCAAAACATAGACAGTAGGAAGAATAGTTCTCTTGTACTTAATTCGGCATTGTGCTTTTGTATTTGATTACGATGCAATTTCTGTGTTTCATCGTCAATAAGAAAGTCAGAGGGATACAGTAAACCTGAAGTGAATCATCGGAATCTATAACTAGTGTCACGGGAAAGCTTTAAAACATAGACAGTAAGAAGAGTCAGTTTTCTTGTACTTGAGTCGGCATTGTGCCTATGTATTTAATACCGATGCAATTTCTGTGTTTCATCGTCAATAAGAAGGTCTGAGGAATACATTAAACCTGAAGTGAAGCATCGGAATCTATAACTAGTGTCAAAGGAATGGTTCAAAACATAGACAGTAGGAAGCGCCAGGCTTCTTGTACTTGAGTCGGCATTGTGCCTTTTGTATTTCTTTCCGATGCAATTTCTGTGTTTCATCGTCAATAAGAAGGTCAGAGGGATACAGTAATCCTGAAGTGAAGCATCGGAATCTATTACTAGTGTCACAGGAATGGTTGAAAACATAGTCAGTAAGAAGAGTCAGTCCTCTTGTACTTATGTCGGCATTGTGCCTTTTGTATTTAATTCCGATGCCATTTCTGTGTTTCATCATCAATAAGAAGGTCAGACAGGAACAAAAAACCTGAAGTGAAGCATCGGAATCTATAACTAGTGTCACAGGAATGGTTCAAAACATAGACAGTAAGAACCATCAGTTTTCTTGTACCTAATTCGGCATTGTGCCTTTTGTATTTAATTGCGATGCAATTTCTGTGTTTCATCGTCAATAAGAAGGTCAGAGAAATACTGTAAACCTGAAGAGAAGCATCGAAATCCATAACTAGTGTCACAGGAATGGTTCAAAACAAAGACAGTGAGAAGAGTCAGTTTTCTCGAACATAAGTCGGCATTTTGCCTTTTGTATTTAAGTCCGATGCAATTTCTGTGTTTCATCGTCAATAAGAAGGTCAGAGGGATATAGTACACATGAAGTGAAGCATCGGAATGTGTAACTAGTGACACAGGAATGGTTCACATCATAGACAGTAAGAAGAGTCAGCTTTCTTGTACTTAAGTCGGCATTGTGCTTTTTCTATTTAATTCCGATGCAATTTCTGTGTTTCGTCGACAATAAGAAGATCCAAGGGATACAGTAAACCTGAAGTGAAGCATCGGAATCTAAAACCGGTCTCACAGGAAAGTTGCAAAACATAGCCAGAAAGAAGAACCAGTCTCCTTGCACTTGAGTCGGCATTGTGCCTTTTGTATTTAATTCCGATGCAATTTCTGTGTTTCATCGTCAATAAGAAGGTCGGAGAGATATAGTATACCTGAATTGAAGCATCGTAATCTATAACTTGTGGCACAGGAATGGTTCAAAGCATACGCAGTAAGAAGGGTCAGTTTTCTTGTACTTAAGTCCGCATTGTGCCTTTTCTATTTAATTCCGATGTAACTTCTGTGTTCCATCGTCAATATGAAGGTCCAAGGGATACAGTAAACATATAGTGAAGCATCGGAATCTAAAACTGGTCTCACAGGAAATGTTCAAAGGTAGTCAGTAAGAAGAGTCAGTCTTCTAGTACATAAGTCGGCGTTGTGCCTTTTGTATTTAATTCCAATGCAATTTCTGTGTTTCATCGTCAATAAGAAGGTCCAAGGGATACAGTAAACATATAGTGAAGCATCAGAATCTAAAACTGGTCTCACAGGAAATGTTCAAAACATAGTCAGTAAGAAGAGTCAGTCTTCTTGTACTTAAGTCGGCATTGTGACTTTTGTACTTAATTCCGATGCAATTTCTGTGTTTCATCGTCAATAAGAAGGTCCAAAGGGATACAGTTAACCTGAAGTGAAGCATCGGAATCTAAAACTCGTCTCACGAGAAAGGTTCAAAACATAGACAGTAAGAAGAGTTAGTTTTCTTGTACGTAAGTCAGCATTGTGCCTTTTCTATTTAATTCTGATTCAATTTCTGTGTTTCATCGGCAATAAGAAGGTCAAAGGGATGCAGTAAACCTGAAGTGAAGCAACGGAAACTATAACTAGTGTCACAGGAATGGTTTTAAACATAGACAGTAGGAAGAGTCAGTCTTCTTGTACTTAAGTCGGCATTGTGCCTTTTGTGTTTAATTCCGATGCAATTTCTGTGTTTCATCGTCAATAAGAAGGTCAGAGGGTTACAGTAAACCTGAAGTGAAGTATCGGAATCAATAACTAGTGTCACAGGAATGGATCAAAACATAGACAGTAAGAAGAGCCAGTCTTCTTGTACTTAAATCGGCATTGTGCCTTTTGTATTTAATTCCGATGCAGTTTCTGTGTTTCATCGTCAATACGAAGGTCAGTGGGATACAGTAAACCCGAAGTGAAGCATCGGAATCTACAACTAGTGTCACAGGAATGGTTCAAAACATAGGCAGTAGGAAGAGTAGTTCTCTTGTACTTAATTCGGCATTGTGCTTTTGTATTTGATTACGATGCAATTTCTGTGTTTCATCGTTAATAAGAAAGTCAAAGGGATACAGTAAACCTGAAGTGAATCATCGGAATCTACAACTAGTGTCACGGGAAAGCTTCAAAACATACAGTAAGAAGAGTCAGTTTTCTTGTCCTTGAGTCGGCATTGTGCCTATGTATTTAATACCGATGCAATTTCTGTGTTTCATCGTCAATAAGAAGGTCTGAGGGACACAGTAAACCTGAAGTGAGGCATCGGAATCTATAACTAGTGTCAAAGGAATGGTTCAAAACATAAACAGTAGGAAGCGCCAGTCTTCTTGTACTTGAGTCGGCATTGTGCCTTTTGTATTTATTTCCGATGCAATTTCTGTGTTTCATCGTCAATAAGAAGGTCAGAGGGATACAGAAAAACCTGAAGTGAGGCATCGGAATCTATAACTAGTGTCACAGGAATGGTTCAAAACATAGTCAGTAAGAAGAGTCAGTCTTCTTGTACTTAAGTCGGCATTGTGCCTTTTGTATTTAATTCCGATGCCATTTCTGTGTTTCATCATCAATAAGAAGGTCAGACAGAAACAAAAAACCTGAAGTGAAGCATCGGAATCTATAACTAGTGTCACAGGAATGGTTCAAAACATAGACAGTAAGAACCGTCAGTTTTCTTGTACTTAATTCGGCATTGTGCCTTTTGTATTTAATTGCGATGCAATTTCTGTGTTTCATCGTCAATAAGAAGGTCAGAGAAATACAGTAAACCTGAAGAGAAGCATCGAAATCCATAACTAGTGTCACAGGAATGGTTCAAAACAAAGACCGTGAGAAGAGTCAGTTTTCTCGTACATAAGTCGGCATTTTGCCTTTTGTATTTAATTCCGATGCAATTTCTGTCTTTCATCGTCAATAAGAAGATCCAAGGGATACAGTAAACATATAGTGAAGCATCAGAAACTAAAACTGGTCTCACAGGAAATGTTCAAAACAGAGTCAGTAAGAAGAGTCAGTCTTCTTGTACTTAAGTCGGCATTGTGCCTTTTGTATTTAATTCCGATGCAATTTCTGTGTTTCATCGTCAATATGGAATATCCAAGGGATACAGTAAAACTGAAGTGAAGCATCGGAATCTAAAACTGGTCTCACAGGAAAGGTTCAAAACATAGACATTAAGAAGAGTTAGTTATCTTGTACTTAAGTCAGCATTGTGCCGTTACTATTTAATTCTGATTCAATTTCTGTGTTTCGCCGTCAGTAAGCTGGTCCAAGGGATACAGTAAATCTAAAGTGAAGAATCGGAATCTGAAACCGGTCTCACAGGAAAGCTTCATAACATAGACAGTAAGAAGAGCCAGTCTACTTGTACTTGAGTCGGCATTGTGCCTTTTCTTATTAATTCCGACGCAATTTCTGTGTTTCGTCGTCAATAAAAAGGTCTAAGGGATACAGCAAACCTGAAGTGAAACATAGGAATATATAACTAGTGTCAAAGGAAAGGTTCAAAACATAGACAGTAAGAAGAGTCAGTCTTCTTGTACTTAAGTCGCCATTGTGCCTATAGTATTTAATTCCGATGCAATTTTTGTGTTACATCGTCAATAAGAAGGTCAGAGGGATACAGTAAACCTAAAGTGAAGCATCGGAATCTACAACTAGTGTCACAGGAATGGTTCAATACACAGTCTGTAAGATGAATCAGTCTTCTTGTACTTAAGTCGGCATTGTGCTTTTTCTATATAATTCCGATGCAATTTCTGTGTTTCGTCGTCAATAAGAAGGTCCAAGGGATACAGTAAACCTGAAGTGAAGCATCGGAATCTATAACTAGTGTCACTGGAATGGTTCAAAACATAGAGAGTAGGTAGAGTTAGTCTTCTTGTACTTAAGTCGGCATTGTGCCTTTTCTATTTAATTCCGATGCAATTTCTGTGTTTCCATGTCAATAAGAAGGTCCAGGGCATACAGTAAACATATAGTGAAGCATCAGAAACTAAAACTGGTCTCACAGGAAATGTTCAAAACATAGTCAGTACGAAGAGTCAGTCTTCTTGTACTGAAGTCGGCATTGTGCATTTTGTATTTAATTCCGATGCAATTTCTGTGCTTCATCGTCAATATGGAAGGACCAAGGGATTCAGTAAAACTGAAGTGAAGCATCGGAAACTAAAACTGGTCTCACAGGAAAGGTTCAAAACATAGACAGTAAGAAGAGATAGTCTACTTGTACTTGAGTCGGCATTGTGCCTTTTCTATTTAATTCCGATGCAATTTCTGTCTTTCATCGTCAATAAGAAGGTCAGAGGGATACAGAAAACCTGAAGTGAAGCATCGGAATCTATAACTAGTGTAACAGGAGTGGTTTAAGCAATAGAGAGTAGGAAGAGTTAGTCTTCTTGAACTTAAGTCGGCGTTGTGCCTTTTCTATCTAATTCCCATGCAATTTCTGTGTTTCATCGTCAATAAGAATGTCAGAGGGATACAGTAAACCTGAAGTGAAGCACCGGAATCTATAACTAGTGTCACAGGAATGGTTCAAAACATACACAGCAAGAAGAGTCAGTCTTCTTGTACTTAAGTCGGCAGTGTGCCTTTTGTATTTAATTCCGATGCAATCTCTGTGTTTCATCGTAAACAAGAAGGTCCACGGGATACACTAAACATATAGTGAAGCATCGGAATCTAAAACTGGTCTCACAGAAAATGTTCAAATCATAGTCAGTAAGAAGAGTCAGTCTTTTTGTACTTATGTCGTTATTGTGCCTTTTCTATTTAATTCCGATGCAATTTCTGGGTATCGTCCTCAATATGAAGGTCCAAGGGATAAAGTAAACCTGAAGTGAAGCATCGGAATCTAAAACCGGTCTCACAGGAAAGGTTCAAAACAGATTCAGTAAGAAGAGTCAGTCTTCTTGTACTTAAGTCGGTATTGTGCCTTTTCTATTTAATTCCGATGCAATTTCTGTGTTTCCTCGTCAATACGAAGGTCCAGGGGATACAGTAAACCTAAAGTCAAGCATCGGAATCGATAACTAGTGTCACAGGAATGGTTCAAAATATAGACAGTAAGAAGAGTCAGTCTTTTTTTACTTAAGTCGGCGTTATGCCTTTTCTATTTATTTCCTATGCAATTTCTGTGGTTCATCGTCAATTAGAATGTCAGAGGGATACAGTAAACCTGAAGTGAAGCATCGGAATCTATAACTAGTGTCACAGGAATGGTTCAAAGCATAGACAGTAGGAAGAGTCAGTCTTCTTGTACTTAAGTCGACATTGTGCATTTTCTATTTAATTCCGATGCAATTTCTGTGTTTCGTTGTCTATAAGAAGGTCCCAGGGATACAGTAAACATGAAGTGAAGCATCGGAATCCATAACTAGTGTCACAGGAAAGGTTCAAAACATAGACGGTGAGAAGAGGCAATCTTCTTGTACTTAAGTCGGCATTGTGCCTTTTCTACTTCATTCCGATGCAGTTTCTGTGTTTCGTCGTCAAAGAGGAGGTCCAAGGAATGCAGTAAACATACAGTGAAGCATCGGAATCTAAAACTGGTCTCACAGGAAATGTTCAAAACATAGTCAGTACGAAGAGTCAGGCTTCTTGTACTGAAGTCGGCATTGTGCGTTTTGTATTTAATTCCGATGCAATTTCTGTGCTTCATCGTCAATATGGAAGGTCCAAGGGATACAGTAAAACTGAAGTGAAGCATCGGAATCTAAAACTGGTCTCACAGGAAAGGTTCAAAACATAGACAGTAAGAAGAATCAGTTTTCTTGGACTTAAGTCGGCATTGTGCCTTTTCTATTTAATTCCGATGCAATTTCTTTGTTTCGACGTCAATAAGAAGGTCCATGGGATACAGTAAACCTGAAGTGAAGCATCGGAATTTAAAACCGGTCTCACAGGAAAGGTTCAAAACATAGTCAGTAAGAATAGTCAGTTTTCTTGTACTTAAGTCTGCATTGTGGATTTTCTATTTAATTCCGTTGCAATTTATGTGTTTCCTCGTCAATAAGAAGGTCCAGGGGATACAGTAAACCTGAAGTCAAGCATCGGAATCGATAACTAGTGTCACAGGAATTGTTCAAAATATAGACAGTAAGAAGAGTCAGACTTTTTGTACATAAGTCGGAATTGTGCCTTTTCTTTTTAATTCCGATGCAATTTCTGTGTTTCATCGTCAATAAGAATGTCAGAGGGATACAGTAAACCTGAAGTGAAGCATCGGAATCTATAACTAGTGTCACAGGAATGGTTCAAAGCATAGACAGTTGGAAGAGTCAGTCTTCTTGTACTGAAGTCGGCATTATGCCTTTTCTATTTAATTCCGATGCAATTTCTCTGTTTCGTCGTCAATAAGAAGGTCCAAGGGATACAGTAAATACGAAGTGAAGTATCGGGATCTATAACTTGTGTCACAGGAATGGTTCAAGACATAGACAGTAAGAAGAGTCAGTCTTATTGTACTTAAGTCGGCATTGTGCCTTTTCTACTTAATTCCGATGCAATTTCTGTGTTTCATCGTCAATAAGAAGGTCCAAGGGATACAGTAAACCTGAAGTGAAGCATCGGAATCTATAACTAGTGTCAAAGGAATGGTTCAAAACATAGACAGAAGGAAGAGTCAGTCTTCTTGACCTTAATTTGGCATTGTGCCTTTTCTATTTAATTCCGATGCATTTCTGTGTTTCGTCGTCAATAAGAAGGTCCAAGGGATACAGCAAACCAGAAGTGAAACATAGGAATATATAACCAGTGTCACAGGAAAGGTTCAAAAAATAGACAGTAAGAAGAGTCAGTGTTTTTGTACTTAAGTCGCCATTGTGCCTATTGTATTTAATTCCGATGCAATTTCTGTGTTACATCGTCAATAAAAAGTCAGAGGGATACAGTAAACCTAAAGTGAAGCATCGGAATCTCTAACTAGTGTCACAGGAATGGTACAAAATACAGACAGTAAGAAGAGTCAGTCTTCTAGTACTTAAGTCGGCATTGTGCCTTTTCTATTTAATTCCCATGCAATTTCTGTGTTTCTTCGTCAATAAGAATGTCAGAGGGATACAGTAAACCTGAAGTGAAGCATCGGAATCTATAACTAGTGTCACAGGAATGGTTCAAAACATACACAGCAAGAAGAGACAGTCTTCTTGTACTTAAGTCGGCATTGTGCCTTTTGTATTTAATTCCGATGCAATCTCTGTGTTTCATCGTCAACAAGAAGGTCCACGGGATACACTAAACATATAGTGAAGCATCGGAATCTAAAACTGGTCTCACAGGAAATGTTCAAAACATAGTCAGTAAGAAGAGTAAGTCTTCTTGTTCTTACGTTGGCATTGTGCCTTTTCTATTTAATTTCGATGCAATTTCTGTGTTTCGTCGTCAATAAGAAGGTCCAAGGTATACAGCAAATCTGAAGTGAAGCATAGGAATATATAACTAGTGTCACAGGAAAGGTTCAAAACATAGACAGTAAGAAGAGTCTGTCTTCATGTACTTAAGTCGGCATGTGCTTTTTCTATTTAATTCCGATGCAATTTCTGTGTTTCGTCCTCTATAAGAAGGTCAAAGGGATACAGTAAACCTGAAGTGAAGCATCGGAATCTATAACTAGTGTCACAGGAATGGTTCAAAACAAAGAGAGTAGGAAGAGTTAGTCTTCTTGAACTTAAGTCGGCATTGTGATTTTCTATTTAATTCCGATGCAATTTCTGTGTTTCGTCGTCAATAAGAAGGTCCAAGGGATACAGTAAACATATAGTGAAGTATGGAAACCTAAAACGGTTCTCACAGGAAATGTTCAAAACATAGTCAGTAAGATGAGTCAGTCTTCTTGTACTTAAATCGGCATTATGCCTCTTCTATTTAATTCCGATGCTTTTTCTGTGTTTCGACGTCAATAAGAAGGTCCAGGGGACACAGTATACCTGAAGTGAAGCATCGGAATCTATAACTAGTGTCACAGGAATGGTTCAAAATATAGAGAGTAAGAAGAGAGAGTCATCTTGTATTTGAGTCGGCATTGTGCCTTTTGTATTTAATTCCGATGCAATTTCTGTGCTTCATCGTCAATAAGAAGGTCACAGGGATACAGTAAACCTGGAGTGAAGCATCGGAATCCATAACTAGTGTCACAGGAATGGTTAAAACATAGACAGTAGGAAGAGTCAGTCTTCTTGTACTTAAGTCGGCATTGTGCCTTTTGTATTTAATTCCGATGCAATTTCTGTGTTTCATTGTCAATAAGAAGGTCCAAGGGATACAGTAAACATATAGTGAAGCATCGGAATCTAGAACTGGTCTCACAGGAAATGTTCACAACACAGTCAGTGAGAAGAGTCAGTCTTCTTGTACTTAAGTCGGCATTGTGCGGTTTGTATTTAATTCCGATGCAATTTCTGTGTTTCATCGTCAATAAGAAAGTCAGAGGGATACAGTAAACCTGTAGTGAAGCATCGGAATCTATAACTAGTGTCACAGGAATGGTTCAAAACATAGACAGTAGGAAGATTCAGTCTTCTTGTACTTAAGTCGGCATTGTGCCTTTTCCATTTAATTCAAATGCAATTTCTGTGTTTCGTCGTCAATAAGAAGGTCAGAGGGATACAGTAAACCTGAAGTGAAGCATCTTAATCTATATCTAGTGTCACAGGAATGGTTCAAAACATAGACAGCAATAAGAGTCAGTCTTCTTGGACATGAGTCGGCATTGTGCCATTTGTATTTAATTCCGATGCAATTACTGTGCTTCATCGTCAATAAGAAGGTCAGAGGGATACAGTAAACCTGAAGTGAAGCATCGGAATCTATAACTAGTGTCACAGGAATGGTTCAAATCATACACAGCAAGAAGAGTCAGTCTTCTTGTACTTAAGTCGGCATTGTGCCTTTTGTATTTAATTCCGATGCAATTTCTGTGTTTCATCGTCAATAAGAAGGTCCAAGGGATACAGTAAACCTGAAGTGAGGCATCGGAATCTATAACTAGTGTCACAGGAATGGCTAAAACATAGAGAGTAGGAAGAGTCAGTCGTTTTGTACTTAAGTCGGCATTGTGCCTTTTGTATTTAATTCCGATGCAATCTCTGTGTTTCATCGTCAACAAGAAGGTCCACGGGATACACTAAACATATAGTGAAGCATCGGAATCTAAAACTGGTTTCACAGGAAATGTTCAAAACATAGTCAGTAAGAAGAGTAAGTCTTCTTGTTCTTACGTTGGCATTGTGCCTTTTCTATTTAATTCCGATGCAATTTCTGTGTTTCGTCGTCAATAAGAAGGTACAAGGGAGAGAGTAAACCTGAAGTGAAGCATCGGAATCTAAAACCGGTCTCACAGGAAAGGTCCAAATCATAGAGAATAAGAAGAGTCAGTCATCTTGTATTTGAGTCGGCATTGTGCCTTTTGTATTTAATTCCGATGCAATCTCTGTGATTCATCGTCAATAAGAAGGTCAGAGGGATACAGTAAGACCTGAAGTGAAGAATCGGAATCTATATCTAGTGTCACAGGAAAGGTTCATAACATAGACACTTAGAAGAGTCAGTCTTCTTGGACATGAGTCGATATTGTGCAATTTGTATTTAATTCCGATGCAATTTCTGTGTTTCATCGTCAACAAGAAGGCCCAAGGGATACAGTAAACATATAGTGAAGCATCGGAATCTAAACCTGGTCTCACAGGAAATGTTCAAATCATAGTCAGTAAGAAGAGTCAGTCTTCTTGTACTAATGTCGGCATTGTGCCTTTTCTATTTAATTCCGATGCAATTTCTGTGTTTCGTCGTCAATAAGAAGGTCCAAGGGATACAGTAAACCTGAAGTGAGGCATCGGAATCTATAACTAGTGTCACAGGAATGGCTAAAACATAGAGAGTAGGAAGAGTCAGTCGTTTTGTACTTAAGTCGGCATAGTGCCTTTTGTATTTAATCCCGATGCAATATCTGTGTTTCATCGTCAATAAGAAGGTCCAAGGGATACAGTAAACCTAGAGTGAAGTATCGGAATCTATATCTAGTGTCACAGGAATGGTATAAAACATAGACACGGAAGAGTCAGTCTTCTTGTACTTAAGTCGGCATTTTGCCTTTTCTATTTAATTCCGATGCAATTTCTGTGTTTCGTCGTCAATAAGAAGGTCCAAGGGATACAGAAATCGTCAAGTGAAGCCTCGGAATCTACAACTAGTGTCACAGAAAAGGTTCAAAACATAGACAGTAAGAAGAGTCAGTCTTATTGTACTTAGGTCGGCATTGTGCATTTTGTATTTAATTCCGATCCACTTTCTGTGTTTCATCGTCAATAAGAAGGTCCAAGTGATACAGTAAACCTGAAGTGATGCATCGGAATCTATAACTAGAGTCACAGGAATGGTTCAAAACATAGACAGTAGGAAGAGTCAGTCTTCTTGTACTTATGTCGGCATTGTTCCTTTTCTATTTAATTCCGATGCTATTTCTGTGTCTAGTCGTCAATAAGAAGGTCAGAGGGATACAGTAAACCTGAAGTGAAGCATCGGAATCTATAATTAGAGTCACAGGAATGGTTCAAAACATAGACAGTAAGAAGAGTCAGTCTTCTTGTACTTAAGTCGGCATTGTGCTCTTTGTATTTAATTCCGTAGCAATTTCTGTGATTCATCGTCAATATGAAGGTCAGAGAGATTCAGTAAACATGAAGTGAAGCATCGGAATCTATAACTAGTGTCACAGGAATGGTTCAAAACATAGACAGTAAGCAGTATCAGATTTCTTGTACTTAATTCGGCATTGTGCCATTTGTATTTAATTCCGATGCAATTTCTGTGTTTCATCGTCAATAAGAAGGTCAGAGCGATACAGTAAACCTGAAGTGAAGCATCGGAATCGATAACTAATGTCACAGGAATGGTTCAAAACACAGACTGTAAGAAGAGTTCGATTTCTTTTACTTAAGTCGGCATTGTGCCTTTTGTATTTAATTCCGATGCAATTTCTGTGTTTCATCGTCAATAAGAAGGTCTAAGGGATGCAGTAAACATATAGTGAAGCATCGGAATCTAAAACTGGTCTCACAGGAAATGTTCAAAACATAGTCAGTAAGAAGAGTCAGTCATCTTGTACTTAAGTCGGCAATGTGCCTTTTCTATTTAATTCCGATGCTATTTCTGTGTTTCGTCGTCAACAAGAAGGTCCAAGGGATACAGTAAACCTGAAGTGAAGCAACGGAACCTAAAACCGGTCTCACAGGAAAGGCTCAAAACATAGAGAGTAAGAGGACAGAGTCATCTTGTATTTGAGCCGGCATTGTGCCTTTCTTATTTAAATCCGATGCAATTTATGTGTTTCATCGTCAATAAGAAGGTCACAGGGATACAGTAAACCTGAAGTGAAGCATCGGAATCTATATCTAGTGTCACAGGAAAGGTACAAAACATAGACAGCAAGAAGAGTCAGTCTTCTTGGACATGAGTCGGCATTGTGCCATTTGTATTTAATTCCGATGCAATTACTGTGCTTCATCGTCAATAAGAAGGTCAGAGGGATACAGTAACATTGAAGTGAAGCATCGGAATCTACAACTAGTGTCACAGGAATGGTTCAAATCATACACAGCAAGAAGAGGCAGTCTTCTTGTACTTAAGTCGGCATTGTGCCTTTTGTATTTAATTCCGATGCAATTTCTGTGTTTCATCGTCAACAAGAAGGTCCAAGGGATACAGAAAACATATAGTGAAGCATCGGAATCTATAACTTGTCTCACAGGAAATGTTCAAATTATAGTCAGTAAGAAGAGTCAGTCTTCTTGTACTTATGTCGGCATTGTGCCTTTTCTATTTAATTCCGATGCAATTTCTGTGTTTCGTCGCCAATAAGAAGGTACAAAGGAGAGAGTAAACCTGAAGTGAAGCATTGGAATCTAAAACCGGTCTCACAGGAAAGGTTCAAAACATAGAGAATAAGAAGAGTCAGTCATCTTGTATTTGAGTCGGCATTGTGCCTTTTGTATTTAATTCCGATGCAATCTCTGTGTTTCATCGTCAATAAGAAGGTCAGAGGGATACAGTAAGACCTGAAGTGAAGCATCGGAATCTATATCTAGTGTCACAGGAAAGGTTCATAACATAGACACTAAGAAGAGTCAGTCTTCTTGGACATGAGTTGATATTGTGCCATTTGTATTTAATTCCGATGTAATTACTGTGCTTCATCGTCAATAAGAAGGTCAGAGGGATACAGTAAACCTGAAGTGAAGCATCGGAATCTATAACTAGTGTCACAGGAATGGTTCAAAACACACACAGCAAGATGAGTCAGTCTTTTTGTACTTCAGTCGGCATTGTGCCTTTTGTATTTAATTCCGATGCAATTGCTGTGTTTCATCGTCAACACGAAGGCCCAAGGGATACAGTAAACATATAGTGAAGCATCGGAATCTAAAACTGGTCTCACAGGAAATGTTCAAATCATAGTCAGTAAGAAGAGTCAGTCTCCTTGTACTTATGTCGGCATTGTGCCTTTTCTATTTAATTCAGATGCAATTTCTGTGTTTCGTCGTCAATAAGAAGGTCCAAGGGATACAGTAAACCTGAAGTGGAGCATCGGAATCTAAAACCTGTCTCGCAGGAAAGGTTCAAAACATAGAGAGTAAGACGAGTCAGTCATCATGTATTTGAGTCGGCATTGTGCCCTTTGTATTTAATTCCGATGCAATTTCTGTGTTTCATCGTCAATAAGAACGTCAGAGGGATACAGTGCACCTGAAGTGAGGCATCGGAATCTATAATTAGTGTCACAGGAATGGTTCAAAACATAGACAGTAAGAAGAGTCAGTCTTCTTGTACTTAAGTCGGCATTGTGCATTTTGTATTTAATTCCGAAGCAATTTCTGTGTTTCATCGTCAATAAGAAGGTCAGAGAGATAAAGTAAACCTGAAGTGAAGCATCGGAATCTATAACTAGTGTCACAGGAATGGTTCAAAACACAGACTATAAGAAGAGTTCGATTTCTTGTTCTTAAGTCGACATTGTGCCTTTTGTATTTAATTTTGATGCAATTTCTGTGTTTCATCGTCAATAAGATGGTCAGAGGGATACAATAAAGCTTAAGTGAAGCATCGAAATCCGTAACTATTGTCACAGGAATGGTTCAAAACAAAGACAGTGAGAAGAGTCAGTTTTCTTGTACTTAAGTCGGCATTTTGCCTTTTGTATTTAATTCCGATGCAATTTCTGTGTTTCTTCGTCAATAAGAAGGTCAGAGGGATACAGTACACCTGAAATGAAGCAACGGAATGTGTAACTAGTATCTCAAGAATGGTTCAAAACATAGACAGTAAGAAGAGTCAGTTTTCTTGTACTTAAGTCAGCATTGTGCCTTTTCTATTTAATTCAGATGCAATTTCTGTGTTTCATCGTCGATAAGAAGGTCCAAGGGATACAGTAAACATATAGTGAAGCATCGGAATCTAAAACTGGTCTCACAGAAAATGTTCAAAACATAATCAGTAAGAAGTCTCAGTCTTCTTGTACTTAAGTCGCCATTGTGCGTTTTGTATTTAATTCCGATGCAATTTCTGTGTTTCATCGTCAATAAGAAGCTCCAAGGGATACAGTAAACATATAGTGAAGCATCGGAATCTAAAACTGGTCTCACAGGAAGTGTTTAAAAGATAATCAGTAAGAAGAGTCAGTCTTGTTGTGCATAAGTCGGCATTGTGCCTTTTGTATTTAATTCCGATGCAATTTCTGTGTTTCATCGTCAATAAGAAGGTCCAAGGGATACAGTAAACATATAGTGAAGCATCGGAATCTAAAACTGGTCTCACAGGAAGTGTTCAAAAGATAGTCAGTAAGAAGAGTCAGTCTTCTTGTACTTAAGTCGGCATTGTGCCTTTTGTATTTAATTCCGATGCAATTTCTGTGTTTCATCGTCAATATGGAAGGTCCAAGGGATACAGTAAAACTGAAGTGAAACACAGGAATCTAAAACTGGACTCAGAGGAAAGGTTCAAAACATAGACAGTAAGAAGAGTTAGGTTTCTTGTACTTAAGTCAGCATTGTGTATTTTCTATTTAATTCTGATTCAATTCCTGTGTTTCGTCGTCAGTAAGAAGGTCCAAGGGATACAGTAAACCTAAAGTGAAGCATCGGAATCTGAAAGCGGTCTCACAAGAAAGCTTTATTACATAGACAGTAAGAAGAGACAGTCTACTTGTACTTGAGTAGGCATTGTGCCTTTTCTATTTAATTCCGATGCAATTTCTGTCTTTCTTCGTCAATAAGCAGGTCAGAGGGATACAGAAAACCTGAAGTGAAGCACCGGAATCTATAACTAGTGTCACAGGAATGGTTCAAAACATAGAGAGTAAGAAGAGTCAGTCTTCTTGTACTTAAGTCGGCATTGTGAATTTTCTATTTAATTCCGATGCAATTTCTTTGTTTCGACGTCAGTAAGAAGGTCCATGGGATACAGTAAACCTGAAGTGATGCATCGGAATCTGAAACCGGTCTCACAGGAAAGGTTAAAAACATAGTCAGTAAGAGGAGTCAGTCGTCTTGTGCTTAAGTTGGCATTGTGCCTTTTCTATTTAATTCCGATGCAATTTCTGTGTTTCGTCGTCAATAAGAAGGACCAAGGGATACAGTAAACCTGAAGTGAAGCATCGCAATCTATAACTAGTGTCACAGGAATGGTACAAAACATAGGGAGTAGGAAGAGTTAGTCTTCTTGAACTTAAGTCGGCATTGTGACTTTTCTATTTAATTCCGATGCAACGTCTGTGTTTCGTCGTCAATATGAAGGTCCAAGGGGTACAGTAAAAATATAGTGAAGCATCGGAACCTAAAACGGGTCTCACAGGAAATGATCAAAACATAGTCCATAAGAAGAGTCAATCTTCTTGTACTTAAGTCGGCATTGTGCCTTTTCTATGTGATTCTGATGCAGTTTCTGTGTTTCGACGTCAATAAGATGGTCCAGGGGATACAGTGAACCTGAAGTGAAGCATCGGAATCCATAACTAGTGTCACAGGAATGGTTCAAAATATAGACAGTAAGAAGATTTTGTCTACTTGTACTTAAGTCGGCATTGGGCCTTTTCTATTCAATTCCGATGTAATTTCTGTGTTTCATCGTCAATAAGAAGGTCCTAGGGATACATTAAACCTGAAGTGAAGCATCGGAATCTGTAACTAGTGTCACAGGAAAGGTTGAAAACATAGACAGTAAGGAGAGTCAGTCTTCTTGTACTTAAGTCGGCATTGTGCCTTTTCTACTTAATTCCGATGCAATTTCTGTGTTTCGTCGTCAATAAGAAGGACCAAGGGATACGGTAAACCTGAAGTGAAGCATTTGAATCTATAACTAGTGTCACAGGAATGGTTCAAAACATAGAGAGTAGGAAGAGTCAGTCTTCTTGCACTTAAGTCGGCATTGTGCCTTTTGTATTTAATTCGGATGCAATTTCTGTGTTTCATCGTCAATAAGAATGTCAGACGGACACAGTAAACCTGAAGTGAAGCATCGGAATCTATAGCTAGTGTCTCAGGAATGGTTCAAAACATAGACAGTAGGAAGAGTCAGTTTTATTGTACTTCATTCGGCATTGTGCCTTTTCTATTTCATTCCGTTACAATTTCTGTGTTTCGTCGTCAATAAGAAGGTCCAAGGGATACAGTAAACATACAGTGAAGCATCGGAATCTAAAAGTGGTCTCACAGGAAATGTTCAAAACATAATCAGTAAGAAGAGTCAGTCTTCTTGTACTTAAGTTGGCATTGTGCCTTTTCTACTTAATTCCGATGCAATTTCTGTGTTTCGTCGTCAATAAGAAGGACCAAGGGATACGGTAAACCTGAAGTGAAGCATTTGAATCTATAACTAGTGTCACAGGAATGGTTCAAAACATAGAGAGTAGGAAGAGTCAGTCTTCTTGCACTTAAGTCGGCATTGTGCCTTTTGTATTTAATTCGGATGCAATTTCTGTGTTTCATCGTCAATAAGTAGGTCAGAGGGATATAGTGAACCTGAAGTGTAGCATTGGAATTTATAACTAGTGTCACAGGAATGGTTCAAAACATAGACAGTAGGAAGAGTCAGTTTTATTGTACTTCATTGGGCATTGTGCCTTTTCTATTTCATTCCGTTACAATTTCTGTGTTTCGTCGTCAATAAGAAGGTCAGAGGGATACAGTAAACCTGAAGTGAAGCATCGAAATCTATAACTATTGTCACAGGAATGGTTCAAAACATAGGCAGTAAGAAGAGTCAGTCTTCTTGTACTTAAGTCGGCATTGTGCCTTTTGTATTTAATTCCGATGCTATTTCTGTGTTTCATCGTCAATAAGAAAGTCCAAGGGAAACAGTAAACAAATAGTGAAGCATCGGAATCTAAAACTGGTCTCACAGGGAGTGTTCAAAACGTAGTCAGTAAGAAGAGTCGGTCTTCTTGTACTTTAGACGGCATTGTGCCGTTTGTATTTAATTCCGATGCAATTTCTGTGTTTCATCGTCAATAAGAATGTCAGACGGACACAGTAAACCTGAAGTGAAGCATCGGAATCTATAGCTAGTGTCTCAGGAATGGTTCAAAACATAGACAGTGGGAAGATTCAGTCTTCTTGTACTTAAGTCGGCATTGTGCTTTTTCTATTTAATTTTAATGCAATTTCTGTGTTTCGTCGTCAATAAGAATGTCAGAGTGATACAGAAAAACCTGAAGTGAAGAATCTGAATCTATATCTAGTGTCACAGGAAAGGTTCAAAACATAGACAGTAAGAAGAGTCAGTCTTCTTGGACATGAGTCGGCATTCTGCCATTTGCATCTAATTCCGATGCAATTACTGTGCTTAATCGTCAATAAGAAGGTCAGACGGATACAGTAAACCTGAAGTGAAGCATCGGAATCTATAACTAGTGTCACAGGAATGGTTCAAAACATACACAGCAAGAAGAGTCAGTCTTCTTGTACATGAGTCGGCATTGTGCATTTTGTATTTAATTCCTATGCAATTACTGAGTTTCGTCGTCAATAAGAAGGTCAGAGGGATACAGTAAACCTGAAGTGAAGCATCGGAATCTATAACTAGTGTCACAGGAATGGATAAAACATAGACAGTAGGAAGAGTCAGTCTTCTTGTACTTATGTCGGCATTGTGCCTTTTGTATTTAATCCTGATGCAATTTCTGTGTTTCGTCGTCAATAAGAAGGTCCAAGGGATACAGTAAACCTGTAGTGAAGCATCGGAATCTATATCTAGTGTCACAGGAATGGTTCAAAACTTAGACACGGAAGAGTCAGTCTTCTTGTACATAAAAACGGCATTGTGCCTTTTGTATTTCATTCCGATGCAATTTCTGTGATTCATCGTCAATAACAAGGTCCAAGGGATACAGTAAACCTGAAGTGAAGCATCGGAATCTATAACTAAAGTCACAGGAATGATTCAAACATAGACAGTAGGAAGAGTCAGTCTTCTTGTACTTAAGTCGGCATTGTGCATTTTCTATTTAATACCGATGCAATTTCTGTGTTTCGTCGTCAATACGAAGGTCACCGGGATACAGTAAACCTGAAGTGATGCATCGGAATCTTTAACTAGTGCCACAGGAATGGTTCAAAACATAGACAGTAGGAAGAGTCAGTCTTCTTGTAATTAAGTCGGCATTGTGCCTTTTCTATTTAATTCCGATGCAATTTCTGTGTTTCATCGTCATTAAGAAGGTCCAAGGGATACTGTAATCCTGAAGTGAAGCATCGGAATCTATAACTAGTGTCAAAGGAATCTTTCAAACCATATCAGAAGGAAGAGTGAGTCTTCTTGAACTTAAGTCGGCATTGTGCCTCTTCTATTTAAATCCGATGCAATTTCTGTGTTTCGTTGTCAATAAGAAGGTCCAAGGGATACAGTAAACCTGAAGTGATGCATCGGAATCTTTAACTAGTGCCACAGGAATGGTTCAAAACATAGACAGTAGGAAGAGTCAGTCTTCTTGTACTTGAGTCGGCATTGTGCATTTTCTATTTAATACCGATGCAATTTCTGTGTTTCATCGTCAATAAGAAGGTCCAAGGGAAACAGTTAACATATAGTGAAGCATCGGAATCTAAAACTGGTCTCACAGGGAATGTTAAAAACATAGTCAGTAAGAACAGTCAGTCTTCTTGTACTTAGGTCGGCAAGGTGCCTTTTCTATTAAATTCCGATGCAATTTCTGTGTTTCGTTGTCAATAACAAGGTCCATGGGATACAGTAAACCTGAAGTGAAGCAACGGAATCTGTACCGGTCTCACAGGAAAGGCTCAAATCATAGAGAGTAAGAAGAGCCAGTCATCTTGTATTTGAGTCGGCATTGTGCCTTTTGTATTTAATTCCGATGCAATTTCTGTGTTTCAACGTCAATAAGAAGGTCACAGGGATACAGTAAACCTGAAGTAAAGCATCGGAGTCTATAACTAGTGTCACAGGAATGGTTAAAACATAGACAGTAGGAAGAGTCAGTCTTCTTGTACTTAAGTCGGCATTGTGCCGTCTGTATTTAATTCCGATGCAATATCTGTGTTTCGTCGTCAATGAGAAGGTCCAAGGGATACAGTAAACCTGAAGTGAAGCATCGGAATCTATAACTAAAGTCAGAGGAATGATTCAAAACATAGACAGTAGGAAGAGTCAGTCTTCTTGTACTTAAGTCGGCATTGTGCATATTCTATTTAATTCCGATGCAATTTCTGTGTTTCGTCGTCAATACGAAGGTCAGCGGGGTACAGTAAACCTGATGTGAAGCATCGGAATCTATAATTAGTGTCACAGGAATGGTTCAAACCATACACAGCAAGAAGAGTCAGTCTTCTTGTACTTAAGTCGGCATTGTGCCTTTTGTATTTAATTCCGATGCAATTTCTGTGTTTCATCGTCTTGAGAAGGTCCAAGGGATACAGTAAACCTGAAGTGATGCATCGGAAACCTTAACTAGTGTCAGAGGAATGGTTAAAAACATAGACAGTAGGAAGAGTCAGTCTTCTTGAACTTATGTCGGCATTGTGCCTCTTCAATTTAAATCCGATGCAATTTCTGTGTTTCGTCGTCAATAAGAAGGTCCAAGGGATACAGTAAACATACAGTGAAGCATCGGAATCTATAACTAGTGTTACAGGAATGGTTCAAAATATAGGCAGTAAGAAGATTTAGTCTACTTGTACTTAAGTCGGCATTGTGCCTTTTGTATTTAATTCCGATGCAATTTCTGTGTTTCATCGTCAATAACAGTGTCCAAGCGATACAGTAAACCTGTAGTGAAGCATCTGAATCTATAACTAAAGTCACAGGAATGATTCAAAACATAGATAGTAGGAAGAGTCAGTCTTCTTGTACTTAAGTCGGCATTGTGCATTTTCTATTTAATTCCGATGCAATTTCTGTGTTTCGTCGTCAATACGAAGGTCAGCGGGATACAGTAAAAGTGAAGTGAGCATCGGAATCTATAATTAGTGTCACAGGAATGGTTCAAACCATACACAGCAAGAAGAGTCAGTCTTCTTGTACTTAAGTAGGCATTTTGCCTTTTGTATTTAATTCCGATGCAATTTCTGTGTTTCATCGTCTTGAGAAGGTCCAAGGGATACAGTAAACCTGAAGTGATGCATCGTAATCTTTAACTAGTGTCACAGGAATGGTTCAAAACATAGACAGTAGGAAGAGTCAGCCTTCTTGTACTTAAGTCCGCATTGTGTCTTTTCTATTTAATTCCGATGCAATTTCTGTGTTTCATCGTCATTAAGAAGGTCCAAGGGATACTGTAAACCTGAAGTGAAGCATCGGAATCTATAACTAGTGTCAAAGGAATCTTTCAAACCATAGCAGAAGGAAGAATCAGTCTTCTTGACCTTAAGTCAGCATTGTGCCTCTTCTATTTAAATCCGATGCAATTTCTGTGTTTCGTCGTCAATAAGAAGGTCCCAGGGATACAGTAAACATACAGTCAAGCATCGGAATCTAAAACTGGTCTCACAGGAAATGTTCAAAACAAAGTCAGTAAGAAGAGTCAGTCTTCTTGTACTTAAGTTGGCATTGTGCCTTTTCTATTTAATTCCGTTGCAAATTCTGTGTTTCGTCGTCAATAAGAAGGACCAAGGGATACAGTAAACCTGAAGTGACGCATCGGAATCTATAACTAGTGACGCAGGAATGGTTCAAAACATAGAGAGTAGAAAGAGTTAGTCTTCTTGAACTTAAGTCGGCATTGTGCCTTTTCTATTTAATTCCGATGCAATTTCTGTGTTTCGTCGGCAATAAGAATGTCCAAGGGATACAGTAAACATATAGTGAAGCATCGGAACCTAAAACGGGTCTCACAGGAAATGTTCAAAACATAGTCAGTAAGAAGAGTCAGTCTTCTTGTACTTAAGCCGGCATTGTGCCTTTTCTATTGAATTCCGATGCAATTTCTGTGTTTCGACGTCAATAAGAGGGTCCAGGGGATACAGTGAACCTGAAGTGAAGCATCGGAATCTATAACTAGTGTCACAGGTATTGCTCAAAACATAGACAGTAAGTAGAGTCAATTTTCTTGTACTTAATTCGGCATTGTGCCTTTTATATTTATTTCCGATGCAAATTCTGTGTTTCATCGTCAATAAGATGGTCCAAAGGATACAGTAAACCTGAAGTGAAGCTTCGGAATCTGAAACTAGTGTCACAGGAATGGTTTAAAACATAGACAGTAAGAAGAGAGAGCCTTCTTGTACTTAAGTCGGCATTGTGCCTTATGTATTTAATTCCGATGCAATTTCTGTGTTTCATCGTCAATAAGAGTGTCAGAGGGATACAGCAAACCTGAAGTGAAGCATCGGAATCTATAACTAGTGTCACAGGAATGGTTTAAATCGTAGACATTTGGAAGAGTCAGTTTTCTTGTACTTAAGCCGGCATTATGCCTTTTCTATTTAATTCCGATGCTATTTGTGTGGTTCGTCGTCAATAAGAAGGTAAGAGGGATACAATAAACCTGAAGTGAAGCATCGGAATCTATATCTACTGTCACAGGAAAGGTTCAAAACATAGACAGTAAGAAGAGTCAGTCTTCTTGTACATGAGTCGGCATTGTGCATTTTTTATTTAATTCCGATGCAATTACTGTGTTTGATCGTCAATAAGAATGTCAGAGGGATACAGTAAACCTGAAGTGAAGCATCGGAATCTATAACTAGTGTCACAGGAATGGTTCAAGACTTACAGAGCAAGAAGAGTCAGTCTTCTTGTACTTAAGTCGGCATTGTGCCTTTTGTATTTAATTCCGATGCAATTTCTGTGTTTCATCGTCAACAAGAAGGTCAGAGGAATACAGTAAACAAATAGTGAAGCATCCAAATCAAAAACTGGTCTCACAGCAAATGTACTAATCATAGTCAGTAAGATGAGTCAATCTTCTTGTACTTATGTCGGCATTGTGACTTTTCTATTTAATTCCGATGCAATTTCTGTGTTTCGTCGACAATAAGAAGGTCCAAGGGATACAGTAATCCTGAAGTGAAGCATCGGAATCTAAAACCGGTGTCACAGGAAAGGTTAAAAGCATAGTGAGTAAGAAGAGCCAGTCATCTTGTATTTGAGTCGGCATTGTGCCTTTTGTATTTAATTCCGATGCTATTTATGTGGTTCATCGTCAATAAGAAGGTCAGAGGGATACAGTTAACCTGAAGTGAAGCATCGGAATCTATAACTAGTGTCACAGGAATGGTTAAAACATAGACAGTAGGAAGAGTCAGTCTTCTTGTACTTAAGTCGGCATTGTGCCTTTTGTATTTAATCCCGATTCAAATTCTGTGTTTCCTCGTCAATAAGAAGGTCTAAACCATACAGTAAACCTGAAGTGAAGCATCGGAATCTATAAGTACTGTCACAGGAATGGTTCAAAACATAGACAGTAAAAAGAGTCAGTCTTCTTGTACTTAAGACGGCCTTGTGCCTTTTGTATTTAATCCCGATGCTATTTCTGTGTTTCATCGTCGATAAGAAGGTCCAAGGGATACAGTAAACCTGAAGTAAAGCATCGGAATCTATAACTAGTGTCACAGGAATTGCTCAAAACATAGACAGTAAGTAGAGTCAGTCTTCTTGTACTTAAGTGGGCATTGTGCCTTATGTATTTATTTCCGATGCAAATTCTGTGTTTCATCGTCAATAAGAAGGTCCAAAGGATACAGTAAACCTGAAGTAAACCTTCGGAATCTATAACTAGTGTCACAGGAATGGTTTAAAACATAGACAGTAAAAAGAGTGAGTCTTCTTGTACTTAAGTCGGCATTGTGCCTTATGTATTTAATTCCGATGCAATTTCTGTGTTTAATCGTCAATAAGAGTGTCAGAGGGATACAGTAAACCAGAAGTGAAGCATCGGAATCTATAACTAGTGTCACAGGAATTGCTCAAAACATAGACAGTAAGTACATTCAGTCTTCTTGTACTTAAGTCGGCATTGTGCCTTTTCTATTTAATTCCGATGCTATTTCTGTGTTTCGTCGTCAATAAGAAGGTAAAAGGGATACAATTAACCTGAAGTGAAGCATCGGAATCTATATCTAGTGTCACAGGAAAGGTTCAAAACATAGACTGTAAGAAGAGTCAGTCTTCTTGTACATGAGTCGGCATTGTGCCTTTTGTATTTAGTTCCGATGCAATTACTGTGTTTCATCGTCCATAACAAGGTCCAAGGGATACAGTAAACCTAAAGTGAAGCATCGGAATCTATATCAAGTGTCACAGGAGTGGCTCTAAACATAGACACGGAAGATTGAGTCTTCTTGTACTTAAGTCGGCATTGTGCCTTTTCTATTTAATTCCGATGCAATTTCTGTGTTTCGTCGTCAATAAGATGGTCCACGCGATACAGTAAACCTGAAGTGAAGCATCGGAATCCATAACTAGTGTCACAGTAATGGTTCAAATCACAGACAGTAAGAAGAGTCAGTCTTCTTGTACTTAAGTCGGCATTGTGCCTTTTGTATTTAATTCCGATGCATTTTCTGTGTTTCTTCGTCAATAAGAAGGTGCAAGGGATGCAGTAAACATATAGTGAAGCATCGGAATCATAACTGGTCTCACAGGAAGTGTTCACAACATAGTCCGTAAGAAGCGTCAGTCTTCTTGTACTTAAGTCGGCACTGTGCCGTTTGTATTTAATTCCGATGCAATTTCTGTGTTTCATCGTCAATACGAATGTCAGAAGGATACAGTAAACCTGAAGTGAAGCATCGGAATCTATAACTAGTGTCACAGGAATGGTTCAAAACATACACAGCAAGAAGAGTCAGTCTTCTTGTACTTAAGTCGGCATTGTGCTTTTTTGTATGTATTTCCGATGCAGTTTCTGTGTTTCATCGTCAACAAGAAGGTCCAAGGGATACAGTAAACATATAGTGAAGCAACGGAATCTAAAACTGGTCTCACAGGAAATGTTCAAATCATAGTCAGTAAGAAGAGTCAGACTTCTTGTACTTATGTCGGCATTGTGCCTTTTCTATTTAATTCCGATGCAATTTCTGTGTTTCGTCGTCAATAAGGAGGTCCAAGGGATACAGTAATCCTGAAGTGAAGCATCGGAATCTAAAACCGGTCTCACAGTAGAGGTTCAAAACATAGAGAGTAAGAAGGGCCACTCATCTTGTATTTGAGTCGGCACTGTGCCTTTAGTATTTAATCCGATGTAATTTCTGTGTTTCATCGTCAATAAGAAGGTCAGAGGGATACAGTAAACCTGGAGTGAAACATCGGAATCTATAACTAGTGTCACAGGAATGGTTAAAACATAGACAGTAGGAAGAGTCTGTCTTCTTGTACTTAAGTCGGCATTGTGCCTTTAGTATTAAATCTTGATTCAGTTTCTGTGTTTCGTCGTCAATAAGAAGGTCCAAGTGATACAGTAAACCTGAAGCATCGGAATCTATAACTAGTGTCACAGGAGTGGTTCAAAACATAGACAGTAAGAAGAGTCAGTCTTCTTGTACTTAAGTCGGCATTGTGCCTTTTGTATTTAATTGCGATGCTATTTCTATGTTTCATCGTCGATAAGCAGGTCCAAGGGATACAGTAAACCTGAAGTGAAGCATCGAAATCCATAACTAGTGACAGTGGAATTGCTCAAAACACAGACAGTAAGAAGAGTCAGTCTTCTTATACTTAAGTCGGCATTGTGCCTTTTGTATTTAATTCCGATGCAATTTCTGTGTTTCATTGTCAATAAGAGTGTCAGAGGTATACAGTAAACCTGAAGTGAAGCATACGAATCTATAACCAGTGTCACAGGAATGGTTCAAAATATAGACAGTTGGAAGAGTCAGTCTGCTTGTACTTAAGTCGGCAGTGTGCCTTTTCTATTTAATTCCGATGCTATTTCAGTGTTTCGTCGTCAATATGAAGGTAAGAGGGATACAATTAACCTGAAGTGGAGCATCGGAATCTATATCTAGTGTCACAGGAAAGGATCAAAACATAGACAGTGAGAAGAGTCAGTCTTCTTGTACATGAGTCGGCATTGTGCCTTTTGTATTTAATTCCGATGCAATTACTGTGTTTCATCGTCAATAAGAATGTCAGAGGGATACAGTAAATCTGAAGTGAAGCATCGGAATCTATAAATAGTGTCACAGGAATGGTTCAAAACATACACAGCATGAAGAGTCAGTCTTCTTGTACTTATGTCGGCACTGTGCCTTTTGTATTTAATTCCGATGCAATTTCTGTGTTCATCGTCAAAAAGAAGGTCCAAGGGATACAGTAAACATATACTGAAGCATCGGAATCTAAAACTGGTCTCACAAAAAATGTTCAAATCATAGTCAGTAAGAAGAGTAAGTCTTCTTGTACTTATGTCGGCATTGTGCCTTTTCTATTTAATTCCGATGCATTTTCTGTGTTTCGTCGTCAATAAGAAGGTCCAAGGGATACAGTAAACCTGAAGTGAAGCATCGGAATCTAAAACCGGTCTCACAGGAAAGGTTCAAAACATAGAGAGTAAGAAGAGCCAGTCATCTTGAATTTGAGTCAGCATTGTGCATTTTGTATTTAATTCCGATGCAATTTCTGTGTTTCATCGTCTATAAGAAGGTCAGAGGGATACAGTAAACCTGAAGTGAAGCATCGGAATCTATAACTAGTGTCACAGGAATGGTTAAACCATTGACAGAAGGAAGAGTCAGTCTTCTTGTAAGTAAGTCGGTATGTGCCTTTTGTATTTCATCCCGATGCAATTTCTGTGTCTCGTCTTATAATGAGAAGGTCCAAGGGATACAGTAAACCTTAAGTGAAGCATCGGAATCAATATCAAGTGTCACAGGACAGGTTCTAATCATAGACACGGAAGAGTCAGTCTTCTTGTACTTAAGTCGGCATTGTGCCTTTTCTATTTAATTCCGATGCAATTACTGTGTTTCGTCGTCAATAAGAAGGTCCAAGGAATACAGTAAACCTGAGGTTAAGCATCGGAATCTGTAACTAGTATCAGAGAAAAGGCTCAAAACATAGAGAGTAAGAAGAGTCAGTCTTCTCGTACTTAAGTCGGCATTGTGCCTTTTGTATTTAATTCCGATGCAATTTCTGTGTTTCATCGTCAATAAGAAGATCCAAGGGATACAGTAGACCTGAAGTGAAGCATCGGAATCTTTAACTAGCGTCCAAGGATTGGTTCAAAACATACACAGCAAGAAGAGTCAGTCTTCTTGTACTTAAGTCGGCATTGTGCCTTTTGTATTTAATTCCGATGCAATTTCTGTGTTTCATCGTCAATAAGAAGGTCCAAGGGAAACAGTAAACCTGAAGTGATGCATCGGTATCCATAACTAGTGTCACAGGAAAGGTTCAAAACATAGACAGTTGGAAGAGTCAGTCATCTTGTACTTAAGTCGGCATTGTGATTTTTGTATTTAATTCCGATTCAATTTCTGTGTTTCGTCGCCAATAACAAGGTCCAAGGGATACGGTAAACCTGAAGTGCAGCATCGGAATCTATAACTAGTGTCACAGAATTGGTTCAAACATAGACAGTAAGAAGAGTCAGTCTTCTTGTACTTAAGTCGGTATTGTGCCTATTGTATTTAACTCCGATGCAATTTCTGTGTTTCATCGTCAATAAGAAGGTCCAAGGGATACAGTAAACTTATAGTGAAACATCGGAATCTAAAACTGGTCTCACAGGAAATGTTCAAATCATAGTCAGTAAGAAGAGTCAGTCTTCTTATACTTAAGTCGGCATTGTGCCTTTTGTATTTAATTCCGATGCACTTTCTGTGTTTCATCGTCAATAAGAAGATCCAAGGGATACAGTAAACCTGAAATGAAGCATCGGAATCTTTAACTAGCGTCCAAGGATTGGTTCAAAACATACACAGCAAGAAGAGTCAGTCTTCTTGTACTTAAGTCGGCACTGTGACGTTTATATTTAATTCCGATGCATTTTCTATGTTTCATCGTCAATAAGAATATCAGAGGGTTACACTAAACCTGAAGTGAAGCATCGGAATCTATAACTAGTGTCACAGGAATGGTTCAATGCATAGACAGTAGGAAGAGTCAGTCTTCTAGTACTTAAGTCGGCATTGTGCCTTTTCTATTTAATTCCGATGCAATTACTGTGTTTCGTCGTCATTAAGAATGTCCAAGGGATACAGTAAACCTGAAGTGAAGCATCGGAATCTATATCTAGTATCACACGAAAGGTTCAAAACATAGTCAGTAAGAAGAGTCAGTCTTCTTGTACATGAGTCGGCATTGTGCATTTTGTATTTAATTCCGATGCAATTACTGTGTTTTATCGTCAATAAGAAGGTCAGAGGGATACAGTAAACCTGAAGTGAAGCATCGGAATCTATAACTAGTGTCACAGGAATGGTTCAAAACATACACAGCTAGAGGAGACAGTCTTCTTGTACTTAAGTCGGCATTGTGCCTTTTGTATTTAATTCCGATGCAATTTCTGTGTTTCATCGTCAAGAAGTAGGTCCAAGGGATAGAGTAAACATATAGTGAAGCATCGTAATCTCAAACTGGTCTCACAGGAAATGTTCAAATCATAGTCAGTAAAAAGAGTCAGTCTTCTTGTACTTATGTCGGCATTGTGCCTTTTCTATTTAATTCCGATGCAATTTCTGTGATTCGTCGTCAATAAGAAGGTCCAAGGGATACAGTAAACCTAAAGCGAAGCATCGGAATCTAAAACCGGTCTCACAGGAAAGGTTCAAAACATAGAGAGTAAGAAGAGCCGGTCATCTTGTATTCGAGTCAGCATTGTGCCTTTTGTATTTAATTCCGATTCAATTTCTGTGTTTCATCGTCAATAAGAAGGTCAGAGGGATACAGTAAACCTGAAGTGAAGCATCGGAATCCATAACTAGTGTCACAGGAATGGTTAAAACATAGACAGTTGGAAGAGTCAGTCTTTTTGTACTTAAGTCGGCATTGTGCCTTTTGTATTTAATCCCGATGCAATTTCTGTGTTTCGTCGTCAATAAGAAGGTCCAAGGGATACAGTAAAGCTGAAGTGAAGCATCGGAATCTATATCAAGCGTCACAGGAATGGTCCTAAACATAGACACGGAAGAGTCAATCTTCTTGAACTTAAGTCGGCATTGTGCATTTCCATTTAATTCCGATGCAATTTCTGTGTTTCGTCGTCAATAAGAAGGTCCAAGGGATACAGCATACCTGACGTTAAGCATCGGAATCTGTAACTAGTATCAGATAAAAGGTTCAATAGATAGACAGTAAGAAGAGTCAGTCATCTTGTACTTAAGTCGGCATTATGCCTTTTGTATTTAATTCCGATGCAATATCTGTGTTTCATCGATAATAAGAAGGTCCAAGGGATACAGTAAACCTGAAGTGAAGCATCGGAATCTATAACTAGAGTCACAGGAATGGTTCAAAACATAGACAGTAGGAAGAGTCAGTCTTCCTGTACTTAAGTCGGCATTATGCCTTTTCTATTTAATTCCGATACAATTTCTGTGTTTCGTCGTCAATAAGAAGGTCAGAGGGATACAGTAAACCTGAAGTGAAGCATCGGAATCCATAACTAGTGTCACAGGAATGGTTCAAAACATACACAGCAAGACGAGTTAGTCTTGTTGTACTTAAGTCGGCATTGTGCCTTTTGTATTTAATTCCGATGCAATTTCTAAGTTTCATCGTCAATAAGAAGGTCCAAGGGATACAGTAAACCTGAAGTGATGCATCGGAATCCATAACTAGTGTCACAGGAATGGTTCAAAGCATAGACATTAGGAAGAGTCAGTCTTCTTGTACTTAAGTCGGCATTGTGCATTTTCTATTCAATTCCGATGCAATTTCTGTGTTTCGTCGTCAATAAGAATGTCCAAGGGATACAGTAAACCTGAAGTGAAGCATCGGAATGTATATCTAGTGTCACAGGAAAAGTTCAAATCATAGACAGTAAGACGAGTCAGTCTTCTTGTACATGAGTCCCCATTGTGCATTTTGTATTTAATTCCGATGCAATTACTGTGTTTCATCGTCTATAAGAAGGTCAGGGGGATACAGTAAACCAGAAGTGAAGCATCGGAATCTATAACTAGTGTCACAGGAATGGTTCAAAACATACACAGCAAGAAGAGTCTGTCTTCTTGTACTTATGTCGGCATTGTGCCTTTTCTGATTACTTCCGATGCAATTTCTGTGTTTCGTCATCAATATGGAGGTCCAAGGGATACAGTAATCCTGAAGAGAAACATCGGAATCTAAAACCGGTCTCACAGGAAAGGTTCAAAACATAGAGAGTAAGAAGAGCCAGTCATCTAGTATTTGAGTCGGCATTGAACCTTTTGTATTTACCTCCGATGCAATTTCTGTGTTTCATCGTCAATAAGAAGGTCAGAGGGATACAGTAAACTTGAAGTGAAGCATCGGAATCTATAACTAGTGTCACAGGAATGGTTAATACGTAGACAGTACGAAGAGTCAGTCTTCTTGTACTTAAGTCGGCATTGTGCCTTATGTATTTAATCCCGATTCAATTTCTGTGTTTCGTCGTCAATAAGAAGGTCCAAGGGATACAGTAAACCTGAAGTGAAGCATCGGAATCTATAACTAGTGTCACTGGAATGGTTCAAAACATAGACAGTAAGAAGAGTCAGTCTTCTTGTACTTAAGTCGGCATTGTGCCTTTTGTATTTAATTCCGTTGCTATTTCTGTGTTTCATCGTCGATAAGAAGGTCCAAGGGATACAGTAAACCTAAAGTGAAGCTTCGGAATCTATAACTAGTGTCACAGGAATGGTTCAACACATAGACAGTAATAAGGGTCAGTCTTCTTGTACTTAAGTCGGCATTGTGCCTTTTGTATTTAATTACAATGCAATTTCTGTGTTTCATCGTCAAGAGGAGTGTCAGAAGGATACAGTAAACCTGAAGTGAAGCATTGGAATCTATAACTAGTGTCACAGGAATGGTTCATAACATAGACATTTGGAAGAGTCAGTCTTCTTGTACTTAAGTCGGCATTGTGCCTTTTGTATTTCATTCCGATGCAATTTCTGTGTTTCATCATCAATAAGAGTGTCAGAGGGATACAGTAAACCTGAAGTGAAGCATCGGAATCTATAACTAGTGTCACAGCAGTGGTTCAAAACATAGACAGTACGAAGAGTCAGTCTTCTTGTACTTAAGTCGGCATTGTGCCTTTTGTATTTAATTCCGATGCAATTCCTGTGTTTCATCGTCAATAAGAGTGACAGAGGGATACAGTAAACCTGAAGTGAAGCATCGGAATCTATAACTAGTGTCACAGGAATGGTTCAGAACATAGACACGGACGAGTCAGTCTTCTTGTACTTAAGTCGGCATTGTGCCTCTTCTATTTAATTCCGATGCAGTTTCTGTGCTTCATCGTCAATAAGAAGGTCAGAGGGATACAGTAAACCTGAAGTGAAGCTTCGGAATCTACAACTAGTGTCACAGGAATGGTTTAAAACATAGACAGTAAGAAGAGTGAGTCTTCTTGTACTTAAGTCAGGATTGTGCTTTTTGTATTTAATCCCGATTCAATTTCTCTGTTTCGTCGTCAATAAGAAGGACCAAGGGATACAGTAAACCTGAAGTGAAGCATCGGAATCTATATCAAGTGTCACAGGAATGGTTCTATACATAGACACGGAAGAGTCAGTCTTCTTGTACTTATGTCGGCATTGTGCCTTCTCTATTTAACCCCGATGCACTTTCTGTGATTCATCATCAATAAGAAGGTCCAAGGGATACAGTAAACATATAGTGAAGCATCGGAATCTAAAACTGGTCTCATAGGAAATGTTCACAACATAGTCAGTAAGAAGAGTCAGTCTTCTTGTACTTAAGTCGGCACTGTGCCGTTTGTATTTAATTCCGATGCAATCTCTGTGTTTCGTCGTCAATATGAATGTCAGAGGGATACAGTAAACCTGAAGTGAAGCATCGGAATCTAAATCTAGTGTCACAGGAAAGGTTCTAAACATAGACAGTAAGAAGAGTCAGTCTTCGCGTACATGAGTCGGCATTGTGCATTTTGTATTTAATTCCGATGCAATTACTGTGTTTCATCGTCAATAAGAAGGTCAGAGGAATACAGTAAACCTGATGTGTAGCAACGGAATCTATAACTAGTGTCACAGGAATGGTTCAAAACATACACAACAAGAAGAGTCAGTATTCTTGTACTTAAGTCGGCATTGTGCCTTTTGTATGTAATTCCGATGCAATTTCTGTGTTTCATCGTCAACAAGTACGTCCAAGGGATACAGTAAACATATAGTGAAGCATCGGAATCTAAAACTGGTCTCACAGGAAGTGTTCAAATCATAGTCAGTAAGAAGAGTCAATCTTCTTCTACTTATGTCGGCATTGTGCCTTTTGTATTTAATTCCGATGCAATTTCTGTGTTTCATCGTCAACAAGAAGGTCAGAGGGATACAGTAAACCTGAAGTGAAGCATCGGAATCTATAACTAGTGTCACTGGAATGGTTAAAACTTAGACAGTAGGAAGTGTCAGTCTTCTTTACTTAAGTCGGCATTGTGCATTTTGTATTTAATCCCGATTCAATTTCTGTGTATCGTCGTCAATAAGAATGTCCAAGGGATACAGTAAACCTGAAGTGAAGCATCGGAATCTATAACTAGTGTCACAGGAATGGTTCAAAACATAGACAGTAAGAAGAGTCAGTCTTCTTGTACTTAAGTCGGCATTTTGCTTTTTTTATTTAATTGCGATGCTATTTCTGTGTTCCATCGTCGATAAGAAGGTCCAAGGGATACAGTAAACATATAGTGAAACATCGGAATCTAAAACTGGTCTCACAGGAAATGTTCAAATCATAGTCTGTAAGATGAGTCAGTCTTCTTATACTTAAGTCGGCATTGTGCCTTTTGTATTTAATTCCGATGCACTTTCTGTGTTTCATCATCAATAAGAAGGTCCAAGGGATACAGTAAACATATAGTGAAGCATCGGAATCTAAAACTGGTCTCACAGGAAATGTTCAAATCATAGTCAGTAAGAAGAGTCAATCTTCTTGTACTTATGTCGGCATTGTGCCTTTTGTATTTAATTCCGATGCAATTTCTGTGTTTCATCGTCAATAAGAAGGTCAGAGGGAAACAGTAAACCTGAAGTAAGGCATCGGAATCTATAACTAGTGTCACTGGAATGGTTAAAACATAGTCAGTAAGAAGAGTCAGTCTTCTTGTACTTAAGTCGGCACTGTGCCGTTTCTATTTAATTCCGATGAAATTTCTGTGTTTGATCGTCAATAAGAATGTCAGATGGTTCCAGTAAACCTGAAGTGAAGCATCGGAATCTATAACTAGTGTCACAGGAATGGTTCAAAACATAGACAGTAGGAGGGTCAGTCTTCTTGTACTTAAGTCGGCATTGTGCCTTTTGTATTTAATTGCGATGCTATTTCTGTGTTTCATCGTCGATAAGCGGGTCCAAGGGATACAGTAAACCTGAAGTGAAGCATCGGAATCCATAACTAGTGTCAGTGGAATTGCTCAAAACACAGACAGTAAGAAGAGTCAGTCTTCTTATACTTAAGTCGGCATTGTGCCTTATCTATTTAATTCCGATGCAATTTCTGTGTTTCGTCGTCAATAAGAAGGTCCATGGGATACAGTAAACCTGAAGTGAAGCATCGGAATCTATATCTTGTGTCACAGGAAAGGTTCTAAACATAGACAGTAAGAAGAGTCAGTCTTCTTGTACATGAGTCGGCATTGTGCATTTTGTATTTAATTCCGATGCAATTACTGTGTTTCATCGTCAAGAAGAAGATCAGAGGAATACAGTAAACCTGAAGTGTAGCAACGGAATCTATAACTAGTGTCACAGGAATGGTTCAAAACATACACAGCAAGAAGAGTCAGTCTTCTTGTACTTAAGTCGGCATTGTGCCTTTTGTATGTAATTCCGATGCAATTTCTGTGTTTCATCGTCAACAAGAAGGTCCAAGGGATACAGTAAACATATAGTGAAGCATCGGAATCTAAAGCTGGTCTCACAGGAAATGTTCAAATCACAGTCAGTAAGAAGAGTCAGTCTTCTTGTACTTATGTCGGCATTGTGCCTTTTCTATTTAATTCTGATGCAATTTCTGTGTTTTGTCGTCAATAAGGAGGTCCAAGGGATACACTAAACCTAAAGTGAAGCATCGGAATCAATATCTAGTGTCACAGGAAAGGTTCAAACATAGACAGTAAGAAGAGTCAGTCTTCTTGTACATGAGTCGGCATTGTGCCTTTTGTATTTATTTCCGATGCAATTACTGTGTTTCATCGTCAATAAGAAGGTCAGAGGGATACAGTAAACCTCAAGTGAAGCATCGGAATCTATAACTAGTGTCACAGGAATGGTTCAAAACATAGACAGTAAGAAGAGTCAGACTTCTTGTTCTTAAGTCGGCATTGTGCTTTTTGTATTTAATTGCTATGCTATTTCTGTGTTTCATCGTCGATAAGAAGGTCCAAGGGATAAAGTAAGCATATAGTGAAACATCGGAATCTAAAACTGGTCTCACAGGAAATGTTCAAATCATAGTCAGTAAGAAGAGTCAGTCTTCTTATACTTAAGTCGGCATTGTGCCTTTTGTATTTAATTCCGATGCACTTTCTGTGTTTCATCATCAATAAGAAGGTCCAAGGGATACAGTAAACATATAGTGAAGCATCGAATCTAAAACTGGTCTCACAGGAAATGTTCAAATCATAGTCAGTAAGAAGAGTCAATCTTCTTGTACTTATGTCGGCATTGTGCCTTTTGTATTTAATTCCGATGCAATTTCTGTGTTTCATCGTCAATAAGAAGGTCAGAGGGATACAGTAAACCTGACGTGAAGCATCGGAATCTATAACTAGTGTCACAGGAATGGTTCAAAACATAGACAGTAGGAAGAGTCAGTCTTCTTGTACTTAAGTCGGCATTGTGCCATTTCTATTTAATTCCGATGCAATTACTGTGTTTCGTCGTCATTAAGAATGTCCAAGGGATACAGTAAACGTGAATGAAGCATCGGAATCTATATCTAGTGTCACAGGAAAGGTTCAAGACATAGACAGTAAGAGGAGTCAGTCTCCTTTTACATGAGTCGGCATTGTGCAATTTGTATTTAATTCCGATGCAATTACTGCGTTTCATCGTCAACAAGAAGGTCAGAGGGATACAGTAAACCTGAAGTGAGGCATCGGAATTGTAACTAGTGTCACAGGAATGGTTCAAAACATAGACAGTAGGAAGAGTCAATCTTCTTGCACTTAAGTCGGCATTGTGCCTTTTGTATTTAATTCCGATGCATTTTCTGTCTTTCATCGTCAATAAGAAGGTCCAAGGGATACAGTAAACCGGAAGTGAAGCATCGGAATATATAACTAGTGTCACAGGAATGGTTCAAACATAGACAATGAGAAGAGTCAATCTTCTTGTACTTAAGTCGGCATTGTGATTTTTGTATTTAATTCCGATGCATTTTCTGTGTTTCATCGTCAATATGAAGGTCCAAGGGATACAGTAAACCTGAAGTGAAGCATCGGAATCTATAACTAGTGTCACAGGAAGGGTTCAAATCATAGACAGTAAGAAGAGTCAGTCTTCTTGTACTTAAGTCAGCAATGTGCATTTTGTATTTAATTCCAATGCAATTTCTGTATTTCGACGCCAATAAGAATGTCCAAAGGATACTGTAAGCCTGAAGTGAAGCATCGGAATCCATAACTAGTGACACAGGAATGGTTCAAAACAGTCAGTAAGAAGAGTCAGTCTTATTGTACATAAGTCGGCATTGTGCCTTTTGTATTTAATTCCGATGCAATTTCTGTACTTCGTCGCCAATAAGAAGGTCCAAAGGATACAGTAAACCTGAAGTGAAGCGTCGGTATTTATAACTAATGTCACAGGAATCGTTCAAAACATAGACAGTAGGAAGTGTCACTCTTCTTGTACTTAAGTCGGCAGTGTGCCTTTTGTATTTAAGTCCGATGCAATTTCTGAGTTTCATCGTCAAAAAGAAGGTCAGAGGGATACAGTAAACCTGAAGTGAAGCATCGGAATCTATAACAAGTGTCACAGGAATGGTTCAAAACAGTCAGTAAGAAGAGTCAGTCTTCTTGTTCTTCCGTCGGCATTGTGCTTTTAGTATTTAATTCCGATGCAATATCTGTGTTTCATCGTCAATAAGAAGCTCCAAGGGATACAGTAAACCTGAAGTGAAGCATCGGAATCTGTAAGTAGCGTCACAGGAATGGTTCAAAACATAGTCAGTAAGAAGAGTCAGTCTTCTTGTGCTTACGTCGGCAATGTGCCTTATCTATTTAATTCCAATGCAATTTCTGTATATCGTCGCCAATAAGAAAGTCCAAAGGATATAGTAAACCTGAAGTGAAGCATGTCACAGGAGTCGTTCAAACATAGACAGTAGGAAGGGTCAGTCTTCTTGTACTTAAGTCGGCATTGTGCCTTTTCTATTTAGTTCCGATGCAATTTCTGTGTTTCATCGTCAATAAGAAGGTCCTAGGGATAGAGTAAACCTGAAGTGAAGCATCGGAATCTATAACTAGTGTCACAGGAATGGTTCAATACGTGGACAGTAAGAAGGCTCAGTCTTCTTGTACTTAAGTCGGCATTGTGCCTTTTGTATTTAATTCCAATGCAATTTCTGTGTTTCATCGTCAATAAGAATGTCACAGATATACAGTAAACCAGAAGTGAAGCATCGGAATCTATAACTAGAGTCACAGGGAAGGTTCTAAACATAGACAGTAAGAAGGGTCAGTCTTCTTGTACTTAAGCCGGCATTGTGCCTCTTGTATTTAATTCCGATGCAATATCTGTGTTTCATCGTCAATAAGAAGGTGCAAGGGATACAGTAAACGTGAAGTGAAGCATCGGAATCTATAACTAGTGTCACAGGAATGGTTCTAAACGTAGACAGTAAGAAGGGTCAGTCTTCTTGGACTTAAGTCGGCATTGTGCCTTTTGTATTTAATTCCGATGCAATATCTGTGTTTCATCGTCAATAAGAAGGTGCAAGGGATACAGTAAACCTGAAGTGAAGCATCGGAATCTATAACTAGTGTCACAGGAATGGTTCAAAACATAGTCAGTAAGAAGAGTCAGTCTTCTTGTGCTTAAGTCGGCATTGTGCCTTTTCTATTTAATTCCAACGCAATATCTGTGTTTCATCGTCAATAAGAAGGTCAGAGGGATACAGTAAACCTGAAGTGAAGCCTCGGAATCTATAACAAGTGTCACAGGAATGGTTCAAAACAGTCAGTAAGAAGAGTCAGTCTTCTTGTACTTAAGTCGGCATTGTGCCTTTAGTATTTAATTCCGAAGCTATTTCTGCATTTCGTCGCCAATTAGAAGGTCCAAAGGATACAGTAAACCTGAAGTGAAGCATCGGAATCAATAACTAATGTCACAGGAATCGATCAAAACATAGACAGTAGGAAGTGTCAGTCTTCTTGCACTTAAGTCGGCATTGTGCCTTTTGTATTTAATTCCGATGCAATTTCTGTGTTTCATCGTCAAAAAGAAGTTCAGAGGGATACAGTAAACCTGAAGTGAAGCATCGGAATCTGTAACTAGTGTCACAGGAATGGTTCAACACATAGACAGTAGGAAGAGACAGTCTTCTTGTACTTAAATCGGCATTGTGCCTTTTGTATTTAATTCCTATGCAATATCTGTGTTTCATCGTCAATAAGAAGGTCCAAGGGATACAGTAACCCTGACGTGAAGCATCGGAATCTGTAACTAGCGTCACAGGAATGGTTCAAACCATAGACAGAAAGAAGAGTCAGTCTTCTTGTAATGAAGTCGGCATTGTGCCTTTTCTATTTAATTCCGATGCATTTTCTGTGTTTCATCGTCAATAAGAAGGTCCAAGGGATACAGTAAACCTGAAGTGAAGCATCGGAATCTATAACTAGTGTCACAGGAACGGTTTAAATCATTGTCAGTAAGAAGAGTCAGACTTCTTGTACTTAGGTCGGCATTGTGCCTTTTCTATTTAATTCCGATGCAATATCTGTGTTTCATCGTCAATAACAAGGTAAGAGGGATACAGTAAACCTGAAGTGAGGCATCGCAATCTATAACTAGTGTCACAGGAATGGTTCCAAACATAGTCAGTAAGAAGAATCAGTCTTCTTGTACTTCAGTCGGCATTGTGCCTTTTCTATGTAATTCCGATGCAATTTCTGTGTTTCTTCGTCAATAAGAAGGTGCAAGGGATACGGTAAACCTGAAGTGAATCATCGTAAACTATAACTAGTGTCACAGGAATGGTTCAAAACATAGTCAGTACGAAGAGTCAGACTTCTTGTACTTAAGTCGGCATTGTGCCTTTTGTATTTAATTCCGATGCAATTTCTGTGTTTCATCGTCAAAGAGTTCAGAGGGATACAGTATTCCTGAAGTGAAGCATCGGAATCTATAACTAGTGTCACAGGAATGGTTCAAAACAGTCAGTAAGAAGAGTCAATCTTCTTGTACTTAAGTCGGCATTGTGCCTTTTGTATTTAATTCCGATGCATTTTCTGTGTTTCATCGTCAATAAGATGGTCCAAGGGATACAGTAAACCTGAAGTGAAGCATAGGAATCTATAACTAGTGGCACAGGAAAGGTTCAAAACATAGACAGTAAGAAGAGTCAGTCTTCTTGTACTTACGTCGGCAATGTGCCTTATCTATTTAATTCCAATGCAATTTCTGTATTTCGTCGCCAATAAGAAAGTCCAAAGGGTTTAGTAAACCTGAAGTGAAGCATCGGAATTTATAACTAATGTCACAGGAATCGTTCAAACATAGACAGTAGGAAGAGTCAGTCTTCTTGTACTTAAGTCGGCATTGTGCCTTTTGTATTTAATTCCGATGCAATTTCTGTGTTTCATCGTCAATAAGAAGGTCACAGGGACACAGTAAACCTGAAGTGAAACATCGGAATATATAACTAGTGGCACAGGAGTGGTTCTAAACATAGACAGTAAGAAGGGTCAGACTTCTTGTACTTAAGCCGACATTGTGAATTTTGTATTTAATTCCGATGCAATATCTGTGTTTCATCGTCAATAAGAAGGTGCAAGAGATACAGTAAACCTGAAGTGAAGCATCGGAATCTATAACTAGTGTCACAGGAATGGTTCTAAACACAGACAGTAAGAAGGGTCAGTCTTCTTTCACTTAAGTCGGCCTTGTACCTTTTGTATTTAATTCCGAAACTATTTCTGCATTTCGTCGCCAATTAGAAGGTCCAAAGGATACAGTAAACCTGAAGTGAAGCATTGGAATCAAAAACTAATGTCACAGGAATGGTTCAAAACATAGACAGTAGGAAGAGTCAGTCTTCTTGTACTTAAGTCGGCATTGTGCCTTTTGTATTTAATTCCGATGCAATATCTGAGTTTCATCGTCAATAAGAAGGTCCGAGGGATACAGTATCCCTGTAGTGAAGCATCGGAATCTGTAAGTAGCGTCACAGGAATGGTTCAAAACATAGACAGAAAGAAGAGTCAGTCTTCTTGTACTTAAGTCGGCATTGTGCCTTTCCTATTTAATTCCGATGCAATTTCTGTGTTTCATCGTCAATAATAAGGTCCAATTGATACAGTAAACCTGAAGTGAATCATCGTAATCTATAACTAGTGTCACAAGAATGGTTCAAAACATAGTCACTACGAAGAGTCAGTTTTATTGTACTTACGTAGGCATTGTGCCTTTTGTATTTAATTGCGATGCAATTTCTGTGTTTCATCGTCAATAAGAAGGTCAGAGGGATACAGTAAACCTGAAGTGAAGCATCGGAATCTATAACTAGTGTCACAGGAATGGTTCTAAACATAGACAGTAAGAAGGGTCAGTCTTCTTGTACATAAGTCGGCATTGTGCTTTTTGTATTTAATTCCGATGCAATATCTGTCTTTCATCGCCATTAAGAAGGTGCAAGGGATACAGTATACCTGAAGTGAAGCATCGGAATCTATAACTAGTGTCATAGGAATGGCTCTAAACATTGACAGTAAGAAGGGTCAGTCTTCTTGTACTTAAGTCGGCATTGTGCCTTTTGTATTTAATTCCGATGCAATTTCTGTGTTTCATCGTCAATAAAAAGGTCAGAGGGATACAGTAAACCTGAAGTGAAGCATCGGAATCTACAACTAGTGTCACAGGAATGATTCAAACAGTCAGTAAGAAGAGTCAATCTTCTTGTACTTAAGTCGGCATTGTGCCTTTTGTATTTAATTCCGATGCATTTTCTGTGTTTCATCGTCAATAAAAAGGTCCAAGGGATGTAGTAAACCTGAAGTGAAGCATCGGAATCTATAGCTAGTGTGACAGGAAAGGTTCAAAAGCATAGACAGTAGGAAGAGTCAGTCTTCTTGTACTTATGTCGGCATTGTGCCTTTGTATTTATTTCCGATGCAATTTCTGTGTTTCATCGTCATTAAGAAAGTCGTAGGGATAGAGTAAACCTGATGCGAAGCATCGGAATCTATAACAAGTGTCACAGGAATGGTTCAAAACAGTCAGTAAGAAGAGTCAGTCTTCTTATACTTAGGTCGGCATTGTGCCTTTTGTATTTAATTTCGAAGCTATTTCTGCATTTCGTCGGCAATTAGAAGGTCCAAAGGATACAGTAAACCTGAAGTGTATCATCGGAATCAATAACTAATGTCACAGGAATCGTTCAAAACATAGACAATAGGATGAGTCAGTCTTCTTGTACTTACGTTGGCATTGTGCCTTTTGTACTTAATTCCGATGCAATATCTGTGTTTCATCGTCAAAAAGAAGGTCAGAGGGATACAGTAAACCTTAAGTGAAGCATCGGAATCTGTAACTAGTGTCACAGGAATTGTTCAAAACATAGACAGTAGGAAGAGTCAGTCTTCTTGTACTTAAGTCGGCATTGTGCCATTTGCATTTAATTTCGATGCAATATCTGTGTTTCATCGTGAATAAGAACGTCCAAGGGATACAGTAACGTTGAAGTGAAGCATCGGAATCTGTAACTAGCGTCACAGGAATGGTTCAAAACATAGACAGAAAGAAAAGTCAGTCTTCTTGTACTTAAGTCGGCATTGTGCCTTTTCTATATAATTCCGATGCAATTTCTGTGTTTCATCGTCAATAAGAAGGTCAGAGGGATACAGTAAACCTGAAGTGAAGCATCAGAATCTATAACTAGTGTCACAGGAATGGTTCAAAACATGGTCAGAAAGAAGAGTCAGTCTTCTTGTACTTACGTCGGCATTGTGCCTTTTCTATTTAATTCCGATGCAATATCTGTGTTTCATCGTCAATACAAATGTCAGAAGGATACAGTAAACCTGAAGTGAGGCATCGGAATCTATAACTAGTGTCACAGGAATGGTTCCAAACATAGTCAGTAAGAAGAGTCAGTCTTCTTGGACTTAAGTCGGCACTGTGCCTTTTCTATTTAATTCCGATGCAATTTCTGTGTTTCATCGTCAATAAGAAGGTCCAAGGGATACAGTAAACCTGAAGTGAATCATCGTAATCTATAACTAGTGTCACAGGAATGGTTAAAACATAGTCGGTACGAAGAGTCAGTCTTCTTGTACTTAAGTCGGCATTGTGCCTTTTGTATTTAATTCCGATGCAATTTCTGTGATTCAACGTCAATTACAAGGTCAGAGGGATAAAGTAAACCTGAAGTGAAGCATCGGAATCTGTAACTAGTGTCACAGGAATTGTTCTAAACATAGACAGTAAGAAGGGTCAGTCTTCCTGTACTTAAGTCGGCATTGTACATTTTGTAAATAATTCCGATGCAATATCTGTGTTTCATCGTCAATAAGAAGGTGCAAGGGATACAGTAAACCTGAAGTGAAGCATCGAAATCTATAACTAGTGTCACAGGAATAGTTCAAAACATATTCAGTAAGAACAGTCAGTCTTCTTGTACTTAAGTCGGCATTGTGCCTTGTGTATTTAATTCCGATGCAATTTCTGTGTTTCATCGTCGAATAGAAGGTCAGAGGGATACAGTAAACCTTAATTGAAGCATCGGAATCTATAACTACTATCACAGGAATGGTTCAAAACATAGACTGTAGGAAGAGTCAGTCTTCTTGTACTTAAGTCGGCATTGTGCCTTTTGTATTTAATTCCGATGCAATATCTGTGTTTCATCGTCAATAAGAAGGTCCAAGGGATACAGTAACCCTGAAGTGAAGCATCGGAATCTGTAACTAGCGTCACAGGAATGGTTCAAAACATAGACAGAAAGAAGAGTCAGTCTTCTTGTAATTAAGTCGGCATTGTGCCTATAGTATTTAATTCCGAAGCTATTTCTGCATTTCGTCGCCAATTAGAAGGTCCAAAGGATACAGTAAACCTGAAGTGAAGCATCGGAATCAATAACTAATGTCACAGGAATCGATCAAAACATAGACAGTAGGAAGTGTCAGTCTTCTTGTACGTAAGTCGGGATTGTGCCTTTTGTATTTAATTCCGATGAAATTTCTGTGTTCATCGTCAAAAAGAAGGTCAGAGGGATACAGTAAACCTGAAGTGAAGCATCGGAATCTGTAACTAGTGTCACAGGAATGGTTCAACACATAGACAGTAGGAAGAGTCATTCTTCTTGTACTTAAGCCGGCATTGTGCCTTTTGTATTTAATTCCGATGCAATATCTGTGTTTCATCGTCAATAAGAAGGTCCAAGGGATACAGTAACCCTGAAGTGAAGCATCGGAATCTGTAACTAGCGTCACAGGAATGGTTCAAAACATAGACAGAAAGAAGAGTCAGTCTTCTTGTAATTAAGTCGGCATTGTGCCTTTTCTATTTAATTCCGATGCAATTTCTGTGTTTCATCGTCAATAAGAAGGTCCAAGGGACACAGTAAACCTGAATTGAAGCATCGGAATCTATAACTAGTGTCGCAGGAATGGTTCAAAACATAGACAGTAAAAAGAGTCAGTCTTCTTGCACTTAAGTCGGCATTGTGCCTTTTCTATTTAATTCCGATGCAATTTCTATGTTTCATCGTCAATAAGAAGGTCAGAGGGATACAGTAAACCTGAAGTGAAGCATCGGAATCTATAACTAGTGTCACAGGAATGGTTTAAATCATAGTCAGTAAGAAGAGTCAGACTTCTTGTACTTAAGTCGGCATTGTGCCTTTTCTATTTAATTCCGATGCAATATCTGTGTTTCATCGTCAATTACAGGGTCAGAGGGATACAGTAAACCTGAAGTGAGGCATCGGAATCAAAAACTAATGTCACAGGAATGGTTCAAAACATAGACAGTAGGAAGAGTCAGTCTTCTTGTACTTATGTCGGCATTGTGCCTTTTGTATTTAATTCCGATGCAATATCTGTGTTTCATCGTCAAAAAGAAGGTCAGAGGGATACAGTAAACCTTAAGTGAAGCATCGGAATCTGTAACTAGTGTCATAGGAATTGTTCAAAACATAGACAGTAGGAAGAGTCAGTCTTCTTGTACTTAAGTCGGCATTGTGCCATTTGCATTTAATTCCGATGCAATATCTGTGTTTCATCGTGAATAAGAACGTCCAAGGGATACAGTAACCCTGAAGTGAAGCAACGGAATCTGTAACTAGCGTCACAGGAATGGGATCAAAACATAGACAGAAAGAAAAGTCAGTCTTCTTGTACTTATGTCGGCATTGTGCCTTTTCTATTTAAATCCGATGCAATTTCTGTGTTTCATCGTCAATAAGAAGGTCAGAGGGATACAGTAAACCTGAAGTGAAGCATCAGAATCTATAACTAGTGTCACAGGAATGGTTCAAAACATAGTCAGAAAGAAGAGTCAGTCTTCTTGTACTTAAGTCGGCATTGTGCCTTTTCTATTTAATTCCGATGCAATATCTGCGTTTCATCGTCAATACGAATGTCAGAGGGATACAGTAAACCTGAAGTGAGGCATCGGAATCTATAACTAGTGTCACAGGAATGGTTCCAAACATAGTCAGTAAGAAGAATCAGTCTTCTTGGACTTAAGTCGGCACTGTGCCTTTTCTATTTAATTCCGATGCAATTTCTGTGTTTCATCGTCAATAAGAAGGTCAGAGGGATACAGTAAACCTGAAGTGAAGCATCAGAATCTATAACTAGTGTCACAGGGATGGTTCAAAACATGGTCAGAAAGAAGAGTCAGTCTTCTTGTACTTACGTCGGCATTGTGCCTTTTCTATTTAATTCCGATGCAATATCTGTGTTTCATCGTCAATACGAATGTCAGAGGGATACAGTAAACCTGAAGTGAGGCATCGGAATCTATAACTAGTGTCACAGGAATGGTTCCAAACATAGTCAGTAAGAAGAGTCAGTCTTCTTGGACTTAAGTCGGCACTGTGATTTTTCTATTTCATTCCGATGCAATTTCTGTGTTTCATCGTCAATAAGAAGGTCCAAGGGATACAGTAAACCTGAAGTGAATCATCGTAATCTATAACTAGTGTCACAGGAATGGTTAAAACATAGTCGGTACGGAGAGTCAGTCTTCTTGTACTTAAGCCGGCATTGTGCCTTTTGTATTTAATTCCGATGCAATTTCTGTGATTCAACGTCAATTACAAGGTCAGAGGGATAAAGTAAACCTGAAGTGAAGCATCGGAATCTGTAACTAGTGTCACAGGAATTGTTCTAAACATAGACAGTAAGAAGGGTCAGTCTTCCTGTACTTAAGTCGGCATTGTACATTTTGTAAATAATTCCGATGCAATATCTGTGTTTCATCGTCAATAAGAAGGTGCAAGGGATACAGTAAACCTGAAGTGAAGCATCGAAATCTATAACTAGTGTCACAGGAATAGTTCAAAACATATTCAGTAAGAACAGTCAGTCTTCTTGTACTTAAGTCGGTATTGTGCCTTGTGTATTTAATTCCGATGCAATTTCTGTGTTTCATCGTCGAATAGAAGGTCAGAGGGATACAGTAAACCTTAATTGAAGCATCGGAATCTACAACTACTATCACAGGAATGGTTCAAAACATAGACTGTAGGAAGAGTCAGTCTTCTTGTACTTAAGTCGGCATTGTGCCTTTTGTATTTAATTCCGATGCAATATCTGTGTTTCATCGTCAATAAGAAGGTCCAAGGGATACAGTAACCCTGAAGTGAAGCATCGGAATCTGTAACTAGCGTCACAGGAATGGTTCAAAACATAGACAGAAAGAAGAGTCAGTCTTCTTGTAATTAAGTCGGCATTGTGCCTATAGTATTTAATTCCGAAGCTATTTCTGCATTTTGTCGCCAATTAGAAGGTCCAAAGGATACAGTAAACCTGAAGTGAAGCATCGGAATCAATAACTAATGTCACAGGAATCGATCAAAACATAGACAGTAGGAAGTGTCAGTCTTCTTGTACGTAAGTCGGCATTGTGCCTTTTGTATTTAATTCCGATGCAATTTCTGTGTTCATCGTCAAAAAGAAGGTCAGAGGGATACAGTAAACCTGAAGTGAAGCATCGGAATCTGTAACTAGTGTCACAGGAATGGTTCAACACATAGTCAGTAGGAAGAGTCATTCTTCTTGTACTTAAGCCGGCATTGTGCCTTTTGTATTTAATTCCGATGCAATATCTGTGTTTCATCGTCAATAAGAAGGTCCAAGGGATACAGTAACCCTGAAGTGAAGCATCGGAATCTGTAACAAGCGTCACAGGAATGGTTCAAAACATAGACAGAAAGAAGAGTCAGTCTTCTTGTAATTAAGTCGGCATTGTGCCTTTTCTATTTAATTCCGATGCAATTTCTGTGTTTCATCGTCAATAAGAAGGTCCAAGGGACACAGTAAACCTGAATTGAAGCATCGGAATCTATAACTAGTGTCGCAGGAATGGTTCAAAACATGGACAGTAAAAAGAGTCAGTCTTCTTGTACTTACGTCGGCATTGTGCCTTTTCTATTTAATTCCGATGCAATTTCTATGTTTCATCGTCAATAAGAAGGTCAGAGGGATACAGTAAACCTGAAGTGAAGCATCGGAATCAATAACTAGTGTCACAGGAATGGTTTAAATCATAGTCAGTAAGAAGAGTCAGACTTCTTGTACTTAAGTCGGCATTGTGCCTTTTCTATTTAATTCCGATGCAATATCTGTGTTTCATCGTCAATTACAGGGTCAGAGGGATACAGTAAACCTGAAGTGAGGCATCGGAATCAAAAACTAATGTCACAGGAATGGTTCAAAACATAGACAGTAGGAAGAGTCAGTCTTCTTGTACTTATGTCGGCATTGTGCCTTTTGTATTTAATTCCGATGCAATATCTGAGTTTCATCGTCAATAAGAAGGTCCAAGGGATACAATATCCCTGTAGTGAAGCATCGGAATCTGTAAGTAGCGTCACAGGAATGGTTCAAACATAGACAGAAAGAAGAGTCAGTCTTCTTGTACTTAAGTCGGCATTGTGCCTTTTCTATTTAATTCCGATGCAATTTCTGTGTTTCATCGTCAATAATAAGGTCCAAGGGATACAGTAAACCTGAAGTGAATCATCGTAATCTATAACTAGTGTCACAAGAATGGTTCAAAACATAGTCACTACGAAGAGTCAGTTTTATTGTACTTACGTCGGCATTGTGCCTTTTGTATTTAATTGCGATGCAATTACTGTGTTTCATCGTCAATAAGAAGGTCAGAGGGATACAGTAAACCTGAAGTGAAGCATCGGAATCTATAACTAGTGTCACAGGAATGGTTCTAAACATAGACAGTAAGAAGGGTCAGTCTTATTGTACATAAGTCGGCATTGTGCTTTATGTATTTAATTCCGATGCAATATCTGTCTTTCATCGCCATTAAGAAGGTGCAAGCGATACAGTATACCTGAAGTGAAGCATCGGAATCTATAACTAGTGTCATAGGAATGGCTCTAAACGTAGACAGTAAGAAGGGTCAGTCTTCTTGTACTTAAGTCGGCATTGTGCCTTTTGTATTTAATTCCGATGCAATTTCTGTGTTTCATCGTCAATAAAAAGGTCAGAGGGATACAGTAAACCTGAAGTGAAGCATCGGAATCTACAACTAGTGTCACAGGAATGATTCAAACAGTCAGTAAGAAGAGTCAATCTTCTTGTACTTAAGTCGGCATTGTGCCTTTTGTATTTAATTCCGATGCATTTTCTGTGTTTCATCGTCAATAAAAAGGTCCAAGGGAAACAGTAAACCTGAAGTGAAGCATCGGAATCTATATCTAGTGTGACAGGAAAGGTTCAAAAGCATAGACAGTAGGAAGAGTCAGTCTTCTTGTACTTATGTCGGCATTGTGCCTTTCTATTTAATTCCGATGCAATTTCTGTGTTTCATCGTCAATAAGAAAGTCGTAGGGATAGAGTAAACCTGAAGCGAAGCATCGGAATCTATAACAAGTGTCACAGGAATGGTTCAAAACAGTCAGTAAGAAGAGTCAGTGTTCTTGTACTTAGGTCGGCATTGTGCCTTTTGTATTTCATTTCGAAGCTTTTTCTGCATTTCGTCGGCAATTAGAAGGTCCAAAGGATACAGTAAACCTGAAGTGTATCATCGGAATCAATAACTAATGTCACAGGAATCGTTCAAAACATAGACAGTAGGATGAGTCAGTCTTCTTGTACTTAAGTTGGCATTGTGCCTTTTGTATTTAATTCCGATGCAATATCTGTGTTTCATCGTCAAAAAGAAGGTCAGAGGGATACAGTAAACCTTAAGTGAAGCATCGGAATCTGTAACTAGTGTCATAGGAATTGTTCAAAACATAGACAGTAGGAAGAGTCAGTCTTCTTGTACTTAAGTCGGCATTGTGCCATTTGCATTTAATTCCGAAGCAATATCTGTGTTTCATCGTGAATAAGAACGTCCAAGGGATACAGTAACCCTGAAGTGAAGCAACGGAATCTGTAACTAGCGTCACAGGAATGGGATCAAAACATAGACAGAAAGAAAAGTCAGTCTTCTTGTACTTATGTCGGCATTGTGCCTTTTCTATTTAAATCCGATGCAATTTCTGTGTTTCATCGTCAATAAGAAGGTCAGAGGGATACAGTAAACCTGAAGTGAAGCATCAGAATCTATAACTAGTGTCACAGGAATGGTTCAAAGCATAGTCAGAAAGAAGAGTCAGTCTTCTTGTACTTAAGTCGGCATTGTGCCTTGTCTATTTAATTCCGATGCAATATCTGCGTTTCATCGTCAGTACGAATGTCAGAGGGATACAGTAAACCTGAAGTGAGGCATCGGAATCTATAACTAGTGTCACAGGAATGGTTCCAAACATAGTCAGTAAGAAGAGTCAGTCTTCTTGGACTTAGGTCGGCACTGTGCCTTTTCTATTTAATTCCGATGCAATTTCTGTGTTTCATCGTCAATAAGAAGGTCCAAGGGATACAGTAAACCTGAAGTGAGTCATCGTAATCTATAACTAGTGTCACAGGAATGGTTAAAACATAGTCGGTACGAAGAGTCAGTCTTCTGGTACTTAAGCCGGCATTGTGCCTTTTGTATTTAATTCCGATGCAATTTCTGTGATTCAACGTCAATTACAAGGTCAGAGGGATAAAGTAAACCTGAAGTGAAGCATCGGAATCGGTAACTAGTGTCACAGGAATTGTTCTAAACATAGACAGTAAGAAGGGTCAGTCTTCCTGTACTTAAGTCGGCATTGTACATTTTGTAAATAATTCCGATGCAATATCTGTGTTTCATCGTCAATAAGAAGGTGCAAGGGATACAGTAAACCTGAAGTGAAGCATCGGAATCTATAACTAGTGTCACAGGAATAGTTCAAAACATATTCAGTAAGAACAGTCAGTCTTCTTGTACTTAAGTCGGCATTGTGCCTTGTGTATTTAATTCCGATGCAATTTCTGTGTTTCATCGTCGAATAGAAGGTCAGAGGGATACAGTAAACCTTAAGTGAAGCATCGGAATCTATAACTACTATCACAGGAATGGTTCAAAACATAGACTGTAGGAAGAGTCAGTCTTCTTGTACTTAAGTCGGCATTGTGCCTTTGGTATTTAATTCCGATGCAATATCTGTGTTTCATCGTCAATAAGAAGGTCCAAGGGATACAGTAACCCTGAAGTGAAGCATCGGAATCTGTAACTAGCGTCACAGGAATGGTTCAAAACATAGACAGAAAGAAGAGTCAGTCTTCTTGTAATTAAGTCGGCATTGTGCCTATAGTATTTAATTCCGAAGCTATTTCTGCATTTCGTCGCCAATTAGAAGGTCCAAAGGATACAGTATACCTGAAGTGAAGCATCGGAATCAATAACAAGTGTCACAGGAATGGTTCAAAACAGTCAGTAAGAAGAGTCAATCTTCTTGTACTTAAGTCGGCATTGTGCCTTTAGTATTTAATTCCGAAGCTATTTCTGCATTTCGTCGCACAATTAGAAGGTCCAAAGGATACAGTAAACCTGAAGTGAAGCATCGGAATCAATAACTAATGTCACAGGAATCGATCAAAACATAGACAGTAGGAAGTGTCAGTCTTCTTGTACTTAAGTGGGCATTGTGCCTTTTGTATTTAATTCCGATGCAATTTCTATGTTTCATCGTCAATAAGGAGGACAGAGGGATACAGTAAACCTGAAGTGAAGCATCGGAATCAATAACTAGTGTCACAGGAATGGTTTAAATCATAGTCAGTAAGAAGAGTCAGACTTCTTGTACTTAAGTCGGCATTGTGCCTTTTCTATTTAATTCCGATGCAATATCTGTGTTTCATCGTCAATAACAGGGTCAGAGGGATACAGTAAACCTGAAGTGAGGCATCGCAAACTGTAACTAGTGTCACAGGAATGGTTCCAAACATAGTCAGTAAGAAGAATCAGTCTTCTTGTACTTCAGTCGGCATTGTGCCTTTTCTATTTAATTCCGATGCAATTTCTGTGTTTCATCGTCAATAAGAAGGTACAAGGGATACGGTAAACCTGAAGTGAATCATCGTAATCTATAACTAGTGTCACAGGAATGGTTCAAAACATAGTCAGTACGAAGAGTCAGTCTTCTTGTACTTAAGTCGGCATTGTGCCTTTTGTATTTAATTCCGATGCAATTTCTGTGTTTCATCGTCAATAAGAATGTCAGAGGGATACAGTAAACCTGAAGTGAAGCATCGGAATCTATAACTAGAGTCACAGGAAAGGTTCTAAACATAGACAGTACGAAGGGTCAGTCTTCTTGTACTTAAGCCGGCATTGTGCCTCTTGTACTTAATTCCGATGCAATATCTGTGTTTCATCGTCAATAAGAAGGTGCATGGGATACAGTAAACGTGAAGTGAAGCATCGGAATCTATAACTAGTGTCACAGGAATGGTTCTAAAAGTAGACAGTAAGAAGGGTCAGTCTTCTTGTACTTAAGTCGGCATTGTGCCTTTTGTATTTAATTCCGATGCAATTTCTGTGTTTCATCGTCAAAGAGTTCAGAGGGATACAGTATTCCTGAAGTGAAGCATCGGAATCTATAACTAGTGTCACAGGAATGGTTCAAAACAGTCAGTAAGAAGAGTCAATCTTCTTGTACTTAAGTCGGCATTGTGCCTTTTGTATTTAATTCCGATGCATTTTCTGTGTTTCATCGTCAATAAGATGGTCCAAGGGATACAGTAAACCTGAAGTGAGCATCGGAATCTTTAACTAGTGGCACAGGAAAGGTTCAAAACATAGACAGTAAGAAGAGTCAGTGCTCTTGTACTTACGTCGGCAATGTGCCTTATCTATTTAATTCCAATGCAATTTCTGTATTTCGTCGCCAATAAGAAAGTCCAAAGGGTTTAGTAAACCTGAAGTGAAGCATCGGAATTTATAACTAATGTCACAGGAATCGTTCAAACATAGACAGTAAGAAGAGTCAGTCTTCTTGTACTTAAGTCGGCATTGTGCCTTTTGTATTTAATTCCGATGCAATTTCTGTGTTTCATCGTCAATAAGGTCACAGGGATACAGTAAACCTGAAGTGAAACATTGGAATATATAACTAGTGTCACAGGAGTGGTTCTAAACATAGACAGTAAGAAGGGTCAGACTTCTTGTACTTAAGCCGACATTGTGCCTTTAGTATTTAATTCCGATGCAATATCTGTGTTTCATCGTCAATAAGAAGGTGCAAGAAATACAGTAAACCTGAAGTGAAGCATCAGAATCTATAACTAGTGTCAAAGGAATGGTTCTAAACATAGACAGTAAGAAGGGTCAGTCTTCTTGTACTTAAGTCGGCATTGTGCCTTTTGTATTTAATTCCGATGCAATTTCTGTGTTTCATCGTCAATAAAAAGGTCCAAGGGATACAGTAAACCTGAAGTGAAGCATCGGAATCTATAACTAGTGTGACAGGAAGGTTCAAAAGCATAGACAGTAGGAAGAGTCAGTCTTCTTGTACTTATGTCGGCATTGTGCCTTTCTATTTAATTCCGATGCAATTTCTGTGTTTCATCGTCAATAAGAAAGTCGTAGGGATAGAGTAAACCTGAAGCGAAGCATCGGAATCTATAACAAGTGTCACAGGAATGGTTCAAAACAGTCAGTAAGAAGAGTCAGTCTTCTTGTACTTAGGTCGGCATTGTGCCTTTTGTATTTAGTTTCGAAGCTATTTCTGCATTTCGTCGGCAATTAGAAGGTCCAAAGGATACAGTAAACCTGAAGTGGATCATCGGAATCAATAACTAATGTCACAGGAATCGTTCAAAACATACACAGTAGGATGAGTCAGTCTTCTTGTACTTAAGTTGGCATTGTGCCTTTTGTATTTAATTCCGATGCAATTTCTGTGTTTCATCGTCAATAAGAAGGTCAGAGGGATACAGTAAACCTGAAGTGAAGCATCAGAATCTATAACTAGTGTCACAGGAATGGTTCAAAACATAGTCAGAAAGAAGAGTCAGTCTTCTTGTACTTAAGTCGGCATTGTGCCTTTTCTATTTAATTCCGATGCAATATCTGTGTTTCATCGTCAATACGAATGTCAGAGGGATACAGTAAACCTGAAGTGAGGCATCGGAATCTATAACTAGTGTCACAGGAATGGTTCCAAACATAGTCAGTAAGAAGAGTCAGTCTTCTTGGACTTAAGTCGGCACTGTGCCTTTTCTATTTAATTCCGATGCAATTTCTGTGTTTCATCGTCAATAAGAAGGTCCAAGGGATACAGTAAACCTGAAGTGAATCATCGTAATCTATAACTAGTGTCACAGGAATGGTTAAAACATAGTCGGTACGAAGAGTCAGTATTCTTGTACTTAAGTCGGCATTGTGCCTTGTGTATTTAATTCCGATGCAATTTCTGTGATTCAACGTCATTTACAAGGTCAGAGGGATAAAGTAAACCTGAAGTGAAGCATCGGAATCTGTAACTAGTGTCACAGGAATTGTTCTAAACATAGACAGTAAGAAGGGTCAGTCTTCCTGTACTTAAGTCGGCATTGTACATTTTGAAAATAATTCCGATGCAATATCTGTGTTTCATCGTCAATAAGAAGGTGCAAGGGATACAGTAAACCTGAATTGAAGCATCGGAATCTATAACTAGTGGCACAGGAATAGTTCAAAACATATTCAGTAAGAACAGTCAGTCTTCTTGTACTTAAGTCGGCATTGTGCCTTGTGTATTTAATTCCGATGCAATTTCTGTGTTTCATCGTCGAATAGAAGGTCAGAGGGATACAGTAAACCTTAAGTGAAGCATCGGAATCTATAATTACTATCACAGGAATGGTTCAAAGCAGTCAGTAAGAAGAGTCAGTCTTCTTGTACTTAAGTCGGCATTGTGCCTATAGTATTTAATTCCGAAGCTATTTCTGCATTTCGTCGCCAATTAGAAGGTCCAAAGGATACAGTAAACCTGAAGTGAAGCATCGGAATCAATAACTAATGTCACAGGAATCGATCGAAACATAGACAGTAGGAAGAGTCAGTCTTCTTGTACTTAAGTCGGCATTGTGCCTTTTGTATTTAATTCCGATGCAATTTCTGTGTTTCATCGTCAAAAAGAAGGTCAGAGGGATACAGTAAACCAGAAGTGAAGCATCGGAATCTGTAACTAGTGTCACAGGAATGGTTCAACACATAGACAGTAGGAAGAGTCATTCTTCTTGTACTTAAGTCGGCATTGTGCCTTTTGTATTTAATTCCGATGTAATATCTGTGTTTCATCGTCAATAAGAAGGTCCAAGGGATACAGTAACCCTGAAGTGAAGCATCGGAAAATGTAACTAGCGTCACAGGAATGGTTCAAAACATAGACAGAAAGAAGAGTCAGTCTTCTTGTAATTAAGTCGGCATTGTGCCTATAGTATTTAATTCCGAAGCTATTTCTGCATTTCGTCGCCAATTAGAAGGTCCAAAGGATACAGTATACCTGAAGTGAAGCATCGGAATCAATAACAAGTGTCACAGGAATGCTTCAAAACAGTCAGTAAGAAGAGTCAGTCTTCTTGTACTTAAGTCGGCATTGTGCCTTTAGTATTTAATTCCGAAGCTATTTCTGCATTTCGTCGCCAACTAGAAGGTCCAAAGGATACAGTAAACCTGAAGTGAAGCATCGGAATCAATAACTAATGTCACAGGAATCGATCAAAACATAGACAGTAGGAAGTGTCAGTCTTCTTGTACTTAAGTCGGCATTGTGCCTTTTGTATTTAATTCCGATGCAATTTCTATGTTTCATCGTCAATAAGAAGGTCAGAGGGATACAGTAAACCTGAAGTGAAGCATCGGAATCAATAACTAGTGTCACAGGAATGGTTTAAATCATAGTCAGTAAGAAGAGTCAGATTTCTTGTACTTAAGTCGGCATTGTGCCTTTTCTATTTAATTCCGATGCAATATCTGTGTTTCATCGTCAATAACAGGTCAGAGGGACACAGTAAACCTGAAGTGAGGCATCGCAATCTGTAACTAGTGTCACAGGAATGGTTCCAAACATAGTCAGTAAGAAGAATCAGTCTTCTAGTACCTCAGTCGGCATTGTGCCTTTTCTATTTAATTCCGATGCAATTTCTGTGTTTCATCGTCAATAAGAAGGTACAAGGGATACGGTAAACCTGAAGTGAATCATCGGAATCTATAACTAGTGTCACAGGAATGGTTCAAAACATAGTCAGTACGAAGAGTCAGTCTTCTTGTACTTAAGTCGGCATTGTGCCTTTTGTATTTAATTCCGATGCAATTTCTGTGTTTCATCGTCAAAAAGAAGGTCAGAGGGATACAGTAAACCTGAAGTGAAGCATCGGAATCTGTAACTAGTGTCACAGGAATGGTTCAACACATAGACAGTAGGAAGAGTCATTCTTCTTGTACTTAAGTCGGCATTGTGCCTTTTGTATTTAATTCCGATGCAATATCTGTGTTTCATCGTCAATAAGAAGGTCCAAGGGATACAGTAACCCTGAAGTGAAGCATCGGAATCTGTAACTAGCGTCACAGGAATGGTTCAAAACATAGACAGAAAGAAGAGTCAGTCTTCTTGTAATTAAGTCGGCATTGTGCCTATAGTATTTAATTCCGAAGCTATTTCCGCATTTCGTCGCCAATTAGAAGGTCCAAAGGATACAGTAAACCTGAAGTGAAGCATCGGAATCAATAACTAATGTCACAGGAATCGATCGAAACATAGACAGTAGGAAGAGTCAGTCTTCTTGTACTTAAGTCGGCATTGTGCCTTTTGTATTTAATTCCGATGCAATTTCTGTGTTTCATCGTCAAAAAGAAGGTCAGAGGGATACAGTAAACCTGAAGTGAAGCATCGGAATCTGTAACTAGTGTCACAGGAATGGTTCAACACATAGACAGTAGGAAGAGTCATTCTTCTTGTACTTAAGTCGGCATTGTGCCTTTTGTATTTAATTCCGATGCAATATCTGTGTTTCATCGTCAATACGAAGGTCCAAGGGATACAGTAACCCTGAAGTGAAGCATCGGAAAATGTAACTAGCGTCACAGGAATGGTTCAAAACATAGACAGAAAGAAGAGTCAGTCTTCTTGTAATTAAGTCGGCATTGTGCCTATAGTATTTAATTCCGAAGCTATTTCTGCATTTCGTCACCAATTAGAAGGTCCAAAGGATACAGTATACCTGAAGTGAAGCATCGGAATCAATAACAAGTGTCACAGGAATGGTTCAAAACAGTCAGTAAAAAGAGTCAGTCTTCTTGTACTTAAGTCGGCATTGTGCCTTTAGTATTTGATTCCGAAGCTATTTCTGCATTTCGTCGCCAATTAGAAGGTCCAAAGGATACAGTAAACCTGAAGTGAAGCATCGGAATCAATAACTAGTGTCACAGGAATGGTTTAAATCATAGTCAGTAAGAAGAGTCAGACTTCTTGTACTTAAGTCGGCATTGTGCCTTTTCTATTTAATTCCGATGCAATATCTGTGTTTCATCGTCAATACCAGGGTCAGAGGGATACAGTAAACCTGAAGTGAGGCATCGCAATCTGTAACTAGTGTCACAGGAATGGTTCCAAACATAGTCAGTAAGAAGAATCAGTCTTCTTGTACTTCAGTCGGCATTGTGCCTTTTCTATTTAATTCTGATGCAATTTCTGTGTTTCAGCGTCAATAAGAAGGTGCAAGAGATACAGTAAACCTGAAGTGAAGCATCGGAATCTATAACTAGTGTCACAGGAATGGTTCTAAACATAGACAGTAAGTAGGGTCAGTCTTCTTGTACTTAAGTCGGCATTGTGCCTTTTGTATTTAATTCCGATGCAATTTCTGTGTTTCATCGTCAATAAAAAGGTCCAAGGGATACAGTAAACCTGAAGTGAAGCATCGGAATCTATAGCTAGTGTGACAGGAAAGGTTCAAAAGCATAGACAGTAGGAAGAGTCAGTCTTCTTGTACTTATGTCGGCATTGTGCCTTTCTATTTAATTCCGATGCAACTTCTGTGTTTCATCGTCAATAAGAAAGCCGTAGGGATAGAGTAAACCTGAAGCGAAGCATCGGAATCTATAACAAGTGTCACAGGAATGGTTCAAAACAGTCAGTAAGAAGAGTCAGTCTTCTTGTACTTAGGTCGGCATTGTGCCTTTTGTATTTAATTTCGAAGCTATTCCTGCATTTCGTCGGCAAATAGAAGGTCCAAAGGATACAGTAAACCTGAAGTGGATCATCGGAATCAATAACTAATGTCACAGGAATCGTTCAAAACATAGACAGTAGGATGAGTCAGTCTTCTTGTACTTAAGTTGGCATTGTGCCTTTTGTATTTAATTCCGATGCAATATCTGTGTTTCATCGTCAAAAAGAAGGTCAGAGGGATACAGTAAACCTGAAGTGAAGCATCAGAATCTATAACTAGTGTCACAGGAATGGTTCAAAACATAGTCAGGAAGAAGAGTCAGTCTTCTTGTACTTAAGTCGGCACTGTGCCTTTTCTATTTAATTCCGATGCAATTTCTATGTTTCATCGTCAATAAGAAGGTCCAAGGGATACAGTAAACCTGAAGTGAATCATCGTAATCTATAACTAGTGTCACAGGAATGGTTAAAACATAGTCGGTACGAAGAGTCAGTATTCTTGTACTTAAATCGGCATTGTGCCTTTTGTATTTAATTCCGATGCAATTTCTGTGATTCCACGTGAATTACAAGGTCAGAGGGATAAAGTAAACCTGAAGTGAAGCACCGGAATCTGTAACTAGTGTCACAGGAATTGTTCTAACCATAGACAGTAAGAAGGGTCAGTCTTCCTGTACTTAAGTCGGCATTGTACATTTTGAAAATAATTCCGATGCAATATCTGTGTTTCATCGTCAATAAGAAGGTGCAAGGGATACAGTAAACCTGAAGTGAAGCATCGGAATCTATAACTAGTGTCACAGGAATAGTTCAAAACATATTCAGTAAGAACAGTCAGTCTTCTTGTACTTAAGTCGGCATTGTGCCTTGTGTATTTAATTCCGATGCAATTTCTGTGTTTCATCGTCGAATAGAAGGTCAGAGGGATACAGTAAACCTTAAGTGAAGCATCGGAATCTATAACTACTATCACAGGAATGGTTCAAAACATAAACTGTAGGAAGAGTCAGTCTTCTTGTACTTAAGTCGGCATTGTGCCTTTTGTATTTAATTCCGATGCAATATCTGTGATTCATCGTCAATAAGAAGGTCCAAGGGATACAGTAACCCTGAAGTGAAGCATCGGAATCTGTAACTAGCGTCACAGGAATGGTTCAAAACATAGACAGAAAGAAGAGTCAGTCTTCTTGTACTTAAGTCGGCATTGTGCCTATAGTATTTAATTCCGAAGCTATTTCTGCATTTCGTCGCCAATTAGAAGGTCCAAAGGATACAGTAAACCTGAAGTGAAGCATCGGAATCAATAACAAGTGTCACAGGAATGGTTCAAAACAGTCAGTAAGAAGAGTCAGTCTTCTTGTACTTAAGTCGGCATTGTGCCTATAGTATTTAATTCCGAAGCTATTTCTGCATTTCGTCGCCAATTAGAAGGTCCAAAGGATACAGTAAACCTGAAGTGAAGCATCGGAATCAATAACTAATGTCACAGGAATCGATCAAAACATAGACAGTAGGAAGTGTCAGTCTTCTTGTACTTAAGTCGGCATTGTGCCTTTTGTATTTAATTCCGATGCAATTTCTGTGTTTCATCGTCAAAAAGAAGGTCAGAGGGATACAGTAAACCTGAAGTGAAGCATCGGAATCTGTAACTAGTGTCACAGGAATGGTTCAACACATAGACAGTAGGAAAAGTCATTCTTCTTGTACTTAAGTCGGCATTGTGCCTTTTGTATTTAATTCCGATGCAATATCTGTGTTTCATCGTCAATAAGAAGGTCCAAGGGATACAGTAACCCTGAAGTGAAGCATCGGAATCTGTAACTAGCGTCACAGGAATGGTTCAAAACATAGACAGAAAGAAGAGTCAGTCTTCTTGTAATTAAGTCGGCATTGTGCCTTTTCTATTTAATTCCGATGCAATTTCTGTGTTTCATCGTCAATAAGAAGGTCCAAGGGATACAGTATACCTGAAATGAAGCATCGGAATCTATAACTAGTGTCACAGGAATGGTTCAAAACATAGACAGTAAAAAGAGTCAGTCTTCTTGTACTTAAGTCGGCATTGTGCCTTTTCTATTTCATTCCGATGCAATTTCTATGTTTCATCGTCAATAAGAAGGTCAGAGGGATACAGTAACCCTGAAGTGAAGCATCGGAATCAATAACTAGTGTCACACTAATGGTAAATCATAGTCAGTAAGAGGAGTCAGACTTCTTGTACTTAAGTCGGCATTGTGCCTTTTCTATTTAATTCCGATGCAATTTCTGTGTTTCATCGTCAATAACAAGGTCAGAGGGATACAGTAAACCTGAAGTGAGGCATCGCAATCTGTAACTAGTGTCACAGGAATGGTTCCAAACATAGTCAGTAAGAAGAATCAGTCTTCTTGTACTTCAGTCGGCATTGTGCCTTTTCTACTTAATTCCGATGCAATTTCTGTGTTTCATCGTCAATGAGAAGGTACAAGGGATACGGTAAACCTGAAGTGAATCATCGTAATCTATAACTAGTGTCACAGGAATGGTTCAAAGCATAGTCAGTACGAAGAGTCAGTCTTCTTGTACTTAAGTCGGCATTGTGCCTTTTGTATTTAATTCCGATGCAATTTCTGTGTTTCATCGTCAATAAGAATGTCAGAGGGATACAGTAAACCTGAAGTGAAGCATCGGAATCTATAACTAGAGTCACAGGAAAGGTTCTAAACATAGACAGTACGAAGGGTCAGTCTTCTTGTACTTAAGCCGGCATTGTGCCTCTTGTATTTAATTCCGATGCAATATCTGTGAATCATCGTCAATACGAAGGTGCAAGGGATACAGTAAACGTGAAGTGAAGCATCGGAATCTATAACTAGTGTCACAGGAATGGTTCTAAACGTAGGCAGTAAGAAGGGTCAGTCTTCTTGTACTTAAGTCGGCATTGTGCCTTTTGTATTTAATTCCGATGCAATTTCTGTGTTTCATCGACAATAACAAGGTCAGAGGGATACAGTAAACCTGAAGTGAAGCATCGGAATCCATAACTAGTGTCACAGGAATGGTTCAAAACAGTCAGTAAGAAGAGTCAATCTTCTTGTACTTAAGCCGGCATTGTGCCTTTTGTATTTAATTCCGATGCATTTTCTGTGTTTCATCGTCAATAAGAAGGTCCAAGGGATACAGTAACCCTGAAGTGAGGCATCGGAATCTATAACTAGTGTCTCAGGAATGGTTCTAAACTTAGACAGTAAGAAGGGTCAGTCTTCTTGTACTTAAGTCGGCATTGTGCCTTTTGTATTTAATTCCGATGCAATTTCTGTGTTTCATCGTCAAAGAGTTCAGAGGGATACAGTAAACCTGAAGTGAGGCATCCGAATCTATAACTAGTGTCACAGGAATGGTTCAAAACAGTCAGTAAGAAGAGTCAATCTTCTTGTACTTAAGTCGGCATTGTGCCTTTTTTATTTAATTCCGATGCATTTTCTGTGTTTCATCGTCAATAAGATGGTCCAAGGGATACAGTAAACCTGAAGTGAAGCATCGGAATCTATAACTAGTGTCACAGGAAAGGTTCAAAACATAGACAGTAAGAAGAGTCAGTCATCTTGTACTTACGTCGGCAATGTGCCTTATCTATTTAATTCCAATGCAATTTCTGTATTTCGTCGCCAATAAGAAAGTCCAAAGGGTTTAGTAAACCTGAAGTGAAGCATCGGAATTTATAACTAATGTCACAGGATTCGTTCAAACATAGACAGTAGGAAGAGTCAGTCTTCTTGTACTTAAGTCGGCATTGTGCCTTTTGTATTTAATTCCGATGCAATTTCTGTGTTTCATCGTCAATAAGAAGGTCACAGGGATACAGTAAACCTGAAGTGAAACATCGGAATATATAACTAGTGTCACAGGAATGGTTCTAAACATAAACAGTAAGAAGGGTCAGTCTTCTTGTACTGAAGTCGGCATTGTGCCTTTTGTATTTAATTCCGATGCAGTTTCTGTGTTTCATCGTCAATAACAAGGTCAGAGGGATACAGTAAACCTGAAGTGAAGCATCGGAATCTATATCTAGTGTCACAGCAATGGTTCAAAACAGTCAGTAAGAAGAGTCAATCTTATTGTACTTAAGTCGGCATTGTGCCTTTTGTATTTAATTCCGATGCATTTTCTGTGTTTCATCGTCAATAAGGAGATCCAAGGGATACAGTAAACCTGAAGTGAGGCATCGGAATCTATAACTAGTGTCTCAGGAATGGTTCTAAACATAGACAGTAAGAAGGGTAAGTCTTCTTGTACTTAAGTCGGCATTGTGCCTTTTGTATTTAATTCCGATGCAATTTCTGTGTTTCATCGTCAAAGAGTTTAGAGGGATACAGTAAACCTGAAGTGAAGCATCGGAATCTATAACTAGTGTCACAGGAATGGTTCAAAACAGTCAGTAAGAAGAGTCAATCTTCTTGTATTTAAGTCGGCATTGTGCCTTTTGTATTTAATTCCGATGCATTTTCTGTGTTTCATCGTCAATAAGATGGTCCAAGGGATACAGTAAACCTGAATTGAAGCATCGGAATCTATGACTAGTGTCACAGGAAAGGTTCAAAACATAGACAGTAAGAAGAGTCAGTCTTCTTGTACTTACGTCGGCAATGTGCCTTATCTATTTAATTCCAATGCAATTTCAGTATTTCGTCGCCAATAAGAAAGACCAAAGGGTTTAGTAAACGTGAAGTGAAGCATCGGAATTTATAACTAATGTTACAGGAATCGTTCAAACATAGACAGTAGGAAGAGTCAGTCTTCTTGTACTTAAGTCGGCATTGTGCCTTTTGTATTCAATTCCGATGCAATTTCTGTGTTTCGTCGTCAATAAGAAGGTCAGAGGGATACAGTAAACCTGAAGTGAAGCATCGGAATATATAACTAGTGTCACAGGAATGGTTGTAAACATAGACAGTAAGAACGGTCAGTCTTCTTGTACTTAAGCCGGCATTGTGCCTTTTGTATTTAATTCCGATGAAATATCTGTGTTTCATCGTCAATAAGAAGGTGCAAGGGATACAGTAAACCTGAAGTGAAGCATCGGAATCTATAACTAGTGTCACAGGAATGGTTCTAAACATAGACTGTAAGAAGGGTCAGTCTTCTTTTACATAATTCGGCCTTGTGCCTTTTGTATTTAATTCCGAAGCTATTTCTGCATTTCGTCGCCAATTAGAAGGTCCAAGGGATACAGTAAACCTGAAGTGACGCATCGGAATCTATAACTAGTGTCACAGGAATGGTTCAAAACATACACAGTAAGAAGAGTCAGTCTTCTTGTCCAAAAGTCATCATTGTGCCTTTTCTATTTAATTCCGATGCAATTTCTGTGTTTCATCGTCATTAATAAGGTCCAGAGGATACAGTAAACCTGAAGTGAATCATCGTAATCTATAACTAGTGTCACAAGAATGGTTCGAAACATAGTCACTACGAAAAGTCAGTTATATTGTACTTACGTCGGCATTGTGGCTTTTGTATTTAATTGCGATGCAATTTCTGTGTTTCATCGTCAATAAGAAGGTCAGAGGGATACAGTAAACCTTAAGTGAAGCATCGGAATCAGTAACTAGTGTCACAGGAATGGTTCAAAACATAGACAGTAGGAAGAGTCAGTCTTCTTGTACTTAAGTCGGCATTGTGCCATTTGCATTTAATTCCGATGCAATATCTGTGTTTCATCGTGAATAAGAAGGTCCAAGGGATACAGTAACCCTGAAGTGAAGCATCGGAATCTGTAACTAGCGTCACAGGAATGGTTCAAAACATAGACAAAAAGAAAAGTCAGTCTTCTTGTACTTAAGTCGGCATTGTGCCTTTTCTATTTAATTGCGATGCAATTTCTGTGTTTCATCGTCAATAAGAAGGTCAGAGGGATGCAGTAAACCTGAAGTGAAGCATCAGAATCTATAACTAGTGTCACAGGAATGGTTCAAAACATAGTCAGAAAGAAGAGTCAGTCTTCTTGTACTTAAGTCGGCATTGTGCCTTTTCTATTTAATTCCGATGCAATATCTGTGTTTCATCGTCAATACGAATGTCAGAGGGATACAGTAAACCTGAAGTGAGGCATCGGAATCTATAACTAGTGTCACAGGAATGGATCCAAACATAGTCAGTAAGAAGAGTCAGTCTTCATGGACTTAAGTCAGCACTGTGCCTTTTCTATTTAATTCCGATGCAATTTCTGTGTTTCATCGTCAATAAGAAGGTCCAAGGGAAACAGTAAACCTGAAGTGAATCATCGTAATCTATAACTAGTGTCACAGGAATGGTTAAATCATAGTCGGTACGAAGAGTCACTCTTCTTGTACTTAAGTCGGCATTGTGCCTTTTGTATTTAATTCCGATGCAATTTCTGTGATTCAACGTCAATTACAAGGTCAGAGGGATAAAGTAAACCTGAAGTGAAGCATCGGAATCTGTAACTAGTGTCACAGGAATGGTTCTAAACATAGACAGTAAGAAGGGTCAGTCTTCCTGTACTTAAATCGGCATTGTGCATTTTGTAAATAATTCCGATGCAATATCTGTGTTTCATCGTCAATAAGAAGGTGCAAGGGATACAGTAAACCTGAAGTGAAGCATCGGAATCTATAGCTAGTGTCACAGGAATGGTTCAAAACATTGTCTGTAAGAAGAGTGAGTCTTCTTGTTCTTAAGTGGGCATTGTGCCTTTTCTATTTACTTCCGATGCAATTTCTGTGTTTCATCGTCAATAAGAAGGTCAGAGGGATACAGTAAACCTGAAGTGAGGCATCGGAATCTATAACTAGTGTCACAGGAATGGTTCTAAACATAGACAGTAAGAAGAGTGAGTCTTCTTGTACTTAAGTCGGCATTGTGCCTTTTCTATTAAATTCCGATGCAATATCTGTGTTTCATCGTCAATAAGAAGGTCCAAGGGATACAGTAAACCTGAAGTAAAGCATCGGAATCTATTACTAATGTCACAGGAATGGTTCAAAACATCGACAGTAAGAAGAGTCAGTCTTCTTGTACTTAAGTCGGCACTGTGCCTTTTCTATTGAATTCCGATGCAATTTCTGTGTTTCATCGTCAATAAGAAGGTCCAAGGGATACAGTAAACCTGAAGTAAAGCATCGGAATCTATTACTAATGTCACAGGAATGGTTCAAAACATAGTCAGTAGGAAGAGTGAGTCTTCTTGTACTTAAGTCGGCATTGTGCCTTTTCCATTTACTTCCGATGCAATTTCTGTGTTTCATCGTCAATAAGAAGGCCAGAGGGATACAGTAAACCTGAAGTGAAGCATCGGAATCTATAACTAGTATCACAGGAATGGTTCAAAACATAGTCAGTAAGAAGAATCAGTCATCTTGTACTTAAGTCGGCATTGTGCCTTTTCTATTTAATTCCGATGCAATTACTGTGTTTCATCGTCAATACGACGGTCCAAGGGATACTGTAAACCTGAAGTGAATCATCGTAATCTATTACTAGTGTCACATTAATGGTTCAAAACATAGTCAGTACGGTGAGTCAGTCTTCTTGTACTTATGTCGGCATTGTGCCTTTTGTATTCAATTCCGATGCAATTTCTCTGTTTCATCGTCAATAAGAAGGTCAGAGGGATACAGTAACCCTGAAGTGAAGCATCGGAATCTATAAGAAGTGCCACAGAAATGGTTCTAAACATAGACAGTAAGAAGGGTCAGTCTTCTTGTACTTAAGTCGGCATTTTGCTTTTTGTATTTAATTCCGATGCAATTTCTGTGTTTCACCGTCAATAAGAAGATGCAAGGGATACAGTAAACCTGAAGTGAGGCATCGGAATCTATAACTAGTGTCACAGGAATGGTTCAAAACATAGTCAGCAAGAGGAATCAGTCTTCTTGCGCTTATGTCGGCATTGTTCCGTTTCAGTTTAATTCCAATGCAATATCTGTGTTTCATCGTCAATAAGAAGGTCAGAGGGATACAGTAAACCTGAAGTGAAGCCTCGGAATCTATAACACGTGTCACGGGAATGGTTCAAAGCAGTCAGTAAGAAGAGTCAGTCAACTTGTACTTAAGTCGGCATTGTGCATTTTGTATTTAATTCCGTAGCTATTTCTGCATTTCGTCGCCAATTAGAAGGTCCAAAGGATACAGTAAACCTGAAGTGAAGCATCGGAATGAATAACTAATGTCACAGGAATCGTTCAAAACATAGACAGTAGGAAGAGTCAGTCTTCTTGTACTTAAGTCGGCATTCTGCCTTTTGTATTTAATTCCGATGCAATATCTGTGTTTCATCGCCAATAAGAAGGCCAGAGGGATACAGTAAACCAGAAGTGAAGCATCGGAATCTATTACTAGTGTCACAGGAATGGTTCAAAACATCGACAGTAAGAAGAGTCAGTCTTCTTGTACTTAAGTCGGCATTGTGCCTTTTCTATTAAATTCCGATGCAATTTCTGTGTTTCATCGTCAATAAGAAGGTCCAAGGGATACAGTAAACCTGAAGTAAAGCATCGGAATCTATTACTAATGTCACAGGAATGGTTCAAAACATAGTCAGTAGGAAGAGTGAGTCTTCTTGTACTTAAGTCGGCATTGTGCCTTTTCTATTTAATTCCGATGCAATTACTGTGTTTCATCGTCAATACGACGGTCCAAGGGATACTGTAAACCTGAAGTGAATCATCGTAATCTATTACTAGTGTCACATTAATGGTTCAAGACATAGTCAGTACGGAGAGTCAGTCTTCTTGTACTTATGTCGGCATTGTGCTATTTGTATTCAATTCCGATGCAATTTCTCTGTTTCATCGTCAATAAGAAGGTCAGAGGGATACAGTAACCCTGAAGTGAAGCATCGGAATCTATAAGAAGTGTCACAGAAATGGTTCTAAACATAGACAGTAAGAAGGGTCAGTCTTCTTGTACTTAAGTCGGCATTTTGCTTTTTGTATTTAATTCCGATGCAATATCTGTGTTTCATCGTCAATAAGAAGGCGCAAGGGATACAGTAAACCTGAAGTGGAGCATCGGAATCCATAACTAGTGTCACAGGTATGGTTCTAATCATAGACAGTACGAAGGGTCAGTCTTCTTGTACTTAAGTCGGCATTGTGCGTTATCTATTTAATTCCAATGCAATTTCTGTATTTCGTCGCCAATAAGAAAGTCCAAAGGATATAGTAAACCTGAAGTGAAGCATCGGAATCAATAACTAATGTCACAGGAATGGTTCAAAACATAGTCAGTAGGAAGAGTGAGTCTTCTTGTACTTAAGTCGGCATTGTGCCTTTTCTATTTAATTCCGATGCATTTTCTGTGTTTCATCGTCAATAAGGAGATCCAAGGGATACAGTAAACCTGAAGTGAGGCATCGGAATCTATAACTAGTGTCTCAGGAATGGTTCTAAACATAGACAGTAAGAAGGGTAAGTCTTCTTGTACTTAAGTCGGCATTGTGCCTTTTGTATTTAATTCCGATGCAATTTCTGTGTTTCATCGTCAAAGAGTTTAGAGGGCTACAGTAAACCTGAAGTGAAGCATCGGAATCAATAACTAGTGTCACAGGAATGGTTCAAAACAGTCAGTAAGAAGAGTCAATCTTCTTGTATTTAAGTCGGCATTATGCCTTTTGTATTTAATTCCGATGCATTTTCTGTGTTTCATCGTCAATAAGATGGTCCAAGGGATACAGTAAACCTGAATTGAAGCATCGGAATCTATAACTAGTGTCACAGGAAAGGTTTAAAACATAGACAGTAAGAAGAGTCAGTCTTCTTGTACTTACGTCGGCAATGTGCCTTATCTATTTAATTCCAATGCAATTTCAGTATTTCGTCGCCAATAAGAAAGACCAAAGGGTTTAGTAAACCTGAAGTGAAGCATCGGAATTTATAACTAATGTTACAGGAATCGTTCAAACATAGACAGTAGGAAGAGTCAGTCTTCTTGTACTTATGTCGGCATTGTGCCTTTTGTTTTTAATTCCGATGCAATATCTGTGTTTCACCGTCAATAAGAAGGTGCAAGGGATACAGTAAACCTGAAGTGAAGCATCGGAATCTATAACTAGTGTCACAGGAATGGTTCCAAACATTGTCAGTAAGAAGAGTGAGTCTTCTTGTTCTTAAGTCGGCATTGTGCCTTTTCTATTTACTTCCGATGCAATTTCTGTGTTTCATCGTCAATAAGAAGGTCAGAGGGATACAGTAAACCTGAAGTGAGGCATCGGAATCTATAACTAGTGTCACAGGAATGGTTCTAAACATAGACAGTAAGAAGAGTGAGTCTTCTTGTACTTAAGTCGGCATTGTGCCTTTTCTATTAAATTCCGATGCAATATCTGTGTTTCATCGTCAATAAGCAGGTCCAAGGGATACAGTAAACCTGAAGTAAAGCATCGGAATCTATTACTAATGTCACAGGAATGGTTCAAAACATCGACAGTAAGAAGAGTCAGTCTTCTTGTACTTAAGTCGGCATTGTGCCTTTTCTATTAAATTCCGATGCAATTTCTGTGTTTCATCGTCAATAAGAAGGTCCAAGGGATACAGTAAACCTGAAGTAAAGCATCGGAATCTATTACTAATGTCACAGGAATGGTTCAAAACATAGTCAGTAGGAAGAGTGAGTCTTCTTGTACTTAAGTCGGCATTGTGCCTTTTCCATTTACTTCCGATGCAATTTCTGTGTTTCATCGTCAATAAGAAGGCCAGAGGGATACAGTAAACCTGAAGTGAAGCATCGCAATCTATAACTAGTGTCACAGGAATGGTTCAAAACATAGTCAGTAAGAAGAATCAGTCATCTTGTACTTAAATCGGAATTGTGCCTTTTCTATTTAATTCCGATGCAATTACTGTGTTTCATCGTCTATACGACGGTCCAAGGGATACTGTAAACCTGAAGTGAATCAACGTAATCTATTACTAGTGTCACATTAATGGTTCAAAGCATAGTCAGTACGGAGAGTCAGTCTTCTTGTACTTACGTCGGGATTGTGCCTTTTGTATTCAATTCCGATGCAATTTCTCTGTTTCATCGTCAATAAGAAGGTCAGAGGGATACAGTAACCCTGAAGTGAAGCATCGGAATCTATAAGAAGTGTCACAGAAATGGTTCTAAACATAGACAGTAAGAAGGGTCAGTCTTCTTGTACTTAAGTCGGCATTTTGCTTTTTGTATTTAATTCCGATGCAATATCTGTGTTTCACCGTCAATAAGAAGGTGCAAGGGATACAGTAAACCTGAAGTGAAGCATCGGAATCTATAACTAGTGTCACAGGAATGGTTCAAAACATAGTCAGCAAGAGGAGTCAGTCTTCTTGCGCTTATGTCGGCATTGTTCCTTTTCAGTTTAATTCCAATGCAATATCTGTGTTTCATCGTCAATAAGAAGGTCAGAGGGATACAGTAAACCTGAGGTGAAGCCTCGGAATCTATAACACGTGTCACGGGAATGGTTCAAAACAGTCAGGAAGAATAGTCAGTCAACTTGTACTTAAGTCGGCATTGTGCATTTTGTATTTTATTCCGAAGCTATTTCTGCATTTCGTCGCCAATTAGAAGGTCCAAAGGATACAGTAAACCTGAAGTGAAGCATCGGAATCAATAACTAATGTCACAGGAATCGTTCAAAACATAGACAGTAGGAAGAGTCAGTCTTCTTGTACTTAAGTCGGCATTGTGCCTTTTGTATTTTATTCCGATGCAATATCTGTGTTTCATCGCCAATAAGAAGGCCAGAGGGATACAGTAAACCAGAAGTGAGGCATCGGAATCTATAACTAGTGTCACAGGAATGGTTCAAAACATAGTCAGTAAGAAGAATCAGTCATCTTGTACTTAAATCGGAATTGTGCCTTTTCTATTTAATTCCGATGCAATTACTGTGTTTCATCGTCTATACGACGGTCCAAGGGATACTGTAAACCTGAAGTGAATCATCGTAATCTATTACTAGTGTCACATTAATGGTTCAAAACATAGTCAGTACGGAGAGTCAGTCTTCTTGTACTTATGTCGGGATTGTGCCTTTTGTATTCAATTCCGATGCAATTTCTCTGTTTCATCGTCAATAAGAAGGTCAGAGGGATACAGTAACCCTGAAGTGAAGCATCGGAATCTATAAGAAGTGTCACAGAAATGGTTCTAAACATAGACAGTAAGAAGGGTCAGTCTTCTTGTACTTAAGTCGGCATTTTGCTTTTTGTATTTAATTCCGATGCAATATCTGTGTTTCACCGTCAATAAGAAGGTGCAAGGGATACAGTAAACCTGAAGTGAAGCATCGGAATCTATAACTAGTGTCACAGGAATGGTTCAAAACATAGTCAGCAAGAGGAGTCAGTCTTCTTGCGCTTATGTCGGCATTGTTCCGTTTCAGTTTAATTCCAATGCAATATCTGTGTTTCATCGTCAATAAGAAGGTCAGAGGGATACAGTAAACCTTAGGTGAAGCCTCGGAATCTATAACACGTGTCACGGGAATGGTTCAAAACAGTCAGGAAGAATAGTCAGTCAACTTGTACTTAAGTCGGCATTGTGCATTTTGTATTTAATTCCGAAGCTATTTCTGCATTTCGTCGCCAATTAGAAGGTCCAAAGGATACAGTAAACCTGAAGTGAAGCATCGGAATCAATAACTAATGTCACAGGAATCGTTCAAATCATAGACAGTAGGAAGAGTCAGTCTTCTTGTACTTAAGTCGGCATTGTGCCTTTTGTATTTAATTCCGATGCAATATCTGTGTTTCATCGACAATAAGAAGGCCAGAGGGATACAGTAAACCAGAAGTGAAGCATCGGAATCTATAACTAGTGTCACAGGAATGGTTCAAAACATTGTCAGTAAGAAGAGTGAGTCTTCTTGTACTTAAGTCGGCATTGTGCCTTTTCTATTTACTTCCGATGCAATTTCTGTGTTTCATCGTCAATAAGAAGGTCAGAGGGATACAGTAAACCTGAAGTGAGGCATCGGAATCTATAACTAGTGTCACAGGAATGGTTCAAAACATAGTCAGTAAGAAGAATCAGTCATCTTGTACTTAAGTCGGCATTGTGCCTTTTCTATTTAATTCCGATGCAATTACTGTGTTTCATCGTCAATACGACGGTCCAAGGGATACTGTAAACCTGAAGTGAATCATCGTAATCTACTACTAGTGTCGCATTAATGGTTCAAAACATAGTCAGTACGGAGAGTCAGTCTTCTTGTACTTATGTCGGCATTGTTCCGTTTCAGTTTAATTCCAATGCAATTTCTGTGTTTCATCGTCAATAAGAAGGTCAGAGGGATACAGTAAACCTGAAGTGAAGCCTCGGAATCTATATCTAGTGTCACAGCAATGGTTCAAAACAGTCAGTAAGAAGAGTCAATCTTCTTGTACTTAAGTCGGCATTGTGCCTTTTGTATTTAATTCCGATGCATTTTCTGTGTTTCATCGTCAATAAGGAGATCCAAGGGATACAGTAAACCTGAAGTGAGGCATCGGAATCTATAACTAGTGTCACTGGAATGGTTCAAAACATAGTCAGTAAGAAGAGTCAGTCTTCTTGTACTTAAGTCGGCATTGTGCCTTTTGTATTTAATTCCGATGCAATTTCTGTGTTTCATCGTCAATAACAAGGTCAGAGGGACACAGTAAACCTGAAGTGAAGCATCGGAATCTATATCTAGTGTCACAGCAATGGTTCAAAACAGTCAGTAAGAAGAGTCATTCTTCTTGTACTTAAGTCGGCATTGTGCCTTTTGTATTTAATTCCGATGCATTTTCTGTGTTTCATCGTCAATAAGGAGATCCAAGGGATACAGTAAACCTGAAGTGAGGCATCGGAATCTATAACTAGTGTCTCAGGAATGGTTCTAAACATAGACAGTAAGAAGGGTAAGTCTTCTTGTACTTAAGTCGGCATTGTGCCTTTTGTATTTAATTCCGATGCATCTTCTGTGTTTCATCGTCAATAAGATGGTCCAAGGGATACAGTAAACCTGAATTGAAGCATCGAAATCTATAACTAGTGTCACAGGAAAGGTTCAAAACATAGACAGTAAGAAGAGTCAGTCTTCTTGTACTTACGTCGGCAATGTGCCTTATCTATTTAATTCCAATGCAATTTCAGTATTTCGTCGCCAATAAGAAAGACCAAAGGGTTTAGTAAACCTGAAGTGAAGCATCGGAATTTATAACTAATGTTACAGGAATCGTCCAAACATAGACAGTAGGAAGAGTCAGTCTTCTTGTACTTAAGTCGGCATTGTGCCTTTTGTATTTAATTCCGATGCAATTTCTGTGTTTCGTCGTCAATAAGAAGGTCAGAGGGATACAGTAAACCTGAAGTGAAGCATCGGAATCTATAACTAGTGTCACAGGAATGGTTCTAAACATAGACTGTAAGAAGGGTCAGTCTTCTTTTACATAAGTCGGCCTTGGGCCTTTTGTATTTAATTCCGTAGCTATTTCTGCATTTCGTCGCCAATTAGAAGGTCCAAGGGATACAGTAAACCTGAAGTGACGCATCGGAATCTATAACTAGTGTCACAGGAATGGTTCAAAACATAGACAGTAAGAAGAGTCAGTCTTCTTGTCCAAAAGTCGGCATTGTGCCTTTTCTATTTAATTCCGATGCAATTTCTGTGTTTCATCGTCAATAATAAGGTCCAGGGGATACAGTAAACCTGAAGTGAATCATCGTAATCTATAACTAGTGTCACAAGAATGGTTCGAAACATAGTCACTACGAAGAGTCAGTTTTATTGTACTTACGTCGGCATTGTGGCTTTTGTATTTAATTGCGATGCAATTTCTGTGTTTCATCGTCAATAAGAAGGTCAGAGGGATACAGTAAACCTTAAGTGAAGCATCGGATTCAGTAACTAGTGTCACAGGAATGGTTCAAAACATAGACAGTAGGAAGAGTCAGTCTTCTTGTACTTAAGTCGGCATTGTGCCATTTGCATTTAATTCCGATGCAGTATCTGTGTTTCATCGTGAATAAGAAGGTCCAAGGGATACAGTAACCCTGAAGTGAAGCATCGGAATCTGTAACTAGCGTCACAGGAATGGTTCAAAACATAGACAGAAAGAAAAGTCAGTCTTCTTGTACTTAAGTCGGCATTGTGCCTTTTCTATTTTATTGCGATGCAATTTCTGTGTTTCATCGTCAATAAGAAGGTCAGAGGGATACAGTAAACCTGAAGTGAGGCATCGGAATCTGTAACTAGTGTCACAGGAATGGTTCAAAACATAGTCAGCAAGAGGAGTCAGTCTTCTTGCGCTTATGTCGGCATTGTTCCGTTTCAGTTTAATTCCAATGCAATTTCTGTGTTTCATCGTCAATAAGAAGGTCAGAGGGATACAGTAAACCTGAAGTGAAGCCTCGGAATCTATAACACGTGTCACAGGAATGGTTCAAAACAGTCAGTAAGAAGAGTCAGTCATCTTGTACTTAAATAGGAATTGTGCCTTTTATATTTAATTCCGAAACAATTTCTGCATTTCGTCGCCAATTAGATGGTCCAAAGGATACAGTAACCCCGAAGTGAAGCATCGGAATCAATAACTAATGTCGCAGGATTCGTTCAAAACATAGACAGTAGGAAGAGTCAGTCTTCTTGTACTTAAGTCGGCATTGTACCTTTTGTATTTAATTTCGATGCAATTTTTGTGTTTCATCGTCAAAAAGAAGTTCAGAGGGATACAGTAAACCTAAAGTGAAGCATTGGAATCTATAACTAGTGTCACAGGAATGGTTCGAAACATAATCAATAAGAAGAGCGAGTTTTATTGTACTTAAGTCGGCATTGTGCCTTTTCTATTTAATTCCGAAGCAATTTCTGTGTTTCATCGTCAATACGATGGTCCGAGGGATGCAGTAAACCTGAAGTGAGGCATCGGAATATATAACTAGTGTCACATGAATGGTTCCAAACATAGTCAGTAAGAAGAATCAGTCTTCTTGTACTTAAGTCGGCATTGTGCCTTTTCTAATTAATTCCGATGCAATATCCGTGTTTTATCGTCAATACGACGGTCCAAGAGATACTGTAAACCTGAAGTGAAGCATCGTAATCTATAACTAGTGTCACAGGAATGGTTCAAAACATAGTCGGTACGAAGAGTCAGTCTTCTTGTACTTAAGTCGGCATTGTGCCTTTTGTATTTAATTCCGATGCAATTTCTGTGTTTCATCGTCAATAAGAAGGTCAGAGGGATACAGTAAAAATGAAGTGAAGCATCGGAATCTATAACTAGTGTCACAGGAATGGTTCTAAACATAGACAGTAAGAAGGGTCAGTCTTCTTGTACTTAAGTCGGCATTGCGCCTTTTCTATTTAATTCCGATGCAATATCTGGGTTTCATCGTCAATAAGAAGGTGCAAGGGATACAGTAAACCTGAAGTGAAGCATCGGAATCTATAACCAGTGTCACAGGAACGGTTCAAAACATAGACAATAGGAAGAGTCAGTCTTCTTGTACTTAAGTCGGCATTGTGCATTTTCTATTTAATTCAGATGCAATTTCTGTGTTTCATCGTCAATAATAAGGTCCTAGGGATAGAGTAAACCTGAAGTGAAGCATCGGAATCTATAACTAATGTCACAGGAATCGTTCAAACATAGACAGTAGGAAGAAACAGTCCTCTTGTACTTAAGTCGGCATTGTGCATTTTGTATTTAGTTCCGATGCAATTTATGTGTTTCATCGTCAATAAGAAGGTCCAAAGGATACAGTAAACCTGAAGTGAAGCATCGGAATCTATAACTAATGTCACAGGAATCGTTCAAATCATAGACAGTAGGAAGAGTCAGTCTTTTAGTACTTAAGTCCGCATTGTGCCTTTTGTATTTAATTCCGATGCAATTTCTGTGTTTCATCGTCAAAAAGAAGGTCAGAGGGATACAGTAAACCTGAAAGGAAGCCTCGGAATCTATAACTAGTGTCACAGGAATGGTTCAAAATATAGACACTAGGAGGAGTCAGTCTTATTGTACTTAAGTCGTCATTGTGCCTTTTCTATTTAATTCCGATGCAATTTCAGTGTTTCATCGTCAATAAGAATGTCAGAGGGATACAGTAACCCTGAAGTGAAGCATCGGAATCTGTAACTAGCGTCACAGGAATTGTTCAAAACATAGGCAGAAAGAGGAGTCAGTCTTCTTGTACTAAAGTCGGCATTGTGCCTTTTCCATTTAATTCCGATGCAATTTCTATGTTTCGTCGTCAATAAGAATGTCCAAGGGATACAGTAAACCTGAGTGAAGCATCGGAATCTATTACTAGTGTCTCAGGAATGGTTCCGAACATAGACAGTAATAAGAGTAAGTCTTCTTGTACTTAAGTCGGCATTGTGCCTTTTCTATTTAATTCCGATGCAATTTCTGTGTTTCATCGGCATTAAGAATGTCAGAGGGATACAGTAAACCTGAAGTGAAGCAACGGAATCTATAACTAATGTCACAGGAATCGTTCAAACATAGACAGTAGGAAGAAACAGTCCTCTTGTACTTAAGTCGGCATTGTGCATTTTGTATTTAGTTCCGATGCAATATCTGTGTTTCATCGTCAATAAGAAGGTCCAAAGGATACAGTAAACCTGAAGTGAAGCATCGGAATCTATAACTAATGTCACAGGAATCGTTCAAATCATAGACAGTTGGAAGAGTCAGTCTTCTAGTACTTAAGTCGGCATTGTGCGTTTTCTATTTAATTCCGATGCAATTTCAGTGTTTCATCGTCAATAAGAATGTCAGAGGGATACAGTAACCCTGAAGTGAAGCATCGGAATCTGTAACTAGCGTCACAGGAACGGTTCAAAACATAGGCAGAAAGAGGAGTCAGTCTTCTTGTACTAAAGTCGGCATTTTGCTTTTTGTATTTAATTCCGATGCAATATCTGTGTTTCATCGTCAATAAGAAGGCGCAAGGGATACAGTAAACCTGAAGTGAAGCATCGGAATCTATAACTAGTGTCACTGGAATGGTTCAAAACACAGTAAGTAAGAAGAGTCAGTCTTGTTGTACTTAAGTCGGCATTGTGCCTTTTGTATTTAGTTCCGATGCAATTTCTGTGTTTCATCGTCAATAAGAAGGTCCTAGGGATAGAGTAAACCTGAAGTGAAGCATCGGAATCTATAACTAGTGTCACTGGAATGGTTCAAAACATAGTAAGTAAGAAGACTCAGTCTTGTTGTACTTAAGTCGGCATTGTGCCTTTTGTATTTAATTCCGATGCAATTTCTGTGTTTCATCGTCAGAAAGAAGGTCAGAGGGATACAGTGAACCTGAAGTGAAGCATCGGAATCTATAACTTGTGTCACAGGAATGGTTGAAAACATTGACAGTAGGAAGAGTCAGTCTTCTTCTACTTAAGTCGGCATTGTGCCTTTTCTATTTAATTCAGATGCTATTTCTGTGTTTCATCGGCAATAAGAAGGTCGTAGGGATAGAGTAAACCTGAAGTGAAGCATCGGAATCTATAACTAATGTCACAGGAATCGTTCAAACATAGACAGTAGGAAGAGTCAGTCCTCTTGTACTTAAGTCGGCATTGTGCCTTTTTATTTATTTCCGATGCAATATCTGTGTTTCATCGTCAATAAGAAGGTCCAAAGGATACAGTAAACCTGAAGTGAAGCATCGGAATCTATAACTAATGTCACAGGAATCGTTCAAAACATAGACAGTAGGAACAGTCAGTCTTCTAGTACTTAAGTCGGCATTGTGCCTTTTCCATTTAATTCCGATGCAATTTCTATGTTTCATCGTCAATAAGAAGGTCCAAGGGATACAGTAAACCTGAGTGAAGCATCGGAATCTAATACTAGTGTCTCAGGAATGGTTCCGAACATAGACAGTAATAAGAGTTAGTCTTCTTGTACTTAAGTCGGCATTGTGCCTTTTCTATTTAATTCCGATGCAATTTCTGTGTTTCATCGGCAATAAGAAGGTCAGAGGGATACAGTAAACCTGAAGTGAAGCATCGGAATCTATAACTAGTGTCACAGGAATGGTTCAAAACATAGTCAGTAAGAAGAGTCAGTCTTCTTGTACTTACGTCGGCAATGTGCCTTTTCTATTTAATTCCAATGCAATTTCTGTATTTCGTCGTCCAATAAGAAAGTCCAAAGAATATAGTAAACCTGAAGTGAAGCATCGGAATCTATAACTAATGTCACAGGAGTCGTTCAAACATAGACAGTAGGAAGAGTCAGTCTTCTTGACTTAAGTCGGCATTGTGCCTTTTGTATTTAGTTCCGATGCAATTTCTGTGTTTCATCGTCAATAAGAAGGTCCTAGGGATACAGTAAACCTGAAGTGAAGCATCGGAATCTATAACTAGTGTCACAGGAATGGTTCAAAACATATTCAGTATGAACAGTTAGTCTTCTTGTACTTAAGTCGGCATTGTGCGTTTTGTATTTAATTCCGATGCAATTTCTGTGTTTCATCGTCAATAAGAAGGTCAGAGGGATACAGTAAACCTGAAGTGAAGCCTCGGAATCTATAACACGTGTCACAGGAATGGTTCAAAACAGTCAGTAAGAAGAGTCAGTCATCTTGTACTTAAGTCGGCATTGTGCCTTTTATATTTAATTCCGAAACAATTTCTGCATTTCGTCGCCAATTAGATGGTCCAAAGGATACAGTAACCCCGAAGTGAAGCATCGGAATCAATAACTAATTTCACAGGATTCGTTCAAAACATAGACAGTAGGAAGAGTCAGTCTTCTTGTACTAAAGTCGGCATTGTGCCTTTTGTATTTAATTTCGATGCAATTTCTGTGTTTCATCGTCAAAAAGAAGTTCAGAGGGATACAGTAAACCTAAAGTGAAGCATTGGAATCTATAACTAGTGTCACAGGAATGGTTCAAAACATAATCAGTAAGAAGAGCGAGTGTTATTGTACTTAAGTCGGCATTGTGCCTTTTCTATTTAATTCCGAAGCAATTTCTGTGTTTCATCGTCAATAAGAAGGTCCAAAGGATACAGTAAACCTGAAGTGAGGCATCGGAATATATAACTAGTGTCACATGAATGGTTCCAAACATAGTCAGTAAGAAGAATCAGTCTTCTTGTACTTAAGTCGGCATTGTGCCTTTTCTAATTAATTCCGATGCAATATCCGTGTTTTATCGTCAATACGACGGTCCAAGAGATACTGTAAACCTGAAGTGAAGCATCGTAATCTATAACTAGTGTCACAGGAATGGTTCAAAACATAGTCAGTACGAAGAGTCAGTCTTCTTGTACTTAAGTCGGCATTGTGCCTTTTGTATTTAATTCCGATGCAATTTCTGTGTTTCATCGTGAATAAGAAGGTCAGAGGGATACAGTAAAAATGAAGTGAAGCGTCGGAATCTATAACTAGTGTCACAGGAATGGTTCTAAACATAGACAGTAAGAAGGGTCAGTCTTCTTGTACTTAAGTCGGCATTGTGCCTTTTCTATTTAATTCCGATGCAATATCTGGGTTTCATCGTCAATAAGAAGGTGCAAGGGATACAGTAAACCTGAAGTGAAGCATCGGAATCTATAACCAGTGTCACAGGAACGGTTCAAAACATAGACAGTAGGAAGAGTCAGTCTTCTAGTACTTAAGTCGGCATTGTGCCTTTTGTATTTAATTCCGATGCAATTTCTGTGTTTCATCGTCAAAAAGAAGGTCAGAGGGATACAGTAAACCTGAAAGGAAGCTTCGGAATCTATAACTAGTGTCACAGGAATGGTTCAAAACATAGACACTAGGAAGAGTCAGTCTTATTGTACTTAAGTCGTCATTGTGCCTTTTCTATTTAATTCCGATGCAATCTCAGTGTTTCATCGTCAATAAGAATGTCAGAGGGATACAGTAACCCTGAAGTGAAGCATCGGAATCTGTAACTAGCGTCACAGGAATGGTTCAAAACATAGGCAGAAAGAGGAGTCAGTCTTCTTGTACTAAAGTCGGCATTGTGCCTTTTCCATTTAATTCCGATGCAATTTCTATGTTTCATCGTCAATAAGAAGGTCCAAGGGATACAGTAAACCTGAGTGAAGCATCGGAATCTATTACTAGTGTCTCAGGAATGGTTCCGAACATAGTCAGTAAGAAGAGTCAGTCTTCTTGTACTGAAGTCGTCATTGTGCCTTTTCTATTTAATTCCGATGCAATCTCAGTGTTTCATCGTCAATAAGAATGTCAGAGGGATACAGTAAACCTGAAGTGAAGCATCGGAATCTGTAACTAGCGTCACAGGAATGGTTCAAAACATAGGCAGAAAGAGGAGTCAGTCTTCTTGTACTAAAGTCGGCATTGTGCCTTTTCCATTTAATTCCGATGCAATTTCTATGTTTCATCGTCAATAAGAAGGTCCAAGGGATACAGTAAACCTGAAGTGAAGCATCGGAATCTATAACTAGTGTCACAGGAATGGTTCAAAGCATAGACAGTAGGAAGAGTCAGCCTTCTTGTACTTAAGTCGGCATTGTGCCGGTTGTATTTAATTCCGATGCAACTTCTGTGATTCATCGTCAATAAGAAGTTCAGAGGGATACAGTAAACCTGAAGTGAAGCATCGGAATCTAAAACAAGTGTCACAGGAATGGTTCAAAACATAGACAGTATGAAGAGTCAGTCTACTTGTACTTAAGTCGGCTTTGTGCCTTTTCAATTTAATTCCGATGCAATTTCTGTGTTTCATCGTCAATGAGAATGTCAGAGGGATACATTAAACCTGAAGTGAAGCATCGGAATCTAAAACTAGTGTCACAGGAATGGTTCGAAACATAGACAGTAAGAAGAGTCAGCCTTCTTGCACTTAAATCGGCGTTGTGCCTTTTCTATTTAATTCCGATACAATTTCTGTGTTTCATCGTCAGTAAGAAGGTCAGAGGGATACAGTAAACCTGAAGTGAAGCATCGGCATCTATAACTAGTGTCACAGGCATGGTTCAAAGCATAGGCAGTAAGTAGAGTCAGTATTCTTGTCCTTAAGTCGGCATTGTGCCTTTTCCATTTAATTCCGATGCAATTTCTATGTTTCATCGTCAATAAGAAGGTCCAAGGGATACAGTAAACCTGAGTGAAGCATCGGAATCTAATACTAGTGTCTCAGGAATGGTTCCGAACATAGACAGTAATAAGAGTTAGTCTTCTCGTACTTAAGTCGGCATTGTGCCTTTTCTATTTAATTCCGATGCAATTTCTGTGTTTCATCGGCAATAAGAAGGTCAGAGGGATACAGTAAACCTGAAGTGAAGCATCGGAATCTATAACTAGTGTCACAGGAATGGTTCAAAACATAGTCAGTAAGAAGAGTCAGTCTTCTTGTACTTACGTCGGCAATGTGCCTTTTCTATTTGATTCCAATGCAATTTCTGTATTTCGTCGTCCAATAAGAAAGTCCAAAGAATATAGTAAACCTGAAGTGAAGCATCGGAATCTATAACTAATGTCACAGGAGTCGTTCAAACATAGACAGTAGGAAGAGTCAGTCTTCTTGACTTAAGTCGGCATTGTGCCTTTTGTATTTAGTTCCGATGCAATTTCTGTGTTTCATCGTCAATAAGAAGGTCCTAGGGATACAGTAAACCTGAAGTGAAGCATCGGAATCTATAACTAGTGTCACAGGAATGGTTCAAAACATATTCAGTATGAACAGTTAGTCTTCTTGTACTTAAGTCGGCATTGTGCGTTTTGTATTTAATTCCGATGCAATTTCTGTGTTTCATCGTCAATAAGAAGGTCAGAGGGATACAGTAAACCTGAAGTGAAGCCTCGGAATCTATAACACGTGTCACAGGAATGGTTCAAAACAGTCAGTAAGAAGAGTCAGTCATCTTGTACTTAAGTCGGCATTGTGCCTTTTATATTTAATTCCGAAACAATTTCTGCATTTCGTCGCCAATTAGATGGTCCAAAGGATACAGTAACCCCGAAGTGAAGCATCGGAATCAATAACTAATTTCACAGGATTCGTTCAAAACATAGACAGTAGGAAGAGTCAGTCTTCTTGTACTAAAGTCGGCATTGTGCCTTTTGTATTTAATTTCGATGCAATTTCTGTGTTTCATCGTCAAAAAGAAGTTCAGAGGGATACAGCAAACCTAAAGTGAAGCATTGGAATCTATAACTAGTGTCACAGGAATGGTTCAAAACATAATCAGTAAGAAGAGCGAGTGTTATTGTACTTAAGTCGGCATTGTGCCTTTTCTATTTAATTCCGATGCAATATCCGTGTTTTATCGTCAATACGACGGTCCAAGAGATACTGTAAACCTGAAGTGAAGCATCGTAATCTATAACTAGTGTCACAGGAATGGTTCAAAACATAGTCAGTACGAAGAGTCAGTCTTCTTGTACTTAAGTCGGCCTTGTGCCTTTTGTATTTAATTCCGATGCAATTTCTGTGTTTCATCGTGAATAAGAAGGTCAGAGGGATACAGTAAAAATGAAGTGAAGCGTCGGAATCTATAACTAGTGTCACAGGAATGGTTCTAAACATAGATAGTAAGAAGGGTCAGTCTTCTTGTACTTAAGTCGGCATTGTGCCTTTTCTATTTAATTCCGATGCAATATCTGGGTTTCATCGTCAATAAGAAGGTGCAAGGGATACAGTAAACCTGAAGTGAAGCATCGGAATCTATAACCAGTGTCACAGGAACGGTTCAAAACATAGACAGTAGGAAGAGTCAGTCTTCTAGTACTTAAGTCGGCATTGTGCCTTTTGTATTTAATTCCGATGCAATTTCTGTGTTTCATCGTCAAAAAGAAGGTCAGAGGGATACAGTAAACCTGAAAGGAAGCTTCGGAATCTATAACTAGTGTCACAGGAATGGTTCAAAACATAGACACTAGGAAGAGTCAGTCTTATTGTACTTAAGTCGTCATTGTGCCTTTTCTATTTAATTCCGATGCAATCTCAGTGTTTCATCGTCAATACGAATGACAGAGGGATACAGTAACCCTGAAGTGAAGCATCGGAATCTGTAACTAGCGTCACAGGAATGGTTCAAAACATAGGCAGAAAGAGGAGTCAGTCTTCTTGTACTAAAGTCGGCATTGTGCCTTTTCCATTTAATTCCGATGCAATTTCTATGTTTCATCGTCAATAAGAAGGTCCAAGGGATACAGTAAACCTGAGTGAAGCATCGGAATCTATTACTAGTGTCTCAGGAATGGTTCCGAACATAGTCAGTAAGAAGAGTCAGTCTTCTTGTACTGAAGTCGTCATTGTGCCTTTTCTATTTAATTCCGATGCAATCTCAGTGTTTCATCGTCAATAAGAATGTCAGAGGGATACAGTAAACCTGAAGTGAAGCATCGGAATCTGTAACTAGCGTCACAGGAATGGTTCAAAACATAGGCAGAAAGAGGAGTCAGTCTTCTTGTACTAAAGTCGGCATTGTGCCTTTTCCATTTAATTCCGATGCAATTTCTATGTTTCATCGTCAATAAGAAGGTCCAAGGGATACAGTAAACCTGAAGTGAAGCATCGGAATCTATAACTAGTGTCACAGGAATGGTTCAAAACATAGTCAGTAAGAAGAGTCAGTCTTCTTGTACTTAAGTCGGCATTGTGCCTTTTCTATTTAATTCCGATGCAATATCTGCGTTTCATCGCCAATAAGAAGGTCAGAGGGATACAGTAAACCTGAAGTGAGGCATCGGAAACTATAACTAGTGTCACAGGAATGGTTCCAAACATAGTCAGTAAGAAGAGTCAGTCTTCTTGTACTTAAGTCGGCATTGTGCCTTATCTATTTAATTCCGATGCAATTTCTGTGTTTCATCGTCAATAAGAATTTCCAAGGGGTACAGTAAACCTGAAGTGAATCATCGTAATCTATAACTAGTGTCACAGGTATGGTTCAGAACATAGTCAGTACGAAGAGTTAGTCTTCTTGTACTTAAGTCGGCATTGTGCATTTTGTATTTAATTCCGATGCAATTTCTGTATTTCATCGTCAAAAAGAAGGTCAGATGGATACAGTAAACCTGAAGTGAAGCATCGGAATCTATAACAAGTGTCACAGGAATGGTTCAAAACAGTCAGTAAGAAGAGTCAGTCTTCTTGTACTTAAGTCGGCACTGTTCGTTTTGTATTTAATTCCGAAGCTATTTCTGCATTTTGTCGCCAATTAGAAGGTCCATAGGAAAAAGTAAACCTGAAGTGAAGCATCGGAATCAATAACTAATGTCACAGGAATGGTTCAAAACATAGGCAGTAAGAAGGGTCAGTCTTCTTGTACTTAAGTCGGCATTTTGCTTTTTGTATTTAATTCAAATGTAATATCTGTGTTTCATCGTCAATAAGAAGGCGCAAGGGATACAGTAAACCTGAAGTGAAGCATCGGAATCTATAACTAGTGTCACAGGAATGGTTCAAAACATAGACAGTAGGAAGATTCAGTCTTCTTGTACTGAAGTCGGCATTGTGCATTTTCTATTTAATTCCGATGCAATTTCTGTGTTTCATCGTCAATAAGAAGGTCCTAAGTATAGAGTAAACCTGAAGTGAAGCATCGGAATCTATAACTAATGTCACAGGAATCGTTCAAACATAGACAGTAGGAAGAAACAGTCCTCTTGTACTTAAGTCGGCATTGTGCATTTTGTATTTAGTTCCGATGCAATTTCTGTGTTTCATCGTCAATAAGAAGGTCCAAAGGATACAGTAAACCTGAAGTGAAGCATCGGAATCTATAACTAATGTCAGAGGAATCGTTCAAATCATAGACAGTTGGAAGAGTCAGTCTTCTAGTACTTAAGTCGGCATTGTGCCTTTTCTATTTAATTCCGATGCAATTTCAGTGTTTCATCGTCAATAAGAATGTCAGAGGAATACAGTAACCCTGAAGTGAAGCATCGGAATCTGTAACTAGCGTCACAGGAATGGTTCAAAACATAGGCAGAAAGAGGAGTCAGTCTTCTTGTACTAAAGTCGGCATTTTGCTTTTTGTATTTAATTCCGATGCAATATCTGTGTTTCATCGTCAATAAGAAGGCGCAAGGGATACAGTAAACCTGAAGTGAAGCATCGGAATCTATAACTAGTGTCACTGGAATGGTTCAAAACATAGTAAGTAAGAAGAGTCAGTCTTGTTGTACTTAAGTCGGCATTGTGCCTTTTGTATTTAGTTCCGATGCAATTTCTGTGTTTCATCGTCAATAAGAAGGTCCTAGGGATAGAGTAAACCTGAAGTGAAGCATCGGAATCTATAACTAGTGTCACTGGAATGGTTCAAAACATAGTAAGTAAGAAGAGTCAGTCTTGTTGTACTTAAGTCGGCATTGTGTGTTTTGTATTTAATTCCGATGCAATATCTGTGTTTCATCGTCAGAAAGAAGGTCAGAGGGATACAGTGAACCTGAAGTGAAGCATCGGAATCTATAACTAGTGTCACAGGAATGGTTGAAAACATAGACAGTAGGAAGAGTCAGTCTTCTTGTACTTAAGTCGGCATTGTGCCTTTTCTATTTAATTCAGATGCTATTTCTGTGTTTCATCGGCAATAAGAAGGTCCTAGGGATAGAGTAAACCTGAAGTGAAGCATCGGAATCTATAACTAATGTCACAGGAATCGTTCAAACATAGACAGTAGGAAGAGTCAGTCCTCTTGTACTTAAGTCGGCATTGTGCCTCTTGTATTTAGTTCCGATGCAATATCTGTGTTTCATCGTCAATAAGAAGGTCCAAAGGATACAGTAAACCTGAAGTGAAGCATCGGAATCTATAACTAACGACACAGGAATCGTTCAAAACATAGACAGTAGGAAGAGTCAGTCTTCTAGTACTTAAGTCGGCATTGTGCCTTTTCCATTTAATTCCGATGCAATTTCTATGTTTCATCGTCAATAAGAAGGTCCAAGGGATACAGTAAACCTGAGTGAAGCATCGGAATCTATTACTAGTGTCTCAGGAATGGTTCCGAACATAGACAGTAATAAGAGTTAGTCTTCTTGTACTTAAGTCGGCATTGTGCCTTTTCTATTTAATTCCGATGCAATTTCTGTGTTTCATCGGCAATAAGAAGGTCAGAGGGATACAGTAAACCTGAAGTGAAGCATCGGAATCTATAACTAGTGTCACAGGAATGGTTCAAAACATAGTCAGTAAGAAGAGTCAGTCTTCTTGTACTTAAGTCGGCATTGCGCCTTTTCTTTTTAATTCCGATGCAATATCTGCGTTTCATCGATAATAAGAAGCTCAGAGGGATACAGTAAACCTGAAGTGAGGCATCTGAAACTATAACTAGTGTCACAGGAATGGTTCCAAACATACTCAGTAAGAAGAGTCAGTCTTCTTGTACTTAAGTCGGCATTGTGCCTTATCTATTTAATTCCGATGCAATTTCTGTGTTTCATCGTCAATAAGAATTTCCAAGGGATACAGTAAACCTGAAGTGAATCATCGTAATCTATAACTAGTGTCACAGGAATGGTTCAGAACATAGTCAGTACGAAGTGTTAGTCTTCTTGTACTTAAGTCTGCATTGTGCATTTTGTATTTAATTCCGATGCAATTTCTGTATTTCATCGTCAAAAAGAAGGTCAGATGGATACAGTAAACCTGAAGTGAATCATCGGAATCTATAACAAGTGTCACAGGAATGGTTCAAAACAGTCAGTAAGAAGAGTCAGTCTTCTTATACTTAAGTCGGCACTGTGCCTTTTGAATTTAATTCCGAAGCTATTTCTGCATTTTGTCGCCAATTAGAAGGTTCAAAGGATAAAGTAAACCTGAAGTGAAGCATCGGAATCAATAACTAATGTCACAGGAATGGTTCAAAGCATAGACAGTAAGAAGGGTCAGTCTTCTTGTACTTAAGTCGGCATTTTGCTTTTTGTATTTAATTCCGATGCAATATCTGTGTTTCATCGTCAATAAGAAGGCGCAAGGGATACAGTAACCCTGAAGTGAAACATCGGAATCTATAACAAGTGTCACTGGAATGGTTCAAAACATAGTAAGTAAGAAGAGTCAGTCTTGTTGTACTTAAGTCGGCATTGTGCCTTTTGTATTTAGTTCCGATGCAATTTCTGTGTTTCATCGTCAATAAGAAGGTCCTAGGGATAGAGTAAACCTGAAGTGAAGCATCGGAATCTATAACTAGTGTCACTGGAATGGTTCAAAACATAGTAAGTAAGAAGAGTCAGTCTTGCTGTACTTAAGTCGGCATTGTGCCTTTTGTATTTAATTCCGATGCAATTTCTGTGTTTCATCGTCAGAAAGAAGGTCAGAGGGATACAGTGAACCTGAAGTGAAGCATCGGAATCTATAACTAGTGTCACTGGAATGGTTGAAAACATAGACAGTAGGAAGAGTCAGTCTTCTTGTACGTAAGTCGGCATTGTGCCTTTTCTATTTAATTCAGATGCTATTTCTGTGTTACATCGGCAATAAGAAGGTCCTAGGGATAGAGTAAACCTGAAGTGAAGCATCGGAATCTATAACTAATGTCACAGGAATCGTTCAAACATAGACAGTAGGAAGAGTCAGTCCTCTTGTACTTAAGTCGGCATTGTGCCTTTTGTATTTAGTCCCGATGCAATATCTGTGTTTCATCGTCAATAAGAAGGTCCAAAGGATACAGTAAACCTGAAGTGAAGCATCGGAATCTATAACTAATGTCACAGGAATCGTTCAAAACATCGACAGTAGGAAGAGTCAGTCTTCTAGTACTTAAGTCGGCATTGTGCATTTTGTATTTAATTCCGTTGCAATTTCTGTGTTTCATCGTCAAAAAGAAGGTCAGAGGGATACAGTAAACCTGAAGTGAAGCCTCGAAATCTATAACTAGTGTCACAGGAATGGTTCAAAACAGCCAGTAAGAAGAGTCAGTTATCTTGTACTTAAGTCGGCATTGTGCCTTTTGTATTTAATTCCGAAGCTATTTCTGCATTTCGTCGCCAAATAGAAGGTCAAAAGGATACAGTAAACCTGAGGTGAAGCATCGGAGTTAATAACTAATGTCACAGGAATCGTTCAAAACATAGACAGTAGGAAGAGTCAGTCTTCTTGTACTTAAGTCGGCATTGTGCCTTTTGTATTTAATTCCGATGCAATTTCTATGTTTCATCGTCAAAAAGAAGGTCAGAGGGATACAGTAAACCTGAAGTGAAGCATCGGAATCTGTAACTAGTGTCGCAGGAATGGTTCAAATATAGGCAGTAGGAAAGTCAGCCTTCTTGTACTTAAGTCGGCATTGTGCCTTTTGTATTTAATTCCGATGCAATATCTGTGTTTCATCGTCAATAAGAAGGTACAAGGGATACAGTAAACCTGAAGTGAAGCATCGGAATCTGTAACTAGCGTCACAGGAATGGTTCAAAAAATAGTCAGTAAGAAGAGTCAGTCTTCTTGTACTGAAGTCGGCATTGTGCCTTTACTATTTAAATCCGATGCAATTTCTGTGTTTCATCGTCAATAAGAACGTCCAAGGAATACAGTAAACCTGAAGTGAGGCATCGGAATCTATAACTAGTGTCACTTGAAAGGTTCAAAACATAGACAGTAAGAAGAGTCAGTCTTCTTGTACTTAAGTCGGCATTGTGCCTTTTCTATTTAATTCCGATGCAATTTCAGTATTTCATCGTCAATAAGAATGTCAGAGGGATACAGTAACCCTGAAGTGAAGCATCGGAATCTGTAACTAGCATCACAGGAATGGTTCAAACATAGACAGAAAGAGGAGTCAGTATCCTTGTACGTAAGTCGGCATTGTGCCTTTTCCATTTAATTACGATGCAATTTCTGTGTTTCATCGACAATAAGAAGGTCAGAGGGATACAGTAATCCTGAAGTGAAGCATCGGAATCTATAACTAGTGTCACAGGAAAGGTTCAAAACAGTCAGTAAGAAGAGTCAATCTTCTTGTACTTAAGTCGGCATTGTGTCTTTTGTATTTAATTCCGATGGAATTTCTGTGTTTCATCGACAATAAGAAGGTCAGAGGGATACAGTAAAAATGAAGTCAAGCATCGGAATCTATAACTAGTGCCACAGGAATGGTTCTAAATATAGACAGTAAGAAGGGTCAGTCTTCTTGTACTGAAGTCGGCATTGTGCCTTCTCTATTTAATTCCGATGCAATATCTGGGTTTCATCGTCAATAAGAAGGTGCAAGGGATACAGTAAACCTGAAGTGAAGCATCGGAATCTATAACTAGTGTCACAGGAATGGTTCAAAACACAGACAGTAGGAAGAGTCAGTCTTCTTGTACTTAAGTCGGCATTGTGCCTTTTCTATTTAATTCCGATGCAATTTCTGTGTTTCATCGTCAATAAGAAGGTCCTAGGGATAGAGTAAACCTGAACTGAAGCATCGGAATCTATAACTAATGTCACAGGAATCGTTCAAACATAGACAGTAGGAAGAAACAGTCCTCTTGTACTTAAGTCGGCATTGTGCATTTTGTATTTAGTTCCGATGCAATTTCTGTGTTTCATCGTCAATAAGAAGGTCCAAAGGATACAGTAAACCTGAAGTGAAGCATCGGAATCTATTACTAATGTCACAGGAATCGTTCAAATCATAGACAGTAGGAAGAGTCAGTCTTCTAGTACTTAAGGCGGCATTGTGCCTTTTGTATTTAATTCCGATGCAATTTCAGTGTTTCACCGTCAATAAGAATGTCAGAGGGATACAGTAACCCTGAAGTGAAGCATCGGAATCTGTAACTGGCGTCACAGGAATGGTTCGAAACATTGACAGAAAGAGGAGTCAGTCTTCTTGTACTAAAGTCGGCATTGTGCCTTTTCCATTTAATTCCGATGCAATTTCTATGTTTCATCGTCAATAAGAAGGTCCAAGGGATACAGTAAACCTGAGTGAAGCATCGGAATCTATTACTAGTGTCACAGGAATGGTTCCGAACATAGACAGTAATAAGAGTTAGTCTTCTTGTACTTAAGTCGCCATTGTGCCTTTTCTATTTAATTCCGATGCAATTTCTGTGATTCATCGGCAATAAGAAGGTCAGAGGGATACAATAAAACCTGAAGTGAAGCATCGGAATCTATAACTAGTGTCACAGGAATGGTTCAAAACATAGTCAGTAAGAAGAGTCAGTCTTCTTGTACTTAAGTCGGCATTGTGCCTTTTCTATTTAATTCCGATGCAATATCTGCGTTTCATCGCCAATAAGAAGGTCAGAGGGATACAGTAAACCTGAAGTGAGGCATCGGAAACTATAACTAGTGTCTCTGGAATGGTTCCAAACATAGTCAGTAAGAAGAGTCAGTCTTCTTGTACTTAAGTCGGCATTGTGCCTTATCTATTTAATTCCGATGCAATTTCTGTATTTCGTCGCCAATAAGAAAGTCCAAAGGATAAAGTAATCCTGAAGTGAAGCATCGGAATCAATAACTAATGTCACAGGAATGGTTCAAAACATAGCAGTAAGAAGGGTCAGTCTTCTTGTACTGAAGTCGGCATTTTGCTTTTTGTATTTATTTCCGATGCAATATCTGTGTTTCATCGTCAATAAGAAGGCGCAAGGGATACAGTAAACCTGAAGTGAATCATCGTAATCTATAACTAGTGTCACAGGAATGGTTCAAAACATAGTCAGTACGAAGAGTTAGTCTTCTTGTACCTAAGTCAGCATTGTGTATTTTGTATTTAATTCCGATGCACTTTCTGTATTTCATCGTCAAAAAGAAGGTCAGATGGATACAGTAAACCTGAAGTGAACCATCGGAATCTATAACAAGTGTCACGGGAATGGTTCAAAACAGTCAGTAAGAAGAGTCAGTCTTCTTGTACTTAAGTCGGCATTGTGCCTTTTGTATTTAATTCCGAAGCTATTTCTGCATTTTGTCGCCAATTAGAAGGTCCAAAGGATAAAGTAAACCTGAAGTGAAGCATCGGAATCAATAACTAATATCACAGGAATGGTTCAAAACATAGACAGTAAGAAGGGTCAGTCTTCTTGTACTGAAGTCGGCATTTTGCTTGTTGTATTTAATTCCGATGCAATATCTGTGTTTCATCTTCAATAAGAAGGCGCAAGGGATACAGTAACCTGAAGTGAAGCATCGGAATCTATAACTAGTGTCACATGAATGGTTCTGAACATAGACAGTACGAATGGTCAGTCTTCTTGTACTTAAGTCGGCATTGTGCCTTTTCTATTTAATTCCAATGCAATTTCTGTATTTCGTCGCCAATAAGAAAGTCCAAAAGATATAGTAAACCTGAAGTGAAGCATCGGAATCAATAACTAATGTCACAGGAATCGTTGAAACATAGACAGTAGGAAGAGTCAGTCTTCTTGTACTTAAGTCGGCATTGTGCCTTTTGTATTTAGTTCCGATGCAATTTCTGTGTTTCATCGTCAATAAGAAGGTCCTAGGGATAGAGTAAACCTGAAGTGAAGCATCGGAATCTATAACTAGTGTCACTGGAATGGTTCAAAACATAGTAAGTAAGAAGAGTCAGTCTTCTTGTACTTAAGTCGGCGTTGTGCCTTTTGTATTTAATTTCGACGCAATTTCTGTGTTTCATCGTCAGAAAGAAGGTCAGAGGGATACAGTGGACCTGAAGTGAAGCATCGGAATCTATAACTAGTGTCACAGGAATGGTTGAAAACATAGACAGTAGGAAGAGTCAGTCTTCTTGTACTTAAGTAGGCATTGTGCCTTTTCTATTTAATTCAGATGCTATTTCTGTGTTTCATCGGCAATAAGAAGGTCCTAGGGATAGAGCAAACCTGATATGAAGCATCGGTATCTATAACTAGTGTCACAGGAACCGTTCAAACATAGACAGTACGAAGGGTCAGTCTTCTAGTACTTAAGTCGGCATTGTGCCTTTTGTATTTAATTCCGATGCAATATCTGTGTTTCATCGTCAATAAGAAGGTCCAAGGGATACAGTAAACCTGAAGTGAAGAATCGGAATCTGTAACTAGCGTCACAGGAATGGTTCAAAAAATAGTCAGTAAGAAGAGTCAGTCTTCTTGTACTGAAGTCGGCATTGTGCCTTTACTATTTAAATCCGATGCAACTTCTGTGTTTCATCGTCAATAAGAACGTCCAAGGGATACAGTAAACCTGAAGTGAGGCGTCGGAATCTATAACTAGTGTCACAGGAAAGGTTCAAAACATAGACAGTAAGAAGAGTCAGTCTTCTTGTACTTAAGTCGGCATTGTGCCTTTTCTATTTGATTCCGATGCAATTTCAGTATTTCATCGTCAATAAGAATGTCAGAGGGACACAGTAACCCTGAAGTGAAGCAACGGAATCTGTAACTAGCAGCACAGGAATGGTTCAAACATAGACAGAAAGAGGAGTCAGTCTTCTTGTACGTAAGTCGGCATTGTGCCTTTTCCATTTAATTCCGATGCAATTTCTGTGTTTCATCGTCAATAAGAAGGTCAGAGGGATGCAGTAATCCTGAAGTGAAGCATCGGAATCTATAACTAGTGTCACAGGAAAGGTTCAAAACAGTCAGTAAGAAGGGTTAATCATCTCGTACTTAAGTCGGCATTGTGCCTTTTGTATTTAAATCCGAAGCATTTTCTGTGTTTCATCGTCAATAAGAAGGTCCAAGGGATACAGTAAACCTGAAGTGAAGCATCGGAATCTATAACTAGTGTCACAGGAAAGGTTCAAAACATAGACAGTAAGAAGAGTCAGTCATCTTGTACTTAAGTCGGCATTGTGCCTTTTATATTTAATTCCGAAACAATTTCTGCATTTCGTCGCCAATTAGAAGGTCCAAAGGATACAGTAACCCCGAAGTGAAACATCGGAATCAATAACTAATGTCACAGGATTCGTTCAAAACATAGACAGTAGGAAGAGTCAGTCTTCTTGTACCTAAGTCGGCATTGTGCCTTTTGTATTTAATTCCGATGCAATTTCTGTGTTTCATCGTCAAAAAGAAGTTCAGAGGGATACAGTAAACCTAAAGTGAAGCATCGGAATCTATAACTAGTGTCACAGGAATGGTTCAAAACATAATCAGTAAGAAGAGTGAGTCTTATTGTACTTAAGTCGGCATTGTGCCTTTTCTATTTAATTCCGATGCAATTTCTGTGTTTCATCGACAATAAGAAGGTCAGAGGGATAATATAAACCTGAAGTGAGGCATCGGAATATATAACTAGTGTCACAGGAATGGTTCCAAACATAGTCAGTAAGAAGAGTCAGTCATCTTGTACTTAAGTCGGCATTGTGCCTTTTGTATTTAATTCCGATGCAATATCTGTGTTTCACCGTCAATGCGAAGGTGCAAGGGATACAGTAAACCTGAAGCGAAGCATCGGAATCTATAACTAGTGTCACAGGAATTTTTCAAAACAGTCAGTAAGAAGAGTCAGTCATCTTGTACTTAAGTCGGCATTGTGCCTTTTCTATTTAATTCCGATGCAATTTCTGTGTTTTATCGTCAATACGACGGTCCAAGAGATACTGTAAACCTGAAGTGAATCATCGTAATCTATAACTAGTGTCACAGGAATGGTTCAAAACATAGTCAGTACGAAGGGTCAGTCTTCTTGTACTTAAGTCGGCATTGTGCCTTTTGTATTTAATTCCGATGCAATTTATGTGTTTCATCGTCAATTAGAAGGTCAGAGGGATACAGTAAACCTGAAGTGAAGCATCGGAATCTATAACTAGTGTCACTGGAGTGGTTCTAAAACATAGACAGTAAGAATGGTCAGTCTTCTTGTACTTAAGTCGGCATTGTGCCTTTTGTATTTAATTCCGATGCAATATCTGTGTTTCATCGTCAATAAGAAGGTGCAAGGGATACAGTAAACCTGAAGTGAAGCATCGGAATCTATAACCAGTGTCACAGGAATGGTTCTAACGTAGACAGTAAGAAGGGTCAGTCTTCTTGTACTTAAGTCGGCATTGAGCCTTTTCTATTTAATTCCGATGCAATATCTGTGTTTCATCGTCAATAAGAAGGTGCAAGGGATACAGTAAACCTGAAGTGAAGCATCGGAATCTATAACTAGTGTCACAGGAATGGTTCAAAACATAGACAGTAGGAAGAGTCAGTCTTCTTGTACTTAAGTCGGCATTGTGCCTTTTCTATTTAATTCCGATGCAATTTCTGTGTTTCATCGTCAATAAGAAGGACCTAGGGATAGAGTAAACCTGAAGTGAAGCATCGGAATCTATAACTAATGTCACAGGAATCGTTCAAACATAGACAGTAGGTACAAACAGTCCTCTTGTACTTAAGTCGGCATTGTGCAATTTGTATTTAGTTCCGATGCAATTTCTGTGTTTCATCGTCAATAAGAAGGTCCAAAGGATACAGTAAACCTGAAGTGAAGCATCGGAATCTATAACTAATGTCACAGGAATCGTTCAAAGCATAGACAGTAGGAAGAGTCAGTCTTCTAGTACTTAAGTCGGCATTGTGCCTTTTGTATTTAATTCCGATGCAATTTCTGTGTTTCATCGTCAAAAAGAAGGTCAGAGGGATACAGTAAACCTGAAGTGAAGCCTCGGAATCTATAACTAGTGTCACAGGAATGGTTCAAAACATAGACACTAGGGAGAGTCAGTCTTCTTGTACTTAAGTCGGCATTGTGCCTTTTCTATTTAATTCCGATGCAATTTCAGTGTTTCATCGTCAATAAGAATGTCAGAGGGATACAGTAACCCTAAAGTGAAGCATCGGAATCTGTAACTAGCGTCACAGGAATGGTTCAAAACATAGACAGAAAGAGGAGTCAGTCTTCTTGTACTAAAGTCGGCTTTGTGCCTTTTGTATTTCATTCCGAAGCTATTTCTGCATTTTGTCGCCAATTAGAAGGTCCAAAGGATAAGGTAAACCTGAAGTGAAGCATCGGAATCAATAACTAATGTCAGAGGAATGGTTCAAAACATAGACAGTAAGAAGGGTCAGTCTTCTTGTACTTAAGTCGGCATTGTGCCTTTTGTATTTAATTCCGATGCAATATCTGTGTTTCACTGTCAATACGAAGGTTCAAGGGATACAGTAAACCTGAAGTGAAGCATCGGAATCTATAACTAGTGCCACAGGAATGGTTCAAAACATAGTCAGTAAGATGAGTCAGTCTTCTTGTGCTGCAGTCGCCATTGTTCCTTTTCTGTTTAATTCCAATGCAATATCTGTGTTTCACCGTCAATAAGAAGTTCAGAGGTATACAGTAAACCTGAAGTGAAGCCTCGGAATCTATAACACGTGTCACAGGAATGGTTCAAAACAGTCAGTAAGAAGAGTCAGTCATCTTGTACTTATGTCGGCATTGTGCCTTTTGTATTTAATTCCGAAAGTATTTCTGCATTTCGTCGCCAATTAGAAGGTCCAAAGGATACAGTAAACCCGAAGTGAAGCATCGGAATCAATAACTAATGTCACAGGAATCGCTCAAAGCATAGACAGTAGGAAGAGTCAGTCTTCTTGTACTTAAGTCGGCATTGTGCCTTTTGTATTTATTTCCGATGCAATTTCTGTGTTTCATCGTCAAAACGAAGTTCAGAGGGATACAGTAAACCTAAAGTGAAGCATCGGAATCTATAACTAGTGTCACAGGAATGGTTCAAAACATAGTCAGTAAGAAGAGTGAGTCTTCTTGTACTTAAGTCGGCATTGTGCCTTTTCTATTTAATTCCGATGCAATTTCTGTGTTTCATCGTCAATAAGAAGGTCAGAGGGATACAGTAAACCTGATGTGAGGCATCGGAATCTGTAACTAGTGTCACAGGAATGGTTCCAAACTTAGTCAGTAAGAAGAATCAGTCTTCTTGTACTTAAGTCGGCATTTTGATTTTTCTATTTAACTCCGATGCAATTTCTGTGTTTCATCGTCAGTACGACGGTCCAAGAGATACTGTTAAACCCGAAGTGAATCATCGTAATCTATAACTAGTGTCACAGGAATGTTTCATAACATAGTCAGTACGAAGAGTCAGCCTTCTTGTACTTAAGTCGGCATTGTGCCTTTTGTATTTAATTCCGATGCAATATCTGTGTTTCATCGTCAATAAGAAGGTCCAAGGGATACAGTAAACCTGATGTGAAGCATCGGAATCTGTAACTAGCGTCACAGGAATGGTTCAAAATATAGTCAGTAAGAATAGTCACTCTTCTTGTACATAAGTCGGCATTGTGCCTTTACTATTTAATTCCGATGCAATTTCTGTGTTTCATCGTCAATAAGAACGTCCAAGGGATACAGTAAACCTGAAGTGAGGCATCGGAATCTATAACTAGTGTCACAGGAAAGGTTCAAAACATAGACAGTAAGAAGAGTCAGTCTTCTTGTACTTAAGTCGGCATTGTGCCTTTTCTATTTAATTCCGATGCAATTTCAGTATTTCATCGTCTATAAGAATGTCAGAGGGATACAGTAACCCTGAAGTGAAACATCGGAATCTGTAACTAGCGTCAAGGGAATGGTTCAAACATAGACAGAAAGAGGAGTCAGTCTTCTTGTACTTAAGTCGGCATTGTGCCTTTTCCATTTAATTCCGATGCAATTTCTGTGTTTCATCGTCAATAAGAAGGTCAGAGGGATACAGTAATCCTGAAGTGAAGCATCGGAATCTATAACTGGTGTCACAGGAAAGGTTCAAAACAGTCAGTAAGAAGAGTCAATCTTCTTGTACTTAAGTCGGCATTGTGCCTTTTGTATTTAATTCCGAAGCATTTTCTGTGTTTCATCGTCAATAAGAAGGTCCAAGGGATACAGTAAACCTGAAGTGAAGCATCGGAAACTATAACTAGTGTCACAGGAAAGGTTCAAAACATAGACAGTAAGAAGAGTCAGTCTTCTTGTACTTACGTAGGCAATGTGCCTTTTCTATTTAATTCCAATGCAATTTATGTATTTCGTCGCCAATAAGAAAGTCCAAAGGATATAGTAAACCTGAAGTGAAGCATCGGAATCTATAACTAATGTCACAGGAGTCGTTCAAACACAGACAGTACGAAGAGTCAGTCTTCTTGTACATAAGTCGGCATTGTGCCTTTTGTATTTAGTTCCGATGCAATTTCTGTGTTTCATCGTCAATAAGAAGGTCCTAGGGATACAGTAAACCTGAAGTGAAGCATCGGAATCTATAACTAGTGTCACAGGAATGGTTCTAAAACATAGACAGTAAGAAGGGTCAGTCTTCTTGTACTTAAGTCGGCATTGTGCCTTTTGTATTTAATTCCGATGCAATATCTGTGTTTCATCGTCAATAAGAAGGTGCAAGGGATACAGTAAACCTGAAGTGAAGCATCGGAATCTATAACTAGTGTCACAGGAATGGTTCAAAACATAGACAGTAGGAAGAGTCAGTGTTCTTGTACTTCAGTCGGCATTGTGCCTTTTCTATTTAATTCCGATGCAATTTCTGTGTTTCATCGTCAATAAGAAGGTCCTAGGGATAGAGTAAACCTGAAGTGAAGCATCGGAATCTATAACTAATGTCACAGGAATCGTTCAAACATAGACAGTAGGAAGAAACAGTCCTCTTGTACTTAAGTCGGCATTGTGCATTTTATATTTAATTCCGAAACAATTTCTGCATTTCGTCGCCAATTAGACGGTCCGAAGGATACAGTAACCCCAAAGTGAAGCATCGGAATCAATAACTAATGTCACAGGATTCGTTCAAAACATAGACAGTAGGAAGAGTCAGTCTTCTTGTACTTAAGGCGGCATTGTGCCTTTTGTATTTAATTCCGATGCATTTTCTGTGTTTCATCGTCAATAAGAAGGTCAGAGGGATACAGTAAACCTGAAGTGAAGCATCGGAATCTATAACTAGTGTCACAGGAATGGTTCTAAACATAGACAGTAAGAAAGGTCAGTCTTCTTGTACTTAAGTCGGCATTGTGCCTTTTGTATTTAATTCCGATGCAATATCTGTGTTTCATCGTCAATAAGAAGGTGCAAGGGATACAGTAAACCTGAAGTGAAGCATCGGAATCTATAACTAATGTCACAGGAATGGTTCAAAACATAGGCAGTAGGAAGAGTCAGTCTTCTTGTACTTAAGTCGGCATTGTGCCTTTTCTATTTAATTCCGATGCAATTTCTGTGTTTCATCGTCAATAAGAAGGTCCTAGGGATAGAGTAAACCTGAAGTGAAGCATCGGAATCTATAACTAATGTCACAGGAATCGTTCAAACATAGGCAGTAGGAAGAAACAGTCCTCTTGTACTTAAGTTGGCATTGTGCATTTTGTATTTAGTTCCGATGCAATTTCTGTGTTTCATCGTCAATAAGAAGGTCCAAAGGATACAGTAATCCTGAAGTGAAGCATCGGAATCTATAACTAATGTCACAGGAATCGTTCAAAACATAGACAGTAGGAAGAGTCAGTCTTCTAGTACTTAAGTCGGCATTGTGCCTTTTGTATTTAATTCCGATGCGATTTCTGTGTTTCATCGTCAATAAGAAGGTCCAAAGGATACAGTAATCCTGAAGTGAAGCATCGGAATCTATAACTAATGTCACAGGAATCGTTCAAAACATAGACAGTAGGAAGAGTCAGTCTTCTAGTACTTTAGTCGGCATTGTGCCTTTTCTATTTAATTCCGATGCAATTTCAGTGTTTCATCGTCAATAAGAATGTCAGAGGGATACAGTAACCCTGAAGTGAAGCATCGGAATCTGTAACTACCGTCACAGGAATGGTTCAAAACATAGACAGAAAGAGGAGTCAGTCTTCTTGTACTTAAGTCGGCATTGTGCCTTTTCCATTTAATTCCGATGCAATTTCTATGTTTCATCGTCAATAAGAAGATCCAAGGGATACAGTAAACCTGAGTGAAGCATCGGAATCTACACTCCTGGAAATGGAAAAAAGAACACATTGACACCGGTGTGTCAGACCCACCATACTTGCTCCGGACACTGCGAGAGGGCTGTACAAGCAATGATCACACGCACGGCACAGCGGACACACCAGGAACCGCGGTGTTGGCCGTCGAATGGCGCTAGATACGCAGCATTTTTGCACCGCCGCCGTCAGTGTCAGCCAGTTTGCCGTGGCATACGGAGCTCCATCGCAGTCTTTCACACTGGTAGCATGCCGCGACAGCTTGGACGTGAACCGTATGTGCGGTTGACGGACTTTGAGCGAGGGCTTATAGTGGGCATGCGGGAGGCCGGGTGGACGTACCGCCGAATTGCTCAACACGTGGGGCGTGAGGTCTCCACAGTACATCGATGTTGTCGCCAGTGGTCGGCGGAAGGTGCACGTGCCCGTCGACCTGGGACCGGACCTCAGCGACGCACGGATGCACGCCAAGACCGTAGGATCCTACGCAGTGCCGTATGGGACCGCACCGCCACTTCCCAGCAAATTAGGGACACTGTTGCTCCTGGGGTATCGGCGAGGACCATTCGCAACCGCCTCCATGAAGCTGGGCTACGGTCCCGCACACCGTTAGGCTGTCTTCCGCTCACGCCTCAATATCGTGCAGCCCGCCTCCATTGGTGTCGCGACAGGCGTGAATGGAGGGACGAATGGAGACGTGTCGTCTTCAGCGATGAGAGTCGCTTCTGCCTTGAGCCAATGATGGTCGTATGCGTGTTTGGCGCCGTGCAGGTGAGCGCCACAATCAGGACTGCATACGACCGAGGCACACAGGGCCAACACAAGGCATCATGGTGTGGGGAGCGATCTCCTACACTGACCGTACACCACTGGTGATCATCGAAGGGACACTGAATAGTGCACGGTACATCCAAACCGTCATCGAACCCATCGTTCTACCAATCCTAGACCGGCAAGGGAACTTGCTGTTCCAACAGGACAATGCACGACCGCATGTATCCCGTGCCACCCAACGTGCTCTAGAAGGTGTAAGTCAACTACCCTGGCCAGCAAGATCTCCGGATCTGTCCCCCATTGAGCATGTTTGGGACTGGATGAAGCGTCGTCTCACGCGGTCTGCACGTCCAGCACGAACGCTGGTCCAACTGAGGCGCCAGGTGGAAATGGCATGGCAAGCCGTTCCACAGGACTACATCCAGCATCTCTACGATCGTCTCCATGGGAGAATAGCAGCCTGCATTGCTGCGAAAGGTGGATATACACTGTACTAGTGCCGATATTGTGCATGCTCTGTTGCCTGTGTCTACGTGCCTGTGGTTCCGTCAGTGTGATCATGTGATGTATCTGACCCCAGAAATGTGTCAATAAAGTTTCCCCTTCCTGGGACAATTAATTCACGGTGTTCTTATTTAATTTCCAGGAGTGTATAACTAGTGTCACAGGGATGGTTCCAAACATAGACAGTAATAAGAGTTAGTCTTCTTGTACTTAAGTCGGCATTGTGCCTTTTCTATTTAATTCCGATGCAATTTAAGTGTTTCATCGGCAATAAGAAGGTCAGAGGGATACAGTAAACCTGAAGTGAAGCATCGGAATCTATAACTAGTGTCACAGGAATGGTTCAAAACATAGTCAGTAAGAAGAGTAATTCTTCTTGTACTTAAGTCGGCATTGTGCCTTTTCTATTTAATTCCGATGCAATATCTGCGTTTCATCGTCAATAAGAAGGTCAGAGGGATACAGTAAACCTGAAGTGAGGCATCGGAAACTATAACTAGTGTCACAGGAATGGTTCCAAACATAGTCAGTAAGAAGAGTCAGTCTTCTTGTACTTAAGTCGGCATTGTGCCTTATCTATTTAATTCCGATGCAATTTCTGTGTTTCATCGTCAATAAGAAGGTCCAAGGGATACAGTAAACCTGAAGTGAACCATCGTAATCTATAACTAGTGTCACAGGAATGGTTCAAAACATAGTCAGTACGAAGAGTCAGTCCTCTTGTACTTAAGTCGGCATTGTGCAATTTTGTATTTAATTCCGATGCAATTTCTGTATTTCATCGTCAAAAAGAAGGTCAGAGGGATACAGTAAACCTGAAGTGAAGCATCGGAATCTATAACAAGTGTCACAGGAATGGTTCAAAACAGTCAGTAAGAAGAGTCAGTCTTCTTGTACTTAAGTCGGCATTGTGCCTTTTGTATTTAATTCCGAAGCTATTTCTGCATTTTGTCGCCAATTAGAAGGTCCAAAGGATAAAGTAAACCTGAAGTGAAGCATCGGAATCAATTACTAATGTCACCAGAATGGTTCAAAACATAGACAGGAAGAAGGGTCAGTCTTCTTGTACTTAAGTCGGCATTGTGCCTTTTGTATTTAATTCCGATGCAATATCTGTGTTTCACCGTCAATACGAAGGTACAAGGGATACAGTAAACCTGAAGTGAAGCATCGGAATCTATAACTAGTGTCACAGGAATGGTTCAAAACATAGACAGTAGGAAGAGTCAGTCTTCTTGTACTTAAGTCGGCATTGTGCCTTTTGTATTTAATTCCGAAGGTATTTCTGCATTTCGTCGCCAGTTAGAAGGTCCTAAGGATACAGTAAACCCGAAGTGAAGCATCGGAATCAATAACTAATGTCACAGGAATCGTTCAAAGCATAGACAGTAGGAAGAGTCAGTGTTCTTGTACTTAAGTCGGCATTGTGCCTTTTCTATTTAATTCCGATGCAATTTCTGTGTTTCATCGTCAATAAGAAGGTCCTAGGGATAGAGTAAACCTGATGTGAAGCATCGGAATCTATAACTAATGTCACAGGAATCGTTCAAACATAGACAGTTGGAAGAAACAATCCTCTTGTACTTAAGTCGGCATTGTGCCTTTTGTATTTAGTTCCGATGCAATTTCTGTGTTTCATCGTCAATAAGAAGGTCCAAAGGATACAGTAAACGTGAAGTGAAGCATCGGAATCTATAACTAATGTCACAGGAATCGTTCAAAACATAGACAGTAGGAAGAGTCAGTCTTCTTGTACTTAAGTCGGCATTGTGCCTTTTCTATTTAATTACGATGCAATTTCAGTGTTTCATGGTCAATAAGAATGTCAGAGGGATAAAGTAACCCTGAAGTGAAGCATCGGAATCTGTAACTAGCGTCACAGGAATGGTTCAAAACATAGACAGAAAGAGGAGTCAGTCTTCTTGTACTTAAGTCGGCATTGTGCCTTTTCCATTTAATTCCGATGAAATTTCTATGTTTCATCGTCAATAAGAGGGTCCAAGGGATACAGTAAACCTGACTGAAGCATCGGATTCTATAACTAGTGTCACTGGAATAGTTCCAAACATAGACAGTAATAAGAGTTAGTCTTCTTGTACTAAAGTCGGCATTGTGCATTTTCTATTTAATTCCGATGAAATTTCTGTGTTTCATCGGCAATAAGAAGGTCAGAGGGATACAGTAAACCTGAAGTGAAGCTTCGGAATCCATAACTAGTGTCACAGGAATGGTTCAAAACATAGTCAGCAAGGAGAGTCAGTCTTCTTGTACTTAAGTCGGCATTGTGCCTTTTCTATTTAATTCCGATTTCAATATCTGTGTTTCATCGTCAATAAGAAGGTCCAAGGGATACAGTAAACCTGAAGTGAATCATCGTAATCTATAACTAGTGTCACAGGAATGGTTCAAAACATAGTCAGTACGAAGAGTCTGTCTTCTGGTACTTAAGTCGGCATTGTGCATTTTGTATTTAATTCCGATGCAATTTCTGTATTTCATCGTCAATAAGAAGGTCAGAGGGATACAGTAAACCTGAAGTGAAGCATCGGAATTTTATAACAAGTGTCACAGGAATGGTTCAAAACAGTCAGTAAGAAGAGTCAGTCTTCTTGTACTTAAGTTGGCATTGTGCCTTTTGTATTTAATTTCGATGCAATATCTGTGTTTCATCGTCAATAAGAAGGTCCATGGGATACGGTAACCCTGAAGTGAAGCATCGGAATCTGTAACTAGCGTCACAGGAATGGTTCAAAACGTAGACAGAAAGAAAAGTCAGTCTTCTTGTACTTAAGTCGGCATTGTGCCTTTTCTATTTAATTCCGATGCAATTTCTGTGTTTCATCGTCAATGAGAAGGTCCAAGGGATACAGTAAACCTGAAGTGAAGCATCGTAATCTATAACTAGTGTCACAGGAATGGCTCAAAACATAGACAGTAAAAAGAGTCAGCCTTCTTGTACTTAAGTCGGCATTGTGCCTATTCTATTTAATTCCGATGCAATTTCTGCGTTTCATCGTCAATAAGAAGGTCAGAGGGATACAGTAAACCTGAAGTGAAGCATCGTAATCTATAACTAGTGTCACAGGAATGGTTCAAAGCATAGTCAGTAAGAAGAGTCAGTGTTCTTGTACTTAAGTCGGCATTGTGCCTTTTCTATTTAATTCCGATGCAAAATCTGTGTTTCATCGTCAATAAGAAGGTCAGAGGGATACAGTAAACCTGAAGTGAGGCAACGGAATCTATAACTAGTGTCACAGGAATGGTTCCAAACATAGTCAGTAAGAAGAGTCAGTCTTCTTTTACTTAAGTCGGCAATGAGCCTTTTCTATTTAATTCCGATGCAATTTCTGTGTTTCATCCTCAATAAGAAGGTCCAAGGGATACAGTAAAGCTGAAACGAATCATCGTAATCTATAACTACTGTCACAGGAATGGTTCAAAACATAGTCAGTACCAAGAGACAGTCTTCTTGTAATTAAGTCGGCATTGTGCCATTTGTATTTAATTCCGATGCAATTTCTGTGTTTCATCGTCAATAAGAAGGTCAGAGGGTTACAGTAAACCTGAAGTGCAGCATCGGAATCTATAACTAGTGTCACAGGAACGGTTCAAAACATAGACAGTAAGAAGGGTCAGTTTTCTTGTACTTAAGTCGGCATTGTTCCTTTTATATTTAATTCCGATGCAATATCTGTGTTTCATCGTCAATATGTAGGTGCAAGGGATACAGTAAACCTGAAGTGAAGCATCGCAATCTATAACTAGTGTCACAGGACTTGTTCTAAACATAGACAGTAAGAAGGGTCAGTCTTCTTGTACTTAAGTCGGCATTGTGCCTTTTGTATTTAATTCCGATGCAATTTCTGTGTTTCATCGTCAAAAAGAAGGTCAGAGGGATACAGTAAACCAAAAGTGAAGCCTCGGAATCTATAACTAGTGTCACAGGAATGGTTCAAAACATAGACAGTAGGAAGAGTCAGTCTTCTTGTACTTAAGTCGGCATTGTGCCTTTTCCATTTAATTCCGATGCAATTTCTATGTTTCATCGTCAATAAGAAGGTCCAAGGGATACAGTAAACCTGACTGAAGCATCGGATTCTATAACTAGTGTCACAGGAATGGTTCCAAACATAGACAGTAATAAGAGTGAGTCTTCTTGTACTTAAGTCGGCATTGTGCATTTTCTATTTAATTCCGATGCAAATTCTGTGTTTCATCGGCAATAGGAAGGTCAGAGGGATACAGTAAACCTGAAGTGAAGCATCGGAATCTATAACAAGTGTCACAGGAATGGTTCAAAACAGTCAGTAAAAAGAGTCAGTCTTCTTGTACTTAAGTCGGCATTGTGCCTTTTGTATTTAATTCCGAAGCTATTTCTGCATTTCGTCGCCAATTAGAAGGTCCTAAGGATACAGTAAACCCGAAGTGAAGCATCGGAATCAATAACTAATGTCACAGGAATCGTTCAAAGCATAGACAGTAGGAAGAGTCAGTGTTCTTGTACTTAAGTCGGCATTGTGCCTTTTCTATTTAATTCCGATGCAATTTCTGTGTTTCATCGTCAATAAGAAGGTCCTAGGGATAGAGTAAACCTGATGTGAAGCATCGGAATCTATAACTAATGTCACAGGAATCGTTCAAACATAGACAGTTGGAAGAAACAATCCTCTTGTACTTAAGTCGGCATTGTGCCTTTTGTATTTAGTTCCGATGCAATTTCTGTGTTTCATCGTCAATAAGAAGGTCCAAAGGATACAGTAAACGTGAAGTGAAGCATCGGAATCTATAACTAATGTCACAGGAATCGTTCAAAACATAGACAGTAGGAAGAGTCAGTCTTCTTGTACTTAAGTCGGCATTGTGCCTTTTCTATTTAATTACGATGCAATTTCAGTGTTTCATGGTCAATAAGAATGTCAGAGGGATAAAGTAACCCTGAAGTGAAGCATCGGAATCTGTAACTAGCGTCACAGGAATGGTTCAAAACATAGACAGAAAGAGGAGTCAGTCTTCTTGTACTTAAGTCGGCATTGTGCCTTTTCCATTTAATTCCGATGAAATTTCTATGTTTCATCGTCAATAAGAGGGTCCAAGGGATACAGTAAACCTGACTGAAGCATCGGATTCTATAACTAGTGTCACTGGAATAGTTCCAAACATAGACAGTAATAAGAGTTAGTCTTCTTGTACTAAAGTCGGCATTGTGCATTTTCTATTTAATTCCGATGAAATTTCTGTGTTTCATCGGCAATAAGAAGGTCAGAGGGATACAGTAAACCTGAAGTGAAGCTTCGGAATCCATAACTAGTGTCACAGGAATGGTTCAAAACATAGTCAGCAAGGAGAGTCAGTCTTCTTGTACTTAAGTCGGCATTGTGCCTTTTCTATTTAATTCCGATTTCAATATCTGTGTTTCATTGTCAATAAGAAGGTCCAAGGGATACAGTAAACCTGAAGTGAATCATCGTAATCTATAACTAGTGTCACAGGAATGGTTCAAAACATAGTCAGTACGAAGAGTCTGTCTTCTGGTACTTAAGTCGGCATTGTGCATTTTGTATTTAATTCCGATGCAATTTCTGTATTTCATCGTCAATAAGAAGGTCAGAGGGATACAGTAAACCTGAAGTGAAGCATCGGAATTTTATAACAAGTGTCACAGGAATGGTTCAAAACAGTCAGTAAGAAGAGTCAGTCTTCTTGTACTTAAGTCGGCATTGTGCCTTTTGTATTTAATTCCGAAGCTATTTCTGCATTTCGTCGCCAATTAGAAGGTCCAAAGGATAAAGTAAGCCTGAAGTGAAGCATCGGAATCAATAACTAATGTCACAGGAATCGTTCAAAACATAGACAGTAGGCAGAGTCAGTCTTCTTGTACTTAAGTCGGCATTGTGCCTTTTGTATTTAATTCCGATGCAATTTCTGTGTTTCATCGTCAAAAAGAGGGTCAGAGGGATACAGTAAACCTGAAGTGAAGCATCGGAATCTGTAACCAGTGTCACAGGAATGGTTCAAAACATACACAGTAGGAAGAGTCAGTCTTCTTGAACTTAAGTTGGCATTGTGCCTTTTGTATTTAATTTCGATGCAATATCTGTGTTTCATCGTCAATAAGAAGGTCCATGGGATACGGTAACCCTGAAGTGAAGCATCGGAATCTGTAACTAGCGTCACAGGAATGGTTCAAAACGTAGACAGAAAGAAAAGTCAGTCTTCTTGTACTTAAGTCGGCATTGTGCCTTTTCTATTTCATTCCGATGCAATTTCTGTGTTTCATCGTCAATGAGAAGGTCCAAGGGATACAGTAAACCTGAAGTGAAGCATCGTAATCTATAACTAGTGTCACAGGAATGGCTCAAAACATAGACAGTAAGAAGAGTCAGCCTTCTTGTACTTAAGTCGGCATTGTGCCTATTCTATTTAATTCCGATGCAATTTCTGCGTTTCATCGTCAATAAGAAGGTCAGAGGGATACAGTAAACCTGAAGTGAAGCATCGTAATCTATAACTAGTGTCACAGGAATGGTTCAAAGCATAGTCAGTAAGAAGAGTCAGTGTTCTTGTACTTAAGTCGGCATTGTGCCTTTTCTATTTAATTCCGATGCAAAATCTGTGTTTCATCGTCAATAAGAAGGTCAGAGGGATACAGTGAACCTGAAGTGAGGCAACGGAATCTATAACTAGTGTCACAGGAATGGTTCCAAACATAGTCAGTAAGAAGAGTCAGTCTTCTTTTACTTAAGTCGGCATTGAGCCTTTTCTATTTAATTCCGATGCAATTTCTGTGTTTCATCCTCAATAAGAAGGTCCAAGGGATACAGTAAAGCTGAAACGAATCATCGTAATCTATAACTACTGTCACAGGAATGGTTCAAAACATAGTCAGTACCAAGAGACAGTCTTCTTGTAATTAAGTCGGCATTGTGCCATTTGTATTTAATTCCGATGCAATTTCTGTGTTTCATCGTCAATAAGAAGGTCAGAGGGATACAGTAAACCTGAAGTGCAGCATCGGAATCTATAACTAGTGTCACAGGAATGGTTCTAAACATAGACAGTAAGAAGGGTCAGTCTTCTTGTACTTAAGTCGGCATTGTTCCTTTTATATTTAATTCCGATGCAATATCTGTGTTTCATCGTCAATATGTAGGTGCAAGGGATACAGTAAACCTGAAGTGAAGCATCGCAATCTATAACTAGTGTCACAGGACTTGTTCTAAACATAGACAGTAAGAAGGGTCAGTCTTCTTGTACTTAAGTCGGCATTGTGCCTTTTGTATTTAATTCCGATGCAATTTCTGTGTTTCATCGTCAAAAAGAAGGTCAGAGGGATACAGTAAACCAAAAGTGAAGCCTCGGAATCTATAACTAGTGTCACAGGAATGGTTCAAAACATAGACAGTAGGAAGAGTCAGTCTTCTTGTCCTTAAGTCGGCATTGTGCCTTTTCCATTTAATTCCGATGCAATTTCTATGTTTCATCGTCAATAAGAAGGTCCAAGGGATACAGTAAACCTGACTGAAGCATCGGATTCTATAACTAGTGTCACAGGAATGGTTCCAAACATAGACAGTAATAAGAGTGAGTCTTCTTGTACTTAAGTCGGCATTGTGCATTTTCTATTTAATTCCGATGCAAATTCTGTGTTTCATCGCAATAGGAAGGTCAGAGGGATACAGTAAACCTGAAGTAAAGCATCGGAATCTATAACTAGTGTCACAGGAATGGTTCAAATCATAGTCAGTAAGAAGAGTTAGTCTTCTTGTACTTAAGTCGGCATTGTGCCTTTTCTATTTAATTCCGATGCAATATCTGTGCTTCATCGTCAATAAGAAGGTCAGAGGGATACAGTAAACCTGAAGTGAGGCATCGGAAACTATAACTAGTGTCACAGGAATGGTCCCAAACATAGTCAGTAAGAAGTGTCAGTCTTCTTGCACTTAAGTCGGCATTGTGCCTTTTCTATTTAATTCCGATGCAATTTCTGTGTTTCATCGTCAACAAGTAGGTCCAAGGAATACAGTAAACCTGAAGTGAATCATCGTAATCTATAACTAGTGTCACAGGAATGGTTCAAAACATAGTCAGTACATAGAGTCAGTCTTCTTGTACTTAAGTCGGCATTGTGCATTTTGTATTTAATTCCGATGCAATTTCTGTATTTCATCGTCAAAAAGAAGGTCAGAGGGATACAGTAAACCTGAAGTGAAGCATCGGAATCTATAACAAGTGTCACAGGAATGGTTCAAAACAGTCAGTAAAAAGAGTCAGTCTTCTTGTACTTAAGTCGGCATTGTGCCTTTTGTATTTAATTCCGAAGCTATTTCTGCATTTCGTCGCCAATTAGAAGGTCCAAAGGATAAAGTAAACCTGAAGTGAAGCATCGGAATCAATAACTAATGTCACAGGAATCGTTCAAAACATAGACAGAAGGCAGAGTCAGTCTTCTTGTACTTAAGTCGGCATTGTGCCTTTTGTATTTAATTCCGATGCAATTTCTGTGTTTCATCGTCAAAAAGAAGGTCAGAGGGATACAGTAAACCTGAAGTGAAGCATCGGAATCTGTAACTAGTGTCACAGGAATGGTTCAAAACATAGACTGTAGGAAGAGTCAGTCTTCTTGAACTTAAGTCGGCATTGTGCCTTTTGTATTTAATTCCGATGCAATATCTGTGTTTCATCGTCAATAAGAAGGTCCAAGGGATACAGTAACCCTGAAGTGAAGCATCGGAATCTGTAACTAGCGTCACAGGAATGGTTCTAAACATAGACAGAAAGAAAAGTCTGTCTTCTTGTACTTAAGTCGGCATTGTGCCTTTTCTATTTAATTCCGATGCAATTTCTGTGTTTCATCGTCAATGAGAAGGTCCAAGGGATACAGTAAACCTGAAGTGAAGCATCGTAATCTATAACTAGTGTCACAGGAATGGCTCAAAACATAGACAGTAAAAAGAGTCAGCCTTCTTGTACTTAAGTCGGCATTGTGCCTATTCTATTTAATTCCGATGCAATTTCTGCGTTTCATCGTCACTAAGAAGGTCAGAGGGATAAAGTAACCCTGAAGTGAAGCATCGTAATCTATAACTAGTGTCACAGGAATGGTTTAAAACATAGTCAGTAAGAAGAGTCAGTGTTCTTGTACTTAAGTCGGAATTGTGCCTTTTCTATTTAATTCCGATGCAAAATCTGTGTTTCATTGTCAATAAGAAGGTCAGAGGGACACAGTAAACCTGAAGTGAGGCAACGGAATCTATAACTAGTGTCACAGGAATGGTTCCAAACATAGTCAGTAAGAAGAGTGAGTCTTCTTTTACTTAAGTCGGCATTGAGCCTTTTCTATTTAATTCCGATGCAATTTCTGTGTTTCATCGTCAATAAGAAGGTCCAAGGGATACAGTAAAGCTGAAATGAATCATCGTAATCTATAACTACTGTCACAGGAATGGTTCAAAACATAGTCAGTACGTAGAGTCAGTCTTCTTGTAATTAAGTCGGCATTGTGCCATTTGTATTTAATTCCGACGCAATTTCTGTGTTTCATCGTCAATAAGAAGGTGAGAGGGCTACAGTAATCCTGAAGTGCAGCATCGGAATCTATAAATAGTGTCACAGGAATGGTTCTAAACATAGACAGTAAGAAGGGTCAGTCTTCTTGTACTTAAGTCGGCATTGTTCCTTTTGTATTTAATTCCGATGCAATATCTGTGTTTCATCGTCAATAAGAAGGTGCAAGGGATACAGTAAACCTGAAGTGAAGCATCGGAATCTATAACTAGTGTCACAGGAATTGTTCTAAACATAGACTGTAAGAAGGGTCAGTCTTCTTATACTTAAGTCGGCATTGTGCCTTTTGTATTTAATTCCGATGCAATTTCTGTGTTTCATCGTCAACAAGAAGGTCAGAGGGATACAGTAAACCTGAAGTGAAGCATCGGAATCTATAACTAGTGTCACAGGAATGGTTCAAAACCGTCAGTAAGAAGAGTCAATCATCTTGTACTTAAGTCGGCATTGTGCCTTTTGTTTTTAATTCCGATGCATTTTCTGTGTTTCATCGTCAATAAGAAGGTCCAATGGATACAGTATACCTGAAGTGAAGCATCGGAATCTATAACTAGCGTCACAGAAAAGGTTCAAAACATAGACAGTAAGAAGAGTCAGTCTTCTTGTACTTACGTCGGCAATGTGCCATTTGTATTTAATTCCGATGCAATTTCTGTGTTTCATCGTCAATAAGAAGGTCAGAGTGATACAGTAAACCTGAAGTGCAGCATCGCAATCTATAACTAGTGTCACAGGAATGGTTCTAAACATAGACAGTAAGAAGGGTCAGTCTTCTTGTACTTAAGTCGGCATTGTTCCTTTTGTATTTAATTCCGATGCAATATCTGTGTTTCATCGTCAATAAGAAGGTGCAAGGGATACAGTAAACCTGAAGTGAAGCATCGGAATGTATAACTAGTGTCACAGGAATTGTTCTAAACATAGACAGTAACAAGGTGCAAGGGATACAGTAAACCTGAAGTGAAGCATCGGAATCTATAACTAGTGTCACAGGAAAGGTTCAAAGCATAGACAGTAAGAAGGGTCAGTCTTCTTGTACTTAAGTCGGCATTGTGCCTTTTGTATTTAATTCCGATGCAATATCTGTGTTTCACCGTCAATGCGACGGTGCAAGGGATACAGTAAACCTGAAGTGAAGCATCGGAATCTATAACTAGTGTCACAGGAATGGTTCAAAACATAGTCAGTAAGAAGAGTCAGTCTTCTTGTGCTTAAGTCGGCATTGTGCCTTTTCTATTTAATTCCAATGCAATATCTGTGTTTCATCGTCAATAAGAAGGTCAGAGGGATACAGTAAACCTAAAGTGAGGCATCGGAATCTATAACTAGTGTCACAGGAATGGTTCCAAACATAGTCAGAAAGAAGAGTCAGTCCTCATGTACTTAAGTCGGCATTGTGCCTTTTGTATTTAATTCCAATGCAATTTCTGTATTTCGTCGCCAATAAGAAGGTCCAAAGGAAACAGTAAACCTGAAGTGAAGCATCGGAATCTAAAACCAATGTCACAGGAATCTTTCAAAACATAGACAGTAGGAATAGTCAGTCTACTTGTACATAAGTCGGCATTGTGCCTTTTGTATTTAATTCCGATGCAATTTGTGTGTTTCATCGCCAATAACAAGGTCCAACGGATACAGTAAACATGAAGTGAAGCATCGGAATCTGTAACTAGTGTCACAGGAATGGTTCAAAACATAGACAGTAGGAAGATTCAGTCTTCTTGTACTTAAGTCGGCATTGTACCTTTTCTATTTAATTCCGATGCAATTTCAGTGTTTCATCGTCAATTAGAATGTCAGAGGGATACAGTAACAATGAAGTGAAGCATCGGAATCTGTAACTAGCGTCACAGGAATGGTTCAAACATAGACAGAAAGAAGAGTCAGTCTTCTTGTACTTAAGTCGGCATTGTGCCTTTTCTATTTAATTCCGATGCAATTTCTGTGTTTCATCTCAATAAAAAGGTCCAAGGGATACAGTAAACCTGAAGTGAAGCATCGGAATCTGAAACTAGTGTCACAGGAATGGTTCGAAACATAGTCAGTAAGAAGAGTCAGTCTTCTTGTCCTGAAGTCGGCATTGTGCCTTTTCTATTTAATTCCGATGCAATTTCTGTGTTTCATCGTCAATAAGAAGGTCAAAGGGATACAGTAAACCTGAAGTGAATCATCGTAGTCTATAACTAGTGTCACAGGAATGGTTCAAAACGTAGTCAGTACGAAGAGTCAGTCTTCTTGTACTTAAGTCGGCACTGTGCTTTTGTATTTAATTCCGATGCAATTTCTGTGTTTCATCGTCAATAAGAAGGTCAGAGGGATACAGTAAACCTGAAGTGAAGCATCGGATACTATAACTGGTGTCACAGGAGTGGTTCTAAACATAGACAGTATGAAGGGTCAGTCTTCTTGTACTTAAGTCGGCATTGTGCCTTTTGAATTTAATTCCGATGCAATATCTGTGTTTCATCGTCAATAAGAAGGTGCAAGGGATACAGTAAACCTGATGTGAAGCATTGGAATCTAAAACTAGTTTCACAGGAGTAGGTTAAAACATAGACAGTAAGAAGAGTCAGTCTTCTTGTACTTAAGTAGACATTGTGCCTTTGTATTTAATTCCGATGCAATTTCTGTGTTTCATCGTCAATAAGAAGGTTAGAGGGATACAGTAAACCTGAAGTGAAGCATCGGAATCTATAACTAGTGTCACAGGAATTGTTCAAAACATAGAAAGTAAGAAGAGTCAGTCCTCTAGCACTTAAGTCGGCAATGTGCCTTTTGTATTTAATTCCGATGCATTATCTGTGTTTCATCGTCAATAAGAAGGTCCAAGGGATACAGTAAACCAGAAGTGAAGCATCGGAATCTATAACTAGTGTCACAGGAATGGTTCAAAACATAGACAGTAGGAAGAGTCAGTCTTCTTGTACTTAAGTCGGCATTGTACCTTTTCTATTTAATTCAGATGCAATTTCAGTGTTTCATCGTCAATAAGAATGTCAGAGGGATACAGTAACCCTGAAGTAAAGCATCTGAATCTGTAACTAGCGTCACAGGAATGGTTCAAACAAAGACAGAAAGAAGAGTCAGTCTTCTTGTACTTAAGTCGGCATTGTGCCTTTTCTATTTAATTCCGATGCAATTTCTGTGTTTCATCGTCAATAAGAAGGTCCAAGGGATACAGTAAACCTGAAGTGAATCATCGTAATCTATAACTAGTGTCACAGGAATGGTTCAAAACATAGTCAGTACGAAGAGTCAGTCTTCTTGTACTTAAGTCGGCATTGTGCCTTTTCTATTTAATTTCGATGCAATTTCTGTGTTTCATCGTCAGTAAGAAGGTCCAAGGGATACAGTAAACCTGAGTGAAGCATCGGAATCTATAACTAGTGTCACAGGAATGGTTCAAAACACAGACAGTAAGAAGAGTCAGTCCTCTTGTACTTAAGTCGGCAATGTGCCTTTTCTGTTTCATTCCAATGCAATTTCTGTATTTCGTCGCCAATAAGAAGGTCCAAAGGAAACAGTAAACCTGAAGTGAAGCATCGGAATCTAAAACTAATGTCACAGGAATCGTTCAAAACATAGACAGTAGGAAGAGTCAGTCTACTTGTACTTAAGTCGGCATTATGCCTTTTGTATTTAATTCCGATACAATTTGTGTGTTTCATCGCCAATAACAAGGTCCAACCTATACAGTAAACATGAAGTGAAGCATCGGAATCTGTAACTAGTGTCACAGGAATGGTTCAAAACATAGACAGTAGGAAGAGTTTGTCTTCTTGTACTTAAGTCGGCATTGTACCTTTTCTATTTAATTCCAATGCCATTTCAGTGTTTCATCGTCAATAAGAATGTCAGAGGGATACAGTAACAATGAAGTGAAGCATCGGAATCTGTAACTAGCGTCACAGGAATGGTTCAAACATAGAGAGTAAGAAGAGTCAGTCCTCCTGTACTTAAGTCGGCAATGTGATTTTTCTATTTAATTCCAATGCAATTTCTGTATTTCGTCGCCAATAAGAAAATCCAAAGGAGACAGTAAACCTGAAGTAAAGCATCGGAATCTATAACTAATGTCACTGGAATCGTTCAAAACATAGACAGTAGGAAGAGTCAGTCTTCTTGTACTTAAGTCGGCATTGTGCCTTTTGTATTTAATTCCGATGCAATTACTGTGTTTCATCGTCAATAAGAAGGTCCAACGGATACAGTAAACATGAAGTGAAGCATCGGAATCTATAACTAGTGTCACAGGAATGGTTCAATACATAGACAGTAGGAAGAGTCAGTCTTCTTGTACTGAAGTCGGCATTGTGCCTTTTCTGTTTAATTCCGATGCAATATCTGTGTTTCATCGTCAATAAGAAGGTCAGAGGGATACAGTAAACCTGAAGTGAGGCATCGGAATCTATAACTAGTGTCACAGGAATGGTTCCAAACATAGTCAGTAAGGAGAGTTAGTCTACTTGTACTTAAGTCGGCATTGTGAATTTTCTATTTAATTCCGATGCAATTTCTGTGTTTCATCGTCAATAAGAAGGTCCAAGGGATAAAGTAAACATGAGGTGAATCATCGTAATCTATAACTAGTGTCACACGAATGGTTCAAAACGTAGTCAGTACGAAGAGTCAGTCTTCTTGTACATAAGTCGGCATTGTGCCTTTTGTATTTAATTCCGATGCAATTTCTGTGTTTCATCGTCAATAAGAAGGTTAGAGGGATACAGTAAACCTGAAGTGAAACATCGGATACTATAACTGGTGTCACAGGAGTGGTTCTAAACATAGACAGTATGAAGGGTCAGTCTTCTTGTCCTTAAGTCGGCATTGTGCCTTTTGAATTTAATTCCGATGCAATATCTGTGTTTCATCGTCAATAAGAAGGTGCAAGGGATACAGTAAACCTGAAGTGGAGCATTGGAATCTAAAACTACTTTCACAGGAGTAGGTCAAAACATAGACAGTGAGAAGAGTCAGTCTTCTTGTACTTAAGTAGACATTGTGCCTTTTGTATTTAATTCCGATGCAATTTCTGTGTTTCATCGTCAATACGAAGGTTAGAGGGATACAGTAAACCTGAAGTGAAGCATCGGATTCTATAACTAGTGGCACAGGAATGGTTCAAAACAGTCAGTAAGAAGAGTCAATCGTCTTGTACTCAAGTCGGCATTGTGCCTTTTGTATTTAATTCCGATGCATTTTCTGTTATTCATCGTCAATAAGAAGGGCCAAGGGATACAGTAAACCTGAAGTGAAGCATCGTAATCTGTAACTAGTGTCACAGGAATGGTTCAAAACATAGACGGTAGGAAGAGTCAGTCTTCTAGTACTTAAGTCGGCATTGTGCCTTTTGTATTTAATTCCGATGCAATTACTGTGTTTCATCGTCAATAAGAACGTCCAAGGGATACGGTAACCCTGAAGTGAAGCATCGGAATCTATAACTAGTGTCACAGGAATGGTCCAAAACATAGACAGTAGGAAGAGTCAGTCTTCTTGTACTTAAGTTGACATTGCACATTTTCTAATTAATTCCGATGCAATTTCAGCGTTTCATCGTCAGTAAGAATGTTAGAGGGATACAGTAACCCTGAAGTGAAGCATCGGAATCTGTAACTAGCGTCACAGGAATGGTTCAAAACATAGACAGAAAGAAGAGTCAGTCTTCTTGTACTTCTGTCGGCATTGTTCCTTTTCTATTTAATTCCGATGCAATTTCTGTGTTTCATCATCAATAAGAAGGTCCAAGGGATACAGTAAACCTGAAGTGAAGCATCGGAATCTATAACTAGTGTCACAGGAGTGGTTCAAAGCATAGACAGTAAGAAGAGTCAGTCTTCTTGTACTTAAGTCGGCGTTGTGCCTTTTGTATTTAATTCCGATAAAATTTCTGTGTTTCATCGTCAATAAAAAGGTCCAAGGGATACAGTAAACCTGAAGTGAAGCATCGGAATCTGAAACTAGTGTCACAGGAATGGTTCCAAACATAGTCAGTAAGAAGAGTCAGTCTTCTTGTACTGAAGTCGGCATTGTGCCTTTTCTATTTAATTCCGATGCAATTTCTGTGTTTCATCGTCAATAAGATGGTCAAAGGGATACAGTAAACCTGAAGTGAATCATCGTAATCTATAACTAGTGTCACAGGAATGGTTCAAAACGTAGTCAGTACGAAGAGTCAGTCTTCTTGTACTTAAGTCGGCATTGTGCTTTTGTATTTAATTCCGATGCAATTTCTGTGTTTCATCGTCAATAAGAAGGTCAGAGGGATACAGTAAACCTGAAGTGAAGCATCGGATACTATAACTGGTGTCACAGGAGTGGTTCTAAACATAGACAGTATGAAGGGTCAGTCTTCTTGTACTTAAGTCGGCATTGTGTCTTTTGAATTTAATTCCGATGCAATATCTGTGTTTCATCGTCAATAAGAAGGTGCAAGGGATACAGTAAACCTGAAGTGAAGCATTGGAATCTAAAACTAGTTTCACAGGAGTAGGTTAAAACATAGACAGTAAGAAGAGTCAGTCTTCTTGTACTTAAGTAGACATTGTGCCTTTGTATTTAATTCCGATGCAATTTCTGTGTTTCATCGTCAATAAGAAGGTTAGAGGGATACAGTAAACCTGAAGTGAAGCATCGGAATCTATAACTAGTGTCACAGGAATGGTTCAAAACATAGAAAGTAAGAAGAGTCAGTCCTCTAGTACTTAAGTCGGCAATGTGCCTTTTGTATTTAATTCCGATGCATTATCTGTGTTTCATCGTCAATAAGAAGGTCCAAGGGATACAGTAAACCAGAAGTGAAGCATCGGAATCTATAAATAGTGTCACAGGAATGGTTCAAAACATAGACAGTAGGAAGAGTCTGTCTTCTTGTACTTAAGTCGGCATTGTACCTTTTCTATTTAATTCAGATGCAATTTCAGTGTTTCATCGTCAATAAGAATGTCAGAGGGATACAGTAACCCTGAAGTGAAGCATCTGAATCTGTAACTAGCGTCACAGGAATGGTTCAAACAAAGACAGAAAGAAGAGTCAGTCTTCTTGTACTTAAGTCGGCATTGTGCCTTTTCTATTTAATTCCGATGCAATTTCTGTGTTTCATCGTCAATAAGAAGGTCCAAGGGATACAGTAAACCAGAAGTGAAGCATCGGAATCTATAACTAGTATCACAGGAATGGTTCAAAACATAGAGAGTAAGAAGAGTCAGTCCTCCTGTACTTAAGTCGGCAATGTGATTTTTCTATTTAATTCCAATGCAATTTCTGTATTTCGTCGCCAATAAGAAAATCCAAAGGAAACAGTAAACCTGAAGTAAAGCATCGGAATCTATAACTAATGTCACTGGAATCGTTCAAAACATAGACAGTAGGAAGAGTCAGTCTTCTTGTACTTAAGTCGGCATTGTGCCTTTTGTATTTAATTCCGATGCAATTACTGTGTTTCATCGACAATAAGAAGGTCCAACGGATACAGTAAACATGAAGTGAAGCATCGGAATCTATAACTAATGTCACAGGAATGGTTCAATACATAGACAGTAGGAAGAGTCAGTCTTCTTGTACTGAAGTCGGCATTGTGCCTTTTCTGTTTAATTCCGATGCAATATCTGTGTTTCATCGTCAATAAGAAGGTCAGAGGGATACAGTAAACCTGAAGTGAGGCATCGGAATCTATAACTAGTGTCACAGGAATGGTTCCAAACATAGTCAGTAAGAAGAGTTAGTCTTCTTGTACTTAAGTCGGCATTGTGAATTTTCTATTTAATTCCGATGCAATTTCTGTGTTTCATCGTCAATAAGAAGGTCCAAGGGATAAAGTAAACATGAGGTGAATCATCGTAATCTATAACTAGTGTCACACGAATGGTTCAAAACGTAGTCAGTGCGAAGAGTCAGTCTTCTTGTACTTAAGTCGGCATTGTGCCTTTTGTATTTAATTCCGATGCAATTTCTGTGTTTCATCGTCAATAAGAAGGTCAGAGGGATACAGTAAACCTGAAGTGAAACATCGGATACTATAACTGGTGTCACAGGAGTGATTCTAAACACAGACAGTATGAAGGGTCAGTCTTCTTGTCCTTAAGTCGGCATTGTGCCTTGTGAATTTAATTCCGATGCAATATCTGTGTTTCATCGTCAATAAGAAGGTGCAAGGGATACAGTAAACCTGAAGTGAAGCATTGGAATCTAAAACTACTTTCACAGGAGTAGGTCAAAACATAGACAGTGAGAAGAGTCAGTCTTCTTGTACTTAAGTAGACATTGTGCCTTTTGTATTTAATTCCGATGCAATTTCTGTGTTTCATCGTCAATACGAAGGTTAGAGGGATACAGTAAACCTGAAGTGAAGCATCGGATTCTATAACTAGTGGCACAGGAATGGTTCAAATCAGTCAGTAAGAAGAGTCAGTCGTCTTGTACTCAAGTCGGCATTGTGCCTTTTGTATTTAATTCCGATGCATTTTCTGTTATTCATCGTCAATAAGAAGGGCCAAGGGATACAGTAAACCTGAAGTGAAGCATCGGAATCTATAACTAGTGTCACAGGAATGGGTCAAGTAATAGACAGTAAGCAGAGTCAGTCTTCTTGTACTTAAGTCGGCAATGTGCCTTTTGTATATAATTCCAATGCAATTTCTGTATTTCGCCGCCAATAAGAAGGTCCAAAGGATACAGTAAACCTGAAGTGAAGCATCGGAATCTATAACTAGTGTCACAGGAATGATTCAAAACAGTCAGTAAGATGAGTCAGTCTTCTTGTACATAAATCGGCATTATGCCTTTTGTATTTAATTCCGATGCAATTTCTGTACTTCGTCGCACAATAAAAAAGGTCCAAAGGATACAGTAAACCTGAAGTGAAGCATCGGTATCTGTAACTAGTGTCACAGGAATCGTTCAAATCATAGACAGTAGGAAGAGTCAGTCTTCTTGTACTTAAGTCGGCATTGTGCCTTTTGTATTGAATTCCCATGCAATTTCTGTGTTACATCGTCAAAAAGATGGTCAGAAGGATACAGTAAACCTGAAGTGAAGCATCGTAATCTGTAACTAGTGTCACAGGAATGGTTCAAAACATAGACAGTAGGAAGAGTCAGTCTTCTAGTACTTAAGTCGGCATTGTGCCTTTTGTATTTAATTCCGATGCAATTACTGTGTTTCATCGTCAATAAGAACGTCCAAGGGATACGGTAACCCAGAAGTGAAGCATCGGAATCTATAACTAGTGTCACAGGAATGGTCCAAAACATAGACAGTAGGAAGAGTCAGTCTTCTTGTACTTAAGTCGACATTGTACCTTTTCTATTTAATTCCGATGCAATTTCTGCGTTTCATCGTCAATAAGTATGTTAGAGGGATACAGTAACCCTGAAGTGAAGCATCGGAATCTGTAACTAGCGTCACAGGAATGGTTCAAAACATAGACAGAAAGAAGAGTCAGTCTTCTTGTACTTCTGTCGGCATTGTTCCTTTTCTATTTAATTCCGATGCAATTTCTGTGTTTCATCGTCAATAAGAAGGTCCAAGGGATACAGTAAACCTGAAGTGAAGCATCGGAATCTATAACTAGTGTCACAGGAGTAGTTCAAAGCATAGACAGTAAGAAGAGTCAGTCTTCTTGTTCTTAAGTCGGCATTGTGCCTTTTGTATTTAATTCCGATGCAATTACAGTGTTTCATCGTCAATAAGAAGGTCCAACGGATACAGTAAACATGAAGTGAAGCATCGGAATCTATAACTAGTGTCACAGGAATGGTTCAATACATAGACAGTAGGAAGAGTCAGTCTTCTTGTACTGAGGTCGGCATTGTGCCTTTTCTGTTTAATTCCGATGCAATATCTGTGTTTCATCGTCAATAAGAAGGTCAGAGGGATACAGTAAACCTGAAGTGAGGCATCGGAATCTATAACTAGTGTCACAGGAATGGTTCCAAACATAGTCAGTAAGAAGAGTTAGTCTTCTTGTACTTACGTCGGCATTGTGCCTTTTCTATTTAATTCCAATGCAATTTCTGTGTTTCATCGTCAATAAGAAGGTCCAAGGGATAAAGTAAACATGAGGTGAATCATCGTAATCTATAACTAGTGTCACACGAATGGTTCAAAACGTAGTCAGTACGAAGAGTCAGTCTTCTTGTACTTAAGTCGGCATTGTGCCTTTTGTATTTAATTCCGATGCAATTTCTGTGTTTCATCGTCAATAAGAAGGTCAGAGGGATACAGTAACCCTGAAGTGAAGCATCTGAATCTGTAACTACCGTCACAGGAATGGTTCAAACAAAGACAGAAAGAACAGTCAGTCTTCTTGTACTTAAGTCGGCATTGTGCCTTTTCAATTTAATTCCGATGCAATTTCTGTGTTTCATCGTCAATAAGAAGGTCCAAGGGATACAGTAAACGTGAAGTGAATCATCGTAATCTATAACTAGTGTCACAGGAGTGGTTCAAAACATAGTCAGTACAAAGAGTCAGTCTTCTTGTACTTAAGTCGGCATTGTGCCTTTTCTATTTAATTCCGATGCAATTTCTGTGTTTCATCGTCAATAAGAAGGTCCAAGGGATACAGTAAACCAGAAGTGAAGCATCGGAATCTATAACTAGTGTCACAGGAATGGTTCAAAACACAGACAGTAAGAAAAGTCAGTCCTCTTGTACTTAAGTCGGCAATGTGCCTTTTCTATTTCATTCCAATGCAATTTCTGTATTTCGTCGCCAATAAGAAGGTCCAAAGGAAACAGTAAACCTGAAGTGAAGCATCAGAATCTAAAACTAATGTCACAGGAATCGTTCAAAACATAGACAGTAGGAAGAGTCAGTCTACTTGTACTTAAGTCGGCATTATGCCTTTTGTATTTAATTCCGATGCAATTTGTGTGTTTCATCGCCAATAACAAGGTCCAACGGATACAGTAACCATGAAGTGAAGCATCGGAATCTGTAACTAGTGTCACAGGAATGGTTCAAAACATGGACAGTAGGAAGAGTCAGTCTTCTTGTACTTAGGTCGGCATTGTACCTTTTCTATTTAATTCCGATGCAATTTCAGTGTTTCATCGTCAATAAGAATGTCAGAGGGATACAGTAACAATGAAGTGAAGCATCGGAATCTGTAACTAGCGTCACAGGAATGGTTCAAACATAGACAGAAAGAAGAGTCAATCTTCTTGTACTTAAGTCGGCATTGTGCCTTTTCTATTTAATTCCGATGCAATTTCTGTGTTTCATCGTCAATAAGAAGGTCCAAGGGATACAGTGAACCTGAAGTGAAGCATCGGAATCTGAAACTAGTGTCACAGGAATGGTTCCAAACATAGTCAGTAAGAAGAGTCAGTCTTCTTGTACTGAAGTCGGCATTGTGCCTTTTCTATTTAATTCCGATGCAATTTCTGTGTTTCATCGTCAATAAGAAGGTCAAAGGGATACAGTAAACCTGAAGTGAATCATCTTAATCTATAACTAGTGTCACAAGAATGGTTCAAAACATAGTCAGTACGAAGAGTCAGTCTTCTTGTACTTAAGTCGCCATTGTTCCTTTTGTACTTAATTCAGATGCATTTTCCGTGTTTCATCGTCAATAAGAAGGTCCAAGGGGTACAGTAAACCAGAAGTGAAGCATCGGAATCTATAACTAGTGTCACAGGAATGGTTCAAAACATAGTCAGTACGAAGAGTCAGTCTTCTTGTACTTAGGTCGGCATTGTACCTTTTCTATTTAATTCCGATGCAATTTCAGTGTTTCATTGTCAATAAGAATGTCAGAGGGAAAGAGTTACCCTGATGTGAAGCATCGGAATCATTAACTAGTGTCACAGGAATGGTTCACAACATAGTCAGTAAGAAGAGTCGGTCTTCTTGTACTTAAGTCGGCATTGTGCCTTTTCTATTTAATTCCGATGCAATTTCTGTGTTTCATCGTCAATAAGAAGGTCCAAGGGATAAAGTAAACATGAGGTGAATCATCGTAATCTATAACTAGTGTCACACGAATGGTTCAAAACGTAGTCAGTACGAAGAGTCAGTCTTCTTGTACATAAGTCGGCATTGTGCCTTTTGTTTTTAATTCCGATGCAATTTCTGTGTTTCATCGTTTATAAGAAGGTCAGAATGATAAAGTAAACCTGAAGTGAAGCATCGGATACTATAACTGGTGTCACAGGAGTGGTTCTAAACATAGACAGTATGAAGGGTCAGTCTTCTTGTACTTAAGTCGGCATTGTGCCTTTTGAATTTAATTCCGATGCAATATCTGTGTTTCATCGTCAATAAGAAGGTGCAAGGGATACAGTAAACCTGAAGTGAAGCATTGGAATCTAAAACTAGTTTCACAGGAGTAGGTCAAAGCATAGACAGTGAGAAGAGTCAGTCTTCTTGTACTTAAGTAGACATTGTGCCTTTTGTATTTAATTCCGATGCAATTTCTGTGTTTCATCGTCAATAACAAGGTTAGAGGGATACAGTAAACCTGAAGTGAAGCATCGGAATCTATAACTAGTGGCACAGGAATGGTTCAAAACAGTCAGTAAGAAGAGTCAATCGTCTTGTACTTAAGTCGGCATTGCGCCTTTTGTATTTAATTCCGATGCATTTTCTGTTATTCATCGTCAATAAGAAGGTCCAAGGGATACAGTAAACCTGAAGTGAAGCATCGGAATCTATAACTAGTGTCACAGGAATGGTTCAAATAATAGACAGTAAGAAGAGTCAGTCTTCTTGTACTTAAGTCGGCAATGTGCCTTTTGTATTTAATTCCAATGCAAATTCTGTATTTCGCCGCCAATAAGAAGGTCCAAAGGATACAGTAAACCTGAAGTGAAGCATCGGAATCTATAACTAGTGTCACAGGAATGGTCCAAAACATAGACAGTAGGAAGAGTCAGTCTTCTTGTACTTAAGTCGACATTGTACCTTTTCTATTTAATTCCGATGCAATTTCTGCGTTTCATCGTCAATAAGAATGTTAGAGGGATACAGTAACCCTGAAGTGAAGCATCGGAATCTGTAACTAGCGTCACAGGAATGGTTCAAAACATAGACAGAAAGAAGAGTCAGCCTTCTTGTACTTCTGTCGGCATTGTTCCTTTTCTATTTAATTCCGATGCAATTTCTGTGTTTCATCGTCAATAAGAAGGTCCAAGGGATACAGTAAACCTGAAGTGAAGCATCGGAATCTATAACTAGTGTCACAGGAGTGGTTCAAAGCATAGACAGTAAGAAGAGTCAGTCTCCTTGTACTTAAGTCGGCATTGTGCCTTTTGTATTTAATTTCGATGCAATTACTGTGTTTCATCGTCAATAAGAAGGTCCAACGGATACAGTAAACATGAAGTGAAGCATTGGAATCTATAACTAGTGTCACAGGAATGGTTCAATACATAGACAGTAGGAAGAGTCAGTCTTCTTGTGCTGAAGTCGGCATTGTGCCTTTTCTGTTTAATTCCGATGCAATATCTGTGTTTCATCGTCAATAAGAAGGTCAGAGGGATACAGTAAACCTGAAGTGAGGCATCGGAATCTATAACTAGTGTCACAGGAATGGTTCCAAACATAGTCAGTAAGAAGAGTTAGTCTTCTTGTACTTAAGTCGGCATTGTGCCTTTTCCATTTAATTCCGATGCAATTTCTGTGTTTCATCGTCAATAAGAAGGTCCGAGGGATAAAGTAAACATGAGGTGAATCATCGTAATCTATAACTAGTGTCACACGAATGGTTCAAAACGTAGTCAGTACGAAGAGTCAGTCTTCTTGTACTTAAGTCGGCATTGTGCCTTTTGTATTTAATTCCGATGCAATTTCTGTGTTTCATCGTCAATAAGAAGGTCAGAGGGATACAGTAAACCTGAAGTGAAGCATCGGATACTATAACTGGTGTCACAGGAGCGGTTCTAAACATAGACAGTATGAAGGGTCAGTCTTCTTGTACTTAAGTCGGCATTGTGCCTTTTGAATTTAATTCCGATGCAATATCTGTGTTTCATCGTCAATAAGAAGGTGCAAGGGATACAGTAAACCAGAAGTGAAGCATCGGAATCTATAACTAGTGTCACAGGAATGGTTCAAAACATAGAAAGTAAGAAGAGTCAGTCCTCTTGTGTTTAAGTCGGCAATGTGCCTTTTGTATTTAATTCCGATGCATTATCTGTGTTTCATCGTCAATAAGAAGGTCAGAGGGATACAGTAAACCTGAAGTGAAGCATTGGAATCTAAAACTAGTTTCACAGGAGTAGGTTAAAACATAGACAGTAAGAAGAGTCAGTCTTCTTGTACTTAAGTAGACATTGTGCCTTTTGTATTTAATTCCAATGCAATTTCTGTGTTTCATCGTCAATAAGAAGGTTAGAGGGATACAGTAAACCTGAAGTGAAGCATCGGAATCTATAACTAGTGTCACAGGAATGGTTCAAAACATAGAAAGTAAGAAGAGTCAGTCCTCTTGTGTTTAAGTCGGCAATGTGCCTTTTGTATTTAATTCCGATGCATTATCTGTGTTTCATCGTCAATAAGAAGGTCCAAGGGATACAGTAAACCAGAAGTGAAGCATCGGAATCTATAACTAGTGTCACAGGAATGGTTCAAAACATAGACAGTAGGAAGAGTCAGTCTTCTTGTACTTAAGTCGGCATTGTACCTTTTCTATTTAATTCAGATGCAATTTCAGTGTTTCATCGTCAATAAGAATGTCAGAGGGATACAGTAACCCTGAAGTGAAGCATCTGAATCTGTAACTAGCGTCACAGGAATGGTTCAAACAAAGACAGAAAGAAGAGTCAGTCTTCTTGTACTTAAGTCGGCATTGTGCCTTTTCAATTTAATTCCGATGCAATTTCTGTGTTTCATCGTCAATAAGAAGGTCCAAGGGATACAGTAAACGTGAAGTGAATCATCGTAATCTATAACTAGTGTCACAGGAATGGTTCAAAACATAGTCAGTACAAAGAGTCAGTCTTCTTGTACTTAAGTCGTCATTGTTCCTTTTCTATTTAATTCCGATGCAATTTCTGTGTTTCATCGTCAATAAGAACGTCCAAGGGATACAGTAAACCAGAAGTGAAGCATCGGAATCTATAACTAGTGTCACTGGAATGTTTCAAAACACAGACAGTAGGAAGAGTCAGTCCTCTTGTACTTAAGTCGGCAATGTGCCTTTTCTATTTCATTCCAATGCAATTTCTGTATTTCGTCGCCAATAAGAAGGTCCAAAGGAAACAGTAAACCTGAAGTGAAGCATCAGAATCTAAAACTAATGTCACAGGAATCGTTCAAAACATAGACAGTAGGAAGAGTCAGTCTAATTGTACTTAAGTCGGCATTATGCCTTTTGTATTTAATTCCGATGCAATTTGTGTGTTTCATCGCCAATAACAAGGTCCAACGGATACAGTAACCATGAAGTGAAGCATCGGAATCTGTAACTAGTGTCACAGGAATGGTTCAAAACATAGACAGTAGGAAGAGTCTATCTTCTTGTACTTAAGTCGGCATTGTACCTTTTCTATTTAATTCAGATGCAATTTCAGTGTTTCATCGTCAATAAGAATGTCAGAGGGATACAGTAACCCTGAAGTGAAGCATCTGAATCTGTAACTAGCGTCACAGGAATGGTTCAAACAAAGACAGAAAGAAGAGTCAGTCTTCTTGTACTTAAGTCGGCATTGTGCCTTTTCAATTTAATTCCGATGCAATTTCTGTGTTTCATCGTCAATAAGAAGGTCCAAGGGATACAGTAAACGTGAAGTGAATCATCGTAATCTATAACTAGTGTCACAGGAATGGTTCAAAACATAGTCAGTACAAAGAGTCAGTCTTCTTGTACTTAAGTCGTCATTGTTCCTTTTCTATTTAATTCCGATGCAATTTCTGTGTTTCATCGTCAATAAGAAGGTCCAAGGGATACAGTAAACCAGAAGTGAAGCATCGGAATCTATAACTAGTGTCACTGGAATGGTTCAAAACACAGACAGTAAGAAGAGTCAGTCCTCTTGTACTTAAGTCGGCAATGTGCCTTTTCTATTTCATTCCAATGCAATTTCTGTATTTCGTCGCCACTAAGAAGGTCCAAAGGAAACAGTAAACCTGAAGTGAAGCATCAGAATCTAAAACTAATGTCACAGGAATCGTTCAAAACATAGACAGTAGGAAGGGTCAGTCTAATTGTACTTAAGTCGGCATTATGCCTTTTGTATTTAATTCCGATGCAATTTGTGTGTTTCATCGCCAATAACAAGGTCCAACGGATACAGTAACCATGAAGTGAAGCATCGGAATCTGTAACTAGTGTCACAGGAATGGTTCAAAACATAGACAGTAGGAAGAGTCAGTCTTCTTGTACTTAGGTCGGCATTGTACCTTTTCTATTTAATTCCGATGCATTTTCAGTGTTTCATCGTCAATAAGAATGTCAGAGGGATACAGTAACAATGAAGTGAAGCATCGGAATCTGTAACTAGCGTCACAGGAATGGTTCAAACATAGACAGAAAGAAGAGTCAATCTTCTTGTACTTAAGTCGGCATTGTGCCTTTTCTATTTAATTCCGATGCAATTTCTGTGTTTCATCGTCAATAAGAAGGTCCAAGGGATACAGTGAACCTGAAGTGAAGCATCGGAATCTGAAACTAGTGTCACAGGAATGGTTCCAAACATAGTCAGTAAGAAGAGTCAGTCTTCTTGTACTGAAGTCGGCATTGTGCCTTTTCTATTTAATTCCGATGCAATTTCTGTGTTTCATCGTCAATAAGAAGGTCAAAGGGATACAGTAAACCTGAAGTGAATCATCGTAATCTATAACTAGTGTCACAGGAATGGTTCAAAACATAGTCAGTACGAAGAGTCAGTCTTCTTGTACTTAAGTCGCCATTGTGCCTTTTGTACTTAATTCCGATGCATTTTCTGTGTTTCATCGTCAATAAGAAGGTCCAAGGGGTACAGTAAACCAGAAGTGAAGCATCGGAATCTATAACTAGTGTCACAGGAATGGTTCAAAACATAGTCAGTACGAAGAGTCAGTCTTCTTGTACTTAGGTCGGCATTGTACCTTTTCTATTTAATTCCGATGCAATTTCAGTGTTTCATTGTCAATAAGAATGTCAGAGGGAAACAGTTACCCTGATGTGAAGCATCGGAATCATTAACTAGTGTCACAGGAATGGTTCACAACATAGTCAGTAAGAAGAGTCGGTCTTCTCGTACTGAAGTCGGCATTGTGCCTTTTCTGTTTAATTCCGATGCAATATCTGTGTTTCATCGTCAATAAGAAGGTCCAAGGGATAAAGTAAACATGAGGTGAATCATCGTAATCTATAACTAGTGTCACACGAATGGTTCAAATCGTAGTCAGTACGAAGAGTCAGTCTTCTTGTACTTAAGTCGGCATTGTGCCTTTTGTATTTAATTCCGATGCAATTTCTGTGTTTCATCGTTTATTAGAAGGTCAGAATGATACAGTAAACCTGAAGTGAAGCATCGGATACTATAACTGGTGTCACAGGAGTGGTTCTAAACATAGACAGTATGAAGGGTCAGTCTTCTTGTACTTAAGTCGGCATTGTGCCTTTTGAATTTAATTCCGATGCAATATCTGTGTTTCATCGTCAATAAGAAGGTGCAAGGGATACAGTAAACCTGAAGTGAAGCATTGGAATCTAAAACTAGTTTCACAGGAGTAGGTCAAAGCATAGACAGTGAGAAGAGTCAGTCTTCTTGTACTTAAGTAGACATTGTGCCTTTTGTATTTAATTCCGATGCAATTTCTGTGTTTCATCGTCAATAAGAAGGTTAGAGGGATACAGTAAACCTGAAGTGAAGCATCGGAATCTATAACTAGTGGCACAGGAATGGTTCAAAGCAGTCAGTAAGAAGAGTCATTCGTCTTGTACTTAAGTCGGCATTGTGCCTTTTGTATTTAATTCCTATGCATTTTCTGTTATTCATCGTCAATAAGAAGGTCCAAGGGATACAGTAAACCTGAAGTGAAGCATCGGAATCTATAACTAGTGTCACAGGAATGGTTCAAATAATAGACAGTAAGAAGAGTCAGTCTTCTTGTACTTAAGTCGGCAATGTGCCTTTTGTATTAAATTCCAATGCAAATTCTGTATTTCGCCGCCAATAAGAAGGTCCAAAGGATACAGTAAACCTGAAGTGAAGCATCGGAATCTATAACTAGTGTCACAGGAATGGTTCAAAACAGTCAGTAAGATGAGTCAGTCTTCTTGTACATAAGTAGGCATTATGCCTTTTGTATTTAATTCCGATGCAATTTCTGTACTTCGTCGCCAATAAAAAAGGTCCAAAGGATACAGTAAACCTGAAGTGAAGCATCGGTCTCTATAACTAATGTCACAGGAATCGTTCAAATCATAGACAGTAGGATGAGTCAGTCTTCTTGTACTTAAGTCGGCATTGTGCCTTTTGTATTGAATTCCCATGCAATTTCTGTGTTTCATCATCAAAAAGAAGGTCAGAAGGATACAGTAAACCTGAAGTGAAGCATCGTAATCTGTAACTAGTGTCACAACAATGGTTCAAAACATAGACAGTAGGAAGAGTCAGTCTTTTTGTACTTAAGTCGGCATTGTGCTTTTTGTATTTAATTCCGATGCAATTACTGTGTTTCATCGTCAATAAGAACGTCCAAAGGATACAGTAGCCCTGAAGTGAAGCATCGGAATCTATAACTAGTGTCACAGGAATGGTCCAAAACATAGACAGTAGGAAGTGTCAGTGTTCTTGTACTTAAGTCGACATTGTACCTTTTCTATTTAATTCCGATGCAATTTCAGTGTTTCATCAGCAATAATAATGTTAGAGGGATACAGTAACCTTGAAGTGAAGCATCGGAATCTGTAACTAGCGTCACAGGAATGGTTCAAAACATAGACAGAAAGAAAAGTCAGTCTTCTTGTACTTCTGTCGGCATTGTTCCTTTTCTATTTAATTCCGATGCAATTTCTGTGTTTCATCGTCAATAAGAAGGTCCAAGGGATACAGTAAACCTGAAGTGAAGCATCGGAATCTATAACTAGTGTCACAGGAGTGGTTCAAAGCATAGACAGTAAGAAGAGTCAGTCTTCTTGTACTTAAGTCGGCATTGTGCCTTTTGTACTTAATACCGATGCAATATCTGTGTTTCATCGTCAATAAGAAGGTGCAAGGGATACAGTAAATCTGAAGTGAAACATCGGAATCTATAACTAGTGTCACAGGAATGGTTCAAAACGTAGACAGTAAGAAGAGTCAGTCTTCTTGTACTTAAGTCGGCATTGTGCTTTTTATGTTTAATTCCGATGCAATTTCTGTGTTTCATCGTCATTATGAAGGTCAGAGGGATACAGTAAACCTGAAGTGAAGCATCGGAATCTATAACTAGTGTCACATAAATGGATCAAAATAGTCAGTAAGAAGAGTCAATCTTCTTGCACTTAAGACGGCATTGTGCCTTTTGTATTTAATTCCGTTGCATTTTCTGTGTTTCATCGTCAATAATAAGGTCCAAAGGATACAGTAAACCTGAAGTGAAGCATCGGAATCTATAACTAATGTCACAGGAATCGTTCAAAACATAGACTGTAGGAAGAGTCAGTCTTCTTGTACTTAAGTCGGCATTGTGCCTTTTGTGTTTAATTCCAATGCAATTTCTGCGTTTCATCGTCAAAAAGAAGGTCAGAGGGATACAGTAAACCTGAAGTGAAGCATCGGATCTATAACAAGTGTCACGGGAATGGTTCAAAACAGTCAGTAAGAAGAGTCAGTCTTCTTGTACTTAAGTCGGCATTGTGCCTTTTGTATTTAATTCCGAAGCTATTTCTGCATTTCGTCGCCAATTAGAAGGTCCAAAGGATACAGAAAACCTGAAGTGAAGCATCGGAATCTATAACTAATGTTACAGGAATCGTTCAAAGCATAGACAGTAGGAAGAGTCAGTCTTCTTGTTCTTAAGTCGGCATTGTGCCTTTTGTATTTAATTCCGATGCAATTTCTGTGTTTCATCGTTAAAAGAAGGTCAGTGGGATACCGTAAACCTGAAGTGAAACATCGGAATCTGTAACTAGTGTCACAGGAATGGTTCAAAACATAGACAGTAGGGAGAGTCAGTCTTCTTGTACTTTAGTCGGCATTGTGCCTTTTCTATTTAATTCCGATGCAATTTCAGTGTTTCGTCGTCAATAAGAATGTCAGAGGTATACAGTAACCCTGAAGTGAAGCATCGGAATCTGTAACTAGCGTCACAGGAATGGTTCAAAACATAGACAGAAAGAAGAGTCAGTATTCTTGTACTTCAGTCGGCTTTGTTCGTTTTCTATTTAATTCCAATGCAATTTCTGTGTTTCATCGTCAATAAGAAGGTCCAAGGGATACAGTAAACCTGAAGTGAAGCATCGGAATCTATAACTAGTGTCACAGGAGTGGTTCAAAGCATAGACAGTAAGAAGAGTCAGTCTTCTTGTACTTAAGTCGGCATTGTGCCTTTTGTACTTAATACCGATGCAATATCTGTGTTTCATCGTCAATAAGAAGGTGCAAGGGATACAGTAAATCTGAAGTGAAGCATCGGAATCTATAACTAGTGTCACAGGAATGGTTCAAAACGTAGACAGTAAGAAGGGTAAGTCTTCTTGTACTTAAGTCGGCATTGTGCCTTTTGTACTTAATACCGATGCAATATCTGTGTTTCATCGTCAATAAGAAGGAGCAAGGGATACAGTAAATCTGATGTGAAGCATCGGAATCTATAACTAGTGTCACAGGAATGGTTCAAAACGTAGCCAGTAAGAAGAGTCAGTCTTCTTGTACTTAAGTCGACATTGTGACTTTTGTATTTAATTCCGAAGGTATTTCTGCATTTCGTCGCCAATTAGAAGGTCGAAAGGATACAGTAAACCTGAAGGGAAGCATCGGAATCAATAACTAATGTCACAGGAATGGTTCAAAACGTAGCCAGTAAGATGAGTCAGTCTTCTTGTACTTAAGTCGGCATTGTACCTTTTATATTTAATTCCGAAGCAATTTCTGTGTTTCATCGTCAATATGAAGGTCAGAGGGATACCGTAAACCTGAAGTGAAACATCGGAATCTGTAACTAGTGTCACAGGAATGGTTCAAAACATAGTCAGTAAGGAGGGTCAGTCTTCTTGTACTTAAGTCGGCATTGTGCCTTTTGTGTTTAGTTCCGATGCAATTTCTGAGTTTCATCGTCAAAAAGAAGGTCAGAGGGATACAGTAAACCTGAAGTGAAGTATCGGAATCTATAACAAGTGTCACAGGAATGGTTCAAAACAGTCAGTAAGAAGAGTCAGTTTTCTTGTACTTAAGTCGGCATTGTGCCTTTTGTATTTAATTCCGAAGCTATTTCTGCATTTCGTCGCCAATTAGAAGGTCCAAAGGATACAGTAAACCTGAAGTGAAGCATCGGAATCTATAACTAGTGTCACAGGAATGGTCCAAAACATAGACAGTAGGAAGAGTCAGTCTTCTTGTACTTAAGTCGACATTGTACCTTTTCTATTTAATTCCGATGCAATTTCTGCGTTTCATCGTCAATAAGAATGTTAGAGGGATACAGTAACCCTGAAGTGAAGCATCGGAATCTGTAACTAGCGTCACAGGAATGGTTCAAAACATAGACAGAAAGAAGAGTCAGTCTACTTGTACTTCTGTCGGCATTGTTCCTTTTCTATTTAATTCCGATGCAATTTCTGTGTTTCATCGTCAATAAGAAGGTCCAAGGGATACAGTAAACCTGAAGTGAAGCATCGGAATCTATAACTAGTGTCACAGGAGTGGTTCAAAGCATAGACAGTAAGAAGAGGCAGTCTTCTTGTACTTAAGTCGGCATTGTGCCTTTTGTATTTAATTCCGATGCAATTACTGTGTTTCATCGTCAATAAGAAGGTCCAACGGATACAGTAAACATGAAGTGAAGCATCGGAATCTATAACTAGTGTCACAGGAATGGTTCAATACATAGACAGTAGGAAGAGTCAGTCTTCTTGTACTGAAGTCGGCATTGTGCCTTTTCTGTATAATTCCGATGCAATATCTGTGTTTCATCGTCAATAAGAAGGTCAGAGGGATACAGTAAACCTGAAGTGAGGCATCGGAATCTATAACTAGTGTCACAGGAATGGTTCCAAACATAGTCAGTAAGAAGAGTTAGTCTTCTTGTACTTAAGTCGGCATTGTGCCTTTTCTATTTAATTCCGATGCAATTTCTGTGTTTCATCGTCAATAAGAAGGTCCAAGGGATAAAGTAAACATGAGGTGAATCATCGTAATCTATAACTAGTGTCACACGAATGGTTCAAAACGTAGTCAGTACGAAGAGTCAGTCTTCTTGTACTTAAGTCGGCATTGTGCCTTTTGTATTTAATTCCAATGCAATTTCTGTGTTTCATCGTCAATAAGAAGGTCAGAGGGATACAGTAAACCTGAAGTGAAGCATCGGATACTATAACTGGTGTCACAGGAGTGGTTCTAAACATAGACAGTTTGAAGGGTCAGTCTTCTTGTACTTAAGTCGGCATTGTGCCTTTTGAATTTAATTCCGATGCATTATCTGTGTTTCATCGTCAATAAGAAGGTGCAAGGGATACAGTAAACCTGAAGTGAAGCATTGGAATCTAAAACTAGTTTCACAGGAGTAGGTTAAGACATAGACAGTAAGATGAGTCAGTCTTCATGTACTTAAGTAGACATTGTGCCTTTTGTATTTAATTCCGATGCAATTTCTGTGTTTCATCGTCAATAAGAAGGTTAGAGGGATACAGTAAACCTGAAGTGAAGCATCGGAATCTATAACTAGTGTCACAGGAATGGTTCAAAACATAGAAAGTAAGAAGAGTCAGTCCTCTTGTGTTTAAGTCGGCAATGTGCCTTTTGTATTTAATTCCGATGCATTATCTGTGTTTCATCGTCAATAAGAAGGTCCAAGGGATACAGTAAACCAGAAGTGAAGCATCGGAATCTATAACTAGTGTCACAGGAATGGTTCAAAACATAGACAGTAGGAAAAGTCAGTCTTCTTGTACTTAAGTCGGCATTGTACCTTTTCTATTTAATTCAGACGCAATTTCAGTGTTTCATCGTCAATAAGAATGTCAGAGGGATACAGTAACCCTGAAGTGAAGCATCTGAATCTGTAACTAGCGTCACAGGAATGGTTCAAACAAAGACAGAAAGAACAGTCAGTCTTCTTGTACTTAAGTCGGCATTGTGCCTTTTCAATTTAATTCCGATGCAATTTCTGTGTTTCATCGTCAATAAGAAGGTCCAAGGGATACAGTAAACGTGAAGTGAATCAGTGTAATCTATAACTAGTGTCACAGGAATGGTTCAAAACATAGTCAGTACAAAGAGTCAGTCTTCTTGTACTTAAGTCGTCATTGTTCCTTTTCTATTTAATTCCGATGCAATTTCTGTGTTTCATCGTCAATAAGAAGGTCCAAGGGATACAGTAAACCAGAAGTGAAGCATCGGAATCTAGAACTAGTGTCACTGGAATGGTTCAAAACACAGACAGTAAGAAGAGTCAGTCCTCTTGTACTTAAGTCGGCAATGTGCCTTTTCTATTTCATTCCAATGCAATTTCTGTATTTCGTCGCCAATAAGAAGATCCAAAGGAAACAGTAAACCTGAAGTGAAGCATCAGAATCTAAAACTAATGTCACAGGAATCGTTCAAAACATAGACAGTAGGAAGAGTCAGTCTACTTGTACTTAAGTCGGCATTATGCCTTTTGTATTTAATTCCGTTGCAATTTGTGTGTTTCATCGCCAATAACAAGGTCCAACGGATACAGTAACCATGAAGTGAAGCATCGGAATCTGTAACTAGTGTCACAGGAATGGTTCAAAACATAGACAGTAGGAAGAGTCAGTCTTCTTGTACTTAGGTCGGCATTGTACCTTTTCTATTTAATTCCGATGCAATTTCAGTGTTTCATCGTCAATAAGAATGTCAGAGGGATACAGTAACAATGAAGTGAAGCATCGGAATCTGTAACTAGCGTCACAGGAATGGTTCAAACATAGACAGAAAGAAGAGTCAATCTTCTTGTACTTAAGTCGGCATTGTGCCTTTTCTATTTAATTCCGATGCAATTTCTGTGTTTCATCGTCAATAAGAAGGTCCAAGGGATACAGTGAACCTGAAGTGAAGCATCGGAATCTGAAACTAGTGTCACAGGAATGGTTCCAAACATAGTCAGTAAGAAGAGTCAGTCTTCTTGTACTTAAGTCGCCATTGTGCCTTTTGTACTTAATTCCGATGCATTTTCTGTGTTTCATCGTCAATAAGAAGGTCCAAGGGGTACAGTAAACCAGAAGTGAAGCATCGGAATCTATAACTAGTGTCACAGGAATGGTTCAAAACATAGTCAGTACGAAGAGTCAGTCTTCTTGTACTTAGGTCGGCATTGTACCTTTTCTATTTAATTCCGATGCAATTTCAGTGTTTCATTGTCAATAAGAATGTCAGAGGGAAACAGTTACCCTGATGTGAAGCATCGGAATCATTAACTAGTGTCACAGGAATGGTTCACAACATAGTCAGTAAGAAGAGTCGGTCTTCTTGTACTGAAGTCGGCATTGTGCCTTTTCTGTTTAATTCCGATGCAATATCTGTGTTTCATCGTCAATAAGAAGGTCAGAGGGATACAGTAAACCTGAAGTGAGGCATCGGAATCTATAACTAGTGTCACAGGAATGGTTCCAAACATAGTCAGTAAGAAGAGTCAGTCTTCTTGTACTGAAGTCGGCATTGTGCCTTTTCTATTTAATTCCGATGCAATTTCTGTGTTTCATCGTCAATAAGAAGGTCAAAGGGATACAGTAAACCTGAAGTGAATCATCGTAATCTATAACTAGTGTCACAGGTATGGTTCAAAACATAGTCAGTACGAAGAGTCAGTCTTCTTGTACTTAGGTCGGCATTGTACCTTTTCTATTTAATTCCGATGCAATTTCAGTGTTTCATTGTCAATAAGAATGTCAGAGGGAAACAGTTACCCTGATGTGAAGCATCGGAATCATTAACTAGTGTCACAGGAATGGTTCACAACATAGTCAGTAAGAAGAGTCGGTCTTCTCTTACTGAAGTCGGCATTGTGCCTTTTCTGTTTAATTCCGATGCAATATCTGTGTTTCATCGTCAATAAGAAGGTCCAAGGGATAAAGTAAACATGAGGTGAATCATCGTAATCTATAACTAGTGTCACACGAATGGTTCAAAACGTAGTCAGTACGAAGAGTCAGTCTTCTTGTCATTAAGTCGGCATTGTGCCTTTTGTATTTAATTCCGATGCAATTTCTGTGTTTCATCGTTTATTAGAAGGTCAGAATGATACAGTAAACCTGAAGTGAAGCATCGGATACTATAACTGGTGTCACAGGAGTGGTTCTAAACATAGACAGTATGAAGGGTCAGTCTTCTTGTACTTAAGTCGGCATTGTGCCTTTTGAATTTAATTCCGATGCAATATCTGTGTTTCATCGTCAATAAGAAGGTGCAAGGGATACAGTAAACCTGAAGTGAAGCATTGGAATCTAAAACTAGTTTCACAGGAGTAGGTCAAAGCATAGACAGTGAGAAGAGTCAGTCTTCTTGTACTTAAGTAGACATTGTGCCTTTTGTATTTAATTCCGATGCAATTTCTGTGTTTCATCGTCAATAAGAAGGTTAGAGGGATACAGTAAACCTGAAGTGAAGCATCGGAATCTATAACTAGTGGCACAGGAATGGTTCAAAACAGTCAGTAAGAAGAGTCATTCGTCTTGTACTTAAGTCGGCATTGTGCCTTTTGTATTTAATTCCGATGCATTTTCTGTTATTCATCGTCAATAAGAAGGTCCAAGGGATACAGTAAACCTGAAGTGAAGCATCGGAATCTATAACTAGTGTCACAGGAATGGTTCAAATAATAGACAGTAAGAAGAGTCAGTCTTCTTGTACTTCTGTCGGCATTGTTCCTTTTCTATTTAATTCCGATGCAATTTCTGTGTTTCATCGTCAATAAGAAGGTCCAAGGGATACAGTAAACCTGAAGTGAAGCATCGGAATCTATAACTAGTGTCACAGGAGTGGTTCAAAGCATAGACAGTAAGAAGAGTCAGTCTTCTTGTACTTAAGTCGGCATTGTGCCTTTTGTACTTAATACCGATGCAATATCTGTGTTTCATCGTCAATAAGAAGGTGCAAGGGATACAGTAAATCTGAAGTGAAGCATCGGAATCTATAACTAGTGTCACAGGAATGGTTCAAAACGTAGACAGTAAGAAGGGTAAGTCTTCTTGTACTTAAGTCGGCATTGTGCCTTTTGTACTTAATACCGATGCAATATCTGTGTTTCATCGTCAATAAGAAGGAGCAAGGGATACAGTAAATCTGATGTGAAGCATCGGAATCTATAACTAGTGTCACAGGAATGGTTCAAAACGTAGCCAGTAAGAAGAGTCAGTCTTCTTGTACTTAAGTCGACATTGTGACTTTTGTATTTAATTCCGAAGGTATTTCTGCATTTCGTCGCCAATTAGAAGGTCGAAAGGATACAGTAAACCTGAAGGGAAGCATCGGAATCAATAACTAATGTCACAGGAATGGTTCAAAACGTAGCCAGTAAGATGAGTCAGTCTTCTTGTACTTAAGTCGGCATTGTACATTTTATATTTAATTCCGAAGCAATTTCTGTGTTTCATCGTCAATATGAAGGTCAGAGGGATACCGTAAACCTGAAGTGAAACATCGGAATCTGTAACTAGTGTCACAGGAATGGTTCAAAACATAGTCAGTAAGGAGGGTCAGTCTTCTTGTACTTAAGTCGGCATTGTGCCTTTTGTGTTTAGTTCCGATGCAATTTCTGAGTTTCATCGTCAAAAAGAAGGTCAGAGGGATACAGTAAACCAGAAGTGAAGTATCGGAATCTATAACAAGTGTCACAGGAATGGTTCAAAACAGTCAGTAAGAAGAGTCAGTTTTCTTGTACTTAAGTCGGCATTGTGCCTTTTGTATTTAATTCCGAAGCTATTTCTGCATTTCGTCGCCAATTAGAAGGTCCAAAGGATACAGTAAACCTGAAGTGAAGCATCGGAATCTATAACTAGTGTCACAGGAATGGTCCAAAACATAGACAGTAGGAAGAGTCAGTCTTCTTGTACTTAAGTCGACATTGTACCTTTTCTATTTAATTCCGATGCAATTTCTGCGTTTCATCGTCAATAAGAATGTTAGAGGGATACAGTAACCCTGAAGTGAAGCATCGGAATCTGTAACTAGCGTCACAGGAATGGTTCAAAACATAGACAGAAAGAAGAGTCAGTCTACTTGTACTTCTGTCGGCATTGTTCCTTTTCTATTTAATTCCGATGCAATTTCTGTGTTTCATCGTCAATAAGAAGGTCCAAGGGATACAGTAAACCTGAAGTGAAGCATCGGAATCTATAACTAGTGTCACAGGAGTGGTTCAAAGCATAGACAGTAAGAAGAGTCAGTCTTCTTGTACTTAAGTCGGCATTGTGCCTTTTGTATTTAATTCCGATGCAATTACTGTGTTTCATCGTCAATAAGAAGGTCCAACGGATACAGTAAACATGAAGTGAAGCATCGGAATCTATAACTAGTGTCACAGGAATGGTTCAATACATAGACAGTAGGAAGAGTCAGTCTTCTTGTACTGAAGTCGGCATTGTGCCTTTTCTGTTTAATTCCGATGCAATTTCTGTGTTTCATCGTCAATAAGAAGGTCAGAGGGATACAGTAAACCTGAAGTGAGGCATCGGAATCTATAACTAGTGTCACAGGAATGGTTCCAAACATAGTCAGTAAGAAGAGTTAGTCTTCTTGTACTTAAGTCGGCATTGTGCCTTTTCTATTTAATTCCGATGCAATTTCTGTGTTTCATCGTCAATAAGAAGGTCCAAGGGATAAAGTAAACATGAGGTGAATCATCGTAATCTATAACTAGTGTCACACGAATGGTTCAAAACGTAGTCAGTACGAAGAGTCAGTCTTCTTGTACTTAAGTCGGCATTGTGCCTTTTGTATTTAATTCCAATGCAATTTCTGTGTTTCATCGTCAATAAGAAGGTCAGAGGGATACAGTAAACCTGAAGTGAAGCATCGGATACTATAACTGGTGTCACAGGAGTGGTTCTAAACATAGACAGTTTGAAGGGTCAGTCTTCTTGTACTTAAGTCGGCATTGTGCCTTTTGAATTTAATTCCGATGCAATATCTGTGTTTCATCGTCAATAAGAAGGTGCAAGGGATACAGTAAACCTGAAGTGAAGCATTGGAATCTAAAACTAGTTTCACAGGAGTAGGTTAAGACATAGACAGTAAGATGAGTCAGTCTTCATGTACTTAAGTAGACATTGTGCCTTTTGTATTTAATTCCGATGCAATTTCTGTGTTTCATCGTCAATAAGAAGGTTAGAGGGATACAGTTAACCTGAAGTGAAGCATCGGAATCTATAACTAGTGTCACAGGAATGGTTCAAAACATAGAAAGTAAGAAGAGTCAGTCCTCTTGTGTTTAAGTCGGCAATGTGCCTTTTGTATTTAATTCCGATGCATTATCTGTGTTTCATCGTCAATAAGAAGGTCCAAGGGATACAGTAAACCAGAAGTGAAGCATCGGAATCTATAACTAGTGTCACAGGAATGGTTCAAAACATAGACAGTAGGAAAAGTCAGTCTTCTTGTACTTAAGTCGGCATTGTACCTTTTCTATTTAATTCAGACGCAATTTCAGTGTTTCATCGTCAATAAGAATGTCAGAGGGATACAGTAACCCTGAAGTGAAGCATCTGAATCTGTAACTAGCGTCACAGGAATGGTTCAAACAAAGACAGAAAGAACAGTCAGTCTTCTTGTACTTAAGTCGGCATTGTGCCTTTTCAATTTAATTCCGATGCAATTTCTGTGTTTCATCGTCAATAAGAAGGTCCAAGGGATACAGTAAACGTGAAGTGAATCAGTGTAATCTATAACTAGTGTCACAGGAATGGTTCAAAACATAGTCAGTACAAAGAGTCAGTCTTCTTGTACTTAAGTCGTCATTGTTCCTTTTCTATTTAATTCCGATGCAATTTCTGTGTTTCATCGTCAATAAGAAGGTCCAAGGGATACAGTAAACCAGAAGTGAAGCATCGGAATCTATAACTAGTGTCACTGGAATGGTTCAAAACACAGACAGTAAGAAGAGTCCGTCCTCTTGTACTTAAGTCGGCAATGTGCCTTTTCTATTTCATTCCAATGCAATTTCTGTATTTCGTCGCCAATAAGAAGGTCCAAAGGAAACAGTAAACCTGAAGTGAAGCATCAGAATCTAAAACTAATGTCACAGGAATCGTTCAAAACATAGACAGTAGGAAGAGTCAGTCTACTTGTACTTAAGTCGGCATTATGCCTTTTGTATTTAATTCCGATGCAATTTGTGTGTTTCATCGCCAATAACAAGGTCCAACGGATACAGTAACCATGAAGTGAAGCATCGGAATCTGTAACTAGTGTCACAGGAATGGTTCAAAACATAGACAGTAGGAAGAGTCAGTCTTCTTGTACTTAGGTCGGCATTGTACCTTTTCTATTTAATTCCGATGCAATTTCAGTGTTTCATCGTCAATAAGAATGTCAGAGGGATACAGTAACAATGAAGTGAAGCATCGGAATCTGTAACTAGCGTCACAGGAATGGTTCAAACATAGACAGAAAGAAGAGTCAATCTTCTTGTACTTAAGTCGGCATTGTGCCTTTTCTATTTAATTCCGATGCAATTTCTGTGTTTCATCGTCAATAAGAAGGTCCAAGGGATACAGTGAACCTGAAGAGAAGCATCGGAATCTGAAACTAGTGTCACAGGAATGGTTCCAAACATAGTCAGTAAGAAGAGTCAGTCTTCTTGTACTTAAGTCGCCATTGTGCCTTTTGTACTTAATTCCGATGCATTTTCTGTGTTTCATCGTCAATAAGAAGGTCCAAGGGGTACAGTAAACCAGAAGTGAAGCATCGGAATCTATAACTAGTGTCACAGGAATGGTTCAAAACATAGTCAGTACGAAGAGTCAGTCTTCTTGTACTTAGGTCGGCATTGTACCTTTTCTATTTAATTCCGATGCAATTTCAGTGTTTCATTGTCAATAAGAATGTCAGAGGGAAACAGTTACCCTGATGTGAAGCATCGGAATCATTAACTAGTGTCACAGGAATGGTTCACAACATAGTCAGTAAGAAGAGTCGGTCTTCTTGTACTGAAGTCGGCATTGTGCCTTTTCTGTTTAATTCCGATGCAATATCTGTGTTTCATCGTCAATAAGAAGGTCAGAGGGATACAGTAAACCTGAAGTGAGGCATCGGAATCTATAACTAGTGTCACAGGAATGGTTCCAAACATAGTCAGTAAGAAGAGTTAGTCTTCTTGTACTTAAGTCGGCATTGTGCCTTTTCTATTCAATTCCGATGCAATTTCTGTGTTTCATCGTCAATAAGAAGGTCCAAGGGATAAAGTAAACATGAGGTGAATCATCGTATTCTATAACTAGTGTCACACGAATGGTTCAAAACGTAGTCAGTACGAAGAGTCAGTCTTCTTGTACTTAAGTCGGCATTGTGCCTTTTGTATTTAATTCCGATGCAATTTCTGTGTTTCATCGTTTATAAGAAGGTCAGAATGATACAGTAAACCTGAAGTGAAGCATCGGATACTATAACTGGTGTCACAGGAGTGGTTCTAAACATAGACAGTATGAAGGGTCAGTCTTCTTGTACTTAAGTCGGCATTGTGCCTTTTGAATTTAATTCCGATGCAATATCTGTGTTTCATCGTCAATAAGAAGGTGCAAGGGATACAGTAAACCTGAAGTGAAGCATTGGAATCTAAAACTAGTTTCACAGGAGTAGGTCAAAGCATAGACAGTGAGTAGAGTCAGTCTTCTTGTACTTAAGTGGACATTGTGCCTTTTGTATTTAATTCCGATGCAATTTCTGTGTTTCATCGTCAATAAGAAGGTTAGAGGGATACAGTAAACCTGAAGTGAAGCATCGGAATCTATAACTAGTGGCACAGGAATGGTTCAAAACAGTCAGTAAGAAGAGTCATTCGTCTTGTACTTAAGTCGGCATTGTGCCTTTTGTATTTAATTCCGATGCATTTTCTGTTATTCATCGTCAATAAGAAGGTCCAAGGGATACAGTAAACCTGAAGTGAAGCATCGGAATCTATAACTAGTGTCACAGGAATGGTTCAAATAATAGACAGTAAGAAGAGTCAGTCTTCTTGTACTTAAGTCGGCAATGTGCCTTTTGTATTTAATTCCAATGCAAATTCTGTATTTCGCCGCCAATAAGAAGGTCCAAAGGATACAGTAAACCTGAAGTGAAGCATCGGAATCTATAACTAGTGTCACAGGAATGGTTCAAAACAGTCAGTAAGATGAGTCAGTCTTCTTGTACATAAGTAGGCATTATGCCTTTTGTATTTAATTTTGATGCAATTTCTGTACTTCGTCGCCAATAAAAAAGGTCCAAAGGATACAGTAAACCTGAAGTGAAGCATCGGTATCTATAACTAATGTCACAGGAATCGTTCAAATCGTAGACAGTAGGATGAGTCAGTCTTCTTGTACTTAAGTCGGCATTGTGCCTTTTGTATTGAATTCCCATGCAATTTCTGTGTTTCATCATCAAAAAGAAGGTCAGAAGGATACAGTAAACCTAAAGTGAAGCATCGTAATCTGTAACTAGTGTCACAACAATGGTTCAAAACATAGACAGTAGGAAGAGTCAGTCTTTTTGTACTTAAGTCGGCATTGTGCTTTTTGTATTTAATTCCGATGCAATTACTGTGTTTCATCGTCAATAATAACGTCCAAAGGATACAGTAGCCCTGAAGTGAAGCATCGGAATCTATAACTAGTGTCACAGGAATGGTCCAAAACATAGACAGTAGGAAGTGTCAGTGTTCTTGTACTTAAGTCGACATTGTACCTTTTCTATTTAATTCCGATGCAATTTCAGTGTTTCATCAGCAATAAGAACGTTAGAGGGATACAGTAACCTTGAAGTGAAGCATCGGAATCTGTAACTAGCGTCACAGGAATGGTTCAAAACATAGACAGAAAGAAGAGTCAGTCTTCTTGTACTTCTGTCGGCATTGTTCCTTTTCTATTTAATTCCGATGCAATTTCTGTGTTTCATCGTCAATAAGAAGGTCCAAGGGATACAGTAAACCTGAAGTGAAGCATCGGAATCTATAACTAGTGTCACAGGAGTGGTTCAAAGCATAGACAGTAAGAAGAGTCAGTCTTCTTGTACTTAAGTCGGCATTGTGCCTTTTGTACTTAATACCGATGCAATATCTGTGTTTCATCGTCAATAAGAAGGTGCAAGGGATACAGTAAATCTGAAGTGAAACATCGGAATCTATAACTAGTGTCACAGGAATGGTTCAAAACGTAGCCAGTAAGAAGAGTCAGTCTTCTTGTACTTAAGTCGACATTGTGACTTTTGTATTCAGTTCCGAAGCTATTTCTGCATTTCGTCGCCAATTAGAAGGTCGAAAGGATACAGTAAACCTGAAGGGAAGCATCGGAATCAATAACTAATGTCACAGGAATGGTTCAAAACGTAGCCAGTAAGATGAGTCAGTCTTCTTGTACTTAAGTCGGCATTGTACCCTTTCTATTTAATTCCGAAGCAATTTCTGTGTTTCATCGTCAATATGAAGGTCAGAGGGATACCGTAAACCTGAAGTGAAACATCGGAATCTGTAACTAGTGTCACAGGAATGGTTCAAAACATAGTCAGTAAGAAGGGTCAGTCTTCTTGTACTTAAGTCGGCATTGTGCCTTTTGTGTTTAATTCCGATGCAATTTCTGAGTTTCATCGTCAAAAAGAAGGTCAGAGGGATACAGTAAACCTGAAGTGAAGTATCGGAATCTATAACAAGTGTCACAGGAATGGTTCAAAACAGTCAGTAAAAAGAGTCAGTTTTCTTGTACTTAAGTCGGCATTGTGCCTTTTGTATTTAATTCCGAAGCTATTTCTGCATTTCGTCGCCAATTAGAAGGTCCAAAGGATACAGTAAACTTGAAGGGAAGCATCGGAATCAATAACTAATGTCACAGGAATCGTTCAAAGCATAGACAGTAGGAAGAGTCAGTCTTCTTGTTCTTAAGTCGGCATTGTGCCTTTTGTATTTAATTCCGATGCAATTTCTGTGTTTCATCGTTAAAAGAAGGTCAGAGAGATACCGTAAACCTGAAGTGAAGCATCGGAATCTGTAACTAGTGTCACAGGAATGGTTCAAAACATAGTCAGTAAGAAGGGTCAGTCTTGTTGTTCTTAAGTCGGCATTGTGCCTTTTCTATTTAATTCCGATGCAATTTCTGTGTCTCATCGTCAATAAGAACGTCCAAGGGATACAGTAAACCTGAAGTAAAGCATCGGAATCTATAACTAGTGTCACAGGCATGGTCCAAAACATAGACAGTAGGAAGAGTCAGTCTTCTTGTACTTATGTCGGCATTGTACCTTTTCTATTTAATTCCGATGCAATTTCAGTGTTTCATCGTCAATAAGAATGTTAGAGGGATACAGTAACCCTGAAGTGAAGCATCGGAATCTGTAACTAGCGTCACAGGAATGGTTCAAAACATTGACAGAAAGAAGAGTCAGTCTTCTTGTACATCAGTCGGCATTGTTCCTTTTCTATTTAATTCCGATGCAATTTCTGTGTTTCATCGCCAATAAGAAGGTCCAAGGGATACAGTAAACCTGAAGTGAAGCATCGGAATCTATAACTAGTGTCACAGGAGTGGTTCAAAGCATAGACAGTAAGAAGAGTCAGTCTTCTTGTACTTAAGTCGGCATTGTGCCTTTTGTACTTAATACCGATGCAATATCTGTGTTTCATCGTCAATAAGAAGGTGCAAGGGATACAGTAAACCTGAAGTGAAGCATCGGAATCTATAACTAGTGTCACAGGAATGGTTCAAAACATAGTCAGTAAGAAGGGTCAGTCTTCTTGTACTTAAGTCGGCATTGTGCCTTTTGTGTTTAATTCCGATGCAATTTCTGAGTTTCATCGTCAAAAAGAAGGTCAGAGGGATACAGTAAACCTGAAGTGAAGTATCGGAATCTATAACAAGTGTCACAGGAATGGTTCAAAACAGTCAGTAAAAAGAGTCAGTTTTCTTGTACTTAAGTCGGCATTGTGCCTTTTGTATTTAATTCCGAAGCTATTTCTGCATTTCGTCGCCAATTAGAAGGTCCAAAGGATACAGTAAACTTGAAGGGAAGCATCGGAATCAATAACTAATGTCACAGGAATCGTTCAAAGCATAGACAGTAGGAAGAGTCAGTCTTCTTGTTCTTAAGTCGGCATTGTGCCTTTTGTATTTAATTCCGATGCAATTTCTGTGTTTCATCGTTAAAAGAAGGTCAGAGAGATACCGTAAACCTGAAGTGAAGCATCGGAATCTGTAACTAGTGTCACAGGAATGGTTCAAAACATAGTCAGTAAGAAGGGTCAGTCTTGTTGTTCTTAAGTCGGCATTGTGCCTTTTCTATTTAATTCCGATGCAATTTCTGTGTCTCATCGTCAATAAGAACGTCCAAGGGATACAGTAAACCTGAAGTAAAGCATCGGAATCTATAACTAGTGTCACAGGCATGGTCCAAAACATAGACAGTAGGAAGAGTCAGTCTTCTTGTACTTATGTCGGCATTGTACCTTTTCTATTTAATTCAGACGCAATTTCAGTGTTTCATCGTCAATAAGAATGTCAGAGGGATACAGTAACCCTGAAGTGAAGCATCTGAATCTGTAACTAGCGTCACAGGAATGGTTCAAACAAAGACAGAAAGAACAGTCAGTCTTCTTGTACTTAAGTCGGCATTGTGCCTTTTCAATTTAATTCCGATGCAATTTCTGTGTTTCATCGTCAATAAGAAGGTCCAAGGGATACAGTAAACGTGAAGTGAATCAGTGTAATCTATAACTAGTGTCACAGGAATGGTTCAAAACATAGTCAGTACTAAGAGTCAGTCTTCTTGTACTTAAGTCGTCATTGTTCCTTTTCTATTTAATTCCGATGCAATTTCTGTGTTTCATCGTCAATAAGAAGGTCCAAGGGATACAGTAAACCAGAAGTGAAGCATCGGAATCTATAACTAGTGTCACTGGAATGGTTCAAAACACAGACAGTAAGAAGAGTCCGTCCTCTTGTACTTAAGTCGGCAATGTGCCTTTTCTATTTCATTCCAATGCAATTTCTGTATTTCGTCGCCAATAAGAAGGTCCAAAGGAAACAGTAAACCTGAAGTGAAGCATCAGAATCTAAAACTAATGTCACAGGAATCGTTCAAAACATAGACAGTAGGAAGAGTCAGTCTACTTGTACTTAAGTCGGCATTATGCCTTTTGTATTTAATTCCGATGCAATTTGTGTGTTTCATCGCCAATAACAAGGTCCAACGGATACAGTAACCATGAAGTGAAGCATCGGAATCTGTAACTAGTGTCACAGGAATGGTTCAAAACATAGACAGTAGGAAGAGTCAGTCTTCTTGTACTTAGGTCGGCATTGTACCTTTTCTATTTAATTCCGATGCAATTTCAGTGTTTCATCGTCAATAAGAATGTCAGAGGGATACAGTAACAATGAAGTGAAGCATCGGAATCTGTAACTAGCGTCACAGGAATGGTTCAAACATAGACAGAAAGAAGAGTCAATCTTCTTGTACTTAAGTCGGCATTGTGCCTTTTCTATTTAATTCCGATGCAATTTCTGTGTTTCATCGTCAATAAGAAGGTCCAAGGGATACAGTGAACCTGAAGAGAAGCATCGGAATCTGAAACTAGTGTCACAGGAATGGTTCCAAACATAGTCATTAAGAAGAGTCAGTCTTCTTGTACTTAAGTCGCCATTGTGCCTTTTGTACTTAATTCCGATGCATTTTCTGTGTTTCATCGTCAATAAGAAGGTCCAAGGGGTACAGTAAACCAGAAGTGAAGCATCGGAATCTATAACTAGTGTCACAGGAATGGTTCAAAACATAGTCAGTACGAAGAGTCAGTCTTCTTGTACTTAGGTCGGCATTGTACCTTTTCTATTTAATTCCGATGCAATTTCAGTGTTTCATTGTCAATAAGAATGTCAGAGGGAAACAGTTACCCTGATGTGAAGCATCGGAATCATTAACTAGTGTCACAGGAATGGTTCACAACATAGTCAGTAAGAAGAGTCGGTCTTCTTGTACTGAAGTCGGCATTGTGCCTTTTCTGTTTAATTCCGATGCAATATCTGTGTTTCATCGTCAATAAGAAGGTCAGAGGGATACAGTAAACCTGAAGTGAGGCATCGGAATCTATAACTAGTGTCACAGGAATGGTTCCAAACATAGTCAGTAAGAAGAGTTAGTCTTCTTGTACTTAAGTCGGCATTGTGCCTTTTCTATTCAATTCCGATGCAATTTCTGTGTTTCATCGTCAATAAGAAGGTCCAAGGGATAAAGTAAACATGAGGTGAATCATCGTATTCTATAACTAGTGTCACACGAATGGTTCAAAACGTAGTCAGTACGAAGAGTCAGTCTTCTTGTACTTAAGTCGGCATTGTGCCTTTTGTATTTAATTCCGATGCAATTTCTGTGTTTCATCGTTTATAAGAAGGTCAGAATGATACAGTAAACCTGAAGTGAAGCATCGGATACTATAACTGGTGTCACAGGAGTGGTTCTAAACATAGACAGTATGAAGGGTCAGTCTTCTTGTACTTAAGTCGGCATTGTGCCTTTTGAATTTAATTCCGATGCAATATCTGTGTTTCATCGTCAATAAGAAGGTGCAAGGGATACAGTAAACCTGAAGTGAAGCATTGGAATCTAAAACTAGTTTCACAGGAGTAGGTCAAAGCATAGACAGTGAGTAGAGTCAGTCTTCTTGTACTTAAGTGGACATTGTGCCTTTTGTATTTAATTCCGATGCAATTTCTGTGTTTCATCGTCAATAAGAAGGTTAGAGGGATACAGTAAACCTGAAGTGAAGCATCGGAATCTATAACTAGTGGCACAGGAATGGTTCAAAACAGTCAGTAAGAAGAGTCATTCGTCTTGTACTTAAGTCGGCATTGTGCCTTTTGTATTTAATTCCGATGCATTTTCTGTTATTCATCGTCAATAAGAAGGTCCAAGGGATACAGTAAACCTGAAGTGAAGCATCGGAATCTATAACTAGTGTCACAGGAATGGTTCAAATAATAGACAGTAAGAAGAGTCAGTCTTCTTGTACTTAAGTCGGCAATGTGCCTTTTGTATTTAATTCCAATGCAAATTCTGTATTTCGCCGCCAATAAGAAGGTCCAAAGGATACAGTAAACCTGAAGTGAAGCATCGGAATCTATAACTAGTGTCACAGGAATGGTTCAAAACAGTCAGTAAGATGAGTCAGTCTTCTTGTACATAAGTAGGCATTATGCCTTTTGTATTTAATTTTGATGCAATTTCTGTACTTCGTCGCCAATAAAAAAGGTCCAAAGGATACAGTAAACCTGAAGTGAAGCATCGGTATCTATAACTAATGTCACAGGAATCGTTCAAATCGTAGACAGTAGGATGAGTCAGTCTTCTTGTACTTAAGTCGGCATTGTGCCTTTTGTATTGAATTCCCATGCAATTTCTGTGTTTCATCATCAAAAAGAAGGTCAGAAGGATACAGTAAACCTAAAGTGAAGCATCGTAATCTGTAACTAGTGTCACAACAATGGTTCAAAACATAGACAGTAGGAAGAGTCAGTCTTTTTGTACTTAAGTCGGCATTGTGCTTTTTGTATTTAATTCCGATGCAATTACTGTGTTTCATCGTCAATAATAACGTCCAAAGGATACAGTAGCCCTGAAGTGAAGCATCGGAATCTATAACTAGTGTCACAGGAATGGTCCAAAACATAGACAGTAGGAAGTGTCAGTGTTCTTGTACTTAAGTCGACATTGTACCTTTTCTATTTAATTCCGATGCAATTTCAGTGTTTCATCAGCAATAAGAACGTTAGAGGGATACAGTAACCTTGAAGTGAAGCATCGGAATCTGTAACTAGCGTCACAGGAATGGTTCAAAACATAGACAGAAAGAAGAGTCAGTCTTCTTGTACTTCTGTCGGCATTGTTCCTTTTCTATTTAATTCCGATGCAATTTCTGTGTTTCATCGTCAATAAGAAGGTCCAAGGGATACAGTAAACCTGAAGTGAAGCATCGGAATCTATAACTAGTGTCACAGGAGTGGTTCAAAGCATAGACAGTAAGAAGAGTCAGTCTTCTTGTACTTAAGTCGGCATTGTGCCTTTTGTACTTAATACCGATGCAATATCTGTGTTTCATCGTCAATAAGAAGGTGCAAGGGATACAGTAAATCTGAAGTGAAACATCGGAATCTATAACTAGTGTCACAGGAATGGTTCAAAACGTAGCCAGTAAGAAGAGTCAGTCTTCTTGTACTTAAGTCGACATTGTGACTTTTGTATTCAGTTCCGAAGCTATTTCTGCATTTCGTCGCCAATTAGAAGGTCGAAAGGATACAGTAAACCTGAAGGGAAGCATCGGAATCAATAACTAATGTCACAGGAATGGTTCAAAACGTAGCCAGTAAGATGAGTCAGTCTTCTTGTACTTAAGTCGGCATTGTACCCTTTATATTTAATTCCGAAGCAATTTCTGTGTTTCATCGTCAATATGAAGGTCAGAGGGATACCGTAAACCTGAAGTGAAACATCGGAATCTGTAACTAGTGTCACAGGAATGGTTCAAAACATAGTCAGTAAGAAGGGTCAGTCTTCTTGTACTTAAGTCGGCATTGTGCCTTTTGTGTTTAATTCCGATGCAATTTCTGAGTTTCATCGTCAAAAAGAAGGTCAGAGGGATACAGTAAACCTGAAGTGAAGTATCGGAATCTATAACAAGTGTCACAGGAATGGTTCAAAACAGTCAGTAAAAAGAGTCAGTTTTCTTGTACTTAAGTCGGCATTGTGCCTTTTGTATTTAATTCCGAAGCTATTTCTGCATTTCGTCGCCAATTAGAAGGTCCAAAGGATACAGTAAACTTGAAGGGAAGCATCGGAATCAATAACTAATGTCACAGGAATCGTTCAAAGCATAGACAGTAGGAAGAGTCAGTCTTCTTGTTCTTAAGTCGGCATTGTGCCTTTTGTATTTAATTCCGATGCAATTTCTGTGTTTCATCGTTAAAAGAAGGTCAGAGAGATACCGTAAACCTGATGTGAAGCATCGGAATCTGTAACTAGTGTCACAGGAATGGTTCAAAACATAGTCAGTAAGAAGGGTCAGTCTTGTTGTTCTTAAGTCGGCATTGTGCCTTTTCTATTTAATTCCGATGCAATTTCTGTGTCTCATCGTCAATAAGAACGTCCAAGGGATACAGTAAACCTGAAGTAAAGCATCGGAATCTATAACTAGTGTCACAGGCATGGTCCAAAACATAGACAGTAGGAAGAGTCAGTCTTCTTGTACTTATGTCGGCATTGTACCTTTTCTATTTAATTCCGATGCAATTTCAGTGTTTCATCGTCAATAAGAATGTTAGAGGGATACAGTAACCCTGAAGTGAAGCATCGGAATCTGTAACTAGCGTCACAGGAATGGTTCAAAACATTGACAGAAAGAAGAGTCAGTCTTCTTGTACATCAGTCGGCATTGTTCCTTTTCTATTTAATTCCGATGCAATTTCTGTGTTTCATCGCCAATAAGAAGGTCCAAGGGATACAGTAAACCTGAAGTGAAGCATCGGAATCTATAACTAGTGTCACAGGAGTGGTTCAAAGCATAGACAGTAAGAAGAGTCAGTCTTCTTGTACTTAAGTCGGCATTGTGCCTTTTGTACTTAATACCGATGCAATATCTGTGTTTCATCGTCAATAAGAAGGTGCAAGGGATACAGTAAACCTGAAGTGAAGCATCGGAATCTATAACTAGTGTCACAGGAATGGTTCAAAACGTAGACAGTAAGAAGAGTCAGTCTTCTTGTACTTAAGTCGGCATTGTGCTTTTTATATTTAATTCCGATGCAATTTCTGTGTTTCATCGTCAATATGAGGGTCAGAGGGATACAGTAAACCTGAAGTGAAGCATCGGAATCTATAACTAGTGTCACAGAAATGGATCAAAATAGTCAGTAAGAAGAGTCAATCTTCTTGTACTTAAGACGGCATTGTGCCTTTTGTATTTAATACCGTTGCATTTTCTGTGTTTCATCGTCAATAAGAAAGTCCAAAGGATACAGTAAACCTGAAGTGAAGCATCGGAATCTATAACTAATGTCACAGGAATCGTTCAAACCATAGACAGTAGGAAGAGTCAGTCTTCTTGTACTTAAGTCGTCATTGTAACTTTTGTGTTAGATTCCGATGCAATTTCTGAGTTTCACCGTCAAAAAGAAGGTCAGAGGGATACAGTAAACCTGAAGTGAAGTATCGGAATCTATAACAAGTGTCACAGGAATGGTTCAAAACAGTCAGTAAGAAGAGTCAGTCTTCTTGTACTTAAGTCGGTATTGTTGCCTTTTGCATTTAATTCCGAAGCTATTTCTGCATTTCGTCGCCAATTAGAAGGTCCAAAGGATACAGTAAACCTGAAGGGAAGCATCGGAATCAATAACTAATGTCACAGGAATCGTTCAAAGCATAGACAGTAGGAAGAGTCAGTCTTCTTGTACTTAAGTCGGCATTGTGCCTTTTCTATTTAATTCCGATGCAATTTCAGTGTTTCATCGTCAATAAGAACGTCCAAGGGATACAGTAAACCTGAAGTGAAGCATCGGAATCTATAACTAGTGTCACAGGAATGGTTCAAAACATAGACAGTAGGAAGAGTCAGTCTTCTTGTACTTAAGTCGGCATTGTTCCTTTTCTATTTAATTCCGATGCAATTTCTGTGTTTCATCGTCAATAAGAAGGTCCAAGGGATACAGTAAACCTGAAGTGAAGCATCGGAATCTATAACTAGTGTCACAGGAGTGGTTCAAAGCATAGACAGTAAGAAGAGTCAGTCTTCTTGTACTTAAGTCGGCATTGTGCCTTTTGTACTTAATACCGATGCAATATCTGTGTTTCATCGTCAATAAGAAGGTGCAAGGGATACAGTAAATCAGAAGTGAAGCATCGGAATCTATAACTAGTGTCACAGGAATGGTTCAAAACGTAGACAGTAAGAAGGGTCAGTCTTCTTGTACTTAACTCGGCATTGTGCCTTTTGTACTTAATACCGATGCAATATCTGTGTTTCATCGTCAATAAGAAGGTGCAAGGGATACAGTAAATCTGATGTGAAGCATCGGAATCTATAACTAGTGTCACAGGAATGTTTCAAAACGTAGCCAGTAAGAAGAGTCAGTCTTCTTGTACTTAAGTCGGCATTGTGCCTTTTATATTTAATTCCGATGCAATTTCTGTGTTTCATCGTCAATATGAAGGTCAGAGGGATACAGTAAACCTGAAGTGAAGCATCGGAATCTATAACTAGTGTCACAGGAATGGATCAAAACAGTCAGTAAGAAGAGTCCATCTTCTTGTACTTAAGACGGCATTGTGCCTTTTGTATTTAATTCCGATGCATTTTCTGTGTTTCATCGTCAATAAGAAGGTCCAAAGGATACAGTAAACCTGAAGTGAAGCATCGGAATCTATAACTAATGTCACAGGAATCGTTCAAACCATAGACAGTAGGAAGAGTCAGTCTTCTTGTACTTAAGGGGATACGGAATCACCTATCCCCGCAATGTTAATATATGCCTACTATAGGGAACATTTTCTCACAAACTACTGGAGACAGAGAGGTAAAAATTTTACTGTATGTGCATTCATATGTTACAACAATACTGAAACAACAGTTTATTGTCAAAGTATTTTCTTACAGAGATATTGTACATTTATTTTTAAGTAAATTTTTTCCATCGCTTTTTACTAGACTATCACCCCTAAGTCTTTTGTAAATCAAGTAATTAAAAAATCGTTGTTTCAGTATGTAATAGGGACCTATGTCACTACGTCATAAAAATTTCAGACTTCTAGGTTGACCAGTACCTGAGATAATGTTCCTAGATGAAGTAAAAAGTAAACTTACGGGAAACGGAGAAAGAAGATTAAAACATTCCTGATCCGTAGCTAATACCCCCTTCACAGTCTTCATAATCATCTTCAAGTCTTCTTTTGGCACCCCTCTGCACCTGTCTTGCTTTTTTCACTAATGTCTTGATTATATTATCAGCATGCCTTAGTCTGTGCCGATCTAAAAAGAACATAGCACGTACCGTACGAGAACCAACACACATACCCAACTTTTGAAGGACCTGGCATTTAGTTATATTTCCAAGATTGAAGGTTGCCACAGCATCATACACACCAAAATGTAGTGTATTAATTCCGACAAACACTGTTTTTGGGAGACGATGCCATATCACACTATTCAAGCACTCGTTGGGGTTCTGCGTTTTTCCGTGAAGACATTTCATCAGAAGACTTCTGTCAGCCAGATCTCTGAAAATGGGCTTTATTTCTGCCATGATGGCTGATGGTAGACTGTGGTGGTGAATGTATTTCTCTCCTGTTGTTAGTCCCCTATTGTATTTACACCAGCTGTTTTCACCTTTGGGGCACAAACCATGTTGTGGATGCTCATCCGTGGATGCGGTGTGGAAATATAAAGCCCATATAGCTCTCCTCATTTCTTCAAGATTGCCTGTATTTTGCCTGATTGCAAGGCCATAGCAGTTCTGAATGTGGTCTATTATGGAATCAGTCAATCTTCCTCTGCCATCCAAGGTTTTCCCATCATCTAGTTTTTTCCCTTTCATAACTGATTTTAACCTTCTCAGCCTGGCACCCATTCTCTTCTGCACATGTCCTATACATTCAAGTTTGCTTATATTTACACTGTTCCCATATGGTTTGCTTTCCAAAACTTCTTTGAATGCTTTAGAGTCACCATCTCCCAGATATTTGACATAGCGAACATTATACCACTGTGAAGAGCGATGAAAAATTTTCTTCACCCCAGCAACCTCCATGCCACCACTACTACCATAATAATTAGCAATACAGTCATCACTGTGTTCATTTTTCAGCCTGCCTGTGCACCTACAGTATTTAGACATTATTGCAACATCAATAACCTTGCCAGTATCAACACTAGTTGCTGTTACAACACCATTGTTGGAGGTGTGGCCCCTTTTCTGCCACGTGCCATCAAACGCCACTGTGAGGTCACGACTGCCGTCATTTTCTTCCACTGCTTCTTCCACAGCAACCTGCATTGACTTCTGTGCTACATCTTCAACTGCAGATCCTAGTACATAATTGTAAGCTTCAAACTTTGAAGGTGCACTTGGAAGATTTAGAACACCACATAGCATATCACCAGCTGCTTTGCCCTTACCAATTGCTCGCAATCCATAAACTAACCTAATATTTACACTATAAAGTTCAGTTTTCTTGTATCCATTATTTACAGTTACTGAAACCGAACTTGGAAACTTACAGCTGTATTTACAAACACTGCATATTAAATTAAACTGGGCAGCCAGGCCAACATGGGATTCTACTTTCAGAGAAACGTTTCCATGACATTTTTTGCAGCACAAACTGTTTTCAAGAGCTTCACACAATATATTCGTATCAATGAGTTCAAAAACTTCATTCCCTCTATCAAGTAAATTATATTTCTCTTCCAAATCTCTTAGTTTTTTATGAGAAGCACTGTTTTCATTTGGTGTAAGTTCGTTCGGCAAATCAGTAATAAGTGGATTCACATTTTCCAACAGTGATGATGATGAACTGCTTTGCTTTGCTAATGAATCATTATTTCTTTTCTTTTGCCAGTTCACACGCTTTTTAAATACTTTTGCTTTAGCTCTAGGCATTTTCACTGCGAAAAATGAAGCACGAAATACGAAATAACTCAACAACAACTACTTTCTTATATCACACTGTCTACAAAACAGTCCCGCCACAAAGTCAAAGAGTAACTTGAGGAAACCAGAGAGAAACATTTTCGGGCAACTAGTGTATAAATCGTCGCTGGAAACCGGGATATTTGAATTCATGTCACTTTAAAGGTACTGCCAAAAAGTTCATGGTCAGCCACGAGAGACGTGTATAACTAAAGCGCAATACCCGATCTCACAAATATATAAAAATAAAATAGTTATAATTGTAGTAGAGCTATGTATGATACGTCATTTTAAAGAGGAAACATGGCAGAATATAATACGCCAATAAAAAAAAAATTCGATTTTTTAACCCAAAATCCGATTCCGTATCCCCTTAAGTCGGCATTGTGCCTTTTGTGTTTAATTCCGATGCAATTTCTGAGTTTCATCGTCAAAAAGAAGGTCAGAGGGATACAGTAAACCTGAAGTGAAGTATCGGAGTCTATAACAAGTGTCACAGGAATGGTTCAAAACAGTCAGTAAGAAGAGTCAGTCTTCTTGTACTTATGTCGGCATTGTGCCTTTTGTATTTAATTCCGAAGCTATTTCTGCATTTCGTCGCCAATTAGAAGGTCCAAAGGATACAGTAAACCTGAAGGGAAGCATCGGAATCAATAACTATTGTCACAGGAATCGTTCAAAGCATAGACAGTAGGAAGAGTCTGTCTTCTTGTTCTTAAGTCGGCATTGTGCCTTTTGTATTTAATTCCGATGCAATATCTGTGTTTCATCGTTAAAAGAAGGTCAGAGGGATACCGTAAACCTGAAGTGAAGCATCGGAATCTGTAACTAGTGTCACAGGAATGGTTCAAAACATAGTCAGTAAGAAGGGTCAGTCTTCTTGTTCTTAAGTCGGCATTGTGCCTTTTCTATTTGATTCCGATGCAATTTCTGTGTCTCATCGTCAATAAGAACGTCCAAGGGATACAGTAAACCTGAAGTAAAGCATCGGAATCTATAACTAGTGTCACAGGCATGGTCCAAAACATAGACAGTAGGAAGAGTCAGTCTTCTTGTACTTATGTCGGCATTGTACCTTTTCTATTTAATTCCGATGCAATTTCAGTGTTTCATCGTCAATAAGAATGTTAGAGGGATACAGTAACCCTGAAGTGAAGCATCGGAATCTGTAACTAGCGTCACAGGAATGGTTCAAAACATAGACAGAAAGAAGAGTCAGTCTTCTTGTACATCAGTCGGCATTGTTCCTTTTCTATTTAATTCCGATGCAATTTCTGTGTTTCATCGTCAATAAGAAGGTCCAAGGGATACAGTAAACCTGAAGTGAAGCATCGGAATCTATAACTAGTGTCACAGGAGTGGTTCAAAGCATAGACAGTAAGAAGAGTCAGTCTTCTTGTACTTAAGTCGGCATTGTGCCTTTTGTACTTAATACCGATGCAATATCTGTGTTTCATCGTCAATAAGAAGGTGCAAGGGATACAGTAAACCTGAAGTGAAGCATCGGAATCTATAACTAGTGTCACAGGAATGGTTCAAAACGTAGACAGTAAGAAGAGTCAGTCTTCTTGTACTTAAGTCGGCATTGTGCTTTTTATATTTAATTCCGATGCAATTTCTGTGTTTCATCGTCAATATGAGGGTCAGAGGGATACAGTAAACCTGAAGTGAAGCATCGGAATCTATAACTAGTGTCACAGAAATGGATCAAAATAGTCAGTAAGAAGAGTCAATCTTCTTGTACTTAAGACGGCATTGTGCCTTTTGTATTTAATACCGTTGCATTTTCTGTGTTTCATCGTCCATACGAAGGTCCAAAGGATACAGTAAACCTGAAGTGAAGCATCGGAATCTATAACTAATGTCACAGGAATCGTTTATAACATAGACAGTTGGAAGTGTCAGTCTTCTTGTACTTAAGTCGGCATTGTGCATTTTGTGTTTAATTCCAATGCAATTTCTGCGTTTCATCGTCAAAAAGAAGGTCAGAGGGATACAGTAAACCTGAAGTGAAGCATCGGAATCTATAACAAGTGTGACAGGAACGGTTCAAAACAGTCAGTAAGAAGAGTCAGTCTTCTTGTACTTAAGTCGGCATTGTGCCTTTTGTATTTAATTCCGATGCATTTTCTGTGTTTCATCGTCAATAAGAAAGTCCAAAGGATACAGTAAACCTGAAGTGAAGCATCGGAATCTATAACTAATGTCACAGGAATCGTTCAAACCATAGACAGTAGGAAGAGTCAGTCTTCTTGTACTTAAGTCGTCATTGTAACTTTTGTGTTTAATTCCGATGCAATTTCTGAGTTTCATCGTCAAAAAGAAGGTCAGAGGGATACAGTAAACCTGAAGTGAAGTATCGGAATCTATAACAAGTGTCACAGGAATGGTTCAAAACAGTCAGTAAGAAGAGTCAGTCTTCTTGTACTTAAGTCGGTATTGTTGCCTTTTGTATTTAATTCCGAAGCTATTTCTGCATTTCGTCGCCAATTAGAAGGTCCAAAGGATACAGTAAACCTGAAGGGAAGCATCGGAAACAATAACTAATGTCACAGGAATCGTTCAAAGCATAGACAGTAGGAAGAGTCAGTCTTCTTGTACTTAAGTCGGCATTGTGCCTTTTCTATTTAATTCCGATGCAATTTCAGTGTTTCATCGTCAATAAGAACGTCCAAGGGATACAGTAAACCTGAAGTGAAGCATCGGAGTCTATAACAAGTGTCACAGGAATCGTTCAAACCATAGACAGTAGGAAGAGTCAGTCTTCTTGTACTTAAGTCGTCATTGTAACTTTTGTGTTTAATTCCGATGCAATTTCTGAGTTTCATCGTCAAAAAGAAGGTCAGAGGGATACAGTAAACCTGAAGTGAAGTATCGGAATCTATAACAAGTGTCACAGGAATGGTTCAAAACAGTCAGTAAGAAGAGTCAGTCTTCTTGTACTTAACTCGGCATTGTGCCTTTTGTACTTAATACCGATGCAATATCTGTGTTTCATCGTCAATAAGAAGGTGCAAGGGATACAGTAAATCTGATGTGAAGCATCGGAATCTATAACTAGTGTCACAGGAATGTTTCAAAACGTAGCCAGTAAGAAGAGTCAGTCTTCTTGTACTTAAGTCGGCATTGTGCCTTTTATATTTAATTCCGATGCAATTTCTGTGTTTCATCGTCAATATGAAGGTCAGAGGGATACAGTAAACCTGAAGTGAAGCATCGGAATCTATAACTAGTGTCACAGGAATGGATCAAAACAGTCAGTAAGAAGAGTCCATCTTCTTGTACTTAAGACGGCATTGTGCCTTTTGTATTTAATTCCGATGCATTTTCTGTGTTTCATCGTCAATAAGAAGGTCCAAAGGATACAGTAAACCTGAAGTGAAGCATCGGAATCTATAACTAATGTCACAGGAATCGTTCAAACCATAGACAGTAGGAAGAGTCAGTCTTCTTGTACTTAAGTCGGCATTGTGCCTTTTGTGTTTAATTCCGATGCAATTTCTGAGTTTCATCGTCAAAAAGAAGGTCAGAGGGATACAGTAAACCTGAAGTGAAGTATCGGAGTCTATAACAAGTGTCACAGGAATGGTTCAAAACAGTCAGTAAGAAGAGTCAGTCTTCTTGTACTTATGTCGGCATTGTGCCTTTTGTATTTAATTCCGAAGCTATTTCTGCATTTCGTCGCCAATTAGAAGGTCCAAAGGATACAGTAAACCTGAAGGGAAGCATCGGAATCAATAACTATTGTCACAGGAATCGTTCAAAGCATAGACAGTAGGAAGAGTCTGTCTTCTTGTTCTTAAGTCGGCATTGTGCCTTTTGTATTTAATTCCGATGCAATATCTGTGTTTCATCGTTAAAAGAAGGTCAGAGGGATACCGTAAACCTGAAGTGAAGCATCGGAATCTGTAACTAGTGTCACAGGAATGGTTCAAAACATAGTCAGTAAGAAGGGTCAGTCTTCTTGTTCTTAAGTCGGCATTGTGCCTTTTCTATTTGATTCCGATGCAACTTCTGTGTCTCATCGTCAATAAGAACGTCCAAGGGATACAGTAAACCTGAAGTAAAGCATTGGAATCTATAACTAGTGTCACAGGAATGGTTCAAAACATAGACAGTAAGAAGAGTCAGTCTTCTTGTACTTAAGTCGCCATTGTGCCTTTTGTATTGAATTGCGATGCAATTTCTGTGTTTCATCGTCAAAAAGAAGGTCAGAAGGATACAGTAAACCTGAAGTGAAGCATCGTAATCTGTAACTAGTGTCAGAGGAATGGTTCAAAACATAGACAGTAGGAAGAGTCAGTCTTTTTGTACTTAAGTCGGCATTGTGCCATTTGTATTTAATTCCGGTGCAATTACTGTGTTTCATCGGCAATAAGAACGTCCAAGGGATACAGTAACCCTGAAGTGAAGCATCGGAATCTATAACTAGTGTCACAGGAATGGTTCAAAACATAGACAGAAGGAAGGGTCAGTCTGCTTGTACTTAAGTCGGCATTGTGCCTTTTGTATTTAATTCCGATGCAATTTTTGTGTTTCATCGTTAAAAGAAGGTCAGAGGGATACCGTAAACCTGAAGTGAAGCATCGGAATCTGTAACTAGTGTCACAGGAATGGTTCAAAACATAGTCAGTAAGAAGGGTCAGTCTTCTTGTTCTTAAGTCGGCATTGTGCCTTTTCTATTTAATTCCGATGCAATTTCTGTGTTTCATCGTCAATAAGAACGTCCAAGGGATACAGTAAACCTGAAGTGAAGCATGGGAATCTATAACTAGTGTCACAGGAATGGTTCAAAACATAGACAGTAGGAAGAGTCAGTCTTCTTGTACTTAAGTCGGCATTGTGCCTTTTGTGTTTAATTCCGATGCAATTTCTGCGTTTCATCGTCAAAAAGAAGGTCAGAGGCATACAGTAAACCTGAAGTGAAGCATCGGAATCTATAACAAGTGTCACAGGAATGGTTCAAAACATAGACAGTTGGAAGAGTCAGTCCTCTTGTACTTAAGTCGGCATTGTGCCTTTTCTATTTAATTCCGATGCAATTTCTGTGTTTCATCGTCAATAAGAAGGTCAAAGGGATACAGTAAACCTGAAGTGAAGCATCGGAATCTATAACAAGTGTCACTGGTATGGTTCAAAACAGTCAGTAAAAAGAGTCAGTCTTCTTGTACTTAAGTCGGCATTGTGAATTTTCTATTTAATTCCGATGCAATTTCGTATTTCATCGTCAATAAGAACGTCCAAAGGATACAGTAAACCTGAAGTGAAGCATCGTAATCTATAACTAGTGTCAGAGGAATTGTTCAAATCATAGACAGTAGGAAGAGTCAGTCTTCTTGTACTTAAGTCGGCATTGTGCCTTTTCTATTCAATTCCGATGCTATTCCTGTGTTTCATCGTCAATAAGAACGTCCAAGGGATACAGTAAACCTGAAGTGAAGCATCGGAATCTATAACTAGTGTCACAGGAATGGTTCAAAACATTGACAGTAGGAAGAGTCAGTCTTCTTGTACTTAAGTCGGCATTGTGCCTTTTCTATTTAATTCCGATGCAATTTCAGTGTTGCATCGTCAATAAGAATGTCAGAGGTATACAGTAACCCTGAAGTGAAGCATCGGAATCTGTAACTAGCGTCACAGGAATGGTTCAAAACATAGTCAGTAAGAAGAGTCAGTCTTCTTGTACTTAAGTCGACATTGTGCCTTTTCTATTTAATTCCGATGCAATTTCTGCGTTTCATCGTCAATAAGAAGGTCCAAGAGATACAGTAATCCTGATGTGAATCATCGTAATCTATAACTAGTGTCACAGGAATGGTTCAAAACATAGTCAGTACGAAGATTCAGTCTTCCTGTACTTAAGTCGGCATTGTGCCTTTTGTATTTAATTCCGATGCAATTTCTGTGTTTCATCGTCAATAAGAAGGTCAGAGGGATACAGTAAACCTGAAGTGAAGCATCGGAATCTATAACTAGTGTCACAGGAATGGTTCAAAACATAGACTGTAGGAAGAGTCAGCCTTCTTGTACTTAAGTCGGCATTGTGCCTTTTCTATTTATTTCCGATGCACTATCTGTGTTCCATCGTCAATAAGAAGATCCAAGGGATACAGTAAACCTGAAATGAAGCATCGGAATCTATAACTAGTGTCACAGGAATGGTTCAAAACATAGACAGTTGGAAGAGTCAGTCCTCTTGTACTTAAGTCGGCATTGTGCCTTTTGCATTTAATTAAGATGCAATATCTGTGTTTCATCGTCAACAAGAATGTCCAAGGGATACAATAAACCTGAAGTGAAGCATCGGAATCTGTAACTAGCGTCTCATTAATGGTTCAAAACAAAATCAGTAAGGAGAGTCAGTCTTCTTGTACTTAAGTCGGCATTGTGCCATTTCTATTTAATTCCGTTGCAATTTCGTGTTTCATCGTCAATAAGAACGTCCAAGGGATACAGTAAACCTGAAGTGAAGCATCGGAATCTATAACTAGTGTCACAGGAATGGTTCAAATCATAGACAGTAGGAAGAGTCAGTCATCTTGTACTTAAGTCGGCATTGTGCCTTTTCTATTTAATTCCGATGCAATTTCTGTGTTTCAACGTCAATAAGAAGGTCTGAGGTATACAGTAAACATGAAGTGAAGCATTGGAATCCATAACTATTGTCACAGTAATGGTTCCAAACATACACAGTAAGAAGAGTCAGCCTTCTAGTACTTAAGTCGGCATTGTGCCTTTTCTATTCAATTCCGATGCAATTTCTGTGTTTCATCGTCAATAAGAAGGTCCAAGGGATACAGTAATCCTGACGTGAATCATCGTAATCTATAACTAGTGTCACGGGAGTGGTTCAAAACATAGTCAGTACGAAGATTCAGTCTTCTTGCACTTAAGTCGGCAATGTGCCTTTTATATTTAATTCCGAAGCAATTTCTGTGTTTCATCGTCAATAAGAAGGTCAGAGGGATACAGTAAACCTGAAGTTAAGCATCGGAATCTATAACAAGTGTCACGGGTATGGTTCAAAACAGTCAGTAAGAAGAGTCAGTCTTCTTGTACTTAAGTCCGCATTGTGCCTTTTGTATTTAATTCCGATGCAATTTCTGTGTTTCATCGTCAATAAGAAGGTCAGAGCGATACAGTAAACCTGAAGTGAAGCATCGGAATCTATAACTAGTGTCACAGGAATGGTTCAAAACATAGACAGTAGGATGAGTCAGTCCTCTTGTACTTAAGTCGGCATTGTGCCTTTTGTATTTAATTAAGATGCAATATCTGTGCTTCATCGTCAACAAGAAGGTTTAAGGGATACAGTAAACCTGAAGTGAAGCATCGGAATCTGTAACTAGCGTCACATTAATGGTTAAAAACATAGTCAGTAAGAAGTGTCAGTCTTCTTGTACTTAAGTCGGCATTGTGAATTTTCTATTTAATTCCGATGCAATTTCGTGTTTCATCGACAATAAGAACGTCCAAAGGATACACTAAACCTGAAGTGAAGCATCGTAATCTATAACTAGTGTCAGAGGAATTGTTCAAATCATAGACAGTAGGAAGAGTCAGTCTTCTTGTACTTAAGTCGGCATTGTGCCTTGTCTATTCAATTCCGATGCTATTTCAGTGTTTCATCGTCAATAAGAATGTCAGAGGGATACAGTAACCCTGAAGTGAAGCATCGGAATCTGTAACTAGCGTCACAGGAATGGTTCAAAACATAGCCAGAACGAAGAGTCAGTCTTCTTGTACTTAAGTCGGCATTGTGCTTTTTGTATTTCATTCCGAAGCTATTTCTGCATTTCGTAGCCAATTAGAAGGTCCAAAGGATACAGTAAACCTGAAGTGAAGCATCGGAATCAATACTAATGTCACAGGAATCGTTCAAAACATAGACAGTAGGAAGAGTCAGTCTTCTTGTACTTAAGTCGGCATTGTGCCTTTTGTATTTAATTCCGATGCAATTTCTGTGTTTCATCGTCAAAAAGATGGTCAGAGGGATACAGTAAACCTGAAGTGAAGCATCGGAATCTGTAACTACCGTCACAGGAATGGTTCAAAACATAGTAAGTAAGAAGAGTCAGTCTTCTAATACTGAAGTCGGCATTGTGCCTTTTGTATTTAATTCCGATGCAATATCTGTGTTTCATCGTCAATAAGAAGGTGCAAGGGATACATTAAACCTGAAGTGTAGCATCGGAATCTATAACTAGTGTCACAGGAATGGTTCGAAACAGTCAGTAAGAAGAGTCAGTCTTCTTGTACTTAAGTCGGCATTGTGCCTTTTGTATTGAATTCCGATGCAATTTCCGTGCTTCATCGTCAGTAAGAAGGTCAGAGGGATTCAGTAAACCTGAAGTGAAGCATCGGAATCTATAACTAGTGTCACAGGAATGGTTCGAAACAGTCAGTAAGAAGAGTCAGTCTTCTTGTACATAAGTCGGCATTGTGCCTTTTGTATTTAATTCCGATGCAATTTCTGTACTTCGTCGCCAATAATAAGGTCCAAAGGATACAGTAAACCTGAAGTGAAGCATCGGTATCTATAACTATTGTCACAGGAATCGTTCAAGACATAGACAGTAGGAAGAGTCAGTCTTCTTGTACTTAAGTCGGCATTGTGCCTTTTGTATTTAATACCGATGCAATTTCTGTATTTCATCGTCAAAAAGAAGGTCGGAAGGATACAGTAAGCCTGAAGTGAAGCATCGGAATCTGTAACAAGTGACACAAGAATGGTTCAAAACATAGACAGTAGGAAGAGTCAGTCTTTTTAAACTTAAGTCGGCGTTGTGCCTTTTTTATTTAATTCCGATGCAATTACTGTCTTTCATTGTCAACAAGAAGGTCCAAGGGATACAGTAAAGCTGAAGTGAAGCATCGGAATCTACAATTAGTGTCACAGGAATGGTTCAAAACATAGACAGTAAGAGGAGTCAGTCTTCTTGTACTTAAGTCGGCATTGTGCCTTTTCTATTTAATTCCGATGCAATTTCTGTGTTTCATCGTCAATAAGAAGGTCAGAGGGATACAGTAAACCTGAAGTGAAGCATCGGAATCTATAACTAGTGTCACAGGAATAGTTCCAAACATAGTCAGTAAGAAGAGTCAGTCTACTTGTACTTAAGTCGGCATTGTGCCTCTTCTATTTAATTCCGATGCAATTTCTGTGTTTCATCGTCAATAAGAAGGTCCAAGGGATACAGTAAATCTGAAGCGAAGCATCGGAATCTATAACTAGTGTCACAGGAATGTTTTAAAACTTAGACAGTAAGAAGAGTCAGTCTTCTTGTACTTAAGTCGGCACTGTGCCTTTTATATTTAATTCCGATGCAATTTCTGTGTTTCATCGTCAATATGAAGGTCAGAGGGATACAGTAAACCTGAAGTGTTGCATCGGAAACTATAACTAGTGTCACAGGAATGGGTCAAAACTTAGACAGTAAGAAGAGTCAGTCTTCTTGTATTTAAGTCGGCATTGTGCCATTTATATTTAATTCCGAAGCAATTTCTGTGTTTCTTCGTCAATATGAAGGTCAGAGGGATACAGTAAACCTTAAGTGAAGCATCGGAATCTATAACTAGTGTCACAGGAATGGTTCAAAACAGTCAGTAAGAAGAGTCAATCTTCTTGTACATAAGTCGGTATTGTGCCTTTTGTATTTAATTCCGATGCATTTTCTGTGTTTCATCGTCAATAAGAAGGACCAAAGGATACAGTAAACCTGAAGTGAAGTTCGGAATCAATAACTAATGACACAGGAATCGTTCCAAACATAGACAGTAGGAAGAGTCAGTCTTCTTGTACTTAAGTCGGCATTGTGCCTTTTGTATTTAATTCCGATGCAATTTCTGTGTTTCATCGTCAAACAGAAGGTCAGAGGGATACAGTAAACCTGAAGTGAAGCATCGGAATCTGTAACTAGCGTCACAGAAATGGTTCAAAACACAGTCAGTAAGAAGAGTCAGGTTCATGTACTGAAGTCGTCATTGTGCCTTTTCTATTTAATTGCGATGCAATTTCTGTGTTTCATCGTCAATAAGAGGGTCCAAGGGATACAGTAGACCTGAAGTGAATCATCGTAATCTATAACTAGTGTCACAGGAATGGTTCAAAACATAATCAGTACGAAGAGTCAGTCTTCTTGTACTTAAGTCGGCATTGTGCCTTTTGTATTTAATTCCGATGCAATTTCTGTGTTTCATCGTCAATAAGAAGGTCAGAGGGATACAGTAAACCTGAAGTGAAGCATCGGAATCTATAACTAGTGTCACAGGAATTGTTCTAAACATAGACAGTAAGAAGTGTCTGTCTTCTTGTACTTAAGTCGGCATTGTGCCTTTTGTATTTAATTCTGATGCAATATCTGTGTTTCATCCTCAATAAGAAGGTGCAGGGGATACATTAAACCTGAAGTGAAGCATCGGAATCTTTAACTAGTGTCACAGGAATGGTTCAAACATGGACAGTAAGAAGAGTCAGTCTTCTTGTACTTAAGTCGGCATTGTGCCTTTTGTATTAAATTCCGATGCAATTTCTGTGCTTCATCGTCAATAAGAAGGTCAGAGGGATACAGTAAACCTGAAGTGAAGCATCGGAATCTATAACTAGTGTCACAGGAATGGTTCGAAGCAGTCACTAAGAAGACGTAGTCTTCTTGTACATAAGTCGGCATTGTGCCTTTTGTATTTAATTCCGATGCAATATCTGTACTTCGTCGCCAATAAGAAGGTCCAAAGGATAAAGTAAACCTGAAGTGACGCATCGGTATCTGTAACTAATGCCACAGGAATCGTTCAAAACATAGACAGTAGGAAGAGTCAGTCTTCTTGTACTTAAGTCGGAATTGTGCCTTTTGTTTTTAATTCCGATTCAATTTCTGTGTTTCATCGTCAAAAAGAAGGTCAGAAGGAAACAGTAAACCTGAAGTGAAGCATCGGAATCTGTAACTAGTGTCACAGGAATGGTTCAAAACATAGACAGTAGGAAGAGTCAGTCTTTTTGTACTTAAGTCGGCATTGTGCCTTGTGTATGTAATTCCGATGCAATTACTGTGTTTCATCGTCAATAAGAAAGTCCAAGGGATACAGTAACCCTGAAGTGAAGCATCGGAATCTATAACTAGTGTCACAGGAATGGTTCAAAACATAGACTGTAGGAAGAGTCAGTTTTCTTGTACTTATGTCGATATTGTATATTTTCTATAAAATTCCGATGCAATAACAGTGTTTCATCGTCAATAAGAATGTCAGAGGGATACAGTAACCCTGAAGTGAAGCATCGGAATCTGTAACTAGCGTACAGGAATGGTTCAAAACATAGACAGAACGGAGAGTCACTCTTCTTGCACTTAAGTCGGCATTGTTCGTTTTCTATTTAATTCCGATGCAATTTCTGTGTTTCATCGTCAACAAGAAGGTCCAAGGGATACAGTAAAGCTGAAGTGAAGCATCGGAATCTATAACTAGTGTCACAGGAATGGTTCAAAAAATGACAGCAAGAAGAGTCAGTCTTCTTGTACTAAAGTCGGCATTGTACCTTTTCTATATAATTCCGATGCAATTTCAGTGTTTCATCGTCAATAAGAATATCAGAGGGGTACAGTGACCCTGAAGTGAAGCATCGGAATCTGTAACTAGCGTCACAGGAATGGTTCAAAACATAGACAGTAGGAAGAGGCAGTCCTCTTGTACTTAAGTCGGCATTGTGCCTTTTGTATTTAATTAAGATGCAATATCTGTGTTTCATCGTCAACAAGAAGGTCCAAGGGATACAGTAAACCTGAAGTGAAGCATCGGAATCTGTAACTAGCGTCACATTAATGGTTCAAAACATAGTCAGTAACAAGAGTCAGTCTTCTTGTACAGAAGTCGGCATTGTGCTTTTTCTATTTAATTCCGATGCAATTTCTGTGTTTCATCGTCAATAAGAACGTCCAAGGGATACAGTATACCTGAAGTGAAGCATCGGAATCTATAACTAGTGTCACAGGAATGGTTCAAATCATAGACAGTAGGAAGAGTCAGTCTTCTTGTACTTAAGTCGGCATTGTGCCTTTTCTATTTAATTCCGATGCCATTTCAGTGTTTCATCGTCAATAAGAATGTCAGAGGGATACAGTAAACCTGAAGTGAAGCATCGGAATCTGTAACTAGCGTCACAGGAATGGTTCAAAACATAGACAGAAAGAAGAGTCAGTCTTATTTTACTTAAGTCGGCATTGTGCCTTTTGTATTTAATTCCAATGCAATTTCTGTGTTTCATCGTCAACAAGAAGGTCCAAGGGATACAGTAAACCTGAAGTGAAGCATCGGAATCTATAAATAGTGTCACAGGAATGGTTCAAAACATAAACAGCAAGAAGAGTCAGTCTACTTGTACTTAAGTCGGCATTGTGCCTCTTCTATTTAATTCCGATGCAATTTCTGTGTTTCATCGTCAATAAGAAGGTCCAAGGGATACAGTAAATCTGAAGTGAAGCATCGGAATCTATAACTAGTGTCACAGGAATGTTTCAAAACTTAGACAATAAGAAGAGTCAGTCTTCTTGTACTTAAGTCGGCATTGTGCCTTTTATATTTAATTCCGATGCAATTTCTGTGTTTCTTCGTCCATATGAAGGTCAGAGGGATACAGTAAACCTGAAGTGAAGCATCGGAATCTATAACTAGTGTCACAGGAATGGTTCGAAGCAGTCACTAAGAAGACGTAGTCTTCTTGTACATAAGTCGGCATTGTGCCTTTTGTATTTAATTCCGATGCAATATCTGTACTTCGTCGCCAATAAGAAGGTCCAAAGGATAAAGTAAACCTGAAGTGACGCATCGGTATCTGTAACTAATGCCACAGGAATCGTTCAAAACATAGACAGTAGGAAGAGTCAGTCTTCTTGTACTTAAGTCGGAATTGTGCCTTTTGTATTTAATTCCGATTCAATTTCTGTGTTTCATCGTCAAAAAGAAGGTCAGAAGGAAACAGTAAACCTGAAGTGAAGCATCGGAATCTGTAACTAGTGTCACAGGAATGGTTCAAAACATAGACAGTAGGAAGAGTCAGTCTTTTTGTACTTAAGTCGGCATTGTGCCTTGTGTATGTAATTCCGATGCAATTACTGTGTTTCATCGTCAATAAGAAAGTCCAAGGGATACAGTAACCCTGAAGTGAAGCATCGGAATCTATAACTAGTGTCACAGGAATGGTTCAAAACATAGACTGTAGGAAGAGTCAGTTTTCTTGTACTTATGTCGATATTGTATATTTTCTATAAAATTCCGATGCAATAACAGTGTTTCATCGTCAATAAGAATGTCAGAGGGATACAGTAACCCTGAAGTGAAGCATCGGAATCTGTAACTAGCGTACAGGAATGGTTCAAAACATAGACAGAACGGAGAGTCACTCTTCTTGTACTTAAGTCGGCATTGTTCGTTTTCTATTTAATTCCGATGCAATTTCTGTGTTTCATCGTCAACAAGAAGGTCCAAGGGATACAGTAAAGCTGAAGTGAAGCATCGGAATCTATAACTAGTGTCACAGGAATGGTTCAAAAAATGACAGCAAGAAGAGTCAGTCTTCTTGTACTAAAGTCGGCGTTGTACCTTTTCTATATAATTCCGATGCAATTTCAGTGTTTCATCGTCAATAAGAATATCAGAGGGGTACAGTGACCCTGAAGTGAAGCATCGGAATCTGTAACTAGCGTCACAGGAATGGTTCAAAACATAGACAGTAGGAAGAGGCAGTCCTCTTGTACTTAAGTCGGCATTGTGCCTTTTGTATTTAATTAAGATGCAATATCTGTGTTTCATCGTCAACAAGAAGGTCCAAGGGATACAGTAAACCTGAAGTGAAGCATCGGAATCTGTAACTAGCGTCACATTAATGGTTCAAAACATAGTCAGTAACAAGAGTCAGTCTTCTTGTACAGAAGTCGGCATTGTGCTTTTTCTATTTAATTCCGATGCAATTTCTGTGTTTCATCGTCAATAAGAACGTCCAAGGGATACAGTATACCTGAAGTGAAGCATCGGAATCTATAACTAGTGTCACAGGAATGGTTCAAATCATAGACAGTAGGAAGAGTCAGTCTTCTTGTACTTAAGTCGGCATTGTGCCTTTTCTATTTAATTCCGATGCCATTTCAGTGTTTCATCGTCAATAAGAATGTCAGAGGGATACAGTAAACCTGAAGTGAAGCATCGGAATCTGTAACTAGCGTCACAGGAATGGTTCAAAACATAGACAGAAAGAAGAGTCAGTCTTATTTTACTTAAGTCGGCATTGTGCCTTTTGTATTTAATTCCAATGCAATTTCTGTGTTTCATCGTCAACAAGAAGGAACAAGGGATACAGTAAACCTGAAGTGAAGCATCGGAATCTATAAATAGTGTCACAGGAATGGTTCAAAACATAAACAGCAAGAAGAGTCAGTCTACTTGTACTTAAGTCGGCATTGTGCCTCTTCTATTTAATTCCGATGCAATTTCTGTGTTTCATCGTCAATAAGAAGGTCCAAGGGATACAGTAAATCTGAAGTGAAGCATCGGAATCTATAACTAGTGTCACAGGAATGTTTCAAAACTTAGACAATAAGAAGAGTCAGTCTTCTTGTACTTAAGTCGGCATTGTGCCTTTTATATTTAATTCCGATGCAATTTCTGTGTTTCTTCGTCCATATGAAGGTCAGAGGGATACAGTAAACCTGAAGTGAAGCATCGGAATCTGTAACTAGCGTCACAGGAATGGTTCAAAACATAGACAGAAAGAAGAGTCAGTGTTCTTTTACTTAAGTCGGCATTGTGTCTTTTGTATTTAATTCCGATGCAATTTCTGTGTTTCATCGTCAATAAGAAGGTCCAAGGGATACAGTAAACCTGAAGTGAAGCATCGGAATCTATAAATAGTGTCACAGGAATGGTTCTAAACATAGACAGTAAGAAGGATCAGTCTTCTTGTACTTAAGTCGGCATTGTGCCTTTTGTATTTAATTCCGATGCAATTTCTGTGCTTCATCGTCAATAAGAAGGTCAGAGGGATACAGTAAACCTGAAGTGAAGCATCGGAATCTATAACTAGTGTCACAGGAATGGTTCAGAACAGTCAGTAAGAAGAGTCAGTCTTCTTGTACATAAGTCGGCATTGTGCCTTTTGTATTTAATTCCGATGCAATTTCTGTGTTTCATCGTCAATAAGAAGGTCCAAGGGAACAGTAAACCTGAAGTGAATCATCGTAATCTATAACTAGTGTCACAGGAATGGTTCAAAACATAGTCAGTACGAGGAGTCAGTCTTCTTGTACTTAAGTCGGCATTGTGCCTTTTGTATTTAATTCCGATGCAATTTCTGTGTTTCATCGTCAACAAGAAGGTCAGAGGGATACAGTAAACCTGAAGTGAAGCATCGGAATCTATAACTATTGTCACAGGAATGGTTCTAAACATAGACAGTAAGAGGGATCAGTCTTCTTGTACTTAAGTCGGCATTGTGCCTTTTGTATTTAATTCCGATGCAATTTCTGTGCTTCATCGTCAATAAGAAGGTCAGAGGGATACAGTAAACCTGAAGTGAAGCATCGGAATCTATAACTAGTGTCACAGGAATGGTTCAGAACAGTCAGTAAGAAGAGTCAGTCTTCTTGTACATAAGTCGGCATTGTGCCTTTTGTATTTAATTCCGATGCAATTTCTGTGCTTCATCGTCAATAAGAAGGTCAGAGGGATACAGTAAACCTGGAGTGAAGCATCAGAATCTATAACTAGTGTCACAGGAATGGTTCCAAACATAGTCAGTAAGTAGAGTCAGTCTTCTTGCACTTAAGTCGGCATTGTGCCTTTTCTATTTCATTCCGATGCAATTTCTGTGTTTCATTGTCAATAAGAAGGGCCAAGGGATACAGTAATCCTGAAGTGAATCATCGTAATCTGTTACTAGTTTCACAGGAATGGTTCAAAACATAGTAGGTACAAAGAGTCAGTCTTCTTGTACTTAAGTCGGCATTGTGCCTTTTGTATTTAATTCCGATGCAATTTCTGTGTTTCATCGGCAAAACGAAGGTCAGAGGGATACAGTAAACCTAAAGTGAAACATCTGAATCTATAACAAGTGTCACAGGAATGGTTCAAAACAGTCAGTAAGAAGAGTCAGTCTTCTTGTACTTAAGTCGGCATTGTGCCTTTTGTATTTAATTCCGAAGCTATTTCTGCTTTTCGTCGCCAATTAGAAGGTCCAAACGATACAGTACACCAGAAGTGAAGCATCGGAATCAATAACTAATGTCACAGGAATCGTTCAAAACATAGACAGTAGGAAGAGTCAGTCTTCTTGTACTTAAGTCGGCATTGTGCCTTTTGTATTTAATTCCGATGCAATTTCTGTGTTTCATCGTCAAAAAGAAGGTCAGAAGGATACAGTAAACCTGAAGTGAAGCATCGGAATCTATAACTAGTGTCACAGGAATGGTTCTAAATATAGACTGTAAGAAGGGTCAGTCTTCTTGTACTTAAGTCGGCATTGTGCCTTTTGTATTTAATTCCGATGCAATATCTGTGTTTCATCGTCAATAAAAAGGTGCAAGGGATACATTAAACCTGAAGTGAAGCATCGGAATCTATAACTAGTGTCACAGGAATGGTTCAAAACATAGACAGTAAGAAGAGTCCGTCTTCTTGTAGTTAAGTCGGCATTGTGCCTTTTGTATTTAATTCCGATGCAATTTCTGTGCTTCATCGGCAATAAGAAGGTCAGAGGGATACAGTAAACCTGAAGTGAAGCATCGGAATCTGTAACTAGTGTCACAGGAATGGTTCGAAACAGTCAGTAAGAAGAGTCAGTCTTCTTGTACATATGTCGGCATTGTGCCTTTTGTATTTAATTCCGATGCAATTTCTGTACTTCGTCGCCAATAAGAAGGTCCAAAGGATACAGTAAACCTGAAGTGAAGCATCGGTATCTATAACTAATGTCACAGGAATCATTCAAAACGTAGACAGTAGGAAGAGTCAGTCTTCTTGTACTTAAGTCGGCATTGTGCCTTTTGTATTTAATTCCGAAGCAATTTCTGTGTTTCTTCGTCAAAAAGAAGGTCAGAAGGATACAGTAAACCTGAAGTGAAGCATCGGAATCTGTAACTAGTGTCACAGGAATGGTTTAAAACATAGACAGTAGGAAGAGTCAGTCTTTTTGTACTTAAGTCGGCATTGTGCCTTTTGTATTTAATTCCGATGCAATTACTGTGTTTCATCGTCAATAAGAACGTCCAAGGGATACAGTAACCCTGAAGTGAAGCATCGGAATCTATAACTAGTGTCACAGGAATGGTTCAAAACATAGACAGTAGGAAGAATCAGTCTTCTTGTACTTAAGTCGGCATTGTACCTTTTCTATTTAATTCCGATGCAATTTCAGTGTTTCATCGTCAATAAGATTGTCAGAGGGATACAGTAACCCTGAAGTGAAGCATCGGAATCTATAACTAGTGTCACAGGAATGGTTCAAAACATAGACAGTCGGAAGAATCAGTCTTCTTGTACATAAGTCGGCATTGTTCCTTTTCTATTTAATTCCGATGCAATTTCTGTGCTTCATCGTCAATAAGAAGGTCCAAGGGATACAGTAAAGCTAAAGTGAAGCATCGGAATCTATAACTAGTGTCACAGGAATGGTTCAAAACATAGACAGTAAGATGAGTCAGTCTTCTTGTACTTAAGTCGGCATTGTGCCTTTTCTATTTAATTCCGATGCAATTTCTGTGTTTCATCGTCAATAAGAAGGTCAGAGGGATACAGTTAACCTGAAGTGAATCATCGTAATCTATAACTAGTGTCACAGAAATAGTTCAAAACATAGTCAGTACGAAGAGTCAGTCTTCTTGTCCTTAAGTCGGCATTGTGCCTTTTCTATTTAATTCCGATGCTATTTCGGTGTTTCATGGTCAATAAAAAGGTCAGAGGGATACAGTAAACCTGAAGTGAAGCATCGGAATCTATAACTAGTGTCACAGGAATGGTTCAAAACATAGACAGTAAGAAGGGTCAGTCTCCTTGTACTTAAGTCGGCATTGTGCCTTTTGTACTTAATACCGATGCAATATCTGTGTTTCATCGCCAATAAGAAGGTGCAAGGGATACAGTGAATCTGAAGTGAAGCATCGGAATCTATAACTAGTGTCACAGGAATGGTTCAAATCTTAGACAGTAAGAAGAGTCAATCTTCTTGTACTTAAGTCGGCATTGTGCCTTTTGTATTTAATTCCGATGCATTTTCTGTATTTCATCGTCAATAAGAAGGTCCAAAGGATACAGTAAACCTGAAGTGAAGCATCGGAATCTATACCTAATGTCACAGGAATCGTTCAAAACAAAGACAGTAGGAAGAGTCAGTCTTCTTGTACTTAAGTCGGCATTGTGCCTTTTGTATTTAATTCCGTTGCAGTTTCTGTGTTTCATCGTCAAAAAGAAGGGCAGAGGGAAACAGTAAACCTGAAGTGCAGCATCGGAATCTATAACGAGTGTCACAGGAATGGTTCAAAACAGTCAGTAAGAAGAGTCAGTCTTCTTGTACTTAAGTCGGCATTGTGCCTTTTGTATTTAATTCCGAAGCTATTTCTGCATTTCGTCGCCAATTAGAATGTCCAAAGGATACGGTAAACCTGAAGTGAAGCATCGGAATCAATAACTAATGTCACAGGAATGGTTCAAAACATAGTCAGGTTGAAGAGTCAGTCTTCTTGTACTTAAGTCGGCATTGTGCCTTTTATATTTCATTCCGATGCAATTTCTGTGTTTCATCGTCAATAAGAAGGTCAGAGGGATACAGTAAACCTGAAGTGAAGCATCGGAATCTATAACTAGTGTCACAGGAATGGTTCTAAACATAGACAGTAAGAAGGGTCAGTCTTCTTGTACTTAAGTCGGCATTGTGCCTTTTGTATTTAATTCCGATGCAATATCTGTGTTTCATCGTCAATAAGAAGGTGCAAGGGATACATTAAACCTGAAGTGAAGCATCGGAATCTATAACTAGTGTCACAGGAATGGTTCAATACATAGACAGTAAGAAGAGTCAGTCTTCTTGTACATAAGTCGGCATTGTGCCATTTGTATTTAATTCCGATGCAATTTCTGTGCTTCATCGTCAATAAGAAGGTCAGAGGGATACAGTAAACCTGAAGTGGAGCATCGGTATCTATAACTAGTGTCACAGGAATGGTTCGAAACAGTCAGTAAGAAGAGTCAGTCTTCTTGTACATAAGGCGGCATTGTGCCTTTTGTATTTAATTCCGATGCAATTTCTGTGTTTCATCGTCAAAAAGAAGGTCAGAAGGATACAGTAAACCTGAAGTGAAGCATCGGAATCTGTAACTAGTGTCACAGGAATGGTTCAAAACATAGACAGTGGGAAGAGTCAGTCTTTTTGTACTTAAGTCGGCATTGTGCCTTTTGTATTTAATTCCGATGCAATTACTGTGTTTCATCGTCAATAAGAACGTCCAAGGGATACAGTAACCCTGAAGTGAAGCATCGGAATCTACAACTAGTGTCACAGGAATGGTTCAAAACATAGACAGTAGGAAGAGTCAGTCCTCTTGTACTTAAGTCGGCATTGTACCTTTTCAGTTTAATTCCGATGCAATTTCAGTGCTTCGTCGTCAATAAGAATGTCAGAGGGATACAGTAACCCTGAAGTGAAGCATCGGAATCTGTAACTAGCGTCACAGGGATGGTTTAAAACATAGACAGAAAGAAGAGTCAGTCTTCTTGTACTTATGTCGGCATTGTTCCTTTTCTATTTAATTCCGATGCAATTTCTGTGTTTCATCGTCAATAAGAATGTCCAAGGGATACAGTAAAGCTGAAGTGAGGCATCGGAATCTATAACTAGTGTCACAGGAATGGTTCAAAACATAGACAGTAGGAAGAGTCAGTCTTCTTGTACTTAAGTCGGCATTGTGCCTTTTCTATTCAATTCCGATGCAATGTCTGTGTTTCATCGTCAATAAGAAGGTCCAAGGGATACAGTAAACCTGAAGTGAATCATCGTAATCTAAAACTAGTGTCACAGGAATGGTTCATAACATAGTCAGTACGAAGAGTCAGTCTTCTTGTACTTAAGTCGGCATTGAGCCTTTTGTACTTAATTCCGATGCTATTTCTGTGTTTCATGGTCAATAAAAAGGTCAGAGGGATACAGTAAACCTGAAGTGAAGCATCGGAATCTATTACTATTGTCAGAGGAATGGTTCAAATTATAGACAGTAAGAAGGGTCAGTCTTCTTGTACTTAAGTCGGCATTGTGCCTTTTGTATTTAATTCCGATGCAATATCTGTGTTTCATCGTCAATAAGAAGGTCAGAGGGATACAGAAAACCTGAAGTGAAGCATCGGAATCTATAACAAGTGTCACAGGAATGGTTCAAAACAGTCAGTAAGAGGAGTCAGTCGTCTTGTACTTAAGTCGGCATTGTGATTTTTGTTTTTCATTCCGAAGCTATTTCTGCATTTCGTCGCCAATTAGAGGGTCCAAAGGGTACAGTAAACCTGAAGTGAAGCATCGGAATCAATAACTAATGTCACAGGAATCGTTCAAAACATAGACAGTAGGAAGTGTCAGTCTTCTTGTACTTAAGTCGGCATTGTGCCTTTTGTATTTAATTCCGATGCAATTTCTGTGTTTCATCGTCAAAAAGAAGGTCAGAGGGATACAGTAAACCTGAAGTGAAGCATCGGAATCTGTAACTAGTGTCACAGGAATGGTTCAAAGCATAGACATTAGGAAGAGTCAGTCCCCTTGTGCTTAAGTCGGCATTGTGCCTTTTGTATTTAATTAAGATGCAATATCTATGTTTCATCGTCAACAAGAAGGTCCAAGGGATACAGTAAACCTAAAGCGAAGCATCGGAATCTGTAACTAGCGTCACATTAATGGTTCAAAACATAGTCAGTAAGAAGAGTCAGTCTTCTTGTACTTAAGTCGGCATTGTGCCTTTTCTATTTAATTCCGATGCAATTTCTGTGTTTCATCGTCAATAAGAACGTCCAAGGGATACAGTAAACCTGAAGTGAAGCATCGGAATCTGTAACTAGTGTCACAGGAATGGTTCAAATAATATACAGTAGGAAGAGTCAGTCTTCTTGTACTTAAGTCGGCATTGTGCCTTTTCTATTTAATTCCGATGCAATTTCAGTGTTTCATCGTCAATAAGAATGTCAGAGGGATACAGTAACCCTGAAGTGAAGCATGGGAATCTGTAACTAGCGTCACAGGAATGGTTCAAAACATAGACAGAAAGAAGAGTCAGTCCTCTTGTACTTAAGTCGGCATTGTGCGTTTTGTATTTAATTCCGATGCAATTTCTGTGTTTCATCGTCAAAAAGAAGGTCAGAGGGATACAGTAAACCTGAAGTGAAGCATCGGAATCTGTAACAAGTGTCACAGGAATGGTTCAAAACAGTCAGTAAGAAGGGTCAGTCTTCTTGTACTTAAGTCGGCATTGTGCCTTTTGTATATAATTCCGAAGCTATTTCTGCATTTCGTCGCCAATTAGAATGTCCAAAGGATACAGTAAACGTGAAGTGAAGCATCGGAATCAATATCTAATGTCACAGGAATCGTTCAGATCATAGCCAGTAGAAGAGTCAGTCTTCTTGTACTTAAGTCGGCATTGTGCCTTTTGTATTTAATTCCGATGCAATTTCTGTGCTTCATCGTCAATAAGGAGGTCAGAGTGGTACAGTAAACCTGAAGTGAAGCATCGCAATGTATAACTAGTGTCACAGGAATGGATCGAAACAGTCAGTAAGAAGAGTTAATCTTCTTGTACTTAAGCCGGCATTGTGCATTTTGTATTTAATTCCGATGCATTTTCTGTGTTTCATCGTCAATAAGAAGGTCCAAGGGATACAGTAAACCTGAAGTGAAGCATCGGAATCTATAACTAGTGTCACAGGAATGGTTCAAAACATAGACAGTAAGAAGAGTCAGTCTTCTTGTACTTAAGTCGGCAATGTGCCTTTTCTATTTAATTCCAATGCAATTTCTATATTTCGTCGCCAATAAGAAGGTCCAAAGGATATAGTAAATCTGAAGTGAAGCATCGGACTCTATAACCAATGTCACAGGAATCGTTCAAACATAAACAGTAGGAAGAGTCAGTCTTCTTGTACTTAAGTCGGCGTTGTGCCTTTTGTATTTAATTCCGATGCAATTTCTGTGTTTCATCGTCAATACGAACGTCCAGGGGATACAGTAAACCTGAAGTGAAGCATCGGAATCTATAAGTAGTGTCACAGGAATGGTTCAAGACATAGTCAGTAAGAAGAGTCAGTCTTCTTGTACTTATGTTGGAATTGTGCCTTTTGTATTTAATTCCGATGCAATTTCTGTGTTTCATCGTCAATAAGAAGGTCAGAGGGATACAGTAAACCTGAAGTGAATCATCGGAATCTATAACTAGTGTCACAGGAATGGTTCAAAACATAGTCAGTAAGAAGAGTCAGTCTTCTTGTACTTAAGTCGGCATTGTGAATTTTCTATTTACTTCCGATGCAATATCTGTGTTTCATCGTCAATAAGTAGGTCAGAGGGATACAGTGAACCGGAAGTGAAGTATCGGAATCTATAACAAGTGTCACAGTAATGGTTCCAAACATAGTCAGTAAGAAGAGTCAGTCTTCTTGTACTTAAGTCGGCATTGTGCCTTTCCTATTTAATTCCGATGCAATTTCTGTGTTTCATCGTCAATAAGAAGGTCCAAGGGATACAGTAAACCTGAAGTGAATCAACGTAATCTATAACTAGTGTCACAGGAATGGTTCAATACATAGTCAGTACGAAGAGTCAGTCTTCTTGTACTTAAGTCGGCATTGTGCCTTTTGTATTTAATTCTGATGCAATTTCTGTCCTTCATCGTCAATAAGAAGGTCAGAGGGATACAGTAAACCTGAAGTGAAGCATCGGAATCTATAACTAGTGTCACAGGAATGGTTCAAAGCAGTCATTAAGAAGAGTCAATCTTCTTGTACTTAAGTCGGCATTGTGCCTTTTGTATTTAATTCCGACGCATTTTCTGTATTTAATCGTCAATAAGAAGGTCCAAGGGATACAGTAAACCTGAAGTGAAGCATCGGAATCTATAACTAGTGTCACAGGAATGGTTCAAAACATAGACAGTAAGAAGAGTCAGTCTTCTTGTACTGAAGTCGGCAATGTGCCTTTTCTAATTAAGTCCAATGCAATTTCTGTATTTCGTCGCCAATAAGAAGGTCCAAAGGATATAGCAAACCTGAATTGAAGCATCGGAATCTATAACTAATGTCACAGGAATCGTTCAAACATAGACAGTAGGAAGAGTCAGTCTTCTTGCACTTAAGTCGGCATTGTGCCTTTTGTATTTAGTTCCGATGCAGTTTCTGTGTTTCATCGTCAATAAGAAGGTCCTAGGGATAGAGTAAACCTGAAGTGAAGCATCGGAATCTATAACTAGTGTCACAGGAATGGTTCAAAACATAGTCAGTAAGAAGAGTCAGTCTTCTTGTACTTAAGTCGGCATTGTGCCTTTTGTATTTAATTCCGATGCTATTTCTGTGTTTCATCGTCAATAAGAAGGTCAGAGGGATACAGTAAACCTGAAGTGAAGCATCGGAATCTATAACCAGTGCCACAGGAATGGTTCTAAACATAGACAGTAAGAAGGGTCAGTCTTCTTGTACGTAAGTCGGCATTGTGACTGTTGTATTTAATTCCGATGTAATATCTGTGTTTCATCGTCAATACGAAGGTGCAAGGGATACAGTAAAATTGAAGTGAAGCATCGGAATCTATAACTAGTGTCACAGGAATGGTTCAAAACATAGACAGTAAGAAGAGTCAGTCTTCTTGTACTTAAGTCGGCATTGTGCCTTTTGTATTTAATTCTGATGCAATTTCTGTCCTTCATCGTCAATAAGAAGGTCAGAGGGATACAGTAAACCTGAAGTGAAGCATCGGAATCTATAACTAGTGTCACAGGAATGGTTCAAAGCAGTCATTAAGAAGAGTCAATCTTCTTGTACTTAAGTCGGCATAGTGCCTTTTGTATTTAATTCCGACGCATTTTCTGTATTTAATCGTCAATAAGAAGGTCCAAGGGATACAGTAAACCTGAAGTGAAGCATCGGAATCTATAACTAGTGTCACAGGAATGGTTCAAAACATAGACAGTAAGAAGAGTCAGTCTTCTTGTACTGAAGTCGGCAATGTGCCTTTTCTAATTAAGTCCAATGCAATTTCTGTATTTCGTCGCCAATAAGAAGGTCCAAAGGATATAGCAAACCTGAATTGAAGCATCGGAATCTATAACTAATGTCACAGGAATCGTTCAAACATAGACAGTAGGAAGAGTCAGTCTTCTTGCACTTAAGTCGGCATTGTGCCTTTTGTATTTAGTTCCGATGCAGTTTCTGTGTTTCATCGTCAATAAGAAGGTCCTAGGGATAGAGTAAACCTGAAGTGAAGCATCGGAATCTATAACTAGTGTCACAGGAATGGTTCAAAACATAGTCAGTAAGAAGAGTCAGTCTTCTTGTACTTAAGTCGGCATTGTGCCTTTTGTATTTAATTCCGATGCTATTTCTGTGTTTCATCGTCAATACGAAGGTCCAAGGGATACAGTAAACCTGAAGTGAAACATCGGAATCTATAAGTAGTGTCACAGGAATGGTTCAAAACATAGTCAGTAAGAAGAGTCAGACTTCTTGTACTTATCTTGGCATTGTGCCTTTTGTATTTAATTCCGATACAATTTCTGTGTTTCGTCGTCAATAAGAAGGTCAGAGGGATACAGTAGACCTGAAGTGAAGCATCGGAATCTATAACTTGTGTCACAGGAATGGTTCAAAAGAGTCAGTTCGAAGAGTCTGTCTTCTTGTACTTAATTCGGCATTGTGCCTTTTGTATTTAATTCCGATCCATTTTCTGTGTTTCATCGTCAATAAGAATGTCAGAGGGATACAGTAAGCCTTAAGTGAAGCATCGGAATCTATAACTAGTGTCACAGGAATGGTCCAAAACAGTGAGTAAGAAGAGTCAGTCTTCGTGTACTTATGTCGGCATTGTGCCTTTTCTATTTAAATCCGACGCAATTTCTGTGTTTCATCGTCAATAAGAAGGTCCAAGGGATATAGTAAACGTGATGTGATGCATCGGAATCCATAACTAGTGTCACAGGAATGGACCAAAACATAGACAGTAGGAAGAGTCAGCCTTCTTGAACTCAAGTCGGCATTGTGCCTTTTGTATTTAATTCCTATGCAATTAGTGTGTTTCATCGTCAATAAGAAGGTCAGAGGGATACAGTAAACCTGAAGTGAAGCATCGGAATCTATAACTAGTGTCACAGTAATGGTTCAAAACATAGTCAGTAAGAAGAGTCAGTCTGCTTGTACTTAAGTCGGCATTGTGCCTTTTGTTTTTAATTCCGATGCAATTTCTGTGTTTCATCGTCAATAAGAATGTCCAAGGGATACAGTAAACCTGAAGTGGAGCATCGGAATCTATGACTAGTGACACAGGAATGGTTCAAAACATAGACAGTAAGAAGAGTCAGTCTTTTTGTACTTAAGTCGGCATTGTGCCATTTTCAACTTAATTCCAATGCAAGTAGTGTGTTTCATCGTCAATAAGAAGGTCATAGGGATACCGTAAACCTGAAGTGAAGCATCGGAATCTCTAACTAGTGTCACAGGAATATTTTAAAACATAGTCAGCATGAAGAGTCAGTGTTCTTGTACCTAAGTCGGCATTGTGCCTTTTGTACTCAATTCCGATGCAATTTCTCGGTTTCATCGTCAATAAGAAAGTCCAAGGGATACAGTAAACCTGAGGTAAAGCATCGGAATCTGTAACTAGCGTCACAGCAATGGTTCTAAACATAGACACTAGGAAGAGTCAGTCTGCTTGTACTTAAGACGGCATTGTGCCATTTCTATTTAATTCCGATGCTATTTCTGTGTTTCATCTTCAATAAGAAGGTCAGACGGATACAGTGAACCTGAGGAGAAGCATCAGAATCTATAAATAGTGTCTCAGGAATGGTTCAAAACATAGACAGTAGGAAGAGTCAGTCTTCTTTTACTTAAATCGGCATTGTGCCTTTTGTATTTAATTCCCATGCAATTTCTGTGATTCATCGTCATAAAGAAGGTCAGAGGGATACAGTAAACCTGAAGTGAAGCATCGGAATCTCTAACTAGTGTCACAGGAATGGTCCAAAACATAGACAGTAGGAAGAGTCAGCCTTCTTGTACTTAAGTCGGCATTGTGAAATTTGTATTTAATTCCGATGCAATATCTGTGTTTCATCGTCAATAAGAAGGACCAAGGGATACAGTAAACCTGAAGTGAAGCATCGGAATCTGTAACTAGCGTCACAAGAATGGTTCAAAACATAGTCAGTAAGAAGAATCAGTCTCCTTGTACTTAAGTCGGCATTGTGCCTTTTCTATTTCATTCCGATGCAATTTCTGTGTTTCATCGTCAATAAGAACGTCCAAGGGATACAGTAAACTTGAAGTGAAGAATCGGAATTTATAACTAGTGTCACAGGAATGGTTCAAAGCATAGACAGTAGGAAGAGTCAGTCTTCTAGTACTTAAGTCGGCATTGTGCCTTATCTATTTAATTCCGATGCAATTTCTGTGTTTCATCGTCAAAATGAAGGTCAGAGGGTACAGTAAACCTGAAGTGAAGCAGCGGAATCTATAACTAGTGTCACAGGAATGGTTCGAAACATAGACAGTAGGAAGAGGCAGTCTTCTTTTACATAAGTTGGCATTGTGATTTTTGTATTTAATTTCGATGCACTATCTGTGTTTCATCGTCAATAAGAAGGTCCAAGGGATACAGTAAACCAGAAATGAAGCATCGGAATCTGTAACTAGTGTCACACTAATGGTTCAAATTGTAGACAGTAGCAACATTCAGTCTACATGTACTTAAGTTGCAATTGTGCATTTTGTATTTATTTCCGCTGCAGTTTCTGTGTCTCATCGTCAATACGAAGGTCAGAGGGATACAGTAAACCTGAAGTGAAGCATCGGCATCTGTAACTAGTGTCACAGGAATGGTTCATATCATAGTCAGTAGGAAGAGTCAGTCTTCTTGTACTTAAGTCAGCATTGTGCTTTTTGTATTTAAATCCGATGCAATTTCTGTGTTTCATCGTCAATAAGAAGGTCCAAGGGATACAGTAAACCTGAAGCGGAGCATCAGAAACTATAAATAGTGTCACAGGAATGGTTCAAAACATAGACTGTAAGAAGAGTCAGTCTTCTTGTACTGAAGTCGGCAAAGTCCATTTTTTAACTTAATTCCGATGCAATTACTGTGTTTCATCGCCAATAAGAAGGTCCAAGGGATTCAGTAAACCTGAAGTGAAGCATCGGAATCTATAACTAGTGTCACAGGAATGGTTCAAAACATAGTCAGTAAGAAGAGTCAGTCTTCTTGCACTTAAGTCGGCATTGTGCCATTTGTATTTAATTCCGATGAAATTTCTGTGTTTCATCGTCAATAAGAAGGCTCAAGGGATACAGTAAACCTGATGTGGAGCATCGGAATCTATAACTAGTGTCACAGGAATGTTTCAAATCATAGACAGTAAGAAGAGTCAGTCTTCTAGTACTTAAGTCGGCATTGTGCCCTTTTCAATTTAATTCCGATGCGATTACTGTGTTTCATCGTCAATAAGAAGGTCAGAGGGATACAGTGAACCTGAGGTGAAGCATCGGAATCTGTAACTAGTGTCACAGGAATAGTTCAAAACATAGACAGTAGGAAGAGTCAGTCTTCTTGTACTTAAGTCGACATTGTGCCTTTTCTATATAATTCCGATGCAATTTCTGTGTTTCATCGTCAAAAAGAAGGTCCTAGGGTTACAGTAAAGCTGAAGTGAAGCATCGGAGTTTACAACTAGTGTCACAAGAATGGTTCAAAACATAGTCAGTAAGAAGAGTCAGTCTTCTTGTACTTAAGTTGGCATTGTGCCTTTTGTATTTAATTCTGATGCAATTACTGTGTTTCATCGTCAATAAGAAGGTCCAAGGGATACAGTAAATTTTGAAGTGAAGCATCGGAATCTGTAACTAGCGTCACAGGAATGGTTCAAAACATGGACACTAAGAAGAGTCCGTCTGCTTGTACTTAAGACGGCATTGTGCCATTTCTGTTTCATCCCGATGCAATTTCTGTGTTTCATCGTCAATAAGAAGGCCAGAGGGATACAGTGAACCTGAGGTGAAGCATCGGAATCTATAACTAGTGCCTCAGGAATGGTTCAAAATATAGACAGTAGGAAGAGTCAGTTTTCTTGTACTTAAGTCGGCATTGTGCCTTTTCTATTTAATTCCGATGCAATTTCGGTGTATCGTCGCCAATAAGAAGGTCCAAAGGATACAGTAAACCTGATGTGAAGCATCGGAATCTATAACTAATGTCACAGGATTCGTTCAAAACATAGACAGTAAGAAGACTCAGTGTTCTTGTACTTAAGTTGGCATTGTGCCTTTTGTATTTAATTCCGATGCAATTTCTGTGTTTCATCGTCAATACGAAGGTCCGAGGGATACAGTAAACCAGAAGTGAATCATCTGAATCTATAACTTGTGTCACAGGAATGGTTCAAAACTTAGTCAGTAAGAAGAGTCAGTCTTCTTGTACTTAAGTCGGCATTGTGCCTTTTGTATTTAATTCCGATGCAATATCTGTGTTTCATCGTTAATAAGAAGGTCAGAGGGATACTGTAAGCGTGATGTGAAGCATCGGAATCCACAACTAGTCACACAGGAATGGTTCAAAACATAGTCAGTAAGAAGAGTCAGTCTTCTTGTACTTAAGTCGGCATTGTGCTTTTTGTATTTCATTCCTATTCAATTTCTGTGATTCATCGTCAATAAGAAGGTCCAAGGGATACAGTAAGCCTGAAGTGAAGAATCGTAATTTATAACTAGTGTGACAGGAATTGTTCAAACATAGTCAGTAAGAAGAGTAAGTCTTCTTGTACTGAAGTCGGCATTGTGCCTTTTCTATTTAATTCCGATGCAATTTCTGTGTTTCATCGTCAATAAGAAGGACACAGGGATACAGGAAACCTGAGGTGAAGCATCGGAGTCTATAACTAGTGTCACAGGAATGGTTCAAAACATAGTCAGTAAGGAGAATCAGTCTTCTTGTACTTAGGTCGGCATTGTGCCTTTTCAATTAGATTCCGATTCAATTTCTGTGTTTCATCGTCAATAAGAAGGTCCAAGGGATAGAGTAATCCTGAAGTGAAGCATCGGAATCTGTAATTAACGTCACAGGAATGGTTCAAAACATAGACAGTAAGAAGAGTCAGTCTTCTTGTACATAAGTCGGCATTGTGCCTTTTGTATTTAATTCCGATGCATTTTCTGTGTTTCATCGTCAATATGAAGGTCCAAGGGATACACTAAACCTGAAGTGAAGCATCGGAATCTATAGTTAGTGTCACAGGAACGGTTCAAAACATAGTCAGTAAGAAGAGGCAGCCTTCTTGTACTTAAGTCGGCATTGTGCCTTTTGTATTTAATTCCGATGCCATTTCTGTATTTCATCGTCAATAAAAATGTCCAAGGTATACAGTAAACCTGAAGTGAAGCATCGGAATCTACAACTAGTGTCACAGGAATGATTCAAAACATAGTCAGTAAGAAGAGTCAGTCTTCTTGTACTTAAGTCGGCATTATGCCTTTTATATTTAATTCCGATGCTATTTCTGTGCTTCATCGTCAATAAGAAGGTCCAAGTGACATAGTAATCCTGAAGTGAAGCATCGGAAACTATAACTAGTGTCACAGGAATGTCTCAAAACATAGACAGTACGAAGAGTCAGTCTTCTTGTACTTAAGTCGGCATTGTGCCTTTTCTATTTAATTCCGATGCAATTTCTGTGTTTCATCGTCAATAAGAAGGTCCAAGGGTTTCAGTAAACCTGAAGTGAAGCATCGGAATCTATAACTAGTGTCACAGGAATGGTTCAAAAGATAGTCTGTAAGAAGAGTCAGTCTTCTTGTACTTAAGTCGGCATTGTGCCTTCTGTATTTAATTCGGATGCAATTTCTGTGTTTCATCGTCAATAAGAAGATCCAAGGGATACAGTAAACCTGAAGTGTATCATCGGAATCTATAACTAGTGTCACAGGAATGGTTCAAAACATAGACAGTTTGAAGAGTCAGCCTTCTTGTACTTAAGTCGGCATTGTGCCGTTTGTATTTAATTCCGATGCAACTTCTGTGTTTCATCGTCAATAAGAAGGTCAGAGTGATACAGTAAACCTGAAGTGAAGCATCGGAATCTAAAACTAGTGTCACAGGAATGGTTCAAAACATAGACTGTAGGAAGAGTCAGTCTTTTTGTACTTAAGTCCTCATTGTGCCTTTTGTATTTAATTCCGATGCAATTTCTGTGTTTCATCGTCAATAACAATGTCCAAGGGATACAGTAAACCTGAAGTGAAGCATCGGAATCCATAGCTAGTGTCACAGGAATGGTTCAAAACATAGACAGTAAGAAGAGTCAGTCTTCTTGTACTTAAGTCGGCTTTGTGCCTTTTCAATTTAATTCCGACGCAATTTCTTTGATTCATCGTCAATAAGAATGTCAGAGGGATACATTAAACCTAAAGTGAAGCATCGGAATCTAAAACAAGGGTCACAGGAATGGTTCAAAACATAGACAGTAAGAAGAGTCAGCCTTCTTGCACTTAAATCGGCATTGTGCCTTTTCTTCTTAATTCCGATACAATTTATGTGTTTCATCGTCAGTAAGAAGGTCAGAGGGAAACAGAAACCTGAAGTGAAGCATCGGAACCTATACCTAGTGTCACAGGAATGGTTCAAAGCATAGGCAGTAAGCAGAGTCAGTCTTCTTGTCCTTAAATCGGCTTTGTGCCTTTTGTATTTAATTCCGATGCCATTTCTGTGTTTCATCGTCAATAACAAGGTACAAGGGATTCAGTAAATCTGAAGTGAAGCATTGGAATCTATAACTAGTGTCACAGGAATGGTTCAAAATATAGACAGTAGGAAGAGTCAGTCTTCTTGTACTTAAGTCGGCATTGTGCCGTTTGTATTTAATTCCGATGCAATTTCTGTGTTTCATCGTCAATAATAAGATCCAAGGGATACAGAAAACCGGAAGTGAGGCATCGTAATCTATAACTAGTGTCACAGGAATGGTTCAAAACTTAGTCAGTAAGAAGAGACAGTCCTCATGTACTTATGTCGGCATTGTGCCTTTTGTATTTAATTCCGATGCAATTTCTGTGTTTCATCGTCAACAAGAAGGTCCAAGGGATGCAGTAAACCTGAAGTGAAGCAACGGCATCTATAACTAGTGTCACAGGTATGGTTCAAAACATAGTCAGTAACAGGAGTCAGTCTTCTTGGACCTAAGTGGGCATTGTGCGTTTTGTATTTAATTCCGATACAATTTTGGTGTTTCATCGTCAATATGAAGGTCCAAGGGATACAGTAAACCTTGTGTGAAGCATCGGAATCTATAACTAGTGTCACAGGAATGGTTCAAAACAAAGACAGTATAAAGAGCCAGTTTCCTTGTACTTAAGTCGGCATTGTGCTTTTTGTATTTAAGTCCGATGCAATTTCTGTGTTTCATCGTCAATAAGAAGGTCAGAGGGATACAGTAAACCTGAAGTGAAGCATCGGAATCTAAAACTAGTGTCACAGGAATGGTTAAAAACATAGAGAGTAGGAAGAGTCAGTCTTCTCGCACTTAAGTCGGCATTGTGCCTTTTTTTTAATTCCGAGGCAATTTGTGGGTTTCATCGTCAATAAGAAGGTCCAAGGGATACAGCAAATCTGAAGTGAAGTATCGGAATCTATAACTAGTGCCACAGGAATAGTTCAAAACATAGACAGTAACAAGAGTCAGTCTTCATGTACTTATGTCGGCATTGTGCCTTTTGTATTTAATTCCGATGCAATTTCTGTGTTTCATCGTCAATAAGAAGGTCAGAGGGAACAGTGACCCGGAAGTGAAGAGTCGGAACTTGTAACAAGTGTCACAGAAATGGTTCAAAACATAGACAGTAAGATGAGTCAGTCTTCTTGTACTTAAGCCGGCATTGTGAATTTTGTATTTAATTCCGATGCAATTTCTGTGTTTCATCGACAATAAGAAGGTCAGAGGGATACAGTAAACCTGAAGTGAAGCATCGGAATGTATAACTAGTTTCACAGGAATGGATCAAGGTATAGTCAGTATGAAGAGTCAGTCATGTTGTACTTAAGTCGGCATTGTGCCTTTTCTATTTAATTCCGATGCAATTTCTGTGTTTCATCGTCAAAAAGAAGGTCAGAGGGTACAGTAAACCAGAAGTGAAGCAGCGGAATCTATAACTAGTGTCACAGGAATGGTTCGAAACATAAACAATAGGAAGATGCAGTCTTCTTTTACTTAAATTGGCATTGTGATTTTTGTATTTAATTTCGATGCACTATCTGTGTCTCATCGTCAATAAGAAGGTCCGAGGGTTACAGTAAACCAGAAATGAAGCATCGGAATCTGTAACTAGTGTCACACTAATGGTTCAAATCATATACAGTAGCAAGATTCAGTCCACATGTACTTATGTCGGCATTGTGCCTTTTGTATTTATTTCCGCTGCAGTTTCTGTGTCTCATCGTCAATACGAAGGTCAGAGGGATACAGTAAACCTGAAGTGAAGCATCGGCATCTATAACTAGTGTCACAGGAATGGTTCAAAAAATAGTCAGTAAGAAGAGTCAGTCTTCTTGTACTTAAGTCGGCATTGTGCGTTTTCTATTTAATTCCGATGCAATTTCGGTGTTTCGTCGCCAATAAGAAGGTCCAAGGGATACAGTAAATTTGAAGTGAAGCATCGGAATCTGTAACCAGCGTCACAGGAATGGTTCAAAACATAGACACTAAGAAGAGTCAGTCTGCTAGTACTTAAGACGGCATTGTGCCATTTCTGTTTCATTCCGAAGCAATTTCTGTGTTTCATCGTCAATAAGAAGGTCAGAGGGATACAGTGAACCTGAGGTGAAGCATCGGAATCTATAATTAGTGTCACAGGAATGGTTCAAAACATAGCCAGTAAGGAGAGTCAGTCTTCTTGTACTTAGGTCGGCATTGTGCCTTTTCAATTAGATTCCGATGCAATTTCTGTGTTTCATCGTCAATAAGAAGGTCCAAGGTATAGAGTAATCCTGAAGTGAAACATCGGAATCTGTAACTAACGTCACAGGAATGGTTCAAACCATAGACAGTAAGAAGAGTCAGTCTTCTTGTACATAAGTCGGCATTGTGCCTTTTGTATTTAATTCCGATGCAATTTCTGTGTTTCATCGTCAATATGAAGGTCCAAGGGATACACTAACCCTGAAGTGAAGCATCGGAATCTATAACTAGCGTCACAGGAATGTTTCAAAACATAGACAGTACGAAGAGTCAGTCTTCTTGTACTTAAGTCGGCATTGTGCCTTTTCTATTTAATTCCGATGCAATTTCTGTGTCTCACCGTCAATAAGAAGGTCCAAGGGTTTCAGTAAACCTGAAGTGAAGCATCGGAGTCTATAACTAGGGTCACAGGAATGGTTCAAAAGATAGGCTGTAAGAAGAGTCAGTCTTCTTGTACTTAAGTCGGCATTGTGCCTTCTGTATTTAATTCGGATGCAATCTCTGTGTTTCATCGTCAATAAGAAGATCCAAGGGATACAGTAAACCTGAAGTGTAGCATCGGAATCTATAACTAGTGTCACAGGAATGGTTCAAAACATAGACAGTGGGAAGAGTCAGCCTTCTTGTACTGAAGTCGGCATTGTGCCGTTTGTATTTAATTCCGATGCAACTTCTGTGTTTCATCGTCAATAAGAAGGTCAGAGTGATACAGTAAACCTGAAGTGAAGCATCGGAATCTAAAACTAGTGTCACAGGAATGGTTCAAAACATAGACTGTAGGAAGAGTCAGTCTTTTTGTACTTAAGTCGGCATTGTGCCTTTTGTATTACATTCCGATGCAATTTCTGTGTTTCATCGTCAATAAGATTGTCCAAGGGATACAGTAAACCTGAAGTGAAGCATCGGAATCCATAGCTAGTGTCACAGGAATGGTTCAAAACATAGTCAGTGAGAAGAGTGAGTCTTCTTGTACTTAAGTCGGCTTTGTGCCTTTTCAATTTAATTCCGATGCAATTTCTGTGTTTCATCGTCAATAAGATTGTCAGAGGGATACATTAAACCTGAAGTGAAGCATCGGAATCTAAAACTAGTGTCACAGGAATGGTTCGAAACATAGACCGTAAGAAGAGTCAGCCTTCTTGCACTTAAATCGGCATTGTGCCTTTTCTATTTAATTCCGATACAATTTCTGTGTTTCATCGTCAGTAAGAAGGTCAGAGGGATACAGTAAACCTGAAGTGAAGCATCGGAATCTATAACTAGTGTCACAGGAATGGTTCAAAGCATAGGCAGTAAGCAGAGTCAGTCTTCTTGTCCATAAGTCCGCATTGTGCCTTTTGTATTTCATTCCGATGCAATTTCTGTGTTTCATCGTCAATATGAAGGTCCAAGGGATACACTAACCCTGAAGTGAAGCATCGGAATCTATAACTAGTGTCACAGGAATGTTTCAAAACATAGACAGTACGAAGAGTCAGTCTTCTTGTACTTAAGTCGGCATTGTGCCGTTTGTATTTAATTCCGATGCAATTTCTGTGTTTCATCGTCAATATGAAGGTCCAAGGGATACAGTAAACCTGAAGTGAAGCATCGGAAGCTATAACCAGTGCCACAAAAATGGTTCAAAACATAGACAGTAGGAAGAGTCAGTCTTCTTGTACTTAAGTCGGCATTGTGCCTTTTGGATTTAATTCCGAAGCAATTTCTGTGTTTCATCGTCAATATGAAGGTCCAAGGGATATACTAAAAGCTGAAGTGAAGCATCCGAATCCATAATTATTGTCACAGGAATAGTTCAAAACTTAGTCAGTGAGAAGAGTGAGTCTTCTTGTACTTAAGGCGGTATTGTGCCTATTCTATTTAATTCCGATGCAATTTCTATGTTTCTTCGTCAATAAGAAGGTCCAAGGGATAGAGTAAACCTGGAGTAAGGCATCGTAATCTATAACTAGTGTCACTGGAATGGTTCAAAACATAGGCAGTAAGAAGAGTCAGTCTTCTTGTTGATAAATCGGCATTGTGTCTTTTGTATTTAATTCCGATGCAATTTCTGTGTTTCATCGTCAATAAGAAGATCCAATTGATACAGTAAACCGGAAGTGAAGCATCGGAATCTATAACTAGTGTCACAGGAATGGTTCAAAACATAGACAGTAAGAAGAGTCAGTCTTCTTGTACTTAAGTCGGCATTGTGCCATTTGTATTTAATTCCGATGGAATTTCTGTGCTTCATCGTCAATAAGAAGGTCCAAGGGATTCAGTAAACCTGAAGTGAAGCATCGGAATCTATAACTAGTGTCACAGGAATGGTTCAAAACAAAGACAGTATAAAGAGTCAGTCTCCTTGTACTTAAGTCGGCATTGTGCTTTTTGTATTTAAGTCCGATGCAATTTCTGTGTTTCATCGTCAATAAGAAGGTCAGAGGGATACAGTAAACCTGAAGTGAAGCATCGGAATCTAAAACTAGTGTCACAGGAATGGTTCAAAACATAGAGAGTAAGATGAGTCAGTCTTCTCGCACTTAAGTCGGCATTGTGCCTTTTCTATTTAATTCCGATGCAATTTCTGTGATTCATCGTCAATAAGAAGGTCAGAGGGATACAGTAAACCTGAAGCGAAGGTTCGGAATCTATAACTAGTGTCACAGGAATGGTTGAAAGCATAGGCAGTAAGAAGGGTCAGTCTTCTTGTCCTTAAGTCGGCATTGTGCCTTCTGTATTTAATTCCGATGCAATTTCTGTGTTTCATCGTCAATAAGAAGGTCCAAGGGATACAGTAAACCTGGAGTGAAGCATCATAATCTATAACTAGTGTCACAGGAATGGTTCAAAACATAGACAGTAAGAAGAGTCAGCCTTCTTGTACTTAAGTCGGCATTGTGCCTTTTGTAATTAAATCCGATGCAATTTCATTATTTCATCGTCAATAAGAAGTTCCAAGGGAAACAGTAAACCTGAAGTGAAGCATCGGAATCTATAACTGGTGTCAATGGAATGGTTCAAACATAGACAGTAGGAAGAGTCAGTCTTCTTTTACTTAAATTGGCATTGTGATTTTTGTATTTAATTTCGATGCACTATCTGTGTTTCATCGTCAATAGGAAGGTCCAAGGGATACAGTAAACCAGAAATGAAGCATCGGAATCTGTAACTAGTGTCACACTAATGGTTCAAATCATAGACAGTAGCAAGATTCAGTCTACATGTACTTATGTCGGCATTGTGCCTTTTCTATTTAATTCCGATGCAATTTTGGTGTTTCGTCGCCAATAATAAGGTCCAAAGGATACAGTAAACCTGAAGTGAAGCATCGGAATCTATAACTAATGTCACAGGATTCGTTCAAAACATAGACAGTAGGAAGAGTCAGTCTTGTGGTACTTAAGTCGGCATGGTGCATTTTGTATTTGGTTCCGATGCAATTTCTGTGTTTCATCGTCACTAAGAAGGACCTAGGGATACAGTAAAGCTGACGTGAAGCATCGGAATCTATAACTAGTGTCACAGGAATGGTTCAAAACATAGTCAGTAAGATGAGTCAGTCTTCTTGTATTTAAGTCGGCATTGTGCCTTTTGTATTTAATTCCGATTCAATTTCTGTGTTTCATCGTCAATAAGATGGTCAGAGGGATACAGCAAACTAGAAATGAAGAATCGGAATCTAGAACTTTTGTCACAGGAATGGTTCAAAACATAGACAGTAAGAAGGGTCCGTCTTCGTGTATTTAAGTCTTCATTGTGCTTTTTGTATTTAAATTCCGATGCAATTTCTGTGTTTCAACGTCAATAAGAAGGTCCAAGGGATACAGTAAACCTGAAGTTAAGCATCGGAATCTATAACTGGCGTCACAGGAATGGTTCAAAACATAGACTGTAAGAAGAGTCAGTCTTCTAGTACTTAAGTCGGCATTTTGCCTTTTATATTTATTTCCGATGCAATTTCTGTGTTTCATCGTCAATAAGAAGGTCAGAGGGATACAGTAAACCTGACGTAAAGCTTCGGAATCTATAACTAGTGTCACAGAAATGGTTGAAAGCACAGGCACTAAGAAGAGTCAGTCTTCTTGTCCTTAAGTCGGCATTGTGCCTTTTGTATTTAATTCCGATGCAATTTCTGTGTTTCATCGTCAATAAGAAGGTCCAAGGGATACAGTAAACTTGGAGTGAGGCATCATAATCTATAACCAGTGTCACAGGAATGGTTCAAAACATAGACAGTAAGAAGAGTCAGCCTTCTTGTACTTAAGTCGGCATTGTGCCTTTTGTAATTAAATGCGATGCAATTTCATTATTTCATCGTCAATAAGAAGTTACAAGGGAAACAGCAAACCTCAAGTGAAGCATCGGAATCTATAACTAGTGCCAATGGAATGGTTCAAACATAGACAGTAGGAAGAGTCAGTCTTCTTGTACTTAAGTCGGAATTTTGTGCCTTTTGTATTTAATTCCGTGGCAATTTGTGGGTTTCATCGTCAATAAGAAGGTACAAGGGATACAGCAAACCTGAAGTGAAGCATCGGAATCTATAACTATTGTCACAGGAATAGTTCAAAACATAGACAGTAACAAGAGTCAGTCTTCTTGTACCTAAGTCGGCATTGTGCCTTTTGTATTTAATTCCGATGCAATTTCTGTGTTTTATCGTCAATAAGAAGGTCAGAGGGATACAGTAAACCTGAAGTGAAGCATCGGAATCAATAGCTAGTGTCATAAGAATGGATCAAGATATAGTCAGTATGAAGAGTCAGTCTTCTTGTAGTTAAGTCGGCATTGTGCCTTTTCTATTTAATTCCGATGCAATTTCTGTGTTTCACCGTCAAAAAGGAGGTCAGAGGGTACAGTAAACCAGAAGTGAAGCAGCGGAATCTATAACTAGTGTCACAGGAATGGTTCGAAACATAAACAGTAGGAAGATGCAGTCTTCTTTTACTTAAATTGGCATTGTGATTTTTGTATTTAATTTCGATGCACTATCTGTGTTTCATCGTCAATAGGAAGGTCCAAGGGATACAGTAAACCAGAAATGAAGCATCGGAATCTGTAACTAGTGTCACACTAATGGTTCAAATCATAGACAGTAGCAAGATTCAGTCTACATGTACTTATGTCGGCATTGTGCCTTTTGTATTTATTTCCGCTGCAGTTTCTGTGTCTCATCGTCAATACGAAGGTCAGAGGGATACAGTACACCTGAAGTGAATCATCGTCATCTACAACTAGTGTCACAGGAATGGTTCAATAAATAGTCAGTAACAAGAGTCAGTCCTCTTGTACTTAAGTCGGCATTGTGCCTTTTGTATTTAATTCCGATGCAATTCCTGTGTTTCATCGTCAATAAGAAGGTCCAAGGGATACAGTAAACCTGAAGCGGAGCATCGGAAACTATAAATAAGGAGGTCAGAGGGATACAGGAAACCTGAAGTGATGCATCGGAATCTCTAACTAGTGTCACAGGAATGGTTCAACAGATAGTCAGTAAGAAGAGTCAGTCTTCTTGTACTTAAGTCGGCATTGTGCCTTTTGTATTTAATTCCGATGCCATTACTGTGTTTCATCGTCAATAAGAAGGTCCAAGGGATACAGTAATTTTGAAGTGAAGCATCGGAATCTGTAAGTAACGTCACAGGAATGGTTCAAAACATAGACACTAAGAAGAGTCAGTCTGCTTGTACTTAAGACGGCATTGTGCCTTTTCTGTTTCATTCCGATGCAATTTCTGTGTTTCATCGTCAATAAGAAGGTCAGAGGGATACAGTGAACCTGAGGTGAAGCATCGGAATCTATAACTAGTGTCTCAGGAATGGTTCATAATATAGACATTAGGAAGAGTCAGTTTTCTTGTACTTAAGTCGGCATTGTGCCTTTTCTATTTAATTCCGATGCAATTTTGGTGTTTCATCGCCAATAATAAGGTCCAAAGGATACAGTAAACCTGAAGTGAAGCATCGGAATCTATAACTAATGTCACAGGATTTGTTCAAAACATAGACAGTAGGAAGAGTCAGTCTTGTGGTACTTAAGTCGGCATGGTGCCTTTTGTATTTGGTTCCGATGCAATTTCTGTGTTTCATCGTCACCAAGAAGGACCTAGGGATACAGTAAAGCTGACGTGAAGCATCGGAATCTATAACTAGTGTCACAGGAATGGTTCAAAACATATTCAGTATGATGAGTCAGTCTTCGTGTATTTAAGTCGGCATTGTGCCTTTTGTATTTCATTCCGATTCAATTTCTGTGTTTCATCGTCAATAAGATGGTCAGAGGGATACAGCAAACTAGAAATGAAGAATCGGAAACTAGAACTTTTGTCACAGGAATGCTTCAAACATAGACAGTAAGAAGGTCCGTCTTCGTGTATTTAAGTCTTCATTGTGCTTTTTGTATTTAATTCCGATGCAATTTCTGTGTTTCAACGTCAATAGGAAGGTCCAAGGGATACAGTAAACCTGAAGTTAAGCATCGGAATCTATAACTGGCGTCACAGGAATGGTTCAAAACATAGACTGTAAGAAGAGTCAGTCTTCTAGTACTTAAGTCGGCATTTTGCCTTTTATATTTATTTCCGATGCAATTGCTGTGTTTCATCGTCAATAAGAAGGTCCAAGGGAGACAGTAAACCTGAAGTGAAACAAAGTAATCTATAACTGGAGTCACAGGAATGGTTCAAACATAGTCAGTAGGAAGAGTCGGTCTTCTTGTACTTAAGTCGGCATTGTGCTTTTTGTATTTCATTCCGGTTCAATTTCTGTGTTTCATCGTCAATAAGAAGATCCAAGGGATACAGTAAACCTGAAGTGAAGCATCGGAATCCATACCTAGTGTCACAGGAATGGTTCAAAACATAGTCAGTGAGAAGAGTGAGTCTTCTTGTACTTAAGTCGGCATTGTGCCTTTTCTATTTAATTCCGATGTAATTTCTGTGTTTCATCGTCAATAAGAAGGTCCAAGGGATACAGTAAACCTGGAGTGAAGCATCGGAATCTATAACTAGTGTCACAGGAATGGTTCAAAACATAGTCAGTAAGAAGAGTCAGTCTTCATGTACTTACATCGGCATTGTGCCTTTTGTATTTAATTCCGATGCAATTTCTGCGTTTCATCGTCAATAAGAAGGTCCAAGGGATACAGTAAACCTGAAGTGAAGCAATGGAATCTATAACTAGTGTCACAGGAATGGTTCAAAACATAGTCAGTAACAAGAGTCAATCGTCTTTTACCTAAGTCGGCATTGTGCCTTTTCTATTTAATTCCGATGCAATTTCTGTGTTTTATCGTCAATAAGAAGGTCAGAGGGATACAGGAAACCTGAGGTGAAGCATCGGAGTCTATAACTAGTGTCACAGGAATGATTCAAAACATAGTCAGTAAGAAGAGTCAGTCTTCTTGTACTTAAGTCGGCATTATGCCTTTTGTATTTAATTCCGATGCTATTTCTGTGCTTCATCGTCAATAAGAAGGTCCAACGGATACAGTAAACCTGAAGTGAAGCATCGGAATCTATAACTAGTGTCACAGGAATGTTTCAAATCATAGACAGTACGAAGAGTCAGTCTTCTTGTACTTAACTCGGCATTGTGCCATTTCTATTTAATTCCAATGCAATTACTGTGTTTCATCGTCAATAAGAAGGTCAGAGGGATACAGTAAACCTGAAGTGAAGCATCGGAATCTCCAACTAGTGTCACAGGAATGGTTCAACAGATAGTCAGTAAGAAGAGTCAGTCTTCTTGTACTTAAGTCGGCGTTGTGCCTTTTGTATTTAATTCCGATGCCATTACTGTGCTTCATCGACAATAAGAAGGTCCAAGGGATACAGTAAATTTGAAGTGAAGCATCGGAATCTGTAAGTAACGTCACAGGAATGGTTCAAAACATAGACACTAAGAAGAGTCAGTCTGCTTGTACTTAAGACGGCATTGTGCCTTTTCTGTTTCATTCCGATGCAATTTCTGTGTTTCATCGTCAATAAGAAGGTCCAAGGGATACAGTAAACCTGAAGTGAAGCAATGGAATCTATATCTAGTGTTACAGGAATGGTTCAAAACATAGTCAGTAACAAGAGTCAGTCGTCTTTTACCTAAGTCGGCATTGTGCCTTTTCTACTTAATTCCGATGCAATTTCTGTGTTTTATCGTCAATAAGAAGGTCAGAGGGATACAGGAAACCTGAGGTGAAGCATCGGAGTCTATAACTAGTGTCACAGGAATGGTTCAATACATAGTCAGTAAGGAGAGTCAGACGTCTTGTACTTAGGTCGGCATTGTGCCTTTTCAATTAGATTCCGATGCAATTTCTGTGTTTCATCGTCAATAAGAAGGTCCAAGGGATACAGTAAACCTGAAGTGAAGCATCGGAATCTGTAACTAACGTCACAGGAATGTTTCAAAACATAGACAGTAAGAAGAGTCAGTCTTCTTGTACGTAAGGCGGCATTATGCCTTTTGTATTTAATTCCGATGCTATTTCTGTGCTTCATCGTCAATAAGAAGGTCCAACGGAGACAGTAAACCTGAAGTGAAGCATCGGAATCTATAACTAGTGTCACAGGAATGGTGCAAATCATAGACAGTAGGAAGAGATAGTCTTCTAGTACTTAAGTCAGCATTGTGCCTTTTCAATTTAATTCCGACGCTTTTTCTGTGTTTTGTCGTCAATAAGAGGGTCCTAGTGATACAGTAAACCTGAAGTGAAGCATCGGAATCTATAACTAGTGTCACAGGAATGTTTCAAAACATAGACAGTACGAAGAGTCAGTCTTCTTGTACTTAACTCGGCATTGTGCCATTTCTATTTAATTCCAATGCAATTACTGTGTTTCATCGTCAATAAGAAGGTCCTTGGGTTTCAGTAAACCTGAAGTGAAGCATCGGAATCCATAGCTAGTGTCACAGAAATAGTCCAAAACATAGCCAGTGAGAAGAGTGAGTCTTCTTGTACTTAAGTTGGCATTGTGCCTTTTCTATTTAATTCCGATGTAATTTCTGTGTTTCATCGTCAATAAGAAGGTCCAAGGGATACAGTAAACCTGGAGTGAAGCATCGGAATCTATAACTAGTGCCACAGGAATGGTTCAAAACATAGCCAGTAAGAATAGTCAGTCTTCTTGTACTTAAGTCGTCTTTGTGCCTTTTCAATTTAATTCCGATGCAATTTCTGTGTTTCATCGTCAATAAGAAGATTCAAGGGATACAGTAAACCGGAAGTGAAGCATCGGAATCTATAACTAATGTCACAGGAATGGTTCAAAACATAGTCAGTAAGAAGAGTCAGTCTTCATGTACTTACATCGCCATTGTGCCTTTTGTATTTAATTCCGATGCAATTTGTGTGTTTCATCGTCAATAAGAAGGTCCAAGGGATACAGTAAACCTGAGGTGAAGCAACGGAATCTATAACTAGTGTCACAGGAATGGTTCAAAAAATTGTCAGTAAGAAGACTCAGTCTTCTTGTACGTAAGTCGGCATTGTGCCTTTTGTATTTAATTCCGATGCAATTTCTGTGTTTCATCGTCAATAAGAAGGTCCAAGGGATACAGTAAACCTGAAGTGAAGCATCGGAATCTATAATTAGTGTCACAGGAACGGTTCAAAACGTAGTCAGTAAGAAGAGTCAGTCTTCTTGTACTTAAATCGGCATTGTGCCTTTTGTATTTAATTCCGTTGCCATTTCTGTGTTTCATCGTCAATAAAAATGTCCAAGGGATACAGTAAACCTGAAGTGAAGCATCGGAATCTACAACTAGTGTCACAGGAATGGTTCAATACATAGTCAGTAAGGAGAGTCAGACTTCTTGTACTTAGGTCGGCATTGTGCCTTTTCAATTAGATTCCGATGTAATTTCTGTGTTTCATCGTCAATAAGAAGGTCCAAGGGATACAGTAAACCTGAAGTGAAGCATCGGAATCTGTAACTAACGTCACAGGACTGTTTCAAAACATAGACAGTAAGAAGAGTCAGTCTTCTTGTACGTAAGTCGGCATTGTGCCTTTTGTATTTAATTCCGATGCAATTTCTGTGTTTCATCGTCAATAAGATGGTCCAAGGGATACAGTAAACCTGAAGTGAAGCATCGGAATCTATAACTAGTGTCACAGGTATGGTACAAATCATAGACAGTAGGAAGAGATAGTCTTCTAGTACTTAAGTCGGCATTGTGCCTTTTCTATTTAATTCCGACGCTTTTTCTGTGTTTCGTCGTCAATAAGAGGGTCCTAGTGATACAGTAAACCTGAAGTGAAGCATCGGAATCTATAACTAGTGTCACAGGAATGTTTCAAAACATAGACAGTACGAAGAGTCAGTCTTCTTGTACTTAAGTCGGCATTGTGCAATTTCTATTTGGTTCCGATGCAATTACTGTGTTTCATCGTCAATACGAAGGTCCATGGGTTTCAGTAAACCTGAAGTGAAGCATCGGAATCCATAGCTAGTGTCACAGGAATAGTCCAAAACATAGTCAGTGAGAAGAGGGAGTCTTCTTGTACTTAAGTTGGCATTGTGACTTTTCTATTTAATTCCGATGTACGTTCTGTGCTTCATCGTCAATAAGAAGGTCCAAGGGACACAGTAAACCTGGAGTGAAGCATCGGAATCTATAACTAGTGTCACAGGAATGGTTCAAAACATAGCCAGTAAGAAGAGTCAGTCTTCTTGTACTTAAGTCGGCTTTGTGCCTTTTCAATTTAATTCCGATGCAATTTAAGTGTTTCATCGTCAATAAGAAGAATCAAGGGATACAGTAAACCGGAAGTGAAGCATCGGAATCTATAACTAGTGTCACAGGAATGGTTCAAAACATAGTCAGTAAGAAGAGTCAGTCTTCATGTACTTACATCGGCATTGTGCCTCTTGTATTTAATTCCGATGCAATTTGTGTGTTTCTTCGTCAATAAGAAGGTCCAAGGGATACAGTAAACCTGAGGTGAAGCAACGGAATCTATAACTAGTGTCACAGGAATGGTTCAAAAAATTATCAGTAACAAGAGTCAGTCGTCTTGTACCTAAGTCGACATTGTGCCTTTTCTAATTAATTCCGATGCAATATATGTGTTTCATCGTCAATAAGAAAGTCCAAGGGGTACAGTAAACCTGGTGTGAAGCAGCGAAATCTATAACTAGTGTCACAGGAATGGTTCACAGCATAGACAGTAAGAAGAGTCAGTCTTCTTGTACGTAAGTCGGCATTGTGCCTTTTGTATTTAATTCCGATGCGATTTCTGTGTTTCATCATCAATAAGAAGGTCCAAGGGATACAGTAAACCTGAAGTGAAGCATCGGAATCTATAACTAGTGTCACAGGAATGGTACAAATCATAGACAGTAGGAAGAGATAGTCTTCTAGTACTCAAGTCGGCATTGTGCCTTTTCTATTTAATTCCGACGCTTTTTCTGTGTTTCGTCGTCAATAAGAGGGTCCTAGTGATACAGTAAACCTGAAGTGAAGCATCGGAATCTATAACTAGTGTCACAGGAATGTTTCAAAACATAGACAGTAAGAAGAGTCAGTCTTCTTGTACTTAAGTCGGCATTGTGCCATTTCTATTTAATTCCGATGCAATTACTGTGTTTCATCGTCAATACGAAGGTCCATGGGTTTCAGTAAACCTTAAGTGAAGCATCGGAATCCATAGCTAGTGTCACAGGAATAGTCCAAAACATAGTCAGTGAGAAGAGTGAGTCTTCTTGTACTTAAGTTGGCATTGTGCCTTTTCTATTTAATTCCGATGCAATTTCTGTGTTTCATCGTCAATAAGATGGTCAGAGGGATACAGGAAACCTGAGGTGAAGCATCGGAGTCTATAACTAGTGGCACATTAATGGTTCAATACATAGTCAGCAAGGAGAGTAAGTGTTCTTGTACTTAGGTCGCCATTGTGCCTTTTCAATTAGATTCCGATGCAATTTCTGTGTTTCATCGTCAGTAAGAAGGTCCAAGGGATACAATAAACCTGTAGTGAAGCATCGGAATCTGTAACTAACGTCACAGGAATGTTTCAAAACATAGACAGTAAGAAGAGTCAGTCTTCTTGTACATAAGTCGGCATTGTGCCTTTTGTATTTAATTCCGATGCAATTTCTGTGTTTCATCGTCAATAAGAAGTTCCAAAAGATACAGTAAACCTGAAGTGAAGCATCGGAATCTACAACTAGTGTCACAGGAATGATTCAAAACATAGTCAGTAAGAAGAGTCAGTCTTCTTGTACTTAAGTCGGCATTATGCCTTTTGTATTTAATTCCGATGCAATTTCTGTGCTTCATCGTCAATAAGCAGGTTCAACGGATACAGTAAACCTGAAGTGAAGCATCGGAATCTATAACTACTGTCACAGAAATGGTACAAATCATAGACAGTAGGAAGAGATAGTCTTCTAGTACTTAAGTCGGCATGGTGCCTTTTCTATTTAATTCCGACGCTTTTTCTATGTTTCGTCGTCAATAAGAAGGTCCAAGTGATACAGTAAACACGAAGTGAAGCATCGGAATCTATAACTAGTGTCACAGGAATGTTTCAAAACATAGACAGTACGAAGAGTCAGTCTTCTTGTACTGAAGTCGGCATTGTGCCTTTTTCTATTTAATTCCGATGCAATTTCTGTGTTTCATCGTCAATAAGAAGGTCCAAGGGTTTCAGTAAACCTGAAGTGAAGGTCGGAATCTATAACTAGTGTCACAGGAATGGTTCAAAAGATAGTCTGTATGAAGAGTCAGTCTTCTTGTACTTAAGTCGGCATTGTGCCTTCTGTATTTAATTCCGATGCAATTTCTGTGTTTCATCGTCAATAAGAAGGTCCAAGGGTTACAGTAAACCTGAAGTGTAGCATCGGAATCTATAACTAGTGTCACAGGAATGGTTCAAAGCATAGACAGTAGGAAGAGTCAGCCTTCTTGTACTTAAGTCGGCATTGTGCCGGTTGTATTTAATTCCGATGCAACTTCTGTGATTCATCGTCAATAAGAAGTTCAGAGGGATACAGTAAACCTGAAGTGAAGCATCGGAATCTAAAACTAGTGTCACAGGAATGGTTCAAAACATAGACAGTATGAAGAGTCAGTCTACTTGTACTTAAGTCGGCTTTGTGCCTTTTCAATTTAATTCCGATGCAATTTCTGTGTTTCATCGTCAATGAGAATGTCAGAGGGATACATTAAACCTGAAGTGAAGCATCGGAATCTAAAACTAGTGTCACAGGAATGGTTCGAAACATAGACAGTAAGAAGAGTCAGCCTTCTTGCACTTAAATCGGCGTTGTGCCTTTTCTATTTAATTCCGATACAATTTCTGTGTTTCATCGTCAGTAAGAAGGTCAGAGGGATACAGTAAACCTGAAGTGAAGCATCGGCATCTATAACTAGTGTCACAGGAATGGTTCAAAGCATAGGCAGTAAGTAGCGTCAGTATTCTTGTCCTTAAGTCGGCATTGTGCCTTTTGTATTTAATTCCGATGCCATTTCTGTGTTTCATCGTCAATAAGAAGGTCCAAGAGATTCAGTAAATCTGAAGTGAAGCATTGGAATCTATAACTAGTGTCACAGGAATGGTTCAAAATATAGACAGTAGGAAGAGTCAGTGTTCTTGTACTTAAATCGGCATTCTGCCTTTTGTATTTAATTCCGAAGCAATTTCTGTGTTTCATCGTCAATAAGAAGGTGAGAGGGATACAGTAAACCTGAAGTGAAGCATCGGAAGCTATAACTAGTGCCACAAAAATGGTTCAAAACATAGACAGTAGGAAGAGTCAGTCTTCTTGTACTTAATTCGGCATTGTGCCTTTTGTATTTAATTCCGAAGCAATTTCTGTGTTTCATCGTCAATATGAAGGTCCAAGGGATACAAAAAAAGCTGAAGTGAAGCATCCGAATCCATAATTAGTGTCACAGGAATGGTTCAAAACATAGACAGTGAGAAGAGTGAGTCTTCTTGTACTTAAGTCGCTAATGTGCCTATTCTACTTAATTCCGATGCAATTTCTGTGTTTCTTCGTCAATAAGAAGGTCCAAGGGATACAGTAAACCTGGAGTAAAGCATCGTAATCTATAACTAGTGTCACTGGAATGGTTCAAAACATAGACAGTAAGAAGAGTCTGTCCTCTTGTTCATAAGTCGGCATTGTGTCTTTTGTATTTAATTCCGATGCAATTTCCGTGTTTCATCGTCAGTAAGAAGGTCAGAGGGATACAGCAAACCTGAAGTGAAGCAACGGAATCTAAAACTAGTGTCACAGGAATGGTTCGTAACATAGACAGTAAGAAGAGTCAGCCCTCTTGCACTTAAATCGGCATTGTGCCTTTTCTATTTAATTCCGATACAATTTCTGTGTTTCATCGTCAGTAAGAAGGTCAGAGGGATACAATAAACCTGAAGTGAAGCATCGGAATCTAAAACTAGTGTCACAGGAATGGTTCAAATCATAGACTGTAGGAAGAGTCGGTCTTCTTGTACTTAAGTCGGCATTGTGCCTTTTGTATTAAATTCCGATGCAACGTCTGTGTTTCATCGTCAATAAGAATGTCCAAGGCATACAGTGAACCTGAAGTGAAGCATCGTAATCCATAGCTAGTGTCACAGGAATGGTTCAAAACATAGTCAGTGAGAAGAGTGAGTCTTCTTGTACTTAAATTGGCATTGTGCCTTTTCTATTTAATTCCGATGTAATTTCTGTGTTTCAACGTCAACAAGAAGGTCCAAGGGATTCAGTAAACCTGGAGTGAAGCATCGGAATCTATAACTAGTGTCACAGGAATGGTTGAAAACATAGACAGTATGAAGAGTCAGTCTTCTTGTACTTAAGTCGGCTTTGTGCCTTTTCAATTTAATTCCGATGCAATTTCTGTGTTTCTTCGTCAGTAAGAAGGTCAGAGGGATACAGTAAACCTGAAGTGAAGCATCGGAATCTATAACTAGTGTCACAGGAATGGTTCAAAGCATAGGCAGTAAGTAGAGTCAGTCTTCTTGTCCTCAATTCGGCATTGTGCCTTTTGTATTTAATTCCGATGCCATTTCTGTGTTTCATCGTCAATAAGAGGGTCCAAGGGATTCAGTAAATCTGAAGTGAAGCATTGGAATCTATAACTAGTGTCACAGGAATGGTTCAAAATATAGACAGTAGGAAGAGTCAGTGTTCTTGTACTTAAGTCGGCATTGTGCCTTTTGTATTTAATACCGAAGCAATTTCTGTGTTTCATCGTCAATAAGGTCAGAGGGATACAGTAAACCTGAAGTGAAGCATCGGAAAATATAACTAGTGCCACAAAAATGGTTCAAAACATAGACAGTAGGAAGAGTCAGTCTTCTTGTACTTAAGTCGGCATTGTGCCATCTGTATTTAATTCCGATGCAATTTCTGTGTTTCATCGTCAATAAGAAGGTCCAAGGGATTCAGTAAACCTGAAGTGAAGCATGGGAATCTATAACTAGTGTCACAGGAATGGTTCAAAACAAAAAATTATAAAGAGTCAGTCTCCTTGTACTTAAGTCGGCATTGTGCTTTTTGTATTTAAGTCCGATGCAATTTCTGTGTTTCATCGTCAATAAGAAGGTCAGAGGGATACAGTAAACCTGAAGTGAAGCATCGGAATCTAAAACTAGTGTCGCAGGAATGGTTCAAACATAGAGAGTAAGAAGAGTCAGTCTTCTCGCACTTACGTCGGCATTGTGCCTTTTCTATTTAATTCCGATGCAATTTCTGTGTTTCATCGTCAATAAGAAGGTCAGAGGGATACAGTAAACCTGATGTGAAGCTTCGGAATCTATAACTAGTGTCACAGGAATGGTTGAAAGCATAGGCAGTAAGAAGAGTCAGCCTTCTTGTACTTAAGTCGGCATTGTGCCTTTTGTAATTAAATCCCATGCAATTTCATTATTTCATCGTCAATAAGAAGTTCCAAGGGAAACAGTAAACCTGAAGTGAAGCATCGGAATCTATAACTAGTGTCAATGGAATGGTTCAAACATAGACAGTAGGAAGAGTCAGTCTTCTTGTACTTAAGTCGGCATTGTGCCTTTTGTATTTAATTCCAAGGCAATTTGTGGGTTTCATCGTCAATAAGAAGGTACGAGGCATACAGCAAACCTGAAGTGAAGCATCTGAATCTATAACTAGTGTCACAGGAATAGTTCAAAACATAGACAGTAACAAGAGTCAGTCTTCTTGTACTTAAGTCGGCATTGTGCCTTTTGTATTTAATTCCGATGCAATTTCTGTGTTTCATCGTCAATAAGAAGGTCAGAGGGAACAGTGACCCTGAAGTGAAGAATCGGAATCTGTAACTAGTTTCACAGAAATGGTTCAAAACATAGACAGTAAGAAGAGTCAGTCTTCTTATACTTAAGTCGGCATTGTGATTTTTGTATTTAATTTCGATGCACTATCTGTGTTTCATCGTCAATAAGAAGGTCCAAGGGATACAGTAAACCAGAAATGAAGCATCGGAATCTGTAACTAGTGTCACACTAATGGTTCAAATCATAGACAGTAGCAAGATTCAGTCTACATGTACTTATGTCGGCATTGTGAGTTTTGTATTTATTTCCGCTGCAGCTTCTGTGTCTCATCGTCAATACGAAGGTCAGAGGGATACAGTAAACCTGAAGTGAAGCATCGGCATCTATAACTAGTGTCACAGGAATGGTTCAAAAAATAGTCAGTAAGAAGAGTCAGTCTTCTAGTACTTAAGTCGGCATTGTGCCTTTTGTATTTAATTCCGATACAATTTCTGTGTTTCATCGTCAGTAAGAAGGTCAGAGGGATACAGTAAACCTGAAGTGAAGCATCGGAATCTATAACTAGTGTCACAGGAATGGTTCAAAGCATAGGCAGTAAGTAGAGTCACTCTTCTTGTCCTTAAGTCCGCATTGTGCCTTTTGTATTTAATTCCGATGCCATTTCTGTGTTTCATCGTCAATAAGAAGGTCCAAGGGATTCAGTAAATCTGAAGTGAAGCATTGGAATCTATAACTAGTGTCACAGGAATGGTTCAAAATATAGACAGTAGGAAGAGTCAGTCTTCTTGTACTTAAGTCCTCATTGTGCCGTTTGTATTTAATTCCGATGGAATTTTTGTGTTTCATCGTCAATAAGATGGTCAGAGGGATACAGTAAACCTGAAGTGAAGCATCGGAAGCTATAACTAGTGCCAAAAAAATGGTTCAAAACATAGACAGTAGGAAGAGTCAGTCTTCTTGTACTTAAGTCGGCATTGTGCCTTTTGTATTTAATTCCGAAGCAATTTCTGTGTTTCATTGTCAATATGAAGGTCCAAGGGATACAATAAAAGCTGAAGTGACGCATCCAAATCCATAATTAGTGTCACAGGAATGGTTCAAAACATAGACAGTGAGAAGAAAGAGTCTTCTTGTACTTAAGACGGTATTGTGCCTATTCTATTTAATTCCGATGCAATTTCTGTGTTTCTTCGTCAATAAGAAGGTCCAAGGGATACAGTAAACCTGGAGTGAAGCATCGGAATCTATAACTAGTGTCACAGGAATGGTTCAAACATAGTCAGTAAGAAGAGTCAGTCTTCATGTACTTAAGTCGGCATTGTGCCTTTTGTATTTAATTCCGATACAATTTCTGTGTTTCATCGTCAGTAAGAAGGTCAGAGGGATACAGTAAAAATGAAGTGAAGCATCGGAATCTATAACTAGTGTCACAGGAATGGTTCAAAGCATAGGCAGTAAGTAGAGTCACTCTTCTTGTCCTTAAGTCGGCATTGTGCCTTTTGTATTTAATTCCGAAGCAATTTCTGTGTTTCATTGTCAATATGAAGGTCCAAGGGATACAATAAAAGCTGAAGTGAAGCATCCAAATCCATAATTAGTGTCACAGGAATGGTTCAAAACATAGACAGTGAGAAGAAAGAGTCTTCTTGTACTTAAGTCGGTATTGTGCCTATTCTATTTAATTCCGATGCAATTTCTGTGTTTCTTCGTCAATAAGAAGGTCCAAGGGATACAGTAAACCTGGAGTGAAGCATCGGAATCTATAACTAGTGTCACAGGAATGGTTCAAACATAGAGAGTAAGAAGAGTCAGTCTTCTCGCACTTAAGTCGGCATTGTGCCTTTTCTATTTAATTCCGATGCAATTTCTGTGTTTCATCGCCAATAAGAAGATCAGAGGGATACAGTAAACCTGAAGTGAAGCTTCGGAATCTATAACTAGTGTCACAGGAATGGTTGAAAGCATAGGCAGTAAGAAGAATTAGCCTTCTTGTACTTAAGTCGGCATTGTGCCTTTTGTAATTAAATCCCATGCAATTTCATTATTTCATCGTCAATAAGAAGTTCCAAGGGAAACAGTAAACCTGAAGTGAAGCATCGGAATCTATAACTGGTGTCAATGGAATGGTTCAAACATAGACAGTAGGAAGAGTCGGTCTTCTTGTACTTAAGTCGGCATTGTGCCTTTTGTATTTAATTCCAAGGCAATTTGTGGGTTTCATCGTCAATAAGAAGGTACAAGGCATACAGCAAACCTGAAGTGAAGCATCTGAATCTATAACTAGTGTCACAGGAATAGTTTAAAACATAGACAGTAACAAGAGTCAGTCTTCTTGTACTTAAGTCGGCATTGTGCCTTTTGTATTTAATTCCGATGCCATTTCTGTGTTTCATCGACAATAAGAAGGTCAGAGGGATACAGTAAACCTGAAGTGAAGCATCGGAATCTATAACTAGTTTCACAGGAATGGATCAAGGTATAGTCAGTATGAAGAGTCAGTCTTCTTGTACTTAAGTCGGCATTGTGCCTTTTCAATTTAATTCCGATGCAATATCTGTGTTTCATCGTCAAAACGAAGGTCAGAGGGTACAGTAAACCAGAAGTGAAGCAGCGGAATCTATAACTAGTGTCACAGGAATGGTTCGGAACATAAACTGTAGGAAGATGCAGTCTTCTTTTACTTAAATTGGCATTGTGATTTTTGTATTTAATTTCGATGCACTATCTGTGTTTCATCGTCAATAAGAAGGTCCAAGGGATACAGTAAACCAGAAATGAAGCATCGGAATCTGTAACTAGTGTCACACTAATGGTTCAAATCATAGACAGTAGCAAGATTCAGTCTACATGTACTTATGTCGCCATTGTGCCTTTTGTATTTATTTCCGCTGCAGTTTCTGTGTCTCATCGTCAATACGAAGGTCAGAGGGATACAGTAAACCTGAAGTGAAGCATCGGCATCTATAACTAGTGTCACAGGAATGGTTCAAAAAATAGTCAGTAAGAAGAGTCAGTCTTCTAGTACTTAAGTCGGCATTGTGCCTTTTGTATTTAATTCCGATACAATTTCTGTGTTTCATCGTCAGTAAGAAGGTCAGAGGGATACAGTAAACCTGAAGTGAAGCATCGGAATCTATAACTAGTGACACAGGAATGGTTCAATGCATAGGCAGTAAGTAGAGTCAGTCTTCTTGTCCTTAAGTTCGCATTGTGCCTTTTGTATTTAATTCCGATGCCATTTCTGTGTTTCATCGTCAATAAGAAGGTCCAAGGGATTCAGTAAATCTGAAGTGAAGCATTGGAATCTATAACTAGTGTCACAGGAATGGTTCAAAATATAGACAGTAGGAAGAGTCAGTCTTCTTGTACTTAAGTCCTCATTGTGCCGTTTGTATTTAATTCCGATGCAATTTTTGTGTTTCATCGTCAATAAGAAGGTCAGAGGGATACAGTAAACCTGAAGTGAAGCATCGGAAGCTATAACTGGTGCCACAAAAATGGTTCAAAACATAGACAGTAGGAAGAGACAGTCTTCTTGTACTTATGTCGGCATTGTGCCTTTTGTATTTAATTCCGAAGCAATTTCTGTGTTTCATCGTCAATAAGAAGGTCCAAGGGATACACTAAAAGCTGAAGTGAAGCATCCGAATTCATAATTAGTGTCACAGGAATGGTTCAAAACATAGTCAGTGAGAAGAGTGAGTCTTCTTGTACTTAAGTCGGTATTGTGTTTATTCTATTTAATTCCGATGCAATTTCTGTGTTTCTTCGTGAATAAGAAGGTCCAAGAGATCCAGTAAACCTGGAGTAAAGCATCGTAATCTATAACTAGTGTCACTGGAATGGTTCAAAACATAGACAGTAAGAAGAGTCAGTCTTCTTGTTCATAAGGCGTCATTGTGTCTTTTGTATTTAATTCCGATGCAATTTCTGTGTTTCATCGTCAATAAGAAGATCCAAGGGATACAGTAAACCGGAAGTGCAGCATCGGAATCTATAACTACTGTCACAGGAATGGTTCAAAACATCGTCAGTAAGAAGAGTAAGTCTTCATGTACTTCTGTCGGCATTGTGCCTTTTGTATTTAATTCCGATGCAATTTCTGTGTTTCATCGTCAACAAGAAGGTCCAAGGGATGCAGTAAACCTGAAGTGAGGCAACGCAATCTATAACTAGTGTCACAGGAAAGGTTCAAAACATAGTCAGTAACAGGAGTCAGTCTCCTTGGACCTAAGTCGGCATTGTGCCTTTTGTATTTAATTCCGATGCAATTTTGGTGTTTCATCGTCAATATGAAGGTCCAAGGGATACAGTAAACCTGGTGTGAAGCATCGGAATCAATAACTAGTGTCACAGGAATGGTTCACAGCATAGACAGTAAGAAGAGTCAGTCTCCTTGTACTTAAGTCGGCATTGTGCCATTTGTATTTAATTCCGATGCAATTTCTGTGTTTCATCGTCAATAAGAAGGACCAAGGGATTCAGTAAACCTGAAGTGAAGCATCGGAATCTATACCTAGTGTCACAGGAATGGTTCAAAACAAAGTCAGTATAAAGAGTCAGTCTCCTTGTACTTAAGTCGGCATTGTGCTTTTTGTATTTAAGTCCGATGCAATTTCTGTGTTTCATCGTCAATAAGAAGGTCAGAGGGATACAGTAAACCTGAAGTGAAGCTTCGGAATCTATAACTAGTGTCACAGGAATGGTTGAAAGCATAGGCAGTAAGAAGAGTCAGTCTTCTTGTCCTTAAGTCCGCATTGTGCCTTTTGTATTTAATTCCGATGCAATTTCTGTGTTTCATCGTCAATAAGAAGGTCCAAGGGATACAGTAAACCTGGAGTGAAGCATCATAATCTATAACCAGTGTCACAGGAATGGTTCAAAACATAGACAGTAAGAAGAGTCAGCCTTCTTGTACTTAAGTCGGCATTGTGCCTTTTGTAATTAAATGCGATGCAATTTCATTATTTCATCGTCAATAAGAAGTTCCAAGGGAAACAGTAAACCTGAAGTGAAGCATCGGAATCTATAACTAGTATCAATGGAATGGTTCAAACATAGACAGTAGGAAGAGTCAGTCTTGTTGTACTTAAGTCGGCATTCTGCCTTTTGTATTTAATTCCGTGGCAATTTGTGGGTTTCATCGTCAATAAGAAGGTACAAGGGATACAGCAAACCTGAAGTGAAGCATCGGAATCTATAACTAGTGTCACAGAAATAGTTCAAAACATAGACAGTAACAAGAGTCAGTCTTCTTGTACTTAAGTCGGTATTGTGATTTTTGTATTTAATTCCGATGCAATTTCTGTGTTTTATCGTCAATAAGAAGGTCAGAGGGAACAGTGACCCTGAAGTGAAGAATCGGAATCTGTAACTAGTGTCACAGAAATGGTTCAAATAATAGACAGTAAGAAGAGTCAGTCTTCCTGTACTTAAGTCGGCATTGTGAATTTTGTATTTAATTCCGATGCAATCTCTGTGTTTCATCGACAATAAGAAGGTCAGAGGGATACAGTAAACCTGATGTGAAGCATCGGAATCTATAACTAGTTTCACAGGAATGGATCAAGATATAGTCAGTATGAAGAGTCAGTCGTCTTGTACGTATGTCGGCATTGTGCCTTTTGTATTTATTTCCGCTGCCGTTTCTGTGTCTCATCGTCAATACGAAGGTCAGAGGGATACAGTAAACCTGAAGTGAAGCATCGGCATCTATAACTAGTGTCACAGGAATGGTTCAAAAAATAGTCAGTAAGAAGAGTCAGTCTTCTAGTACTTAAGTCGGCGTTGTGCCTTTTGTATTTAATTCCGATACAATTTCTGTGTTTCATCGTCAGTAAGAAGGTCAGAGGGATACAGTAAACCTGAAGTGAAGCATCGGAATCTATAACTAGTGACACAGGAATGGTTCAATGCATAGGCAGTAAGTAGAGTCAGTCTTCTTGTCCTTAAGTTCGCATTTTGCCTTTTGTATTTAATTCCGATGCCATTTCTGTGTTTCATCGTCAATAAGAAGGTCCAAGGGATTCAGTAAATCTGAAGTGAAGCATTGGAATCTATAACTAGTGTCACAGGAATGGTTCAAAATATAGACAGTAGGAAGAGTCAGTCTTCTTGTACTTAAGTCCTCATTGTGCCGTTTGTATTTAATTCCGATGCAATTTTTGTGTTTCATCGTCAATAAGAAGGTCAGAGGGATACAGTAAACCTGAAGTGAAGCATCGGAAGCTATAACTGGTGCCACAAAAATGGTTCAAAACATAGACAGTAGGAAGAGACAGTCTTCTTGTACTTAAGTCGGCATTGTGCCTTTTGTATTTAATTCCGAAGCAATTTCTGTGTTTCATCGTCAATAAGAAGGTCCAAGGGATACACTAAAAGCTGAAGTGAAGCATCCGAATCCATAATTAGTGTCACAGGAATGGTTCAAAACATAGTCAGTGAGAAGAGTGAGTCTTCTTGTACTTAAGTCGGTATTGTGTTTATTCTATTTAATTCCGATGCAATTTCTGTGTTTCTTCGTGAATAAGAAGGTCCAAGAGATCCAGTAAACCTGGAGTAAAGCATCGTAATCTATAACTAGTGTCACTGGAATGGTTCAAAACATAGACAGTAAGAAGAGTCAGTCTTCTTGTTCATAAGGCGTCATTGTGTCTTTTGTATTTAATTCCGATGCAATTTCTGTGTTTCATCGTCAATAAGAAGATCCAAGGGATACAGTAAACCGGAAGTGCAGCATCGGAATCTATAACTACTGTCACAGGAATGGTTCAAAACATCGTCAGTAAGAAGAGTAAGTCTTCATGTACTTCTGTCGGCATTGTGCCTTTTGTATTTAATTCCGATGCAATTTCTGTGTTTCATCGTCAACAAGAAGGTCCAAGGGATGCAGTAAACCTGAAGTGAGGCAACGCAATCTATAACTAGTGTCACAGGAAAGGTTCAAAACATAGTCAGTAACAGGAGTCAGTCTTCTTGGACCTAAGTCGGCATTGTGCCTTTTGTATTTAATTCCGATGCAATTTTGGTGTTTCATCGTCAATATGAAGGTCCAAGGGATACAGTAAACCTGGTGTGAAGCATCGGAATCAATAACTAGTGTCACAGGAATGGTTCACAGCATAGACAGTAAGAAGAGTCAGTCTCCTTGTACTTAAGTCGGCATTGTGCCATTTGTATTTAATTCCGATGCAATTTCTGTGTTTCATCGTCAATAAGAAGGTCCAAGGGATTCAGTAAACCTGAAGTGAAGCATCGGAATCTATACCTAGTGTCACAGGAATGGTTCAAAACAAAGTCAGTATAAAGAGTCAGTCTCCTAGTACTTAAGTCGGCATTGTGCTTTTTGTATTTAAGTCCGATGCAATTTCTGTGTTTCATCGTCAATTAGAAGGTCAGAGGGATACAGTAAACCTGAAGTGAAGCATCGGAATCTAAAACTAGTGTCACAGGAATGGTTCAAAACATAGAGAGTAAGAAGAGTCAGTCTTCTCGCACTTAAGTCGGCATTGTGCCTTTTCTATTTAATTCCGATGCAATTTCTGTGTTTCATCGTCAATAAGAAGGTCAGAGGGATACAGTAAACCTGAAGTGAAGCTTCGGAATCTATAACTAGTGTCACAGGAATGGTTGAAAGCATAGGCAGTAAGAAGAGTCAGTCTTCTTGTCCTTAAGTCCGCATTGTGCCTTTTGTATTTAATTCCGATGCAATTTCTGTGTTTCATCGTCAATAAGAAGGTCCAAGGGATACAGTAAACCTGGAGTGAAGCATCATAATCTATAACCAGTGTCACAGGAATGGTTCAAAGCATAGACAGTAAGAAGAGTCAGCCTTCTTGTACTTAAGTCGGCATTGTGCCTTTTGTAATTAAATGCGATGCAATTTCATTATTTCATCGTCAATAAGAAGTTCCAAGGGAAACAGTAAACCTGAAGTGAAGCATCGGAATCTATAACTAGTATCAATGGAATGGTTCAAACATAGACAGTAGGAACAGTCAGTCTTGTTGTACTTAAGTCGGCATTGTGCCTTTTGTATTTAATTCCGTGGCAATTTGTGGGTTTCATCGTCAATAAGAAGGTACAAGGGATACAGCAAACCTGAAGTGAAGCATCGGAATCTATAACTAGTGTCACAGGAATAGTTCAAAACATAGACAGTAACAAGAGTCAGTCTTCTTGTACTTAAGTCGGTATTGTGATTTTTGTATTTAATTCCGATGCAATTTCTGTGTTTTATCGTCAATAAGAAGGTCAGAGGGAACAGTGACCCTGAAGTGAAGAATCGGAATCTGTAACTAGTGTCACAGAAATGGTTCAAAACATAGACAGTAAGAAGAGTCAGTCTTCCTGTACTTAAGTCGGCATTGTGAATTTTGTATTTAATTCCGATGCAATCTCTGTGTTTCATCGACAATAAGAAGGTCAGAGGGATACAGTAAACCTGATGTGAAGCATCGGAATCTATAACTAGTTTCACAGGAATGGATCAAGATATAGTCAGTATGAAGAGTCAGTCGTCTTGTACGTATGTCGGCATTGTGCCTTTTCTATTTATTTCCGCTGCGGTTTCTGTGTCTCATCGTCAATACGAAGGTCAGAGGGATACAGTAAACCTGAAGTGAAGCATCGGCATCTATAACTAGTGTCACAGGAATGGTTCAACAAATAGTCAGTAACAAGAGTCAGTCTTCTTGTACTTAAGTCGGCATTGTGCCTTTTGTATTTAATTCCGATGCAATTTCTGTGTTTCATCGTCAATAAGAAGGTCCAAGGGATACAGTAAACCTGAAGCGGAGCATCGGAAACTATAAATAGTGTCACAGGAATGGTTCAAAACATAGACTGTAAGAAGAGTCATTCTTCTTGTACTTAAGTAGGCATTGTCCCCTTTTCAACTTAATTCCGATGCAATTACTGTGTTTCATCGTCAATAAGAAGGTCAGAGGGATACAGTAAACCTGAAGTGAAGCATCGGAATCTCTAACTAGTGTCACAGGAATGGTTCAACACATAATCAGTAAGAAGAGTCAGTCTTCTTGTACTTAAGTCAGCATTGTGCCTTTTGTATTTAATTCCGATGCAATTACTGTGTTTCATCGTCAATAAGAAGGTCCAAGCGATACAGTAAATTTGAAGTGAAGCATCGGAATCTGTAACTAACGTCACAGAAATGGTTCAAAACATAGACACTAAGAAGAGTCAGTCTGCTTGTACTTAAGACGGCATTGTGCCTTTTATGTTTCATTCCGATGCAATTTCTGTGTTTCATCGTCAATAAGAAGGTCAGAGGGATACAGTGAACCTGAGGTGAAGCATCGGAATCTATAACTAGTGTCACAGGAATGGTTCGTAATATAGACAGTAGGAAGAGTCAGTTTTCTTGTACTTAAGTCGGCATTGTGCCTTTTCTATTTAATTCCGATGCAATTTTGGTGTTTCGTCGCCAATAAGAAGGTCCAAAGGATACAGTAAGCCTGAAGTGAAGCATCGGAATCTATAACTAATGTCACAGGATTCGTTCAAGACATAGCCAGTAGGAAGATTCAGTCTTGTGGCACTTAAGTCGGCATGGTGCCCTTTGTGTTTGGTTCCGATGCAATTTCTGTGTTTCATCGTCACTAAAAAGGACCTAGGGATACAGTAAACCTGAAGTGAAGCATCGGAATCTATAACTAGTGTCACAGGAATGGATCAAGATATAGTCAGTAAGAAGAGTCAGTCTTCTCGTACATAAGTCGGCATTGCGCCTTTTCTATTTAATTCCGATGCAATTCCTGTGTTTCGTCGTCAATAAGAAGGTCCAAGGGATACAGTAAACCTGAAGTTAAGCATCGGAATCTATAACTGGCGTCACAGGAATGGTTCAAAGCATAGACTGTAAGAAGAGTCACTCTTCTAGTACTTAAGTCGGCATTTTGCCTTTTATATTTATTTCCGGTGCAATTGCTGTGTTTCATCGTCAATAAGAAGGTCCAAGGGATACAGTAAAGCTGAAGTGAAGCATAGGAATCTATAACTAGTGTCACAGGAATGGTTCAAAACATAGTCAGTAAGATGAGTCAGTCTTCTTGTATTTAAGTCGGCATTGTGCCTTTTGTATTTAATTCCGATTCAATTTCTGTTTTTCATCGTCAATAAGATGGTCAGAGGGATACAGGAGACCTGAGGTGAAGCATCGGAGTCTATAACTAGTGTCACAGGAATGGTTCAATACATAGTCAGTAAGGAGAGTCAGACTTCTTGTACTTAGGTCGGCATTGTGCCTTTTCAATTAGATTCCGATGCAATTTCTGTGTTTCATCGTCAATAAGAAGGTCCAAGGGATACAGTAAACCTGAAGTGAAGCATCGGAATCTGTAACTAACGTCACAGGAATGTTTCAAAACATAGACAGTAAGAAGAGCCAGTCTTCTTGTACGTAAGTCGGCATTGTGCCTTTTGTATTTAATTCCGATTCAATTTCTGTGTTTCATCGTCAATACGAAGGTCCGAGGGATACAGTAAACCAGAAGTGAAGCATCTGAATCTATAACTTGTGTCACAGGTATGGTTCAAAACATAGTCAGTAAGGAGAGTCAGTCTTCTAGTACTTAAGTCGGCATTGTGCCTTTTGTATTTAATTCCGATGCAATATCTGTGTTTCATCGTTAATAAGAAGGTCAGAGGGATGCTGTAAACATGAAGTGAAGCATCGGAATCTATAACTAGTGTCACAGGAATGGATCAAGATATAGTCAGTAAGAAGAGTCAGTCTTCTTGTACATAAGTCGGCATTCCGCCTTTTCTATTTAATTCTGATGCAATTTCTGTGTTTCGTCGTCAATAAGAAGGTCCAAGGGATACAGTAAACATGAAGTGAAGCATCGGAATCTGTAACTAACGTCACAGGAATGTTTCAAAACATAGACAGTTAGAAGAGCCAGTCTTCTTGTACGTAAGTCGGCATTGTGCCTTTTGTATTTAATTCCGATGCAATTTCTGTGTTTTATCGTCAATACGAAGGTCCGAGGGATACAGTAAACCAGAAGTGAAGCATCTGAATCTATAACTTGTGTCACAGTTATGGTTCTAAACATAGTCAGTAAGAAGAGTCAGTCTTCTAGTACTTAAGTCGGCATTGTGCCTTTTGTAATTAATTCCGATGCAATATCTGTGTTTCATCGTTAATAAGAAGTTCAGAGGGATGCTGTAAACATGAAGTGAAGCATCGGAATCCACAACTAGTCACACAGGAATGGTTCAAATAATAGTCAGTTAGAACAGTCAGACTTCTTGTACCTAAGTAGGCATTGTGCCTTTTCTATTTAATTCCGATGCAATTACTGTGTTTCATCGTCAATAAGAAGGTCCAAGGGATACAGTAAACCTGAAGTGAAGCATCGGAATCTATAACTAGTGTCACAGGAATGGATCAAGATATAGTCAGTAAGAAGAGTCAGTCTTCTTGTACATAAGTCGGCATTGCACCTTTTCTATTTAATTCCGATGCAATTTCTGTGTTTCGTCGTCAATAAGAAGGTCGAGGGGATACAGTAAAACTGAAGTTAAGCATCGGAATCTATAACTGGCGTCACAGGAATGGTTCAAAGCATAGACTGTAGGAAGAGTCAGTCTTCTAGTACTTAAGTCGGCATTTTGCCTTTTATTTTTATTTCCGATGCAATTGCTGTGTTTCATCGTCAATAAGAAGGTCCAAGGGATACAGTAAAGCTGAAGTGAAGCATCGGAATCTATAACTAGTGTCACAGGAATGGTTCAAACATAGTCAGTAAGATGAGTCAGTCTTCTTGTATTTAAGTCGGCATTGTGCCTTTTGTATTTAATTCCCATTGAATTTCTGTGTTTCATCGTCAATAAGATGGTCAGAGGGAAACAGTAAACTAGAAATGAAGCATCGTAATCTAGAACTTTTGTCACAGGAATGGTTCAAAACATAGACAGTAAGAAGGGTCCGTCTTCGTGTATTTAAGTCTTCATTGTGCTTTTTGTATTTAATTCCGATGCAATTTCTGTGTTTCAACGTCAATAAGAGGGTCCAAGGGATACAGTAAACCTGAAGTTAAGCATCGGAATCTATAACTGGCGTCACAGGAATGGTTCAAAACATAGACTGTAAGAAGAGTCAGTCTTCTAGTACTTAAGTCGGCATTTTGCCTTTTATATTTATTTCCGATGCAATTGCTGTGTTTCATCGTCAATAAGAAGGTCCAATGGATACAGTAAACCTGACGTGAAACAAAGTAATCTATAACTGGTGTCACAGGAATGGTTCAAACATAGTCAGAAAGAAGAGTCGGTCTTCTTGTACTTAAGTCGGCATTGTGCTTTTTGTATTTCATTCCGAATCAATTTCTGTGTTTCATCGTCAATAAGAAGGTCCAAGGGATACAGTAAACCTGAAGTGAAGTATCGGAATCCATAGCTAGTGTCACAGGAACGGTTCAGAACATAGTCAGTGAGAAGAGAGAGTCTTCTTGTACTGAAGTCGGCATTGTGCCTTTTCTATTTAATTCCGATGTAATTTCTGTGTTTCATCGTCAATAAGAAGGTCCAAGGGATACAGTAAACCTGGAGTGAAGCTTCGGAATCTATAACTAGTGTCACAGGAGTGTTTCGAAACATAGTCAGTAAGAAGAGTCAGCCTTCATGTACTTACATCGGCATTGTGCCTTTTGTATTTAATTCCGATGCAATTTCTGCGTTTCATCGTCAATAAGAAGGTCCAAGGGATACAGTAAACCTGAAGTGAAGCAACGGAATCTATAACTAGTGTCACAGGAATGGTTCAAAACATAGTCAGGAACAAGAGTCAGTCGTCTTTTACCTAAGTCGGCATTGTGCCTTTTCTATTTAATTCCGTTCAATTTCTGTGTTTTATCGTCAATAAGAAGGTCAGAGGGATACAGGAAACCTGAGGTGAAGCATCGGAGTCTATAACTAGTGTCACAGGAATGGTTCAATACATAGTCAGTAAGGAGAGTCAGACTTCTAGTACTTAGGTCAGCATTGTACCTTTTCAATTAGATTCCGATGCAATTTCTGTGTTTCATCGTCAATAAGAAGGTCCAAGGGATACAGTAAACCTGAAGTGAAGCATCGGAATCTGTAACTAACGTCACAGGAATGTTTCAAAACATAGTCAGTAAGAAGAGCCAGTCTTCTAGTACTTAAGTCGGCATTGTGCCTGTTGTATTTAATTCCGATGCAATATCTGTGTTTCATCGTTAATAAGAAGGTCAGAGGGATGCTGTAAACATGAAGTGAAGCATCGGAATCCACAACTAGTCACACAGGAATGGTTCAAATAATAGTCAGTTAGAACAGTCAGACTTCTTGTACCTAAGTCGGCATTGTGCCTTTTCTATTTAATTCCGATGCAATTTCTGTGTTTTATCGTCAATAAGAAGGTCAGTGGGATACAGGAAACCTGAGGCGAAGCATCGGAGTCTATAACTAGTGTCACAGGAATGGTTCAATACATAGTCAGTAAGGAGAGTCAGACTTCTTGTACTTAGGTCGGCATTGTGCCTTTTCAATTAGATTCCGATGCAATTTCTGTGTTTCATCGTCAATAAGAAGGTCCAAGGGATACAGTAAACCTGAAGTGAAGCATCGGAATCTGTAACTAACGTCACAGGAATGTTTCAAAACATAGACAGTAAGAAGAGCCAGTCTTCTTGTACGTAAGTCGGCATTGTGCCTTTTGTATTTAATTCCGATGCAATTTCTGTGTTTCATCATCAATACGAAGGTCCGAGGGATACAGTAAACCAGAAGTGAAGCATCTGAATCTATAACTTGTGTCACAGGTATGGTTCAAAACATAGTCAGTAAGAAGAGTCAGTCTTCTAGTACTTAAGTCGGCATTGTGCCTTTTGTATTTAATTCCGATGCAATATCTGTGTTTCATCGTTAATAAGAAGGTCAGAGGGATGCTGTAAACATGAAGTGGAGCATCGGAATCCACAACTAGTCACACAGGAATGGTTCAAATAATAGTCAGTTAGAACAGTCAGACTTCTTGTACCTAAGTCGGCATTGTGCCTTTTCTATTTAATTCCGATGCAATTACTGTGTTTCATCGTCAATAAGAAGGTCCAAGGGATACAGTAAACCTGGAGTGAAGCATCGGAATCTGTAACTAGTGTCGCAGGAATGGTTCAAAACATAGTCAGTAAGAAGAGTCAGTCTTCATGTACTTACATCGGCATTCTGCCTTTTGTATTTAATTCCGATGCAATTTCTGCGTTTCATCGTCAATAAGAAGGTCCAAGGGATACAGTAAACCTGAAGTGAAGCATCGGAATCTATAACTAGTGTCACAGGAACGGTTCAAAACGTAGTCAGTAAGAAGAGTCAGTCTTCTTGTACGTAAGTCGGCATTGTGCCTTTTGTATTTAATTCCGTTGCCATTTCAGTGTTTCATCGTCAATAAAAATGTCCAAGGGATACAGTAAACCTGAAGTGAAGCATCGGAATCTTCAACTAGTGTCACAGGAATGACTCAAAACATAGTCAGTAAGAAGAGTCAGTATTCTTGTACTTAAGTCGGCATTATGCCTTTTGTATTTAATTCCGATGCAATTTCTGTGCTTCATCGTCAATAAGAAGGTCCAACGGATACAGTAAACCTGAAGTGAAGCATCGGAATCTATAACTAGTGTCACAGGAATGGTTCAATACATAGTCAGTAAGGAGAGTCAGACTTCTTGTACTTAGGTCGGCATTGTGCCTTTTCAATTACATTCCGATGCAATTTCTGTGTTTCATCGTCAATATGAAGGTCCAAGGGATACAGTAAACCTGAAGTGAAGCATCGGAATCCGTAACTAACGACACAGGAATGTTTCAAAACATAGACAGTAAGAAGAGCCAGTCTTCTAGTACTTAAGTCGGCATTGTGCCTTTTGTATTTAATTCCGATGCAATATCTGTGTTTCATCGTTAATAAGAAGGTCAGAGGGATGCTGTAAACATGAAGTGAAGCATCGGAATCCACAACTAGTCACACAGGAATGGTTCAAATAATAGTCAGTTAGAACAGTCAGACTTCTTGTACTTAAGTCGGCATTGTGCCTTTTCTATTTAATTCCGATGCAATTACTGTGTTTCATCGTCAATAAGAAAGTCCAAGGGATACAGTAAACCTGAAGTGAAGCATCGGAATCTATAACTAGTGTCACAGGAATGGATCAAGATATAGTCAGTAAGAAGAGTCAGTCTTCTTGTACATAAGTCGGCATTGCACCTTTTCTATTTAATTCCGATGCAAGTTCTGTGTTTCGTCGTCAATAAGAAGGTCCAAGGGATACAGTAAACCAGAAGTTAAGCATCGGAATCTATAACTGGCGTCACAGGAATGGTTCAAAGCATAGACTGTAAGAAGAGTCAGTCTTCTAGTACTTAAGTCTGCATTTTGCCTTTTATATTTATTTCCGATGCAATTGCTGTGTTTCATCGTCAATAAGAAGGTCCAAGGGATACAGTAAAGCTGAAGTGAAGCATCGCAATCTATAACTAGTGTCACAGGAATGGTTCAAAACATAGTCAGTAAGATGAGTCAGTCTTCTTGTATTTAAGTCGGCATTGTGCCTTTTGTATTTAATTCCGATTCAATTTCTGTGTTTCATCGTCAATAAGATGGTCAGAGAGATACAGTAAACTAGAAATGAAGCATCGGAATCTAGAAGTTTTGTCACAGGAATGGTTCAAAACATAGACAGTAAGAAGGGTCCGTCTTCGTGTATTTAAGTCTTCATTGTGCTTTTTGTATTTAATTCCGATGCAATTTCTGTGTTTCATCGTCAATAATAAGGTCCAAGGGATACAGTAAACCTGAAGTTAAGCATCGGAATCTATAACTGGCGTCACAGGAATGGTTCAAAACATAGACTGTAAGAAGGGTCGGTCTTCTAGTACTTAAGTCGGCATTTTGCCTTTTATATTTATTTCCGATGCAATTGCTGTGTTTCATCGTCAATAAGAAGGTCCAAGGGATACAGCAAACCTGAAGTGAAACAAAGTAATCTATAACTGGTGTCACAGGAATGGTTCAAACATAGTCAGTATGAAGAGTCGGTCTTCTTGTACTTAAGTCGTCATTGTGCTTTTTGTATTTCATTCCGATTCAATTTCTGTGTTTCATCGTCAATAAGAAGGTCCAAGGGATACAGTAAACCTGAAGTGAAGCATTGGAATCCATAGCTAGTGTCACAGGAATGGTACAAAACATAGTCAGTGAGAAGAGTGAGTCTCCTTGTACTTAAGTCGGCATTGTGCCTTTTCTATTTAATTCCGATGTAATTTCTGTGTTTCATCGTCAATAGGAAGGTCCAAGGGATACAGTATACCTGGAGTGAACCATCGGAATCTATAACTAGTGTCACAGGAATGGTTCAAAACATAGTCAGTAAGAAGAGTCAGTCTTCATGTACTTACATCGGCATTGTGCCTTTAGTATTTAATTCCGATGCAATTTCTGCGTTTCATCGTCAATAAGAAGGTCCAAGGGATACAGTAAACCAGAAGTGAAGCAACGGAATCTATAACTAGTGTCACAGGAATGGTTCAAAACATAGTCAGGAACAAGAGTCCGTCGTCTTTTACCTAAGTCGGCATTGTGCCTTTTCTATTTAATTCCGATGCAATTTCTGTGTTTTATCGTCAATAAGAAGGTCAGAGGGATACAGGAAACCTAAGGTGAAGCATCGGAGTCTATAACTAGTGTCACAGGAATGGTTCAATACATAGTCAGTAAGGAGAGTCAGACTTCTTGTACTTAGGTCGGCATTGTGCCTTTTCAATTAGATTCCGATGCAATTTCTGTGTTTCATCGTCAATAAGAAGGTCCAAGGGATACAGTAAACCTGAAGTGAAGCATCGGAATCTATAACTGGCGTCACAGGAATGGTTCAAAACATAGACTGTAAGAAGAGTCAGTCTTCTAGTACTTAAGTCGGCATTTTACCTTTTATATTTATTTCCGATGCAATTGCTGTGTTTCATGGTCAATAAGAAGGTCCAAGGGATACAGTAAACCTGAAGTGAAACAAAGTAATCTATAACTGGTGTCACAGGAATGGTTCAAACATAGTCAGTAATAAGAGTCGGTCTTCTTGTACTTAAGTCGGCATTGTGCTTTTTGTATTTCATTACGATTCAATTTCTGTGTTTCATCGTCAATAAGAAGGTCCAAGGGCTACAGTAAACCTGAAGTGAAGCATCGGAATCCATAGCTAGTGTCACAGGAATGGTTGAAAACATAGTCAGTGAGAAGAGAGAGTCTTCTTGTACTTAAGTCGGCATTGTGCATTTTCTATTTAATTCCGATGTAATTTCTGTGTTTCATCGTCAATAAGAAGGTCCAAGGGATACAGTAAACCTGGAGTGAAGCATCGGAATCTATAACTAGTGTCACAGGAATGGTTCAAAACATAGTCAGTAAGAAGAGTCAGTCTTCATGTACTTACATCGGCATTGTGCCTTTTGTATTTAATTCCGATGCAATTTCCGTGTTTTATCGTCAATAAGAAGGTCAGAGGGATACAGGAAACACTGAGGTGAAGCATCGGAGTCTATAACTAGTGTCACAGGAATGGTTCAATACATAGTCAGTAAGGAGAGTCAGACTTCTTGTACTTAGGTCGGCATTATGCCTTTTCAATTAGACTCCGATGCTATTTCTGTGTTTCATCGTCAATAAGAAGGTCCAAGGGATACAGTAAACCTGAAGTGAAGCATCGGAATCTATAATTAGTGTCACAGGAACGGTTCAAAACGTAGTCAGTAAGAAGAGTCAGTCTTCTTGTACTTAAGTCGGCATTGTGCCTTTTGTATTTAATTCCGTTGCCATTTCTGTGTTTCATCGTCAATAAAAATGTCCAATGGATACAGTAAACCTGAAGTGAAGCATCGGAATCTTCAACTAGTGTCACAGGAATGATTCAAAACATAGTCAGTAAGAAGAGTCAGTCTTCTTGTACTTAAGTCGGCATTATGCCTTTTGTATTTAATTCCGATGCAATTTCTGTGCTTCATCGTCAATAAGAAGGTCCAACGGATACAGTAAACCTGAAGTGAAGCATCGGAATCAATAACTAGTGTCACAGGAATGGTACAAATCATAGACAGTAGGAAGAGATAGTCTTCTAGTACTTAAGTCGGCATTGTGCCTTTTCTATTTAATTCCGACGCTTTTTCTGTGTTTCGTCGTCCATAAGAAGGTCCTAGTGATACAGTAAACCTGAAGTGAAGCATCGGAATCTATAACTAGTGTCACAGGAATGGTTCAAAAAATTGTCAGTAACAAGAGTCAGTCGTCTTGTACCTAAGTCGACATTGTGCCTTTTCTATTTAATTCCGATGCAATTTCCGTGTTTCATCGTCAATAAGAAGGTCCAAGGGGTACAGTAAACCTGGTGTGAAGCAGCGAAATCTATAACTAGTGTCACAGGAATGGTTCACAGCATAGACAGTAAGAAGAGTTAGTCTTCTTGTACTTAAGTCGGCATTGTGCCTTTTGTATTTAATTCCGATGCAATTTCTGTGATTCATCGTCAATAAGAAGGTACAAGGGATTCAGCAAACGTGAAGTGAAGCATTGGAATCTATAACTAGTGTCTCAGGAATGGTTCAAAATATAGACAGTAGCAAGAGTCAGTCTTCTTGTACTTAAGTCGGCATTGTGCCGTTTGTATTTAATTCCGATGCAATTTCTGTGTTTCATCGTCAACAAGAATGTCAGAGGGATACTGTAAACCTGAAGTGAAGCATCGGAATCTAAAACTAGTGTCACAGGAATGGTTCAAATCATAGACAGTAAGTAGTCACAGTCTTCTTGCACTTAAATCGGCATTGTGCCTTTTCTATTTAATTCCAAAACAATTTCCGTGTTTCATCGTCAGTAAGAAGCTCAGAGGGATACAGAAAACTTGAAGTGAATCATCGGAAACTATAACTAGTGTCACAGGAATGGTTCAAAGCATAGGCAGTAAGAAGAGTCAGTCTGCTTGTCCTTATGTCGGCATTGTGCCTTTTGTATTTAATTCCGATGCAATTTCTGTGTTTCATCGTCAATAAGAAGGTCCAAGGGATACAGTAAACCTGAAGTGAAGCATCGGAATCTATAATTAGTGTCACAGGAACGGTACAAATCATAGACAGTAGGAAGAGATAGTCTTCTAGTACTTAAGTCGGCATTGTGCCTTTTCTATTTAATTCCGACGCTTTTTCTATGTTTCGTCGTCAATAAGAAGGTCCAAGTGATACAGTAAACATGAAGTGAAGCATCGGAATCTATAACTAGTGTCACAGGAATGTTTCAAAACATAGACAGTACGAAGAGTCAGTCTTCTTGTACTCAAGTCGGCATTGTGCTTTTTCTATCTAATTCCGATGCAATTTCTGTGTTTCATCGTCAATAAGAAGGTCCAAGGGTTTCAGTAAACCTGAAGTGAAGCATCGGAATCTATAACTAGTGTCACAGGAATGGTTCAAAAGATAGTCTATAAGAAGAATCAGTCTTCTTGTACTTAAGTCGGCATTGTGCCTTCTGTATTTAATTCCGATGCAATTTTTGTGTTTCATCGTCAATAAGAAGGTCCAAGGGATACAGTAAACCTGAAGTGTAGCATCGGAATCTATAACTAGTGTCACAGGAATGGTTCAGAGCATAGACAGTAGGAAGAGTCAGCCTTCTTGTACTTAAGTCGGCATTGTGCCGTTTGTATTTAATTCCGATGCAACTTCTGTGATTCATCGTCAATAAGAAGGTCAGAGGGATACAGTAAACCTGAAGTGAAGCATCGGAATCTAAAACTAGTGTCACAGGAATGGCTCAAATCATAGACTGTAGGAAGAGTCGGTCTTCTTGTACTTAAGTCGGCATTGTGCCTTTTGTATTAAATTCCGATGCAATTTCTGTGTTTCATCGTCAATAAGAATGTCCAAGGCATACAGTAAACCTGAAGTGAAGCATCGTAATCCATAGCTAGTGTCACAGGAATGGTTCAAAACATAGTCAGTGAGAAGAGTGAGTCTTCTTGTACTTAAGTTGGCATTGTGCCTTTTCTATTTAATTCCGATGTAATTTCTGTGATTCATCGTCAATAAGAAGGTCAGAGGGATACAGTAAACCTGAAGTGAAGCATCGGAATCTAAAACTAGTGTCACAGGAATGGCTCAAATCATAGACTGTAGGAAGAGTCGGTCTTCTTGTACTTAAGTCGGCATTGTGCCTTTTGTATTAAATTCCGATGCAATTTCTGTGTTTCATCGTCAATAAGAATGTCCAAGGCATACAGTAAACCTGAAGTGAAGCATCGTAATCCATAGCTAGTGTCACAGGAATAGTTCAAAACATAGTCAGTAAGAAGAGTCAGTCCTCACGTACTTATGTCGGCATTGTGCCTTTTGTATAATTATTTCCGATGCAATTTCTGTGTTTCATCGTCAACAAGAAGGTCCAAGGGATACAGTAAACCTGAAGTGAAGCTACGGAATCTATAACTAGTGTCACAGGAATGGTTCAAAACATAGTCAGTAACAGGAGTCAGTCTTCTTGGACCTAAGTCGGCATTGTGGCTTTTGTATTTAATTATTATGCAATTTCGGTGTTTCATCGTCAATATGAAGGTCCAAGGGATACAGTAAACCTGGTGTGAAACATCGGAAACTATAACTAGTGTCACAAGAAAGGTTCACAGCATAGACCGTAAGAAGTGACAGTCTTCTTGTACTTAAGTCGGCATTGTGCCATTTGTATTTAATTCCCATGCAATTTCTGTGTTTCATCGTCAATAAGAAGGTCCAAGGGATTTAGTAAACCTGAAGTGAAGCATCGGAATCTATAACTAGTGTCACAGGAATGGTTGAAAGCATAGGCAGTAAGAAGAGTCAGTCTTCTTGTCCTTAAGTCGGCCGTGTGCCTTTTGTATTTGATTCCGATGCAATTTCTGTGTTTCATCGTCAATAAGAAGGTTCAAGGGATACAGTAAACCTGGAGTGAAGCATCATAATCTATAACTAGTGTCACAGGAATGGTTCAAAACATAGACAGTAAGAAGAGTCAGCCTTCTTGTACTTAAGTCGGCATTGTGCCTTTTGTATTGAATTCCGATGCTATTTCTGTGTTTCATCGTCAATAAGAAGGTCCAAGAGATACAGTAAACCTGAAGTGAAGCATCGGAATCTATAACTAGTGTCACAGGAATTGTTCGAAACATAGTCAGTATGAAGAGTCAGTCTTCATGTACTTAAGTCGGCATCGTACCTTTTCTAATTAATTCCGATGCAATTTCATTATTTCATCGTCAATAAGATGTTCCAAGGGAAACAGTAAACCTGAAGTGAAGCATCGGAATCTATAAGTAGTGTCAATGGAATGGTTCAAACATAGACAGTAGGAAGAGTCAGTCTTCTTGTACTTAAGTCGGCATTGTGCCTTTTGTATTTAATTCCGAGGCAATTTGTGTGTTTCATCGTCAATAAGAAGGTCCAAGGGATACAGTAAACCTGAAGTGAAGCAACGGAATCTATAACTAGTGTCACAGGAATGGTTCAAAACATGGTCCGTAACAAGAGTCAGTCGTCTTGTACCTAAGTCGGCATTGTGCCTTTTCTATTTAATTCCAATGCAATTTCTGTGTTTCTTCGTCAATAAGAAGGTCCAAGGGATACAGTTAACCTGGTGTGAAGCATCGAAATCTATAACTAGAGTCACAGGAATGGTTCACAGCATAGACAGTAAGAAGAGTCAGTCTTCTTAAACTTAAGTCGGCATTGTGCCTTTTGTATTTAATTCCGATGCAATTTGGGTGTTTCATCGTCAATATGAAGGTCCAAGGGATACATTAAACCTGGTGTAAAGCATCGGAAACTATTACTAGTGTCACAGGAATGGTTCACATCATACACAGTAAGAAGAGTCAGTCTTCTTGTACTTAAGTCGGCATTGTGCCATTTGTATTTAATTCCCATGCAATTTCTGTGTTTCATCGTCAATTAGAAGGTCCAAGGGATTCAGCAAACCTGAAGTGAAGCATCGGAATCTATAACTAGTGTCACTGGAATGGTTCAAAACAAAGACAGTGTGAAGAGTCAGTTTTCTTGTACTTAAGTCGGCATTTTGCTTTTTGTATTTACGTCCGATGCAATTTCTGTGTTTCATCGTCAATAAGAAGGTCAGAGGGATACAGTAAACCTGAAGTGAAACAACGGAATCTAAAACTAGTGTCACAGGAATGGTTCAAACATAGAGAGTAAGAAGAGTCAGTCTTCTTGCACTTAAGTCGGCATTGTCCCTTTTCTATTTAATTCCGATGCAATTTCTGTGTTTCATCGTCAATAAGAAGGTCAGAGGGATACAGTAAACCTGAAGTGAAGCATCGGAATCTATAACTAGTGTCACAGGAATGGTTCACAGCATAGACAGTAAGAAGAGTCAGTCTTCTTGTACTTAAGTCGGCATTGTGCCATTTGTATTTAATTCCCATGCAATTTCTGTGTTTCATCGTCAATAAGAAGGTCGAAGGGATTCGGTAAACCTGAAGTGAAGCATCGGAATCTATAACTAGTGTCACAGGAATGGTTCAAAACATAGCCAGTAAGAAGAGTCAGTATTCTTGTACTTAAGTCGGCTTTGTGCCTTTTCAATTTAATTCCGATGCAATTTCTGTGTTTCATCGTCAATAAGAAGATGCAAGGGATACAGTAATCCGGAAGTGAAGCATCGGAATCTATAACTAGTGTCACAGGAATGGTTCAAAACATAGTCAGTAAGGAGAGTCAGTCTTCATATACTTACATCGGCATTGTGCCTTTTGTATTTAATTCCGATGCAATTTCTGTGTTTCATCGTCAATAAGATGGTCCAAGGGATACAGTAAACCTGAAGTGAAGCAACGGAATCTATAACTAGTGTCACAGGAATGGTTCACAGCATAGACAGTAAGAAGAGTCAGTCTTCTTGTACTTAAGTCGGCATTGTGCCGTTTGTATTTAATTCCGATGCAATTTCTGTGTTTCATCGTCAATAAGAATGTCAGAGGGATACTGTAAACCTGAAGTGAAGCATCGGAATCTAAAACTAGTCTCACAGGAATGGTTCAAAACATAGTCAGTAAGAAGAGTAAGTCTTCATGTACTTAAGACGGCATTGTGCCTTTTGTATTTAATTCCGATGCAATTTTATTATATCATTGTCAATAAGAAGTTCCAAGGGAAACAGTAAACCTGAAGTGAAGAATCGGAATCTGTAACTAGTGTCAATGGAATGGTTCAAACATAGACAGTAGGTAGAGTCAGTCTTCTTGTACTTAAGTCGGCATTGTGCCTTTTGTATTTAATTCCGAGGCAATTTCTGTGTTTCATCGTCAATAAGAAGGTCCAAGGTATACGGTAAACCTGAAGTGAAGCATCGGAATCCATAACTAGTGTCACAGGAATGGTTCAAAACATAGTCAGTGAGAAGAGTGAGTCTTCTTGTCCTTTAGTCGGCATTGTGCCTATTCTATTTAATTCCGATGCAATTTCTGTGTTTCTTCGTCAATAAGAAGGTACAAGGGATACAGTAAACCTGGAGTAAAGCATCGGAATCTATAACTAGTGTCACTGGATTGGTTCAAAGCAAGAACAGTAAGAAGAGTCAGTCTTCTTGTTCTTAAGTCGGCATTGTGTCTTTTGTATTTAATTCCGATGCAATTTCTGTGTTTCATCGTCAATAAGAAGATCCAAGGGATACAGTAAACCGGAAGTGAAGCATCGGAATCTATAACTAGTGTCACAGGAATGGTTCAAAACATAGTCAGTAACAGGAGTCAGTCTTCTTGGACCTAAGTCGGCATTGTGCCTATTGTATTTAATTCCGATGCAATTTCTGTGCTTCATCGTCAATAAGCAGGTTCAACGGATACAGTAAACCTGAAGTGAAGCATCGGAATCTATAACTACTGTCACAGAAATGGTACAAATCATAGACAGTAGGAAGAGATAGTCTTCTAGTACTTAAGTCGGCATGGTGCCTTTTCTATTTAATTCCGACGCTTTTTCTATGTTTCGTCGTCAATAAGAAGGTCCAAGTGATACAGTAAACACGAAGTGAAGCATCGGAATCTATAACTAGTGTCACAGGAATGTTTCAAAACATAGACAGTACGAAGAGTCAGTCTTCTTGTACTGAAGTCGGCATTGTGCCTTTTCTATTTAATTCCGATGCAATTTCTGTGTTTCATCGTCAATAAGAAGGTCCAAGGGTTTCAGTAAACCTGAAGTGAAGGTCGGAATCTATAACTAGTGTCACAGGAATGGTTCAAAAGATAGTCTGTATGAAGAGTCAGTCTTCTTGTACTTAAGTCGGCATTGTGCCTTCTGTATTTAATTCCGATGCAATTTCTGTGTTTCATCGTCAATAAGAAGGTCCAAGGGTTACAGTAAACCTGAAGTGAAGCATCGGAATCTATAACTAGTGTCACAGGAATGGTTCAAAGCATAGACAGTAGGAAGAGTCAGCCTTCTTGTACTTAAGTCGGCATTGTGCCGGTTGTATTTAATTCCGATGCAACTTCTGTGATTCATCGTCAATAAGAAGTTCAGAGGGATACAGTAAACCTGAAGTGAAGCATCGGAATCTATAACTAGTGTCACAGGAATGGTTCCAAACATAGTGAGTAAGAAGAGTCAGTCTTCTTGTACTTAAGTCGGCATTGTGCCTTTTCTATTTAATTCCGATGCAATTTCAGTGTTTCATCGTCAATAAGAAGGTCCAAGGGATAGAGTAAACCTGAAGTGAAGCAACGGAATCTATAACTAATGTCACAGGAATGGTTCAAAACGTGGTCAGTAACAAGAGTCAGTCGTCTTGTACCTAAGTCGGCATTGTGCCTTTTCTATTTAATTCCAATGCAATTTCTGTGATTCATCGTCAATAAGAAGGTCCAAGGGATTCAGTAAACCTGAAGTGAAGCATTGGAATCTATTACTAGTGTCACAGGAATGGTTCAAAATATAGACAGTAGGAAGAGTCAGTCTTCTTGTACTTAAGTCGGCATTGTGCCGTTTGTATTTAATTCCGATGCAATTTCTGTGTTTCATCGTAAATAAGCATGTCAGAGGGATACTGTAAACCTGAAGTGAAGCATCGGAATCTACAACTAGTGTCACAGGAATGGTTCAAAACATAGACAGTGAGTAGAGACAGTCTTCTTGCACTTAAATCGGCATTGTGCTTTTCTATTTAATTCCGATACAATTTCTGTGTTTCATCGTCCGTAGGAAGCTCAGAGGGATACAGTAAACCTGAAGTGAAGCATCGGAATCTATAACTAGTGTCACAGGAATGGTTCAAAGCATAGGCAATAAGAAGAGTCAGTCTTCTTGTCCTTTCGTCGGCATTGTGCCTTTTGTATTTAATTCCGATGCCATTTCTGTGTTTCATCGTCAATAAGAAGGTCCAAGGGATTCAGTAAACCTGAAGTGAAGCATTGGAATCTATAACTAGTGTCGCAGGAATGGTTCAAAATATAGACAGTAGGAAGAGTCAGTCGTCTTGTACTTAAGTCGGCATTGTGCCGTTTGTATTTAATTCCGATGCATTTTCTGTGTTTCATCGTCAATAAGAAGGTCCAAGGTATACGGTAAACCTGAAGTGAAGCATCGGAATCTATAACTAGTGTCACAGGAATGGTTCAAAACATAGAGAGAAGGAAGAGTCAGTCTTCTTGTACTTAATTCGGCATTGTGCCATTTGTATTTAATTCCGAAGCAATTACTGTGTTTCATCGTCAATATGAAGGTCCAAGGGATACACTAAACCTGAAGTGAAGCATCGGAATCCATAAATAGTGTCACAGGAATGGTTCAAAGTATAGTCAGTGAGAAGAGGGAGTCTTCTTGTACCTAAGTCGGCATTGTGCCAATTCTATTTAATTCCGATGCAATTTCTGTGTTTCTTCGTCAATAAGAAGCTCCAAGGGATACACTAAACCTGGAGTAAAGCATCGGAATCCATAACTAGTGTCACTGGAATGGTTCAAAACATAGACAGTAAGAAGAGTCAGTCTTCTTGTTCTTAAGTCGGCATTGTGTCTTTTGTATTTAATTCCGATGCAATTTCTTTGTTTCATCGTCAATAAGTAGATCCAAGGGATACAGTAAACCGGAAGTTAAGCATCGGAATCTATAACTAGTGTCACAGGAATAGTTCAAAACATAGTCAGTAAGAAGAGTCAGTCCTCACGTACTTATGTCGGCATTGTGCCTTTTGTATAATTATTTCCGATGCAATTTCTGTGTTTCATCGTCAACAAGAAGGTCCAAGGGATACAGTAAACCTGAAGTGAAGCTACGGAATCTATAACTAGTGTCACAGGAATGGTTCAAAACATAGTCAGTAACAGGAGTCAGTCTTCTTGGACCTAAGTCGGCATTGTGGCTTTTGTATTTAATTATTATGCAATTTCGGTGTTTCATCGTCAATATGAAGGTCCAAGGGATACAGTAAACCTGGTGTGAAACATCGGAAACTATAACTAGTGTCACAAGAAAGGTTCACAGCATAGACCGTAAGAAGTGACAGTCTTCTTGTACTTAAGTCGGCATTGTGCCATTTGTATTTAATTCCCATGCAATTTCTGTGTTTCATCGTCAATAAGAAGGTCCAAGGGATTTAGTAAACCTGAAGTGAAGCATCGGAATCTATAACTAGTGTCACAGGAATGGTTGAAAGCATAGGCAGTAAGAAGAGTCAGTCTTCTTGTCCTTAAGTCGGCCGTGTGCCTTTTGTATTTGATTCCGATGCAATTTCTGTGTTTCATCGTCAATAAGAAGGTTCAAGGGATACAGTAAACCTGGAGTGAAGCATCATAATCTATAACTAGTGTCACAGGAATGGTTCAAAACATAGACAGTAAGAAGAGTCAGCCTTCTTGTACTTAAGTCGGCATTGTGCCTTTTGTATTGAATTCCGATGCTATTTCTGTGTTTCATCGTCAATAAGAAGGTCCAAGGGTTACAGTAAACCTGAAGTGAAGCATCGGAATCTATAACTAGTGTCACAGGAATGGTTCAAAGCATAGACAGTAGGAAGAGTCAGCCTTCTTGTACTTAAGTCGGCATTGTGCCGGTTGTATTTAATTCCGATGCAACTTCTGTGATTCATCGTCAATAAGAAGTTCAGAGGGATACAGTAAACCTGAAGTGAAGCATCGGAATCTATAACTAGTGTCACAGGAATGGTTCCAAACATAGTGAGTAAGAAGAGTCAGTCTTCTTGTACTTAAGTCGGCATTGTGCCTTTTCTATTTAATTCCGATGCAATTTCAGTGTTTCATCGTCAATAAGAAGGTCCAAGGGATAGAGTAAACCTGAAGTGAAGCAACGGAATCTATAACTAATGTCACAGGAATGGTTCAAAACGTGGTCAGTAACAAGAGTCAGTCGTCTTGTACCTAAGTCGGCATTGTGCCTTTTCTATTTAATTCCAATGCAATTTCTGTGATTCATCGTCAATAAGAAGGTCCAAGGGATTCAGTAAACCTGAAGTGAAGCATTGGAATCTATTACTAGTGTCACAGGAATGGTTCAAAATATAGACAGTAGGAAGAGTCAGTCTTCTTGTACTTAAGTCGGCATTGTGCCGTTTGTATTTAATTCCGATGCAATTTCTGTGTTTCATCGTAAATAAGCATGTCAGAGGGATACTGTAAACCTGAAGTGAAGCATCGGAATCTACAACTAGTGTCACAGGAATGGTTCAAAACATAGACAGTGAGTAGAGACAGTCTTCTTGCACTTAAATCGGCATTGTGCTTTTCTATTTAATTCCGATACAATTTCTGTGTTTCATCGTCCGTAGGAAGCTCAGAGGGATACAGTAAACCTGAAGTGAAGCATCGGAATCTATAACTAGTGTCACAGGAATGGTTCACAGCATAGACAGTAAGAAGAGTCAGTCTTCTTAAACTTAAGTCGGCATTGTGCCTTTTGTATTTAATTCCGATGCAATTTGGGTGTTTCATCGTCAATATGAAGGTCCAAGGGATACATTAAACCTGGTGTAAAGCATCGGAAACTATTACTAGTGTCACAGGAATGGTTCACATCATACACAGTAAGAAGAGTCAGTCTTCTTGTACTTAAGTCGGCATTGTGCCATTTGTATTTAATTCCCATGCAATTTCTGTGTTTCATCGTCAATTAGAAGGTCCAAGGGATTCAGCAAACCTGAAGTGAAGCATCGGAATCTATAACTAGTGTCACTGGAATGGTTCAAAACAAAGACAGTGTGAAGAGTCAGTTTTCTTGTACTTAAGTCGGCATTTTGCTTTTTGTATTTACGTCCGATGCAATTTCTGTGTTTCATCGTCAATAAGAAGGTCAGAGGGATACAGTAAACCTGAAGTGAAACAACGGAATCTAAAACTAGTGTCACAGGAATGGTTCAAACATAGAGAGTAAGAAGAGTCAGTCTTCTTGCACTTAAGTCGGCATTGTCCCTTTTCTATTTAATTCCGATGCAATTTCTGTGTTTCATCGTCAATAAGAAGGTCAGAGGGATACAGTAAACCTGAAGTGAAGCATCGGAATCTATAACTAGTGTCACAGGAATGGTTCACAGCATAGACAGTAAGAAGAGTCAGTCTTCTTGTACTTAAGTCGGCATTGTGCCATTTGTATTTAATTCCCATGCAATTTCTGTGTTTCATCGTCAATAAGAAGGTCGAAGGGATTCGGTAAACCTGAAGTGAAGCATCGGAATCTATAACTAGTGTCACAGGAATGGTTCAAAACATAGCCAGTAAGAAGAGTCAGTATTCTTGTACTTAAGTCGGCTTTGTGCCTTTTCAATTTAATTCCGATGCAATTTCTGTGTTTCATCGTCAATAAGAAGATGCAAGGGATACAGTAATCCGGAAGTGAAGCATCGGAATCTATAACTAGTGTCACAGGAATGGTTCAAAACATAGTCAGTAAGGAGAGTCAGTCTTCATATACTTACATCGGCATTGTGCCTTTTGTATTTAATTCCGATGCAATTTCTGTGTTTCATCGTCAATAAGATGGTCCAAGGGATACAGTAAACCTGAAGTGAAGCAACGGAATCTATAACTAGTGTCACAGGAATGGTTCACAGCATAGACAGTAAGAAGAGTCAGTCTTCTTGTACTTAAGTCGGCATTGTGCCGTTTGTATTTAATTCCGATGCAATTTCTGTGTTTCATCGTCAATAAGAATGTCAGAGGGATACTGTAAACCTGAAGTGAAGCATCGGAATCTAAAACTAGTCTCACAGGAATGGTTCAAAACATAGTCAGTAAGAAGAGTAAGTCTTCATGTACTTAAGACGGCATTGTGCCTTTTGTATTTAATTCCGATGCAATTTTATTATATCATTGTCAATAAGAAGTTCCAAGGGAAACAGTAAACCTGAAGTGAAGAATCGGAATCTGTAACTAGTGTCAATGGAATGGTTCAAACATAGACAGTAGGTAGAGTCAGTCTTCTTGTACTTAAGTCGGCATTGTGCCTTTTGTATTTAATTCCGAGGCAATTTCTGTGTTTCATCGTCAATAAGAAGGTCCAAGGTATACGGTAAACCTGAAGTGAAGCATCGGAATCCATAACTAGTGTCACAGGAATGGTTCAAAACATAGTCAGTGAGAAGAGTGAGTCTTCTTGTCCTTTAGTCGGCATTGTGCCTATTCTATTTAATTCCGATGCAATTTCTGTGTTTCTTCGTCAATAAGAAGGTACAAGGGATACAGTAAACCTGGAGTAAAGCATCGGAATCTATAACTAGTGTCACTGGATTGGTTCAAAGCAAGAACAGTAAGAAGAGTCAGTCTTCTTGTTCTTATGTCGGCATTGTGTCTTTTGTATTTAATTCCGATGCAATTTCTGTGTTTCATCGTCAATAAGAAGATCCAAGGGATACAGTAAACCGGAAGTGAAGCATCGGAATCTATAACTAGTGTCACAGGAATGGTTCAAAACATAGTCAGTAACAGGAGTCAGTCTTCTTGGACCTAAGTCGGCATTGTGCCTATTGTATTTAATTCCGATGCAATTTCTGTGCTTCATCGTCAATAAGCAGGTTCAACGGATACAGTAAACCTGAAGTGAAGCATCGGAATCTATAACTACTGTCACAGAAATGGTTCAAATCATAGACAGTAGGAAGAGATAGTCTTCTAGTACTTAAGTCGGCATGGTGCCTTTTCTATTTAATTCCGACGCTTTTTCTATGTTTCGTCGTCTATAAGAAGGTCCAAGTGATACAGTAAACACGAAGTGAAGCATCGGAATCTATAACTAGTGTCACAGGAATGTTTCAAAACATAGACTGTACGAAGAGTCAGTCTTCTTGTACTGAAGTCGGCATTGTGCCTTTTCTATTTAATTCCGATGCAATTTCTGTGTTTCATCGTCAATAAGAAGGTCCAAGGGTTTCAGTAAACCTGAAGTGAAGGTCGGAATCTATAACTAGTGTCACAGGAATGGTTCAAAAGATAGTCTGTACGAAGAGTCAGTCTTCTTGTACTTAAGTCGGCATTGTGCCTTCTGTATTTAATTCCGATGCAATTTCTGTGTTTCATCGTCAATAAGAAGGTCCAAGGGTTACAGTAAACCTGAAGTGAAGCATCGGAATCTATAACTAGTGTCACAGGAATGGTTCAAAGCATAGACAGTAGGAAGAGTCAGCCTTCTTGTACTTAAGTCGGCATTGTGCCGGTTGTATTTAATTCCGATGCAACTTCTGTGATTCATCGTCAATAAGAAGTTCAGAGGGATACAGTAAACCTGAAGTGAAGCATCGGAATCTAAAACTAGTGTCACAGGAATGGTTCAAAACATAGACAGTATGAAGAGTCAGTCTACTTGTACTTAAGTCGGCTTTGTGCCTTTTCAATTTAATTCCGATGCAATTTCTGTGTTTCATCGTCAATGAGAATGTCAGAGGGATACATTAAACCTGAAGTGAAGCATCGGAATCTAAAACTAGTGTCACAGGAATGGTTCGAAACATAGACAGTAAGAAGAGTCAGCCTTCTTGCACTTAAATCGGCGTTGTGCCTTTTCTATTTAATTCCGATACAATTTCTGTGTTTCATCGTCAGTAAGAAGGTCAGAGGGATACAGTAAACCTGAAGTGAAGCATCGGCATCTATAACTAGTGTCACAGGAATGGTTCAAAGCATAGGCAGTAAGTAGAGTCAGTATTCTTGTCCTTAAGTCGGCATTGTGCCTTTTGTATTTAATTCCGATGCCATTTCTGTGTTTCATCGTCAATAAGAAGGTCCAAGAGATTCAGTAAATCTGAAGTGAAGCATTGGAATCTATAACTAGTGTCACAGGAATGGTTCAAAATATAGACAGTAGGAAGAGTCAGTGTTCTTGTACTTAAATCGGCATTCTGCCTTTTGTATTTAATTCCGAAGCAATTTCTGTGTTTCATCGTCAATAAGAAGGTGAGAGGGATACAGTAAACCTGAAGTGAAGCATCGGAAGCTATAACTAGTGCCACAAAAATGGTTCAAAACATAGACAGTAGGAAGAGTCAGTCTTCTTGTACTTAATTCGGCATTGTGCCTTTTGTATTTAATTCCGAAGCAATTTCTGTGTTTCATCGTCAATATGAAGGTCCAAGGGATACAAAAAAAGCTGAAGTGAAGCATCCGAATCCATAATTAGTGTCACAGGAATGGTTCAAAACATAGACAGTGAGAAGAGTGAGTCTTCTTGTACTTAAGTCGCTAATGTGCCTATTCTACTTAATTCCGATGCAATTTCTGTGTTTCTTCGTCAATAAGAAGGTCCAAGGGATACAGTAAACCTGGAGTAAAGCATCGTAATCTATAACTAGTGTCACTGGAATGGTTCAAAACATAGACAGTAAGAAGAGTCTGTCCTCTTGTTCATAAGTCGGCATTGTGTCTTTTGTATTTAATTCCGATGCAATTTCCGTGTTTCATCGTCAGTAAGAAGGTCAGAGGGATACAGCAAACCTGAAGTGAAGCAACGGAATCTAAAACTAGTGTCACAGGAATGGTTCGTAACATAGACAGTAAGAAGAGTCAGCCCTCTTGCACTTAAATCGGCATTGTGCCTTTTCTATTTAATTCCGATACAATTTCTGTGTTTCATCGTCAGTAAGAAGGTCAGAGGGATACAATAAACCTGAAGTGAAGCATCGGAATCTAAAACTAGTGTCACAGGAATGGTTCAAATCATAGACTGTAGGAAGAGTCGGTCTTCTTGTACTTAAGTCGGCATTGTGCCTTTTGTATTAAATTCCGATGCAACGTCTGTGTTTCATCGTCAATAAGAATGTCCAAGGCATACAGTGAACCTGAAGTGAAGCATCGTAATCCATAGCTAGTGTCACAGGAATGGTTCAAAACATAGTCAGTGAGAAGAGTGAGTCTTCTTGTACTTAAATTGGCATTGTGCCTTTTCTATTTAATTCCGATGTAATTTCTGTGTTTCAACGTCAACAAGAAGGTCCAAGGGATTCAGTAAACCTGGAGTGAAGCATCGGAATCTATAACTAGTGTCACAGGAATGGTTGAAAACATAGACAGTATGAAGAGTCAGTCTTCTTGTACTTAAGTCGGCCTTGTGCCTTTTCAATTTAATTCCGATGCAATTTCTGTGTTTCATCGTCAGTAAGAAGGTCAGAGGGATACAGTAAACCTGAAGTGAAGCATCGGAATCTATAACTAGTGTCACAGGAATGGTTCAAAGCATAGGCAGTAAGTAGAGTCAGTCTTCTTGTCCTCAATTCGGCATTGTGCCTTTTGTATTTAATTCCGATGCCATTTCTGTGTTTCATCGTCAATAAGAAGGTCCAAGGGATTCAGTAAATCTGAAGTGAAGCATTGGAATCTATAACTAGTGTCACAGGAATGGTTCAAAATATAGACAGTAGGAAGAGTCAGTGTTCTTGTACTTAAGTCGGCATTGTGCCTTTTGTATTTAATACCGAAGCAATTTCTGTGTTTCATCGTCAATAAGGTTAGAGGGATACAGTAAACCTGAAGTGAAGCATCGGAAGCTATAACTAGTGCCACAAAAATGGTTCAAAACATAGACAGTAGGAAGAGTCAGTCTTCTTGTACTTAAGTCGGCATTGTGCCTTTTGTATTTAATTCCGAAGCAATTTCTGTGTTTCATTGTCAATATGAAGGTCCAAGGGATACAATAAAAGCTGAAGTGAAGCATCCGAATCCATAATTAGTGTCACAGGAATGGTTCAAAACATAGACAGTGAGAAAAGTGAGTCTTCTTGTACTTAAGTCGGTATTGTGCCTATTCTATTTAATTCCGATGCAATTTCTGTGTTTCTTCGTCAATAAGAAGGTCCAAGGGATACAGTAAACCTGGAGTGAAGCATCGGAAGCTATAACTAGTGCCACAAAAATGGTTCAAAACATAGACAGTAGGAAGAGTCAGTCTTCTTGTACTTAAGTCGGCATTGTGCCTTTTGTATTTAATTCGGATGCAATTTTGGTGTTTCATCGTCAATATGAAGGTCCAAGGGATACAGTAAACCTGGTGTGAAGCATCGGAATCTATAACTAGTGTCACAGGAATGGTTCACAGCATAGACAGTAAGTAGAGTCAGTCTTCTTGTACTTAAGTCGGCATTGTGCCATCTGTATTTAATTCCGATGCAATTTCTGTGTTTCATCGTCAATAAGAAGGTCCAAGGGATTCAGTAAACCTGAAGTGAAGCATGGGAATCTATAACTAGTGTCACAGGAATGGTTCAAAACAAAAAATTATAAAGAGTCAGTCTCCTTGTACTTAAGTCGGCATTGTGCATTTTGTATTTAAGTCCGATGCAATTTCTGTGTTTCATCGTCAATAAGAAGGTCAGAGGGATACAGTAAACCTGAAGTGAAGCATCGGAATCTAAAACTAGTGTCACAGGAATGGTTCAACCATAGAGAGTAAGAAGAGTCAGTCTTCTCGCACTTACGTCGGCATTGTGCCTTTTCTATTTAATTCCGATGCAATTTCTGTGTTTCATCGTCAATAAGAAGGTCAGAGGGATACAGTAAACCTGATGTGAAGCTTCGGAATCTATAACTAGTGTCACAGGAATGGTTGAAAGCATAGGCAGTAAGAAGATTTAGCCTTCTTGTACTTAAGTCGGCATTGTGCCTTTTGTAATTAAATCCCATGCAATTTCATTATTTCATCGTCAATAAGAAGTTCCAAGGGAAACAGTAAACCTGAAGTGAAGCATCGGAATCTATAACTAGTGTCAATGGAATGGTTCAAACATAGACAGTAGGAAGAGTCAGTCTTCTTGTACTTAAGTCGGCATTGTGCCTTTTGTATTTAATTCCAAGGCAATTTGTGGGTTTCATCGTCAATAAGAAGGTACGAGGCATACAGCAAACCTGAAGTGAGGCATCTGAATCTATAACTAGTGTCACAGGAATAGTTCAAAACATAGACAGTAACAAGAGTCAGTCTTCTTGTACTTAAGTCGGCATTGTGCCTTTTGTATTTAATTCCGATGCAATTTCTGTGTTTCATCGTCAATAAGAAGGTCAGAGGGAACAGTGACCCTGAAGTGAAGAATCGGAATCTGTAACTAGTTTCACAGAAATGGTTAAAAACATAGACAGTAAGAAGAGTCAGTCTTCTTATACTTAAGTCGGCATTGTGATTTTTGTATTTAATTTCGATGCACTATCTGTGTTTCATCGTCAATAAGAAGGTCCAAGGGATACAGTAAACCAGAAATGAAGCATCGGAATCTGTAACTAGTGTCACACTAATGGTTCAAATCATAGACAGTAGCAAGATTCAGTCTACATGTACTTATGTCGGCATTGTGAGTTTTGTATTTATTTCCGCTGCAGTTTCTGTGTCTCATCGTCAATACGAAGGTCAGAGGGATACAGTAAACCTGAAGTGAAGCATCGGCATCTATAACTAGTGTCACAGGAATGGTTCAAAAAATAGTCAGTAAGAAGAGTCAGTCTTCTAGTACTTAAGTCGGCATTGTGCCTTTTGTATTTAATTCCGATACAATTTCTGTGTTTCATCGTCAGTAAGAAGGTCAGAGGGATACAGTAAACCTGAAGTGAAGCATCGGAATCTATAACTAGTGTCACAGGAATGGTTCAAAGCATAGGCAGTAAGTAGAGTCACTCTTCTTGTCCTTAAGTCCGCATTGTGCCTTTTGTATTTAATTCCGATGCCATTTCTGTGTTTCATCGTCAATAAGAAGGTCCAAGGGTTTCAGTAAATCTGAAGTGAAGCATTGGAATCTATAACTAGTGTCACAGGAATGGTTCAAAATATAGACAGTAGGAAGAGTCAGTCTTCTTGTACTTAAGTCCTCATTGTGCCGTTTGTATTTAATTCCGATGCAATTTTTGTGTTTCATCGTCAATAAGATGGTCAGAGGGATACAGTAAACCTGAAGTGAAGCATCGGAAGCTATAACTAGTGCCAAAAAAATGGTTCAAAACATAGACAGTAGGAAGAGTCAGTCTTCTTGTACTTAAGTCGGCATTGTGCCTTTTGTATTTAATTCCGAAGCAATTTCTGTGTTTCATTGTCAATATGAAGGTCCAAGGGATACAATAAAAGCTGAAGTGAAGCATCCAAATCCATAATTAGTGTCACAGGAATGGTTCAAAACATAGACAGTGAGAAGAAAGAGTCTTCTTGTACTTAAGTCGGTATTGTGCCTATTCTATTTAATTCCGATGCAATTTCTGTGTTTCTTCGTCAATAAGAAGGTCCAAGGGATACAGTAAACCTGGAGTGAAGCATCGGAATCTATAACTAGTGTCACAGGAATGGTTCAAACATAGTCAGTAAGAAGAGTCAGTCTTCATGTACTTAAGTCGGCATTGTGCCTTTTGTATTTAATTCCGATACAATTTCTGTGTTTCATCGTCAGTAAGAAGGTCAGAGGGATACAGTAAACCTGAAGTGAAGCATCGGAATCTATAACTAGTGTCACAGGAATGGTTCAAAGCATAGGCAGTAAGTAGAGTCACTCTTCTTGTCCTTAAGTCGGCATTGTGCCTTTTGTATTTAATTCCGAAGCAATTTCTGTGTTTCATTGTCAATATGAAGGTCCAAGGGATACAATAAAAGCTGAAGTGAAGCATCCAAATCCATAATTAGTGTCACAGGAATGGTTCAAAACATAGACAGTGAGTAGAAAGAGTCTTCTTGTACTTAAGTCGGTATTGTGCCTATTCTATTTAATTCCGATGCAATTTCTGTGTTTCTTCGTCAATAAGAAGGTCCAAGGGATACAGTAAACCTGGAGTGAAGCATCGGAATCTATAACTAGTGTCACAGGAATGGTTCAAACATAGAGAGTAAGAAGAGTCAGTCTTCTCGCACTTAAGTCGGCATTGTGCCTTTTCTATTTAATTCCGATGCAATTTCTGTGTTTCATCGCCAATAAGAAGATCAGAGGGATACAGTAAACCTGAAGTGAAGCTTCGGAATCTATAACTAGTGTCACAGGAATGGTTGAAAGCATAGGCAGTAAGAAGAGTTAGCCTTCTTGTACTTAAGTCGGCATTGTGCCTTTTGTAATTAAATCCCATGCAATTTCATAATTTCATCGTCAATAAGAAGTTCCAAGGGAAACAGTAAACCTGAAGTGAAGCATCGGAATCTATAACTAGTGTCAATGGAATGGTTCAAACATAGACAGTAGGAAGAGTCGGTCTTCTTGTACTTAAGTCGGCATTGTGCCTTTTGTATTTAATTCCAAGGCAATTTGTGGGTTTCATCGTCAATAAGAAGGTACAAGGCATACAGCAAACCTGAAGTGAAGCATCTGAATCTATAACTAGTGTCACAGGAATAGTTTAAAACATAGACAGTAACAAGAGTCAGTCTTCTTGTACTTAAGTCGGCATTGTGCCTTTTGTATTTAATTCCGATGCCATTTCTGTGTTTCATCGACAATAAGAAGGTCAGAGGGATACAGTAAACCTGAAGTGAAGCATCGGAATCTATAACTAGTTTCACAGGAATGGATCAAGGTATAGTCAGTATGAAGAGTCAGTCTTCTTGTACTTAAGTCGGCATTGTGCCTTTTCAATTTAATTCCGATGCAATATCTGTGTTTCATCGTCAAAACGAAGGTCAGAGGGTACAGTAAACCAGAAGTGAAGCAGCGGAATCTATAACTAGTGTCACAGGAATGGTTCGGAACATAAACTGTAGGAAGATGCAGTCTTCTTTTACTTAAATTGGCATTGTGATTTTTGTATTTAATTTCGATGCACTATCTGTGTTTCATCGTCAATAAGAAGGTCCAAGGGATACAGTAAACCAGAAATGAAGCATCGGAATCTGTAACTAGTGTCACACTAATGGTTCAAATCATAGACAGTAGCAAGATTCAGTCTACATGTACTTATGTCGCCATTGTGCCTTTTGTATTTATTTCCGCTGCAGTTTCTGTGTCTCATCGTCAATACGAAGGTCAGAGGGATACAGTAAACCTGAAGTGAAGCATCGGCATCTATAACTAGCGTCACAGGAATGGTTCAAAAAATAGTCAGTAAGAAGAGTCAGTCTTATAGTACTTAAGTCGGCATTGTGCCTTTTGTATTTAATTCCGATACAATTTCTGTGTTTCATCGTCAGTAAGAAGGTCAGAGGGATACAGTAAACCTGAAGTGAAGCATCGGAATCTATAACTAGTGACACAGGAATGGTTCAATGCATAGGCAGTAAGTAGAGTCAGTCTTCTTGTCCTTAAGTTCGCATTGTGCCTTTTGTATTTAATTCCGATGCCATTTCTGTGTTTCATCGTCAATAAGAAGGTCCAAGGGATTCAGTAAATCTGAAGTGAAGCATTGGAATCTATAACTAGTGTCACAGGAATGGTTCAAAATATAGACAGTAAAAAGAGTCAGTCTTCTTGTACTTAAGTCCTCATTGTGCCGTTTGTATTTAATTCCGATGCAATTTTTGTGTTTCATCGTCAATAAGAAGGTCAGAGGGATACAGTAAACCTGAAGTGAAGCATCGGAAGCTATAACTGGTGCCACAAAAATGGTTCAAAACATAGACAGTAGGAAGAGACAGTCTTCTTGTACTTAAGTCGGCATTGTGCCTTTTGTATTTAATTCCGAAGCAATTTCTGTGTTTCATCGTCAATAAGAAGGTCCAAGGGATACACTAAAAGCTGAAGTGAAGCATCCGAATCCATAATTAGTGTCACAGGAATGGTTCAAAACATAGTCAGTGAGAAGAGTGAGTCTTCTTGTACTCAAGTCGGTATTGTGTTTATTCTATTTAATTCCGATGCAATTTCTGTGTTTCTTCGTGAATAAGAAGGTCCAAGAGATCCAGTAAACCTGGAGTAAAGCATCGTAATCTATAACTAGTGTCACTGGAATGGTTCAAAACATAGACAGTAAGAAGAGTCAGTCTTCTTGTTCATAAGGCGTCATTGTGTCTTTTGTATTTAATTCCGATGCAATTTCTGTGTTTCATCGTCAATAAGAAGATCCAAGGGATACAGTAAACCGGAAGTGCAGCATCGGAATCTATAACTACTGTCACAGGAATGGTTCAAAACATCGTCAGTAAGAAGAGTAAGTCTTCATGTACTTCTGTCGGCATTGTGCCTTTTGTATTTAATTCCGATGCAATTTCTGTGTTTCATCGTCAACAAGAAGGTCCAAGGGATGCAGTAAACCTGAAGTGAGGCAACGCAATCTATAACTAGTGTCACAGGAAAGGTTCAAAACATAGTCAGTAACAGGAGTCAGTCTTCTTGGACCTAAGTCGGCATTGTGCCTTTTGTATTTAATTCCGATGCAATTTTGGTGTTTCATCGTCAATATGAAGGTCCAAGGGATACAGTAAACCTGGTGTGAAGCATCGGAATCAATAACTAGTGTCACAGGAATGGTTCACAGCATAGACAGTAAGAAGAGTCAGTCTCCTTGTACTTAAGTCGGCATTGTGCCATTTGTATTTAATTCCGATGCAATTTCTGTGTTTCATCGTCAATAAGAAGGTCCAAGGGATTCAGTAAACCTGAAGTGAAGCATCGGAATCTATACCTAGTGTCACAGGAATGGTTCAAAACAAAGTCAGTATAAAGAGTCAGTCTCCTTGTACTTAAGTCGGCATTGTGCTTTTTGTATTTAAGTCCGATGCAATTTCTGTGTTTCATCGTCAATAAGAAGGTCAGAGGGATACAGTAAACCTGAAGTGAAGCATCGGAATCTAAAACTAGTGTCACAGGAATGGTTCAAAACATAGAGAGTAAGAAGAGTCAGTCTTCTCGCACTTAAGTCGGCATTGTGCCTTTTCTATTTAATTCCGATGCAATTTCTGTGTTTCATCGTCAATAAGAAGGTCAGAGGGATACAGTAAAGCTGAAGTAAAGCTTCGGAATCTATAACTAGTGTCACAGGAATGGTTGAAAGCATAGGCAGTAAGAAGAGTCAGTCTTCTTGTCCTTAAGTCCGCATTGTGCCTTTTGTATTTAATTCCGATGCAATTTCTGTGTTTCATCGTCAATAAGAGGGTCCAAGGGATACAGTAAACCTGGAGTGAAGCATCATAATCTATAACCAGTGTCACAGGAATGGTTCAAAACATAGACAGTAAGAAGAGTCAGCCTTCTTGTACTTAAGTCGGCATTGTGCCTTTTGTAATTAAATGCGATGCAATTTCATTATTTCATCGTCAATAAGAAGTTCCAAGGGAAACAGTAAACCTGAAGTGAAGCATCGGAATCTATAACTAGTATCAATGGAATGGTTCAAACATAGACAGTAGGAAGAGTCAGTCTTGTTGTACTTAAGTCGGCATTGTGCCTTTTGTATTTAATTCCGTGGCAATTTGTGGGTTTCATCGTCAATAAGAAGGTACAAGGGATACAGCAAACCTGAAGTGAAGCATCGGAATCTATAACTAGTGTCACAGGAATAGTTCAAAACATAGACAGTAACAAGAGTCAGTCTTCTTGTACTTAAGTCGGTATTGTGATTTTTGTATTTAATTCCGATGCAATTTCTGTGTTTTATCGTCAATAAGAAGGTCAGAGGGAACAGTGACCCTGAAGTGAAGAATCGGAATCTGTAACTAGTGTCACAGAAATGGTTCAAAACATAGACAGTAAGAAGAGTCAGTCTTCCTGTACTTAAGTCGGCATTGTGAATTTTGTATTTAATTCCGATGCAATCTCTGTGTTTCATCGACAATAAGAAGGTCAGAGGGATACAGTAAACCTGATGTGAAGCATCGGAATCTATAACTAGTTTCACAGGAATGGATCAAGATATAGTCAGTATGAAGAGTCAGTCGTCTTGTACGTATGTCGGCATTGTGCCTTTTGTATTTATTTCCGCTGCAGTTTCTGTGTCTCATCGTCAATACGAAGGTCAGAGGGATACAGTAAACCTGAAGTGAAGCATCGGCATCTATAACTAGTGTCACAGGAATGGTTAAAAAAATAGTCAGTAAGAAGAGTCAGTCTTCTAGTACTTAAGTCGGCATTGTGCCTTTTGTATTTAATTCCGATACAATTTCTGTGTTTCATCGTCAGTAAGAAGGTCAGAGGGATACAGTAAACCTGAAGTGAAGCATCGGAATCTATAACTAGTGACACAGGAATGGTTCAATGCATAGGCAGTAAGTAGAGTCAGTCTTCTTGTCCTTAAGTTCGCATTGTGCCTTTTGTATTTAATTCCGATGCCATTTCTGTGTTTCATCGTCAATAAGAAGGTCCAAGGGATTCAGTAAATCTGAAGTGAAGCATTGGAATCTATAACTAGTGTCACAGGAATGGTTCAAAATATAGACAGTAGGAAGAGTCAGTCTTCTTGTACTTAAGTCCTCATTGTGCCGTTTGTATTTAATTCCGATGCAATTTTTGTGTTTCATCGTCAATAAGAAGGTCAGAGGGATACAGTAAACCTGAAGTGAAGCATCGGAAGCTATAACTGGTGCCACAAAAATGGTTCAAAACATAGACAGTAGGAAGAGACAGTCTTCTTGTACTTAAGTCGGCATTGTGCCTTTTGTATTTAATTCCGAAGCAATTTCTGTGTTTCATCGTCAATAAGAAGGTCCAAGGGATACACTAAAAGCTGAAGTGAAGCATCCGAATCCATAATTAGTGTCACAGGAATGGTTCAAAACATAGTCAGTGAGAAGAGTGAGTCTTCTTGTACTTAAGTCGGTATTGTGTTTATTCTATTTAATTCCGATGCAATTTCTGTGTTTCTTCGTGAATAAGAAGGTCCAAGAGATCCAGTAAACCTGGAGTAAAGCATCGTAATCTATAACTAGTGTCACTGGAATGGTTCAAAACATAGACAGTAAGAAGAGTCAGTCTTCTTGTTCATAAGGCGTCATTGTGTCTTTTGTATTTAATTCCGATGCAATTTCTGTGTTTCATCGTCAATAAGAAGATCCAAGGGATACAGTAAACCGGAAGTGCAGCATCGGAATCTATAACTACTGTCACAGGAATGGTTCAAAACATCGTCAGTAAGAAGAGTAAGTCTTCATGTACTTCTGTCGGCATTGTGCCTTTTGTATTTAATTCCGATGCAATTTCTGTGTTTCATCGTCAACAAGAAGGTCCAAGGGATGCAGTAAACCTGAAGTGAGGCAACGCAATCTATAACTAGTGTCACAGGAAAGGTTCAAAACATAGTCAGTAACAGGAGTCAGTCTTCTTGGACCTAAGTCGGCATTGTGCCTTTTGTATTTAATTCCGATGCAATTTTGGTGTTTCATCGTCAATATGAAGGTCCAAGGGATACAGTAAACCTGGTGTGAAGCATCGGAATCAATAACTAGTGTCACAGGAATGGTTCACAGCATAGACAGTAAGAAGAGTCAGTCTCCTTGTACTTAAATCGGCATTGTGCCATTTGTATTTAATTCCGATGCAATTTCTGTGTTTCATCGTCAATAAGAAGGTCCAAGGGATTCAGTAAACCTGAAGTGAAGCATCGGAATCTATACCTAGTGTCACAGGAATGGTTCAAAACAAAGTCAGTATAAAGAGTCAGTCTCCTTGTACTTAAGTCGGCATTGTGCTTTTTGTATTTAAGTCCGATGCAATTTCTGTGTTTCATCGTCAATAAGAAGGTCAGAGGGATACAGTAAACCTGAAGTGAAGCATCGGAATCTAAAACTAGTGTCACAGGAATGGTTCAAAACATAGAGAGTAAGAAGAGTCAGTCTTCTCGCACTTAAGTCGGCATTGTGCCTTTTCTATTTAATTCCGATGCAATTTCTGTGTTTCATCGTCAATAAGAAGGTCAGAGGGATACAGTAAACCTGAAGTGAAGCTTCGGAATCTATAACTAGTGTCACAGGAATGGTTGAAAGCATAGGCAGTAAGAAGAGTCAGTCTTCTTGTCCTTAAGTCCGCATTGTGCCTTTTGTATTTAATTCCGATGCAATTTCTGTGTTTCATCGTCAATAAGAAGGTCCAAGGGATACAGTAAACCTGGAGTGAAGCATCATAATCTATAACCAGTGTCACAGGAATGGTTCAAAGCATAGACAGTAAGAAGAGTCAGCCTTCTTGTACTTAAGTCGGCATTGTGCCTTTTGTAATTAAATGCGATGCAATTTCATTATTTCATCGTCAATAAGAAGTTCCAAGGGAAACAGTAAACCTGAAGTGAAGCATCGGAATCTATAACTAGTATCAATGGAATGGTTCAAACATAGACAGTAGGAACAGTCAGTCTTGTTGTACTTAAGTCGGCATTGTGCCTTTTGTATTTAATTCCGTGGCAATTTGTGGGTTTCATCGTCAATAAGAAGGTACAATGGATACAGCAAACCTGAAGTGAAGCATCGGAATCTATAACTAGTGTCACAGGAATAGTTCAAAACATAGACAGTAACAAGAGTCAGTCTTCTTGTACTTAAGTCGGTATTGTGATTTTTGTATTTAATTCCGATGCAATTTCTGTGTTTTATCGTCAATAAGAAGGTCAGAGGGAACAGTGACCCTGAAGTGAAGAATCGGAATCTGTAACTAGTGTCACAGAAATGGTTCAAAACATAGACAGTAAGAAGAGTCAGTCTTCCTGTACTTAAGTCGGCATTGTGAATTTTGTATTTAATTCCGATGCAATCTCTGTGTTTCATCGACAATAAGAAGGTCAGAGGGATACAGTAAACCTGATGTGAAGCATCGGAATCTATAACTAGTTTCACAGGAATGGATCAAGATATAGTCAGTATGAAGAGTCAGTCGTCTTGTACGTATGTCGGCATTGTGCCTTTTCTATTTATTTCCGCTGCGGTTTCTGTGTCTCATCGTCAATACGAAGGTCAGAGGGATACAGTAAACCTGAAGTGAAGCATCGGCATCTATAACTAGTGTCACAGGAATGGTTCAAAAAATAGTCAGTAACAAGAGTCAGTCTTCTTGTACTTAAGTCGGCATTGTGCCTTTTGTATTTAATTCCGATGCAATTTCTGTGTTTCATCGTCAATAAGAAGGTCCAAGGGATACAGTAAACCTGAAGCGGAGCATCGGAAACTATAAATAGTGTCACAGGAATGGTTCAAAACATAGACTGTAAGAAGAGTCATTCTTCTTGTACTTAAGTAGGCATTGTCCCCTTTTCAACTTAATTCCGATGCAATTACTGTGTTTCATCGTCAATAAGAAGGTCAGAGGGATACACTAAACCTGAAGTGAAGCATCGGAATCTCTAACTAGTGTCACAGGAATGGTTCAACACATAATCAGTAAGAAGAGTCAGTCTTCTTGTACTTAAGTCAGCATTGTGCCTTTTGTATTTAATTCCGATGCAATTACTGTGTTTCATCGTCAATAAGAAGGTCCAAGCGATACAGTAAATTTGAAGTGAAGCATCGGAATCTGTAACTAACGTCACAGGAATGGTTCAAAACATAGACACTAAGAAGAGTCAGTCTGCTTGTACTTAAGACGGCATTGTGCCTTTTATGTTTCATTCCGATGCAATTTCTGTGTTTCATCGTCAATAAGAAGGTCAGAGGGATACAGTGAACCTGAGGTGAAGCATCGGAATCTATAACTAGTGTCACAGGAATGGTTCGTAATATAGACAGTAGGAAGAGTCAGTTTTCTTGTACTTAAGTCGGCATTGTGCCTTTTCTATTTAATTCCGATGCAATTTTGGTGTTTCGTCGCCAATAAGAAGGTCCAAAGGATACAGTAAGCCTGAAGTGAAGCATCGGAATCTATAACTAATGTCACAGGATTCGTTCAAGACATAACCAGTAGGAAGATTCAGTCTTGTGGCACTTAAGTCGGCATGGTGCCCTTTGTGTTTGGTTCCGATGCAATTTCTGTGTTTCATCGTCACTAAAAAGGACCTAGGGATACAGTAAACCTGAAGTGAAGCATCGGAATCTATAACTAGTGTCACAGGAATGGATCAAGATATAGTCAGTAAGAAGAGTCAGTCTTCTCGTACATAAGTCGGCATTGCGCCTTTTCTATTTAATTCCGATGCAATTTCTGTGTTTCGTCGTCAATAAGAAGGTCCAAGGGATACAGTAAACCTGAAGTTAAGCATCGGAATCTATAACTGGCGTCACAGGAATGGTTCAAAGCATAGACTGTAAGAAGAGTCTTTCTTCTAGTACTTAAGTCGGCATTTTGCCTTTTATATTTATTTCCGGTGCAATTGCTGTGTTTCATCGTCAATAAGAAGGTCCAAGGGATACAGTAAAGCTGAAGTGAAGCATAGGAATCTATAACTAGTGTCACAGGAATGGTTCAAAACATAGTCAGTAAGATGAGTCAGTCTTCTTGTATTTAAGTCGGCATTGTGCCTTTTGTATTTAATTCCGATTCAATTTCTGTTTTTCATCGTCAATAAGATGGTCAGAGGGATACAGGAGACCTGAGGTGAAGCATCGGAGTCTATAACTAGTGTCACAGGAATGGTTCAATACATAGTCAGTAAGGAGAGTCAGACTTCTTGTACTTAGGTCGGCATTGTGCCTTTTCAATTAGATTCCGATGCAATTTCTGTGTTTCATCGTCAATAAGAAGGTCCAAGGGATACAGTAAACCTGAAGTGAAGCATCGGAATCTGTAACTAACGTCACAGGAATATTTCAAAACATAGACAGTAAGAAGAGCCAGTCTTCTTGTACGTAAGTCGGCATTGTGCCTTTTGTATTTAATTCCGATTCAATTTCTGTGTTTCATCGTCAATACGAAGGTCCGAGGGATACAGTAAACCAGAAGTGAAGCATCTGAATCTATAACTTGTGTCACAGGTATGGTTCAAAACATAGTCAGTAAGGAGAGTCAGTCTTCTAGTACTTAAGTCGGCATTGTGCCTTTTGTATTTAATTCCGATGCAATATCTGTGTTTCATCGTTAATAAGAAGGTCAGAGGGATGCTGTAAACATGAAGTGAAGCATCGGAATCTATAACTAGTGTCACAGGAATGGATCAAGATATAGTCAGTAAGAAGAGTCAGTCTTCTTGTACATAAGTCGGCATTCCGCCTTTTCTATTTAATTCTGATGCAATTTCTGTGTTTCGTCGTCAATAAGAAGGTCCAAGGGATACAGTAAACATGAAGTGAAGCATCGGAATCTGTAACTAACGTCACAGGAATGTTTCAAAACATAGACAGTTAGAAGAGCCAGTCTTCTTGTACGTAAGTCGGCATTGTGCCTTTTGTATTTAATTCCGATGCAATTTCTGTGTTTTATCGTCAATACGAAGGTCCGAGGGATACAGTAAACCAGAAGTGAAGCATCTGAATCTATAACTTGTGTCACAGTTATGGTTCTAAACATAGTCAGTAAGAAGAGTCAGTCTTCTAGTACTTAAGTCGGCATTGTGCCTTTTGTAATTAATTCCGATGCAATATCTGTGTTTCATCGTTAATAAGAAGGTCAGAGGGATGCTGTAAACATGAAGTGAAGCATCGGAATCCACAACTAGTCACACAGGAATGGTTCAAATAATAGTCAGTTAGAACAGTCAGACTTCTTGTACCTAAGTAGGCATTGTGCCTTTTCTATTTAATTCCGATGCAATTACTGTGTTTCATCGTCAATAAGAAGGTCCAAGGGATACAGTAAACCTGAAGTGAAGCATCGGAATCTATAACTAGTGTCACAGGAATGGATCAAGATATAGTCAGTAAGAAGAGTCAGTCTTCTTGTACATAAGTCGGCATTGCACCTTTTCTATTTAATTCCGATGCAATTTCTGTGTTTCGTCGTCAATAAGAAGGTCGAGGGGATACAGTAAAACTGAAGTTAAGCATCGGAATCTATAACTGGCGTCACAGGAATGGTTCAAAGCATAGACTGTAGGAAGAGTCAGTCTTCTAGTACTTAAGTCGGCATTTTGCCTTTTATATTTATTTCCGATGCAATTGCTGTGTTTCATCGTCAATAAGAAGGTCCAAGGGATACAGTAAAGCTGAAGTGAAGCATCGGAATCTATAACTAGTGTCACAGGAATGGTTCAAACATAGTCAGTAAGATGAGTCAGTCTTCTTGTATTTAAGTCGGCATTGTGCCTTTTGTATTTAATTCCCATTGAATTTCTGTGTTTCATCGTCAATAAGATGGTCAGAGGGAAACAGTAAACTAGAAATGAAGCATCGTAATCTAGAACTTTTGTCACAGGAATGGTTCAAAACATAGACAGTAAGAAGGGTCCGTCTTCGTGTATTTAAGTCTTCATTGTGCTTTTTGTATTTAATTCCGATGCAATTTCTGTGTTTCAACGTCAATAAGAGGGTCCAAGGGATACAGTAAACCTGAAGTTAAGCATCGGAATCTATAACTGGCGTCACAGGAGTGGTTCAAAACATAGACTGTAAGAAGAGTCAGTCTTCTAGTACTTAAGTCGGCATTTTACCTTTTATATTTATTTCCGATGCAATTGCTGTGTTTCATCGTCAATAAGAAGGTCCAATGGATACAGTAAACCTGACGTGAAACAAAGTAATCTATAACTGGTGTCACAGGAATGGTTCAAACATAGTCAGAAAGAAGAGTCGGTCTTCTTGTACTTAAGTCGGCATTGTGCTTTTTGTATTTCATTCCGAATCAATTTCTGTGTTTCATCGTCAATAAGAAGGTCCAAGGGATACAGTAAACCTGAAGTGAAGTATCGGAATCCATAGCTAGTGTCACAGGAACGGTTCAGAGCATAGTCAGTGAGAAGAGAGAGTCTTCTTGTACTGAAGTCGGCATTGTGCCTTTTCTATTTAATTCCGATGTAATTTCTGTGTTTCATCGTCAATAAGAAGGTCCAAGGGATACAGTAAACCTGGAGTGAAGCTTCGGAATCTATAACTAGTGTCACAGGAGTGTTTCGAAACATAGTCAGTAAGAAGAGTCAGCCTTCATGTACTTACATCGGCATTGTGCCTTTTGTATTTAATTCCGATGCAATTTCTGCGTTTCATCGTCAATAAGAAGGTCCAAGGGATACAGTAAACCTGAAGTGAAGCAACGGAATCTATAACTAGTGTCACAGGAATGGTTCAAAACATAGTCAGGAACAAGAGTCAGTCGTCTTTTACCTAAGTCGGCATTGTGCCTTTTCTATTTAATTCCGTTCAATTTCTGTGTTTTATCGTCAATAAGAAGGTCAGAGGGATACAGGAAACCTGAGGTGAAGCATCGGAGTCTATAACTAGTGTCACAGGAATGGTTCAATACATAGTCAGTAAGGAGAGTCAGACTTCTAGTACTTAGGTCAGCATTGTACCTTTTCAATTAGATTCCGATGCAATTTCTGTGTTTCATCGTCAATAAGAAGGTCCAAGGGATTCAGTAAACCTGAAGTGAAGCATCGGAATCTGTAACTAACGTCACAGGAATGTTTCAAAACATAGTCAGTAAGAAGAGCCAGTCTTCTAGTACTTAAGTCGGCATTGTGCCTGTTGTATTTAATTCCGATGCAATATCTGTGTTTCATCGTTAATAAGAAGGTCAGAGGGATGCTGTAAACATGAAGTGAAGCATCGGAATCCACAACTAGTCACACAGGAATGGTTCAAATAATAGTCAGTTAGAACAGTCAGACTTCTTGTACCTAAGTCGGCATTGTGCCTTTTCTATTTAATTCCGATGCAATTTCTGTGTTTTATCGTCAATAAGAAGGTCAGTGGGATACAGGAAACCTGAGGCGAAGCATCGGAGTCTATAACTAGTGTCACAGGAATGGTTCAATACATAGTCAGTAAGGAGAGTCAGACTTCTTGTACTTAGGTCGGCATTGTGCCTTTTCAATTAGATTCCGATGCAATTTCTGTGTTTCATCGTCAATAAGAAGGTCCAAGGGATACAGTAAACCTGAAGTGAAGCATCGGAATCTGTAACTATCGTCACAGGAATGTTTCAAAACATAGACAGTAAGAAGAGCCAGTCTTCTTGTACGTAAGTCGGCATTGTGCCTTTTGTATTTAATTCCGATGCAATTTCTGTGTTTCATCATCAATACGAAGGTCCGAGGGATACAGTAAACCAGAAGTGAAGCATCTGAATCTATAACTTGTGTCACAGGTATGGTTCAAAACATAGTCAGTAAGAAGAGTCAGTCTTCTAGTACTTAAGTCGGCATTGTGCCTTTTGTATTTAATTCCGATGCAATATCTGTGTTTCATCGCTAATAAGAAGGTCAGATAGATGCTGTAAACATGAAGTGGAGCATCGGAATCCACAACTAGTCACACAGGAATGGTTCAAATAATAGTCAGTTAGAACAGTCAGACTTCTTGTACCTAAGTCGGCATTGTGCCTTTTCTATTTAATTCCGATGCAATTACTGTGTTTCATCGTCAATAAGAAGGTCCAAGGGATACAGTAAACCTGGAGTGAAGCATCGGAATCTGTAACTAGTGTCGCAGGAATGGTTCAAAACATAGTCAGTAAGAAGAGTCAGTCTTCATGTACTTACATCGGCATTGTGCCTTTTGTATTTAATTCCGATGCAATTTCTGCGTTTCATCGTCAATAAGAAGGTCCAAGGGATACAGTAAACCTGAAGTGAAGCATCGGAATCTATAACTAGTGTCACAGGAACGGTTCAAAACGTAGTCAGTAAGAAGAGTCAGTCTTCTTGTACGTAAGTCGGCATTGTGCCTTTTGTATTTAATTCCGTTGCCATTTCTGTGTTTCATCGTCAATAAAAATGTCCAAGGGATACAGTAAACCTGAAGTGAAGCATCGGAATCTTCAACTAGTGTCACAGGAATGACTCAAAACATAGTCAGTAAGAAGAGTCAGTATTCTTGTACTTAAGTCGGCATTATGCCTTTTGTATTTAATTCCGATGCAATTTCTGTGCTTCATCGTCAATAAGAAGGTCCAACGGATACAGTAAACCTGAAGTGAAGCATCGGAATCTATAACTAGTGTCACAGGAATGGTTCAATACATAGTCAGTAAGGAGAGTCAGACTTCTTGTACTTAGGTCGGCATTGTGCCTTTTCAATTACATTCCGATGCAATTTCTGTGTTTCATCGTCAATATGAAGGTCCAAGGGATACAGTAAACCTGAAGTGAAGCATCGGAATCCGTAACTAACGACACAGGAATATTTCAAAACATAGACAGTAAGAAGAGCCAGTCTTCTAGTACTTAAGTCGGCATTGTGCCTTTTGTATTTAATTCCGATGCAATATCTGTGTTTCATCGTTAATAAGAAGGTCAGAGGGATGCTGTAAACATGAAGTGAAGCATCGGAATCCACAACTAGTCACACAGGAATGGTTCAAATAATAGTCAGTTAGAACAGTCAGACTTCTTGTACTTAAGTCGGCATTGTGCCTTTTCTATTTAATTCCGATGCAATTACTGTGTTTCATCGTCAATAAGAAAGTCCAAGGGATACAGTAAACCTGAAGTGAAGCATCGGAATCTATAACTAGTGTCACAGGAATGGATCAAGATATAGTCAGTAAGAAGAGTCAGTCTTCTTGTACATAAGTCGGCATTGCACCTTTTCTATTTAATTCCGATGCAAGTTCTGTGTTTCGTCGTCAATAAGAAGGTCCAAGGGATACAGTAAACCTGAAGTTAAGCATCGGAATCTATAACTGGCGTCACAGGAATGGTTCAAAGCATAGACTGTAAGAAGAGTCAGTCTTCTAGTACTTAAGTCTGCATTTTGCCTTTTATATTTATTTCCGATGCAATTGCTGTGTTTCATCGTCAATAAGAAGGTCCAAGAGATACAGTAAAGCTGAAGTGAAGCATCGCAATCTATAACTAGTGTCACAGGAATGGTTCAAAACATAGTCAGTAAGATGAGTCAGTCTTCTTGTATTTAAGTCGGCATTGTGCCTTTTGTATTTAATTCCGATTCAATTTCTGTGTTTCATCGTCAATAAGATGGTCAGAGAGATACAGTAAACTAGAAATGAAGCATCGGAATCTAGAAGTTTTGTCACAGGAATGGTTCAAAACATAGACAGTAAGAAGGGTCCGTCTTCGTGTATTTAAGTCTTCATTGTGCTTTTTGTATTTAATTCCGATGCAATTTCTGTGTTTCATCGTCAATAATAAGGTCCAAGGGATACAGTAAACCTGAAGTTAAGCATCGGAATCTATAACTGGCGTCACAGGAATGGTTCAAAACATAGACTGTAAGAAGAGTCGGTCTTCTAGTACTTAAGTCGGCATTTTGCCTTTTATATTTATTTCCGATGCAATTGCTGTGTTTCATCGTCAATAAGAAGGTCCAAGGGATACAGCAAACCTGAAGTGAAACAAAGTAATCTATAACTGGTGTCACAGGAATGGTTCAAACATAGTCAGTATGAAGAGTCGGTCTTCTTGTACTTAAGTCGTCATTGTGCTTTTTGTATTTCATTCCGATTCAATTTCTGTGTTTCATCGTCAATAAGAAGGTCCAAGGGATACAGTAAACCTGAAGTGAAGCATTGGAATCCATAGCTAGTGTCACAGGAATGGTACTAAACATAGTCAGTGAGAAGAGTGAGTCTTCTTGTACTTAAGTCGGCATTGTGCCTTTTCTATTTAATTCCGATGTAATTTCTGTGTTTCATCGTCAATAGGAAGGTCCAAGGGATACAGTAAACCTGGAGTGAACCATCGGAATCTATAACTAGTGTCACAGGAATGGTTCAAAACATAGTCAGTAAGAAGAGTCAGTCTTCATGTACTTACATCGGCATTGTGCCTTTAGTATTTAATTCCGATGCAATTTCTGCGTTTCATCGTCAATAAGAAGGTCCAAGGGATACAGTAAACCAGAAGTGAAGCAACGGAATCTATAACTAGTGTCACAGGAATGGTTCAAAACATAGTCAGGAACAAGAGTCCGTCGTCTTTTACCTAAGTCGGCATTGTGCCTTTTCTATTTAATTCCGATGCAATTTCTGTGTTTTATCGTCAATAAGAAGGTCAGAGGGATACAGGAAACCTAAGGTGAAGCATCGGAGTCTATAACTAGTGTCACAGGAATGGTTCAATACATAGTCAGTAAGGAGAGTCAGACTTCTTGTACTTAGGTCGGCATTGTGCCTTTTCAATTAGATTCCGATGCAATTTCTGTGTTTCATCGTCAATAAGAAGGTCCAAGGGATACAGTAAACCTGAAGTGAAGCATCGGAATCTGTAACTGGCGTCACAGGAATGTTTCAAAACATAGACTGTAAGAAGAGCCAGTCTTCTTGTACGTAAGTCGGCATTGTGCCTTTTGTATTTAATTCCGATGCAATATCTGTGTTTCATCGTTAATAAGAAGGTCAGAGGGATGCTGTAAACATGAAGTGAAGCATCGGAATCCACAACTAGTCACACAGGAATGGTTCAAATAATAGTCAGTTAGAACAGTCAGACTTCTTGTACCTAAGTCGGCATTGTACCTTTTCTATTTAATTCCGATGCAATTACTGTGTTTCAACGTCAATAAGAAGGTCCAAGGGATACAGTAAACCTGAAGTGAAGCATCGGAATCTATACCTAGTGTCACAGGAATGGATTAAGATATGGTCAGTAAGAAGAGTCAGTCTTCTTGTACATAAGTCGGCATTGCGCCTTTTCTATTTAATTCCGATGCAATTTCTGTGTTTCGTCGTCAATAAGAAGGTCCAAGGGATACAGTAAACCTGAAGTTAAGCATCGGAATCTATAACTGGCGTCACAGGAATGGTTCAAAGCATAGACTGTAAGAAGAGTCAGTCTTCTAGTACTTAAGTCGGCATTTTGCCTTTTATATTTATTTCCGATGCAATTGCTGTGTTCATCGTCAATAAGAAGGTCCAAGGGATACAGTAAAGCTGAAGTGAAGCATCGGAATCTATAACTAGTGTCACAGGAATGGTTCAAAACATAGTCAGTAAGATGAGTCAGTCTTTTTGTATTTAAGTCGGCATTGTGCCTTTTGTATTTAATTCCGATTCAATTTCTGTGTTTCATCGTCAATACGATGGTCAGAGGGATACAGTAAACTAGAAATGAAGCATCGGAATCAAGAACTTTTGTCACAGGAATGGTTCAAAACATAGACAGTAAGAAGGGTCCGTCTTCGTGTATTTAAGTCTTCATTGTGTATTTTGTATTTAATTCCGATGCAATTTCTGTGTTTCGACGTCAATAAGAAGGTCCAAGGGATACAGTAAACCTGAAGTTAAGCATCGGAATCTATAACTGGCGTCACAGGAATGGTTCAAAACATAGACTGTAAGAAGAGTCAGTCTTCTAGTACTTAAGTCGGCATTTTACCTTTTATTATTTATTTCCGATGCAATTGCTGTGTTTCATGGTCAATAAGAAGGTCCAAGGGATACAGTAAACCTGAAGTGAAACAAAGTAATCTATAACTGGTGTCACAGGAATGGTTCAAACATAGTCAGTAATAAGAGTCGGTCTTCTTGTACTTAAGTCGGCATTGTGCTTTTTGTATTTCATTCCGATTCAATTTCTGTGTTTCATCGTCAATAAGAAGGTCCAAGGGCTACAGTAAACCTGAAGTGAAGCATCGGAATCCATAGCTAGTGTCACAGGAATGGTTGAAAACATAGTCAGTGAGAAGAGAGAGTCTTCTTGTACTTAAGTCGGCATTGTGCATTTTCTATTTAATTCCGATGTAATTTCTGTGTTTCATCGTCAATAAGAAGGTCCAAGGGATACAGTAAACCTGGAGTGAAGCATCGGAATCTATAACTAGTGTCACAGGAATGGTTCAAAACATAGTCAGTAAGAAGAGTCAGTCTTCATGTACTTACATCGGCATTGTGCCTTTTGTATTTAATTCCGATGCAATTTCCGTGTTTTATCGTCAATAAGAAGGTCAGAGGGATACAGGAAACACTGAGGTGAAGCATCGGAGTCTATAACTAGTGTCACAGGAATGGTTCAATACATAGTCAGTAAGGAGAGTCAGACTTCTTGTACTTAGGTCGGCATTATGCCTTTTCAATTAGACTCCGATGCTATTTCTGTGTTTCATCGTCAATAAGAAGGTCCAAGGGATACAGTAAACCTGAAGTGAAGCATCGGAATCTATAATTAGTGTCACAGGAACGGTTCAAAACGTAGTCAGTAAGAAGAGTCAGTCTTCTTGTACTTAAGTCGGCATTGTGCCTTTTGTATTTAATTCCGTTGCCATTTCTGTGTTTCATCGTCAATAAAAATGTCCAAGGGATACAGTAAACCTGAAGTGAAGCATCGGAATCTTCAACTAGTGTCACAGGAATGATTCAAAACATAGTCAGTAAGAAGAGTCAGTCTTCTTGTACTTAAGTCGGCATTATGCCTTTTGTATTTAATTCCGATGCAATTTCTGTGCTTCATCGTCAATAAGAAGGTCCAACGGATACAGTAAACCTGAAGTGAAGCATCGGAATCAATAACTAGTGTCACAGGAATGGTACAAATCATAGACAGTAGGAAGAGATAGTCTTCTAGTACTTAAGTTGGCATTGTGCCTTTTCTATTTAGTTCCGACGCTTTTTCTGTGTTTCGTCGTCCATAAGAAGGTCCTAGTGATACAGTAAACCTGAAGTGAAGCATCGGAATCTATAACTAGTGTCACAGGAATGGTTCAAAAAATTGTCAGTAACAAGAGTCAGTCGTCTTGTACCTAAGTCGACATTGTGCCTTTTGTATTTAATTCCGATGCAATTTCCGTGTTTCATCGTCAATAAGAAGGTCCAAGGGGTACAGTAAACCTGGTGTGAAGCAGCGAAATCTATAACTAGTGTCACAGGAATGGTTCACAGCATAGACAGTAAGAAGGGTTAGTCTTCTTGTACTTAAGTCGGCATTGTGCCTTTTGTATTTAATTCCGATGCAATTTATGTGATTCATCGTCAATAAGAAGGTACAAGGGATTCAGCAAACGTGAAATGAAGCATTGGAATCTATAACTAGTGTCTCAGGAATGGTTCAAAATATAGACAGTAGCAAGAGTCAGTCTTCTTGTACTTAAGTCGGCATTGTGCCATTTGTATTTAATTCCGATGCAATTTCTGTGTTTCATCGTCAATAAGAATGTCAGAGGGATACTGTAAACCTGAAGTGAAGCATCGGAATCTAAAACTAGTGTCACAGGAATGGTTCAAATCATAGACAGTAAGTAGTGACAGTATTCTTGCACTTAAATCGGCATTGTGCCTTTTCTATTTAATTCCAAAACAATTTCCGTGTTTCATCGTCAGTAAGAAGCTCAGAGGGATACAGAAAACCTGAAGTGAATCATCGGAAACTATAACTAGTGTCACAGGAATGGTTCAAAGCATAGGCAGTAAGAAGAGTCAGTCTGCTTGTCCTTATGTCGGCATTGTGCCTTTTGTATTTAATTCCGATGCAATTTCTGTGTTTCATCGTCAATAAGAAGGTCCAAGGGATACAGTAAACCTGAAGTGAAGCATCGGAATCTATAATTAGTGTCACAGGAACGGTACAAATCATAGACAGTAGGAAGAGATAGTCTTCTAGTACTTAAGTCGGCATTGTGCCTTTTCTATTTAATTCCGACGCTTTTTCTATGTTTCGTCGTCAATAAGAAGGTCCAAGTGATACAGTAAACATGAAGTGAAGCATCGGAATCTATAACCAGTGTCACAGGAATGTTTCAAAACATAGACAGTACGAAGAGTCAGTCTTCTTGTACTCAAGTCGGCATTGTGCTTTTTCTATCTAATTCCGATGCAATTTCTGTGTTTCATCGTCAATAAGAAGGTCCAAGGGTTTCAGTAAACCTGAAGTGAAGCATCGGAATCTATAACTAGTGTCACAGGAATGGTTCAAAAGATAGTCTATAAGAAGAATCAGTCTTCTTGTACTTAAGTCGGCATTGTGCCTTCTGTATTTAATTCCGATGCAATTTTTGTGTTTCATCGTCAATAAGAAGGTCCAAGGGATACAGTAAACCTGAAGTGTAGCATCGGAATCTATAACTAGTGTCACAGGAATGGTTCAGAGCATAGACAGTAGGAAGAGTCAGCCTTCTTGTACTTAAGTCGGCATTGTGCCGTTTGTATTTAATTCCGATGCAACTTCTGTGATTCATCGTCAATAAGAAGGTCAGAGGGATACAGTAAACCGGAAGTGAAGCATCGGAATCTAAAACTAGTGTCACAGGAATGGCTCAAATCATAGACTGTAGGAAGAGTCGGTCTTCTTGTACTTAAGTCGGCATTGTGCCTTTTGTATTAAATTCCGATGCAATTTCTGTGTTTCATCGTCAATAAGAATGTCCAAGGCATACAGTAAACCTGAAGTGAAGCATCGTAATCCATAGCTAGTGTCACAGGAATGGTTCAAAACATAGTCAGTGAGAAGAGTGAGTCTTCTTGTACTTAAGTTGGCATTGTGCCTTTTCTATTTAATTCCGATGTAATTTCTGTGTTTCATCGTCAACAAGAAGGTCCAAGGGATTCAGTAAACCTGGTGTGAAGCATCGAAATCTATAACTAGTGTCACAGCAATGGTTCAAAACATAGCCAGTAAGAAGAGTCAGTATTCTTGTACTTAAGTCGGCTTTGTGCCTTTCCAATTTAATTCCGATGCAATTTCTGTGTTTCATCGTCAATAAGAAGATTCAAGGGATACTGTAAACCGGAAGTGAAGCATCGGAATCTATAACTAGTGTCACAGGAATGGTTCAAAGCATAGTCAGTAAGAAGAGTCAGTCTTCATATACTTTCATCGGCATTGTGCATTTTGTATTTAATTCCGATGCAATTTCTGTGTTTCATCGTCAATAAGATGGTTCAAGGGATACAATAAACCTGAAGTGAAGCAACGGAATCTATAACTAGTGTCACAGGAATGGTACAAAACATAGTCAGTAACAAAGGTCAGTCGTCTTGTACCTAAGTCGGCATTGTGCCTTTTCTATTTAATTCCAATGCAATTTCTGTGTTTCTTCGTCAATAAGAAGGTCAAGGGATACAGTTAACCTGGTGTGAAGCATCGAAATCAATAACTAGAGTCACAGGAATGGTTCACAGCATAGACAGTAAGAAGAGTCAGTCTTCTTGTACTTAAGTCGGCATTGTGCCTTTTGTATTTAATTCCGATGCAATTTCTGTGATTCATCGTCAATAAGAAGGTCCAAGGGATTCAGTAAACCTGAAGTGAAGCATTGGAATCTATTACTAGTGTCACAGGAATGGTTCAAAATATCGACAGTAGGAAGAGTCAGTCTTCTTGTACTTAAGTCGGCATTGTGCCGTTTGTATTTAATTCCGATGCAATTTCTGTGTTTCATCGTCAATAAGAATGTCAGAGGGATACTGTAAACCTGAAGTGAAGCATCGGAATCTAAAACTAGTGTCACAGGAATGGTTCAAAACATAGACAGTAAGTAGAGACAGTCTTCTTGCACTTAAATCGGCATTGTGCTTTTCTATTTAATTCCGATACAATTTCTGTGTTTCATCGTCAGTAAGAAGCTCAGAGGGATACAGTAAACCTGAAGTGAAGCATCGGAATCTATAACTAGTGACACAGGAATGGTTCAAAGCATAGGCAATAAGAAGAGTCAGTCTTCTTGTCCATAAGTCGGCATTGTGCCTTTTGTATTTAATTCCGATGCAATTTGTGTGTTTCATCGTCAATAAGAAGGTCCAAGGGATACAGTAAACCTGAGGTGAAGCAACGGAATCTATAACTAGTGTCACAGGAATGGTTCAAAAAATTGTCAGTAACAAGAGTCCGTCGTCTTGTACCTAAGTCGACATTGTGCCTTTTCTATTTAATTCCGATGCAATTTCTGTGTTTCATCGTCAATAAGTAGGTCCCTGGGATTCAGTAAACCTGAAGTTAAGCATCGGAATCCATAACTAGTGTCAATGGAATGGTTCAAAATATAGACAGTAGGAAGAGTCAGTCTTCTTGTACTTAAGTCGGCATTGTGCCGTTTGTATTTAATTCCGATGCATTTTCTGTGTTTCATCGTCAATAAGAATGTCAGAGGGATACAGTAAACCTGAAGTGAAGCATCGGAATCTATAACTAGTGTCACAGGAATGGTTCCAAACATAGTGAGTAAGAAGAGTCAGTCTTCTTGTACTTAAGTCGGCATTGTGCCTTTTCTATTTAATTCCGATGCAATTTCAGTGTTTCATCGTCAATAAGAAGGTCCAAGGGATACAGTAAAGCTGAAGTGAAGCATCGGAATCTATAACTAGTGTCACAGGAATGGTTGAAAACATAGTCAGTAAGATGAGTCAGTCTTCTTGTATTTCAGTCGGCATTGTGCCTTTTGTATTTAATTCCGATGCAATTTCTGTGTTTCATCGTCAATAAGAAGGTCCAAGGGATAGAGTAAACCTGAAGTGAAGCAACGGAATCTATAACTAATGTCACAGGAATGGTTCAAAACGTGGTCAGTAACAAGAGTCAGTCGTCTTGTACCTAAGTCGGCATTGTGCCTTTTCTATTTAATTCCAATGCAATTTCTGTGATTCATCGTCAATAAGAAGGTCCAAGGGATTCAGTAAACCTGAAGTGAAGCATTGGAATCTATTACTAGTGTCACAGGAATGGTTCAAAATATAGACAGTAGGAAGAGTCAGTCTTCTTGTACTTAAGTCGGCATTGTGCCGTTTGTATTTAATTCCGATGCAATTTCTGTGTTTCATCGTAAACAAGCATGTCAGAGGGATACTGTAAACCTGAAGTGAAGCATCGGAATCTAAAACTAGTGTCACAGGAATGGTTCAAAACATAGACAGTGAGTAGAGACGGTCTTCTTGCACTTAAATCGGCATTGTGCTTTTCTATTTAATTCCGATACAATTTCTGTGTTTCATCGTCCGTAGGAAGCTCAGAGGGATACAGTAAACCTGAAGTGAAGCATCGGAATCTATAACGAGTGTCACAGGAATGGTTCAAAGCATAGGCAATCAGAAGAGTCAGTCTTCTTGTCCTTTCGTCGGCATTGTGCCTTTTGTATTTAATTCCGATGCCATTTCTGTGTTTCATCGTCAATAAGAAGGTCCAAGGGATTCAGTAAACCTGAAGTGAAGCATTGGAATCTATAACTAGTGTCGCAGGAATGGTTCAAATTATAGACAGTAGGAAGAGTCAGTCGTCTTGTACTTAAGTCGGCATTGTGCCGTTTGTATTTAATTCCGATGCATTTTCTGTGTTTCATCGTCAATAAGAAGGTCCAAGGTATACGGTAAACCTGAAGTGAAGCATCGGAATCTATAACTAGTGTCACAGGAATGGTTCAAAACATAGAGAGAAGGAAGAGTCAGTCATCTTGTACTTAAGTCGGCATTGTGCCGTTTGTATTTGATTCCGATGTAATTTCTGTGTTTCATCGTCAATAAGAAGGTCAGAGGGATACAGTAAACCTGAAGTGAAGCGTTGGAAGCTATAACTAGTGTCACAAAAATGGTTCAAAACATAGACAGTAGGAAGAGTCAGTCTTCTTGTACTTAATTCGGCATTGTGCCATTTGTATTTAATTCCGAAGCAATTACTGTGTTTCATCGTCAATATGAAGGTCCAAGGGATACACTAAACCTGAAGTGAAGCATCGGAATCCATAAATAGTGTCACAGGAATGGTTCAAAGTATAGTCAGTGAGAAGAGGGAGTCTTCTTGTACCTAAGTCGGCATTGTGCCAATTCTATTTAATTCCGATGCAATTTCTGTGTTTCTTCGTCAATAAGAAGCTCCAAGGGATACACTAAACCTGGAGTAAAGCATCGGAATCCATAACTAGTGTCACTGGAATGGTTCAAAACATAGACAGTAAGAAGAGTCAGTCTTCTTGTTCTTAAGTCGGCATTGTGTCTTTTGTATTTAATTCCGATGCAATTTCTTTGTTTCATCGTCAATAAGTAGATCCAAGGGATACAGTAAACCGGAAGTTAAGCATCGGAATCTATAACTAGTGTCACAGGAATAGTTCAAAACATAGTCAGTAAGAAGAGTCAGTCCTCACGTACTTATGTCGGCATTGTGCCTTTTGTATAATTATTTCCGATGCAATTTCTGTGTTTCATCGTCAACAAGAAGGTCCAAGGGATACAGTAAACCTGAAGTGAAGCTACGGAATCTATAACTAGTGTCACAGGAATGGTTCAAAACATAGTCAGTAACAGGAGTCAGTCTTCTTGGACCTAAGTCGGCATTGTGGCTTTTGTATTTAATTATTATGCAATTTCGGTGTTTCATCGTCAATATGAAGGTCCAAGGGATGCAGTAAACCTGGTGTGAAACATCGGAAACTATAACTAGTGTCACAAGAAAGGTTCACAGCATAGACCGTAAGAAGTGACAGTCTTCTTGTACTTAAGTCGGCACTGTGCCATTTGTATTTAATTCCCATGCAATTTCTGTGTTTCATCGTCAATAAGAAGGTCCAAGGGATTTAGTAAACCTGAAGTGAAGCATCGGAATCTATAACTAGTGTCACAGGAATGGTTGAAAGCATAGGCAGTAAGAAGAGTCAGTCTTCTTGTCCTTAAGTCGGCCTTGTGCCTTTTGTATTTGATTCCGATGCAATTTCTGTGTTTCATCGTCAATAAGAAGGTTCAAGGGATACAGTAAACCTGGAGTGAAGCATCATAATCTATAACTAGTGTCACAGGAATGGTTCAAAACATAGACAGTAAGAAGAGTCAGCCTTCTTGTACTTAAGTCGGCATTGTGCCTTTTGTATTGAATTCCGATGCTATTTCTGTGTTTCATCGTCAATAAGAAGGTCCAAGAGATACAGTAAACCTGAAGTGAAGCATCGGAATCTATAACTAGTGTCACAGGAATTGTTCGAAACATAGTCAGTATGAAGAGTCAGTCTTCATGTACTTAAGTCGGCATCGTACCTTTTGTAATTAATTCCGATGCAATTTCATTATTTCATCGTCAATAAGATGTTCCAAGGGAAACAGTAAACCTGAAGTGAAGCATCGGAATCTATAAGTAGTGTCAATGGAATGGTTCAAACATAGACAGTAGGAAGAGTCAGTCTTCTTGTACTTAAGTCGGCATTGTGCCTTTTGTATTTAATTCCGAGGCAATTTGTGTGTTTCATCGTCAATAAGAAGGTCCAAGGGAAACAGTAAACCTGAAGTGAAGCAACGGAATCTATAACTAGTGTCACAGGAATGGTTCAAAACATGGTCCGTAACAAGAGTCAGTCGTCTTGTACCTAAGTCGGCATTGTGCCTTTTCTATTTAATTCCAATGCAATTTCTGTGTTTCTTCGTCAATAAGAAGGTCCATGGGATACAGTTAACCTGGTGTGAAGCATCGAAATCTATAACTAGAGTCACAGGAATGGTCCACAGCATAGACAGTAAGAAGAGTCAGTCTTCTTGTACTTAAGTCGGCATTGTGCCTTTTGTATTTAATTCCGATGCAATTTGGGTGTTTCATCGTCAATATGAAGGTCCAAGGGATACATTAAACCTGGTGTAAAGCATCGGAAACTATTACTAGTGTCACAGGAATGGTTCACATCATAGACAGTAAGAAGAGTCAGTCTTCTTGTACTTAAGTCGGCATTGTGCCATTTGTATTTAATTCCCATGCAATTTCTGTGTTTCATCGTCAATTAGAAGGTCCAAGGGATTCAGCAAACCTGAAGTGAAGCATCGGAATCTATAACTAGTGTCACTGGAATGGTTCAAGACAAAGACAGTGTGAAGAGTCAGTTTTCTTGTACTTAAGTCGGCATTTTGCTTTTTGTATTTACGTCCGATGCAATTTCTGTGTTTCATCGTCAATAAGAAGGTCAGAGGGATACAGTAAACCTGAAGTGAAGCAACGGAATCTAAAACTAGTGTCACAGGAATGGTTCAAACATAGAGAGTAAGAAGAGTCAGTCTTCTTGCACTTAAGTCGGCATTGTCCCTTTTCTATTTAATTCCGATGCAATTTCTGTGTTTCATCGTCAATAAGAAGGTCAGAGGGATACAGTAAACCTGAAGTGAAGCATCGGAATCTATAACTAGTGTCACAGGAATGGTTCACAGCATAGACAGTAAGAAGAGTCAGTCTTCTTGTACTTAAGCCGGCATTGTGCCATTTGTATTTAATTCCCATGCAATTTCTGTGTTTCATCGTCAATAAGAAGGTCGAAGGGATTCGGTAAACCTGAAGTGAAGCATCGGAATCTATAACTAGTGTCACAGGAATGGTTCAAAACATAGCCAGTAAGAAGAGTCAGTATTCTTGTACTTAAGTCGGCTTTGTGCCTTTTCAATTTAATTCCGATGCAATTTCTGTGTTTCATCGTCAATAAGAAGATGCAAGGGATACAGTAATCCGGAAGTGAAGCATCGGAATCTATAACTAGTGTCACAGGAATGGTTCAAAACATAGTCAGTAAGGAGAGTCAGTCTTCATATACTTACATCGGCATTGTGCCTTTTGTATTTAATTCCGATGCAATTTCTGTGTTTCATCGTCAATAAGATGGTCCAAGGGATACAGTAAACCTGAAGTGAAGCAACGGAATCTATAACTAGTGTCACAGGAATGGTTCACAGCATAGACAGTAAGAAGAGTCAGTCTTCTTGTACTTAAGTCGGCATTGTGCCGTTTGTATTTAATTCCGATGCAATTTCTGTGTTTCATCGTCAATAAGAATGTCAGAGGGATACTGTAAACCTGAAGTGAAGCATCGGAATCTAAAACTAGTCTCACAGGAATGGTTCAAAACATAGTCAGTAAGAAGAGTAATTCTTCATGTACTTAAGACGGCATTGTGCCTTTTGTATTTAATTCCGATGCAATTTTATTCGATCATTGTCAATAAGAAGTTCCAAGGGAAACAGTAAACCTGAAGTGAAGAATCGGAATCTGTAACTAGTGTCAATGGAATGGTTCAAACATAGACAGTAGGTAGAGTCAGTCTTCTTGTACTTAAGTCGGCATTGTGCCTTTTGTATTTAATTCCGAGGCAATTTCTGTGTTTCATCGTCAATAAGAAGGTCCAAGGTATACGGTAAACCTGAAGTGAAGCATCGGAATCCATAACTAGTGTCACAGGAATGGTTCAAAACATAGTCAGTGAGAAGAGTGAGTCTTCTTGTCCTTTAGTCGGCATTGTGCCTATTCTATTTAATTCCGATGCAATTTCTGTGTTTCTTCGTCAATAAGAAGGTACAAGGGATACAGTAAACCTGGAGTAAAGCATCGGAATCTATAACTAGTGTCACTGGATTGGTTCAAAGCAAGAACAGTAAGAAGAGTCAGTCTTCTTGTTCTTAAGTCGGCATTGTGTCTTTTGTATTTAATTCCGATGCAATTTCTGTGTTTCATCGTCAATAAGAAGATCCAAGGGATACAGTAAACCGGAAGTGAAGCATCGGAATCTATAACTAGTGTCACAGGAATGGTTCAAAACATAGTCAGTAACAGGAGTCAGTCTTCTTGGACCTAAGTCGGCATTGTGCCTATTGTATTTAATTCCGATGCAATTTCGGTGTTTCATCGTCAATATGAAGGTCCAAGGGATACAGTAAACCTGAAGTGAAGCTACGGAATCTATAAGTAGTGTCACAGGAATGGTTCAAAACATAGTCAGTAATTGGAGTTAGTCTTTTTGGACCTAAGTCGGCATTGTGCCTTTTGTATTTAATTCCGATGCAATTTCGGTGTTTCATCGTCAATATGAAGGGCCAAGGGATACAGTAAACCTGGTGTGAAGCATCCGAAACTATAACTAGTGTCACAGGAATGGTTCACAGCATAGACCGTAAGAAGAGTCAGTCTTCTTGTACTTACGTCGGCATTGTGCCATTTGTATTTAATTCCCATGCAATTTCTGTGTTTCATCGACAATAAGAAGGTCCAAGGGATTCAGTAAACCTGAAGTGAAGCATCGGAATCTATAACTAGTGTCACTGGAATGGTTCAAAACAAAGACAGTATGAAGAGTCAGTCATCTTGTACTTAAGTCGGCATTGTGATTTTTGTATTTAAGTCCGATGCAATTTCTGTGTTTCATCGTCAATAAGAAGGTCAGAGGGATACAGTAAACCTGAAGTGAAGCATCGGAATCTAAAACTAGTGTCACAGGAATGGTTCAAAACATAGACAGTAAGAAGAGTCAGTCTTCTTGCACTTAAGTCGGCATTGTGCCTTTTCTATTTAATTCCGATGCAATTTCTGTGTTTCATCGTCAATAAGAAGGTCAGAGGGATACAGTAAACCTGAAGTGAAGCATCGGAATCTATAACTAGTGTCACAGGAATTGTTCGAAACATAGTCAGTAAGAAGAGTAAGTCTTCTCGTACTTAAGTCGGCATTTTGCTTTTTGTATTTAATTCCGATGCAATTTCTGTGTTTCATCGTCAATAAGAAGGTCAGAGGGATACAGTAAACCTGAAGTGAAGCATCGGAATCTATAACTAGTGTCACAGGAATGGTTCACAGCATAGACAGTAAGAAGTGTCAGACTTCTTGTACTTAAGTCGGCATTGTGCCATTTGTATTTAATTCCCATGCAATTTCTGTGTTTCATCGTCAATAAGAAGGTCGAAGGGATTCAGCAAACCTGAAGTGAAGCATCGGAATCTATAACTAGTGTCACAGGAATGGTTCAAAACATAGCCAGTAAGAAGAGTCAGTCTTCTTTTACTTAAGTCGGCTTTGTGCCTTTTCAATTTAATTCCGATGCAATTTCTGTGTTTCATCGTCAATAAGAAGATTCAAGGGATACAGTAAACCGGAAGTGAAGCATCGGAATCTGTAACTAGTGTCACAGGAATGGTTCACAACATAGTCAGTAAGGAGAGTCAGTCTTCATATACTTACATCGGCATTGTGCCTTTTGTATTTAATTCCGATGCAATTTCTGTGTTTCATCGTCAATAAGATGGTCCAAGGGATACAGTAAACCTGAAGTGAAACAACGGAATCTATAACTAGTGTCACAGGAATGATTCAAAACATAGTCAGTAACAAGAGTCAGTCGTCTTGTACCTAAGTCGGCATTGTGCCTTTTCTATTTAATTCCGATGCAATTTCTGTGTTTCATCGTCAATAAGAAGATCCAAGGGATACAGTAAACCTGGTGTGAAGCATCGAAATCTATAACTAGTGTCACAGGAATGGTTCACAGCATAGACAGTAAGAAGAGTCAGTCTTCTTGTACTTAAGTCGGCATTGTGCCGTTTGTATTTAATTCCGATGCAATTTCTGTGTTTCATCGTCAATAAGAATGTCAGAGGGATACTGTAAACCTGAAGTGAAGCATCGGAATCTATAACTAGTATCACAGGAATGGTTCAAAACATAGTAAGTAAGAAGAGTAAGTCTTCATGTACTTAAGTCGGCATTGTGCCTTTTGTATTTAATTCCGATGCAATTTCATTATATCATCGTCAATAAGAAGATCCAAGGGAAGCAGTAAACCTGAAGTGAAGCAAAGGAATCTGTAACTAGTGTCAATGGAATGGTTCAAACATAGACAGTAGGAAGAGTCAGTCTTCTTGTACTTAAGTCGGCATTGTGCCGATTGTATTTGATTCCGATGTAATTTCTGTGTTTCATCGTCAATAAGGTCAGAGGGATACAGTAAACCTGAAGAGAAGCATCGGAAGCTATAACTAGTGTCACATAAATGGTTCAAAACATAGACAGTAGGAAGAGACAATCTTCTTGTACTTAATTTGGCATTGTGCCTTTTGTATTTCATTCCGAAGCAATTTCTGTGTTTCATCGTCAATATGAAGGTCCAAGGGATACAGTAAACCGGAAGTGAAGCATCGGAATCTATAACTAGTGTCACAGGAATGGTTCAAAACATAGTCAGTAACAGGAGTCAGTCTTCTTGGACCTAAGTCGGCATTGTGCCTATTGTATTTAATTCCGATGCAATTTCTGTGTTTCTTCGTCAATAAGAAGGTACAAGGGATACAGTAAACCTGGAGTAAAGCATCGGAATCTATAACTAGTGTCACTGGATTGGTTCAAAGCAAGAACAGTAAGAAGAGTCAGTCTTCTTGTTCTTAAGTCGGCATTGTGTCTTTTGTATTTAATTCCGATGCAATATCTGTGTTTCATCGTCAATAAGAAGATCCAAGGGATACAGTAAACCGGAAGTGAAGCATCGGAATCTATAACTAGTGTCACAGGAATGGTTCAAAACATAGTCAGTAACAGGAGTCAGTCTTCTTGGACCTAAGTCGGCATTCTGCCGATTGTATTTAATTCCGATGCAATTTCGGTGTTTCATCGTCAATATGAAGGTCCAAGGGATACAGTAAACCTGAAGTGAAGCTACGGAATCTATAAGTAGTGTCACAGGAATGGTTCAAAACATAGTCAGTAATTGGAGTTAGTCTTTTTGGACCTAAGTCGGCATTGTGCCTTTTGTATTTAATTCCGATGCAATTTCGGTGTTTCATCGTCAATATGAAGGGCCAAGGGATACAGTAAACCTGGTGTGAAGCATCCGAAACTATAAGTAGTGTCACAGGAATGGTTCAAAACATAGTCAGTGAGAAGAGTGAGTCTTCTTGTACTTAAGTCGGCATTGTGCCTTACCTATTTAATTCCGATGCAATTTCTGTGTTTATTCGTCAATAAGAAGGTCCATGGAATACAGTAAACCTGGAGTAAAGCATCGGAATCTATAACGAGTGTCACAGGAATGGTTCAAAAAATAGTCAGTAAGAAGAGTCAGTCTTCATGTACTTATGTCGGCATTGTGCCTTTTGTATTTAATTCCGATGCTATTTCTGTGTTTCATCGTCAACACGAAGGTCCAAGGGATACAGTAAACCTGAAGTGAAGCAACGGAATCTATATCTAGTGTCACAGGAATGGTTCAAAACATAGTCAGTAACAGGAGTCAGTCTTCTTGGACCTAAGTCGGCATTGTGCCTTTTTTATTTACTTCCGATGCAATTTCGATGTTTCATCGTCAATATGAAGGTCCAAGGGATACATTAAACCTGGTGTGAAGCAACGGAAACTATAACTAGTGTCACAGGAATGGTTCACAGCATAGACAGTAAGAAGAGTCAGCCTTCTTGTACTTAAGTCGGCATTGTGCCATTTGTATTTAATTCCCATGCAATTTCTGTGTTTCATCGTCAATTAGAAGGTCCAAGGGATTCAGTAAACCTGAAGTGAAGCATCGGAATCTATAACTAGTGTCACTGGATTGGTTCAAAACAAAGACAGTATGAAGAGTCAGTCTTCTTGTACTTAAGTCGGCATTGTGGTTTTTGTATTTAAGTCCGATGCAATTTCTGTGTTTCATCGTCAATAAGAAGGTCAGAGGGATACAGTAAACCTGAAGTGAAGCATCGGAATCTAAAACTAGTGTCACAGGAATGGTTCAAAACATAGACAGTAAGAAGAGCCAGTCTTCTTGTACTTGAGTCGGCATTGTGCCTTTTGCATTAAATTCCGATGCAATTTCTGTGTTGCATCGTCAATAAGAAGGTTCAAGGGATACAGTAAACCTGGAGTGAAGCATCGTAATCTATAACTAGTGTCACAGGAATAGTTCAAAACATAGACAGTAAGAAGTGTCAGCCTTCTTGTACTTGAGTCGGCATTGTGCCTTTTGTATTTAATTCCGATGCTGTTTCTGTGTTTCATCGTCAATAAGAAGGTCCAAGAGATACAGTAAACCTGAAGTGAAGCATCGGAATCTATAACTAGTGTCACAGGAATGGTTAGAAACATAGTCAGTAAGAAGAGTCAGTCTTCATGTACTTAAGTCGGCATTGTGCCTTTTGTAATTTTTTCCGATGCAATTTCATTATTTCATTGTCAATAAGAAGTTCCAACGGAAACAGTAAACCTGAAGTGAAGCATCGGAATCTATAACTAGTGACAATGGAATGGTTCAAACATAGACAGTAGGAAGAGTCAGTCTTCTAGTACTTAAGTCGGCATTGTGCCTTTTGTATTTAATTCCGATGCAATTTCTGTGTTTCATCGTCAATAAGAAGGTCAGAGGGAACAGTGACCCTGAAGTGAAGCATCGGAATCTGTAAGTAGAGTCACAGAAATGGTTCAATACATAGACAGTAAGAAGAGTCAGTCTTCTTGTACTTAAGTCGGCATTGTGAATTTTGTATTTAATTCCGATGCAATTTCTGTGTTTCATCGACAATAAGAAGGTCAGAGGGATACAGTAAACCTGAAGTGAAGCATCGGAATCTATAACTAGTGTCACGGGAATTTTTCAAAATATAGACTGTAAGAAGTGCCAGTCTTCTTGTACTTGAGTCGGCATTGTGCCTTTTGCATTAAATTCCGATGCAATTTCTGTGTTTCATCGACAATAAGAAGGTCCAAGGGATACAGTAAACCTGAGGTCAAGCATCGGAATCTATAACTAGTGTCACAGGAATGGTTCAAAACATAGGCAGTAACAAGAGTCAGCCTTCTTGTACTTATGTCGGCATTGTGCCTTTTGTATTTAATTCCGATGCAATTTCTGTGCTTCATCGTCAATAAGAAGGTCCAACGGATACAGTAAACCTGAAGTGAAGCATCGGAATCTATAACTAGTGTCACAGGAATGGTAAAAATCTTAGACAGTAGGCAGAGATAGTCTTCTAGTACTTAAGTCGGCATTGTGCCTTTTCCATTTAATTCCGACGCTTTTTCTGTGTTTCGTCGTCAATAAGAAGGTCCAAGCGATACAGTAAACCTGAAGTGAAGCATCGGAATCTATAACTAGTGTCACAGGAATGGTTCAAAACATAGACTGTATGAAGAGTCGGTCTTCTTGTACTTAAGTCGGCATTGTGCCTTTTGTATTAAATTCCGATGCAATATCTGTGTTTCATCGTCAATAAGAATGTCCAAGGCATACAGTAAACCTGAACTGAAGCATCGGAATCCATAGCTAGTGTCACAGGAATGGTTCAAAACATAGTCAGTGAGAAGAGTGAGTCTTCTTGTACTTAAGTTGGCATTGTGCCTTTTCTATTTAATTCCGATGTAATTTCTGTGTTTCATCGTTAATAAGAAGGTGCAAGGGATTCAGTAAACCTGGAATGAAGCATCAGAATCTATAACTAGTGTCACAGGAATGGTTCAAAACATAGCCAGTAAGAAGAGTCAGTCTTCTCGTACTTAAGTCGTCTTTGTGCCTTTTCAATTTAATTCCGATGCAATTTCTGTGTTTCATCGTCAATAAGAAGATTCAAGGGATACAGTAAACCGGAAGTGAAGCATCGGAATCTATAACTAGTGTCACAGGAACGGTTCAAAACATAGTCAGTAAGATGAGTCAGTCTTCATGTACTTACATCGGCATTGTGCTTTTGGTATTTAATTCCGATGCAATATCTGTGTTTCATCGTCAATAAGAAGGTCCAAGGGATACAGTAAACCTGGTGTGAAGCATCGAAATCTATAACTAGTGTCACAGGAATGGTTCACAGCATAGACAGTAAGAAGAGTCAGTCTTCTTGTACTTAAGTCGGCATTGTGCCTTTTGTATTTAATTCCGATGCAATTTTATTATATCATCGTCAATAAGAAGTTCCAAGGGAAACAGTAAACCTGAAGCGAAGCATCGGAATCTATAACTAGTGTCACAGGAATGGTTCAAAACATAGAGAGATGGAAGAGTCAGTCTTCTTGTACTTAAGTCGGCATTGTGCCGTTTGTATTCGATTCCGATGTCATTTCTGTGTTTCATCGTCAATAAGAAGGTCAGAGGGATACAGTAAACCTGAAGTGAAGCATCGGAAGCTATAACTAGTGTCAGAAGAATGGTTCAAAGCATAGACAGTAGGAAGTGTCAGTTTTCTTGTACTAAATTCGGCATTGTGCCTTTTGTACTTAATTCCGAAGCAATTTCTGTGTTTCATCGTCAACATAAAGTTCCAAGGGATACACTAAACCTGAAGTGAAGCACCGGAATCCATAACTAGTGTCACAGGAATGGTTCAAAACATAGTCAGTGGGAAGACTGAGTCTTCTTGTACTTAAGTCGGCATTGTGCCTATTCTATTTAATTCCGATGCAATTTCTGTGTTTCTTCGTCAATAAGAAGGTCCAAGGGATACAGTAAACCTGGAGTAAAGCATCGGAATCTATACCTAGTGTCACTGGAATGGTTCAAAACAAAGACAGTATGAAGAGTAAGTCTTCTTGTACTTAAGTTGGCATTGTGCTTTTTGTATTTAAGTCAGATGCAATTTCTGTGATTCATCGTCAATAAGACGGTCAGAGGGATACAGTAAACCTGAAGTGAAGCATCGGAATCTAAAACTAGTGTCACAGGATTGGTTCAAAACATAGACAGTCAGAAGAGTCAGTCTTCTTGCACTTAAGTCGGCATTGTTCCTTTTCTATATAATTCCGGTGCAATTTCTGTGTTTCATCATCAATAAGAAGGTCGGAGGAATACAGTAAACCTGAAGTGAAGCATCGAAATCTATAACTAGTGTCACAGGAATGGTTGAATGCATAGGCAGTAAGAAGAGTCAGTCTTCTTGTCCTTAATTCGGCATAGTGCCTTATGTATTTAATTCCGATGCAATTTCTGTGTTTCATCGTCAATAAGAGGGTCCAAGGGATACAGTAAACCTGGAGTGAAGCATCATAATCTATAACTAGTGTCACAGGAATGGTTCAAAACATAGACAGTAAGAAGAGTCAGCCTTCTTGTACTTAAGTCGGCATTGTTCCTTTTGTATTTAATACCGATGCTATTTCTGTGTTTCTTCGTCAATAAGAAGGTCCAAGAGATACAGTAAACCTGAAGTGAAGCATCGGAATCTATAACTAGTGTAACAGGAATAGTTCAAAACATAGACAGTAACAAGAGTCAGTCTGCTTGTACTTGAGTCTGGCATTGTGCCTTTTGTATTTAATTCCGATGCAATTTCTGTGTTTCATCGTCAATAAGAAGGTCAGAGGTAACAGTGACCCTGAAGTGAAGCATCGGAATCTGTAACTAGTGTCACAGGAATTTTTCAAAATATAGACAGTAAGAAGAGTCAGTCTTCTTGTCCTTAAGTCGGCATTGTGCCTTTTCTATTTAATTCCGATGCAATTTCGGTGTATCATCGTCAATAAGAAGGTCCAAGGGATACAGTAAACCTGGCGTGAAGCATCGGAATCTCTAACTAGTGTCACAGGAATGGTACAAAACATAGACTGTAAGAAGAGTCAGTCTTCATGTACCTAAGACGGCATTGTGCCTTTTCAATTTAATTCCGATGCAATTTCTATGTTTCACCGTCGATAAGGTCAGAGGGATACAGTAAACCTGATGTGAAGCATCGGAATCTATATCTAGTGTCACAGGAATGGTTCAAAACATAGACAGTAGGAAGAGTCAGTCCTCTTGTACTTAAGTTGGCATTGTGCCTTTTGTATTGAATTCCGATGCAATTTCTGTGTTTCATCGTCAATAAGAAGGTCAGAGGGATACAGTAAACCTGAAGTGAAGCATCGGAATCCAAAATTAGTGTCACAGGAATGGTTCAAAACATAGACAGTAGGAAGAGTCCGTCAACTTGTAATTCAGTCGGCATTGTGCATTTTGTATTTAATTTCGATGCAATTTCGGTGTTTCATCGTCAATAAAAAGGTCCAAGGGATACATTTAACCTGAAGTGAAGCACCGGAATCTATAACTAGTGTCACAGGAATGGTTCAAAACATAGGCAGTAACGAGAGTCAGCCTTCTTGTACTTATGTCGGCATTGTGCCTTTTGTATTTAATTCCGATGCAATTTCTGTGCTTCATCGTCAATAAGAAGGTCCAACGGATACAGTAAACCTGAAGTGAAGCATCGGAATCTATAACTAGTGTCACAGGAATGGTACAAATCTTAGACAGTAGGAAGAGATAGTCTTCTAGTACTTAAGTCGGCATTGTGCCTTTTCCATTAAATTCCGACGCTTTTTCTGTGTTTCGTCGTCAATAAGAAGGTCCAAGCGATACAGTAAACCTGAAGTGAAGCATCGGAATCTATAACTAGTGTCACAGGAATGGTTCAAAACATAGACTGTATGAAGAGTCGGTCTTCTTGTACTTAAGTCGGCATTGTGCCTTTTGTATTAAATTCCGATGCAATATCTGTGTTTCATCGTCAATAAGAATGTCCAAGGCATACAGTAAACCTGAACTGAAGCATCGGAATCCATAGCTAGTGTCACAGGAATGGTTCAAAACATAGTCAGTGAGAAGAGTGAGTCTTCTTGTACTTAAGTTGGCATTGTGCCTTTTCTATTTAATTCCGATGTAATTTCTGTGTTTCATCGTTAATAAGAAGGTGCAAGGGATTCAGTAAACCTGGAATGAAGCATCAGAATCTATAACTAGTGTCACAGGAATGGTTCAAAACATAGCCAGTAAGAAGAGTCAGTCTTCTCGTACTTAAGTCGTCTTTGTGCCTTTTCAATTTAATTCCGATGCAATTTCTGTGTTTCATCGTCAATAAGAAAATTCAAGGGATACAGTAAACCGGAAGTGAAGCATCGGAATCTATAACTAGTGTCACAGGAACGGTTCAAAACATAGTCAGTAAGATGAGTCAGTCTTCATGTACTTACATCGGCATTGTGCTTTTGGTATTTAATTCCGATGCAATATCTGTGTTTCATCGTCAATAAGAAGGTCCAAGGGATACAGTAAACCTGGTGTGAAGCATCGAAATCTATAACTAGTGTCACAGGAATGGTTCACAGCATAGACAGTAAGAAGAGTCAGTCTTCTTGTACTTAAGTCGGCATTGTGCCTTTTGTATTTAATTCCGATGCAATTTTATTATATCATCGTCAATAAGAAGTTCCAAGGGAAACAGTAAACCTGAAGCAAAGCATCGGAATCTATAACTAGTGTCACAGGAATGGTTCAAAACATAGAGAGATGGAAGAGTCAGTCTTCTTGTACTTAAGTCGGCATTGTGCCGTTTGTATTCGATTCCGATGTCATTTCTGTGTTTCATCGTCAATAAGAAGGTCAGAGGGATACAGTAAACCTGAAGTGAAGCATCGGAAGCTATAACTAGCGTCAGAAGAATGGTTCAAAGCATAGACAGTAGGAAGTGTAAGTCTTCTTGTCCTTAATTCGGCATAGTGCCTTATGTATTTAATTCCGATGCAATTTCTGTGTTTCATCGTCAATAAGAGGGTCGAAGGGATACAGTAAACCTGGAGTGAAGCATCATAATCTATAACTAGTGTCACAGGAATGGTTCAAAACATAGACAGTAAGAAGAGTCAGCCTTCTTGTACTTAAGTCGGCATTGTTCCTTTTGTATTTAATACCGATGCTATTTCTGTGTTTCTTCGTCAATAAGAAGGTCCAAGAGATACTGTAAACCTGAAGTGAAGCATCGGAATCTATAACTAGTGTAACAGGAATAGTTCAAAACATAGACAGTAACAAGAGTCAGTCTGCTTGTACTTGAGTCTGGCATTGTGCCTTTTGTATTTAATTCCGATGCAATTTCTGTGTTTCATCGTCAATAAGAAGGTCAGAGGGAACAGTGACCCTGAAGTGAAGCATCGGAATCTGTAACTAGTGTCACAGGAATTTTTCAAAATATAGACAGTAAGAAGAGTCAGTCTTCTTGTCCTTAAGTCGGCATTGTGCCTTTTCTATTTAATTCCGATGCAATTTCGGTGTATCATCGTCAATAAGAAGGTCCAAGGGATACAGTAAACCTGGCGTGAAGCATCGGAATCTCTAACTAGTGTCACAGGAATGGTACAAAACATAGACTGTAAGAAGAGTCAGTCTTCATGTACCTAAGACGGCATTGTGCCTTTTCAATTTAATTCCGATGCAATTTCTGTGTTTCACCGTCGATAAGGTCAGAGGGATACAGTAAACCTGATGTGAAGCATCGGAATCTATATCTAGTGTCACAGGAATGGTTCAAAACATAGACAGTAGGAAGAGTCAGTCCTCTTGTACTTAAGTTGGCATTGTGCCTTTTGTATTGAATTCCGATGCAATTTCTGTGTTTCATCGTCAATAAGAAGGTCAGAGGGATACAGTAAACCTGAAGTGAAGCATCGGAATCCAAAATTAGTGTCACAGGAATGGTTCAAAACATAGACAGTAGGAAGAGTCCGTCAACTTGTAATTCAGTCGGCATTGTGCATTTTGTATTTAATTTCGATGCAATTTCGGTGTTTCATTGTCAATAAAAAGGTCCAAGGGATACATTTAACCTAAAGTGAAGCACCGGAATCTATAACTAGTGTCACAGGAATGGTTCAAAACATAGTCAGTAAGAAGAGTCAGTCTTCTAGTACTTAAGTCGGCATGGTGCCATTTCTATTTAATTCCGATGCAATTTCTGTGTTTCATCGTCAATACGAAGGTCCAAGGGAAACACTAAACCTGGAGTGAAGCATTGGAAACTATAACTTGTGTTACAGGAATTGTTCAAACATAGACAGTAATAAGAGTCAGTCTTCTTGCACTTAAGTCGGCATTGTGCATCTTCTATTTATTTCCGATGCAATTTCTGTGTCTCATCGTCAATAAGAAGGTCAGAGGGATACAGTAAACCTTAAGTGAAGCATCGGAATCTCTAACTAGTGTCACAGGAATGGTACAAAACATAGACAGTAAGAAGAGTCAGTCTTCATGTACCTAAGACGGCATTGTGCCTTTTCTATTTAATTCCGATGCAATTTTTGTGTTTCATCGTCAATAAGAAGGTCCAAGGGATACAGTAAACCTGAAGTGAAGCATCGGAATCTATAACTAGTGTAACAGGAATGGTTCAAAACATAGTAAGTAAGAAGAGTCAGTCTTCATGTACTTATGTCGGCATTGTGCCATTTGTATTAATTCCGATGCAATTTCTGTGTTTCATGTTCAATAAGAAGGTCCAAGGGATACAGTAAACCTGAAGTGAAGCATCGGAATCTATAACTAGTGTCACAGGAATGGTTCAAAGCATAGTAAGTAAGAAGAGTCAGTCTTCTTGTCCTTAAGTCTACATTGTGCCTTTTCTATTTAAATCCGATGAAATTTCTGTGTTTCATCGTCAATAAGAAGGTCAGAGGGATACAGTAAATCTGAAGTGGAGCATCGGAATCTATAACTAGTGTCACAGAAATGGTTCAAAACATAGTCAGTAAGAAGAGTCAGTCTTTTTGTACTTAAGTCGGCACTGTTCCTTTTCTATTTATTTCCGATGTAATTTCTGTGTTTCATCGTCAATAAGAAGGTCCAAATGATACAGTAAACTTAAAGTGAAACATCGGAATCTATAACTAGCGTCACAGGAACGGTTCAAAACATAGTCAGTAAGATGAGTCAGTCTTCATGTACTTACATCGGCATTGTGCCTTTTGTATTTAATTCCGATGCAATATCTGTGTTTCATCGTCAATAAGAAGGTCCAAGGGATACAGTAAACCTGGTGTGAAGCATCGAAATCTATAACTAGTGTCACAGGAATGGTTCAAAATATAGACAGTAGGAAGAGTCAGTCTTCTTGTACTTAAGTCGGCATTGGGCCGTTTGTATTTAATTCCGATGCAATTTCTGTGTTTCATCGTCAATAAGAATGTCAGAGGGATACTGTAAACCTAAAGTGAAGCATCGGAATCTAAAACTAGTGTCACAGGAATGGTTCAAAACATAGTCAGTAACAAGAGTCAGTCGTCTTGTACCTAAGTCGGCATTGTGCCTTCTCTATTTAATTCCGATGCAATATCTGTGTTTCATCGTCAATAAGAAGGTCCAAGGGATACAGTAAACCTGGTGTGAAGCATCGAAATCTATAACTAGTGTCACAGGAATGGTTCACAGCATAGACAGTAAGAAGTGTCAGTCTTCTTGTACTTAAGTCGGCATTGGGCCGTTTGTATTTAATTCCGATGCAATTTCTGTGATTCATCGTCAATAAGAAGGTCCAAGGGATTCAGTAAACCTGAAGTGAAGCATTGGAATCTATAACTAGTGTCGCAGGAATGGTTCAAAATATAGACAGTAGGAAGAGTCAGTCTTCTTGTACTTAAGTCGGCATTGTGCCGTTTGTATTTAATTCCGATGCATTTTCTGTGTTTCATCGTCAATAAGAATGTCAGAGGGATACAGTAAACCTGAAGTGAAGCATCGGAATCTAAAACTAGTCTCACAGGAATGGTTCAAAACATAGTCAGTAAGAAGAGTCAGTCTTCATGTACTTAAGTCGGCATTGTGCCTTTTGTATTTAATTCCGATGCAATTTCATTATATCATCGTCAATAGGAAGTTCCAAGGGAATCAGTAAACCTGAAGTGAAGCATCGGAATCTATAACTAGTGTCACAGGAATGGTTCAAAACATAGAGAGAAGGAAGAGTCAGTCTTCTTGTACTTAAGTCGGCATTGTGCCGTTTGTATTCGATTCCGATGTCATTTCTGACTTTCATCGTCAATAAGAAGGCCAGAGGGATACAGTAAACCTGAAGTGAAGTATCGGAAGCTATAACTAGTGTCAGAAGAATGGTTCAAAACATAGACAGTAGGAAGTGTCAGTTTTCTTGTACTAAATTCGGCATTGTGCCTTTTGTATATAATTCCGAAGCAATTTCTGTGTTACATCGTCAACATGAAGGTCCAAGGGATACACTAAACCTGAAGGGAAGCATCGGAATCCATAACTAGTGTCACAGGAATGGTTCAAAACATAGTCAGTGGGAAGAGTGAGTCTTCTAGGAACTGAAGTCGGCATTGTGCCTATTCTATTTAATTCCGATGCAATTTCTGTGTTTTTTCGTCAATAAGAAGGTCCAAGGGATACAGTAAACCTGAAGTGAAGCATCGGAATCAATAACTAGTGTCACAGGAATAGTTCGAAACATAGACAGTAACAATAGTCAGTCTTCTTGTACTTGAGTCTGGCATTGTGCCTTTTGTATTTAATTCCGATGCAATTTCTGTGTTTCATCGTCAATAAGAAGGTCAGAGGGAACAGTGACCCCGAAGTGGAGCATCGGAATCTGTAACTAGTGTCACAGGAATTTTTCAAAATATAGACAGTAAGAAGAGTCAGTCTTCTTGTACTTGAGTCGGCATTGTGCCTTTTGTATTAAATTCCGATGCAATTTCTGTGTTTCATCGACATTAAGAAGGTCCAAGGGATACAGTAAACCTCATGTCAAGCATCGTAATCTATAACTAGTGTCACAGGAATGGTTCAAAACATAGGCAGTAACAAGAGTCAGTCTTCTTGTCCTTAAGTCGGCATTGTGCCTTTTAAATTTAATTCCGATGCAATTTCGGTGTATCATCGTCAATAAGAAGGTCCAAGGGATACAGTAAACCTGGCGTGAAGCATCGGAATCTATAACTAGTGTCACAGGAATGGTTCGAAACATAGTGAGCATAAGAGTCAGTCTTCATGTACTTAAGTCGGCATTGTGCCTTTTGTAATTAATTCCGATGCAATTTCATTATTTCATTGACAAAAAGGAGGTCCAAGGGATACAGTAAACCTGGAGTGAAGCATCTTAATTTATAACTAGTGTCACAGGAATGGTTCAAAACATAGACAGTAAGAAGAGTCAGCCTTCTTGTACTTAAGTCGGCATTGTGCCTTTTGTATTTAATTCCGATGCAATTTCTGTGTTTCACCGTCGATAAGGTCAGAGGGATACAGTAAACCTGATGTGAAGCATCGGAATCTATATCTAGTGTCACAGGAATGGTTCAAAACATAGACAGTAGGAAGAGTCAGTCTTCTTGTACTTAAGTCGGCATTGTGCCTTTTGTATTTAATTCCGATGCAATTTCTGTGTTTCACCGTCGATAAGGTCAGAGGGATACAGTAAACCTGAAGTGAAGCATCGGAATCCAAAATTAGTGTCACAGGAATGGTTCAAAACATCGACAGTAGGAAGAGTCAGTCAACTTGTAATTCAGTCGGCATTGTGCATTTTGTATTTAATTTCGATGCAATTTCGGTCTTTCATCGTCAATAAGAAGGTCCAAGGGATACATTTAACCTGAAGTGAAGCACCGGAATCTATAACTAGTGTCACAGGAATGGTTCAAAGCATAGTCAGTAAGAAGAGTCAGTCTTCTAGTACTTAAGTCGGGATGGTGCTATTTCTATTTAATTCCGATGCAATTTCTGTGTTTGATCGTCAATAAGAAGGTCCAAGGGAAACACTAAACCTGGAGTGAAGCATTGGAAACTATAACTAGTGTCACAATAATTGTTCAAACATAGACAGTAATAAGAGTCAGTCATCTTGCACTTAAGTCGGCATTTTCATTTTCTATTTATTTCCGATGCAATTTCTGTGTTTCATCGTCCATAAGAAGGTCAGAGGGATACAGTAAACCTCAAGTGAAGCATCGGAATCTCTAACTAGTGTCACAGGAATGGTTCAAAACATAGTCGGTAAGAAAAGTCAGTCTTCTTGTCCTTAAGTCGGCATTGTGTCTTTTGTATTTAATTCCGACGCAATTTCTGTTTTTCAACGTCAATAAGAAGGTCCAAGGGATACAGTAAACCTGGAGTGTAGCATCGGAATCTATAACTAGTGTCACAGGAATGGTACAAAACATAGACAGTAAGAAGAGTCAGTCTTCATGTACCTAAGTCGGCATTGTGCCTGTTCTATTTAATTCCGATGCAATTTTTTTGTTTCATCGTCAATAAGAAGGCCCAAGGGATACAGTAAACCTGAAGTGAAGCATCGGAATCTATAACTAGTGTAACAAGAATTGTTCAAAACATAGTAAGTAAGAAGAGTCAGTCTCCATGTACTTAAGTCGGCATTGTGCCTTTTGTATTAATCCCGATGCAATTTCTGTGTTTCATCTTCAATAAGAAGGTCCAAGGGATACAGTAAACCTGAAGTGAAGCATCGGAATCTAAAACTAGTGTCACAGGAATGGTTCAAAACATAGTAAGTAAGAAGAGTCAGTCTTCTTGTACTTAAGTCGGCATTGTGCCTTTTCTATTTCATTCCGATGCAATTTCAGTGTTTCATCGTCAATAAGAATGTCAGAGGGATACAGTAACCCTGAAGTGAAGCATCGGAATTTATATCTAGTGTCACAGAAATGGTTCAATATACAGACAGTATGACGAGTCAGTCTTCTTGTACTTAAGTCGGCATTGTGCATTTTGTATTTAATTCCGATGCAATTTCTGAGATTCATCGTCAATAAGAAGGTCAGAGGGATACAGTAAACCTGAAGTGAAGCATCGGAATCTATAACTAGTGTCACAGGAATGGTTCAAAACATAGACAGTAAGAAGAGTCAGTCTTCCTGTACTTAAGTCGGCATTGTGCCTTTTCTATTTAAATCCGATGAAATTTCTGTGTTTCATCGTCAATACGAAGGTCAGAGGGATACAGTAAATCTGAAGTGAAGCATCGGAATCTATAACTAGTGTCACAGAAATGGTTCAAAACATAGTCAGTAAGAAGAGTCAGTCTTTTTGTACTTAAGTCGGCACTGTTCATTTTCTATTTATTTCCGATGTAATTTCTGTGTTTTATCGTCAATAAGAAGGTCCAAACAATACAGTAAACCTGAAGTGAAACATCGGAATCTATAACTAGTGTCACAGGAATGGTTCAAAACATAGACAGTAAGAAGAGTCAGTTTTCTTGTACTTAAGTCGGTATTGCGCCTTTTGTATCTAATTCCGATGCAATTTCTGTGTTTCATCGTCAATAAGATCAGAGGGATACAGTAAACCTGAAGTAAAGCATAGGAATCTATAACTAGTGTGACAGGAATGGTTCAAAACAAAGACAGAAGGAAGAGTCAATCTTCCTGTACTTACGTCGGCATTGTGCCTTTTGTATTTAATTCCTATGCAATTTCTGTGTTTCATCGTCAATAAGAAGGTCAGAGGGATACAGTAAACCTGAAGTGAAGCATCGGAATCTATAACTAGTGTAACAGGAATGGTTCAAAACATAGTAAGTAAGAAGAGTCAGTCTTCATGTACTTAAGTCGGCATTGTGCCATTTGTATTAATTCCGATGCAATTTCTGTGTTTCATGTTCAATAAGAAGGTCCAAGGGATACAGTAAACCTGAAGTGAAGCATCGGAATCTATAACTAGTGTCACAGGAATGGTTCAAAACATAGTAAGTAAGAAGAGTCAGTCTTCTTGTACTTAAGTCGGCATTGTGCCTTTTCTATTTAATTCCGATGCAATTTCAGTGTTTCATCGTCAATAAGAAGGTCCAAGGGATACAGTAAACCTGGAGTGAAGCATCGGAATCAATAACTAGTGTCACAGGAATGGTTCAAAACATAGACAGTAAGAAGAGTCAGTCTTCCTGTACTTAAGTCGGCATTGTGCCTTTTCTGTTTAAATCCGATGAAATTTCTGTGTTTCATCGTCAATAAGAAGGTCAGAGGGATACAGTAAATCTGAAGTGAAGCATCGGAATCTATAACTAGTGTCACAGAAATGGTTCAAAACATAGTCAGTAAGAAGAGTCAGTCTTTTTGTACTTAAGTCGGCACTGTTCCTTTTCTATTTATTTCCGATGTAATTTCTGTGTTTCATCGTCAATAAGAAGGTCCAAATGATACAGTAAACCTGAAGTGAAACATCGGAATCTATAACTAGTGCCACAGGAACGGTTCAAAACATAGTCAGTAAGATGAGTCAGTCTTCATGTACTTACATCGGCATTGTGCCTTTTGTATTTAATTCCGATGCAATATCTGTGTCTCATCGTCAATAAGAAGGTCCAAGGGATACAGTAAACCTGGTGTGAAGCATCGAAATCTATAACTAGTGTCACAGGAATGGTTCACATCATAGACAGTAAGAAGAGTCAGTCTTCTTGTATTTAAGTCGGTATTGTGCCTTTTGTATTTAATTCCAATGCAAATTCTGTGATTCATTGTCACTAAGAAGGTCCAAGGGATTCAGTAAACCTGAAGTGAAGCATTGGAATCTATAACTAGTGTCACAGGAATGGTTCAAAATATAGACAGTAGGAACAGTCAGTCTTCTTGTACTTAAGTCGGCATTGGGCCGTTTGTATTTAATTCCGATGCAATTTCCGTGTTTCATCGTCAATAAGAATGTCAGAGGGATACTGTAAACCTAAAGTGAAGCATCGGAATCTAAAACTAGTGTCACAGGAATGGTTCAAAACATAGTCAGTAACAAGAGTCAGTCGTCTTGTACCTAAGTCGGCATTGTGCCTTTTCTATTTAATTCCGATGCAATATCTGTGTTTCATCGTCAATAAGAAGGTCCAAGGGATACAGTAAACCTGGTGTGAAGCATCGAAATCTATAACTAGTGTTACAGGAATGGTTCGCAGCATAGACAGTAAGAAGAGTCAGTCTTCTTGTATTTAAGTCGGCATTGGGCCGTATGTATTTAATTCCAATGCAATTTCTGTGATTCATCGTCAATAAGAAGGTCGAAGGGATTCAGTAAACCTGAAGTGAAGCATTGGAATCTATAACTAGTGTCGCAGGAATGGTTCAAAATATAGACAGTAGGAAGAGTCAGTCTTCTTGTACTTAAGTCGGCATTGTGCCGTTTGTATTTAATTCCGATGCATTTTCTGTGTTTCATCGTCAATAAGAATGTCAGAGGGATACAGTAAACCTGAAGTGAAGCATCGGAAACTAAAACTAGTCTCACAGGAATGGTTCAAAACATAGTCAGTAAGAAGAGTCAGTCTTCATGTACTTAAGTCGGCATTGTGCCTTTTGTATTTAATTCCGATGCAATTTCATTATATCATCGTCAATAAGAAGTTCCAAGGGAAACAGTAAACCTGAAGTGAAGCATCGGAATCTATAACTAGTGTCACAGGAATGGTTCAAAACATAGAGAGAAGGAAGACTCAGTCTTCTTGTACTTAAGTCGGCATTGTGCCGTTTGTATTCGATTCCGATGTCATTTCTGAGTTTCATCGTCAATAAGAAGGCCAGAGGGATACAGTAAACCTGAAGTGAAGTATCGGAAGCTATAACTAGTGTCAGAAGAATGGTTCAAAACATAGACAGTAGGAAGTGTCAGTTTTCTTGTACTAAATTCGGCATTGTGCCTTTTGTATATAATTCCGAAGCAATTTCTGTGTTTCATCGTCAACATGAAGGTCCAAGGGATACACTAAACCTGAAGTGAAGCATCGGAATCCATAACTAGTGTCACAGGAATGGTTCAAAACATAGTCAATGGGAAGAGTGAGTCTTCTTGTACTGAAGTCGGCATTGTGCCTATTCTATTTAATTCCGATGCAATTTCTGTGTTTTTTCGTCAATACGAAGGTCCAAGGGATACAGTAAACCTGAAGTGAAGCATCGGAATCAATAACTAGTGTCACAGGAATAGTTCGAAACATAGACAGTAACAATAGTCAGTCTTCTTGTAGTTGAGTCTGGCATTGTGCCTTTTGTATTTAATTCCGATGCAATTTCTGTGTTTCATCGTCAATAAGAAGGTCAGAGGGAACAGTGACCCCGAAGTGAAGCATCGGAATCTGTAACTAGTGTCACAGGAATTTTTCAAAATATAGACAGTAAGAAGAGTCAGTCTTCTTGTACTTGAGTCGGCATTGTGCCTTTTGTATTAAATTCCGATGCAATTTCTGTGTTTCATCGACATTAAGAAGGTCCAAGGGATACAGTAAACCTCAAGTCAAGCATCGTAATCTATAACTAGTGTCACAGGAACGGTTCAAAACGTAGGCAGTAACAAGAGTCAGTCTTCTTGTCCTTAAGTCGGCATTGTGCCTTTTATATTTAATTCCGATGCAATTTCGGTGTATCATCGTCAATAAGAAGGTCCAAGGGATACAGTAAACCTGGCGTGAAGCATCGGAATCTATAACTAGTGTCACAGGAATGGTTCGAAACATAGTCAGCATAAGAGTCAGTCTTCATGTACTTAAGTCGGCATTGTGCCTTTTGTAATTAATTCCGATGCAATTTCATTATTTCATTGACAAAAAGGAGGTCCAAGGGATACAGTAAACCTGGAGTGAAGCATCTTAATTTATAACTAGTGTCACAGGAATGGTTCAAAACATAGACAGTAAGAAGAGTCAGCCTTCTTGTACTTAAGTCGCCATTGTGCCTTTTGTATTTAATTCCGATGCAATTTCTGTGTTTCACCGTCGATAAGGTCAGAGGGATACAGTAAACCTGATGTGAAGCATCGGAATCTATATCTAGTGTCACAGGAATGGTTCAAAACATAGACAGTAGGAAGAGTCAGTCTTCTTGTACTTAAGTCGGCATTGTGCCTTTTGTATTGAATTCCGATGCAATTTCTGTGTTTCATCGTCAATAAGAAGGTCAGAGGGATACAGTAAACCTGAAGTGAAGCATCGGAATCCAAAATTAGTGTCACAGGAATGGTTCAAAACATAGACAGTAGGAAGAGTCAGTCAACTTGTAATTCAGTCGGCATTTTCATTTTCTATTTATTTCCGATGCAATTTCTGTGTTTCATCGTCCATAAGAAGGTCAGAGGGATACAGTAAACCTCAAGTGAAGCATCGGAATCTCTAACTAGTGTCACAGGAATGGTTCAAAACATAGTCGGTAAGAAAAGTCAGTCTTCTTGTCCTTAAGTCGGCATTGTGTCTTTTGTATTTAATTCCGACGCAATTTCTGTGTTTCAACGTCAATAAGAAGGTCCAAGGGATACAGTAAACCTGGAGTGTAGCATCGGAATCTATAACTAGTGTCACAGGAATGGTACAAAACATAGACAGTAAGAAGAGTCAGTCTTCATGTACCTAAGTCGGCATTGTGCCTTTTCTATTTAATTCCGATGCAATTTTTGTGTTTCATCGTCAATAAGAAGGTCCAAGGGATACAGTAAACCTGAAGTGAAGCATCGGAATCTATAACTAGTGTAACAAGAATTGTTCAAAACATAGTAAGTAAGAAGAGTCAGTCTCCATGTACTTAAGTCGGCATTGTGCCTTTTGTATTAATCCCGATGCAATTTCTGTGTTTCATCTTGAATAAGAAAGTCCAAGGGATACAGTAAACCTGAAGTGAAGCATCGGAATCTAAAACTAGTGTCACAGGAATGGTTCAAAACATAGTAAGTAAGAAGAGTCAGTCTTCTTGTACTTAAGTCGGCATTGTGCCTTTTCTATTTCATTCCGATGCAATTTCAGTGTTTCATCGTCAATAAGAAGGTCCAAGGGATACAGTAAACCTGGAGTGAAGCATCGGAATCAATAACTAGTGTAACAGGAATTGTTCAAAACATAGTAAGTAAGAAGAGTCAGTCTTCATGTACTTAAGTCGGCATTGTGCCTTTTGTATTAATCCCGATGCAATTTCTGTGTTTCATCTTCAATAAGAAGGTCCAAGGAATACAGTAAACCTGAAGTGAAGCATCGGAATGTATAACTAGTGTCACAGGAATGGTTCAAAACATAGACAGTAAGAAGGGTCAGTCTTCTTATACTTAAGTCGCCATTGTGCCTTTTCTAATTAATTTCGATGCAATTTCTGTGTTTCATCGTCAATAAGAATGTCAGAGGGATACAGTAACCCTGAAGTGAAGCATCGGAATTTATATCTAGTGTCACAGAAATGGTTCAATATATAGACAGTATGACGAGTCAGTCTTCTTGTACTTAAGTCGGCATTGTGCATTTTGTATTTAATTCCGATGCAATTTCTGAGATTCATCGTCAATAAGAAGGTCAGAGGGATACAGTAAACCTGAAGTGAAGCATCGGAATCTATAACTAGTGTCACAGGAGTGGTTCAAAACATAGACAGTAAGAAGAGTCAGTCTTCCTGTACTTAAGTCGGCATTGTGCCTTTTCTATTTAAATCCGATGAAATTTCTGTGTTTCATCGTCAATAAGAAGGTCAGAGGGATACAGTAAATCTGAAGTGAAGCATCGGAATCTGTAACTAGTGTCGCAGAAATGGTTCAAAACGTAGTCAGTAAGAAGAGACAGTCTTTTTGTACTTAAGTCGGCACTGTTCCTTTTCTATTTATTTCCGATGTAATTTCTGTGTTTCATCGTCAATAAGAAGGTCCAAATAATACAGTAAACCTGAAGTGAAACATCGGAATCTATAACTAGTGTCACAGGAATGGTTCAAAACATAGACAGTAAGAAGAGTCAGTTTTCTTGTACTTAAGTCGGTATTGCGCCTTTTGTATTTAATTCCGATGCAATTTCTGTGTTTCATCGTCAATAAGGTCAGAGGGATACAGTAAACCTGAAGTAAAGCTTAGGAATCTATAACTAGTGTCACAGGAATGGTTCAAAACAAAGACAGAAGGAAGAGTCAATCTTCTTGTACTTACGTCGGCATTGTGCTCTTTGTATTTAATTCCTATGCAATTTCTGTGTTTCATCGTCAATAAGAAGGTCAGAGGGATACAGTAAACCTGAAGTGAAGCATCGGAATCCAAAATTAGTGTCACAGGAATGGTTCATAACATAGACAGTAGGAAGAGTCAGTCTTCCTGTACTTAAGTCGGCATTGTGCTATTTGTATTTAATTCCGATGCAATTTCGGTGTTTCATCGTCAATAAGTAGGTCCAAGGGATACATTAAACCTGAAGTGAGGCATCGGAATCTATAACTAGTGTCACAGGAATGGTTCAAAACATAGTCAGTAAGACGAGTCAGTCTTCTTGTACTTAAGTCGGCATTGTGCCTTTTCTATTTAATTCCGATGCAATTTCTGTGTTTCATCGTCAATAAGAAGGTCCAAGGGATACAGTAAACCTGAAGTAAAGCGTCGGAATCTATAACTAGTGTCACAGGAATGGTTCAAAACAAAGACAGAAGGAAGAGTCAATCTTCTTGTACTTAAGTCGGCATTGTGCCTTTTGTATTTAATTCCTATGCAATTTCTGTGTTTCATCGTCAATAAGAAGGTCAGAGGGATACAGTAAACCTGAAGTGAAGCATCGGAATCCAAAATTAGTGTCACAGGAATGGTTCAAAACATAGACAGTAGGAAGAGTCAGTCTTCTTGTACTTAAATCGGCATTGTGCTATTTGTATTTAATTCCGATGCAATTTCGGTGTTTCATCGTCAATAAGTAGGTCCAAGGGATACATTAAACCTGAAGTGAAGCATCGGAATCTATAACTAGTGTCACAGGAATGGTTCTAAACATAGTCAGTAAGACGAGACAGTCTTCTTGTACTTAAGTCGGCATTGTGCCTTTTCTATTTAATTCCGATGCAATTTCTGTGTTTCATCGTCAATAAGAAGGTCCAAGGGATACAGTAAACCTGAAGTGAAGCATCGGAATCTATAACTAGTGTCACAGGAATGGTTCAAAACCTAGACAGTAAGAAGAGTCAGTCTTATTGTACTTATGTCGGTATTGTACCTGATGTATTTAATTCCGATGCAATTTCTGTGTTTCATCGTCATTAAAGTCAGAGGGATACAGTAAACCTGAAGTGAAGCATCGGAATCCAAAATTAGTGTCACAGGAGTGGTTCAAAACATAGACAGTAAGAAGAGTCAGTCTTCCTGTACTAAAGTCGGCATTGTGCGTTTTCTATTTAAATCCGATGAAATTTCTGTGTTTCATCGTCAATAAGAAGGTCCAAATGATACAGTAAACCTGAAGTGAAGCACCGGAATCTATACCTAGTGTCACAGGAATGGTTCAAAACATAGACAGTAAGAAGAGTCAGTCTTCTTGTACTTAAGTCGGTATTGCGCCTTTTGTATTTAATTCCGATGCAATTTCTGTGTTTCATCGTCAATAAGGTCAGAGGGATACAGTAAACCTGAAGTGAAGCATCGGAATCCAAAATTAGTGTCACAGGAATGGTTCAAATCATAGACATTAGGAAGAGTCAGTCTTCTTGTACTTAGGTCGGCATTGTGCCTTTTGTATTTAATTCCGATGCAATTTCGGTGTTTCATCGTAAATAAGTAGGTCCAAGGGATACATTAAACCTGAAGTGAAGCATCGGAATCTATAACTAGTGTCACAGGAATGGTTCTAAACATAGTCAGTAAGACGAGTCAGTCTTCTTGTACTTAAGTCGGCATTGTGCCTTTTCTATTTAATTCCGATGCAATTTCTGTGTTTCATCGTCAATAAGAAGGACCAAGGGATATAGTAAACCTGAAGTGAAGCGTCGGAATCTATAACTAGTGTCACAGGAATGGTTCAAAACGTAGACAGTAAGAAGAGTCAGTCTTATTGTACTTATGTCGGTATTGTACCTGATGTATTTAATTCCGATGCAATTTCTGTGTTTCATCGTCATTAAAGTCAGAGGGATACAGTAAACCTGAAGTGAAGCATAGGAATCTATAACTAGTGTCACAGGAATGGTTCAAAACATAGACGGTAGGAAGAGTCAGTCTTCTTGTACTTATGTCGGCATTGTGCCTTTTGTATTTAATTCCTATGCAATTTCTGTGTTTCATCGTCAATAAGAAGGTCAGAGGGATACAGTAAACCTGAAGTGAAGCATCGGAATCCAAAATTAGTGTCACAGGACTGGTTCAAACCATAGACAGTAGGAAGAGTCAGTCATCTTGTACTTAAGTCGGCATTGTGCCTTCTGTAATTAATTCCGAGGCAATTCCTGTGTTTCATCGTCAATAAGAAGGTGCAAGGGGTACAGTAAGACTGAAGTGAAGCATCGGAATCTATAGCTAGTGTCACAGGAATGGTTCAAAACATAGACAGTAAGAAGGGTCAGTCTTCTTATACTTAAGTCGCCATTGTGATTTTTCTAATTAATTTCGATGCAATTTCTGTGTTTCATCGTCAATAAGAATGTCAGAGGGATACAGTAACCCTGAAGTGAAGCATCGGAATCTATAACTAGTGTCACAGAAATGGTTCAATATATAGACAGTATGAAGAGTCAGTCATCTTGTACTTAAGTCGGCATTGTGCATTTTGTATTAAATTCCGATGCAATTTCTGAGTTTCATCGTCAATAAGAAGGTCAGAGGGATACAGTAAACCTGAAGGGAAGCATCGGAATCTATAACTCGTGTCACAGGAATGGTTCAAAACATAGACAGTAAGAAGAGTCAGTCTTCCTGTACTTAAGTCGGCATTGTGCGTTTTCTATTTAAATCCGATGAAATTTCTGTGTTTCATCGTCAATAAGAAGGTCAGAGGGATGCAGTAAATCTGAAGTGAAGCATCGGAATCTATAACTAGTGTCACAGAAATGGTTCAAAACATAGTCAGTAAGAAGAGTCAGTCTTTTTGTACTTAAGTCGGCACTGTTCCTTTTCTATTTATTTCCGATGTAATTTCTGTGTTTCATCGTCAATAAGAAGGTCCAAATGATACAGTAAACCTGAAGTGAAGCACCGGAATCTATAACTAGTGTCACAGGAATGGTTCAAAACATAGACAGTAAGAAGAGTCAGTCTTCTTGTACTTAAGTCGGTATTGCGCCATTTGTATTTAATTCCGATGCAATTTCTGTGTTTCATCGTCAATAAGGTCAGAGGGATACAGTAAACCTGAAGTGAAGCATCGGAATCTATAACTAGTGTCACAGGAATGGTTCAAAAGAAATACAGAAGGAAGTGTCAGTCTTCTTGTACTTAAGTCGGCATTGTGCCTTTTGTATTTAATTCCTATGCAATTTCTGTGTTTCATCGTCAATAAGAAGGTCAGAGGGATACAGTAAACCTGAAGTGAAGCATCGGAATCCAAAATTAGTGTCACAGGAATGGTTCAAATCATAGACATTAGGAAGAGTCAGTCTTCTTGTACTTAAGTCGGCATTGTGCCTTTTGTATTTAATTCCGATGCAATTTCGGTGTTTCATCGTAAATAAGTAGGTCCAAGGGATACATTAAACCTGAAGTGAAGCATCGGAATCTATAACTAGTGTCACAGGAATGGTTCAAAATATAGTCAGTAAGACGAGTCAGTCTTCTTGTACTTAAGTCGGCATTGTGCCCTTTCTATTTAATTCCGATGCAATTTCTGTGTTTCATCGTAAATAAGAAGGTCCAAGGGATACAGTAAACCTGGAGTAAAGCATCGGAATCTATAACTAGTGTCAATGGAATGGTTCAAAACACAGACAGTAAGAAGAGTCAGTCTTCTTGTAAATAAGTCGTCATTGCGCCTTTTGTATTAAATTCCGGTGCAATTTCTGTTTTTCATCGTCAATAAGAAGGTCAGAGGGATACAGCAAACCTGAAGTAAAGCATCGGAATCTATAAATAGTGTCACAGGAATGGTTCCAAACATAGTCAGTGAGAAGAGTCAGTCTTCATGTACTTAAGTCGGCGTTTGCCTTTTGTATTAAATTCCGGCGAAATTTCTGTGTTTCATCGTCAATATGAAGGTCCAAGGGATACAGTAAACCTGGAGTGAAGCATCGGAATCTATTACTAGTGTCACAGGAATGGTTCAAAACATAGACAGTAAGAAGATACAGTCTTCTTGTACTTAAGTCGGCATTGTGGCATTTGTATTTAATTCCGATGCAATTTCTGAGTTACATCGTCAATAAGAAGGTCAGAGGGATACAGTAAACCTGAAGTGAAGCATCGGAATCCGAAATTAGTGTCACAGGAATGGTTCAAACCATAGACAGTATGAAGAGTCAGTCTTCTTGTACCTAAGTCGGCATTGTGCATTTTGTATTTAATTCCGATGCAATTTCTGAGTTTCATCGTCAATAAGAAGGTCAGGGGGATACAGTAAACCTGAAGTGAAGCATCGGAATCTATAACTAGTGTCACAGGAATGGTTCAAAACATAGACAGTAAGAAGAGTCAGTCTTCCTGTACTTAAGTCGGCATTGTGCCTTTTCTATTTAAATCCGATGAAATTTCTGTGTTTCATCGTCAATAAGAAGGTCAGAGGGATACAGTAAATCTGAAGTGAAGCATCGGAATCTATAACTAGTGTCACAGAAATGGTACAAAACATAGTCAGTAAGAAGAGTCAGTCTTTTTGTACTTAAGTCGGCACTGTTCCCTTTCTATTTATTTCCGATGTAATTTCTGTGTTTCATCGTCAATAAGAAGGTCCAAATGATACAGTAAACCTGAAGTGAAGCATTGGAATCTATAACTAGTGTCACAGGAATGGTTCAAAACATAGACAGTAAGAAGAGTCAGTCTTCTTGTACTTAAGTCGGTATTGCGCCTTTTGTATTTAATTCCGATGCAATTTCTGTGTTTCATCGTCAATAAGGTCAGAGGGATACAGTAAACCTGAAGTGAAGCATCGGAATCTATAAGTAGTGTCACAGGAATGGTTCAAAAGAAATACAGAAGGAAGAGTCAGTCTTCTTGTACTTAAGTCGGCATTGTGCCTTTTGTATTTAATTCCTATGCAATTTCTGTGTTTCTTCGTCAATAAGAAGGTCAGAGGGATACAGTAAACCTGAAGTGAAGCGTCGGAATCCAAAATTAGTGTCACAGGAATGGTTCAAAACATGGACAGTAGGAAGAGTCAGTCTTCTTGTACTTAAGTCGGCATTGTGCTATTTGTATTTAATTCCGATGCAATTTCAGTGTTTCATCGTCAATTCGTACGTCCAAGGGATACATTAAACCTGAAGTGAAGCATCGGAATCTATAACTAGTGTCACAGGAATGGTGCTAAACATAGTCAGTAAGACGAGTCAGTCTTCTTGTACTTAAGTCAGCATTGTGCCTTTAGTATTTAATTTCGATGCAATTTCTGTGTTTCATCGTCAATAAGAAGGTCCAAGGGATACAGTAAACCAGAAGTAAAGCGTCGGAATCTATAACTAGTGTCACAGGAATGGTTCAAAACATAGACAGTAAGAAGAGTCAGTCTTCTTGTACTTAAGTCGGTATTGTACCTGATGTATTTAATTAAGTTGCAATTTCTGTGTTTCATCGTCAATAAAGTCAGAGGGATACAGTAAACATGAAGTGAAGCATCGGAATCTATAACTAGTGTCACAGGAATGGTTCAAAACATAGACGGTAGGAAGAGTCAGTCTTCTTGTACTTATGTCGGCATTGTGCCTTTTGTATTTAATTCCTATGCAATTTCTGTGTTTCATCGTCAATAGGAAGATCAGAGGGATACAGCAAACCTGAAGTGAAGCATCGGAATCTATAACTAGAGTCACAGGAATGGTTCAAAACATAGTCAGTAAGACGAGTCAGTCTTCTTGTACTTAAGTCGGCATTGTGCCTTTTCTATTTAATTCCGATGCAATTTCTGTGTTTCATCGTCAACAAGAAGGTCCAAGGGATACAGTAAACCTGAAGTGAAGCATCGGAATCTATAACTAGTGTCACAGGAATGGCTCAAAACATAGTCAGTAAGAAGAGTCAGTCTTTTTGTACTAAAGTCGGCATTGTGCCTCTTCTATTTAATTCCGATGCAATTTCAGTGTTTCATCGTCAATAAGAAGGTCAGAGGGATACAGTAAACCTGGAGTGAAGCATCGGAATCTATAACTAGTGTCAATGTAATGGTTCAAAACATAGACAGTACGAAGAGTCAGTCTTCTTGTACTTAAGTCGTCATTGCGCCTTTTGTATTTAATTCCGGTGCAATTTCTGTGTTTCATCGTCAATAAGAAGGTCAGAGGGATACAGTAAACCTGAAGTAAAGCATCGGAATCTGTAACTAGTGTCACAGGAATGGTTCCAAACATAGTCAGTGAGAAGAGTCAGTCTTCATGTACTTAAGTCGGCGTTTGCCTTTTGTATTTAATTCCGGTGCAATTTCTGTGTTTCATCGTCAATATGAAGGTCCAAGGGATACAGTAAACCTGGAGTGAAGCATCGGAATCTATTACTAGTGTCACAGGAATGGTTCAAAACATAGACAGTAAGAAGATACAGTCTTCTTGTACTTAAGTCGGCATTGTGCCTTTTGTATTTAATTCCGATGCAATTTCTGTGTTTCATCATCAATAAGAAGGTCCAAGGGATACAGTAAACCTGAAGTGAAGCATCGGAACCCCTAACTAGTGTCACAGGAATGGTTCAAAACATAGTCAGTAAGAAGAGTCGGTCTTCATGTACATAAGTCGGCGTTGGCCTTTTGTATTTAATTCCGGTGCAATTTCTGTGTTTCATCGTCAATAAGAAGGTCCAAGGGATACAGTAAACCTGAAGTGAAGCATCGGAATCTATAACTAGTGTCACAGGAATGGTTCAAAACATAGTCAGTAAGGAGAGTCAGTATTCTTGTAAATAAGTTTACACTGTGCCTTTTATATTTAATTCCGGTGCAATTTCTGTGTTTCATCGTCAATAAGAATGTCCAAGGGATACAGTAAACCTGAAGTGAAGCATCGGAATCTATAACTAGTGTCACAGGAATGGTTCAAAGCATAAACAGTAAGAAGAGTCAGTCCCCTTGTACTTAGGTCGGCATTGTGCCTTTTGTATTTATTTCCGATGTAATTCCTGTGTTTCATCGTCAATAAGAAGGTCAGACGGATACAGTAACCCTGAAGTGAAGCATCGGAATCTATAACTAGTCTCACAGAAATGGTTCAAAGCATAGTCAGTATGAAGAGTCAGTCTTCTTGTACTTAAGTCGGCATTGTGCCTTTTCTATTTAATTCCGATGCAATTTCTGTGTCTCATCTTCAATAAGTAGGTCAGAGCGATACAGTAAACCTGAAGTGAAGCATCAGAATCTATAACAAGTGTCACAGGAATGGTTCTAAACATAGTCAGAAAGAAGAGTCAGACTTCTTGTCCTTAAGTCTTCATTGTGCCTTTTGTATTTAATTCCGATGCAATTTCTGTGTTTCATCGTCAATAAGAAGGTCCAAAGGATACTGTAAACCTAGAGTGTAGCATCGGAATCAATAACTAGTGTCACAGGAATGGTTCAAAACATAGTCAGGAAGAAGAGTGAGTCTTCTTGTACTTAAGTCGGCATTGTGCCTTTTCTATTTTATTCCGATGCAATTTCAGTGTTTCATCGTAAATAAGAAGGTCCAAGGGATACAGTAAACCTGGAGTGACGCATCGGAATCTATAACTAGTGTCAATGGAATGGTTCAAAACATAGACAGTAAGAAGAGTCAGTCTTCTTGTACTTAAGTCGGCATTGTGGTTTTTGCATTTAATTCCGGTGCAATTTCTGTGTTCATCGTCAATAAGAAGATCAGAGGGATACAATAAACCTGAAGTGAAGCATCGGAATCTATAACTAGTGTCACAGGAGTGGTTGAAAACATAGACAGTAAGAAGATACAGTCTTCTTGTACTTATGTCGGCACTGTGACGTTTGTATTTAATTCCAAAGCAATTTCTGCACTTCATCGCCAATAAGAAGGTCCAAGGGATACAGTAAACCTGAAGTGAAGCATCGGAATCTATAAATAGTGTCACAGGAATGGTTCAAAACATAGTCAGTAAGAAGAGTCGGTCTTCATGTACTTAAGTCGGCATTGGCCATTTGTATTTAATTCCGGTGCAATTTCTGTGTTTCATCGTCAATAAGGTCAGAGGGATACAGTAAACCTGAAGTGAGGCATCCGAATCTATAACTAGTTTCACAGGAATGCTTCAAAACATAGTCAGTAAGAGGAGTCAGTTTTCTTGTCCTTAAGTCGGCTTTGTCCTTTTTGTATTTAATTCCGATGCAATTTCTGTGTTTTATCGTCAATAAGAAGTTCCAAGGGATACAGTAAACCTGGAATGAAGCATCGGAATCTATAACTAGTGTCACAGGAATGGTTCAAAACATAGACAGTAAGAAGATAAAGTCTTCTTGTACTTAAGTCGGCATTGTGATTTTTGTATTTAATTCCGATGCAATTTCTGTGTCTCATCGTCAATAAGTAGGTCAGAGCGATACAGCAAACCTGAAGTGAAGCATCAGAATCCATAACAAGTGTCACAGGAATGGTTCTAAACATAGTCAGAAAGAAGAGTCAGTCTTCTTGTACTTAAGTCTTCATTGTGCCTTTTGTATTTAATTCCGATGCAATTTCTGTGTTTCATCGTCAATAAGAAGGTCCAAAGGATACTGTAAACCTAGAGTGTAGCATCGGAATCTATAACTAGTGTCACAGGAATGGTTCAAAACATAGTCAGTAAGAAGAGTGAGTCTTCTTGTACTTAAGTCGGCATTGTGCCTTTTCTATTTTATTCCGATGCAATTTCAGTGTTTCATCGTAAATAAGAAGGTCCAAGGGATACAGTAAACCTGGAGTGACGCATCGGAATCTATAACTAGTGTCACTGGAATTGTTCAAAACATAGACAGTAAGAAGAGTCAGTCTTCTTGTACTTAAGTCGGCAATGTGGTTTTTGTATTTAATTCCGGTGCAATTTCTGTGTTCATCGTCAATAAGAAGATCAGAGGGATACAATAAACCTGAAGTGAAGCATCGGAATCTATAACTAGTGTCACAGGAATGGTTCAAATTATAGTCAGTAAGAAGAATCAGTCTTCTTGTCCTTAAGGCGGCCATGTGCCTTTTGTATTTAATCCCGATGCAATATCTGTGTTTCATCGTCAATAAGAAGGTCCAAGGGATGCAGTAAACCTGAAGTGAAGCATCGGAATCTATAACTAGTGTCACAGGAATGGTACTAAACATAGTCAGTAAGACGAGTCAGTCTTCTTGTACTTCAGTCGGCATTGTGATTTTTCTATTTAATTCCGATGCAATTTCTGTGTTTCGTCGTCAATAAGAAGGTCCTAGGGATACAGTTAACCTGAAGTGAAGCATCGGAATCTATAACTAGTGTCACAGGAATGGTTCAAAACATAGACAGTAGGAAGAGTCAGTCTCCTTGTACTTAAGTCGGCCCTGTGCTATTTGTATTTAATTACGTTGCAATTTCTGTGTTCATCGTCAATAAGAAGATCAGAGGGATACAATAAACCTGAAGTGAAGCATCGGAATCTATAACTAGTGTCACAGGAGTGGTTCAAAACATAGACAGTAAGAAGATACAGTCTTCTCGTACTTATGTCGGCACTGTGGCGTTTGTATTTAATTCCAAAGCAATTTCTGCGTTTCATCGCCAATAAGAAGGTCCAAGGGATACAGTAAACCTGAAGTGAAGCATCGGAATCTATAACTAGTGTCACAGGAATGGTTCAAAACATAGTCAGTAAGACGAGTCAGTCTTCTTGTACTTAAGACAGCATTGTGCCTTTCTATTTAATTCCGATGCAATTTCTGTGTTTCATCGTCAATAAAGTCAGAGGGATACAGTAAACCTGAAGTGAAGCATCGAAATCTATAACAAGTGACACAGGAATGGTTCAAAACATAGACAGTATGAAGAGTCAGTCTTCTTGTACTTATATCGGCATTGTGCATTTTGTATTTAATTCCTATGCAATTTCTGTGTTTCATCGTCAATAAGAAGGTCAGAGGGATACAGTAAACCTGAAGTGAAGCATCGGAATCCAAAATTAGTGTCACAGGAATGGTTCAAAACATAGACAGTAGGAAGAGTCAGTCCTCTTGTACTTAAGTCGGCATTGTGCCTTTTGTATTTAATTCCGATGCAATTTCAGTGTTTCATCGTCAATAAGTAGGTCCAAGGGATACATTAAACCTAAAGTGAAGCATCGGAATCTATAACTAGTGTCACAGGAATGGTTCAAAACATAGTCAGTAAGACGAGTCAGTCTTCTTGTACTTAAGACAGCATTGTGCCTTTTCTATTTAATTTCGATGCAATTTCTGTGTTTCATTGTCAATAAGAAGGTCCAAGGGATACAGTAAACCTGAAGTGAAGCATCGGAATCTATAACTAGTGTCACAGGAATAGCTCAAAACATAGTCAGTGAGAAGAGTCAGTCTTCTTGTACTTAAGTCGGCATTGTGCCTTTTCCATTTTCTTCCGATGCAATTTCAGTGTCTCATCGTCAATAAGAAGGTCCAAGGGATACTGTACACGTGGAGTGAAGCATCGGAATCTATAACTAGAGTCAATGGAATGGTTCAAAACATAGACAGTGAGAAGAGTCAGTCTTCTTGTACTTAAGTCGGCATTGTGCCTTTTGTATTTAATTCCGATGCAATTTCTGTGTTTCATCGTCAATAAGAAGGTCCAAGGGGTACAGTAAATCTGAAGAGAAGCATCGGAATCTATAACTAGTGTCACAGGAATGGTTCAAAACATAGTCAGTAAGAAGAGTCGGTCTCCATGTACTTAAGTCGGCGTTGGCCTTTTGTATTTAATTCCGGTGCAATATCTGTGTTTCATCGTCAATATGAAGGTCGAAGGGATACAGTAAACCTGAAGTGAAGCATCGGAATCTATAACTAGTGTCACAGGACTGGTTTAAGACATAGTCAGTAAGGAGAGTAAGTCTTCTTGTACTTAAGTCTACATTGTGCCTTTTGTATTTAATTCCGGTGCAATTTCTGTGTTTCATCGTCAATAAGAAGGTCAGAGGGATACAGTAAACATGAAGTGTAGCATCGGAATCTATAACATGTGTCACAGGAATGGATCAAAACATAGTCAGTAAGAAGAGTCAGTCTTCTTGTACTTAAGTCGGCATTGTGGCTTTTGTATTTATTTCCGATGCAATATATGTGTTTCATCGTCAATAAGAAGGTCCAAGGGATACAGTAAACCTAAAGTGAAGCATCGGAATCTATAACTAGTGTCACAGGAATGGTTCAAAACATAGTCAGTAAGAAGAGTCGGTCTTAATGTTCTTAAGACGGCATTGGCCTTTTGTATTTAATTCCAGTGCAATTTCTGTGTTTCATCGTCAATAAGAAGGTCAGCTGGATACAGTAAACCTGAAGTGAAGCATCCGAATCTGTAACTAGTTTCACAGGAATGGTTCAAAACATAGTCAGTAAGAGGAGTCAGTTTTCTTGTCCTTAAGTCGGCATTGTGCTTTTTGAATTTAATTCCGATGCAATTTCTGTGTTTCATCGTCAATATGAAGTTCCAAGGGATACAGTAAACCTGGAATGAAGCATCGGATTCTATAACTAGTGTCACAGGAATGGTTCAAAACATAGCCAGTAAGAAGATACAGTCTTCTTGTACTTAAGTCGGCATTGTGACTTTTGTATTTAATTCCGATGCAATTTCTGTGTTTCGTCGTCAATAAGAAGGTCCAAGGGAGACAGTAAATCTGAAGTGAAGCATCGGAATCTATAACTAGTGTCACAGGAATGGTTCAAAACATAAACAGTAAGAAGAGTCAATCTTCATGTACTTAAGTCGGCATTGTGCCTTTTGTTATTAATTCCGATGCAATTTCTGTGTTTCATCGTCAATAAGAAGGTCAGAGGGATACAGTAACCCTGAAGTGAAGCATCGGAATCTATAACTAGTGTCACAGAGATGGTTCAAAACATAGTCAGTAAGAAGAGTCAGTCTTCTTGTACTTAAGTCGGCATTGTGCCTTTTGTATTTAATTCCGATGATATTTCTGTGTTTCATCGTCAATAAGAAGGTCAGAGGAATACAGTAAACCTGAAGTGAAGCATCGGAATCTATAACTAGTATCACAGGAATGGTTCAAAACATAGACAGTAAGAAGACTCAGTATTCTTGTACTGAAGTCGGCATTGTGCCTTTCCTATTTAATTCCGATGCAATTTCTGTGTTTCATCGTCAATAAGAATGTCAGAGCGATGCAGTAAACCTGAAGTGAAGCATCAGAATCTATAATAAGTGTCACAGGAATGGTTCAAAACATAGTCAGAAGGAAGAGTCAGTCTTCTTGTCCTTAAGTCCTCATTGTGCCTTTTGTATTTAATTCCGATGCAATATCTGTGTTTCATCGTCAATAAGAAGGTCCAAAGGATACTATAAACCTAGAGTGTAGCATCGGAATCTATAACTAGTGTCACAGGAATGCTTCAAAACATAGTCAGTAAGAAGAGTGAGTCTTCTTGTACTTAAGTCGGCAATGTGCCTTTTCTATTTAATTCCGATGCAATTTCAGTGTTTCATCGTAAATAAGAAGGTCCAAGGGATACAGTAAACCTGGAGTGACACATCGGAATCTATAACTAGTGTCAATGGAATGGTTCAAAACATAGACAGTAAGAAGAGTGAGGCTTCTTGTATTTAAGTCGGCATTGTGTTTTTTGTATTTAATTCCGGTGCAATTTCTGTGTTCATCGTCAATAAGAAGATCAGAGGGATACAATAAACCTGAAGTGAAGCATCGGAATCTATAACTAGTGTCACAGGAAGGGTTCAAAACATAGTCAGTAAGAAGAATCAGTCTTCTTGTCCTTAAGGCGGCCTCGTGCCTTTTGTATTTAATCCCGATGCTATTTCTGTGTTTCATCGTCAATAAGAAGGTCCAAGGGATGCAGTAAACCTGAAGTGAAGCATCGGAATCTATAACTAGTGTCACAGGAATGGTTCTAAACATAGTTAGTAAGACGAGTCAGTCTTCTTGTACTTAAGTCGGCATTGCGATTTTTCTATTTAATTCCGATGCAATTTCTGTGTTTCATCGTCAATAAGAAGGTCCAAGGGATACAGTAAACCTGAAGTGAAGCATCGGAATCTATAAGTAGTGTCACAGGAATGGTTCAAAACATTGTCAGTAGGAAGAGTCAGTCTCCTTGTACTTAAGTCGGCATTGTGCAATTTGTATTTAATTACGATGCAATTTCGGTGTTTCATCGTCAATATGTAGGTCCAAGGGATACAATTAACCTGAAGTGAAGCATCGGAATCTATAACTAGTGTCACAGGAATGGTTCTAAACATAGTCAGTAAGACGAGTCAGTCTTCTTGTACTTAAGTCGGCACTGTGCCTTTTCTATTTAATTCCGATGCAATTTCTGTGTTTCATCGTCCATACGAAGGTCCAAGGGATACAGTTAACCTGAAGTGAAGCATCGGAATCGATAACTAGTGTCACAGGAATGGTTCAAACATAGACAGTAAGAAGAGTCAGACTTCTTGTACTTATGTCGGTATTGTACCTTATGTATTTAATTCCGATGCAATTTCTGTGTTTCATCGTCAATAAAGTCAGAGGGATACAGTAAACCTGAAGTGAAGCATCGGAATCTATAACAAGTGTCACAGGAATGGTTCAAAACGTACATAGTAGGAAGAGTCAGTCTTCTTGTACTTATATCGGCATTGTGCCTTTTGTATTTAATTCCTATGCAATTTCTGTGTTTCATCGTCAATAAGAAGGTCAGAGGGATACAGTAAACCTGAAGTGAAGCATCGGAATCCAAAATTAGTGTCACAGGAATGGTTCAAAACATAGACAGTAGGAAGAGTCAGTCCTCTTGTACTTAAGTCGGCATTGTGCCTTTTGTATTTAAATCCAATGCAATTTCTGTGTTTCATCGTCAATATGAAGGTCCAAGGGATACAGTAAACCTGGAGTGAAGCATTGGAATCTATAATTAGTGTCACAGGAATGGTTCAAAACATAGACAGTAAGAAGATACAGTCTTCTTGTACTTAAGTCGGCATTGTGCCTTTTGTATTTAATTCCGATGCAATTTCTGTGTTTCATCGTCAATAAGAAGGTCAGAGGGATACAGTAAACCTGAAGTGAAGCATCGGAATCCAAAATTAGTGTCACAGGAATGGTTCAAAACATAGACAGTAGGAAGAGTCAGTCCTCTTGTACTTAAGTCGGCATTGTGCCTTTTGTATTTAATTCCGTTGCAATTTCAGTGTTTCATCGTCAATAAGTAGGTCCAAGGGATACATTAAACCTAAAGTGAAGCATCGGAATCTATAACTAGTGTCACAGGAATGGTTCAAAACATAGTCAGTAAGACGAGTCAGTCTTCTTGTACTGAAGACAGCATTGTGCCTTTCTATTTAATTCCGATGCAATTTCTGTGTTTCATTGTCAATAAGAAGGTCCAAGGGATACAGTAAACCTGAAGTGAAGCATCGGAATCTATAACTAGTGTCACAGGAATAGCTCAAAACATAGTCAGTAAGAAGAGTCAGTCTTCTTGTACTTAAGTCGGCATTGTGCCTTTTCTATTTTTTTCCGATGCAATTTCAGTGTTTCATCGTCAATAAGAAGGTCCAAGGGATACTGTACACGTGGAGTGAAGCATCGGAATCTATAACTAGAGTCAATGGAATGGTTCAAAACATAGACAGTGAGAAGAGTCAGTCTTCTTGTACTTAAGTCGGCATTGTGCCTTTTGTATTTAATTCCGATGCAATTTCTGTGTTTCATCGTCAATACGAAGGTCCTAGGGATACAGTAAATCTGAAGAGAAGCATCGGAATCTATAACTAGTGTCACAGGAATGGTTCAAAACATAGTCAGCAAGAAGAGTCGGTCTCCATGTACTTAAGTCGGCGTTGGCCTTTTGTATTTAATTCCGGTGCAATATCTGTGTTTCATCGTCAATATGAAGGTCCAAGGGATACAGTAGACCTGGAGTGAAGCATCGGAATCTATAACTACTGTCACAGGAATGGTTCAAAACATAGACAGTTAGAAGATAAGGTCTTCTTGTACTTAATTCGACATTGTGCCTTTTGTATTTAATTCCGATGCAATTTCTGTTATTCATCGTCAATAAGAAGGTCCAAGGGATACAGTAAACCTGAAGTGATGCATCGGAATCCCTAACAAGAGTCACAGGAAAGGTTCAAGACATAGTCAGTAAGAAGAGTCGGTCTTCATGTACTTAAGTCGGCGTTGGCCTTTTGTATTTAATTCCGGTGAAATTACTGTGTTTCATCGTCAATAAGAAGGTCCAAGGGATACAGTAAACCTGAAGTGAAGCATCGGAATCTATAACTAGTGTCACAGGACTGGTTTAAAACATAGTCAGTAAGGAGAGTCAGTCTTCTTGTACTTAAGTCTACATTGTGCCTTTTGTATTTTATTCCGGTGCAATCTCTGTGTTTCATCGTCAATAAGAAGGTCAGAGGGATACAGTAAACATGAAGTGTAGCATCGGAATCTATAACTAGTGTCACAGGAATGGATCAAAACATAGTCAGTAAGAAGAGTCAGTCTTCTTGTACTTAAGTCGGCATTGTGGCTTTTGTATTTATTTCCGATGCAATATCTGTGTTTCATCGTCAATAAGAAGGTCCAAGGGATACAGTAGACCTAAAGTGAAGCATCGGAATCTATAACTAGTGTCACAGGAATGGTTCAAAATATAGTCAGTAAGAAGAGTCGGTCTTCATGTTCTTAAGTCGGCATTGGCCTTTTGTATTTAATTCCGGTGCAATTTCTGTGTTTCATCGTCAATAAGAAGGTCAGCTGGATACAGTAAACCTGAAGTGAAGCATCCGAATCTGTAACTAGTTTCACAGGAATGGTTCAAAACATAGTCAGTAAGAGGAGTCAGTTTTCTTGTCCTTAAGTCTTCATTGTGCTTTTTGAATTTAATTCCGATGCAATTTCTGTGTTTCATCGTCAATATGAAGTTCCAAGGGATACAGTAAACCTGGAATGAAGCATCGGAATCTATAACTAGTGTCACAGGAATGGTTCAAAACATAGACAGTAGGAAGATACAGTCTTCTTGTACTTAAGTCGGCATTGTGACTTTTGTATTTAATTCCGATGCAATTTCTGTGTTTCGTCGTCAATAAGAAGGTCCAAGGGAGACAGTAAATCTGAAGTGAAGCATCGGAATCTATAACTAGTGTCACAGGAATGGTTCAAAACATAAACAGTAAGAAGAGTCAGTCTTCATGTACTTAAGTCGGCATTGTGCCTTTTGTATTTAATTCCGATGCAATTTCTGAGTTTCATCGTCAATAAGAAGGTCAGAGGGATACAGTAACCCTGAAGTGAAGCATCGGAATCTATAACTAGTGTCACAGAGATGGTTCAAAACATAGTCAGTAAGAAGAGTCAGTCTTCTTGTACTTAAGTCGGCATTGTGCCTTTTGTATTTAATTCCGATGATATTTCTGTGTTTCATCGTCAATAAGAAGGTCAGAGGAATACAGTAAACCTGAAGTGAAGCATCGGAATCTATAACTAGTATCACAGGAATGGTTCAAAACATAGACAGTAAGAAGACTCAGTATTCTTGTACTGAAGTCAGCATTGTGCCTTTCCTATTTAATTCCGATGCAATTTCTGTGTTTCATCGTCAATAAGAATGTCAGAGCGATGCAGTAAACCTGAAGTGAAGCATCAGAATCTATAATAAGTGTCACAGGAATGGTTCAAAATATAGTCAGAAAGAAGAGTCAGACTTCTTGTCCTTAAGTCTTCATTGTGCTTTTGTATTTAATTCCGATGCAATTTCTGTGTTTCAACGTCAATAAGAAGGTCCAAAGGATACTACAAACCTAGAGTGTAGCATCGGAATCTATAACTAGTGTCACAGGAATGCTTCAAAACATAGTCAGTAAGAAGAGTCAGTCTTCTTGTACTTAAGTCGGCACTGTGCCTTTTGTATTTAATCCCGATGCTATTTCTGTGTTTCATCGTCAATAAGAAGGTCCAAGGGATGCAGTAAACCTGAAGTGGAACATCGGAATCTATAACTAGTGTCACAGGAATGGTTCGAAACATAGTTAGTAAGACGAGTCAGTCTTCTTGTACTTAAGTCGGCATTGTGATTTTTCTATTTAATTCCGATGCAATTTCTGTGTTCCATCGTCAATAAGAAGGTCCAAGGGATACAGTAAACCTGAAGTGAAGCATCGGAATCTATAACTAGTGTCACAGGAATGGTTCAAAACACTGTCAGTAGGAAGAGTCAGTCTCCTTGTACTTAAGTCGGCATTGTGCTATTTGTATTTAATTACGATGCAATTTCGGTGTTTCATCGTCAATAAGTAGGTCCAAGGGATACATTAAACCTGAAGTGAAGCATCGGAATCTATAACTAGTGTCACAGGAATGGTTCTAAACATAGTCAGTAAGACGAGTCAGTCTTCTTGTACTTAAGTCGGCACTGTGCCTTTTCTATTTAATTCCGATGCAATTTCTGTGTTTCATCGTCAATACGAAGGTCCAAGGGATACAGTTAACCTGAAGTGAAGCATCGGAATCGATAACTAGTGTCACAGGAATGGTTCAAACATAGACAGTAAGAAGAGTCAGACTTCTTGTACTTATGTCGGTATTGTACCTTATGTATTTAATTCCGATGCAATTTCTGTGTTTCATCGTCAATAAAGTCAGAGGGATACAGTAAACCTGAAGTGAAGCATCGGAATCTATAACAAGTGTCACAGGAATGGTTCAAAACGTACATAGTAGGAAGAGTCAGTGTTCTTGTACTTATATCGGCATTGTGCCTTTTGTATCTAATTCCTATGCAATTTCTGTGTTTCATCGTCAATAAGAAGGTCAGAGGGATACAGTAAACCTGAAGTGAAGCATCGGAATCCAAAATTAGTGTCACAGGAATGGTTCAAAACATAGACAGTAGGAAGAGTCAGTCCTCTTGTACTTAAGTCGGCATTGTGCCTTTTGTATTTAATTCCGATGCAATTTCGGTGTTTCATCGTCAATAAGTAGGTCCAAGGGATACATTAAACCTAAAGTGAAGCATCGAAATCTATAACTAGTGTCACAGGAATAGCTCAAAACATAGTCAGTAGGAAGAGTCAGTCATCTTGTACATAAGTCGGCATTGTGCCTTTTCTATTTTTTTCTGATGCAATTTCTGTGTTTCATCGTCAATAAGAAGGTCCAAGGGATACTGTACACGTGGAGTGAAGCATCGGAATCTATAACTAGTGTCAATGGAATGGTTCAAAACATAGACAGTGAGAAGAGTAAGTCTTCTTGTACTTAAGTCGTCATTGTGCCTTTTGTATTTAATTCCGGTAAAATTTCCGTGTTTCATCGTCAATAAGAAGGTCAGAGGGATACAGTAAACCTGAAGTAAAGCATCGGAATCTATAACTAGTATCACAGGAATGGTTCTAAACAAAGTCAGTGAGAAGAGTCAGTCTTCTTGTCCTTAAGTCGGCATTGTGCCTTTTGTATTTAAATCCAATGCAATTTCTGTGTTTCATCGTCAATATGAAGGTCCAAGGGATACAGTAAACCTGGAGTGAAGCATTGGAATCTACAACTAGTGTCACAGGAATGGTTCAAAACATAGACAGTAAGAAGATACAGTCTTCTTGTACTTAAGTCGGCATTGTGCCTTTTGTATTTAATTCCGATGCAATTTCTGTGTTTCTTCGTCAATAAGTAGGTCCAAGGGATACAGTAAATCTGAAGACAAGCATCGGAATCTATAACTAGTGTCACAGGAATGGTTCAAAACATAGTCAGTAAGAAGAGTCGGTCTCCATGTACTTAAGTCGGCGTTGGCCTTTTGTATTTAATTCCGGTGCAATATCTGTGTTTCATCCTCAATATGAAGGTCGAAGGGATACAGTAGACCTGGAGTGAAGTATCGGAATCTATAACTAGTGTCACAGAGATGGTTCAAAACATAGTCAGTAAGAAGAGTCAGTCTTCTTGTACTTAAGTCGGCATTGTGCCTTTTGTATTTAATTCCGATGATATTTCTGTGTTTCATCGTCAATAAGAAGGTCAGAGGAATACAGTAAACCTGAAGTGAAGCATCGGAATCTATAACTAGTATCACAGGAATGGTTCAAAACATAGACAGTAAGAAGACTCAGTATTCTTGTACTGAAGACGGCATTGTGCCTTTCCTATTTAATTCCGATGCAATTTCTGTGTTTCATCGTCAATAAGAATGTCAGAGCGATGCAGTAAACCTGAAGTGAAGCATCAGAATCTATAATAAGTGTCACAGGAATGGTTCAAAACATAGTCAGTAAGAAGAGTGAGTCTTCTTGTACTTAAGTCGGCAATGTGCCTTTTCTATTTAATTCCGATGCAATTTCAGTGTTTCATCGTAAATAAGAAGGTCCAAGGGATACAGTAAACCTGGAGTGACACATCGGAATCTATAACTAGTGTCAATGGAATGGTTCAAAACATAGCCAGTAAGAAGAGTGAGTCTTCTTGTATTTAAGTCGGCATTGTGGTTTTTGTATTTAATTCCGGTGCAATTTCTGTGTTCATCGTCAATAAGAAGATCAGAGGGATACAATAAACCTGAAGTGAAGCATCGGAATCTATAACTAGTGTCACAGGAATGGTTCTAAACATAGTCAGTAAGACGAGTCAGTCTTCTTGTACTTAAGTCGGCACTGTGCCTTTTCTATTTAATTCCGATGCAATTTCTGTGTTTCATCGTCAATACGAAGGTCCAAGGGATACAGTTAACCTGAAGTGAAGCATCGGAATCGATAACTAGTGTCACAGGAATGGTTCAAACATAGACAGTAAGAAGAGTCAGACTTCTTGTACTTATGTCGGTATTGTTCCTTATGTATTTAATTCCGATGCAATTTCTGTGTTTCATCGTCAATAAAGTCAGAGGGATACAGTAAACCTGAAGTGAAGCATCGGAATCTATAACAAGCGTCACAGGAATGGTTCAAAACGTACATAGTAGGAAGAGTCAGTCTTCTTGTACTTATATCGGCATTGTGCCTTTTGTATTTAATTCCTATGCAATTTCTGTGTTTCATCGTCAGTAAGAAGGTCAGAGGGATACAGTAAACCTGAAGTGAAGCATCCAAATCTATAACTAGTGCCACAGGAATGGTTCAAAACATAGTCAGTAAGAAGAGTCAGTGTTCTTGTCCATAAGTCGGCATTGTGCTTCTTGTATTTAATTCCGATGCAGTTTCTGTGTTTCATCGTCAATAAGACGGTCCAAGGGATACAGTAAACCTGGAGTGAAGCATCGGAATCTATAACTAGTGACACAGGAATGGTTCAAAACATAGACAGTAAGAAGATACAGTCTTCTTGTACTGAAGTCGGCATTTTTACTTTTGTATTTAATTCCGATGCAATCTCTGTGTTTCACCGTCAATAAGAAGGTCCAAGGGATACAGTAAATCTGAAGTGAAGCATCGGAATCTATAACTAGTGTCACAGGAATGGTTCAAAACATAAACAGTAAGAAGAGTCAGTCTTCTTGTACTTAAGTCGGCATTGTGCCTTTTGTATTTAATTCCGATGCAATTTCTGTGTTTCATCGTGAATAAGAAGGTCAGAGGGATACAGTAACCCTGAAGTGAAGCATCGGAATCTTTAACTAGTGTCACAGAAATGGTTCAAAAAATAGTCAGTGAGAAGAGTCAGTCTTCTTGTACTTAAGTCGGCATTGTGCCTTTTGTATTTAATTCCGATGCAATTTCTGTGTTTCATCGTCAATAACAAGGTCCAAGGGATACAGTAAACCTGAAGTGAAGCATCGGAATCTATAACTAGTGTCACAGGAATGGCTCAAAACATAGTCAGTAAGAAGAGACAGTCTTCTTGTACTTAAGTCGGCATTGTGCCTTTTCTCTTTAATTCCGATGCAATTTCTGTGTTTCATCGTCAATAACAAGGTTCAAGGGATACAGTAAACCTTAAGTGAAGCATCGGAATCAATAACTAGTGTCACAGGAATGGCTCAAAACATAGTCAGTAAGAAGAGTCAGTCTTCGTGTACTTAAGTCGGCATTGTGCCTTTTGTATTTAATTCCGATGCAATTTCTGTGTTTCATCGTCAATAAGAAGGTCCAAGGGATGCAGTAAACCTGAAGTGAAGCATCGGAATCTATAACTAGTGTCACAGGAATGGTTCAAAACATAGTCAGTAAGGAGAGTTAGTCTTCTTGTACTTATGTCGGCATTGTGCCTTTTGTATTTAATTTCGGTGCAATTTCTGTGTTTCATCGTCAATAAGAAGGTCCAAGGGATACAGTAAACCTGAAGTGAAGCATCGGAATCTATAACTAGTGTCACAGGAATGGTTCAAAACATAGTCAGTAAGAAGAGTCGGTCTTCGTGTACTTAAGTCGGCATTGTGCTCTTTGTATTTACTTCCGGTTCCATTTCTGTGTTTCATCGTCAATAAGAAGGTCAGAGGGATACAGTGAACCTGAAGTAAAGCATCGGAATCTATAACTAGTGCCACAGGAATGGTTCAAAATATAGTCAGTGAGAAGAGTCAGTCTTCTTGTCCTTAAGTCGGCATTGTGCCTTTTGTATTCAATTCCGATGCAATTTCTGTGTTTCATCGTCAATATGAAGGTCCAAGGGGTACAGTAAACCTGGAGTGAAGCATCGGAATCTATAACTAGTGTCACAGGAATGGTTCAAAATATAGACAGTAAGAAGATACAGTCTTCTTGTACTTAAGTCGGCATTGTGCCTTTTGTATTTAATTCCGATGCAATTTCTGTGTTTCATCGTCAATAAGAAGGTCCAAGGGTTACAGTAAACCTGAAGTGAAGCATCGGAATCTATAACTAGTGTCACAGGAATGGTTCAAAACATAGTCAGTAAGAAGGGTCGGTCCTCATGTACTGAAGTCAGCATTGGCCTTTTGTATTTAATTCTGGTGCAATTTCTGTGTTTCATCGTCAATACGAAGAACAGAGGGATACAGTAAACCAGAAGTGAAGCATCCGAATCTATAACTAGTGTCACAAGAATGGTTCAAAACATAGACAGTAAGAAGAGTCAGTCTTCTTGTACTTAAGTCGGCATTGTGCCTTTTGTATTTAATTCCGATGCAATTTCTGTGATCCATCGTCAATAAGTAGGTCCAAGGGATACAGTAAATCTGAAGACAAGCATCGGAATCTATAACTAGTGTCACAGGAATGGTTCAAAACATAGTCAGTAAGAAGAGTCGGTCTCCATGTACTTAAATCGGCGTTGGCCTTTTGTATTTAATTCCGGTGCAATATCTGTGTTTCATCGTCAATATGAAGGTCGAAGGGATACAGTTGACCTGGAGTGAAGTATCGGAATCTATAACTAGTGTCACAGAGATGGTTCAAAACATAGTCAGTAAGAAGAGTCAGTCTTCTTGTACTTAAGTCGGCATTGTGCCTTTTGTATTTAATTCCGATGCAATTTCTGTGTTTCATCGTCAATAAGAAGGTCCAAGGGTTACAGTAAACCTGAAGTGAAGCATCGGAATCTATAACTAGTATCACAGGAATGGTTCAAAACATAGACAGTAAGAAGAGTCAGTATTCTTGTACTGAAGTCGGCATTGTGCCTTTTCTATTTAATTCCGACGCAATTTCTGTGTTTCATCGTCAATAAGAATGTCAGAGCGATGCAGTAAACCTGAAGTGAAGCATCAGAATCTATAATAAGTGTCACAGGAATGGTTCAAAACATAGTCAGAAAGAAGAGTCAGTCTTCTTGTCCTTAAGTCTTCATTGTGCCTTTTGTATTTAATTCCGATGCAATTTCTGTGTTTCATCGTCACTAAGAAGGTCCAAGGGATACTATAAACCTGGAGTGTAGCATCGGAATCTATAACCAGTGTCACAGGAATGGTTAAAACATAGTCAGTAAGAAAAGTGAGTCTTCTTGTACTTAAGTCGGCATTGTGCTTTTTCTATTTAATTCCGATGCAATTTCAGTGTTTCATCGTAAATAAGAAGGTCGAAGGGATACAGTAAACCTGGAGTGAAGCATCGGAATCTATAACCAGTGTCAATGGAATGGTTCAAAACATAGACAGTAAGATGAGTCAGTCTTCTTGTACTTAAGTCGGCATTGTGGCTTTTGTATTTAATTCCGGTGCAATTTCTGTGTACATCGTCAATAAGAAGATCAGAGGGATACAATAAACCTGAAGTGAAGCATCGGAATCTATAACTAGTGTCACAGGAATGTGTCAAAACATAGTCAGTTAGAAGAGTCAGTCTTCTTGTCCTTAAGGCGGCCTTGTGCCTTTTGTATTTAATCCCGATGCAATTTCTGTGTTTCATCGTCAATAAGAAGGTCCAAGGGATGCAGTAAATCTGAAGTGAAGCATCGGAATCTATAACTAGTGCACAGGAAAGGTTCAAAACATAGTCAGTAAGAAGAGTCAGTCTTCTTGTCCTTAAGTCGGCATTGTGCCTTTTGTTTTTATTTCCGATGCAATTTTTGTGTTTCATCGTCAATATGCAGGTCCAAGGGATACAGTAAACCTGGAGTGAAGCATCCGAATCTATAACTAGTGTCACACGATTGGTTCAAAACATAGACAGTAAGAAGATACAGTCTTCTTGTACTTAAGTCGGCATTGTGGCTTTTGTATTTAATTCCTATGCACTTTCTGTGTTTCATCGTCAAGAAGAAGGTCCAAGGGATACAGTAAACCTGAAGTAAAGCATCGGAATCTATAACTAGTGTCACAGGAATGGTTCAAAGCATAGTCAGTAAGAAGTGTCGGTCTTCATGTACTTAAGTCGGCATTGGCCTTTTGTATTTATTTCCGATGCAATTTCTGTGTTTCATCGTCAATAAGAAGGTCCAAGGGATGCAGTAAACCTGAAGTGAAGCATCGGAATCTGTAACTAGTGTCACAGGAATGGTTCAAAACATAGTCAGTAAGGAGAGTCAGTCTTCTTGTACTTAAATCGGAATTGTGCCTTTTGTATTTAATTCCGGTGCAATTTCTGTGTTTCATCGTCAATAAGAAGGTCAGAGGGATACAGTAAACCTGAAGTGAAGCATCGGAATCTATAACTAGTGTCACAGGAATGGTTCAAAACATAGTCAGTAAGAACAGTCAGTCTTCTTGTCCTTACGTCGGCATTGTGCCTTTTGTATTTTATTCCGATGCAATTTCTGTATTTCATCGTCAATAAGAAGGTCCGAGGGATACAGTAAACCTGGAGTGAAGCATCGGAATCAATAACTAGTGTCACAGGAATGGTTCAAAACATAGACAGTAAGAAGATACAGTCTTCTTGTACATAAGTCGGCATTGTGGCTTTTGTATTTAATTCCGGTGCAATTTCTGTGTTTCATCGTCAATAAGAAGGTCAGAGGGATACAGTAAACCTGAAGTGAAGCATCCAAATCTATAACTAGTGTCACAGGAATGGTTCAAAACATAGTCAGTAAGAAGAGACAGTGTTCTTGTCCATAAGTCGGCATTGTGCTTCTTGTATTTAATTCCGATGCAGTTTCAGTGTTTCATCGTCAATAAGAAGGTCCAAGGGATACAGTAAACCTGGAGTGAAGCATCGGAATCTACAACTAGTGACACAGGAATGGTTCAAAACATAGACAGTAAGAAGATACAGTCTTCTTGTACTGAAGTCGGCATTTTTACTTTTGTATTTAATTCCGATGCAATCTCTGTGTTTCACCGTCAATAAGAAGGTCCAAGGGATACAGTAAATCTGAAGTGAAGCATCGGAATCTATAACTAGTGTCACAGGAATGGTTCAAAACATAAACAGTAAGGAGAGTCAGTCTTCTTGTACTTAAGTCGGCATTGTGCCTTTTGTATTTAATTCCGATGCAATTTCTGTGTTTCATCGTGAATAAGAAGGTCAGAGGGATACAGTAAACCTGAAGTGAAGCATCGGAATCTATAACTAGTGTCACAGGAATGGCTCAAAACATAGTCAGTAAGAAGAGTCAGTCTTCTTGTACTTAAGTCGGCATTGTGCCTTTTTCTCTTTAATTCCGATGCAATTTCTGTGTTTCATCGTCAATAACAAGGTTCAAGGGATACAGTAAACCTTAAGTGAATCATCGGAATCTATAACTAGTGTCACAGGAATGGCTCAAAACATAGTCAGTAAGAAGAGTCAGTCTTCGTGTACTTAAGTCGGCATTGTGCCTTTTGTATTTAATTCCGATGCAATTTCTGTGCTTCATCGTCAATACGAAGGTCCAAGGGATGCAGTAAACCTGAAGTGAAGCATCGGAATCTATAACTAGTGTCACAGGAATGGTTCAAAACATAGTCAGTAAGGAGAGTCAGTCTTCTTGCACTTATGTCGGCATTGTGCCTTTTGTATTTAATTTCGGTGCAATTTCTGTGTTTCATCGTCAATAAGAAGGTCCAAGGGATACAGTAAACCTGAAGTGAAGCATCGGAATCTATAACTAGTGTCACAGGAATGGTTCAAAACATAGTCAGTAAGAAGAGTCGGTCTTCGTGTACTTAAGTCGGCATTGTGCTCTTTGTATTTACTTCCGATGCAATTTCTGTGTTTCATCGTCAATAAGAAGGTCCAAGGGATACAGTAAACCTGGAGTGAAGCATCGGAATCTATAACTAGTGTCACAGGAATGGTTCAAAACATAGACAGTAAGAAGATACAGTCTTCTTGTACTGAAGTCGGCATTTTTACTCTTGTATTTAGTTCCGATGCAATTGCTGTGTTTCACCGTCAATAAGAAGGTCCAAGGGATACAGTAAACCTGAAGTGAAGCATCGGAATCTATAACTAGTGTCAACGGAATGGTTTAAAACATAGACAGTAAGAAGAGTCAGTCTTCTTGTACTTAAGTCGGCATTGTGCCTTATGTATTTAATTCCGGTGCCATTTCTGTGTTTCATCGTCAATAAGAAGGTCAGAGGGATACAGTGAACCTGAAGTAAAGCATCGGAATCTATAACTAGTGCCACAGGAATGGTTCAAAATATAGTCAGTGAGAAGAGTCAGTCTTCTTGTCCTTAAGTCGGCATTGTGCCTTTTGTATTCAATTCCGATGCAATTTCTGTGTTTCATCGTCAATATGAAGGTCCAAGGGGTACAGTAAACCTGGAGTGAAGCATCGGAATCTATAACTAGTGTCACAGGAATGGTTCAAAATATAGACAGTAAGAAGATACAGTCTTCTTGTACTTAAGTCGGCATTGTGCCTTTTGTATTTAATTCCGATGCAATTTCTGTGTTTCATCGTCAATAAGAACGTCCAAGGGTTACAGTAAACCTGAAGTGAAGCATCGGAATCTATAACTAGTGTCACAGGAATGGTTCAAAACATAGTCAGTAAGAAGAGTCGGTCCTCATGTACTGAAGTCAGCATTGGCCTTTTGTATTTAATTCCGGTGCAATTTCTGTGTTTCATCGTCAATACGAAGAACAGAGGGATCCAGTAAACCAGAAGTGAAGCATCCGAATCTATAACTAGTGTCACAAGAATGGTTCAAAACATAGACAGTAAGAAGAGTCAGTCTTCTTGTACTTAAGTCGGCATTGTGGCTTTTGTATTTAATTCCGGTGCAATTTCTGTGTACATCGTCAATAAGAAGATCAGAGGGATACAATAAACCTGAAGTGAAGCATCGGAATCTATAACTAGTGTCACAGGAATGTGTCAAAACATAGTCAGTTAGAAGAGTCAGTCTTCTTGTCCTTAAGGCGGCCTTGTGCCTTTTGTATTTAATCCCGATGCAATTTCTGTGTTTCATCGTCAATAAGAAGGTCCAAGGGATGCAGTAAACCTGAAGAGAAGCATCGGAATCTATAACTAGTGTCACAGGAAAGGTTCAAATCATAGTCAGTAAGAAGATTCAGTCTTCTTGTCCTTAAGTCGGCATTGTGCCTTTTGTTTTTATTTCCGATGCAATTTTTGTGTTTCATCGTCAATATGCAGGTCCAAGGGATACAGTAAACCTGGAGTGAAGCATCCGAATCTATAACTAGTGTCACACGATTGGTTCAAAACATAGACAGTAAGAAGATACAGTCTTCTTGTACTTAAGTCGGCATTGTGGCTTTTGTATTTAATTCCTATGCACTTTCTGTGTTTCATCGTCAAGAAGAAGTTCCAAGGGATACAGTAAACCTGAAGTAAAACATCGGAATCTATAACTAGTGTCACAGGAATGGTTCAAAACATAGTCAGTAAGAAGTGTCGGTCTTCATGTACTTAAGTCGGCATTGGCCTTTTGTATTTATTTCCGATGCAATTTCTGTGTTTCATCGTCAATAAGAAGGTCCAAGGGATGCAGTAAACCTGAAGTGAAGCATCGGAATCTATAACTAGTGTCACAGGAATGGTTCAAAACATAGTCAGTAAGGAGAGTCAGTCTTCTTGTACTTAAGTCGGAATTGTGCCTTTTGTATTTAATTCCGGTGCAATTTCTGTGTTTCATCGTCAATAAGATGGTCAGAGGGATACAGTAAACCTGAAGTGAAGCATCGGAATCTATAACTAGTGTCACAGGAATGGTTCAAAACATAGTCAGTAAGAACAGTCAGTCTTCTTGTCCTTAAGTCGGCATTGTGCCTTTTGTATTTTATTCCGATGCAATTTCTGTATTTCATCGTCAATAAGAAGGTCCGAGGGATACAGTAAACCTGGAGTGAAGCATCGGAATCAATAACTAGTGTCACAGGAATGGTTCAAAACATAGACAGTAAGAAGATACAGTCTTCTTGTACATAAGTCGGCATTGTGGCTTTTGTATTTAATTCCGGTGCAATTTCTGTGTTTCATCGTCAATAAGAAGGTCAGAGGGATACAGTAAACCTGAAGTGAAGCATCCAAATCTATAACTAGTGTCACAGGAATGGTTCAAAACATAGTCAGTAAGAAGAGACAGTGTTCTTGTCCATAAGTCGGCATTGTGCTTCTTGTATTTAATTCCGATGCAGTTTCAGGGTTTCATCGTCAATAAGAAGGTCCAAGGGATACAGTAAACCTGGAGTGGAGCATCGGAATCTATAACTAGTGACACAGGAATGGTTCAAAACATAGACAGTAAGAAGATACAGTCTTCTTGTACTGAAGTCGGCATTTTTACTTTTGTATTTAGTTGCGATGCAATTTCTGTGTTTCACCGTCAATAAGAAGGTCCAAGGGATACAGTAAATCTGAAGTGAAGCATCGGAATCTATAACTAGTGTCAACGGAATGGTTTAACACATAGACAGTAAGAAGAGTCAGTCTTCTTGTACTTAAGTCGGCATTGTGCCTTTTGTATTTAATTCCGGTGCAATTTCTGTGTTTCATCGTCAATAAGAAGGTCAGAGGGATACAGTAAACCTGAAGTAAAGCATCGGAATCTATAACTAGTGCCACAGGAATGGTTCAAAACATAGTCAGTGAGCAGAGTCAGTCTTCTTGTCCTTAAGTCGGCATTGTGCCTTTTGTATTCAATTCCGATGCAATTTCTGTGTTTCATCGTCAATATGAAGGTCCAAGGGGTACAGTAAACCTGGAGTGAAGCATCGGAATCTATAACTAGTGTCACAGGAATGGTTCAAAATATAGACAGTAAGAAGATACAGTCTTCTTGTACTTAAGTCGGCATTGTGCCTTTTGTATTTAATTCCGATGCAATTTCTGTATTTCATCGTCAATAAGAAGGTCCAAGGGTTACAGTAAACCTGAAGTGAAGCATCGGAATCTATAACTAGTGTCACAGGAATGGTTCAAAACATAGTCAGTAAGAAGAGTCGGTCTTCATGTACTTAAGTCGGCATTGGCCTTTTGTATTTAATTCCGGTGCAATTTCTGTGTTTCATCGTCAATCAGAAGAACAGAGGGATACAGTAAACCAGAAGTGAAGCATCCGAATCTATAACTAGTGTCACAAGAATTGTTCAAAACATAGACAGTAAGAAGAGTCAGTCTTCTTGTCCTTAAGTCGGCATTGTGCTTTTTGTATTTAATGGCGATGCAATTTCTGTGTTTCATCGTCAATAAGAAGGTCCAAGGGATACAGTAAACCTGGAGTGAAGCATCGGAGTCTATAACTAGTGTCACAGGAATGGTTCAAAACATAGACAGCAAGTAGATACAGTCTTCTTGTACTTAAGTCGGCATTTTTACTTTTGTATTTCATTCCAATGCAATTTCTGTGTTTCACCGTCAATAAGAAGGTCCAAGGGATACAGTAAATCTGCAGTGAGGCATCGGAATCTATAACTAGTGTCACAGGAATGTTTCAAAACATAAACAGTAAGAAGAGTCAGTCTTCTTGTACTTATGTCGGCATTGTGCCTTTTGTATTTAATTCCGGTGCAATTTCTGTGTTTCATCGTCAATAAGAAGGTCCTAGGGTTACAGTAAACCTGAAGTGAAGCTTCGGAATCTATAACTAGTGTCACAGGAATGGTTCAAAACATAGACAGTAAGAAGATACAGTCTTCTTGTACTGAAGTCGGCATTTTTACTTTTGTATTTAATTCCGATGCAATTTCTGTGTTTCATCGTCAATAAGAAAGTCCAAGGGTTACAGTAAACCTGAAGTGAAGCATCGGAATCTATAACTAGTGTCACAGGAATGGTTCAAAACATAGTCAGTAAGAAGGGTCGGTCTTCATGTACTTAAGTCGGCATTGGCCTTTTGTATTTAATTTCGGTGCAATTTCATTGTTTCATCGTCAATGAGAAGGTCCAAGGGATACAGTAAACCTGAAGTGAAGCATCAGAATCTATAACTCGTGTCACAGGAATAGTTCAAACATAGTCAGAAAGATGAGTCAGTCTTCTTGTCCTTAAGTCTTCATTATGCCTTTTGTATTTAATTCCGATGCAATTTCTGTGTTTCATCGTCAATACGAAGGTCCAAGGGATACTATAAACCTGGTGTGTAGCATCGGAATCTGTAACTAGTGTCACAGGAATGGTTCAAAACATAGTCAGTAAGAAAAGTTAGTCTTCTTGTACTTAAGACGGCATTGTGCCTTTTCTATTTCATTCCGATGCAATTTCAGTGTTTCATCGTCTATAATAAGGTCCAAGGTATACAGTAAACCTGGAGTGAAGCATCGGAATCTATAACTAATGTCAATGGAATGGTTCAAAACAATGACAGTAAGAAGAGTCAGTCTTCTTGTACTTAAGTCGGCATTGCGGCTTTTGTATTTAATTCAGGTGCAATTTCTGTGTTCATCGTCAATAAGAAGATCAGAGGGATACAATAAACCAGAAGTGAAGCATCGGAACCTATAACTAGTGTCACAGGAATGGTTCAAAACATAGTCAGTAAGAAGAGTCAGTCTTCTTGTCCTTAAGGCGGCCTTGTGCCTTTTGTATTTAATTCCGATGCAATTTCTGTGTTTCATCGTCAATAAGAAGGGCCAAGGGATACAGTAAACCTGGAGTGAAGCGTCGTAATCTATAACTAGTGTCACAGGAATGGTTCAAAACATAGACAGCAAGTAGATACAGTCTTCTTGTACTTAAGTCGGCATTTTTACTTTTGTATTTCATTCCAATGCAATTTCTATGTTTCACCGTCAATAAGAAGGTCCCAGGGATACAGTAAATCTGAAGTGAGGCATGGGAATCTATAACTAGTGTCACAGGAATGTTTCAAAACATAAACAGTAAGAAGAGTCGGTCTTCTTGTACTTAAGTTGGCATTGTGCCTTTTGTATTTAATTCCGGTGCAATTTCTGTGTTTCATCGTCAATAAGAAGGTCCTAGGGTTACAGTAAACCTGAAGTGAAGCTTCGGAATCTATAACTAGTGTCACAGGAATGGTTCAAAACATAGACAGTAAGAAGATACAGTCTTCTTGTACTGAAGTCGGCATTTTTACTTTTGTATTTAATTCCGATGCAATTTCTGTGTTTCATCGTCAATAAGAAAGTCCAAGGGTTACAGTAAACCTGAAGTGAAGCATCGGAATCTATAACTAGTGTCACAGGAATGGTTCAAAACATAGTCAGTAAGAAGGGTCGGTCTTCATGTACTTAAGTCGGCATTGGCCTTTTGTATTTAATTTCGGTGCAATTTCATTGTTTCATCGTCAATGAGAAGGTCCAAGGGATACAGTAAACCTGAAGTGAAGCATCAGAATCTATAACTCGTGTCACAGGAATAGTTCAAACATAGTCAGAAAGATGAGTCAGTCTTCTTGTCCTTAAGTCTTCATTATGCCTTTTGTATTTAATTCCGATGCAATTTCTGTGTTTCATCGTCAATACGAAGGTCCAAGGGATACTATAAACCTGGTGTGTAGCATCGGAATCTGTAACTAGTGTCACAGGAATGGTTCAAAACATAGTCAGTAAGAAAAGTTAGTCTTCTTGTACTTAAGACGGCATTGTGCCTTTTCTATTTCATTCCGATGCAATTTCAGTGTTTCATCGTCTATAATAAGGTCCAAGGTATACAGTAAACCTGGAGTGAAGCATCGGAATCTATAACTGATGTCAATGGAATGGTTCAAAACAATGACAGTAAGAAGAGTCAGTCTTCTTGTACTTAAGTCGGCATTGCGGCTTTTGTATTTAATTCAGGTGCAATTTCTGTGTTCATCGTCAATAAGAAGATCAGAGGGATACAGTAAACCTGAAGTGAAGCTTCGGAATCTATAACTAGTGTCACAGGAATGGCTCAAAACATAGTCAGTAAGAAGAGTCAGTCTTCTTGTACTTAAGTCGGCATTATGCCTTTTCTATTTAATTCCGATGCAATTTCAGTGTTTCATCGTCAATAACAAGGTCCAAGGGATACAGTAAACCTGGAGTGAAGCATCGGAATCTATAACTAGTGTCAATGGAATGGTTCAAAACATAGACAGTAAGAAGAGTCAGTCTTCTTGTACTTATGTCGGCATTGTGCCTTTTGTATTTAATTCCGGTGCAATTTCTGTGTTTCATCGTCAATAAGAAGGTCCAAGGGTTACAGTAAACCTGAAGTGAAGCATCGGAATCTATAACTAGTGTCACAGGAATGGTTCAAAACATAGACAGCAAGAAGATACAGTCTTCTTGTACAGAAGTCGGCATTTTTACTTTTGTATTTAATTCCGATGCAATTTCTGTGTTTCATCGTCAATAAGAAGGTCAGAGGTATACAGTAAACCTGAAGTGAAGCATCGGAATCTATAACTAGTGTCACAGGAATGGTTCAAAACATAGTCAGTAAGAAGAGTCTGTCTTCTTGTCCTTATGTCGGCATTGTGCCTTGTCTATTTAATTCCGATGCAATTTCTGTGTTTCATCGTCAATAACAAGGTCCAAGGGATACAGTAAACCTGAAGTGAAGCATCGGAATCTATAACTAGTGTCTCTGGAATGGCTCCAGACATAGTCCGTAAGAAGAGTCAGTCTTCTTGTACTTAAGTCGGCATTGTGCCTTTCCTATTTAATTCCGATGCAATTTCAGTGTTTCATCGTCAACAAGAAGGTCCAAGGGATACAGTAAACCTGGAGTGAAGCATCGGAATCTATAACTAGTTGCAATGGAATGGTTTAAAACATAGACAGTAAGAAAAGTCAGTCTTCTTGTACTTTTGTCGGCATTGTGCCTTTTGTGTCTAATTCCGGTGCAATTTCTGTGTTTCATCGTCAATAAGAAGGTCAGAGGGATACAGTAAACCTGAAGTATAGCATCGGAATCTATAACTAGTGCCACAGGAATGGTTCAAAACATAGTCAGTGAGAAGAGTCAGTCTTCTTGTACTTAAGTCGGCATTGTGCCTTTTGTATTTAATTCCGATGCAATTTCTGTGTTTCATCGTCAATAAAAAGGGCCAAGGGATACAGTAAACATGAAGTGAAGCATCGGAACCTATAACTAGTGTCACAGGAATGGTTCAAAACATAGTCAGTAAGAAGAGTCAGTCTTCTTGTCCATAAGGCGGCCTTGTGCCTTTTGTATTTAATTCCGATGCAATATCTGTTTTCATCGTCAATAAGAAGGTCCAAGGGATGCAGTAAACCTGGCGTGAAGCATCGGAATCTATAACTAGTGTCAATGGAATGGTTCAAGACATAGACAGTAAGAAGAGTCAGTCTTCTTGACTTAAGTCGGAATTGTGCCTTTTGTATTTCATTCCGGTGCAATTTCTGTATTTCATCGTCAATAAGAAGGTCAGAGGTATACAGTAAACCTGAAGTGAAGCATCGGAATCTATAACTAGTGTCACAGGAATGGTTCAAAACATAGTCAGTAAGAAGTGTCTGTCTTCTTGTCCTTATGTCGGCATTGTGCCTTGTCTATTTAATTCCGATGCAATTTCTGTGTTTCATCGTCAATAACAAGGTCCAAGGGATACAGTAAACCTGAAGTGAAGCATCGGAATCTATAACTAGTGTCTCTGGAATGGCTCAAGACATAGTCCGTAAGAAGAGTCAGTCTTCTTGTACTTAAGTCGGCATTGTGCCTTTTCTATTTAATTCCGATGCAATTTCAGTGTTTCATCGTCAATAAGAAGGTCCAAGGGATACAGTAAACCTGGAGTGAAGCATCGGAATCTATAACTAGTGTCAATGGAATGGTTTAAAATATAGACAGTAAGAAAAGTCAGTCTTCTTGTACTTTTGTCGGCATTGTGCCTTTTGTATTTAATTCCGGTGCAATTTCTGTGTTTCATCGTCAATAAGAAGGTCAGAGGGATACAGTAAACCTGAAGTATGGCATCGGAATCTATAACTAGTGCCACAGGAATGGTTCAAAACATAGTCAGTGAGAAGAGTCAGTCTTCTTGTCCTTAAGTCGGCATTGTGCCTTTTGTATTTAATTCCGATGCAATTTCTGTGTTTCATCGTCAATATGAAGGTCCAAGGGTTACAGTAACCCTGAAGTGAAGCATCGGAATCTATAACTAGTGTCACAGGAATGGTTCAAAACTTAGTCAGTAAGAAGAGTCGATCTTCATGTACTTAAGTCGGCATTGGCCTTTTGTATTTAATTCCGATGCATTTTCTGTGTTTCATCGTCAATCCGAAGGTCCAAGGGATACAGTAAACCTGGAGTGAAGCATCGGAATCTCTAACTAGTGTCACAGGAATGGTTCAAAACATAGACAGTAAGAAGATACAGTCTTCTTGTACTTAAGTCGGCATTGTGCCTTTTGTATTTAATTCCGATGCAATTTCTGTGTTTCATCGGCAATAAGAAGGTCCAAGGGATACAGTAAACCTGGAGTGAAGCATCGGAATCTATAACTAGTGTCAATGGAATGGTTCAAAACATAGACTGTAAGAAGAGTCAGTCTTCTTGTACTTAAGTCGGCAATGTGCCTTTTGTATTTAATTCCGGTGCAATTTCTGTGTTTCATCGTCAATAAGAAGGTCAGAGGGATACAGTAAACCTGAAGTAAAGCATCGGAATCTATAACTAGTGTCACAGGAATGGTTCAAAATATAGACAGTAAGAAGATACAGTCTTCTTGTACTTAAGTCGGCATTGTGCCTTTTGTATTTAATTCCGATGCAATTTCTGTGTTTCATCGTCAATAAGAAGGTCCAAGAGTTACAGTAAACCTGAAGTGAAGCATCGGAATCTATAACTAGTGTCACAGGAATGGTTCAAAACATAGTCAGTAAGAAGAGTCGGTCTTCATGTACTTAAGTCGGCATTGGCCTTTTGTATTTAATTCCGGTGCAATTTCTGTGTTTCATCGACAATAAGAAGGTCCAAGGGATACAGTAAACCTGAAGTGAGGCATCGGAATCTATAACTAGTGTCACAGGAATGGTTCAAAACTTAGACAGGAAGAAGAGTCAGTCTTCTTGTACTTGAGTCGGCATTGTGCCTTTTGTATTAAATTTCGATGCAATATCAGTTTTTCATCGTCAACAAGAAGGCCCTAGGGACACAGTAAACCTGACGTCAAGCATCGGAATTTATAACTAGAGTCACAGGAATGGTTCAAACATAGACAGTAAGAAGAGTCAGTCTTCTTGCACTTAAGTCGGCATTGTGCCTTTTCTACTTAATTCCGATGCAATTTCTGTGTTTCATCGTCAATAAGAAGGTCAGAGCGATACAGTAAACCTGAAGTGAAGCATCGGAATCTATAACTAGTGTCACAGGAATGGTTCAAAATATAGACAGTAAGAAGATACAGTCATCTTGTACTTAAGTCGGCATTGTGCCTTTTGTATTTAATACCGATGCAATTTCTGTGTTTCATCGTCAATAAGAAGGTCCAAGGGATACAGTAAACCTGGAGTGAAGCATCGAAATCTACAAGTAGTGTCACAGGAATGGTTCAAAACATAGACAGTACTTAAGTCGGCATTGTGCCTTTTGTATTTCCGAAACAATTTCTGTGTTTCATCGTGAATAAGAAGGTCCAAGGGATACAGTAAACCTGAGGTGAGGCATCGGAATCTAAAACTAGTGTCACAGGAATGTTTCAAACATAGTCAGTAAGAAGAGTCAGTCTTCTTGTCCTTAAGTCGGCATTGTGCCTTTTGTTTTTAATTCTGATGCAATTTTTGTGTTTCATCGTCAATAAGAAGGTCCAAGGGAAACAGTAAACCTGGAGTGAAGCATCCGAATCTATAACTAGTGTCACACGATTGGTTCAAAACATAGACAGTAAGAAGATACAGTCTTCTTGTACTTAAGTCGGCATTGTGGCTTTTGTATTTAATTCCTATGCACTTTCTGTGTTTCATCGTCAAGAAGAAGGTCCAAGGGATACAGTAAACCTGAAGTAAAGCATCGGAATCTATAACTAGTGTCACAGGAATGGTTCAAAACATAGTCAGTAAGAAGAGTCAATGTTCTTGTCCATAAGTCGGCATTGTGCTTCTTGTATTTAATTCCGATGCAGTTTCTGTGTTTCATCGTCAATAAGAAGGTCCAAGGGATACAGTAAACCTGGAGTGAAGCATCGGAATCTATAACTAGTGTCACAGGAATGGTTCAAAATTTAGACAGTAAGAAGATACAGTCTTCTTGTACTAAAGTCGGCATTTTTACTTTTGTATTTACATCCGATTCAATTTCTGTGTTTCACCGTCAATAAGAAGGTCCAAGGGATGCAGTAAATCTGAAGTGAAGCATCGGAATCTATAACTAGTGTCACAGGAATGGTTCAAAACATAAACAGTAAGAAGAGTCAGTCTTCTTGTACTTAAGTCGGCATTGTGCCTTTTGTATTTAATTCCGATGCAATTTCTGTGTTTCATCGTCAATAACAAGGTCCAAGGGATACAGTAAACCTGAAGTGAAGCATCGGAATCTATAACTAGTGTCACAGGAATGGCTCAAAACATAGTCAGTAAGAAGAGTCAGTCTTCTTGTACTTAAGTCGGCATTGTGCCTTTTCTATTTAATTCCGATGCAATTTCTGTGTTTCATCGTCAATAACAAGGTCCAAGGGATACAGTAAACCTTAAGTGAAGCATCCTAATCTATAACTAGTGTCACAGGAATGGTTCAAAACATAGTCAGTAAGGAGAGTCAGTCTTCTTGTACTTATGTCGGCATTGTGCCTTTTGTATTTAATTCCGGTGCAATTTCTGTGTTTCATCGTCAATAAGTAGGTCAGAGGGATACATTAAACCTGAAGTGAAGGATCGGAATCTATAACTAGTGTCACAGGAATGGTTCAAATCATAGTCAGTAAGAAGAGTCAGTCTTCTTGTCCTTAAGTCGGCATTGTGCCTTTTGTATTTTATTCCGATGCAATTTCTGTATTTCATCGTCAATAAGAAGGTCCGAGGGATACAGTAAACCTGGAGTGAAGCATCGGAATCTATAACTAGTGTCACAGTAATGGTTCAAAACGAAGACAGTAAGAAGATACAGTCTTCTTGTACTTAAGTCGGCATTAAGGCTTTTGTATTTAATTCCGATGCAATTTCTGTGTTTCATCGTCAATACGAAGGTCCAAGGGATACAGTAAACCTGAAGTGAAGCATCGGAATCTATAACTAGTGTCACAGGAATGGTTCAAAACATAGTCAGTAAGAAGAGTCGGTCTTCGTGTACTTAAGTCGGCATTGTGCTCTTTGTATTTACTTCCGATGCAATTTCTGTGTTTCATCGTCAATAAGAAGGTCCAAGGGATACAGTAAACCTGGAGTGAAGCATCGGAATCTATAACTAGTGTCACAGGAATGGTTCAAAACATAGACAGTAAGAAGATACAGTCTTCTTGTACTTAAGTCGGCATTGTGCCTTTTGCATTTAATTCCGATGCAATTTCTGTGTTTCATCGTCAATAAGAAGGTCCAAGGGTTACAGTAAACCTGAAGTGAAGCATCGGAATCTATAACTAGTGTCACAGGAATGGTTCAAAACATAGTCAGTAAGAAGAGTCGGTCTTCATGTACTTAAGCCGGCATTGGCCTTTTGTATTTAATTCCGGTGCAATTTCTGTGTTTCATCGTCAATAAGAAGAACAGAGGGATACAGTACACCTGAAGTGAAGCATCCGAATCTATAACTAGTGTCACAAGAATGGTTCAAAGCATAGACAGTAAGAAGAGTCAGTCTTCTTGTACTTATGTCGGCATTGTGCCTTTTGTATTTAATTCCGGTGCAATTTCTGTGTTTCATCGTCAATAAGAAGGTCCAAGGGTTACAGTAAACCTGAAGTGAAGCATCGGATTCTATAACTAGTGTCACAGGAATGGTTCAAAACATAGACAGTATGAAGATACAGTCTTCTTGTACTTAAGTCGGCATTGTGCCATTTGTATTTAATTCCGATGCAATTTCTGTGTTTCATCGTCAATAAGAAGGCCCAAGGGTTACAGTAAACCTGAAGTGAAGCATCGGAATCCATAACTAGTGTCACAGGAATGGTTCAAAACATAGTCAGTAAGAAGAGTCGGTCTTCATGTACTTAAGTCGGCATTGGCCTTTTGTATTTACTTTCGGTGCAATTTCTGTGTTTCATCGTCAATAAGAAGGTCCAAGGGATACAGTAAACCTGAAGTGAAGCATCGGAATCTATAACTCGTGTCACAGGAATGGTTCAAAACATAGTCAGAAAGTAGAGTCAGTCTTCTTGTCCTCAAGTCATCATTGTGTCTTTTGCTTTTATTTCCGATGCAATTTCTGTGTTACAACGTCAATAAGAAGGTCGAAGGGATACTATAAACCTGGAGTGTAGCATCGGAATCTTAACTAGTGTCACAGGAATGGTTCAAAACATAGTCAGTAAGAAAAGTGAGTCTTCTTGTACTTAAGTCGGCACTGTGCCTTTTCTATTTAATTCCGATTCAATTTCAGTGTTTCATCGTCTATAATAAGGTCCAAGGTATACAGTAAACCTGGAGTGAAGCATCGGAATCTATAACTAGTGTCAATGGAATGGTTCAAAACAATGACAGTAAGAAGAGTCAGTCTTCTTGTCCTTAAGGCGGCCCTGTGCCTTTTGTATTTATTTCCGATGCAAATTCTGTGTTTCATCGTCAATAAGAAGGTCCAAGGGATACAGTAAACCTGGAGTGAAGCATCGGAATCTACAAGTAGTGTCACAAGAATGGTTCAAACATAGACAGTACTTAAGTCGGCATTGTGCCTTTTGTATTTAATTCCGAAACAATTTCTGTGTTTTATCGTCAATACGAAGGTCCAAGGGATACAGTAAACCTAAGGTGAAGCATCGGAACCTATAACTAGTGTCACAGGAATGGTTCAAACATAGTCAGTGAGAAGAGTCGGTCTCCATGTACTTATGTCGCATTGTGCCTTTTGTATCTAATTCCGATGCAATATCTGTGTTTCATCGTCAATAAGAAGGTCCAAGGGATACAGTAAACATGAAGTGAAGCATCGGGACCTATAACTAGTGTCACAGGAATGGTTCAAAACATAGTCAGTAAGAAGAGTCAGTCTTCTTGTCCTTAAGGCGGCCTTGTGCCTTTTGTATTTAATTCCGATGCAATATCTGTGTTTCATCGTAAATAAGAAGGTCCAAGGGATGCAGTAAACCTGGCGTGAAACATCGGAATCTAAAACTAGTGTCAATGGAATGGTTCATGACATAGACAGTAAGAAGAGTCAGTCTTCTTGACTTAAGTCGGAATTGTGCCTTTTGTATTTCATTCCGGTGCAATTTCTGTGTTTTATCGTCAATAAGAAGGTCAGAGGTATACAGTAAACCTGAAGTGAAGCATCGGAATCTATAACTAGTGTCACAGGATTGGTTCAAAACATAGTCAGTAAGAAGAGTCTGTATTCATGTCCTTATGTCGGCATTGTGCCTTGTCTATTTAATTCCGATGCAATTTCTGTGTCTCATCGTCAATAACAAGGTCCAAGGGATACAGTAAACCTTGAGTGAAGCATCGGAATCTATAACTAGTGTCAATGGAATGGTTTAAAACATAGACAGTAAGAAGAGTCAGTCTTCTTGTCCTTTTGTCGGCATTGTGCCTTTTGTATTTAATTCCGGTGCAATTTCTGTGTTTCATCGTCAATAAGAAGGTCAGAGGGATACAGTAAACCTGAAGTAAAGCATCGGAATCTATAACTAGTGCCACAGGATTGGTTCAGAACATAGTCAGTGAGAAGAGTCAGTCTTCTTGTCCCTAAGTCGGCATTGTGCCTTTTGTATTTATTTCCGATGCAATTTCTGTGTTTCATCGTCAATATGAAGGTCCAAGGGTTACAGTAACCCTGAAGTGAAGCATCGGAATCTATAACTAGTGTCACAGGAATGGTTCAAAACTTAGTCAGTAAGAAGAGTCGGTCTTCATGTACTTAAGTCGGCATTGGCCTTTTGTATTTAATTCCGGTGCAATTTCTGTGTTTCATCGTCAATAAGAAGGTCAGAGGGATACAGTAAACCTGAAGTGAAGCATCGGAATCTATAACTAGTGTCACAGGAATGGTTCAAACATAGTCAGTAAGAAGAGTCGGTCTTCATGTACTTAAGTCGGCATTGGCTTTTTGTATTTAATTCAGGTGCAATTTCTGTGTTCATCGTCAATAAGAAGATCAGAGGGATACAATAAACCAGAAGTGAAGCATCGGAACCTATAACTAGTGTCACAGGAATGGTTCAAAACATAGTCAGTAAGAAGAGTCAGTCTTCTTGTCCTTAAGGCGGCCTTGTGCCTTTTGTATTTAATTCCGATGCAATTTCTGTGTTTCATCGTCAATAAGAAGGGCCAAGGGATACAGTAAACCTGGAGTGAAGCATCGTAATCTATAACTAGTGTCACAGGAATGGTTCAAAACATAGACAGCAAGTAGATACAGTCTTCTTGTACTTAAGTCGGCATTTTTACTTTTGTATTTCATTCCAATGCAATTTCTATGTTTCACCGTCAATAAGAAGGTCCCAGGGATACAGTAAATCTGAAGTGAGGCATGGGAATCTATAACTAGTGTCACAGGAATGTTTCAAAACATAAACAGTAAGAAGAGTCGGTCTTCTTGTACTTAAGTTGGCATTGTGCCTTTTGTATTTAATTCCGGTGCAATTTCTGTGTTTCATCGTCAATAAGAAGGTCCTAGGGTTACAGTAAACCTGAAGTGAAGCTTCGGAATCTATAACTAGTGTCACAGGAATGGTTCAAAACATAGACAGTAAGAAGATACAGTCTTCTTGTACTGAAGTCGGCATTTTTACTTTTGTATTTAATTCCGATGCAATTTCTGTGTTTCATCGTCAATAAGAAAGTCCAAGGGTTACAGTAAACCTGAAGTGAAGCATCGGAATCTATAACTAGTGTCACAGGAATGGTTCAAAACATAGTCAGTAAGAAGGGTCGGTCTTCATGTACTTAAGTCGGCATTGGCCTTTTGTATTTAATTTCGGTGCAATTTCATTGTTTCATCGTCAATGAGAAGGTCCAAGGGATACAGTAAACCTGAAGTGAAGCATCAGAATCTATAACTCGTGTCACAGGAATAGTTCAAACATAGTCAGAAAGATGAGTCAGTCTTCTTGTCCTTAAGTCTTCATTATGCCTTTTGTATTTAATTCCGATGCAATTTCTGTGTTTCATCGTCAATACGAAGGTCCAAGGGATACTATAAACCTGGTGTGTAGCATCGGAATCTGTAACTAGTGTCACAGGAATGGTTCAAAACATAGTCAGTAAGAAAAGTTAGTCTTCTTGTACTTAAGACGGCATTGTGCCTTTTCTATTTCATTCCGATGCAATTTCAGTGTTTCATCGTCTATAATAAGGTCCAAGGTATACAGTAAACCTGGAGTGAAGCATCGGAATCTATAACTAATGTCAATGGAATGGTTCAAAACAATGACAGTAAGAAGAGTCAGTCTTCTTGTACTTAAGTCGGCATTGCGGCTTTTGTATTTAATTCAGGTGCAATTTCTGTGTTCATCGTCAATAAGAAGATCAGAGGGATACAGTAAACCTGAAGTGAAGCTTCGGAATCTATAACTAGTGTCACAGGAATGGCTCAAAACATAGTCAGTAAGAAGAGTCAGTCTTCTTGTACTTAAGTCGGCATTATGCCTTTTCTATTTAATTCCGATGCAATTTCAGTGTTTCATCGTCAATAACAAGGTCCAAGGGATACAGTAAACCTGGAGTGAAGCATCGGAATCTATAACTAGTGTCAATGGAATGGTTCAAAACATAGACAGTAAGAAGAGTCAGTCTTCTTGTACTTATGTCGGCATTGTGCCTTTTGTATTTAATTCCGGTGCAATTTCTGTGTTTCATCGTCAATAAGAAGGTCCAAGGGTTACAGTAAACCTGAAGTGAAGCATCGGAATCTATAACTAGTGTCACAGGAATGGTTCAAAACATAGACAGCAAGAAGATACAGTCTTCTTGTACTGAAGTCGGCATTTTTACTTTTGTATTTAATTCCGATGCAATTTCTGTGTTTCATCGTCAATAAGAAGGTCAGAGGTATACAGTAAACCTGAAGTGAAGCATCGGAATCTATAACTAGTGTCACAGGAATGGTTCAAAACATAGTCAGTAAGAAGAGTCTGTCTTCTTGTCCTTATGTCGGCATTGTGCCTTGTCTATTTAATTCCGATGCAATTTCTGTGTTTCATCGTCAATAACAAGGTCCAAGGGATACAGTAAACCTGAAGTGAAGCATCGGAATCTATAACTAGTGTCTCTGGAATGGCTCCAGACATAGTCCGTAAGAAGAGTCAGTCTTCTTGTACTTAAGTCGGCATTGTGCCTTTCCTATTTAATTCCGATGCAATTTCAGTGTTTCATCGTCAACAAGAAGGTCCAAGGGATACAGTAAACCTGGAGTGAAGCATCGGAATCTATAACTAGTTGCAATGGAATGGTTTAAAACATAGACAGTAAGAAAAGTCAGTCTTCTTGTACTTTTGTCGGCATTGTGCCTTTTGTGTCTAATTCCGGTGCAATTTCTGTGTTTCATCGTCAATAAGAAGGTCAGAGGGATACAGTAAACCTGAAGTATAGCATCGGAATCTATAACTAGTGCCACAGGAATGGTTCAAAACATAGTCAGTGAGAAGAGTCAGTCTTCTTGTACTTAAGTCGGCATTGTGCCTTTTGTATTTAATTCCGATGCAATTTCTGTGTTTCATCGTCAATAAAAAGGGCCAAGGGATACAGTAAACATGAAGTGAAGCATCGGAACCTATAACTAGTGTCACAGGAATGGTTCAAAACATAGTCAGTAAGAAGAGTCAGTCTTCTTGTCCATAAGGCGGCCTTGTGCCTTTTGTATTTAATTCCGATGCAATATCTGTTTTCATCGTCAATAAGAAGGTCCAAGGGATGCAGTAAACCTGGCGTGAAGCATCGGAATCTATAACTAGTGTCAATGGAATGGTTCAAGACATAGACAGTAAGAAGAGTCAGTCTTCTTGACTTAAGTCGGAATTGTGCCTTTTGTATTTCATTCCGGTGCAATTTCTGTATTTCATCGTCAATAAGAAGGTCAGAGGTATACAGTAAACCTGAAGTGAAGCATCGGAATCTATAACTAGTGTCACAGGAATGGTTCAAAACATAGTCAGTAAGAAGTGTCTGTCTTCTTGTCCTTATGTCGGCATTGTGCCTTGTCTATTTAATTCCGATGCAATTTCTGTGTTTCATCGTCAATAACAAGGTCCAAGGGATACAGTAAACCTGAAGTGAAGCATCGGAATCTATAACTAGTGTCTCTGGAATGGCTCAAGACATAGTCCGTAAGAAGAGTCAGTCTTCTTGTACTTAAGTCGGCATTGTGCCTTTTCTATTTAATTCCGATGCAATTTCAGTGTTTCATCGTCAATAAGAAGGTCCAAGGGATACAGTAAACCTGGAGTGAAGCATCGGAATCTATAACTAGTGTCAATGGAATGGTTTAAAATATAGACAGTAAGAAAAGTCAGTCTTCTTGTACTTTTGTCGGCATTGTGCCTTTTGTATTTAATTCCGGTGCAATTTCTGTGTTTCATCGTCAATAAGAAGGTCAGAGGGATACAGTAAACCTGAAGTATGGCATCGGAATCTATAACTAGTGCCACAGGAATGGTTCAAAACATAGTCAGTGAGAAGAGTCAGTCTTCTTGTCCTTAAGTCGGCATTGTGCCTTTTGTATTTAATTCCGATGCAATTTCTGTGTTTCATCGTCAATATGAAGGTCCAAGGGTTACAGTAACCCTGAAGTGAAGCATCGGAATCTATAACTAGTGTCACAGGAATGGTTCAAAACTTAGTCAGTAAGAAGAGTCGATCTTCATGTACTTAAGTCGGCATTGGCCTTTTGTATTTAATTCCGATGCATTTTCTGTGTTTCATCGTCAATCCGAAGGTCCAAGGGATACAGTAAACCTGGAGTGAAGCATCGGAATCTCTAACTAGTGTCACAGGAATGGTTCAAAACATAGACAGTAAGAAGATACAGTCTTCTTGTACTTAAGTCGGCATTGTGCCTTTTGTATTTAATTCCGATGCAATTTCTGTGTTTCATCGGCAATAAGAAGGTCCAAGGGATACAGTAAACCTGGAGTGAAGCATCGGAATCTATAACTAGTGTCAATGGAATGGTTCAAAACATAGACTGTAAGAAGAGTCAGTCTTCTTGTACTTAAGTCGGCAATGTGCCTTTTGTATTTAATTCCGGTGCAATTTCTGTGTTTCATCGTCAATAAGAAGGTCAGAGGGATACAGTAAACCTGAAGTAAAGCATCGGAATCTATAACTAGTGTCACAGGAATGGTTCAAAATATAGACAGTAAGAAGATACAGTCTTCTTGTACTTAAGTCGGCATTGTGCCTTTTGTATTTAATTCCGATGCAATTTCTGTGTTTCATCGTCAATAAGAAGGTCCAAGAGTTACAGTAAACCTGAAGTGAAGCATCGGAATCTATAACTAGTGTCACAGGAATGGTTCAAAACATAGTCAGTAAGAAGAGTCGGTCTTCATGTACTTAAGTCGGCATTGGCCTTTTGTATTTAATTCCGGTGCAATTTCTGTGTTTCATCGACAATAAGAAGGTCCAAGGGATACAGTAAACCTGAAGTGAGGCATCGGAATCTATAACTAGTGTCACAGGAATGGTTCAAAACTTAGACAGGAAGAAGAGTCAGTCTTCTTGTACTTGAGTCGGCATTGTGCCTTTTGTATTAAATTTCGATGCAATATCAGTTTTTCATCGTCAACAAGAAGGCCCTAGGGACACAGTAAACCTGACGTCAAGCATCGGAATTTATAACTAGAGTCACAGGAATGGTTCAAACATAGACAGTAAGAAGAGTCAGTCTTCTTGCACTTAAGTCGGCATTGTGCCTTTTCTACTTAATTCCGATGCAATTTCTGTGTTTCATCGTCAATAAGAAGGTCAGAGCGATACAGTAAACCTGAAGTGAAGCATCGGAATCTATAACTAGTGTCACAGGAATGGTTCAAAATATAGACAGTAAGAAGATACAGTCATCTTGTACTTAAGTCGGCATTGTGCCTTTTGTATTTAATACCGATGCAATTTCTGTGTTTCATCGTCAATAAGAAGGTCCAAGGGATACAGTAAACCTGGAGTGAAGCATCGAAATCTACAAGTAGTGTCACAGGAATGGTTCAAAACATAGACAGTACTTAAGTCGGCATTGTGCCTTTTGTATTTCCGAAACAATTTCTGTGTTTCATCGTGAATAAGAAGGTCCAAGGGATACAGTAAACCTGAGGTGAGGCATCGGAATCTAAAACTAGTGTCACAGGAATGTTTCAAACATAGTCAGTAAGAAGAGTCAGTCTTCTTGTCCTTAAGTCGGCATTGTGCCTTTTGTTTTTAATTCTGATGCAATTTTTGTGTTTCATCGTCAATAAGAAGGTCCAAGGGAAACAGTAAACCTGGAGTGAAGCATCCGAATCTATAACTAGTGTCACACGATTGGTTCAAAACATAGACAGTAAGAAGATACAGTCTTCTTGTACTTAAGTCGGCATTGTGGCTTTTGTATTTAATTCCTATGCACTTTCTGTGTTTCATCGTCAAGAAGAAGGTCCAAGGGATACAGTAAACCTGAAGTAAAGCATCGGAATCTATAACTAGTGTCACAGGAATGGTTCAAAACATAGTCAGTAAGAAGAGTCAATGTTCTTGTCCATAAGTCGGCATTGTGCTTCTTGTATTTAATTCCGATGCAGTTTCTGTGTTTCATCGTCAATAAGAAGGTCCAAGGGATACAGTAAACCTGGAGTGAAGCATCGGAATCTATAACTAGTGTCACAGGAATGGTTCAAAATTTAGACAGTAAGAAGATACAGTCTTCTTGTACTAAAGTCGGCATTTTTACTTTTGTATTTACATCCGATTCAATTTCTGTGTTTCACCGTCAATAAGAAGGTCCAAGGGATGCAGTAAATCTGAAGTGAAGCATCGGAATCTATAACTAGTGTCACAGGAATGGTTCAAAACATAAACAGTAAGAAGAGTCAGTCTTCTTGTACTTAAGTCGGCATTGTGCCTTTTGTATTTAATTCCGATGCAATTTCTGTGTTTCATCGTCAATAACAAGGTCCAAGGGATACAGTAAACCTGAAGTGAAGCATCGGAATCTATAACTAGTGTCACAGGAATGGCTCAAAACATAGTCAGTAAGAAGAGTCAGTCTTCTTGTACTTAAGTCGGCATTGTGCCTTTTCTATTTAATTCCGATGCAATTTCTGTGTTTCATCGTCAATAACAAGGTCCAAGGGATACAGTAAACCTTAAGTGAAGCATCCTAATCTATAACTAGTGTCACAGGAATGGTTCAAAACATAGTCAGTAAGGAGAGTCAGTCTTCTTGTACTTATGTCGGCATTGTGCCTTTTGTATTTAATTCCGGTGCAATTTCTGTGTTTCATCGTCAATAAGTAGGTCAGAGGGATACATTAAACCTGAAGTGAAGGATCGGAATCTATAACTAGTGTCACAGGAATGGTTCAAATCATAGTCAGTAAGAAGAGTCAGTCTTCTTGTCCTTAAGTCGGCATTGTGCCTTTTGTATTTTATTCCGATGCAATTTCTGTATTTCATCGTCAATAAGAAGGTCCGAGGGATACAGTAAACCTGGAGTGAAGCATCGGAATCTATAACTAGTGTCACAGTAATGGTTCAAAACGAAGACAGTAAGAAGATACAGTCTTCTTGTACTTAAGTCGGCATTAAGGCTTTTGTATTTAATTCCGATGCAATTTCTGTGTTTCATCGTCAATACGAAGGTCCAAGGGATACAGTAAACCTGAAGTGAAGCATCGGAATCTATAACTAGTGTCACAGGAATGGTTCAAAACATAGTCAGTAAGAAGAGTCGGTCTTCGTGTACTTAAGTCGGCATTGTGCTCTTTGTATTTACTTCCGATGCAATTTCTGTGTTTCATCGTCAATAAGAAGGTCCAAGGGATACAGTAAACCTGGAGTGAAGCATCGGAATCTATAACTAGTGTCACAGGAATGGTTCAAAACATAGACAGTAAGAAGATACAGTCTTCTTGTACTTAAGTCGGCATTGTGCCTTTTGCATTTAATTCCGATGCAATTTCTGTGTTTCATCGTCAATAAGAAGGTCCAAGGGTTACAGTAAACCTGAAGTGAAGCATCGGAATCTATAACTAGTGTCACAGGAATGGTTCAAAACATAGTCAGTAAGAAGAGTCGGTCTTCATGTACTTAAGCCGGCATTGGCCTTTTGTATTTAATTCCGGTGCAATTTCTGTGTTTCATCGTCAATAAGAAGAACAGAGGGATACAGTACACCTGAAGTGAAGCATCCGAATCTATAACTAGTGTCACAAGAACGGTTCAAAGCATAGACAGTAAGAAGAGTCAGTCTTCTTGTACTTATGTCGGCATTGTGCCTTTTGTATTTAATTCCGGTGCAATTTCTGTGTTTCATCGTCAATAAGAAGGTCCAAGGGTTACAGTAAACCTGAAGTGAAGCATCGGATTCTATAACTAGTGTCACAGGAATGGTTCAAAACATAGACAGTATGAAGATACAGTCTTCTTGTACTTAAGTCGGCATTGTGCCATTTGTATTTAATTCCGATGCAATTTCTGTGTTTCATCGTCAATAAGAAGGCCCAAGGGTTACAGTAAACCTGAAGTGAAGCATCGGAATCCATAACTAGTGTCACAGGAATGGTTCAAAACATAGTCAGTAAGAAGAGTCGGTCTTCATGTACTTAAGTCGGCATTGGCCTTTTGTATTTACTTTCGGTGCAATTTCTGTGTTTCATCGTCAATAAGAAGGTCCAAGGGATACAGTAAACCTGAAGTGAAGCATCGGAATCTATAACTCGTGTCACAGGAATGGTTCAAAACATAGTCAGAAAGTAGAGTCAGTCTTCTTGTCCTCAAGTCATCATTGTGTCTTTTGCTTTTATTTCCGATGCAATTTCTGTGTTACAACGTCAATAAGAAGGTCGAAGGGATACTATAAACCTGGAGTGTAGCATCGGAATCTTAACTAGTGTCACAGGAATGGTTCAAAACATAGTCAGTAAGAAAAGTGAGTCTTCTTGTACTTAAGTCGGCACTGTGCCTTTTCTATTTAATTCCGATTCAATTTCAGTGTTTCATCGTCTATAATAAGGTCCAAGGTATACAGTAAACCTGGAGTGAAGCATCGGAATCTATAACTAGTGTCAATGGAATGGTTCAAAACAATGACAGTAAGAAGAGTCAGTCTTCTTGTCCTTAAGGCGGCCCTGTGCCTTTTGTATTTATTTCCGATGCAAATTCTGTGTTTCATCGTCAATAAGAAGGTCCAAGGGATACAGTAAACCTGGAGTGAAGCATCGGAATCTACAAGTAGTGTCACAAGAATGGTTCAAACATAGACAGTACTTAAGTCGGCATTGTGCCTTTTGTATTTAATTCCGAAACAATTTCTGTGTTTTATCGTCAATAAGAAGGTCCAAGGGATACAGTAAACCTAAGGTGAAGCATCGGAACCTATAACTAGTGTCACAGGAATGGTTCAAACATAGTCAGTGAGAAGAGTCGGTCTCCATGTACTTATGTCGCATTGTGCCTTTTGTATCTAATTCCGATGCAATATCTGTGTTTCATCGTCAATAAGAAGGTCCAAGGGATACAGTAAACATGAAGTGAAGCATCGGGACCTATAACTAGTGTCACAGGAATGGTTCAAAACATAGTCAGTAAGAAGAGTCAGTCTTCTTGTCCTTAAGGCGGCCTTGTGCCTTTTGTATTTAATTCCGATGCAATATCTGTGTTTCATCGTAAATAAGAAGGTCCAAGGGATGCAGTAAACCTGGCGTGAAACATCGGAATCTAAAACTAGTGTCAATGGAATGGTTCATGACATAGACAGTAAGATGAGTCAGTCTTCTTGACTTAAGTCGGAATTGTGCCTTTTGTATTTCATTCCGGTGCAATTTCTGTGTTTTATCGTCAATAAGAAGGTCAGAGGTATACAGTAAACCTGAAGTGAAGCATCGGAATCTATAACTAGTGTCACAGGATTGGTTCAAAACATAGTCAGTAAGAAGAGTCTGTATTCATGTCCTTATGTCGGCATTGTGCCTTGTCTATTTAATTCCGATGCAATTTCTGTGTTTCATCGTCAATAACAAGGTCCAAGGGATACAGTAAACCTTGAGTGAAGCATCGGAATCTATAACTAGTGTCAATGGAATGGTTTAAAACATAGACAGTAAGAAGAGTCAGTCTTCTTGTCCTTTTGTCGGCATTGTGCCTTTTGTATTTAATTCCGGTGCAATTTCTGTGTTTCATCGTCAATAAGAAGGTCAGAGGGATACAGTAAACCTGAAGTAAAGCATCGGAATCTATAACTAGTGCCACAGGATTGGTTCAGAACATAGTCAGTGAGAAGAGTCAGTCTTCTTGTCCCTAAGTCGGCATTGTGCCTTTTGTATTTATTTCCGATGCAATTTCTGTGTTTCATCGTCAATATGAAGGTCCAAGGGTTACAGTAACCCTGAAGTGAAGCATCGGAATCTATAACTAGTGTCACAGGAATGGTTCAAAACTTAGTCAGTAAGAAGAGTCGGTCTTCATGTACTTAAGTCGGCATTGGCCTTTTGTATTTAATTCCGGTGCAATTTCTGTGTTTCATCGTCAATAAGAAGGTCAGAGGGATACAGTAAACCTGAAGTGAAGCATCGGAATCTATAACTAGTGTCACAGGAATGGTTCAAACATAGTCAGTAAGAAGAGTCGGTCTTCATGTACTTAAGTCGGCATTGGCTTTTTGTATTTAATTCCGGTGCAATTTCTGTGTTTCATCGTCAATAAGAAGGTCAGAGGGATACAGTACACCTGAAGTGAAGCATCCCAATCTATAACTAGTGTCACAAGAATGGTTCAAAACATAGTCAGTAAGAAGAGTCTGTCTTCTTGTCCTTAAGTCGGCATTGCGCTTTTTGTATTTAATTCCGATACATTTTCTGTGTTTCATCGTCAATACGAAGGTCCAAGGGATACAGTACACCTCGAGTGAAGCATCGGAATCTATAACTAGTGTCACAGGAATGGTTCAAAACATAGGCAGTAAGAAGATACAGTCTTCTTGTACTTAAGTCGGCATTGTGCCTTTTGTATTTAATTCCGTTGCAATTTCTGTGTTTCATCGTCAATAAGAAGGTCAGAGGGATACAGTAAACCTGAAGTAAAGCATCGGAATCTTAACAAGTGTCACAGGAATGGTTCAAAATGTAGACAGTAAGAAGATACAGTCTACTTGTACTCAAGTCGGCATTGTGCCTTTTGTATTTAATTCCGATGCAATTTCTGTGTTTCATCGTCAATAAGAAGGTCCAAGGGATACAGTAAACCTGAGGTGAAGCATCGGAATCTATAACTAGTGTCACAGGAATGGTTCAAACATAGTCAGTAAGAAGAGCCGGTCTTCATGTACTTATGTCGCATTGTGCTTTTTGTATTAAATTCCGATGCAATATCTGTGTTTCATCGTCAATAAGAAGGTCCAAGGGATACAGTCAACATGAAGCGAAGCATCGGAACCTATAACTGGTGTCACAGGAATGGTTCAAAACATAGTCATTAAGAAGAGTCAGTCTTCTTGTACTTAAGTCGGCATTTTGCCTAATCTATTTAATTCCAATGCAATTTCAGTGTTTCATCGTCAATAAGAAGGTCCAAGGGATGCAGTAAACCTGGAGTGAAGCATCGGAATCTATAACTAGTGTCAATGGAATGGTTCAAAACATAGACAGTAAGAAGAGTCAGTCTTCTTGTACTTAAGTCGGAATTGTGCCTTTTGTATTTCATTCCGGTGCAATTTCTGTGTTTCATCGTCCATAAAAAGGTCAGAGGTATACAGTAAACCTGAAGTGAAGCATCGGAATCTATAACAAGAGTCACAGGAATGGTTCAAAACATAGTCAGTAAGAAGAGTCTGTCTTCTTGTCCTTATGTCGGCATTGTGCCTTTTGTATTTAATTCCGATGCAATTTCTGTCTCTCATCAACAATAAGAAGGTCCAAGGGATACAGTAAACCTGGAGTGAATCATCGGAATCTATAACTAGTGTCACAGAAATGGTTCAAAACATAGACAGTAAGAAGAGCCAGTCTGCATGTACTTGAGTCGGCACTGTGCCTTTTTTTTTTAATTCCGATGCAATATCTGTGTTTCATCGTCAATAAGAAGGTCTAAGGGATACAGTTAACCTGAAGTGAAGCATCAGGATCTATAACTAGTGTTACAGGAACGGTTCAAAACATAGTCAGTTTGAAGAGTCGCTCTTCATGTACTTAAGTCGGCATTGTGCCTTTTGTATTTAATTCCGGTGCAATTTCTGTGTTTCATCGTCAATAAGAAGGTCAGAGGGATACAGTAAACCTAATGGAAAGCATCGGAATCTATAACTAGTGTCACAGGAATGGTTCACAACATAGTCAGTAAGCAGAGTCAGTCTTCATGTACTTAAGTCGGCATTGTGCCTTTTGTATTTAATTCCGGTGCAATTTCTGTGTTTCATCGTCAATTAGAAGGTCAGAGGGATACAGTAATCCTGATGTGAAGCATCAGAATCCATAACTAGTGACACAGGAATGGTTCAAAACATAGTCAGTTAGAAGAGTCAGTCTTCTTGTCCTTAAGTCGGCATTGTGCCTTTTGTATTTAATTCCGATGCAATTTCTGTGTTTAATCGTCAATAAGAAGGTCCTAGGGATACAGTCAACCTGGAGTGAAGAATCGGAATCTATAACTAGTGTCACAGGAATGGTTCAAAACGTAGACAGTAAGAAGATACAGTTTTGTTGTACTTAAGTGGGCATTGTGCCTTTTGTATTTAATTCCGATGCAATTTCTGTGTTTCATCGTCAATAAGAAGGTCCAAGGGATACAGTAAACATGAAGTATAGCATCGGAATCTATAACTAGTGCCACAGGAATGGTTCAAAACATAGTCAGTGAGAAGAGTCAGTCTTCTTGTCCTTAAGTCGGCATTGTGCCTTTTGTACTCAATTCCGTTGCAATTTCTGTGTTTCATCGTCAATATGAAGGTCCAAGGGATACAGTAAACCTGGAGTGAAGAATCGGAATCTATAACTAGTGTCACAGGAATGGTTCAAAATATAGACAGTAAGAAGATACAGTCTTCTTGTACTTAAGTCGGCATTGTGCCTTTTGTATTTAATTCCGATGCAATTTCTGTGTTTCATCGTCAATAAGAAGGTCCAAGGGTTACAGTAAACCTGAAGTGAAGCATCGGAATCAATAACTAGTGTCACAGGAATGGTTCAAAACATAGTCAGTAAGAAGAGTCGGTCTTCATGTACTTAAGTCGGCATTGGCCTTTTGTATTTAATTCCGGTGCAATTTCTGTGTTTCATCGTCAATAAGAAGAACAGAGGGATACAGTAAACCTGAAGTGAAGCATCCGAATCAATAACTAGTGTCACAAGAATGGTTCAAAGCATAGACAGTAAGAAGAGTCAGTCTTCTTGTCCTTAAGTCGGCATTGTGCTTATTGTATTTAATTCCGATGCAATTTCTGTGTTTCATCGTCAATAAGAAGGTCCAAGGGATACAGTAAACCTGGAGTGAAGCATCGGAATCTATAACTAGTGTCACAGGAATGGTTCAAAACATAGACAGCAAGAAGATACAGTCTTCTTGTACTTAAGTCGGCATTTTCACTTTTGTATTTCATTCCAATGCAATTTCTGTGTTTCACCGTCAATAAGAAGGTCCAAGGGATACAGTAAATCTGAAGTGAAGCATCGGAATCTATAACTAGTGTCACAGGAATGTTTCAAAACATAAACAGTAAGAAGAGTCAGTCTTCTTGTACTTAAGTCGGCATTGTGCCTTTTGTATTTAATTCCGATGCAATTTCTGTGTTTCATCGTGAATAAGAAGGTCAGAGGGATACAGTAAACCTGAAGTGAAGCTTCGGAATCTATAACTAGTGCCACAGGAATGGCTCAAAACATAGTCCGTAAGAAGAGTCAGTCTTCTTGTACTTAAGTCGGCATTATGCCTTTTCTATTTAATTCCGATGCAATTTCAGTGTTTCATCGTCAATAACAAGGTCCAAGGGATACAGTAAACCTGGAGTGAAGAATCGGAATCTATAACTAGTATCAATGGAATGGTTCAAAACATAGACAGTAAGAAGAGTCAGTCTTCTTGTACTTATGTCGGCATTGTGCCTTTTGTATTTAATTCCGGTGCAATTTCTGTGTTTCATCGTCAATAAGAAGGTCCAAGGGTTACAGTAAACCTGAAGTGAAGCATCGGATTCTATAACTAGTGTCACAGGAATGGTTCAAAACATAGACAGTAAGAAGCTACAGTCTTCTTGTACTTAAGTCGGCATTGTGCCATCTGTATTTAATTCCGATGCAATTTCTGTGTTTCATCGTCAATAAGAAGGTCCAAGGGTTACAGTAAACCTGAAGTGAAGCATCGGAATCCATAACTAGTGTCACAGGAATGGTTCAAAACATAGTCAGTAAGAAGAGTCGGTCTTCATGTACTTAAGTCGGCATTGGCCTTTTGTATTTAATTCCGGTGCAATTTCTGTGTTTCATCGTCAATAAGAAGAACAGAGGGATACAGTAAACCTGAAGTGAAGCATCCGAATCTATAACTAGTGTCACAAGAATGGTTCAAAGCATAGACAGTAAGAAGAGTCAGTCTTCTTGTCCTTAAGTCGGCATTGTGCTTATTGTATTTAATTCCGATGCAATTTCTGTGTTTCATCGTCAATAAGAAGGTCCAAGGGATACAGTAAACCTGGAGTGAAGCATCGGAATCTATAACTAGTGTCACAGGAATGGTTCAAATATAGACAGCAAGAAGATACAGTCTTCTTGTACTTAAGTCGGCATTTTTACTTTTGTATTTCATTCCAATGCAATTTCTGTGTTTCACCGTCAATAAGAAGGTCCAAGGGATACAGTAAATCTGAAGTGAAGCATCGGAATCTATAACTAGTGTCACAGGAATGTTTCAAACATAAACAGTAAGAAGAGTCAGTCTTCTTGTACTTAAGTCGGCATTGTGGCTTTTGTATTTAATTCCGGTGCAATTTCTGTGTTCATCGTTAATAAGAAGATCAGAGGGATACAATAAACCTGAAGTGAAGCATCGGAACCTATAACTAGTGTCACAGGAATGGTTCAAATCATAGTCAGTAAGAAGAGTCAGTTTTCTTGTCCTTAAGGCGGCCTTGTGCCTTTTGTATTTAATTCCGATGCAATTTCTGTGTTTCATCGTCAATAAGAAGGTCCAAGGGATACAGTAAACCTGGAGTGAAGCATCGGAATCTACAAGTAGTGTCACAGGAATGGTTCAAACATAGACAGTACTTAAGTCGGCATTGTGAATTTTGTATTTAATTCCGAAACAATTTCTGTGTTTCATCGTCAATAAGAAGGTCCAAGGGATACAGAAAACCTGAGGTGAAGCATCGGAACCTATAACTAGTGTCACAGGAATGGTTCAAACATAGTCAGTGAGAAGAGTCGGTCTTCATGTACTTATGTCGCATTGTGCCTTTTGTATCTAATTCCGATGCAATATCAGTGTTTCATCGTCAATAAGAAGGTCCAAGGGATACAGTAAGCATGAAGTGAAGCATCGCGACCTATAACTAGTGTCACAGGAATGGTTCAAAACATAGTCAGTAAGAAGAGTCAGTCTTCTCGTCCTTAAAGCGGCCTTGTGCCTTTTGTATTTAATTCCGATGCAATATCTGTGTTTCATCGTCAATAAGAAGGTCCAAGGGATGCAGTAAACCTGGCGTTAAGCATCGGAATCTATAACTAGTGTCAATGGAATGGTTCAAGACATAGACAGTAAGAAGAGTCAGTCTTCTTGACTTAAGTCGGAATTGTGCCTTTTGTATTTCATTCCAGTGCAATTTCTGTGTTTTATCGTCAATAAGAAGGTCAGAGGTATGCAGTAAACCTGAAGTGAAGCATCGGAATATATAACTAGGGTCACAGGAATGGTTCAAAACATAGTCAGTAAGAAGAGTCTGTCTTCTTGTCCTTATGTCGGCATTGTGCCTTGTCTATTTAATTCCGATGCAATTTCTGTGTTTCATCGTCAATAACAACGTCCAAGGGATACAGTAAACCTGAAGTAAAGCATCGGAATCTATAACTAGTGCCACAGGAATGGTTCAAAACATAGTCAGTGAGAAGAGTCAGTCTTCTTGTCCTAAAGTCGGCATTGCGCCTTTTGTATTTAATTCCGATGCAATTTCTGTGTTTCATCGTCAATATGAAGGTCCAAGGGTTGCAGTAACCCTGAAGTGAAGCATCGGAATCTGTAACTAGTGTCACAGGAATGGTTCAAAACTTAGTAAGAAGAGTCGGTCTTCATGTACTTAAGTCGGCATTGGCCTTTTGTATTTAATTCCGGTGCAATTTCTGTGTTTCATCGACAATAAGAAGGTCAGAGGGATACAGTAAACCTGAAGTGAAGCATCGGAATCTATAACTAGTGTCACAGGAATGGTTAAAAGCATAGTCAGTAAGAAGAGTCGGTCTTCATGTACGTAAGTCGGCATTGGCTTTTTGTATTTAATTCCGGTGCAATTTCTGTGTTTCATCGTCAATAAGAAGGTCAGAGGGATACAGTACACCTGAAGTGAAGCATATGAATCTATAACTAGTGTCACAAGAATGGTTCAAAACATAGTCAGTAAGAAGAGTCTGTCTTCTTGTCCTTAAGTCGGCATTGTGCTTTTTGTATTTAATTCCGATACATTTTCTGTGTTTCATCGTCAATAAGAAGGTCAGAGGGATACAGTAAACCTGAAGTAAAGCATCGGAATCTATAACAAGTGTCACAGGAATGGTTCAAAGTATAGACAGTAAGAAGATACAGTCTTCTTGTACTTAAGTCGGCATTGTCCCGTTTGTATTTAATTCCGATGCAATTTCTGTGTTTCATCGTCAATAAGAAGGTCCAAGAGTTACAGTAAACCTGAAGTGAAGCATCGGAATCTATAACTAGTGTCACAGGAATGGTTCAAAACATAGTCAGTAAGAAGAGTCGGTCTTCATGTACTTAAGTCGGCATTGGCCTTTTGTATTTAATTCCGGTGCAATTTCTGTGTTTCATCGTCAATAAGAAGGTCCAAGGGATACAGTAAACCTGAAGTGAAGCATCGGAATCTATAACTAGTGTCACAGGAATGGTTCAAAACTTAGACAGGAATAAGAGTCAGTCTTCTTGTACTTGAGTCGGCATTGTGCCTTTTGTATTAAATTTCGATGCAATTTCAGTGTTTCATCGTCAACAAGAAGGTCCTAGGGACACAGTAAACCTGACGTCAAGCATCGGAATTTCTAACTAGTGTCACAGGAATGGTTCAAACATAGACAGTAAGAAGAGTCAGTCTTCTTGCACTTAAGTCAGCATTGTGCCTTTTCGATTTAATTCAGATGCAATATCTGGGTTTCATCGTCAATAAGAAGGTCAGAGCGATACAGTAAACCTGAAGTGAAGCATCGGAATCTATAACTAGTGTCACAGGAATGGTTCAAAACATAGTCAGAAAGAGGAGTCAGTCTTCTTGTCCTTAAGTCTTCATTGTGCCTTTTGTATTTATTTCCGATGCAATTTCTGTGTTTCATCGTCAATAAGAAGGTCCAAGGAATAATATAAACCTGGAGTGTAGCATCGGAATCTATAACTAGTGTCACAGGAATGGTTCATTAATATAGACAGTAAGAAGATACACTCTTCATGTACTTAAGTCGGCATTGTGCCTTTTGTATTTAATACCGATGCAATTTCTGTGTTTCATCGTCAATAAGAAGGTCCAAGGGATACAGTAAACCTGGAGTGAAGCATCGGAATCTACAAGTAGTGTCACAGGAATGGTTCAAAACATAGACAGTACTTAAGTCGGCATTGTGCCTTTTGTATTTCCGAAACAATTTCTGTGTTTCATCGTCAATAAGAAGGTCCAAGGGATACAGTAAACCTGAGGTGAAGCATCGGAACCTATAACTAGTGTCACAGGAATGGTTCAAACATAGTCAGTAAGAAGAGCCGGTCTTCATGTACTTATGTCGCATTGTGCCTTTTGTATTTAATTCCGATGCAATATCTGTGTTTCATCGTCAATAAGAAGGTCCAAGGGATACAGTGAACATGAAGCGAAGCATCGGAACCTATAACTGATGTCACAGGAATGGTTCAAAACATAGTCACTAAGAAGAGTCAGTCTTCTTGTACTTAAGTCGGCATTTTGCCTAATCTATTTAATTCCAGTGCAATTTCAGTGTTTCATCGTCAATAAGAAGGTCCAAGGGATGCAGTAAACCTGGCGTGAAGCATCGGAATCTACAACTAGTGTCAATGGAATGGTTCAAAACATAGACAGTAAAAAGAGTCAGTCTTCTTGTACTTAAGTCGGAATTGTGCCTTTTGTATTTCATTCCGGTGCAATTTCTGTGTTTCATCGTCAATAAGAAGGTCAGAGGTATACAGTAAACCTGAAGTGAAGCATCGGAATCTATAACTAGTGTCACAGGAATGGTTCAAAACATAGTCAGTAAGAAGAGTCTGTCTTCTTGTCGTTATGTCGGCATTGTGCCTTTTGTATTTATATCCGATGGAATTTCTGTGTCTCATCAACAATAAGAAGGTCCAAGGGATACAGTAAACCTGGAGTGAATCATCGGAATCTATAACTAGTGTCACGGAAATGGTTCAAAACATAGACAGTAAGAAGAGCCAGTCTGCTTGTACTTGAGTCGGCATTGTGCCTTTTTAATTTAATTCCGATGCAATATCTGTGTTTCATCGTCAATAAGAAGGTCCAAGGGATACAGTAAACCTGAAGTGAAGCATCGGAATCTATAACTAGTGTTACAGGAACGGTTCAAAACATAGTCAGTTTGAAGAGTCGGTCTTCATGTACTTAAGTCGGCATTGTGCCTTTTGTATTTAATTCCGGTACAATTTCTGTGTTTCATCGTCAATAAGAAGGTCAGAGGGATACAATAAACCTGAAGTGAAGCATCGGAATCTATAACTAGTGTCACAGGAATGGTTCGGAACATAGTCAGTATTAAGAGTCAGTCTTCTTGTCCTTAAGGCGGCCTTGTGCCTTTTGTATTTAATTCCGATGCAATTTCAGTGTCTCATCGTCTATAATAAGGTACAAGGTATATAGTAAACCTGGAGTGAAGCATCGGAATCTATAACTAGTGTCAATGGAATGGTAAAAACATAGACAGTAAGAAGAGTCAATCTTCTTGTACTTAGGTCGGCATTGTGGCTTTTGTATTTAATTCCGGTGCAATTTCTGTGTTCATTGTCAATAAGAAGATCAGAGGGATACAATAAACCTGAAGTGAAGCATCGGAATCTATAACTAGTGTCACAGGAATGGTTCAGAACATAGTCAGTACGAAGAGTCAGTCTTCTTGTCCTTAAGGCGGCCTTGTGCCTTTTGTATTTAATTCCGATGCAATTTCAGTGTTTCATCGTCAATAAGAAGGTCCAAGGGATACAGTAAACCTGGAGTGAAGCATCGGAATCTACAAGTAGTGTTACAGGAATGGTTCAAAACATAGACAGTACTTAAGTCGGCATTGTGCCTTTTGTATTTCAGAAACAATTTCTGTGTTTCATCGTCAATAAGAAGGTCCAAGGGATACACTAAACCTGAGGTGAAGCATCGGAATCTATAACTAGTGTCACAGGAATGGTTCAAACATAGTCAGTAAGAAGAGTCGGTCTTCTTGTCCTTAAGTCGGCATTATGCTTTTTGTATTCAATTCCGATGCATTTTCTGTGTTTCATCGTCAATACGAAGGTCCAAGGGATACAGTAAACCTGGAGTGAAGCATCGGAATCTATAACTAGTGTCACAGGAATGGTTCAAAACATAGTCAGAAAGAAGAGTCAGTCTTCTTGTCCTTAAGTCCTCATTGTGCCTTTTGTATTTAATTCCGAGGCAATTTCTGTGTTTCATCGTCAATAAGAAGGTCCAAGGGATACTATAAACCTGGAGTGTAGCATCGGAATCTATAACTAGTGTCACAGGAATGGTTCAAAACATAGTCAGTAAGAAGAGTGAGTCTTCTTGTACTTAATTCGGCATTGTGCCTTTTCTATTTAATTCCGATGCAATTTCAGTGTTTCATCGTCTATAATAAGATACAAGGTATACAGTAAACCTGGAGTGAAGCTTAGGAATCTATAACTAGTGTCAATGGAATGGTAAAAACATAGACAGTAAGAAGAGTCAATCTTCTTGTACTTAAGTCGGCATTGTGGCTTTTGTATTTAATTCCGGTGCAATTTCTGTGTTCATCGTCAATAAGAAGATCAGAGGGATACAATAAACCTGAAGTGAAGCATCGGAATCTATAACTAGTGTCACAGGAATGGTTCAACACATAGTCAGTACGAAGAGTCAGTCTTCTTGTCCTTAAGGCGGCCTTGTGCCTTTTGTATTTAATTCCGATGCAATTTCAGTGTTTCATCGTCAATAAGAAGCTCCAAGGGATACAGTAAACCTGGAGTGAAGCATCGGAATCTACAAGTAGTGTCACAGGAATGGTTCAAAGCATAGACAGTACTTAAGCCGGCATTGTGCCTTTTGTATTTCAGAAACAATTTCTGTGTTTCATCGTCAATAAGAAGGTCCAAGGGATACAGTAAACCTGAGGTGAAGCATCGGAATCTATAACTAGTGTCACAGGAATGGTTCAAACATAGTCAGTAAGAAGAGTCAGTCTTCATGTACTTATGTCGCATTGTGCCTTTTGTATTTAATTCCGATGCAATTTCTGTGTTTCATCGTCAATAAGAAGGTCAGAGGTACACAGTAAAAATGAAGTGAAGCATCGGAATGTACAACTAGTGTCACACGAATGGTTCAAAACATAGTCAGTAAGAAGAGTCTGTCTTCTTGTCCTTATGTCGGCGTTGTGCCTTTTGTATTTAATTCCGATGCAATTTCTGTGTCTCATCGACAATAAGAAGGTCCAAGGGATACAGTAAACCTGGAGTGAATCATCGGAATCTATAACTAGTGTCACAGAAATGGTTCAAAACATAGACAGTAAGAAGAGCCAGTCTGCTTGTACTTGAGTCGGCATTGTGCCTTTTTTATTTAATTCCGATGCAATTTCTGTGTTTCATCGTCAATAAGAAGGTCCAAGGGATACAGTAAACCTGAAGTGAAGCATCGGAATCTATAACTAGTGTTACAGGAACGGTTCAAAACATAGTCAGTTTAAAGAGTCGGTCTTCATGTACTTAAGTCGGCATTGTGCCTTTTGTATTTAATACCGTTGCAATTTCTGTGTTTCATCGTCAATAAGAAGGTCCAAGGGATACAGTAAACCTGGAGTGAAGCATTGGAATCTACAAGTAGTGTCACAGGAATGGTTCAAAACATAGACAGTACTTAAGTCGGCATTGTGCCTTTTGTATTTCCGAAACAATTTCTGTGTTTCATCGTCAATAAGAAGGTCCAAGGGATACAGTAAACCTGAGGTGAAGCATCGGAATCTATAACTAGTGTCACAGGAATGGTTCAAACATAGTCAGTAAGAAGAGCCGGTCTTCATGTACTTAAGTCGCATTGTGCCTTTTGTATTTAATTCCGATGCAATATCTGTGTTTCATCGTCAATAAGAAGGTTCAAGGGATACAGTAAACATGAAGCGAAGCATCGGAACCTCTAACCGGTGTCACAGGAAAGGTTCAAAACATAGTCACTAAGAAGAGTCAGTCTTCTTGTACTAAGGTCGGCATTTTGCCTAATCTATTTAATTCCAATGCAATTTCAGTGTTTCATCGTCAATAAGAAGGTCCAAGGGATGCAGTAAACCTGGCGTGAAGCATCGGAATCTATAACTAGTGTCAATGGAATGGTTCAAAACATAGACAGTAAGAAGAGTCAGTCTTCTTGTACTTAAGTCGGAATTGTGCCTTTTGTATTTCATTCCGGTGCAATATCTGTGTTTCATCGTCAATAAGAAGGTCAGAGGTATACAGTAAACCTGAAGTGAAGCATCGGAATCTATAACTAGTGTCACAGGAATGGTTCAAAACATAGTCAGTAAGAAGAGTCTGTCTTCTTGTCCTTATGTCGGCATTGTGCATTTTGTATTTAATTCCGATGCAATTTCTGTGTCTCATCAACAATAAGAAGGTCCAGGGGATACAGTAAACCTGGAGTGAATCATCGGAATCTATAACTAGTGTCACAGAAATGGTTCAAAACATAGACAGTAAGAAGAGCCAGTCTGCTTTTACTTGAGTCGGCATTGTGCCTTTTTTATTTAATTCCGATGCAATTTCTGTGTTTCATCGTCAATAAGAAGGTCAGAGGGATACAGTAAACCTAATGTGAAGCATCGGAATCTATAACTAGTGTCACAGGAATGGTTCACAACATAGTCAGTAAGCAGAGTCGGTCTTCATCTACTTAAGTCGGCATTGTGCCTTTTGTATTTAATTCCGGTGCAATTTCTGTGTTTCATCGTCAATTAGAGGGTCAGAGTGATACAGTAATCCTGATGTGAAGCATCGGAATCCATAACTAGTGTCACAGGAATGGTTCAAAACATAGTCAGTAAGAAGAGTCAGTCTTCTTGTCCTTAAGTCGGCATTGTGCCATTTTGATTTAATTCCGATGCAATTTCTGTGTTTAATCGTCAATAAGAAGGTCCTAGGGATACAGTCAACCTGGAGTGAAGAATCGGAATCTATAACTAGTGTGACAGGAATGGTTCAAAACGTAGACAGTAAGAAGATACAGTTTTGTTGTACTTAAGTCGGCATTGTGCCTTTTGTATTTAATTCCGATGCAATTTCTGTGTTTCATCGTCAATAAGAAGGTCCAAGGGATACAGTAAACCTGAAGTGTGGCATCGGAATCTATAACTAGTGTCACAGGAATGTTTCAAAAGATAGTCAGAAAGAAGAGTCAGTCTTCTTGTTCTTAAGTCGGCATTGTGCCTTTTGTATTTAATTCCGATGCAATTTCTGTGTTTCATCGTCAATAAGAAGGTCCATGGGATACAGTAAACCTGAAGTCAGGCATCGGAATCTACACCTAGTGTCACATTAATGGTTCAACACATGGTCAGTAAGAAGAGTCAGTATTCTTGTACCTAAGTCGGCATTGTGCCTTTTGTATTTAATTCCGATGCAATTTCTGTGCTTCATTGTCAATACGAAGGTCCAAGGGATACAGTAAACCTGAAGTAAAGGATCGGAATCTATAACTAGTGTCACAGGAATGGTTAAAATTTAGTCAGTAAGAAGTGTCGGTCTTCATGTACTTAAGTCGGCATTGTGGCTTTTGTATTTAATTCCGATGCAATTTCTGTGTTTTATCGTCACTAAGAAGGTCCAAGGGATACAGTAAACCTGAAGTGAAGCATTGGAATCTATAACTAGTGTCAAAGGAATGGTTCAAAACATAGTCAGTAAGAAGAGTCGGTCTTCATGTACTTAAGTGGGCATTGGCCTTTTGTATTTAATTCCGGTGCAATTTCTGGGTTTCATCGTCAATAAGAAGGTCAGAGGGATACAGTAAACCTGAAGTGAAGCATCCGAATCTGTAACTAGATTCACAGGAATGGTTCAAAACATAGTCAGTAAGAGGAGTCAGTTTTCTTGTCCTTAAGTCGGCATTGTGCTTTTTGTATTTAATTCCGATGCAATTTCTGTGTTTCATTGTCAATAAGAAGTTCCAAGGGATACAGTAAACCTGGAATTAAGCATCGGAATCTATAACTAGTGTCACAGGAATGGTTCAAAACATAGACAGTAAGAAGAGTCAGTCTTCTTGTACTTAAGTCGGCATTGTGGCTTTTGTATTTAATTCCGGTGCAATTTCTGTGTTCATCGTCAATAAGAAGATCAGAGGGATACAATAAACCTGAAGTGAAGCGTCGGAATCTATAACTAGTGTCACAGGAATGGTTCAAAACATAGTCAGTAAGAAGACTCAGTCTTCTTGTCCTTAAGGTAGCCTTGTGCCTTTTGTATTTAATTCCGATGCAATTTCTGTGTTTCATCGTCAATATGAAGGTCCAAGGGATACAGTAAACCTGGAGTGAAGCATCGGAATCTACAAGTAGTGTCACAGGAATGGTTCAAACATAGACAGTACTTAAGTCGGCATTGTGCCTTTTGTATTTAATTCCGAAACAATTTCTGTGTTTCATCGTCAATAAGAAGGTCCATGGGATACAGTAAACCTGAGGTGAAGCATCGGAATCTATAACTAGTGTCACAGGAATGGTTCAAACATAGTCAGTAAGAAGAGTCGGTCTTCTTGTCCTTAAGTCGGCATTATGCTTTTTGTAATTAATTCCGATGCATTTTCTGTGTTTCATCGTCAATAAGAAGGTCCAAGGGATACTATAAACCTGGAGTGTAGCATCGGAATCTATAACTAGTGTCACAGGAATGGTTCAAAATATAGTCAGTAAGAAGAGTGAGTCTTCTTGTACTTAATTCGGCATTGTGCTTTTTCTATTTAATTCCGATGCAATTTCAGTGTTTCATCGTCTATAATAAGGTACAAGGTATACAGTAAACCTGGAGTGAAGCATCGGAATCTATAACTAGTGTCAATGGAATGGTAAAAACATAGACAGTTAGAAGAGTCAGTCTCCTTGTACTTAAGTCGGCATTGTGGCTTTTGTATTTAATTCCGGTGCAATTTCTGTGTTCATCGTCAATAAGAAGATCAGAGGGATACAATAAACCTGAAGTGAAGCATCGGAATCTATAACTAGTGTCACAGGAATGGTTCAAAACATAGGCAGTACGAAGAGTCAGTCTTCTTGTCCTTAAGGCGGCCTTGTGCCTTTTGTATTTAATTCCGATGCAATTTCAGTGTTTCATCGTCAATAAGAAGGTCCAAGGGATACAGTAAAACTGGAGTGAAGCATCGGAATCTACAAGTAGTGTCACAGGAATGGTTCAAAACATAGACAGTACTTAAGTCGGCATTGTGCCTTTTGTATTTCAGAAACAATTTCTGTGTTTCATCGTCAATAAGAAGGTCCAAGGGATACATGAAACCTGAGGTGAAGCATCGGAATCTATAACTAGTGTCACAGGAATGGTTCAAACATAGTCAGTAAGAAGAGTCGGTCTTCATGTACTTATGTCGCATTGTGCCTTTTGTATTTAATTCCGATGCAATATCTGTGTTTCATCGTCAATAAGAAGGTCCAAGGGATACAGTAAACCTGGAGTGAATCATCGGAATCTATAACTAGTGTCACAGAAATGGTTCAAAACATAGACAGTAAGAAGAGCCAGTATGCTTGTACTTGAGTCGGCATTGTGCCTTTTTTATTTAATTCCGATGCAATTACTGTGTTTCATCGTCAATAAGAAGGTCCAAGGGATACAGTAAACCTGAGGTGAAGCATCGGAATCTATAACTAGTGTCACAGGAATGGTTCAAACATAGTCAGTAAGAAGAGCCGGTCTTTATGTACTTATGTCGCATTGTGCCTTTTGTATTTAATTCCGATGCAATATCTGTGTTTCATCGTCAATAAGGAGGTCCAAGGGATACAGTAAACATTAAGCGAAGCATCGGAACCTATAACCGGTGTCACAGGAATGGTTCAAAACATAGTCACTAAGAAGAGTCAGTCTTCTTGTACTTAAGTCGGCATTTTGCCTAATCTATTTAATTCCAATGCAATTTCAGTGTTTCATCGTCAATAAGAAGGTCCAAGGGATGCAGTAAACCTGGCGTGAAGCATCGGAATCTATAACTAGTGTCAATGAAATGGTTCAAAACATAGACAGTAAGAAGAGTCAGTCTTCTTGTACTTAAGTCCGAATTGTGCCTTTTGTATTTCATTCCGGTGCAATTTCTGTGTTTCATCGTCAATAAGAAGGTCAGAGGGATACAGTAAACCTAATGTGAAGCATCGGAATCTGTAACTAGTGTCACAGGAATGGTTCACAACATAGTCAGTAAGCAGAGTCGGTCTTCATGTACTTAAGTCGGCATTGTGCCTTTTGTATTTAATTCCGGTGCAATTTCTGTGTTTCATCGTCAATTAGAAGGTCACAGGGATACAGTAATCCTGATGTGAAGCATCGGAATCTATAACTAGTGTCACAGGAATGGTTCAAAACATAGTCAGTAAGAAGAGTCTGTCTTCTTGTCCTTATGTCGGCATTGTGCATTTTGTATTTAATTCCGATGCAATTTCTGTGTCTCATCAACAATAAGAAGGTCCAAGGGATACAGTAAACCTGGAGTGAATCATCGGAATCTATAACTAGTGTCACAGAAATGGTTCAAAACATAGACAGTAAGAAGAGCCAGTCTGCTTGTACTTGAGTCGGCATTGTGACTTTTTTATTTAATTCCGATGCAAGTTCTGTGTTTCATCGTCAATAAGAAGGTCCAAGGGATACAGTAAACCTGAAGTGATGCATCGGAATCTATAACTAGTGTTACAGGAACGGTTCAAAACATAGTAAGTTTGAAGAGTCGGTCTTCATGTACTTAAGTCGGCATTGTGCCTTTTGTATTTAATTCCGGTGCAATTTCTGTGTTTCATCGTCAATAAGAAGGTCAGAGGGATACAGTAAACCTAATGTGAAGCATCGGAATCTGTAACTAGTGTCACAGGAATGGTTCACAACATAGTCAGTAAGCAGAGTCGGTCTTCATGTACTTAAGTCGGCATTGTGCCTTTTGTATTTAATTCCGGTGCAATTTCTGTGTTTCATCGTCAATTAGAAGGTCACAGGGATACAGTAATCCTGATGTGAAGCATCGGAATCCATAACTAGTGTCACAGGAATGGTTCAAAACATAGTCAGTAAGAAGAGTCAGTCTTCTTGTCCTTAAGTCGGCATTGTGCCATTTGGATTTAATTCCGATGCAATTTCTGTGTTTAATCGTCAATAAGAAGGTCCTAGGGATACAGTCAACCTGGAGTGAAGTATCGGAACCTATAACTAGTGTCACAGGAATGGTTCAAAACGTAGACAGTAAGAAGATACAGTTTTGTTGTACTTAAGTCGGCATTGTGCCTTTTGTATTTAATTCCGATGCAATTTCTGTGTTTCATCGTCAATAAGAAGGTCCAAGGGATACAGTAACCTGAAGTGAGGCATCGGAATCTATAACTAGTGTCACAGGAATGGTTCAAAAGATAGTCAGAAAGAAGAGTCAGTCTTCTTGTTCTTATGTCGGCATTGTGCCTTTTGTATTTAATTCCGATGCAATTTCTGTGTTTCATCGTCAATAAGAAGGTCCATGGGATACAGTAAACCTGAAGTCATTCATCGGAATCTATAACTAGTGTCACATTAATGGTTCAATACATGGTCAGTAAGAAGAGTCAGTCTTCTTGTACCTAAGTCGGCATTGTGCCTTTTGTATTTAATTCCGATGCAATTTCTGTGCTTCATTGTCAATACGAAGGTCCAAGGGATACAGTAAACCTGAAGTAAAGGATCGGAATCTATAACTAGTGTCACAGGAATGGTTCAAAACATAGTCAGTAAGAAGTGTCGGTCTTCATGTACTTAAGTCGGCATTGGCCTTTTGTATTTAATTCCGATGCAATTTCAGTGTTTCATCGTCAATAAGAAGGTCCAAGGGATACAGTAAAGCTGGAGTGAAGCATCGGAATCTATAACTAGTGTCACAGGAATGGTTCAAAACATAGACAGTAAGAGGATACAGTCTTCTAGTACTTAAGTCGGCATTGTGGCTTTTGTATTTAATTCCGATGCAATTTCTGTGTTTTATCGTCACTAAGAAGGTCCAAGGGATACAGTAAACCTGAAGTGAAGCATTGGAATCTATAACTAGTGTCACAGGAATGGTTCAAAACATAGTCAGTAAGAAGAGTCGGTCTTCATGTACTTAAGTGGGCATTGGCCTTTTGTATTTAATTCCGGTGCAATTTCTGTGTTTCATCGTCAATAAGAAGCTCAGAGGGATACAGTAAACCTGAAGTGAAGCATCCGAATCTGTAACTAGATTCACAGGAATGGCTCAAAACATAGTCAGTAAGAGGAGTCAGTTTTCTTGTCCTTAAGTCGGCATTGTGCTTTTTGTATTTAATTCCGATGCAATATCTGTGTTTCATCGTCAATAAGAAGTTCCAAGGGATACAGTAAACCTGGAATTAAGCATCGGAATCTATAACTAGTGTCACAGGAATGGTTCAAAACATAGACAGTAAGAAGTGTCAGTCTTCTTGTACTTAAGTCGGCATTGTGGCTTTTGTATTTAATTCCAGTGCAATTTCTGTGTTCATCGTCAATAAGAAGATCAGAGGGATACAATAAACCTGAAGTGAAGCGTCGGAATCTATAACAAGTGTCACAGGAATGGTTCAAAACATAGTCAGTAAGAAGAGTCAGTCTTCTTGTCCTTAAGGCGGCCTTGTGCCTTTTGTATTTAATTGCGATGCAATTTCTGTGTTTCATCGTCAATAAGAAGGTCCAAGGGTTACAGTAAACCTGAAGTGAAGCATCAGAATCTATAACTAGTGTCACAGGAATGGTTCAAAACATAGTCAGTAAGAGGAGTCAGTTTTCTTGTCCTTAAGTCGGCATTGTGCTTTTTGTATTTAATTCCGATGCAATTTCTGTGTTTCATCGTCAATAAGAAGTTCCAAGGGATACAGTAAACCTGGAATGAAGCATCGGAATCTATAACTAGTGTCACAGGAATGGTTCAAAACATAGACAGTAAGAAGAGTCAGTCTTCTTGTACTTAAGTCGGCATTGTGCTTTTGTATTTATTTCCGATGCAATTTCTGTGTTTCATCGTCAATAAGAAGGTCAGAGGGATACAGTAACCCTGAAGTAAAGCATCGGAATCTATAACTAGTGTCACAGAGATGGTTCAAAACATAGTCAGTAAGAAGAGTCAGTCTTCTTGTACTTAAGTCGGCATTGTGCCTTTTGTATTTAATTCCGATGAAATTTTTGTGTTTCATCGTCAACAAGAAGGTCCTAGGGACTCAGTAAACCTGAAGTCAAGCATCGGAATTTATAACTAGTGTCACAGGAAAGGTTCAAAGCATAGTCAGTAAGAAGAGTCAGACTTCTTGTACTGAAGTCGCCATTGTGTTTTTTCTATTTAATTCCGATGCAATTTCTGTGTTTCATCGTCAATAAGAAGATCAGAGCGTACAGTAAACCTGAAGTGAAGCATCGGAATCTATAACTAGTGTCAATGGAATGGTTCAAAACACAGACAGTAAGAAGAGTCAGTCTTCTTGTACTTAAGTCGGCATTGTGGCTTTTGTATTTAATTCCGGTGCAATTTCTGTGTTCATCGTCAATAAGAAGATCAGAGGGATACAATAAATCTGAAGTGAAGCATCGGAATCTATAACTAGTGTCAATGGAATGGTTCAAAACATAGACAGTGAGAAGAGTAAGTCTTCGTGTACTTAAGTCGGCATTGTGCCTTTTGTATTTAATTCCGATGCAATTTATGTGTTTCACCGTTAATAAGTAGGTCCAAGGGATACAGTAAATCTGAAGTGAAGCAGCCGAATCTATAACTGGTGACACAGAAATGGTTCAATACATAAACAGTAAGAAGAGTCAGTCTTCTTGTACTTAAGTCGGCATTGTGCCTTTTCTATTTAATTCCGACGCAATTTCAGTGTTTCATCGTCAATAAGAAGGTCCATGGGATACAGTAAACCTGGAGTGAAGCATCGGAATCTATAACTAGTGTCAATGGAATGGTTCAAAACATAGACAGTGAGAAGAGTCAGTCTTCGTGTACTTAAGTCGGCATTGTGCCTTTTGTATTTAATTCCGGTGCAATTTCTGTGTTTCATCGTCAATAAGAAGGTCAGATGGGTACAGTAATCCAGAAGTAAACCATCGGAATCTATAACTAGTGCCACAGGAATGGTTCAAAACATAGTCAGTGAGAAGAGTCAGTCTTCTTGTCCTTAAGTCGGCATTGTGCCTTTTGTATTTAATTCCGATGCAATTTATGTGTTTCATCGTCAATATGAAGGTCCAAGGGATACAGTAAACATGGAGTGAAGCATCGGAATCTATAACTAGTGTCACAGGAATGGTTCAAAATATAGACAGTAAGAAGATACAGTCTTCTTGTACTTAAGTCGGCATTGTGCCTTTTGTATTTAATTCCGATGCAATTTCTGTGTTTCATCATGAATAAGAAGGTCAGAGGGATACAGTAACCCTGAAGTGAAGCATCGGAATCTATAACTAGTGTCACAGAAATGGATCAAAACATAGTCAGTAAGGAGAGTCAGTCTTCTTGTACTTAAGTCGGCATTGTGCCTTTTGTATTTCATTCCGATGATATTTCTGTGTTTCATCGTCAATAAGAAGGTCAGAGGAATACAGTATACATGAAGTGAAGCATCGGAATCTATAACTAGTGTCACAGGAATGGTTCAAAACGTAGATAGGAAGAAGAGTCAGTCTTCTTGTACTTGAGTCGTCATTGTGCTTTTTGTATTAAATATCGATGCAATTTCAGTGTTTCATCGTCAACAAGAAATTCCTAGGGACACAGTAAACCTGAAGTCAAGCATCGGAATTTATAACTAGTGTCACAGGATTGGTTCAAAACATAGACAGTAAGAATAGTCAGTCTTCTTGTACTTAAGTCGGCATTGTGCCCTTTCTATTTATTTCCGATGCAATTTCTGTGTTTCATCGTCAATAAGAAGGTCAGAGCGATACAGTATACCTGAAGTGAAGCATCGGAATCTATAACTAGTGTCAATGGAATGGTTCAAAACATAGACAGTAAGAAGAGTCAGTCTTCTTGTCCTTATGTCGGCATTGTGCCTTTTGTATTTAATTCCGATGCAATTTCTGTGTCTCATCGTCAATAAGAAGGTCCAAGGATACAGTAAACCTGGAGTGAATCATCGGAATCTATAACTAGTGTCACAGAAATGGTTCAAAACATAGACAGTAAGAAGAGCCAGTCTGCTTGTACTTGAGTCGGCATTGTGCCTTTTTTATTTAATTCCGATGCAATTTCTGTGTTTCATCGTCAATAAGAAGGTCCAAGAGATACAGTAAACCTGAAGTGAGGCATCGGAATCTATAACTAGTGTCACAGGAATGGTTCAAAACATAGTCAGAAAGAAGAGTCAGTCTTCTTGTTATTAAGTCGGCATTGTGCCTTTTCTATTTAATTCCGATGCAATTTCTGTGTTTCATCGTCAATACGAAGGTCCATGGGATACAGTAAACCTGAAGTGAATAATCGGAATCTTTAACTAGTGTCACATTAATGGTTCAATACATGGTCAGTAAGAAGAGTCAGTCTTCTTGTACCTAAGTCGGCATTGTGCCTTTTGTATTTAATTCCGATGCAATTTCTGTGCTTCATCGTCAATAAGAAGGTCCATGGGATACAGTAAACCTGAAGTGAATAATCGGAATCTATAACTAGTGTCACATTAATGGTTCAATACATGGTCAGTAAGAAGAGTCAGTCTTCTTGTACCTAAGTCGGCATTGTGCCTTTTGTATTTAATTCCGATGCAATTTCTGTGCTTCATCGTCAATAAGAAGGTCCATGGGATACAGTAAACCTGAAGTGAAGCATCGGAATCTATAACTAGTGTAACAGGAATGGTTAAAAACATAGTCAGTAAGAAGAGTCGGTCTTCATGTACTTAAGTCGGCATTGGCCTTTTGTATTTTATTCCGGTGCAATTTCTGTGTTTCATCGTCAATAAGAAGGTCAGAGGGATACAGTAATCCTGAAGTGAAGCATTTAAATCTATAACTAGTGTCACAGGAATGGTTCAAAACATAGTCAGTAAGAAGAGTCAGTCTCCCTGACCTTAAGTCGGCATTGTGTTATTGTACTTAATTCCGATGCAATATCTGTGTTTCATTGTCAATAAGAAGGTATAAAGGATACAGTAAACCTGGAGTGAAGCATCGGAAACTATAACTAGTGTCACAGGAATGGTTCAAAACATAGACAGTAAGAAGATACAGTCTTCTTGTACTTAAGTCGGCATTTTTATTTTATATTTAATTCCGATGCAATTTCTGTGTTTCATCGTCAATAAGAAGGTCCAAGGGATACAGTAAATCTGAAGTGAAGCAGCCGAATCTATAACTAGTGTCACAGGAATGGTTCAAAGCATAGTCAGTAAGAAGAGTCAGCCTTCCTGTCCTTAAGTCGGCATTGTGCCCTTTCTATTTATTTCCGATGCAATTTCTGTGTTTCATCGTCAATAAGAAGGTCAGAGCGATACAGTATACCTGAAGTGAAGCATCGGAATCTATAACTAGTGTCAATGGAATGGTTCAAAACATAGACAGTAAGAAGAGTCAGTCTTCTTGTCCTTATGTCGGCATTGTGCCTTTTGTATTTAATTCCGATGCAATTTCTGTGTCTCATCGTCAATAAGAAGGTCCAAGGATACAGTAAACCTGGAGTGAATCATCGGAATCTATAACTAGTGTCACAGAAATGGTTCAAAACATAGTCAGTAAGAAGAGTCAGTCTTCTTGTACTTAAGTCGGCATTGTGCCTTTTCTATTTAATTCCGATGCAATTTCTGAGTTCCATCGTCAATAAGAAGGTCCAAGGGATACAGTAAACCTGAAGTGAAGCATCGGAATCTATAACTAGTGTCAATGGAATGGTTCAAAACATAGACAGTAAGAAGAGTCAGTCTTCTTGTACTTAAGTCGGCATTGTGCCTTTTGTATTTATTTCCGGTGCAATTTCTGTGTTTCATCGTCAATAAGAAGGTCAGATGGATACAGTAAACCTAAAGTAAAGCATCGGAATCTATAACTAGTGCCACAGGAATGGTTCAAAACATAGTCAGTGAGAAGAGTCAGTCTTCTTGTCCTTAAGTCGGCATTGTGCCTTTTGTATTTAATTCCGATGCAATTTCTGTGTTTCATCGTCAATATGAAGGTCCAAGGGATACTGTAAACATGGAGTGAAGAATCGGAATCTATAACTAGCGTCACAGGAATGGTTCAAAATATAGACAGTAAGAAGATACAGTCTTCTTGTACTTAAGTCGGCATTGTGCCTTTTGTATTTAATTCCGATGCAATTTCTGTGTTTCATCGTCAATAAGAAGGTCCAAGGGTTACAGAAAACCTGAAGTGAAGCATCGGAATCTATAACTAGTGTCACAGGAATGTTTCAAAACATAGTCAGTAAGAAGAGTCAGTCTTCTTGTCCTTAAGTAGGCATTGTGCCTTTTGTATTCAGTTCCGATAAAATTTCTGTGTTTCATCGTAAATATGATGGTCCAAGGGATACAGTAAACATGGAGTGAAGAATCGGAATTTAAAACTAGTGTCACAGGAATGGTTCAAAATATAGACAGTAAGAAGATAAAGTCTTCTTGTACTTAAGTCGGCATTGTGACTTTTGTAGTTAATTCCGATGCAATTTCTGTACTTCATCGTCAATAAGAAGGTCCAAGGGATACAGTAAACCTGAAGTGAAGCATCGGAATCTTTTACTAGTGTCACATTAATGGTTCAAAACATAAACAGTAAGAAGAGTCAGTCTTCTTGTACTTAAGTCGGCATTGTGTCTTTTGTATTTATATCCGATGCAATTTCAGTGTTTCATCGTGAATAAGAAGGTCAGAGCGATACAGTAACCCTGCAGTGAAGCATCGGAATCTATAACTAGTGTCACAGAAATGGATCAAAACATAGTCAGTAAGAAGAGTCAGTCTTTTTGTACTTAAGTCGGCATTATGCCTTTTGTATTTAATTCCGATGATATTTCTGTGTTTCATCGTCAATAAGAAGGTCAGAGGAATACTGTAAACCTGAAGTAAAGCATCGGAATCTATAACTAGTGTCACAGGAATGGTTCAAAACATAGATAGGAAGAAGAGTCAGTCTTCTTGTACTTAAGTCGGCATTTTGGCTTTTGTATTTATATCCGATGCAATTTCTGTGTTTCATCGTCAATACGAAGGTCCATGGGGTACAGTAAACCTGAAGTGAATAATCGGAATCTATGACTAGTGTCACATTAATGGTCCAATACATGGTCAGTAAGAAGAGTCAGTCTTCTTGTACCTAAGTCGGCATTGTGCCTTTTGTATTTAATTCCGATGCAATTTCTGTGCTTCATCGTCAATAAGAAGGTCCATGGGATACAGTAAACCTGAAGTGAATAATCGGAATCTATAACTAGTGTCACATTAATGGTTCAATACATGGTCAGTAAGAAGAGTCAGTCTTCTTGTACCTAAGTCGGCATTGTGCCTTTTGTATTTAATTCCGATGCAATTTCTGTGCTTCATCGTCAATAAGAAGGTCCATGGGATACAGTAAACCTGAAGTGAAGCATCGGAATCTATAACTAGTGTCACAGGAATGGTTAAAAACATAGTCAGTAAGAAGAGTCGGTCTTCATGTACTTAAGTCGGCATTGGCCTTTTGTATTTAATTCCGGTGCAATTTCTGTGTTTCATCGTCAATAAGAAGGTCAGAGGGATACAGTAATCCTGAAGTGAAGCATTTAAATCTATAACTAGTGTCACAGGAATGGTTCAAAACATAGTCAGTAAGAAGAGTCAGTCTCCCTAACCTTAAGTCGGCATTGTGTTTTTGTACTTAATTCCGATGCAATATCTGTGTTTCATTGTCAATAAGAAGGTATAAAGGATACAGTAAACCTGGAGTGAAGCATCGGAAACTATAACTAGTGTCACAGGAATGGTTCAAAACATAGACAGTAAGAAGATACAGTCTTCTTGTACTTAAGTCGGCATTTTTATTTTGTATTTAATTCCGATGCAATTTCTGTGTTTCATCGTCAATAAGAAGGTCCAAGGGATACAGTAAATCTGAAGTGAAGCAGCCGAATCTATAACTAGTGTCACAGGAATGGTTCAAAACATAGTCAGTAAGAAGAGTCAGTCTTTCTGTCCTTAAGTCGGCATTGTGCCTTTTGTATTTAATTCCGATGCAATTTCTGTGTTTCATCGTGAGTAAGAAGGTCAGAGGGATACAGTAAACCTGAAGTGAAGCATCGGAATCTAGAACTAGTGTCACAGGAATGGTTCAAACATCGACATTAAGAAGAGTCAGTTTTCTTGTTCTTAAGTCGGCATTGTGCCTTTTGTATTTCATTCCGATGCAATATCTGTGGCTCATCGTCAATAAGAAGGTCAGAGGGATACAGTAAACCTGAAGTGAAGCATCGGAATCTATAACTAGTGTCACAGAAATGGTTCGAAACATAGACAGTAGGAAGAGCCAGCCTTCTTGTACTTAGGTCGGCATTATGCTTTTTGTATTTAATTCCGATGCAATTTCTGGGTTTCATCGTCAATAAGAAGGTCAGAGGAATACAGTAAACCTGATGTGAAGCATCGGAATCTATAACTAGTGTCACAGGTATGGTTCAAATCATAGACAGTAAGAAGAGTCAGTTTTCTTGTACTTAAGTCGGCATTGTGCCTTTTGTATGTAATTCCGATGCAATTTCTGTGTTTCATCGGCAATAAGAAGGTCAGAGGTATACAGTAAACGTGAAGTGAAGCATCGGAATTCATAACTAGTGTCACAGGAATGGTTCAAAACATAGACAGTAAGAAGAGTCAATTTTCTTGTACTTAAGTCGGCATAGTGCCTTTTCTATTTAATTCCGATGCAATTTCTGTGTTACGGCGTCAGTAAGTAGGTCCAAGGGATACAGTAAACCTGGAGTGAAGCATCGTATTCTATAACTAGTGTCACAGAAATGGTTGAAATCATAGTCAGTACTTAGTCGGCATTGTGCCTTTTGTATTTAATTACGAAGAAATTTCTGTGTTTCATCGTCAATAAGAAGGTCCAAGGGATACAGTAAACCTGAAGTGAAGCCTCTGAATCTATAACTAGTGTCACAGGAATGGTTCAAATCATAGACAGTAAGAAGAGTCGGTCTTCATGTACTTAAGTCCGCATGGTGCATTTTGTATTTAATTCCGATGTAATTTCTGTGACTCATCGTCAATAAGAAGGTACATGGGATACAGTAATCCTGAAGTGAAGCATCGGTATCTATAACTAGTGTCACAGGAATGGTTCAAAACATAGTCAGTAAGAAGAGTCAGTCTTCATGTACTTAAGACGGCATTGTGCCTTTTGTATTTCATTCCGGTGCAATTTCTGTGTTCCACCGTCAATAAGAAGGTCAGAGGTATACGGTAAACCTGAAGTGAAGCATCGGAATATATAGCTAGTGTCACAAGAATGGTTCAAAACATAGTCAGTAAGAAGAGTCTGTCTTCTTGTCCTTATGTCGGCATTGTGCCTTTTGTATTTAATTCCGATGCAATTTCTGTGTCTGATCGTCAATAAGAAGGTCCAAGGGATACAGTAAACCTGGAGTGAATCATCGGAAACTATAACTAGTGTCACAGAAATGGTTCAAAACATAGACAGTAAGAAGAGCCAGTCTGCTTGTACTTGAGTCGGCATTGTGCCTTTTTTATTTAATTCCGATGCAATTTCTGAGTTTCAACGTCAATAAGAAGGGCCAAGGGATACAGTAAACCTGGAGTGAAGCATCGGAATCCATAACTAGTGTCACAGGAATGGTTCAAAACATAGTCAGTAAGAAGAGTCAGTCTTCTTGTCCTTAAGTCGGCATTGTGCCTTTTGTATTTAATTCCGATGCAATTTCTGTGTTTCAACGTCAATAAGAAGGGCCAAGGGATACAGTATACCTGGAGTGAAGCATCGGAATCCATAACTAGTGTCACAGGAATGGTTCAAAACATAGTCAGTAAGAAGAGTCAGTCTTCTTGTCCTTAAGTCGGCACTGTGCCTTTTGTATTTAATTCTGATTCAATTTCTGTGTTTCATCGTCAATAAGAGGGGCCAAGGGATACAGTAAACCTGGAGTGAAGCATCGGATTCTATAACTAGTGTCACAGGAATGGTTGAAATCATAGTCAGTACTTAAGTCGGCATTGTGCCTTTTGTATTTAATTCCAAAGAAATTTCTGTGTTTCATCGTCAATAAGAAGGTCCAAGGGATACAGTAAACCTGAAGTGAAGCATCTGAACCTATAAATAGTGAAAAAGGAATGGTTCAAAACATAGACAGAAAGAGGGGTCAGTCTTCTTGTACTTAAGTGGGCATAGTGCATTTTGTTTTTAATTCCGATGCAATATCTGTGTTTCCTCGTCAAAAAGAAGGTCAGAGGGATACAATAAATCTGAAGTGAAGCTTCGGTATCTATAACTATTGTCACAGAAATGGTTCAAAATAGACAGTAAGAAGAGCCAGTCTTCTAGCACTTGAGTCGGCATTGTGCCTTTTGTATTAAATATCGATGCAATTTCTGTATTTCGTCGTCAATAAGAAGGTCAGAGGGATACAGTAAACCTGAAGTGAAGCATCTGAATCTATAACTAGTGTCACAGGAATGGTTCAAACATAGACAGTAAGAAGTGCCAGTCTTCTTGTACTTGAGTCGGCATTGTGCCTTTTGTATTTAATTCCGATGAAATTTCTGTGTTTGATCGTCAATAAGAAGGTGGGAGGGATACAGTAATCCTGAAGTGAAGCATCGGAATCTATTACTAGTGTCACAGGAATGGTTCAAAACATAGACAGTAAGAAGAGTCAGTCTTCTTGTACTTACGTCTGCATTGTGCCTTTAGTATTTAATTAAGATGCCATTTCTGTGTTTCATCGTCAATAAGAAGGTCAGAGGGATACAGTAAACCTGAAGTGAAGCATCGGAATCTAGAACTAGTGTCACAGGAATGGTTCAAACATAGACAGTAAGAAGAGTCAGTTTTCTTGTACTTAAGTCGGCATTGGCCCTTTTGTATATAATTACGATGCAATTTATTTGTTTCATCGTCAAAAAGAAGGTCAGAGGGATACAGTAAACCTGAGGTGAAGCATCGGAATCTATAACTAGTGTCACAGAAATGGTTCAAAACAGACAGTAAGAAGAGCCAGTCTTCTTGTACTTGAGTCGGCATTGTGCCTTTTGTATTTAATTCCGATGCAATTTATGTGTTTGTTCGTCAATAAGAAGGTCAGAGGGATACAGTAAACTTGAAGTCAAGCATCGGAATCTATAACCAGTGTCACAGGAATGGTTCAAAACATAGAAAGTAAGAAGAGCCAGTGTTCTTGTACTTGGGTCGGCATTGTGCCTTTTGTATGTAATTCCGATGCAATTTCTGTGTTTCATCGGCAATAAGAAGGTCAGAGGTATACAGTAAACGTGAAGTGAAGCATCGGAATTTATAACTAGTGTCACAGGAATGGTTCAAACATAGACAGTATGAAGAAGCCGTTTTCTTGTACTTAAGTCGACATTGTGACTTTTGTAATTAATTAAGATGCAATTTCAGTGTTTCATCGTCAATAAGAAGGTGAAAGGGATACAGTAAACCTGAAGTGAAGCATCGGAATCTATAACTAGTGTCACAGGAATGGTTCAAAACATAGACAGTAAGAAGAGTCAATTTTCTTGTACTGAAGTCGGCATAGTGCCTTTTCTATTTAATTCCGATGCAGTTTCTGTGTTACGGCGTCAATAAGAAGGTCCAAGGGATACAGTAAACCTGGAGTGAAGCATCGTATTCTATAACTAGTGTCACAGAAATGGTTGAAATCATAGTCAGTACTTAGTCGGCATTGTGCATTTTGTATTTAATTCCGAAGAAATTTCTGTGCTTCATCGTCAATAAGAAGGTCCAAGGGATACAGTAAACCTGAAGTGAAGCATCGGAATCTATAACTAGTGTCACAGGAATGGTTCAAAACATAGTCAGTAAGAAGAGTCGGTCTTCATGTACTTAAGTCGGCATGGTGACTTTTGTATTTAATTCCGATGCAATTTCTGTATCTCATCGTCAATAAGAAGGTCCGCGGGATACAGTAATCCTGAAGTGATGCATCGGAATCTATAACTAGTGTCACAGGAATGGTTCAAATTATAGTCAGTAAAAAGAGTCAGACTTCTTGTACTTTAGCCGGTATTGTGCCTTTTGTATTCATTTCCGATGCAATTTCTGTGTTTCATCGTCAATGAGAAGGTCCAAGGGATACAGTACACCTGAAGTGAAGCATCGGAATCTATAAGTAGGGTCACAGGAATTGTTCAAATCATAGACAGTAGGAAGAGTCAGTCTTCTTGTACTTTAGCCGGCATTGTGCCTTTTGTATTTCATTCCGATGCAATTTACGTGTTTCATCGTCAATAAGAAGGTCAGAGGGATACATTAAACCTGAAGTGAAGCATCGGAATCTATAACTAGTGTCACAGGAATGGTTCAAACATAGACAGTAAGATGAGTCAGTCTTCTCGTACTTGAGTCGGCATTGTGCCTTTTGTATATAATTCCGATGCAATTTCTGTGTTTCATCGACAATAAGAAGGTCAGCTGGATACAGTAAACCTGAAGTGAAGCATCGGAATCTATAACTAGTGTCACCGGAATGGTAGAAAACATTGACAGTAAGAAGAGTCAGTCTTATTGTACTTAAGTCGGCATTGTGCCTTTTGTATTCTATTAAGATGCATATTCTGTGTTTCATCGTCAATAAGGAGGTCAGAGGGATACAGAAAACCTGAAGTGAAGCATCGGAATCCAAAACTAGTGTCACAGAAATGGTTCAAAACATAGACAGTAGTAAGAGTCAGTCTTCTTGTACTTAAGTCGGCATTGTGCGTTTTGTATTTAATTCCGATGCAATTTCTGTGCTTCATCGTCAATAAGAAGGTCAGCTGGATACAGTAAACCTGAAGTGTAGCATTGGAATTTATAACTAGTGTCACAGGAATGGTTCAAAACATAGACAGTAAGAAGAGCCAGTCTTCTTGTAGTTGAGTCGGCATTGTGCCTTTTGTATTTAATTCCGATGACATTTCTGTGCTTGATCGTCAATAAGAAGGTGAGAGGGATACAGTAATCCTGAAGTGAAGCATCGGAATCTTTTACTAGTCTCACAGGAATGGTTCAAAACATAGACAGTAAGAAGAGTCAGTCTTCTTGTACTTACGTCTGCATTGTGCCTTTAGTATTTAATTAAGATGCCATTTCTGTGTTTCATCGTCAATAAGAAGGTCAGAGGGATACAGTAAACCTGAAGTGAAGCATCGGAATCTGGAACTAGTGACACAGGAATGGTTCAAACATAGACATTAAGAAGAGTCAGTTTTCTTGTACTTAAGTCGGCATTGGCCCTTTTGTATATAATTACGATGAAATTTATTTGTTTCATCGTCAATAAGAAGGTCAGAGGGATACAGTAAACCTGAAGTGAAGCATCGGAATCTATAACTAGTGTCACAGAAATGGTTCAAAACGTAGACAGTAAGAAGAGCCAGTCTTCTTGTACTTGAGTCGGCATTGTGCCTTTTGTATTTAATTCCGATGCAATTTATGTGTTTGTTCGTCAATAAGAAGGTCAGAGGGATACAGTAAACCTGAAGTGAAGCATCGGAATCTATAACTAGTGTCTCAGGAATGGTTCAAAACATAGACAGTAGGAAGAGTCAGTCTTCTTGTACTTAAGTCGGCATTGTGCCATTTGTATTTAATTCCTATGCAATTTCTGTGTTTCATCGTCAATAAGAAGGTCAGAGGGATACAGTAAACCTGAAATGAAGCTTCGGAATCTATAAGTAGCGTCATAGGAATGGTTCAAACATATACAGTATGTAGAAGCAGTTTTCTTGTACTTAAGTCGGCATTGTGACATTTGTAATTAATTAAGATGCAATTTCAGTGTTTCATCGTCAATAAGAAGGTGAAAGGGATACAGTAAACCTGAAGTGAAGCATCGGAATCTATAACTAGTGTCACAGGAATGGTTCAAAACATATACAGTAAGAAGAGTCAGTTTTCTTGTACTTAAGTTGGAATTGTGCCTCTTGTATATAATTTCGGTGCAATTTCTGTGTTTCATCGTCATTAAGAAGCTCTGAGGGATACAGTAAACCTGAAGTGAAGCATCTGGAACTATAACTAGTGTCACAGGAATGGTTCAACACATAGTCAGTAAGAAGAGTCAGTTTTCTTGTTCTTAAGTCGGCATTGTGCCTTTTGTATTTCATTCCGATGCAATATCTGTTTCTCTTCGTCAATAAGAAGGTCAGAGGGATACAGTAAACCTGAAGTGAAGCATCGGAATCTATAACTAGTGTCACAGAAATGGTTCGAAACATAGACAGTAGGAAGAGCCAGCCTTCTTGTACTTAGGTCGGCATTATGCCTTTTGTATTTAATTCCGATGCAATTTCTGGGTTTCATCGTCAATAAGAAGGTCAGAGGAATACAGTAAACCTGATGTGAAGCATCGGAATTTATAATTAGTGTCACAGGTATGGTTCAAATCATAGACAGTAAGAAGAGTCAGTTTTCTTGTACTTAAGTCGGCATTGTGCCTTTTGTATGTAATTCCGATGCAATTTCTGTGTTTCATCGGCAATAAGAAGGTCAGAGGTATACAGTAAACGTGAAGTGAAGCATCGGAATTTATAACTAGTGTCACAGGAATGGTTCAAAACATAGACAGTAAGAAGAGTCAATTTTCTTGTACTTAAGTCGGCATAGTGCCTTTTCTATTTAATTCCGATGCAATTTCTGTGTTACGGCGTCAATAAGAAGGTCCAAGGGATACAGTAAACCTGGAGTGAAGCATCGTATTCTATAACTAGTGTCACAGAAATGGTTGAAATCATAGTCAGTACTTAGTCGGCATTGTGCCTTTTGTATTTAATTCCGATGAAATTTCTGTGTTTCATCGTCAATAAGAAGGTCCAAGGGATACAGTAAACCTGAAGTGAAGCATCTTAATCTATAACTAGTGTCACAGGAATGGTTCAAAACATAGACAGTAAGAAGAGTCAGTTTTCTTGTACTTAAGTCGGAATTGTGCCTTTTGTATGTAATTCCGATGCAATTTCTGTGTTTCATCGGCAATAAGAAGGTCAGAGGTATACAGTAAACGTGAAGTAAAGCATCGGAATTTATAACTAGTGTCACAGGAATGGTTCAAAACATAGTCAGTAAGAAGAGTCGGTCTTCATGTACTTAAGTCGGCATGGTGCCTTTTGTATTTAATTCCGATGCAATTTCTGTGTCTCATCGTCAATAAGAAGGTCCACGGGATACAGTAATCCTGAAGTGAAGCATCGGAATCTATAACTAGTGTCACAGGAATGGTTCAAATCATAGTCAGTAAAAAGAGTCAGACTTCTTGTACTTAAGTCGGCATTATGCCTAATCTATTTAATTCCGATGCTATTTCAGTGTTTTTTCGTCAATAAGAAGGTCAGAGGGATACAGTAAACCTGAAGTGAAACATCGGAATCTATAAGTAGGGTCACAGGAATTGTTCAAATCATAGACAGTAGGAAGAGTCAGTCTTCTTGTACTTTAGCCGGCATTGTGCCTTTTGTATTGAATTCCGATGCAATTTACGTGTTTCATCGTCAATAAGAAGGTCAGCTGGATACAGTAAACCTGAAGTGAAGCATCGGAATCTATAACTAGTGTCACTGGAATGGTAGAAAACATTGACAGTAAGAAGAGTCAGTCTTATTGTACTTAAGTCGGCATTGTGCCTTTTGTATTCTATTAAGATGCAAATTCTGTGTTTCATCGTCAATAAGGAGGTCAGAGGGATACAGAAAACCTGAAGTGAAGCATCGGAATCCAAAACTAGTGTCACAGAAATGGTTCAAAACATAGACAGTAGTAAGAGTCAGTCTTCTTGTACTTACGTCTGCATTGTGCCTTTAGTATTTAATTAAGATGCCATTTCTGTGTTTCATCGTCAATAAGAAGGTCAGAGGGATACAGTAAACCTGAAGTGAAGCATCGGAATCTAGAACTAGTGTCACAGGAATGGTTCAAACATAGACATTAAGAAGAGTCAGTTTTCTTGTACTTAAGTCGGCATTGGCCCTTTTGTATATAATTACGATGCAATTTATTTGTTTCATCGTCAATAAGAAGGTCAGAGGGATACAGTAAACCTGAAGTGAAGCATCGGAATCTATAACTAGTGTCACAGAAATGGTTCAAAACATAGACAGTAAGAAGAGCCAGTCTTCTTGTACTTGAGTTGGCATTGTGCCTTTTGTATTTAATTCCGATGCAATTTATGTGTTTGTTCGTCAATAAGAAGGTCAGAGGGATACAGTAAACCTGAAGTGAAGCATCGGAATCTATAACTAGTGTCTCAGGAATGGTTCAAAACATAGACAGTAGGAAGAGTCAGTCTTCTTGTACTTAAGTCGGCATTGTGCCATTTGTATTTAATTCCTATGCAATTTCTGTGTTTCATCGTCAATAAGAAGGTCAGAGGGATACAGTAAACCTGAAATGAAGCATCGGAATCTATAACTAGTGTCACCGGAATGGTAGAAAACATTGACAGTAAGAAGAGTCAGTCTTATTGTACTTATGTCGGCATTGTGCCTTTTGTATTCTATTAAGATGCAAATTCTGTGTTTCATCGTCAATAAGGAGGTCAGAGGGATACAGAAAACCTGAAGTGAAGCATCGGAATCCAAAACTAGTGTCACAGAAATGGTTCAAAACATAGACAGTAGTAAGAGTCAGTCTTCTTGTACTTACGTCTGCATTGAGCCTTTAGTATTTAATTAAGATGCCATTTCTGTGTTTCATCGACAATAGGAAGGTCAGAGGGATACAGTAAACCTGAAGTGAAGCATCGGAATCTAGAACTAGTGTCACAGGAATGGTTCAAACATAGACATTAAGAAGAGTCAGTTTTCTTGTACTTAAGTCGGCATTGGCCCTTTTGTATATAATTACGATGCAATTTATTTGTTTCATCGTCAATAAGAAGGTCAGAGGGATACAGTAAACCTGAAGTGAAGCATCGGAATCTATAACTAGTGTCACAGAAATGGTTCAAAACATAGACAGTAAGAAGAGCCAGTCTTCTTGTACTTGAGTTGGCATTGTGCCTTTTGTATTTAATTCCGATGCAATTTATGTGTTTGTTCGTCAATAAGAAGGTCAGAGGGATACAGTAAACCTGAAGTGAAGCATCGGAATCTATAACTAGTGTCTCAGGAATGGTTCAAAACATAGACAGTAGGAAGAGTCAGTCTTCTTGTACTTAAGTCGGCATTGTGCCATTTGTATTTAATTCCTATGCAAGTTCTGTGTTTCATCGTCAATAAGAAGGTCAGAGGGATACAGTAAACCTGAAATGAAGCTTCGGAATCTATAAGTAGTGTCATAGGAATGGTTCAAACATAGACAGTATGAAGAAGCAGTTTTCTTGTACTTAAGTCGGCATTGTGACTTTTGTAATTAATTAAGATGCAATTTCAGTGTTTCATCGTCAATAAGAAGGTGAAAGGGATACAGTAAACCTGAAGTGAAGCATCGGAATCTATAACTAGTGTCACAGGAATGGTTCAAAACATATACAGTAAGAAGAGTCAGTTTTCTTGTACTTAAGTTGGAATTGTGCCTCTTGTATATAATTTCGATGCAATTTCTGTGTTTCATCGTCATTAAGAAGCTCTGGGGGATACAGTAAACCTGAAGTGAAGCATCTGAAACTATAACTAGTGTCACAGGAATGGTTCAACACATAGTCAGTACGAAGAGTCAGTTTTCTTGTTCTTAAGTCGGCATTGTGCCTTTTGTATTTCATTCCGATGCAATATCTGTTTCTCATCGTCAATAAGAAGGTCAGAGGGATACAGTAAACCTGAAGTGAAGCATCGGAATCTATAACTAGTGTCACAGAAATGGTTCGAAACATAGACAGTAGGAAGAGCCAGCCTTCTTGTACTTAGGTCGGCATTATGCCTTTTGTATTTAATTCCGATGCAATTTCTAGGTTTCATCGTCAATAAGAAGGTCAGAGGAATACAGTAAACCTGATGTGAGGCATCGGAATCTATAACTAGTGTCACAGGTATGGTTCAAATCATAGACAGTAAGAAGAGTCAGTTTTCTTGTACTTAGTCGGCATTGTGCCTTTTGTATGTAATTCCGATGCAATTTCTGTGTTTCATCGGCAATAAGAAGGTCAGAGGTATACAGTAAACGTGAAGTGAAGCATCGGAATTTATAACTAGTGTCACAGGAATGGTTCAAAACATAAACAGTAAGAAGAGTCAATTTTCTTGTACTTAAGTCGGCATAGTGCCTTTTCTATTTGATTCCGATGCAATTTCTGTGTTACGGCGTCAATAAGAAGGTCCAAGGGATACAGTAAACCTGGAGTGAAGCATCGTATTCTATAACTAGTGTCACAGAAATGGTTGAAATCATAGTCAGTACTTAGTCGGCATTGTGCCTTTTGTATTTAATTCCGAAGAAATTTCTGTGTTTCATCGTCAATAAGAAGGTCCAAGGGATACAGTAAACCTGAAGTGAAGCATCGGAATCTATAACTAGTGTCACAGGAATGGTTCAAATCATAGACAGTAAGAAGAGTCGGTCTTCATGTACTTAAGTCGGCATGGTGCATTTTGTATTTAATTCCGATGCAATTTCTGTGACTCATCGTCAATAAGAAGGTCCATGGGATACAGTAATCCTGAAGTGAAGCATCGGTATCTATAACTAGTGTCACAGGAATGGTTCAAAACATAGTCAGTAAGAAGAGTCAGTCTTCATGTACTTAAGACGGCATTGTGCCTTTTGTATTTCATTCCGGTGCAATTTCTGTGTTCCACCGTCAATAAGAAGGTCAGAGGTATACGGTAAACCTGAATTGAAGCATCGGAATCTATAGCTAGTGTCACAAGAATGGTTCAAAACATAGTCAGTAAGAAGAGTCTGTCTTCTTGTCCTTATGTCGGCATTGTGCATTTTGTATTTAATTCCGATGCAATTTCTGTGTCTGATCGTCAATAAGAAGGTCCAAGGGATACAGTAAACCTGGAGTGAATCATCGGAAACTATAACTAGTGTCACAGAAATGGTTCAAAACATAGACAGTAAGAAGAGCCAGTCTGCTTGTACTTGAGTCGGCATTGTGCCTTTTTTATTTAATTCCGATGCAATTTCTGTGTTTCATCGTCAATTAGAAGGTCAGAGGGATACAGTAATCCTGATGTGAAGCATAGGAATCCATAACTAGTGTCACAGGAATGGTTCAAAACATAGTCAGTAAGAAGAGTCAGTCTTCTTGTCCTTAAGTCGGCATTGTGCCTTTTGTATTTAATTCCGACGCAATTTCTGTGTTTCAACGTCAATAAGAAGGGCCAAGGGATACAGTAAACCTGGAGTGAAGCATCGGAATCCATAACTAGTGTCACAGGAATGGTTCAAAACATAGTCAGTAAGAAGAGTCAGTCTTCTTGTCCTTAAGTCGGCATTGTGCCTTTTGTATGTAATTCTGATTCAATTTCTGTGTTTCATCGTCAATAAGAGGGGCCAAGGGATACAGTAAACCTGGAGTGAAGCATCGGATTCTATAACTAGTGTCAAAGGAATGGTTGAAATCATAGTCAGTACTTAAGTCGGCATTGTGCCTTTTGTATTTAATTCCGAAGAAATTTCTGTGTTTCATCGTCAATAAGAAGGTCCAAGGGATACAGTAAACCTGAAGTGAAGCATCGGAACCTATAAATAGTGAAAAAGGAATGGTTCAAAACATAGACAGTAAGAAGAGTCAGTTTTCTTGTACTTAAGTCGTCATTGTTCCTTTAGTTTTTAATTCCGATGCAATTTCTGTGTTTCGTCGTCAATAAGAAGGGCACAGGGATACAGTAATCCTGAAGTGAAGCATCGGAATCTATAACTAGTGTCACAGGAATGGTTCAAAACATAGTCAGTAAGAAGAGTCAGTCTTCATGTACTTAAGTCGGCATTGTGACTTTTGTATTTAATTACGATGCAATTTCTGTGTTTCATCGTCAATAAGAAGGTCCAAGGCATACAGTAAATATGAAGTGAAGCATCGGAATCCATAACTAGTGAAAAAGGAATGGTTCAAATCATAGACAGTAAGAAGAGTCAGTTTTCTTGTACTTAAGTCGTCATTGTGCCATTTGTATTTAATTCGATGCAATTTCTGTGTTTCATCGTCAATAAGAAGGGCACAGGGATACAGTAAACCCGAAGTGAAGAATCGGAATCCATAACTAGTGTCACAGGAATGGTTCAAAACATAAACAGTAAGAAGAGTCAGTTTTCTTGTACTTAGGACGGCATTGTGCCTTTTGTATTTAATTCCGATGCAATTTCGGTGTTTCATCGTCAAGAAGAGGGTCAGAGGGATACGGTAAACCTGAAGTGAAGCATCGGAATCTATAACTAGTGTCACAGGAATGGTTCAAAACATAGACAGAAAGAGGGGTCAGTCTTCTTGTACTTAAGTGGGCATAGTGCATTTTGTTTTTAATTCCGATGCAATTTCTGTATTTCGTCGTCAATAAGAAGGTCAGAGGGATACAGTAAGCCTGAAGTGAAGCATCTGAATCTATAACTAGTGTCACAGGAATGGTTCAAAACATAGACAGTAAGAAGAGTCAGTCTCCTTGTACTTAAGTCGGCACTGTGCCTTTTGTATTGAATTCCGATGCAATTTACGTGTCTCATCGTCAATAAGAAGGTCAGAGGGATACATTAAACCTGAAGTGAAGCATCGGAATCTATAACTAGTGTCACAGGAATGGTTCAAACATAGACAGTAAGATGAGTCAGTCTTCTCGTACTTGAGTCGGCATTGTGCCTTTTGTATATAATTCCGATGCAATTTCTGTTTTTCATCGACAATAAGAAGGTCAGCTGGATACAGTAAACCTGAAGAGAAGCATCGGAATCTATAACTAGTGTCACCGGAATGGTAGAAAACATTGACAGTAGGAAGAGTCAGTCAAATTGTACTTAAGTCGGCATTGTGCCTTTTGTATTCTATTAAGATGCAAATTCTGTGTTCCATCGTCAATAAGGAGGTCAGAGGGATACAGAAAACCTGAAGTGAAGCATCGGAATCCAAAACTAGTGTCACAGAAATCGTTCAAAACATAGACAGTAGTAAGAGTCAGTCTTCTTGTACTCAAGTCGGCATTGTGCCTTTTGTATTTAATTCCGATGCACTTTCTGTGCTTCATCGTCAATAAGAAGGTCAGCTGGATACAGTAAACCTGAAGTGTAGCATCGGAATTTATAACTAGTGTCACAGGAATGGTTCAAAACATAGACAGTAAGAAGTGCCAGTCTTCTTGTACTTGAGTCGGCATTGTGCCTTTTGTATTTAATTCCGATGAAATTTCTGTGTTTGATCGTCAATAAGAAGGTGAGAGGGATACAGTAATCCTGAAGTGAAGCATCGGAATGTATTACTAGTGTCACAGGAATGGTTCAAAACATAGACAGTAAGAAGAGTCAGTCTTCTTGTACTTACGTCTGCATTGTGCCTTTAGTATTTAATTAAGATGCCATTTCTGTGTTTCATCGTCAATAAGAAGGTCAGAGGGATACAGTAAACCTGAAGTGAAGCATCGGAATCTATAACTAGTGTCTCAGGAATGGTTCAAAACATAGACAGTAGGAAGAGTCAGTCTTCTTGTACTTAAGTGGGCATTGTGCCATTTGTATTTAATTCCTATGCAATTTCTGTGTTTCATCGTCAATAAGAAGGTCAGAGGGATACAGTAAACCTGAAATGAAGCATCGGAATCTATAAGTAGTGTCATAGGAATGGTTCAAACATAGACAGTATGAAAAAGCAGTTTTCTTGTACTTAAGTCGACATTGTGACTTTTGTAATTAATTAAGATGCAATTTCAGTGTTTCATCGTCAATAAGAAGGTGAAAGGGATACAGTAAACCTGAAGTGAAGCATCGGAATCTATAACTAGTTTCACAGGGATGGTTCAAAACATAGACAGTAAGAAGAGTCAGTTTTCTTGTGCTTAAGTCGGAATTGTGCCTTTTGTATGTAATTCCGATGCAATTTCTGTGTTTCATCGGCAATAAGAAGGTCAGAGGTATACAGTGAACGTGAAGTGAAGCATCGGAATTTATAACTAGTGTCACAGGAATGGTTCAAAACATAGACAGTACGAAGAGTCAATTTTCCTGTACTTAAGTCGGCATAGTGCCTTTTCTATTTAATTCCGATGCAGTTTCTGTGTTACGGCGTCAATAAGAAGTTCCAAGGGATACAGTAAACCTGGAGTGAAGCATCGTATTCTATAACTAGTGTCACAGAAATGGTTGAAATCATAGTCAGTACTTAGTCGGCATTGTGCATTTTGTATTTAATTCCGAAGAAATTTCTGTGCTTCATCGTCAATAAGAAGGTCCAAGGGATACAGTAAACCTGAAGTGAAGCATCGGAATCTATAACTAGTGTCACAGGAATGGTTCAAAACATAGTCAGTAAGAAGAGTCGGTCTTTATGTACTTAAGTCGGCATGGTGCCTTTTGTATTTAATTCCGATGCAATTTCTGTGCCTCATCGTCAATAAGAAGGTCCAAGGGATACAGTAAACCTGGAGTGAATCATCGGAAACTATAACTAGTGTCACAGAAATGGTTCAAAACATAGACAGTAAGAAGAGCCAGTCAGCTTGTACTTGAGTCGGCATTGTGCCTTTTTTATTTAATTCCGATGCAATTTCTGTGTTTCATCGTCAATAAGAAGGTGAGAGGGATACAGTAATCCTGAAGTGAAGCATCGGAATGTATTACTAGTGTCACAGGAATGGTTCAAAACATAGACAGTAAGAAGAGTCAGTCTTCTTGTACTTACGTCTGCATTGTGCCTTTAGTATTTAATTAAGATGCCATTTCTGTGTTTCATCGTCAATAAGAAGGTCAGAGGGATACAGTAAACCTGAAGTGAAGCATCGGAATCTATAACTAGTGTCTCAGGAATGGTTCAAAACATAGACAGTAGGAAGAGTCAGTCTTCTTGTACTTAAGTGGGCATTGTGCCATTTGTATTTAATTCCTATGCAATTTCTGTGTTTCATCGTCAATAAGAAGGTCAGAGGGATACAGTAAACCTGAAATGAAGCATCGGAATCTATAAGTAGTGTCATAGGAATGGTTCAAACATAGACAGTATGAAAAAGCAGTTTTCTTGTACTTAAGTCGACATTGTGACTTTTGTAATTAATTAAGATGCAATTTCAGTGTTTCATCGTCAATAAGAAGGTGAAAGGGATACAGTAAACCTGAAGTGAAGCATCGGAATCTATAACTAGTTTCACAGGGATGGTTCAAAACATAGACAGTAAGAAGAGTCAGTTTTCTTGTGCTTAAGTCGGAATTGTGCCTTTTGTATGTAATTCCGATGCAATTTCTGTGTTTCATCGGCAATAAGAAGGTCAGAGGTATACAGTGAACGTGAAGTGAAGCATCGGAATTTATAACTAGTGTCACAGGAATGGTTCAAAACATAGACAGTAAGAAGAGTCAATTTTCCTGTACTTAAGTCGGCATAGTGCCTTTTCTATTTAATTCCGATGCAGTTTCTGTGTTACGGCGTCAATAAGAAGTTCCAAGGGATACAGTAAACCTGGAGTGAAGCATCGTATTCTATAACTAGTGTCACAGAAATGGTTGAAATCATAGTCAGTACTTAGTCGGCATTGTGCATTTTGTATTTAATTCCGAAGAAATTTCTGTGCTTCATCGTCAATAAGAAGGTCCAAGGGATACAGTAAACCTGAAGTGAAGCATCGGAATCTATAACTAGTGTCACAGGAATGGTTCAAAACATAGTCAGTAAGAAGAGTCGGTCTTTATGTACTTAAGTCGGCATGGTGCCTTTTGTATTTAATTCCGATGCAATTTCTGTGCCTCATCGTCAATAAGAAGGTCCAAGGGATACAGTAAACCTGGAGTGAATCATCGGAAACTATGACTAGTGTCACAGAAATGGTTCAAAACATAGACAGTAAGAAGAGCCAGTCAGCTTGTACTTGAGTCGGCATTGTGCCTTTTTTATTTAATTCCGATGCAATTTCTGTGTTTCATCGTCAATAAGAAGGTCCAAGGGATTCAGTAAACCTGAAGTGAAGCATCGGAATCTATAACTAGTGTTACAGGAACGGTTGAAAACATAGTCAGTTTGAAGAGTCGGCCTGCATGTACTTATGTCGGCATTGTGCCTTTTGTATTTAATTCCGGTGCAATTTCTGTGTTTCATCGTCAATTAGAAGGTCAGAGGGATACAGTAATCCTGATGTGAAGCATAGGAATCCATAACTAGTGTCACAGGAATGGTTCAAAACATAGTCAGTAAGAAGAGTCAGTCTTCTTGTCCTTAAGTCGGCATTGTGCCTTTTGTATTTAATTCCGATGCAATTTCTGTGTTTCAACATCAATAAGAAGGGCCAAGGGATACAGTGAACCTGGAGTGAAGCATCGGAATCCATAACTAGTGTCACAGGAATGGTTCAAAACATAGTCAGTAAGAAGAGTCAGTCTTCTTGTACGTAAGTCGCCATTGTGCCTTTGGTATTTAATTCCGATGCTATTTCTGTGTTTCATCGTCAATAAGAAGGGAACAGGGATACAGTAAACCCGAAGTGAAGAATCGGAATCCATAACTAGTGTCACAGGAATGGTTCAAAACATAAACAGTAAGAAGAGTCAGTTTTCTTGTACTTAGGACGGCATTCTGCCTTTTGTATTTAATTCCGATGCAATTTCTGTGTTTCATCGTCAATAAGAAGGTCAGAGGGATACAATAAACCTGAAGTGAAGCTTCGGAATCTATAACTATTGTCACAGAAATGGTTCAAAACATAGACAGAAAGAGGGGTCAGTCTTCTTGTACTTAAGTGGGCATAGTGCCTTTTGTATTTAATTCCGATTCAATATCTGTGTTTCCTCGTCAATAAGAAGGTCAGAGGGATACAATAAACCTGAAGTGAAGCTTCGGAATCTATAACTATTGTCACAGAAATGGTTCAAAATAGGCAGTAAGAAGAGCCAGTCTTCTGGCACTTGAGTCGGCATTGTGCCTTTTGTATTAAATTCCGATGCAATTTCTGTGTTTCGTCGTCAATAAGAAGGTCAGAGGGATACAGTAAACCTGAAGTGAAGCATCTGAATCCATAACTAGTGTCACAGGAATGGTTCAAAACATAGTCAGTAAGAAGAGTCAGTTTTCTTGTACTTAAGTCGGAATTGTGCCTCTTGTATATAATTTCGATGAAATTTCTGTGTTTCATCGTCAATAAGAAGCTCTGAGGGATACAGTAAACCTGAAGTGAAGCATCTGAAACTATAACTAGTGTCACACGAATGGTTCAACACATAGTCAGTAAGAAGAGTCAGTTTTCTTGTTCTTAAGTCGGCATTGTGCCTTTTGTATTTCATTCCGATGCAATATCTGTGGCTCATCGTCAATAAGAAGGTCAGAGGGATACAGTAAACCTGAAGTGAAGCATCGGAATCTATAACTAGTGTCACAGGAATGGTTCAAACATAGACAGTAAGATGAGTCAGTCTTCTCGTACTTGAGTCGGCATTGTGCCTTTTGTATATGATTTCCGATGCAATTTCTGTGTTTCATCGACAATAAGAAGGTCAGCTGGATACAGTAAACCTGAAGTGAAGCACCGGAATCTATAGCTAGTGTCACCGGAATGGTAGAAAACATTGACAGTAAGAAGAGTCAGTCTTATTGTACTTAAGTCGGCATTGTGCCTTTTGTATTCTATTAAGATGCAAATTCTGTGTTTCATCGTCAATAAGGAGGTCAGAGGGATACAGAAAACCTGAAGTGAAGCATCGGAATCCAAAACTAGTGTCACAGAAATGGTTCAAAACATAGACAGTGGTAAGAGTCAGTCTTCTTGTACTTAAGTCGGCATTGTGCCTTTTGTATTTAATTCCGATGCAATTTCTGTGCTTCATCGTCAATAAGAAGGTCAGCTGGATACAGTAAACCTGAAGTGTAGCATTGGAATTTATAACTAGTGTCACAGGAAAGGTTCATAACATAGACAGTAAGAAGAGCCAGTCTTCTTGTAGTTGAATCGGCATTGTGCCTTTTGTATTTAATTCCGATGACATTTCTGTGCTTGATCGTCAATAAGAAGGTGAGAGGGATACAGTAATCCTGAAGTGAAGCATCGGAATCTATTACTAGTGTCACAGGAATGGTTCAAAACATAGACAGTAAGAAGAGTCAGTCTTCTTGTACTTACGTCTGCATTGTGCCTTTAGTATTTAATTAAGATGCCATTTCTGTGTTTCATCGTCAATAAGAAGGTCAGAGGGATACAGTAAACCTGAAGTGAAGCATCGGAATCTAGAACTAGTGTCACAGGAATGGTTCAAACATAGACATTAAGAAGAGTCAGTTTTCTTGTACTTAAGTCGGCATTGGCCCTTTTGTATATAATTACGATGCAATTTATTTGTTTCATCGTCAATAAGAAGGTCAGAGGGATACAGTAAACCTGAAGTGAATCATCGGAATCTATAACTAGTGTCACAGAAATGGTTCAAAACATAGACAGTAAGAAGAGCCAGTCTTCTTGTACTTGAGTCGGCATTGTGCCTTTTGTATTTAATTCCGATGCAATTTATGTGTTTGTTCGTCAATAAGAAGGTCAGAGGGATACAGTAAACCTGAAGTGAAGCATAGGAATCTATAACTAGTGTCTCAGGAATGGTTCAAAACATAGACAGTAGGAAGAGTCAGTCTTCTTGTACTTAAGTCGGCATTGTGCCATTTGTATTTAATTCCTATGCAATTTCTGTGTTTCATCGTCAATAAGAAGGTCAGAGGGATACAGTAAACCTGAAATGAAGCTTCGGAACCTATAAGTAGTGTCATAGGAATGGTTCAAACATAGACAGTATGAAGAAGCAGTTTTCTTGTACTTAAGTCGGCATTGTGACTTTTGTAATTAATTAAGATGCAATTTCAGTGTTTCATCGTCAATAAGAAGGTGAAAGGGATACAGTAAACCTGAAGTGAAGCATCGGAATCTATAACTAGTGTCACAGGAATGGTTCAAAACATATACAGTAAGAAGAGTCAGTTTTCTTGTACTTAAGTTGGAATTGTGCCTCTTGTATATAATTTCGATGCAATGTCTGTGTTTCATCGTCATTAAGAAGCTCTGAGGGATACAGTAAACCTGAAGTGAAGCATCTGAAACTATAACTAGTGTCACAGGAATGGTTCAACACATAGTCAGTAAGAAGAGTCAGTTTTCTTGTTCTTAAGTCGGCATTGTGCCCTTTGTATTTCATTCCGATGCAATATCTGTTTCTCATCGTCAATAAGAAGGTCAGAGGGATACAGTAAACCTGAAGTGAAGCATCGGAATCTATAACTAGTGTCACAGAAATGGTTCGAAACATAGACAGTAGGAAGAGCCAGCCTTCTTGTACTTAGGTCGGCATTATGCCTTTTGTATTTAATTCCGATGCAATTTCTGGGTTTCATCGTCAATAAGAAGGTCAGAGGAACACAGTAAACCTGATGTGAAGCATCGGAATCTATAACTAGTGTCACAGGTATGGTTCAAATCATAGACAGTAAGAAGAGTCAGTTTTCTTGTACTTAAGTCGGCATTGTGCCTTTTGTATGTAATTCCGATGCAATTTCTGTGTTTCATCGGCAATAAGAAGGTCAGAGGTATACAGTAAACGTGAAGTGAAGCATCGGAATTTATAACTAGTGTCACAGGAATGGTTCAAAACATAGACAGTAAGAAGAGTCAATTTTCTTGTACTTAAGTCGGCATAGTGCCTTTTCTATTTAATTCCGATGCAATTTCTGTGTTACGGCGTCAATAAGAAGGTCCAAGGGATACAGTAAACCTGGAGTGAAGCATCGTATTCTATAACTAGTGTCACAGAAATGGTTGAAATCATAGTCAGTACTTAGTCGGCATTGTGCCTTTTGTATTTAATTCCGAAGAAATTTCTGTGTTTCATCGTCAATAAGAAGGTCCAAGGGATACAGTAAACCTGAAGTGAAGCATCGGAATCTATAACTAGTGTCACAGGAATGGTTCAAAACATAGACAGTAAGAAGAGTCAGTTTTCTTGTACTTAAGTCGGTAAGTGCCTTTTCTATTTAATTCCGATGCAGTTTCTGTGTTACGGCGTCAATAAGAAGGTCCAAGGGATACAGTAAGACAGGAGTGAAGCATCGTATTCTATAACTAGTGTCACAGAAATGGTTGAAATCGTAGTCAGTACTTAGTCGGCATTGTGCATTTTGTATTTAATTCCGAAGAAATTTCTGTGCTTCATCGTCAATAAGAAGGTCCAAGGGAAACAGTAAACCTGAAGTGAAGCATCGGAATCGATAACTAGTGTCACAGGAATGGTTCAAAACATAGTCAGTAAGAAGAGTCGGTCTTCATGTACTTAAGTCGGCATGGTGCCTTTTGTGTTTAATTCCGATGCAATTTCTGTGTCTCATCGTCAATAAGAAGGTCCACGGGATACAGTAATCCTGAAGTGAAGCATCGGAATCTATAACTAGTGTCACAGGAATGGTTCAAATCATAGTCAGTAAAAAGAGTCAGACTTCTTGTACTTAAGTCGGCATTATGCCTAATCTATTTAATTCCGATGCAATTTCAGTGTTTTTTCGTCAATAAGAAGGTCAGAGGGATACAGTAAACCTGAAGTGAAACATCGGAATCTATAAGTAGGGTCACAGGAATTGTTCAAATCATAGACAGCAGGAAGAGTCAGTCTTCTTGTACTTTACCCGGCATTGTGCCCTTTGTATTGAATTCCGATGCAATTTACGTGTTTCATCGTCAATAAGAAGGTCAGAGGGATACATTAAACCTGAAGTGAAGCATCGGAATCTATAACTAGTGTCACAGGAATGGTTCAAACATAGACAGTAAGATGAGTCAGTCTTCTCGTACTTGAGTCGGCATTGTGCCTTTTGTATATAATTCCGATGCAATTTCTGTGTTTCATCGACAATAAGAAGGTCAGCTGGATACAGTAAACCTGAAGTGAAGCATCGGAATCTATAACTAGTGTCACAGGAATGGTTCAAAACATAGACAGTAGTAAGAGTCAGTCTTCTTGTACTTAAGTCGGCATTGTGCCTTTTGTATTTAATTCCGATGCAATTTCTGTGCTTCATCGTCAATAAGAAGGTCAGCTGGATACAGTAAACCTGAAGTGTAGCATTGGAATTTATAACTAGTGTCACAGGAATGGTTCAAAACATAGACAGTAAGAAGAGCCAGACTACTTGTAGTTGAGTCGGCATTGTGCCTTTTGTATTTAATTCCGATGACATTTCTGTGCTTGATCGTCAATAAGAAGGTGAGAGGGATACAGTAATCCTGAAGTGAAGCATCGGAATCTATTACTAGTGTCACAGGAATGGTTCAAAACATAGACAGTAAGAAGAGTCAGTCTTCTTGTACTTACGTCTGCATTGTGCCTTTAGTATTTAATTAAGATGCCATTTCTGTGTTTCATCGTCAATAAGAAGGTCAGAGGGATACAGTAAACCTGAAGTGAAGCATCGGAATCTAGAACTAGTGTCACAGGAATGGTTCAAACATAGACATTAAGAAGAGTCAGTTTTCTTGTACTTAAGTCGGCATTGGCCCTTTTGTATATAATTACGATGCAATTTATTTGTTTCATCGTCAATAAGAAGGTCAGAGGGATACAGTAAACCTGAAATGAAGCTTCGGAATCTATAAGTAGTGTCATAGGAATGGTTCAAACATAGACAGTATGTAGAAGCAGTTTTCTTGTACTTAAGTCGGCATTGTGACTTTTGTAATTAATTAAGATGCAATTTCAGTGTTTCATCGTCAATAAGAAGGTGAAAGGGATACAGTAAACGTGAAGTGAAGCATCGGAATCTATAACTAGTGTCACAGGAATGGTTCAAAACATATACAGTAAGAAGAGTCAGTTTTCTTGTACTTAAGTTGGAATTGTGCCTCTTGTATATAATTTCGATGCAATTTCTGTGTTTCATCGTCATTAAGAAGCTCTGAGGGATACAGTAAACCTGAAGTGAAGCATCTGAAACTATAACTAGTGTCACAGGAATGGTTCAACACATAGTCAGTAAGAAGAGTCAGTTTTCTTGTTCTTAAGTCGGCATTGTGCCTTTTGTATTTCATTCCGATGCAATATCTGTTTCTCATCGTCAATAAGAAGGTCAGAGGGATACAGTAAACCTGAAGTGAAGCATCGGAATCTATAACTAGTGTCACAGAAATGGTTCGAAACATAGACAGTAGGAAGAGCCAGCCTTCTTGTACTTAGGTCGGCATTATGCCTTTTGTATTTAATTCCGATGCAATTTCTGGGTTTCATCGTCAATAAGAAGGTCAGAGGAATACAGTAGACCTGATGTGAAGCATCGGAATCTATAACTAGTGTCACAGGTATGGTTCAAATCATAGACAGTAAGAAGAGTCAGTTTTCTTGTACTTAAGTCGGCATTGTGCCTTTTGTATGTAATTCCGATGCAATTTCTGTGTTTCATCGGCAATAAGAAGGTCAGAGGTATACAGTAAACGTGAAGTGAAGCATCGGAATTTATAACTAGTGTCACAGGAATGGTTCAAAACATAGACAGTAAGAAGAGTCAATTTTCATGTACTTAAGTCGGCATAGTGCCTTTTCTATTTAATTCCGATGCAATTTCTGTGTTACGGCGTCAATAAGAAGGTCCAAGGGATACAGTAAACCTGGAGTGAGGCATCGTATTCTATAACTAGTGTCACAGAAATGGTTGAAATCATAGTCAGTACTTAGTCGGCATTGTGCCTTTTGTATTTAATTCCGAAGAAATTTCAGTGTTTCATCGTGAATAAGAAGGTCCAAGGGATACAGTAAACCTGAAGTGAAGCATCGGAATCTATAACTAGTGTCACAGGAATGGTTCAAATCATAGACAGTAAGAAGAGTCAGTCTTCATGTACTTAAGACGGCATTGTGCCTTTTGTATTTCATTCCGGTGCAATTTCTGTGTTCCACCGTCAATAAGAAGGTCAGAGGTATACGGTAAACCTGAATTGAAGCATCGGAATCGATAGCTAGTGTCACAAGAATGGTTCAAAACATAGTCAGTAAGAAGAGTCTGTCTTCTTGTCCTTATGTCGGCATTGTGCATTTTGTATTTAATTCCGATGCAATTTCTGTGTCTGATCGTCAATAAGAAGGTCCAAGGGATACAGTAAACCTGGAGTGAATCATCGGAAACTATAACTAGTGTCACAGAAATGGTTCAAAACATAGACAGTAAGAAGAGCCAGTCTGCTTGTACTTGAGTCGGCATTGTGCCTTTTTTATTTAATTCCGATGCAATTTCTGTGTTTCATCGTCAATTAGAAGGTCAGAGGGATACAGTAATCCTGATGTGAAGCATAGGAATCCATAACTAGTGTCACAGGAATGGTTCAAAACATAGTCAGTAAGAAGAGTCAGTCTTCTTGTCCTTAAGTCGGCATTGTGCCTTTTGTATTTAATTCCGATGCAATTTCTGTGTTTCAACGTCAATAAGAAGGGCCAAGGAATACAGTAAACCTGGAGTGAAGCATCGGAATCCATAACTAGTGTCACAGGAATGGTTCAAAACATAGTCAGTAAGAAGAGTCAGTCTTCTTGTCCTTAAGTCGGCATTGTGCCTTTTGTATTTAATTCTGATTCAATTTCTGTGTTTCATCGTCAATAAGAGGGGCCAAGGGATACAGTAAACCTGGAGTGAAGCATCGGATTCTATAACTAGTGTCAAAGGAATGGTTGAAATCATAGTCAGTACTTAAGTCGGCATTGTGCCTTTTGTATTTAATTCCGAAGAAATTTCTGTGTTTCATCGTCAATAAGAAGGTCCAAGGGATACAGTAAACCTGAAGTGAAGCATCGGAACCTATAAATAGTGAAAAAGGAATGGTTCAAAACATAGACAGTAAGAAGAGTCAGTTTTCTTGTACTTAAGTCGTCATTGTTCCTTTAGTTTTTAATTCCGATGCAATTTCTGTGTTTCGTCGTCAATAAGAAGGGCACAGGGATACAGTAATCCTGAAGTGAAGCATCGGAATCTATAACTAGTGTCACAGGAATGGTTCAAAACATAGTCAGTAAGAAGAGTCAGTCTTCATGTACTTAAGTCGGCATTGTGACTTTTGTATTCAATTACGATGCAATTTCTGTGTTTCATCGTCAATAAGAAGGTCCAAGGCATACAGTAAATATGAAGTGAAGAATCGGAATCTATAACTAGTGAAAAAGGAATGGTTCAAAACATAGACAGTAAGAAGAGTCAGTTTTCTCGTACTTAAGTCGTCATTGTGCCATTTGTATTTAATTCGATGCAATTTCTGTGTTTCATCGTCAATAAGAAGGGCACAGGGATACAGTAAACCCGAAGTGAAGAATCGGAATCCATAACTAGTGTCACAGGAATGGTTCAAAACATAAACAGTAAGAAGAGTCAGTTTTCTTGTACTTAGGACGGCATTGTACCTTTTGTATTTAATTCCGATGCAATTTCGGTGTTTCATCGTCAAGAAGAGGGTCAGAGGGATACGGTAAACCTGAAGTGAAGCATCGGAATCTATAACTAGTGTCACAGGAATGGTTCAAAACATAGACAGAAAGAGGGGTCAGTCTTCTTGTACTTAAGTGGGCATAGTGCATTTTGTTTTTAATTCCGATGCAATTTCTGTATTTCGTCGTCAATAAGAAGGTCAGAGGGATACAGTAAACCTGAAGTGAAGCATCTGAATCTATAACTAGTGTCACAGGAATGGTTCAAAACATAGACAGTAAGAAGAGTCAGTCTCCTTGTACTTAAGTCGGCACTGTGCCTTTTGTATTGAATTCCGATGCAATTTACGTGTCTCATCGTCAATAAGAAGGTCAGAGGGATACATTAAACCTGAAGTGAAGCATCGGAATCTATAACTAGTGTCACAGGAATGGTTCAAACATAGACAGTAAGATGAGTCAGTCTTCTCGTACTTGAGTCGGCATTGTGCCTTTTGTATATAATTCCGATGCAATTTCTGTTTTTCATCGACAATAAGAAGGTCAGCTGGATACAGTAAACCTGAAGAGAAGCATTGGAATCTATAACTAGTGTCACCGGAATGGTAGAAAACATTGACAGTAAGAAGAGTCAGTCATATTGTACTTAAGTCGGCATTGTGCCTTTTGTATTCTATTAAGATGCAAATTCTGTGTTTCATCGTCAATAAGGAGGTCAGAGGGATACAGAAAACCTGAAGTGAAGCATCGGAATCCAAAACTAGTGTCACAGAAATGGTTCAAAACATAGACAGTAGTAAGAGTCAGTCTCCTTGTACTCAAGTCGGCATTGTGCCTTTTGTATTTAATTCCGATGCACTTTCTGTGCTTCATCGTCAATAAGAAGGTCAGCTGGATACAGTAAACCTGAAGTGTAGCATCGGAATTTATAACTAGTGTCACAGGAATGGTTCAAAACATAGACGGTAAGAAGTGCCAGTCTTCTTGTACTTGAGTCGGCATTGTGCCTTTTGTATTTAATTCCGATGAAAGTTCTGTGTTTGATCGTCAATAAGAAGGTGAGAGGGATACAGTAATCCTGAAGTGAAGCATCGGAATGTATTACTAGTGTCACAGGAATGGTTCAAAACATAGACAGTAAGAAGAGTCAGTCTTCTTGTACTTACGTCTGCATTGTGCCTTTAGTATTTAATTAAGATGCCATTTCTGTGTTTCATCGTCAATAAGAAGGTCAGAGGGATACAGTAAACCTGAAGTGAAGCATCGGAATCTAGAACTAGTGTCACAGGAATGGTTCAAACATAGACAGTAAGAAGAGTCAGTTTTCTTGTACTTAAGTCGGCATTGGCCCTTTTGTATATAATTACGATGCAATTTATTTGTTTCATCGTCAAAAAGAAGGTCAGAGGGATACAGTAAACCTGAGGTGAAGCATCGGAATCTATAACTAGTGTCACAGAAATGGTTCAAAACAGACAGTAAGAAGAGCCAGTCTTCTTGTACTTGAGTCGGCATTGTGCCTTTTGTATTTAATTCCGATGCAATTTATGTGTTTGTTCGTCAATAAGAAGGTCAGAGGGATGCAGTAAACTTGAAGTCAAGCATCGGAATCTATAACTAGTGTCACAGGAATGGTTCAAACATAGAAAGTAAGAAGAGCCAGTGTTCTTGTACTTGGGTCGGCATTGTGCCTTTTGTATTTAATTCGGATGCAATTTCTGTGTTTCATCGTCAATAAGAAGGTCAGAGGGATACAGTAAACCTGAAGTGAAGCATCGGAATCTATAACTAGTGTCTCAGGAATGGTTCAAAACATAGACAGTAGGAAGAGCAGTCTTCTTGTACTTAAGTCGGCATTGTGCCATTTGTATTTAATTCCTATGCAATTTCTGTGTTTCATCGTCAATAAGAAGGTCAGAGGGATACAGTAAACCTGAAATGAAGCATCGGTATCTATAAGTAGTGTCATAGGAATGGTTCAAACATAGACAGTATGAAGAAGCAGTTTTCTTGTACTTAAGTCGACATTGTGACTTTTGTAATTAATTAAGATGCAATTTCAGTGTTTCATCGTCAATAAGAAGGTGAAAGGGATACAGTAAACCTGAAGTGAAGCATCGGAATCTATAACTAGTGTCACAGGGATGGTTCAAAACATAGACAGTAAGAAGAGTCAGTTTTCTTGTACTTAAGTCGGAATTGTGCCTTTTGTATGTAATTCCGATGCAATTTCTGTGTTTCATCGGCAATAAGAAGGTCAGAGGTATACAGTAAACGTGAAGTGAAGCATCGGAATTTATAACTAGTGTCACAGGAATGGTTCAAAACATAGACAGTAAGAAGAGTCAATTTTCTTGTACTTAAGTCGGCATAGTGCCTTTTCTATTTAATTCCGATGCAGTTTCTGTGTTACGGCGTCAATAAGAAGGTCCAAGGGATACAGTAAACCTGGAGTGAAGCATCGTATTCTATAACTAGTGTCACAGAAATGGTTGAAATCATAGTCAGTACTTAGTCGGCTTTGTGCATTTTGTATTTAATTCCGAAGAAATTTCTGTGCTTCATCGTCAATAAGAAGGTCCAAGGGATACAGTAAACTTGAAGTGAAGCATCGGAATCTATAACTAGTGTCACAGGAATGGTTCAAAACATAGTCAGTAAGAAGAGTCGGTCTTTATGTACTTAAGTCGGCGTGGTGCCTTTTGTATTTAATTCCGATGCAATTTCTGTGCCTCATCGTCAATAAGAAGGTCCACGGGATACAGTAATCCTGAAGTGAAGCATCGGAATCTATAACTAGTGTCACAGGAATGGTTCAAAACATAGTCAGTAAGAAGAGTCAGTCTTCATGTACTTAAGACGGCATTGTGCCTTTTGTATTTCATTCCGGTGCAATTTCTGTGTTCCACCGTCAATAAGAAGGTCAGAGGTATACGGTAAACCTGAAGTGAAGCATCGGAATCTATAGCTAGTGTCACAGGAATGGTTCAAAACATAGTCAGTAAGAAGAGTCTGTCTTCTTGTCCTTATGTCGGCATTGTGCCTTTTGTATTTAATTCCGATGCAATTTCTGTGTCTGATCGTCAATAAGAAGTTCCATGGGATACAGTAAACCTGGAGTGAATCATCGGAAACTATAACTAGTGTCACAGAAATGGTTCAAAACATAGACAGTAAGAAGAGCCAGTCTGCTTGTACTTGAGTCGGCATTGTGCCTTTTTTATTTAATTCCGATGCAATTTCTGTGTTTCATCGTCAATAAGAAGGTCCAAGGGATTCAGTAAACCTGAAGTGAAGCATCGGAATCTATAACTAGTGTTACAGGAACGGTTGAAAACATAGTCAGTTTGAAGAGTCGGCCTGCATGTACTTATGTCGGCATTGTGCCTTTTGTATTTAATTCCGGTGCAATTTCTGTGTTTCATCGTCAATTAGAAGGTCAGAGGGATACAGTAATCCTGATGTGAAGCATAGGAATCCATAACTAGTGTCACAGGAATGGTTCAAAACATAGTCAGTAAGAAGAGTCAGTCTTCTTGTCCTTAAGTCGGCATTGTGCCTTTTGTATTTAATTCCGATGCAATTTCTGTGTTTCAACGTCAATAAGAAGGGCCAAGGGATACAGTGAACCTGGAGTGAAGCATCGGAATCCATAACTAGTGTCACAGGAATGGTTCAAAACATAGTCAGTAAGAAGAGTCAGTCTTCTTGTCCTTAAGTCGGCATTGTGCCTTTTGTATTTAATTCTGATGCAATTTCTGTGTTTCATCGTCAATAAGAAGGGCCAAGGGATACAGTAAACCTGGAGTGAAGCATCGGATTCTATAACTAGTGTCACAGGAACGGTTCAAATCATAGTCAGTACTTAAGTCGGCATTGTGCCTTTTGTATTTAATTCCGAAGAAATTTCTGTGTTTCATCGTCAATAAGAAGGTCCAAGGGATACAGTAAACCTGAAGTGAAGCATCGGAATCTATAACTAGTGAAAAAGGAATGGTTCAAAACATAGACAGTAAGAAGAGTCAGTTTTCTTGTTCGTAAGTCACCATTGTGCCTTTGGTATTTAATTCCGATGCAATTTCTGTGATTCATCGTCAATAAGAAGGGAACAGGGATACAGTAAACCCGAAGTGAAGAATCGGAATCCATAACTAGTGTCACAGGAATGGTTCAAAACATAAACAGTAAGAAGAGTCAGTTTTCTTGTACTTAGGACGGCATTGTGCCTTTTGTATTTAATTCCGATGCAATTTCTGTGTTTCATCGTCAATAAGAAGGTCAGAGGGATACAATAAACCTGAAGTGAAGCTTCGGAATCTATAACTATTGTCACAGAAATGGTTCAAAACATAGACAGAAAGAGGGGTCAGTCTTCTTGTACTTAAGTGGGCATAGTGCCTTTTGTATTTAATTCCGATTCAATATCTGTGTTTCCTCGTCAATAAGAAGGTCAGAGGGATACAATAAACCTGAAGTGAAGCTTCGGAATCTATAACTATTGTCACAGAAATGGTTCAAAGTAGACAGTAAGAAGAGCCAGTCTTCTGGCACTTGAGTCGGCATTGTGCCTTTTGTATTAAATTCCGATGCAATTTCTGTGTTTCGTCGTCAATACGAAGGTCAGAGGGATACAGTAAACCTGAAGTGAAGCATCTGAATCCATAACTAGTGTCACAGGAATGGTTCAAAACATAGTCAGTAAGAAGAGTCAGTTTTCTTGTACTTAAGTCGGAATTGTGCCTCTTGTATTTAATTTCGATGTAATTTCTGTGTTTCATCGTCAATAAGAAGCTCTGAGGGATACAGTAAACCTGAAGTGAAGCATCTGAAACTATAACTAGTGTCACAGGAATGGTTCAACACATAGTCAGTAAGAAGAGTCAGTTTTCTTGTTCTTAAGTCGGCATTGTGCCTTTTGTATTTCATTCCGATGCAATATCTGTGGCTCATCGTCAATAAGAAGGTCAGAGGGATACAGTAAACCTGAAGTGAAGCATCGGAATCTATAACTAGTGTCACAGAAATGGTTCGAAACATAGACAGTAGGAAGAGCCAGTCTTCTTGTACTTAGGTCGGCATTGTGCCTTTTGTATTTAATTCCGATGCAATTTCTGGGTTTCATCTTCAATAAGAAGGTCAGAGGAATACAGTAAACCTGATGTGAAGCATCGGAATCTATAACTAGTGTCACAGGAATGGTTCAAATCATAGACAGTAAGAAGAGTCAGTTTACTTCTACTTAAGACGGCATTGTGACTTTTGTATGTAATTCCGATGCAATTTGTGTGTTTCATCGGCAATAAGAAGGTCAGAGGTATACAGTAAACGTGAAGAAAAGCATCGGAATTTATAACTAGTGTCACAGGAATGGTTCAAAACATAGACAGTAAGAAGAGTCAATTTTCTTGTACTTAAGTCGGCATAGTGCCTTTTCTATTTAATTCCGATGCAATTTCTGTGTTACGGCGTCAATAAGAAGGCCCAAGGGATACAGTAAACCTGGAGTGAAGCATCGGATATAATAACTAGTGTCACAGGAATGGTTGAAATCATAGTCAGTACTTAAGTCGGCATTGTGCCTTTTGTATTTAATTCCGAAGAAATTTCTGTGTTTAATCGTCAATAAGAAGGTCCAAGGGATACAGTAAACCTGAAGTGAAGCATCGGAATCTAAAACTAGTGTCACAGGAATGGTTCAAAACATAGTCAGTAAGAAGAGTCGGTCTTCATGTACTTAAGCCAGCATGGTGCCTTTTGTATTTAATTCCGATGCAATTTCTGTGCCTCATCGTCAATAAGAAGGTCCACGGGATACAGTAATCCTGAAGTGAAGCATCGGAATCTATAACTAGTGTCACAGGAATGGTTCAAACATAGTCAGTAAGAAGAGTCAGTCTTCATGTACTTCAGTCGGCATTGTGCCTTTTGTATTTCATTCCGGTGCAATTTCTGTGTTTCACCGTCAATGAGAAGGTCAGAGGTATACGGTAAACCTGAAGTGAAGCAACGGAAACTATAGCTAGTGTCACAGGAATGGTTCAAAACATTGTCAGTAAGAAGACTCTGTCTTCTTGTCCTTATGTCGGCATTGTGCTTTTTGTATTTAATTCCGATGCAATTTCTGTGTCTGATCGTCAATAAGAAGGTCCAAGGGATACAGTAAACCTGAAATGAATCATCGGAAACTATAACTAGTGTCACAGAAATGGTTCAAAACATGGACAGTAAGAAGAGCCAGTCTGCTTGTACTTGAGTCGGCATTGTGCCTTTTATATTCCATTCCGATGCAATTTCCTTGTTTCATCGTCAATAAGAAGGTCCAAGGAATACAGTAAACCTGAAGTGAAGCATCGGAATCTGTAACTAGTGTTACAGGAACGGTTCAAAACATAGTCAGTTTGAAGAGTCGGCCTTCATGAACTTATGTCAGCATTGTGCCTTTTGTATTTAATTCCGGTGCAATTTCTGTGTTTCATCGTCAATTAGAAGGGCCAAGGGATACAGTAAACCTGGAGTGAAGCATCGGAATCCATAACTAGTGTCACAGGAATGGTTCAAACATAGTCAGTAAGAAGAGTCAGTCTTCTTGTCCTTAAGTCGGCATTGTGCCTTTTGTATTTAATTCTGATGCAATTTCTGTCTTTCATCGTCAATAAGAAGGGCCAAGGGATACAGTAAACCTGGAGTGAATCATCGGATTCTATAACTAGTGTCACAGGAATGGTTGAAATCATAGTCAGTACTTAAGTCGGCATTGTGCCTTTTGTATTTAATTCCGAAGAAATTTCTGTGTTTCATCGTCAATAAGAAGGTCCAAGGGATACAGTAAACATGAAGTGAAGCATCGGAATCTACAACTAGTGAAAAAGGAATGGTTCAAAACATAGACAGTAATAAGAGTCAGTTTTCTTGTACTTAAGTCGTCATTGTGCCTTTTGTATTTAATTCCGATGCAATTTCTGTGTTTCATCGTCAATAAGACGGGCACAGGGATACTGTAAACCCGAAGTGAAGAATCGGAATCCATAACTAGTGTCACAGGAATGGTTCAAAACATAAACAGTAAGAAGAGTCAGTTATCTTGTACTTAGGACGGCATTGTGCCTTTTGTATTTAATTCCGATGCAATTTCTGTGTTTCATCGTCAATAAGAGGGTCAGAGGGATACGGTAAACCCGAAGTGACGCATCGGAATCTATAACTAGTGTCACAGGAATGGTTCAAAACATAGACAGAAAGAGGGGTCAGTCTTCTTGTACTTAAGTGGGCATAGTGCATTTGTATTTAATTCCGGTGCAATATCTGTGTTTCCTCGTCAATAAGAAGGTCAGAGGGATACAATAAACCTGAAGTGAAGCTTCGGATTCTATAACTATTGTCACAGAAATGGTTCAAAATAGACAGTAAGAAGAGCCAGTCTTCTGGCACTTGAGTCGGCATTGTGCCTTTTGAATTAAATTCCGATGCAATTTCTGTGTTTAATCGTCAATAAGAAGGTCAGAGGGATACAGTAAACCTGAGGTGAAGCATCTGAATCTATAACTAGTGTCACAGGAATGGTTCAAAACATAGTCAGTAAGAAGAGTCAGTTTTCTTGTACTTAAGTCGGAATTGTGCCTCTTGTATATAATTTTGATGGAATTTCTCTGTTTCATCGTCAATAAGAAGCTCTGAGGGATACAGTAAACCTGAAGTGAAGCATCTGAAACTATAACTAGTGTCACAGGAATGGTTCATCACATAGTCAGTAAGAAGAGTCAGTTTTCTTGTACTTAAGTCGGCATTGTGCCTTTTGTATGTAATTCCGATGCAATTTCTGTGTTTCATCGGCAATAAGAAGGTCAGAGGTATACAGTAAACGTGAAGTGAAGCATCGGAATTTATAACTAGTGTCACAGGAATGGTTCAAAACATAGACAGTAAGAAGAGTCAATTTTCTTGTACTTAGGTCGGCATAGTGCCTTTTCTTTTTAATTCCGATGCAATTTCTGTGTTACGGCGTCAATAAGAAGGTCCAACGGATACAGTAAACCTGGAGTGAAGCATCGGGTTCTATGACTAGTGTCACAGGAATGGTTGAAATCATAGTCAGTACTTAAGTCGGCATTGTGCCTTTTGTATTTAATTCCGAAGAAATTTCTGTGTTTAATCGTCAATAAGAAGGTCCAAGGGATACAGTAAACCTGAAGTGAAGCATCGGAATCTATAACTAGTGTCACAGGAATGGTTGAAAACATAGTCAGTAAGAAGAGTCAGTCTTCTTGTCCTTAAGTCGGCATTGTGCCTTTTGTATTTAATTCCGATGCAATTTCTGTGTGTCAACGTCAATAAGAAGGGCCAAGGGATACAGTAAACCTTGAGTGAAGCATCGGAATCCATAACTAGTGTCACAGGAATGGTTCAAACATAGTCAGTAAGAAGAGTCAGTCTTCTTGTCCTTAAGTCGGCATTGTGCCTTTTGTATTTAATTCTGATGCAATTTCTGTCTTTCATCGTCAATAAGAAGGTCCAAGGGATACAGTAAACCTGGAGCGAAGCATCGGATTCTATAACTAGTGTCACAGGAATGGTTGAAATCATTGTCAGTACTTATGTCGGCATTGTGCCTTTTGTATTTAATTCCGAAGAAATTTCTGTGTTTCATCGTCAATAAGAAGGTCAGAGGAATACAGTAAACCTGATGTGAAGCATCGGAATCTATAACTAGTGTCACAGGTATGGTTCAAATCATAGACAGTAAGAAGAGTCAGTTTCCTTGTACTTAAGTCGGCATTGTGCCTTTTGTATGTAATTCCGATGCAATTTCTGTGTTCCACCGTCAATAAGAAGGTCAGAGGTATACGGTAAACCTGAAGTGAAGCATCGGAATCTATAGCTAGTGTCACAGGAATGGTTCAAAACATAGTCAGTAAGAAGAGTCTGTCTTCTTGTCCTTATGTCGGCATTGTGCCTTTTGTATTTAATTCCGATGCAATTTCTGTGTCTGATCGTCCATAAGAAGGTCCAAGGGATACAGTAAACCTGGAGTGAATCATCGGAAACTATAACTAGTGTCACAGAAATGGTTCAAAACATAGACAGTAAGAAGAGCCAGTCTGCTTGTACTTGAGTCTGCATTGTGCCTTTTTTATTTAATTCCGATGCAATTTCTGTATTTCATCGTCAATAAGAAGGTCCAAGGGAAACAGTAAACCTGAAGTGAAGCATCGGAATCAATAACAAGTGTTACAGGAACGGTTCAAATCATAGTCAGTTTGAAGAGTCGGCCGTCATGAACTTTTGTCGGCATTGTGCCTTTTGTATTTAATTCCGGTGCAATTTCTGTGTTTCATCGTCAATAAGAAGGTCGGAGGGATACAGTAATCCTGATGTGAAGCATAGGAATCCATAACTAGTGTCACAGGAATGGTTCAAAACATAGTCAGTAAGAAGAGTCAGTCTTCTTGTCCTTAAGTCGGCATTGTGCCTTTTGTATTTAATTCCGATGCAATTTCTGTGTTTCAACGTCAATGAGAAGGGCCAAGGGATACAGTAAACCTGGAGTGAAGCATCGGAATCCATAACTAGTGTCACAGGAATGGTTCAAAACATAGTCAGTAAGAAGAGTCAGTCTTCTTGTCCTTAAGTCGGCATTGTGCCTTTTGTATCTAATTCCGATGCAATTTCTGTGTGTCAACGTCAATAAGAAGGGCCAAGTGATACAGTAAACCTGGAGTGAAGCATCGGAATCCATAACTAGTGTCACAGGAATGGTTCAAACATAGTCAGTAAGAAGAGTCAGTCTTCTTGTCCTTAAGTCGGCATTGTGCCTTTTGTATTTAATTCTGATGCAATTTCTGTCTTTCATCGTCAATAAGAAGGGCCAAGGGATACAGTAAACCTGGAGTGAAGCATCGGATTCTATAACTAGTGTCACAGGAATGGTTGAAATCATAGTCAGTACTTAAGTCGGCATTGTGCCTTTTGTATTTAATTCCGAAGAAATTTCTGTGTTTCATCGTCAATAAGAAGGTCCAAGGGATACAGTAAACCTGAAGTGAAGCATCGGAATCTATAACTAGATAAAAAGGAATGGTTCAAAACATAGACAGTAAGAAGAGTCAGTTTTCTTGTACTTAAGTCGTCATTGTGCCTTTTGTATTTAATTCCGATGCAATTTCTGTGTTTCATCGTCAATAAGAAGGGCACAGGGATACAGTAAACCCGAAGTGAAGAATCGGAATCCATAACCAGTGTCACAGGAATAATTCAAAACATAAACAGTAAGAAGAGTCAGTTATCTTGTACTTAGGACGGCATTGTGCCTTTTGTATTTAATTCCGATGCAATTTCTGTGTTTCATCGTCAATAAGAGGGTCAGAGGGATACGGTAACCTGAAGTGACGCATCGGAATCGATAACTAGTGTCACAGGAATGGTTCAAAACATAGACAGAAAGAGTGGTCAGTCTTCTTGTACTTATGTGGGCATAGTGCATTTGTATTTAATTCCGATGCAATATCTGTGTTTCCTCGTCAATAAGAAGGTGAGAGGGATACAATAAACCTGAAGTGAAGCTTCGAAATCTATAACTATTGTCACAGAGATGGTTCAAAATAGACAGTAAGAAGAGCCAGTCTTCTGGCACTTGAGTCGGCATTGTGCCTTTTGAATTAAATTCCGATGCAATTTCTGTGTTTAATCGTCAATAAGAAGGTCAGAGGGATACAGTAAACCTGAAGTGAAGCATCTGAATCTATAACTAGTGTCACAGGAATGGTTCAAAACATAGTCAGTAAGAAGAGTCAGTTTTCTTGTACTTAAGTCGGAATTGTGCCTCTTGTATATAATTTCGATGAAATTTCTGTGTTTCATCGTCAATAAGAAGCTCTGAGGGATACAGTAAACCTGAAGTGAAGCATCTGAAACTATAACTAGTGTCACAGGAATGGTTCAACACATAGTCAGTAAGAAGAGGGAGTTTTCTTGTTTTTAAGTCGGCATTGTGCCTTTTGTATTTCATTCCGATGCAATATCTGTGGCTCATCGTCAATAAGAAGGTCAGAGGGATACAGTAAACCTGAAGTGAAGCATCGGAATCTATAACTAGTGTCACAGAAATGGTTCGAAACATAGACAGTAGGAAGAGCCAGTCTTCTTGTACTTAGGTCAGCATTGTGCCTTTTGATTTTATTCCGATGCAATTTCTGGGTTTCATCGTCAATAAGAAGGTCAGAGGAATACAGTAAACCTGATGTGAAGCATCGGAATCTATAACTAGTGTCACAGGAATGGTTCAAATCATAGTCAGTAAGAAGAGTCAGTCTTCTTGTCCTTAAGTCGGCATTGTGCCTTTTGTATTTAATTCTGATGCAATTTCTGTCTTTCATCGTCAATAAGAAGGTCCAAGGTATACAGTAAACCTGGAGCGAAGCATCGGATTCTATAACTAGTGTCACAGGAATGGTTGAAATCATAGACAGCGTAGTCAGCATAGTCGGCATTGTGCCTTTTGTATTTAATTCCGAAGAAATTTCTGTGTTTCATCGTCAATAAGAAGGTCAGAGGAATACAGTAAACCTGATGTGAAGCATCGGAATCTATAACTAGTGTCACAGGTATGGTTCAAATCATAGACAGTAAGAAGAGTCAGTTTTCTTGTACTTAAGTCGGCATTGTGCCTTTTGTATGTAATTCCGATGCAATTTCTGTGTTTCATCGGCAATAAGAAGGTCAGAGGTATACAGTAAACGTGAAGTGAAGCATCGGAATTTATAACTAGTGTCACAGGAATGGTTCAAAATATAGACAGTAAGAAGAGTCAATTTTCTTGTACTTAAGTCGGCATAGTGCCTTTTCTATTTAATTCCGATGCAATTTCTGTGTTACGGCGTCAATAAGAAGGTCCAAGGGATACAGTAAACCTGAAGTGAAGCATCGGAATCTATAACTAGTGTCACAGGAATGGTTCAAAAATAGTCAGTAAGAAGGGTCGGTCTTCAAGTACTTAAGTCGGCATGGTGCCTTTTGTATTTAATTCCGATGCAATTTCTGTGCCTCATCGTCAATAAGAAGGTCCACGGGATACAGTAATCCTGAAGTGAAGCATCGGAATCTGTAACTAGTGTCACAGGAATGGTTCAAAACATAGTCAGTAAGAAGAGTCAGTCTTCATGTACTTAAGACGGCATTGTGCCTTTTGTATTTCATTCCGGTGCAATTTCTGTGTTCCACCGTCAATAAGAAGGTCCACGGGATACAGTAATCCTGAAGTGAAGCATCGGAATCTGTAACTAGTGTCACAGGAATGGTTCAAAACATAGTCAGTAAGAAGAGTCAGTCTTCATGTACTTAAGACGGCATTGTGCCTTTTGTATTTAATTCCGATGCAATTTCTGTGTTTCATCGTCAATAAGAGGGTCAGAGGGATACGGTAATCCTGAAGTGAAGCATCGGAATCTATAACTAGTGTCACAGGAATGGTTCAAAACATAGACACAAAGAGGGGTCAGTCTTCTTGTACATAAGTGGGCATAGTGCCTTTTGTATTTAATTCCGATGCAATATCTGTGTTTCCTCGTCAATAAGAAGGTCAGAGGGATACAATAAACCTGAAGTGAAGCTTCGGAATCTATAACTACTGTCACAGAAATGGTTAAAAATAGACAGTAAGAAGAGCCAGTCATCTGGCACTTGAGTCGGCATTGTGCCTTTTGTATTAAATTCCGATGCAATTCCTGTGTTTCGTCGTCAATAAGAAGGTCAGAGGGATACAGTAAACCTGAAGTGAAGCATCTGAATCTATAACTAGTGTCACAGGAATGGTTCAAAACATAGTCAGTAAGAAGAGTCAGTTTTCTTGTACTTAAGTCGGAATTGTGCCTCTTGTATATAATTTCGATGAAATTTCTGTGTTTCATCGTCAATAAGAAGCTCTGAGGGATACAGTAAACCTGAAGTGAAGCATCTGAAACTATAACTAGTGGCACAGAAATGGTTCAACACATAGTCAGTAAGAAGAGTCAGTTTTCTTGTTCTTAAGTCGGCATTGTGCCTTTTGTATTTCATTCCGATGCAATATCTGTGGCTCATCGTCAATAAGAAGGTCAGAGGGATACAGTAAACCTGAAGTGAAGCATCGGAATCTATAACTAGTGTCACAGAAATGGTTCGAAACATAGACAGTAGGAAGAGCCAGTCTTCTTGAACTTAGGTCGGCATTGTGCCTTTTGTATTTAATTCCGATGCAATTTCTGGGTTTCATCGTCAATAAGAAGGTCAGAGGAATACAGTAAACCTGAAGTGAAGCATCGGAATCTATAACTAGTTTCACAGGAATGGTTCAAAACATAGACAGTAAGAAGAGTCAGTTTTCTTGTACTTAAATCGGCATTGTGCCTTTTGTATGTAATTCCGATGCAATTTCTGTGTTTCATCGGCAATAAGAAGGTCAGAGGTATACGGTAAACGTGAAGTGAAGCATCGGCATTTATAACTAGTGTCACAGGAATGGTTCAAAACATAGTCAGTTTGAAGAGTCGGCTGTCATGAACTTATGTCGGCATTGTGCCTTTTGTATTTAATTCCGGTGCAATTTCTGTGTTTCATCGTCAATTAGAAGGTCGGAGGGATACAGTAATCCTGATGTGAAGCATGGGAATCCATAACTAGTGTCACAAGGAATGGTTCAAAACATAGTCAGTAAGAAGAGTCAGTCTTCATGTACTTAAGTCGGCATAGTGCCTTTTCTATTTAATTCCGATGCAATATCTGTGTTACGGCGTCAATAAGAAGGTCCAAGGGATACAGTAAACCTGGAGTGAAGCATCGGATTCTATAACTAGTGTCACAGGAATGGTTGAAATCATAGTCAGTACTTAAGTCGGCATTGTGCCTTTTGTATTTAATTCCGAAGAAATTTCTGTGTTTCATCGTCAATAAGAAGGTCCAAGGGATACAGTAAACCTGAAGTGAAGCATCGGAATCTATAACTAGTGTCACAGGAATGGTTCAAAACATAGTCAGTAAGAAGAGTCGGTCTTCATGTACTTAAGTCGGCATGGTGCTTTTTGTATTTAATTCCGATGCAATTTCTGTGCCTCATCGTCAATAAGAAGGTCCACGGGATACAGTAATCCTGAAGTGAAGCATCGGAATCTATAACTAGTGTCACAGGAATGGTTCAAACATAGTCAGTAAGAAGAGTCAGTCTTCATGTACTTAAGTCGGCATTGTGCCTTTTGTATTTAATTCTGATGCAATTTCTGTGTTTCATCGTCAATAAGAAGGGCCAAGGGATACAGTAAACCTGGAGTGAAGCATCGGATTCTATAACTAGTGTCACAGGAATGGTTGAAATCATAGTCAGTACTTAAGTCGGCATTGTGCATTTTGTATTTAATTCCGAAGAAATTTCTGTGTTTCATCGTCAATAAGAAGGTCCAAGGGATACAGTAAACCTGAAGTGAAGCATCGGAATCTATAACTAGTGAAAAAGGAATGATTCAAAACATAGACAGTAAGAAGAGTCAGTTTTCTTGTACTTAAGTCGTCACTGTGCCTTTTGTATTAATTTCCGATGCAATTTCTGTGTTTTATCGTCAATAAGAGGGTCAGAGGGATACGGTAAACCTGAAGTGAAGCATCGGAATCTATAACTAGTGACACAGGAATGGTTCAAAACATAGACACAAAGAGGGGTCAGTCTTCTTGTACTTAAGTGGGCATAGTGCCTTTTGTATTTAATTCCGATGCAATATCTGTGTTTCCTCGTCAATAAGAAGGTCAGAGGGATACAATAAACCTGAAGTGAAGCTTCGGAATCTATAACTATTGTCACAGAAATGGTTCAAAACAGACAGTAAGAAGAGCCAGTCTTCTGGCACTTGGGTCGGCATTGTGCCTTTTGTATTAAATTCCGATGCAATTTCTGTGTTTCGTCGTCAATAAGAAGGTCAGAGGGATACAGTAAACCTGAAGTGAAGCATCTGAATCTATAACTAGTGTCACAGGAATGGTTCAAAACATAGTCAGTAAGAAGAGTCAGTTTTCTTGTACTTAAGTCGGAATTGTGCCTGTTGTATATAATTTCGATGAAATTTCTGTGTTTCATCGTCAATAAGAAGCTCTGAGGGATACAGTAAACCTGAAGTGAAGCATCTGAAACTATAACTAGTGGCACAGAAATGGTTCAACACATAGTCAGTAAGAAGAGTCAGTTTTCTTGTTCTTAAGTCGGCATTGTGCCTTTTGTATTTCATTCCGATGCAATATCTGTGGCTCATCGTCAATAAGAAGGTCAGAGGGATACAGTAAACCTGAAGTGAAGCATCGGAATCTATAACTAGTGTCACAGAAATGGTTCGAAACATAGACAGTAGGAAGAGCCAGTCTTCTTGAACTTAGGTCGGCATTGTGCCTTTTGTATTTAATTCCGATGCAATTTCTGGGTTTCATCGTCAATAAGAAGGTCAGAGGAATACAGTAAACCTGATGTGAAGCATCGGAATCTATAACTAGTTTCACAGGAATGGTTCAAATCATAGACAGTAAGAAGAGTCAGTTTTCTTGTACTTAAGTCGGCATTGTGCCTTTTGTATGTAATTCCGATGCAATTTCTGTGTTTCATCGGCAATAAGAAGGTCAGAGGTATACGGTAAAAGTGAAGTGAAGCATCGGAATTTATAACTAGTGTCACAGGAATGGTTCAAAACATAGACAGTAAGAAGAGTCAATTTTCTTGTACTTAAGTCGGCATAGTGCCTTTTCTATTTAATTCCGATGCAATATCTGTGTTACGGCGTCAATAAGAAGGTCCAAGGGATACAGTAAACCTGGAGTGAAGCATCGGATTCTATAACTAGTGTCACAGGAATGGTTGAAATCATAGTCAGTACTTAAGTCGGCATTGTGCCTTTTGTATTTAATTCCGAAGAAATTTCTGTGTTTCATCGTCAATAAGAAGGTCCAAGGGATACAGTAAACCTGAAGTGAAGCATCGGAATCTATAACTAGTGTCACAGGAATGGTTCAAAACATAGTCAGTAAGAAGAGTCGGTCTTCATGTACTTAAGTCGGCATTGTGCCTTTTGTATTTAATTCCGAAGAAATTTCTGTGTTTCATCGTCAATAAGAAGGTCCAAGGGATACAGTAAACCTGAAGTGAAGCATCGGAATCTATAACTAGTGTCACAGGAATGGTTCAAAACATAGTCAGTAAGAAGAGTCGGACTTCATGTACTTAAGTCGGCATGGTGCCTTTTGTATTTAATTCCGATGCAATTTCTGTGCCTCATCGTCAATAAGAAGGTCCACGGGATACAGTAAACCTGGAGTGAAGCATCGGATTCAATAACTAGTGTCACAGGAATGGTTGAAATTATAGTCAGTACTTAAGTCGGCATTGTGCCTTTTGTATTTAATTTTGAAGTAATTTCTGTCTTTCATCGTCAATAAGAAGGTCCAAGGGATACAGTAAACCTGACGTGAAGCATCGGAATCTATAACTAGTGAAAAATGAATGGTTCAAAACATAGACAGTAAGAAGAGTCAGTTTTCTTGTATTTAGGACGGCATTGTGCCTTTTTTATTTAATTCCGATGCAATATCTGTGTTTCATCGTCAATAAGAGGGTCAGAGGGATACGTTAAACCTGAAGTGAAGCATCGGAATCTATAACTAGTGTCACAGGAATGGTTCAAAACATAGACAGAAAGAGGGGTCAGTCTTCTTGTACTTAAGTGGGCATAGTGCCTTTTGTATTTAATTCCGATGCAATATCTGTGTTTCCTCGTCAATAAGAAGGTCAGAGGGATACAATAAACCTGAAGTGAAGCTTCGGAATCTATAACTATTGTCACAGAAATGGTTCAAAATAGACAGTTAGAAGAGCCAGTCTTCTGGCACTTGAGTCGGCATTGTGCCTTTTGTATTAAATTCCGATGCAATTTCTGTGTTTCGTCGTCAATAAGAAGGTCAGAGGGATACAGTAAAGCTGAAGTGAAGCATCTGAATCTATAACTAGTGTCACAGGAATGGTTCAAAACATAGACAGTAAGAAGAGTCAGTCTCCTTGTACTTAAGTCGGCACTGTGCCTTTTGTATTGAATTCCGATGCAATTTACGTATTTCATCGTCAATAAGAAGGTCAGAGGGATACATTAAACCTGAAGTGAAGCATCGGAATCTATAACTAGTGTCACAGGAATGGTTCAAAACATAGACAGTAAGATGAGTCAGTCTTCTTGTACTTGAGTCGGCATTGTGCCTTTTGTATATAATTCCGATGCAATTTCTGTGTTTCATCGACAATAAGAAGGTCAGCTGGATACAGTAAACCTGAAGTGAAGCATCGGAATCTATAACTAGTGTCACCGGAATGGTAGAAAACATTGACAGTAAGAAGAGTCAGTCTTATTGTACTTAAGTCGGCATTGTGCCTTTTGTATTCTATTAAGATGCAAATTCTGTGTTTCATCGTCAATAAGGAGGTCAGAGGGATACAGAAAACCTGAAGTGAAGCATCGGAATCCAAAGCTAGTGTCACAGAAATGGTTCAAAACATAGACAGTAGTAAGAGTCAGTTTTCTTGTACTTAATTCGGCATTGTGCCTTTTGTATTTAATTCCGATGCAATTTATGTGTTTCATCATCAATTAGAAGGTCAGAGAGATACAGCAAACCTGAAGTGAAGCATCGGAAACTATAGCTAGTGTCACAGGAATGGTTCAAACCATAGACAGTAAGAAGAGTCAGTTTTCTTGTACTGAAGTCGGCATTGTGACATTTGTATTTAATTAAGATGCAATTTATGTGTTTCATCGACAATAATAAGGTCAGAGGGATACAATAAACCTGAAGTGAGCATCGGAATCTATCAGTAGCGTCGCAGGAATGGTTCAAAACATAGACAGTGAGAAGAAGCAGTCTTCTTGTACATAAGTCGATATTGTGCCTTTTGTATTTAATTCCGATGCAATTTATGTGTTTGTTCGTCAATAAGAAGGTCAGAGGGATACAGGAAACTTGTAGTCAAGCATCGGAATCTATAACTAGTGTCACAGGAATGGTTCAAAACATAGACAGTAAGAAGAGCCAGTGTTCTTGTACTTGGGTCGGCATCGTGCCTTTTGTATTTAATTCGGATGCAATTTCTGTGTTTCATCGTCAATATGAAGGTCAGAGGGATACAGTAAACCTGAAGTGAAGCATCGGAATCTATAACTAGTGTCTCAGGAATGGTTCAAAACATAGACAGTAGGAAGAGTCAGTCTTCTTGTACTTAAGTCGGCATTGTGCCATTTGTATTAAATTCCTATGCAATTTCTGTGTTTCATCGTCAATAAGAAGGTCAGAGGGATACAGTAAACCTGAAGTGAAGCATCGGAATCTATAAGTAGTGTCATAGGATTGGTTCAAACATAGACGGTATGAAGAAGCAGTCTTCTTGTACTTACGTCTGCATTGTGCCTTTAGTATTTAATTAAGATGCCATTTCTGTGTTTCATCGTCAATAAGAAGGTCAGAGGGGTACAGTTAACCTGAAGTGAAGCATCGGAATCAATAACTAGTGTCACAGGAATGGTTCAAACATAGACAGTAAGAAGAGTCAGTTTTCTTGTACTTAAGTCGGCATTGGCCCTTTTGTATATAATTACGATGCAATTTCTGTGTTTCATCGTCAATAAGAAGCTCTGAGGGATACAGTAAACCTGAAGTGAAGCATCTGAAACTATAACTAGTGTCACAGGAATGGATCAACACATAGCCAGTAATAAGAGTCAGTTTTCTTGTTCTTAAGTCGGCATTGTGCCTTTTGTATTTCATTCCGATGCAATATCTGTGGCTTATCGTCAATAAGAAGGTCAGAGGGATACAGTAAACCTGAAGTGAAGCATCGGAATCTATAACTAGTGTCACAGAAATGGTTCGAAACACAGACAGTAGGAAGAGCCAGTCTTCTTGTACTTAGGTCGGCATTGTGCCTTTTGTATTTAATTCCGATGCAATTACTGGGTTTCATCTTCAATAAGAAGGTCAGAGGAATCCAGTAAGCCTGATGTGAAGCATCGGAATCTATAACTAGTGTCACAGGAATGGTTCAAATCATAGACAGTAAGAAGAGTCAGTTTTCTTGTACTTAAGTCGGCATTGTGCCTTTTGTATGTAATTCCGATGCAATTTCTGTGTTTCATCGGCAATAAGAAGGTCAGAGGTATACAGTAAACTTGAAGTGAAGCATCGGAATTTATAACTAGTGTCACAGGAATGGTTCAAAACATAGACAGAAAGAAGAGTCAATTTTCTTGTACTTAAGTCGGCTTAGTGCCTTTTCTATTTAATTCCGATGCAATTTCTGTGTTACGGCGTCAATAAGAAGGTCCAAGGGATACAGTAAACCTGAAGTGAAGCATCGGAATCTAAAACCGGTCTCAGAGGAAAGGTTCACATCATAGACAGTAAGAAGAGCCAGTCTTCTTGTACTTTCGTCGGCATTGTGCCTTTTGTATTTAATTCCGATGAATTTTCTGTGTTTGATCGTCAATAAGAAGGTCAGAGGGATACAGCAAACCTGAAGTGAAGCATCGGAAACTATAGCTAGTGTCACAGGAATGGTTCAAACCATAGACAGTAAGAAGAGTCAGTTTTCTTGTACTGAAGTCGGCATTGTGCCATTTGTATTTAATTAAGATGCAATTTCTGTGTTTCATCGACAATAATAAGGTCAGAGGGATACAATAAACCTGAAGTGAAGCATCAGAATCTATCAGTAGGGTCGCAGGAATGGTTCAAAACATAGAGAGTGAGAAGAAGCAGTCTTCTTGCACTTAAGTCGGCATTGTGCCTTTTGTATTTAATTAAGATGCAATTTCTGTGTTTCATCGTCAATAAGAAGGTGAAAGGGATACAGTAAACCTGAAGTGGAACATCGGCATTTATAACTAGTGTCACAGGAATGGTTCAAATTATAGACAGTAAGAAGAGTCAGTCTTCTTGTACTTAAGTCGGCATTGTGCCTTTTGTATATAATTCCGATGCAATTTCTGTGTTTCATCGTCAATAAGAAGCTCAGAGGGATACAGTAACCCTGAAGTGAAGCATCGGAATCTATAACTAGTGTCCCAGGTATGGTTCAAAACATAGACAGTAAGAAGAGTCAGCTTTCTTGTACTTAAGTCGGAATTGTTCCTTTTGTATTTAATTCCGATGCAATTTCTGTGTTTCATCGTCAATATGAAGGTCAGAGGGGTACAGTAAACCTGAAGTGAAGCATCGGAATCTATAACTAGTGCACAGGAATGGTTCAAAACATAGACAGTAAGAAGAGTCAGTTTTCTTGTACTTAAGTCGGCATTGTGCATTTTGTATTTAATTCCGATGCAACTTCTGTGTTTCATCGTCAATAAGAAGGTCACAGGAATAGAGTAAACCTGAAGTGAAGCTTCGGAATCAATAACTAGTGTCACACGAATGGTTCAAAACATAAACAGTAAGAAGAGTCAGTTTTCTTGTACTTAAGTCGTCATTGCGCCTTTTGTATGTAATTACGAAGCAATTTCGGTGTTTCATCGTCAATAAGAAGGTCAGAGGGAAGCAGTATACCTGAAGTGAAGCATCGGAATTTATAACTAGTGTCACAGGAATGGTTCAAAACATAGACAGTAAGAAGAGTCAATTTTCTTGTACTTAAGTGGGCATTGTGCCTTTTCTATTTAATTCCGATGCAATTTCTGTGTTTCGGCGTCACTAAGAAGGTCCAAGATATACAGTAAACCTGAAGTGAAGCATCAGAATCTAAAACCGGTCTCAGAGGAAAGGTTCAAAACATAGACAGTAAGAAGAGCCAGTCTTCTTGTACATGTGTCGGCATTGTGCCTTTTGTATTTAATTCCGATGCAATTTCTGTGTTTCATCGTCAATAAGAAGGTCAGCTGGATACAGTAAACCTGACGTGAAGCATCGGAATTTATAACTAGTGTCACAGGAATGGTTAAAAACATAGACAGGAAGTATAGCCGGTCTACATGTACTTGAGTCGGCATTGTGCCTTTTGTTTTTAATTCCGATGCAATTTCTGTGTTTCATATTCAATACGACGGTCAGAGTGGATACAGTAAACATGAAGTGAAGCATCGGAATCTATAACAAGGGGCACAGGAATGGTTCAAAACATAGACAGTAAGAAGAGTCAGTGTCCTAGTACTTAAGTCGGATTTGTGCCTTTTGTATTTAATTCCGATGCATTTTCGGTGTTTCATCGTGAATAAGAGGGTCAGAGGGATACAGTAAACCTGAAATGATGCATCGGAATCTATAACTAGTGTCACAGGAATGGTTCAAAACATAGACAGTAAGAAGAATCAGTCTTCTTGTACTTAAATCTGCATTGTGCCTTTTGTATATAATTCCGATGCAATTTCTGTGTTTCATCGTCAATATGAAGGTTAGAGGGATACAGTAAACCTGAAGTGAATCATCTGAATGCATAACTAGTGTCACAGGAATGGTTCAAAACATAGACTGTAAGAAGAGTCAGTCTTCCAGTACTTAAGTCGGCACTGTGCCTTTTGTATTGAATTCCAATGCAATTTACGTGTTTCATCGTCAATAAGAAGGTCAGAGGGATACATTAAACCTGAAGTGAAGCATCGGAATCTATAACTAGTGTCACAGGAATGGTTCAAAACATAGACAGTAAGATGAGTCAGTCCTCTTGTACTTAAGTCGGCGTTGTTCCTTTTGTATATAATTCCGATGCAATTTCTGTGTTTCATCGACAATAAGAAGTTCAGCTGGATACAGTAAGCCTGAAGTGAAGCATCGGAATCTATAACTAGTGTCACCGGAATGGTAGAAAACATTGACAGCAAGAAGAGTCAGTCTTATTGTACATAAGTCGGCATTGTGCCTTTTGTATTTTATTAAGATGCAATTTCTGTGTTTCATCGTCAATAAGGAGGTCAGAGGGATACGGAAAAACTGAAGTGAAGCATCGGAATCCAAATCTAGTGTCACAGAAATGGTTCAAAACTTAGACAGTAGGATGAGTCAGTCTTCTTGTACTTAAATCGGCATTGTGCCTTTTGTATTTAATTCCGATGCAATTTCTGTGCTTCATCGTCAATAAAAAGGTCAGCTGGATACAGTAAACCTGAAGTGTAGCATCGGAATCTGTAACTAGTGTCACAGGAATGGTTCAAAACATAGACAGTAAGAAGAGCCAGTCTTCTTGTCCTTGAGTCTGCGTTGTGCCTTTTGTATTTAATTAAGATGAAATTTCTGTGTTTGATCGTCAATAGGAAGGTGAGAGGGATTCAGTAATCCTGAAGTGAAGCATCGGAATCTATTACTAGTGTCACAGGAATGATTCAAAACATAGACAGTAAGAAGAGTCAGTCTTCTTGTACTTACGTCTGCATTGTGCCTTTAGTATTTAATTAAGATGCCATTTCTGTGTTTCATCGTCAGTAAGAAGGTCAGAGGGATACAGTAAACCTGAAGTGAAGCATCGGAATCTATAACTAGTGTCACAGGAATGGTTCAAACATAGACAGTAAGAAGAGTCAGTTTTCTTGTACTTAAGTCGGCATTGGGCCTTTTGTATATAATCACGATGCAATTTCTGTGTTTCATCGTCAATAAGAAGGTCAGAGGGATACAGTAAACCTGAAGTGAAGCATCGGAATCTATAACTAGTGTCACAGGAATGGTTCAAAACATAGACAGTAAGAAGAGCCAGTCTTCTTGTACTTGAGTCGGCATTGTGCCTTTTGTATTTAATTCCGATGGAATTTATGTGTTTCTTCGTCAATAAGAAGGTCAGAGGGATACAGTAAACCTGAAGTGAAGCATCGGAATCTATAACTAGTGTCACAGGAATGGTTCAAAACATAGACAGTAAGAAGAGGAAGTCTTCTTGCACTTGAGTCGGCATTGTGCCTTTTGTATTTAATTCCGATGCAATTTCTGTGTTTCATCGTCAATAAGAAGGTTGGAGGGATACAGTAAACCTGAAGTGATTCATCTGAATGCATAACTAGTGTCACAGGAATGGTTCAAAACATAGACAGTAAGAAGAGTCAGTCTTCCAGCCCTTAAGTCGGCACTGTGCATTTTGTATTGAATTCCAATGCAATTTACGTGTTTCATCGTCAATAAGAAGGTCAGAGAGATACATTAAACCTGAAGTGAAGCATCGGAATCTATAACTAGTGTCACAGGAATGGTTCAAAACATAGACAGTAAAATGAAACAGTCTTCTTGTACTTAAGTCAGCATTGTGCCTTTTGTATTTAATTCCGATGCAATTTCTGTGTTTCATCGTCAATACGAAGGTCAGAGGGATACAGTAAGCCTGAAGTGAAGCATCGGAATCTATAACTAGTGTCACAGGAATGGTTCAAAACATAGACAGTAAGAAGAGTCAGTCTTCTTGTACTTACGTCTGCATTGTGCCTTTAGTATTTAATTAAGATGCCATTTCTGTGTTTCATCGTCAATAAGAAGGTCAGAGGGATACAGTAAACCTGAAGTGAAGCATCGGAATTTATAACTAGTGTCACAGGAATGGTTCAAAACATAGACAGTAAGAAGAGTCAATTTTCTTGTACTTAAGTCGGCATAGTGCCCTTTCTATTTAATTTAGATGCAATTTCTGTGTTACGGCGTCAATAAGAAGGTCCAAGGGATACAGTAAACCTGAAGTGAAGCATCGGAATCTAAAACCGGTCTCAGAGGAAAGGTTCACATCATAGACAGTAAGAAGAGCCAGTCTTCTTGTACATGAGTCGGCATTGTGCCTTTTGTATTTAATTCCGATGCGATTTCTGTGTTTCATCGTCAATAAGAAGGTCAGCTGGTTACAGTAAACCTGAAGTGAAGCATCGGAATCTATAACTAGTGTCACAGGAATGTTTCAAAACATAAACAGTAAGTAGAACCAGTCTTCTTGTACTTTCGTCGGCATTGTGCCTTTTGCATTTCATTCCGATTCAATTTATGTGCTTCATCGTCAATAAGAAGGTGAAAGGGATACAGTAAACTTGAAGTGAAACATCGGAATCTATAACTAGTGTCACAGGAATGGTTCAAATCATAGACAGTAAGAAGAGTCAGTCTTCTTGTACTTAAGTCGGCATTGTGCCTTTTGTATATAATTCCGATGCAATTTCTGTGTTTCAACGTCAATAAGAAGCTTAGAGGGATACAGTAAACCTGAAGTGAAGCATCGGAATCTATAACTAGTGTCACAGGTATGGTTCAAAACATAGACAGTAAGAAGAGTCAGCTTTCGTGTACTTAAGTCGGAATTGTTCCGTTTGTATTTAATTCCGATGCAATTTCTGTGTTTCATCGTCAATAAGAAGGTCAGAGGGGTACAGTAAACCTGAAGTAAAGCATCGGAATCTATAACTAGTTTCACAGGAATGGTACAAAACATAAACAGTAAGAAGAGTCAGTCTTTTTTTACATAAGTCATCATTGTGCCTTTTGTATTTAATTCCGATGGAATTTCTGTGTTTCATCGTCAATACGAAGGTCAGAGGATTACAGTAAACATGAAGTGAAGCATCGGAATCTATAACTAGTGTCACAGGAATGGTTCAAATCATAGACAGTAAGAAGAGTCAGTCTTCTTGTACTTAAGTCGGCATTGTGCCTTTTGTATATAATTCCGATGCAATTTCTGTGTTTCAACGTCAATAAGAAGCTTAGAGGGATACAGTAAACCTGAAGTGAAGCATCGGAATTTATAACTAGTGTCACAGGTATGGTTCAAAACATAGACAGTAAGAAGAGTCAGCTTTCGTGTACTTAAGTCGGAATTGTTCCGTTTGTATTTAATTCCGATGCAATTTCTGTGTTTCATCGTCAATAAGAAGGTCAGAGGGGTACAGTAAACCTGAAGTAAAGCATCGGAATCTATAACTAGTTTCACAGGAATGGTACAAATCATAAACAGTAAGAAGAGTCAGTCTTTTTTTACATAAGTCATCATTGTGCCTTTTGTATTTAATTCCGATGGAATTTCTGTGTTTCATCGTCAATACGAAGGTCAGAGGATTACAGTAAACATGAAGTGAAGCATCGGAAACCATAACTAGTGACACTGGAATGGTTCAAAACATAGACACCAAGAATGGTCAGTCTTCTTGTACTTAAGTCGGCATTGTGCCTTTTGTACTTAATTCCGATGCAATAGCTGTGTTTCTTCGTCAATAAGATGGTCAGAGGGTTACTGTAAACCTCAAGTGAAGCATCGGAATCTATAACTAGTGTCACAGAAATGGTTCAAAACATAGACAGTAAGAAGAGCCAGTCTTCTTGTACTTGAGTCGGCATTGTGCCTTCTGTATTTAATTCCGATGCAATTTCTGTTTTTCATCGTCAATAAGAAGGTCAGAGGATTACAGTAAACATGAAGTGAAGCATCGGAATCTATAACTAGTGTCACAGGAATGGTTCAAAACATAGACAGTAAAATGAAACAGTCTTCTTGTACTTAAGTCAGCATTGTGCCTTTTGTATTTAATTCCGATGCAATTTCTGTGTTTCATCGTCAATACGAAGGTCAGAGGGATACAGTAAACCTGAAGTGAAGCATCGGAATCTATAACTAGTGTCACAGGAATGGTTCAAAACATAGACAGTAAGAAGAGTCAGTCTTCTTGTACTTACGTCTGCATTGTGCCTTTAGTATTTAATTAAGATGCCATTTCTGTGTTTCATCGTCAATAAGAAGGTCAGAGGGATACAGTAAACCTGAAGTGAAGCATCGGAATTTATAACTAGTGTCACAGGAATGGTTCAAAACATAGACAGTAAGAAGAGTCAATTTTCTTGTACTTAAGTCGGCATAGTGCCCTTTCTATTTAATTTAGATGCAATTTCTGTGTTACGGCGTCAATAAGAAGGTCCAAGGGATACAGTAAACCTGAAGTGAAGCGTCGGAATCTAAAACCGGTCTCAGAGGAAAGGTTCACATCATAGACAGTAAGAAGAGCCAGTCTTCTTGTACATGAGTCGGCATTGTGCCTTTTGTATTTAATTCCGATGCGATTTCTGTGTTTCATCGTCAATAAGAAGGTCAGCTGGTTACAGTAAACCTGAAGTGAAGCATCGGAATCTATAACTAGTGTCACAGGAATGTTTCAAAACATAAACAGTAAGTAGAACCAGTCTTCTTGTACTTTCGTCGGCATTGTGCCTTTTGCATTTCATTCCGATTCAATTTATGTGCTTCATCGTCAATAAGAAGGTGAAAGGGATACAGTAAACTTGAAGTGAAACATCGGAATCTATAACTAGTGTCACAGGAATGGTTCAAATCATAGACAGTAAGAAGAGTCAGTCTTCTTGTACTTAAGTCGGCATTGTGCCTTTTGTATATAATTCCGATGCAATTTCTGTGTTTCAACGTCAATAAGAAGCTTAGAGGGATACAGTAAACCTGAAGTGAAGCATCGGAATCTATAACTAGTGTCACAGGTATGGTTCAAAACATAGACAGTAAGAAGACTCAGCTTTCGTGTACTTAAGTCGGAATTGTTCCGTCTGTATTTAATTCCGATGCAATTTCTGTGTTTCATCGTCAATAAGAAGGTCAGAGGGGTACAGTAAACCTGAAGTAAAGCATCGGAATCTATAACTAGTTTCACAGGAATGGTACAAAACATAAACAGTAAGAAGAGTCAGTCTTTTTTTACATAAGTCATCATTGTGCCTTTTGTATTTAATTCCGATGGAATTTCTGTGTTTCATCGTCAATACGAAGGTCAGAGGATTACAGTAAACATGAAGTGAAGCATCGGAAACTATAACTAGTGACACTGGAATGGTTCAAAACATAGACACCAAGAAGGGTCAGTCTTCTTGTACTTAAGTCGGCATTGTGCCTTTTGTACTTAATTCCGATGCAGTAGCTGTGTTTCTTCGTCAATAAGATGGTCAGAGGGTTACTGTAAACCTCAAGTGAAGCATCGGAATCTATAACTAGTGTCACAGAAATGGTTCAAAACATAGACAGTAAGAAGAGCCAGTCTTCTTGTACTTGAGTCGGCATTGTGCCTTCTGTATTTAATTCCGATGCAATTTCTGTTTTTCATCGTCAATAAGAAGGTCAGAGGGATACAGTAAACCTGAAGTGAAGCATCGGAATTTATAACTAGTGTCACATGAATGGTTCAAAGCATAGACAGTAAGAAGAGTCAGTCTTATTGTACTGAAGTCGGCATTGTGCCTATTGCATTTAATTCCGATGCAATTTCTGTGTTTCATCGTCAATACGCAGGTCAGAGTGATACAATAAACCAGAAGTGAAGCATCGTAATCTAAAAAAGGTCTCAGAGGAAAGGTTCAAAACATAGACAGTAAGAAGAGCCAGTCCTCTTGTACATAAGTCGGCATTGTGCCTTTTGTATTTAATTCCGATGCAATTTCTGAGTTTCATCGTCAATACGACGGTCAGAGGGATACAGTTAACCTGGAGTGAAGCATCGAAATCTATAACTAGTGTCACAGGAATGGTTCAAAACATAGACAGTAAGAAGAGTCAGCCTTCTAGTACTTAAGTCGGCATTGTGCCTTTTGTATTTAAATCTGATGTATTTTTTGTGTTTTATCGTCAATAATAGGGTCAGAGGGATACAGTAAACCTGGAGTGAAGCATCGGAATCTATAACTAGTGTCACAGGAATGGTTCAAAACATAAACAATAAGAGGAGTCAGTCTTCTTGTACTTAAGTCGGCATTGTGCCTTTACTATTTAATTCCGATGCAATATATGTGTTTCATCCTCAATAAGAAGGTCCAAGGGATACGGTAAACCTGAAGTGAAGCATCGGAATCTATAACTAGTGTCACACAATGGTTCAAAATATAGTCAGTAAGAAGCGTCAGTCTTCTTGTACTTAAGTCGGCATTGTGCCTTTTCTATTTAATTCTGATGCAATATCTGTGTTTCATCGTCAATTAGAAGGTCCAAGGGATAGTGTAAACCTGGAGTGAAGCACAGGAATCTATAACTAGTGTCACAAGAACGGTTCAAAACATAGACTGTAATAAGATTCAGTCTTCTTGTACTTTAGTCAGCATTGTGCCTTTTGTATATAATTCCGATGCATTTTCTGTGTTTCATCGTCAATAAGAGCGACCAAGGGATACAGTAGACCTGGAGTGAAGCATCGGAATCTTTAACTAGTGTCACAGGAATGGTTCAAAACATATACAGTAAGAAGAGTCAGTCTTCTTGTACTTATCTCTGCATTGTGCCTTTTGTAATTAATTCCGATGCAATTTCTGTGTTTCATCGTCAATACGACGGTCAGAGGGATACAGTAAACCTGGAGTGAAGCATCGGAATCTATAACTAGTGTCACAGGGACGGTTCAAACATAGACAGTAAGATGAGTCGGTATTCTTGTACTTAAGTCGGCATTGTGCATTTCTACTTAATTCCGATGCAATTTCTGTGTTTCATCGTCAATAAGAAGGTCAGAGGGATACAGTAAACCTGGAGTGAAGCATCGGAGTCCATAACTAGTGGCACAGGAATGGGTCAAATCATAGGCAGTAAGAAGAGTCAGCCTTCTTGTACTTAAATCGGCATTGTGCCTTTTGTATTTAATTCCGATGCAATTTCTGTGTTTCACCGTCAATAAGAAGGTCCAAGGGATACAGTAAACCTGAAGTGAAGCATCGGAATCTATAACTAGTGTCACAGGAATGGTTCAAAACATAGACAGTAGCAAGAGTCAGTCAACTTGCACATAAGTCGGCATTGTGCCTATTGTATTTAATTCCGGTGCAATTTCTGTGTTTCATCGTCAATACGAAGGTCCAAGGGACACAGTAAACCTGAAGTGAAGCAACGGAATCTATAACTAGTGTCACAGGAATGGTTCCAAACATAGACAGTAGGAAGGGTCAGTCTTCCTGTACTTAAGTCGGCATGTGCCTTTTGTATTTAATTCCGATGCAATTTCTGTGTTTCATCGTCACTAAGATGGTCAGAGGGATACAGTAATCCTGAAGTTAAGCATCGGAATCTATAAGTAGTGTCACTGGAATGGTTCAAATCATAGACAGTTGGAAGAGACAGTCTTCTTGTACTTAAGTCGGCATTGTGCTTTTTGTATTTAATTCCTATGCAATTTCTGTGTTTCATCGTCAATAAGAAGGTCCAAGGGATACAGTAAACCTAGAATGAACCATCGGAATCTATAACTAGTGACACAGGAATGGTTGAAAGCATAGACAATAGGAAAAGTCAGTGTACATGTACTTAAGTCGGCATTGTGCCTTTTGTATATAATTCCGATGCAATTTCTGTGTTTCATCGTCAATAAGAAGCTCAGAGGCATACAGTAATCCCAAAGTTAAGCATCAGAATCTATAACTAGAGTCACAGGAATGGGTCAAATCATAGGCAGTAATAAGAGTCAGCCTTCTTGTACTGAAATCGGCATTGTGCCCTTTGTATTTAATTCCGATGCCATTTCTGTGTTTCACCGTGAATACGAAGGTCCAAGGGATACAGTAAACCTGAAGTGAAGCATCGGAATCTCTAACTAGTGTCACAGGAATGGTTCAAAACATAGACAGTAGCAAGAGTCAGTCTACTTGTACTTAGGTCAGCATTGTGCCTTTTGTATTTAATTCCGATGCAATTTCTGTGTTTCATCGTCAATAAGAAGGTCAGAGGGATACAGTAAACCTGGAGTGATGCATCGGAGTCTATAACTAGTGGCACAGGAATGGGTCAAATCATAGGCAGTAAGAAGTGTCAGCCTTCTTGTACTTAAATCGGCATTGTGCCTTTTGTATTTAATTCCGATGCAATTTCTGTCTTTCACCGTGAATAAGAAGGTTCAAGGGATACAGTAAACCTGAAGTGAAGCATCGGAAACTGTAACTAGTGTCACAGGAATGGTTCAAAACATAGACAGTAGCAAGAATCAGTCTGCTTGTACTTAAGTCAGCATTGTGCCCATTGTATTTAATTCCGGTGCAATTTCTGTGTTTCATCGTCAATAAGCAGGTCCAAGGGACACAGTAAACCTGGAGTGAAGCAACGGAATCTATAACTAGTGTCACAGGAATGGTTCAAAACATAGACAGTAGGAAGGGTCAGTCTTCTTGTACTTAAGTCGGCATGTGCCTTTTGTATTTAATTCCGATGCAATTTCTGTTTTTCATCGTCAATAAGAAGGTCAGAGGGATACAGTAAACCTGAAGTGAAGCATCGGAATTTATAACTAGTGTCACATGAATGGTTCAAAGCATAGACAGTAAGAAGAGTCAGTCTTATTGTACTGAAGTCGGCATTGTGCCTATTGCATTTAATTCCGATGCAATTTCTGTGTTTCATCGTCAATACGCAGGTCAGAGTGATACAATAAACCAGAAGTGAAGCATCGTAATCTAAAAAAGGTCTCAGAGGAAAGGTTCAAAACATAGACAGTAAGAAGAGCCAGTCCTCTTGTACATAAGTCGGCATTGTGCCTTTTGTATTTATTTCCGATGCAATTTCTGAGTTTCATCGTCAATACGACGGTCAGAGGGATACAGTTAACCTGGAGTGAAGCATCGAAATCTATAACTAGTGTCACAGGAATGGTTCAAAACATAGACAGTAAGAAGAGTCAGCCTTCTAGTACTTAAGTCGGCATTGTGCCTTTTGTATTTAAATCTGATGTATTTTTTGTGTTTTATCGTCAATAATAGGGTCAGAGGGATACAGTAAACCTGGAGTGAAGCATCGGAATCTATAACTAGTGTCACAGGAATGGTTCAAAACATAAACAATAAGAGGAGTCTGTCTTCTTGTACTTAAGTCGGCATTGTGCCTTTACTATTTAATTCCGATGCAATATATGTGTTTCATCCTCAATAAGAAGGTCCAAGGGATACGGTAAACCTGAAGTGAAGCATCGGAATCTATAACTAGTGTCACACAATGGTTCAAAATATAGTCAGTAAGAAGCGTCAGTCTTCTTGTACTTAAGTCGGCATTGTGCCTTTTCTATTTAATTCTGATGCAATATCTGTGTTTCATCGTCAATTAGAAGGTCCAAGGGATAGTGTAAACCTGGAGTGAAGCACCGGAATCTATAACTAGTGTCACAAGAACGGTTCAAAACATAGACTGTAATAAGATTCAGTCTTCTTGTACTTTAGTCAGCATTGTGCCTTTTGTATATAATTCCGATGCATTTTCTGTGTTTCATCGTCAATAAGAGCGTCCAAGGGATACAGTAGACCTGGAGTGAAGCATCGGAATCTTTAACTAGTGTCACAGGAATGGTTCAAAACATATACAGTAAGAAGAGTCAGTCTTCTTGTACTTATCTCTGCATTGTGCCTTTTGTAATTAATTCCGATGCAATTTCTGTGTTTCATCGTCAATACGACGGTCAGAGGGATACAGTAAACCTGGAGTGAAGCATCGGAATCTATAACTAGTGTCACAGGGACGGTTCAAACATAGACAGTAAGATGAGTCGGTATTCTTGTACTTAAGTCGGCATTGTGCATTTCTACTTAATTCCGATGCAATTTCTGTGTTTCATCGTCAATAAGAAGGTCAGAGGGATACAGTAAACCTGGAGTGAAGCATCGGAGTCCATAACTAGTGGCACAGGAATGGGTCAAATCATAGGCAGTAAGAAGAGTCAGCCTTCTTGTACTTAAATCGGCATTGTGCCTTTTGTATTTAATTCCGATGCAATTTCTGTGTTTCACCGTCAATAAGAAGGTCCAAGGGATACAGTAAACCTGAAGTGAAGCATCGGAATCTATAACTAGTGTCACAGGAATGGTTCAAAACATAGACAGTAGCAAGAGTCAGTCAACTTGCACATAAGTCGGCATTGTGCCTATTGTATTTAATTCCGGTGCAATTTCTGTGTTTCATCGTCAATACGAAGGTCCAAGGGACACAGTAAACCTGAAGTGAAGCAACGGAATCTATAACTAGTGTCACAGGAATGGTTCCAAACATAGACAGTAGGAAGGGTCAGTCTTCCTGTACTTAAGTCGGCATGTGCCTTTTGTATTTAATTCCGATGCAATTTCTGTGTTTCATCGTCACTAAGATGGTCAGAGGGATACAGTAATCCTGAAGTTAAGCATCGGAATCTATAAGTAGTGTCACTGGAATGGTTCAAATCATAGACAGTTGGAAGAGACAGTCTTCTTGTACTTAAGTCGGCATTGTGCTTTTTGTATTTAATTCCTATGCAATTTCTGTGTTTCATCGTCAATAAGAAGGTCCAAGGGATACAGTAAACCTAGAATGAACCATCGGAATCTATAACTAGTGACACAGGAATGGTTGAAAGCATAGACAATAGGAAAAGTCAGTGTACATGTACTTAAGTCGGCATTGTGCCTTTTGTATATAATTCCGATGCAATTTCTGTGTTTCATCGTCAATAAGAAGCTCAGAGGCATACAGTAATCCCAAAGTTAAGCATCAGAATCTATAACTAGAGTCACAGGAATGGGTCAAATCGTAGGCAGTAATAAGAGTCAGCTTTCTTGTACTGAAATCGGCATTGTGCCCTTTGTATTTAATTCCGATGCCATTTCTGTGTTTCACCGTGAATACGAAGGTCCAAGGGATACAGTAAACCTGAAGTGAAGCATCGGAATCTCTAACTAGTGTCACAGGAATGGTTCAAAACATAGACAGTAGCAAGAGTCAGTCTACTTGTACTTAAGTCGGCATTGTGCCTTTTGTATTTAATTCCGATGCAATTTCTGTGTTTCATCGTCAATAAGAAGGTCAGAGGGATACAGTAAACCTGGAGTGATGCATCGGAGTCTATAACTAGTGGCACAGGAATGGGTCAAATCATAGGCAGTAAGAAGAGTCAGCCTTCTTGTACTTAAATCGGCATTGTGCCTTTTGTATTTAATTCCGATGCAATTTCTGTCTTTCACCGTGAATAAGAAGGTTCAAGGGATACAGTAAACCTGAAGTGAAGCATCGGAAACTGTAACTAGTGTCACAGGAATGGTTCAAAACATAGACAGTAGCAAGAATCAGTCTGCTTGTACTTAAGTCAGCATTGTGCCCATTGTATTTAATTCCGGTGCAATTTCTGTGTTTCATCGTCAATAAGCAGGTCCAAGGGACACAGTAAACCTGGAGTGAAGCAACGGAATCTATAACTAGTGTCACAGGAATGGTTCAAAACATAGACAGTAGGAAGGGTCAGTCTTCTTGTACTTAAGTCGGCATGTGCCTTTTGTATTTAATTCCGATGCAATTTCTGTGTTTCATCGTCACTAAGATGGTCAGAGGGATACAGTAATCCTGAAGTTAAGCATCGAAATCTATAAGTAGTGTCATTGGAATGGTTCAAAACATAGACAGTTGGAAGAGTCAGTCTACATGTACTTAAGTCGGCATTGTGCCTTTTGTATAGTATTCCGATGCAATTTCTGTCTTTCATCGTCAATAAGAAGGTCAAAGGGATACAGTAATCCCGAAGTTAAGCATCAGAATTTATAACTAGAGTCACAGGAATGGTTCAAAGCATAGTCAGTAAGAAGAGTCAGTCTTCTTGAAGTTAATTCGGCATGGTGCCGTTTGTATTTAATTCCGATGCAATTTCTGTGTTTCATTGTCATTAAGAAGGTCCAAGGGATACAGTAAACCTGATGTGAAGCAACGGATTCTATAACTAGTGTCACAGGAATGGTACAAAACATAGACAGTTGGAAGAGACAGTCTTCTTGTACTTAAGTCGGCATTGTGCGTTTTGAATTTAATTCAGATGCAATTTATGTGTTTCATCGTCAATAAGAAGGCCCAACGGATACTGTAAACCTGAAAATAACCATCGGAATCTATAACTAGTGTCACAGGAGTGGTTCAAAACATATACAGTAAGAAAAGTCAGTCTACATGTACTTAAGTCGGCATTGTGCTTTTGTACTTAATTCCGATGCAATTTCTGTGTTTCATCGTCAATAAGAAGGTCCAAGGGATACAGTAGACCTGAATTGAATCATAGGAATCTATAACTAGTGTCACAGGAATGGTTCAAATCATAGACAGTAGGAAGAGTCAGTCTTCTTGTACTTAAGTCGGCATTGTGAATTTTGTATTTAATTTCGATGCAATTTCTGTGTTTCATCGTCAATAAGAAGGTCAGAGGGATACAGTAAACCTGAGGTGAAGCTTCGGAATCTATAACTAGAGTCACAGGAATGGTTCAAAACATAGACAGTAAGAAGAGTCAGTCCTCTTGTACTTAAGTCGGCATTGTGCCTTTTGTATTTAATTCCAAAACAATTTCTGTGCTTCATCGTCAACAAGAAGGTTGAAGGGTTACAGTAAACCTGAAGTGAAGCATCGGAATCAATAACTAGTGTCACAAGAACGGTTCAAAACATAGTCAGTAAGTAGAGTCAGTCTTCTTGTACTTTAGTCAGCATTGTGCCTTTTGTATATAATTCCGATGCATTTTCTGTGTTTCATCGTCAATAAGAACGTCCAAGGGATACAGTAGACCTGGAGTGAAGCATCGGAATCTTTAACTAGTGTCACAGGAATGGTTCAAAACATATACAGTAAGAAGAGTCAATCATCTTGTACTTATCTCTGCATTGTGCCTTTTGTATTTAATTCCGATGCAATTTCTGTGTTTCATCGTCAATACGACGGTCAGAGGGATACAGTAAACCTGAAGTGAAGTATCGGAATCTATAACTAGTGTCACAGGAATGGTTCAAAACATAGTTAGTAAGATGAGTCTGTCTTCTTGTACTTAAGTCGGCATTGCGCCTTTTGTATTTAATTCCGATGCAATTTCTGTGTTTCATCGTCAATAAGAAGGTCCAAGAAATACAGTAAACCTGGAGTGAAGCATCGGAATCTATAACTAGTGTCACAGGGACGGTTCAAACATAGACAGTAAGATGAGTCGGTATTCTTGTACTTAAGTCGGCATTGTGCCTTTTCTACTTAATTTCGATGCAATTTCTGTGTTTCATCGTCAATAACAAGGTCCAGTAAACCTGAAGTGAAGCATCGGAATCTATAACTAGTGTCACAGGAATGGTTCAAATCATAGACAGTAAGAAAAGTCAGACTTCTTTTACTTAAGTCGGCATTGTGACTTTTGTATTTAATTCCGATGCAGTTTCTGTGTTTCATCGTCAATAAGAAGGTCAGAGGGATACAGTATACTTGGAGTGAATCATCGGAGTCTATAACTAGTGTCACAGGAATGGTTGAAAACATAGGCAGTAAGAAGAGTCAGCCTTCTTGTACTTAAGTCGGCATTGTGCCTTTTGTATTTAATTCCGATGCAATTTCTGTGTTTCATCGTCAATAAGAAGGTCCAAGGGATACAGTAAACCTGGAGTGAAGCATCGGAATCTATAACTAGTGTCACGGGGACGGTTCAAACATAGACAGTAAGATGAGTCGGTATTCTTGTACTTAAGTCGGCATTGTGCATTTCTACTTAATTCCGATGCAATTTCTGTGTTTCATCGTCAATAAGAAGGTCAGAGGGATACAGTAAACCTGGAGTGAAGCATCGGAGTCTATAACTAGTGGCACAGGAATGGGTCAAATCATAGGCAGTAAGAAGAGTCAGCCTTCTTGTACTTAAATCGGCATTGTGCCTTTTGTATTTAATTCCGATGCAATTTCTGTGTTTCACCGTCAATAAGAAGGTCCAAGGGATACTGTAAACCTGAAGTGAAGCATCGGAATCTATAACTAGTGTCACAGGAATGGTTCAAAACATAGACAGTAGCAAGAGTCAGTCTACTTGCACATAAGTCGGCATTGTGCCTATTGTATTTAATTCCGGTGCAATTTCTGTGTTTCATCGTCAATAAGAAGGTCCAAGGGACACAGTAAACCTGGAGTGAAGCAACGGAATCTAAAACTAGTGTCACAGGAATGGTTCCAAACATAGACAGTAGGAAGGGTCAGTCTTCCTGTACTTAAGTCGGCATGTGCCTTTTGTATTTAATTCCGATGCAATTTCTGTGTTTCATCGTCACTAAGATGGTCAGAGGGATACAGTAATCCTGAAGTTCAGCATCGGAATCTATAACTAGTGTCACTGGAATGGTTCAAATCATAGACAGTTGGAAGAGACAGTCTTCTTGTACTTAAGTCGGCATTGTGCTTTTTGTATTTAATTCCTATGCAATTTCTGTGTTTCATCGTCAATAGGAAGGTCCAAGGGATACAGTAAACCTGGAATGATCCATCGGAATCTATAACTAGTGACACAGGAATGGTTGAAAGCATAGACAATAGGAAAAATCAGTCTACATGTACTTAAGTCGGCATTGTGCCTTTTGTATTTAATTCCGATGCAATTTCTGTGTTTCATCGTCAATAAGAAGCTCAGAGGCATACAGTAATCCCAAAGTTAAGCATCAGAATCTATAACTAGAGTCGCAGGAATGGGTCAAATCATAGGTAGTAAGAAGAGTCAGCCTTCTTGTACTGAAATCGGCATTGTGCCCTTTGTATTTAATTCCGATGCAATTTCTGTGTTTCACCGTGAATACGAAGGTCCAAGGGATACAGTAAACCTGAAGTGAAGCATCGGAATCTATAACTAGTGTCACAGGAATGGTTCAAAACATAGACAGTAGCAAGAGTCAGTCTACTTGTACTTAAGTCGGCATTGTGCCTTTTGTATTTAATTCCGATGCAATTTCTGTGTTTCATCGTCAATAAGAAGGTCAGAGGGATACAGTAAACCTGGAGTGAAGCATCGGAGTCTATAACTAGTGGCACAGGAATGGGTCAAATCATAGGCAGTAAGAAGAGTCAGCCTTCTTGTACTTAAATCGGCATTGTGCCTTTTGTATTTAATTCCGATGCATTTTCTGTCTTTCACCGTGAATAAGAAGGTTCAAGGGATACAGTAAACCTGAAGTGAGGCATCGGAATCTATAACTAGTGTCACAGGAATGGTTCAAAACATAGACAGTAGCAAGAGTCAGTCTGCTTGTACTTAAGTCAGCATTGTGCCCATTGTATTTAATTCCGGTGCAATTTCTGTGTTTCATCGTCAATAAGAAGGTCCAAGGGACACAGTAAACCTGGAGTGAAGCAACGGAATCTATAACTAGTGTCACAGGAATGGTTCAAAACATAGACAGTAGGAAGGGTCAGTCTTCTTGTACTTAAGTCGGCATGTGCCTTTTGTATTTAATTCCGATGCAATTTTTGTGTTTCATCGTCACTAAGATGGTCAGAGAGATACAGTAATCCTGAAGTTAAGCATCGAAATCTATAAGTAGTGTCACTGGAATGGTTCAAAACATAGACAGTTGGAAGAGTCAGTCTACATGTTCTTAAGTCGGCATTGTGCCTTTTGTATAGTATTCCGATGCAATTTCTGTCTTTCATCGTCAATAAGAAGGTCAAAGGGATACAGTAATCCCGAAGTTAAGCATCAGAATTTATAACTAAAGTCACAGGAATGGTTCAAAGCATAGTCAGTAAGAAGAGTCAGTCTTCTTGAAGTTAATTCGGCATTGTGCCGTTTGTGTTTAATTCCGATGCAATTTCTGTGTTTCATTGTCATTAAGAAGGTCCAAGGGATACAGTAAACCTGATGTGAAGCATCGGATTCTATAACTAGTGTCACAGGAATGGTTCAAAACATAGACAGTTGGAAGAGTCAGTCTTCTTGTACTTATGTCGGCATTGTGCGTTTTGAATTTAATTCCGATGCAATTTATGTGTTTCATCGTCAATAAGAAGGCCCAAGGGATACAGTAAACCTGAAAATAACCATCGGAATCTATAACTAGTGTCACAGGAGTGGTTCAAAACATATACAGTAAGAAAAGTCAGTCTACATGTACTTAAGTCGGCATTGTGCTTTTGTACTTAATTCCGATGCAATTTCTGTGTTTCATCGTCAATAAGAAGGTCAGAGGGATACAGTAAACCTGAGGTGAAGCTTCGGAATCTATAACTAGAGTCACAGGAATGGTTCAAAACATAGACAGTAAGAAGAGTCAGCCCTCTTGTACTTAAGTCGGCATTGTGCCTTTTGCATTTAATTCCAAAACAAATTCTGTGCTTCATCGTCAACAAGAAGGCTGAAGGGTTACAGTAAACCTGAAGTGAAGCATCGGAATCAATAGCTAGTGTCACAAGAATGGTGCAAAACATAGTCAGTAAGTAGAGTCAGTCTTCATGTACTTAAATCGGCAATGTGCCTTTTGTATTTAATTCCGTTGCAATTTCTGTGTTGCATCGTCAATAAGAAGATCCAAGGGATACAGTAATCCTGAGGTTAAGCATCGGAATCTATGACTAGTGTCACAGGAATGGTTCAAAACATAGTCAGTAAGAAGATTCAGTCTTCTTGTACTTAAGTCGATTGTGTGCCTTTTGTATTTCATTCCGATGCAATTTCTGTGTTTCAGCGTCAATAAGTAGGTCCAAGGGATACAGTAAACCTGAAGTCAAGCATCGGAATATATAACTAGAGTCACAGGAATGGGCAAAAGATAGACAGTAGCAAGAGTCAGTCCTCTTGAACTTAAGTTGGCATTGTGCCTATTGTATTTAATTCCGTTGCAATTTCTGTGTTTCATCGTTAATAAGAAGGGCCAAGGGACACAGTAAACCTGGAGTGAAGCATCGGAATCTATAACTAGTGTCACAGGAATGGATCAAAACATAGACAGTAGGAAGAGTCATTCTTCTTGTACTTAAGTCGGCATTGTGTCTTTTGTATTTAATTCCGACGGAATATCTGTATTTCATCCTCAATAAGAATTTCCAAGGGATACAGTAAACCTGAAGTGAAGCATCGTAATCTATAACTAGTGTCACAGGAATGGTTCAAAACATAGTCAGTATGAAGCGTCAGACTTGTTGTACTTAAGTCGGCATTGTGCCTTTTCTATTTAATTCTGATGCAATATCTGTGTTTTATCGTCAATAAGAACGTTCAAGGGATACTGTAAACTTGGAGTGAAGCAGCGGAATCTACAACTAGTGTCACAAGAACGGTTCAAAACATAGACTGTAATAAGAGTAAGTCTTCTTGTACTTTAGTCGGCATTGTGCCTCTTGTATTTAATTCCGATGCAATTTCTGTGTTTCATCGTCAATAAGAGGGTCCAAGGGATACAGTAAACCTGGAGTGAAGCATCGGCATCTATAACTAGTGTCACAGGATTGGTTCAAAACATAGACAGTAAGAAGAGACAGTCTTCTTGTACTTAATTCTGCATTGTGCCTTTTGTAATTAATTCCGATGCAATTTCTTTGTTTCATCGTCATTAGGAAGGACCAAGAGATACAGTAAACCTGAAGTGAAGCATCGGTATTTATAACTAGTGTCACAGGAATGGTTCAAAACATAGTCAGTAAGAAGAGTCAGTCTTCTTGTACTTAAGTCGGCATTGTGCCTTTTCTATTTAATTCCGATGCAAATTCTGTGTATCATCGTCAATAAGAAGGACCAAGGGATACAGTAATCCTGAAGTTAAGCATCGGAATCTATGACTAGTGTCACAGGAATGGTTCAAAACATAGTCAGTAAGACGAGTCAGTCTTCTTGTACTTCAGTCGGTTTTGTGCCTTTTGTATTTAATTCCGATGCAATTTCTGTGTTTCATCGTCAATAAGAAGGTCCAAGGGATACAGTAAACCTGAAGTGAAGCATCGGAATTTATAAATAGTGTCACTGGAATGGGCAAAACATAGACAGTAGCAAGAGTCAGTCCTCTTGTACTTCAGTTGGCATTGTGCCGATTGTATTTAATTCCTTTGCAATTTCTGTGTTTCATCGTTAATAAGATGGTCCAAGGGACACAGTAAACCTGGAGTGAAGCATCGGAATCTATAACTAGTGTCACAGGAATGGTTCAAAACATAAACAGTAGGAAGAGTCAGTCTTCTTGTACTTAAGTCGGCATTGTGCCTTTTGTATTTAATTCCGATGCAATATCTGTGTTTCATCCTCAATAAGAAGGTCCTAGGGATACAGTAAACCAGAAGTGAAGCATCGTAATCTATGACTAGTGTCACAGGAATGGTTCAAAACATAGTCAGTAAGAAGCGTCAGTCTTGTTGTACTTATGTCGGCATTGTGCCTTTTCTATTTAATTCAGATGCAATATCTGTGTTTCATCGTCAATAAGAAGGACCAAGGGATACTGTAAACTTGGAGTGAAGTGCCGGAATATATAACTAGTGTCACAGGAATTGTTCAAAACATAGACAGTAGGAAAAGTCAGTCTACATGTACTTAAGTCGGCATTGTGCTTTTGTACTCAATTCCGATGCAATTTCTGTGTTTCATCGTCAATAAGAAGGTCAGAGGGATACAGTAAACCTGAGGTGAAGCTTCGGAATCTATAACTAGAGTCACAGGAATGGTTCAAAACATAGACAGTTAGAAGAGTCAGTCCTCTTGTACTTAAGTCGGCATTGTGCCTTTTGTATTTAATTCCAAAACAATTTCTGTGCTTCATCGTCAACAAGAAGGTTGAAGGGTTACAGTAAACCTAAAGTGAAGCATCGGAATCAATAGCTAGTGTCACAAGAATGGTGCAAAACATAGTCAGTAAGTAGAGTCAGTCTTCATGTACTTAAATCGGCAATGTGCCTTTTGTATTTAATTCCGTTGCAATTTCTGTGTTGGATCGTCAATAAGAAGATCCAAGGGATACAGTAATCCTGAGGTTAAGCATCGGAATCTATGACTAGTGTCACAGGAATGGTTCAAAACATAGTCAGTAAGAAGATTCAGTCTTCTTGTACTTAAGTCGGTTGTGTGCCTTTTGTATTTCATTCCGATGCAATTTCTGTGTTTCATCGTTAATAAGAAGGGCCAAGGGACACAGTAAACCTGGAGTGAAGCATCGGAATCTACAACTAGTGTCACAGGAATGGATCAAAACATAGACAGTAGGAAGAGTCAGTCTACTTGTACTTAAGTCGGCATTGAGTCTTTTGTATTTAATTCCGATGGAATATCTGTGTTTCATCCTCAATAAGAAGGTCCAAGGGATACAGTAAACCTGAAGTGAAGCATCGTAATCTGTAACTAGTGTCACAGGAATGGTTCAAAACATAGTCAGTATGAAGCGTCAGACTTGTTGTACTTAAGTCGGCATTGTGCCTTTTCTATTTAATTCTGATGCAATATCTGTGTTTTATCGTCAATAAGAACGTCGAAAGGTTACTGTAAACTTGGAGTGAAGCAGCGGAATCTACAACTAGTGTCACAAGAACGGTTCAAAACATAGACTGTAATAAGAGTAAGTCTTCTTGTACTTTAGTCGGCATTGTGCCTCTTGTATTTAATTCCGATGCAATTTCTGTGTTTCATCGTCAATAAGAGGGTCCAAGGGATACAGTAAACCTGGAGTGAAGCATCGGAATCTATAACTAGTGTCACAGGATTGGTTCAAAACATAGACTTTAAGAAGAGTCAGTCTTCTTGTACTTAATTCTGCATTGTGCCTTTTGTATTTAATTCCGATGCAATTTCTTTGTTTCATCGTCATTAGGAAGGTCCAAGAGATACAGTAAACCTGAAGTGAAGCATCGGTATTTATAACTAGTGTCACAGGATTGGTTCAAAACATAGTCAGTAAGAAGAGTCAGTCTTCTTGTACTTAAGTCGGCATTGAGCCTTTTCTATTTAATTCCGATGCAATATCTGTGTTTCATCCTCAATAAGAAGGTCCTAGGGATACAGTAAACCTGAAGTGAAGCATCGTAATCTATAACTAGTGTCACAGGAATGGTTCAAAACATAGTCAGTAAGAAGCGTCAGTCTTGTTGTACTTATGTCGGCATTGTGCCTTTTCTATTTAATTCAGATGCAATATCTGTGTTTCATCGTCAATAAGAAGGTCCAAGGGATACTGTAAACTTGGAGTGAAGCACCGGAATATATAACTAGTGTCACAGGAATGGTTCAAAACATAGACAGTAGGAAAAGTCAGTCTACATGTACTTAAGTCGGCATTGTGCTTTTGTACTTAATTCCGATGCAATTTCTGTGTTTCATCGTCAATACGAAGGTCAGAGGGATACAGTAAACCTGACGTGAAGCATCGGAATCTGTAACTAGAGTCACAGGAATGGTTCAAATCATAGACAGTAAGAAGACTCAGTCCTCTTCTACCTAAGTCGGCATTGTGCCTTTTGTATTTAAATCCAAAGCAATTTCTGTGTTTCATTGTCAATAAGAAGGTTTAAGGGTTACAGTAAACCTGAAGTGAAGCATCGGAATCAATAGCTAGTGTTACAAGAATGGTTCAGAACATAGTCAGTAAGTAGAGTCAGTCTTCATGTACTTAAGTCGGCATTGTGCCTTTTGTATTTAATTCAGTTGCAATTTCTGTGTTTCATCGTCAATAAGAAGATCCACGAGATACAGTAATCCTGACGTTAAGCATCGGAATCTATGACTAGTGTCACAGGAATGGTTCAAAACATAGTCAGTAAGAAGTGTCAGTCTTCTTGTACTTGAGTCGGTTTTGTGCCTTTGTATTTAATTCCGATGCAATTTCTGTGTTTCATCGTCAATAAGGAGGTCCAAGTGACACAGTAAACCTGAAGTGAAGCATCGGAATATATAACTAGTGTCACAGGAATGGGGAAAACGTAGACAGTAGCAAGAGTCAGTCCTCTTGTACTTAAGTTGGCATTGTGCCTATTGTATTTACTTCCGTTGCAATTTCTGTGTTTCATCGTCAATAAGAAGGTCCAAGGGATACTGTAAACATGGAGTGAAGCACCGGAATCTATAATTAGTGTCACAAGAACGGTTCAAAACATAGACTGTAATAAGAGTCAGTCTTCTTGTACTTTAGTCGGCATTGTGCCTTTTGTATTTAATTCCGATGCAATTTCTGTGTTTCATCGCCAATAAGAAGGTCCAAGGGATATAGTAAACCTGAAGTGTAGCATCGTAATCTATAACTAGTGTCACAGGAATTGTTCAAAACATAGTCACTCTGAAGAGTCAGTCTTCTTGTACTTAAGTCGGCATTGTGCCTTTTCTATTTAATTACGACGCAATTTCTGTGTTTCATCGTCAATAAGAAGGTCCAAGGGATACAGTAAACCTGAAATGAACCATCGGAATCTATAACTAGTGTCACAGGAATGGTTCAAAACATAGACAGTAGGAAAAGTCAGCCTACATGTACTTAAGTCGGCATTGTGCCTGTTGTATTTAATTCCAATGCAATTTCTGTGTTTCATCGTCAATAAGAAGGTCCAAGGGATACAGTAAACCTGGAATGAAGCATCGGAATCTATAACTAGTGTCACAGGATTGGTTCAAAACATAGACAGTAAGAAGAGGTAGTTCTCTTGTACCTAATTCTGCATTGTGCCTTTTGTATTTAATTCCGATGCAATTTCTGTGTTTCATCGTCAATAGGAAGGTCCAAGAGATACAGTAAACCTGAAGTGAAGCATCGGTATTTATAACTAGAGTCACAGGAATGGTTCAAAACATAGTCAGTAAGAAGAGTCATTCTTATTGGACTTAAATCTGCATTGTGCCTTTTGTATTTAATTCCGATGCAATTTCTGTGTTTCATCGTCAATAAGAAGGACCAAGGGATACAGTAAACCTGGAGTGAAGCATCGGAATCCATAACTAGTGTCACAGGGATGGTTCAAATCATAGACAGTAAGAAATGTCAGTCTTCTTGTATTTAAGTCGGCATTGTGCCTTTTGTATTTAGTTCCGATGCAATTTCTGTGTTTCATCGTCAAGAAGAAGGTCCAAGGGATCGAATAAACCTGGAGTGAAGCATCGGAGTCTATAACTAGTGTCACAGGAATGGTTCAAAGCATAGACATTAAGAAAAGTCAGTCTTCTTGTACTTAATTTGGCATTGTGAATTTCGTACTTAATTCCGATGCAATTTCTTCGTTTCATCGTCAATAAGACGGTCAGAGGGATACAGTAAACCTGAAGTGAAGTATCGGAATCTGTAACTAGTGTCACAGAAATGGTTCAAAACATAGTCAGTAAGAAGAGTCTGTCTTCTTGTACTTAAGTCGGCATTGTGCCTTTTGTATTTAATTCCGATGCAATATCTGTGTTGCATCGGCAATAAGAAGGTCCAAGGGATACAGTAAACCTGGAGTGAAGCATCGGAATCTATAACTAGTGTCACAGGGACGGTTCAAAACATAGACAGTAAGATGAGTCGGTATTTTTGGTACTTAAGTCGGCATTGTGCCTTTTCTACTTAATTCCGATGCAATTTCTGTGTCTCATCGTCAATAAGAAGGTCCAAGGGATACAGTAAACCTGAAGTGAAGCATCGGAATCTGTGACTAGTGTCACAGGAATGGTTCAAAGCATAAACAGTAAGAAAAGTCAGACTTCTTTTACTTAAGTCGGCATTGTGACATTTGTATTTAATTCCGATACAGTTTCTGTGTTTCATCGGCAATAAGAAGGTCCAAGGGATACAGTAAACCTGGAATGAAGCTTCGGAGTCTATAACTAGAGTCACAGGAATGGTTCAAAACATAGACAGTAAGAAGAGTCAGTCTTCTTGTAATTAATTCGGCGTGGGCCTTTTGTATATAATTACTATTCAATTTCTGTGTTTCATCGTCAATAAGAAGGTCAGAGGGATACAGTAAACCTGAAGTGAAGCATCAGAAACTATAACTAGTGTCACAGGAATTGATCAAAGCATAGTCAGTAAGAAGAGTCAGTCTTCTAGAGCTTAAGTCGGCATTGTGCCTTTTGTATTTAATTCCGATGCAATTTCTGTGTTTCATCGTCAATAAGAAGGTCCATGGGATACAGTAAACCTGAAGTGAAGCATCGGAATCTATAACTAGTGTCACGGGAATGGTTCAAAACATAGACAGTAGCAAGAGTCAGTCTACTCGTATTTAAGTCGGCATCGTGCCTATTGTATTTAATTCCGATGCAATTTGTGTGTTTCATCGTCAATAAGAAGGTCACAGGGATACAGTAAACCTGATGTGAAGCATCGGAATCTGTAACTAGTGTCACAGGAATGGTACAAAACATAGTCAGTAAGAAGAGTCGGTCTTCTTGTACTTAAGTCCTCATTGTGCCTTTTCTATTTAATTCCGATGCAATTTCTGTGCTTCATCGTCAATATGAATGTCAGAGGGATACAGTAAACCTGGAGTGAAGCATCGGAATCTATAACTACTGTCACAGGGACGGTTCAAAACATAGACAGTAAGAAGAGTCAGTCTTCTTGTACTTAATTCGGCATTGTGCCTTTTGTATTTTATTCCGATGCAATTTCTGTGTTTCATCGTCACTAAGAAGGTCAGAGGGATACAGTAATTCTGAAGTTAAGCATCGGAATCTATAACTAGTGTCACAGGAAAGGTTCAAAGCATAGTCAGTAAGAAGAGTCAGTCTTCTTGTGGTTAAGTCGGCATTGTGCCTTTTGTATTTAATTCCGATGCAATTTCTGTGTTTCATCGTCAATAAGAAGGTACAAGGGATACAGTAAACCTGAAGCGAAGCATCGGAATCTATAACTAGTGTCACAGGAATGGTTCAAAACATAGACTGTCAGAAGAGTCAGTCTTCTTGTACTTTAGTCGGCATTGTGCATTTTGTATTTAATTCCGATGCAATTTCTGTGTTTCATCGTCAATAAGAAGGTCCAAGGGATACAGTAAACCTGGAGTGAAGCATCGGAATCTATAACTAGTGTCACAGGAATGGTTCAAAGCATAGACAGGTCGAAGAGTCAGTCTTCCTGTAGTTAATTCGGCATTGTGCCGTTTGTATTTTATTCCGATGCAATTTCTGTGTTTCATCGTCAATAAGAGGGTCCAAGGGATACAGTAAATCTGAAATGAACCATCGGAATCTATGACTAGTGTCACAGGAATGGTTCAAACATAGTCAGTAAGAAGAGTCAGTCTTCCTGTACTGATGTCGGTATTGTGCCTTTTGTATTTAATTCCGATGCAATCTCTGTGTTTCATCGTCAATAAGAAGGTCCAAGGGATACAGTAAACCTGGAGTGAAGCATCGGAATCTATAACTAGTGTCACAGGAATGGTTCAAAGCATAGACAGGTCGAAGAGTCAGTCTTCCTGTAGTTAATTCGGCATTGTGCCGTTTGTATTTTATTCCGATGCAATTTCTGTGTTTCATCGTGAATAAGAAGGTCCAAGGGATACAGCAAACCTGAAGTGAAGCATCGGAATTTATAACTAGTGTCACAGGAATGGTTCAAAACATACACAGTAGGAAGAGTCAGTCTACTAGTACTTATGTCGGCATTGTGCATTTTCTATTTAATTCCGATGCAATTTCTGTGTTTCATCGTCAATAAGACGGTCAGAGGGATACAGTAAGCCTGAAGTGAAGCATCGGAATCTATAATTAGTGTCACAGGAATGGTTCAAAACTTAGACAGTTGGAAGAGTCAGTGTTCTTGTACTTAAGTCGGCATTGTGCCTTTTGTATTTAATTCCGATGCAATTTCTGTGTTTCATCGTCAATAAGAGGGTCCAAGGGATACAGTAAACCTGAAATGAACCATCGGAATCTGTGACTAGTGTCACAGGAATGGTTCAAACATAGTCAGTAAGAAGAGTCAGTCATCCTGTACTGTTGTCGGTATTGTGCCTTTTGTATTGAATTCCGATGCAATTTCTGTGTTTCATCGTCAATAAGAAGGTCCAAGAGATACAGTGAACCTGGAGTGAAGCATCGTAGTCTACAACTAATGTCACAGGAATGGTTCGAGACATAGACTGTAAAAAGAGTCAGTCTTCTTGTACTTTCTTCTGCATTGTGCCTTTTGTATTTAATTCTGATGAAATTTCTGTGTTTCATCGTCAATAAGAAGGTCAGAGGGATACAGTAAACCTGAAGTGAAGCATCGGAATCTATAATTAGTGTCACAGGAATGGTTCAAAACATAGTAAGAAGAGTCAGTCTTCTTGTACTTAAGTTGACATTGTGTCTTTTGTATTTAATTCCGATGAAATTTCTGTGTTTCATCGTCAATAAGATGGTCCAAGGGATACATTAAACCCAGAGTGAAGCATCGGAATCTATAACTAGTGTCACAGGAATGGTTCAAATCATAGAGAGTAGGAAGAGTCAGTCTTCTTGTACTTAAGTCGGCATTGTGAATTTTTTATTTAATTCCAGTGAAATTTCTGTGTTTCATCGTCAATAAGAAGGTCCAATGGATACAGTAAACCTAAAGTGAAGCATCGGAATCTATTACTAGTGTCACAGGAATGATTCAGATCATAGAACGTCAGAAGAGTCAGTCTTCTTGTACTATAGTCGGCATTGTGTCTTTTGTATTTTATTCCAATGCAATTTCAGTGTTTCATCGTCAATACGAAGTTCCAATGGATACAGTAAACCTAGAGTGAAGCAGCGGAATCTATAACTAGTATCACAGGAATGGTTCAAAACATAGTCAGTAAGAAGAGTCAGTCTTCTTGTACTTAAGTCGGCATTGTGCCTTTTGTATTTAATTCCGATGAAATTTCTGTGTTTCATCGTCAATAAGAAGGTCCAAGGGATACATTAAACCTGGAGTGAAGCATCGGAATCTATAACTAGTGTCACAGGAATGGTTCAAATCATAGACAGTAGGAAGAGTCAGTCTTCTTGTACTTACGTCGGCATTGTGAATTTTGTATTTAATTCCGATGCAATTTCTGTGTTTCATCGTCAATAACAAGGTCAGAGGGATACATTAAACCTGAAGAGAAGCATCGGAATCTATAACTAGAGTCACAGGAATGGTTCAAATCATAGTCAGTAAGAAGAGTCAGTTTTCTTGTACTTATGTCGGTATTGTGCCTTTTGTATTTAATTCCGATTCAATTTCTGCGTTTCATCGTCAATAAGAAGGTCCAAGGGATACAGCAAACCTGAAGTGAAGCATCGGAATCTATAACTAGTGTCAAAGGAAAGGTTCAAAGCATAGACAGTAGCAAGAGTCAGTCATCTTGTACTTAAGTCGGCATTGTGAATATTGTATTTAATTCCGATGCTATTTCTGTGCTTCATCGTCAATAAGAAGGTCCAAGGGACACAGTAAACCTGGAGTGAAGCATCGGAATCTATAACTAGTGTCACAGGAATGGTTCAAAACATAGTCAGTAAGAAGAGTCAGTCTTCATGTACTTAAGTCGGTATTGTGCCTTTTGTATTTAATTCCGATGCAATTTCTGTGTTTCATCGTCAATAAGAAGGTCCGAGGGATACAGTAAACCTGGAGTGAAGCATCGGAGTCTATAACTAGTGTCAGAGGAATGGCTCAAATCATAGACAGTAAGAGGAGTCAGAATTCTTGTCCTTAATTCGGCATTGTGCCTTTTGTATTTAATTCCGATGCAATTTCTGTGTTTCATCGACAATAAGAAGGTCCAAGGGATACAGTAAACATGAAGTGAAGCATCGGAATTTATAACTAGTGTCACAGGGATGGTTCAAAACATACACAGTAGGAAGAGTCAGTCTTCTAGTACTTAAGTCGGCCTTGTGCATTTTCTATTTAATTCCGATGCAATTTCTGTGTTTCATCGTCAATAAGACAGTCGGAGGGATACAGTAAACCTGAAGTGAAGCATCGGAATCTGTAACTAGTGTCACAGGAATGGTTCAAAACATAGACAGTTGGAAGAGTCAGTCTTCTTGTACTTAAGACGGCATTGTGCCTTTTGTATTCAATTCTGATGCAATTTCTGTGTTGCATCGTCAATAAGAAGGTCCAAGGGATACAGTAAACCTGAAGTGAACTATCGGAATCTATAAATGGTGTCACAGGAATGGTTCTAAACATAGACAGTTTCAAGAGTCTGTCTTCTTGTACTTAAGTCGGCATTGTGAATTTTGTATTTAATTCCGATGCAATTTCTGTGTGTCATCGTCAATAAGAAGGTCAGAGGGATACAGTAATCCCGAAGTTAAGCATCAGAAACTGAAACTAGTGTCACAGGAATGGTTGAAAACATAGTCAGTAAAAAGAGTCAGTCTTCTTGTAGTTAATTCGGCATTGTGCCGTTTGTATTTCATTCCGATCCAATTTCTGTGTTTCATCGTCAATAAGAAGGTCCAAGGGATACAGTAAACCTGAAGTGAAGCATCGTAATTTATAACTAGTGTCTCAGGAATGGTTCAAAACATACACAGTAGGATGAGTCAGTCTTCTAGTACTTAAGTCGGCATTGTGCATTTTCTATTTAATTCCGATGCAATTTCTGTGTTTCATCGTCACCAAGAAGGTCCAAGGGATACAGTAAACCTGAAGTGAAGCATCGGAGTCTATAACTGGTGTCACAGGAATGGTTCAAAACATAGACAGTAGCAAGAGTCAGTCTTCTTGTACTTAAGTCGGCATTGTGCCTATTGTATTTATTTCCGATGCAATTTCTGTGTTTCATCGTCAATACGAAGGTCCAAGGGACGCAGTAAACCTGGAGTGAAGCATCGGAATCTATAACTAGTGTCACAGGAATGGTTCAAAACATAGTCAGTAAGAAGAGTCAGTCTTCTTGTACTTAAGTCATCATTGTGCATTTTCTATTTAATTCTGATTCAATTTCTGTGTTTCATCGTCAATAAGAAGGTCCAAAGGATACCGAAAACCTGGAGTGAAGCATCGGAATCTATAACTAGTGCCACAGGAATGATTCAAAACATAGCCAGTAAGAAGAGTCAGTCTTCTTGTACTCAAGTCATCATTGTGCATTTTCTATTTAATTCTAATTTAATTTCTGTGTTTCATCGTCAATAAGAAGGTCCAAGGGATACAGTAAACCTGGAGTGAAGCATCGGAATCTATAACTAGTGTCACAGGAATGGTTCAAATCATAGACAGTAAGAAGAGTCAGACTTCTTTTACTTAAGTCGGCATTGTGCCATTTGTATTTAATTCCGATGCAATTTCTGTGTTTCATCGTCAATAGGAAGGTCCAAGGGATACAGTAAACCTAGAGTGAAGCAGCGGAGTCTACAACTAGTGTCACAGGAATGGTTCAAGACATAGACAGTAAGAAGAGTCAGCCTTCTTGCACATAATTCGGCATTGTGCCTTTTGTATTTAATTCCGATCCAATTACTGTGTTTCATCGTCAATGAGAAGGACAGAGGGATACAGTAAACCTGAAGTGAAGCATCAGAATCTATAACTAGTATCACAGGAATGTTCAAAACATAGTCAGTAAGAAGAGTCAGTCTTCTTGTACTTAAGTCGGCATTGTGCCTTTTGTATTTAATTCCGATGAAATTTCTGTGTTTCATCGTCAATAAGAAGGTCCAAGGGATACATTAAACCTGGAGTGAAGCATCGGAATCTATAACTAGTGTCACAGGAATGGTTCAAATCATAGACAGTAGGAAGAGTCAGTCTTCTTAAACTTACGTCGGCATTGTGAATTTTGTATTTAATTCCGATGCAATTTCTGTGTTTCATCGTCAATAACAAGGTCAGAGGGATACATTAAAACTGAAGTGAAGCATCGGAATCTATAACTAGAGTCACAGGAATGGTTCAAATCATAGTCAGTAAGAAGAGTCAGTTTTCTTGTACTTATGTCGGTATTGTGCCTTTTGTATTTAATTCCGATTCAATTTCTGCGTTTCATCGTCAATAAGAAGGTCCAAGGGATACAGTAAACCTGAAGTGAAGCATCGGAATCTATAACTAGTGTCAAAGGAAAAGTTCAAAGCATAGACAGTAGCAAGAGTCAGTCATCTTGTACTTAAGTCGGCATTGTGCCTATTGTACTTAATTCCGATGCTATTTCTGTGCTTCATCATCAATAAGAAGGTCCAAGCGACACAGTAAACCTGGAGTGAAGCATCCGAATCTATAACTAGTGTCACAGGAATGGTTCAAAACATAGTCAGTAAGAAGAGTCAATCTTCTTGTACTTAAGTCGGTATTGTGCCTTTTGTATTTAATTCCGATGCAATTTCTGTGTTTCATCGTCAATAAGAAGGTCCGAGGGATACAGTAAACCTGAAGTGAAGCATCGGAATCTATAACTAGTGTCAAAGGAAAGGTTCAAAACATATACAGTAGCAAGAGTCAGTCTTCCTGTACTTAAGTCGGCATTGTGCCTATTGTATTTAATTCCGATGCTATTTCTGTGCTTCATCGTCAATAAGAAGGTCAAAGGGACACAGTAAACCTGGAGTGAAGCCTCTTAATCTGTAACTAGTAGCACAGGAATGGTTCAAAACATAGACAGTAGGAAGAGTCAGTCTTCTTGTACTTAAGTCGGCATTGTGCATTTTGTATTTAATTCCGATGCAATTTCTGTGCTTCATCGTCAACAAAATAGTCAGAGGGATACAGTAAACCTGGAGTGAAGCATCGGAGTCTATAACTAGTGTCATAGGAATGGCTCAAATCATAGACAGTAAGAGGAGTCAGAATTCTTGTCCTTAATTCGGCATTGTGCCTTTTGTATTTAATTCCGATGCAATTTCTGTGTTTCATCGACAATAAAAAGGTCCAAGGGATACAGTAAACCTGAAGTGAAGCATCGGAATTTATAACTAGTGTCACAGGAATGGTTCAAAACATACACAGTAGGAAGAGTCAGTCTTCTAGTACTTAAGTCGGCATTGTGCATTTTCTATTTAATTCCGATGCAATTTCTGTGTTTCATCGTCAATAAGACGGTCGGAGGGATACAGTAAACCTATAGTGAAGCATCGGAATCTGTAACTAGTGTCACAGGAATGGTTCAAAACATAGACAGTTGGAAGAGTCAGTCTTCTTGTACTTAAGACTGCAATGTGCCTTTTGTATTTAATTACGATGCAATTTCTGTGTTGCATCGTAAATAAGAAGGTCCAAGGGATACAGTAAACCTGAAGTGAAGCATCGGAATCTATAAATAGTGTCACAGGAATCGTTCTAAACATAGACAGTTTCAAGAGTCTGTCTTCTTGTACTTAAGTCGGCATTGTGAATTTTGTATTTAATTCCGATGCAATTTCTGTGTTTCATCGTCAATAAGAAGGTCAGAGGGATACAGTAATCCCGAAGTTAAGCATCAGAAACTATAACTAGTGTCACAGGAATGGTTCAAAACATAGTCAGTAAAAAGAGTCAGTCTTTTTGTAGTTAATTCGGCATTGTGCCGTTTGTATTTAATTGCGATGCAATTTCTGTGTTTCATCGTCAATAAGAAGGTCCAAGGGATACAGTAAACCTGAAGTGAAGCATCGGAATTTATAACTAGCGTCTCAGGAATGGTTCAAAACATACACAGTAGGAAGAGTCAGTCTTCTAGTACTTGAGTCGGCATTGTGCATTTTCTATTTAATTCCGATGCAATTTCTGTGTTTCATCGTTTATAAGAAGGTCCAAGGGATACAGTAAACCTGAAGTGAAGCATCGGAGTCTATAACTGGTGTCACAGGAATGGTTCAATACATAGACAGTAGCAAGAGTCAGTCTTCTTGTACTTAAGTCGGCATTGTGCCTATTGTATTTATTTCCGATGCAATTTCTGTGTTTCATCGTCAATACGAAGGTCCAAGGGACACAGTAAACCAGGAGTGAAGCATCGGAGTCTATAACTGGTGTCACAGGAATGGTTCAATACATAGACAGTAGCAAGAGTCAGTCTTCTTGTACTTAAGTCGGCATTGTGCCTATTGTATTTAATTCCGATGCAATTTCTGTGTTTCATCGTCAATAAGAAGGTCAGAGGGATACAGTAATCCCGAAGTTAAGCATCAGAAACTATAACTAGTGTCACAGGAATGGTTCAAAACATAGTCAGTAAAAAGAGTCAGTCTTTTTGTAGTTAATTCGGCATTGTGCCGTTTGTATTTAATTCCGATGCAATTTCTGTGTTTCATCGTCAATAAGAAGGTCCAAGGGATACAGTAAACCTGAAGTGAAGCATCGGAATTTATAACTAGCGTCTCAGGAATGGTTCAAAACATACACAGTAGGAAGAGTCAGTCTTCTAGTACTTAAGTCGGCATTGTGCCTCTTGTATTTAATTCCGATGCAATTTCTGTGTTTCATCGTTTATAAGAAGGTCAGAGGGATACAGTATACCTGGAGTGAAGCATCGGAGTCTATAACTAGTGTCACAGGAATGGTTCAAAACATAGACAGTAAGAAGAGACAGTCATCTTGTACCTAATTCGGCATTATGCCTTTAGTATTTAACTCCGATGCGATTTCTGTGTTTTATCGTCAATAGGAAGGTCAGAGGGATACAGTAAGCCTGAAGTGAAGCATCGGATCTATAACTAGTGTCACAGGAATGGTTCAAAACATAGTCAGTAAGAAGAGTCAGTCTTCTTGTACTTATGTCGGCATTGTTCGTTTTGTATTTAATTCCTATGCAATTTCTGTGTTTCATCGTCAATAAGAAGGTCCAAGGGATACAGTAAACCTGGAGTGAAGCATCGGAATCTATAACTAGTGTCACAGGGACCGTTCAAAACATAGACAGTAGGATGAGTCAGTATTCTTGAACTTAAGTAGGCATTGTGCCTTTTCTATTTAATCTCGATGCAATTTCTGTGTTTCATCGTCAATAAGAAGGTCCAAGGGATACAGTAAACCTGAAGTGAAGCATCGGAATCTATAACTAGTGTCACAGGAATGGTTCAAATCATAGACAGTAAGAAGAGTCAGACTTCTTTTACTTAAGTCGGCATTGTGCCTCTTGTATTTAATTCCGATGCAATTTCTGTGTTTCATCGTCAACAAGAAGGTCCAAGGGATACATTAAACCTGGAGTGAAGCATCGGAATCTATAACTAGTGTCACAGGAATGGTTCAAATCATAGACAGTAGGATGAGTCAGTCTTCTTGTACTTACGTCGGCATTGTGAATTTTTTATTTAATTCCGATGCAATTTCTGTGTTTCATCGTCAATAAGAAGGTCAGAGGGATACATCAAACCTGAAGTGAAGCATCGGAATTTATAACTAGAGTCACAGGAATGGTTCAAAACATAGACAGTAAGAAGAGTCAGTCTTCTTGTACTTAAGTCGGCATTGTGCCTTTTGTATTTAATTCCGAAGCAATTTCTGTGTTTCATCGTCAATAAGAAGGTTTAAGGGATACAGTAAACCTGAAGTGAAGCATCGGAATCTATAGCTAGTGTCACAAGAATGGTTCAAAACATAGTCAGTAAGAAGAGTCAGTCTTCTTGTACTTAAGTCGGCATTGTGCCTTTTGTATTTAATTGCGATGCAATTTCTGTGTTTCATCGTCAATAAGAAGGTCCAAGGGATACATTAAACCTGGAGTGAAGCATCGGAATCTATAACTAGTGTCACAGGAATGGTTCAAATCATAGACAGTAGGATGAGTCAGTCTTCTTGTACTTACGTCGGCATTGTGAGTTTTTTATTTAATTCCGATGCAATTTCTGTGCTTCATCGTCAATAAAATGGTCAGAGGGATACAGTAAACCTGGAGTGAAGCATCGGAGTCTATAACTAGTGTCAGAGGAATGGTCAAATCATAGACAGTAAGAGGAGTCAGAATTCTTGACTTAATTCGGCATTGTGCCTTTTGTATTTAATTCCGATGCAATTTCTGTGTTTCATCGACAATAAGAAGGTCCAAGGGATACAGTAAACCTGGAGTGAAGCATTGGAATCTATAACTAGTGTCACAGGGACGGTTCAAAACATAGACAGTAAGAGGAGTCAGTATTCTTGTACTTAAGTCGGCATTGTGCCTTTTCTATTTAATTCCGATGCAATTTCTGTGTTTCATCGTCAATACGAAGGTCCAAGTTATACAGTAAACCTGAAGTGAAGCATCGGAATCTATAACTAGTGTCACAGGAATGGTTCAAAACATAGTCAGTAAGAAGAGTCAGTCTTCTTGTACTTAAGTCATCATTGTGCATTTTCTATTTAATTCTGATCCAATTTCTGTGTTTCATCGTCAATAAGAAGGTCCAAAGGATACCGAAAACCTGGAGTGAAGCATCGGAATCTATAACTAGTGTCACAGGAATGATTCAAAACATAGCCAGTAAGAAGAGTCAGTCTTCTTGTACTCATGTCATCATTGTGCATTTTCTATTTAATTCTGATTTAATTTCTGTGTTTCATCGTCAATAAGAAGGCCCAAGGGCTACAGTAAACCTGGAGTGAAGCATCGGAATCTATAACTAGTGTCACAGGAATGGTTCAAATCATAGTCAGTAAGAAGAGTCAGTCTTCTTGTACTTAAGTGGGCATTGTGCCTTTTGTATTTAATTCCGATGTAATTTCTGTGTTTCATCGTCAACAAGAAGGTCCAAGGGATACATTAAACCTGGAGTGAAGCATCGGAATCTATAACTAGTGTCACAGGAATGGTTCAAATCATAGACAGTAGGAAGAGTCAGTCTTCTTGTACTTACGTCGGCATTGTGAATTTTGTATTTAATTCCGATGCAATTTCTGTGTTTCATCGTCAAAACAAGGTCAGATGGATACATTAAACCTGAAGTGAAGCATCGGAATCTATAACTAGAGTCACAGGAATGGTTCAAATCATAGTCAGTAAGAAGGGTCAGTTTTCTTGTACTTATGTCGGTATTGTGCCTTTTGTATTTAATTCCTATTCAATTTCTGCGTTTCATCGTCAATAACAAGGTCCAAGGGATACAGTAAACCTGAAGTGAAGCATCGGAATCTATAACTAGTGTCACAGGAATGGTTCAAAACATAGTCAGTAAGAAGAGTCAGTCTTCTTGTACTTAAGTCGGTATTGTGCCTTTTGTATTTAATTCCGATGCAATTTCTGTGTTTCATCGTCAATAAGAAGGTCCGAGAGATACAGTAAACCTGAAGTGAAGCATCGGAATCTATAACTAGTGTCAAAGGAAAGGTTCAAAACATAGACAGTAGCAAGAGTCAGTCTTCCTGTACGTATGTCGGCATTGTGCCTATTGTATTTAATTCCGATGCTATTTCTGTGCTTCATCGTCAATAAGAAGGTCAAAGGGACACAGTAAACCTGGAGTGAAGCCTCTTAATCAATAACTAGTGTCACAGGAATGGTTCAAAACATAGACAGTAGGAAGAGTCAGTCTTCTTGTACTTAAGTCGGCATTGTGCATTTTGTATTTAATTCCGATGCAATTTCTGTGCTTCATCGTCAATAAAATGGTCAGAGGGATACAGTAAACCTGGAGTGAAGCATCGGAGTCTATAACTAGTGTCAGAGGAATGGCTCAAATCATAGACATGAGAGGAGTCAGAATTCTTGTCCTTAATTCGGCATTGTGCCTTTTGTATTTAATTCCGATGCAATTTCTGTGTTTCATCGACAATAAGAAGGTCCAAGGGATACAGTAAACCTGGAGTGAAGCATTGGAATCTATAACTAGTGTCACAGGGACGGTTCAAAACATAGACAGTAAGAGGAGTCAGTATTCTTGTACGTAAGTCGGCATTGTGCCTTTTCTATCTAATTCCGATGCAATTTCTGTGTTTCATCGTCAATACGAAGGTCCAAGTTATGCAGTAATCCTGAAGTGAAGCATCGGAATCTATAACTAGTGTCACAGGAATGGTTCAGTACATAGTCAGTAAGAAGAGTCAGTCTTCTTGTACTTAAGTCATCATTGTGCATTTTCCATTTAATTCTGATCCAATTTCTGTGTTTCATCGTCAATAAGAAGGTCCAATGGATACCGAAAACCTGGAGTGAAGCATCGGAATCTATAACTAGTGTCACAGGAATGATTCAAAACATAGCCAGTAAGAAGAGTCAGTCTTCTTGTACTCAAGTCATCATTGTGCATTTTCTATTTAATTCTGATTTAATTTCTGTGTTTCATCGTCAATAAGAAGGTCCAAGGGATACAGTAAACCTGGAGTGAAGCATCGGAATCTATAACTAGTGTCACAGGAATATTTCAAATCATAGACAGTAAGAAGAGTCAGACTTCTTTTACTTAAGTCGGCATTGTGCCATTTGTATTTAATTCCGATGCAATTTCTGTGTTTCATCGTTAATAGGAAGGTCCAAGGGATACAGTAAACCTAGAGTGAAGCAGCGGAGTCTACAACTAGTGTCACAGGAATCGTTCAAGACATAGACAGTAAGAAGAGTCAGCCTTCTTGTACATAATTCGGCATTGTGCCTTTTGTATTTAATTCCGATCCAATTTCTGTGTTTCATCGTCAATGAGAAGGTCAGAGGGATGCAGTAAACCTGAAGTGAAGCATCGGAATCTATAACTAGTATCACAGGAATGGTTCAAAACATAGTCAGTAAGAAGAGTCAGTCTTCTTGTACTTAAGTCGGCATTGTGCCTTTTGTATTTAATTCCGATGAAATTTCTGTGTTTCATCGTCAATAAGAAGGTCCAAGGGATACATTAAACCTGGAGTGAAGCATCGGAATCTATAACTAGTGTCACAGGAATGGTTCAAATCATAGACAGTAGGAAGAGTCTGTCTTCTTGTACTTACGTCGGCATTGTGAATTTTGTATTTAATTTCGATGCAATTTCTGTGTTTCATCGTCAATAACAAGGTCAGAGGGATACATTAAACCTGAAGTGAAGCATCGGAATCTATAACTAGAGTCACTGGAATGGTTCAAATCATAGTCAGTAAGAAGAGTCAGTTTTCTTGTACTTATGTCGGTATTGTGCCTTTTGTATTTAATTCCGATTCAATTTCTGCGTTTCATCGTCAATAATAAGGTCCAAGGGATACAGCAAACCTGAAGTGAAGCATCGGAATCTATAACTAGTGTCAAAGGAAAGGTTCAAAGCATAGACAGTAGTAAGAGTCAGTCATCTTGTACTTAAGTCGGCATTGTGCCTATTCTATTTAATTCCGATGCTATTTCTGTGCTTCATCGTCAATAAGAAGGTCCAAGGGACACAGTAAACCGGGAGTGAAGCATCGGAATCTATAACTAGTGTCACAGGAATGGTTCAAAACATAGTCAGTAAGAAGAGTCAGTCTTCTTGTACTTAAGTCGGCATTGTGCCTTTTGTATTTAATTCCGATGCAATTTCCGTGTTTCATCGTCAATAAGAAGGTCCAAGGGATACATTAAACCTGGAGTGAAGCATCGGAATCTATAACTAGTGTCACAGGAATGGTTCAAATCATAGTCAGTAAGAAGAGTCAGTCTTCTTGTACTTAAGTCATAATTGTGCATTTTCTATTTAATTCTGATCCAATTTCTGTGTTTCATCGTCAATAAGAAGGTCCAAAAGACACAGAAAACCTGGAGTGAAGCATCGGAATCTATAACTAGTGTCACAGGGACGGTTCAAAACATAGACAGTAAGATAAGTCAGTATTCTTGTACTTTAGTCGGCATTGTGCCTTTTGTATTTAATTCCGATGCAATTTCGAAGCTTCATCGTCAGTAAGAAGGTCAGAGGGATACAGTAAACCTGGAGTGAGGCATCGGAATCTATAACTAGTGTCACAGGGATGGTTCAAAACATAGACTGTCAGAAGAGTCAGTCTTCTTGTACCTAGTTCGGCATTGTCCTTTTTGTATTTAATTCCGACGCAATTTCTGTCTTTCATCGTCAATAGGAAGGTCAGAGGGATACAGTAAGCCTGTAGTGAAGCATCGGATCTTTAACTAGTGTCACAGGAATGTTTCAAAACATAGTCAGTAAGGAGAGTCAGTCTTCTTGTACATAAGTCGGCATTGTGCCTTTTGTATTTCATTCCAATGCAATTTCTGTATTTCATCGTCAATAAGAAGGTCCAAGGGATACAGTAAACCTGGAGTGAAGCATCGGAATCTATAACTAGTGTCACAGGGACGGTTCATAACATAGACAGTAAGATGAGTCAGTATTCTTGTACTTAAGTAGGCATTGTGCCCTTTCTATTTAATTCCGATGCAATTTCTGTGTTTCATCGTCAATAAGAAGGTCCAAGGGATACAGTAAACCTGAAGTGAAGCATCGGAATCTATAACTAGTGTCACAGGAATGATTCAAAACATAGCCAGTAAGAAGAGTCAGTCTTCTTGTACTCAATCATCATTGTGCATTTTCTATTTAATTCTGATCCAATTTCTGTGTTTCATCGTCAATAAGAAGGTCCAAGGGATACAGTAAACCTGGAGTGAAGCATCGGAATCTATAACTAGTGTCACAGGAATGGTTGAAATCATAGACAGTAGGAAGAGTCAGTCTTCTTGTACTTACGTCGGCATTGTGAATTTTGTATTTAATTCCGATGCAATTTCTGTGTTTCATCGTCATTAAGAAGGTCAGAGGGATACATTAAACCTGAAGTGAAGCATCGGAATCTATAACTAGAGTCACAGGAATGGTTCAAATCATAGTCAGTAAGAAGAGTCAGTTTTCTTGTACTTATGTCGGTATTGTGCATTTTGTATTTAATTCCGATGCAATTTCTGTGTTTCATCGTCAATAAGAAGGTCCAGGGGATACAGTAAACCTGAAGTGAAGCATCGGAATCTATAACTAGTGTCAAAGGAAAGGGTCAAAGCATTGACAGTAGCAAGAGTTAGTCTTCTTGTACTTAAGTCGGCATTGTGCCTATTGTATTTAATTCCGATGCTATTTCTGTGCTTCATCGTCAATAAGAAGGTCCAAGGGACACAGTAAACCTGGAGTGAAGCATCGGAATCTATAACTAGTGTCACAGGAATGGTTCAAAACATAGACAGCAAGAAGAGTCAGTCTTCTTGTACTTAATTCGGCATTGTGCTGTTTGTATTTAATTCCGATGCAATTTCTGTGTTTCATTGTCAATAAGAAGGTCAGAGGGATACAGTAAACCTGAAGTGAAGCATCGGATCTATAACTAGTGTCACAGGAATGGTTCAAAACATAGTCAGTAAGAAGAGTCAGTCTTCTTGTACTTAAGTCGGCATTGTACCTTTTGTATTTAATTCCGATGCAATTTCTGTGTTTCATCGTCAATAAGAAGGTCCAATTGATACATTAAACCTGGAGTGAAGCATCGGAATCTATAACTAGTGTCACAGGGACGGTTCAAACATAGACAGTAAGATAAGTCAGTATTCTTGTACTTTAGTCTGCATTGTGCCTTTTGTATTTAATTCCGATGCAATTTCTAAGCTTCATCGTCAGTAAGAAGGTCAGAGGGATACATTAAACCTGAAGTGAAGCATCGGAATCTATAACTAGTGTCACAGGAATGGTTCAAAACATAGTCAGTAAGAAGAGTGAGTCTTCTTGTTCTTAATTCGGCATTGTGCCATTTGTATTTAATTCCGATGCAATTTCTGTGTTTCATCGTCAATAAGAAGGTCCGGGGGAAAAAGTAAACCTGGAGTGATGCATCGGAATCTATAACTAGTGTCACAGGGATGGTTCAAAACATAGACTGTCAGAAGAGTCAGCCTTCTTGTACCTAGTTCGGCATTGTGCCTTTTGTATTTAATTCCGATGCGATTTCTGTGTTTCATCGTCAATAGGAAGGTCAGAGGGATACAGTAAGCCTGAAGTGAAGCATCGGATCTTTAACTAGTGTCACAGGAATGGTTCAAAACATAGTCAGTAAGGATAGTCAGTCTTCTTGTACATAAGTCGGCATTGTGGCTTTTGTATTTTATTCCAATGCAATTTCTGTGTTTCATCGTCAATATGAAGGTCCAAGGGATACAGTAAACCTGGAGTGAAGCATCGGAATCTATAACTAGTGTCACAGGGACGGTTCATAACATAGACAGTAAGATGAGTCAGTATTCTTGTACTTAAGTAGGCATTGTGCCCTTTCTCTTTAATTCCGATGCAATTTCTGTGCTTCATCGTCAATAAGAAGGTCCGAGGGATACAGTAAACCTGAAGTGATGCATCGGAATCTATAACTGGTGTCACAGGAATGATTCAAAACATAGCCGGTAAGAAGAGTCAGTCTTCTTGTGTTCAAGTCATCATTGTGCATTTTCTATTTAATTCTAATTTAATTGCTGTGTTTCATCGTCAATAAGAAGGACAAAGGGATACATTAAACCTGGAGTGAAGCATCGGAATCTATAACTAGTGTCACAGGAATGGTTCAAAACAGAGTCAGTAAGAAGAGTCAGTCTTCTTGTACTTAAGTCATCATTGTGCATTTTCTATTTAATTCTGATCCAATTTCTGTGTTTCATGGTCAATATGAAGGTCCAAAAGATACAGAAAACCTGGAGTGAAGCATCGGAATCTATAACTAGTGTCACGGGTATGGTTCAAAACATAGTCAGTAAGAAGAGTCAGTCTTCTTGTACTTATGTCGGCATTGTGCCTTTTGTATTAAATCCGATGCAATTTCTGTGTTTCATCGTCAATAAGAAAGTCCAATTGATACACTAAACCTGGAGTGAAGGATCGGAATCTATAACTAGTGTCACAGGGACGGTTTAAAACATAGACAGTAAGATAAGTCAGTATTCTTGTACTTTAGTCGGCATTGTGCCTTTTGTATTTAATTCCGATGCAATTTCTAAGCTTCATCGTTCGTAAGAAGGTCAGAGGGATACAGTAAACCTGGAGTGAAGCATCGGAATCTATAACTAGTGTCACAGGGATGGTTCAAAACATAGACTGTCAGAAGAGTCAGTCTTCTTGTACCTAGTTCGGCATTGTCCTTTTTGTATTTAATTCCGATGCAATTTCTGTGTTTCATCGTCAATAAGAAGGTCAGAGGGATACAGTAAACCTGAAGTGAAGCATCGGATCTATAACTAGTGTCACAGGAATGATTCAATACATAGTCAGTAAGAAGAGTCAGTCTTCTTGTACTTTAGTCGGCATTGAGTCTTTTGTATTTAATTCCGAAGCAATTTCTGTGTTTCGTCGACAATAAGAATGTCAGAGGGATACAGTAATCCTGAAGTTAAGCATCGGAATCTATGACTAGTGTCACAGGAATGGTTCAAAACATAGTCAGTAAGAAGAGTCAGACTTCTTGTACTTAAGTCGGTATTGTGGCTTTTGTATTTAATTCCGATGGAATTCCTGTGTTTCATCGTCAATAAGAAGTTCCAAATGATACAGTAAACCTGAAGTGAAGCGTCAGAATCTATGCCTAGCTTCACAGGTATGGTGCAAAACGTAGAGAGTAGGAAGAGTCAGTCTTCTTGTACCTAAGTCGGCATTGTGCTTTTTGTATTTAATTCCAATGCAATTTCTGTGTCTCATCGTCAATAAGAAGGTCAAAGGGATACAGTAAACCTGAAGTGAAGCATCGGAATCTATAACTAGTGTCACAAGAATGGTTCAAAACATAGACTGTCAGAAGAGTCAGTCTTCTTGTACTTTAGTCGGCATTGTGCCTTTTGTATTTAATTCCGAAGCAATTTCTGTGTTTCATCGTCAATAATAATGTCAGAGGGATGCAGTAATCCTGAAGTTAAGCATCGGAATCTATGACTAGTGTCACAGGAACGGTTCAAAACATAGTCAGTAAGAAGAGTCAGTCTTCTCCTACTTAATTCGGCATTGTGCCTTTTTTATTTAATTCCGATGCAATTTCTGTGTTTCATCGTCAATAAGAAGGACTGAGGGATAGAGTAAACCTGAAGTGAAGCATCGGAATCTATTACTAGTGTCACACGAATGGTTCAAATCATAGTCAGTTGGAAGTGTCACTCTTCTTGTACTTATGTCGGCATTGTGCGTTTTGTATTTAATTCCGATGCAATTTCTGTGTTTCATCGTCTATACGAAGGTCCAAGGGATACAGTAAACCTGAAATGAACCATCGGAATCTGTAACCAGTGTCACAGGAATGGTTCAAAACATAGACAGTAGGAAAAGTCAGTCTGCATGTACTTAAGTCGGCATTGTGCCTTTTGTATTTCATTCCGATGCAATTTCTGTGTTTCATCGTCACTAAGAAGATCAGAGATGCAGTAAAACTGAAGTGAAGCATCGGAATCTAAAACTAGTGTCACAGGAATGGTTCAAATCATAGTCAGTAAGAAGACTCAGTCTTCTTGTACTTCAGCCGGCATTGTGGCTCTTGTATTTAATTCCGATGCATTTGTGTGTTTCATCGTCAATAAGAAGGTCAGAGGGATACAGTAAACCTGAAGTGAAGCATCGGAATCTATAACTAGTGTCACAGTAATGGTTCAAAACATAGACAGTTGGAAGACTCAGTCTTCTTGTACTTAAATCGGTATTGTGCCTTTTCTATTTAATTCCGATGCAATTTCTGTGTTTCATCGTCAACAAGAAGGTCAGAGGGTTACAGTAAACCTGGAGTGTAGCACCGGAATCTATAACTAGTGTCACAGGAATGGTTCAAAAGATAGACAGTAAGTAGAGTCAGTCTTCTTGTACTTAAGTCTGCATTGTGCCTTTTGTACTTACGTCCGATGCAATTTCTGTGTTTCATCGTCAATAAGAGGGTCCGAGGGATACAGTAAACCTGAAGTGAAGCATCGGAATTTATAACTAGTGTCACAGGAATGGTTCAAAACATAGTCAATAAGAAGAGTCAGTCTTCTTGTACTTAAGTCGGCATTGTGACTTTTAAATTTAATTAAGATATACTTTCTGTGTTTCATCGTCAATAAGAAGGTCCAAGGGATACAGTAAACCTGGAGTGAAGCATCGGAATCTATAACTAGTGTCACAGGGATGGTTCAAAACATAGACAGTAAGAAGAGTCAGTCTTCTTGTACCTAAGTCGGCATCGTGCCTTTTGTATTTAATTCCGATGCAATTTCTGTGTTTCATTGTAAATAAGAATGTCAGAGGGATACAGTAATCCTGAAGTTAAGCATCGGAATCTATGACTAGTGTCACAGGAATGGTTCAAAACATAGTCAGTCTGAAGAGTCAGTCTTCTTGTACTTAATTCGGCATTGTGCCTTTTGTATTTAATTCTGATGCAATTTCTGTGTTTCATCGTCAATAAGAAGGTCAGAGGGATACAGTTAACCTAAAGAGAAGCATCGGAATCTATAACTAGTGTCACAGGAATGGTTCAAAACATAGTCAGTAAGAAGAGTCAGTCTTCTTGTACTTAAGTCGGCATTGTGCCTTTCGTATTTAATTCCGATGCAATTTCTGTGTTTCATCGTCAATAAGAAGGTCAGAGGGATACAGTAAACCTGAATAGAAGCATCGGAGTCTATAGCTAGTGTCACAGGAATGATTCAAATATAGACAGTAAGAAGAGTCAGTATTCTTGTACTTATGTCGGCATCCTGAAGTTAAGCATCGGTATCTATGACTAGTGTCACAGGAATGGTTCAAAACATAGTCAGTAAGAAGAGTCAGTCTTCTTGTACTTAAGTCCGCATTGTGCCTATTGTATTTAATTCCGATGCCGTTTCTGTGTTTCATCGTCAATAAGAAAGTCCAAGGGATACAGTAAACCTGGAGTGAAGCATCGGAAACTATAACTAGTGTCACAGGGATGGTTCAAAACATAGTCAGTAAGAAGAGTCAATCTTCTTGTACTTAAGTAGGCATTGTGCCTGTTGTATTTATTCCGATGCAATTTCTGTGTTTCATCGTCAATAAGAAGGTCCAAGGGATACAGTAAACCTGGAGTGAAGCATTGGAATCTATGACTAGTGTCACAGGAATGGTGCAAAACATAGTCAGTAAGAGGAGTCAGTCTTCTTGTACTTAAGTCGGTATTGTGCCTTTTGTATTTAATTCCGATGCAATTTCTGCGTTTCATCGTCAATAAGCATGTCCAAGGGATACAGTAAACCTGGAGTGAAGCACTGGAATCTATAACTAGTGTCACAGGAATGGTTCAAAACATAGACCGTCAGGAGAGTCAGTCTTCTTGTACTTTAGTCGCCATTGTGCCTTTTGTATTTAATTCCGAAGCAATTTCTGGGTTTCATCGTCAATAAGAATGTCAGAGGGAAACAGTAATCCTGAAGTTAAGCATCGGAATCTATGACTAGTGTCACAGGAATGGTTCAAAACATAGTCAGTAAGAAGAGTCAGTCTTCTTGTACTTAATTCGGCATTGTGCCTTTTGTATTTAATTCTGATGCAATTTCTGTGTTTCATCGTAAATAAGAAGGTCAGAGGGATACAGTAAACCTAAAGAGAAGCATCGGAATCTATAACTAGTGTCACAGGAATGGTTCGAAACATAGTCAGTAAGAAGAGTCAGTCTTCTTCTACTTAAGTCGGCATTGTGCATTCGTATTTAATTCCGATGCAATTTCTGTATTTCATCGTCAATAAGAAGGTCAGAGGGATACAGTAAACCTGAATAGAAGCATCGGAATCTATAGCTAGTGTCACAGGAATGGTTCAAACATAGACAGTAAGAAGAGGCAGTATTCTTGTACTTAAGTCGGCATTGTGCCTTTTCAATTTAATTCCGATGCAATTTCTGTGTTCCATCGTCAATAAGAAGGTCCAAGGGATACAGTAAACCTGAAGTGAAGCATCGGAATTTATAACTAGTGTCACAGGAATGGTTCAAAACACTGACAGTAAGAAGAGTCAGTCTTCTTGTACTTAATTGGGCATTGTGCCTTTTGTATTTAAGTCGGATGCAGTTTCTGTGTTTCTTCGGAAATAAGGAGGTCAGAGGGATACAGTAAACCTGATGTGAGGCACGGAATCTATAACTAGTGGCACAGGAATGGTACAAAACATAGTCAGTAAGAAGAGTCAGTCTTCTTGTACTTAGGTCGGTATTGTGCCTTTTGTATTTAATTCCGATGCAATTTCTGTTATTCATCGTCAATAAGAAGGTCCAATAGATACAGTAAACCAGGAGTGAAGCATCGGAATCTATAACTAGTGTCACAGAGACGGTTCAAAGCATAGACAGTAAGATGAGTCAGTATTCTTGTACTTTAGTCGGCATTGTGGTTTTTGTATTTAATTCCGATGAAATTTCTGTGTTTCATCGTCACTATGAATGTCAGTGGGATACAGTAATCCTGAAGGTAAGCATCAGAATCAATAACTAGTGTCACAGGAATAGTTCAAACATAGTCAGTAAGAAGAGTCAGTCTTCTTGTAGTTAAGTCGGCATTGTGCCTTTTCTATTTCATTCCGTTGCAATTTCTGTGTTTCATCGTCAATAAGAAGGTCAGAGGGATACAGTAAACCTGGAGTGAAGCACCGGAATCTACAACTAGTGTCAAAGGAATGGTTCAAAACATAACTGTCAGAAGAGTCAGTCATCTTGTACTTTAGTCGGCATTGTGCCTTTTCTATTAATTTCTGATGCAATTTCTGTGTTTCATCGTCAATAAGAAGGTCCAAGGGATACAGTAAACCTGGAGTGAAGCATCGGAATCTATAACTAGTGTCACAGGCATGGTTCAAAAGATAGACAGTAAGAAGAGTCAGTCTTCTTGTACTTAAGTCTGCATTGTGCCTTTTGTATTTAATTCCGATGCAATTTCTTTGTTTCATCGTCAATAAGAGGGTCCGAGGGATACAGTAAACCTGAAGTGGAGCATCGGAATCTACAACTAGTGTCACAGGAATGGTTCAAAACATAGAGAGTTGGAAGGCTCAGTCTTCTTGTACGTAAGTCGGCATTGTGCCTCTTGTATTTAATTCCGATGCAATTTGTGTATTACATCGTCAATAAGAAGGTCAGAGGTATACAGTAAAACTCAAGTGAAGCATCGGAATAAAAAACTAGTGTCACAGGAATGGTTCAAATCATAGACAGTAGGAAGAGTCAGTCTTCTTGTACTTAAGTCGGTATTGTGCCTTTTCTATTTCATTCCGTTGCAATTTCTGTGTTTCATCGTCAATAAGAAGGTCAGAGGGATACAGTAAACCTGGAGTGAAGCACCGGAATCTATAACTAGTGTCAAAGGAATGGTTCAAAACATAACTGTCAGAAGAGTCAGTCATCTTGTACTTTAGTCGGCATTGTGCCTTTTCTATTAATTTCTGATGCAATTTCTGTGTTTCATCGTCAATAAGAAGGTCCAAGGGATACAGTAAACCTGGAGTGAAGCATCGGAATCTATAACTAGTGTCACAGGCATGGTTCAAAAGATAGACAGTAAGAAGAGTCAGTCTTCTTGTACTTAAGTCTGCATTGTGCCTTTTGTATTTAATTCCGATGCAATTTCTTTGTTTCATCGTCAATAAGAGGGTCCGAGGGATACAGTAAACCTGAAGTGAAGCATCGGAATTTATAACTAGTGTCTCAGGAATGGTTCAAAACATAGTCAATAAGAACAGTCAGTCTTCTTGTACTTGAGTCGGCATTGTGACTTTGTATTTAATTCCGATACAATTTCTGTGTTTCATCGTCAATAAGTAGGTCCAAGGGATACAGTAAACCTGGAGTAAAGCATCCGAATCTATAACTAGTGTCACAGGGATGGTTCAAAGCATAGACAGTAAGAAGAGTCAGTCTTCTTGTACCTAAGTCGGCATCGTGCCTTTTGTATTTAATTCCGATGCAATTTCTGTGTTTCATCGTCAATAAGAAGGTAAGTGGGATACAGTAATCCTGAAGTTAAGCATCGGTATCTATGACTAGTGCCACAGGAATGGTCCAAAACATAGTCAGTAAGAATAGTCAGTCTTCTTGTACTTAAGTCGGCATTGTGCCTATTGTATATAATTCCGATGCAATTTCTGTGTTTCATCGTCAATAAGAAGGTCCAAGGGATACAGTAAACCTTGAGTGAAGCATCAGAATCTATAACTAGTGTCACAGGGATGGTTCAAAGCATAGTCAGTAGGAAGAGTCAGTCTTCTTGTACTTAAGTCGGCATTGGGCCTATTGTATTTGTTTCCGATGCAATTTTTGTGTTTCATCGTCAATAAGAAGGTCCAAGGGATACAGTAAACCTGGAGTAAAGCATCGGAATCTATAACTAGTGTCACAGGGATGGTTCAAAGCATAGACAGTAAGAAGTGTCAGTCTTCTTGTACTTTAGTCGGCATTGTGAGTTTTTTTTAATTCCGATGCAATTTCTGTGTTTCATCGTCAATATTACGGACAGAGGGATACAGTAATCCTGAAGTGAAGCATCGGAATGTATGACTAGTGTCACAGGAATGGTGCAATACATAGTCAGTAAGATGTGTCAGTCTTCTTGTACTTAAGTCGGTATTGTGCCTTTTGAATTTAATTCCGTTGCAATTTCTGTGTTTCATCGTCAATAAGAAGGTCCAAGGGATACAGTAAACCTGGAGTGAGGCATCGGAGTCTATAACTAGTGTCACAGGAACGGTTCAAAACATAGAAAGTAAGAAGAGTCAGTCTTCTTGCACTTAATTCGGAATTGTGCCCTTTGTATTTAATTCTGATGCAATTTCTGTGTTTCATCGTCAATAAGAAGGTCAGAGGGATACAAGAAACCCGAATTGAAGCATTGGAATCTATAACTAGTGTCACAGGAATGGTTCAAATCATAGTCAGTAAGAAAAGTCAGTCGTCTTGTACTTAAGTCATCGTTGTAGATTTTCTATTCAATTCCGATGCAATTTCTGTGTTTCATCGTCAATAAGAAGGTCCAAGGGATTCAGTAAACCAGGAGTGAAGCATCGGAGTCTATAACTAGTGTCACAGGAATGGTTCAAAACATAGACAGTAAGAAGAGTCAGTCTTCTTGTACTTAATTCGGCATTGTGCCTTTTCTATTTAATTCCGATGCAATTTCTGTGTTTCATCGTCAATAAGAAGGTCAGAGGCATACAGTAAACCTGAAGTAAAGCATCGCAATCTATAACTAGTGTCACACGAATGGTTCAAATCATAGACAGTTGGAAGAGTCACTCTTCTTGTACATAAGTCGGCATTGTGCATATTCTATTTCATTCTGATGCAATTTCTGTGTTTCATCGTCAATAAGAAGGTCCAAGGGATATAGTAAACCTGGAGTAAAGCATCGGAATCTATAACTAGTGTCACAGGAATGGTTCAAAATATAGACAGTAATAAGATACAGTCTTCTTGTAGTTAAGTCGGCATTGTGCCTTTTCTATTTAATTCCGATGCAATTTCTGTGTTTCATCGTCAATAAGAAGGTCAGAGGGATACAGTAAACCTGAAGTGAAGCATCGGAATCTGTAACTAGGGTCACACGAACGGTTCAAAACATAGACAGTTGGAAGAGTCAGTCTTCTCGTACTTAAGTCGGCATATTGCCTTTTCAATTTAATTCCGATGCAACTTCTGTGTTTCATTGTCAATAAGAAGGTCAAAGGGATACAGTAAACCTGAAATGAACCATCGGAATCTGTAATTAGTGTCACAGGAATCGTTCAAATCATAGACAGTAGGAAAAGTCAGTCTACATGTAGTTAAGTCGGCATTGTGCTTTTTGTATTTAATTCCGATGCAATTTCTGTGTTTCATCGTCAATAAGAAGGTCAGAGGGATACAGTAAACCTGAGGCGAAGCATCGGAATCTATAACTAGAGTCACGGGGATGGTTCAAAACATAGTCAGTAAGAAGAGTCAGTCTTCTTGTACTTAAGTCGGCATTGTGCTTTTTGTATTTCATTCCGATGCAATTTCTGTGTTTCATCGTCCATAAGTAGGACTGAGGGATACAGTAAACCTCAAGTGAAGCATCGGAATAAAAAACTAGAGTCACAGGAATGGTTTAATACGTAAAGAGTAGGAAGAGTCAATCTTCTTGTACATAAGTCGGCATTGTGCATATTCTATTTAATTCTGATGCAAATTCTGTGTTTCATCGTCAATAAGAAGGTCCAAGGGATACAGTAAACCTGGAGTGAAGCATCGGAGTCTATAACTAGTGTCACAGGAATGGTTCAAAACACAGACAGCAAGAAGAGTCAGACTTCTTTTACTGAAGTCGGCATTGTGCCTATCGTATTTAATTCCGATACAATTTCTGTGTTTCATCGTCAATAGGAAGGTCCAAGATATACAGTAAACCTTGAGTGAAGCATCGGAGTCTATAACTAGTGTCACAGGAATGGTTCAAAACATAGACAGTAAGAAGATTCAGTCTTCCTGTACTTAATTCGACATTATGCCTTTTGTATTTATTCGGATGCAATTTCTGTGTTTCATCGGAAATAAGAAGGTCTGAGGGATACAGTAAACGTGATGTGAAGCACGGAATCTGTAACTAGTGGCACAGGAATGGTTCGAATCATTGTCAGTAAGAAGAGCCAGTCTTCTTGTACTTAGGTCTGTATTGTGCCTTTTGTATTTAATTCCGATTCAATTTCTGTGTTACATCGTCAATAAGAAGGTCCGAGGGATACAGTAAACCTGGAGTGAAGCATCGGAATCTATACCTAGTGTCACAGGGACGGTTCAAATCAGAGTCAGTAAGATGAGTCAGTATTCTTGTACTTAAGTCGGCTTTGTGCTTTTTGTATTTAATTCCGATGCAATTTCTGTGTTTCATCGTCACTAAGAAAATCAGTGGAATACAGTAATCCTGAAGTTAAGCATCAGAATCTATAACTAGTGTCACAGGAACGGTTCAAAACATAGTCACTAAGAAGAGTCAGTCTTCTTGTACTTTAGTCGGCATTGTCCCTTTTGTATTTAATTCCGATGCAATTTCTAAGCTTCATCGTTCGTAAGAAGGTCAGAGGGATACAGTAAACCTGGAGGGAAGCATCGGAATCTATAACTAGTGTCACAGGGATGGTTCAAAACATAGACTGTCAGAAGAGTCAGTCTTCTTGTACCTAGTTCGGCATTGTCCTTTTTGTATTTAATTCCGATGCAATTTCTGTGTTTCATCGTCAATAAGAAGGTCAGAGGGATACAGTAAACCTGAAGTGAAGCGTCGGATCTATAACTAGTGTCACAGGAATGATTCAAAACATAGTCAGTAAGAAGAGTCAGTCTTCTTGTACTTTAGTCGGCATTGAGCCTTTTGTATTTAATTCCGAAGCAATTTCTGTGTTTCGTCGACAATAAGAATGTCAGAGGGATACAGTAATCCTGAAGTTAAGCATCGGAATCTATGACTAGTGTCACAGGAATGGTTCAAAACATAGTCAGTAAGAAGAGTCAGACTTCTTGTACTTAAGTCGGTATTGTGGCTTTTGTATTTAATTCCGATGGAATTCCTGTGTTTCATCGTCAATAAGAAGTTCCAAATGATACAGTAAACGTGAAGTGAAGCGTCAGAATCTATGCCTAGCTTCACAGGAATGGTGCAAAACGTAGAGAGTAGGAAGAGTCAGTTTTCTTGTACCTAAGTCGGCATTGTGCTTTTTGTATTTAATTCCAATGCAATTTCTGTGTCTCATCGTCAATAAGAAGGTCAAAGGGATACAGTAAACCTGAAGTGAAGCATCGGAATCTATAACTAGTGTCACAAGAATGGTTCAAAACATAGACTGTCAGAAGAGTCAGTCTTCTTGTACTTTAGTCGGCATTGTGCCTTTTGTATTTAATTCCGAAGCAATTTCTGTGTTTCATCGTCAATAATAATGTCAGAGGGATGCAGTAATCCTGAAGTTAAGCATCGGAATCTATGACTAGTGTCACAGGAACGGTTCAAAACATAGTCAGTAAGAAGAGTCAGTCTTCTCCTACTTAATTCGGCATTGTGCCTTTTTTATTTAATTCCGATGCAATTTCTGTGTTTCATCGTTAATAAGAAGGTCTGAGGGATAGAGTAAACCTGAAGTGAGGCATCGGAATCTATAACTAGTGTCACACGAATGGCTCAAATCATAGCCAGTTGGAAGTGTCACTCTTCTTGTACTTCAGTCGGCATTGTGGCTCTTGTATTTAATTCCGATGCATTTGTGTGTTTCATCGTCAATAAGAAGGTCAGAGGGATACAGTTAACCTGAAGTGAAGCATCGGAATCTATAACTAGTGTCACAGTAATGGTTCAAAACATAGACAGTTGGAAGACTCAGTCTTCTTGTACTTAAATCGGCATTGTGCCTCTTGTATTTATTTCCGATGCAATTTGTGAGTTTCATCGTCAATAAGAAGGTCAGAGGGATACAGTAAACCTCAAGTGAAGCATCGGAATAAAAAACTAGTGTCACAGGAATGGTTAAAATCATAGACAGTAGGAAGAGTCAGTCTTCTTGTACCTAAGTCGGTATTGTGCCTTTTCTATTTAATTCCGATGCAATTTCTGTGTTTCATCGTCAATAAGAAGGTCAGAGAATTACAGTAAACCTGGAGTGTAGCACCGGAATCTATAACTAGTGTCACAGGAATGGTTCAAAAGATAGACAGTAAGAAGAGTCAGTCTTCTTGTACTTAAGTCTGCATTGTGCCTTTTGTACTTACGTCCGATGCAATTTCTGTGTTTCATCGTCAATAAGAGGGTCCGAGGGATACAGTAAACCTGAAGTGAAGCATCGGAATTTATAACTAGTGTCACAGGAATGGTTCAAAACATAGTCAATAAGAAGAGTCAGTCTTCTTGTACTTAAGTCGGCATGGTGACTTTTGAATTTAATTAAGATACACTTTCTGTGTTTCATCGTCAATAAGAAGGTCCAAGGGATACAGTAAACCTGGAGTGAAGCATCGGAATCTATAACTAGTGTCACAGGGATGGTTCAAAACATAGACAGTAAGAAGAGTCAGTCTTCTTGTACCTAAGTCGGCATCGTGCCTTTTGTATTTAATTCCGATGCAATTTCTGTGTTTCATTGTAAATAAGAATGTAGAGGGATACAGTAATCCTGAAGTTAAGCATCGGAATCTATGACTAGTGTCACAGGAATGGTTCAAAACATAGTCAGTCTGAAGAGTCAGTCTTCTTGTACTTAATTCGGCATTGTGCCTTTTGTATTTAATTCTGATGCAATTTCTGTGTTTCATCGTCAATAAGAAGGTCAGAGGGATACAGTTAACCTAAAGAGAAGCATCGGAATCTTTAACTAGTGTCACAGGAATGGTTCAAAACATAGTCAGTAAGAAGAGTCAGTCTTCTTGTACTTAAGTCGGCATTGTGCCTTTCGTATTTAATTCCGATGCAATTTCTGTGTTTCATCGTCAATAAGAAGGTCAGAGGGATACAGTAAACCTGAATAGAAGCATCGGAGTCTATAGCTAGTCTCACAGGAATGATTCAAATATAGACAGTAAGAAGAGTCAGTATTCTTGTACTTATGTCGGCATCCTGAAGTTAAGCATCGGTATCTATGACTAGTGTCACAGGAATGGTTCAAAACATAGTCAGTAAGAAGAGTCAGTCTTCTTGTACTTAAGTCCGCATTGTGCCTATTGTATTTAATTCCGATGCCGTTTCTGTGTTACATCGTCAATAAGAAAGTCCAAGGGATACAGTAAACCTGGAGTGAAGCATCGGAAACTATAACTAGTGTCACAGGGATGGTTCAAAACATAGTCAGTAAGAAGAGTCAAACTTCTTGCACTTAAGTAGGCTTTGTGCCTGTTGTATTTATTCCGATGCAATTTCTGTGTTTCATCGTCAATAAGAAGGTCCAAGGGATACAGTAAACCTGGAGTGAAGCATCGGAATCTATGACTAGTGTCACGGATAGGTGCAAAACATAGTCAGTAAGAGGAGTCAGTCTTCTTGTACTTAAGTCGTTATTGTGCCTTTTGTATTTAATTCCGATGCAATTTCTGCGTTTCATCGTCAATAAGCATGTCCAAGGGATACAGTAAACCTGGAGTGAAGCACCGGAATCTATAACTAGTGTCACAGGAATGGTTCAAAACATAGAGCGTCAGGAGAGTCAGTCTTCTTGTACTTTAGTCGCCATTGTGCCTTTTGTATTTAATTCCGAAGCAATTTCTGTGTTTCATCGTCAATAAGAATGTCAGAGGGATACAGTAATCCTGAAGTTAAGCATCGGAATCTATGACTAGTGTCACAGGAATGGTTCAAAACATAGTCAGTAAGAAGAGTCAGTCTTCTTGTACTTAATTCGGCATTGTGCCTTTTGTATTTAATTCTGATGCAATTTCTGTGTTTCATCGTAAATAAGAAGGTCAGAGGGATACAGTAAACCTAAAGAGAAGCATCGGAATCTATAACTAGTGTCACAGGAATGGTTCGAAACATAGTCAGTAAGAAGAGTCAGTCTTCTTCTACTTAAGTCGGCATTGTGCCTTTCGTATTTAATTCCGATGCAATTTCTATATGTCATCGTCAATAAGAAGGTCAGAGGGATACAGTAAACCTGAATAGAAGCATCGGAATCTATAGCTAGTGTCACAGGAATGGTTCAAACATAGACAGTAAGAAGAGTCAGTATTCTTGTACTTAAGTCGGCATTGTGCCTTTTCAATTTAATTCCGATGCAATTTCTGTGTTTCATCGTCAATAAGAAGGTCCAAGGGATACAGTAAACCTGAAGTGAAGCATCGGAATTTATAACTAGTGTCACAGGAATGGTTCAAAACACTGACAGTAAGAAGAGTCAGTCTTCATGTACTTAATTCGGCATTGTGCCTTTTGTATTTAAGTCGGATGCAGTTTCTGTGTTTCTTCGGAAATAAGGAGGTCAGAGGGATACAGTAAACCTGATGTGAGGCACGGAATCTATAACTAGTGGCACAGGAATGGTACAAAACATAGTCAGTAAGAAGAGTCAGTCTTCTTGTACTTAGGTCGGTATTGTGCCTTTTGTATTTAATTCCGATGCAATTTCTGTTATTCATCGTCAATAAGAAGGTCCAATAGATACAGTAAACCAGGAGTGAAGCATCGGAATCTATAACTAGTGTCACAGAGACGGTTCAAAGCATAGACAGTAAGATGAGTCAGTATTCTTGTACTTTAGTCGGCATTGTGGTTTTTGTATTTAATTCCGATGAAATTTCTGTGTTTCATCGTCACTAAGAATGTCAGTGGGATACAGTAATCCTGAAGGTAAGCATCAGAATCAATAACTAGTGTCACAGGAATAGTTCAAACATAGTCAGTAAGAAGAGTCAGTCTTCTTGTAGTTAAGTCGGCATTGTGCCTTTTCTATTTAATTCCGATGCAATTTCTGTGTTTCATCGTCAATAAGAAGGTCAGAGGGATACAGTAAACCTGAAGTAAAGCATCGCAATCTATAACTAGTGTCACACGAATGGTTCAAATCATAGAAAGTTGGAAGAGTCACTCTTCTTGTACATAAGTCGGCATTGTGCACATTCTATTTCATTCTGATGCAATTTCTGTGTTTCATCGTCAATAAGAAGGTCCAAGGGATACAGTAAACCTGGAGTGAAGCATCGGAATCTAGAACTAGTGTCACAGGGATGGTTCAAAACATAGACAGTAAGAAGAGTCAGTCTTCTTGTACCTAAGTCGGCATCGTGCCTTTTGTATTTAATTCCGATGCAATTTCTGTGTTTCATTGTAAATAAGAATGTCAGAGGGATACAGTAATCCTGAAGTTAAGCATCGGAATCTATGACTAGTGTCACAGGAATGGTTCAAAGCATAGTCAGTCTGAAGAGTCAGTCTTCTTGTACTTAATTCGGCATTGTGCCTTTTGTATTTAATTCTGATGCAATTTCTATGTTTCATCGTCAATAAGAAGGTCAGAGGGATACAGTTAACCTAAAGAGAAGCATCGGAATCTATAACTAGTGTCACAGGAATGGTTCAAAACATAGTCAGTAAGAAGAGTCAGTCTTCTTGTACTTAAGTCGGCATTGTGCCTTTCGTATTTAATTCCGATGCAATTTCTGTGTTTCATCGTCAATAAGAAGGTCAGAGGGATACAGTAAACCTGAATAGAAGCATCGGAGTCTATAGCTAGTGTCACAGGAATGATTCAAATATAGACAGTAAGAAGTGTCAGTATTCTTGTACTTATGTCGGCATCCTGAAGTTAAGCATCGGTATCTATGACTAGTGTCACAGGAATGGTTCAAAACATAGTCAGTAAGAAGAGTCAGACTTCTTTTACTTCAGTCGACATTGTGCACTTGCATTCAATTCCGATGCCGTTTCTGTGTTTCATCGTCAATAAGAAAGTCCAAGAGATACAGTAAACCTGGAGTGAAGCATCGGAAACTATAACTAGTGTCACAGGGATGGTTCAGAACATAGTCAGTAAGAAGAGTCAATCTTCTTGTACTTAAGTAGGCATTGTGCCTGTTGTATTTATTCCGATGCAATTTCTGTGTTTCATCGTCAATAAGAAGGTCCAAGGGATACAGTAAACCTGGAGTGAAGCATCGGAATCTATGACTAGTGTCACAGGAATGGTGCAAAACATAGTCAGTAAGAGGAGTCAGTCTTCTTGTACTTAAGTCGGCATTGTGCCTTTTGTATTTAATTCCGATGCAATTTCTGCGTTTCATCGTCAATAAGCATGTCCAAGGGATACAGTAAACCTGGAGTGAAGCACCGGAATCTATAACTAGTGTCACAGGAATGGTTCAAAACATAGACCGTCAGGAGAGTCAGTCTTCTTGTACTTTAGTCGCCATTGTGCCTTTTGTATTTAATTCCGAAGCAATTTCTGTGTTTCATCGTCAATAAGAATGTCAGAGGGATACAGTAATCCTGAAGTGAAGCATCGGAATCTATGACTAGTGTCACAGGAATGGTTCAAAACAAAGTCAGTAAGAAGAGTCAGTCTTCTTGTACTTAATTCGGCATTGTGCCTTTCGTATTTAATTCCGATGCAATTTCTGTATTTCATCGTCAATAAGAAGGTCAGAGGGATACAGTAAACCTGAATAGAAGCATCGGAATCTATAGCTAGTGTCACAGGAATGGTTCAAACATAGACAGTAAGAAGAGTCAGTATTCTTGTACTTAAGTCGGCATTGTGCCTTTTCAATTTAATTCCGATGCAATTTCTGTGTTTCATCGTCAATAAGAAGGTCCAAGGGATACAGTAAACCTGAAGTGAAGCATCGGAATTTATAACTAGTGTCACAGGAATGGTTCAAAACACTGACAGTAAGAAGAGTCAGTCTTCTTGTACTTAATTCGGCATTGTGCCTTTTGTATTTAAGTCGGATGCAGTTTCTGTGTTTCTTCGGAAATAAGGAGGTCAGAGGGATACAGTAAACCTGATGTGAGGCACGGAATCTATAACTAGTGGCACAGGAATGGTACAAAACATAGTCAGTAAGAAGAGTCAGTCTTCTTGTACTTAGGTCGGTATTGTGCCTTTTGTATTTAATTCCGATGCAATTTCTGTTATTCATCGTCAATAAGAAGGTCCAATAGATACAGTAAACCAGGAGTGAAGCATCGGAATCTATAACTAGTGTCACAGAGACGGTTCAAAGCATAGACAGTAAGATGAGTCAGCATTCTTGTACTTTAGTTGGCATTGTGGTTTTTGTATTTAATTCCGATGAAATTTCTGTGTTTCATCGTCACTAAGAATGTCAGTGGGATACAGTAATCCTGAAGGTAAGCATCAGAATCAATAACTAGTGTCACAGGAATAGTTCAAACATAGTCAGTAAGAAGAGTCAGTCTTCTTGTGGTTAAGTCGGCATTGTGCCTTTTCTATTTAATTCCGATGCAATTTCTGTGTTTCATCGTCAATAAGAAGGTCAGAGGGATACAGTAAAACTGAAGTGAAGCATCGGAATCTATAACTAGTGTCACAGGAATGGTTCAAAACATAGTCAGTAAGAAGACTCAGTCTTCCTGTACTTAAGTCGGCATTGTGCCTCTTGTATTTAATTCCGATGCAATTTGTGTTTTTTATCGTCAATAAGAAGGTCAGAAGGATACAGTAAACCTGAAGTGGAGCATCGGAATCTATAACTAGTGTCACAGGAATGGTTCAAAACATAGAGAGTTGGAAGGCTCAGTCTTCTTGTACGTAAGTCGGCATTGTGCCTCTTGTATTTAATTCCGATGCAATTTGTGTATTACATCGTCAATAAGAAGGTCAGAGGTATACAGTAAAACTCAAGTCAAGCATCGGAATAAAAAACTAGTGTCACAGGAATGGTTCAAATCATAGACAGTAGGAAGAGTCAGTCTTCTTGTACTTAAGTCGGTATTGTGCCTTTTCTATTTAATTCCGTTGCAATTTCTGTGTTTCATCGTCAATAAGAAGGTCAGAGGTATACAGTAAACCTGGAGTGAAGCACCGGAATCTATAACTAGTGTCACAGGCATGGTTCAAAAGATAGACAGTAAGAAGAGTCAGTCTTCTTGTACTTAAGTCTGCATTGTGCCTTTTGTATTTAATTCCGATGCAATTTCTTTGTTTCATCGTCAATAAGAGGGTCCGAGGGATACAGTAAACCTGAAGTGAAGCATCGGAATTTATAACTAGTGTCTCAGGAATGGTTCAAAACATAGTCAATAAGAACAGTCAGTCTTCTTGTACTTGAGTCGGCATTGTGACTTTGTATTTAATTCCGATACAATTTCTGTGTTTCATCGTCAATAAGTAGGTCCAAGGGATACAGTAAACCTGGAGTAAAGCATCCGAATCTATAACTAGTGTCACAGGGATGGTTCAAAGCATAGACAGTAAGAAGAGTCAGTCTTCTTGTACCTAAGTCGGCATCGTGCCTTTTGTATTTAATTCCGATGCAATTTCTGTGTTTCATCGTCAATAAGAAGGTCCAAGGGATACAGTAAACCTGGAGTGAAGCATCGGAGTCTATAACTAGTGTCACAGGAACGGTTCAAAACATAGAAAGTAAGAAGAGTCAGTCTTCTTGCACTTAATTCGGAATTGTGCCCTTTGTATTTAATTCTGATGCAATTTCTGTGTTTCATCGTCAATAAGAAGGTCAGAGGGATACAAGAAACACGAATTGAAGCATTGGAATCTATAACTAGTGTCACAGGAATGGTTCAAAACATAGACAGTAAGAAGAGTCAGTCTTCTTGTACTTAATTCGGCATTGTGCCTTTTCTATTTCATTCCGATGCAATTTCTGTGTTTCATCGTCAATAAGAAGGTCAGAGGGATACAGTAAACCTGAAGTAAAGCATCGCAATCTATAACTAGTGTCACACGAATGGTTCAAATCATAGACAGTTGGAAGAGTCACTCTTCTTGTACATAAGTCGGCATTGTGCATATTCTATTTCATTCTGATGCAATTTCTGTGTTTCATCGTCAATAAGAAGGTCCAAGGGATATAGTAAACCTGGAGTAAAGCATCGGAATCTATAACTAGTGTCACAGGAATGGTTCAAAATATAGACAGTAATAAGATACAGTCTTCTTGTAGTTAAGTCGGCATTGTGCCTTTTCTATTTAATTCCGATGCAATTTCTGTGTTTCATCGTCAATAAGAAGGTCAGAGGGATACAGTAAACCTGAAGTGAAGCATCGGAATCTGTAACAAGGTTTACACGAACGGTTCAAAACATAGACAGTTGGAAGAGTCAGTCTTCTCGTACTTAAGTCGGCATATTGCCTTTTGAATTTAATTCCGATGCAACTTCTGTGTTTCATTGTCAATAAGAAGGTCAAAGGGATACAGTAAACCTGAAATGAACCATCGGAATCTGTAATTAGTGTCACAGGAATCGTTCAAATCATAGACAGTAGGAAAAGTCAGTCTACATGTACTTAAGTCGGCATTGTGCTTTTTGTATTTAATTCCGATGCAATTTCTGTGTTTCATCGTCAATAAGAAGGTCAGAGGGATACAGTAAACCTGAGGTGAAGCATCGGAATCTATAACTAGAGTCACAGGGATGGTTCAAAACATAGTCAGTAAGAAGAGTCAGTCTTCTTGTACTTAAGTCGGCATTGTGCTTTTTGTATTTCATTCCGATGCAATTTCTGTGTTTCATCGTCCATAAGTAGGACCGAGGGATACAGTAAACCTCAAGTGAAGCATCGGAATAAAAAACTAGTGTCACAGGAATGGTTTAATACGTAAAGAGTAGGAAGAGTCAATCTTCTTGTACATAAGTCGGCATTGTGCATATTCTATTTAATTCTGATGCAAATTCTGTGTTTCATCGTCAATAAGAAGGTCCAAGGGATACAGTAAACCTGGAGTGAAGCATCGGAGTCTATAACTAGTGTCACAGGAATGGTTCAAAACACAGACAGTAAGAAGAGTCAGACTTCTTTTACTGAAGTCGGCATTGTGCCTATCGTATTTAATTCCGATACAATTTCTGTGTTTCATCGTCAATAAGAAGGTCCAAGATATACAGTAAACCTTGAGTGAAGCATCGGAGTCTATAACTAGTGTCACAGGAATGGTTCAAAACATAGACAGTAAGAAGAGTCAGTCTTCCTGTACTTAATTCGACATTATGCCTTTTGTATTTAATTCGGATGCAATTTCTGTGTTTCATCGGAAATAAGAAGGTCTGAGGGATACAGTAAACGTGATGTGAAGCACGGAATCTGTAACTAGTGGCACAGGAATGGTTCGAATCATTGTCAGTAAGAAGAGCCAGTCTTCTTGTACTTAGGTCTGTATTGTGCCTTTTGTATTTAATTCCGATTCAATTTCTGTGTTACATCGTCAATAAGAAGGTCCAAGGGATACAGTAAACCTGGAGTGAAGCATCGGAATCTATAACTAGTGTCACAGGGACGGTTCAAATCATAGTCAGTAAGATGAGTCAGTATTCTTGTACTTAAGTCGGCTTTGTGCTTTTTGTATTTAATTCCGATGCAATTTCTGTGTTTCATCGTCACTAAGAAAATCAGTGGAATACAGTAATCCTGAAGTTAAGCATCAGAATCTATAACTAGTGTCACAGGAACGGTTCAAAACATAGTCACTAAGAAGAGTCAGTCTTCTTGTAGTTAAGTCGGCATTGTTCCTCTTGTATTTAATTCTGATGCAATTTGTGTGTTTCATCGTCAATAAGAAGGTCAGAGGGATACAGTAAACCTGAAGTGATGCATCGGAATCTATAACTAGTGTCACAGGAATGGTTCAAAACACAGACAGTAAGAAGAGTCAGACTGCTTTTACTTAAGTCGGCATTGTGCCTATCGTATTTAATTCCGATGCAATTTCTGTGTTTCATCGTCCATAAGTAGGACCGAGGGATACAGTAAACCTCAAGTGAAGCATCGGAATAAAAAACTATTTTCACAGGAATGGTTCAAAACATAGAGAGTAGAAAGAGTCAATCTTCTTGTACATAAGTCGGCATTGTGCATATTCTATTTAATTCTGATGCAATTTCTGTGTTTCACTGTCAGTAAGAAGGTCCAAGGGATACAGTAAACCTGGAGTGAAGCATCGGAATCTATAACTAGTGTCACAGGAATGGTTCAAAACATAGACAGTAAGAAGAGTCAGTCTTCTTGTACTTAAGTCGGCATTGTGCCTTTTGTATTTAATTACGATGCAATTTCTGTGTTCCATCGTCAATAAGAAGGTCCAAGGGATACAGTAAACCTGGTGTGAACCATCGGAATCCATAACTAGTGTCACAGGAATGGTTCAAAACATAGACAGTATGAAAAGACAGTCTACATGTACTTAAGTCGGCATTGTGCCTTTTGTATTTAATTCCGATGCAATTTCTGTGTTTCATCGTCAATAAGAAGGTCAGAGGGATACAGTAAAACTGAAGTGAAGCATCGGAATCTATAACTAGTGTCACAGGAATGGTTCAAAACATAGTCAGTAAGAAGACTCAGTCCTCTTGTACTTAAATCGGCATTGTGCCTCTTGTATTTAATTCTGATGCAATTTGTATGTTTCTTCGTCAATAAGAAGGTCAGAGGGATACAGTAAACCTGAAGTGATGCATCGGAATCTATAACTAGTGTCACAGGAATGGTTCAAACTATAGAGAGTTGGAAGACTCAGTCTTCTTGTACTTAAGTCTGCATTGTGCCTTTTGAATTTCATTCCGATGCAATTTCTGTGTTCCATCGTCCATACGAAGGTCCGAGGGATACAGTAAACCTGGAGTGAAGCATCGGAATCTATAACTAGTGTCACAGGGATGGTTCAAAGCATACTCAATAAGAAGAGTCAGTCTTCTTGTACTTAAGTCGGCATTGTGCCTATTGTATTTGATTCCGATGCAATTTCTGTGTTTCATCGTCAATAAGAAGGTCCAAGGGATACAGTAAACCTGGAGTGAAGCATCGGAATCTATAACTAGTGTCACAGGGATGGTTCAAAGCATAGTCAATAAGAAGAGTCAGTCTTCTTGTACTTAAGTCGGCATTGTGCCTATTGTATTTGATTCCGATGCAATTTCTGTGTTTCATCGTCAATAAGAAGGTCCAAGGGATACAGTAAACCTGGAGTGAAGCATTGGAATCTATAACTAGTGTCACAGGGATGGTTCAAAACATAGACAGTAAGAAGAGTCAGTCTTCTAGTACTTTAGTCGGCATTGTGCCTTTTGTATTTAATTCCGATGCAATTCATGTGTTTCATCGTCAATAACAAGGTCAGAGGGATACATTAATCCTGAAGTGAAGCATCGAAATCTATGACTAGTGTCACAGGAATGGTGCAAAACATAGTCAGTAAGAAGAGACAGTCTTCTTGTACTTAAGGCGGTATTGTGTCTTTTGTATTTAATTGCGATGCAATTTCTGTGTTTCATCGTCAATAACAAGGTCCAAGGGAAGCAGTAAACCAGGAGTGAAGCATCGGAGTCTATAACTAGTGTCACAGGAATGGTTCAAAACATAGACAGTAGGAAGAGTCAGTCTTCTTGTACTTAATTCGGCATTGTGCCCTTTGCATTTAAATTCTGATGCAATTTCTGTGTTTCATCGTCAATAAGAAGGTCTAATGGATACAGTAAACCTGGAGTGAAGCATCCGGATAAATAACTAGTGTCACAGGAATGGTTCAAAGCACAGACAGTAAGAAGGGTAAGACTTCTTTTACTTAAGTCGGCATTGTGCCTTTTGTATTTAATTACGATGCAATTACTGTGTTTCATCGTCAATAAAAAGGTCCAAAGGATACAGTAAACCTGGAGTGAAGCGTCGGAATCTATAACTAGTGTCACAGGAATGGTTCAAAACATAGTCAGTAAGAAGAGACAGTCTTCTTGTACTTAAGGCGGTATTGTGTCTTTTGTATTTAATTGCGATGCAATTTCTGTGTTTCATCGTCAATAACAAGGTCCAAGGGAAGCAGTAAACCAGGAGTGAAGCATCGGAGTCTATAACTAGTGTCACAGGAATGGTTAAAAACATAGTCAGTAAGAAGAGGCAGTCTTCTTGTACTTAATTCGGCATTGTGCCTTTTGTATTTAATTCTGATGCAATTTCTGTGTTTCATCGTCAATAAGAAGGTCAGAGGGATACAGAAAACCCGAATTGAAGCATCGAAATCTATAACTAGTGTCACAGGAATGGTTCAAAACATAGTCTGTAAGAATAGTCAGTCTTCTTGTACTTAAGTTATCATTGCAGATTTTCTATCTTATTCTGATGCAATTTCTGTGTTTCATCGTCAATTACAACGTCCAAGGGATACAGTAAACCTGGAGTGAAGCATCGGAATCTATAACTAGTGTCACAGAAATTGTTCAAACATAGGCAGTAAGAAGAGTCAGTATTCTTGTACTTAAGTCGGCATTGTGCCTTTTCAATTTAATTCCGATGCAATTTCTGTGTTTCATCGTCATTAAGAAGGTCAGAGGGATACAGTAAACCTCAAGTGAAGCATTGGAATAAAAAACTAGTGTCACAGGAATGGTTCAAAACATAGAGAGTAGGAAGAGTCAGTCTTCTTGTACATAAGTCGGCAATGTCCTTTTCTATTTAATTCCGATGCGACTTCTGTGTCTCATCGTAAATAGGAAGCTCCAACGGATACAGTAAACATGAAGTGAAGCATCGGAATCTATAACTAGTGTCACAGGAATTGTTCAAAACATAGTCACTCTGAAGAGTCAGTCTTCTTGTACTTAAGTCGGCATTGTGCCTTTTCTATTTAATTACGACGCAATTTCTGTGTTTCATCGTCAATAAGAAAGTCCAAGGGATACAGTAAACCTGAAATGAACCATCGGAATCTATAACTAGAGTCAGAGGAATGGTTCAAAACATAGACAGTAGGAAAAGTCATCCTACATGTACTTAAGTCAGCATTGTGCCTCTTGTATTTAATTCCGATGCAATTTGTGTGTTTCATCGTCAATAAGGTCAGAGGGATACAGTAAACCTGAAGTGAAGCATCGGAATCTATAACTAGTGTCACAGGAATGGTTCAAATCATAGAGAGTAGGAAGACTCAGTCTGCTTGTACTTAAGTCGGCATTGTGCCTTTTGAATTTCATTGCGATGCAATTTCTGTGTTTCATCGTCAATAAGAAGGTCCGAGGGATACAGTAAACCTCAAGTGAAGCATCTGAATAAAAAACTAGTGTCACAGGAATGGTTCAAATCATAGACAGTAGGAAGAGTCAGTCTTCTTGTACTGAAGTCGGTATTGTGAATTTTCTATTTAATTCCGATGTAATTTCTGTGTTTCATCGTCAATAAGAAGGTCAGAGGGATACAGTAAACCTGGAGTGAAGCACCGGAATCTATAACTAGTGTCACAGGAATGGTTCAAAACATAGACTGTCAGAAGAGTCAGTCTTCTTGTACTTTAGTCGGCATTGTACCTTTTGTATTTAATTCTGATGCAATTTCTGCGTTTCATCGTCAATAAGATGGTCCAAGGGATACGGTAAACATGGAGTGAAGCATCGGAATCTATAACTAGTGTCACAGGAATGGTTCAAATGATAGACAGTAAGAAGAGTCAGTCTTCTTGTACTTAAGTCTGCATTGTGCCTTTTGTATTTAATTCCGATGCAATTTCTGTGTTTCATCGTCAATAGGAGGGTCCGAGCGATACAGTAACCCTGAAGTGAAGCATCGGAATTTATAACTAGTGTCACAGGAATGGTTCAAAGCTTAGTCAATTAAAAGAGTCAGTATTCTTGTACTTAAGTCGGCATTGTGACTTTTGTATTTCATTCCGATACAATTTCTGTGTTTCATCGTCAATAAGAAGGTCCAAGGGATACAGTAACCCTGGAGTGAAGCATCGGAATTAATAACTAGTGTCACAAGGATAGTTCAAAACAATGACTGTCAGAAGACCCAGTCTTCTTGAACCTAAATCGGCATCGTGCCTACTGTATTTAATTCCAATGCAATTTCTGTGTTTCATCGTCAATAAGAAGGTAAGTGGGATACAGTAATCCTGAAGTTAAGCATCGGTATCTATGACTAGTGTCACAGGAATGGTTCAAAACATAGTAAGTAAGAAGAGTCAGTCTTCTTGTACTTGAGTCGGCATTGTGCCTATTGAATTTAATTCCGATGCAATTTCTGTGTTTCATCGTCAATAAGAAGGTCCAAGGGATACAGTAAACCTGGAGTGAAGCACTGGAATCTATAACTAGTGTCACAGGGATGGTTCAAAACATAGTCAATAAGAAGAGTCAGTCTTCTTGTACTTAAGTCGGCATTGTGCCTATTGTATTTGATTCCGATGCAATTTCTGTGTTTCATCGTCAATATGAAGGTCCAAGGGATACAGTAAACGTAGAGTGAAGCATCGGATTCTATAACTAGTGTCACAGGGATGGTTCAAAACATAGGCAGTAAGAAGAGTCCGTCTACTTGTACTTAAGTCGGTATTGTGCCTTTTGTATTTAATTCCGATGCAATTTCTTTGTTTCATCGTCAATAACAAGGTCCAAGGGATACAGTAAAGCTGGAGTGAAGCATCGGAATCTATAACTAGTGTCACAGGAATGGTTCAAAACATAGACAGTAAGAAGACTCAGACTTCTTTTACTTAAGTCGGCATTTTGCACTTGTATTCAATTCCGATGCAATTTCTGGGTATCAACGTCAATAAGAAGGTCCAAGTGATACGGTAAACTAGGAGTGAAGCATCGGAGTTTATAACTAGTGTCACAGGAATGGTTCAAATCGTAGACAGTAAGAGGAAGCAGTCTTCTTGTATTTAATTCGGCATTGTCCCCTTTGTATTTAATTCTGATGCAATTTCTTTGTTTCATCGTCAATAGGAAGGTCCAAGGGATACAGTAAACCAAGAGTGAAGCATCGGAGTCTATAACTAGTGTCAAGGGAATGGTTCAAAACACAGACTTTAAGATGAGTCAGTAATCTTGTTCTTTAGTCGGCATTGTGCTTGTTGTATTTAATTCCGTTGCAATTTCTGTGTTTCATCGTCACTAAGAAGGTCAGTAGGATACAGTAATCCTGAAGTTAAGCATCGGAATCTATAACTAGTGTCACAGGAATGGTGCAAATCATAGTCAGTAAGAAGAGTCAGTCATCTCGTAGTTAAGTCGGCATTGTGAATTTTCTATTTAATTCCGATGCAATTTTTGTGTTTCATCGTCAATAAGAAGGTCCAAGGGATACAGTAAACCTGGAGTGAAGCATCGGAATCTATAACTAGTGTCACAGGAATGGTTCAAAAGTCAGTCTTCTTGTACTTAAGTCGGCATTGTGCCTATTGTATTTAATTCCGATGCAATTTCTGTGTTTCATCGTCAATAAGAAGGTCCAAGGGATACAGTAAACCTGGAGTGAAGCATCGGAATCTAGAACTAGTGTCAGAGGGATGGTTCAAAGCATAGTCAATATGAAGAGTCAGTCTTCTTGTTCTTAAGTCGGCTTGTGCCTATTGTATTTGATTCCGATGCAATTTCTGTGTTTCTTCGTCAATAAGAAGGTATAAGGGATACAGTAAACCTGGAGTGAAGCATCGTAATCTATAACTAGTGTCACAGGGATGGATCAAAACATAGACAGTAAGAAGAGTCAGTCTTCTTGTACTTTAGTCGGCATTGTGCCTTTTGTATTTAATTCCGATGCAATTTCTGTGTTTCATCGTCAATAACAAGGTCAGAGGGATACAGTACTCCTGAAGTGAAGCATCGTAATCTATAACTAGTGTCACAGGAATGGTTCAAAACATAGACAGTAAGAAGAGTCAGACTTCATTTACTTAAGTCGGCATTGTGCACTTGTATTCAATTCCGATGCAATTTCTGGGTTTCATCGTCAATAAGAGGGTCCAAGGGATACAGTAAACCAGGAGTGAAGCATCGGAGTCTATAACTAGTGTCACAGGAATGGTTCAAAACATAGACAGCAAGAAGAGTCAGTCTTCTTGTACTTAATTCGGCATTGTGCCCTTTGTATGTAATTCTGATGCAATTTCTGTGTTTCATCGTCAATAAGAAGGTCTAAGGGATACAGTAAACCTATAGTGAAGCATCGGAATCCATAACTAGTGTCACAGGAATGGTTCAAAACACAGACAGTAAGAAGGGTAAGACTTCTTTTACTTAAGTCGGCATTGTGCCTTTTATATTTAATTCCGATGCAATTACTGTGTTTCATCGTCAATAAGAAGGTCCAAGGGATACAGTAAACCTGGAGTGAAGCATCGGAATCTATAACTAGTGTCACATGAATGGTTCAAAACATAGTCAGTAAGAAGAGACAGTCTTCTTGTACTTAAGTCGGTATTGTGTCTTTTGTATTTCATTGCGATGCAATTTCTGTGTTTCATCGTCATTAAGAAGGTCAGAGGGATACAGTAAACCTGAAGTGAAGCATCGGAATCTATAACTAGTGTCACACGAACGGTTCAAAACATAGACAGTTGTAAATGTCAGTCTTCTTGCACTTCAGTCATCATTGTAGATTTTCTATTTTATTCTGATGCAATTTCTGTGTTTCATCGTCAATAACAAGGTCCAAGGGATACAGTAAACCTGGAGTGAAGCATCGGAATCTATAACTAGTGTCACAGGAATTGTTCAAACATAGGCAGTAAGAAGAGTCAGTATTCTTGTACTTAAGTCGGCATTGTGCCTTTTCAATTTAGTTCCGATGCAATTTCTGTGTTTCATCGTCATTAAGAAGGTCAGAGGGATACAGTAAACCTGAAGTGAAGCATCGGAATCTATAACTAGTGTCACACGAACGGTTCAAAACATAGACAGTTGTAAGAATCAGTCTTCTTGTACTTAAGTCGGCATTGTACCTTTTGTATTTAATTCCGATGCAATTTCTGTGTTTCATTGTCAATAAGAAGGTCCAAGGGATACAGTAAACCTGAAATGAACCATCGGAATCTATAACTAGTGTCACAGGAATCGTTCAAAGCATAGACAGTAGGATAAGTCAGTCTACATGTACTTAGTCGGCATTGTGCCTTTTGTATTTAATTCCGATGCAATTTCTGTGTTTCATCGTCCATAAGAAGGTCCAAGGGATACAGTAAACCTGGAGTGAAGCACCGGAATCTATAACTAGTCTCACAGGAATGGTTCAAAACACAGTCAGTAAGAAGAGTCAGTCTTCTTGTACTTATGTCGGCATTGTGCCTATTGTATTTCATTCCGATGCAATTTCTGTGTTTCATCGTCCATAAGAAGGTCCGAGGGATACAGTAAACCTCAAGTGAAGCATCGGAATAAAAAACTAGTATCACAGGAGTGGTTCAAAACATAGAGAGTAGGAAGAGTCAGTCTTTTTGTACATAAGTCGGCATTGTCCTTTTCTATTTAATTCCGATGCGACTTCTGTGTCTCATCGTAAATAGGAAGCTCCAACGGATACAGTAAACATGAACTGAAGCATCGGAATCTATAACTAGTTTCACAGGAATTGTTCAAAACATAGTCACTCTGAAGAGTCAGTCTTCTTGTACTTAAGTCGGCATTGTGCCTTTTCTATTTAATTACGACGCAATTTCTGTGTTTCATCGTCAATTAGAAGGTCCAAGGGATACAGTAAAAATGAAATGAACCATCGGAATCTATAACTAGTGTCACAGGAATGGTTCAAAACATAGACAGTAGGAAAAGTCAGCCTACATGTACTTAAGTCGGCATTGTGCCTGTTGTCTTTAATTCCAACGCAATTTCTGTGTTTCATCGTCAATAAGAAGGTCAGAGGGATACAGTAAAACTGAAGTGAAGCATCCGAATCTATAACTGGTGTCACAGGAATGGTTCAAAACATAGTCAGTAAGAAGACTCAGTCTTCTTGTACTTAAGTCGGCATTGTGCCTCTTGTATTTAATTCCGATGCAATTTGTGTGTTTCATCGTCAATAAGAAGGTCAGCGGGATACAGTAAAACTGAAGTGAAGCATCGGAATCTATAACTAGTGTCACAGGAATGGTTCAAAACATAGAGAGTTGGAAGACTCAGTCTTCTTGTACTTAAGTCGGCATTGTGCCTTTTGAATTTCATTGCGATGCAATTTCTGTGTTTCATCGTCCACAAGAAGGTCCGAGGGATACAGTAAACCTCACGTGAAGCATCGGAATAAAAAACTAGTGTCACAGGAATGGTTCAAATCATAGACAGTAGGAAGAGTCAGTCTTCTTGTACTTAAGTCGGTATTGTGAATTTTTTATTTAATTCCGATGTAATTTCTGTGTTTCATCGTCAATAAGAAGGTCAGAGGGATACAGTAAACCTGGAGTGAAGCACCGGAATCTATAACTAGTGTCACAGGAATGGCTCAAAACATAGACTGTCAGAAGAGTCGGTCTTCTTGTACTTTAGTCGGCATTGTGCCCTTTGTATTTAATTCTGATGCAATTTCTATGTTTCATCGTCAATAAGAAGGTCCAAGGGATACAGTAAACCTGGAGTGAAGCATCGGAATCTATAACTAGTGTCACAGGAATGGTTCAAATGATAGACAGTAAGAAGAGTCAGTCTTCTTGTACTTAAGTCTGCATTGTGCCTTTTGTATTTCATTCCGGTGCAATTTCTGTGTTTCATCGTCAATAGGAGGGTCCGAGCGAAACAGCAACCCTGAAGTGAAGCATCGGAATTTATAACTAGTGTCACAGGAATGGTTCAAAACATAGTCAATAAAAAGAGTCACTCTTCTTGTACTTAAGTCGGCATTGTGACTTTTGTATTTAATTCCGATACAAATTCTGTGTTTCATCGTCAATAAGAAGGTCCAAGGGATACAGTAACCCTGGAGTGAAGCATCGGAATTAATAACTAGTGTCACAGGGATGGTTCAAAACATAGACTATCAGAAGAGTCAGTCTTCTTGTACCTAAGTCGGCATCGTGCCTATTGTATTTAATTCCGATGCAATTTCTGTGTTTCATCGTCAATAAGAAGGTAAGTGGGATACAGTAATCCTGAAGTTAAGCATCCGTATCTATGACTAGTGTCACAGGAATGGTTTAAAACATAGTCAGTAAGAAGAGTCAGCCTTCTTGTACGTGAGTCGGCATTGTGCCTATTGTATTTACTTCCGATGCAATTTTTGTGTTTCATCGTCAATAAGAAGGTCCAAGGGATACAGTAAACCTGGAGTGAAGCATCGGAATCTATAACTAGTGTCACAGGGATGGTTCAAAACATAGTCAAAAAGAAGAGTCAGTCTTCTTGTACTTATGTCGGCATTGTGCCTATTGTATTTGATTCCGATGCAAAATCTTTGTTTCATCGTCAATAAGAAGGTCCAAGGGATACAGTAAACCTAGAGTGAAGCATCGGAATGTATAACTAGTGTCACAGGGATGGTTCAAAACATAGACAGTAAGAAGAGTCAGTCTTCTTGTACTTTAGTCGGCATTGTGCCTTTTTTATTTAATTCCGATGCAATTTCTGTGTTTCATCGTCAACAACAAGGTCAGAGGGATACAGTAATCCTGAAGTGAAGCATCGGAATCTATGACTAGTGGCACAGGAATGGTGCAAAACATAGTCAGTAAGAAGAGTCAGTCTACTTGTACTTAAGTCGGTATTGTGGCTTTTGTATTTAATTCCGATGCAATTTCTGTGTTTCATCGTCAATAACAAGGTCCAAGGGATACAGTAAACCTGGAGTGAAGCAGCGGAATCTATAACTAGTGTCACAGGAATTGTTCAAAACATAGACAGTAAGAAGACTCAGACTTCTTTTACTTAAGTCGGCATTGTGCACTTGTATTCAATTCCGATGCAATTTCTGGGTTTCATCGTCAATATGAAGGTCCAAGTGATACAGTAAACTAGGAGTGAAGCATCGAAGTTTATAACTAGTGTCACAGGAATGGTTCAAAACGTAGACAGTAAGAAGAGTCAGTCTTCTTGTACTTAATTCGGCATTGTCCCCTTTGTATTTAATTCTGATGAAATTTCTGTGTTTTATCGTCAATAAAAAGGTCTAAGGGATCCAGTAAACCTGGAGTGAAGCATCAGAATCCATAACTAGTGTCACAGGAATGGTTCAAAACACAGACAGTAAGAGAGGTTAGACTTCTTTTACTTAAGTCGCCATTGTGCCTTTCGATCTAATTCCGATGCAATTACTGTGTTTCATCGTCAATAAGAAGGTCCAAGGGATACAGTAAACCTGGAGTGAAGCATCGGAATCTATAACTAGTGTCACAGGAATGGTTCAAAACATAGTCAGTAAGAAGAGACAGTCTTCTTGTACTTAAGTCGGTATTGTATCTTTTGTATTTAATTCCGATGCAATTTCTGTGTTTCATCGTCAATAAGAAGGTCCAAGGGATACAGTAAACCAAGAGTGAAGCATCGGAGTCTATAACTAGTGTCAAGGGAATGGTTCAAAACACAGACTTTAAGATGAGTCAGTATTCTTGTTCTTTAGTCGGCATTGTGCGTTTTGTATTTAATTCCGATGCAATTTCTGTGTTTCATCGTCACTAAGAAGGTCAGTGGGAAACAGTAATCCCGAAGTTAAGCATCGGAATCTATAACTAGTGTCACAGGAATGGTGCAAATCATAGTCAGTAAGAAGAGTCAGTCTTCTTGTAGTTAAGTCGGCATTGTGCCTTTTCCATTTAATTCCGATGCAATTTCTGTGTTTCATCGTCAATACGAAGGTCAGAGGGATACAGTAAACCTGAAGTGAAGCATCGCAATCTACAACTAGTGTCACAGAAATCGTTCAAAACATAGACAGTAGGAAAAGTCAGTCTACATGTACTTAAGTCGGCATTGTGCCCTTTGTATTTAATTCCGATGCAATTTCTGTGTTTCATCGTCAATAAGAAGGTCAGATTGCTACAGTAAACCTGAAGTGAAGCATCGGAATCTATAACTAGTGTCACAGAAATTGTTCAAAACATAGTCAGTCTGAAGAGTCAGTCTTCTTGTACTTAAGTTGGCATTGTGCCTTTTCTATTTTGTTACGACGCAATTTCTGTGTTTCATCGTCAGCAAGAAGGTCCAAAGGATACAGTAAACCAGGAGTGAAGCATCGGCATCAATAACTAGTGTCACAGGAATGGTTCAAGACATAGACAGTAAGAAGAGTCTGTCTTCTTGGACTTAAGTCGGCATTGTGCTTTTGTATTTAATTCCGATGCAATTTCTGTGCTTCATCGTCAATAAGAAGGTCCAAGGGATACAGTAAACCTGAATAGAAACATCGGAATCTATAGCTAGTGTCACAGGAATGGTTCAAACATAGACAGTAAGAAGAGTCAGTATTCTTGTACTTAAGTCGGCATTGTGCCACTTGTATTTAATTCTGATGCAATTTGTGTTTTTCATCGTCAATAAGAAGGTCAGAGGGATACAGTAAACGTGAAGTGAAGCATCGGAATAAAAAACTAGTGTCACAGGAATGGTTCAAAACATAGACTGTCAGAAGAGTCAGTGTCCTTGTACTTTAGTTGGCATTGTGCCTTTTGTATTCAATTCTGATGCTATTTCTGTGTTTCTTCGTCAATAAGAAGGTCCAAGGGATACAGTAAACCTGGAGTGAAGCATCGGAATCTATAACTAGTGTCACAGTAATGGTTCAAAAGATAGACAGTAAGATGAGTCAGTCTTCTTGTACTTAAGTCTGCATTGTGCCTTTTGTATTTAATTCCGATGCAATTTCTGTGTTTCATCGTCAATAAGAAGGTCCGAGGGATACAGTACGCCTGAAGTGAAGCATCGGAATTTGTAACTAGTGTCACAGGAATGGTTCAAAACATAGTCAATAAGACGAGTCAGTCTTCTTGTACTTAAGTCGGCATTGTGCCTTTTGTATTTAATTCCGATACAATCTCTGTGTTTCATCGACAATAAGAGGGGCCAAGGGATACAGTAAACCTGGAGTGAAGCATCGGAATCAATAACTAGTGTCACAGGGATGGTTCTAAACATAGACAGTAAGAAGAGTCAGTCTTCTTGTACCTAAGTCGGCATCGTGCCTTTTGTGTTTAGTTCCGATGCAATTTCTGTGTTTCATCGTCAATAACAAGGTCAGAGGGATACAGTAATCCTGAAGTGAAGCATCGGAATCTATGACTAGTGTCACAGGAATGGTGCAAAACATAGTCAGTAAGAAGAGTTAGTCTTCTTGTACTTAAGTCGGTATTGTGCCTTTTGTATTTAAATTCTGATGCAATTTCTGTGTTTCATCCTCAATAAGAAGGTCTAAGGGATACAGTAAACCTGGAGTGAAGCATCGGAATAAATAACTAGTGTCACAGGAATGGTTCAAAAAACAGACAGTAAGAAGGGTAAGACTTCTTTTACTTAAGTCGGCATTGTGCGATATGTATTTAATTACGATGCAATTACTGTGTTTCATCGTCAATTAGAAGGTCCAAGGGATACAGTAAACCTCGAGTGAAGCGTCGGAATCTATAACTAGTGTCACAGGAATGGTTCAAAACATAGTCAGTAAGAAGAGACAGTCTTCTTATACTTAAGTCGGTATTGTGTCTTTTGTATTTAATTGCGATGCAATTATGTGTTTCATCGTCAATAAGAAGGTCCAAGGGAAGCAGTAAACCAGGAGTGAAGCATCGGAGTCAATAACTAGTGTCACAGGAATGGTTCAAATCATAGTCAGTAAGAAGAGTCTGTCTTCTTGTACTTAAGTCATCATTGTAGATTTTCTATTTTATTCTGATGCAATTTCTGTGTTTCATCGTCAATAACAAGGTCCAAGGGATACAGTAAACCTGGAGTGAAGCATCGGAATCTATAACTAGTGTCACAGGAATGGTTCAAAACATAGACAGTAAGAAGAGTCAGACTTCTTTTACTTAAGTCGGCATTGTGCACTTGTATTCAATTCCGATGCAATTTCTGGGTTTCATCGTCAATAAGAAGGTCCAAGGGATACAGTAAACCAGGAGTGAAGCTTCGGAGTCTATAACAAGTGTCACAGGAATGGTTCAAAACATAGACAGTAAGAAGAGCCAGTCTTCTTGTACTTAATTCGGCATTGTGCCCATTGTATTTAAATTCTGATGCAATTTCTGTGTTCCATCGTCAATAAGAAGGTCTAAGGGATACAGTAAACCTGGAGTGAAGCATCGGAATAAATAACTAGTGTCACAGGAATGGTTCAAAACACAGACAGTAAGAAGGGTAAGACTTCTTTTACTTAAGTCGGCATTGTGCCTTTTGTATTTAATTGCGATGTAATTTCTGTGCTTCATCGTGAATAAGAATGTACAAGTGAACCAGTAAACCAGGAGTGAAGCATCGGAGTCTATAACTAGTGTCACAGGAATGGTTCAAAACATGGACAGTAAGAAGAGTCAGTCTTCTTGTACTTAATTCGGCATTGTGCCTTCTGTATTTAATTCTGATGCAATTTCTGTGTTTCATCGTCAATAAGAAAGTCAGAGGGATACGGAAAACCCGAATTGAAGCATCGGAATCTATAACTAGTGTCACAGGAATGGTTCAAAGCATAGTCAGTAAGAAGAGTCAGTCTTCTTGTACTTAAGTCATCATTGTAGATTTTCTATTTTATTCTGATGGAATTTCTGTGTTTCATCGTCAATAACAAGGTCCAAGGGATACAGTAAACCTGGAGTGAAGCATCGGAATCTATAACTGGTGTCACAGGGATGGTTCAAAGCATAGTCAATAAGAAGTGTCAGTCTTCTTGTACTTAAGTCGGCATTGTGCCTATTGTATTTGATTCCGATGCAATTTATGTGTATCATCGTCAATAAGAAGGTCCAAGGGATACAGTAAACCTGGAGTGAAGCATCGGAATCTGTAACTAGTGTCACAGGAATGGTTCAAATCATAGACAGTAAGAAGAGTCAGTCTGCTTGTACTTTAGTCGGCATTGTGCCTTTTGTATTTAATTCCGATGCAATTTCTGTGTTTCATCGTCAATAACAAGGTCAGAGGGATACAGTAATCCTGAAGTGAAGCATCGGAATCTATGACTAGTGTCACAGGAATGGTGCCAAACATAGTCAGTAAGAAGAGTTAGTCTTCTTGTACTTAAGTCGGTGTTGTGCCTTTTGTATTTAATTCCGATGCAATTTCTGTGTTTCATCGTCAATAAGAAGGTCCAAGGGATACAGAAAACCTGGAGTGAAGCATCGGAATCTGTAACTAGTGTCACAGGAATGGTTCAAAACATAGACAGTAAGAAGAGTCAGACTTCTTTTACTTAAGTCGGCATTGTGCACTTGTATTCAATTCCGATGCAAATTCTGGGTTTCATCGTCAATAAGAAGGTCCAAGGGATACAGTAAACCAGGAGTGAAGCATCGGAGTCTATAACTAGTGTCACAGGAATGGTTCAAAACATAGACAGTAAGAAGAGTCAGTCTTCTTGTACTTAATTCGGCATTGTGCCCTTTGTATTTAAATTCTGATGCAATTTCTGTGTTTCATCGTCAATAAGACGGTCTAAGGGATACAGTAAACCAGGAGTGAAGCATCGGAGTCTATAACTAGTGTCACAGGAATGGTTCAAAACATAGACAGTAAGAAGAGTCAGTCTTCTTGTACTTAATTCGGCATTGTGCCTTTTGTATTTAATTCTGATGCAATTTCTGTGTTTCATCGTCAATAAGAACGTCAGAGGGATACAGAAAACCCGAATTGAAGCATCGGAATCTATAACTAGTGTCACAGGAATGGTTCAAAGCATAGTCAGTAAGAAGAGTCAGTCATCTTGTACTTAAGTCATCATTGTAGATTTTCTATTTTATGCTGATGGAATTTCTGTGTTTCATCGTCAATAACAAGGTCCAAGGGATACAGTAAACCTGGAGTGAAGCATCGGAATCTATAACTAGTGTCACAGGGATGGTTCAAAGCATAGTCAATAAGAAGAGTCAGTCTTCTTGTACTTAAGTCGGCATTGTGCCTATTGTATTTGATTCCGATGCAATTTCTGTGTTTCTTCGTCAATAAGAAGGTCCAAGGGATACAGAAAACCTGGAGTGAAGCATCTGCATCTATAACTAGTGTCACAGGGATGGTTCAAAACATAGTCAATAAGAAGAGGCAGTCTTCTTGTACTTAAGTCGGCATTGTGCCTATTGTATTTGATTCCGATGCAATTTCTGTGTTTCATCGTCAATAAGAAGGTCCAAGGGATACAGTAAACCTGGAGTGAAGCATCGGAATCTATAACTAGTGTCACAGGGATGGTTCAAAACATAGACAGTAAGAAGAGTCAGTCTTCTTGTACTTTAGTCGGCATTGTGCCTTTTGTATTTAATTCCGATGCAATTTCTGTGTTTCATCGTCAATAACAAGGTCAGAGGGATACAGTAATCCTGAAGTGAAGCATCGGAATCTATGACTAGTGTCACAGGAATGGTGCAAAACATAGTCAGTAAGAAGAGTTAGTCTTCTTGTACTTAAGTCGGTGTTGTGCCTTTTGTATTTAATTCCGATGCAATTTCTGTGTTTCATCGTCAATAAGAAGGTCCAAGGGATACAGTAAACCTGGAGTGAAGCATCGGAATCTATAACTAGTGTCACAGGAATGGTTCAAAACATAGTCAGTAAGAAGAGTCAGACTTCTTTTACTTAAGTCGGCATTGTGCACTTGTATTCAATTCCGATGCAATTTCTGGGTTTCATCGTCAATAAGAAGGTCCAAGGGATACAGTAAACCAGGAGTGACGCATCGGAGTCTATAACTAGTGTCACAGGAATGGTTCAAAACATAGACAGTAAGAAAAGTCAGTCTTCTTGTACTTAATTCGGCATTGTGCCCTTTGTATTTAAATTCTGATGCAATTTCTGTGTTTCATCGTCAATAAGAAGGTCTAAGGGATACAGTAAACCTGGAGTGAAGCATCGGAATAAATAACTAGTGTCACAGGAATGGTTCAAAACACAGACAGTAAGAAGGGTAAGACTTCTTTTACTTAAGTCGGCATTGTGCCTTTTGTATTTAATTACGATGCAATTACTGTGTTTCATCGTCAATAAGAAGGTCCAAGGGATACAGTAAACCCGGAGTGAAGCGTCGGAATCTAGAACTAGTGTCACAGGAATGGTTCGAAACATAGTCAGTAAGAAGAGACAGTCTTCTTGTACTTAAGTCGGTATTGTGTCTTTTGTATTTAATTGCGATGCAATTTCTGTGTTTCATCGTCAATAAGAAGGTCCAAGGGAAGCAGTAAACCAGGAGTGAAGCATCGGAGTCTATAACTAGTGTCACAGGAATGGTTCAAAACATAGACAGTAAGAAGAGTCAGTCTTCTTGTACTTAATTCGGCATTGTGCCTTTTGTATTTAATTCTGATGCAATTTCTGTGTTTCATCGTCAATAAGAAGGTCAGAGGGATACAGTAAACCTGAAGTGAAGCATCGGAATCTATAACTAGTGTCACACGAACGGTTCAAAACATAGACAGTTGTAAGAGTCAGTCTCCTTGTACTTAAGTCGGCATTGTGCATTTTGTATTTAATTCCGATGCAATTTCTGTGTTTGATTGTCAATAAGAAGATCCAAGGGATACAGTAAACCTGAAATGAACCATCGGAATCTATAACTAGTGTCACAGGAATCGTTCAAAGCATAGTCAGTAGGAAAAGTCAGTCTACATGTACTTAAGTCGGCATTGTGCCTTTTGTATTTAATTACGATGCAATTTCTGTGTTTCATCGTCAATAAGAAGGTCTAAGGGATACAGTAAACCTGGAGTGAAGCATCGGAATAAATAACTAGTGTCACAGGAATGGTTCAAAACATAGTCAGTAAGAAGAGTCAGTCTTCTTGTACTTAAGTCATCATTGTAGATTTTCTATTTTATTCTGATGCAATTTCTGTGTTTCATCGTCAATAACAAGGTCCAAGGGATACAGTAAACCTGGAGTGAAGCATCGGAATCTATAACAAGTGTCACAGGAATTGTGCAAACATAGGCAGTAAGAAGAGTCAGTATTCTTGTACTTAAGTCGGCATTGTGCCTTTTCAATTTAATTCCGATGCAATTTCTGTGTTTCATCGTCATTAAGAAGGTCAGAGGGATACAGTAAGCCTGAAGTGAAGCATCGGAATCTATAACTAGTGTCACACGAACGGTTCAAAACATAGACAGTTGTAAGAGTCAGTCTCCTTGTACTTAAGTCGGCATTGTGCATTTTGTATTTAATTCCGATGCAATTTCTGTGTTTGATTGTCAATAAGAAGATCCAAGGGATACAGTAAACCTGAAATGAACCATCGGAATCTATAACTAGTGTCACAGGAATCGTTCAAAGCATAGTCAGTAGGAAAAGTCAGTCTACATGTACTTAGGTCGGCATTGTGCCTTTTGTATTTAATTACGATGCAATTTCTGTGTTTCATCGTCAATAAGAAGGTCAGAGGGATACAGTAAACCTGAAGTGAAGCATCGGAATCTGTAACTAGTCTCACAGGAATGGTTCAAAACATAGTCAGTAAGAAGAGTCAGTCTTCTTGTACTTATGTCGGCATTGTGCCTATTGTATTTCATTCCGATGCAATATCTGTGTTTCATCGTCCATAAGAAGGTCCGAGGGATACAGTAAACCTCAAGTGAAGCATCGGAATAAAAAACTAGTGTCACAGGAATGGTTCAAAACATAGAGAGTAGGAAGAGTCAGTGTTATTGTACATAAGTCAGCATTGTCCTTTTCTATTTAATTCCGATGCGACTTCAGTGTCTCATCGTAAATAGGAAGCTCCAACGGATACAGTAAACATGAAGTGAAGCATCGGAGTCTATAACTAGTGTCACAGGAATGGTTCAAAACATAGACAGTAAGAAGAGTCAGTCTTCTTGTACTTAATTTGGCATTGTGCCTTTTGTATTTAAATTTGATGCAATTTCTGTGTTTCATCGTCAATAAGAACGTCAGAGGGATACAGAAAACCCGAATTGAAGCATCGGAATCTATAACTAGTGTCACAGGAATGGTTCAAAGCATAGTCAGTAAGAAGAGTCAGTCTTCTTGTACTTAAGTCATCATTGTAGATTTTCTATTTTATTCTGATGGAATTTCTGTGTTTCATCGTCAATAACAAGGTCCAAGGGATACAGTAAACCTGGAGTGAAGCATCGGAATCTATAACTAGTGTCACAGGGATGGTTCAAAGCATAGTCAATAAGAAGAGTCAGTCTTCTTGTACTTAAGTCGGCATTGTGCCTATTGTATTTGATTCCGATGCAATTTCTGTGTTTCTTCGTCAATAAGAAGGTCCAAGGGATACAGAAAACCTGGAGTGAAGCATCTGCATCTATAACTAGTGTCACAGGGATGGTTCAAAACATAGTCAATAAGAAGAGGCAGTCTTCTTGTACTTAAGTCGGCATTGTGCCTATTGTATTTGATTCCGATGCAATTTCTGTGTTTCATCGTCAATAAGAAGGTCCAAGGGATACAGTAAACCTGGAGTGAAGCATCGGAATCTATAACTAGTGTCACAGGGATGGTTCAAAACATAGACAGTAAGAAGAGTCAGTCTTCTTGTTCTTTAGTCGGCATTGTGCCTTTTGTATTTAATTCCGATGCAATTTCTGTGTTTCATCGTCAATAAGAAGGTCCAAGGGATACAGTAAACCTGGAGTGAAGCATCGGAATCTATAACTAGTGTCACAGGGATGGTTCAAAACATAGTCAATGAGAAGAGTCAGTCTTCTTGTACTTAAGTCGGCATTGTGCCTATCGTATTTGATTCCGATGCAATTTCTGTGTTTCATCGTCACTAAGATGGTCCAAGGGATACAGTAATCCTAGAGTGAAGCATCGGATTCTATAACTAGTGTCACAGGGATGGTTCAAAACATAGACAGTAAGAAGAGTCAGTCTTCTTGTACTTCAGTCGGCATTGTGCCTTTTGTATTTAATTCCGATGCAATTTCTCTGTTTCATCGTCAATGACAAGGTCAGAGGGATACAGTAATCCAGAAGTGAAGCATCCAAATCTATGACTTGTGGCACAGCAATGGTGCAAAACATAGTCAGTAAGAAGAGTCAGTCTACTTGTACTTAAGTCGGTATTGTGCCTTTTGTATTTAATTCCGATGCAATTTCTGTGTTTCATCGTCAATAACAAGGTCCAAGGGATACAGTAAACCTGGAGTGAAGCATCGGAATCTATAACTAGTGTCACAGGAATGGTTCAAAACATAGACAGTAAGAAGACTCAGACTTCTTTTACTTAAGTCGGCATTGTGCACTTGTATTCAATTCCGATGCAATTTCTGGGTTTCAACGTCAATAAGAAGGTCCAAGTGATACTGTAAACTAGGAGTGAAGCATCGGAGTTTATAACTAGTGTCACAGGAATGGTTAAAAACGTAGACAGTAAGAAGAGTCAGTCTTCTTGTACTTAATTCGGCATTGTCCCCTTTGTATTTAATTCTGATGCAATTTCTGTGTTTCATCGTCAATAAGAAGGTCTAAGGGATACAGTAAACCTGGAGTGAAGCATCGGAATCCATAACTAGTGTCACAGGAATGGTTCAAAACATAGTCAGTAAGAAGAGTCGGTCTTCATGTACTTAAGTGGGCATTGGCCTTTTGTATTTAATTGCGATGCAATTTCTGTGTTTCATCGTCAATAAGAAGGTCCAAGAGAAGCAGTAAACCAGGAGTGAAGCATCGGAGTCTATAACTAGTGTCACAGGAATGGTTCAAAACATAGACAGTAAGAAGAGTCAGTCTTCTTGTACTTAATTCGGCATTGTGCCTTTTGTATTTAATTCTGATGCAATTTCTGTGTTTCATCGTCAATAAGAACGTCAGAGGGATACAGAAAACCCGAATTGAAGCATCGGAATCTATAACTAGTGCCACAGGAATGGTTCAAAGCATAGTCAGTAAGAAGAGTCAGTCTTCTTGTACATAAGTCATCATTGTAGATTTTCTATTTTATTCTGATGCAATTTCTGTGTTTCATCGTCAATAACAAGGTCCAAGGGATACAGTAAACCTGGAGTGAAGCACCGGAATCTATAACTAGTGTCACAGGGATGGTTCAAAGCATAGTCAATAAGAAGAGTCAGTCGTCTTGTACTTAAGTCGGCATTGTGCCTATTGTATTTGATTCCGATGCAATTTCTGTGTTTCATCGTCAATAAGAAGGTCCAAGGGATACAGTAAACCTGGAGTGAAGCATCGGAATCTATAACTAGTGTCACAGGGATGGTTCAAAACATAGACAGTAAGAAGAGTTAGTCTTCTTGTACTTTAGTCGGCATTGTGCCTTTTGTATTTAATTCCGATGCAATTTCTGTGTTTCATCGTCAATAACAAGGTCAGAGGGATACAGTAATCCTGAAGTGAAGCATCGGAATCTATGACTAGTGTCACAGGAATGGTGCAAAACATAGTCAGTAAGAAGAGTTAGTCTTCTTGTACTTAAGTCGGTACTGTGCCTTTTGTATTTAATTCCGATGCAATTTCTGTGTTTCATCGTCAATAAGAAGGTCCAAGGGATACAGTAAACCTGAAGTGAAGCATCGGAATCTATAACTAGTGTCACAGGAATGGTTCAAAACATAGACAGTAAGAAGAGTCAGACTTCTTTTACTTAAGTCGGCATTGTGCACTTGTATTCAATTCCGATGCAATTTCTGGGTTTCATCGTCAATAAGAAGGTCCAAGGGATACAGTAAACCAGGAGTGAAGCATGGGAGTCTATAACTAGTGTCACAGGGATGGTTCAAAACATTGACTGTCAGAAGAGTCAGTCTTCTTGTACCTAAATCGGCATCGTGCCTATTGTATTTAATTCCGATGCAATTTCTGTGTTTCATCGTCAATAAGAAGGTAAGTGGGATACAGAAATCCTGAAGTTAAGCAGCGGTATCTATGACTAGTGTCACAGGAATGGTTCAAAACATAGTAAGTAAGAAGAGTCAGTCTTCTTGTACTTGAGTCGGCATTGTGCCTATTGTATTTGATTCCGATGCAATTTCTGTGTTTCATCGTCACTAAGATGGTCCAAGGGATACAGTAATCCTAGAGTGAAGCATCGGATTCTATAACTAGTGTCACAGGGATGGTTCAAAACATAGACAGTAAGAAGAGTCAGTCTTCTTGTACTTCAGTCGGCATTGTGCCTTTTGTATTTAATTCCGATGCAATTTCTCTGTTTCATCGTCAATGACAAGGTCAGAGGGATACAGTAATCCTGAAGTGAAGCATCGGAATCTATGACTTGTGGCACAGCAATGGTGCAAAACATAGTCAGTAAGAAGAGTCAGTCTACTTGTACTTAAGTCGGTATTGTGCCTTTTGTATTTAATTCCGATGCAATTTCTGTGTTTCATCGTCAATAACAAGGTCCAAGGGATACAGTAAACCTGGAGTGAAGCATCGGAATCTATAACTAGTGTCACAGGAATGGTTCAAAACATAGACAGTAAGAAGACTCAGACTTCTTTTACTTAAGTCGGCATTGTGCACTTGTATTCAATTCCGATGCAATTTCTGGGTTTCAACGTCAATAAGAAGGTCCAAGTGATACTGTAAACTAGGAGTGAAGCATCGGAGTTTATAACTAGTGTCACAGGAATGGTTCAAAACGTAGACAGTAAGAAGAGTCAGTCTTCTTGTACTTAATTCGGCATTGTCCCCTTTGTATTTAATTCTGATGCAATTTCTGTGTTTCATCGTCAATAAGAAGGTCTAAGGGATACAGTTAACCTGGAGTGAAGCATCGGAATCCATAACTAGTGTCACAGGAATGGTTCAAAACATAGTCAGTAAGAAGAGTCGGTCTTCATGTACTTAAGTGGGCATTGGCCTTTTGTATTTAATTGCGATGCAATTTCTGTGTTTCATCGTCAATAAGAAGGTCCAAGTGAAGCAGTAAACCAGGAGTGAAGCATCGGAGTCTATAACTAGTGTCACAGGAATGGTTCAAAACATATACAGTAAGAAGAGTCAGTCTTCTTGTACTTAATTCGGCATTGTGCCTTTTGTATTTAATTCTGATGCAATTTCTGTGTTTCATCGTCAATAAGAACGTCAGAGGGATACAGAAAACCCGAATTGAAGCATCGGAATCTATAACTAGTGTCACAGGAATGGTTCAAAGCATAGTCAGTAAGAAGAGTCAGTCTTCTTGTACTTAAGTCATCATTGTAGATTTTCTTTTTTATTCTGATGCAATTTCTGTGTTTCATCGTCAATAACAAGGTCCAAGGGATACAGTAAACCTGGAGTGAAGCATCGGAATCTATAACTAGTGTCACAGGGATGGTTCAAAGCATAGTCAATAAGAAGAGTCAGTCGTCTTGTACTTAAGTCGGCATTGTGCCTATTGTATTTGATTCCGATGCAATTTCTGTGTTTCATCGTCAATAAGAAGGTCCAAGGGATACAGTAAACCTGGAGTGAAGCATCGGAATCTATAACTAGTGTCACAGGGATGGTTCAAAATATAGACAGTAAGAAGAGTTAGTCTTCTTGTACTTTAGTCGGCATTGTGCCTTTTGTATTTAATTCCGATGCAATTTCTGTGTTTCATCGTCAATAACAAGGTCAGAGGGATACAGTAATCCTGAAGTGAAGCATCGGAATCTATGACTAGTGTCACAGGAATGGTGCAAAACATAGTCAGTAAGAAGAGTTAGTCTTCTTGTACTTAAGTCGGTATTGTGCCTTTTGTATTTAATTCCGATGCAATTTCTGTGTTTCATCGTCAATAAGAAGGTCCAAGGGATACAGTAAACCTGAAGTGAAGCATCGGAATCTATAACTAGTGACACAGGAATGGTTCAAAACATAGACAGTAAGAAGAGTCAGACTTCTTTTACTTAAGTCGGCATTGTGCACTTGTATTCAATTCCGATGCAATTTCTGGGTTTCATCGTCAATAAGAAGGTCCAAGGGATACAGTAAACCAGGAGTGAAGCATGGGAGTCTATAACTAGTGTCACAGGAATGGTTCAAAACATAGACAGTAAGAAGAGTCAGTCTTCTTGTACTTAATTCGGCATTGTGCCTTTTGTATTTAATTCTGATGCAAATTCTGTGTTTCATCGTCAATAAGAAGTTCAGAGGGATACAGAAAACCCGAATTGAAGCATCGGAATCTATAACTAGTGTCACAGGAATGGTTCAAAACATAGTCAGTAAGAAGAGTCAATCTTCTTGTACTTAGGTCATCATTGTAGATTTTCTATTTTATTCTGATGCAATTTCTGTGTTTCATCGTCAATAACAAGGTCCAAGGGATACAGTAAACCTGGAGTGAAGCATCGGAATCTATAACTAGTGTCACAGGAATTGTTCAAACATAGGCAGTAAGAAGAGTCAGTATTCTTGTACTTAAGTCGGTATTGTGCCTTTTGTATTTAATTCCGATGCAATTTCTGTGTTTCATCGTCAATAAGAAGGTCCAAGGGATACAGTAAACCTGAAATGAACCATCGGAATCTATAACTAGTGTCACAGGAATGGTTCAAAACATAGACAGTAGGAAAAGTCAGCCTACATGTACTTAAGTCGGCATTGTGCCTGTTGTATTTAATTCCAATGCAATTTCTGTGTTTCATCGTCAATAAGAAGGTCAGAGGGATACAGTAAAACTGAAGTGAAGCATCGGAATCTATAACTAGTGTCACAGGAATGGTTCAAAACATAGTCAGTAAGAAGACTCAGTCTTATTGTACTTAAGTCGGCATTGTGCCTCTTGTATTTAATTCCGATGCAATTTGTGTGTTTCATCGTCAATAAGAAGGTCAGAGGGATACAGTAAACCTGAAGTGAAGCATCGGAATCTATAACTAGTGTCACAGGAATGGTTCAAAACATAGAGATTTGGAAGACTCAGTCTTCTTGTACTTAAGACGGCATTGTGCCTTTTGAATTTCATTCCGATGCAATTTCTGTGTTTCATCGTCCATAAGAAGGTCCGAGGGATACAGTAAACCTCAAGTGAAGCATCTGAATAAAAAACTAGTGTCACAGGAATGGTTCAAATCATAGACAGTAGGAAGAGTCAGTCTACTTGTACTTAAGTCGGTATTGTGAATTTTCTATTTAATTCCGATGTAATTTCTGTGTACCATCGTCAATAAGAAGGTCAGAGGGATACAGTAAACCTGGAGTGAAGCACCGGAATCTATAACTAGTGTCACAGGAATGGTTCAAAACATAGACCGTCAGAAGAGTCAGTCTTCTTGTACTTTAGTCTGCATTGTGCCTTTTGTATTTAATTCCGATGCAATTTCTGTGTTTCATCGTCAATAGGAGGGTCCGAGCGATACAGTAACCCTGAAGTGAAGCAATGGAATGTATAACTAGTGTCACAGGAATGGTTCAAAACATAGTCAATAAAAAGAGTCAGTCTTCTTGTACTTAAGTCGGCATTGTGACTTTTGTATTTAATTCCGATACAATTTCTGTGTTTCATCGTCAATAAGAAGGTCCAAGGGATACAGTAACCCTGGAGTGAAGCATCGGAATTAATAACTAGTGTCACAGGGATGGTTCAAAACATTGACTGTCAGAAGAGTCAGTCTTCTTGTACCTAAATCGGCATCGTGCCTATTGTATTTAATTCCGATGTAATTTCTGTGTTTCATCGTCAATAAGAAGGTAAGTGGGATACAGTAATCCTGAAGTTAAGCAGCGGTATCTATGACTAGTGTCACAGGAATGGTTCAAAACATAGTAAGTAAGAAGAGTCAGTCTTCTTGTATTTGAGTCGGCATTGTGCCTATTGTATTTAATTCCGATGCAATTTCTGTGTTTTATCGTCAATAAGAAGGTCCAAGGGATACAGTAAACCTCGAGTGAAGCATCGGAATCAATAACTAGTGTCACAGGGATGGTTCAGAGCATAGTCAATGAGAAGAGTCAGTCTTCTTGTACTTAAGTCGGCATTGTGCCTATTGTATTTGATTCCGATGCAATTTCTGTGTTTCATCGTCACTAAGAAGGTCCAAGGGATACAGTAATCTTAGAGTGAAGCATCGGATTCTATAACTAGTGTCACAGGGATGGTTCAAAACATAGACAGTAAGAAGAGTCAGTCTTCTTGTACTTAATTCGGCATTGTGCCTTTTGTATTTAATTCTGATGCAATTTCTGTGTTTCATCGTCAATAAGAACGTCAGTGGGATACAGAAAACCCGAATTGAAGCATCGGAATCTATAACTAGTGTCACAGGAATGGTTCAAAGCATAGTCAGTAAGAAGAGTCAGTCTTCTTGTACTTAAGTCGTCATTGTAGATTTTCTATTTTATTCTGATGCAATTTCTGTGTTTCATCGTCAACAACAAGGTCCAAGGGATACAGTAAACCTGGAGTGAAGCATCGGAATCTATAACTAGTGTCACAGGGATGGTTCAAAGCATAGTCAATAAGAAGAGTCAGTCTCCTTGTACTTAAGTCAGCATTGTGCCTATTGTATTTGATTCCGATGCAATTTCTGTGTTTCATCGTCAATAAGAAGGTCCAAGGGATACAGTAAACCTGGAGTGAAGCATCTGAATCTATAACTAGTGTCACAGGGGTGGTTCAAAACATAGACAGTAAGAAGAGTCTGTCTTCTTGTACTTTAGTCGGCATTGTGCCTTTTGTATTTAATTCCGATGCAATTTCTGTGTTTCATCGTCAATAACAAGGTCAGAGGGATACAGTAATCCTGAAGTGAAGCATCGGAATCTGTGACTATCGTCACAGGAATGGTGCAAAACATAGTCAGTAAGAAGAGTTAGTCTTCCTGTACTTAAGTCGGTATTGTGCCTTTTGTATTTAATTCCGATGCAATTTCTGTGTTTCATCGTCAATAAGAAGGTCCAAGGGATACAGTAAACCTGGAGTGAAGCATCGGAATCTATAACTAGTGTCACAGGAATGGTTCAAAACATAGACAGTAAGAAGAGTCAGACTTCTTTTACTTAAGTCGGCATTGTGCACTTGTATTCAATTCCCATGCAATTTCTGGGTTTCATCGTCAATAAGAAGGTCCAAGGGATACAGTAAACCAGGAGTGAAGCATCGGAGCCTATAACTAGTGTCACAGGAATGGTTCAAAACATAGACAGTAAGAAGAGTCAGTCTTCTTGTACTTAATTCGGCATTGTGCCCTTTGTATTTAAATTCTGATGCAATTTCTGTGTTTCATCGTCAATAAGAAGGTCTAAGGGATACAGTAAACCTGGAGTGGAGCATCGGAATAAATATCTAGTGTCACAGGAATGGTTCAAAACACAGACAGTAAGAAGGGTAAGATTTCTTTTACTTAAGTCGGCATTGTGCCTTTTGTATTTAATTACGATGCAATTACTGTGTTTCATCGTCAATAAGAAGGTCCAAGGGATACAGTAAACCTGGAGTTAAGCGTCGGAATCTATAACTAGTGTCACAGGAATGGTTCAAAACATAGTCAGTAAGAAGAGACAGTCTTCTTGTACTTAAGTCGGTATTGTGTCTTTTGTATTTAATTGCGATGCAATTTCTGTGTTTCATCGTCAATAAGAAGGTCCAAGGGAAGCAGTAAACCAGGAGTGAAGCATCGGAGTCTATAACTAGTGTCACAGGAATGGTTCAAAACATAGACAGTAAGAAGAGTCAGTCTTCTTGTACTTAATTCGGCATTGTGCCTTTTGTATTTAATTCTGATGCAATTTCTGTGTATCATCGTCAATAAGAAGGTCAGAGGGATACAGAAAACCCGAATTGAAGCATCGGAATCAATAACTAGTGTCACAGGAATGGTTCAAAACATAGTCAGTAAGAAGAGTCGATCTTCTTGTACTTAAGTCATCATTGTAGATTTTCTATTTTATTCTGATGCAATTTCTGTGTTTCATCGTCAATAACCAGGTCCAAGGGATACAGTAAACCTGGAGTGAAGCATCGGAATCTATAACTAGTGTCACAGGAATTGTTCAAACATAGGCAGTAAGAAGAGTCAGTATTCTTGTACTTAAGTCGGCATTGTGCCTTTTCAATTTAATTCCGATGCAATTTCTGTGTTTCATCGTCATTAAGAAGGTCAGAGGGATACAGTAAACCTGAAGTGAAGCATCGGAATCTATAACTAGTGTCACACGAACGGTTCAAAACATAGACAGTTTTAAGAGTCAGTCTTCTTGTACTTAAGTCGGCATTGTGCCTTTTGTATTTAATTACGACGTAATTTCTGTGTTTCATCGTCAATAAGAAGGTCCAAGGGATACAGTAAACCTGAAATGAACCATCGGAATCTATAACTAGTGTCACAGGAATGGTTCAAAACATAGACAGTAGGAAAAGTCAGCCTACATGTACTTAAGTCGGCATTGTGAATGTTATATTTAATTCCAACGCAATTTCTGTGTTTCATCGTCAATAAGAAGGTCAGAGGGATACAGTAAAACTGAAGTGAATCGTCGGAATCTATAACTAGTGTCACAGGAATGGTTCAAAACATAGTCAGTAAGAAGACTCAGTCTTCTTGTACTTAAGTCGGCATTGTGCCTCTTGTATTTAATTCCGATGCAATTTGTGTGTTTCATCGTCAATAAGAAGGTCAGAGGGATACAGAAAACCTGAAGTGAAGCATCGGAATCTATAACTAGTGTCACAGGAATGGTTCAAAACATAGAGAGTTGGAAGACTCAGTCTTCTTGTACTTAAGTCGGCATTGTGCCCTTTGAATTTCATTCCGATGCAATTTCTGTGTTTCATCGTCCATAAGAAGGTCCGAGGGATACAGTAAACCTCAAGTGAAGCATCTGAATAAAAAACTAGTGTCACACGAATGGCTCAAATCATAGACAGTAGGAAGAGTTAGTCTTCTTGTACTTAAGTCGGTATTGTGAATTTTCTATTTAATTCCGATGTAATTTCTGTGTTTCATCGTCAATAAGTAGGTCAGTGGGATACAGTAAACCTGGAGTGAAGCACCGGAATCTATAACTAGTGTCACAGGAATGGTTCAAAACATAGACTGTCAGAAGAGTCAGTCTTCTTGTACTTTAGTCGGCATTGTGCCGTTTGTATTTAATTCTGATGCAATTTCTGTGTTTCATCGTCAATACGAAGGTCCAAGGGATACAGTAAACATGGACTGAAGCATCGGAATCTATAACTAGTGTCACAGGAATGGTTCAAATGATAGACAGTAAGAAGAGTCAGTCTTCTTGTACTTAAGTCTGCATTGTGTCTTTTGTATTTAATTCCGATGCAATTTCTGTGTTTCATTGTCAATAGGAGGGTCCGAGCGATACAGTAACCCTGAAGTGAAGCATCGGAATTTATAACTAGTGTCACAGGAATGGTTCAAAACATAGTCAATAAAAAGAGTCAGTCTTCTTGTACTTAAGTCGGCATTGTGACTTTTGTATTCAATTCCGATACAATTTCTGTGTTTCATCGTCAATAAGAAGGTCCAAGGGATACAGTAACCCTGGAGTGAAGCATCGGAATTAATAACTAGTGTCACAGTAATGGTTCAAAACATTGATTGTCAGAAGAGTCAGTCTTCTTGTACCTAAATCGGCATCGTGCCTATTGTATTTAATTCCGATGCAATTTCTGTGTTTCATCGTCAATAAGGAGGTAAGTGGGATACAGTAATCCTGAAGTTAAGCAGCGGTATCTATGACTAGTGTCACAGGAATGGTTCAAAACACACTAAGTAAGTAGAGTCAGTCATCTTGTACTTGAGTCGGCATTGTGCCTATTGTATTTAATTCCGATGCAATTTCTGTGTTTTATCGTCAATAAGAGGGTCCAAGGGAAACAGTAAACCTCGAGTGAAGCATCGGAATCTATAACTAGTGTCACAGGGATGGTTCAAAACATAGTCAATAAGAAGAGTCAGTCTTCTTGTACTTAGGTCGGCATTGTGCCTATTGTATTCGATTCCGATGCAATTTCTGTGTTTCATCGTCACTAAGAAGCTCCAAGGGATACAGTAATCCTAGAGTGAAGCATCGGATTCTATAACTAGTGTCACAGGGGTGGTTCAAAACATAGACAGTAAGAAGAGTCAGTCTTTTTGTACTTAATTATGCATTCTGCCCTTTGTATTTAATTCTGATGCAATTTCTGTGTTTCATCGTCAATAAGAAGGTCTAAGGGATACAGTAAACCTGGAGTGAAGCATCAGAATCCATAACTAGTGTCACAGGAATGGTTCAAAACACAGACAGTAAGAAGGGTAAGACTTCTTTTACTTAAGTCGGCATTGTGCCTTTTGTATTTAATTCCGATGCAATTACTGTGTTTCATCGTCAATAAGAAGGTCAGAGGGATACAGAAAACCTGAATTGAAGCATCGGAATCTATAACTAGTGTCACAGGAATGGTTCAAAACATAGTCAGTAAGAAGAGTCAGTCTTCTTGTACTTAAGTCATCATTGTAGATTTTCTATTTTATTCTGATGCAATTTCTGCGTTTCATCGTCAATAACAAGGTCCAAGGGATACAGTAAACCTGGAGTGAATCATCGGAATCTATAACTAGTGTCACAGGAATTGTTCATACATAGGCAGTAAGAAGAGTCAGTATTCTTGTACTTAAGTCGGCATTGTGCCTTTTCAATTTAGTTCCGATGCAATTTCTGTGTTTCATCGTCATTAAGAAGGTCAGAGGGATACAGTAAACCTGAAGTGAAGCATCGGAATCTATAACTAGTGTCACACGAACGGTTCAAAACATAGACAGTTGTAAGAGTCAGTCTTCTTGTACTTAAGTCGGCATTGTGCCTTTTGTATTTCATTCCGATGCAATTTCTGTGTTTCATTGTCAATAAGAAGGTCCAAGGGATACAGTAAACCTGAAATGAACCATCGGAATCTATAACTAGTGTCACAGGAATCGTTCAAAGCGTAGACAGTAGGAAAAGTCAGTCTACATGTACTTAAGTCGGCATTGTGCCTTTTGTATTTAATTCCGATGCAATTTCTGTGTTTCATCGTCAATAAGAAGGTGAGAGGGATACAGTAAACCTGAAGTGAAGCATCGGAATCTATAACTAGTATCACAGGAATGGTTCAAAACATAGTCACTAAGAAGAGTCAGTCTTCTTGTACTTAAGTCGGCATTGTGCCTATTGTATTTCATTCCGACGCAATTTCTGTGTTTCATCGTCCATAAGAAGGTCCGAGGGATACAGTAAACCTCAAGTGAAGCATCGGAATAAAAAACTAGTGTCACAGGAATGGTTCAAAACGTAGAGAGTAGGAAGAGTCAGTCTTCTTGTACATAAGTCGGCATTGTCATTTTCTATTTAATTCCGATGCGACTTCTGTGTCTCATCGTAAATAGGAAGCTCCAACGGATACAGTAAACATGAAGTGAAGCATCGGAATCTATAACTAGTGTCACAGGAATTGTTCAAAGCATAGTCACTCTGAAGAGACAGTCTTCTTGTACTTAAGTCGGCATTGTGCCTTTTCTATTTATTTACGACGCAATTTCTGTGTTTCATCGTCAGTAAGAAGGTCCAAGGGATACAGTAAACCTGAAATGAACCATCGGAATCTATAACTAGTGTCACAGGAATGGTTCAAAACATAGACAGTAGGAAAAGTCAGCCTACATGTACTTATGTCGGCATTGTGCCTGTTGTATTTTATTCCAATGCAATTTCTGTGTTTCATCGTCAATAAGAAGGTCAGAGGGATACAGTAAAACTGAAGTGAAGCATCGGAATCTATAACTAGTGTCACAGGAATGGTTCAAAACTTAGTCAGTAAGAAGACTCAGTTTTCTTGAACTTAAGTCGGCATTGTGCCTCTTGTATTTAATTCCGATGCAATTTGTGTGTTTCATCGTCAATAAGAAGGTCAGAGAGATACAGTAAAACTGAAGTGAAGCATCTGAATCTATAACTAGTGTCACAGGAATGGTTCAAAACATAGAGAGTTGGAAGACTCAGTCTTCTTGTACTTAAGTCGGCATTGTGCCTTTTGAATTTCATTCCGATGCAATTTCTGTGTTTCATCGTCCATAAGAAGGTCCGAGGGATACAGTAAACCTCAAGTGAAGCATCTGAATAAAAAACTAGTGTCACAGGAATGGTTCAAATCATAGACAGTAGGAAGAGTCAGTCTTCTTGTACTTAAGTCGGTATTGTGAATTTTCTATTTAATTCCGATGTAATTTCTGTGTTGCATCGTCAATAAGAAGGTCAGAGGGATACAGTAAACCTGGAGTGAAGCACCGGAATCTATAACTAGTGTCACAGGAATGGCTCAAAACACAGACTGTCAGAAGAGTCAGTCTTCTTGTACTTTAGTCGGCATTGTGCCTTTTGTGTTTAATTCTGATGCAATTTCTGTGATTCATCGTCAATAAGAAGGTCCAAGGGATACAGTAAACCTGGAGTGAAGAATCGGAATCTATAACTAGTGTCACAGGAATGGTTCAAATGATAGACAGTAAGAAGAGTCAGTCTTCTTGTACTTAAGTCTGCATTGTGCCTTTTGTATTTAATTCCAATGCAATTTCTGTGTTTCATCGTCAATAGGAGGGTCCGAGAGAAACAGCAACCCTGATGTGAAGCATCGGAATTTATAACTAGTGCCACAGGAATGGTTCAAAACATAGTCAATAAAAAGAGTCAGTCTTCTTGTACTTAAGTCGGCATTGTGACTTTCGTATTTAATTCCCATACAATTTCTGTGTTTCATCGTCAATAAGAAGGTCCAAGGGATACAGTAACCCTGGAGTGAAGCATCGGAATTAATAACTAGTGTCACAGGGATGGTTCAAAACATAGACTGTCAGAAGAGTCAGTCTTCTTGTACCTAAGTCGGCATCGTGCCTATTGTATTTAATTCCGATGCAATTTCTGTGTTTCATCGTCAATAACAAGGTCAGAGGGATACAGTAATCCTGAAGTGAAGCATCGGAATCTATGACTAGTGGCACAGGAATGGTTCAAAACATAGTCAGTAAGAAGAGTCAGTCTACTTGTACTTAAGTCGGTATTGTGCCTTTTGTATTTAATTCCGATGCAATTTCTGTGTTTCATCGTCAATAACAAGGTCCAAGGGATACAGTAAACCTGGAGTGAAGCATCGGAATCTATAACTAGTGTCAAAGGAATGGTTCAAAACATAGACAGTAAGAAGACTCAGACTTGTTTTACTTAAGTCGGCATTGTGCACTTGTATTCAATTCCGATGCAATTTCTGGGTTTCATCGTCAATAAGAAGGTCCAAGTGATACAGTAAACTAGGAGTGAAGCATCGGAGTTTATAACTAGTGTCACAGGAATGGTTCAAAACGTAGACAGTAAGAAGAGTCAGTCTTCTTGTACTTAATTCGGCATTGTCCCCTTTGTATTTAATTCTGATGCAATTTCTGTGTTTTATCGTCAATAAAAAGGTCTAAGGGATACAGTAAACCTGGAGTGAAGCATCAGAATCCATAACTAGTGTCACAGGAATGGTTCAAAGCATAGACAGTAAGAGGGGTAAGACTTCTTTTACTTAAGTCGGCATTGTGCCTTTCGATCTAATTCCGATGCAATTACTGTGTTTCATCGTCAATACGAAGGTCCAAGGGATACAGCAAACCTGAAGTGAAGCATCGGAATCTATAGCTAGTGTCACAGGAATTGTTCAAAACATAGTCAGTCTGAAGAGTCAGTCTTCTTGTACTTAAGTCGGCATTGTGTCTTTTCTATTTTATTACGACGCAATTTCTGTGTTTCATCATCAGCAAGAAGGTCCAAAGGATACAGTAAACCAGGAGTGAAGCATTGGAATCTATAACTAGTGTCACAGGAATGGTTCAAGGCATAGACAGTAAGAAGAGTCTCTCTTCTTGGACTTAAGTCGGCATTGTGCTTTTGTATTTAATTCCGATGCAATTTCTGTGTTTCATCGTCAATAAGAAGGTCCAAGGGATACAGTAAACCTGAATAGAAGCATAGGAATCTATAGCTAGTGTCACTGGAATGGTTCAAACATAGACAGTAAGAAGAGTCAGTATTCTTGTACTTAAGCCGGCATTGTGCCTTTTCAATTTAATTCCGATGCATATTCTGTGTATCATCGTCAATAAGAAGGACCAAGCGATACAGTAAACCTGAAGTGAAGCATCGGAATCTATAACTAGTGTCACAGGAATGGTTCAAAACATAGTCAGTAAGAAGAGTCAGTCTTCTTGTACTTAAGTCATTATTGTGCATATTCAATTTCATTCTGATGCAATTTCTGTGTTTCATCGTCAATAAGAAGGTCCAAGGGATACAGTAAACCTGGAGTGAAGCATCGGAATCTATAGCTAGTGTCACAGGAATGGTTCAAAGCACAGACAGTAAGAAGAATCAGACTTCTTTTACTTAAGTCGGCATTGAGCCTATTGTATTTAATTGCGATGCAATTTCTGTGTTTCATCGTCAATAAGAATGTCCAAGGGATACAGTAAACCTGGAGTGAAGCATCGGAGTCTATAACTAGTGTCACAGGAATGGTTCAAAACATAGACAGTAAGAAGAGTCAGTCTTCTTGTACTTAATTCGGCATTGTGCCTTTGTATTTAATTCGGATGCAATTTCTGTGTTTCATCGGAAATAAGAAGGTCAGAGGGATACAGTAAACCTGATGTGAAGCACGGAATCTATAACTAGCGGCACAGGAATGGTTCAAATCATAGTCAGTAAGAAGACTCATTCTTCTTGTACTTAAGTCGGCATTGTGCCACTTGTATTTAATTCCGATGCAATTTGTGTGTTTCATCGTCAATAAGAAGGTCAGAGGGATACAGTAAACCTGAAGTGAAGCATCGGAATAAAAAACTAGTGTCACAGGAATGGTTCAAAACATAGACTGTCAGAAGAGTCAGTGTCCTTGTACTTTAGTTGGCAGTGTGCCTTTTGTATTCAATTCTGATGCTATTTCTGTGTTTCTTCGTCAATAAGAAGGACCAAGGGATACAGTAAAAATGGAGTGAAGCATCGGAATCTATAACTAGTGTCACAGTAATGGTTCAAAAGATAGACAGTAAGATGAGTCAGTCTTCTTGTACTTAAGTCTGCATTGTGCCTTTTGTATTTAATTCCGATGCAATTTCTGTGTTTCATCGTCAATAAGAAGGTCCCAGGGATACAGTAAGCCTGAAGTGAAGCATCACAATTTGTAACTAGTGTCACAGGAATGGTTCAAAACATAGTCAATAAGAAGAGTCAGTCTTCTTGTACTTAAGTCGGCATTGTGCCATTTGTATTTATTTCCGATACAATCTCTGTGTTTCATCGACAATAAGAAGGTCCAAGGGATACAGTAAACCTGGAGTTGAGCATCGGAATCTATAACTAGTGTCACAGGGATGGTTCTAACCATAGACAGTAAGAAGAGTCAGTCTTCTTGTACCTAAGTCGGCATCGTGCCTTTTGTATTTAATTCCGATGCGATTTCTGTGTTTCATCGTCAATAAGAAGGTCAGTGGGATACAGTAATCCGGAAGTTAATATTCGGTATCTATGACTAGTGTCACAGGGATGGTTCAAAACATAGACAGTAAGAAGAGTCAGTCTTCGTGTACTATAGGCGGCATTGTGCCATTTGTATTTAATTCCGATGCAATTTCTGTGTTTCATCGTCAATAACAAGGTCAGAGGGATACAGTAATCCTGAAGTGAAGCATCGGAATCTATGACTAGTGTCACAGGAATGGTGCAAAACATAGTCAGTAACAAGAGTCAGTCTTCTAGTACTTAAGTCGGTATTGTGCCTTTTGTATTTAATTCCGGTGCACTTTCTGTGTTTCATCGTCAATAAGAGGGTCCAAGGGATATAGTAAACCTGGAGTGAAGCATCGGAATCCATAACTAGAGTCACAGGAATGGTTCAAATCATAGACAGTAAGAAGAGTCAGACATCTTTTACTTAAGTCGGCATTATGCCTTTTGTATTCAATTCCGATGTAATTTCTGTGTTTTATCGCCAATAAGATGGTCCAAGGGATACAGTAAACCTGGAGTGAAGCACCGGAGTCTATAACTACAGCCACAGGAATGGTTCAAAACATAGACAATAAGAAGAGTCAGTCTTCTTGTATTTAATTTGGCATTGTGCCTTTTGTATTTAATTCTGATTCAATTTCTGTGTTTCATCGTCAATAAGAAGTTGTAAGGGATACAGTAAACCTGGGGTGAAGCATCGGAATCCATAACTAGTGTCACAGGAATGTTTCAAATCACAGACAGAAAGAAGAGTCAGACTTCTTTTACTTAAGTCGGCATAGTGTCTTTTGTATTTAATTCCGATGCAATTTCTGTGTTTCATCGTCGATAAGTGGATCCAAGGGATACAGTAAACCTGGAGTGAAGCATCGGAATCTATAACTAGTGTCACAGAAATGGTTCAAAACTTAGTCAGTAAGAAGAGACAGCCTTCTTGTACTTGAGTCGGTATTATGTCTTTTGTATTTAATTTCGATGCAATTTCTGTGTTTCATCGTCAATACGTAGATCTAGGGGATACAGTAAACCTGGAGGGAAGCATCGGAATCCATAACTAGTGTCACAGGAATGGTTCAAAACACAGAGAGTAAGAAGAGTCAGACTTCTTTTACTTAAGTGGGCATTGTGCATTTTGTATTTAATTCCGATGCAATTTCTGTATTTCATCGTCAATAAGAAGGGCCAAGGGATACAGTAAACCTGGAGTGAAGCATCGGAATCTGTAACTAGTTTCACAGGGATGGTTCAAAACATAGACAGTAAGAAGAGTCAGTCTTCGTGTACTTTAGTCGGCATTGTGCCATTTGTATTTAATTCCGATGCAATTTCTGTGTTTCATCGTCAATAACAAGGTCAGAGGGATACAGTAATCCTGAAGTGAAGCATCGGAATCTATGACTAGTGTCACAGGAATGGTGCAAAACATAGTCAGTAAGAAGAGTCAGCCTTCTTGTACTTAAAACGGTATTGTCCCTTTTGTATTTAATTCCGATGCACTTTCTGTGTTTCATCGTCAATAAGAGGGTCCAAGGGATACAGTAAACCTGGAGTGAAGCATCGGAATCTATAACTAGTGTCACAGCAATGGTTCAAATCATAGACAGTAAGAAGAGTAGGACATCTTTAACTTAAGTCGGCATTGCGCCTTTTGTATTCAATTCCGATGTAATTTCTGTGTTTCATCGTCAATAAGATGGTCCAAGGGATACAGTAAACGAGGAGTGAAGCACCGGAGTCTATAACTACAGTCACAGGAACGGTTCAAAACTTAGACAATAAGTAGAGTCAGTCTTCTTGTATTTAATTTGGCATTGTGCCTTTTGTGTTTAACTCTGATACAATTTCTTTGCTTCATCGTCAATAAGAAGGTCCAAGGGATACAGTAAACCTGGAGTGAAGCATCTGAATCTATAACTAGTGTCAAAGGAATCGTTCAAAGCATAGACAGTTGCAAAAGTCAGTCTACATGTACTTAAGTCGGCATTGTGCCTTTTGTATTTAATTCCGATGCAATTTCTGTGTTTCATCGTCAATAAGAAGGTCAGAGGGATACAGTAAACCTGAAGTGAAGCATCGGAATCTATAACTAGTGTCACAGGAATTGTTCAAAACATAGTCAGTCTGAAGAGTCGGTCTTCTTGTACTTAAGTCGGCATTGTGCCTTTTCTATTTAATTACGATGCAATTTCTGTGTTTCATCGTCAGCAAGAAGGTCCAAAGGATACAGTAAACCAGGAGTGAAGCATCGGAATCTATAACTAGTGTCACAGGAATGGTTCAAAACATAGACAGTAAGAAGAGTCAGTCTTCTTGTAGTTAAGTCGGCATTGTGCCTTTTCTATTTCATTCCGATCCAATTTCTGTGTTTCATCGTCAATAAGAAGGTCCAAGGGATACAGTAAACATGGAGTGAAGCATCGGAATCTATAACTAGTGTCACAGGGACGGTTCAAAGCATAGACAGTAAGATGAGTCAGTACTCTTGTACTTAAGTCGGTATTGTGTCTTTTGTATTTAATTCCGATGCAATTTCTGTGTTTCATCGTCAATAAGAAGGTCCAAGGGATACAGTAAAAAAAGAGTGAAGCATCGGAGTCTATAACTAGTGTCAAGGGAATGGTTCAAAACACAGACTTTAAGATGAGTCAGTATTCTTGTTCTTTAGTCGGCATTGAGCTTTTTGTATTTAATTCCGATGCAATTTCTGTGTTTCATCGTCACTAAGAAGGTCAGTGGGAAACAGTAATCCTGAAGTTAAGCATTGGAATCTATAACTAGTGTCACAGGAATGGTGCAAATCATAGTCAGTAAGAAGAGTCAGTCTTCTTGTAGTTAAGTCGGCATTGTGCCTTTTCTATTTAATTCCGATGCAATTTCTGTGTTTCATCGTCAATAAGAAGGTCAGAGGGATACAGTAATCCTGAAGTGAAGCATCGGAATCTACAACTAGTGTCACAGTATTCGTTCAAAGCATAGACAGTAGGAAAAGTCAGTCTACATGTACTTAAGTCGGCATTGTGCCTTTTGTATATAATTCCGATGCAATTTCTGTGTTTCATCGTCAATAAGAAGGTCAGAGGGATACAATAAACCTGAAGTGAAGCATCGGAATCTATAACTAGTGTCACAGGAATGGTTCAAAGCATAGTCAGTAAGAAGAGTCAGTCTTCTTGTACTTAAGTCGGCATTGTGCCTATTGTATTTCATTCCGATGCAATATTCTGTGTTTCATCGTTCATAAGAAGGTCCGAGGGATACAGTACACCTCGAGTGAAGCATCGGAATAAAAAACTACTGTCACAGGAATGGTTCAAAACATTGAGAGTAGGAAGAGTCAGTCTTCTTGTACATAAGTCGGCATTGTGCTTTTTCTATTTAATTCCGATGCGATTTCTGTGTCCCATCGTCAATAGGAAGGTCCAAGGGATACAGCAAACCTGAAGTGAAGCATCGGAATCTATAGCTAGTGTCACAGGAATTGTTCAAAACATAGTCAGTCTGAAGAGTCAGTCTTCTTGTACTTAAGTCGGCATTGTGTCCTTTCTATTTTATTACGACGCAATTTCTGTGTTTCATCATCAGCAAGAAGGTCCAAAGGATACAGTAAACCAGGAGTGAAGCATTGGAATCTATAACTAGTGTCACAGGAATGGTTCAAGGCATAGACAGTAAGAAGAGTCTCTCTTCTTGGACTTAAGTCGGCATTGTGCTTTTGTATTTAATTCCGATGCAATTTCTGTGTTTCATCGTCAATAAGAAGGTCCAAGGGATACAGTAAACCTGAATAGAAGCATAGGAATCTATAGCTAGTGTCACTGGAATGGTTCAAACATAGACAGTAAGAAGAGTCAGTATTCTTGTACTTAAGTCGGCATTGTGCCTTTTCAATTTAATTCCGATGCATATTCTGTGTATCATCGTCAATAAGAAGGACCAAGCGATACAGTAAACCTGAAGTGAAGCATCGGAATCTATAACTAGTGTCACAGGAATGGTTCAAAACATAGTCAGTAAGAAGAGTCAGTCTTCTTGTACTTAAGTCATTATTGTGCATATTCAATTTCATTCTGATGCAATTTCTGTGTTTCATCGTCAATAAGAAGGTCCAAGGGATACAGTAAACCTGGAGTGAAGCATCGGAATCTATAGCTAGTGTCACAGGAATGGTTCAAAGCACAGACAGTAAGAAGAGTCAGACTTCTTTTACTTAAGTCGGCATTGAGCCTATTGTATTTAATTGCGATGCAATTTCTGTGTTTCATCGTCAATAAGAATGTCCAAGGGATACAGTAAACCTGGAGTGAAGCATCGGAGTCTATAACTAGTGTCACAGGAATGGTTCAAAACATAGACAGTAAGAAGAGTCAGTCTTCTTGTACTTAATTCGGCATTGTGCCTTTGTATTTAATTCGGATGCAATTTCTGTGTTTCATCGGAAATAAGAAGGTCAGAGGGATACAGTAAACCTGATGTGAAGCACGGAATCTATAACTAGCGGCACAGGAATGGTTCAAATCATAGTCAGTAAGAAGACTCATTCTTCTTGTACTTAAGTCGGCATTGTGCCACTTGTATTTAATTCCGATGCAATTTGTGTGTTTCATCGTCAATAAGAAGGTCAGAGGGATACAGTAAACCTGAAGTGAAGCATCGGAATAAAAAACTAGTGTCACAGGAATGGTTCAAAACATAGACTGTCAGAAGAGTCAGTGTCCTTGTACTTTAGTTGGCAGTGTGCCTTTTGTATTCAATTCTGATGCTATTTCTGTGTTTCTTCGTCAATAAGAAGGACCAAGGGATACAGTAAAAATGGAGTGAAGCATCGGAATCTATAACTAGTGTCACAGTAATGGTTCAAAAGATAGACAGTAAGATGAGTCAGTCTTCTTGTACTTAAGTCTGCATTGTGCCTTTTGTATTTAATTCCGATGCAATTTCTGTGTTTCATCGTCAATAAGAAGGTCCCAGGGATACAGTAAGCCTGAAGTGAAGCATCGCAATTTGTAACTAGTGTCACAGGAATGGTTCAAAACATAGTCAATAAGAAGAGTCAGTCTTCTTGTACTTAAGTCGGCATTGTGCCATTTGTGTTTATTTCCGATACAATCTCTGTGTTTCATCGACAATAAGAAGGTCCAAGGGATACAGTAAACCTGGAGTTGAGCATCGGAATCTATAACTAGTGTCACAGGGATGGTTCTAACCATAGACAGAAAGAAGAGTCAGTCTTCTTGTACCTAAGTCGGCATCGTGCCTTTTGTATTTAATTCCGATGCGATTTCTGTGTTTCATCGTCAATAAGAAGGTCAGTGGGATACAGTAATCCGGAAGTTAATATTCGGTATCTATGACTAGTGTCACAGGGATGGTTCAAAACATAGACAGTAAGAAGAGTCAGTCTTCGTGTACTTTAGGCGGCATTGTGCCATTTGTATTTAATTCCGATGCAATTTCTGTGTTTCATCGTCAATAACAAGGTCAGAGGGATACAGTAATCCTGAAGTGAAGCATCGGAATCTATGACTAGTGTCACAGGAATGGTGCAAAACATAGTCAGTAACAAGAGTCAGTCTTCTAGTACTTAAGTCGGTATTGTGCCTTTTGTATTTAATTCCGGTGCACTTTCTGTGTTTCATCGTCAATAAGAGGGTCCAAGGGATATAGTAAACCTGGAGTGAAGCATCGGAATCCATAACTAGTGTCACAGGAATGGTTCAAATTATAGACAGTAAGAAGAGTCAGACATCTTTTACTTAAGTCGGCATTATGCCTTTTGTATTCAATTCCGATGTAATTTCTGTGTTTTATCGTCAATAAGATGGTCCAAGGGATACAGTAAACCTGGAGTGAAGCACCGGAGTCTATAACTACAGCCACAGGAATGGTTCAAAACATAGACAATAAGAAGAGTCAGTCTTCTTGTATTTAATTTGGCATTGTGCCTTTTGTATTTAATTCTGATTCAATTTCTGTGTTTCATCGTCAATAAGAAGTTGTAAGGGATACAGTAAACCTGGGGTGAAGCATCGGAATCCATAACTAGTGTCACAGGAATGTTTCAAATCACAGACAGAAAGAAGAGTCAGACTTCTTTTACTTAAGTCGGCATAGTGTCTTTTGTATTTAATTCCGATGCAATTTCTGTGTTTCATCGTCGATAAGTAGGTCCAAGGGATACAGTAAACCTGGAGTGAAGCATCGGAATCTATAACTAGTGTCACAGGAATGGTTCAAAACTTAGTCAGTAAGAAGAGACAGTCTTCTTGTACTTGAGTCGGTATTATGTCTTTTGTATTTAATTTCGATGCAATTTCTGTGTTTCATCGTCAATACGTAGATCTAGGGGATACAGTAAACCTGGAGGGAAGCATCGGAATCCATAACTAGTGTCACAGGAATGGTTCAAAACACAGAGAGTAAGAAGAGTCAGACTTCTTTTACTTAAGTCGGCATTGTGCATTTTGTATTTAATTCCGATGCAATTTCTGTATTTCATCGTCAATAAGAAGGGCCAAGCGATACAGTAAACCTGGAGTGAAGCATCGGAATCTGTAACTAGTTTCACAGGGATGGTTCAAAACATAGACAGTAAGAAGAGTCAGTCTTCGTGTACTTTAGTCGGCATTGTGCCATTTGTATTTAATTCCGATGCAATTTCTGTGTTTCATCGTCAATAACAAGGTCAGAGGGATACAGTAATCCTGAAGTGAAGCATCGGAATCCATGACTAGTGTCACAGGAATGGTGCAAAAGCATAGTCAGTAAGAAGAGTCAGCCTTCTTGTACTTAAAACGGTATTGTCCCTTTTGTATTTAATTCCGATGCACTTTCTGTGTTTCATCGTCAATAAGAGGGTCCAAGGGATACAGTAAACCTGGAGTGAAGCATCGGAATCTATAACTAGTGTCACAGCAATGGTTCAAATCATAGACAGTAAGAAGAGTAGGACATCTTTAACTTAAGTCGGCATTGTGCCTTTTGTATTCAATTCCGATGTAATTTCTGTGTTTCATCGTCAATAAGATGGTCCAAGGGATACAGTAAACGAGGAGTGAAGCACCGGAGTCTATAACTACAGTCACAGGAACGGTTCAAAACTTAGACAATAAGTAGAGTCAGTCTTCTTGTATTTAATTTGGCATTGTGCCTTTTGTGTTTAACTCTGATACAATTTCTGTTTTTCATCGTCAATAAGAAGGTCCAAGGGATACAGTAAACCTGGAGTGAAGCATCTGAATCTATAACTAGTGTCAAAGGAATCGTTCAAAGCATAGACAGTTGCAAAAGTCAGTCTACATGTACTTAAGTCGGCATTGTGCCTTTTGTATTTAATTCCGATGCAATTTCAGTGTTTCATCGTCAATAAGAAGGTCAGAGGGATACAGTAAACCTGAAGTGAAGCATCGGAATCTATAACTAGTGTCACAGGAATTGTTCAAAACATAGTCAGTCTGAATAGTCGGTCTTCTTGTACTTATGTCGGCATTGTGCCTTTTCTATTTAATTACGATGCAATTTCTGTGTTTCATCGTCAGCAAGAAGGTCCAAAGGATACAGTAAACCAGGAGTGAAGCATCGGAATCTATAACTAGTGTCACAGGAATGGTTCAAAACATAGACAGTAAGAAGAGTCAGTCTTCTTGTAGTTAAGTCGGCATTGTGCCTTTTCTATTTAATTCCGATCCAATTTCTGTGTTTCATCGTCAATCAGAAGGTCCAAGGGATACAGTAAACATGGAGTGAAGCATCGGAATCTATAACTAGTGTCACAGGGACGGTTCAAAGCATAGACAGTAAGATGAGTCAGTACTCTTGTACTTTAGTCGGCATTGTGCTTTTTGTATATAATTCCGATGCAATTTCTGTGTTTCATCGTCACTAAGAAGGTCAGTGGGATACAGTAATCCTGAAGTTAAGCACCAGAAACTATAACTAGTGTCACAGGAATGGTTCAAAACATAGTCAGTAAGAAGAGTCAGTCTTCTTGTAGTTAACTCGGCATTGTGCCTTTTCTATTTAATTCCGATGCAATTTTTGTGTTTCATCGTCAATAAGAAGGTCAGAGGGATACAGTAAACCTGAAGTGAAGCATCGGAATCTATAACTAGTGTCACACGAACGGTTCAAATCATAGAAAGTTGGAAGAGTCACTCTTCTTGTACTTAAGTCGGCATTGTGCCTTTTGTATTTAATTCAGATGCAATTTCTGTGATTCATCGTCAATAAGAAGGTCAAAGGGATACTGTAAACCTGAAATGAACCATCGGAATCTTCAACTAGTGTCACAGGAATGTTTCAAAACATAGACAGTAGGAAAAGTCAGTCTACATGTACTTAAGTCGGCATTGTGCCTTTCGTAATTAATTCCGATGCAATTTCTGTGTTTCATCGTCAATAAGAAGGTCAGAGGGATAAAGTAACCCTGAAGTGAAGCATCGGAATCTATAACTAGTGTCACAGTAATGGTTCAAAACATAGTCAGTAAGAAGACTCAGTCTTCTTGTACTTAAATCGGCATTGTGCCTCTTGTATTTAATTCCGATGCAATTTGTGTGTTTCATCGTCTATAAGAAGGTCAGAGGGATACAGTAAACCTGAAGTGAAGCATCGGAATCTATAACTAGAGTCACAGGAATGGTTCAAAACATAGGGAGTTGGAAGACTCAGTCTTCTTGTACTTAAGTCGGCATTGTGCCTTTTGAATTTCATTCCGAGGCAATTTCTGTGTTTCATCGTCTATAAGAAGGTCCGAGGGATATAGTAAACCTCAAGTGAAGCATCGGAATTAAAAACTAGTGTCACAGGAATGGTTCAAAACATAGACTGTCAGAAGGGTCAGTCTTCTTGTACTTTAGTCGGCATTGTGCCTTTTGTATTCAATTCTGATGCAATTTCTGTGTTTCATCGTCAATAAGAAGGTCCAAGGGATACAGTAAACCTGGAGTGAAGCATCGGAATCTATGACTAGTGTCACAGGAATGGTACAAAAGATAGACGGTAAGATGAGTCAGTCTTCTTGTACTTAAGTCTGCATTGTGACTTTTCTATTTAATTCCGATGGAATTTTTGTGTTGCATCGTCAATAAGAAGGTCCGAGGGATACAGTAAGCCTGAAGTGAAGCATCGGAATTTCTAACTAGTGTCACAGGTATGGTTCAAAACATAGTCAATAAGAAGAGTCAGTCTTCTTGTACTTATGTCGGCATTGTGCCTTTTGTATTTAATTGCGATACAATCTCTGTGCTTCATCGACAATAAGAAGGTCCAAGGGATACAGTAAACCTGGAGTGAAGCATCGGAATCTATAACTTGTGTCACAGGGATGGTTTTAAACATAGACAGTAGGAAGAGTCAGTCTTCTTGTACCTAAGTCGGCATCGTGCCTTTTGTATTTAATTCCGATGCAATTTCTGTGTTTCATCGTCAATAAGAAGGTCAGTGGGATACAGTAATCCTGAAGTTAATCATCGGTATCTATGACTAGTGTCACAGGAATGGTTCAAAACATAGACAGTAAGAAGAGTCAGTCTTCTTGTATTTAATTCGGCATTGTGCCTTTTGTATTTAATTCTGATGCAATTACTGTGTTTCATCGTCAAAAAGAAGGTCTAAGGGATACAGTAAATCTGGAGTGAAGCATCGGAATCCATAACTAGTGTCACAGGAATGGTTCAAAACACAGACAGTAAGAAGAGTCAGACTTCTTTTACTTAAGTCGGCATTGTGTCTTTTGTATTTAATTCCGATGCAATTTCTGTGTTTCATCGTCAATAACAGGTCAGAGGGATACAGTAATCCTGAAGTGAAGCATCGGAATCTATGACTAGTGGCACAGGAATGGTGCTAAACATAGTCAGTAAGAAGAGTCAGTCTTCTTGAACTTAAGTCGGTATTGTGCCTTTTGTATTTAGTTCCGATGCAATTTCTGCGTTTCATCGTCAATAACAAGGTCCAAGGGATACAGTAAACCTGTAGTGAAGCATCGGAATCTATAACTAGTGTTACAGGAATGGTTCAAAACATAGACAGTAAGAAGACTCAGACTTCTTTTACTTAAATCGGCATTGTGCACTTGTATTCAATTCCGATGCAATTTCTGAGTTTCATCGACAATAAGAAGGTCCAAGGGATACAGTAAACTAGGAGTGAAGCATCGGAGTCTATAACTAGTGTCACAGGAATGGTTCAAAACGTAGACAGTAAGAAGAGTCAGTCTTCTTGTACTTAAGTCGGCATTGTGCCCTTTGTATTTAATTCTGATGCAATTTCTGTGTTTCATCGTCAATAAGAAGGTCTAAGGGATACAGTAAACCTGGAGTGAAGCATCGGAGTCTATAACTAGTGTCACAGGAATGGTTCAAAACATAGACAATAAGAAGAGTCAGTCTTCTTGTACTTAATTCGGCGTTGTGCCTTTTGTATTTAATTCTGATGCAATTTCTGTGTTTCATCGTCAATAAGATGGTCAGAGGGATACAGGAAACCTGAATTGAAGCATCGGAATCTATAACTAGTGTCACAGGAATGGCTCAATACAAAGTCAGTAAGAAGAGTCAGTCTTCTTGTACTTAAGTCATCATTGTAGATTTTCTATTTAATGCTGATGCAATTTCTGTGTTTCATCGTCAATAAGAAGGTCCAAGGGATATAGTAAACCTGGAGTGAAGCATCGGAATCTATAACTAGTGTCACAGGAATTGTTCAAACATAGACAGTGAGAAGAGTCAGTATTCTTGTACTTAAGTCGGCATTGTGCCTTTTCAATTTCATTCCGATGCATATTGTATGTTTCATCGTCAATAAGAAGGACCAAGGGATACAGTTAACCTGAAGTGAAGCATCGGAATCTATAACTAGTGTCAAGGGATTGGTTCAAAACATAGTCAGTAAGATGAGTCAGTATTCTTGTTCTTTAGTCGGCATTGTGCTTTTTGTATTTAATTCCGATGCAATTTCTGTGTTTCATCGTCACTAAGAAGGTTAGTGTGATACAGTAATCCTGAAGTTAAGCATCGGAATCTATAACTAGTGTCACAGGAATGGTGCAAATCATAGTCAGTAAGAAGAGTCAGTCTTCATGTAGTTATGTCGGCATTGTGCCTTTTCTATTTAATTCCGATGCAATTTCTGTGTTTCATCGTCAATAAGAAGGTCAGAGGGATACAGTAAACCTGAAGTGAAGCATCGGAATCTATAACTAGTGTCACAGGAATGGTTCAAAACATAGTTAGTTAGAAGAGTCGGTCTTCTTGTACTTAAGTCGGCATTGTGCCTATTGTATTTCATTACGATTCAATTTCTGTGATTCATCGTTCATAAGAAGGTCCGAGGGATACAGAAACCTCAAGTGAAGCATCGGAATAAAAGACTAGTGTCACAGGAATGGTTCAAAACATAGGGAGTAGGACGAGTCAGTCTTCTTGTACATAAGCCGGCATTGTGCCTTTTCGATTTAATTCCGATGCGATTTCTGTGTCCCATCGTCAATAGGAACGTCCAAGGGATACAGTAAACCTGAAGTGAAGCATCGGAATCTATAACTAGTGTCACAGGAATTGTTCAAAACATAGTCAGTCTGAAGAGTCAGTCTTCTTGTACTTAAGTCGGCCTTGTGCCTTTTCTATTTAATTACGAGCAATTTCTGTGTTTCATCGTCAGCAAGAAGGTCCAAAGGATACAGTAAACCAGGAGTGGAGCATCGGAATCTATAACTAGTGTCACAGGAATGGTTCAAAACATAGTCAGTAAGAAGAGTCAGTCTTCTTGTACTTAAGTCATCATTGTGCATATTCTATTTAATTCTGATGCTATTTCTGTGTTTCATCGTCAATAAGAAGGTCCAAGGGATACAGTAAACCTGGAGTGAAGCATCGGAATCTATAGCTAGTGTCACAGGAAAGGTTCAAAGCACAGACAGTAAGAAGAGTCAGACTTCTTTTACTTAAGTCGGCATTGAGCCTATTGTATTTAATTCCGATGCAATTTCTGTGTTTCATCGTCAATAAGAATGTCCAAGGGATACAGTAAACCTGGAGTGAAGCATCGGAGTCTATAACTAGTGTCACAGGAATGGTTCAAAACATAGACAGTAAGGAGAATCAGTCTTCTTGTACTTAATTCGTCTTTGTGCCTTTGTATTTAATTCGGATGCAATTTCTGTGTTTCATCGGAAATAAGAAGGTCAGAGGGATACAGTAAACCTGATGTGAAGCACGGAATCTGTAACTAGTGGCACAGGAATGGTTCAAAACATAGTCAGTAAGAAGAGTCAGTCTTCTTGTAGTTAAGTCGGCATTGTGCCTTTTCTATTTAATTCCGATGCATTTTCTGTATTTCATCGTCAATAAGAAGGTCAGATGGATATAGTAAACCTGAAGTGAAGCATCGGAATCTATAACTAGTGTCACACGAATGGTTCAAATCAGAGACAGTTGGAAGAGTCACTCTTCTTGTACTTAAGTCGGCATTGTACCTTTTGTATTTATTTCCCATGCAATTTCTGTGCTTCATCGTCAATAAGATGGTCCAAGGGATACAGCAAACCTGAAATGAACCATCGGAATCTTTAACTAGTGTCACAGGAATGGTTCAAAACATAGACAGTAGGAAAAGTCAGTCTACATGTACTTAAGTCGGCAATGTGCCTTTTGTATTTAATTCCGATGCAATTTCTGTGTTTCATCGTCAATAAGAAGGTCCGAGGGATACAGTAAGCCTGAAGTGAAGCATCGGAATTTATAACTAGTGTCACAGGAATGGTTCAAAACATAGTCAATAAGAAGAGTCAGTCTTCTTGTACTTAAGTCGGCATTGTGCCTTTTGTATTTAATTCCGATACAATCTCTGTGTTTCATCGACTATAAGAAGGTCCTAGGGATACAGTAAACCTGGAGTGAATCATCGGAATCTATAACTAGTGTCGCAGGGATGGTTCTAAACATTGACAGTAAGAAGAGTCAGTCTTCTCGTACCTAAGTGGGCATCGTGCCTTTTGTATTTAATTCCGATGCAATTTCTGTGTTTCATCATCAATAAGAAGGTCAGTGGGATACAGTAATCCTGAAGTTAATCATCGGTATCTATGACTAGTGTCACAGGAATGATTCAAAACACAGTCAGTAAGAAGAGTCAGTCTTCTTGTACTTAAGTCGGCATTGTGCCTATTGTATTTAATTCCGATGCAATTTCTGTGTTTCATCGTCAATAAGAAGGGCCAAGGGATACAGTAAACCTGGAGTGAAGCATCGGAATCCATAACTAGTGTCACAGGGATGGTTCAAATCATAGACAGTAAGAAGAGTCAGTCTTCGTGTACTTTAGTGGGCATTGTGCCATTTGTATTTAATTCCGATGCAATTTCTGTGTTTCATCGTCAATAACAAGGTCAGAGGAATACAGTAAACCTGAAGTGAAGCATCGGAATCTATGACTAGTGTCACATGAATGGTGCAAAACATAGTCAGTAAGAAGAGTCAGTCTTCTGGTACTTAAGTCGGTAATGTGCCTTTAGTTTTTAATTCCGAAGCAATTTCTGTGTTTCATCGTCAATAAGAGGGTCCAAGGGATACAGTAAACCTGGAGTGAAGCATCGGAATCCATAACTAGTGACACAGGAATGGTTAAATCATAGACAGTAAGAAGAGTCAGACGTCTTTTACTTAAGTCGGCATTGTGAAGAGGGTCCAAGGGATACAGTAAACCTGGAGTGAAGCATCGGAATCCATAACTAGTGACACAGGAATGGTTAAATCATAGACAGTAAGAAGAGTCAGACGTCTTTTACTTAAGTCGGCATTGTGCCTTTTGTATTCAATTCCGATGCAATTTCTGTGTTTCATCGTCAATAAGATGGTCCAAGGGTTACAGTAAACCAGGAGTGAAGCACCGGAGTCTATAACTACTGTCACAGGAATGGTTGAAACTTAGACAGTAAGAAGAGTCAGTCTTCTTGTATTTAATTTGGCATTGTGCCTTTTTTATTTAATTTCGATGCATTTTCTGCGTTTCATCGTCAATAAGAAGGTCCAAGGGATACAGTAAACCAGGAGTGAAGCATCGGAGTCTATAACTAGTGTCACAGGAATGGTTCAAAACATAGTCAGTAAGAAGAGTCAGTCTTCTTTTACTTAATTCGGCATTGTGCCCTTTGTATTTAATTCTGATGCAATTTCTGTGTTTCATCGTCAATAAGAAGGTCAGAGGGATACAGTAAACCTGAATTGATGCATCGGAATCTATAACTAGTGTCACAGGAATGGTTCAAAACATAGTCAGTAAGAAGAGACATTCTTCTTGTACTTAAGTCGGTATTGTGCCTTTCGTATTTAATTCCGATGCAATTTCTGTGTTTCATCGTTAATAAGAAGGTCCAAGGGATACAGTAAACCTGGGGTGAAACATCGGAAACTATAACTAGTGTCACAGGAATCGTTCAAAGCATAGACAGTAGGAAAAGTCAGTCTACATGTACTTAAGCCGGCATTGTGCCTTTTGTATTTAATGCCGATGCAATTTCTGTGTTTCATCGTCAATAAGAAGGTCAGAGGGATACAGTAAACCTGAAGTGAAGGATCGGAATCTATAACTAGTGTCACAGGAATTGTTCAAAACATAGTCAGTCTGAAGAGTCGGTCTTCTTGTACTTAAGTCGGCATTGTGCCTTTTCTATTTAATTACGATGCAATTTCTGTGTTTCATCGTCAGCAAGAATGGCCAAAGGATACATTAAACCAGAAGTGAAGCATCGGTATTTATAACTAGTGTCACAGGAATGGTTCAAAACATAGACAGTAAGAAGAGTCAGACTTCTTGTACTTAATTCGACATTGTGCCTTTTGTATTTAATTCGGATGCAATTTCTGTGTTTCATCGGAAATAAGAAGGTCAGAGGGATACAGTTAACCTGATGTGAAGCACGGAATCTATAACTAGTGGCACAGGAATGGTTCAAGTCATAGTCAGTAAGAAGAGTCAGTCATCTTGTACTTAAGTCATCGTTGTGCATTTTCTATTTAATTCTGATGCAATTTCTGTGTTTCATCGTCAATACGAAGGTCTAAGGGATACAGTAAACCTGGGGTGAAGCATCGGAATGCATAACTAGTGTCACAGGAATGGTTCAAAACACAGACAGTAAGAAGAGTCAGACTTCTTTTACATATGTCGGCATTGTGCATTTTGTATTTAATTAAGATGCATTTTCTGTGTTTCATCGTCAATAAGAAGGTCCAAGGGATACAGTAAACCTGGAGTGAAGCATCGAAATCTATAACTAGTGTCACAGAAATGGTTCAAAGCATAGTCAGTAAGAAGAGACAGTCTTCTTGTACTCAAGTCGGTATTGTGCCTTTTGTACTTAATTCCGATGCAATTTCTGTGTTTCATCGTCAATAAGAAGGTCCAAGGGATACAGTAAACCTAGAGTGAAACATCGGAAACTATAACTAGTGTCACAGGGACGGTTCAAAACATAGACAGTTGGAAGAGTCAGTCGTCTTGTACTTAAGTCGGCATTGTGCCTTTTCTATTTAATTCCGATGCGATTTCTGTGTTTCATTGTCAATAAGAAGGTCCAAGGGATACAGTAAACCTGAAATGAACCATCGGAATCTATAACTAGTGTCACAGGAATCGTTCAAAGCATAGGAAGTAGGAAAAGTCAGTCTACATGTACTTAAGTCGGCATTGTGCCTTTTGTATTTAATTCCGATGCAAATTCTGTGTTTCATCGTCATTAAGAAGGTCAGAGGGATACAGTAAACCTGAAGTGAAGCATCGGAATCTATAACTAGTGTCACAGGAATTGTTCAAAGCATAGACAGTCTGAGGAGTCAGTCTTCTTGTACTTATGTCGGCATTGTGCCTTTTCAATTTAATTACGATGCAACTTCTGTGTTTCATCGTCAGCAAGAGGGTCCAAAGGATACCGTAATCCAGGAGTGAAGCATCGGAATCAATAACTAGTGTCACAGGTATGGTTCAAAACATAGACAGTAAGAAGAGTACGTCTTCTTGTACTTACGTCGGCATTGTGCTTTTGTATTTAATTCCGATGCAATTTCTGTGTTTCATCGTCAATAAGAAGGTCCAAGGTATACAGTAAACCTGGAGTGAAGCATCGGAATCGATAACTAGTGTCACAGGAATGGTTCAAAACATGGACAGTGAGATGAGTCAGTCTTCTTGTACTTAATTCGGCATTGTGCCCTTTGTATTTAATTCTGACGCAATTTCTGTGTTTCATTGACAATAAGAAAATCAGAGGGATACAGTAAATCTGAAGTGAAGCACGGAATCTATAACTAGTGTCACAGGAATGGTTCAAAACATAGACAGTAAGAAGAGTCAGTCTTCTTGTACTTAAGTCGGCATTGTGCCTTTTGTATTTAATTCCGATGTAATTTCTGTGTTTTATCGTCAATAAGAAGGTCAGAGGGATACAGTAAACCTGAAGTGAAGCATTGGAATCTATAACTAGTGTCACAGGAATGGTTCAAAACATAGTCAGTAAGAAGCGTCAGTCTTCTTGTACTTAAGTCGGTATTGTGCCTTTTGTATTTAATTTCGATGCAATTTCTGTGTTTCATCGTCAATAAGAAGGTCCAAGGGATACAGTAAACCAGGAGTGAAGCCTCGGAGTCTATAACTACTGTCAAAGGAATGGTTCAAAACATAGACAGTAAGAAGAGTCAGTCTTCTTGCATTTAATTTGGCATTGTGCCTTTTGTATGTAATTCTGATGCAATTTCTGTGTTTCATCGTCAATAAGAAGGTCTAAGGGATACAGTAATCCTGGAGTGAAGCATCGGAATCCATAACTAATATCACAGGAATCGTTCAAATCACAGTCAGTTAGAAGAGTCAGACTTCTTTTACTTAAGTCGGCATTGTGTCTTTTGTATTTAATTCCGATGCAATTTCTGAGTTTCATCGTCAATAAGTAGGTCCAACGGATACAGTAAACCTGGAGTGAAGCATCGGAATCTATAACTAGTGTCACAGGAATGGTTCAAAACATAGTCAGAAAGAAGAGACAGTCTTCTTGTACTTAAGTCGGTATTATGTCTTTTGTATTTAATATCAGTGCAATTTCTGTGTTTCATCGTCAATAAGAAGGTCCAAGGGATACAGTAAACCAGGAGTGAAGCCTCGGAGTCTATAACTAGTGTCACAGGAATGGTTCAAAACATAGTCAGTAAGAAGAGACAGTCTTCTTGTACATAAGTCGGTATTGTGCCTTTTGTATTTCATGCCGATGCAATTTATGTATTTCATCGTCAATAACAAGGTCCAAGGGATACAGTAAACCTGGAGTGAAGCATCGGAATCTATAACTAGTGTCACAGGAATCGTTCAAAGCATAGACAGTAGGAAAAGTCAGTCTACATGTACTTAAGTCGGCATTGTGCCTTTTGTATTTAATTCCGATGCAATTTCTGTGTTTCATCGTCAATAAGAAGGTCAGAGGGATACAGTAAACCTGAAGTGAAGCATCGGAATCTATAACTAGTGTCACAGGAATTGTTCAAAATATAGTCGGTCTGAAGAGTCGGTCTTCTTGTACTTAAGTCGGCATTGTGCCTTTTCTATTTAATTACGATGCAATTTCTGTGTTTCATCGTCAGCAAGAACGTCCAAAGGATACAGTAAACCAGAAGTGAAGCATCGGAATCTATAACTAGTGTCACAGGAATGGTTCAAAACATAGACAGTAAGAAGAGTCAGACTTCTTGTACTTAATTCGACATTGTGCCTTTTGTATTTAATTCGGATGCAATTTCTGTGTTTCATCGGAAATAAGAATGTCAGAGGGATACAGTTAACCTGATGTGAAGCACGGAATCTATAACTAGTGGCACAGGAATGGTTCAAATCATAGTCAGTAAGAAGGGTCAGTCTTCTTGTACTTAGGTCGGTATTGTGCCTTTTGTATTTAATTCCGATCCAATTTCTGTGTTTCATCGTCAATAAGAAGGTCCAAGGGATACAGTAAACCTGGAGTGAAGCAACGGAATCTATAACTAGTGTCACAGGGACGGTTCAAAGCATAGACAGTAAGATGAGTCAGTATTCTTGTACTTTAGTCGGCATTGTGCTTTTTGTATATAATTCCGATGCAATTTCTGTGTTTCATCGTCACTAAGAAGGTCAGAGGGATACAGTAATCCTGAAGTTAAGCATCAGAATCTATAATTAGTGTTACAGGAATGGTTCGAAACATAGTCAGTAAGAAGAGTCAGTATTCTTGTAGTTAAGTCGGCATTGTGCCTTTTGTATTTAATTCCGATACAATCTCTGTGTTTCATCGACAATAAGAAGGTCCAAGGGATACAGTAAACCTGGAGTGAAGCATCGGAATCTATAACTAGTATCACAGGGATGGTTTTAAACATAGACAGTAAGAAGAGTCAGTCTTCTTGTACCTAAGTCGGCATCGTGCCTTTTGTATTTAATTCCGATGCAATTTCTGTGTTTCATCGTCAATAAGAAGGTCAGTGGGATACAGTAATCCTGAAGTTAATCATCGGTATATGTAACTAGTGTCACATTAACGGTTCAAAACATAGTCAGTAAGAAGAGTCAGTCTTCATGTACTTATGTCGGCAATGTGCCTATTGTATTTACTTCCGATGCAATTTCTGTGTTTCATCGTTAATAAGAAGGGCCAAGGGATACAGTAAACCTGGATTGAAGCATCGGAATCTATAACTAGTGTCACAGGGACGGTTCAAAGCATAGACAGTAAGATGAGTCAGTATTCCTGTACTTTAGTCGGCATTGTGCTTTTTGTATATAATTCCGATGCAATTTCTGTGTTTCATCGTCAATAAGAAGGTGCAAGGGATACAGTAAACCTGGAGTGAAGCATCGGAATCTATAACTAGTGTCACAGGAATGGTTCAAATGACAGACAGTAAGATGAGTCAGTCTTCTTGTACTTAAGTCTGCATTGTGCCTTTTGTATTTAATTCCGATGAAATTTTTGTGATTCATCGTCAATAAGACGGTCCGAGGGATACAGTAAGCCTGAAGTGAAGCATCGGAATTTATAACTAGTGTCACAGGAATGGTTCAAAACATAGTCAATAAGAAGAGTCAGTCTTCTTGTACTTAAGTCGGCATTGTGCCTTTTGTATTTAATTCCGGTGCAATCTTTGTGTTTCATCGAAAATACGAAGGTCCAAGGGATACAGTAAACCTGGAGTGAAGCATCGGAATCTATAACTAGTTTCACAGGGATGGTTTTAAACATAGACAGTAAGAAGAGTCAGTGTTCTTGTACCTAAGTCGGCATCGTGCCTTTTGTATTTAATTCCGATGCAATTTCTGTGTTTCATCGTCAATAAGAAGGTCAGTGACATACAGTAATCCTGAAGTTAATCATCGGTATCTATGACTAGTGTCACAGGAATGGTTCAAACTATAGTCAGTAAGAAGAGTCAGTCTTCTTGTACTTAAGTCGGCATTGTGCCTATTGTATTTAATTCCGATGCAGTTTCTGTGTTTCATCGTCAATAAGAAGGGCCAAGGGATACAGTAAACCTGGAGTGAAGCATCGGAATCTATAACTAGTGTCACAGGGATGGTTCAAAACATAGACAGTAGGAAATGTCAGCCTACATGTACTTTAGTCGGCATTGTGCATTTGTATTTAATTCCGATGCAATTTCTGTGTTTCATCGTCAATTAGAAGGTCAGAAGTGTACAGTAACCCTGAAGTGAAGCATCGGAATTTATAACTAGTGTCACAGTAATGGTTCAAAACATAGTCAGTAAGAAGACTCAGTCTTCTTGTACTTAAGTCGGCATCGTGCCTCTTGTATATAATTCCGATGCAATTTGTGTGTTTCATCGTTAATAAGAAGGTCAGAGGGATACAGTAAACCTTAAGTGAAGCATCGGAATCTATAACTAGTGTCACAGGAATGGTTCAAAACATAGAGAGTTGGAAGACTCAGTCTTCTTGTACTTAAGTCGGCACTTTGCCTTTTGAATTTCATTCCGATGCAATTTCTGTGTTTCATCGACCATAAGAAGGACCGACGGATACAGTAAACCTCAAGTGAAGCATCGGAATAAAAAACTAGTGTCACAGGAATGGTTCAAAACATAGACTGTCAAAAGAGTCAGTCTTCTTGTACTTTAGTCGGCATTGTGCCTTTTGTATTCAATTCTGATGCAATTTCTGTGTTTCATCGTCAATAAGAAGGTCCAAGGGATACAGTAAACCTGGAGTGAAGCATCGGAATCTATAACTAGTGTCACAGGAATGGTTTAAAAGATAGACAGTAAGATGAGTCAGTCTTCTTGTACTTAAGTCTGCATTGTGCCTTTTGTATTTAATTCCGATGCAATTTTTGTGTTTCATCGTCAATAAGAAGATCCAAGGGATACAGTAAGCCTGAAGTGAAGCTTCGGAATTTGTAACTAGTGTCACAGGAATGGTTCAAAACATAGTCAATAAGTAGAGTCAGTCTTCTTGTACTTAAGTCGGCATTGTGCCTTTTGTATTTAATTCCGATACATTCTCTGTGTTTCATCGACATTTAGAAGGTCCAAGGGATACAGTAAACCTGGAGTGAAGCATCGGAATCTATAACTAGTTTCACAGGGATGGTTTTAAACAAAGACAGTAAGAAGAGTCAGTCTTCTTGTACCTAAGTCGGCATCGTGCCTTTTGTATTTAATTCCTATGCAATTTCTGTGTTTCATCGTCAATAAGAAGGTCAGTGGGATACAGTAATCTTGAAGTTAATCATCGGTATCTATGACTAGTGCCACAGGAATGGTTCAAAACATAGTCAGTAGGAAGAGTCAGTCTTCTTGTACTTAAGTCGGCATTGTGCCTATTGTATTTAATTCCGATGCAATTTCTGTGTTTCATCGTCAATAAGAGGGGCCAAGGGATACAGTAAATCTGGAGTGAAGCATCGGAATCTATACCTAGTGTCACAGGGATGGTTAAAAACATAGACAGTAGGAAAAGTCAGTCTACATGTACTTTAGTCGGCATTGTGCATTTGTATTTAATTCCGATGCAATTTCTGTGTTTCATCGTCAATAAGAAGGTCAGAGGGATTCAGTAACCCTGAAGTGAAGATTCGTAATCTATAACTAGTGTCACAGTAATGGTTCAAAACATAGTCAGTAAGAAGACTCAGTCTACTTGTACTTAAGTCGGCATTGTGCCTCTTGTATTTGATTCCGATGCAATTTGTGTGTTTCATCGTCAATAAGAAGGTCAGAGGGATACAGTAAAACTGAAGTGAAGCATCGGAATCTATAACTAGTGTCACAGGGATGGTTAAAAACATAGACAGTAGGAAAAGTCAGTCTACATGTACTTAAGTCGGCATTGTGCATTTGTATTTAATTCCGATGCATTTTCTGTGTTTCATCGTCCATAAGAAGGTCCGACGGATACAGTAAACCTCAAGTGAACCATCGGAATAAAAAACTAGTGTCACAGGAATGGTTCAAAACATAGACTGTCAAAAGAGTCAGTCTTCTTCTACTTTAGTCGGCATTGTGCCTTTTGTATTCAATTCTGATGCAATTTCTGTGTTTCATCGACAATAAGAAGATCCAAGGGATACAGTAAACCTGGAGTGAAGCATCGGAATCTATAACAAGTGTCACAGGAATGGTTCAAAAGATAGACAGTAAGATGAGTTAGTCTTCTTGTACTTAAGTCTGCATTGTGCCTTTTGTATTTAATTCCGATGCAATTTTTGTGTTTCATCGTCAATAAGAAGGTCTGAGGGATACAGTAAGCTCGAAGTGAAGCATCGGAATCTATAACTAGTGTCACAGGAATGGTTCAAAACATAGACAGTAAGATGAGTCAGTCTTCTTGTACTTAAGTCGGCATTGTGCTTTTCAATTTAATTCCGATGCAATTTTTGTGTTTTATCGTCAATAAGAAGGTCCAAGGTATACAGTAAACCTGGAGTGAAGCATCGGAATCTATAACTAGTGTCACAGGAATGGTTCAAAACATAGTCAGTAAGAAGACTCAGTCTTCTTGTACTTAAGTCGGCATTGTTCCTGTTGTATTTAATTCCGATGCAATTTGTGTGTTTCATCGTCAATATGAAGGCCAGAGGGATACAGTAAACCTGAGGTGAAGCATCGGAATCTATAACTAGTGTAACAGGAATGGTTCAAAGCATAGAGAGTTGGAAGACTCAGTTTCTTGTACTTAAGTCGGCATTGTGCCTTTTGTATTTAATTCCGATGTAATTTCTGTGTTTTATCGTCAATAAGAAGGTCAGAGGGATACAGTAAACTTGAAGTGAAGCATTGGAATCTATAACTAGTGTCACAGGAATGGTTCAAAACATAGTCAGTAAGAAGAGTCAGTCTTCTTGTACTTCAGTAGGCATTGTGCCTTTTGTATTTAATTCCGATGCAATTTCTGTGTTTTATCGTCAATAAGATGGTCAGAGAGATACAGTATACCTGAAGTGAACTATCGGTATCTATAACTAGTGTCACACGAATGGTTCAAATCATAGACAGTTGGAAGAGTCACTCTTCTTGTACTTAAGTCGTCATTGTGCTCTTTGTATTTAATTCCGATGCAATTTCTGCGCTTCATCGTCAATAAGAAGGTCCAAGGGATGCAGTAAACCTGAAATGAACCATCGGAATTAATAACTAGTGTCACAGGAATGGTTCAAAATATAGACAGTAGGAAAAGTCAGTCTACATGTACTTAAGTCGGCATTGTGCCTTTTGTATTTAATTCCGATGCAATTTCTGTGTTTCATCGTCAACAAGAAGGTCAGAGGGAAACAGTAAACCTGGAGTGAAGCATCGGAATCTATAACTAGTGTCACAGGAATGGTTCAAAACATAGTCAATAAGAAGAGTCAGTCTTCTTGTACTTAAGTCGGCATTGTTCCTCTTGTATTTAATTCCGATGCAATTTGTGTGTTTCATCGTCAATAAGAAGGTCAGATGGATACAATAAACCTGAAGTGAAGCATCGGAATCTATAACTAGTGTCACAGGAATAATTCAAAACATAGAGAGTTGGAAGACTCAGTCTTCTTGTACTTAAGTCGGCATTGTGCCTTTTGTATTTCATTCCGATGCAATTTCTGTGTTTCATCATCCATAAGAGGATCTGAGGGATACAGTAAACCTCACGTGAAGCATCGGAATAAAAAACTAGTGTCACAGGAATGGTTCACAACATAGACAGTAGGAAGAGTCGGTCTTCTTGTACTTATGTCGGCATTGTGCCTTTTCTATTTAATTCCGATGCAATTTCTGTGTTTCTTCGTCAATAAAAAGGTCCAAGGTATACAGTAAACCTGGAGTGAAGCATCGGAATCTATAACTAGTGTCACAGGAATGGTTCAAAAGATAGACAGTAATAAGAGTCAGTCTTCTTGTACTTAAGTTTGCATTGTGCCTTTTGTATTTAATTCCGATGCAATTTCTGTGTTTCATCGTCAATACGAAGGTCCGAGGGATACAGTAAACCTGAAGTGAAGCATCGGAATTTAAACTAGTGTCACAGGAATGGTTCAAATCATAGTCAATAAGAAGAGTCAGTCTTCTTGTACTTAAGGCGGTATTGTGCCTTTTGTATTTAATTCCGATGCAATTTATGTGTTTCATCGACAATAAGAAGGTCAAAGGGATACAGTAAACCTGGAGTGAAGCATCGGAATCTATAACTAGTGTCACAGGAATGGTTCAAAACATAGGCAGTAAGAAGGGTCAGACTTCTTTTCCTTAAGTCGGCATTGTGCCTTTTGTCTTCAATTCCGATGCAATTTCTGTGTTTCATCGTCAATAAGAAGGTCCAAGGGATACAGTAAACCAGGAGTGAAGCACCGGAGTCTATAACTATTGTCACAGGAATGGTTTAAAACATAGACAGTAAGAAGAGTCAGTCTTCTTGTACTTAATTCGGCATTGTGCCTTTTGTAGTTAATTCTGATGCAATTTCTGTGATTCATCGTCAATAAGAAGGTCAGAGGGATACAGGAAACCTGAATTGTAGCATCGGAATCTATAACTAGTGTGACAGGAATGGTTCAAAACATAGTCAGTAAGAAGACTCAGTCTTCTTGTACTTAAGTCATCATTGTGCATTTTGTATTTAATTCTGATGCAATTTCTGTGTTTCATCGTCAATAAGAAGGTCAGAGGGATACAGTAAACCTGAAGTGAAGCATCGGAATCTATAACTAGTGTCACAGGAATGGTTCAAAACATAGTCATTAAGAAGAGTCAGTCTTCTTGTACTTTAGTCGGCATTGTGCCTTTTGTATTTAATTCTGATGCAATTTCTGAGTTTCATCGTCAATAAGAAGGTCCAAGGGATACAGTAAACCTGGAGTGAAGCATCGGAATCTATAACTAGTGTCGCAGGAGTGGTTCAAAAGATAGACAGTAAGAAGAGTCAGTCTTCTTGTACTTAAGTCTGCTTTGTGCCTTTTGTATTTAAATCCGATGCAATTTCTGTGTTTCATCGTCAATAAGAAGGTCTGAGGGATACAGTAAACCTGAAGTGAAGCATCGGAATTTAAACTAGTGTCACAGGAATGGTTTAAAACATAGTCATTAAGAAGAGTCAGTCTTCGTGTACTTAAGTCGGCATTGTGAAGTTTGTATTTAATTCCGATACAATTTCTGTGTTTCATCGTCAATAAGAAGGTCCAAGGGATACAGTAAACCTGGAGTGAAGCATCGGAATCTATAACTAGTGTCACAGGGATGGTTCCAAACATAGACAGTAAGAAGAGTCAGTCTTCTTGTACCTAATTCGGCATCGTGCCTTTTGTATTTAATTCCGATGCAATTTCTGTGTTTCATCGTCAATAAGAAGGTCAGTGGGATACAGTAATCCTGAAGTTAAGCATCGGTATCTATGACTAGTGTCACAGGAATGGTTCATAACATAGTCAGTACGAAGAGTCAGTCTTCTTGTACTTATGTCGGCATCGTGCCTACTGTATTCAATTCCGATGCAATTTCTTTGTTTCATCGCCAATAAGAAGGGCCAAGGGATACAGTAAACCTGGAGTGAAGCATTGGAATCTATAACTAGTGTCACAGGGATGGTTCAAAACATAGACAGTAAGAAGGGTCAGACTTCTTTTACTTAAGTCGGCATTGTGCCTTTTGTGTTCAATTCCGATGCAATTTCTGTGTCTTCGTCAATAAGGAGGTCCAATGGATACAGTAAACCAGGAGTGAAGCATCGTAATCTATAACTAGTGTCACAGGAATGGTTCAAAACATAGTCAATAAGAAGAGTCAGTCTTCTTGTACTTAAGTCGGCATTGTGCCATTTGTATTAAATTCCGATACAATCTCTGTGTTTCATCGACAATACGAAGGTCCAAGGGATACAGTAAACCTGGAGTGAAGCATCGGAATCTATAACTAGTGTCACAGGGATGGTTTTAAACATAGACAGTAAGAAGAGTCAGTCTTCTTGTACCTAAGTCGGCATCGTGCCTTTTGTATTTAATTCCGATGCAATTTCTGTGTTTCATCGTCAATAAGAAGGTCAGTGGGATACAGTAATCCTGAAGTTAATCATCGGTATCTATGACTAGTGTCACAGGAAGGGTTCAAAACATAGTCAGTAAGAAGAGTCAGTCTTCTTGTACTTAAGTCGGCGTTGTGCCAATTGTATTTAATTCCGATGCAATTTCTGTGTTTCATCGTCAATAAGAAGGGCCAAGGGATACAGTAAACCTGGAGTGAAGCATCGGAATCTATAACTAGTGTCACAGGGATGGTTCAAAACATAGACAGTAAGAAGAGTCAGTCTTCGTGTACTTAAGTCGCTATTGTGCCTTTTCTATTTAATTCCGATGAAATTTCTGTGTTTCATCATCAATAAGTAGGTCCAAGGGATACAGTAAACCTGGAGTGAAGCATCGGAATCCATAACTAGTGTCACAGGAATGGTTCAAATCATAGACAGTAAGAAGAGTCAGACATCTTTTACTTAAGTCGGCATTGTGCCTTTTGTATTCAATGCCGATGCAATTTCTGTGTTTCATCGTCAATAAGATGGTCCAAGGGATACAGTAAACCAGGAGTGAAGCACCGGAGTCTATAACTAGTGTCACAGGAATGGTTCAAAACATAGACAGTAAGAAGAGTCAGTCTTCTTGTATTTAATTCGGCCTTGTGCCTTTTGTATTTAATTCTGATGCAATTTCTGTGTTTCATCGTCAATAAGAAGGTCTCAGGGATACAGTAAATCTGGAGTGAAGCATCGGAATCCATAACTAGTGTCACAGGAATGGTTCAAAACACAGACAGTAAGAAGAGTCAAACTTATTTTACTTAAGTCGGCATTGTGTCTTTTGTATTTAATTCCGATGCAATTTCTGCGTTTCATCGTCAATAAGTAGGTCCAAGGGATACAGTAAACCTGGAGTGAAGCATCGGAATCTGTAACTAGTGACACATGGATGGTTCAAAACACAGTCAGTAAGAAGAGACAGTCTTCTTGTACTTAAGTCGGTATTATGTCTTTTGTATTTAATTTCGATGCAATTTCTGTGTTTCATCGTCAATAAGAAGGACCAAGGGATACAGTAAACCAGGAGTGAAGCATCGGAGTCTATAACTAGTGTCACAGGAATGGTTCAAAACATAGTCAGTGAGAAGAGTCAGTCTTCTGTTACTTAATTCGGCATTGTGCCCTTTGTATTTAATTGTGATGCAATTTCTGTGTTTCATCGTCAATAAGAAGGTCAGAAGGATAAAGGAAACCTGAATTGAAGCATCGGAATCTATAACTAGTGTCACAGTAATGGTTCAAAGCATAGTCAGTAAGAAGAGTCAATCATCTTGTACTTAAGTCATCATTGTTCATTCTCTATTTAATTCTGATGCAATTTCTGTGTTTCATCGTTAATACGAAGGTCTAAGGGATACAGTAAACCTGGAGTGAACCATCGGAATCCATCACTAGTGTCACAGGAATGGTTCAAAGCACAGACAGTAAGAAGAGTCAGACTTCTTTTACATAAGCCGGCATTGTGCATTTTGTATTTAATTAAGATGCATTTTCTGTGTTTCATCGTCAATAAGAAGGTCTAAGGGATACAGTAAACCTGGAGTGAAGCATCGGAATTTATAACTAGTGTCACAGGAATGGTTCAAAACATAGTCAGTAAGAAGAGACATTCTTCTTGTACTTAAGTCGGTATTGTGCCTCTTGTATTTAATTCCGATGCAATTTCTGTGTTTCATCGTCAATAAGAAGGTCCAAGGGATACAGTAAACCTGGAGTGAAGCATCGGAATCTATAACTAGTGTCATAGGGACGGTTCAAAACATAGACAGTTGGAAGAGTCAGTCGTCCTGTACTTAAGTCGGCATTGTGCCTTTTGTATTTAATTCCGATGCAATTACTGTGCTTCATTGTCAATAAGAAGGTCGAAGGGATACAGTAAACCTGAAATGAACCATCGGAATCAATAACTAGTGTCACAGGAATCTTTCAAAGCATAGACAATAGGAAAAGTCAGTCTACATGTACTTAAGTTTGCATTGTGCCTTTGGTATTTAATTCCGATGCAAATTCTGTGTTCTATCGTCAATAAGAAGGTCAGAGGGATACAGTAAACCTGAAGTGAAGCATCGTAATCTATAACTAGTGTCACAGGAATTGTTCAAAGCATAGTCAGTCTGAAGAGTCGGTCTTCTTGTACTTAAGTCGGCATTGAGCCTTTTCTATTTAATTACGATGCATTTTCTGTGATTCATCGTCGGCAAGAAGGTCCAAATGATACAGTAAACCAGGAGTGAAGCATCGGAGTCTATAACTAGTGTCACAAGAATGGTTCAAAGCATAGACATTAAGAAGAGTCCGTCTTCTTGTACTTACGTCGGCATTGTGCTTTTGTATTTAATTCCGATGCAATTTCTGTGTTTCATCGTCAATGAGAAGGTCCAAGGAATACAGTAAACCTGGAGTGAAACATCGGAATCTATAACTAGTGTCACAGGAATTGTTCAAAGCATAGTCAGTCTGAAGAGTCAGTCTTCTTGTACTTATGTCGGCATTGTGCCTTTTCAATTTAATTACGATGCAATTTCTGTGTTTCATCGTCAGCAAGAGGGTCCAAAGGATAGAGTAAACCAGGAGTGAAGCATCGGAATCTATAACTAGTGTCACACATATGGTTCAAAACATAGACAGTAAGAAGAGTACGTCTTCTTGTACTTACGTCGGCACTGTGCTTTTGTATTTAATTCCGATGCAATTTCTGTGTTTCATCGTCGATAAGAAGGTCCAAGGTATACAGTAAACCTGGAGTGAAGCATCGGAATCTATAACTAGTGTCACAGGAATGGTTCAAAACATGGACAGTGAGATGAGTCAGTCTTCTTGTACTTAATTCGGCATTGTGCCTTTTGTATTTAATTCCGACGCAATTTCTGTGTTTCATTGTCAATAAGAAATTCAGAGGGATACAGTAAATCTGAATTGAAGCATCGGAATCTATAACTAGTGTCACAGTAATGGTTCAAAACATAGACAGTAAGAAGAGTCAGTCTTCTTGTCCTTAAGTCGGCATTATGCCTTTTGTATTTAATTCCGATGTAATTTCTGTGTCTTATCGTCAATAAGAAGGTCAGAGAGATACAGTAAACCTGAAGTGAAGCATCGGAATCTATAACTGGTGTCACAGGAATTGTTCAAAATATTGTCAGTCTGAAGAGTCAGTCTTCTTGTACTTAAGTCGGCAATGTGCCTTTTCTATTTAATTACGATGCAATTTCTGTGTTTCATCGTCAGTATGAAGATCCAAGGGATACTGTAAACCTTGGGTGAAGCATCGGAATCTATAACTAGTGTCACACGAATGGTTCAAACATAGTCAGTGAGTAGAGTCCGTCTTCTAGTACTTAAGTCGGCATTGTGCTTTTGTATTTAATTCCGATGCAATTTCTGTGTTTCATCGTCAATAAGATGGTCCAAGGTATACAGTAAACCTGGAGTGAAGCATCGGAATCTGTAACTAGTGTCACCGGAATGGTTCCAAACATAGACAGTGAGATGAGTCAGTCTTCTTGTACTTAAATCGGCATTGTGCCTTTCGTATTTAATACCGACGCAATTTCTGTGTTTCGTCGTCAATAAGAACGTCAGAAGGATACAGTAAATCTGAAGTGAAGCATCGGAATCAATAACTAGTGTCACAGGAATGGTTCAAAACATAGTCAGTAAGAAGAGTCAGTCTTCTTGTACTTAAGTCGGCATTGTGCCATTTGTATTTAATTCCGATGTAATTTCTGTGTTTTATCGTCAATAAGAAGGTCAGAGAGATACGGTAAACCTGAAGTGAAGCATTGGAATCTATAACTAGTGTCACAGGAATGGTTCCAAACATAGTCAGTAAGAAGAGTCAGTCTTCTTGTACTTAAGTCGGCATTGTTTCTCTTGTATTTAATTCCGATGCAATTTGTGTGTTTCATCGCCAATACGAACGTCAGATTGATACAGTAAATCTGAAGTGAAGCATCGGAATCAATAACTAGTGTCACAGGAATGGTTCAAAACATAGTCAGTAAGAAGAGTCAGTCTTCTTAAAGCATCGGAATCTATAACTAGTGTCGCAGGAGTGGTTCAAAAGATAGACAGTAAGAAGTGTCAGTCTTCTTGTACTTAAGTCTGCTTTGTGCCTTTTGTATTTAAATCCGATGCAATTTCTGTGTTTCATCGTCAATAAGAAGGTCTGAGGGATACAGTAAACCTGAAGTGAAGCATCGGAATTTAAACTAGTGTCACAGGAATGGTTCAAAACATAGTCATTAAGAAGAGTCAGTCTTCGTGTACTTAAGTCGGCATTGTGAAGTTTGTATTTAATTCCGATACAATTTCTGTGTTTCATCGTCAATAAGAAGGTCCAAGGGATACAGTAAACCTGGAGTGAAGCATCGGAATCTATAACTAGTGTCACAGGGATGGTTCCAAACATAGACAGTAAGAAGAGTCAGTCTTCTTGTACCTAAGTCGGCATCGTGCCTTTCGTATTTAATTCCGATGCAATTTCTGTGTTTCATCGTCAATAAGAAGGTCAGTGGGATACAGTAATCCTGAAGTTAAGCATCGGTATCTATGACTAGTGTCACTGGAATGGTTCATAATATAGTCAGTACGAAGAGTCAGTCTTCTTGTACTTATGTCGGCATTGTGCCTATTGTATTCAATTCCGATGCAATTTCTTTGTTTCATCGCCAATAAGAAGGGCCAAGGGATACAGTAAACCTGGAGTGAAGCATTGGAATCTATAACTAGTGTCACAGGGATGGTTCAAAACATAGACAGTAAGAAGGGTCAGACTTCTTTTACTTAAGTCGGCATTGTGCCTTTTGTGTTCAATTTCGATGCAATTTCTGTGTCATCGTCAATAAGGAGGTCCAATGGATACAGTAAACCAGGAGTGAAGCATCGTAATCTATAACTGGTGTCACAGGAATGGTTCAAAACATAGTCAATAAGAAGAGTCAGTCTTCTTGTACTTAAGTCGGCATTGTGCCTTTTGTATTTAATTCCGATACAATCTCTGTGTTTCATCGACAATACGAAGGTCCAAGGGATACAGTAAACCTGGAGTGAAGCATCGGAATCTATAACTAGTGTCACAGGGATGGTTTTAAACATAGGCAGTAAGAAGAGTCAGTCTTCTTGTACCTAAGTCGGCATCGTGCCTTTTGTATTTAATTCCGATGCAATTTCTGTGTTTCATCGTCAATAAGAAGGTCAGTGGGATACAGTAATCCTGAAGTTAATCATCGGTATCTATGACTAGTGTCACAGGAAGGGTTCAAAACATAGTCAGTAAGAAGAGTCAGTCTTCTTGTACTTAAGTCGGCGTTGTGCCAATTGTATTTAATTCCGACGCAATTTCTCTGTTCCATCGTCAATAAGAAGGGCCAAGGGATACAGTAAACCTGGAGTGAAGCATCGGAATCTATAACTAGTGTCACAGGGATGGTTCCAAACATAGACAGTAAGAAGAGTCAGTCTTCTTGTACCTAAGTCGGCATCGTGCCTTTCGTATTTAATTCCGATGCAATTTCTGTGTTTCATCGTCAATAAGAAGGTCAGTGGGATACAGTAATCCTGAAGTTAAGCATCGGTATCTATGACTAGTGTCACTGGAATGGTTCATAATATAGTCAGTACGAAGAGTCAGTCTTCTTGTACTTATGTCGGCATTGTGCCTATTGTATTCAATTCCGATGCAATTTCTTTGTTTCATCGCCAATAAGAAGGGCCAAGGGATACAGTAAACCTGGAGTGAAGCATTGGAATCTATAACTAGTGTCACAGGGATGGTTCAAAACATAGACAGTAAGAAGGGTCAGACTTCTTTTACTTAAGTCGGCATTGTGCCTTTTGTGTTCAATTTCGATGCAATTTCTGTGTCATCGTCAATAAGGAGGTCCAATGGATACAGTAAACCAGGAGTGAAGCATCGTAATCTATAACTGGTGTCACAGGAATGGTTCAAAACATAGTCAATAAGAAGAGTCAGTCTTCTTGTACTTAAGTCGGCATTGTGCCTTTTGTATTTAATTCCGATACAATCTCTGTGTTTCATCGACAATACGAAGGTCCAAGGGATACAGTAAACCTGGAGTGAAGCATCGGAATCTATAACTAGTGTCACAGGGATGGTTTTAAACATAGGCAGTAAGAAGAGTCAGTCTTCTTGTACCTAAGTCGGCATCGTGCCTTTTGTATTTAATTCCGATGCAATTTCTGTGTTTCATCGTCAATAAGAAGGTCAGTGGGATACAGTAATCCTGAAGTTAATCATCGGTATCTATGACTAGTGTCACAGGAAGGGTTCAAAACATAGTCAGTAAGAAGAGTCAGTCTTCTTGTACTTAAGTCGGCGATGTGCCAATTGTATTTAATTCCGACGCAATTTCTGTGTTCCATCGTCAATAAGAAGGGCCAAGGGATACAGTAAACCTGGAGTGAAGCATCGGAATCTATAACTAGTGTCACAGGGATGGTTCAAAACATAGACAGTAAGAAGAGTCAGTCTTCGTGTACTTTAGTCGGCATTGTGCCATTTGTATTTATTCCTATGCAATTTCTGTGTTTCATCGTCAATAACAAGGTCAGAGGGATACAGTAATCCTGAAGTGAAGCATCGGAATCTATGACTAGTGTCACAGGAATGGTGCAAACATAGTCAGTGAGAAGTGTCAGTCTTCTTGTACTTAAGTCGCTATTGTGCCTTTTCTATTTAATTCCGATGCAATTTCTGTGTTTCATCGTCAATAAGTAGGTCCAAGGGATACAGTAAACCTGGAGTGAAGCATCGGAATCCATAACTAGTGTCACAGGAATGGTTCAAATCATAGACAGTAAGAAGAGTCAGACATCTTTTACTTAAGTCGGCATTGTGCCTTTTGTATTCAATGCCGATGCAATTTCTGTGTTTCATCGTCAATAAGATGGTCCAAGGGATACAGTAAACCAGGAGTGAAGCACCGGAGTCTATAACTAGTGTCACAGGAATGGTTCAAAGCATAGACAGTAAGAAGAGTCAGTCTTCTTGTATTTAATTCGGCCTTGTGCCTTTTGTATTTAATTCTGATGCAATATCTGTGTTTCATCGTCAATAAGAAGGTCTCAGGGATACAGTAAATCTGGAGTGAAGCATCGGAATCCATAACTAGTGTCACAGGAATGGTTCAAAACACAGACAGTAAGAAGAGTCAGACTTCTTTTACTTAAGTCGGCATTGTGTCTTTTGTATTTAATTCCGATGCAATTTCTGTGTTTTATCGTCAATAAGTAGGTCCAAGGGATACAGTAAACCTGGAGTGAAGCATCGGAATCTGTAACTAGTGACACATGGATGGTTCAAAACATAGTCAGTAAGAAGAGTCAGTCTTCTTGTACTTAAGTCGGCATTGTGCCATTTGTATTTAATTCCGATGTAATTTCTGTGTTTTATCGTCAATAAGAAGGTCAGAGAGATACGGTAAACCTGAAGTGAAGCATTGGAATCTATAACTAGTGTCACAGGAATGGTTCCAAACATAGTCAGTAAGAAGAGTCAGTCTTCTTGTACTTAAGTCGGCATTGTTTCTCTTGTATTTAATTCCGATGCAATTTGTGTGTTTCATCGCCAATACGAACGTCAGAGGGATACAGTAAATCTGAAGTGAAGCATCGGAATCAATAACTAGTGTCACAGGAATGGTTCAAAACATAGTCAGTAAGAAGAGTCAGTCTTCTCAAAGCATCGGAATCTATAACTAGTGTCACAGGGATGGTTTTAAACATAGGCAGTAAGAAGAGTCAGTCTTCTTGTACCTAAGTCGGCATCGTGCCTTTTGTATTTAATTCCGATGCAATTTCTGTGTTTCATCGTCAATAAGAAGGTCAGTGGGATACAGTAATCCTGAAGTTAATCATCGGTATCTATGACTAGTGTCACAGGAAGGGTTCAAAACATAGTCAGTAAGAAGAGTCAGTCTTCTTGTACTTAAGTCGGCGTTGTGCCAATTGTATTTAATTCCGACGCAATTTCTGTGTTCCATCGTCAATAAGAAGGGCCAAGGGATACAGTAAACCTGGAGTGAAGCATCGGAATCTATAACTAGTGTCACAGGGATGGTTCAAAACATAGACAGTAAGAAGAGTCAGTCTTCGTGTACTTTAGTCGGCATTGTGCCATTTGTATTTATTCCTATGCAATTTCTGTGTTTCATCGTCAATAACAAGGTCAGAGGGATACAGTAATCCTGAAGTGAAGCATCGGAATCTATGACTAGTGTCACAGGAATGGTGCAAACATAGTCAGTGAGAAGTGTCAGTCTTCTTGTACTTAAGTCGCTATTGTGCCTTTTCTATTTAATTCCGATGCAATTTCTGTGTTTCATCGTCAATAAGTAGGTCCAAGGGATACAGTAAACCTGGAGTGAAGCATCGGAATCCATAACTAGTGTCACAGGAATGGTTCAAATCATAGACAGTAAGAAGAGTCAGACATCTTTTACTTAAGTCGGCATTGTGCCTTTTGTATTCAATGCCGATGCAATTTCTGTGTTTCATCGTCAATAAGATGGTCCAAGGGATACAGTAAACCAGGAGTGAAGCACCGGAGTCTATAACTAGTGTCACAGGAATGGTTCAAAGCATAGACAGTAAGAAGAGTCAGTCTTCTTGTATTTAATTCGGCCTTGTGCCTTTTGTATTTAATTCTGATGCAATTTCTGTGTTTCATCGTCAATAAGAAGGTCTCAGGGATACAGTAAATCTGGAGTGAAGCATCGGAATCCATAACTAGTGTCACAGGAATGGTTCAAAACACAGACAGTAAGAAGAGTCAGACTTCTTTTACTTAAGTCGGCATTGTGTCTTTTGTATTTAATTCCGATGCAATTTCTGTGTTTTATCGTTAATAAGTAGGTCCAAGGGATACAGTAAACCTGGAGTGAAGCATCGGAATCTGTAACTAGTGACACATGGATGGTTCAAAACACAGTCAGTAAGAAGAGACAGTCTTCTTGTACTTAAGTCGGTATTATGTCTTTTGTATTTAATTTCGATGCAATTTCTGTGTTTCATCGTCAATAAGAAGGTCCAAGGGATACAGTAAACCAGGAGTGAAGCATCGGAGTCTATAACTAGTGTCACAGGAATGGTTCAAAACATAGTCAGTGAGAAGAGTCAGTCTTCTGTTACTTAATTCGGCATTGTGCCCTTTGTATTTAATTGTGATGCAATTTCTGTGTTTCATCGTCAATAAGAAGGTCAGAGGGATAAAGGAAACCTGAATTGAAGCATCGGAATCTATAACTAGTGTCACAGTAATGGTTCAAAGCATAGTCAGTAAAAAGAGTCAATCATCTTGTACTTAAGTCATCATTGTGCATTTTCTATTTAATTCTGATGCAAATTCTGTGTTTCATCGTTAATACGAAGGTCTAAGGGATACAGTAAACCTGGAGTGAAGCATCGGAATTTATAACTAGTGTCACAGGAATGGTTCAAAACATAGTCAGTAAGAAGAGACATTCTTCTTGTACTTAAGTCGGTATTGTGCCTTTTGTATTTAATTCCGATGCAATTTCTGTGTTTCATCGTCAATAAGAAGGTCCAAGGGATACAGTAAACCTGGAGTGAAGCATCGGAATCTATAACTAGTGTCATAGGGACGGTTCAAAACATAGACAGTTGGAAGAGTCAGTCGTCCTGTACTTAAGTCGGCATTGTGCCTTTTGTATTTAATTCCGACGCAATTTCTGTGCTTCATTGTCAATAAGAAGGTCGAAGGGATACAGTAAACCTGAAATGAACCATCGGAATCTATAACTAGTGTCACAGGAAACGTTCAAAGCATAGACAATAGGAAAAGTCAGTCTACATGTACTTAAGTGGGCATTGTGCCTTTGGTATTTAATTCCGATGCAAATTCTGTGTTCTATCGTCAATAAGAAGGTCAGAGGGATACAGTAAACGTGAAGTGAAGCATCGTAATCTATAACTAGTGTCACAGGAATTGTTCAAAGCATAGTCAGTCTGAAGAGTCGGTCTTCTTGTACTTAAGTCAGCATTGAGCCTTTTCTATTTAATTACGATGCATTTTCTGTGTTTCATCGTCGGCAAGAAGGTCCAAATGATACAGAAAACCAGGAGTGAAGCATCGGAGTCTATAACTATTGTCACAAGAATGGTTCAAAGCATAGACAGTAAGAAGAGTCCGTCTTCTTGTACTTACGTCGGCATTGTGCTTTTGTATTTAATTCCGATGCAATTTCTGTGTTTCATCGTCAATGAGAAGGTCCAAGGTATACAGTAAACCTGGAGTGAAACATCAGAATCTATAACTAGTGTCACAGGAATTGTTCAAAGCATAGTCAGTCTGAAGAGTCAGTCTTCTTGTCCTTATGTCGGCATTGTGCCTTTTCAATTTAATTACGATGCAATTTCTGTGTTTCATCGTCAGCAAGAGGGTCCAAAGGATACAGTAAACCAGGAGTGAAGCATCGGAATCTATAACTAGTGTCACACGTATGGTTCAAACATAGACAGTAAGAAGAGTACGTCTTCTTGTACTTACGTCGGCATTGTGCTTTTGTATTTAATTCCGATGCAATTTCTGTGTTTCATCGTCAATAAGAAGGTCCAAGGTATACAGTAAACCTGGAGTGAAGCATCGGAATCTATAACTAGTGTCACAGGAATGGTTCAAAACATGGACAGTGAGATGAGTCAGTCTTCTTGTACTTAATTCGGCATTGTGCCTTTTGTATTTAATTCCGACGCAATTTCTGTGTTCATTGTCAATAAGAAATTCAGAGGGATACAGTAAATCTGAAGTGAAGCATCGGAATCTATAACTAGTGTCACAGGAATGGTTCAAAACATAGACAGTAAGAAGAGTCAGTCTTCTTGTACTTAAGTCGGCATTGTGCCATTTGTATTTAATTCCGATGTAATTTCTGTGTCTTATCGTCAATAAGAAGGTCAGAGGGATACAGTAAACCTGAAGTGAAGCATCGGAATCTATAACTGGTGTCACAGGAATTGTTCAAAATACTGTCAGTCTGAAGAGTCAGTCTTCTTGTACTTAAGTCGGCAATGTGCCTTTTCTATTTAATTACGATGCAATTTCTGTGTTTCATCGTCAGTATGAAGATCCAAGGGATACTGTAAACCTTGGGTGAAGCATCGGAATCTATAACTAGTGTCACAGGAATGGTTCAAACATAGTCAGTAAGTAGAGTCCGTCTTCTAGTACTTAAGTCGGCATTTTGCTTTTGTATTTAATTCCGATGCAATTTCTGTGTTTCATCGTCAATAAGATGGTCCAAGGTATACAGTAAACCTGGAGTGAAGCATCGGAATCTGTAACTAGTGTCACCGGAATGGTTCCAAACATAGACAGTGAGATGAGTCAGTCTTCTTGTACTTAAATCGGCATTGTGCCTTTCGTATTTAATACCGACGCAATTTCGGTGTGTTTCGTCGTCAATAAGAACGTCAGAGGGATACAGTAAATCTGAAGTGAAGCATCGGAATCAATAACTAGTGTCACAGGAATGGTTCAAAACATAGACTGTCAGCAGAGTCAGTCTTCTTGTACTTTAGTCGGCATTGTGCCCTTTGTATTTAATTCTGATGCAATTTCTGAGTTTCATCGTCAATAAGAAGGTTCAAGGGATACAGTAAACCTGAAGTGAAGCATCGGAATCTATAACTAGTGTCACAGGAATGGTTCAAAAGATAGAGTCAGTCTTTTTGTACCTAAGTCTGCATTGTGCCTTTTGTATTTAAATCCGATGCAATTTCTGTGTTTCATCGTCAATAAGAAGGTCCGAGGGATACAGTAAACCTGAAGTGAAGCATCGGAATTTAAACTAGTGTCACAGGAATGGTTCAAATAATAGTCAATAAGAAGAGTCAGTCTTCTTGTACTTAAGTCGGTTTTGTGCCTTTTGCATTTAATTCCGATGCAATTTCTGTGTTTCATCGACAATAAGAAGGTCCAAGGGATACAGTAAACCTGGAATGAAGCATCGGAATCTATAACTAGTGTCACAGGAATGGTTCAAAACATAGACAGTAAGAAGGGTCACACGTCTTTTCCTTAAGTCGGCATTGTGCCTTTTGTATTCAATTCCGATGCAATTTCTGTGTTTCATCGTCAATAAGAAGGTCCAAGGGATACAGTAAACCTCAAGTGAAGCATCGGAATAAAAAACTAGTGTCACAGGAATGGTTCAAAACATAGACAGTATGAAGAGTCAGTCTTCTTGTACTTAAGCCGGTATTGTGCCATTTCTATTTAGTTCCGATGCAATTTCTGTGTTTCATCGTCAATAAGAAGGTCAGAGGGATACAGTAAACCTGGAGTGAAGCACCTGAATCTATAACTAGTGTCACAGGAATGGTTCAAAAGATAGACAGTAAGAAGAGTCAGTCCTCTTGTACTTAAGTCGGCATTGTGCCTTTTGTATTTAATTCCGGTACAATTTCTGTGTTTCTTTGTCAATAAGAAGGTCCAAGGGATACAGTAAACCTGGAGTGAAGCATCGGAATCTATAACTAGTGTCACAGGAATGGTTCAAACATTGTCAGTAAGTAGAGTCCGTCTTCTAGTACTTAAGTCGGCATTATGCTTTTGTATTTAATTCCGATGCAATTTCTGTGTTTCATCGTCAATAAGATGGTCCAAGGTATACAGTAAACCTGGAGTGAAGCATCGGAATCTGTAACTAGTGTCACCGGAATGGTTCCAAACATAGACAGTGAGATGAGTCAGTCTTCTTGTACTTAAATCGGCATTGTGCCTTTCGTATTTAATACCGACGCAATTTCTGTGTTTCGTCGTCAATAAGAACGTCAGAGGGATACAGTAAATCTGAAGTGAAGCATCGGAATCAATAACTAGTGTCACAGGAATGGTTCAAATCATAGTCAGTAAGAAGAGTCAGTCTTCTTGTACTTAAGTCGGCATTGTGCCATTTGTATTTAATTCCGATGTATTTTCTGTGTTTTATCGTCAATAAGAAGGTCAGAGGGATACGGTAAAGCTGAAGTGAAGCATTGGAATCTATAACTAGTGTCACAGGAATGGTTCCAAACATAGTTAGTAAGAAGAGTCAGTCTTCTTGTACTTAAGTCGGCATTGTTCCTCTTGTATTTAATTCCGATGCAATTTGTGTGTTTCATCGCCAATACGAACGTCCGAGGGATACAGTAAACCTGAAGTGAAGCATCGGAATCTATGACTAGTGTCACAGGAATGGTTCAAAACATAGAGAGTTGAAAGACTCAGTCTTCTTGTACTTAAGTCGGCATTGTGCCTTTTGCATTTAATTCTGATGCAATTTCTGAGTTTCATCGGAAATAAAAAGGTCAAAGGGATACAGTAAACCTGGAGTGAAGCACCGGAATCTATAAATAGTGTCACAGGAATGGTTCAAAACATAGACTGTCAGCAGAGTCAGTCTTCTTGTACTTTAGTCGGCATTGTGCCTTTTGTATTTAATTCTGATGCAATTTCTGAGTTTCATCGTCAATAAGAAGGTCCAAGGGATACAGTAAACCTGAAGTGAAGCATCGGAATCTATAACTAGTGTCACAGGAATGGTTCAAAAGATAGACAGTAAGAAGAGTCAGTCTTTTTGTACTTAAGTCTGCATTGTGCCTTTTGTATTTAAATCCGATGCAATTTCTGTGTTTCATCGTCAATAAGAAGGTCCGAGGGATACAGTAAACCTGAAGTGAAGCATCGGAATTTAAACTAGTGTCACAGGAATGGTTCAAATCATAGTCAATAACAAGAGTCAGTCTTTTTGTACTTAAGTCTGCATTGTGCCTTTTGTATTTAAATCCGATGCAATTTCTGTGTTTCATCGTCAATAAGAAGGTCAGAGGGATACAGTAAACCTGGAGTGAAGCACCTGAATCTATAACTAGTGTCACAGGAATGGTTCAAAAGATAGACAGTAAGAAGAGTCACTCTTCTTGTACTTAAGTCGGCATTGTGCCTTTTGTATTTAATTCCGGTACAATTTCTGTGTTTCTTCGTCAATGAGAATGTCCAAGGGATACAGTAAACCTGGAGTGAAGCATCGGAATCTATAACTAGTGTCACAGGGATGGTTCTAAACATAGACAGTAAGAAGAGTTAGTCTTCTTGAACCTCAGTCGGCATCGTGCCTTTTGTATTTAATTCCGATCCAATTTCTGTGTTTCATTGTCAATAAGAAGGTCAGTGGGATACAGTAATCCTGAAGTTAAGCATCGGTATTTATGACTAGTGTCATAGGAATGGTTCAAAACATAGTCAGTACGAAGAGTCAGTCTTCTTGTACTTATGTCGGCATTGTGCCTATTGTATTCAATTCCGATGCAATTTCTATGTTTCATCGCCAATAAGAAGGGCCAAGGGATACAGTAAACCTGGAGTGAAGCATTGGAATCTATAACTAGTGTCACAGGGATGGTTTAAAACATAGACAGTAAGAAGAGTCATTCTTCTTGTACTTAATTCGGCATTGTGCCTTTAGTATTTAATTCCTATGCAATTTCTGGGTTTCATCGTCAATAAGAAGGTCCTAGGGATATAGTAAACCTGGAGTGAAGCATCGGAATCTATAACTAGTGTCACAGGAATGGTTCAAAACATAGCCAGTGGGAAGAGTCAGTCTTCTTGTACTTATGTCGGCAATGTGTCTTTTGTATTTAATTCCGATGCAATTTCTGTGTTTCATCGTCAATAAGAAGGTCATAGGGATACAGTACACCTGAACTGAAGCACCGGAATCTATAACTAGTGTCACAGGAATGGTTCAAAACACAGACAGTAGGAAGAGTCAGTCTTCTTGTACTTAAGCCGGTATTGTGCCATTTCTATTTAGTTCCGATGCAATTTCTGTGTTTCATCGTCAATAAGAAGGTCAGAGGGATACAGTAAACCTGGAGTGAAGCACCTGAATCTATAACTAGTGTCACAGGAATGGTTCAAAAGATAGACAGTAAGAAGAGTCAGTCCTCTTGTACTTAAGTCGGCATTGTGCCTTTTGTATTTAATTCCGGTACAATTTCTGTGTTTCTTTGTCAATAAGAAGGTCCAAGGGATACAGTAAACCTGGAGTGAAGCATCGGAATCTATAACTAGTGTCACAGGAATGGTTCAAACATTGTCAGTAAGTAGAGTCCGTCTTCTAGTACTTAAGTCGGCATTATGCTTTTGTATTTAATTCCGATGCAATTTCTGTGTTTCATCGTCAATAAGATGGTCCAAGGTATACAGTAAACCTGGAGTGAAGCATCGGAATCTGTAACTAGTGTCACCGGAATGGTTCCAAACATAGACAGTGAGATGAGTCAGTCTTCTTGTACTTAAATCGGCATTGTGCCTTTCGTATTTAATACCGACGCAATTTCTGTGTTTCGTCGTCAATAAGAACGTCAGAGGGATACAGTAAATCTGAAGTGAAGCATCGGAATCAATAACTAGTGTCACAGGAATGGTTCAAATCATAGTCAGTAAGAAGAGTCAGTCTTCTTGTACTTAAGTCGGCATTGTGCCATTTGTATTTAATTCCGATGTATTTTCTGTGTTTTATCGTCAATAAGAAGGTCAGAGGGATACGGTAAAGCTGAAGTGAAGCATTGGAATCTATAACTAGTGTCACAGGAATGGTTCCAAACATAGTTAGTAAGAAGAGTCAGTCTTCTTGTACTTAAGTCGGCATTGTTCCTCTTGTATTTAATTCCGATGCAATTTGTGTGTTTCATCGCCAATACGAACGTCCGAGGGATACAGTAAACCTGAAGTGAAGCATCGGAATCTATGACTAGTGTCACAGGAATGGTTCAAAACATAGAGAGTTGAAAGACTCAGTCTTCTTGTACTTAAGTCGGCATTGTGCCTTTTGCATTTAATTCTGATGCAATTTCTGAGTTTCATCGGAAATAAAAAGGTCAAAGGGATACAGTAAACCTGGAGTGAAGCACCGGAATCTATAAATAGTGTCACAGGAATGGTTCAAAACATAGACTGTCAGCAGAGTCAGTCTTCTTGTACTTTAGTCGGCATTGTGCCTTTTGTATTTAATTCTGATGCAATTTCTGAGTTTCATCGTCAATAAGAAGGTCCAAGGGATACAGTAAACCTGAAGTGAAGCATCGGAATCTATAACTAGTGTCACAGGAATGGTTCAAAAGATAGACAGTAAGAAGAGTCAGTCTTTTTGTACTTAAGTCTGCATTGTGCCTTTTGTATTTAAATCCGATGCAATTTCTGTGTTTCATCGTCAATAAGAAGGTCCGAGGGATACAGTAAACCTGAAGTGAAGCATCGGAATTTAAACTAGTGTCACAGGAATGGTTCAAATCATAGTCAATAAGAAGAGTCAGTCTTTTTGTACTTAAGTCTGCATTGTGCCTTTTGTATTTAAATCCGATGCAATTTCTGTGTTTCATCGTCAATAAGAAGGTCAGAGGGATACAGTAAACCTGGAGTGAAGCACCTGAATCTATAACTAGTGTCACAGGAATGGTTCAAAAGATAGACAGTAAGAAGAGTCACTCTTCTTGTACTTAAGTCGGCATTGTGCCTTTTGTATTTAATTCCGGTACAATTTCTGTGTTTCTTCGTCAATGAGAATGTCCAAGGGATACAGTAAACCTGGAGTGAAGCATCGGAATCTATAACTAGTGTCACAGGGATGGTTCTAAACATAGACAGTAAGAAGAGTTAGTCTTCTTGAACCTCAGTCGGCATCGTGCCTTTTGTATTTAATTCCGATCCAATTTCTGTGTTTCATTGTCAATAAGAAGGTCAGTGGGATACAGTAATCCTGAAGTTAAGCATCGGTATTTATGACTAGTGTCATAGGAATGGTTCAAAACATAGTCAGTACGAAGAGTCAGTCTTCTTGTACTTATGTCGGCATTGTGCCTATTGTATTCAATTCCGATGCAATTTCTATGTTTCATCGCCAATAAGAAGGGCCAAGGGATACAGTAAACCTGGAGTGAAGCATTGGAATCTATAACTAGTGTCACAGGGATGGTTTAAAACATAGACAGTAAGAAGAGTCATTCTTCTTGTACTTAATTCGGCATTGTGCCTTTAGTATTTAATTCCTATGCAATTTCTGGGTTTCATCGTCAATAAGAAGGTCCTAGGGATATAGTAAACCTGGAGTGAAGCATCGGAATCTATAACTAGTGTCACAGGAATGGTTCAAAACATAGCCAGTGGGAAGAGTCAGTCTTCTTGTACTTATGTCGGCAATGTGTCTTTTGTATTTAATTCCGATGCAATTTCTGTGTTTCATCGTCAATAAGAAGGTCATAGGGATACAGTACACCTGAACTGAAGCACCGGAATCTATAACTAGTGTCACAGGAATGGTTCAAAACACAGACAGTAGGAAGAGTCAGTCTTCTTGTACTTAAGTCGGCATTGTGCCTTTTCTATTTAATTCCTATGCAATTTTTGTAATTCATCGTTAGTTAAAAGGTCCCAGGGTTACAGTAAACCGGGAGTGAAGCATTGGAATCTATAACTAGTGTCACAATAATGGTTCAAACATAGTCAGTAAGAAGAGTCAGAGTTCTTGTACTTAAGTCGCCATTGTGCCTTTTGTATTTAATTCCGACGCAATTTCTGTGTTTCATCGTCAATAAGAAGGTCCAAGGGTTACAGTAAACCTGGAGTGAAGCATCGGAATCTATAACTAGTGTCACATGAATGGTTCAAAATATAGACAGTAAGAAGAGTCAGTCTTCTTGTACTTAATTCGGAATTGTGCCTTTTGTATTTAATTCCGATGCAATTTCTGTGTTTCATCGTCAATAAGAAGGTCCAAGGGATACAGTAAACCTGAAGTGAAGCATCGGAATCTATAACTAGTGTAACAGGAATGGTTCAAAACATAGCCAGTGGGAAGAGTCAGTCTTCTTGTACTTAAGTCGGCAATGTGACTTTTGTATTTAATTCCGATGCAATTTCTGTGTTTCATCGTCAATAAGAAGGTCATAGGGATACAGTACACCTGAACTGAAGCACCGGAATCTATAACTAGTGTCACAGGAATGGTTCAAAACACAGACAGTAGGAAGAGTCAGTCTTCTTGTACTTAAGTCGGCATTGTGCCTTTTCTATTTAATTCCTATGCAATTTTTGTGTTTCATCGTTAGTTAAAAGGTCCCAGGGTTACAGTAAACCGGGAGTGAAGCATTGGAATCTATAACTAGTGTCACAATAATGGTTCAAACATAGTCAGTAAGAAGAGTCAGTCTTCTTGTACTTAAGTCTGCATTGTGCCTTTTGTATTGAATTCCGATGCAATTTCTGTGTTTCATCGTCAATAAGAAGGTCCAAGGGATACAGTAAACCTGGAGTGAAGCATCGGAATCTATAACTAGTGTCATAGGAATGAATCAAAACATAGTCTGTAAGAAGAGTCAGTCTTCTTGTACTAAAGTCGGCATTGTTCCTTTTGTATTTAATTCAGATGCAATTTCAGTGTTTCATCGTCAATAAGAAGGTCAAAGGGATTCAGTAAACCAGAAGTGAAGCATCGGAATCTATAGCTAGTGTCACAGGGATGGGTCAAAACATAGACAGTAAGAAGAGTCAGTATTCTTGTACCTAAGTCGTCATTGTGCCTTTTATATTTAATTCCGACGCAATCTCTGTGTTTCATCGACAATAAGAAGGTCAGAGGGATACAGTAAACCTGAACTGAAGCACCGGAATCTATAACTAGTGTCACTGTAATGGTTCAAAGCATAGACAGTAGGAAGAGTCAGTCTTCTTGAACTTAAGTCGGCATTCTGCCTTTTCTATTTAATTCCTATGCAATTTCTGTGTTTCATCGTCAATAGGAAGGTTCTAGGGATATAGTAAACCTGGTGTGAAGCATCGGAATCTATAACTAGTGTCACAGGAATGGTTCAAAACATAGACAGTAAGTAGCGTCAGTCTTCTTGTACTTAAGTCGGCATTGTGCCTTTTTTTTTTAATTCCGATGCAATTTCGGTGTTTCATCGTCAATAAGAAGTTCCAAGGGATACAGTAAACCTGGAGTGAAGCATCAGAATCTATAACTAGTGTCACAGGAATGGTTCAAAACATCGACAGTAAGAAGAGTCAGTCTGCTTGTACTTAATTCGGCATTGTGCCTTTAGTATTTAATTCCGATGCCATTTCTGTGTTTCATTGAAAATAAGAAGGTCAGAGGGATACAGTAAATCTGAAGTCAAGCATCGGAATCTATTACTAGTGTCACAGGAATGGTTCAAAACATAGTCAGTAAGAAGAGTCAGTCTTCTTGTACTTAAGTCGACATTGTGCGTTTTGTAATTAATTCCGATGCAATTTCTGTGCTTCATCGTCAATAAAAAGGTCCAAAGGATACAGTAAACCTGAAGTGAAGCATCAGAATCTATAACTAGTGTCACATGAATGGTTCAAAACATAGTCAGTAAGAAGAGTCAGTCTTCTTGTACTTAATTCGGCATTGTGCCTTTTGTATTTATTTCCGATGCAATTTCCGTGTTTCATCGTCAATAAGAAGGTCCAAGGGAAACAGTAAACCTGAAGTGAAGCACCGGAATCTATAACTAGTGTAACATGAATGGTTCAAATCATAGTCAGTAAGAAGAGTCAGAGTTCTTGTACTTAAGTCGCCATTGTGCCTTTTGTATTTAATTCCGATGCAATTTCTGTGTTTCATCGTCAATAAGAAGGTCCAAGGGTTACAGTAAACCTGGAGTGAAGCATCGGAGTCTATAACTAGTGTCACATGAATGGTTCAAAACATAGACAGTAAGAAGAGTCAGTCTTCTTGTACTTAATTTGGAATTGTGCCTTTTGTATTTAATTACGATGCAATTTCTGTGTTTCATCGTCAATACGAAGGTCAGAGGGATACAGTAAACCTGAAGTGAAGCATCGGAATCTGTAACTAGTGTCACAGGGATGGTTCAAAACATATACAGTAACAAGAGTCAGTATTCTTGTACTTAAGTCGACATTGTGCCTTTTGTATTTAATTCCGAAGCAATTTCTGTGTTTCATCGACAATAAGAAGGTCCAAGGGATACAGCAAACCTGAAGTGAAGCATCGGAATTTATAACTACTGTAACAGGAATGGTTCAAAACATAGACAGTGGGAAGAGTCAGTCTTCTTGTACTTAAGTCGGCAGTGTGACTTTTGTATATAATTCCGATGCAATTTCTGTGTTTCATCGTCAATAAGAAAGTCAGAGGGATACATTAAGCCTGAACTGAAGCCCCGGAATCTATAACTAGTGTCACAGGAATGGTTCAAAACATAGAGTCAGCCTTCTTGTACTTAAGTCGGCATTGTGCCCTTTCTATTTATTTCCTATTCAATTTTTGTGTTTCATCGTTAATAAAAAGGTCCCAGGGATACAGTAAACCGGGGGTGAAGCATTATAATCTATAACTAGTGTCACAATAATGGTTCAAACATAGTCAGTAAGAAGAGTCAGTCTTCTTGTACTTAAGTCTGCATTGTGCCTTTTGTATTTAATTCCGATGCAATTTCTGTGTTTCATCGTCAATAAGAAGGTCCAAGGGATACAGTAAACCTGGAGTGAAGCATCGGAATCTATAACTAGAGTCATAGGAATGAATCAAAACATAGTCTGTAAGAAGAGTCAGTCTTCTTGTACTAAAGTCGGCATTGTGCCTTTTGTATTTAGTTCAGATGCGATTTCAGTGTTTCATCGTCAATAAGTAGGTCCAAGAAATACAGTAAACCTGGAGTGAAGCATCGGAATCTATAACTAGTGTCACAGGAATGGTTCAAGACTTAGTCAGTAAAAAGAGTCGGTCTTCTTGTACTTATGTCGGCATTGTGCCATTTGTATTTAATTCCGATGCAATTTCTGTGTTTCATCGTCAATAAGTAGGTCCAAGGGATACAGTAAACCTGGAGTGATGCATCGGAATCTATAACTAGTGACACAGGGATGGTTCAAAACATAGACAGTAAGAAGAGTCAGTATTCTTGTAATTAAGTCGGCATTGTGCCTTTTGTATTTAATTCCGATGCAATTTTTGTGTTTCATCGTTAATAAAAAGGTCCAAGGGATACAGTGAACCGGATGTGAAGCATCGGAATCTATAACTAGTGTCACAATAATGGTTCAAACATAGTCAGTAAGAAGAGTCAGTCTTCTTGTATTTAAGTCTGCATTGTGCTTTTGAATTTAGTTCCGATGCAATTTTTTGTGTTTCATCGTCAATAAGAAGGTCCAAGGGATACAGTAAACCTGGAGTGATGCATCGGAATGTATAACTAGTGTCATAGGAATGACTCAAAACATAGTCTGTAAGAAGAGTAAGTCTTCTTGTACTAAAGTCGGCTTGTGCTTTTTGTATTTAATTCAGATGCAATTTCAGTGTTTCATCGTCAATAAGAAGGTCCAAGGGATTCAGAAAACCAGAAGTGAAGCATCGGAATCTATAACTAGTGTCACAGGGATGGTTCAAAACATAGACAGTAAGAAGAGTCAGTATTATTGTACTTAAGTCGGCATTGTGCCTTTTGTATTTAATTCCGATGCAATATCTGTGGTTCATCGTCAATAAGAAGGTCAGAGGGATACAGTAAACAAGAACTGAAGCACCGGAATCTATAACTAGTGTCACTACAATGGTTCAAAGCATAGACAGTAGGAAGAGTCAATCTTCTTGTACTTAAGTCGGCATTGTGCCTTTTGTATTTATTTCCGATGCAATTTCCGTGTTTCATCGTCAATAGGAAGGTCCAAGGGATACAGTAAACCTGAAGTGAAGCACCGGAATCTATAACTAGTGTCACATGAATGGTTCAAATCATAGTCAGTAAGAAGAGTCAGAGTTCTTGTACTTAAGTCGCCATTGTGCCTTTTGAATTTAATTCCGATGCAATTTCTGTGTTTCATCGTCAATAAGAAGGTCCTAGGGGTATAGTAAACCTGGAGTGAAGCATCGTAATCTCTAACTAGTGTCACAGGAATGGTTCAAAACATAGACAGTAAGTAGCGTCAGTCTTCTTGTACTTAAGTCGGCATTGTGCATTTTTTATTTAATTCCGATGCAATTTCTGTGTTTCATCGTCAATAAGAAGGTCCGAGGGATACAGTAAACCTGGAGTGAAGCATCGGAATCTATAACTAGTGTCACACTAATGGTTCAAAGCATCGACAGTAAGAAGAGTCAGTCTTCTTGTACTTAATTCGGCATTGTGCCTTTGGTATTTAATTCCGATGCCATTTCTGCGTTTCATCGAGAATAAGAAGGTCAGGGGGATACAGTAAATCTGAAGTCAAGCATCGGAATCTATTACTAGTGTCATAGGAATGGTTCAAATTATAATCAGTAAGAAGAGTCAGTCTTCTTGTACTTAAGTCGGCATTATGCGTTTTGTATTTAATTCCGATGCAATTTCTGTGTTTCATCGTCAATAAGGGCGTCCAAGGGATACAGTAAACCTGAAGTGAAGCATCAGAATCTATAACTAGTGTCACAGGAATGGTTCAAATCATAGTCAGTAAGAAGAGTCAGTCTTCTTGTACTTAAGTCGGCATTGTGCCTTTTGTATTTATTTCCGATGCAATTTCCGTGTTTCATCGTCAATAGGAAGGTCCAAGGGATACAGTAAACCTGAAGTGAAGCACCGGAATCTATAACTAGTGTCACATGAATGGTTCAAATCATAGTCAGTAAGAAGAGTCAGAGTTCTTGTACTTAAGTCGCCATTGTGCCTTTTGAATTTAATTCCGATGCAATTTCTGTGTTTCATCGTCAATAAGAAGGTCCAAGGGTTACAGTGAACCTGGAGTGAAGCATCGGAATCTCTAACTAGTGTCACATGAATGGTTCAAAACATAGACAGTAAGAAGAGTCAGTCTTCTTGTACTTAATTCGGAATTGTGCCTTTTGTATTTAATTCCGATGCAATTTGTGTGTTTCATCGTCAATAAGAAGGTCAGAGGGATACAGCAAACGTGAAGTGAAGCGTGGGAATCTATAACTAGTGTCACAGGATTGGTTCAAAACATAGGGTCAGTCTTCTTGTACTTAAGTCGGCATTGTGCCCTTTCTATTTAATTCCTATTCAATTTTTGTGTTTCATCGTTAATAAAAAGGTCCCAGGGATACAGTAAACCGGGGGTGAAGCATTGGAATCTATAACTAGTGTCACAATAATGGTACAAACATAATCAGTAAGAAGATTCAGTCTTCTTGTACTTAAGTCTGCATTGTGCATTTTGTATTTAATTCCGATGCAATTTCTGTGTTTCATCGTCTATAAGAAGGTCCAAGGGATACAGTAAACCTGGAGTGAACATCGGAATCTATAACTAGTGTCACAGGAATGAATCAAAACATAGTCAGTAAGAAGAGTCAGTCTTCTTGTACTTAAGTCGGCATTGTGCCATTTGTATTTAATTCCGATGTAATTTCTGTGTTTCATCGTCAATAATTAGGTCCAAGGGATACAGTAAACCTGGAGTGATGCATCGGAATCTATAACTAGTGACACAGGGATGGTTCAAAACATAGACAGTAAGAAGAGTCATTATTCTTGTACTTAAGTCGGCATTGTGCCTTTTGTATTTAATTCCGATGCAATTTTTGTGTTTCATCGTTAATAAAAAGGTCCAAGGGATACAGTAAACCGGGTGTGAAGCATCGGAATCTATAACTAGTGTCACAATAATGGTTATAACATAGTCAGTAAGAAGAGTCAGTCTTCTTGTACTTAAGTCTGCATTGTGCTTTTGAATTTAATTCCGATGCAATTTCTGTGTTTCATCGTCAATACGAAGGTCCAAGGGATACAGTAAACCTGGAGTGATGCATCGGAATCTATTACTAGTGTCATAGGAATGAATCAAATCATAGTCTGTAAGAAGAGTCAGTCTTCTTGTACTAAAGTCGGCATTGTTCCTTTTGCATTTAATTCAGATGCAATTTCAGTGTTTCATCGTCAATAAGAAGGTCAAAGGGATTCAGTAAACCAGAAGTGAAGCATCGGAATCTATAACTAGTGTCACAGGGATGGGTCAAAACATAGACAGTAAGAAGAGTCAGTATTCTTGTACCTAAGTCGGCATTGTGCCTTTTATATTTAATTCCGATGCAATCTCTGTGTTTCATCGACAATAAGAAGGTCAGAGGGTTACAGTAAACCTGAACTGAAGCACCGGAATCTATAACTAGTGTCACTGTAATGGTTCAAAGCATAGACAGTAGGAAGAGTCAGTCTTCTTGAACTTAAGTCGGCATTGTGCCTTTTCTATTTAATTCCTATGCAATTTCTGTGTTTCATCGTCAATAGGAAGGTTCTAGGGATATAGTAAACCTGGTGTGAAGCATCGGAATCTATAACTAGTGTCACAGGAATGGTTCAAAGCATAGACAGTAAGTAGCGTCAGTCTTCTTGTACTTAAGTCGGCATTGTGCCTTTTTTTTTAATTACGATGCAATTTCGGTGTTTCATCGTCAATAAGAAGTACCAAGGGATACAGTAAACCTGGAGTAAAGCATCGGAATCTATAACTAGTGTCACAGGAATGGTTCAAATCATCGACAGTAAGAAGAGTCAGTCTGCTTGTACCTAATTCGGCATTGTGCCTTTAGTATTTAATTCCGATGCCATTTCTGTGTTTCATCGAGAATAAGAAGGTCAGAGGGATACAGTAAATCTGAAGTCAAGCATCGGAATCTATTACTAGTGTCACAGGAATGGTTCAAAACATAGTCAGTAAGAAGAGTCAGTCCTCTTGTACTTAAGTCGACATTGTGCGTTTTGTAATTACTTCCGATGCAATTTCTGTGCTTCATCGTCAATAAGAAGGTCCAAAGGATACAGTAAACCTGAAATGAAGCATCAGAATCTATAACTAGTGTCACATGAATGGTTCAAAACATAGTCAGTAAGAAGAGTCAGTCTTCTTGTACTTAATTCGGCATTGTGCCTTTTGTATTTATTTGCGATGCAATTTCCGTGTTTCATCGTCAATAAGAAGGTCCAAGGGAAACAGTAAACCTGAAGTGAAGCACCGGAATCTATAACTAGTGTCACATGAATGGTTCAAATCATAGTCAGTAAGAAGAGTCAGAGTTCTTGTACTTAAGTCGCCATTGTGCCTTTTGTATTTAATTCCGATGCAATTTCTGTGTTTCATCGTCAATAAGAAGGTCCAAGGGTTACAGTAAACCTGGAGTGAAGCATCGGAATCTATAACTAGTGTCACATGTATGGTTCAAAACATAGACAGTAAGAAGAGTCAGTCTTCTTGTACTTAATTTGGAATTGTGCCTTTTGTATTTAATTACGATGCAATTTCTGTGTTTCATCGTCAATAAGAAGGTCCAAGGGATACAGCAAACCTGAAGTGAAGCATCGGAATCTATAACTACTGTAACAGGAATGGTTCAAAACATAGACAGTGGGAAGAGTCAGTCTTCTTGTACTTAAGTCGGCAATGTGACTTTTGTATTTAATTCCGATGCAATTTCTGTGTTTCATCGTCAATAAGAAAGTCAGAGGGATACATTAAGCCTGAACTGAAGCACCGGAATCTATAACTAGTGTCACAGGAATGGTTCAAAACATAGAGTCAGCCTTCTTGTACTTAAGTCGGCATTGTGCCCTTTCTATTTATTTCCTATTCAATTTTTGTGTTTCATCGTTAGTAAAAAGGTCCCAGGGATACAGTAAACCGGGGGTGAAGCATTGGAATCTATAACTAGTGTCACAATAATGGTTCAAACATAGTCAGTAAGAAGAGTCAGTCTTCTTGTACTTAAGTCTGCATTGTGCCTTTTGTATTTAATTCCGATGCAATTTCTGTGTTTCATCGTCAATAAGAAGGTCCAAGGGATACAGTAAACCTGGAGTGAAGCATCGGAATCTATAACTAGTGTCATAGGAATGAATCAAAACATAGTCTGTAAGAAGAGTCGGTCTTCTTGTACTTAAGTCGGCATTGTGCCATTTGTATTTAATTCCGATGCAATTTCTGTACTTCAGCGTCAATAAGTAGGTCCAAGGGATACAGTAAACCTGGAGTGATGCATCGGAATCTACAACTAGTGACACAGTTATGGTTTCCAAACATAGACAGTAAGAAGAGTCAGTATTCTTGTAATTAAGTCGGCATTGTGCCTTTTGTATTTAATTCCGATGCAATTTTTGTGTTTCATCGTTACTAAAAAGGTCCAAGGGATACAGTGAACCGGATGTGAAGCATCGGAATCTATAACTAGTGTCACAATAATGGTTCAAACATAGTCAGAAAGAAGAGTCAGTCTTCTTGTATTTAAGTCTGCATTGTGCTTTTGAATTTAGTTCCGATGCAATTTTTTTGTGTTTCATCGTCAATAAGAAGGTCCAAGGGATACAGTAAACCTGGAGTGATGCATCGGAATGTATAACTAGTGTCATAGGAATGAATCAAAACATAGTCTGTAAGAAGAGTCAGTCTTCTTGTACTAAAGTCGGCTTGTGCTTTTTGTATTTAATTCAGATGCAATTTCAGTGTTTCATCGTCAATAAGAAGGTCCAAGGGATTCAGAAAACCAGAAGTGAAGCATCGGAATCTATAACTAGTGTCACAGGGATGGTTCAAAACATAGACAGTAAGAAGAGTCAGTATTATTGTACTTAAGTCGGCATTGTGCCTTTTGTATTTAATTCCGATGCAATATCTGTGGTTCATCGTCAATAAGAAGGTCAGAGGGATACAGTAAACCTGAACTGAAGCACTGGAATCTATAACTAGTGTCACTACAATGGTTCAAAGCATAGACAGTAGGAAGAGTCAGTCTTCTTGTACTTAAGTCGGCATTGTGCCTTTTCTATTTAATTCCTATGCAATTTCTGTGTTTCATCGTCAATAAGAAGGTCCTAGGGGTATAGTAAACCTGGAGTGAAGCATCGTAATCTCTAACTAGTGTCACAGGAATGGTTCAAAACATAGACAGTAAGTAGCGTCAGTCTTCTTGTACTTAAGTCGGCATTGTGCATTTTTTTTTAATTCCGATGCAATTTCTGTGTTTCATCGTCAATAAGAAGGTCCAAGGGATACAGTAAACCTGGAGTGAAGCATCGGAATCTATAACTAGTGTCACACTAATGGTTCAAAGCATCGACAGTAAGAAGAGTCAGTCTTCTTGTACTTAATTCGGCATTGTGCCTTTAGTATTTAATTCCGATGCCATTTCTGCGTTTCATCGAGAATAAGAAGGTCAGGGGGATACAGTAAATCTGAAGTCAAGCATCGGAATCTATTACTAGTGTCATAGGAATGGTTCAAAACATAATCAGTAAGAAGAGTTAGTCTTCTTGTACTTAAGTCGGCATAATGCGTTTTGTATTTAATTCCGATGCAATTTCTGTGTTTCATCGTCAATAAGAGCGTCCAAGGGATACAGTAAACCTGAAGTGAAGCATCAGAATCTATAACTAGTGTCACAGGAATGGTTCAAATCATAGTCAGTAAGAAGAGTCAGTCTTCTTGTACTTAAGTCGGCATTGTGCCTTTTGTATTTATTTCCGATGCAATTTCCGTGTTTCATCGTCAATAAGAAGGTCCAAGGGATACAGTAAACCTGAAGTGAAGCACCGGAATCTATAACTAGTGTCACATGAATGGTTCAAATCATAGTCAGTAAGAAGAGTCAGAGTTCTTGTACTTAAGTCGCCATTGTGCCTTTTCTATTCAATTCCGATGCAATTTCTGTGTTTCATCGTCAATAAGAAGGTCCAAGGGTTACAGTAAACCTGGAGTGAAGCATCGGAATCTCTAACTAGTGTCACATGAATGGTTCAAAACATAGACAGTAAGAAGAGTCAGTCTTCTTGTACTTAATTCGGAATTGTGCCTTTTGTATTTAATTCCGTTGCAATTTGTGTGTTTCATCGTCAATAAGAAGGTCAGAGGGATACAGTAAACGTGAAGTGAAGCATGGGAATCTATAACTAGTGTCACAGGATTGGTTCAAAACATAGAGTCAGTCTTCTTGTACTTAAGTCGGCATTGTGCCCTTTCTATTTAATTCCTATTCAACTTTTTTGTTTCATCGTTAATAAAAAGGTCCCAGGGATACAGTAAACCGGGGGTGAAGCATTGGAATCTATAACTAGTGTCACAATAATGGTACAAACATAGTCAGTAAGAAGATTCAGTCTTCTTGTACTTAAGTCTGCATTGTGCATTTTGTATTTAATTCCGATGCAATTTCTGTGTTTCATCGTCTATAAGAAGGTCCAAGGGATACAGTAAACCTGGAGTGAAGCATCGGAATCTATAACTAGTGTCACAGGAATGAATCAAAACATAGTCTGTAAGAAGAGTCAGTCTTCTTGTACTAAAGTCGGCATTGTGCCTTTTGTATTTAGTCCAGATGCAATTTCAGTGTTTCATCGTCAATAAGAGGGTCCAAGGGATTCAGTAAACGAGAAGTGAAGCATCGGAATCTGTAACTAGTGTCACAGGGATGGTTCAAAGCATAGACAGTAAGAGGAGTCAGTATTATTGTACTTAAGTCGGCATTGTGCCTTTTGTATTTAATTCCGATGCAATTTCTGTGTTTCATCGTCAATAAGAAGGTCAGAGGGATACAGCAAACCTGAACTGAAGCACCGGAATCTATAACTAGTGCCACTTCAATGGTTCAAAACATAGACAGTAAGTAGCGTCAGTCTTCTTGTACTTATGTCGGCATTGTGCATTTTTTATTTAATTCCGATCTAATTTCTGTGTTTCATCGTCAATAAGAAGGTCCAAGGGATACAGTAAACCTGGAGTGATGCATCGGAATCTATAACTAGTGTCATAGGAATGAATCAAAACATAGTCTGTAAGAAGAGTCAGTCTTCTTGTACTAAAGTCGGCATTGTGCTTTTTGTATTTAATTCAGATGCAATGTCAGTGTTTCATCGTCAATAAGAAGGTCCAAGGTATTCAGTAAACCAGAAGTGAAGCATCGGAATCTATAACTAGTGTCACAGAAATGGTTCAAAGCATAGACAGTAAGAAGAGTCAGTATTCTTGTACTTAAGTCGGCATTGTGCCTTTTGTATTTAATTAAGATGCAATTTCTGTGTTTCATCGTCAATAAGAAGGTCAGAGGGATACAGTAAACCTGAACTGAAGCACCGGAATCTATAACTAGTGTCACTATAATGGTTGAAAGCATAGACAGTAGGAAGAGTCAGTCTTCTTGTACTTAAGACGGCATTGTGCCTTTTCTATTTAATTCCTATGCAATTTCTGTGTTTCATCGTCAATAAGAAGGTCAGGGGGATACAGTAAATCTGAAGTCAAGCATCGGAATCTATAACTGGCGTAACAGGAATGGTTCAAAACATAGACAGTGGGAAGAGTCAGTCTTCCTGTACTTAATTCGGAATTATGACTTTTGTATTTAATTCCGATGCAATTTCTGTGTTTCATCGTCAATAGGAAGGTCAGAGTTATACAGTAAACCTGAAGTGAAGCATCGGAATCTGTAACTAGTGTCACAGGGATGGTTCAAACATAGACAGTGAGAAGAGTCAGTATTCTTGTACTTAAGTCGGCATTGCGCCTTTTGTATTTAATTCCGATGCAATTTCTGTGTTTCATCGTCAATAAGAGGTTCCAAGGGATACAGTAAACCTGAAGTGAAGCACCGGAATCTACAACTAGTGTCACATGAATGTTTCAAATCATAGTCAGTAAGAAGAGTCAGACATCTTGTACTTAAGTCGCCATTGTGCCTTTTGAATTTAATTCCGATGCAATTTCTGTGTTTCATCGTCAATAAGAGGTTCCAAGGGATACAGTAATCCTGGAGTGAAGCATCGTAATCTATGACTAGTGTCACATGAATGGTTCAAAACATAGACAGTAAGAAGAGTCAGTCTTCTTGTACTTAATTCGGAATTGTGCCTTTTGTATTTAATTCCGATGCAATTTCTGTGTTTCATCGTCAATAAGAAGGTCAGAGGGATACAGTTAACCTGAAGTGAAGCTTCGGAATCTATAACTGGTGTCACAGGGATGGTTCAAAACATAGACAGTAACAAGAGTCAGTATTCTTGTACTTAAGTCCGCATTGTGCCTTTTGTATTTAATTCCGACAGGAATGGTTCAAAGCATAGACAGTGGGAAGAGTAAGTCTTCTTGTACTTAAGTCGGCAATGTGACTTTTGTATTTAATTCCGATGCAATTTCTGTGTTTCATCGTCAATAAGAAGGTCCAAGGAATACAGTAAACCTGAAGTGAAGCATCAGAATCTATAACTAGTGTCACAGGAATGGTTCAAAACATAGTCAGTAAGAAGAGTCAGTCTTCCTGTACTTAAGTCGGCATTGTGCCTTTTGTATTTATTTCCGATGCAATTTCCGTGTTTCATCGTCAATAAGAAGGTCCAAGGGATACAGTAAACCTGAAATGAAGCACCGGAATCTATAACTAGTGTCACATGAATGGTTCAAATCATAGTCAGTAAGAAGAGTCAGTCTTCTTGTACTTAAGTCGCCATTGTGCCTTTTGTATTCAATTCCGATGCAATTTCTGTGTTTCATCGTCAATAAGAAGGTCCAAGGGTTACAGTACACCAGGAGTGAAGCATCGGAATCTATAACTAGTGTCACATGAATGGTTCAAAACATAGACAGTAAGAAGAGTCAGTCATCTTGTACTTAATTCGGAATTGTGCCTTTTGTATTTAATTCCGATGCAATTTGTGTGTTTCAACGTCAATAAGAAGGTCAGAGGGATACAGTAAACGTGAAGTGAAGCATGGGAATCTATAACTAGTGTCACAGGGATGGTTCAAATCATAGACAGTAAGAAGAGTAGGTATTCTTATACTTAAGTCGACATTGTGCCTTTTGTATTTAATTCCGAAGCAATTTCTGTGTTTCATCGTCAATAAGAAGGTCCAAGGGATACAGTAAACCTGAAGTGAAGCATCGGAATCTATAACTAGCGTAACAGGATTGGTTCAAAACATAGACGGTGGGAAGAGTCAGTCTTCTTGTACTTAATTCGGAATTGTGACTTTTGCATTTAACTCCGATGCAATTTCTGTGTTTCATCGTCAATAAGAAGGTCAGAGGGATACAGTAAACCTGAAGTGAAGCATCGGAATCTATAACTAGTGTCACAGGGATGGTTCAAACATAGACAGTAAGAAGAGTCAGTATTCTTGTACTTAAGTCGGCATTGTGCCTTCTGTATTCAATTCCGATGCAATTTCTGTGTTTCATCGTCAATAAGAAGGTCCAAGAGATACAGTAAACCTGGAGTGAAGCATCGGAATCTATAACTATTGTCATAGGAATGAATCAAAACACAGTCTGTAAGAAGAGTCAGTCCTCCTGTACTAAAGTCGGCATTGTGCCTTTTGTATTTAATTCCGATGCCGTTTCTGTGTTTCATCGTGAATAAGAAGGTCAGAGGGATACAGTAAATCTGAAGTCAAGCATCGGAATCTATAACTAGTGTCACAGGAATGGTTTAAAACATAGTCAGTAAGAAGAGTCAGTCTTCTTGTACTTAAGTCGGCTTTGTGCCTTTTGTATGTAATTCCGATGCAATTTCTGTGTTTCATCGTCAATAAGAAGGTCCAAGGGATACAGTAAACCTGGAGTGAAGCATCGGAATCTATAACTAGTGTCATAGGAATGAATCAAAACATAGTCTGTAAGAAGAGTCAGTCTTTTTGTACTAAAGTCGGCATTGTGCCTTTTGTATTTAATTCAGATTCAATTTCAGTGTTTTATCGTCAATAGGAAGGTCCAAGGGATACAGTAAACCTGGAGTGAAGCATCGGAATCCATAACTAGTGTCACATGAATGGTTCAAAACATAGACAGTAAGAAGAGTCAGTCTTCTTGTACTTAATCTGGCATTGTGCCTTTTGTATTTAATTCCGATGCAATTTCTGTGTTTCATCGTCAATAAGAAGGTCCAAGGGATACAGTAAACCTGGAGTGATGCATCGTAATCTATAACTAGTAACACAGGAATGGTTCAAAACATAGACAGTAAGAACAGTCACTCTTTTTGTACTTAAGTCGGCATTGTGCCTTTTGTATTAAATTCCGATGCAATTTTTGTGTTTCATCGTTAATAAAAAGGTCCAAGGGATACAGTAAACCTGGAGTGAAGCATCGGAATCTATAACTAGTGTCACAATAATGGTTCAAACATAGTCAGTAACAAGAGTCAGTCTTCTTGTACTTAAGTCTGCACTGTGCCTTTTGAATTTAATTCCGATGCAATTTCTGTGTTTCATCGTCAATAAGAAGGTCCAAGGGATACAGTAAACCTGGAGTGATGCATCGGTATCCATAACTAGTGTCATAGGAATGAATCAAAACATAGTCTGTAAGAAGAGTCAGTCTTCTTGTACTAAAGTCGGCATTGTGCTTTTTGTATTTAATTCAGATGCAATTTCCGTGTTTTATCGTCAATAAGAAGGTCCAAGGGATTCAGTAAACCAGAAGTGAAGCATCGGAATCTATAACTAGTGTCACAGAAATGGTTCAAAGCATAGACAGTAAGAAGAGTCAGTATTCTTGTACTTAAGTCGGCATTGTGCCTTTTGTATTTAATTCCGATGCAATTTCTGTGTTTCATCGTCAATAAGAAGGTCAGAGGGATACAGTGAACCTGAACTGAAGCACCGGTATCTATAACTAGTGTCACTATAATGGTTGAAAGCATAGACAGTAGGAAGAGTCAGTCTTCTTGTACTTAAGTCGGCATTGTGCCTTTTCTATTTAATTCCTATGCAATTTCTGTGTTTCATCGTCAATAAGAAGGTCAGGGGGATACAGTAAATCTGAAGTCAAGCATCGGAATCTATAACTAGCGTAACAGGAATGGTTCAAAACATAGACAGTGGGAAGAGTCAGTCTTCCTGTACTTAATTCGGAATTGTGACTTTTGTATTTAATTCCGATGCCGTTTCTGTGTTTCATCGTGAATAAGAAGGTCAGAGGGATACAGTAAATCTGAAGTCAAGCATCGGAATCTATAACTAGTGTCACAGGAATGGTTTAAAACATAGACAGTAAGAAGAGTCAGTCTTCTTCTACTTAAGTCGGCTTTGTGCCTTTGTATTTAATTCCGATGCAATTTCTGTGTTTCATCGTCAATAAGAAGGTCCAAGGGATACAGCAAACCTGGAGTGAAGCATCGGAATCTATAACTAGTGTCATTGGAATTAATCAAAACATAGTCAGTAAGAAGAGTCAGTCTTCCTGTACTAAAGTCGGCATTGTGCCTTTTGTATTTAATTCCGATGCCGTTTCTGTGTTTCATCGTGAATAAGAAGGTCCAAGGGATACAGTAAACCTGAAGTGAAGCACCGGAATCTACAACTAGTGTCACATGAATGGTTCAAATCATAGTCAGTAAGAAGAGTCAGACATCTTGTACTTAAGTCACCATTGTGCCTTTTGTATTTAATTCCGATGCAATTTCTGTGTTTCATCGTCAATAAGAATGTCCAATGGATACAGTAATCCTGGAGTGAAGCATAGGAATCTATAACTAGAGTAACAGGTGTGGTTCAAAACATACACAATGGGAAGAGTCAGTCCTCTTGTACTTAAGTCGGCAATGTGACTTTTGTATTTAATTCCGATGCAATTTCTGTGTTTCATCGTCAATACGAAGGTCCGAGGGATACAGTAAACCGGGAGTGAAGCATTGGAATCTATAACTAGTGTCACAATAATGGTTCAAACATAGTCAGTAAGAAGAGTCAGTCTTCTTTTACTTAAGTCTGCATTGTGCCTTTTGTATTTAATTCCGATGCAATTTCTGTGTTTCATCGTCAATAAGAAGGTCCAAGGGATACAGTAAACCTGGAGTGAAGCATCGGAATCTATAACTAGTGTCATAGGAATGAATCAAAACATAGTCTGTAAGAAGAGTCAGTCTTCTTGTACTAAAGTCGGCATTGTGCCTTTTGTATTTAATACAGATGCAATTTCAGTGTTTCATCGTCAATAAGAAGGTCCAAGGGATACAGTAAACCTGGAGTGAAGCACCGGAATCTATAACTAGTGTCACATGAATTGTTCAAAACATAGACAGTAAGAAGAGTCAGTCTTCTTGTACTTAATCCGGCATTGTGCCTTTTGTATTTAATTCCGATGCAATTTCTGTGTTTCATCGTCCATAAGAAGGTCAGAGGGATACAGTAAGGCTGAAGTAAAGCATCGGAATCTATAACTAGTGTCCCAGGAATGGTTCAAGACTTAGTCAGTTAGAAGAGTCAGTCTTCTTGTACTTAAGTCGGCATTGTGCCATTTGTATTTAATTCCGATGCAATTTCTGTGTTTCATCGTCAATAAGTAGGTCCAAGGGATACAGTAAACCTGGAGTGATGCATCGGAATCTATAACTAGTGACACAGGGATGGTTCAAAACATAGACAGTAAGAAGAGTCAGTGTTCTTGTACTTAAGTCGGCATTGTGCCTTTTGTATTTAATCCCGGTGCAATTTTTGTGTTTCATCGTTAATAAAAAGGTCCAAGGGATACAGTAAACCGGGAGGTAAGCATCGTAATCTATAACTAGTGTCACAATAATGGTTCAAACATAGTCAGTAAGAAGAGTCAGTCTTCTTGTACTTAAGTCTGCATTGTGCCTTTTGAATTTAATTCCGATGCAATTTCTGTGTTTCATCGTCATTAAGAAGGTCCAAGGGATACAGTAAGCCTGGAGTGATGCATCGGAATCTATAACTAGTGTCATAGGAATGAATCAAAACATAGTCTGTAAGAAGAGTCAGTCTTCTTGTACTAAAGTCGGCATTGTGCTTTTTGTATTTAATTCAGATGCAATTTCAGTGTTTCATCGTCAATAAGAAGGTCCAAGGTATTCAGTAAACCAGAAGTGAAGCATCGGAATCTATAACTAGTGTCTTAGAAATGGTTCAAAGCATAGACCGTAAGAAGAGTCAGTATTCTTGTACTTGAGTCGGCATTGTGCCTTTTGTATTTAATTGCGATGCAATTTCTGTGTTTCATCGCCAATAAGAAGGTCATAGGGATACAGTAAACCTGAACTGAAGCACCGGAATCTATAACTAGTGTCACTATAATGGTTGAAATCATAGACAGTAGGAAGAGTCAGTCTTCTTGTACTTAAGTCGGCATTGTGACTTTTCTATTTAATTCCTATGCAATTTCTGTGTTTCATCGTCAATAAGAAGGTCAGGGGGATACAGGAAATCTGAAGTCAAGGATCGGAATCTATTACTAGTGTCATAGGGATGGTTCAAACATATTCAGTAAGAAGAGTCAGTCTTCTTGTACTTAAGTCGGCATTGTTCGTTTTGTATTTAATTCCGATGCAATTTCTGTGTTTCATCGTCAATAAGAAGGTCCAAGGGATACAGTAAACCTGAAGTGAAGCATCGAAATCTATAACTAGCGTATCAGGAATGGTTCAAAACATAGACAGTGGGAAGAGTCAGTCTTCCTGTACTTAATTCGGAATTGTGACTTTTGTATTTCATTCCGATGCAATTTCTGTGTTTCATCGTCAATAAGAAGGTCAGAGTGATACATTAAACCTGAAGTGAAGCACCAGAATCTATAACTAGTGTCACTATAATGGTTCAAAGCATAGACAGTAGGAGGAGTCAGTCTTCTTGTACTTACGTCAGCATTGTGCCCTTTCTATTTTATTCCTATGCGATTTCTGTGTTTCATCGTCAACAAGAAGGTCCTAGGGATATAGTAAACCTGGATTGAAGCATCGGAATCTATAACTAGTGTCACAGGAATGGTTCAAAACATAGACAGTAAGTAGCGTCAGTCTTCTTGTACTTAAGTCGGCATAGTGACTTTAATATTTAATTCCGATGCAATTTCTGTGTTTCAACGTCAATAAGAAGGTCCAAGGGATACAGGAAACCTGGAGTGTAGCATCGGAATCTATAACTAGTGTCACAGAATTGGTTCAAAACATCGACAGTAAGAAGAGTCAGTCTTCTTGTACTTAATTCGGCATTGTGCCTTTAGTATTTAATTCCGATGCCGTTTCTGTGTTTCATCGTGAATAAGAAGGTCAGAGGGATACAGTAAATCTGAAGTCATGCATCGGAATCTATAACTAGTGTCACAGGAATGGTTTAAAACATAGTCAGTAAGAAGAGTCAGTCTTCTTGTACTTAATTCGGAATTGTGCCTTTTGTATTTAATTCCGATGCAATTTCTGTGTTTCATCGTCAATAAGAAGGTTAGAGGGATACAGTAAACCTGAAGTGAAGCATCGGAATCAATAACTAGTGTCACAGGAATGGTTCAAAACATAGTCAGTAAGAAGAGTCAGACATCTTGTACTTAAGTCACCATTGTGCCTTTTGTATTTAATTCCGATGCAATTTCTGTGTTTCATCGTCAATAAGAAGGTCCAAGGGATACAGTAAACCTGGAGTGAAGCAAAGGAATCCATAACTAGTGTCACATGAATGGTTCAAAACATAGACAGTAAGAAGAGTCAGTCTTCTTGTACTTAATTCGGAATTATGCCTTTTGTATTTCATTCCGATGAAATTTCTGAGTTTTATCGTCAATACGAAGGTCCAAGGGGTACAGTAAACCAGAAGTGAAGCATCGGAATCTATAACTAGTGTCACAGGGATGGATCAAAACATAGACAGTAAGAAGAGTCAGTATTCTTGTACTTAAGTGGGCATTGTGCCTTTTGTATTTAATTCCCAAGCAATTTCTGTGTGTCATCTTCAATAAGAAGGTCCAAGGGATACAATAAACCTGAAGTGAAGCATTAGAGCCTATAGCTTGTGTCACAGGAATGGTTCAAAACATAGTCAGTAAGAACAGTCAGGCTTCTTGTACATAAGTCGGCATTGTGCCTTTTGTATTTAATTCCGATTAAATTTCTGTGTTTCATCGTCAATAAGAAGAACCAAGGGATACAGTAAACCTGAAGTGAAGCATCGGAATCTATAACTAGTGTAACAGGAATGGTTCAAAACATAGACAGTAGGAAGAGTCAGTCTTCTTGTGCTTAAGTCGGCATTGTGCCTTTTCTATTTAATTCCTATGCAATTTCTGTGTTTCATCGTCAATAAGAAGGTCCAAGGGATATAGTAAACCTGGAGTGAAGCATCGGAATCTATAACTAGTGTCACAAGAATGGTTCAAAGCATAGACAGTAAGTAGCGTCAGTCTCCTTGTACTAAAGTCGGCATTGTGCTTTTTTATTTAATTCCGATGCAATTTCTGTGTTTCATCGTCTATAAGAAGGTCCAAGGGATACAGTAAACCGGGAGTGAAGCATCGGAATCTATAACTAGTGTCACAATAATGGTTCAAACATAGTCAGTAAGAAGAGTCAGTCTTCTTGTACTTAAGTCTGCATTGTGCCTTTTGAATTTAATTCCGATGCAATTTCTGTGTTTCATCGTCAATAAGAAGGTCCAAGGGATACAGTAAACCTGGAGTGATGCATCGGAATCTATAACTAGTGTCATAAGAATGAATCAAAACATAGTCTATAAGAAGAGTCAATCTTCTTAAACTAAAGTCGGCATTGTGCTTTTTGTATTTTATTCAGATGCAATTTCTGTGTTTCATCGTCAATAAGAAGGTCCAAGGGATACAGTAAACCTGAAGTGAAGCACCGGAATCTATAACTAGTGTCACATGAATGGTTCAAATCATAGTCAGTAAGAAGAGTCAGAGTTCTTGTACTTAAGTCGCCATTGTGCCTTTTGTATTTAATTCCGATGCAATTTCTGTGTTTCATCGTCAATAAGAAGGTCAGAGGGATACAGTAAACCTGAAGTGAAGCATCGGAATCTATAACTAGTGTCACAGGGATGGTTCAAAACATATACAGTTAGAGGAGTCAGTATTCTAATACTTAATTTGGCATTGTGAGTTTTGTATTTACTTCCGAAGCAATTTCTGTGTTTCATCGTCAATAAGAAGGTCCAAGGGATACAGTAAACCTGAAGTGAAGCATCGAAATCTATAACTAGCGTATCAGGAATGGTTCAATACATAGACAGTGGGTAGAGTCAGTCTTCCTGTACTTAATTCGGAATTGTGACTTTTGTATTTCATTCCGATGCAATTTCTGTGTTTCATCGTCAATAAGAAGGTCAGAGGGATACAGTAAATCTGAAGTGAAGCATCGGCATCTATAACTAGTGTCACAGGGATGGTTCAAACATAGACAGTAAGAAGAGTCAGTATTCTTGTACTTAAGTCGGCATTGTGCCTTTTGTATTTATTTCCGATGCAATTTCTGTGTTTCATCGTCAATAAGAAGGTCCAAGGGATACAGTAAACCTGGAGTGAAGCATCGGAATTTATAACTAGTGACACAGGTTTGGTTCAAAACATAGTCAGTAAGAAGAGTCAGACATCTTGTACTTAAGTCACCATTGTGCCTTTTGTATTTAATTCCGATGCAATTTCTGTGTTTCATCGTCAATAAGAAGGTCCAAGGGATACAGTAAACCTGGAGTGAAGCAAAGGAATCCATAACTAGTGTCACATGAATGGTTCTAAACATTGACAGTAAGAAGAGTCAGTCTTCTTGTACTTAATTCGGAATTATGCCTTTTGTATTTCATTCCGATGAAATTTCTGTGTTTTATCGTCAATACGAAGGTCCAAGGGGTACAGTAACCAGAAGTGAAGCATCGGAATCTATAACTAGTGTCACAGGGATGGATCAAAACATAGACAGTAAGAAGAGTCAGTATTCTTGTACTTAAGTGGGCATTGTGCCTTTTGTATTTAATTCCCAAGCAATTTCTGTGTTTCATCTTCAATAAGAAGGTCCAAGGGATACAATAAACCTGAAGTGAAGCATTAGAGTCTATAGCTAGTGTCACAGGAATGGTTCGAAACATAATCAGTAAGAAGAGTCAGTCTTCTTGCACATAAGTCGGCATTGGGCCTTTTGTATTTAATTCCGAATAAATTTCTGTGTTTCATCGTCAATAAGAAGAACCAAGGGATACAGTAAACCTGAAGTGAACCATCGGAATCTATAAATAGTGTAACAGGAATGGTTCAAAACATAGACAGTAGGAAGAGTCAATCTTCTTGTACTTAAGTCGGCATTGTGCCTTTTCTATTTAATTCCTATGCAATTTCTGTGTTTCATCGTCAATAAGAAGGTCCAAGAGATATAGTAAACCTGGAGTGAAGCATCGGAAACTATAACTAGTGTCACAAGAATGGTTCAAAACATAGACAGTAAGTTGCGTCAGTCTCCTTGTACTAATGTCGGCATTGTGCTTTTTTATTTAATTCCGATGCAATTTCTGTGTTTCATCGTCAATAAGAAGGTCCAAGGGATACAGTAAACCTGAAGTGAAGCATCGGAATCTATAACTAGTGTCACAGGAATGGTTCAAAACATCGACAGTAAGAAGAGTCAGTCTTCTTGTACTTAATTCGGCATTGTGCCTTTAGTATTTGATTCCGATGCAATTTCTGGGTTTCATCGTCGATAAGAAGGTCAGAGGGATACAGTAAATCTGAAGTCAAGCATCGGAATCAATAACTAGTGTCGCAGGAATGGTTCAAAACATAGTCAGTAAGAAGAGTCAGTCTTCTTGTACTTAAGTCGGCTTTGTGCCTTTTGTATTTAATTCGGATGCAATTTCTGTGTTTCATCGTCAATAAGAAGCTCCAAGGGATACAGTAAACCTGAAGTGAAGCATCAGAATCTATAACTAGTGTCACAGGAATGGTTCAAAGCATAGTCAGTAAGAAGAGTCAGTCTTCTTGTACTTAAGTCGGCATTGTGCCTTTTATATTTATTTCCGATGCAATTTCTGTGTTTCATCGTCAATAAGAAGGTCCAAGGGATACAGTAAACCTGAAGTGAAGCACCGGAATCTATAACTAGTGTCACATGAATTGTTCAAATCATAGTCAGTAAGAAGAGTCAGACTTCTTGTACTTAAGTCGCCATTGTGCCTTTTGTATTTAATTCCGATGCAATTTCTGTGTTTTTCTCGTCAATAAGAAGGTCCAAATGATACAGTAAACCTGGAGTGAAACATCGGAATCTATAACTAGTGTCACATTAATGGTTCAAAACATAGTCAGTAAGAAGAGTCAGTCTTCTTGTACTTAATTCGGAATTGTGCCTTTTGTATTTAATTCCGAAGCAATTTCTGTACTTCATCGTCAATAAGAAGGTCAGAGGAATACAGTAAACCTGAAGTGAAGCATCGGAATCTATATCTAGTGTCACAGGAATGGTTCAAAACATAGTCAGTAAGAAGAGTCAGTCTTCTTGTACTTAAGTCGGCATTGTGCCTTTTGTATTTAATTCCGATGCAATTTCAGTGTTTCATCCTCAATAAGAAGGTCCAAGGGATACAGTAAACCAGAAGTGAAGCATCGGAATCTATAACTAGTGTCACAGGGATGGACCAAAACATACACAGTAAGAAGAATCAGTATTCATGTACTTAAAACGGCATTGTGCTTTTTGTATTTAATTCCGATGCAATTTCTGTGTTTCATCGTCAATAAGAAGGTCAGAGGGATACATTAAACTGGAACTGAAGCACCGGAATCTATAACTAGTGTCCCTATAAAAGTTCAAAGCATAGACAGTAGGAAGAGTCAGTCTTCTTGTACTTAAGTCCACATTGTGCCTTTTCTATTTAATTCCTACGCAATTTCTGTGTTTCATCGTCAATAAGAAGGTCCTAGGGATATAGTAATCCTGGAGTGAAGCATCGGAATCTATAAATAGTGTCACAGGGATGGTTCAAAACATAGACAGTAAGAAGAGTCAGTCTTCTTGTACTTAATTCGGAATTGTGCCTTTTGTATTTAATTCCGATGCAATTTCTGTATTTCATCGTCAATAAGAAGGTTAGAGGGATACAGTAAACCTGAAGTGAAGCATCGGAATCAATAACTAGTGTCACAGGAATGGTTCAAAACATAGTCAGTAAGAAGAGTCAGTCTTCTTGTACATAAGTCGGCATTGAGCCTCTTGTATTTATTTCCGATGCAATTTCTGTGTTTCATCGTCAATAAGAAGGTCCAAGGGATACAGTAAACCTGGAGTGAAGCATCGGAATTTATAACTAGTGACACAGGGTTGGTTCAAAACATAGTCAGTAAGAAGAGTCAGTCTTCTTGTACTTAAGTCGGCATTGTGCCTTTTGTATTTATTTCCGATCCAATTTCTGTGTTTCATCGTCAACAAGAAGCTCCAAGGGATACAGTAAACCTGAAGTGAAGCACCGGAATCTATAACTAGCGTCACATGAATGGTTCAAATCATAGTCAGTAAGAAGAGTCAGACATCTTGCACTTAAGTCACCATTGTGCCTTTTGTATTTAATTCCGATGCAATTTCTGTCTTTCATCGTCAATAAGAAGGTCCAAGGGATTCAGTAAACCTGGAGTGAAGCAAAGGAATCCATAACTAGTGTCACATGAATGGTTCTAAACAGCCTTCTAACAGCCGTGTACCGCAAGTCTCTAGAGGAACGGAGGGTTCCAAATGATTGGAAAAGAGCACAGATAGTCCCAGTCTTCAAGAAGGGTCGTCGAGCAGATGCGCAAAACTATAGACCTATATCTCTTACGTCGATCTCTTGTAGAATTTTAGAACATGTTTTTTGCTCGCGTATCATGTCATTTCTGGAAACCCAGAATCTACTATGTAGGAATCAACATGGATTCCGGAAACAGCGATCGTGTGAGACCCAACTCGCCTTATTTGTTCATGAGACCCAGAAAATATTAGATACGGGCTCCCAGGTAGATGCTATTTTTCTTGACTTCCGGAAGGCGTTCGATACAGTTCCGCACTGTCGCCTGATAAGCAAAGTAAGAGCCTACGGAATATCAGACCAGCTGTGTGGCTGGATTGAGGAGTTTTTGGCAAACAGAACACAGCATGTTGTTATCAATGGAGAGACGTCTACAGACGTTAAAGTAACCTCTGGCGTGCCACAGGGGAGTGTTATGGGACCATTGCTTTTCACAATATATATAAATGACTTAGTAGATAGTGTCGGAAGTTCCATGCGGCTTTTCGCGGATGATGCTGTAGTATACAGAGAAGTTGCTGCATTAGAAAATTGTAGCGAAATACAGGAAGATCTGCAGCGGATAGGCACTTGGTGCAGGGAGTGGCAACTGACCCTTAACATAGACAAATGTAATGTATTGCGAATACATAGAAAGAAGGATCCTTTATTGTATGATTATATGATAGCGGAACAAACACTGGTAGCAGTTACTTCAGTAAAATATCTGGGAGTATGCGTACGGAACGATTTGAAGTGGAATGATCATATAAAACTAATTGTTGGTAAGGCGGGTACCAGGTTGAGATTCATTGGGAGAGTGCTTAGAAAATGTAGTCCATCAACAAAGGAGGTGGCTTACAAAACACTCGTTCGACCTATACTTGAGTATTGCTCATCAGTGTGGGATCCGTACCAGGTCGGGTTGACGGAGGAGATAGAGAAGATCCAAAGAAGAGCGGCGCGTTTCGTCACTGGGTTATTTGGTAACCGTGATAGCGTTACGGAGATGTTTAATAAACTCAAGTGGCAGACTCTGCAAGAGAGGCGCTCTGCATCGCGGTGTAGCTTGCTCGCCAGGTTTCGAGAGGATGCGTTTCTGGATGAGGTATCAAATATATTGCTTCCCCCTACTTATACTTCCCGAGGAGATCACGAATGTAAAATTAGAGAGATTAGAGCGCGCACGGAGGCTTTCAGACAGTCGTTCTTCCCGCGAACCATACGCGACTGGAACAGGAAAGGGAGGTAATGACAGTGGCACGTAAGGTGCCCTCCGCCACACACCGTTGGGTGGCTTGCGGAGTATCAATGTAGATGTAGATGTAGATGTAGACAGTAAGAAGAGTCAGTCTTCTTGTACTTAATTCGGAATTATGCCTTTTGTATTTCATTCCGATGAAATTTCTGTGTTTTATCGTCAATACGAAGGTCCAAGGGGTACAGTAAACCAGAAGTGAAGCATCGGAATCTATAACTAGTGTCACAGGGATGGATCAAAACATAGACAGTAAGAAGAGTCAGTATTCTTGTACTTAAGTGGGCATTGTGCCTTTTGTATTTAATTCCCAAGCAATTTCTGTGTTTCATCTTCAATAAGAAGGTCCAAGGGATACAAAAAACCCGAAGTGAAGCATTAGAGTCTATAGCTAGTGTCACAGGAATGGTTCAAAACATAGTCAGTAAGAAGAGTCAGTCTTCTTGTACATAAGTCGGCATTGTGCCTTTTGTATTTATTCCGAATAAATTTCTGTGTTTCATCGTCAATAAGAAAAACCAAGGGATACAGTAAACCTGAAGTGAAGCATCGGAATCTATAACTAGTGTAACAGGAATGGTTCAAAACATAGACAGTAGGAAGAGTCAATCTTCTTGTACTTAAGTCGGCATTGTGCCTTTTCTATTTGATTCCTATGCAATTTCTGTGTTTCATCGTCAATAAGAAGGTCCAAGGGATATAGTAAACCGGGAGTGAAGCATCGGAAACTATAACTAGTGTCACAAGAATGGTTCAAAACATAGACAGTAAGTAGCGTCAGTCTCCTTGTACTAATGCCGGCATTGTGCTTTTTTATTTAATTCCGATGCAATTTCTGTGTTTCATCGTCAATAAGAAGGTCCAAGGGATACAGTAAACCTGAAGTGAAGCATCGGAATCTATAACTAGTGTCACAGGAATGGTTCAAAACATCGACAGTAAGAAGAGTCAGTCTTCTTGTACTTAATTCGGCATTGTGCCTTTAGTATTTGATTCCGATGCAATTTCTGGGTTTCATCGTCGATAAGAAGGTCAGAGGGATACAGTAAATCTGAAGTCAAGCATCGGAATCAATAAGTAGTGTCGCAGGAATGGTTCAAAACATAGTCAGTAAGAAGAGTCAGTCTTCTTGTACTTAAGTCGGCTTTGTGCCTTTTGTATTTAATTCGGATGCAATTTCTGTGTTTCATCGTCAATAAGAAGGTCCAAGGGATACAGTAAACCTGAAGTGAAGCATCAGAATCTATAACTAGTGTCACAGGAATGGTTCAAAGCATAGTCAGTAAGAAGAGTCAGTCTTCTTGTACTGAAGTCGGCATTGTGCCTTATATATTTATTTCCGATGCAATTTCTGTGTTTTATCGTCAATAAGAAGGTCCAAGGGATACAGTAAACCTGAAGTGAAGCAATGGAATCTATAACTAGTGTCACATGAATTGTTCAAATCATAGTCAGTAAGAAAGAGTCAGACTTCTTGTACTTAAGTCGCCATTGTGCCTTTTGTATTTAATTCCGATGCAATTTCTGTGTTTTTCTCGTCAATAAGAAGGTCCAAATGATACAGTAAACCTGGAGTGAAGCATCAGAATCTATAACTAGTGTCACATTAATGGTTCACAACATAGACAGTAAGAAGAGTAAGTCTTCTTGTACTTAATTCGGAATTGTGCCTTTTGTATTTAATTCCGAAGCAATTTCTGTGTTTCATCGTCAATAAGAAGGTCAGAGGAATACAGTAAACCTGAAGTGAAGCATCGGAATCTATAACTAGTGTCACAGGGATGGATCAAAACATAGACAGTAAGAAGAGTCAGTATTCTTGTACTTAAGAGGGCATTGTGCCTTTTGTATTTAATTCCCAAGCAATTTCTGTGTTTCATCTTCAATAAGAAGGTCCAAGGGATACAATAAACCTGAAGTGAAGCATTAGAGTCTATAGCTAGTGTCACAAGAATGGTTCAAAACATAGTCAGTAAGAAGAGTCAGTCTTCTTGTACATAAGTCGGCATTGTGCCTTTTGTATTTAATTCCGAATAAATTTCTGTGTTTCATCGTCAATAAGAAGAACCAAGGGATACAGTAAACCTGAAGTGAAGCATCGGAATCTATAACTAGTGTAACAGGAATGGTTCAAAACATAGACAGTAGGAAGAGTCAATCTTCTTGTACTTAAGTCGGCATTGTGCCTTTTCTATTTGATTCCTATGCAATTTCTGTGTTTCATCGTCAATAAGAAGGTCCAAGGGATATAGTAAACCTGGAGTGAAGCATCGGAAACTATAACTAGTGTCACAAGAATGGTTCAAAACATAGACAGTAAGTAGCGTCAGTCTCCTTGTACTAATGCCGGCATTGTGCTTTTTTATTTAATTCCGATGCAATTTCTGTGTTTCATCGTCAATAAGAAGGTCCAAGGGATACAGTAAACCTGAAGTGAAGCATCGGAATCTATAACTAGTGTCACAGGAATGGTTCAAAACATCGACAGTAAGAAGAGTCAGTCTTCTTGTACTTAATTCGGCATTGTGCCTTTAGTATTTGATTCCGATGCAATTTCTGGGTTTCATCGTCGATAAGAAGGTAAGAGGGATACAGTAAATCTGAAGTCAAGCATCGGAATCAATAATTAGTGTCGCAGGAATGGTTCAAAACATAGTCAGTAAGAAGAGTCAGTCTTCTTGTACTTAAGTCGGCTTTGTGCCTTTTGTATTTAATTCGGATGCAATTTCTGTGTTTCATCGTCAATAAGAAGGTCCAAGGGATACAGTAAACCTGAAGTGAAGCATCAGAATCTGTAACTAGTGTCACAGGAATCGTTCAAAGCATAGTCAGTAAGAAGAGTCAGTCTTCTTGTAATGAAGTCGGCATTGTGCCTTATATATTTATTTCCGATGCAATTTCTGTGTTTTATCGTCAATAAGAAGGTCCAAGGGATACAGTAAACCTGAAGTGAAGCAATGGAATCTATAACTAGTGTCACATGAATTGTTCAAATCATAGTCAGTAAGAAGGGTCAGACTTCTTGTAATTAAGTCGCCATTGTGCCTTTTGTATTTAATTCCGATGCAATTTCTGTGTTTTTCTCGTCAATAAGAAGGTCCAAATGATACAGTAAACCTGGAGTGAAGCATCGGAATCTATAACTAGTGTCACATTAATGGTCCAAAACATAGACAGTAAGAAGAGTAAGTCTTCTTGTACTTAATTCGGAATTTTGCCTTTTGTATTTAATACCGAAGCAATTTCTGTGTTTCATCGTCAATAAGAAGGTCAGAGGAATACAGTAAACCTGAAGTGAAGCATCGGAATATATAACTAGTGTCACAGGAATGGTTCAAAACATAGTCAGTAAGAAGAGTCAGTCTTCTTGTACTTAATTCGGAATTGTGCCTTTTGTATTTAATTCCGAAGCAATTTCTGTGTTTCATCGTCAATAAGAAGGTCAGAGGAATACAGTAAACCTGAAGTGAAGCATCGGAATCTATAACTAGTGTCACAGGAATGGTTCAAAACATAGTCAGTAAGAAGAGTCAGTCTTCTTGTACTTAAGTCGGCATTGTGCCTTTTGTATTTAATTCCGATGCAATTTCAGTGTTTCATCCTCAATAAGAAGGTCCAAGGGATACAGTAAACCAGAAGTGAAGCATCGGAATCTATAACTAGTGTCACAGGGATGGTTCAAAACATAGACAGTAAGAAGAGTCAGTATTCTTGTACTTAAAATGGCATTGTGCTTTTTGTATTTAATTCCGATGCAATTTCTGTGTTTCATCGTCAATAAGTAGGTCAGAGGGATACATTAAACTGGAACTGAAGCACCGGAATCTATAACTAGTGCCACTACAAAGGTTCAAAGCATAGACAGTAGGAAGAGTCAGTCTTCTTGTACTTAAGTCCACATTGTGCCTTTTCTATTTAATTCCTATGCAATTTCTGTGTTTCATCGTCAATACGAAGGTCCTAGGGATATAGTAAATCTGGAGTGAAGCATCGGAATCTATAAATAGTGTTACAGGAATGGTTCAAAACATAGTCAGTAAGAAGAGTCAGTTTTCTTGTACTTAAGTCGGCATTGTGCCTTTTGTATTTATTTCCGATGCAATTTCTGTGTTTCATCGTCAACAAGAAGGTCCAAGGGATACAGTAAACCTGAAGTGAAGCACCGGAATCTATAACTAGTGTCACATGGATTGTTCAAATCATAGTTAGTAAGAAGAGTCAGACATCTTGTACTTAAGTCGCCATTGTGCCTTTTGTATTTAATTCCGATGCAATTTCTGTGTTTCATCGTCAATAAGAAGGTCCAAGGGATACAGTAAACCTGGAGTGAAGCATCGGAATCTATAACTAGTGTCACATGAATGGTTCAAAACATAGACAGTAAGAAGAGTCAGTCTTCTTGTACTTAATTCGGAATTGTGCCTTTTGTATTTAATTCCAATGCAATTTCTGTGTTTCATCGTCAATAAGAAGGTCAGAGGGATACAGTAAACCTGAAGTGAAGCATTAGAGTCTATAGCTAGTGTCACAAGAATGGTTCAAAACATAGTCAGTAAGAAGAGTCAGTCTTCTTGTACATAAGTCGGCATTGTGCCTTTTGTATTTAATTCCGAATAAATTTCTGTGTTTCATCGTCAATAAGAAGAACCAAGGGTTACAGTAAACCTGAAGTGAAGCATCGGAATCTATAACTAGTGTAACAGGAATGGTTCAAAACATAGACAGTAGGAAGAGTCAATCTTCTTGTACTTAAGTCGGCATTGTGCCTTTTCTATTTGATTCCTATGCAATTTCTGTGTTTCATCGTCAATAAGAAGGTCCAAGGGATATAGTAAACCTGGAGTGAAGCATCGGAAACTATAACTAGTGTCACAAGAATGGTTCAAAACATAGACAGTAAGTAGCGTCAGTCTCCTTGTACTAATGCCGGCATTGTGCTTTTTTATTTAATTCCGATGCAATTTCTGTGTTTCATCGTCAATAAGAAGGTCCAAGGGATACAGTAAACCTGAAGTGAAGCATCGGAATCTATAACTAGTGTCACAGGAATGGTTCAAAACATCGACAGTAAGAAGAGTCAGTCTTCTTGTACTTAATTCGGCATTGTGCCTTTAGTATTTGATTCCGATGCAATTTCTGGGTTTCATCGTCGATAAGAAGGTAAGAGGGATACAGTAAATCTGAAGTCAAGCATCGGAATCAATAATTAGTGTCGCAGGAATGGTTCAAAACATAGTCAGTAAGAAGAGTCAGTCTTCTTGTACTTAAGTCGGCTTTGTGCCTTTTGTATTTAATTCGGATGCAATTTCTGTGTTTCATCGTCAATAAGAAGGTCCAAGGGATACAGTAAACCTGAAGTGAAGCATCAGAATCTGTAACTAGTGTCACAGGAATGGTTCAAAGCATAGTCAGTAAGAAAAGTCAGTCTTCTTGTAATGAAGTCGGCATTGTGCCTTATATATTTATTTCCGATGCAATTTCTGTGTTTTATCGTCAATAAGAAGGTCCAAGGGATACAGTAAACCTAAAGTGAAGCAATGGAATCTATAACTAGTGTCACATGAATTGTTCAAATCATAGTCAGTAAGAAGGGTCAGACTTCTTGTACTTAAGTCGCCATTGTGCCTTTTGTATTTAATTCCGATGCAATTTCTGTGTTTTTCTCGTCAATAAGAAGGTCCAAATGATACAGTAAACCTGGAGTGAAGCATCGGAATCTATAACTAGTGTCACATTAATGGTTCAAAACATAGACAGTAAGAAGAGTAAGTCTTCTTGTACTTAATTCGGAATTTTGCCTTTTGTATTTAATACCGAAGCAATTTCTGTGTTTCATCGTCAATAAGAAGGTCAGAGGAATACAGTAAACCTGAAGTGAAGCATCGGAATATATAACTAGTGTCACAGGAATGGTTCAAAACATAGTCAGTAAGAAGAGTCAGTCTTCTTGTACTTAATTCGGAATTGTGCCTTTTGTATTTAATTCCGAAGCAATTTCTGTGTTTCATCGTCAATAAGAAGGTCAGAGGAATACAGTAAACCTGAAGTGAAGCATCGGAATCTATAACTAGTGTCACAGGAATGGTTCAAAACATAGTCAGTAAGAAGAGTCAGTCTTCTTGTACTTAAGTCGGCATTGTGCCTTTTGTATTTAATTCCGATGCAATTTCAGTGTTTCATCCTCAATAAGAAGGTCCAAGGGATACAGTAAACCAGAAGTGAAGCATCGGAATCTATAACTAGTGTCACAGGGATGGTTCAAAACATAGACAGTAAGAAGAGTCAGTATTCTTGTACTTAAAATGGCATTGTGCTTTTTGTATTTAATTCCGATGCAATTTCTGTGTTTCATCGTCAATAAGTAGGTCAGAGGGATACATTAAACTGGAACTGAAGCACCGGAATCTATAACTAGTGCCACTACAAAGGTTCAAAGCATAGACAGTAGGAAGAGTCAGTCTTCTTGTACTTAAGTCCACATTGTGCCTTTTCTATTTAATTCCTATGCAATTTCTGTGTTTCATCGTCAATACGAAGGTCCTAGGGATATAGTAAATCTGGAGTGAAGCATCGGAATCTATAAATAGTGTTACAGGAATGGTTCAAAACATAGTCAGTAAGAAGAGTCAGTTTTCTTGTACTTAAGTCGGCATTGTGCCTTTTGTATTTATTTCCGATGCAATTTCTGTGTTTCATCGTCAACAAGAAGGTCCAAGGGATACAGTAAACCTGAAGTGAAGCACCGGAATCTATAACTAGTGTCACATGGATTGTTCAAATCATAGTTAGTAAGAAGAGTCAGACATCTTGTACTTAAGTCGCCATTGTGCCTTTTGTATTTAATTCCGATGCAATTTCTGTGTTTCATCGTCAATAAGAAGGTCCAAGGGATACAGTAAACCTGGAGTGAAGCAACGGAATCTATAACTAGTGTCACATGAATGGTTCAAAACATAGACAGTAAGAAGAGTCAGTCTTCTTGTACTTAATTCGGAATTGTGCCTTTTGTATTTAATTCCAATGCAATTTCTGTGTTTCATCGTCAATAAGAAGGTCAGAGGGATACAGTAAACCTGACGTGAAGCATCGGAATCTATAAGTAGTGTCACAGGAATGGTTCAAAACATAGTCAGTAAGAAGAGTCAGTCTTCTTGTACTTAAGTCGGCATTGTGCCTTTTGTATTTAATTCCGAAGCAATTTCTGGGTTTCATCGTCAATATGAAGGTCCAAGGGATACAGTAAACCTGGAGTGAAGCATCGGAAATTATAACTAGTGACACAGGAATGGTTCAAAACATAGACAGTACGAAGAGTCAGTCTTCTTGCACCTACGTCGGCATTGTGCCTTTTCTATTTAATTCCGATGCAATTGCTGTGCTTTTTCGTCAATAAGAAGGTCCAAGGGATACAGTAAACCTGAAGTGAAGCATCGGAATCTATAACTAGTGTCACAGGAATGGTTCAAAACATAGTCAGTAAGAAGAGTCAGTCTTCTTGTACCTAAGTCGGCATTGTGCCTTTTGTATTTAATTCCGATGCAGTTTCTATGTTTCATCGTCAATAAGGAGGTCCAAGGGATACAGTAAACCTGGAGTGATGCATCGGAATCTATAACTAGTGTCACAGGAATTAATCAAAGCATAGTCAATAAGAAGAGTCAGTCTTCTTGTACTTAAGTCGGCATTGTGTCTTTTGTATTTAATTCCGATGCAATTTCTATGTTTCTTCGTCAATAAGAAGGTCCAAGGGATACAGTAAACCTGGAGTGAAGCATTGGAAACTATAACTAGTGTCACAGGAATGCTTCAAATCATAGTCAGTAAGAAGAGTCAGTTTTCTTGTACTTAAGTCGGCATTGTGCCATTTGTATTTATTTCCGATGCAATTTCTGTGTTTCATGGTCAACAAGAAGGTCCAAGGGATACAGTAAACCTGAAGTGAAGCACCGGAATCTATAACTAGTGTCACATGGATGGTTCAAATCATAGTCAGTAAGAAGAGTCAGACATCTTGTACTTAAGTCGCCATTGTGCCTTTTGTATTTAATTCCGATGCAATTTCTGTGTTTCATCGTCAATAAGAAGGTCCAAGGGATACAGTAAACCTGGAGTGAAGCATCGGAATCTATAACTAGTGTCACATGAATGGTTCAAAACATAGACAGTAAGAAGAGTCAGTCTTCTTGTACTTAATTCGGAATTGTACCTTTTGTATTTAATTCCGATGCAATTTCTGTGTTTCATCTTCAATAAGAAGGTCCGAGGGATACAATAAACCTGAAGTGAAGAATCAGAGTCTATAGCTAGTGTCACAGGAATTTTTCAAAGCATAGTCAGTAAGAAGAGTCAGTCTTCTTGTACATAAGTCGGCATTGTGCCTTTTGTATTTAATTCCGATGCAATAACTGTGTTTCATCGTCAATAAGAAGGTCCAAGGGATACAGTAAACCTGAAGTGAAGCATCGGAATCTATAACTAGTGTAACAGGAATGGTTCAAATCATAGACAGTGGGAAGGGTCAGTCTTCTTGTACTTAAGTCGGCAATGTGACTTTTGTATTTAATTCCGATGCAATTTCTGTGTTTCATCGTCAATAAGAAGGTCAGAGGGATACAGTAAAACCTGAACTGAAGCACCGAAATCTATAACTAGTGTCACAGGAATGGTTCAAAACATAGACAGTTGGAAGAGTCAGTCTTCTTGTACTTAAGTCGGCATTGTGCCATTTGAATTTCATTCCGATGCAATATCTGTGTTTCATCGTCCATAAGAAGGTGCGAGGGATACAGTAAACCTCAAGTGAAGCATCGGAATAAAAAACTAGTGTCACAGGAATGGTTCAAAACATAGACTGTCAGAAGAGTCAGTCTTCTTGTACTTAAGCCGGATTTGTGCATTTTGTAATTAATTCCTATGCAATTTTTGTGTTTCATCGTCAATAAGAGGGTCTAAGGGATATAGTAATCCTGGAGTGAAGCATCGGAATCTATAACTAGTGTCACAGGAATGGTTCAAAACATAGACAGTAAGTAGCGTCAGTCTTCTTGTACTAAAGTCGGCATTGTGCCTTTTTTATTTAATTTCGATGCAATTTCTGTGTTTCATCGTCAATAAGAAAGTCCAAGGGATACAGTAAACCTGGAGTAAAGCATCGGAATCTATAACTAGTGTCACAGGAATGGTTCAAAACATCGACAGTAAGAAGAGTCAGTCTTGTTGTACTTAATTCGGCTTTGTGCCTTTAGTAATTAATTCCGATGCAATTTCTGTGTTTCATCGTGAATAAGAAGGTCAGAGGGATACAGTAAATCTGAAGTCAAGCATCGGAATCTATAACTAGTGTCACAGGAATGGTTCAAAACATAATCAGTATGAAGAGTCAGTCTTCTTGTACTTAAGTCGGCTTTGTGCCTTTTATATTTATTTCAGATGCAATTTCTGTGTTTCATCGTCAATAAGAAGGTCCAAGGGATACAGAAAACCTGAAGTGAAGCACCGGAATCTATAACTAGTGTCACTTGAATGGTTCAAATCATAGTCAGTAAGAAGAGTCAGACTTCTTGTACTTAAGTCGCCATTGTGCCTTTTGTATTTAATTCCGATGCAATTTCTGTGTTTCATCGTATATAAGAAGGTCCAAGGGATACAGTAAACCTGGAGTGATGCATCGAAATCTATAACTAGTGTCACATGAATGGTTCAAAACATAGACAGCAAGAAGAGTTAGTCTTCTTGTACTTAATTCGGAATTGTGCCTTTTGTATTTAATTCCGATGCAATTTCTGTGTTTCATCGTCAATATGAAGGTCAGAGGGATACAGTAAACCTGAAGTGAAGCATCGGAATCTATAACTAGTGTCACAGGAATGGTTCAAAACATAGTCAGTAAGAAGAGTCAGTCTTCTTGTACATAAGTCGGCATTGTGCCTTTTGTTTTTAATTCCGATGCAATTTCTGTGTTTCATCGACAATAAGAAGGTCCAAGGGATACAGTAAACCGGGAGTGAAGCAGCGGATACTATAACTAGTGTCACAGGAATGAATCAAGACATAGTCAGTAAGAAGAGTCAGTCTTCTTGTACTAAAGTCGACATTGTGCCTTTTGTATTTAATTCCGATGCATTTTCAGTGTTTCATCGTCAATAAGAAGGTCCAAGGGATACAGTAAACCTGAAGTGCAGCATCGGAAACTATTGCTAGTGTCACAGGAATGGTTCAAACATAGCCAGTAAGAAGAGTCAATCTTCTTGTACATAAGTCGGCATTGTGTCTTTTGTATTTAATTCCAATGCAATTTCTGTGTTTCATCGTCAATACGATGGTCCAAAGGATACAGTAAACCTAAAGTGAAGCATCGGAATCTATAACTAGTATCAGAGGGGTGGTTCAAAACATAGACAGTAAGAAGAGTCAGTATTCTTGTACTTAAGTCGGCATTGTGCCTTTTGTATTTAATTCCGATGCAATTTCTGTGTTTCATCCCAATAAGAAGGTCAGAGGGATACAGTACACCTGAAGTGAAGCACCGGAATCTATAACTAGCGTCACTATAATGGTTCAAAGCATAGGCAGTAGGAAGAGTCAGTCTTCTTGTACTGAAGTCGGCTTTGTGCCTTTTGTATTTAATTCCGATGCAATTTCTGTGTTTCATCGTCAATAAGAAGGTCCAAGGGATACAGTAAACCTGAAGTGAAGCATCGGAATCTATAACTAGTGACACAGGAATGGTTCAAAACATAGACAGTAGGTAGAGTCAGTCTTCTTGCACTTAAGTCGGCATTGTGCCTTTTCTATCTAATTCCGATGCAATTTCCGTGTTTCATCGACAATAAGAAGGTCCAAGGGATACAGTAACCCTGAAGTGAAGCATCGGAATCTATAACTAGCGTCACAGGAATGGTTCAAAACAAAGTCAGTAAGAATAGTCAGGCTTCTTGTACTTAAGTCGGCATTGTGCCTTTTGTATTTAATTCCGTTGCAATTTCTATGTTTCATCGTCAATATGAAGGTCCAAGGGCTACAGTAAACCTGGAGTGAAGCATCGGAATCTATAACTAGTGTCACAGGAATGAATCAAAACATAGTCAGTAAGAAGAGTCAGTCTTCTTGTACTAAAGTCGGCTTTGTGCCTTTTGTATTTAATTCGGATGCAATTTCAGTGTTTCATCGTCAATAAGTAGGTCCAAGGGATACAGTAAACCAGAAGTGAAGCATCGGAATCTATAACTAGTGTCACAGGGATGGTTCAAAGCATAGACAGTAAGAAGAGTCAGTATTCTTGTACTTAAGTTGGCATTGTGCCTTTTGTATTTAATTCCGAAGTAATTTCTGTGTTTCATCTTCAATAAGAAGGTCCAAGGGATACAATAAACCTGAAGTGAAGCATCAGAGTCTGTAGCTAGTGTCACAGGAATGGTTCAAAACATAGACAGTAGGAAGAGTCAGTCTTATTGTACTTACGTCGGCATTGTGCCTTTTCTATTTAATTCCTATGCAATTTCTGTGTTTCACCGTCTATAAGAATGTCCAAGGGATATAGTATACCTGGAGTGAAGCATCGGAATCTATAACTAGTGTCACAGGAATGGTTGAAAACATAGACAGTAGGAAGAGTCAGTCTTCTTGCACTTAAGTCGGCATTGTGCCTTTTCTATCTAATTCCGATGCAATTGATGTGTTTCATCGTCAATAAGAAGGTCCAAGGGATACAGTAAACCTGAAGTGAAACATCGGAATCTATAACTAGTGTCACAGGAATGGTTCAAAGCATAGTCAGTAAGAAGAGTCAGTCTTCTTGTACTTAAGTCGGCATTGTGCCTTTTGTATTTAATTCCGATGCAATTTCTATGTTTCATCGCTAACAAGAAGGTCCAGGGGATACAGTAAACCTGGAGTGAAGCAGCGGAATCTATAACTAGTGTCACAGGAATGAATCAAAACATAGTCAGTAAGAAGAGTCAGTCTTCTTGTACTAAAGTCGGCATTGTGCCTTTTGTATTTAATTCCGATGCAATTTCAGTGTTTCATCGTCAATAAGAAGGTCCATGGGATACAGTAAACCTGAAGTGAAGCATCGGAACCTATAGCTAGTGTCACAGGAATGGTTCAAAACATAGCCAGTAAGAAGAGTCAGTCTTCTTGTACATAAGTCGGCATTGTGCCTTTTGCATTTTATTCCGATGCAATTTTTGTGTTTCATAGTCAATAAGAAGATCAGAAGGATACAGTTAACCTGAAGTGAAGCATCGGAATCTATAGCTAGTGTCACAGGAATGGTTCAAACATAGTCAGTAAGAATAGTCAGTCGTCTTGTACATTAGTCGGCATTGTGCCTTTTGTATTTAATTCCGATGCAATTTCTGTGTTTCATCGTCAATAAGAAGGTCCAAGGGATACAGTAAACCTGAAGTGAAGCATCGGAAAATATAACTAGTGTAACAGGAATGGTTCAAAACATAGACAATGGGAAGAGTCGGTCTTCTTGTACATTAGTAGGCATTGCGACTTTTGAATTTAATTCTGATGCAATTTCTGTATTTCATCGTTAATAAGAAGGTCAGAGGGATACAGTAAACCTGGAGTGAAGTATCGGAATCTATAACTAGTGTCACAGGAATGAATCAAAACATAGTCAGTAAGAAGAGTCAGTCTTCTTTTACTAAAGTCGGCATTGTGCCTTTTGTATTTAATTCCGCTGCAATTTCAGTGTTTCATCGTCAATTAGAAGGTCCAAGGGATACAATAAACTTGAAGTGAATCATCAGAGCCTATAGCTAGTGTCACAGGAATGGCTCAAAACATAGACACTGGGAAGAGTCAGTCTTCTTGTACTTAAGTCGGCAATGTGACTTTTGTATTTAATTCCGATGCAATTTCCTTGTTTCATCGTCAATAATAAGGTCAGAGGGATACAGTAAACCTGAACTGAAGCACCGGAATCTATAACTAGTGTCACAGGAATGGTTCAAAACATAGACAGTAGGAAGAGTCAGTCTTCTTGTACTTACGTCGGCATTGTGCCTTTTCTATTTACTTCCTATGCAATTTCTGTGATTCATCGTCAATAAGAAGGTCCAAGGGATATAGTATACCTGGAGTGAAGCATCGGAATCTATAACTAGTGTCACAGGAATGGTTCAAAACATAGACAGTAAGTAGCGTCAGTCTTCTTGTACTAAAGTCAACACTGTGCCTTTTTTATTTAATTCCGGTGCAATTTCTGTGTTTCATCGTCAATAAGAAGGTCCAAGGGATACAGTAAACCTGGAGTGAAGCATCGGAATCTATAACTAGCGTCACAGGAATGATTCAGAACATCGACAGTAAGAAGAGTCAGTCTTCTTGTACTTAATTCGGCATTGTGGCTTTAGTATTTAATTCCGATGCAATTTCTGTGTTTCATTGTGAATAAGAAGGTTAGAGGGATACAGTAAATCTGAAGTCAAGCATCGGAATCTAAAACTAGTGTCACAGGAATGGTTCAAAACATAGTCAGTAAGAAGAGTCAGTCTTCTTGTACTTAGGTCGGCTTTGTGCCTTTTATATTTATTTTCGATGCAATTTCTGTGTTTCATCGTCAATAAGAAGGTCCAAGGGATACAGTAAACCTGAAGTGAAGCATCAGAATCTATAACTAGTGACACAGGAATGGTTCAAAGCATCGTCAGTAAGAAGAGTCAGTCTTCTTGTACTTAAGTCGCCATAGTGCCTTTTGTATTTAGTTTCGATGCAATTTCTGTGTTTCATCGTCAATAAGAAGGTCCAAGGGATACAGTAAACCTGGACTGAAGCATCGGAATCTATAACTAGTGTCACATGAATGGTTCAAAATAAAGACAGTAAGAGGAGTCAGTCTTCTTGTACTTAATTTGTAATTGTGCTTTTTTGTATTTAATTCCGATGCAATTTCTGTGTTTCATCGTCAATAAGAAGGTCAGAGGGATACAGTAAACCTGAAGTGAAGCATCGGAATCTATAACTAGTGTCACAGGAATGGTTCAAAACATAGTCAGTAAGAAGAGTCAGTCTTCCTGTACTTAAGTCGGCATTGTGCCTTTTCTATTTAATTCCGATGCAATTTCTGTGATTCATCGTCAATAAGAAGGTCCAAGGGATACAGTAAACCTGGAGTGAAGCATCGGAATCTATAACTAGTGACACAGGAATGGTTCAAAACATAGACAGTAGGAAGAGTCAGTCTTCTAGCACTTAAGTCGGCATTGCGCCTTTTGTATTTTATTCCGATGCAATTTCAGTGTTTCATCGTCAATAAGAAGGTCCAAGGGATACAGTAAACCTGAGGTGAAGCATCGGAATCTATAGCTAGTGTCACAGGAATGGTTCAAAACATAGCCAGTAAGAAGAGTCAGACTTCTTGTACATAATTCGGCATTGTGCCTTTTGTATTTAATTCCGATGCAATTTTTGTGTTTCATCGTCAATAAGAAGGTCCAAGGGATACAGTTAACCTGAAGTGAAGCATCGGAATCTATAGCTAGTGTCACAGGAATGGTTCAAACATAGTCAGTATGAAGAGTCAGTCTTCTTGTACATAAGTCGGCATTGTGATTTTTGTATTTAATTCCGATGCAATTTCTGTATTTCATCGTCAATAAGAAGGTCCAAGGGATACAGTAAACGTTGAGTGAAGCATCGGATTCTATAACTAGTGTCACATGAATGTTTCAAAACATAGTCAGTTAGAAGAGTCAGTCTTCTTGTACGTAATTCGGCATTGTGCCTTTTGTATTTAATTCCGATGCAATGGCTGTGTTTCATCGTCAATAAGAAGGTCAGAGGGATACAGTAAGCCTGAAGTGAAGCATCGGAATCTATAACTAGTGTCACAGGAATGGTTCAAAACATAGTCAGTAAGAAGAGTCAGTCCTCTTGTACTTAAGTCGGCATTGTGCCTTTTGTATTTAATTCCGTTGCAATTTGTGTGTTTCATCGTAAATAAGAATGTCCAAGGGATACAGTTAGCCTGGGGTGCAGCATCGGAAATTATAACTAGTGACACAGAAATGGTTCAGAACATAGACAGTAGGAAGAGTCAATCTTCTTGCACTTAAGTCGGCATTGTGCCTTTTTCTATTTATTTCCGATGTAATTGCTGTGTTTCATCGTCAATGAGTAGGTCCAAGGGATACAGTAAACCTGAAGTGAAGCATCGGAATCTATAACTAGTGTCACGGGAATGGTTCAAAGCATAGTCAGTAAGAAGAGTCAGTCTTCATGTACATAAGTCGGCATCGTGCCTTATGTATTTAATTCCGATGCAATTTCTGTGTTTCATCGTAAATAAGAAGGTCCAAGAGATACAGTAAGCCTGATGTGAAGCACCGGAATCAATAACTAGTGTTACAGCAATGGTTAAAAACATAGACAGTGGGAAGAGTCAGTCTTCTTGTACTAGAGTCGGCATTGTGCCTTTTTTATTTAATTCCGATGCAATTTCTGTATTTCATCGTCAATAAGAATGTCCAAGGGATATTGTAAACCTGGAGTGAAGCATCGGAATCTATAACTAGTGTCACACGAATGGTTCAAAACATAGTCAGTAATAAGAGACAGTCTTCTTGTACTTAAGTCGGCATTGTGCCTTTTGTATTTTATTCCGATGCAATATCTGTGTTTCATCGTCAATAAGAAGGTCCAAGGGATACAATAAACCTGAAGTGAAGCATCGGAATCTATAACTAGTGTCACAGGGATGGTTCAAAGCATAGACAGTAAGAAGGGTCAGTATTCTTGTACTTACGTGGGCATTGTGCCTTTTGTATTTAATTCCGAAGCAATTTCTGTGTTTCATCTTCAATAGGAAGGTCCAAGGGATACAATAAACCCGAAGTGAATCATCAGAGTCTATAGCTAGTGTCACAGGAATGGTTCAAAACATAGACAGTGGGAAGATTCAGTCTTCTCGTACTTAAGTCGGCAATTTGAATTTTGTATTTAATTCCGATGCAATTTCTTTCTTTCATCGTCAATAAGAAGGTCAGAGGGATACAGTAAACCTAAACTGAAGCTCCGGAATCTATAACTAGTTTCACAGGAATGGTTCAAAACATAGACAGTAGGAAGAATAAGTCTTCTTGTACTTTCGTCGGCATTGTGCCTTTTCTATTTAATTCCTATGCAATTTCTGTGTTTCATCATCAATAAGAAGGTCCAAGGGATATAGTGTACCTAAAGTGAAGCATCGGAATAAATAACTAGTGTCACAGGAATGGTTCAAAACATAGACAGTAAGTAGCGTCAGTCTTCTTGTACTAAAGCCAGCACTGTGCCTTTTTTATTTAATTCCGATGCAATTTCTGTGTTTCATCGTCAATACGAAGGTCCGAGGGATACAGAAAAACCTGGAGTGAAGCATCGGAATCTATAACTAGTGTCACAGGAATGGTTCAGATCATCGACAGTAAGAAGGGTCGGTCTTCTTGTACTTAATTCGGCATTGTGAGTTTAGTATTTAATTCCGATGCAATTTCTGTGTTTCATTGTGAATAAGAAGGTCAGAGGGATACAGTAAATCTGAAGTCAAGCATCGGAATCCATTATTAGTGTCACAGGAATGGTTCAACACATAGTCAGTAAGAAGAGTCAGTCTTCTTGTACTTATGTCGGCATTGTGCCTTTTATATTTATTTTCGATGCAATTTCTGTGTTTCATCGTCAATAAGAAGGTCCAAGGGGTACAGTAAACCTGAAGTGAAGCACCGGAATCTATAACTAGTGACACATGAATGGTTCAAATCATAGTCAGTAAGAAGAGTCAGACTTCTTGTACTTAAGTCGCCATAGTGCCTTTTGTATTTAATATCGATGCAATTTCTGTGATTCATCGTCAATAAGAAGGTCCAAGGGATACAGTAAACCTGGACTGAAGCATCGGAATCTATAACTAGTGTCACATGAATGGTTCAAAATATAGACAGTAAGAGGAGTCAGTCTTCTTGTACTTAATTTGGAATTTTGCCTTTTGTATTTAATTCCGATGCAATTTCTGTGATTCATCGTCAATAAGAAGGTCAGAGGGATACAGTAAACCTGAAGTGAAGCATCGGAATCTATAACTAGTGACACAGGAATGGTTCAAAACATAGTCAGTAAGAAGAGCCAGTCTTCCTGTATTTAAGTCGGCATTGTGCCTTTTCTATTTAATTCCGATGCAATTTCTGTGATTCATCTTCAATAAGAAGGTCCAAGGGATACTGTAAACCTGGAGTGAAGCATCGGAATCTATAACTTGTGACACAGGAATGGTTCAAAACATAGACAGTAGGAAGAGTCAGTCTTCATGCACTTAAGTCGGCATTGTGCCTTTTCTATTTAATTCCGATGCAATTGATGTGTTTCATCGTCAATAAGAAGGTCCAAGGGCTATAGTAAACCTGAAGTGAAACATCGGAATCTATAACTAGTGTCACAGGAATGGTTCAAAACATAGTCAGCAAGAAGAGTCAGTCTTCTTGTACTTAAGTCGGCATTGTGCCTTTTGTATTTAATTCCGATGCAATTTCTATGTTTCATCGTCAATAAGAAGGTCCAGGGGATACAGTAAACCTGGAGTGAAGCAGCGGAATCTATAACTAGTGTCACAGGAATGAATCAAAACATAGTCAGTAAGAAGAGTCAGTCTTCTTGTACTAAGGTTGGCATTGTGCTTTTTGTATTTAATTCCGATGCAATTTCAGTGTTTCAGCGTCAATAAGAAGGTCAAAGGGATACAGTAAACCTGAGGTGAAGCATCGGAATCTATAGCTAGTGTCACAGGAATGGTTCATAACATAGCCAGTAAGAAGAGTCAGTCTTCTTGTACATAAGTCGGCATTGTGCCTTTTGTATTTAATTCCGATGCAATTTTTGTGTTTCATCGTCAATAAGAAGGTCCAAGGGATACAGTTAACCTTAAGTGAAGCATCGGAATCTATAGCTAGTGTCACAGGAATGGTTAAAAAATAGTCAGTAAGAAGAGTCAGTCTTCACGTACATAAGTCGGCATTGTGATTTTTGTATTTAACTCCGATGCATTTTCTGTGTTTCATCGTCAATAAGAAGGTCCAAGGGATACAGTAAACCTGAAGTGAAGCATCGGAATCTATAACTAGTGTAACATGATTGGTTCAAAACATAGACAGTGGGAAGAGTCAGTCTTCTTGTACTTAAGTCGGCATTGTGACTTTTGTATTTAATTCTGATGCAATTTCTGTGTTTCATCGTTAATAAGAAGGAGAGAGGGATACAGTAAACCTGAAGTGAAGCATCGGAATCTATAACTAGTGTCACAGGAATGGTTCAAAACATAGACAGTAGGAAGAGTCAGTCTTCTTCTACTTAAGTCGGCATTGTGCCTTTTCTATTTAATTCCTATGCAATTTCTGTGTTTCATCGTCAATAAGAAGGTCCAAGGGATACAGTAAACCTGGAGTGAAGCATCGGAATCTATAACTAGTGTCACAGGAATGGTTCAAAACATCGACAGTAAGAAGAGTCAGTCGTCTTGTACTTAATTCGGCATTGTGCCTTTAGTATTTAATTCCGATGCTATTTCAGTGTTTCATTGTCAATAAGAATGTCCATGGGATACAGTGAACCTGAAGTGAAGCATCGGAATCTATAACTAGTGTCACATGTATGGTTCAAATCATAGTCAGTAAGAAGAGTCAGACGTCTTGTACTTATGTCGCCATTGTGCCATTTGAATTTAATTCCGATGCAATTTCTGTGTTTCATCGTCAATAAGAAGGTCCAAGTTATACTGTAAACGTTGAGTAAAGCATCGGATTCTATAACTAGTGTCACATAAATGTTTCAAAACATAGTCAGTTAGAAGAGTCAGTCTTCTTGTACGTAATTCGGCATTGTGCCTTTTGTATTTAATTCCGATGCAATGGCTGTGTTTCATCGTCAGTAAGAAGGTCAGAGGGATACAGTAATCCTGAAGTGAAGCATCGGAATCTATAATTAGTGTCACAGGAATGGTTCAAAACATAGTCAGTAAGAAGAGTCAGTCCTCTTGTACTTAAGTCGGCATTGTGCCTTTTGTATTTATTTCCGATGCAATTTGTGTGTTTCATCGTAAATAAGAAGGTCCAAGGGATACAGTAAACCTGGAGAGAAGCATCGGAATCTATAACTAGTGACACAGAAATGGTTCAGAACATAGACAGTAGGAAGAGTCAGTCTTCTTGCACTTAAGTCGGCATTGTGCCTTTTCTATTTATTTCCGCTGCAATTGCTGTGTTTCATCGTCAATGAGAAGGTCCAAGGGATACAGTAAACCTGAAGTGAAGCATCGGAATCTATAACTAGTGTCACGGGAATGGTTCAAAGCATAGTCAGTAAGAAGAGTCAGTCTTCATGTACTTAAGTTGGCATTGTGCCTTATGTATTTAATTCCGATGCAATTTCTGTGTTTCATCGTAAATAAGAAGGTCCAAGAGATACAGTAAGCCTGATGTGAAGCATCGGAATCAATAACTAGTGTCACAGGAATGGTTAAAAACTTAGACAGTGGGAAGAGTAAGTCTTCTTGTACTTAAGTCGGCATTGTGCCTTTTGTATTTCATTCCCATGCATTTTCTGTGTTCCATCGTCAACAAGAAGGTCAGAGGGATGCAGTAAGCCTGAAGTGAAGCATCGGAATCTATAACTAGTGTCACAGGAATGGTTCAAAGCATAGACAGTAGGAAGAGTCAGTCTATTTGTACTTAAGTCGGCATTCTGCCTTTTCTATTTAACTCCGATGTAATTTCTGTGTTTCATCGTCAATAAGAAGGCCCAAGGGATATTGTAAACCTGGAGTGAAGCATCGGAATCTATTACTAGTGTCACAGGAATGGTTCAAGACATAGACAGTAAGAAGAGTCAGTATTCTTGTACTTAAGTGGGCATTGTGCCTTTTGTATTTAATTCCGAAGCAATTTCTGTGTTTCATCTTCAATAAGAAGGTCCAAGGGATACAATAAACCTGAAGTTAATCATCAGAGTCTATAGCTAGTGTCACAGGAATGGTTCAAAACATAGACAGTGGAAAGAGTCAGTCTTCTTGTACTTAAGTCGGCAATGTGACTTTTGTATTTAATTCCGATGCAATTTCTTTGTTTCATCGTCAATAAGAAGGTCAGAGGGATACAGTAAACCTGAACTGAAGCGCCGGAATCTATAACTAGTGTCACAGGAATGGTTCAACACATAGACAGTAGGAAGAGTCAGTCTTCTTGTACTTACGTCGGCATTGTGCCTTTTCTATTTAATTCCTATGCAATTTCTGTGTTTCATCGTCAATAAGAAGGTCCAAGGGATATAGTATACCTGGAGTGAAGCATCGGAATCTATAACTAGTGTCACAGGAATGGTTCAAAACATAGACAGTAAGTACCGTCAGTCTTCTTGTACTAAAGTCAGCACTGTGCCTATTTTATTTAATTCCGATGGAATTTCTGTGTTTCATCGTCAAAAAGAAGGTCCAAGGAGTACAGTAAACCTGGAGTGAAGCATCGGAATCTATAACTAGTGTCACAGGAATGGTTCAAAACATAATCAGTAAGAATAGTCTGTCTTGTTGTACTTAAGTCGGCTTTGTGCCTTTTTTATTTAATTCCGATGCAATTTCTGTGTTTCATCATCAATAAGAAGGTCCAAGGGATACAGTAAACCTGAAGTGAAGCATCAGAATCTATAACTAGTGCCACAGGAATGGTTCAAAGCATAGTCAGTAAGAAGATTCAGTCTTCTTGTACTTAAGTCGGCATTGTGCCTTTTATATTTATTTTCGATGCAATTTCTGTGTTTCATCGTCAATAAGAAGGTCCAAGGGATACAGTAAACCTGAAGTGAAGCACCGGAATCTATAACTAGTGTCACATGAATGGTTCAAATAATAGTCAGTAAGAAGAGTCAGATTTCTTGTACTTAAGTCGCCATAGTGCCTTTTTAATTTAATTTCGATGCAATTTCTGTGTTTCATCGTCAATAAGAAGTTCCAAGGGATACAGTAAACCTGGACTGACGCATTGGAATCTATAACTAGTGTCACATGAATGGTTCAAAATATAGACAGTAAGAGGAGTCAGTCTTCTTGTACTTAATTTGGAATTGTGCCTTTTGTATTTAATTCCTATGCAATTTCTGTGTTTCATCGTCAATAAGAAGGTCAGAGGGATTCAGTAAACCTGAAGTGAAGCATCGGAATCTATAACTAGTGTCACAGGAATGGTCCAAAACGTAGTCAGTAAGAAGAGTCAGTCTTCCTGTACTTAAGTCGGCAATGTGCCTTTTCTATTTAATTCCGATGCAATTTCTGTGATTCATCGTCAATATGAAGGTCCAAGGGATACAGTAAACCTGGAGTGAAGCATCGGAATCTATAACTAGTGACACAGGAATGGTTCAAAGCATAGACAGTAGGAAGAGTCAGTCTTCTTGCACTTAAGTCGGCATTGTGCCTTTTCTATTTAATTCCGATGCAATTGATGTGTTTCATCGTCAATAAGAAGGTCCAAGGGCTACAGTAAACCTGAAGTGAAACATCGGAATCTATTACTAGTGTCACAGGAATGGTTCAAAACATAGTCAGTAAGAAGAGTCAGTCTTCGTGTACTTAAGTCGGCATTGTGCCTTTTGTATTTAATTCCGATGCAATTTCTATGTTTCATCGTCAATAAGAAGGTCCAAGGGATACAGTAAACCTGGAGTGAAGCATCGGAATCTATAACTAGTGTAACATGATTGGTTCAAAACATAGACAGTGGGAAGAGTCAGTCTTCTTGTACTTAAGTCGGCATTGTGACTTTTGTATTTAATTCTGATGCAATTTCTGTGTTTCATCGCTAATAAGAAGGAGAGAGGGATACAGTAAACCTGAAGTGAAGCATCGGAATCTATAACTAGTGTCACAGGAATGGTTCAAAACATAGACAGTAGGAAGAGTCAGTCTTCTTCTACTTAAGTCGGCATTGTGCCTTTTCTATTTAATTCCTATGCAATTTCTGTGTTTCATCGTCAATAAGAAGGTCCAAGGGATACAGTAAACCTGGAGTGAAGCATCGGAATCTATAACTAGTGTCACAGGAATGGTTCAAAACATCGACAGTAAGAAGAGTCAGTCGTCTTGTACTTAATTCGGCATTGTGCCTTTAGTATTTAATTCCGATGCTATTTCAGTGTTTCATTGTCAATAAGAATGTCCATGGGATACAGTGAACCTGAAGTGAAGCATCGGAATCTATAACTAGTGTCACATGTATGGTTCAAATCATAGTCAGTAAGAAGAGTCAGACGTCTTGTACTTATGTCGCCATTGTGCCATTTGAATTTAATTCCGATGCAATGTCTGTGTTTCATCGTCAATAAGAAGGTCCAAGGGATACAGTAAACCTGAAGTGAAGCATCGGAATCTATAACTAGTATAACAGGAATGGTTCAAAACATAGACAGTGGGAAGAGTCAGTCATCTTGTACTTAAGTCGGCATTGTGACTTTTGTATTTAATTCTGATGCAATTTCTGTGTTTCATCGTTAATAAAAAGGAGAGAGCGATACAGTAAACCTGAAGTGAAGCATCTGAATCTATAACTAGTGTCACAGGAATGTTTCAAATCATAGACTGTAGGAAGAGTCAGTCTTCTTGTACTTAAGTCGGCATTGAGCCTTTTCTATTTAATTCCTATGCAATTTCTGTGTTTCATCGTCAATAAGGAGGTCCAAGGGATAGGGTAAACCTGGAGTGAAGCATCGGAATCAATAACTAGTGTCACAGGAATGGTTCAAAACATAGACAGTAAGTAGCGTCAGTCTTCTTGTACTTAAGTCGGCATTGTGCCTTTTTTATTTAATTCCGATGCAATTTCTGTGTTTCATCGTCTATAAGAAGGTCCAAGGGATACAGTAAACCTGGAGTGATGCATCGGAATTTATAACTAGGGTCACAGGAATGGTTCAAAAACATCGACAGTAAGAAGAGTCAGTATTCATGTACTTAATTCGGCATCGTGCCTTTAGTATTTAATTCCGAAGCAATTTCTGAGTTTCATCGTCAATAAGAAGGTCAGAGGGATACAGTAAACCTGAAGTGAAGCATCGGAATCTATAACTAGTGTCACAGGAATGGTTCAAAGCATAGTCAGTAAGAAGAGTCCGTCTTCTTGTACTCAAGTCGGCATTGTGCTTTTGTATTTAATTCCGATGCAATTTCTGTGTTTCATCATCAATAAGAAGGCCAAGGGATATAGTGTACCTAAAGTGAAGCATCGGAATATATAACTAGTGTCACAGGAATGGTTCAAAACATAGACAGTAAGTAGCGTCAGTCTTCTTGTACTAAAGCCAGCACTGTGCCTTTTTTATTTAATTCCGATGCAATTTCTGTGTTTCATCGTCAATAAGAAGGTCCGAGGGATACAGAAAAACCTGGAGTGAAGCATCGGAATCTATAACTAGTGTCACAGGAATGGTTCAGATCATCGACAGTAAGAAGAGTCAGTCTTCTTGTACTTAATTCGGCATTGTGAGTTTAGTATTTAATTCCGATGCAATTTCTGTGTTTCATTGTGAATAAGAGGGTCAGAGGGATACAGTAAATCTGAAGTCAAGCATCGGAATCTATTATTAGTGTCACAGGAATGGTTCAACACATAGTCAGTAAGAAGAGTCAGTTTTCTTGTACTGAAGTCGGCATTGTGCCTTTTATATTTATTTTCGATGCAATTTCTGTGTTTCATCGTCAATAAGAAGGTCCAAGGGATACAGTAAACCTGAAGTGAAGCACCGGAATCTATAACTAGTGACACATGAATGGTTCAAATCATAGTCAGTAAGAAGAGTCAGACTTCTTGTACTTAAGTCGCCATAGTGCCTTTTGTATTTAATATCGATGCAATTTCTGTGATTCATCGTCAATAACAAGGTCCAAGGGATACAGTAAACCTGGACTGACGCATTGGAATCTATAACTAGTGTCACATGAATGGTTCAAAATATAGACAGTAAGAGGAGTCAGTCTTCTTGTACTTAATTTGGAATTGTGCCTTTTGTATTTAATTCCGATGCAATTTCTGTGTTTGATCGTCAATAAGAAGGTCCAAGGGATTCAGTTAACCTGAAGTGAAGCATCGGAATCTATAGCTAGTGTCACAGGAATGGTTCAAACATAGTCAGTAAGAAGAGTCAGTCTTCATGTACATAAGTCGGCATTGTGATTTTCGTATTTAATTCCGATGCAATGTCTGTGTTTCATCGTCAATAAGAAGGTCCAAGGGATACAGTAAACCTGAAGTGAAGCATCGGAATCTATAACTAGTATAACAGGAATGGTTCAAAACATAGACAGTGGGAAGAGTCAGTCATCTTGTACTTAAGTCGGCATTGTGACTTTTGTATTTAATTCTGATGCAATTTCTGTGTTTCATCGTTAATAAAAAGGAGAGAGCGATACAGTAAACCTGAAGTGAAGCATCTGAATCTATAACTAGTGTCACAGGAATGGTTCAAATCATAGACTGTAGGAAGAGTCAGTCTTCTTGTACTTAAGTCGGCATTGAGCCTTTTCTATTTAATTCCTATGCAATTTCTGTGTTTCATCGTCAATAAGGAGGTCCAAGGGATAGGGTAAACCTGGAGTGAAGCATCGGAATCAATAACTAGTGTCACAGGAATGGTTCAAAACATAGACAGTAAGTACCGTCAGTCTTCTTGTACTAAAGTCAGCACTGTGCCTTTTTTATTTAATTCCGATGGAATTTCTGTGTTTCATCGTCAAAAAGAAGGTCCAAGGAGTACAGTAAACCTGGAGTGAAGCTTCGGAATCTATAACTAGTGTCACAGGAATGGTTCAAAACATAATCAGTAAGAATAGTCTGTCTTGTTGTACTTAAGTCGGCTTTGTGCCTTTTTTATTTAATTCCGATGCAATTTCTGTGTTTCATCATCAATAAGAAGGTCCAAGGGATACAGTAAACCTGAAGTGAAGCATCAGAATCTATAACTAGTGCCACAGGAATGGTTCAAAGCATAGTCAGTAAGAAGATTCAGTCTTCTTGTACTTAAGTCGGCATTGACCTTTTATATTTATTTTCGATGCAATTTCTGTGTTTCATCGTCAATAAGAAGGTCCAAGGGATACAGTAAACCTGAAGTGAAGCACCGGAATCTATAACTAGTGTCACATGAATGGTTCAAATAATAGTCAGTAAGAAGAGTCAGATTTCTTGTACTTAAGTCGCCATAGTGCCTTTTTAATTTAATTTCGATGCAATTTCTGTGTTTCATCGTCAATAAGAAGTTCCAAGGGATACAGTAAACCTGGACTGACGCATTGGAATCTATAACTAGTGTCACATGAATGGTTCAAAATATAGACAGTAAGAGGAGTCAGTCTTCTTGTACTTAATTTGGAATTGTGCCTTTTGTATTTAATTCCTATGCAATTTCTGTGTTTCATCGTCAATAAGAAGGTCAGAGGGATTCAGTAAACCTGAAGTGAAGCATCGGAATCTATAACTAGTGTCACAGGAATGGTCCAAAACGTAGTCAGTAAGAAGAGTCAGTCTTCCTGTACTTAAGTCGGCAATGTGCCTTTTCTATTTAATTCCGATGCAATTTCTGTGATTCATCGTCAATAAGAACGTCCAAGGGATACAGTAAACCTGGAGTGAAGCATCGGAATCTATAACTAGTGACACAGGAATGGTTCAAAGCATAGAGAGTAGGAAGAGTCAGTCTTCTTGCACTTAAGTCGGCATTGTGCCTTTTCTATTTAATTCCGATGCAATTGATGTGTTTCATCGTCAATAAGAAGGTCCAAGGGCTACAGTAAACCTGAAGTGAAACATCGGAATCTATTACTAGTGTCACAGGAATGGTTCAAAACATAGTCAGTAAGAAGAGTCAGTCTTCGTGTACTTAAGTCGGCATTGTGCCTTTTGTATTTAATTCCGATGCAATTTCTATGTTTCATCGTCAATAAGAAGGTCCAAGGGATACAGTAAACCTGGAGTGAAGCAGCGGAATCTATAACTAATGTCACAGGAATGAATCAAAACATAATCAGTAAGAAGAGTCAGTCTTCTTGTACATAAGTCGGCATTGTGCCTTTTGTATTAAATTCCGATGCAATTTTTGTGTTTGATCGTCAATAAGAAGGTCCAAGGGATTCAGTTAACCTGAAGTGAAGCATCGGAATCTATAGCTAGTGTCACAGGAATGGTTCAAACATAGTCAGTAAGAAGAGTCAGTCTTCATGTACATAAGTCGGCATTGTGATTTTCGTATTTAATTCCGATGCAATGTCTGTGTTTCATCGTCAATAAGAAGGTCCAAGGGATACAGTAAACCTGAAGTGAAGCATCGGAATCTATAACTAGTATAACAGGAATGGTTCAAAACATAGACAGTGGGAAGAGTCAGTCATCTTGTACTTAAGTCGGCATTGTGACTTTTGTATTTAATTCTGATGCAATTTCTGTGTTTCATCGTTAATAAAAAGGAGAGAGCGATACAGTAAACCTGAAGTGAAGCATCTGAATCTATAACTAGTGTCACAGGAATGGTTCAAATCATAGACTGTAGGAAGAGTCAGTCTTCTTGTACTTAAGTCGGCATTGAGCCTTTTCTATTTAATTCCTATGCAATTTCTGTGTTTCATCGTCAATAAGGAGGTCCAAGGGATAGGGTAAACCTGGAGTGAAGCATCGGAATCAATAACTAGTGTCACAGGAATGGTTCAAAACATAGACAGTAAGTAGCGTCAGTCTTCTTGTACTTAAGTCGGCATTGTGCCTTTTTTATTTATTTCCGATGCAATTTCTGTGTTTCATCGTCTATAAGAAGGTCCAAGGGATACAGTAAACCTGGAGTGATGCATCGGAATTTATAACTAGGGTCACAGGAATGGTTCAAAAACATCGACAGTAAGAAGAGTCAGTATTCATGTACTTAATTCGGCATCGTGCCTTTAGTATTTAATTCCGAAGCAATTTCTGAGTTTCATCGTCAATAAGAAGGTCAGAGGGATACAGTAAACCTGAAGTGAAGCATCGGAATCTATAACTAGTGTCACAGGAATGGTTCAAAGCATAGTCAGTAAGAAGAGTCCGTCTTCTTGTACTCAAGTCGGCATTGTGCTTTTGTATTTAATTCCGATGCAATTTCTGTGTTTCATCATCAATAAGAAGGTCCAAGGGATATAGTGTACCTAAAGTGAAGCATCGGAATATATAACTAGTGTCACAGGAATGGTTCAAAACATAGACAGTAAGTAGCGTCAGTCTTCTTGTACTAAAGCCAGCACTGTGCCTTTTTTATTTAATTCCGATGCAATTTCTGTGTTTCATCGTCAATAAGAAGGTCCGAGGGATACAGAAAAACCTGGAGTGAAGCATCGGAATCTATAACTAGTGTCACAGGAATGGTTCAGATCATCGACAGTAAGAAGAGTCAGTCTTCTTGTACTTAATTCGGCATTGTGAGTTTAGTATTTAATTCCGATGCAATTTCTGTGTTTCATTGTGAATAAGAGGGTCAGAGGGATACAGTAAATCTGAAGTCAAGCATCGGAATCTATTATTAGTGTCACTGGAATGGTTCAACACATAGTCAGTAAGAAGAGTCAGTTTTCTTGTACTGAAGTCGGCATTGTGCCTTTTATATTTATTTTCGATGCAATTTCTGTGTTTCATCGTCAATAAGAAGGTCCAAGGGATACAGTAAACCTGAAGTGAAGCACCGGAATCTATAACTAGTGACACATGAATGGTTCAAATCATAGTCAGTAAGAAGAGTCAGACTTCTTGTACTTAAGTCGCCATAGTGCCTTTTGTATTTAATATCGATGCAATTTCTGTGATTCATCGTCAATAACAAGGTCCAAGGGATACAGTAAACCTGGACTGACGCATTGGAATCTATAACTAGTGTCACATGAATGGTTCAAAATATAGACAGTAAGAGGAGTCAGTCTTCTTGTACTTAATTTGGAATTGTGCCTTTTGTATTTAATTCCGATGCAATTTCTGTGTTTCATCGTCAATAAGAAGGTCAGAGGGATTCAGTAAACCTGAAGTGAAGCATCGGAATCTATAACTAGTGTCACAGGAATGGTCCAAAACGTAGTCAGTAAGAAGAGTCAGTCTTCCTGTACTTAAGTCGGCAATGTGCCTTTTCTATTTAATTCCGATGCAATTTCTGTGATTCATCGTCAATAAGAAGGTCCAAGGGATACAGTAAACCTGGAGTGAAGCATCGGAATCTATAACTAGTGACACAGGAATGGTTCAAAGCATAGACAGTAGGAAGAGTCAGTCTTCTTGCACTTAAGTCGGCATTGTGCCTTTTCTATTTAATTCCGATGCAATTGATGTGTTTCATCGTCAATAAGAAGGTCCAAGGGCTACAGTAAACCTGAAGTGAAACATCGGAATCTATTACTAGTGTCACAGGAATGGTTCAAAACATAGTCAGTAAGAAGAGTCAGTCTTCGTGTACTTAAGTCGGCATTGTGCCTTTTGTATTTAATTCCGATGCAATTTCTATGTTTCATCGTCAATAAGAAGGTCCAAGGGATACAGTAAACCTGGAGTGAAGCAGCGGAATCTATAACTAGTGTCACAGGAATGAATCAAAACATAATCAGTAAGAAGAGTCAGTCTTCTTGTACATAAGTCGGCATTGTGCCTTTTGTATTAAATTCCGATGCAATTTTTGTGTTTGATCGTCAATAAGAAGGTCCAAGGGATTCAGTTAACCTGAAGTGAAGCATCGGAATCTATAGCTAGTGTCACAGGAATGGTTCAAACATAGTCAGTAAGAAGAGTCAGTCTTCATGTACATAAGTCGGCATTGTGATTTTCGTATTTAATTCCGATGCAATGTCTGTGTTTCATCGTCAATAAGAAGGTCCAAGGGATACAGTAAACCTGAAGTGAAGCATCGGAATCTATAACTAGTATAACAGGAATGGTTCAAAACATAGACAGTGGGAAGAGTCAGTCATCTTGTACTTAAGTCGGCATTGTGACTTTTGTATTTAATTCTGATGCAATTTCTGTGTTTCATCGTTAATAAAAAGGAGAGAGCGATACAGTAAACCTGAAGTGAAGCATCTGAATCTATAACTAGTGTCACAGGAATGGTTCAAATCATAGACTGTAGGAAGAGTCAGTCTTCTTGTACTTAAGTCGGCATTGAGCCTTTTCTATTTAATTCCTATGCAATTTCTGTGTTTCATCGTCAATAAGGAGGTCCAAGGGATAGGGTAAACCTGGAGTGAAGCATCGGAATCAATAACTAGTGTCACAGGAATGGTTCAAAACATAGACAGTAAGTAGCGTCAGTCTTCTTGTACTTAAGTCGGCATTGTGCCTTTTTTATTTAATTCCAATGCAATTTCTGTGTTTCATCGTCTCTAAGAAGGTCCAAGGGATACAGTAAACCTGGAGTGATGCATCGGAATCTATAACTAGGGTCACAGGAATGGTTCAAAAACATCGACAGTAAGAAGAGTCAGTATTCATGTACTTAATTCGGCATCGTGCCTTTAGTATTTAATTCCGAAGCAATTTCTGAGTTTCATCGTCAATAAGAAGGTCAGAGGGATACAGTAAACCTGAAGTGAAGCATCGGAATCTATAACTAGTGTCACAGGAATGGTTCAAAGCATAGTCAGTAAGAAGAGTCCGCCTTCTTGTACTCAAGTCGGCATTGTGCTTTTGTATTTAATTCCGATGCAATTTCTGTGTTTCATCATCAATAAGAAGGTCCAAGGGATATAGTGTACCTAAAGTGAAGCATCGGAATATATAACTAGTGTCACAGGAATGGTTCAAAACATAGACAGTAAGTAGCGTCAGTCTTCTTGTACTAAAGCCAGCACTGTGCCTTTTTTATTTAATTCCGATGCAATTTCTGTGTTTCATCGTCAATAAAAAGGTCCGAGGGATACAGAAGAACCTGGAGTGAAGCATCGGAATCTATAACTAGTGTCACAGGAATGGTTCAGATCATCGACAGTAAGAAGAGTCAGTCTTCTTGTACTTAATTCGGCATTGTGAGTTTAGTATTTAATTCCGATGCAATTTCTGTGTTTCATTGTGAATAAGAGGGTCAGAGGGATACAGTAAATCTGAAGTCAAGCATCGGAATCTATTATTAGTGTCACAGGAATGGTTCAACACATAGTCAGTAAGAAGAGTCAGTTTTCTTGTACTGAAGTCGGCATTGTGCCTTTTATATTTATTTTCGATGCAATTTCTGTGTTTCATCGTCAATAAGAAGGTCCAAGGGATACAGTAAACCTGAAGTGAAGCACCGGAATCTATAACTAGTGACACATGAATGGTTCAAATCATAGTCAGTAAGAAGAGTCAGACTTCTTGTACTTAAGTCGCCATAGTGCCTTTTGTATTTAATATCGATGCAATTTCTGTGATTCATCGTCAATAACAAGGTCCAAGGGATACAGTAAACCTGGACTGAAGCATCGGAATCTATAACTAGTGTCACATGAATGGTTCAAAATATAGACAGTAAGAGGAGTCAGTCTTCTTGTACTTAATTTGGAATTTTGCCTTTTGTATTTAATTCCGATGCAATTTCTGTGATTCATCGTCAATAAGAAGGTCAGAGGGATACAGTAAACCTGAAGTGAAGCATCGGAATCTATAACTAGTGACACAGGAATGGTTCAAAACATAGTCAGTAAGAAGAGCCAGCCTTCCTGTATTTAAGTCGGCATTGTGCCTTTTCTATTTAATTCCGATGCAATTTCTGTGATTCATCTTCAATAAGAAGGTCCAAGGGATACTGTAAACCTGGAGTGAAGCATCGGAATCTATAACTAGTGACACAGGAATGGTTCAAAACATAGACAGTAGGAAGAGTCAGTCTTCATGCACTTAAGTCGACATTGTGCCTTTTCTATTTAATTCCGATGCAATTGATGTGTTTCATCGTCAATAAGAAGGTCCAAGGGCTATAGTAAACCTGAAGTGAAACATCGGAATCTATAACTAGTGTCACAGGAATGGTTCAAAACATAGTCAGTAAGAAGAGTCAGTCTTCTTGTACTTAAGTCGGCATTGTGCCTTTTGTATTTAATTCCGATGCAATTTCTATGTTTCATCGTCAATAAGAAGGTCCAGGGGATACAGTAAACCTGGAGTGAAGCAGCGGAATCTATAACTAGTGTCACAGGAATGAATCAAAACATAGTCAGTAAGAAGAGTCAGTCTTCTTGTACTAAGGTTGGCATTGTGCTTTTTGTATTTAATTCCGATGCAATTTCAGTGTTTCAGCGTCAATAAGAAGGTCAAAGGGATACAGTAAACCTGAGGTGAAGCATCGGAATCTATAGCTAGTGTCACAGGAATGGTTCATAACGTAGCCAGTAAGAAGAGTCAGTCTTCTTGTACATAAGTCGGCATTGTGCCTTTTGTATTTAATTCCGAAGCAATTTTTGTGTTTCATCGTCAATAAGAAGGTCCAAGGGATACAGTTAACCTTAAGTGAAGCATCGGAATCTATAGCTAGTGTCACAGGAATGGTTAAAAAATAGTCAGTAAGAAGAGTCAGTCTTCACGTACATAAGTCGGCATTGTGATTTTTGTATTTAACTCCGATGCATTTTCTGTGTTTCATCGTCAATAAGAAGGTCCAAGGGATACAGTAAACCTGAAGTGAAGCATCGGAATCTATATCTAGTGTAACATGATTGGTTCAAAACATAGACAGTGGGAAGAGTCAGTCTTCTTGTACTTAAGTCGGCATTGTGACTTTTGTATTTAATTCTGATGCAATTTCTGTGTTTCATCGTTAATAAGAAGGAGAGAGGGATACAGTAAACCTGAAGTGAAGCATCGGAATCTATAACTAGTGTCATAGGAATGGTTCAAAACATAGACAGTAGGAAGAGTCAGTCTTCTTCTACTTAAGTCGGCATTGTGCCTTTTCTATTTAATTCCTATGCAATTTCTGTGTTTCATCGTCAATAAGAAGGTCCAAGGGATACAGTAAACCTGGAGTGAAGCATCGGAATCTACAACTAGTGTCACAGGAATGGTTCAAAACATCGACAGTAAGAAGAGTCAGTCGTCTTGTACTTAATTCGGCATTGTGCCTTTAGTATTTAATTCCGATGCTATTTCAGTGTTTCATTGTCAATAAGAATGTCCATGGGATACAGTGAACCTGAAGTGAAGCATCGGAATCTATAACTAGTGTCACATGTATGGTTCAAATCATAGTCAGTAAGAAGAGTCAGACGTCTTGTACTTATGTCGTCATTGTGCCATTTGAATTTAATTCCGATGCAATTTCTGTGTTTCATCGTCAATAAGAAGGTCCAAGTTATACTGTAAACGTTGAGTAAAGCATCGGATTCTATAACTAGTGTCACATAAATGTTTCAAAACATAGTCAGTTAGAAGAGTCAGTCTTCTTGTACGTAATTCGGCATTGTGCCTTTTGTAATTTATTCCGATACAATATCTGTGTTTCATCGTCAATAAGAAGGTCCAAGGGATACAGTAAACCTGAAGTGAAGCATCGGAATCTATAACTAGTGTCACATGAATGGTTCAAAACATAGTCAGTAAGAAGAGTCAGTCTTCTTGTACTTAAGTCGGCATAGTGCCTTTTGTATTTAATTCCGATGCAATTTCAGTGTTTCATCGTCAATAAGAAGGTCCAAGGGATACAGTAAACCAGAAGTGAAGCATCGGAATCTATAACGAGTGTCACAGGGATGGTTCAAAACATAGACAGTAAGAAGAGTCAGTATTCTTGTACTTAAGTGGGCATTGTGCCTTTTGTATTTAATTCCGAAGCAATTTCTGTGTTTCATCTTCAATAAGAAGGTCCAAGGGATACAATAAACCTGAAGTTAATCATCAGAGTCTATAGCTAGTGTCACAGGAATGGTTCAAAATATAGACAGTAAGAGGAGTCAGTCTTCTTGTACTTAATTTGGAATTGTGCGTTTTGTATTTAATTCCGATGCAATTTCTGTGTTTCATCGTCAATAAGAAGGTCAGAGGGATACAGTAAACCTGAAGTGAAGCATCGGAATCTATAACTAGTGTCACAGGAATGGTTCAAAACGTAGTCAGTAAGAAGAGTCAGTCTTCCTGTACTTAAGTCGGCAATGTGCCTTTTCTATTTGATTCCGATGCAATTTCTGTGATTCATCGTCAATAAGAAGGTCCAAGGGATACAGTAAACCTGGAGTGAAGCATCGGAATCTATAACTAGTGACACAGGAATGGTTCAAAGCATAGACAGTAGGAAGAGTCAGTCTTCTTGCACTTAAGTCGGCAATGTGCCTTTTCTATTTAATTCCGATGCAATTGATGTGTTTCATCGTCAATAAGAAGGTCCAAGGGCTACAGTAAACCTGAAGTGAAACATCGGAATCTATTACTAGTATAACAGGAATGGTTCAAAACATAGACAGTGGGAAGAGTCAGTCATCTTGTACTTAAGTCGGCATTGTGACTTTTGTATTTAATTCTGATGCAATTTCTGTGTTTCATCGTTAATAAGAAGGAGAGAGCGATACAGTAAACCTGAAGTGAAGCATCTGAATCTATAACTAGTGTCACAGGAATGGTTCAAATCATAGACTGTAGGAAGAGTCAGTCTTCTTGTACTTAAGTCGGCATAGAGCCTTTTCTATTTAATTCCTATGCAATTTCTGTGTTTCGTCGTCAATAAGGAGGTCCAAGAGATAGGGTAAACCTGGAGTGAAGAATCGGAATCAATAACTAGTGTCACAGGAATGGTTCAAAACATAGACAGTAAGTAGCGTCAGTCTTCTTGTACTTAAGTCGGCATTGTGCCTTTTTTATTTTATTCCGATGCAATTTCTGTGTTTCATCGTCTATAAGAAGGTCCAAGGGATACAGTAAACCTGGAGTGATGCATCGGAATCTATAACTAGGGTCACAGGAATGGTTCAAAAGCATCGACAGTAAGAAGAGTCAGTATTCTTGTACTTAATTCGGCATCGTGCCTTTAGTATTTAATTCCGAAGCAATTTCTGAGTTTCATCGTCAATAAGAAGGTCAGAGGGATACAGTAAACCTGAAGTGAAGCATCGGAATCTATAACTAGTGTCACAGGAATGGTTCAAAGCATAGTCAGTAAGACGAGTCCGTCTTCTTGTACTCAAGTCGGCATTGTGCTTTTGTATTTAATTCCGATGCAATTTCTGTGTTTCATCGTCTATAAGTAGGTCCAAGGAATACAGAGAACCTGGCGTGAAGCATCGGAAACTATAACTAGTGTCACAGGAATGGTTCAAAACATAGACAGTAAGATGAGTCAGTCGTCTTGTAGTTAAGTCGGCATTGTGCCTTTTGTATTTAATTCCGATGCAATTTCTGTGCTTCATCGTCAATAAGAAGGTCCAAGGGATACAGTTAACCTGAAGTGAAGCATCGAAATCTATAACTAGTATCACAGGAATGGTTCAAAACATAGACTGTAAGCAGAGTCAGTCTTCTTGTACTTAAGTCGGCAATGTGCTTTTTTTATTTAATTCCGACGCAATTTCTGTGTTTAATCGTCAATAAGAAGGTCCAAGGGATACAGTAAACCTAGAGTGAAGCATCGGAATCTATAACTAGTGTCACAGGAATGGTTCAAAACATAGTCAGTAAGAAGAGTCAGTCTTCTTGTACTTAAGTCGGCATTGTGCCTTTTGTATTTAATTCCGATGCAATTTCTGTGTTTCATCGTCACTAAGTAGGTCAGTGGTATACAGTAATCCTGAAGTTAAGCATCGGAATCTATAACTAGTGTCACAGGACTGGTTCAAAGCATGGTCAGTAAGAAGAGTTAGTCTTCTTATAGTTAAGTCGGTATTGTGCTTTTTCTATTTAATTCCGATGCAATTTCTGTGTTTCATCGTCAATAAGAAGGTCAGAGGGATACAGTAAATCTGAAGTGAAGCATCGGAATCTATAACTAGTGTCACAGGATAGGTTCAAAACATAGTCAGTAAGAAGAGTCAGTCTTCTTGTACTTAAGTCGGCATTGTGTCTTTTGTATTTAATTCCGATGCAATTTCTGTGTTTCATCGTCAATAAGAAGGTCCAAGGGATACGGTAAACCTGGAGTGAAGCATCGGAATCTAAAACTAGTGTCACAGGAATGGTTCAAAACATGGTCAGTAAGAAGAGTCAGTCTTCTTGTAGTTAAGTCGGTATTGTGCCTTTTCTATTTAATTCCGATGCAATTTCTGTGTTTCATCGTCAATAAGAAGGTCCCAGGGATACAGTAAACCTGAAATGAACCACGGGAGTCTATAACTAGTGTCGCAGGAATTGTTTAAAACATGGACAGTAGGAAAAGTATGTCTAGACGTACTTATGTCGGCATTGTGCCTTTTCTATTTAATTCCGATGCAATTTCTGTGTTTCATCGTCAATAAGAAGGTCCCAGGGATACAGTAAACCTGAAATGAACCACGGGAATCTATAACTAGTGTCGCAGGAATTGTTTAAAACATAGACAGTAGGAAAAGTCAGTCTAGACGTACTTATGTCGGCGTTGTGAGTTTTGTATTTAATCCCGGTGAAATTTATTTGTTTCATCGTCAATAAGAAGGTCAGAGGGATACAGTAAACCTCAAGTGAAGCATCGGATCTATACTAGTGTCACAGGAATGGTTCAAAACATAGAGACATGGAAGAGTCAGTCTTATTGTACTTAAGTCGGCATTGTGCCTTTTGTATTTAATTCCGATGCAATTTCTGTGTTTCTTCGTCCATAAGAAGGTCCGAAGGATATAGTAAACCTCAAGTGAAGCATCGGAATAAAAAACTAGTGTCACAGGAATGGTTCAAAACATAGAGAGTATTAAGAGTCAGTGTTCTTGTACTTAATTCGGCATTGTGCCTTTGTATTAAATTCCGATGCAATTTCTGTGTTCCATCGTCAATAAGAAGGTCAGAGGGATACAGTAATCCTCAAGTGAAGCATCGGAATCAATAACTAGTGTCACAGGAATGGATCAAAACATAGTCAGTAAAAAGAGTCATTCTTCTTGTACGTAAGTCGGCATTGTGAATTTTGTATTTAATTCCGATACAATTTCTGTGTTTCATCGTCAATAAGAAGGTCCAAGGGATACAGTAAACCTGGAGTGAAGCATCGGAATCTATAACTAGTGTCACAGGAATGGATCAAAACATAGTCAGTAAGAAGAGTCAGTCTTCTTGTACTTAAGTCGGTATTGTGCCTTTTGTATTTACTTCCGATGCAATTTCTGTGTTTCTACGTCAATAAGAGGGTCCAAGGGATACAGTAAACCTGGAGTGAAGTATCGGAATCTATAACTAGCGTCACAGGAATGGTTCAAAACATAGTCAGTAAGAAGAGTCAGTCTTCTTGTAGTTAAGTCGGCATTGTTCCTTCTCTATTTAATTCCGATGCAATTTCTGTGTTTCATCGTCAATAATAAGGTTAGAGGTATACAGTAAACCTGTAGTGAAGCATAGGAATCTGTAACTAGTGTCACAGGAATGGTTCAAAGCATAGACAGTAGGAAGAGTCAGTCTTCTTGTACTTAAGTCGGCATAGTGCTTTTTCTATTTAATTCCGATGCGATTTCTGTGTCTCATCGTCAATAGGAAGGTCCAAGGGATACAGTAAACCTGAAGTGAAGCATCGGAATTTATAACTTGTGTCACAGGAATGGTTCAAAACATAGTCAGTATGAAGAGTCAGTCTTCTTGTACGTAAGTCGGCATTGTGAATTTTGTATTTAATTCCGATACAATTTCTGTGTTTCATCGTCAATAAGAAGGTCCAAGGGATACAGTAAACCTGGAGAGAAGCATCGGAATCTATAACTAGTGTCACAGGGATGGTTCAAAACATAGACAGTAAGAAGAGTCAGTCTTCTTGTACTTAAGTCGGCATTGTGCCTTTTGTATTTAATTCCGATGCAATTTCTGTGTTTCATCGTCAATATGAAGGTGAGAGGGATACAGTAATCCTGAAGTTAAGCATCGGAATCTAAGACTACTGTCACAGGAATGGTTGAAAACATAGACAGTAGGAAGAGCCAGTCTTCTTGTACTTAAGTCGGCATTGTACCTATTGTATTTAATTCCGATGCAATTTCTGAGTTTCATCGTCAATACGAAGGTCCAAGGGATACAGTAAACCTGGAGTGAAGCATCAGAATCTATTACTAGTGTCACAGGAATGGTTCAAAACATAGTCAGTAAGAAGAGTCAGTCTTCGTGTACTTAAGTCGGCATTGTGCCTTTTGTATTTAATTCCGATGCAATTTCTACGTTTCATCGTCAATAAGAAGGTCCAAGGGATACAGTAAACCTGGAGTGAACCAGCGGAATCTATAACTAGTGTCACAGGAATGAATCAAAGCATAATCAGTAAGAAGAGTCAGTCTTCTTGTACATAAGTCGGCATTGTGCCTTTTGTATTAAATTCCGATGCAATTTTTGTGTTTGATCGTCAATAAGAAGGTCCAAGGGATTCAGTTAACCTGAAGTGAAGCATCGGAATCTATAGCTAGTGTCACAGGAATGGTTCAAACATAGTCAGTAAGAAGAGTCAGTCTTCATGTACATAAGTCGGCATTGTGATTTTCGTATTTAATTCCGATGCAATGTCTGTGTTTCATCGTCAATAAGAAGGTCCAAGGGATACAGTAAACCTGAAGTGAAGCATCGGAATCTATAACTAGTATAACAGGAATGGTTCAAAACATAGACAGTGGGAAGAGTCAGTCATCTTGTACTTAAGTCGGCATTGTGACTTTTGTATTTAATTCTGATGCAATTTCTGTGTTTCATCGTTAATAAGAGGGAGAGAGCGATACAGTAAACCTGAAGTGAAGCATCTGAATCTATAACTAGTGTCACAGGAATGGTTCAAATCATAGACTGTAGGAAGAGTCAGTCTTCTTGTACTTAAGTCGGCATTGAGCCTTTTCTATTTAATTCCTATGCAATTTCTGTGTTTCATCGTCAATAAGGAGGTCCAAGGGATAGGGTAAACCTGGAGTGAAGCATCGGAATCAATAACTAGTGTCACAGGAATGCTTCAAAACATAGACAGTAAGTAGCGTCAGTCTTCTTGTACTTAAGTCGGCATTGTGCCTTTTTTATTTTATTCCGATGCAATTTCTGTGTTTCATCGTCTATAAGAAGGTCCAAGGGATACAGTAAACCTGGAGTGATGCATCGGAATCTATAACTAGGGTCACAGGAATGGTTCAAAAGCATCGACAGTAAGAAGAGTCAGTATTCTTGTACTTAATTCGGCATCGTGCCTTTAGTATTTAATTCCGAAGCAATTTCTGAGTTTCATCGTCAATACGAAGGTCAGAGGGATACAGTAAACCTGAAGTGAAGCATCGGAATCTATAACTAGTGTCACAGGAATGGTTCAAGGCATAGTCAGTAAGAAGAGTCCGTCTTCTTGTACTCAAGTCGGCATTGTGCTTTTGTATTTAATTCCGATGCAATTTCTGTGTTTCATCGTCTATAAGTAGGTCCAAGGAATACAGAGAACCTGGCGTGAAGCATCGGAAACTATAACTAGTGTCACAGGAATGGTTCAAAACATAGACAGTAAGATGAGTCAGTCGTCTTGTAGTTAAGTCGGCATTGTGCCTTTTGTATTTAATTCCGATGCAATTTCTGTGCTTCATCGTCAATAAGAAGGTCCAAGGGATACAGTTAACCTGAAGTGAAGCATCGAAATCTATAACTAGTATCACAGGAATGGTTCAAAACATAGACTGTAAGCAGAGTCAGTCTTCTTGTACTTAAGTCGGCATTGTGCTTTTTTTATTTAATTCCGACGCAATTTCTGTGTTTAATCGTCAATAAGAAGGTCCAAGGGATACAGTAAACCTAGAGTGAAGCATCGGAATCTATAACTAGTGTCACAGGAATGGTTCAAAACATAGTCAGTAAGAAGAGTCAGTCTTCTTGTACTTAAGTCGGCATTGTGCCTTTTGTATTTAATTCCGATGCAATTTCTGTGTTTCATCGTCACTAAGTAGGTCAGTGGTATACAGTAAATCTGAAGTGAAGCATCGGAATCTATAACTAGTGTCACAGGATAGGTTCAAAACATAGTCAGTAAGAAGAGTCAGTCTTCTTGTACTTAAGTCGGAATTGTGTCTTTTGTATTTAATTCCGATGCAATTTCTGTGTTTCATCGTCAATAAGAAGGTCCAAGGGATACGGTAAACCTGGAGTGAAGCATCGGAATCTAAAACTAGTGTCACAGGAATGGTTCAAAACATGGTCAGTAAGAAGAGTCAGTCTTCTTGTAGTTAAGTCGGTATTGTGCCTTTTCTATTTAATTCCGATGCAATTTCTGTGTTTCATCGTCAATAAGAAGGTCCCAGGGATACAGTAAACCTGAAATGAACCACGGGAATCTATAACTAGTGTCGCAGGCATTGTTTAAAACATAGACAGTAGGAAAAGTATGTCTAGACGTACTTATGTCGGCATTGTGCCTTTTCTATTTAATTCCGATGCAATTTCTGTGTTTCATCGTCAATAAGAAGGTCCCAGGGATACAGTAAACCTGAAATGAACCACGGGAATCTATAACTAGTGTCGCAGGAATTGTTTAAAACATAGACAGTAGGAAAAGTCAGTCTAGACGTACTTATGTCGGCGTTGTGCCTTTTGTATTTAATCCCGGTGAAATTTATGTGTTTCATCGTCAATAAGAAGGTCAGAGGGATACAGTAAACCTCAAGTGAAGCATCGGAATCTATACTAGTGTCACAGGAATGGTTCAAAACATAGAGACATGGAAGAGTCAGTCTTATTGTACTTAAGTCGGCATTGTGCCTTTTGTATTTAATTCCGATGCAATTTCTGTGTTTCTTCGTCCATAAGAAGGTCCGAAGGATATAGTAAACCTCAAGTGAAGCATCGGAATAAAAAACTAGTGTCACAGGAATGGTTCAAAACATAGAGAGTATTAAGAGTCATTGTTCTTGTACTTAATTCGGCATTGTGCCTTTTTATTAAATTCCGATGCAATTTCTGTGTTCCATCGTCAATAAGAAGGTCAGAGGGATAAAGTAAACCTCAAGTGAAGCATCGGAATCAATAACTAGTGTCACAGGAATGGATCAAAACATAGTCAGTAAAAAGAGTCATTCTTCTTGTACGTAAGTCGGCATTGTGAATTTTGTATTTAATTCCGATACAATTTCTGTGTTTCATCGTCAATAAGAAGGTCCAAGGGATACAGTAAACCTGGAGTGAAGCATCGGAATCTATAACTAGTGTCACAGGAATGGATCAAAACATAGTCAGTAAGAAGAGTCAGTCTTCTTGTACTTAAGTCGGTATTGTGCCTTTTGTATTTACTTCCGATGCAATTTCTGTGTTTCTACGTCAATAAGAGGGTCCAAGGGATACAGTAAACCTGGAGTGAAGCATCGGAATCTATAACTAGCGTCACAGGAATGGTTCAAAACATAGTCAGTAAGAAGAGTCAGTCTTCTTGTAGTTAAGTCGGCATTGTTCCTTCTCTATTTAATTCCGATGCAATTTCTGTGTTTCATCGTCAATAATAAGGTTAGAGGTATACAGTAAACCTGTAGTGAAGCATAGGAATCTATAACTAGTGTCACAGGAATGGTTCAAAACATAGACAGTAGGAAGAGTCAGTCTTCTTGTACTTAAGTCGGCATAGTGCTTTTTCTATTTAATTCCGATGCGATTTCTGTGTCTCATCGTCAATAGGAAGGTCCAAGGGATACAGTAAACCTGAAGTGAAGCATCGGAATTTATAACTTGTGTCACAGGAATGGTTCAAAACATAGTCAGTATGAAGAGTCAGTCTTCTTGTACGTAAGTCGGCATTGTGAATTTTGTATTTAATTCCGATACAATTTCTGTGTTTCATCGTCAATAAGAAGGTCCAAGGGATACAGTAAACCTGGAGAGAAGCATCGGAATCTATAACTAGTGTCACAGGGATGGTTCAAAACATAGACAGTAAGAAGAGTCAGTCTTCTTGTACTTAAGTCGGCATTGTGCCTTTTCTATTTAATTCCGATGCAATTTCTGTGTTTCGTCGTCAATAGGAAGGTACAAGTAATACAGTAAACCTGAAGTGAAGCATCGGAATCTAAAACCGGTCTCACAGGAAAGGTTCAAAACATAGAGAGTAACAAGAGCCAGTCATCTTGTATTTGAGTCGGCATTGTGCCTTTTGTATTTAATTCCGATGCAATTTATGTGTTTCATCGTCAATAAGAACGTCAGAGGGATACAGTTAACCTGAAGTGAAGCATCGGAATCTATAACTAGTGTCACAGGAATGGTTAAAAAATAGACAAAAAGAAGAGTCAGTCTTCTTGTACTTAAGTCGGCATTGTACCTTTTGTATTTAATTCCGATGCAATTTCTGTGTTTTATCGTCAATAAGAAGGTCAGCGGGATACAGTAAAGCTGAAGTGAAGCATCGGAATCTATAACTAGTGTCACAGGGATGGTTCAAAACATAGAGGGTAAGAAGCGTCAGTATTCTTCTACTTAAGTCGACATTGTGCCTTTTGTATTTAATTCCGATGCAATTTCTGTTTTTCATCGTCAATAAGAAGGTCGGAGGGATACAGTAAACCTGAACTGTAGCATCGGATGCTATAACTAGTGTCACAGGAATGGTTCAAAGCATAGTCAGCAAGAAGAGTCAGTCTTCTTGTACTTAAGTCGGCATTGTGCTTTTTCTATGTAATTGCGATCCAATATCTGTGTTTCATCGTCAATAAGAAGGTCAATGGGATACACTAAACATGAAGTGAAGGATCGGAATCTATAACTAGTGTCACAGGAATGGTTAAAAATAGACGGTAAGAAGAGTCAGTCTTCTTGTACTTAAGTCGGCATTGTGCCTTTTGTATTTAATTCCGATGCAATTACCGTGTTTCATCGTCAATAAGAAGGTCCAAGCGATACAGTAAACCTGAAGTGAAGCATCGGAATCTATAACTAGTGTCACAGGAATGGTTCAAAAAATAGACAGTAAGAAGAGTCAGTCTTCTTGTACTTAAAACGGCATTTTGCCTTTTGTATTTAATTCCGATGCAATTTTTGCGTTTCATCGTCAATAAGAAGGTCAGAGGGATACAGTAAACCTGAAGTGAAGCATCGGAATCTATAACTAGTGTCACAGGAATGGTTCAAAACATAGTGAGTAAGATGAGTCAGTCTTCTTGTACATAATTCGGCATTGTGCCTCTTCTATTTAATTCCCATGTAATTTCTGTGATTCATCGTCAATAAGAAGGTCCAAGTGATACAGTAAACCTGAAGTGAAGCATCGGAATCTATAACTAGTGTCACAGGAATGGTTCAAAATATAGACAGTAAGAAGACTCAGACTTCTTGTACTTAAGTCGGCATTGTGCATTTTCTACTTAATTCCGATGCAATTTCTGTGATTCATCGTCAATAAGAAGGTCCAAGGGATACAGTAAACCTGAAGTGAAGCATCGGAATCTATTACTAGTGTCACAGGAATGTTTCAAAACATAGACAGCAAGAAGAGTCCGTCCTCTTGAACTTAAGTCGGCATTGTGCAATTTGTATCTAATTCCGATGCTATTTCTGTGTATCATCGTCAATAAGAAGGTCAGAGGGATACAGTGAACCTGATGTGAAGCATCGGAATCTATAACTAGAGCCACAGAAATGGTTCAAAACATAGACAGTAGGAAGAGGCATTCTTCTTGTACTTAAGACGGCATTGTGTCTTTTCTATTTAATTCCGATGCAATTTCTGTGTTTCATCGTCAATAAGAAGGTCAGAGCGATACAGTCAACCTGAAGTGACTCATCATAATCTATAACTAGTGTCACAGGAATGGTTCAAAACATAGACAGTAAGAAGAGTCAGTCTACTTGTACATAAGTCGGCATTGTGCCTTTTGTATTTAATTCCGATGCAATTTTTGTGTTTCATCGTTAATAAGAAGGTCAGAGGGATACAGTAAACGTGAAGTGAAGCATCGGAGTCTATAACTAGTGTCACAGGAATGGTTCAAAACATAGACAATAGGAAGGGTCAGTCTTCTTGAACTTATGTCGGCATTGTGCCTTTTCTATTTACTTCCGATGCAATTTCTGTGTTTCGTCGTCAATAAGAAGGTCCAACGGATACAGTAATCCTGAAGTGAAGCAGCGGAACCTATAATTAGTGTCACAGGAATGTTTCAAAACATAGACAGGAAGAAGAGTCAGTCCTCTTGTACTAAGTCGGCATTGTGCTTTTTGTATCTAATTCCGATGCAATTTCTGTGTTTCATCGTCAATAAGAAGGTCAGAGGGATACAGTAAACCTGAGATAAAGCAGCGGAATCTATAACTAGTGTCACAGGAATGGTTCAAAACATAGACAGTAGGAAGAGTCAGTCTTCTTGTACTTAAAACTTAAGTCGACATTGTGCCTTTTCTATTTAATTCCGATGCAATTTCTGTGTATCGTCGTCAATACGAAAGTCCAAGGGATACAGTAAACCTGAAGTGATGAATCGGAATCTATAACTAGTGTCACCGGAATGGTTCAAAACATAGACAGTAAGATGAGTCAGTCTTCTTGTACATAAGTCGGCATTGTGCCTTTTGTATTTAATTCCGATGCAATTTCTGATATTCATCGTCAATAAGAAGGACCAAGGGATACAGTAAACCTGAAGTGAAGCATCGGAATCTATAACTGGTGTCACAGGAATGGTTCAAAACAAAGACAGTAATAAGAGTCAGTCATCTTGTACTTACGTCGGCATTGTGCCTTTTGTATTTAATTCCGATGCAATTTCTGTGTTTCATCGTCAATAGGAAGGTTAGAGGGATACAGTAAACCTGAAGTGAAGCATCGGAGTGTGTAACTAGTGTCACAGGAATGGTTCAAATCATAGAGAGTAGGAAGAGTCAGTCTTCTTGTACTTATGTCTGCATTGTTCCTTATGTATGTAATTCCGATGCAATTTGTTTCATCGTCAATATGAAGGTCAGAGGGATACAGTACACCTGAAGTCATGCATCGGAATCTAAAACAGGTGTCACAGGAATGGATCAAAACATAGTCAGTAAGAAGAGTCAGTCTACTTGTACTTAATTCGGCATTGTGCCTTTTTATTTAATTCCGATGCAATTTCTGTGTTTCATCGTCAATAAAAAGGTCCAAGGGATACAGTAAACCTGAAGTGAAGCTTCGGAATCTATAACTAGTGTCACAGAAATGGTTCAAAACATAGTCAGTAAGAAGAATCAGTCTTCTTGTACTTAAGTCGGCATTGTGCCTTTTCTATTTAACTCCGATGCAATTTCTGTGCTTCATCGTCAATAAGAAGGTCAGAGGGATACAGTAAACCTGACGTGAAGCATCGGAGTGTATAACTAGTGTCACAGGAATGGTTCAAAATATAGACAGTAAGAAGACTCAGTCTTCTTGTACTTAAGTCGGCATTGTGCATTTTCTACTTAATTCCGATGCATTTTCTGTGATTCATCGTCAATAAGAAGGTCCAAGGGATACAGTAAACCTGAATTGAAGCATCGGAATCTATAACTAGTGTCACAGGAATGTTTCAAAACATAGACAGCAAGAAGAGTCAGTCCTCTTGAACTTAAGTCGGCATTGTGCTATTTGTATCTAATTCCGATGCTATTTCCGTGTATCATCGTCAATAAGAAGGTCAGAGGGATACAGTAAACCCGAAGTGAAGCATCGGAATCTATAACTAGTGTCACAGGAATGGTTCAAAACATAGACAGTAGGAACAGTCAGTCCTCTTGTACTTAAGTCGGCATTGTGCCTTTTCTATTTACTTCCGATGCAATTTCAGTGTTTCTTCGGCAATAAGAAGGTCACTCTGATACAGTAAACCTGAAGTGTAGCATCGGAATCTATAACTAGTGTCACAGGAATGGTTCAAAACATAGACAGTAAGAAGAGCCAGTCTACTTTTACTTAAGTCGGCATTGTGCCTTTTGTATTTAATTCCGATGCAATTTTTGTGTTTCATCGTCAATAAGATGTTCCAAGGGATATAGTACACCTGAAGTGAAGCATCGGAATCTATAACTAGTGTCACAGGAATGGTTCAAATCATAGACATTAAGAAGTGTCAGTCTTCTAGTAATTAAGTCAGCATTGTGCCTTTTCTTTTTAATTCCGATGCAATTCCTGTGTTTCATCGTCGATAAGAAAGTCCAAGGGATACAGTAAACCTGAAGTGAAGCATCGGAATCTATAACTAGTGTCACAGGAATTATTGAAACATAGACAGTAAGAAGAGGCAGTCTACTTGTACTTAAGTAGGCATTGTGCCTTTTGTCTTTAATTCCGATGCAATTTCTGTGTTTCATCGTCAACAAGAAGGTCCAAGGGATACAGTACACCTGAAGTTAAGCATCGGAATCTATAACTAGTGTCACAGGAATGGTTCAAAACATAGACATTAGATAGAGTCAGGCTTCTTGTACTTAAGTCGGCATTGTGCCTTTTCTATTTAATTCCGATGCAATTTCTGTGTTTCATCGACAATACGAAGGTCAGAGGGATACAGTCAACCTGAAGTGAGTCATCGGAATCTATAACTAGTGTCACAGGAATGGTTCAAAACATAGACAGTAGGAAGAGTCAGTCTACATGTACTTAAGTCGGCATTGTGCCTTTTGTATTTAATTCCGATGCAATTTCTGTGTTTAATCGTCAATAAGAAGGTCAGAGGGATACAGTAAACCTGAAGTGAAGCATCAGAATCTATAACTAGTGTCACAGGAGTGGTTCAAATCTTAGACGGTAAGAAGAGTCAGTCTTCTTGTTCTTAAGTCAGCATTGTGCCTTTTCTATTTAATTCCGATGCAATTTCTGTGTTTCAACGCCAATAAGAAGGTCAGAGGGATACAGTAAACATATAGTGAAGCATCGGAATCTAAAACCTGTCTCACAGAAAATGTTCACAACATATTCAGTAAGAAGAGTAAGTCTTCTTGTACTTAAGTCGGCATTGTGCTTTTGTATTTAATTCTGATGCAATTTCTGTGTTTCATCGTCAATACGAAGGTCAGAGGGATACAGTAAACCTGAAGTGAAGCATCGGAATCTATAACTAGTGTCACAGGAATCGTTCAAAACATAGACAGTAGGAAGAGTCAGTCTTCTTCTACTTGAGTCGGCATTGTGCCTTTTGTATTTATATCCGATGCAATTTCTGTGTATCATCGTCAATAAGAAGGTCAGAGGGATGCAGTAAACCTGAAGTGAAGCATCGGAATCTATAACTAGTGTCACAGGAATGGTTCAAAACATAGACAATACGAAGGGTCAGTCTTCTTGTACTTAAGTCGGCTTTGTGCCTTTTGTATTTAATTCCGATGAAATTTCTTTGTTTCATCGTCAATAAGAAGGTCCAAGGGATACAGTAAACCTGAAGTGAAGCATCGGAATCTTTAACTAGTGTCACAGGAATCGTTCAAAGCATAGACAGTAAGAAGAGTAACTCTTCTTCTACCTAAGTCGGCATTGTGCCTTTTGTATTTAATTCCGACGCAATTTCTGTGTTTCATCATCGATACGAAGGCCAGAGGGATTACAGTAAACCTGAAGTGAAGCATCGGAATCCATAACTAGTGTCACAGGAATGGTTCAAAACATAGACAGTAAGATGAGTCAGTCTTCTTGTACATAGGTCGGCATTGTGCCTTTTCTATTTAATTCCGATGCAATTTCTGTGATTCATCGTAAATAAGAAGGTCCAAGGGATACAGTAAACCTGAAGGGAAGCATCGGAATCTATAACTTGTGTCACAGGAATGGTTCAAAACATAGACAGTAAGAAGAGTCAGTCTTCTTGTACTTAAGTCGGCATTGTGCCTTTTCTATTTAATTCCGATGTAATTTCTGTGTTTCATCTTCAATAGGAAGGACTGAGGGATACAGTAAACCTGAAGTGAAGCATCGGAATCTTTAACTAGTGTCACAGGAATGGTTCAAAACATAGACAGTAAGAAGAATCAGTCTTCTTGTACATAAGTCGGCATTGTGCCTTTTTTATTTAATTCCGATGCAATTTCTGTGTTTCATCGTCAACAAGAAGGTCAGAGGGATACAGTAAACCTGAAGTGAAGCATCGGAAACTATAACTAGTGTCACAGGAATGGTTCAAACATAGACAGTAAGATGAGTCAGTCTTCCTGTACATAAGTCGGCATTGTGAATTTTGTATTTACTTCCGATGCAATTTCTGTGTTTCATCTTCAATACGAAGGTCCAAGGGATACAGTAAACCTGATGTGATGCATAGGAATCTATAACTAGTGTCACAGAAAGGGTTCAAAGCATAGTCAGTAAGAAGAGTCAGTTTTCTTGTACTTAAGTCGGCATTGTGCCAATTTTATTTAAATACGATGCAATTTCTGTGTTTCATCGTCAAGAAGAAGGTGAGGGGGATTCAGTAAACCTGAAGTGAAGAATCGGAATGTATAACAAATGTCACAGGAATCGTTCTAAACACAGACAGTAGGAAGGGTCAGTCTTCTTCTACTTAAGTTGGCTTTGTGCCTTTTGTATTTATTTCCGATGCAATTTCTGTGTTTCATCGTTAATAAGAAGGTCAGAGGGATACAGTAAAGTTGAAGTGAAGCATCGGAGTCTATAACTAGTGTCACAGGAATGGTTCAAAACATAGACAATTGGAAGGGTCAGTCTTCTTGAACTTAAGTCGGCATTGTGCCTTTTCTATTTAATTCCGATGCAATATCTGTGTTTCGTCGTCAATAAGAAGGTCAGAGGGATACAGTAAACCTGAGATAAAGCAGCGGAATCTATAACTAGTGTCACAGGAATGGTTCAAAACATAGACAGTAGGAAGAGTGAATCTTCTTGTACTTCAGACTTAAGTCAACATTGTGCCTTTTCTATTTAATTCCGATGCAATTTCTGTGTTTCGTCGTCAATAAGAAAGTCCAAGGGATACAGTAAACCTGAAGTGAAGCATCGGAATCTATAACTAGTGTCACCGGAATGGTTCAAAACATAGACAGTAAGATGAGTCAGTCTTCTTGTACATAAGTTGGCATTGTGCCTTTTGTATTTAATTCCGATGCAATTTCTGTGTTTCATCGTCAATAGGAAGGTTAGAGGGATACAGTAAACCTGAAGTGAGGCATCGGAGTCTATAACTAGTGTCACAGGAATGGTTCAAATCATGGAGAGGGGGAAGAGTCAGTCTTCTTGTACTTAAGTCCGCATTGTGCCTTTTGTATTTAATTCCGATGCAATTTGTTTCATCGTCAATAAGAAGGTCAGAGGGATACAGTAAACCTGAAGTCATGCATCGGAATCTATAACTAGTGTCACAGGAATGGATCAAAACATAGTCAGTAAGAAGAGTCAGTTTACTTGTACTTAATTCGCATTGTGCCTTTTTATTTAATTCCGAAGCAATTTCTGTGTTTCATCGTCAATAAGAAGGTCCAAGGGATACAGTAAACCTGAAGTGAAGCTTCGGAATCTATAACTAGTGTCACAGAAATGGTTCAAAACATAGTCAGTAAGAAGAATCAGTCTTCTTGTACTTAAGTCGGCATTGTGCCTTTTCTATTTAATTCCGATGCAAGTTCTGTGCTTCATCGTCAGTAAGAAGGTCAGAGGGATACAGTAAACCTGACGTGAAGCATCGGAATGTATAAGTAGTGTCACAGGAATTGTTCAAAACATAAACAGTAGGAAGAGTCACACTTCTTGTACTTGACTCGGCATTGTGCCTTTTGTATTTAATTCCGTTGCAATTTCTGTGTTTCATCGTCAATAAGAAGGTCAGAGAGATACAGAAACCTGAATTGAAGCATCGGAATCTATAACTAGTGTCACAGGAATGGTTCAAATCATAGACAGTAGGAAGAGTCATTCTTATTGTACTTAAGTCGGCATTGTGCCTTTTCTATTTAAATCCGATGCCATTTCTGTGTTTCATCGTCAATAAGAAGGTCAGAGGGAGACAGAAAAACCTGAAGTGAATCATCGGAATCTACAACTAGTGTCACAGGAATGGTTCAAAACATAGACAGTAGGAAGAGTCAGTCTACTTGTACTTAAGTCGGCATTGTGCCTTTTGTATTTAATTCCGATGCAATTTCTGTGTTTCATCGTCAATAAGAATGTCCAAGGGATACAGTAAACCTGAAGGTAAGCATCGGAAACTAACACTGGTCTCACAGGAAAGGTTCAAAACATAGACAATTAGAAGAGTCTCTCTTCTTGTACTTAAGTCGGCATTGTTTATTTTTTATTTAATTCCGATGCAATTTCTGTGTTTCGTCGTAATATGAAGGTCCAAGGCATACAGTAAACCTAAAGTGAAGCATTGGAATCTAAAACTGGTCTCACTGGAAAGGTTCAAATCATAGAATGTAAGAAGGGTCAATCCTCTTGTGCTCAAGCCTGCATTGTGCCTTTTTGTATTTAATTCCGATGCAATATCTGTGTTTCATCGTCAATAAGAAGGTCCAAGGCATACAGTAAACCTGAAGTAAAGCATCGGAATCTAAAACTGGTCTCACAGTAGAGATTCAAAACATAGACAATAAGAAGAGTCAGTCTTCTTGTACTTAAGTCGGAATTATGCCTTTTGTATTTAATCCCGATGCAATATCTGTGGTTCATCGTCAATAAGAAGGCCCTAGGGATTCAGTAAACCTGAAGTGAAGCATCGGAAACTAAAACTGGTCTCAAAGTAAAGGTTCAAAGCATAGACAGTATGAAGAGTCTGTCTTCTTGTACTTAAGTCGGCATTGTGCCTTTTGTACTTAATTCCGATCCAATTTCTGTGTTTCATGGTCAATAAGAAAGTCTGAGGGATACAGTGAACCTGAAGTAAAGCATCGGGATCTAAAACTGGTCTCACTTAAAAGGATCAGACCATAGTCAGCAAGAGGAGTCAGTCTTTTTGTATTTAAATCGGCATTGTGCCTTTTGTATTTAATTCCAATGCAATTTCTGTGTTTCATCGTCAACAAGAAGGTCCAAGGGATACAGTAAACCTGAAGTGAAGCTTCGGAATCAAAACTGGTCTCACAGCTAAGGTTCAAAACATAGACAGTAAGTAGAGTCAGTCTTCTTGTACTTAAGTTGGCATTGTGCCTTTTGTATTTAATTCCGATGCAATTTCTGTGTTTCATCGACAATAAGCAACATGGGATACAGTAAACCTGAAGTGAAGCATCGGAATCTAAAACTGGTCTCAGAGGAAACGTTCTAAATATAAACCGTAAGAAGAGTCAGTCCTCTTGTATTTAATTCGGCATTGTGCCTTTTGTATTTAATTCCGATGCAATTTCTGTGTTTCATCGTCAATTAGAAGGTATAAGGGATACAATAAAAATGAAGTGAAGCTTCGATTTATAAAACTGGTCTCACAGGAAAAGTTCATAACATAGACAGTAAGAAGAGTCAGTCTTCTTGTACTTAAGTTGGCATTGTGCCTTTTGTATTTAGTTCCGATGCAATTTCTGTGTTTCATCGTCAATAAGCAGGTACAAGGGATACAGTAAACCTGAAGTGAAGCATCGGAATCTAAAACTGGTCCTATTGGAAAGGTTCAAATCAAAGAATGTAAGAAGAATCAGTCCTCTTGTACTTAAGTCGGCATTGTGCTTATTGTGTTTAATTCCGATGCAATTTCTGGGTTTTATCGTCAATAAGAAGGTCCAAGGGATACAGTAAACCTGAAGTAAATCATCGGAATCTAAAACTTCTCTCACAGGAAAGGTTCAAAACATAGACAGTAAGTAGAGTCAGTCTTCTTGTACTTCAGCCGGCAATGTGATTTTTGCATTTAATTCCGATTCAATTTCAGTGTTTCATCGTCGATATGAAGCTTCAAGGGATACAGTAAACCTGAAGTGAAGCATCGGAATCGAAAACTGGTCTCACAGGAAAGGTTCAAAGCATACACAGTAAGAATAGTCAGTCTTCTTGTACTTAAGCCGGCATTGTGATTTTTGTATTTAATTCCGATGCGATCTCTGTGTTTCATCGTCAATTAGAAGGTCCAAGGGATACATTAAACCTGAAGTGAAGCATCGATATCTAAATCTGGTGTTACAGGAAAGGTTCAAATCATAGAAAGTAAGAAGAGTCAGTCCTCTTGTACTTAAGTCGGCATTGTGCCTTTTGCGTATATATCTGATGCAATTTCAGTGTTTCGTCGTCAATAAGGTCCATGGAATACAGTAAACCGGCAGTGAAGCATCGGAATCTAAAACTGGTCTCACAGGAAACGTTTAAACTATAGACAGTAAGAGGAGTCAGTCTTCTTGTACTCATGTCAGCATTGAGCATTTTGTATTTAATTCCGATGCAATTTCTGTGTTTCATCATCACTTAGAAGGTCCAAATTATACAGTAAACCTGAAGTGAACTATCGGAATCTAAAACTGGTCTAACAGGTAAGGATCAAAACATAGACAGTAAGAAAAGTCAGTCTTCTTGTACTTATGTCGGCATTGTGCCTTATGTATTTAATTCCGATGCAATTTCTGTGTTTCATCGTCAATAAGAAGATCTAACTGATACAGTAAACCTATGGTGAAGCATCGGAATCAAAAACTGGTCTCACACGAAAGGTTCAAATCATAGACAGTAAGAAGAGTGAGTCTTCTTGTACTTAAGTCGGCATTGTGCCTTTTGTATTAAATTCCGATGCAATATCTGTGTTTCATCGTCCATAAAAAGGTCCAAGGGATACAGTAAACCTGAAGTGAAGCATCGATATCTAAAACTGGTCCCACAGGACAGGCTAATATCATACAATGTAAGAAGAGTCAGACCTCTTGTACTTAAGTCGACATTGTGCCTGTTGTATGTAATTCCAATGCCGTTACTGTGTTTCATCGTCAACAAGAAGGTCCAAGGGATACAGTAAACCTGAAGTGAAGCATCGGAATCTAAAACTGGTGTCACAGGAAAGATTCAAAACATAGACTGTAAGAAGAGTCACTCCTCTTCTACTTAAGTCGCATTTGTGCCTTTTATATTTAATTCCGATGCAATTTCTGTGCTTCATCGTCAATAAGCAGGTCCAAGGGATACAGTAAACCTGAAGTGAAGCATCGGAATCTGAAACTGGTCTCACAGGAAAGGTTCACAACATAGACAGTAAAAAGTGTAAGTCTTCTTGTACTTAAGTCGGCATTGTGCCTTTTGTATTTAATTCCGATGCAATTTCTGAGTTTCATCGTCAATAAGAAGGTCCAAGGGATACAGTAAACCTGAAGTCAAGCATCAGAATCTAAAACTGGTCTCACAGGAAAGGTTCAAATCATAGACAGTAAGAAGAGTCAGTCTTCTTGTACTTAAGTTATCATTATGCCTTTTGAATTTAATTCCGATCCACTTCCTGTGTCTCATCGTCAATAAGAAGGTATAAGAAATACAGTAAACCTGAAGTGAAGCATCGGAATCTAAAACTGGTCTCACAGGAAAGGTTCAAATCTTAGAAAGTAAGAAGAGTCAGCCCTCTTTTACTTAAGTCGGCACTGTGCCTTTTGCATTTATATCCGATGCAATTTCACTGTTTCATCGTCAATAAGAAGGTCCAAGGGATACAGTAAACCGGCAGTGAAGCATCGGAATCTAAAACTGGTCTAACAGGAAAGGTTCAAAACATAGACAGTAAGAAGAGTCAGTCTTCTTGTACTTTAGTCGGCATTGTGCCTTTTGTATTTAATTCCGATGCAATTTCTGTGTTTCATCGTCAATAAGAAGGTCCAAGGGATACAGTAAACCTGAAGTGAAGCATCGGAATCTAAAACTGGTCTCACAGGAAAGGTTAAAACATAGAGAATAAGGAGAGTCAGTCTTCTTGCACTTAAGTCGTCATTATGCCTTTTGTATTTAATTCCGATGCAATTTCTGTGTTTCATCGTCAAAAGCAAGGTCCAAGGGATACTGTAAACCTGAAGTGAAGCATCGATATCTAAAACTGGTCTCACAGGAATGGCTAAAATCATAGAATGTAAGAAGAGCCAATCCTCTTGTATTTAATTGGCATTGTGCCTTTTGTATTTAAGTCCAATGCAATTTCTGTGTTTCATCGTCAATAAGAAGGTCCAAGGGCTACAGTAAACCTGAAGTGTAGCATCGGAATCTAACACTGGTCTCACATGAAAGGTTCAAATCATAGAAAGTAAGAGGAGTAAGATCTCTTGTACTTAAGTCGGCATTGTGCCTTTTGTATTTAATTCCGATGCAAATTATGTGTTTCATCGTTAATAAGTAGCTCCAAGGGATACAGTACACCTGAAGTGAAGCATCAGGATCTAAAACTTGTGTCACAGGAAAGCTTCAAAGCATAGACAGTAAGAGGAGTCAGTCTTCTTGTACTTAAGTCGGCATTGTGCCTTTTGTATTTAATTCCGATGCAATTTCTGTGCTTCATCGTCAATATGAAGATCCAAAGGATTTAGTAAACCTGAAGTGAAGCATCGGAATCAAAACTGGTCTCACAGGATAGGTTCAAATCATTGAATGTAAGAAGAGTCAGTACTCTTGTCCTTAAGTCGGCATTAAGCCTTTTGTATCTATTTCCGATGCTATTTCTGTGTTTCATCGTCAATAAGAAGGTCCAAGGGATACATGAAAGCTGAAATGAAGCATCGGAATCTAAAACTGGTCTCACAGGAAAGGTTCACAATATAGACCGAAAGAAGAGTCAGTCTTCTTGTACTTAAGTCGCCATTGTGCCTCTTGTATTTAATTCCGTTGCAATTTCTGTGCTACATCGTCAAAACGAAGGTCCAAGGAACACAGTAAACCTGAAGTGAAGCACCGGAATCTAAAACTGATCTCACAGGAAAGGTTCACAACATAGACAGTAAAAAGAGTCAGTCTTCTTGTAGTTAAGTCGGCATTGTGAGTTTTGTATTTAATTCCGATGCAATTTCTGTGTTTCATCGTCAAAAAGAAGCTCCAAGGAATACAGTAAACCTGAAGTGAAGCATCGATATCTAAAACTGATCTCAGAGGTAAGGCTCAAATCGTAGAATGTAAGAAGGGTAATTCCTATTGTACTTATGTTGGCATCGTGCGTTTTGTATTTAATTCAGATGAAATTTCTGTGTTTCATCAACAATTAGAAGGTCCAAGGGATACAGTAAACCTGAAATGAAGCATCGGAATCGAAAACTAGTCTCACAGGAAAGGTTCAAATCATAGAATGTAAGAAGAGACAGTCCTCTTGTACTTAAGTCGGCATTGTGCATTTAGTATTAAATTCCGATGCAATTTCTGTGTTTTATCGTCAATAATAAGGTCCAAGGGATACAGTAAACTTGAAGTAAAGCTTCGGAATCTAAAACTGGTCTCACAGGAAAGGCTCAAATCATAGACAGTAAGAAGAGTCAGTCTTCTTGTTTTTAAGTGGGCATTGTGACTTTTGTATTTAATTCCGACACAATTTCTGTGTTTCTTCATCAACAAGAAGGTCCAAGGGATACAGTAAACCTGAAATGAGGTATAGGAATCTGAATCTGGTCTCACAGGAAAGGTTCCAATCATATACAGTAAGATGTGTCAGTCTTCCTGTACTTCAGTCGGCATTGTGAGTTTTGTAATTAATTCCGATGTAACTTCTGTGTTTCATCGTCAATAAGAAGGTCCAAGGGATACAGTAAACCTGAAGTGAAGCATCGGAATGAAAACTGGTCTCACAGGAAAGGTTCAAAACATAGACAGTAAGAAGAGTCAGTCTTCTTGTACTTAAGTCGGCATTGTGCATTTTGTATTTAGTTCCGATGCAATTTCTATGTTGCATCGTCAATAAGAAAGTCCAAGGGAGACAGTAAACTAGAAATGTAGCATAGGAATCTAATACTGGTCCCACAGGAAAGGTTCAAAATATAGACAGTAATAAGTCTCAGTCTTCTAATACTTAGGTCGGCATTGTGCCATTTGTATTTAATTCCGATGCAATTTCTGGATTTCATCGTCAATATGAAGATCCAAGGGATACAGTAAACCTGAAGTGGAGCATCGGAATCAAAACTGCTCTCACAGGAAAGGTTCAAAACATAGACTGTAAGAAGAGTCAGTCTTCTTGTACTTATGTCGGCATTGTGCATTTTGTATTTAATTCCGATGAAATTTCTGTGTTTCATCGTCAATAAGAAGGTCCAAGGGATACAGTAAGCCTGAAGTGAAACACCGGGAACTAAAACTTGTGTCACAGGAAAGGTTCAAATCATAGAATGTAAGAAGAGTCAGTCCTCTTGTACGTAAGTCGGCATTGTGTCTTTTGTATTAAATTCCGATGCAACTTCTGTATTTCATCGTCAATAATGAGGTCCAAGGAATACAGTAAACTCAAAACATAGTCAGTAAGAAGAGTCAGTCTTCTTGTTTTTAAGTGGTCATTGTGCCTTTTGTATTTAATTCCGACGCAATTTCTGTGTTTCATCGTCAACAAGAAAGTCCAAGGGATACAGTAAACCCGAAGTAAAGCATCGGAATCAAAACTGGTCTCACAGGAATGGTTCAAAAACATAGACACTAGAAGAGTCAGTCTTCTTGTACTTAAGTCGGCATTGTGCCTATTGTATTTAATTCCGATGCATTTTCTGTGTTTCATCGTCAATAAGAAGGTCCAAGGGATACAGTAAACCTGGTATGAGGCATCGGAATCTAAAACTGGTCTCACACTAAAGGTTCAAATCACAGATAGTAAGAAGACTCAGTCTTCTTGTACTTAAGTCGGCATTGTGCTTTTTGTTTTTAATTCCAACGCAATTTCTGTGTTTCATCGTCAGTCAGTAGGTCCAAGGGAATCAGGAAACCTGAAGAGAAGCATCGTAATCTAAAACAGGTCTCACAGGAAATGTTCAAAACATCGACTGTAAGAAGAGTCATTCTTCTTGTACTTAAATCGGCATTGTGCCTTTTGTATATAATTCCGATGCTATTTCTGTGTTTCATCGTCAATAAGAATACAGTAAACCTGAAGTTAAGCATCGGAAACTAAAACTGGTCTCACAGGAAAGGATCACAACATAGGCAGTAAAAAGAGTCAGTCTTCTTGTACTTAAGTCAGCATTGTGTGTCTTGTATTTAATTCCGAGCAATTTCTGTGTTTCTTCGTCAATATGAAGATCCAAAGGATACAGTAAACCTGAACTGAAGCATCGGAATCAAAACTGGTCTCACAGGAAAAGTTCAAATCGTAGACAGTAAGAAGAGTCAGCCTTCTTGTACTTAAGTCGGCATCGTGCGTTTTGTATTTACTTCCGATGCAATTTCTGTGTATCATCTTCAATACGAAGGTCCAAGGGATACAGTAAACCTGAAGTGACGCATCGATATCTAAAACTGGTGCCGCAGCAAAGGCTTGAATCATAGACAGTAAGAAGAGTCAGACTTATTGTACTTATGTCAGCATTGTGCCTTTTGTATTTAATTCCGATGCAATTTCTGTGTTTCATCGTCAGTAAGCAGGTCCAAGCGATACAGTAAACCTGAAGTGAAGCATCGGAATCTAAAACTGGTCTCACAGGAAAGGTTCATATCATAGAATGTAAGAAGAGTCAGTCCTCTTGTACTTAAGTCGGCATTGTGCCTTTTGTATTAAATTCCGATGCAATTTCTGTGTTTTATCGTCAATAAAAAGGTCCAAGGGATACAGTAAACCTGAAGTAAAACTTCGGAATCTAAAACTGGTCTCACAGGAAAGGTTCAAAACATAGACAGTAAGAAGATTCAGTCTTCTTGTTTTTAAGCGGACGTTGTGCCTTTTGTATTTAATTCCGACGCAAATTCTGTGTTTCATCGTCAACAAGAAAGTCCAAGTTATACAGTAAGCCCGAACTAAAGCATCGGATTCAAAACTAATCTCACAGGAATGGATGAAACATAGACACTAAGAAGAGTCAGTCTTCTTGTTCTGAAGGCGGCATTGTGCCTTTTGTATTTAATTCTGATGCAATTTCTGTGTTTCATCGTCAATTAGAAGGACCAAGGGAGACAGTAAACCGGAAATAAAGCATAGGAATCTAACACTGGTCTCACAGGAAAGGTTCAAATCATAGACAGTAAGAAGAGTCAGACTTATTGTACTTATGTCAGCATTGTGCCTTTTGTATTTAATTCCGATGCAATTTCTGTGTTTCATCGTCAATAACAAGATCAAAGGGATACAGTAATGCAGAGGTGAAGCATCGTAATCTAAAACTGGTCTCACAGGAAAGGTTCCAATCATAGAATGTACGAAGTGTCCGTCCACTTTTACTTAAGTCGGCATTGTGCCTTTAGAATTTCATTCCGATGCAATTTCTGTGTTTCATCGTCAATAAGAAGGTCCAAGGGATACAGCAAACCTGAATTGAAGCATCGGAAACTAACACTTGTGTCACAGGAAAGGTTCAAAACATAGACTGTAAGAAGAGTCGGTCTTCTTGTACTTAAGTCGGCATTGTGCATTTTATATTTAGTTCCGATGAAATTTCTGTGTTTTATCGTCAATAATAAGGTCCAGGGGATACATGAAACCTGAAATGGAGCATCGGAATCTAAAACTGGTCTCACAGGAGAGGTTCAAAGTGTAGACCGTAAGAAAAGTCAGTCTTCTTGTACTTAAGTCGGCATTCTGCCATTTTTATATAATTATGATGCAATATCTGTGTTTCATTGTCATTATGAAGGTCCAAGGGATACAGTAAACCTGAATTGAAGCATCGGAATCTAGAACTGGTCACATAGGAAAGGTTCAAATCAATGAATGTAAGAAGAGTCAGTCCTCTTGTACTTAAGTCGGCATTGTGCTTATTGTATTTACTTCCGATGCAACTTTCGGATTTTATCATCAATAAGAAGGTCCAAGGGATACAGTAAACCTGAAGTGAAGCATCGGAAATTAGAACTGGTCTCAAAGGACAGGTTCAAAACATAGACAGTAAAAAGAGTCAGTCTTCTTGCTTTTAAGTGGGCATTGTGCCTTTTGTATGTAATTCCGACGCAATCTCTGTGTTTCATCGTCAGTAACAAAGTCCAAGGGATACAGTGAACCTGAAGTGAAACATCGGAATCTAAAACTGGTCTCACAGGAAACTTTCAAAGCATATATAGTATGAAGAGTCAGTCTTCCTGTACTTAAATCGGCATTGTGCTTTTGTATTAAATTCCGATGCAATATCTGTGTTTTATCTTCAAAAAAAAGGTCCAAGGCGTGCAGTAAATTTGAAGTAGAGCTTCGAAATCTAAAATTGGTCTCACAGGAAAGGTTCAAAACATAGACAGTAAGAAGAGTCAGTTTTCTTGTACTTCACTCGGCAATGTGCCTCTTGTATTTACTTCCGATGTAATTTCTGTGTTTCTTCGTCAATACGAAGGTCCAAGGGATACAGCTAACCTGAAGTGAAGCATCGCGATCAAAACTGGTCTCACAGGAAAGATTCAAAACATAGACAGTAAGAAGAGTCCGTCTTCTTGTACGTAAGTAGGCATTTAGATTTTGTATTTAATTCCGATGCAATTTCTGTGTTACATCGTCAGTAAGCCGGTACAAGGTATACAGTAAACCTGAAGTGAAGCATTGGAATCTAAAACTGGCCAAATAGGAAAGGTTCAAATCAAAGAATGTAAGAAGAGTCAGTCCTCTTAAACTTAAGTCGGCATTGTGCTTATTGTGTTTAATTCCGATGCAAGTTCTGGGTTTTATCGTCAATAAGAAGGTCCAAGGGATACAGTAAACCTGAAGTAAAACATCGGAAACTAAAACTGGTCTCACAGGAAAGGTTCAAAACATAGACAGTAAGAAGAGTCAGTCTTCTTGTACTTAAGTCGGCAGTGTGCCTTTTGTATTTAATTCCGATGCAATTTATGTGTTTCATCGTTAATAAGAAGGTCCAAGGGATACGGTAAACCTGAAGTGAAGCATCGGAAACTAAAACTGGAGTCACAAGAAAGGTTCAAAACATAGACAGTAAGAAGAGTCAGTCTTCTTGTACTTAAGTCGGCATGGTGCTTTTGTGTATAATTCCGATGCAATTTCTGTGTTTCATCGTCACTATGAAGGTCCAACGGATACAGGAAACCTAAGATAAAGCATCGGAATCTATAACTGGTCTCAGAGGAAATGTTCAAAGTATAGACAGTAAGAAGAGTCAGTCTTCTTGTACTGATGTCGGCATTTTGATTTTGTATCTAATTCCGACGCAATTTCTGTGTTTCATCGTCAATAAGAATGTCCAAGGAATACAGTAAACCTGAAGTGAAGCATCGGAATCTAAAACTGGTCCCACAGTAAAGATTCAAATCATAGACAGTTAGAAGAGTCAGTCTTCATGTACTTAAATCGGCATTGTGCATTTTGTATATAATTCCGGTGCAATATCTGTGTTTCTCCGTCAATAAGAAGGTCCAATGGATACAGTAAACCGGATATGAAGCATAGGAGTCTGAAACTGGTCTCACAGGAAAGGTTCAAATCATGGACAGTGAGAACTGTCAGTCTTCTTGTACTTCAGTCGGCATTGTGCCTTTTGTATTTAAATCCGATGTAATTTCTGTGTTCCATCGTCAATAAGAATGTCCAAAGGATACAGTAAACTAGAAATGAAGCATACTAATCTAAATCTGGTCTCACAGGAAAGGTTCAAATCATAGAATGAGAGAAGAGTCAGTCCTCTTGTACTGAAATCGGCATTGTGCCTTTTTGTATTTAATTCAGATGCGATTTCTGGGTTTTATCGTCAATAAGAAGGTCCAAGGGACACAGTACACCTGAAGTAAAGCATCGGAATCTGAAACTGGTCACACAGGAAAGGTTCAAAACATAGGCAGTACGAAGAGTCAGTCTTCTTATTTTTAAGTGTTCATTGTGCCTTTTGTACTTAATCCCGACGGAAATTCTGTGTTTCATCGTCAATAACAAAGTCCAAGGGATACGGTAAACCTGAAGTGAAGCATCGGAATCAAAACTGGTCTCACAGGAATGGCTCAAAACATAGACAGTATGAAGAGTCAGTCTTCTTGTACTAAAGTCGGCATTGTGCCTTTTGTATTTAATTCCGATGCAATTTCTGTGTTTCATCGTCAATAAGAAGGTCCAAGGGATACAGTAAACCTGAAGGTAAGCATCGGAAACTAACACTGGTCTCACAGGAAAGGTTCAAAACATAGACAATTAGAAGAGTCTCTCTTCTTGTACTTAAGTCGGCATTGTTTATTTTTTATTTAATTCCGATGCAATTTCTGTGTTTCGTCGTCAATATGAAGGTCCAAGGCATACAGTAAACCTAAAGTGAAGCATTGGAATCTAAAACTGGTCTCACTGGAAAGGTTCAAATCATAGAATGTAAGAAGGGTCAATCCTCTTGTGCTCAAGCCTGCATTGTGCCTTTTTGTATTTAATTCCGATGCAATATCTGTGTTTCATCGTCAATAAGAAGGTCCAAGGCATACAGTAAACCTGAAGTAAAGCATCGGAATCTAAAACTGGTCTCACAGTAGAGATTCAAAACATAGACAATAAGAAGAGTCAGTCTTCTTGCACTTAAGTCGGAATTGTGCCTTCTGTATTTAATCCCGATGCAATATCTGTGGTTCATCGTCAATAAGAAGGCCCTAGGGATTCAGTAAACCTGAAGTGAAGCATCGGAAACTAACACTGGTCTCACAGGAAAGGTTCAAAGCATAGACAGTATGAAGAGTCTGTCTTCTTGTACTTAAGTCGCAATTGTTTATTTTTTATTTAATTCCGATCCAATTTCTGTGTTTCATGGTCAATAAGAAAGTCTGAGGGATACAGTGAACCTGAAGTAAAGCATCGGGATCTAAAACTGGTCTCACTTAAAAGGATCAGACCATAGTCAGCAAGAAGAGTCAGTCTTCTTGTATTTAAATCGGCATCGTGCCTTTTGTATTTATTTCCAATGCAATTTCTGTGTTTCATCGTCAACAAGAAGGTCCAAGGGATACAGTAAACCTGAAGTGAAGCTTCGGAATCAAAACTGGTCTCACAGCTAAGGTTCAAAACATAGACAGTAAGTAGAGTCAGTCTTCTTGTACTTAAGTTGGCATTGTGCCTTTTGTATTTAATTCCGATGCAATATCTGTGTTTCATCGTCAATAAGAAGGTCCAAGGGATACAGTAAACCTGAAGTAAATCATCGGAATCTAAAACTTCTCTCACAGGAAAGGTTCAAAACATAGACAGTAAGTAGAGTCAGTCTTCTTGTACTTAAGTCGGCAGTGTGCCTTTTGAATTTAATTCCGATGCAATTTATGTGTTTCATCGTTAATAAGAAGGTCCAAGGGATACAGTAAACCTGAAGTGAAGCATCGGAAACTAAAACTGGAGTCACAGGAAAGGTTCAAAACATAGACAGTAAGAAGAGTCAGTCATCTTGTACTTAAGTCGGCATTGTGCTTTTGTATATAATTCCGATGCAATTTCTGTGCTTCATCGTCAATATGAGGGTCCAACGGATACCGTAAACCTAAGGTAAAGCATCGGAATCTATAACTGGTCTCAGAGGAGATGTTCAAAGTATAGACAGTAAGAAGAGTCAGTCGTCTTGTACTTATGTCGGCATTTTGATTTTGTATTTAATTCCGACGCAATTTCTGTGTCTCATCGTAAAAACGAAGGTCCAAGGGATACAGTAAACCTGAAATGAAGCATCGGAATCTAAAACTGGTCCCACAGTAAAGATTCAAAACATAGACAGTTAGAAGAGACAGTCTTCTTGTACTTAAGTCGGCATTGTGCCTTTTGAATTTAATTCCGATGCGATTTCTGTGTTTCATTGTCAATAAGAAGGTCCATGGGATACAGTAAACCTGAAGTGAAGCATCGGAAACTAAAACTGGTCTCACAGGAAAGGTTCAAAGCATAGCCAGTACGAAGAGTCCGTCTTCTTGTACTTAATTCGGAATTGTACCTTTTGTGTTTAATTCGGATGCAATTTCTGTGATTCATCGTCAATGAGAAGGTCCAAGGGATACAGTAAACCTGAAGTGAAGCATCGGAATCTAAAACTGATCTCACAGGAAAGGTTCAAGTCATAGAATGTAAGAAGAGTCAGTCTTCTTGTTTTTAAATCGGCATTGTGCCTTTTGTATTTAATTCCAACGCAATTTCTGTGTTTCATCGTCAATAAGACGGTCCAAGGGATACAGTAAACCTGAAGTGAAGCTTCGGAATCAAAACTGGTATCACAGCAAAGGTTCAAGACGTAGACAGTAAGAAGAGTCAGTCTTCTTGTACTTAAGTCGGCATAGTGCCTTTTGTATTTAATTCCGATGCAATTTCTATGTTTCATCGTCAATTAGAAGGTCCAAGGGATACAGTAAACATGAAGTGAACCATCGGAATCTAATACTGGTCTCACAGGAAAGGTTCAAAGCATAGACAGTAAGAAGAGTCGGTCTTCTCGTCTTTAAGTCGGCATTTTGACTTTTGAATTTAATTCCTATGCAATTTCGGTGTTTCATCGTCTACAAGAAGGTCCAAGGGATACTGTAAACCTGAAGTGAAGCATCGGAATCTAAACCTGGTCTCACAGTAAAGGTTCAAACATTGACTGTAAGAAGAGTCTGTCTTCTTGTACTTAAGTCGGCTTTGTGCCTTTTGTATTTCATTCCGATGCATTTTCTGTGTTTCATCGTCATTAGGAAGGCCCAAGGAATACAGCAAACCTGAAGTGAAGCATCGGAATCTAATACTGGTCTCACAGGAAAGGTTCAAATCATAGAATGTAAGAAGATTTAGTCTTCTTGTACTTAAGACGGCATTGTGCCTTTTGTATTTAATTCCGATGCAATTTCTGTGTTTCATCGTCAATAAGAAGGTCCAAGGGATACAGTAAACCTGAAGTGAAGCATCGAAATGGAAACTGGTCACACAGGAATGGTTCAAAACATAGACTGTAAGAAGAGTCAGTCCTCTTGTACTTAAGTCGGCATTGAGCTGTTTGTATTTATTTCCGACGCAATTACTGTGTATCATCGTCAATAAGAAAGGCCAAAGGATACAGTAAACCTGATGTGAAGCATCGGAATCGAAAATGGTCTCACAGGAAACATTCCAATCATAGACAGTAAGGAGAGTCAGTCTTCTTGTACTTAAGTCGGCATCGTGCTTTTGTATTCAATTCCGATGCAATTTCTGTGTTTCATCGTCAATAAGCAGATCCAAAGGATACAGTAATCCTGAAGTGAAGAAGTGGAATCTAAAACTGGTCTCGCAGGTAAGGTTCAAATCATAGAATGTAAGAAGAGTCATTCCTCTTGAACTTAAGTCGGCATTGTGCTTTTGTATATAATTCCGATGCAATTTCTGTGCTTCATCGTCAATATGAGGGTCCAACGGATACCGTAAACCTAAGGTAAAGCATCGGAATCTATAACTGGTCTCAGAGGAGATGTTCAAAGTATAGACAGTAAGAAGAGTCAGTCGTCTTGTACTTATGTCGTCATTTTGATTTTGTATTTAATTCCGACGCAATTTCTGTGTCTCATCGTCAAAAAGAAGGTCCAAGGGATACAGTAAACCTGAAATGAAGCATCGGAATCTAAAACTGGTCCCACAGTAAAGATTCAAAACATAGACAGTTAGAAGAGACAGTCTTCTTGTACTTAAGTCGGCATTGTGCCTTTTGAATTTAATTCCGATGCGATTTCTGTGTTTCATTGTCAATAAGAAGGTCCAAGGGATACAGTAAACCTGAAGTGAAGCATCGGAAACTAAAACTGGTCTCACAGGAAAGGTTCAAAGCATAGACAGTAAGAAGAGTCCGTCTTCTTGTACTTAATTCGGAATTGTGCCTTTTGTGTTTAATTCGGATGCAATGTCTGTGATTCATCGTCAATGAGAAGGTCCAAGGGATACAGTAAACCTGAAGTGAAGCATCGGAATCTAAAACTGATCTCACAGGAAAGGTTCAAGTCATAGAATGTAAGAAGAGTCGGTCTTCTTGTTTTTAAATCGGCATTGTGCCTTTTGTATTTAATTCCAACGCAATTTCTGTGTTTCTTCGTCAATAAGACGGTCCAAGGGATACAGTAAAACTGAAGTGAAGCTTCGGAATCAAAACTGGTATCACAGCAAAGGTTCAAGACGTAGACAGTAAGAAGAGTCAGTCTTCTTGTACTTCAGTCGGCATAGTGAATTTTGTATTTAATTCCGATGCAATTTCTGTGTCTCATCGTCAACACGAAGGTCCAAGGGATACAGTAAACCTGAAGTGAAGCATCGGAATCTAAAACTGGTCAAATAGGAAAGGTTCAAATCAAAGAATGTAAGAAGAGTCAGTCTTCTTGTATTTACATTGTCATTGTGCCTTTTGTATTTAATTCCATTGCATTTTCTGTGTTTCATCGTCAATAAGAAGGTCCAAGGGATACAGTAAACCTGAAGTGAAGCCTCGGAATCAAAAATGGTCTCACAGCTAAGGTTCAAAACATAGACAGGAAGAAGAGTCAGTCTCCTTGTACTTAAGTAGGCATTTAGATTTTGTATTTAATTCCGATGCAATTTCTGTGTTTCATCGTCAATAAGAAGGTCCAAGGGATAAAGTAAACCTGAATTCAAGCATAGGAATCTAAAACTGGTCTCACAGGGGTGGTTCAAAACATAGACAGTAAGAAGAGTCAGTCTTCTTGTACTTAAGTTGGCATTGTGCCTTTTGTATTTAATTCCGATGCAATTTCTGTGTTTCATCGTCAATAAGCAACAAGGGATACAGTAAACCTGAAGTGAAGCATCGGAACCTAAAACTGCTCAAATAGGAAAGGTTCAAATCAAAGAATGTAAGAAGAGTCAGTCCTCTTGTACTTAAGTCGGCATTGTGCTTATTGTGTTTAATTCCGACTCAATTTCTGAGTTTTATCGTCAATAACAAAGTCCAAGGGATACAGTAAACCTGAAGTGAAGCATCGGAATCTAAAACTGGTCAAATAGGAAAGGTTCAAGTCAAAGAATGTAGGAAAAGTCAGTCTTCTTGTACTTAAGTCGGCATTGTGCCTTTTGTATTTAATTCCGATGCAAATTCTGTGCTTCATCGTTAATTTGAAGGGCCAAGGGATACAGTATACCTGAAGTGAAGCATCGGAATCTAAAAATGGTCTCAGAGGAAACGTTCTAAATATAGACCGTAAGAAGAGTCAGTCCTCTTGTATTTAAGTCGGCATTGTGCCCTTTGTATTTAATTCCGATGCAATTTCTGTGTTTCATCGTCAATTAGAAGGTATAAGGGATAAGGTAAAACTGAAGTGAAGCTTCGATTTATAAAACTGGTCTCACAGGAAAAGTTCATAACATAGACAGTAAGAAGAGTCAGTCTTCTTGTACTTAAGTTGGCATTGTGCCTTTTGTATTTAATTCCGATGCAATTTCTGTGTTTCATCGTCAATAAGCAGGTACAAGGGATACAGTAAACCTGAATTGAAGCATCGGAATCTAAAACTGGTCCTATTGGAAAGGTTCAAATCAAAGAATGTAAGAAGAGTCAGTCCCCTTGAACTTAAGTCGGCATTGTGCATTTGTATATAATTCCGATGCAATTTCTGTGTTTCATCGTCAATATGAGGGTCCAACGGATAAAGTAAACCTAAGGTAAAGCATCGGAATCCATAACTGGTCTCAGAGGAGATGTTCAAAGTATAGACAGTAAGAAGAGTCAGTCGTCTTGTACTTATGTCGGCATTTTGATTTTGTATTTAATTCCGACGCAATTTCTGTGTTTCATCGTCAAAAAGAAGGTCCAAGGGATACAGTAAACCTGAAGTGGAGCATCGGTATCAAACCTGGTCTCACAGGATAGGTTCAAATCATAGAATATAAAATGAGTCAGTCCTCTTGTACTTAAGTCGGCATTGTGCATTTGTATATAATTCCGATGCAATTTCTGTGTTTCATCGTCAATATGAGGGTCCAACGGATAGCGTAAACCTAAGGTAAAGCATAGGAATCCATAACTTGTCTCAGAGGAGATGTTCAAAGTATAGACAGTAAGAAGAGTCAGTCGTCTTGTACTTATGTCGGCATTTTGATTTTGTATTTAATTCCGACGCAATTTCTGTGTTTCATCGTCAAAAAGAAGGTCCAAGGGATACAGTAAACCTGAAGTGAAGCATCGGAATCTAAAACTGGTCCCACAGTAAAGATTCAAAAGATAGACAGTTAGAAGAGACTGTGTTCTTGTACTTAAGTCGGCATTGTGCATTTTGAATTTAATTCCGATGCGATTTCTGTGTTTCATTGTCAATAAGAAGGTACAAGGGATACAGTGAACCTGAAGTGAAGCATCGGAAACTAAAACTGGTCTCACAGGAAAGGTTCAAAGCATAGACAGTAAGAAGAGTCCGTCTTCTTGTACTTAATTCGGAATTGTGCCTTTTGTGTTTAATTCGGATGCAATTTCTGTGATTCATCGTCAATGAGAAGGTCCAAGGGATACAGTAAACCTGAAGTGAAGCATCGGAATCTAAAACTGATCTCACAGGAAAGGTTCAAGTCATAGATTGTAAGAATTGTCGGTCTTCTTGTTTTTAAATCGGCATTGTGCCTTTTGTATTTAATTCCAACGCAATTTCTGTGTTTCATCGTCAATAAGACGGTCCAAGGGATACAGTAAACCTGAAGTGAAGCTTCGGAATCAAAACTGGTATCACAGCAAAGGTTCAAGACGTAGACAGTAAGAAGAGTCAGTCTTCTTGTACTTAAGTCGGCATAGTGCCTTTTGTATTTAATTCCGATGCAATTTCTATGTTTCATCGTCAATTAGAAGGTCCAAGGGATACAGTAAACATGAAGTGAACCATCGGAATCTAATACTGGTCTCACAGGAAAGGTTCAAAGCATAGACAGTAAGAAGAGTCGGTCTTCTCGTCTTTAAGTCGGCATTTTGACTTTTGAATTTAATTCCTATGCAATTTCGGTGTTTCATCGTCTACAAGAAGGTCCAAGGGATATTGTAAACCTGAAGTGAAGCATCGGAATCTAACCCTGGTCTCACAGTAAAGGTTCAAACATAGACTTTAAGAAGAGTCTGTCTTCTTGTACTTAAGTCGGCTTTGTGCCTTTTGTATTTAATTCCGATGCATTTTCTGTGTTTCATCGTCAATAGGAAGGCCCAAGAGATACAGCAAACCTGAAGTGAAGCATCGGAATCTAATACTGGTCTCACAGGAAAGGTTCAAATCATAGAATGTAAGGAGATTTAGTCTTCTTGTACTTAAGACGGCATTGTGCCTTTTGTATTTAATTCCGATGCAATTTCTGTGTTTCATCGTCAATAAGAAGGTCCAAGGGATACAGTAAACCTGAAGTGAAGCTTTGAAATGGAAACTGGTCTCACAGGAATGGTTCAAAACATAGACAGTAAGAAGAGTCAGTCTTCTTGTACTTAAGTCGGCATTGTGCTGTTTGTATTTATTTCCGACGCAATTACTGTGTATCATCGTCACTAAGAAAGGCCAAAGGATACAGTAAACCTGAAGTGAAGCATCGGAATCAAAAATGGTCTCACAGGAAACATTCCAATCATAGACAGTAAGGAGAGTCAGTCTTCTTGTACTTAAGTCGGCATTGTGCCTTTTGTATTTAATTCCGATGCAATTTCTGTGTTTCATCGTCAATAAGAAGGTCCAAGGGATACAGAAAACCTGAAGTAAAGCATCGGAATCTGAAACTGGTCTCACAGGAAAGGTTCAAAACATAGACAGTAAGAAGAGTCGGTCTTCTTGTTATTAAGTCGGCATTGTGCCTGTTGCATTTCATTCCGACGCAATTTCTGTGTTTCATCGTCAATAAGAAGGTCCAAGGGATACAGTAAACCTGAAGTGAAGCATCGGAATCTAAACCTGGTCTCACAGTAAAGGTTCAAATCATAGACAGTAGGAAGGGTCTGTCTTCTTGTACCTAAGATGGCATTGTGCCTTTTGTATTTAATTCCAATGCAATTTCTGTGTTTCATCGTCAATAAGAAAGTCCAAGGGATACGGTGAACCTGAAGTGAAGCATCGGAATCAAAACTGGTCTCACAGGAATGACTCAAAACATAGACAGTAAGAAGAGTCAGTCTTCTTGTACTAAAGTCGGCATTGTGCCTTTTGTATTTAATTCCGATGCAATTTCTGTGTTTCATCGTCAATAAGAAGGTCCAAGGGATACAGTAAACCTGAATGTAAGCATCGGAAACTAACACTGGTCTCACAGGAAAGGTTCAAAACCTAGACAATTAGAAGAGTCTATCTTCTTGTACTTAAGTCAGCATTGTGGATTTTTTATTTAATTCCGATGCAATTTCTGTGTTTCGTCGTCAATATGAAGGTCCAAGGCATACAGTAAACCTAAAGTGAAGCATTGGAATCTAAAACTGGTCTGACAGGAAAGGTTCAAATCATAGAATGTAAGAAGGGTCAATCCTCTTGTGCTCAAGCCTGCATTGTGCCTTTTTGTATTTAATTCCGATGCAATATCTGTGTTTCATCGTCAATAAGAAGGTCCAAGGCATACAGTAAACCTGAAGTAAAGCATCGGAATCTAAAACTGGTCTCACAGTAGAGATTCAAATCATAGACAGTAAGAAGAGTCAGCCTTCTTGTACTTAAGTTGGAATTGTGCCTTTTGTATTTAATCCCGATGCAATATCTGTGATTCATCGTCAATAAGAAGGCCCTAGGGATTCAGTAAACCTGAAGTGAAGCATCGGAAACTAAAACTGGTCTGAAAGTAAAGGTTCAAAACATAGACAGTATGAAGAGTCTGTCTTCTTGTACTTAAGTCGGCATTGTGCCTTTTGTACTTAATTCCGATCCAGTTTCTGTGTTTTATGGTCAATAAGCAACAAGGGATACAGTAAACCTGAAGTAAAGCATCGGAATCTAAAACTGGTCAAATAGGAAAGGTTCAAATCAAAGAATGTAAGAAGAGTCAGTCCTCTTGTACTTAAGTCGGCATTGTGCTTATTGTGTTTAATTCCGATGCAATTTCTGGGTTTTATCGTCCATAACAAAGTCCAAGGGATACAGTAAACCTGAAGTGAAGCATCGGAATCTAAAACTGGTCAAATAGGAAAGGTTCAAATCAAAGAATGTAAGAAGAGTCAGTCTTCTTGTATTTACATTGTCATTGTGCCTTTTGTATTTAATTCCTTTGCATTTTCTGTGTTTCATCGTCAATAAGAAGGTCCAAGGGATACAGTAAACCTGAAGTGAAGCCTCGGAATCGAAAATGGTCTCACAGCTAAGGTTCAAAACATAGACAGGAAGAAGAGTCAGTCTCCTTGTACTTAAGTAGGCATTTAGATTTTGTATTTAATTCCGATGCAATTTCTGTGTTTCATCGTCAATAAGAAGGTCCAAGGGATACAGTAAACCTGAATTCAAGCATAGGAATCTAAAACTGGTCTCACAGGGGTGGTTCAAAACATAGACAGTAAGAAGAGTCATTCTTCTTGTACTTAAGTTGGCATTGTGCCTTTTGTATTTAATTCCGATGCAAATTCTGTGCTTCATCGTTAATCTGAAGGGCCAAGGGATACAGTATACCTGAAGTGAAGCATCGGAATCTAAAAATGGTCTCAGAGGAAACGTTCTAAATATAGACCGTAAGAAGAGTCAGTCCTCTTGTATTTAAGTCGGCATTGTGCCTTTTGTATTTAATTCCGATGCAATTTCTGTGTTTCATCGTCAATTAGAAGGTATAAGGGATAAGGTAAAACTGAAGTGAAGCTTCGATTTATAAAACTGGTCTCACAGGAAAAGTTCATAACATAGACAGTAAGAAGAGTCATTCTTCTTGTACTTAAGTTGGCATTGTGCCTTTTGTATTTAATTCCGATGCAATTTCTGTGTTTCATCGTCAATAAGCAGGTACAAGGGATACAGTAAACCTGAATTGAAGCATCGGAATCTAAAACTGGTCCTATTGGAAAGGTTCAAATCAAAGAATGTAAGAAGAGTCAATCCCCTTGGACTTAAGTCGGCATTGTGCATTTGTATATAATTCCGATGCAATTTCTGTGTTTCATCGTCAATATGAGGGTCCAACGGGTATCGTAAACCTAAGGTAAAGCATCGGAATCCATAACTGGTCTCAGAGGAGATGTTCAAAGTATAGACAGTAAGAAGAGTCAGTCGTCTTGTACTTATGTCGGCATTTTGATTTTGTATTTAATTCCGACGCAATTTCTGTGTTTCATCGTCAAAAAGAAGGTCCAAGGGATACAGTAAACCTGAAGTGGAGCATCGGTATCAAACCTGGTCTCACAGGATAGGTTCAATTCATAGAATATAAGATGAGTCAGTCCTCTTGTACTTAAGTCGGCATTGTGCATTTGTATTTAATTCCGATGCAATTTCTGTGTTTCATCGTCAATAACAAGGGCCAAGGGATATAGTAAACCTGAAGTGAAGCATCGGAATCTAAAACTGATCTCACAGGAAAGGTTCAAGTCAAAGAATGTAAGAAGAGTCAGTCTTCTTGTTTTTAAATCGGCATTGTGCCTTTTGTATTTAATTCCAATGTAATTTCTGTGTTTCATCGTCAATAAGACGGTCCAAGGGATACAGTAAACCTGAAGTGAAGCTTCGGAATCAAAACTGGTATCACAGCATAGGTTCAAGACGTAGACAGTAAGAAGAGTCAGTCTTCTTGTACTTAAGTCGGCATAGTGCCTTTTGTATTTACTTCCGATGCAATTTCTATGTTTCATCGTCAATTAGAAGGTCCAAGGGATACAGTAAACATGAAGTGAACCATCGGAATCTAATACTGGTCTCACAGGAAAGGTTCAAAGCATAGACAGTAAGAAGAGTCGGTCTTCTCGTCTTTAAGTCGGCATTTTGACTTTTGATTATAATTCCTATGCAATTTGGGTGTTTCATCGTCTACAAGAAGGTCCAAGGGATACTGTAAACCTGAAGTGAAGCTTCGGAATCTAAACCTGGTCTCACAGGAAAGGTTCAAAACATAGACAGTAAGAAGAGTCTGTCTTCTTGTACTTAAGACGGCATTGTGCCTTTTGTATTTAATTCCAATGCAATTTCTGTGTTTCATCGTCATTAACAAGGGCCAAGGGATATAGTAAACCTGAAGTGAAGCATCGGAATCTAAAACTGGTCTCACAGGAAAGGTTCTAAACATAGACAGTAAGAAGATTTAGTCATCTTGTACTTAAGTCGGCATTGTGCCTTTTGTATTTAATTCGGATCGCAATTTCTGTGTTTCGTCGTCAATGAGAAAGTCCAAGGGATACAGTAAACCTGAAGTGAAGCATCGGAAACTAAAACTGGTCTCACAGGGTAGGTTCACAACATAGACAGTAAAAAGAGTCAGTCTTCTTGTACCTAAGTCGGCTTTGTGCCTTTTGTATTTAATTCCCATGCATTTTCTGTGTTTCATCGTCAATAGGAAGGCCCAAGGGATACAGCAAACCTGAAGTGAAGCATCGGAATCTAATACTGGTCTCACAGGAAAGGTTCAAATCATAGAATGTAAGAAGAGTCAGTCTTCTTGTACTTAAGACGGCATTGTGCCTTTTGTATTTATTTCCGACGCAATTACTGTGTATCATCGTCAATAAGAAAGGCCAAAGGATACAGTAAACCTGAAGTGAAGCATCGGAATCAAAAATGGTCTCACAGGAAACATTCCAATCATAGACAGTAAGGAGAGTCAGTCTTCTTGTACTTAAGTCGGCTTTGTGCCTTTTATATTTAATTCCGATGCAATTTCTGTGTTTCATCGTCAATAAGAAGGTCCAAGGGATACAGTAAACCTGAAGTAACCCATCGGAATCTAAAATTGGTCTCACAGGAGAGGTTCAAAACATAGACAGTATATAGAGTCAGTCTTCATGTACTTAAGTCGGCATTGTGCCTTTTGTATTTAATTCCGATGCAATTTCTGTGTTCATCATCAATAAGAAGGTCCACGGGTTACAATACACCTGAAATGAAGCGTAGGAATCTGAAACTGGTCTCACAGGAAAGCTTCAAGTCATAGACAATAAGAAGTGACAGTCTTCTTGTACTTCAGTCGGCATTGTTCCTTTTGTATTTAAATCCGATGTAATTTCTGTGTTTCATCGTCGATAAGAAGGTCCAAGGGATACAGTAAACCTGAAGTGAAGCATCGGAATCAAAATTGGTCTCAAAGGAAAGTTTCGAAACATAGACAGTAAGAAGAATCAGTCTTCCTGTACTTAAGTTGGCATTGTGCATTTTGTATTTAATTCCGATGCAATTTCTGTGTTACATCGTCAATAAGATGGTCCAAGGGATACAGTAAAACAGAAACGAAGCATCGGAAACTAAAACTGGTCTCACAGGAAAGGTTCTAATCATAGACAGTAAAAAGGGTCAGTCTTCTTGAATTTAAGTCGGCAGTGTGCCTTTTGTATTTAATTCTGATGCAATTTCTGTGTTTCATCGTCAATAAGCAGGTACAAGGGATACAGTAAACCTGAAGTGAAGCATCGGAATCTAAAACTGGTCCTATTGGAAAGGTTCAAATCAAAGAATGTAAGAAGAGTCAGTCCTCTTGTACTTAAGACGGCATTGTGCTTATTGTGTTTAATTCCGATGCAATTTCTGGGTTTTATCGTCAATAAGAAGGTCCAAGGGATACAGTAAACCTGAAGTAACCCATCGGAATCTAAAATTGGTCTCACAGGAGAGGTTCAAAACATAGACAGTATGGAGAGTCAGTCATCTTGTACTTAAGTCGGCATCGTGCTTTTGTATTTAATTCCGATGCAATTTCTGTGTTTCATCGTCAATAAGCAGATCCAAAGGATACAGTAATCCTGAAGTGAAGAATCGGAATCTAAAACTGGTCTCGCAGGAAAGGTTCAAATCATAAAATGTAAGAAGAGTCATTCCTCTTGAACTTAACTCGGCATTGCGCTTTTTGTATTTAATTCCGATGTAATTTCTGTGTTTTATCGTCAGTAAGAAGGACCAAGGGATACAGTAAACCTGAAGTGGAGCATCGGTATCAAACCTGGTCTCACAGGATAGGTTCAAATCATAGAATGTAAGAAGAGTCAGTCCTCTTGTACTTAAGTCGGCATTGTGAATTTGTATATAATTCCGATGCAATTTCTGTGTTTCATCGTCAATATGAGGGTCCAACGGATACCGTAAACCTAAGGTAAAGCATCGAAATCTTTAACTGGTCTCAGAGGAGATGTTCAAAGTATAGACAGTGAGAAGAGTCAGTCGTCTTGTACTTATGTCGGCATTTTGATTTTGTATTTAATTCCGACGCAATTTCTGTGTTTCATCGTCAAAAAGAAGGTCCAAGGGATACAGTAAACCTGAAGTGAAGCATCGGAATCTAAAACTGGTCCCACAGTAAAGATTCAAAGGATAGACAGTTAGAAGAGACAGTCTTCTTGTACTTAAGTCGGCATTGTGCCTTTTGAATTTAATTCCGATGCGATTTCTGTGTTTCATTGTCAATAAGAAGGTCCAAGGGATACAGTGAACATGAAGTGAAGCATCGGAAACTAAAACTGGTCTCACAGGAAAGGTTCAAAGCATAGACAGTAAGAAGAGTCCGTCTTTATGTACTTAATTCGGAATTGTGCCTTTTGTGTTTAATTCCGATGCAACTTCTGTGATTCATCGTCAATGAGAAGGTCCAAGGGATACAGTAAACCTGAAGTGATGCATCGGAATCTAAAACTTATCTCACAGGAAAGGTTCAAGTCATAGAATGTAAGAAGAATCAGTCTTCTTGTTTTTAAATCGGCATTGTGCCTTTTGTATTTAATTCCAATGCAATTTCTGTGTTCCATCGTCAATAAGACGGTCCAAGGGATACAGTAAACCTGAAGTGAAGCTTGGGAATCAAAACTGGTATCACAGCAAGGGCTCAAGGCGTAAACAGTAAGAAGAGTCAGTCTTCTTGTACTTAAGTCGGCATAGTGCCTTTTGTATTTAATTCCGATGCAATTTCTATGTCTCATCGTCAATTAGAAGGTCCAAGGGATACAGTAAACATGAAGTGAACCATCGGAATCTAATACTGGTCTCACAGGAAAGGTTCAAAGCATAGACAGTAAGAAGAGTCGGTCTTCTCGTCTTTAAGTCGGCATTTTGACTTTTGAATATAATTCCTATGCAATTTGGGTGTTTCATCGTCTACAAGAAGGTCCAAGGGATACAGTAAACATGAAGTGAACCATCGGAATCTAATACTGGTCTCACAGGAAAGGTTCAAAGCATAGAGAGTAAGAAGAGTCGGTCTTCTCGCCTTTAAGTCGGCATTTTGACTTTTGAATATAATTCCTATGCAATTTGGGTGTTTCATCGTCCACAAGAAGGTCCAAGGGATACGGTAAACCTGAAGTAAATCATCGGAATCTCAAACTTCTCTCACAGGAAAGGTTCAAAACATAGACAGTAAGTAGAGTCAGTCTTCTTGTACTTAAGTCGGCAGTGTGCCTTTTGAATTTAATTCCGATGCAATTTATGTGTTTCATAGTTAATAAGAAGGTCCAAGGGATACAGTAAACCTGAAGTGAAGCATCGGAAACTAAAACTGGAGTCACAGGAAAGGTTCAAAACATAGACAGTAAGAAGAGTCAGTCACCTTGTACTTAAGTCGGCATTGTGCATTTGTATATAATTCCGATGCAATTTCTGTGTTTCATCGTCAATATGAGGGTCCAACGGATACCGTAAACCTAAGGTAAAGCATCGGAATCTATAACTGGTCTCAGAGGAGATGTTCAAAGTACAGACAGTAAGAAGAGTCAGTCGTCTTGTACTTATGTCGGCATTTTGATTTTGTATTTAATTCCGACGCAATTTCATTGTTTCATCGTCAAAAAGAAGGTCCAAGGGATACAGTAAACCTGAAGTGAAGCATCGGAATCTAAAACTGGTCCCACAGTAAAGATTCAAAGGATAGACAGTTAGAAGAGACAGTCTTCTTGTACTTAAGTCGGCATTGTGCCTTTTGAATTTAATTCCGATGCGATTTCTGTGTTTCATTGTCAATAAGAAGGTCCAAGGGATACAGTAAACCTGAAGTGAAGCATCGGAAACTAAAACTGGTCTCACAGGAAAGGTTCAAAGCATAGACAGTAAGAAGAGTCCGTCTTCTTGTACTTAATTCGGAATTGTGCTTTTGTGTTTAATTCCGATGCAATTTCTGTGATTCATCGTCAATGAGAAGGTCCAAGGGATACAGTAAACCTGAAGTGATGCATCGGAATCTAAAACTTATCTCACAGGAAAGGTTCAAGTCATAGAATGTAAGAAGAATCAGTCTTCTTGTTTTTAAATCGGCATTGTGCCTTTTGTATTTAATTCCAATGCAATTTCTGTGTTTCATCGTCAATAAGACGGTCCAAGGGATACAGTAAACCTGAAGTGAAGCTTCGGAATCAAAACTGGTATCACAGGAAAGGTTCGAGACGTAGACAGTAAGAAGAGTCAGTCTTCTTGTACTTATGTCGGCATAGTGCCTTTTGTATTTAGTTCCGATGCAATTTCTATGTTTCATCGTCAATTAGAAGGTCCAAGGGATACAGTAAACATGAAGTGAACCATCGGAATCTAATACTGGTCTCACAGGAAAGGTTCAAAGCATAGACAGTAAGAAGAGTCGGTCTTCTCGTCTTTAAGTCGGCATTTTGACTTTTGAATATGATTCCTATGCAATATGGGTGTTTCATCGTCTACAAGAAGGTCCAAGGGATACTGTAAAACTGAAGTGAAGCATCGGAATCTAAACCTGGTATCACAGGAAAGGTTCAAAACATAGACAGTAAGAAGAGTCTGTCTTCTTGTACTTAAGACGGCATTGTGCCTTTTGTATTTAATTCCAATGCAATTTCTCTGTTTCATCGTCAATAACAAGGGCCAAGGGATATAGAAAACCTGAAGTGAAGCATCGGAATCTACAACTGGTCTCACAGGAAAGGTTCTAAACATAGACAGTAAGAAGATTTAGTCATCTTGTACTTAAGTCGGCATTGTGCCTTTTGTATTTAATTCGGATGCAATTTCTGTGTTTCATCGTCAATGAGAAAGTCCAAGGGATACAGTAAACCTGAAGTGAAGCATCGGAAACTAAAACTGGTCTCACAGTGAAGGTTCACCACATAGACAGTAAGAAGAGTCAGTCTTCTTGTACTTAAGTCGGCTTTGTGCCTTTTGTATTTAATTCCCATGCATTTTCTGTGTTTCATCGTCAATAGGAAGGCCCAAGGGATACAGCAAACCGGAAGTGAAGCATCGGAATCTAATACTGGTCTCACAGGAAAGGTTCAAATCATAGAATGTAAGAAGAGTCAGTCTTCTTGTACTTAAGTCGGCATTGTGCTTTTGTATTTAATTCCGATGCAAATTCTGTGCTTCATCGTTAATTTGAAGGGCCAAGGGATACAGTATACCTGAAGTGAAGCATCGGAATCTAAAAATGGTCTCAGAGGAAACGTTCTAAATATAGACCGTAAGAAGAGTCAGTCCTCTTGTATTTAAGTCGGCATTGTGCCTTTTGTATTTTATTCCGATGCAATTTCTGTGTTTCATCGTCAATAAGCAGGTACAAGGGATACAGTAAACCTGAAGTGAAGCATCGGAATCTAAAACTGGTCCTATTGGAAAGGTTCAAATCAAAGAATGTAAGAAGAGTCAGTCCTCTTGTACTTAAGTCGGCATTGTGCTTATTGTGTTTAAGTCCGATGCAATTTCCGGGTTTTATCGTCAATAAGAAGGTCCAAGGGATACAGTAAACCTGAAGTAAATCATCCGAATCTCAAACTTCTCTCACAGGAAAGGTTCAAAACATAGACAGTAAGTAGAGTCAGTCTTCTTGTACTTACGTCGGCAGTGTGCCTTTTGTATTTAATTCCGATGCAATTTATGTGTTTCATCGTTAATAAGAAGGTCCAAGGGATACGGTAAACCTGAAGTGAAGCATGGGAAACTAAAACTGGAGTCACAGGAAAGGTTCAAAACATAGACAGTAAGAAGAGTCAGTCATCTTGTACTTAAGTCGGCATCGTGCTTTTGTATTTAATTCCGATGCAATTTCTTTGTTTCATCGTCAATAAGCAGATCCAAAGGATACAGTAATCCTGAAGTGAAGAATCGGAATCTAAAACTGGTCTCGCAGGAAAGGTTCAAATCATAGAATGTAAGAAGAGTCATTCCTCTTGAACTTAAGTTGGCATTGCGCTTTTTGTATTTAATTCCGATGTAATTTCTGTGTTTTATCGTCAGTAAGAAGCACCAAGGGATACAGTAAACCTGAATTGGAGCATCGGTATCAAACCTGGTGTCACAGGATAGGTTCAAGTCATAGAATGTAAGAAGAGTCAGTCTTCTTGTTTTTAAATCGGCATTGTGCCATTTGTATTTAATTCCAATGCAATTTCTGTGTTTCATCGTCAATAAGACGGTCCAAGGGATATAGTAAACCTGAAGTGAAGCTTCGGAATCAAATTTGGTATCACAGCAAAGGTTCAAGACGTAGACAGTAAGAAGAGTCAGTCCTCTTGTACTTAAGTCGGCATAGTGCCTTTTGTATTTAATTCCGATGCAATTTCTATGTTTCATCGTCAAGTAGAAAGTCCAAGGGATACAGTAAAACTGAAGTGAAGCATCGGAATCTAAAACTGGTCTCACAGGAAAGGTTCTAAACATAGACAGTAAGAAGATTTAGTCATCTTGTACTTAAGTCGGCATATTGCCTTTTGTATTTAATTCGGATACAATTTCTGTGTTTCATCGTCAATGAGAAAGTCCAAGGGATACAGTAAACCTGAAGTGAAGCATCGGACTCTAAAACTGGTCTCACAGGGATGGTTCACATCATAGACAGTAAGAAGAGTCAGTCTTCTTGTACTGAAGTCTGCTTTGTGCCTTTTGTATTTAATTCCGATCCATTTCCTGTGTTTCATCGTCAATAAGAAGGCCCAAGGGATACAATAAACCTGAAGTGAAGCATCGGAATCTAATACTGGTCTCACAGGAAAGGTTCAAATCATAGAATGTAAGAAGAGTCAGTCTTCTTGTACTTAAGACGGCATTGTGCCTTCTGTATTTAATTCTGATGCAATTTCTGTGTTTCATCGTCAATAAGAAGGTGCAAGGGATACAGAAAACCTGAAGTAAAGCATCGGAATCTGAAACTGGTCTCACAGGAAAGGTTCAAAACATAGACAGTAAGAAGAGTCCGTCTTCTTGTTATTAAGTCGGCATTGTGCCTGTTGCATTTCATTCCGACGCAATTTCTGTGTTTCATCGTCAATAAGATGGTCCAAGGGATACAGTAAACCTGAAGTGAAGCATCGGAATCAAAATTGGTCTCACAGGAAAGGTTCAAAACATAGACAGTAAGAAGAATCAGTCATCTTGTACTTAGATCGGCATTGTGCATTTTGTATTTAATTCCGATGCAATTTCTGTGTTTCATCGTCAATAAGATGGTCCAAGGGATACAGTAAAACAGAAACGAAGCATCGGAAACTAAAACTGGTCTCACAGGAAAGGCTCTAATCATAGACAGTAAAAAGGGTCAGTCTTCTTGAATTTAAGTCGGCAGTGTGCCTTTTGTATTTAATTCCGATGCAATTGCTGTGTTTCATCATCAATTAGCAGGTGAAAGGGATTCAGTAATCCTGTAGTAAAGCATCGGAATCTAAAACTGGTCTCACAGGAAAGGTTCAAATCATAGAATGTAAGAAGAGTCATTCCTCTTGTACTTAAGTCGGCATTGTGCCTTTTGTATTTAATTCCGATGCAATTTCTGTGTTTCATCGTCGATATGAAGATGCAAAGGATACAGTAAACCTGAAGTGGAGCATCGGAATCAAAACTGGTCTCACAGGATAGGTTCATATCTTAGAACGTAAGAAGAGTCACTCCTCATGTACTTAAGTCGGCATTATGCATTTTGTATTTAATTCCCATGCAATATCTGTGTTTCATCGTCAATAAGAAGGTCTAAGGGATACATTGAACCTGATATGAAACATCGGAATCTAAAACTGGTCTCATATGAAACGTTCAAAACATAGACCGCAAGAAGAGTCAGTCTTCTTGTACTTAAGTCGGCAGTGTGCCTTTTGTATATAATTCCGATGCAATTTCTGTGTCATCGTCAATATGAAGGTCCAAGGGATACAGTAAACCTGAAGTGAAGCATCGGAATCTAAAACTGGTCTCACAGTAAAGATTCAAACCATAGACAGTAAGAAGAGTCAGTCTTCTTGTACTTAAGTCGGCATTGTAACTTTTGAATTTAATTCCGATGCAATTTCTGTGTTTCATCGTCAATAACAGAGTCCAAGGGATACAGTAAAACTGAAGTGAAATATCGGAATCTAAAACTGGTCTCACAGGAAAGGTCCAAAACTTACCCAGTAAGAAGAGTCAACCTTCTTGGACTTAAGTCGGCATTGTGCTTTTTGTATTTAATTCCGATGCGTTTCTGTGTTTTATCGTCATCAAGTAAGTCTGAGGGATACAGTAAACCTGAAGTGAAGCTTCGGAATCAAAACTGGTCTCAGAGGAAGGGTTCAAAACATAGACTTTAAGAAGAGTCAGTCTTCTTGTACCTAAATCGACATTGTGCGTTTTGTATTTAACTCCGATGTAATTTCTATGTTTCACCGTCAATATGGAAGTCCAAGGGATACTGCAAACCTGAAGTGACGCATCGGAATCTAAAACTGGTCTCACAGGAAAAGTTCAAATCATAAACAGTAAGAAGAGTCGGTCTTCTTCTACTTAAGACGGCATTTTGACATTTGAATTTAATTCCGATGCAATTTCTGTGTTGCATCGTCAATAAGAAGGTCCAAGGGATACAGTAAACTTGAAGTAAAGCATCGGAATCTAAAACTGGTCTCACTGGAAAGGTTCAAATCATAGAATGTAAGAAGAGTCAGTCCTCTTGTACTTGAATCGGCATTGTGCCTTTTGTATTTTATTCCGACGCAATTTCTGTGTTTCATCGTCAATATGAAGGTCCAAAGGATACAGTAAACCTGAAGCGAAGCATCGGATCCAAACTGGTCTGACAGGAATGGTTCGAAACATAGACAGTAACAAGAGTCAGTCTTCTTGTACTTAAGTCGGCATTGTGCCTTTTGTATTTAATTCCGATGCTAATTCTGTGTTTCATCGTTAGTCTGAAGGGCCAAGGGATACAGTATACCTGAAGTGAAGCATCGGAATCTAAAACTCGTCTCAAAGGAAACGTTCTAAATATAGACCGTAAGAAGAGTCACTCCTCTTGTATTTAAGTCGGTATTGTGCCTCTTGTATTTAATTCCGATGCGATTTCTGTGTTTCATCGTCAATAAGAAGGTCCAAGGGATACAGTGAACCTGAAGTGAAGAATCGGAAACTAAAACTGGTCTCACAGGAGAGGTTCAAAGCATAGACAGTAAGAAGAGTCCGTCTTCTTGTACTGAAGTCGGAATTGTGCCTTTTGTGTTTAATTCCGATGCAATTTCTGTGATTCATCGACAATGAGAAGGTCCAAGGGATACAGTAAAGCTGAAGTGAAGCATCGGAGTCTAAAACTGGTCTCACAGGAAAGGTTCAAGTCATAGAATGTAGGAAGAGTCAGTCCTCTTGTACTTAAGTCGGCATTGTGCCTTTTGTATTTAATTCCGATGCAATTTCTGTGCTTCATCGTCAATAAGAAGGTCCAAGGCATACAGTAAACCTAAAATACAGCTTCGTAATCTAAAACTGGTCTCACAGTAAAGATTCAAAACATAGACAGTAAGAAGAGTCAGTCTTCTTGTACTTAAGTCGGCATTGTGCCTTTTGAATTGAATTCCGATGCAATATCTGTGTTTCATCGTCAATAATGAGGACCATGGAATACAGTAAACCAGAAGTGAAGCATCGGAATGTAAAACTGGTCTCACAGAAGAGGTTCAAAACATAGACAGTAAGAAGAGTCAGTCTTCTTGTACTTATGTCGGCATTGTGCCTTTTGTATTTAATTCCGATGCAATTTCTATGTTTCATCGACAATAAGAAAGTCTGAGGGATACAGTAAACCTGAAGTAAAGCATCGGAATCTGAAACTGGTCTCACTGGACAGGTTCAAAACTTAGACAGCAAGAAGAGTCAGTCTTCTTGTTTTTAAATCGGCATTGTGCCTTTTGTATTTAATTCCAGTGCAATTTCTTTGTTTCATCGTCAATTAGAAGGTCCATGGGATACACTAAACATGAAGTGAACCATCGGAATCTAAAAATGGTCTCACAGGAAAGGTTCAAATCATAGATAGTAAGAAGAGTCGGTCTTCTCGTCTTTAAGTCGGCATTTTGACTTTAGAAGTTAATTCCGATGCAATTTCGGTGTTTCATCGTCACCAAGAAGGTCCAAGGGATACTGTAAACCTGAAGTTAAACATCGGAATCTAAAACTGGTCTCACAGTAAAGGTTCAAACATAGACAGTAAGAAGAGTCTGTCTTCTTGTACTTAAGACGGCATTGAGCCTTTTGTATTTAATTCCGATCCAATTTCTGTGTTTCATCGCCAATAAGAAGATCCAAGGGATACAGTAAACCTGAAGTGAAGCATCGGAATATAATACTGGTATCACAGGATAGGTTCATATCATAGTATGTAAGTAGAGTCAGTCTTCTTGTACATAAGTCGGCATTGCGCCTTTTGTATTTAAGTCTGATGCAATTTCTGTGTTTCATCGTCAATAAGAAGGTCCAAGGGATACAGAAAACCTGAAGTAAAGCATCGGAATCTAAACTGGTCTCACAGGAAAGGTTCAAAACGAAAACAGTAAGAAATGTCGGTCTTCTTGTTTTTAAGTCGGCATTGTGCCTTTTGTATTTCATTCCGACGCAATTTCTGTGTTTCATCGTCAATAAGAAGGTCCAAGGGATACAGTGAACCTGAAGTGAAGCATCGGAATGGAAACTGGTCTCACAGGAATGGTTCAAAATATAGACAGTAAGAAGAGTCAGTCTTCTTGTACTTAAGTCGGCATTTTGGTTTTGTATTTAATTCCGCTGCAAATTTCTGTGTTTCATCGTCAATAAGAAGGTCCAAGGGATACAGTATACCTGAAGTGAAGCATCGGAATCTAAAACTGGTCTCACAGTAAAGATTCAAACCATAGACAGTAATAAGAGTCAGTCTTCTTGTAATTACGTCGGCATTGTGCCTTTTGTATTTAATCCGTTGCAATTTCTGTGTTTCATCGTCAATATAAACGTCCAAGGGATACAGTAAACCTGAAGTGAAGCATCGGAAACTAAAACTGGTCTCACAGGAAAGGTTCTAATCATAGAATGTAAGAAGAGTCATTCCTCTTGTACATAAGTCGGCATTGTGGCTTTTGTATTTAATTCCGATGCAATTTCTGGGTTTTATTGTCAATAAAGTCTAGGGGATACAGTAAACCTGAAGTAAAGCATCGGAATCTAAAACTGGTCACACAGGAATGGTTCAATCATAGACAGTAAGAAGGGTCAGTCTTCTTGTTTTTAAGTGGGAATTGTGCCTTTTGTATTTAATTCCGACGCAATTTCTGTGTTTCATCGTCAATAAGAAAGTCCAAGGGATACATTGAACCTGAAATGAAACATCGGAATCTATAACTGGCCTCACAGTAAAGATTCAAACCATAGACAGTAAGAAGAGTCAGTCTTCTTGTACTTAGGTCGGCATTGTAACTTTTGTACTTAATTCCGATGCAATTTCTGTGTTTCATCGTCAATAACAAAGTCCAAGGGATACAGTAAACCTGAAGTGAAACATCGGAATATAAAACTGGTCTCACAGGAAAGGTTCGAGTCATAGAATTTAAGAAGCGTCAGTCCTCTTGTACTTAGGTCGGCATTGTAACTTTTGTATTTAATTCCGATGCAATTTCTGTGTTTCATCGTCAATAACAAAGTCCAAGGGATACAGTTAACCTGAAGTGAAACATCGGAATCTAAAACTGGTCTCACAGGAAAGGTTCGAGTCATAGAATGTAAGAAGCGTCAGTCCTCTTGTACTTAAGTCGGCATTGTGTCTTTTGTAATTAATTCCGATGCAATTTCTGTGTTTCATCGACAATAAGAAGGTCCAATTCATACAGTAAACCTAAAGTAAAGCATCGGAATCTAAAACTGGTCTCACAGTAAATATTCAAATCATAGACAGTAAAAACAGACCGTCTTCTTGTACTCAAGTTGCGCATTGTGCATTTTGTATTTAATTCCGATGCAATTTCTGTGTTTCATCGTCAATAAGAAGGTCCGAGGGATACATTAAACCTGAAGTGAAGCATCCAAGACTAAAACTGGTCTCACAGGAGAGGTCCAAAACTTAGCCAGTAAGAAGAGTCAGTCTTCTTGGACTTAAGTCGGCATTGTGCCTTTTGTATTTCATTCCGATGCAATTTCTGTGTTTTATCGTCATCAAGTAAGTCTGAGGGCTACAGTAAACCTGTAGTGAAGCATCGGAATCAAAACTGGTCTCACAGGAAAGGTTCAAAACATAGACCTTAAGAAGAGTCAGTCTTCTTGTACCTAAGTCGACATTGTGCCTTTTGTATTTAATTCCGATGCAATTTCTATGTTTCAACGTCAATATGGAAGTCCAAGAGATACAGCAAACCTGAAGTGACGCATCGGAATCTAAAACTGGTCTCACAGGAAAGGTCCAAATCATAGACAGTAAGAAGAGTCGGTCTTCTTGTACTTAAGACGGCATTTTGACTTTTGAATTTAATTCCGATGCAATATCTGTGTTTCATCGTCAATAAGAAGGTCAAAGGGATACAGTCAACTTGAAGTGAAGCATCGGAACCTAAAACTGGTCTCACAGGAAAGGTTCAAATCATAGAATGTAAGAAGAGAAAGTCCTCTTGTACTTAAGTCGGTATTGTGCATTTTGTATTTCATTCCGTCGCAATTTCTGTGTTTCATCGTCAATAAGAAGGTCCAAGGGATACAGTAAACCTGAAGAGAAGCATCGGAATCCCAACTGGTCTCACAGGAATGATTCAAAACATAGACAGTAACAAGAGTCAGTCTTCTTGTACTTAAGTCGGCATTGCGCCTTTTGTACGTAATTCCGATGCAATTTCTGTGTTGCATCGTCAATAAGTAAGTCTGAGGGATACAGTAAACCTGAAGTGAAGCAGCGCAATCAAAACTGGTCTCACAGCAAAGGTTCAAAACATAGACGGTAAGAAGAGTCAGTCGTCATGTACTTATGTCGGCATTGTGCCTTTTGTATTTAATTCCGATGCAAATTCTGAGTTTCATAGTTAATTTGAAGGGTCAAGGGATACAGTATACCTGAAGTGAAGCATCGGAATCTAAAACTGGTCTCAGAGGATACGTTCTAAATATAGACCGTAAGAAGAGTCAGTCCACTTGTATTGAAGTCGCCATTGTGCCTTTTGTATTTAATTCCGATGCAATTTCTGTGTTTCATCGTCAATTAGAAGGTATAAGGGATATATTAAAACGGAAGTGAAGCTTCGATTTATAAAACTGGTCTCACAGGAATGGTTCATAACATGGACAGTAAGAAGAGTAAGTCTTCTTGTACTTAAGTTGGCATTGTGCCTTTTGTATTTAATTCCGATGCAATTTCTGTGTTTCATCGTCAATAAGCAGGTACAAGGGATACAGTAAACCTGAAGTGAAGCATCGGAATCTAAAACTGGTCAAATAGGAAAGGTTCAAATCAAAGAATGTAAGATGAGTCAGTCCTCTTGTACTTAAGTCGGCATTGTGCCTATTGTGTTTAATTCCGATGGAATTTCTGTGTTTCATCGTCAATAAGAAAATCCAAGGGATACAGTAAACCTGAAGTAAAGCATCGGAATCCAAAACTGGTCTCACAGGAAAGGTTCAAAACATAGACAGTAAGAAGAGTCAGTCTTCTTGTACTTAAGTCGGCAGTGTGCCTCTTGTATTCAATTCCGATGCAATTTCTGTGTTTCATCGTCAATAAGAAGCTCCAAGGGATACATTAAACCTGAGATGAAGCATCGGAATCTAAAACTGGTCTCACAGGAATGGTTCAAAACATAGACCGTAAGAAGAGTCAGTCATCTTCTACTTAAGTCGGCATTGTGCCTTTTGTATATAATTCCGATGCAATTTCTGTGTTTCATCGTCAATAGGAAGGTCCAACGGATACAGTAAACCTAAGGTAAAGCATCGGAATCTGTAACTGGTCTCAGAGGAAATGTTCAAAGTATAGACAGTAAGAAGAGTCAGTCTTCTTGTACTTATGTCGGCATTTTGATTTTGTATTTAATTCCGACGCAATTTCTGTGTTTCATCGTCAATAAGAAGGTCCAAGGGACACAGCAAACCTGAAGCAAAGCATCGGAATCTAAAACTGGTCACACAGGAAAGGTTCAAAACATAGACAGTAAAGAGAGTCAGTCTTCTTGTTTTTTAATTGGGCATTGTGCCTTTTGTATTTAATTCCGACGCAATTTCTGTGTTTCATCGTCAATAAGAAAGTCCAAGGGATACGGTAAACCTGAAGTGAAGCATCGTAATCAAAACTGGTCTCACAGGAATGGTTCAAAACATAGACAGTAAGAAGAGTCAGTCTTCTTGTACCAAAGTCGGCATTGTGCCTTTTGTATTTAATTCCGATGCAATTTCTGTGTTTCATCGTCAATAAGAATGTCCAAGGGATACAGCAAACTAGAAATGAAGCATAATAATCTAAATCTGGTCTCACAGGAAAGGTTCAAATTATAGACAGTAAACAAGACTCAGTCTTCTTATACTTAAGTCGGCATTGTGAATTTTGTATTTAATTCCGATGCAATTTCTGTGTTTCATCGACAATATGAAGATTCAAGGGACACAGTAAACCTGAAGTGGAGCATCATAATGAAAACTGCTCTCAGAGGATAGGTTCAAATCATAGAATGTTAGAAGAGTCAGTCCTCTTGTACTTAAGTCGGCATTGTGCGTTTTGTATTTAATTCCGATGGAATTTCTGTGTTTCATCGTCAATAAGTAGGTCCAAGGGATGCATAAAACCTGAAATGAGGAATCGGAATCTGAAACTGGTCTCACAGGAAAGGTTCAAAACATAGACCGTAAGAAGAGTCAGTCTTCTTGTACATAAGTCCGCATTGTGCCTTTTGTATATAATTCCGACGCAATTTCTGTGTTTCATCGTCAATATGAGGGTCCAAGGGATACATAAAACCTGAAATGAGGAATCGGAATCTGAAACTGGTCTCAAAGGAAAGGTTCAAAATTTAGACAGTAAGATGAGTCAGTCTCCTTGTACTTAAGTCGGCATTTAGATTTTGTATTTAATTCCGATGCAATCTCTGTGTTTCATCGTCAATAAGAATGTCCAAGCGATACAGTAAACCTGAGTGAAGCATCGGAATCTAAAACTAGTGTCACAGTAAAGATTCAAAGCATAGACAGTAAGAAGAGTCAGTCTTCTTGTACTTAAGTCAGCAGTGTGCCTTTTGTATTTAATTCCGATGCAATTTATGTGTTTCATCTTTAATAAGAAGGTCCAAGGGATACAGTAAACCTGAAGTGAAGCATCGGAAACTAAAACTGGAGTCACAGGAAAGGTTCAAAACATACACAGTAAGAAGAGTCAGTCTTCTTGTACTTAAGTCGGCATGGTGCTTTTGTTTTTAAGTCCGATGCAATTTCTGTGTTTCATCGTCAATAAGCAGATCCAAAGGGTACAGTAATCCTGAAGTGAAGAATCGGAATCTAAAACTGGTCTCGCAGGAAAGGTTCAAATCATAGAATGTAAGAAGAGTCAGTCCTCTTGTACTTAAGTCGGCATGGTGCTTTTGTATTTAATTCCGGTGCAATTTCTGTGTTTCTTCGTCAATAGGAAGGTCCAATGGATACAGTAAGCCGGAAATGAAGCATAGGAATCTGAAACTGGTCTCACAGGAAAGGTTCAAATCATAGACAGTAAGAAATGTCAGTCTTCTTGTACTTCAGTCGGCATTGTGCCTTTTGTATTTAATTCCGATGTAATTTCTGTGTTTCATCGTCAATAAGATGGTCCAAGGGATTAAGTAAATCTAAAGTGAAGCATCGGAATCAAAACTGGTCTCACAGGAAAGGTTCAAAGCATAGACTGTAAGAAGAGTCAGTCTTCTTTTACATAAGTCGGCATTTTGCATTTTGTATTTAATTCCGATGCAATTTCTGTGTTTCATCGTCAATAAGAAGGTCCAAGGGATACAGTAAACCAGAAATGAAGCATAGGAATGTAAATCTGGTCTCACAGGAAATTTTCAAATCATAGAATGTAAGAAGAGTCAGTCCTCTTCTACTGAAATCGGCATTGTGCCTTTTGTATTTAATTCCGATGCAATTTCTGTGTTTCATCGACAATATGAAGATTCAAGGGACACAGTATACCTGAAGTGGAGCATCATAATGAAAACTGCTCTCAGAGGATAGGTTCAAATCATAGAATGTAAGAAGAGTCAGTCCTCTTAAACTTAAGTCGGCATTGTGCCTTTTGTATTTAATTCCGATGCAATTTCTGTGTTTCATCGTCAATAAGAAGGTCCAAGGGATACATAAAACCTGAAATGAGGAATCGGAATCTGAAACTGGTCTCAAAGTAAAGGTTCAAAGCATAGACAGTATGAAGAGTCTGTCTTCTTGTACTTAAGTCGGCATTGTGTCTTTTGTACTTAATTCCGAACCAATTTCTGTGTTTCATGGTCAATAAGTAAGTCTGAGGGATACAGTAAACCTAAAGTGAAGCATCGGAATCAAAACAGGTCTCACAGGAAAATGTTCAAATTATAGACAGTAAGAAGAGTCAGTCTTCTTAGACGTAAGTCGGCATTGTGCTTTTGTATTTAATTCCGATGCAATTTCTGTGTTTCATCGTCAATAAGAAGGTCCAAGGGATACAGTAACCTTGAATTAAAGCATTGGAATCTGAAACTGGTCTCACAGGGAAGGTTCAAAACATAGACAGCAAGAAGAGTCAGTCTTCTTGTATTTACATCGTCATTGTGCCTTTTGTATTTAATTCCATTGCAATTGCTGTGTTTCGTCGTCAATAAGAAGGTCCAAGGGATACAGTAAACCTGAAGTGAAGCTTCGGAATCAAAAATGGTCTCACAGCTAAGGTTCAAAACATAGACAGGAAGAAGAGTCAGTCTCCTTGTACTTAGGTAGGCATTTAGATTTTGAATTTAATTCCGGTGCAATTTCTGTGTTTCATCGTCAATAAGAAGGTCCAAGGGATACAGTAAACCTGAATTCAAGCATAGGAATCGAAAACTGGTGTCACAGGGATGGTTCAATACATAGACAGTAAGAACAGTCAGTCTTCTTGTACTTAAGTTGGCATTGTGCCTTTTGTATTTAATTCCGATGCAATTTCTGTGTTTCATCGTCAATTAGAAGGTATAAGGGATATATTTAAACGGAAGTGAAGCTTCGATTTATAAAATTGGTCTCACAGGAAAGGTTCATAACATGGACAGTAAGAAGAGTAAGTCTTCTTGTACTTAAGTTGGCATTGTGCCTTTTGTATTTAATTCCGATGCAATTTCTGTGTTTCATCGTCAATAAGCAGGTACAAGGGATACAGTAAACCTGAAGTGAAGCATCGGAATCTAAAACTGGTCAAATAGGAAAGGTTCAAATCAAAGAATGTAAGATGAGTCAGTCCTCTTGTACTTAAGTCGGCATTGTGCCTATTGTGTTTAATTCCGATGCAATTTCTGGGTTTTGTCGTCAATAAGAAGGTCCAAGGGATACAGTAAACCTGAAGTAAAGCATCGGAATCTAAAACTGGTCTCACAGGAAAGGTTCAAAGCATAGACAGTAAGAAGAGTCAGTCTTCTTGTACTTAAGTCGGCAGTGTGCCTTTTGTATTTAATTCCGATGCAATTTATGTGTTTCATCGTTAAAAAGAAGGTCCAAGGGATACAGTAAACCTGAAGTGAAGCATCGGAAACTAAAACTGGAGTCACAGGAAAGGTTCAAAACATAGACAGTAAGAAGAGTCAGTCTTCTTGTACTTAAGTCGGCTTTGTGCCTTTTGTATTTAATTCCGCTGCATTTTCTGTGTTTCATCGCCATTAAGAAGGCCCAAGGGATACAGTAAACCTGAAGTGAAGCATCGGAATCTAATACTGGTCTCACAGGAAAGGTTCAAATCATAGAATGTAAGAAGAGTCAGTCTTCTTGTACTTAAGTCTGCATTGTGCCTTTAGTATTTAATTCTGATGCAATTTCTGTGTTTCATCGTCAATAAGAAGGTCCAAGGGATACAGAAAACCTGAAGTGGAGCATCGGAATCAAAACTGGTCTCACAGGATAGGTTCATATCTTAGAACGTAAGAAGCTCCAAGGTATACATTAATCCTGAAATGAAGAATCGGATTGAAAAACTGGTCTCACAGGAAAAGTTCAAAGGATAGACCGTAAGAAGAGTCAGTCATCTTCTACTTAAGTCGGCATTGTGCCTTTTCTATATAATTACGATGCAATTTCTGTGTTTCATCGTCAATATGAAGGTCCAACGGATACAGTAAACCTAAGGTAAAGCATCGGAATCTATAAATGGTCTCAGAGAAAAAGTTCAAATTATACACGGTAAGAAGAGTCAGTCTTCTTGTACTTATGTCGGCATTTTTATTTTGTATTTATTTCCGACGCAATTTCTGTGTTTCATCGTCAATAAGAAGGTCCAAGGGATACAGTAAACCTGAAGTGATGCATCGGAATCTAAAATTGGTCTCACAGGAAAGGTTCAAAACATAGACAGTAAGAGGAGCCAGTCTTCATGTACTTAAGTCGGCATTGTGCCTTTTGTATTTAATTCCGATGCAATTTCTGTGTTTCATCGTCAATAAGAATGTCCAAGGGTTACAATACACCTGAAATGAAGCATAGGAATCTGAAACTGGTCTCACAGGAAAGCTTCAAATCATAGACAATAAGAAGTGACAGTCTTCTTGTACTTCAGTCGGCATTGTTCCTTTTGTATTTAAATCCGATGTAATTTCTGTGTTTAATCGTCAATAAGATGGTCCAAGGGATACAGTAAACCTGAAGTGAAGCTTCAGAATCAAAACTGGTATCACAGCAAAGGTTCAAGACGTAGACAGTAAGAAGAGTCAGTCTTCTTGTACTTAACTCGAGATTGTGTCTTTTGTAATTAATTGCGATGCAACTTCTGTGTATCATCGTCAATAAGAAGGTCCAAGGCATACAGTAAACCTAAAGTAAAGCATCGGAATCTATAACTGGTCTCACACTAAATATTCAAATCATAGACAGTAAGAACAGACCGTCTTCTTGTACTTAAGTCGGCATTGTGCCTATTGTATTTAATTCCGATGCAATTTCTGTGTTTCATCGTCAATAAGAAGGTCCACGGGATACATTAAACCTGAAGTGAAGCATCTGAGACTAAAACTGGTCTCACAGGAGAGGTCCAAAACTTAGACAGTAAGAAGAGTCAGTCTTCTTGTACTTAAGTCGGCATTGTGCCTTTTGCATTTAATTCTGATGCAATTTCTGTGTTTCATCGTCATCAAGTAAGTCTGAGATATACAGTAAACCTAAAGTGAAGCATCGGAATCAAAACTGGTCTCACAGGAAAGGTTCAAAACATAGACAGTAAGAAGAGTCGGTCTTCTTGTACTTAAGACGGCATTTTGACTTTTGAATTTAATTCCGATCTAATATCTATGTATCATCGTCAATAAGAAGGTCAAAGGGATACCGTAAAATTGAAGTGAAGCATCGGAACCTAAAACTGGTCTCACAGGAAAGGTTCAAATCATAGAATGTAAGAAGAGTCAGTCCTCTAGTACTTAAGTCGGCATTGTGCCTTTTGTATTTCAATCCGTCGCAATTTCTGTGTTTCATCGTCAATAAGAAGGTCAAAGGCATACCGTAAAATTGAAGTGAAGCATCGGAACCTAAAACTGGTCTCACAGGAAAGGTTCAAATCATAGAATGTAAGAAAGGTCAGTCCTCTAGTACTTAAGCCGGCATTGTGCCTTTTGTATTTCAATCCGTCGCAATTTCTGTGTTTCATCGTCAATAAGAAGGTCCAGGGGATACAGTAAATCTGAAGAGATGCATCGGAATCCCAACTGGTCTCACAGGAATGATTCAAAACATAGACAGTAAGAAGAGTAAGTCTTCCTGTATTTAAGTCGGAATTGTGCCTTTTGTATTTAATTCCGATGAAATTTCTGTGTGTCATCGTCAATAAGAAGGTCCAAGGGATACAGTAAACCTGAATTGAAACATAGGAGTCAAAAACCGCATTCACAGGAAAGGCTCAAATCATATGCAGTAAGAAGAGTCAGTCTACTTGTACTTAAGTCGGCATTATGCCTTTTGTATTTAATTCCGAAGCTATTACTGTGTTTCATCGTCAATATGAAGATCCAAGGAATACAGTAAACCTGAAATGAAGCATCGAAATCAGAACTGGTCTGACAGGAAAGGTACAAATCGAGGAATGTCAGAAGGGTCGGTCCTCTTGTACTTAAGTCGGCATTGTGCCTTTTGTACGTAATTCCGATGCAATTTCTGTGTTTCATCGTCAATAAGTAAGTCTGAGGGATACAGTAAACCTGAAGTGAAGGAGCGCAATCAAAACTGCTCTCACAGGAAAGGTTCAAAATATAGACAGTAAGAAGAGTCAGACTTCTTGGACTTAAGTCGGCATTGTGCCTTTTGTATTTAATTCCGATGCAATGTTTCTGTTTCACCGTCAATAAGGTGGTCCAGGGGATACAGCAAGCCTAAAGTAAAGCATCGGAAACTAAAACTGGTCTCATTGGAAAGGTTCAAACTATAGCCAGCAAGATGAGTCAGTCTTCTTGTTTTTAAATCGGTATTGTGCCTTTTGTATTTAATTCCAATGTATTTTCTGTGTTTCACCGTCAATAAGAAGGTCCAAGGGATACAGTAAACCTGAAGTGAAGCTTCGGAATCCAAACTGGTCTCACATCAAAGGTTCAAAACATAGACAGTAAGAAGAGTCAGTCATCATGTACTTATGTCGGCATTGTGCCTTTTGTATTTAATTCCGATGCCATTTCTGTGTTTCATCGTCTATAAGAAGGTCCAAGGGACACAATAACACTGAAATGAAGCATAGGAATCTAAAACTGGTCTCTCAGAGAAGGTTCAAGACATAGACCGTAAGTGGAGTCAGTCTTCTTGTACTTAAGTCGGCATTGTGCCTTTTGTATATAATTCCGAAGCAATTTCTGTGTTTCATCGTGAATATGAAGGTCCAAGGGATACAGTTAACCTGAAGAAAAGCATCGGAATCTATAACTGGTCTCGCAGGAAAGGTTCAAAATATAGACAGTAAGAAGAGTCAGACTTCTTGGACTTAAGACGGCATTGTGCCTTTTGTATTTAATTCCAATGTAATTTCTGTGTATTTTCGTCAATAAGAAGGTCCAAGGGATACAGTAAACCCGAAGTGAAGCTTCGGAATCCAAACTGGTCTCACAGCAAAGGTTCAAAACATAGACAGTAAGAGGAGTCAGTCTCTTTGTACTTAAGTCGGCATCGTGCCTTTTGTATTTAATTCCGATGCAATTTCTGTGATTCATCTTCAATAAGAAGGTCCAAGGGATACAGTAACACTGAAATGAAGCATAGGGATCTGAAACTGGTCTCACAGGGAAGGTTTAAACATAGACAGTAAGAAGTGTCAGTCTTCTTATACTTAAGTCGGCATTGTGACATTTGAATTTAATTCCGATGCAATTTCTGTGTTGAATCGTCTATAAGAAGGTCCAAGGGATACAGTAAACCCGAAGTGAAGCATCGGAATCAAAAATTGTTCTCACTGGAAAGGTTCAAATCACAGAATGAAAGAAGAGTCAGTCCACTTGTACTTAAATCGGCATTGTGCCTTTTGTATTTTATTCCGCCGCAATTTCCGTGTTTCATCGTCAATATGAAGGTCCAAAGGATACAGTAAACCTAAAGCGAAGCATCGGAATCCAAACTGGTCTGACAGGAATGGTTCAAAACATAGACAGTAAGAAGAGTCAGTCTTCTTGTACTTAAGTCGGCATTGTGCCCTTTGTATTTAATTCCGATGCAATTTCTGTGTTTCATGGTCAATAAGTAGGTCCAAGGAATACAATAAACCTGAATTGAAACATAGGAATCTAATACTGCACTCACAGGAAAGGTTCAAATCATAGACAGTAAGAAGAGTCAGTCTTCTTGTACTTAAGTCGGCATTATGCCTTTTGAATTTAATTCCGATGCAATTTCTGTATTTTATCGTCAGTAAGAAGGTCCAAGGGATACAGTAAACCTGAAGTGAAGCATCGGAAACTAAATCTGGTCTCACAGAAAAGGTTCAAAGCGTAGACAGTAAGAAGTGTCAGTCTTCTTGTACTTAAGTCAGCATTGCGCCGTTTGTATTTAATTACGATGCAATTTCTGTGTTTCATCGTCAATAAGAAGGTCCAAGGGATACAGTAAACCTGAAGTGAAGCATCGGAATCTAAAACTGGTCTCACAGGAAAGGTTCGAGTCCTAGAATGTAAGAAGAGACAGTCCTCTTTTACTTAAGTCGGCATTGTGCCTTTTGCATTTAATTCCGATGCAATTTCTGTCTTTCATCGTCAATACGAAGGTCCAAAACATACAGTAAAACTAAAGTAAAGCATCGGAATCTAAAACTGGACTCACAGTAAAGATTCAAAGCATAGACAGTAAGAGAGGTCAGTCTTCTTTTACTTAAGTCGGCATTGTGCCTTTTGTAATTTATTCCAATGCAATTTCTGTGTGTCATCGTCAATAAGAAGGTCCAAGGGATACAGTAAACCTGAAGTGAAGCATCGGAAACTAAAACTGGTCTCACAAGAGAGGTTCAAAACATAGACAGTTAGAAGAGTCAGTCTTCTTGTTTTTAAATCGGCATTGTGCCTTTTGTATTTCATTCAAATGCAATTTCTGTGTTACATCGTCAATAAGAAGGTCCAAGGGATACAGTAAACATGAAGTGAACCATCTGAATCTAAAACTGGTCTCACAGGAACGGTTCAAAGGGTAGACAGTAAGGAGAGTCGGTCTTCTTGTACTTAAGTCGGCATTTTGACTTTTGAATTTAACTCCGATGCAATATCTGTGTTGCATCGTCAATATGAAGGTCCAAGGAATACAGTAAACCTGAAGTGAAGCATCGGAATCTAAAACTGGTCTCACAGTAAAGGTTCAAAACACAGACAGTAAGAAGACTCAGTCTTCTTGTACTTAAGTCGGCATTGTGAATTTTGTATTTAATTCCAATGCAATTTCTGTGTTTCATCGTCAATAAGAAGGTCCAAGGGATACAGTAAACCTGAAGTGAAGCATCGGAACCTAAAACATGTCTCACAGGAAAGGTTCAAGACATAGCCAGTAACAAGAGTCAGACTTCTTGGACTTAAGTCGGCATTGTGCCTTTTGTATTTAATTCCGATGCAATTTCTGTGTTTCACCGTCTATACGGAGGTCCAAGGGATACAGAAAACCTGAAGTAAAGCATCGGAATCTAAAACTTGTCTTACTGGAAAGGTTCAAACCATAGACAGAAGGAAGAGTCAGTCTTCTTGTTTTTAGATCGGCATTGTGCATTTTGTATATAATTCCAATGCAATTTCTGTGTCTCATCGTCAATAAGAGGGTCCAAGGGATACAGTAAACCTGAAATGAAGCTTCGGAATCCAAACTGGTCTCACAGCAAAGGTTCAAAACATAGACAGTAAGAAGAGTCAGTTTTCTTGTACTCTAGTCGGCATTGTGCCTTTTTTATTTAATTCCAATGCATTTTCTGTGTTTTATCGTCAATATGAAGGTCCAAAGGGATACAGTAACACGGAAATGAAGCATAGGAATCTAAAACTGGTCTCACAGAGAAGTTTCAAACCATAGACACTAAGAAGAGTCAGTCTTCTTGTACTTCAGTCGGGATTGTGCCTTTTGTATTTCATTCCGCTTTAATTTCTGTGTTTCATCGTCAATTAGGAGGTCCAAGGGATACAGTAAACCTAAAGTAAAGCATCGGAATCTGAAACTAGTCTCACTATAAAGGTTCAAACCATAGACAGCAGGAAGAGCCAGTCTTCTTGTTTTTAAATCGGCATTGTGCTTTTGTATTTAATTCCAATGCAATTTCTGTGTTTCATCGTCAATAAGAAGGTCCAAGGGATACAGTAAACCTGATGTGAAGCATCGGAAACTAAAACTGGTCTCACAGGAAAGGTACAAAGCATAGACAGTTAGAAGAGTTAGTCATCTTGTACTTATGTCGGCATTGTGCCTTTTGTATTTAATTCGGATGCAATTTCTGTGTTTCATCGTCAATAAGAAAATCTCAGGGATACAATAAACCTGAAGTGAAGCATCGGAATCAAAACTGGTCTCACAGGAAAGGTTTAAAATATAGACAGTGAGAAGAGTCAGACTTCTTGGACTTAAGTCGGCATTGTGCGTTTTGTATTTAATTCCGATGCAATTTCTGTGTTTCATCGTCACTAAGAAGGTCCAAGGGATACAGTAACACTGAAATGAAGCATAGGAATCTAAAAGTAGTCTCACAGAGAAGGTTCAAAACATAGAGAGTAAGAAGAGTCAGTCTTCTTGTACTTAAGTCGGTATTGTGCCCTTTGTATTTAATGCCGATGCAAATTCTGTGTTTCATCGTCAATAAGAAGGTCCAAGGGATACAGTAAACCTTAAGGGAAGCATCGGAATCTAAAACTGGTCTCACAGGAAAGTTTCAAACATAGACAGGAAGAAGAATCGGTCTTCTTGTCTATAAGTCGGCATTGTGCCTTTTGTATTTAATTCCGATGCAATTTCTGTGTTTCAAGGTCAATTAGAAGGTCCAAGGGATACAGTAACGATGAAGTAAACCATCGGAATCTAAAACTGGTCTCACAGGAAAGGTTCAAAGCTTAGACACTAAGTTGAGTCGGTCTTCTTGTACTTAAGTCGGCATTTTGACTTTTGAATTTACTTCCGATGCAATATCTGTGTTTCATCGTCAAAAAGAAGGTCCAAGGGATACAGTAAACCTGAAGTGACGCATCGGAATCTAAAACTGGCCTCACAGTAAAGGTTCAAATCATAGGCAGTAAGAGGAGTCAGTCTTCTTGTACCTTAGGCGGCATTGTGCCATTTGTATTTAATTCCAATGCAATTTCTGTGTTTCATCGTCAATAAGATGGTCCAAGGGATACAGTAAACCTGAAGTGAAGCATCGGAATCTAAACTGGACTCACAGGAGAGATTCAAATCATAGAAAATTAGAGTGTCACTCCTCTTGTACTTATGTCGGTATTGTGCCTTTTGTATTAAACTCGGATGCAATTTCTGTGTTTCATCGTCAATAAGAAGGTCCAAGGGATACAGTAAACCTTAAGGGAAGCATTGGAATCTAAAACTGGTCACACAGGAAAGGTTCAAAACTAAGACAGTAAGAAGAGGCAGCCTTCTTGTACTTAAGTCGGCATTTTGACTTTTGTATTTAATTCCGATGCAATTTCTGTGTTTCATCGTCAATAAGAAATTCCTAGGGATACAGTAAACCTGAAGTGAAGCATCGAAACCTATAACTGGTCTCACAGGAAAGGTTCAAAATATTGACAGTTGGAAGAGTCAGTCTTCTTGTACCTAAGTCGGCATTGTGCCTTTTGTGTTTAATTCCTATGCAATTTCTGCATTCATCGTCAATAAGAAGGTCCAAGGCATGCAGTAAACCTTAACTAAAGCATCGGAATCCAAAACTGGTCTCACAGGAAAGGTTTAAAGCATAGTCAGTAAGAAGAGTCGGTCTTCTTGTTTTTAATTCGGCATTGTGCCGTTTGTACTTCATTCCGACGCAATTTCTGTGTTTCATCATCACTAAGAAGGTCCAAGGGATGCAGCAAACCTGAAGTGAAGCATCGGAATCCAAACTCGTCTCACAGGAATGGTTCAAGACATAGACAGTAAGAAGAATCAGTCTTCTTGTACGTAAGTCGGCATTCTGCCTTTTGTATTTAATTACGATTCAATTTCTGTGTTTCATCGTCAGTAAAAAGGTCCATGGGATACAGTAAACCTGAATTGAAGCATGGGAGTCAAAAACTGCTCTCACAGGAGAGGTTCAAGTCATAGACAGTAAGAAGAGTTGGTCTTCTTGTACTTAAATCGGCATTATGCCTTTTGTATTTATTTCCGATTGCAATTTCTGTGTTTCATCGTCAATATGAAGAACCAAGGGATACAGTAAACCTGAAGTACAGCATCGGAATCTAAAACTGGTCTCACCAGAAAGGTTCAAAACTTAGACAGTAAGAAGAGTTAGTCATCTTGTACTTATGTCGACATTGTGCTTTTTGTTTTTAATTCCGATGTAATTTCTGTCGTTCATCGTCAATAAGAAGGTCCAAGGGATACAGTAAACCTGAAGTACAGCATCGGAATCTAAAACTGGTCTGACCGGAAAGGTTCAAAACTTAGACAGTAAGAAGAGTGAGTCATCTTGTACTTAAGTCGGCATTGTGCTTTTTGTATTTAATTCCTTTGCAATTTCTGTGTTTCATCGCCAATAAGAAGGTCCAAGGGATACAGTAAACCTGACATGAAGCATCTGAATCTAAAACTGGTCACACAGGAAAGATTCAAATCATAGAATGTAAGAAGAGACAGTCCTCTAGTACTTAAGTCGGCATTGTGCCTTTTGCATTTAATTCCGATGCAATTTCTGTGTTTCATCGTCAAGAAGAAGGTCCAAGGGATAGAGTAAACCTGAAGTACAGCATCGGAATCTAAAACTGGTCTCACCGGAAAGGTTCAAAGCATAGACAGTAAGAAGAGACAGTCATCTTGTACTTAAGTCGGCATTGTGCCTTTTGTATTTAATTCCTTTGCAATTTCTGTGTTTCATCGTCAATAAGAAGGTCCAAGGGATACAGTAAACCTGAAGTGAAGCATCGGAATCAAAACTGGTCTCACAGAAAACCTTCAAAACATAGACAGTAAGAAAAGTGAGTCACATTGTACTTATGTCGGCATTGTGCCTTTTGTATTTAATTCCTTTGCAATTTCTGTGTTTCATCGTCAATAAGAAGGTCCAAGAGATACAGTAAACCTGAAGTGAAGCATCGGAAACTAAAACTGGTCTCACAGGAAAGGTTCAAAGCATAGACAGTAAGAAGAGACAGTCATCTTGTACTAAAGTCGGCATTTTGATTTTGTATTTAATTCCGATACAATTTCTGTGTTTCATCGTCAATTAGGAGGTCCAAGGGATACAGTAAACCTAAAGTGAAGCATCGGAATCTAAAACTCGTCTCACTATAAAGGTTCAAACCATAGACAGCAGGAAGAGCCAGTCTTCTTGTTTTTAAATCGGCATTGTGCTTTTGTATTTAATTCCAATGCAATTTCTGTGTTTCATCGTCAATAAGAAGGTCCAAGGGATACAGTAAACCTGATGTGAAGCATCGGAAACTAAAACTGGTCTCACAGGAAAGGTACAAAGCATAGACAGTTAGAAGAGTTAGTCATCTTGTACTTAAGTCGGCATTGTGCCTTTTGTATTTAATTCGGATGCAATGTCTGTGTTTCATCGTCAATAAGAAGGTCCAAGGGATATAGTAAACCTGAAGTGAAGCATCGGAATCTAAAACTGGTCTCACAGTAAAAATTCAAAACATAACAGTAAGAACAGTCAGTCTTTTTGTACTTAAGTCGGCATTGTGCCTTTTGTATTTAATTCGGATGCAATTTCTGTGTGTCATCGTCAATAAGAAGTTCCAGGGGAAACAGTAACACTGAAGTGAAGCATCGGAAACTAAAACTGGGCTCACAGGAGAGGTTCAAAACATAGACAGTTAGGAGAGTTAGTCTTCTTGTACTTAAGTCGGCATTGTGCCTTTTGTATTTAATTGCCAGGCAATTTGTGTGTTTCATCGTCAATAAGAAAGTCTCAGGGATACAATAAACCTGAAGTGAAGCATCGGAATCAAAACTGGTCTCACAGGAAAGGTTCAAAATATAGACAGTGAGAAGAGTCAGACTTCTTGGACTTAAGTCGGCATTGTGCCTTTTGTATTTAATTCCGATGCAATTTCTGTGTTTCATGGTCAATTAGAAGGTCCAAGGGATACAGTAACGATGAAGTGAACCATAGGAATCTAAAACTGGTGTCACAGGAAAGGTTCAAAGCATAGACACTAAGATGAGTCGGTCTTCTTGTACTTAAGTCGGCATTTTGACTTTTGAATTTACTTCCGATGCAATATCTGTGTTTCATCGTCAAAAAGAAGGTCCAAGGGATACAGTAAACCTGAAGTGAAGCATCGGAATCTAAAACTGGCCTCACAGTAAAGGTTCAAATCATAGGCAGTAAGAGGAGTCAGTCTTCTTGTACCTTAGGCGGCATTGCGCCTTTTGTATTTAATTCCAATGCAATTTCTGTGTTTCATCGTCAATAAGATGGTCCAAGGGATACAGTAAACCTGAAGTGAAGCATCGGAATCTAAACTGGACTCACAGGAGAGATTCAAATCATAGAAAATTAGAGTGTCACTCCTCTTGTACTTATGTCGGTATTGTGCATTTTGTATTAAATTCGGATGCAATTTCTGTGTTTCATCGTCAATAAGAAGGTCCAAGGGATACAGTAAACCTTAAGGGAAGCATCGGAATCTAAAACTGGTCTCACAGGAAAGTTTCAAACATAGACAGGAAGAAGAATCGGTCTTCTTGTCTATAAGTCGGCATTGTGCCTTTTGTATTTAATTCCGATGCAATTTCTGTATTTCATCGTCAATTAGAAAGTCTGAGGGATACAGTAAACCTGAAGTGAAGCATCGGAAACAAAAGTTGTCTCACAGTATAGGTTTAAATCATAGACAGTAAGAACAGTAGTCTTCTTGTACTTCAGTCGGCATTGTGCCTTTTGTATTTAATTCCGCTGCAATTTCTGTGTTTCATCGTCAATAAGAAGGTCCAAGGAATACATTAAACCTGAAATGAAGCATCGGAATCTAAAACTGGTCTCACAGGAAAGGTTCAAAACATAGATCTTAAGAAGAGTCAGTCTTCTTGTACCTAAATCGACATTGTGCCTTTTGTATATAATTACGATGCAATTACTGTGTTTCATCGTCTTATTGAAGGTCCAATGGACACACTAAACCTGAAGTGAAGCATCGGAATCCAAACTGGTCTCACAGGAATGGTTCAAAACATAGACAGTAAGAAGAGTCAGACTCCTTGTACTTAAGTCGGCATTGTGCCTTTTGTATTTAATTACGATTCAATTTCTGTGTTTCATCGTCAGTAAGAAGGTCAATGGGATACAGTAAACCTGAATTGAAGCATAGGAATCTAAAACTGCTCTCACAGGGAAGGTTCAAATCATAGACAGTAAGAAGAGTCAGTCTTCTTGTACTTAAGTCGGCATTATGCCTTTTGTATTTAATTTCGATGCAATTTCTGTGTTTCATCGTCAATATGAAGATCCAAGGGATACAGTAAACCTCATGTGAAGCATCGGAATCAGAACTGGTCTCACAGGAAAGGCTCAAATCGTATAATGTAAGAAGAGTCAGTCCTCTTGTACTTAATCCGGCATTCGGCCTTATGTATTTAATTCCGATGCAATTTCTGTGTTTCATCGTCAATAAGAATGCCCAAGGGATATAGTAAACCTGAAGTAAAGCATCGGAATCAAAAACTGGTCTCACAGGAAAGTTTCAAACATAGACAGGAAGAAGAATCGGTCTTCCTGTTTATAGGTCGGCATTGTGCCTTTTATATTTAATTCCGATGCAGTTTCTGTGTTTCATCGTCAATAAGAAAGTCTGAGGGATACAGTAAACCTGAAGTTAACCATCGGAATCTAAAACTGGTCACACAGGAAGGGTTCAAATCTAAGACAGTAAGAAGAGGCAGCCTTCTTGTACTTAAGTCGGCATTTTGACTTTTGTATTTAATTCCGATGCAATTTCTGTGTTTCATCGTCAATAAGACATTCCTAGGGATACAGTAATCCTGAAGTGAAGCATCGAAACCTATAACTGGTCTCACAGGAAAGGTTCAAAATATTGACAGTTGGAAGAGTCAGTCTTCTTGTACTTAAGTCGGCATTGTGCCTTTTGTATTTAATTCCTATGCAATTTCTGCATTCATCGTCAATAAGAAGGTCCAAGGCATACAGTAAACCTTAACTAAAGCATCGGAATCCAAAACTGGTCTCACAGGAAAGGTTCAAAGCATAGTCAGTAAGAAGAGTCGGTCTTCTTGTTTTTAATTCGGCATTGTGCCGTTTGTACTTCATTCCGACGCAATTTCTGTGTTTCATCATCACTAAGAAGGTCCAAGGGATGCAGTAAGCCTGAAGTGAAGCATCGGAATCCAAACTCGTCTCACAGGAATGGTTCAAGACATAGACAGTAAGAAGAGTCAGTCTTCTTGTACGTAAGTCGGCATTCTGCCTTTTGTATTTAATTACGATTCAATTTCTGTGTTTCATCGTCGGTAAGAAGGTCCATGGGATACAGTAAACCTGAATTGAAGCATAGGAGTCTAAAACTGCTCTCACAGGAGAGGTCCAAGTCATAGACAGTAAGAAGAGTCAGTCTTCTTGTACTTAAATCGGCATTATGCCTTTTGTATTTATTTCCGATTGCAATTTCTGTGTTTCATCGTCAATATGAAGAACCAAGGGATACAGTAAACCTGAAGTACAGCATCGGAATCTAAAACTGGTCTCACCGGAAAGGTTCAAAACTTAGACAGTAAGAAGAGTTAGTCATCTTGTACTTAAGTCGACATTGTGCCTTTTGTTTTTAATTCCGATGTAATTTCTGTCGTTCATCGTCAATAAGAAGGTCCAAGGGATACAGTAAACCTGAAGTACAGCATCGGAATCTAAAACTGGTCTGACCGGAAAGGTTCAAAACTTAGACAGTAAGAAGAGTGAGTCATCTTGTACTTAAGTCGGCATTGTGCTTTTTGTATTTAATTCCTTTGCAATTTCTGTGTTTCATCGTCAATAAGAAGGTCCAAGGGATACAGTAAACCTGACATGAAGCATCTGAATCTAAAACTAGTCTCACAGGAAAGATTCAAATCATAGAATGTAAGAAGAGACAGTCCTCTTGTACTTAAGTCGGCATTGTGCCTTTTGCACTTAATTCCGATGCAATTTCTGTGTTTCATCGTCAATAAGAAGGTCCAAGGGATAGAGTAAACCTGAAGTACAGCATCGGAATCTAAAACTGGTCTCACCGGAAAGGTTCAAAGCATAGACAGTAAGAAGAGACAGTCATCTTGTACTTAAGTCGGCATTGTGCCTTTTGTATTTAATTCCTTTGCAATTTCTATGTTTCATCGTCAATAAGAAGGTCCAAGGGATACAGTAAACCTGACGTGAAGCATCGGAATCAAAACTGGTCTCACAGAAAACCTTCAAAACATAGACAGTAAGAAAAGTGAGTCACATTGTACTTATTTCGGCATTGTGCCTTTTGTATTTAATTCCTTTGCAATTTCTGTGTTTCATCGTCAATAAGAAGGTCCAAGAGATACAGTAAACCTGAAGTGAAGCATCGGAAACTAAAACTGGTCTCACAGGAAAGGTTCAAAGCATAGACAGTAAGAAGAGACAGTCATCTTGTACTAAAGTCGGCATTTTGATTTTGTGTTTAATTCCGATACAATTTCTGTGTTTCATCGTCAATTAGGAGGTCCAAGGGATACAGTAAACCTAAAGTAAAGCATCGGAATCTAAAACTCGTCTCACTATAAAGGTTCAAACCATAGACAGCAGGAAGAGCCAGTCTTCTTGATTTTAAATCGGAGTTGTGCTTTTGTATTTAATTCCAATGCAATTTCTGTGTTTCATCGTCAATAAGAAGGTCCAAGGGATACAGTAAACCTGATGTGAAGCATCGGAAACTAAAACTGGTCTCACAGGAAAGGTACAAAGCATAGACAGTTAGAAGAGTTAGTCATCTTGTACTTAAGTCGGCATTGTGCCTTTTGTATTTAATTCGGATGCAATTTCTGTGTTTCATCGTCAATAAGAAGGTCCAAGGGATATAGTAAACCTGAAGTGAAGCATCGGAATCTAAAACTGGTCTCACAGTAAAAATTCAAAACATAGACAGTAAGAACAGTCAGTCTTTTTGTTCTTAAGTCGGCATTGAGCCTTTTGTATTTAATTCCCATGCAATTTGTGTGTTTCATCGTCAATAAGAAGGTCCAAGGGATACAGTAAACCTGACATGAAGCATCTGAATCTAAAACTAGTCTCACAGGAAAGATTCAAATCATAGAATGTAAGAAGAGACAGTCCTCTTGTACTTAAGTCGGCATTGTGCCTTTTGCATTTAATTCCGATGCAATTTCTGTGTTTCATCGTCAATAAGAAGGTCCAAGGGATAGAGTAAACTTGAAGTACAGCATCGGAATCTAAAACTGGTCTCACCGGAAAGGTTCAAAGCATAGACAGTAAGAAGAGACAGTCATCTTGTACTTAAGTCGGCATTGTGCCTTTTGTATTTAATTCCTTTGCAATTTCTATGTTTCATCGTCAATAAGAAGGTCCAAGGGATACAGTAAACCTGACGTGAAGCATCGGAATCAAAACTGGTCTCACAGAAAACCTTCAAAACATAGACAGTGAGAAAAGTGAGTCACATTGTACTTATTTCCGCATTGTGCCTTTTGTATTTAATTCCTTTGCAATTTCTGTGTTTCATCGTCAATAAGAAGGTCCAAGAGATACAGTAAACCTGAAGTGAAGCATCGGAAACTAAAACTGGTCTCACAGGAAAGGTTCAAAGCATAGACAGTAAGAAGAGACAGTCATCTTGTACTAAAGTCGGCATTTTGATTTTATATTTAATTCCGATACAATTTCTGTGTTTCATCGTCAATTAGGAGGTCCAAGGGATACAGTAAACCTAAAGTAAAGCATCGGAATCTAAAACTCGTCTCACTATAAAGGTTCAAACCATAGACAGCAAGAAGAGCCAGTCTTCTTGTTTTTAAATCGGAGTTGTGCTTTTGTATTTAATTCCAATGCAATTTCTGTGTTTCATCGTCAATAAGAAGGTCCAAGGGATACAGTAAACCTGATGTGAAGCATCGGAAACTAAAACTGGTCTCACAGGAAAGGTACAAAGCATAGACAGTTAGAAGAGTTAGTCATCTTGTACTTAAGTCGGCATTGTGCCTTTTGTATTTAATTCGGATGCAATTTCTGTGTTTCATCGTCAATAAGAAGGTCCAAGGGATATAGTAAACCTGAAGTGAAGCATCGGAATCTAAAACTGGTCTCACAGTAAAAATTCAAAACATAGACAGTAAGAACAGTCAGTCTTTTTGTACTTAAGTCGGCATTGTGCCTTTTGTATTTAATTCGGATGCAATTTCTGTGTGTCATCGTCAATAAGACGTTCCAGGGGAAACAGTAACACTGAAGTGAAGCATCGGAAACTAAAACTGGGCTCACAGGAGAGGTTCAAATCATAGACAGTTAGGAGAGTTAGTCTTCTTGTACTTAAGTCGGCATTGTGCCTTTTGTATTTAATTCCCAGGCAATTTGTGTGTTTCATCGTCAATACGAAAGTCTCAGGGATACAATAAACCTGAAGTGAAGCATCGGAATCAAAACTGGTCTCACAGGAAAGGTTCAAAATATAGACAGTGAGAAGAGTCAGACTTCTTGGACATAAGTCGGCATTGTGCCTTTTGTATTTAATTCCGATGCAATTTCTGTGTTTCATCGTCACTAAGAAGGTCCAAGGGATACAGTAACACTGACATGAAGCATAGGAATCTAAAAGTAGTCTCACAGAGAAGGTTCAAAACATAGAGAGTAAGAAGAGTCAGTCTTCTTGTACTTAAGTCGGTATTGTGCCCTTTGTATTTAATGCCGATGCAAATTCTGTGTTTCATCGTCAATAAGAAGGTCCAAGGGATACAGTAACGATGAAGTGAACCATCGGAATCTAAAACTGGTGTCACAGGAAAGGTTCAAAGCATAGACACTAAGATGAGTCGGTCTTCTTGTACTTAAGTCGGCATTTTGACTTTTGAATTTACTTCCGATGCAATATCTGTGTTTCATCGTCAAAAAGAAGGTCCAAGGGATACAGTAAACCTGAAGTGAAGCATCGGAATCTAAAACTGGCCTCACAGTAAAGGTTCAAATCATAGGCAGTAAGAGGAGTCAGTCTTCTTGTACCTTAGGCGGCATTGCGCCTTTTGTATTTAATTCCAATGCAATTTCTGTGTTTCATCGTCAATAAGATGGTCCAAGGGATACAGTAAACCTGAAGTGAAGCATCGGAATCTAAACTGGACTCACAGGAGAGATTCAAATCATAGAAAATTAGAGTGTCACACCTCTTGTACTTATGTCGGTATTGTGCATTTTGTATTAAATTCGGATGCAATTTCTGTGTTTCATCGTCAATAAGAAGGTCCAAGGGATACAGTAAACCTTAAGGGAAGCATCGGAATCTAAAACTGGTCTCACAGGAAAGTTTCAAACATAGACAGGAAGAAGAATCGGTCTTCTTGTCTATAAGTCGGCATTGTGCCTTTTGTATTTAATTCCGATGCAATTTCTGTATTTCATCGTCAATTAGAAAGTCTGAGGGATACAGTAAACCTGAAGTGAAGCATCGGAAACAAAAGTTGTCTCACAGTATAGGTTTAAATCATAGACAGTAAGAACAGTAGTCTTCTTGTACTTCAGTCGGCATTGTGCCTTTTGTATTTAATTCCGCTGCAATTTCTGTGTTTCATCGTCAATAAGAAGGTCCAAGGAATACATTAAACCTGAAATGAAGCATCGGAATCTAAAACTGGTCTCACAGGAAAGGTTCAAAACATAGATCTTAAGAAGAGTCAGTCTTCTTGTACCTAAATCGACATTGTGCCTTTTGTATATAATTACGATGCAATTACTGTGTTTCATCGTCTTATTGAAGGTCCAATGGACACACTAAACCTGAAGTGAAGCATCGCAATCCAAACTGGTCTCACAGGAATGGTTCAAAACATAGACAGTAAGAAGAGTCAGACTCCTTGTACTTAAGTCGGCATTGTGCCTTTTGTATTTAATTACGATTCAATTTCTGTGTTTCATCGTCAGTAAGAAGGTCAATGGGATACAGTAAACCTGAATTGAAGCATAGGAATCTAAAACTGCACTCACAGGAAAGGTTCAAATCATAGACAGTAAGAAGAGTCAGTCTTCTTGTACTTAAGTCGGCATTATGCCTTTTGTATTTAATTTCGATGCAATTTCTGTGTTTCATCGTCAATATGAAGATCCAAGGGATACAGTAAACCTCATGTGAAGCATCGGAATCAGAACTGGTCTCACAGGAAAGGCTCAAATCGTATAATGTAAGAAGAGTCAGTCCTCTTGTACTTAATCCGGCATTCGGCCTTATGTATTTAATTCCGATGCAATTTCTGTGTTTCATCGTCAATAAGAATGCCCAAGGGATATAGTAAACCTGAAGTAAAGCATCGGAATCAAAAACTGGTCTCACAGGAAAGTTTCAAACATAGACAGGAAGAAGAATCGGTCTTCCTGTTTATAGGTCGGCATTGTGCCTTTTATATTTAATTCCGATGCAGTTTCTGTGTTTCATCGTCAATAAGAAAGTCTGAGGGATACAGTAAACCTGAAGTCAACCATCGGAATCTAAAACTGGTCACACAGGAAAGGTTCAAAACTAAGACAGTAAGAAGAGGCAGCCTTCTTGTACTTAAGTTGGCATTTTGACTTTTGTATTTAATTCCGATGCAATTTCTGTGTTTCATCGTCAATAAGAAATTCCTAGGGATACAGTAAACCTGAAGTGAAGCATCGAAACCTATAACTGGTCTCACAGGAAAGGTTCAAAATATTGACAGTTGGAAGAGTCAGTCTTCTTGTACTTAAGTCGGCATTGTGCCTTTTGTATTTAATTCCTATGCAATTTCTGCATTCATCGTCAATAAGAAGGTCCAAGGCATACAGTAAACCTTAACTAAAGCATCGGAATCCAAAACTGGTCTCACAGGAAAGGTTCAAAGCATAGTCAGTAAGAAGAGTCGGTCTTCTTGTTTTTAATTCGGCATTGTGCCGTTTGTACTTCATTCCGACGCAATTTCTGTGTTTCATCATCACTAAGAAGGTCCAAGGGATGCAGTAAACCTGAAGTGAAGCATCGGAAACTAAAACTGGTCTCACAGGAAAGGTTCAAAGCATAGACAGTAAGAAGAGACAGTCATCTTGTACTAAAGTCGGCATTTTGATTTTGTATTTAGTTCCGATACAATTTCTGTGTTTCATCGTCAATTAGGAGGTCCAAGGGATACAGTAAACCTAAAGTAAAGCATCGGAATCTAAAACTCGTCTCACTATAAAGGTTCAAACCATAGACAGCAGGAAGAGCCAGTCTTCTTGTTTTTAAATCGGAGTTGTGCTTTTGTATTTAATTCCAATGCAATTTCTGTGTTTCATCGTCAATAAGAAGGTCCAAGGGATACAGTAAACCTGATGTGAAGCATCGGAAACTAAAACTGGTCTCACAGGAAAGGTACAAAGCATAGACAGTTAGAAGAGTTAGTCATCTTGTACTTAAGTCGGCATTGTGCCTTTTGTATTTAATTCGGATGCAATTTCTGTGTTTCATCGTCAATAAGAAGGTCCAAGGGATATAGTAAACCTGAAGTGAAGCATCGGAATCTAAAACTGGTCTCACAGTAAAAATTCAACACATAGACAGTAAGAACAGTCAGTCTTTTTGTACTTAAGTCGGCATTGAGCATTTTGTATTTAATACCCATGCAATTTGTGTGTTTCATCGTCAATAAGAAAGTCTCAGGGATACAATAAACCTGAAGTAAAGCATCGGAATCAAAACTGGTCTCACAGGAAAGGTTCAAAATATAGACAGTGAGAAGAGTCATACTTCTTGGACTTAAGTCGGCATTGTGCCTTTTGTATTTAATTCCGATGCATTTTCTGTGTTTCATCGTCACTAAGAAGGTCCAAGGGATACAGTAACACTGAAATGAAGCATAGGAATCTAAAAGTAGTCTCACAGAGAAGGTTCAAAACATAGAGAGTAAGAAGAGTCAGTCTTCTTGTACTTAAGTCGGTATTGTGCCCTTTGTATTTAATGCCGATGCAAATTCTGTGTTTCATCGACAATAAGAAGGTCCAAGGGATACAGTAACCCTTAAGGGAAGCATCGGAATCTAAAACTGGTCTCACAGGAAAGTTTCAAACATAGACAGGAAGAAGAATCGGTCTTCTTGTCTATAAGTCGGCATTGTGCCTTTTGTATTTAATTCCGATGCAATTTCTGTGTTTCATGGTCAATTAGAAGGTCCAAGGGATACAGTAACGATGAAGTGAACCATCGGAATCTAAAACTGGTCTCACAGGAAAGGTTCAAAGCATAGACACTAAGATGAGTCGGTCTTCTTGTACTTACGTCGGCATTTTGACTTTTGAATTTACTTCCGATGCAATATCTGTGTTTCATCGTCAAAAAGAAGGTCCAAGGGATACAGTAAACCTGAAGTGAAGCATCGGAATCTAAAACTGGCCTCACAGTAAAGGTTCAAATCATAGGCAGTAAGAGGAGTCAGTCTTCTTGTACCTTATTCGGCATTGTGCCTTTTGTATTTAATTCCAATGCAATTTCTGTGTTTCATCGTCAGTAAGATGGTCCAAGGGATACAGTAAACCTGAAGTGAAGCATCGGAATCTAAACTGGACTCACAGGAGAGATTCAAATCATAGAAAATTAGAGTGTCACTCCTCTTGTACTTATGTCGGTATTGTGCCTTTTGTATTAAATTCGGATGCAATGTTTGTGTTTCATCGTCAATAAGAAGGTCCAAGGGATACAGTAAACCTTAAGGGAAGCATCGGAATCTAAAACTGGTCTCACAGGAAAGTTTCAAACATAGACAGGAAGAAGAATCCGTCTTCTTGTCTATAAGTCGGCATTGTGCCTTTTGTATTTAATTCCGATGCAATTTCTGTATTTCATCGTCAATTAGAAAGTCTGAGGGATACAGTAAACCTGAAGTGAAGCATCGGAAACAAAAGTTGTCTCACAGTATAGGTTTAAATCATAGACAGTAAGAACAGTAGTCTTCTTGTACTTCAGTCGGCATTGTGCCTTTTGTATTTAATTCCGCTGCAATTTCTGTGTTTCATCGTCAATAAGAAGGTCCAAGGAATACATTAAACCTGAAATGAAGCATCGGAATCTAAAACTGGTCTCACAGGAAAGGTTCAAAGCATAGACCTTAAGAAGAGTCAGTGTTCTTGTACCTAAGTCGACATTGTGCCTTTTGTATATAATTACGATGCAATTACTGTGTTTCATCGTCTTATTGAAGGTCCAATGGACACACTAAACCTGAAGTGAAGCATCGGAATCCAAACTGGTCTCACAGGAATGGTTCAAAACATAGACAGTAAGAAGAGTCAGACTCCTTGTACTTAAGTCGGCATTGTGCCTTTTGTATTTAATTACGATTCAATTTCTGTGTTTCATCGTCAGTAAGAAGGTCAATGGGATACAGTAAACCTGAATTGAAGCATAGGAATCTAAAACTGCTCTCACAGGAAAGGTTCAAAACTTAGACAGTAAGAAGAGTTAGTCATCTTGTACTTAAGTCGACATTGTGCCTTTTGTTTTTAATTCCGATGTAATTTCTGTCGTTCATCGTCAATAAGAAGGTCCAAGGGATACAGTAAACCTGAAGTACAGCATCGGAATCTAAAACTGGTCTGACCGGAAAGGTTCGAAACTTAGACAGTAAGAAGAGTGAGTCATTTTGTACTTAAGTCGGCATTGTGCTTTTTGTATTTAATTCCTTTGCAATTTCTGTGTTTCATCGTCAATAAGAAGGTCCAAGGGATACAGTAAACCTGACATGAAGCATCTGAATCTAAAACTAGTCTCACAGGAAAGATTCAAATCATAGAATGTAAGAAGAGACAGTCCTCTTGTACTTAAGTCGGCATTGTGCCTTTTGCATTTAATTCCGATGCAATTTCTGTGTTTCATCGTCAATAAGAAGGTCCAAGGGATAGAGTAAACCTGAAGTACAGCATCGGAATCTAAAACTGGTCTCACCGGAAAGGTTCAAAGCATAGACAGTAAGAAGAGACAGTCATCTTGTACTTAAGTCGGCATTGTGCCTTTTGTATTTAATTCCTTTGCAATTTCTATGTTTCATCGTCAATAAGAAGGTCCAAGGGATACAGTAAACCTGACGTGAAGCATCGGAATCAAAACTGGTCTCACAGGAAAGGTTCAAAATATAGACAGTGAGAAGAGTCATACTTCTTGGACTTAAGTCGGCATTGTGCCTTTTGTATTTAATTCCGATGCAATTTCTGTGTTTCATCGTCACTAAGAAGGTCCAAGGGATACAGTAACACTGAAATGAAGCATAGGAATCTAAAAGTAGTCTCACAGAGAAGGTTCAAAACATAGAGAGTAAGAAGAGTCAGTCTTCTTGTACTTAAGTCGGTATTGTACCCTTTGTATTTAATGCCGATGCAAATTCTGTGTTTCATCGTCAATAAGAAGGTCCAAGGGATACAGTAACACTTAAGGGAAGCATCGGAATCTAAAACTGGTCTCACAGGAAAGTTTCAAACATAGACAGGAAGAAGAATCGGTCTTCTTGTCTATAAGTCGGCATTGTGCCTTTTGTATTTAATTCCGATGCAATTTCTGTGTTTCATGGTCAATTAGAAGGTCCAAGGGATACAGTAACGATGAAGTGAACCATCGGAATCTAAAACTGGTCTCACAGGAAAGGTTCAAAGCATAGACACTAAGATGAGTCGGTCTTCTTGTACTTAAGTCGGCATTTTGACTTTTGAATTTACTTCCGATGCAATATCTGTGTTTCATCGTCAAAAAGAAGGTCCAAGGGATACAGTAAACCTGAAGTGAAGCATCGGAATCTAAAACTGGCCTCACAGTAAAGGTTCAAATCATAGGCAGTAAGAGGAGTCAGTCTTCTTGTACCTTATTCGGCATTGTGCCTTTTGTATTTAATTCCAATGCAATTTCTGTGTTTCATCGTCAATAAGATGGTCCAAGGGATACAGTAAACCTGAAGTGAAGCATCGGAATCTAAACTGGACTCACAGGAGAGATTCAAATCCTAGAAAATTAGAGTGTCACTCCTCTTGTACTTATGTCGGTATTGTGCCTTTTGTATTAAATTCGGATGCAATGTTTGTATTTCATCGTCAATAAGAAGGTCCAAGGGATACAGTAAACCTTAAGGGAAGCATCGGAATCTAAAACTGGTCTCACAGGAAAGTTTCAAACATAGACAGGAAGAAGAATCGGTCTTCTTGTCTATAAGTCGGCATTGTGCCTTTTGTATTTAATTCCGATGCAATTTCTGTATTTCATCGTCAATTAGAAAGTCTGAGGGATACAGTAAACCTGAAGTGAAGCATCGGAAACAAAAGTTGTCTCACAGTATAGGTTTAAATCATAGACAGTAAGAACAGTAGTCTTCTTGTACTTCAGTCGGCATTGTGCCTTTTGTATTTAATTCCGCTGCAATTTCTGTGTTTCATCGTCAATAAGAAGGTCCAAGGAATACATTAAACCTGAAATGAAGCATCGGAATCTAAAACTGGTCTCGCAGGAAAGGTTCAAAGCATAGACCTTAAGAAGAGTCAGTGTTCTTGTACCTAAGTCGACATTGTGCCTTTTGTATATAATTACGATGCAATTACTGTGTTTCATCGTCTTATTGAAGGTCCAATGGACACACTAAACCTGAAGTGAAGCATCGGAATCCAAACTGGTCTCACAGGAATGGTTCAAAACATAGACAGTAAGAAGAGTCAGACTCCTTGTACTTAAGTCGGCATTGTGCCTTTTGTATTTAATTACGATTCAATTTCTGTGTTTCATCGTCAGTAAGAAGGTCAATGGGATACAGTAAACCTGAATTGAAGCATAGGAATCTAAAACTGCTCTCACAGGAAAGGTTCAAATCATAGACAGTAAGAAGAGTCAGTCTTCTTGTACTTAAGTCGGCATTATGCCTTTTGTATTTAATTTCGATGCAATTTCTGTGTTTCATCGTCAATATGAAGATCCAAGGGATACAGTAAACCTCATGTGAAGCATCGGAATCAGAACTGGTCTCACAGGAAAGGCTCAAATCGTAGAATGTAAGAAGAGTCAGTCCTCTTTTACTTATGCCGGCATTCCGCCTTATGTATTTAATTCCGATGCAATTTCTGTGTTTCATCGTCAATAAGAAGGCCCAAGGGATACAGTAAACCTGAAGTAAAGCATCGGAATCAAAAACTGGTCTCACAGGAAAGTTTCAAATATAGACAGGAAGAAGAATCGCTCTTCTTGTTTATAGGTCGGCATTGTGCCTTTTATATTTAATTCCGATGCAGTTTCTGTGTTTCATCGTCAATAAGAAAGTCTGAGGGATACAGTAAACCTGAAGTCAACCATCGGAATCTAAAACTGGTCACACAGGAAAGGTTCAAAACTAAGACAGTGAGAAGAGGCAGCCTTCTTGTACTTAAGTCGGCATTTTGACTTTTGTATTTAATTCCGATGCAATTTCTGTGTTTCATCGTCACTAAGAAATTCCTAGGGATACAGTAAACCTGAAGTGAAGCATCGAAACCTATAACTGGTCTCACAGGAAAGGTTCAAAATATTGACAGTTGGAAGAGTCAGTCTTCTTGCACTTAAGTCGGCATTGTGCCTTTTGTATTTAATTCCTATGCAATTTCTGCATTCATCGTCAATAAGAAGGTCCAAGGCATACAGTAAACCTTAACTAAAGCATCGGAATCCAAAACTGGTCTCACAGGAAAGGTTCAAAGCATAGTCAGTAAGAAGAGTCGGTCTTCTTGTTTTTAATTCGGCATTGTGCCGTTTGTACTTCATTCCGACGCAATTTCTGTGTTTCATCATCACTAAGAAGGTCCAAGGGATGCAGTAAACCTGAAGTGAAGCATTGGAATCCAAACTCGTCTCACAGAAATGGTTCAAGACATAGACAGTAAGAAGAGTCAGTCTTCTTGTACGTAAGTCGGCATTCTGCCTTTTGTATTTAATTACGATTCAATTTCTTGTTTCATCGTCAGTAAGAAGGTCCATGGGATACAGTAAACCTGAATTGAAGCATAGGAGTCTAAAACTGCTCTCACAGGAGAGGTTCAAGTCATAGACAGTAAGAAGAGTCAGTCTTCTTGTACTTAAATCGGCATTATGCCTTTTGTATTTATTTCCGATTGCAATTTCTGTGTTTCATCGTCAATATGAAGAACCAAGGGATACAGTAAACCTGAAGTACAGCATCGGAATCTAAAACTGGTCTCACCGGAAAGGTTCAAAACTTAGACAGTAAGAAGAGTTAGTCATCTTGTACTTAAGTCGACATTGTGCCTTTTGTTTTTAATTCCGATGTAATTTCTGTCGTTCATCGTCAATAAGAAGGTCCAAGGGATACAGTAAACCTGAAGTACAGCATCGGAATCTAAAACTGGTCTGACCGGAAAGGTTCGAAACTTAGACAGTAAGAAGAGTGAGTCATTTTGTACTTAAGTCGGCATTGTGCTTTTTGTATTTAATTCCTTTGCAATTTCAGTGTTTCATCGTCAATAAGAAGGTCCAAGGGATACAGTAAACCTGACATGAAGCATCTGAATCTAAAACTGGTCTCACAGGAAAGATTCAAATCATAGAATGTAAGAAGAGACAGTCCTCTTGTACTTAAGTCGGCATCATGCCTTTTGCATGTAATTCCGATGCAATTTCTGTGTTTCATCGTCAATAAGAAGGTCCAAGGGATAGAGTAATCCTGAATTACAGCATCGGAATCTAAAACTGGTCTCACCGGAAAGGTTCAAAGCATAGACAGTAAGAAGAGACAGTCATCTTGTACTTAAGTCGGCATTGTGCCTTTTGTACTTAATTCCGATGCAATTTTTGTGTTTCATCGTCAATAAGAAGGTCCAAGGTATACGGTAACACTGAAATGAAGCATAGCTATCTAAAACTGGTCTCACAGAGAAGGTTCAAAACATAGACAGTAAGAAGAGTCAGTCATCTTGTACTTAAGTCGGCATTGTGCTTTTTGTGTTTGATGCCGATGCAATTTCCGTGTTACATCGTCAGTATGAAGGGCAAAGGGATACAGTAAACCTGAAGTGAAGCATCGGAAACTAAAACTGGTCTCACAGGAAAGGTTCAAAGCATAGACAGTAAGAGGAGACAGTCATCTTGTACTTAAGACGGCATTGTGCCTTTTGTATTTAATTCCGATGCAATTTCTATGTTTCATCGTCAATAAGAAGGTCCAAGGGATACAGTAAACCTGAAGTGAAGCATCGGAATCTAAAACTGGTCTCACAGTAAGTATTCAAAACATTAACAGTAAGAAGAGTCAGTCTTCGTGAACTTAACTCGGCATTGTGCCTTTTGTATTTAATGCCGATGCAAATTCTGTGTTACATCGTCAATATGAAGGGCCAAGCGATACAGTATACCTGAAGTGAAGCATCGGAATCTAAAACTGGTCTCAGAGGAAAGGTTCGAAATATAGACCGTAAGAGGAGTCAGTCTTCTTGTACTTATGTCGGCATTGTGCCTTTTGTATTTAATTCCGATGCAATTTCTAGGTTTCATCGTCAATTAGAAGGTCCAAGGGATACAGTTACGATGAAGTGAACCATCGGAATCAAAAACTGGTCTCACAGTAGAGGTTCAAAGCATAGACAGTACGAAGAGCCGGTCCTCTTGTACTTAAGTCGGCATTTTGGTTTTGGAATTTAATTCCGATGCAATATCTGTGTTTCATTGTCAATAAGAAGGTCCAAGGGATACTGTAAACCTGAAGTGAAGCATCGGAATCTAAAACTGGTCTCACAGTGTTGGTTCAAAACATAGACAGTAAGAGGAGTCAGTCTTCTTGTACCTTAGTCGGCATTGTCCCTTTTGTATTTAATTCCAATGCAATTTCTGTGTTTCATCGTCAATAAGAAGGTCCAAGGGATACAGTAAACCTGAAGTGAAGCATCGGAATCTAAAACTGGTCTTACAGGAAAGGTTCAAATCATAGATTGTAAGAAGAGTCGGTCCTCTTGTACATAAGTCGGCAATGTGCCATTTGTATTTCATTCCGACGCAATATCTGTGTTTCATCGTCAATAAGAATGTCCAAGGGATAGAGTAAACCTGAAGTGAAGCATCGGAATCCAAACTGGTCTCATAGGAATGGTTCAAATCATAGACAGTAAGGAGTGTCAGTCTTCTTGTACTTAAGTCGGTATTGTGCCTTTTGTATTTAAATCCGATGCAATTTCTGTGTTTCATCGTCAATACGAAGGTCCAAGGGATACAGAAAACCTGAAATGAAGCGTCGGAATCTAAAACTCGTCTCACAGGAAAGGTTCAAAATATAGACAGTAAGGAGAGTCAGTCTTCTTATTTTTGATTCGGCATTGTGCCGTTTGTATTTCATTCCGACGCAATTTCTGTGCTTCATCGTCAATTAGAAGGTCCAAGGGATGCTGTAAACCTGAAGTGAAGCATTGGAATCCAAACTGGTCTGACAGGAATGGTTCAAAACATAGACAGTAAGAAGAGTCAGTCTTCTAGCACTAAAGTCGGCATTGTGCCTTTTGTATTTAATTACGATGCAATTTTTGTGTTTCATCGTCCGTAAGAAGGTCCATGGGATACAGTAAACCTGAATTGAAGCATAAAAATCTAAAACTGCTCTCACAGGAAAGGTTCAAATCATAGACAGAAAGAAGATTCAGTCTTCTTTTACTTAAGTCGGCATTATGCCGTTTGTATTTAACTTCGATGCAATTTCTGTGTTCCATCGTCAATAAGGGGGTCCAAGGGGTAAAGTAAACCTGAAGTAAAACATCGGAATCAAAAACTGGTCTCACAGGAAAGTTTCAAACATTGACAGGAAGAAGAATTGGTCTTCTTGTCTTTAAGTCGGCATTGTGCCTTTTATATTTAATTCCGATGGAGTTTCTGTGTTTCATCCTCAATAAGAAAATCTGAGGCATACAGTAAAACTGAAGTGAACCATCGGAATCTAAAACTGGTCTCACAGGAAAGGTTCAAAACATAGACAGTAAGAAGAGGCAGCCTTCTTGTACTTAAGTCGGCATTTTGACTTTTGTATTTAATTCCGATGCAATTTCAGTGTTTCATCGTCAATAAGAAGGTCCTAGGGATACAGTAAACCTGAAGTGAAACATCGGAATCTAAAACTTGTCTCACAGTAAATGTTCAAATCTTAGACTGCAAGAAGAGTCAGTCGTCTTGTACTTAAATCGGAATTGTGCCTTTTGTATTTAATTCCGATTCAGTTTCTCTGTTTCATCGTCAGTAAGAAGGTCCAAGGGACACAGTAAACCTGAAGTGAAGCATCGTAATCTAAAAATGGTCTCACAGGAAAGGTTAAAAACATAAGCAGTGAGAAGAGTCACTCTGCTTGGACTTAAGTTGGCATTGTGCATTTTGTATTTAATTCCAATGCAATTTCTGTGATTCATCGTCAATAAGAAGGTCCAAGGGATACAGTAAACCTGATGTGAAGCATCGGAAATTAAAACTGGTCTCACAATAAAGGTTCAAATCATAGAATGTAAGAAGATGCAGTCCTCTTGTACTTAAGTCGCCATTGTACCTTTTGTATTTAATTCCGATGGAATTTCTGTGTTTCATCGTCAATAAGAAGTTCCAAGGGATACAGTAAACCTGAAATGAAGCATCGGAATTTAAAACTGGTCTCACAGGAAAGGTTCAAATCATAGAATGTCAGAAGAGTCAGTCCTCTTGTACTTAAGTCGGCATTGTGCCTTGTGCATTTAATTCCAATGCAATTTCTGTGTCTCATCGTCAATAAGAAGGTCCAAGGGATACAGTAAACATGAAGTACAGCATCGGAATCTAAAACTGGTCTCACCGGAAAGGTTCAAAACATAGACAGTAAGAAGAGTCAGCCTTCTTGTACTTAAGTCGGCATTGTGCCTTTTATTTTTAATTCCGATGTAATTTCTGTGTTTCATCGTCAATAAGAAGGTCCAAGGGATACAGTAAATCTGAAGTGAAGCATCGGAATCAAAACATGTTTCACAGGAAACCTTCAAAACACAGACAGTAATAAAAGTCAGTCTTCTTGTACTTAAGTCGGCATTGTGCCTAATGTATTTAATTCCAATGCAATTTCTGTCTTTCATCGTCAATAAGAAGGTCCAAGGGATACAGTAAACCTGAAATGAAGCATAGGAATCTAAAACTGGTTTCACAGGAAAGGTTCAGATCATAGACAGTAAGAAGACTCAGTCATCTTGTACTTACGTCGGCATTGTGCATTTTTATTTAATTCCGATGCAATTTCTGTGTTTCATCGTCAATATGAAGGTCCAAAGAATACAGTAAACCTGAAGTGAAGCATCGGAATTTAAAACCGGTCTCACAGGAAAGGTACAAGGTATAGACAAAAAGAAGAGTCAGTCATCTTGTACTTCAGACTGCATTATGCCTTATTGTTTAATTCCCATGCAATTTCTGTATTACATCGCCAATAAGAAAGTATGAGGGATACAGTAAACCAGAAGTGAAGCATCGGAATCAAAACTGGTCTCACAGTATAGGTTTAAAACATAGACAGTAAGAAGAGTAGTCTTCTTGTACTTCAGTCGGCATTGTGCCTTTTGTATTCGATTCCGATGCACTTTCTGTGTTTCATCGTCAATAAGAAGGTCCAAGGCATACAGAAAGCCTGAAGTAAGGCATTGGAATCTAAAACTGGTCACACAGGAATGGTTCAAAACATAGACAGTAAGTAGAGTCGGTTTTCTTGTCTTTAAGTCGGCATTGTGCCTTTTGTATTTAATTCCGAGTCAATTTTTGTGTTTCATCGTCAATAGGTAAGTCTGTTGGATACAGTAAAACTAAAGTGAAGCATCGGAATCAAAACTGGTCTCACAGGAAAGGTTTAAAACATAGACTGTATGAGGAGTCAGTCTTATCGTACTTAAGTCGGCTTTGTGGCTTTTGTATTTAATTCCGATGCAATTTCTGTGCCTCATCGTCAATTAGAAGGTCCAAGGGATATAGTAAACCTGAAGTGAAGCATCGGAATCTAAAACTGGTCTCACAGGAAAGGTTGAAATTATAGACAGTAAGAAGTGTCAGTCTTCTTGTACTTAAATCGGCATTTCGAATTTTGTATGTAATTCCGATGCAATTTCTGTGTTTCATCGTCAATAGGAAGGTCCAAGGGAAACAGCAAACCTGAAGTGAAGCATCGGAATCTATAACTGGTCTCACAGGAAAGATACAAGATATATATACAAGGAAGAGTCTCCTTGTACTTAAGTTGGCAATGTGCCTTTTGTATTTAATTCCGATGCAATTTCTATGTTACATCGTCAATAAGTAAGTCTGAGGGATACTGTAAACCTGAAGTGAAGCATCGGAATCAAAACTGGTCTCTCAGGAAAGATTTAAAACATAGACAGGAAAAGGAGTCAGTCTTCTCTACTTAAGTCGGCACTGTGCCTTTTGTAATTAATTCCGACGCAATTTCTATGTTTCGTCGTCAATAAGAAGGTCCATGGGATACAGTAAACCTAAAGTGAAGCATCGGAATCTAAAACTGGTCTCACAGGAAAGTTTCAAACATAGACAGGAAGAAGAATCGCTCTTCTTGTTTATAGGTCGGCATTGTGCCTTTTATATTTAATTCCGATGCAGTTTCTGTGTTTCATCGTCAATAAGAAAGTCTGAGGGATACAGTAAACCTGAAGTCAACCATCGGAATCTAAAACTGGTCACACAGGAAAGGTTCAAAACTAAGACAGTAAGAAGAGGCAGCCTTCTTGTACTTAAGTCGGCATTTTGACTTTTGTATTTAATTCCGATGCAATTTCTGTGTTTCATCGTCACTAAGAAATTCCTAGGGATACAGTAAACCTGAAGTGAAGCATCGAAACCTATAACTGGTCTCACAGGAAAGGTTCAAAATATTGACAGTTGGAAGAGTCAGTCTTCTTGTACTTAAGTCGGCATTGTGCCTTTTGTATTTAATTCCTATGCAATTTCTGCATTCATCGTCAATAAGAAGGTCCAAGGCATACAGTAAACCTTAACTAAAGCATCGGAATCCAAAACTGGTCTCACAGGAAAGGTTCAAAGCATAGTCAGTAAGAAGAGTCGGTCTTCTTGTTTTTAATTCGGCATTGTGCCGTTTGTACTTCATTCCGACGCAATTTCTGTGTTTCATCATCACTAAGAAGGTCCAAGGGATGCAGTAAACCTGAAGTGAAGCATTGGAATCCAAACTCGTCTCACAGGAATGGTTCAAGACATAGACAGTAAGAAGAGTCAGTCTTCTTGTACGTAAGTCGGCATTCTGCCTTTTGTATTTAATTACGATTCAATTTCTGTGTTTCATCGTCAGTAAGAAGGTCCATGGGATACAGTAAACCTGAATTGAAGCATAGGAGTCTAAAACTGCTCTCACAGGAGAGGTTCAAGTCATAGACAGTAAGAAGAGTCAGTCTTCTTGTACTTAAATCGGCATTATGCCTTTTGTATTTATTTCCGATTGCAATTTCTGTGTTTCATCGTCAATATGAAGAACCAAGGGATACAGTAAACCTGAAGTACAGCATCGGAATCTAAAACTGGTCTCACCGGAAAGGTTCAAAACTTAGACAGTAAGAAGAGTTAGTCATCTTGTACTTCAGACTGCATTATGCCTTATTGTTTAATTCCCATGCAATTTCTGTATTACATCGCCAATAAGAAAGTATGAGGGATACAGTAAACCAGAAGTGAAGCATCGGAATCAAAACTGGTCTCACAGTATAGGTTTAAAACATAGACAGTAAGAAGAGTAGTCTTCTTGTACTTCAGTCGGCATTGTGCCTTTTGTATTCGATTCCGATGCACTTTCTGTGTTTCATCGTCAATAAGAAGGTCCAAGGCATACAGAAAGCCTGAAGTAAGGCATTGGAATCTAAAACTGGTCACACAGGAATGGTTCAAAACATAGACAGTAAGTAGAGTCGGTTTTCTTGTCTTTAAGTCGGCATTGTGCCTTTTGTATTTAATTCCGAGTCAATTTTTGTGTTTCATCGTCAATAGGTAAGTCTGTTGGATACAGTAAAACTAAAGTGAAGCATCGGAATCAAAACTGGTCTCACAGGAAAGGTTTAAAACATAGACTGTATGAGGAGTCAGTCTTATCGTACTTAAGTCGGCATTGTGGCTTTTGTATTTAATTCCGATGCAATTTCTGTGCCTCATCGTCAATTAGAAGGTCCAAGGGATATAGTAAACCTGAAGTGAAGCATCGGAATCTAAAACTGGTCTCACAGGAAAGGTTGAAATTATAGACAGTAAGAAGTGTCAGTCTTCTTGTACTTAAATCGGCATTTCGAATTTTGTATGTAATTCCGATGCAATTTCTGTGTTTCATCGTCAATAGGAAGGTCCAAGGGAAACAGCAAACCTGATGTGAAGCATCGGAATCTATAACTGGTCTCACAGGAAAGATACAAGATATATATACAAGGAAGAGTCTCCTTGTAATTAAGTTGGCAATGTGCCTTTTGTATTTAATTCCGATGCAATTTCTATGTTACATCGTCAATAAGTAAGTCTGAGGGATACTGTAAACCTGAAGTGAAGCATCGGAATCAAAACTGGTCTCTCAGGAAAGATTTAAAACATAGACAGGAAAAGGAGTCAGTCTTCTCTACTTAAGTCGGCACTGTGCCTTTTGTAATTAATTCCGACGCAATTTCTATGTTTCGTCGTCAATAAGAAGGTCCATGGGATACAGTAAACCTAAAGTGAAGCATCGGAATCTAAAACTGTTCTCACAGGAAAGTTTCAAACATAGACAGGAAGAAGAATCGCTCTTCTTGTTTATAGGTCGGCATTGTGCCTTTTATATTTAATTCCGATGCAGTTTCTGTGTTTCATCGTCAATAAGAAAGTCTGAGGGATACAGTAAACCTGAAGTCAACCATCGGAATCTAAAACTGGTCACACAGGAAAGGTTCAAAACTAAGACAGTAAGAAGAGGCAGCCTTCTTGTACTTAAGTCGGCATTTTGACTTTTGTATTTAATTCCGATGCAATTTCTGTGTTTCATCGTCACTAAGAAATTCCTAGGGATACAGTAAACCTGAAGTGAAGCATCGAAACCTATAACTGGTCTCACAGGAAAGGTTCAAAATATTGACAGTTGGAAGAGTCAGTCTTCTTGTACTTAAGTCGGCATTGTGCCTTTTGTATTTAATTCCTATGCAATTTCTGCATTCATCGTCAATATGAAGGTCCAAGGCATACAGTAAACCTTAACTAAAGCATCGGAATCCAAAACTGGTCTCACAGGAAAGGTTCAAAGCATAGTCAGTAAGAAGATACGGTCTTCTTGTTTTTAATTCGGCATTGTGCCGTTTGTACTTCATTCCGACGCAATTTCTGTGTTTCATCATCACTAAGAAGGTCCAAGGGATGCAGTAAACCTGAAGTGAAGCATTGGAATCCAAACTCGTCTCACAGGAATGGTTCAAGACATAGACAGTAAGAAGAGTCAGTCTTCTTGTACGTAAGTCGGCATTCTGCCTTTTGTATTTAATTACGATTCAATTTCTGTGTTTCATCGTCAGTAAGAAGGTCCATGGGATACAGTAAACCTGAATTGAAGCATAGGAGTCTAAAACTGCTCTCACAGGAGAGGTTCAAGTCATAGACAGTAAGAAGAGTCAGTCTTCTTGTACTTAAATCGGCATTATGCCTTTTGTATTTATTTCCGATTGCAATTTCTGTGTTTCATCGTCAATATGAAGAACCAAGGGATACAGTAAACCTGAAGTACAGCATCGGAATCTAAAACTGGTCTCACCGGAAAGGTTCAAAACTTAGACAGTAAGAAGAGTTAGTCATCTTGTACTTAAGTCGACATTGTGCCTTTTGTTTTTAATTCCGATGTAATTTCTGTCGTTCATCGTCAATAAGAAGGTCCAAGGGATACAGTAAACCTGAAGTACAGCATCGGAATCTAAAACTGGTCTGACCGGAAAGGTTCGAAACTTAGACAGTAAGAAGAGTGAGTCATTTTGTACTTAAGTCGGCATTGTGCTTTTTGTATTTAATTCCTTTGCAATTTCAGTGTTTCATCGTCAATAAGAAGGTCCAAGGGATACAGTAAACCTGACATGAAGCATCCAAATCTAAAACTGGTCTCACCGGAAAGATTCAAATCATAGAATGTAAGAAGAGACAGTCCTCTTGTACTTAAGTCGGCATCATGCCTTTTGCATGTAATTCCGATGCAATTTCTGTGTTTCATCGTCAATAAGAAGGTCCAAGGGATAGAGTAAACCTGAATTACAGCATCGGAATCTAAAACTGGTCTCACCGGAAAGGTTCAAAGCATAGACAGTAAGAAGAGACAGTCATCTTGTACTTAAGTCGGCATTGTGCCTTTTGTACTTAATTCCGATGCAATTTTTGTGTTTCATCGTCGATAAGAAGGTCCAAGGTATACGGTAACACTGAAATGAAGCATAGCTATCTAAAACTGGTCTCACAGAGAAGGTTCAAAACATAGACAGTAAGAAGAGTCAGTCATCTTGTACTTAAGTCGGCATTGTGCTTTTTGTGTTTGATGCCGATGCAATTTCCGTGTTACATCGTCAGTATGAAGGGCAAAGGGATACAGTAAACCTGAAGTGAAGCATCGGAAACTAAAACTGGTCTCACAGGAAAGGTTCAAAGCATAGACAGTAAGAGGAGACAGTCATCTTGTACTTAAGACGGCATTGTGCCTTTTGTATTTAATTCCGATGCAATTTCTATGTTTCATCGTCAATAAGAAGGTCCAAGGGATACAGTAAACCTGAAGTGAAGCATCGGAATCTAAAACTGGTCTCACAGTAAGTATTCAAAACATTAACAGTAAGAAGAGTCAGTCTTCTTGAACTTAACTCGGCATTGTGCCTTTTGTATTTAATGCCGATGCAAATTCTGTGTTACATCGTCAATATGAAGGGCCAAGCGATACAGTATACCTGAAGTGAAGCATCGGAATCTAAAACTGGTCTCAGAGGAAAGGTTCGAAATATAGACCGTAAGAAGAGTCAGTCTTCTTGTACTTATGTCGGCATTGTGCCTTTTGTATTTAATTCCGATGCAATTTCTAGGTTTCATCGTCAATTAGAAGGTCCAAGGGATACAGTTACGATGAAGTGAACCATCGGAATCAAAAACTGGTCTCACAGTAGAGGTTCAAAGCATAGACAGTACGAAGAGCCGGTCCTCTTGTACTTAAGTCGGCATTTTGGTTTTGGAATTTAATTCCGATGCAATATCTGTGTTTCATTGTCAATAAGAAGGTCCAAGGGATACTGTAAACCTGAAGTGAAGCATCGGAATCTAAAACTGGTCTCACAGTGTTGGTTCAAAACATAGACAGTAAGAGGAGTCAGTCTTCTTGTACCTTAGTCGGCATTGTCCCTTTTGTATTTAATTCCAATGCAATTTCTGTGTTTCATCGTCAATAAGAAGGTCCAAGGGATACAGTAAACCTGAAGTGAAGCATCGGAATCTAAAACTGGTCTTACAGGAAAGGTTCAAATCATAGATTGTAAGAAGAGTCGGTCCTCTTGTACATAAGTCGGCAATGTGCCATTTGTATTTCATTCCGACGCAATATCTGTGTTTCATCGTCAATAAGAATGTCCAAGGGATAGAGTAAACCTGAAGTGAAGCATCGGAATCCAAACTGGTCTCATAGGAATGGTTCAAATCATAGACAGTAAGGAGTGTCAGTCTTCTTGTACTTAAGTCGGTATTGTGCCTTTTGTATTTAAATCCGATGCAATTTCTGTGTTTCATCGTCAATACGAAGGTCCAAGGGATACAGAAAACCTGAAATGAAGCGTCGGAATCTAAAACTCGTCTCACAGGAAAGGTTCAAAACATAGACAGTAAGGAGAGTCAGTCTTCTTATTTTTGATTCGGCATTGTGCCGTTTGTATTTCATTCCGACGCAATTTCTGTGCTTCATCGTCAATTAGAAGGTCCAAGGGATGCTGTAAACCTGAAGTGAAGCATTGGAATCCAAACTGGTCTGACAGGAATGGTTCAAAACATAGACAGTAAGAAGAGTCAGTCTTCTAGCACTAAAGTCGGCATTGTGCCTTTTGTATTTAATTACGATGCAATTTTTGTGTTTCATCGTCCGTAAGAAGGTCCATGGGATACAGTAAACCTGAATTGAAGCATAAAAATCTAAAACTGCTCTCACAGGAAAGGTTCAAATCATAGACAGAAAGAAGATTCAGTCTTCTTGTACTTAAGTCGGCATTATGCCGTTTGTATTTAACTTCGATGCAATTTCTGTGTTTCATCGTCAATAAGGGGGTCCAAGGGGTAAAGTAAACCTGAAGTAAAACATCGGAATCAAAAACTGGTCTCACAGGAAAGTTTCAAACATTGACAGGAAGAAGAATTGGTCTTCTTGTCTTTAAGTCGGCATTGTGCCTTTTATATTTAATTCCGATTTAGTTTCTGTGTTTCATCCTCAATAAGAAAATCTGAGGCATACAGTAAAACTGAAGTGAACCATCGGAATCTAAAACTGGTCTCACAGGAAAGGTTCAAAACATAGACAGTAAGAAGAGGCAGCCTTCTTGTACTTAAGTCGGCATTTTGACTTTTGTATTTAATTCCGATGCAATTTCAGTGTTTCATCGTCAATAAGAAGGTCCTAGGGATACAGTAAACCTGAAGTGAAACATCGGAATCTAAAACTTGTCTCACAGTAAATGTTCAAATCTTAGACTGCAAGAAGAGTCAGTCGTCTTGTACTTAAATCGGCATTGTGCCTTTTGTATTTAATTCCGATTCAGTTTCTGTGTTTCATCGTCAGTAAGAAGGTCCAAGGGACACAGTAAACCTGAAGTGAAGCATCGTAATCTAAAAATGGTCTCACAGGAAAGGTTAAAAACATAAGCAGTGAGAAGAGTCACTCTGCTTGGACTTAAGTTGGCATTGTGCATTTTGTATTTAATTCCAATGCAATTTCTGTGATTCATCGTCAATAAGAAGGTCCAAGGGATACAGTAAACCTGATGTGAAGCATCGGAAATTAAAACTGGTCTCACAATAAAGGTTCAAATCATAGAATGTAAGAAGATGCAGTCCTCTTGTACTTAAGTCGCCATTGTACCTTTTGTATTTAATTCCGATGGAATTTCTGTGTTTCATCGTCAATAAGAAGTTCCAAGGGATACAGTAAACCTGAAATGAAGCATCGGAATTTAAAACTGGTCTCACAGGAAAGGTTCAAATCATAGAATGTCAGAAGAGTCAGTCCTCTTGTACTTAAGTCGGCATTGTGCCTTGTGCATTTAATTCCAATGCAATTTCTGTGTCTCATCGTCAATAAGAAGGTCCAAGGGATACAGTAAACATGAAGTACAGCATCGGAATCTAAAACTGGTCTCACCGGAAAGGTTCAAAACATAGACAGTAAGAAGAGTCAGCCTTCTTGTACTTAAGTCGGCATTGTGCCTTTTATTTTTAATTCCGATGTAATTTCTGTGTTTCATCGTCAATAAGAAGGTCCAAGGGATACAGTAAATCTGAAGTGAAGCATCGGAATCAAAACATGTTTCACAGGAAACCTTCAAAACGCAGACAGTAATAAAAGTCAGTCTTCTTGTACTTAAGTCGGCATTGTGCCTAATGTATTTAATTCCAATGCAATTTCTGTCTTTCATCTTCAATAAGAAGGTCCAAGGGATACAGTAAACCTGAAATGAAGCATAGGAATCTAAAACTGGTTTCACAGGAAAGGTTCAGATCATAGACAGTAAGAAGACTCAGTCATCTTGTACTTACGTCGGCATTGTGCATTTTTATTTAATTCCGATGCAATTTCTGTGTTTCATCGTCAATATGAAGGTCCAAAGAATACAGTAAACCTGAAGTGAAGCATCGGAATTTAAAACCGGTCTCACAGGAAAGGTACAAGGTATAGACAAAAAGAAGAGTCAGTCATCTTGTACTTCAGACTGCATTATGCCTTATTGTTTAATTCCCATGCAATTTCTGTATTACATCGCCAATAAGAAAGTATGAGGGATACAGTAAACCAGAAGTGAAGCATCGGAATCAAAACTGGTCTCACAGTATAGGTTTAAAACATAGACAGTAAGAAGAGTAGTCTTCTTGTACTTCAGTCGGCATTGTGCCTTTTGTATTCGATTCCGATGCACTTTCTGTGTTTCATCGTCAATAAGAAGGTCCAAGGCATACAGAAAGCCTGAAGTAAGGCATTGGAATCTAAAACTGGTCACACAGGAATGGTTCAAAACATAGACAGTAAGTAGAGTCGGTTTTCTTGTCTTTAAGTCGGCATTGTGCCTTTTGTATTTAATTCCGAGTCAATTTTTGTGTTTCATCGTCAATAGGTAAGTCTGTTGGATACAGTAAAACTAAAGTGAAGCATCGGAATCAAAACTGGTCTCACAGGAAAGGTTTAAAACATAGACTGTATGAGGAGTCAGTCTTATCGTACTTAAGTCGGCATTGTGGCTTTTTGTATTTAATTCCGATGCAATTTCTGTGCCTCATCGTCAATTAGAAGGTCCAAGGGATATAGTAAACCTGAAGTGAAGCATCGGAATCTAAAACTGGTCTCACAGGAAAGGTTGAAATTATAGACAGTAAGAAGTGTCAGTCTTCTTGTACTTAAATCGGCATTTCGAATTTTGTATGTAATTCCGATGCAATTTCTGTGTTTCATCGTCAATACGAAGGTCCAAGGGAAACAGCAAACCTGAAGTGAAGCATCGGAATCTATAACTGGTCTCACAGGAAAGATACAAGATATATATACAAGGAAGAGTCTCCTTGTACTTAAGTTGGCAATGTGCCTTTTGTATTTAATTCCGATGCAATTTCTATGTTACATCGTCAATAAGTAAGTCTGAGGGATACTGTAAACCTGAAGTGAAGCATCGGAATCAAAACTGGTCTCTCAGGAAAGATTTAAAACATAGACAGGAAAAGGAGTCAGTCTTCTCTACTTAAGTCGGCACTGTGCCTTTTGTAATTAATTCCGACGCAATTTCTATGTTTCGTCGTCAATAAGAAGGTCCATGGGATACAGTAAACCTGAAGTGAAGCATCGGAATCTAAAACTGGTCTCACAGGAAAGGTTCTAATTATAAAATGTAAGAAGAGTCACTCCTCTTCTATGTAAGTAGGCATTGCGCCTTTTGTATTTAATTCCGATGCAATTTCTGTGTTTCATCGTCAATAAGAAGGTCCAAGGCATACAGTAATCCTGATGTAAAGCATCGGAATTAAAACTGGTCACACGGAAAGGTTCAAAACATAGACGGTAAGAAGAGTCGGTCTTCTTGTCTTTAAGTCGGCAATGTGCCTTTTGTATTTAATTCCGATGCAATTTCTGTGTTTCATCGTCAATAAGTAAGTCTGTGGGCTACAGTAAACCTGATGTGAAGCATCGGAATCTAAAACTGGTCTCCGAGGAACGGTTCAAAATATAAACCGTAAGAAGAGTCGGACTTCTTGTACTTAAGTCGGCATTTTGATTTTGTATTCAATTCCGATACAATTTCTGTGTTTCATCGTCAATTAGAAGGTCCAAGGGATACAGTAAACCTGAAGTGAAGCATCGCAATGTAAAACTGGTCACACAGTAAAGATTCAAAGCATCGACAGTAAGAAGAATCAGTCTTCTTGTACTTACGTGGGCATTGTGCCTTTTGTATTTAATGCCAATGCAATTTCTGTGTTTCATCGTCAATAAGTAAGTATCAGGGATACAGTAAACCTGAAGTGAAGCATCGGAATCTAAAACTGGTCTCACAATAAAGGTTCAAAACATAGACAGTAAGAAGAGTCAGTCTTCTTGTACTTAAGTCAACATTGTGCCTTTTGTATTTAATTCCGATGCAATTTCTGTGTTTCATCGTCAATAAGAAGGTCCAAGGGATACAGTAAACCCGAAGGGAAGCATCGGAAACTAAAACTGGTCTCACAGGAAAGGTTCACAACATAGACAGTAAGAAGAGTCTGTCTTCTTGTACTTAAGTCGGCATTGTGCCTTTTGTATTTAATTCCGATGTAACATCGGTGTTTCATCGACAATAACAAGGTTCACGGGATTCAGTAAACCTGATGTGAAGCACCGGAACCAAATCTGGTCTCACAGGAAGGCTTCAAAACATAGACAGTAAGAAGTGTCCGTCTTCTTGTACTTAAGTCGGCATTGTGCATATTGTATTTAATGCCGATGCAATTTCTGTGTTTTATCGTCAATAAGAAGGTCCAAGGAACACAGTAAACCTGAAATGAAGCATCGGAACCTAAAACTGGTCTCACAGGAAAGGTTCAAAGCATAGACAGTAAAAAGAGTCAGTCTTCTTGTACTTAAGACGGCATTATGCGTTTTATATTTAATTCTGATGCAATTTCTGTGTTTCATCGTCAATACGAATGCCCAAAAGATACAGTAAAACTGAAGTGAAGCATCGGAATCTAAAACTGGTTTCACAGTAAAGATTCAAAACATAGAAAGTAAGAAGAGTCAGTCTTCTTGTACTTAAGTCGGCATTGTGCCTTTTGTATTTAATTCCGATGCAATTTCTGTGATTCATCGTCAATAAGAAGTTCCAAGGGATACAGTAAACCAGATGTGAAGCATCGGAAACTAAGACTGGTCTCACAGGAAAGGTTCAAATCATAGACAGTAAGAAGAGTCTGTCGTCTTGCACTTAAGCCGCCATTGTGCCTTTTGTATTTAATTCCGATGTAATATCGGTGTTTTATCGTCAATAAGAAGGTCCAAGGGATACAGTAAACCTGAAGTGAAGCATCGGAATCTAAAGCTGGTCTCACAGGAAAGGTTCAAATCATAGACAGTAAGAAGAGTCAGTCTTCTTGGACTTAAGTCGGCTTTGTGACTTTTGTATTTAATTCCGATGCTTAATCTGTGTTTCATCGTCAATAAGAAGGTTCAAGGAATACAGTAAACCCGACGTAAAGCATCGGAATCCAAAACTGGTCTCACAGAAAAGGTTCAAAACATAGACAGTAAGAAGAGTCGGTCTTCTTGTACTTAAGTCGGCATTGTGCCTTTTGTATTTAATTCCGATGCAATTTCTGTATTTCATCGTCAATAAGTAAGTCTGCGGGATACAGTAAACCTGCAGTGAAGCATCGGAATCAAAACTAGTCTCACAAGAAAGGTTTAAAACATAAACAGTAAGAGGAGTCAGTCTTCTTGAACTCAAGTCGGCATTGTGCTTTTCGTAATCAATTCCGATGCAATTTCTGTGTTTCATCGTCAATAAGAAGGTCCAAGGATACAGTAAACCGGAAATGAAGCATAGGAACCTAAAACTGGTCTCACAGGGAAGGTTCAAAACATAGACAGTAAGAAGAGTCAGTCATCTTGTACTTATGTCGGCATTGTGCCTTTTGTATTTAACTCCGATGCATTTTCTGTGTTTCACCGTCAATTAGAAGGTCCAAGGGATACAGTAAACCTGAAGTGAACCATAGTAATCTAAAACTCGTCTCACAGGAAAGGGTGAAATCATAGATAGATGCAATTTCTATGTTTCATCGTCAATACGAAGGTCCAAGAGATACAGTAAACCTGAAGTAAAGCATCGGAATCTAAAACTGGTCTCACAGGAAAGGTTCAATACATAGACAGTATGAAGAGTCTGTCTACTTGTACTTAAGTCGGCATTGTGCCTTTTGTATTTCATTCCGATGCAATTTCTGTGTTTCATCGTCAACAAGAAGGTCCAAGTTATACAGCAAACCTGAAATGAAGCATAGCAATCTAAAAATGGTCTCACAGGAAAGGTTCAAATCATAGACAGTAAGAAGACTCAGTCATCTTGTACTTAAGTCGGCATTGTGCCTTTTGTATATATTTACGATGCAATTTCTGTGTTTCATCGTCAATAAGAAGGACCAAGGGATACAGTAAACAGGAAATGAAGCACAGGTACCTAAACTAGTCTCACAGGAAAGGTTCAAATCATAGACAGTAAGTGGACTCAGTCATCTTGTACCTAAGTCTTCATTATGCTTTTTGTATTTAATTCCGATGCAATTTCTGTGTTTCATGGTCAATATGAAGGTCCAAGGATACAGTAAACCTGACGTGAAGCATCGGAATATAAAACTGGTCTCACAGGAAAGGTTCAAGTGATAGACAGTAAGATGAGTCAGTCTTCTCGTATATTAGCCGGCATTGTGCCATTTGTATTTAATTCCAATGCAATTTCTGTGTTACATCGTCAATAAGAAGGTCCAAGGGATACAGTATACCTGAAGTGAAGTATCGGAAACTACGACTGGTCTCACAGGAAAGGTTCAAAACATAGACAGTAAGAAGAGTCAGTCTTCTTGTACTTAAGTCGGCATTGTGACTTTTGTAATTAATTCCGACGCAGTTTCTGTGTCTCATCGTCAATAACTAGGTCCAAGGGATACAGTAAACCTGAAGTGAAGCATCGGAATCTAAAACTGGTCTCACAGGAAAGGTTCAAATGATAGAATGTAAGAATAGTCAGTCCTCTTGTACTTAAGTCGGCATTGTGCCTTTTGTATTCGATTCCGATGCACTTTCTGTCTTTCATCGTCAATAAGAAGGTCCAAGGCATACAGTAAACCTGAAGTAAAACATCGGAATCTAAAACTGGTCACACAGGAAAGCTTCAAACCATAGACCGTAAGAAGAGTCAGTCTTCTTGTACTTAAGTCGGCATTGTGCCCTTTGTATTTAATTCCGATGCAATTTCTGTGTTTCATCGTCAATTAGAAGGTCCGAGGGATACAGTAAACCTGAAGAGAACCATAGGAATCTAAAACTGGTCTCACAGGAAAGGATCAAAGCATAGACAGTAAGAAGAGTCGGTCTTCTTGTACTTAAGTCGGCTTTGTGCCTTTTGTATTTAATTCCGATGCTAATTCTGTGTTTCATCGTGAATAAGAAGGTCCAAGGGATACAGTAAACCCGAAGTGAGGCATCGGAAACTAAACTGGTCTCACAGGAAAGGTTCACAACATAGACAGAAGAAGATTCAGCCTTCTTGTACTTAAGACGGCATTGTGCCTTTTGTATTCAATTGCAATGCAATATGTGTGTTTCATCGTCAATAAGAAGGTCCAAGGAATACAGTAAACCTGAAATGAAGCATCGGAATCTAAAACTTGTCTCACAGGAAAGGTTCAAATCATAGACAGTAAGAAGACTCAGTCTTTTTGTACTTAAGTCGGCTTTGTGCCTTTTGTATTTCATTCCGATACTAATTCTGTGTTTCATCGTCAATAAGACGGTCCAAGGGATACAGTAAACCCGAAGTGAAGCATCGGAAACTAAAACTGGTCTCACAGGAAAGGTTCACAACGTAGACAGTTAGAAGAGTCAGTCATCTACATCTACATCTACATCTACATTGATACTCCGCAAGCCACCCAACGGTGTGGCGGAGGGCACTTTACGTGCCACTGTCATTACCTCCCTTTCCTGTTCCAGTCGCGTATGGTTCGCGGGAAGAACGACTGTCTGAAAGCCTCTGTGCGCGCTCTAATCTCTCTAATTTTACATTCGTGATCTCCTCGGGAAGTATAAGTAGGGGGAAGCAATATATTCGATACCTCATCCAGAAACGCACCCTCTCGGAACCTGGCGAGCAAGCTTCACCGCGATGCAGAGCGCCTCTCTTGCAGAGTCTGCCACTTGAGTTTATTAAACATCTCCGTAACGCTATCATGGTCACCAAATAACCCAGTGACGAAACGCGCCGCTCTTCTTTGGATGTTCTCTATCTCCTCCGTCAACCCGACCTGGTACGGATCCCACACTGATGAGCAATACTCAAGTACAGGTCGAACGAGTGTTTTGTAAGCCACCTCCTTTGTTGATGGACTACATTTTCTAAGCACTCTCCCAATGAATCTCAACCTGGTACCCGCCTTACCAACAATTAGTTTTATATGATCATTCCACTTCAAATCGTTCCGTACGCATACTCCCAGGTATTTTACAGAAGTAACTGCTACCAGTGTTTGTTCCGCTATCATATACTCATACAATAAAGGATCCTTCTTTCTATTTATTCGCAATACATTACATTTGTCTATGTTAAGGGTCAGTTGCCACTCCCTGCACCAAGTGCCTATCCGCTGCAGATCTTCCTGTATTTCGCTACAATTTTCTAATGCAGCAACTTCTCTGTATACTACAGCATCATCCGCGAAAAGCCGCATGGAACTTCTGACACTATCTACTAAGTCATTTATATATATTGTGAAAAGCAATGGTCCCATAACACTCCCCTGTGGCACGCCAGAGGTTACTTTAACGTCTGTAGACGACTCTCCATTGATAACAACATGCTGTGTTCTGTTTGCCAAAAACTTCTCAATCCAGCCACACAGCTGGTCTGATATTCCGTAGGCTCTTACTTTGCTTATCAGGCGACAGTGCGGAACTGTATCGAACGCCTTCCGGAAGTCAAGAAAAATAGCATCTACCTGGGAGCCTGTATCTAATATTTTCTGGGTCTCATGAACAAATAAGGCGAGTTGGGTCTCACACGATCGCTGTTTCCGGAATCCATGTTGATTCCTACATAGTAGATTCTGGGTTTCCAGAAATGACATGATACGCGAGCAAAAAACATGTTCTAAAATTCTACAAGAGATCGACGTAAGAGATATAGGTCTATAGTTTTGCGCATCTGCTCGACGACCCTTCTTGAAGACTGGGACTATCTGTGCTCTTTTCCAATCATTTGGAACCCTCCGTTCCTCTAGAGACTTGCGGTACACGGCTGTTAGAAGGGGGGCAAGTTCTTTCGCGTACTCTGTGTAGAATCGAATTGGTATCCCGTCAGGTCCAGTGGACTTTCCTCTATTGAGTGATTCCAGTTGCTTTTCTATTCCTTGGACACTTATTTCGATGTCAGCCATTTTTTCGTTTGTGCGAGGATTTAGAGAAGGAACTGCAGTGCGGTCTTCCTCTGTGAAACAGCTTTGGAAAAAGGTGTTTAGTATTTCAGCTTTACGCGTGTCATCCTCTGTTTCAATGCCATCATCATCCCGTAGTGTCTGGATATGCTGTTTCGAGCCACTTACTGATTTGACGTAAGACCAGAACTTCCTAGGATTTTCTGTCAAGTCGGTACATAGAATTTTACTTTCGAATTCAATGAACGCTTCACGCATAGCCCTCCTTACGCTAACTTTGACATCGTTTAGCTTCTGTTTGTCTGAGAGGTTTTGGCTGCGTTTAAACTTGGAGTGGAGCTCTCTTTGCTTTCGCAGTAGTTTCCTAACTTTGTTGTTGTACCACGGTGGGTTTTTCCCGTCCCTCACCGTTTTACTCGGCACGTACCTGTCTAAAACGCATTTTACGATTGCCGTGAACTTTTTCCATAAACACTCAACATTGTCAGTGTCGGAACAGAAATTTTCGTTTTGATCTGTTAGGTAGTCTGAAATCTGCCTTCTATTACTCTTGCTAAACAGATAAACCTTCCTCCCTTTTTTTATATTCCTATTAACTTGAATATTCAGGGATGCTGCAATGGCCTTATGATCACTGATTCCCTGTTCTGTACATACAGATTCGAAAAGTTCGGGTCTCTTTGTTATCAGTAGGTCCAATATGTTATCTCCACGAGTCGGTTCTCTGTTTAATTGCTCGACGTAATTTTCGGATAGTGCACTCAGTATAATGTCACTCGATGCTCTGTCCCTACCACCCGTCCGTCTTGTACTTAAATCGGCATTGTGCCTTTTGTATTTAATTCCGATGCAATATCTGTGTTTCATCGTCAATAACAAGGTCCAAGGGATACAGTGAACCTGAATTGAAGCATCGGAATCTAAAAGTAGTCTCACGGGAAAAGTTCAAATCATAGAATGTTAGATGAGGCAGTCCTCTTGTACTTAAGTTGGCATTGTGCAATTTGTATTTAATTCCGATGCAAAGTCTGTGTTTCATCGTCAATGAGAAGGTCCAAGGGATACAGTAAACCGGAAGTAAAGCATCGGAATCTAAAACTGGTCTCACAGGAAAGGTTCAATTCATAGACAGTAAGAAGAGTCAGTCTTCTTGTTGTTAAGTTGGCATTGTGCCTTTTATATTTCATTCCGACGCAATTTCTGTGTTTCATCATCAATAAGAAGGTCCATGGGATACAGTAAACCTGAAAGGAAACATAGGAATCTGAGACTGGTCTCACAGGAAAGGTTCAAATCATAGACAGTAAGAAGAGTCAGCCTTCTTGTACTTTAATCGGCATTGTGCCTTTTGTATTTAATTCCGACGTAATTTCGGTGTTTCATCGTCAATACGAAGGTCCAAGGGATACAGTAAGCCCAAAGTGAAGCACCGGAATCAAACTGGTCTCACAGGAAAGCTTCAAAACATAGACAGTAAGAAGAGTCAGTCTTCTTGTACATAAGTCGGCATAATGCATTTTGTATTTAATTCCGATGCAATTTCTGTGTTTCATCGTCATTAAGAAGGTCCAAGTTATACAGTAAACCTGAAATGAAGCATCGGAATCTAAAACTGGTCTCACAGGAAAGGTTCAATACATAGACAGTAAGAAGAGTCTGTCTACTTGTACTTAAGTCGGCATTGTGCCTTTTGTATTTCATTCCGATGCAATTTCTATGTTTCATCGTCAATAAGAAGGTCCAAGTTATACAGCAAACCTGAAATGAAGCATAGCAATCTAAAACTGGTCTCACAGGAAAGGTTCAAATCATAGACAGTAAGAAGACTCAGTCATCTTGTACTTAAGTCGACATTGTGCCTTTTGTATTTAATTCCGAAGCAATTTCTGTGTTTCATCGTCAATATGAATGTCCAAGGGATACAGTAAACATGAAGTGAAGCATCGGAATCTAAAACTGGCGTCACAGGAAAGGTTCAAATCATAGACAGTAAGAAGAGTCAGGCTTCTTGTACCTAAGTCTGCATTTTGACTTTTGTATTTCATTCCGATGCAGTTCCAGTGTTTCATCCTCAACACGAAGGTCCAAGGGATACAGTAAACCTGAAGTGAAGCATCGCAATCATAACTGGTCTCACAAGAAAGGTTTAAAACATAGACAGTAAGAAGAGTCAGTCTTCTTGAACTTAAGTCTACATTTGGCTATTGTATTTTATTCCGATGCAGTTTCTGGGATTCATCGTCAATACGAAGGTCCAAGGGATACAGTAAACCTGAAGTGAAGCATCGGACTCTAAAACTGGTCTCACAGTAAAGGTTCAAAACATAGACAGTAAGAAGAGTCAATCTTTTTGGACTTAAATCGGCATTGTGCCTTTTGTATTCAATTCCGATGCGATTTCTGTGTTTCATCGTCAATAGGAAGGTCCAAGGGATACAGTAAACCTGAAGTAAAGCATCGGAATCTAAAACTGGTCTCACAGGAAGGGTTCAAATCATAGAATGTAAGAAGAGTCATTCCTCTCGTACTTAAGTCGGCATTGTGCCATTTGTATTTAATTCCGATGCAATGTGTGTGTTTCATCGTCAATAAGAAGGTCCAAGGGATACAGTTAACCGGAAGTAAAGCATTGGAATCTACAACTGGTCTCACAGGAAAGGTTCAAATCATAGACAGTAAGAAGAGTCAGTCTTCTTGTTTATAAGTTGGCATTGTGCCTTTTGTATTTCATTCCGACGCAATTTCTGTGTTTCATAATCAATAAGAAGGTCCATAGGATACAGTAAACCTCAAAGGAAACATAGGAATCTGAAACTGGTCTCACAGGAAAGGTTCAAATCATAGTCAGTAAGAAGAGTCAGTCTTCTTGTACTTTAATCGGCATTGTGCCTTTTGTATTTAAATCCGATGCAATCTCTGTGTTTCATCGTCAATATGAAGGTCCAAGGGATACAGTAAACATGAAGTGAAGCATCGGAATCTAAAACTGGCCTCACAGGAAAGGTTCAAATTATAGACAGTAAGATGAGTCAGTCTTCTTGTACCTAAGTCGGCATTTTAACTTTTGTATTTCATTCCGATGCAGTTTCTGTGTTTCATCCTCAATAAGAAGGTCCAAGGGATACAGTAAACCTGAAGTGAAGCATCGCAATCAAAACTGGTCTCACAGGAAAAGTTTAAAACATAGACAGTAAGAAGAGTCAGTCTTCTTGTACTTAAGTCGGCATTGTGCCTTTTGTATTGAATTCCGAGGTAATTTCTGTGTTTCATTATCAGCAAGAAGGTCCAAGGCATACATTAAACCAGTAATGAAGCATTGGAATCTAAAACTGGTGTCACAGGAAAGGTTCAAAATATAGACTGTAAGAAGAGTCAGTCTTCTTGTACTTAAGTCGGCATTTTGACTTTTGTTTTTTATTCCGATGCAATTTCTGGGATTCATCGTCAATAAGAAGGTCCAAGGGATACAGTAAACCTGAAGTGAAGCATCGGAATCTAAATCTGTTCTCACAGTAAAGGTTCATAACGTAGACAGCAAGAAGAGTAAGTCTTCTTGTACTTAAGTCGGCATTGTGCCTTTTGTATTTAATTCCAATTCAATTTCTGTGTTTCATCGTCAATAAGAAGGTCCAACGGACACAGTAAACCTGAAGTGAAGCATCGTAATCTAAAAGTGGACTCACAGGAAAGGTTCAAAACATAGACAGTAATAATAGTCAATCTTTTTGGACTTAAATCGGCATTGTGCCTTTTGTATTCAATTCCGATGCGATTTCTGTGTTGCATCGTCAATAGGAAGGTCCAAGGGATACAGTAAACCTGAAGTAAAGCATCGTAATCTAAAACTGGTCTCACCGGAAAAGTTCAAAACATAGACAGTAAGAAGAGTCAGTTCTCATGTACCTTAGTCGGCATTGTGCCTTTTGTATTTCATTCCGATACAATATCTGTGTCTCATCGTCAATAAGAAGGTCCAAGGGATACAGTAAACCTGAAATGAAGCGTAGGAAACTGAAACTGGTCTCACAGGAAAGGTTCAAATCATAGGCTGTCAGCAGAGTCAGTCTTCTTGTACTTAAGTCGGCATTGTGCATTTTGTATTTAATTCCGATGTAATTTCAGTGTTTCATCGTCAATAAGAAGGTCCAAGGGATACACTAAACCTGAAGTGAAGCTTCGGAATCTAAGTCTGGTCTCACAGGAAAGGTTCAAATCATAGGCTGTAAGCAGAGTCAGTCCTCTTGTACTTAAGTCGGCATTGTGCCATTTGTATTTAATTCCGATGCAAATTCTGTGCTTCATCGTCAATATGAAGGTTCAAGGGATACAGTATACCTGAAGTGAAGCATCGGTATCTAAGACTGGTCTCGGAGGGAAGGTAAAATATAGACAGTAAGAAGAATCAGTCTTCTTGTACTTAAGTCCGCATTGTGCCTTTTGTATTTAATTCCGATGCAATTTCTGTGTTTCATCGTCAATTAGAAGGTCCAAGGGATTCAGTAAACCTGATGAGAACCATCGGAATCCAGAACTGGTCTCACAGGAACGGTTCAAAACATAGACAGTAAGAAGAGTCACTCTACTTATACTTAAGTCGGCATTTTGAATTTTGTATTTAATTCCGATGCAGTTTCTGTGATTCATCGTCAATAAGAAAGTCCGAGGGATACAGTAAACCTGAAGTGAAGCATCGGAATCTAAAATTGGTCTCACAGTAAAGCTTCAAAAGACAGACATCAAGAAGAGTCAGTCTTCTTGTTCTGAAAACGGCATAGTGACTTTTGTATTTAATTCAAATTCAATTTCTGTGTTTCATCGCCAATAAGAAGGTCCAAGGGTTACAGTAAACCTGAAGTGAAACATCGGAATCAAAACTGGTCTCACAGGTAAGCTTCAAAACATAGACAGTAACAAGAGTCAGTCTTCTTGTACTTAAGTCGGCATTGTGCCTTTTGTATTTAATTCCGATGCAATTTCTGTGTTTCATCGTCAATAAAAAGGTCCAAGGGATACAGTAAACCTGAAGTAAAGCATCGGAAGCTAAAACTGATCCCACAAGAAAGGTTCAAAGCATAGACAGTATGTTGATTCTGTCTTCTTGTTTTTGAGTCGGCATTGTGCCTAATGTATTTAATTCCGACGCCATTTCTGTGTTTCATCGTGAATAAGAAGGTCCAAGGGATACAGTAAACCTGAAGTAAAGCATCAGAATGTAAAACTGGTCTCACAGGATAGGTTCAAAGCATAGACGGTAAGAAGAGTTAGTCCTCTTGTATTTATGTCGGCATTGTGCCGTTTGTGTTTAATTCCGATGCAATTTCTGTGTTTCATCGTCAATAAGATGGTCCAAGGGATACAGTAAACTTGAAATGAAGCATCGGAATCTAAAACTGGTCTCACAGGAAAGGTACAAATCATAGAATGTAAGAAGAATCAGTCCTCTTGTACTTAAGTCGGCATTGTGCTTTTTGCATTTAATTCCGATGCAATTTCTGTGTTTCATCGTCAATAAGAAGGTCCAAGGGATACAGTAAACCTGAAGTAAAGCATCGGAATCTAAAATTGGTCTCGCACTAAAGGTTCAAAACATAGACAGTAAGATGGGTCAGTCTTCATGTAATTAAGTCGGCATTGTGCCTTTTGTATTTAATTCCGATGCAATATCTGTGTTTCATCGTAAATAAGAAGGTCCAAGGGATACAGTAAACCTGAAACAAAGCATAGGAATCTGAAACTGGTCTCATAGGAAAGGTTAATATCATAGACAGTTAGAAGAGCCAGTCTTCATGTACTTAAGTCGGAATTGTACCTATTGTATTTAATTCCGATGCAATTTCTGTGTTTCATCGTCAATAAGCAGGTCCAAGGCATACGGTAAACCTGAAATGAAGCATCGGAATCTAAAACTGGTCTCACACAGGAAAGGTTCAAATCATAGAATGTAAGATGAGTCAGTCCCCTTGTACTTAAGTCGGCATTGTGCTTTTTGCATTTAATTCCGATGCAATATCTGTGTTTCGTCATCAATTAGAAGGTCCAAGGGATACAGTAAACCTGAAAGGAAACATAGGAATCTGAGACTGGTCTCACAGGCAAGGTTCAAATCATAGACAGTAAGAAGAGTCAGAATTCTTGTACTTTAATCGGCATTGTGCATTTTGTATTTAATTCCGACGTAATTTCGGTGTTTCATCGTCAATACGAAGGTCCAAGTGATACAGTAAGCCTGAAGTGAAGCACCGGAATCAAACTGGTCTCACAGGAAAGCTTCAAAACATAGACAGTAAGAAGAGTCGGTCTTCTTGTACATAAGTCGGCATAATGCATTTTGTATTTAATTCCGATCCAATTTCTGTGTTTCATCGTCATTAAGAAGGTCCAAGTTATACTGTAAACCTGAAATGAAGCATCGGAATCTAAAACTGGTCTCACAGGAAAGGTTCAATACATAGGCAGTAAGAAGAGTCTGTCTACTTGTACTGAAGTCGGCATTGTGCCTTTTGTATTTCATTCCGATGCAATTTCTGTGTTTCATCGTCAATAAGAAGGTCCAAGTTATACAGCAAACCTGAAATGAAGCATAGCAATCTAAAACTGGTCTCACAGGAAAAGTTCAAATCATAGACAGTAAGAAGACTCAGTCATCTTGTACTTAAGTCGACATTGTGCCTTTTGTATTTAATTCCGAAGCAATTTCTGTTTTTCATCGTCAATATGAACGTCCAAGGGATACAGTAAACATGAAGTGAAGCATCAGAATCTAAAACTGGCGTCACAGGAAAGGTTCAAATCATAGACAGTAAGAAGAGTCAGTCTTCTTGTACCTAAGTCTGCATTTTGACTTTTGTATTTCATTCCGATGCAGTTTCAGTGTTTCATCCTCAATACGAAGGTCCAAGGGATACAGTAAACCTGAAGTGAAGCATCGCAATTATAACTGGTCTCACAAGAAAGGTTTAAAACATAGACAGTAAGAAGAGTCAGTCTTCTTGTACTTAAGTCGGCATTGTGCCTTTTGTATTTAATTCCGAGGTAATTTCTGTGTTTCATCGTCAATAAGAAGGTCCAAGGCATACATTAAACCAGTAATGAAACATCGGAATCTAAAACTGGTCTCACAGGAAAGGTTCAAAATATAGACCGTAAGAAGAGTCAGTCTTCTTGTACTTAAGTCGGCATTTGGCTTTTGTATTTTATTCCGATGCAATTTCTGGAATTCATCGTCAATACGAAGGTCCAAGGGATACAGTAAACCTGAATTGAAGCACCGGACTCTAAAACTGGTCTCACAGTAAAGGTTCAAAACGTAGACAATAAGAAGAGTCAATCTTTTTGGACATAAATCGGCATTGTGCCTTTTGTATTCAATTCCGATGCGATTTCTGTGTTTTATCGTCAATAGGAAGGTCCAAGGGATACAGTAAACCTGACGTAAAGCATCGGAATCTAAAACTGGTCTCACAGGAAAGGTTCAAATCATAGAATGTAAGAAGAGTCATTCCTCTTGTACTTAAGTCGGCATTGTGCCATTTGTATTTAATTCCGATGCAATGTGTGTGTTTCATCGTCAATAAGAAGGTCCAAGGGATACAGTTAACCGGAAGTAAAGCATCGGAATCTAAAACTGGTCTCACAGGAAAGGTTCAAATCATTGACAGTAAGAAGAGTCAGTCTTCTTGTTTATAAAGTGGCATTGTGCCTTTTGTATTTCATTCCGACGCAATTTCTGTGTTTCATCGTCAATAAGAAGGTCCATGGGATACAGTAAACCTCAAAGGAAACATAGGAATCTGAAACTGGTCTCACAGGAAAGGTTCAAATCATAGACAGTAAGAAGAGTCAGTCTTCTTGTACTTTAATCGGCATTGTGCCTTTTGTATTTAATTCCGATGTAATTTCGGTGTTTCATCGTCAATACGAAGGTCCAAGGGATACAGTAAACCTGAAGTGAAGCACCGGAATCAATGCTGGTCTCACAGGAAAGCTTCAAAACATAGACAGTAAGAAGAGTCAGTCTTCTTGTACATAAGTCGGCATAATGCATTTTGTATTTAATTCCGATGTAATTTCTGTGTTTCTTCGTCATTAAGAAGGTCCAGGTTATACAGTAAACATGAAATGAAGCATCGGAATGTAAAACTGGTCTCACAGGAAATGTTCAATACATAGACAGTAAGAAGAGTCTGTCTACTTGTACTTAAGTCGGCATTGTGCCTTTTGTATTTCATTCTGATACAATTTCTGTGTTTCATCGTCAGAAAGAAGGTCCAAGTTATACAGCAAACCTGAAATGAAGCATAGCAATCTAAAACTGGTCTCACAGGAAAGGTTCAAATCATAGACAGTAAGAAGACCCAGTCATCTTGTACTTAAGTCGGCATTGTGCGCTTTGTATTTAATTCCGATGCAATCTCTGTGTTTCATCGTCAATATGAAGGTCCAAGGGATACAGTAAACATGAAGTGAAGCATCGGAATCTAAAACTGGCCTCACAGGAAAGGTTCAAATTATAGACAGTAAGATGAGTCAGTCTTCTTGTACCTAAGTCGGCATTTTGACTTTTGTATTCAATTCCGATGCAGTTTCTGTGTTTCATCCTCAATAAGAAGGTCCAAGGGATACAGTAAACCTGAAGTGAAGCATCGCAATCAAAACTGGTCTCACAGGAAAGGTTCATAACGTAGACAGCAAGAAGAGTCAGTCTTTTTGTACTTAAGTCGGCGTTGTGCCTTTTGTATTTAATTCCAATTCAATTTCTGTGTTTCATCGTCAATAAGAATGTCCAACGGATACAGTAAACCTGAAGTGAAGCATCGTAATCTAAAAGTGGACTCACAGGAAAGGTTCAAAACATAGACAGTAATAATGGACAATCTTTTTGGACTTAAATCGGCATTGTGCCTTTTGTATTCAATTCCGATGCGATTTCTGTGTTGCATCGTCAATAGGAAGGTCCAAGGGATACAGTAAACCTGAAGTAAAACATCGTAATCTAAAACTGGTCTCACCGGAAAAGTTCAAAACATAGACAGTAAGAAGAGTCAGTATTCATGTACCTTAGTCGGCATTGTGCCTTTTGTATTTCATTCCGATGAAATATCTGTGTCTCATCGTCAATAAGAAGGTCCAAGGGATACAGTAAACCTGAAATGAAGCATAGGAAACTGAAACTGGTCTCACAGGAAAGGTTCAAATCATAGGCTGTAAGCAGAGTCAGTCTTTTTGTACTTAAGTCGGCAGTGTGCATTTTGTATTTAATTCAGATGTAATTTCAGTGTTTCATCGTCAATAAGAAGGTCCAAGGGATACACTAAACCTGAAGTGAAGCTTCGGAATCTATGTCTGGTCTTACAGGAAAGGTTCAAATCATAGGCTGTAAGCAGAGTCAGTCTTCTTGTACTTAAGTCGGCATTGTGCCATTTGTATTTAATTCCGATGCAAATTCTGTGCTTCATCGTCAATATGAAGGTTCAAGGGATACAGTATACCTGAAGTGAAGCATCGGTATCTAAGACTGGTCTCGGAGGGAAGGTACAAAATATAGAGAATAAGAAGAATCAGTCTTCTTGTACTTAAGTCCGCATTGTGCCTTTTGTATTTAATTCCGATGCAATTTCTGTATTTCATCGTCAATTAGAAGGTCCAAGGGATTCAGTAAACCTGATGAGAACCATCGGAATCCAGAACTGGTCTCACAGGAACGGTTCAAAACATAGACAGTAAGAAGAGTCACTCTACTTATACATAAGTCGAAATTTTGAATTTTGTATTTAATTCCGATGCAATTTCTGTGATTCATCGTCAATAAGAAGGTCCGAGGGATACAGTAAACCTGAAGTGAAGCATCGGAATCTAAAATTGGTCTCACAGTAATGGTTCAAAACATAGACATCAAGAAGAGTCAGTCTTCTTGTTCTGAAAACGGCATAGTGCCTTTTGTATTTAATTCCAATTCAATTTCTGTGTTTCATCGCCAATAAGAAGGTCCAAGGGATACAGTAAACCTGAAGTGAAGCATCGGAATCGAAACTGGTCTCACAGGTAAGCTTCAAAACATAGACAGTAACAACAGTCATTCTTCTTGTACTTAAGTCGGCATTGTGCCTTTTGTATTTAATTCCGATGTTATTTCTGTGTTTCATCGTCAATAAGAGGGTCCAAGGGATACAGTAAATATGGAGTGTAGCATCGGAATCAAAACTGGTCTCACAGGAAAGCTGCAAAACATAGACAGTAACAAGACTCAGTCTTCTTGTCCTTAAGTTGGCATTGTGCCTTTTGTATGTAATTCCGATGCAATTTCTGTGTTTCATCGTCAATAAGCAGGTCCAAGGGATACAGTAAACCTGAAGTGAAGCATCGGAATCTAAAACTGGTCTCACAGGAAAGGTTCAAATCATGGAATGTAAGAAGAGTCAGTCCTCTTGTACTTAAGTCGGCATTGTGCCTTTTGTATTTAATTCCGATGCAATTTCTGTGTTTCATCGTCAATAAGAAGGTCCAAGGGATACAGTAAACCTGAAGTAAAACATCGGAATCTAAAACTGGTCTCACAGGAAAGGTTCAAAACATAGACAGTAAGAAGAGTAAGTCTTCTTGTTTTTATGTGGGCATTGTGCCTTTTGTATTTAATTATAACGCAATTTCTGTGTTTCACCGTTAATAAGAAAGTCCAAGGGATACAGTAAACCTGAAGTGAAGCATGGGAAGCTAAAACTGGTCACACAGGAAAGGTTCAAAACATAGACAGTAAGAAGAGTCAGTCTTCATGTACTGATGTCGGCATTGTGCCTTTTGTATTTAATTCCGGTGCAATTTCTTTGTTTCATCGTCTATAAGAAGGTCCAAGGGAAACAGTAAACCTGAAGTCAAGCATCGGAATCTAAAACTGGTCTCACAGGAAAGGTTCAAATCATGGAATGTAAGAAGAGTCACTCCTCTTGTACTTAAGTCGGCATTGTGCCTTTTGTATTTAATTCCGATGCAATTTCTGTGTTTCATCGTCAATAAGGAGGTCTAAGGGATACAGTAAACCTGAAGTAAAGCATAGGAATCTAAAACTGGTCTCACAGGAAAGGTTCAAAACATAGACAGTAAGAAGAGTCAGTCTTCTTGTTTTTAAGTGGGCATTGTGCCTTTTGTATTTAATTCCGGCGCAATTTCTGTGTTTCACCGTCAATAAGAAAGTCCAAGGGATGCAGTAAACCTGAAGTGAAGCATCGGAATCTAAAACTGGTCTCACAGGAAAGGTTCAAATTATAGACAGTAAAAAGAACCAGTCTTCTTGTACTTAAGTCGGCATTTTGACTTTTGTATTTAATTCGATGCAATCTCTGTGTTTCATCGTCAATAAGAATTTCCAAGGGATACGGTAAACGTGATGTGAAGCACCGGAATCTAAAACTGGTCTCACAGGAAAGGTTCATATCATAGAATGTAATAGGAGTCAGTCTTCTTGTACTAAAGTCGGCATTGTGCCTTTTGCATTAAATTCCGATGCAATTTCTGTGTTTCATCGTCAATAAGTAGGTCCAAGAGATACGGTAAACCTGAAGTGAAACATCGGAAATTAAAACTGGTCTCACAGGAGACGTTCAAAACATAGACAATAAGAAGAGTCAGTCTTCTTGTACTTAAGTCGGCATAGTGCCTTTTGTATTTAATTCCGATGTTTTTTCTGTGTTTCATCTTCAATAAGATGGTCCAAGGGATACAGTAAACCTGAAGTGAAACACCGGAATTAAAACTAGTCTCACAGGAAAGCTTCAAAACATAGACAGTAAGAAGAGTCAGTCTTCTTGTACTTAAGTCGGCATTGTTCATATAGTATTTGATACCGATGCAATTTCTGTGTTTCATCGCCAATAAGCAGGTCCAAGGGATACAGTAAACCTGAAGTGAAGCATCCGAATCTAAAACTGGTCTCACAGGAAAGGTTCAAATCATGGAATGTAAGAAGAGTCAGTCCTCTTGTACTTAAGTCGGCATTGTGCCTTTTGTATTTAGTTTCGATGCAATTTCTGTGTTTCATCGTCAATAAGAAGGTCCAAGGGATACAGTAAACCTCGAAGTGAAGCACCGGAATCAAAACTAGTCTCACAGGAAAGCTTCAAAACATAGACAATAAGAAGAGTCAGTCTTCTTGTACTTAAGTCGGCATTGTTCATATAGTATTTAATTCCGATGCAATTTTTGTGTTTTATCGTCAACAAGAAGGTCGAATATATACAGTAAACCTATAGTGAAGCATCGGAATCCAAAACTGGTCTCACAGGAAAGGTTCAAATCATAGACAGTAAGAAGAGTCAGTCTCCTTGTACATATGTCGGCATTGTGCCTTTTGTATTTAATTCCGATGCAATTTCTGTGTTTCATCGTCAATAAGAAGGTCCAAGACATACAGTAAACCTGAAGTAAAGGATCCGAATCTAAAACTGGTCTCACAGGAAAGGTTCAAAACATAGACAGTAAGATGAGTCAGTCTTCTTGTTTTTATGTAGGCATTGTGCCTTGTGCCTTTTGTATTTAATTCCGACGCAATTTTTGTGCTTCATCGTCAATAAGAAGGTCCAAGACATACAGTAAACCTGAAGTAAAGGATCCGAATCTAAAACTGGTCTCACAGGATTGGTTCAAAACATAGACAGTAAGAGGAGTCAGTCTTCTTGTACTTAAGTCGGCATTGTGCCATTTGTATTTAGTTCCGATGCAATTTGTGTGTATTATCGTCAACATGAAGGACCAAGGGATGCAGTAAACCTGCAGTGAATCATCGGAATCTAAAACTGGACTCACAGGAAAGGTTCAAAATATTGACAGCAAGAAGAGTCAGTCTTCTTGTTCTGAAGTCGACATAGTGAAATTTGTATTTAATTACGATGCAATATCTGTGTTTCATCGTCAATAAGAACGTCCAAGGGATACAGTATACCTGAAATGAAGCATCGGAATCTAAAACTGGTCTCACATGAAAGGTTCAAATCATAGAATGTAAGAAGACTCAGTCGTCTTGTACGAAAGTCGGCATTGTGCCTTTTGCATTTAATTCCGATGCAATTTCTGTGTCTCATCGCAAATAAGAAGGTCCAAGGGATACAGTAAACCAGAAACAAAGCATCGGAATCTAAAACTGGTCTCACAGGAAAGGTTCATAACATAGACAGTAAAAAGAGTTAGTCTTCATGTACTGAAGTCGGCATTGTGCCTTTTGTATTTAATTCCGATGCAATATCTGTGTTTCATCGTCAATAAGAAGATCCAAGGGATACAGTAAACCTGAAAGGAAACATACGAAACTGAAACTGGTCTCACAGGAATGGTTCAAATCATAGACAGTAAGAAGAGTCAGTCTTCTTGTACTTAAGTCGTCATTGTGTCTTTTGTATTTAAATCCGATGTAATTTCTGTGTTTCATCGTCAATAAGAAGGTCCAAGGGATACAGTAAACCTGAAGTGAAGCACCGGAATCTAAAGCTGGTCTCAAAGGAAACGTTCAAAACATAGACAGTAAGAAGAATCAGTCTTCATGTACTTAAGTCGGCATTGTGCCTTTTGTATTTCATTCCGATGCAATAACTGTGTTTCATCGTCAATAAGAAGGTCCTAGGGATACAGTAAACCTGAAAGGAAACCTAGGAATCTGAGGCTGATCTCACAGGAAAGGTTCAAATCATAGACAGTAAGAAGAGCCAGTCTCCTTGTACTTAAGTCGGCAATGTGGCGTTTGTATTTAATTCCGATGTAGTTTTTGTGCTTCACGTCAATAAGATGGTCCAAGGGATACAGCAAACCTGACGTGAAGCATCGGAATCAAAACTGGTCTCACAGGATAGCTTCTAAACATATACGGTAAGAAGAGTCAGTCTTCCTGAACTTAAGTCGGCATTGTGCATTTTGTAATTAATTCCGATGCAATTTCTGTGTTTCATCGTCAATAAGAAGGTCCAAGGGAAACAGTGAACCTGAAGTGAAGCATCGGAATCTAAAACTTGTCTCACAGGAATGTTTCAAAACATTGACAGTAGGATGAGTCAGTCTTCTTGTACTTAAGTCGGCATTGTGCCTTTTGTATTTAATTCGGCTGCAATTACTGTGTTTCATCGGCAATAAGAAGGTCCAAGGGATACAATAAACCAGAAGTGAAGCTTCGGAATCTAAAACTGGTCTCACAGGAAAGGTTCAATTCATAGAATGTAAGAAGAGACAGTCCTCTTGTACTTAAGTCGGCATTTTGTCTTTTGTATTTAATTCCGTTGCCATTTCTGTGTTTCATGAGTGAATAAAAAGGTCCAAGGGATAGAGTAAACCTGAAGTAAAGCATCGGAATGTAAAACTGGTCTCACAGGAAAGGTTCAAAGCATAGACAGTAAGAAGAGTCAGTCTTCTTGTACTTAAATCGGCATTGTGCCTTTTGTATTTAATTCCGATGCAATTTCTGTGTTTCATCGTCAATAAGAAGGTCCAAGGGATACAGTAAACCTGAAATGAAGCATCGGAATCTAAAACTGGTCTCACAGGAAAGGTTCAAATCATAGAATGTAAGAGGAGTCTGTCCTCTCGTACTGAAGTCGGCATTTTGCCTTTTGCATTTAATTCCGATGCAATTTCTGTGTTTCTTCGTCAATAAGAAGGTCCAAGGGATACAGTAAACCTGAAGTAAACCATCGGAATCTAAGACTGGTCTCAGAGGGAAGGTTCAAAATATAGACAGTAAGAAGAGTCAGTCTTCTGGTACTTAAGCCGTCATTGCGCCTTTGGTAATTAATTCCGATGTAATTTCTGTGTTTCATCGTCAATAAGAAGGTCCAAGGGATACAGCAAACCTGAAGTGAAGCACAGAAATCAAAACTGGTCTCACAATAAAGCTTCAAAACATAGACAGTAAGAAGAGTCAGTCTTCTTGTACTTAAGTCAGCATTGTTCATGTAGTATTTCAATCCAATGCAATTTTTGTTCTTCATCGTCAATGAGAAGGTCCAAGATATACAGTAAACCTGGGGTAAAGCATCGGAACCTAAAACTGGACTCACAGGAAACGTTCAAAACATAGACAGTAAGAAGAGTCAGTCTTCATGTACGTAAGACGGAATTGTGCCTTTTGTATTTCATTCCGATGCAATATCTGTGATTCATCGTCACTAAGAAGGTCCAAGCGATACAGTAAACCTGAAAGAAAACCTACGAATCTGAGGCTGATCTAACAGGAATGGTTCAAATCATAGACAGTAAGAAGAGTCAGTCTCCTTGTACGTATGTCGGCATTGTGGCGTTTGTATTTAATTCCGATGTAATTTTTGTGTTTCACGTCAATAAGAAGGTCCAAGGGATACAGTAAACCTGACGTGAAGCACCGGAATCAAATCTGGTCTCACAGGAAATCTTCAAAACATAGACAGTAAGAAGAGTCAGTCTTCTTGAACTTATGTCGGCATTGTGCATTTTTTATTTAATTCCGATGCAATTTCTGTGTTTCATCGTCAATAAGAAGGTCCAAGGGATACAGTAAACCTGAAGTAAAGCATCGGAATCCAAAACTGGTCTCACAGGAATGGTTCAAAACATTGACAGTAAGAAGAGTCAGTCTTCTTGTACTTATGTCGGCATTGTGCTTTTTGTATTTAATTCGGATGCAATTACTGTGTTTCATCGTCAATAAGAAGGTCCAAGGGATACAGTAAACTTGATGTGAAGCTTCGGAATCTAAAACAGGTCTCACAGGAAAGGTCGAATTCATAGAATGTAAGAAGCGTGAGTCCTCTTGTACTTAAGTCGGCATTGTGGCTTTTGAATTTAATTCCGATGCAATTTCTGTGTTTCATCGTCAATAAGAAGGTCCAAGGGATACAGTACACCTGAAGTAAAGCATCGGAATCTAAGACTGGTCTCAGAGGGAAGCTTCAAAATATAGACAGTAAGTGAAGTCAGTCTTCTAGTACTTAAGTCGGCATTGTGCCTTTTGTATTTAACTCCGATGCAGTATCTGTGTTTCATTGTCAATAAGAAGGTCCCAGGGATACAGTAAACCTGAAACGAGACATAGGAATCTTAAACTGGTCTCACAGGAATGGTTCAAATCATAGACAGTAAGAAGAGTCAATTTTCATGTACTGAAGTCGGCATTGTGCCTTTTGTATTTAATTCCGATGCAATATCTGTGTTTCATCGTCAATAAGAAGGTCCAAGGGATACAGTAAACCTGAAGTGAAGCACCGGAATCAAAACTGGTCTCACACGAAAGCTTCAAAACATAGACAGTAAGAAGAGTCAGTCTTCTTGTACTTAAGTCGGCATTGTTCATGTAGTATTTAATTCCGATGCAATTTTTGTGTTTCATCGTCAGTAAGAAGGTCCAAGATAAACAGTAAACCTGAAATAAAGCATCGGAATCTAAAATTGGTCTCAAAGGAAACGTTCAAAACATAGACAGTAAGAAGAGTCAGTCTTCATGTACTTAAGTCGCCATTGTGCCTTTTGTATTTCATTCCGATGCAATATCTGTGTTTCATCGCCTATAAGAAGGTCCAAGGGATACAGTAAACCTGAAAGGAAACATAGGAATCTGAAACTGGTCTCACAGGAATGGTTCAAATCATAGACAGTAAGAAGAGTCAGTCTTCTTGTACTTAAGTCGTCATTGTGTCTTTTGTATTTAAATCCGATGTAATTTCTGTGTTTCATCGTCAATAAGAAGGTCCAAGGGATACAGTAAACCTGAAGTGAAGCACCGGAATCAAAACTGGTCTCACAGGAAAGCTTCAAAACATAGACAGTAAGAAGAGTCAGTCTTCTTGTACTTAAGTCAGCATTTTTCATTTAGTAATTAATTCCGATGCAATTTTTGTGTATCATCGTCAATAAGAAGGTCCAAGATATACAGTAAACCTGAAGTAAAGCAGCGGAATCTAAAGCTGGTCTCAAAGGAAACGTTCAAAACATAGACAGTAAGAAGAATCAGTCTTCATGTACTTAAGTCGGCATTGTGCCTTTTGTATTTCATTCCGATGCAATAACTGTGTTTCATCGTCAATAAGAAGGTCCTAGGGATACAGTAAACCTGAAAGGAAACCTAGGAATCTGAGGCTGATCTCACAGGAAAGGTTCAAATCATAGACAGTAAGAAGAGCCAGTCTCCTTGTACTTAAGTCGGCAATGTGGCGTTTGTATTTAATTCCGATGTAGTTTTTGTGCTTCACGTCAATAAGATGGTCCAAGGGATACAGCAAACCTGACGTGAAGCATCGGAATCAAAACTGGTCTCACAGGATAGCTTCTAAACATATACGGTAAGAAGAGTCAGTCTTCCTGAACTTAAGTCGGCATTGTGCATTTTGTAATTAATTCCGATGCAATTTCTGTGTTTCATCGTCAATAAGAAGGTCCAAGGGAAACAGTGAACCTGAAGTGAAGCATCGGAATCTAAAACTTGTCTCACAGGAATGTTTCAAAACATTGACAGTAGGATGAGTCAGTCTTCTTGTACTTAAGTCGGCATTGTGCCTTTTGTATTTAATTCGGCTGCAATTACTGTGTTTCATCGGCAATAAGAAGGTCCAAGGGATACAATAAACCAGAAGTGAAGCTTCGGAATCTAAAACTGGTCTCACAGGAAAGGTTCAATTCATAGAATGTAAGAAGAGACAGTCCTCTTGTACTTAAGTCGGCATTTTGTCTTTTGTATTTAATTCCGTTGCCATTTCTGTGTTTCATGAGTGAATAAAAAGGTCCAAGGGATAGAGTAAACCTGAAGTAAAGCATCGGAATGTAAAACTGGTCTCACAGGAAAGGTTCAAAGCATAGACAGTAAGAAGAGTCAGTCTTCTTGTACTTAAATCGGCATTGTGCCTTTTGTATTTAATTCCGATGCAATTTCTGTGTTTCATCGTCAATAAGAAGGTCCAAGGGATACAGTAAACCTGAAATGAAGCATCGGAATCTAAAACTGGTCTCACAGGAAAGGTTCAAATCATAGAATGTAAGAGGAGTCTGTCCTCTCGTACTGAAGTCGGCATTTTGCCTTTTGCATTTAATTCCGATGCAATTTCTGTGTTTCTTCGTCAATAAGAAGGTCCAAGGGATACAGTAAACCTGAAGTAAACCATCGGAATCTAAGACTGGTCTCAGAGGGAAGGTTCAAAATATAGACAGTAAGAAGAGTCAGTCTTCTGGTACTTAAGCCGTCATTGCGCCTTTGGTAATTAATTCCGATGTAATTTCTGTGTTTCATCGTCAATAAGAAGGTCCAAGGGATACAGCAAACCTGAAGTGAAGCACAGAAATCAAAACTGGTCTCACAATAAAGCTTCAAAACACAGACAGTAAGAAGAGTCAGTCTTCTTGTACTTAAGTCAGCATTGTTCATGTAGTATTTCAATCCAATGCAATTTTTGTTCTTCATCGTCAATGAGAAGGTCCAAGATATACAGTAAACCTGGAGTAAAGCATCGGAACCTAAAACTGGACTCACAGGAAACGTTCAAAACATAGACAGTAAGAAGAGTCAGTCTTCATGTACGTAAGACGGAATTGTGCCTTTTGTATTTCATTCCGATGCAATATCTGTGATTCATCGTCACTAAGAAGGTCCAAGCGATACAGTAAACCTGAAAGAAAACCTACGAATCTGAGGCTGATCTAACAGGAATGGTTCAAATCATAGACAGTAAGAAGAGTCAGTCTCCTTGTACGTATGTCGGCATTGTGGCGTTTGTATTTAATTCCGATGTAATTTTTGTGTTTCACGTCAATAAGAAGGTCCAAGGGATACAGTAAACCTGACGTGAAGCACCGGAATCAAATCTGGTCTCACAGGAAATCTTCAAAACATAGACAGTAAGAAGAGTCAGTCTTCTTGAACTTATGTCGGCATTGTGCATTTTTTATTTAATTCCGATGCAATTTCTGTGTTTCATCGTCAATAAGAAGGTCCAAGGGATACAGTAAACCTGAAGTAAAGCATCGGAATCCAAAACTGGTCTCACAGGAATGGTTCAAAACATTGACAGTAAGAAGAGTCAGTCTTCTTGTACTTATGTCGGCATTGTGCTTTTTGTATTTAATTCGGATGCAATTACTGTGTTTCATCGTCAATAAGAAGGTCCAAGGGATACAGTAAACTTGATGTGAAGCTTCGGAATCTAAAACAGGTCTCACAGGAAAGGTCGAATTCATAGAATGTAAGAAGCGTGAGTCCTCTTGTACTTAAGTCGGCATTGTGGCTTTTGAATTTAATTCCGATGCAATTTCTGTGTTTCATCGTCAATAAGAAGGTCCAAGGGATACAGTACACCTGAAGTAAAGCATCGGAATCTAAGACTGGTCTCAGAGGGAAGGTTCAAAATATAGACAGTAAGTGAAGTCAGTCTTCTAGTACTTAAGTCGGCATTGTGCCTTTTGTATTTAACTCCGATGCAGTATCTGTGTTTCATTGTCAATAAGAAGGTCCCAGGGATACAGTAAACCTGAAACGAGACATAGGAATCTTAAACTGGTCTCACAGGAATGGTTCAAATCATAGACAGTAAGAAGAGTCAATTTTCATGTACTGAAGTCGGCATTGTGCCTTTTGTATTTAATTCCGATGCAATATCTGTGTTTCATCGTCAATAAGAAGGTCCAAGGGATACAGTAAACCTGAAGTGAAGCACCGGAATCAAAACTGGTCTCACACGAAAGCTTCAAAACATAGACAGTAAGAAGAGTCAGTCTTCTTGTACTTAAGTCGGCATTGTTCATGTAGTATTTAATTCCGATGCAATTTTTGTGTTTCATCGTCAGTAAGAAGGTCCAAGATAAACAGTAAACCTGAAATAAAGCATCGGAATCTAAAATTGGTCTCAAAGGAAACGTTCAAAACATAGACAGTAAGAAGAGTCAGTCTTCATGTACTTAAGTCGGCATTGTGCCTTTTGTATTTCATTCCGATGCAATATCTGTGTTTCATCGCCTATAAGAAGGTCCAAGGGATACAGTAAACCTGAAAGGAAACATAGGAATCTGAAACTGGTCTCACAGGAATGGTTCAAATCATAGACAGTAAGAGGAGTTAGTCTTCTTGTACTTAAGTCGTCATTGTGCCTTTTGTATTTAAATCCGATGTAATTTCAGTGTTTCATCGTCAGTAAGAAGGTCCAAGGGATACAGTAAACCTGAAGTGAAGCACCGGAATCAAAACTGGTCTCACATGAAAGCTTCAAAACATAGACAGTAAGAAGAGTCAGTCTTCTTGTACTTAAGCCGGCATTGTGCATTTTGTATTTAATTCCGATACAATTTCTGTGTTTCATCGTCAATAAGAAGGTCCAAGGGATACAGTAACCCTGAAATGAAGCATCGGAATCTAAAACTGGTCTCACATGAAAGGTTCAAATCATAGAATGTAAGAAGAGTCAGTCGTCTTGTACGAAAGTCGGCATTGTGCCTTTTGCATTTAATTCCGATGCAATTTCTGTGTCTCATCGTAAATAAGAAGGTCCAAGGGATATAGTAAACCTGAAGTAAAGCATCGGAATCAAAAAATGGTCTCACAGGAAACGTTCAAAGATAGACAGTAAGAAGAGTCAGTCTTCATGTACTTAAGTCGGAATTGTGCCTTTTGTGTTTCATTCCGATGCAATATCTGTGTTTCATCGTCAATAAGAAGGTCCAAGGGATACAGTAAACCTGAAAGAAAACCTACAAATCTGAGGCTGATCTAACAGGAATGGTTCAAATCATAGACAGTAAGAAGTGTCAGTCTCATTGTACTTATGTCGGCATTGTGGCGTTTGTATTTCATTCCGATGTAATTTTTGTGTTTCACGTCAATAAGAAGGTCCAAGGGATACAGTAAACCTGACGTGATGCACCGGAATCAAAACTGGTCTCACAGGAAACCTTGAAAAAATTGATAGTAAGAAGAGTCAGCCTTCTTGTACTTAAGTCGGCATTGTGCATTATGTATTTAATTCCGATGCAATTTCTGTGTTTCATCATCAATAAGAAGGTCCAAGGGATACAGTAAACCTGATGTAAAGCATCGGAATCAAAAATTGGTCTCACAGGAATGGTGAAAAACATTGCCAGTAAGAAGAGTCAGTCTTCTTGTACTTAAGTCGGCATTGTGCCTTTTGTATTTAATTCGGATGCAATTACTGTGTTTCATCGTCAATAAGAAGGTCCAAAGGATACAGTAAACTTGAAGTGAAGCATCGGAATCTAAAACAGGTCTCACAGGAAAGGTTCAATTCATAGAATGTAAGAAGAGTCAGTCCTCTTGTACTTAAGTCGGCATTGTGCCTTTTGTATTTAATTCCGATGCCATTTCTGTGTTTCATCGTGAATAAGAAGGTCCAAGGGATAGAGTAAAAATGAAGTACAGCATCGGAATGTAAAACTGGTCTCACAGGAAAGGTTCAAAGCATAGACAGTAAGAAGAGTCAGTCTTCTTGTACTTAAGTCGGCATTGTGCCTTTAGTATGTAATTCCGATGCAATTTCTTTGTTTCATCGTCAATAAGAAGGTCCAAGGGATACAGTAAACCTGAAATGAAGCATAGGAATCTAAAAATGGTCTACCAGGAAAGGTTCAAATCATAGACAGTAAGAAGACTCAGTCATCTTGTACTTAAGTCGGCATTGTGCCTTGTGCATTTAATTCCGATGCAACTTCTGTGTTTCATCGTCAATTAGAATGTCCAAGGGATACAGTAAACCTGATGAGAACCATCGGAATCTAAAACTGGTCTCACAGGAAAGGTTTAAATTATAGACAAAAAGAAGAGTCAGTCTTCTTGTACTTAAATCGGCATTTTGACTTTTGTATTTAATTCCGATGCAATTTATGTGTTTCATCGTCATTATGAAAGTCCAAGGGATACAGTAAACCTGAAGTGAAGCATCGGAATCTATAACTGGTCTCACAGGAAAGGTTCAAAATATAGACACAAAGAAGAGTCAATCTTCTTGTACTTAAGTCGGCATTGTGCCTTTTGTATATAATTTTGATGCAATTTCTGTGTTTCATCTTCAATAAGAAGGTACAAGGGATACAGTAAACCTGAAGTGAAACACTGGAATCAAAACTGGTCTCACAGGAAACCTTCAAAACATAGACAGTAAGGAGATTCAGTCTTCTTGTACTTAAGTCGGAATTGTGCGTTTTGTACTTAATTCCGATGCAATTCCTGTGTTTCATCGTCAATAAGAAGGTCCAACGGATACAGTAAACCTGAAATGAAGCATCTGAATCTTAAAACTGGTCTCACAGGAAAGGTTCAAATCATGGAATGTAAGAAGAGTCAGTCCTCTTGTACTTAAGTCCGCATTGTGCCTTTTGTATTTAAATTCGACGCAATTTCTGTGTTTCATCGTCAATAAGAAGGTCTAAGGGATACAGTAAACCTGAAGTAAAGCAACCGAATCTAAATCTGGTCTCACAGGAAAGGATCAAAACATAGGCAGTAAGAAGAGTCAGTCTTCTTGTTTTTAAGAGGGCATTGTGCCTATTGTATTGAATTCCAACATATTTCTGTGTTTCATCGTCAATAAGAAAGTCCAAGGGATACAGTAAACCTGAAGTGAGGCATCGGAATCTAATACTGGTCTCACGGGAACGGTTCAAATTATAGACAGTAAGAAGAGTCAGTCTACTCGTACTTAAGTCGGCATTTTGACTTTTGTATTTAATTCCGATGCAATTTCTGTGTTTCATCTTTAATAAGAAGGTCCAAGGGATACAGTAAACCTGAAGTGAAACACCGGAATCAAAACTGGTCTCACAGGATTGGTTCAAAACATAGACAGTAAGAGGAGTCAGTCTTCTTGTACTTAAGTCAGCATTGTGCCTTTTGTATTAAATTCCTATGCTATTTCTGTGTTTCATCGTCAATAAGAAGGTCCAAGGGATACAGTATACCTGAAATGAAGCATGAGAATCTAAAACTGGTCTCACAGGAAAGGTTCAAATCATAGACAGTAAGAAGACTCAGTCATCTCGTACTTAAGTCGGCATTGTGCCTTTTGTATTTAGTTCCGATGCAATTTGTGTGTTTCATCGTCAACATGAAGGTCCAAGGCATACAGTAATTCTGAAGTGAAGCATCGGAATCTAAAACTTGTCTCACAGGAAAAGTTCAAATTATAGACAGTGAGAAGAGTCAGTCTTCTTGCACTTAAGTCAGCATTTTGACTTTTGTATTTAATTCCGATGCAATTTCTGTGTTTCATCGTCAATATGAAGGTCCCAGGGATACAGCAAACCTGAAGTGAAGCATCGGAATCTATAACTGGTCGAACAGGTAAGGTTCAAAATATAGACAGCAAGAAGAGTCAGTCTTCTTGTTCTGAAGTCGGCATAGTGCCATTTGTATTTAATTCCAATTCAATTTCTGTGCTTCATCGACAATAAGAAGGTCCAGGGGATACAGTAAACCTAAAGTGAAGCATCGTAATCTAAAAATGGTCTCACAGGAAAGGTTCAAAACATAGTCAGTAAGAAGAGTCAATCTTCTTGTACTTAAAACGGCGTTGTGCCTTTTCTATTTAATTCTGATGCAATTACTGTGTTTCATCATCAATAAGAAGGTCCAAGGGATACAGTAAACCTGAAGTGAAGCTTCGGAATCTGAACCTGGTCTCACAGGAAAGGTTCAAAACATAGACATTAAGAAGAGTCAGTATTCTTGTACTTGAGTCGGCATTGTGCCTTTTGTATTTAATTCCGATGCAATTTCTGTGTTTCATCGTCAATAAGAAGGTCCAAGGGATACAGTAAACCGGAAATGAAGCATCTGAATCTAAAACTATTCTCACATGAAAGGTTCAAATCATAGAATGTAAGAAGAGTCAGTCGTCTTGAACGAAAGCCGGCATTGTGCCTTTTGCATTTAATTCCGATGCAATCTCTGTGTTTCATCGTAAATAAGAAGGTCCAAGGGATACAGTAAACCTGAAGTAAAACATCGGAATCTAAAACAGGTCTCACAGGAAAGGTTCAAACCATAGACAGTAAGAAGAGTCAGTCTTCACGTACTGAAGTCGGCATTGTGCCTTTTGTATTTAATTCCGATGCAATATCTGTGTTTCATCGTCAATAAGAAGGTCCAAGGGATACAGTAAATCTGAAACTAAACATAGGAATCTGAAACTCGTCTCACAGGAATCGTTGAAATCGTCGACAGTAAGAAGAGTCAGTCTTTTCGTACTTAAGTCGGTATTGTTCATTTAGTATTTAATTCCGATGCAATTTTTTTGTTTCATCGTCAATAAGAAGGTCCAAGGGATACAGTAAACCTGAAGAGAAGCATCGGAATCTAAAACTGGTCTCACAGGAAAGGTTCAAATCATAGACATTAAGAGGTGTCAGTCTACATGTACTGAAGTCGGCATTGTGCCTTTTGTATTTAATTCCGATGCAATATCTGTGTTTCATCGTCATTAAGAAGGTCCATGGGATATAGGAAACCTGAAGTGAAGCTTCGGAATCTAGAAGTGGTCTCACAGGGAAGGTTCATATCATAGACATTAAGAGGTGTCAGTGTTCATGTACTTAAGTCAGCATTGTGCCTTTTGTATTAAATTCCTATGCTATTTCTGTGTTTCATCGTCAATAAGAAGGTCCAAGGGATACAGTAATACTGAAATGAAGCATCGGAATCGGAAACTAGTCTCACGAGAAAGGTTCAAATCATAGACAGTAAGAAGACTCAGTCATCTTGTACTTAAGTCGGCATTGTGCCTTTTGTACTTAATTGCGATGCAATTTCTGTGTTTCATCGTCAATAAGAAGGTCCAAGGGATACAGTAAACCTGAAATGAAGCATCGGAATCTTAAAACTGGTGTCACAGGAAAGGTTCAAATCATGGAATGTGAGAAGAGTCAGTCCTCTTGTACTTAAGTCCGCATTGTGCCTTTTGTATTTAAATCCGATGCAATTTCTGTGTTTCATCTTCAATAAGAAGATCCAAGGGATACAGTAAACCTAAAGTGAAACACCGGAATCAAAACTGGTCTCACAGGATTGCTTCAAAACGTAGACAGTAAGAGGAGTCAGTCTTCTTGTACTTAAGTCAGCATTGTGCATTTTGTATTAAATTCCTATGCTATTTCTGTGTTTCATCGTCAATAAGAATGTCCAAGGGATACAGTATACCTGAAATGAAGCATAAGAATCTAAAACTGGTCTCACAGGAAAGGTTCAAATCATAGACAGTAAGAAGACTCAGTAATCTCGCACTTAAGTCGGCATTGTGCCTTTTGTATTTAGTTCCGATGCAATTTGTGTGTTTCATCGTCAACATGAAGGTCCAAGGGATACAGTAAACGTGAAGTGAAGCATCGGAATCTAAAACTGGTCTCACAGGAAAAGTTCAAATTATAGACAGTGAGAAGAGTCAGTCTTCTTGTACTTAAGTCGGCATTTTGACTTTTGTATTTAATTCCGATGCAGTTTCTGTGTTTCATCGTCAATAAGCAATTCCAAGGGATACAGTATACCTGAAGTGAAGCATCGGAATCTTAAAACTGGGCTCACAGGATGGTTCAAATCATGGAATGTAAGAAGAGTCAGTCCTCATGTACTTAAGTCCGCATTGTGCCTTTTGTATTTAAATCCGATGCAATTTCTGTGTTTCATCTTCAATATGAAGGTCCAAGGGATACAGCAAACCTGAAGTGTAGCATCGGAATCTATAACTGGTCGAACAGGAAAGGTTCAAAATATAGACAGCAAGAAGAGTCAGTCTTCTTGTCCTGAAGTCGGCATAGTGCCATTTGTATTTAATTCCAAGTCAATTTCTGTGCTTCATCGTCAATAAGGAGGTCCAAGGGATACAGTAAACCTAAAGTTAAGCATTGTAATCTAAAAATGGTCTCACAGGAAAGGTTCAAAACATAGTCAGTAAGAAGAGTCAATCTACTTGTACTTAGGTCGGCATTGTGCCTTTTCTATTTAATTCGGATGCAATTACTGTGTTTCATCATCAATAAGAAGGTCCAAGGGATACAGTAAACCTGAAGTGAAGCTTCGGAATCTAAAACTGGTCTCACAGGAAAGGTTCAAAGCATAGGCAGTATGAAGAGTCAGTATTCTTGTACTTGAGTCGGCATTGTGCCTTTTGTATTTAACTCCGACGCTATATCTGTGTTTCATCGTCAATAAGATGGTGCAAGGGATACAGTATACCTGAAATGAAGCATAAGAATCTAAAACTGGTCTCACAGGAAAGGTTCAAATCATAGACAGTAAGAAGATTTAGTCATCTTGTACTTAAGTCGGCATTGTGCCTTTTGTATTTAGTTCCTATGCAATTTGTGTGGTGTCACCGCCAGACACCACACTTGCTATGTGGTAGCTTTAATAGGCCGCGGTCCTTTTAGTACATGTCGGACCCGTGTGTCGCCACTGTGTATTCGCAGACCTAGCGCCACCACAAGGCAGGTCTCGATATACGATAGAGCACTCGCCCCAGTTGTACGACGACATTGCTAGCAACAATACGGACGAAGCCTTCCTCTCATTTGCCGAGAGACAGTTGGAATAGCCTTCTGCTAAGTCCATGGCTACGACCTAGCAAGGCGCCAATTGTAACAGTGCATGTATCTTACGAGTCGCATTTGTATACTCGAGAGAGATGTTCACCAGGAGTGAATAAAGTTAAGTATATTCCAGCTACGTACTTTTCTTGCTACCATTCAATAGTTATCCTGTTCCAGACTTCACGCCCGTCTGCGATAGATAGCGTGCCTATCGGCCCCCTCAAAATAACACTGTGTCGGCACTTCTGTCGACACATCAATTTGTGTGTTTCATCGTCAACATGAAGGTCCAAGGGATACAGTAAGCCTGAAGTGAAGCATCGGAAGCTAAAACTGGTCTCACAGGAAAGGTTCAACTTATTGACAGTAAGAAGAGTTTGTCTTCTTGTACTTAAGTCGGCATTTTGCTTTTGTATTTAATTCCAATGCAATTTCTGTGTTTCATCGTCAATATGAAGGTCCAAGGGATACAGCAAACCTCAATGGAAGCATCGGAATCTATAACTGGTCTCACGGGAAAGGTTCAAAATATAGGCAGCAAGAAGAGTCAGTCTTCTTGTTCTAAAGTCGGCAAAGTGCCTTTTGTATTTAATTCCAATTCAATTTCTGTGTTTCATCGTCAATAAGAAGGTCCAAGGGATACAGTAAACCTGAAGTGAAGCATCGTAATCTAAAAATGGTCTCACAGGAAAGGTTCAAATCATAGTCAGTAAGAAGAAACAATCTCGTTGTACATAAGTCGGCATTGTGCCTTTTTTATTTAATTCGGATGCAATTACTGTGTTTCATCGTCAAAAAGAAGGTCCAAGGGATACAGTAAACCTGAAGTGAAGCTTCGGAAACTAGAACTGGTCTCACAGGAAAGGTTCAAATCATAGAATGTAAGAAGAGTCAGTCCTCTTGTACTTAAGTCGGCATTGTGCCTTTTGTATTTAATTCCGATGACATTTCTGTGTTTTGTCGTGAATAAGAATGTCCAAGGGATACAGTAAAAATGAAGTAAAGCATCGGAATGTAAAACTGGTCTCACAGGAAAAATTCAAAGCATAGACAGTAAGAATAGTCAGTCTTCTTGTACTTAAGTCGGCATTGTGCCTTTTGTATTTAATTCCGATGCAATTCCTGTGTTTCATCGTCAATCAGAAGGTCCAAGGGATACAGTAAACCTGAAATGAAGCATCGGAATCTAAAACTGGTCTCACAGGAAAGGTTCAAAACATAGACAGTAAGAAGAGTCAGTCTTCATGTACTGAAGTCAGCATTCTACCTTTTGTATTTAATTCCGATGCAATATCTGTGTTTCATCGTCAATAAGAAGGTCCAAGGGATACAGTAAACCTGAAAGGAAACCTAGGAATCTGAGGCTGGTCTCACAGGAAAGGTTAAAATCATTGACAGTAAGAAGAGTCCGTCTCCTTGTACTTAAGTCGGCATTGTGGCATTTGTATTTAATTCCGATGTAATGTTTGTGTTTCACGTCAGTAAGAAGGTCCAAGGGATACAGTAAACTTGACGTGAAGCACCGGAATCAAAACTGGTCTCACAGGAAAGCTTCAAAACATAGACAGTAAAAAGAGTCAGTCTTCTTGTACTTAAGTCGGAATTGTGCATTTTGTATTAAACTCCGATGCAATTTCTGTGTTCCATCGTCAATGAGCAGGTCCAAGGGATACAGAAAACCTGAAGTGAAGCATCGGAATCAAAACTGGTCGCACAGGGATGGTTCAAAACATTGACAGTAAGAAGAGTCAGTCTTCTTGTACTTAAGTCGGCATTGTGGCTTTTGTATTTAATTCCGATGCTATTTCTGTGTTTCAACGTCAATAAAAAGGTCCAAGGGATACAGTAAACCTGAAGTGAAGCATCGAAAACTAAAACTGGTCTCACAGGAAAGGTTCAAAATATAGACAGTAAGAAGAGCCAGTCTTCTTGTACTAAAGTCGGCATTGTGCCTTTTGTAATTAATTCCGACACAATTTCTGTGTTTCATCGTCAATGAGAAGGTGAGAAGGTCCAAGGGATACAGCAAAAACCTGAAGTAAAGCATCGGAATTTAAAACTGTTCACACAGGAAAGGTTCATAACATAGACAGTAAGAATAGTCAGTCTTCTTGTACTTAAGTCGGCATTGTGCCTTTTGTATTTTATTCCGATGATATTTCTGTGTTTCATCGTCAATAAGAAGGTCCAAGGGATACAGCAAACCTGAATTGAAGGATCGGAATCTATAACTGGTCTCACAGGAAAGGTTCAAAATATACACAGTAAGAAGAGTCAGTCTTCATGAACTTAAGTCGGCATTTTGACTTTTGTACTTAATTCCGATGCTATTTCTGAGTTTCATCGTCAGTAAGAGGGTCGGAGGGATACAGTAAACCTGACGTGAAGCATCGGAAACTAAAACGGGTCTCACAGTAAAGATTCAAAACATAGACAGTAAGAAAAGTCAGTCTTCTTGTACTTAAGTCGGCATTGTGCCTTTTGTATTTAATTCCGATGCAATTTCTGTGTTTCATCGTCAATAAGGAGGTCCAAGGGATACATTAAACCTGAAGTGAAAAATCGGAAACTAAAACTGGTGTCATAGGAAAGGTTCAAAACATAGACAGTAAGAAGAGTCAGTACTCTTTTACTTAAGTCGGCATTGTGCCTTTTGTATTTAATTCCGATGCACTTTCTGTGTTTCATCGTCAATAAGAAGGTCCAATGCATACAGTAAACCTGAAGTAAAGCGTCAGAATCTAAAACTGGTCATACAGGAAACGTTCAAAACATAGACAGTGAGAAGAGTCAGTGTTCTTGTCTTTAAGTCGGCATTGTGCCTTTTGTATTTATTTCCGATGCAATTTCTGTGTTTCATCGTCAATTAGAAGGTGCAAGGGATACAGTAAACCTGAAGTGAACCATAGGAATCTAAAACCGGTCCCACAGGAAAGGATCAAAGCATAGACAGTAAGAAGAGTCGTTATTAATGTCTTTAGGTCAGCATTTTGAATTTTGTATTGAATTCCGATGCAATTTCTGTGTTTCATGGTCAATAAGAAAGTCCAACGGATACAGTAAACCTGAAGTGAAGCATCGGAATCTAAAACTGGTCTCACAGTAAAGGTTCAAAGCATAGACGGTAAGAAGAGTCAGTCTTCTTGTGCTTAAGTCGGCATTGTGCCTTTTGTATTTAATTCCGATGCAATTTCTGTGTTTCATCGTCAATACGAAGGTCCAAAGGATACAGTAAACTTGAAATGAAGCATAGGAATCTGAAACTGGTCTCACAGGAAAGGTTCAAATCATAGACAGTAAGAGGAGTCAGTCTTCTTGTACTTAAGTCGTATTTGAGATTTTTGTATTTAATTCCGATGTAATTTCTGTGTTTCATCGTCAATAAGAAGGTCCAACGGATACAGTAAACCTGAAGTGAAGCATCGGAATCTAAAACTGGTCTCACAGGAGAGCTTTAAAACATAGACATTAAGAAGAGCCAGTCTTCTTGTACTTATGTCGGCATTGTGCCCTTTTCATATATTTCCGATGCAATTTCTGTGTTTCATCGTCAATAAGAAGGTCCAAGGGATACAGTAAACCTGAAGTAAAGCATCGGAATCTAAAACTGATCTCACAGGAAAGGTTCAAAACATAGACAGTAAGTGGAGTCAGTCTTCTTGTTTTTGAGTCAGCATTGTGCATTTTGTATTTAATACCGACGCAATTTCTGTGCTTATTCCTCAATAAGAAGGTCCAAGGGATAAAGTAAACCTGAAGTGAAGCATCAGAATCTAAACTGGTCTCACAAGAAAGGTTCAAAATATAGACAGTAAGAAGAGCGGTCTTCTTGTACTTAAGTCGGCATTGTGCCTTTTGTATTTGATTCCGATGCAATTTCTGTGTTGCACCGTCAATAAGAAGGTCTGAGGCATACATTAAACCTGAAATGAAACATCTGAATCTAAAACTGGTCTCACAGGAAAGGTTCAAACATAGACCGTAAGAAGAGTTAGTCCTCTTGTACTTATGTCGGCATTGTGCCTTTTTTATATAACTGCGATGCAATTTCTGTGTTTCATCGCTAATATGAAGGTCGAAGGGACACAGCAAACCAGAAGTGAAGCATCGGAATCTAAAGTGGTCTCACAGGAGAGGTTCAAAACATAGACAGTAAGAAGAGTCAGTCTTCTTGTACTTAAGTCGGCATTGTGCCTTTTGTATTTAATTCCGATGCAATTTCTGTGTTTCATCGTCAATAACAAGGTCCAAGGGATACAGTGAACCTGAAATAAAGCATAGGAATCTATAACTGGTCTCACAGGAAAGATTCAAATCATAGACAGTAAGAGGAGTCAGTCTTCTTGTTTTTCAGTCTGCATTGTGCCTTTTGTATTAAATTCCGATGCACTTTCTGTGTTTCATCGTCAATAAGATGGTAAAAGGCATACAGTAAACCTGAAATAAAGCATCGGAATTTAAAACTGTTCACACAGGAAAGGTTCATAACATAGACAATATGCAGAGTCTGTCTTCTTGTCTTTAAGTCGGCATTCTGCCTTTTGTATTTAATTTCGATGCAATTTCTGTCTTTCATCGTCAATAAGTAAGCTGTGGGATTCAGTAAACCCAAAGTCAAGCATCGGAATCAAAAATGGTTTCACAGGAAAGTTCAAATCACAGACAGTAAGAACAGTCAGTCTTCTTGTTTTTATGTTTTCATTGTGCCTTTTGTATTTCATTCCGACGCAATTTCTCTGTTTCATCCTCACTAAGAAGGTCCAAGGGGTACAGTAAACCTGAAGTGAAGCATCGAAATCAAAACTGGTCTTACAGGAATGGTTCAAAACATAGACAGTAAGAGGAGTCAGTCTTCTTGTACTTATGTCGGCATTGTGCATTTTGCATTTTATTCCGATGAAATTTCTGTGTTTCATCGTCAATAAGAAGGTCCAAGGGATACAGCAAACCTGAATTGAAGGATCGGAATCTATAACTGGTCTCACAGGAAAGGTTCAAAATATAGACAGTAAGAAGAGTCAGTCTTCTTGAACTTAAGTCGGCATTTTGACTTTTGTATTTAATTCCGATGCTATTTCTGTGTTTCATCGTCAGTAAGAGGTTTGGAGGGATACAGTAAACCTGACGTGAAGCATCGGAAACTAAAACGGGTCTCACAGTAAAGATTCAAAACATAGACAGTAAGAAGAGTCAGTCTTCATGTACTTAAGTCGGCATTGTGCCTTTTGTATTTAATTCCGATGCAATTCCTGTGTTTCATCGTCAATAAGAAGGTCCAAGGGATACAATTAATCTGAAATGAAGCATCGGAATCTAAAACTGGTCTCACAGGAAAGGTTCAAAACATAGACAGTAAGAAGAGTCAGTCTTCATGTACTGAAGTCGGCATTCTGCATTTTGTATTTAATTCCGATGCAATATCTGTGTTTCATGGTCAATAAGAAGGTCCAAGGGATACAGTAAACCTGAAAGGAAACCTAGGAATCTGAGGCTGGTTTCACAGGAAAGGTTAAAATCATTGACAGTAAGAAGAGTCAGTCTCCGTGTACTTAAGTCGGCATTGTGGCTTTTGTATTTAATTCCGATGTAATGTTTGTGTTTCACGTCAATAAGAAGGTCCTAGGGATACAGTAAACTTGACGTGAAGCACCGGAATCAAAACTGGTCTCACAGGAAAGCTTCAAAACATAGACAGTAAGAAGAGTCAGTCTTCTTGTACTTAAGTCGGAATTGTGCATCTTGTATTAAACTCCGACGCAATTTCTGTGTTCCATCGTCAATAAGCAGGTCCAAGGGATACAGTAAACCTGAAGTGAAGCATCGGATTCTAAAAGTGGTCTCACAGGAAAAGTTCAAATCACGGAATGTAAGAAGAGTCAGTCCTTTTGTACTTAAGTCAGCATTGTGCCTTTTGTATTTAATTCCGATGCAATTTCTGTGTTTCATCGTCAATAAGAAGGTCCAATGGATACAGTATACCTGAAGTAAAGCATCCGAATCTAAAACTGGTCTCACAGGAAAGGTTCAAATCATAGACAGAAAGAAGAGTCAGTCTTCTTGTTTTTAAGTGGGCATTGTGCCTTTTGTATTTAATTCCGAAGCAATTTCTGTGTTTCATCGTCAGTAAGAAAGTCCAAGGGATACAGAAAACCAGAAGTGAAGCATCGGAATCAAAACTGGTCTCACAGGGATGGTTCAAAACATTGACAGTAAGAGGAGTCAGTCTTCTTGTACTTAAGTCGGCATTGTGCCTTTTGTATTTAATTCCGATGCTATTTCTGTGTTTCATCGTCAATAAGAAGGTCCAAGGGATACAGTAAAACTGAAGTGAAGCATCGAAAACTATAACTGGTCTCATAGGAAAGGTTCAAAACATAGACAGTAAGAAGAGACAGTCATCTTGTACTAAAATCGGCATTGTGCCTTTTGTAATTAATTCCGACACAATTTCTGTGTTTCATCGTCAATGAGAAGGTGAGAAGGTCCAAGGGATACAGTAAACCTGAACTGAAGCATCGGAATCTAAAACTGGTGTCACAGGATAGTTTCAAATCATGGAATGTAAGAAGAGTCCGTCCTCTTGTACTTAAGTCGGCATTGTGCCATTTGTATTTAATTCCGATGCACTCTCTGTGTTTCATCGTCAATAAGATGGTCCAAGGCATACAGCAAACCTAAAGTAAAGCATCGGAATTTAAAACTGTTCACACAGGAAAGGTTCATAACATAGACAGTAAGGAGAGTCGGTCTTCTTGTCTTTAAGTCGGCATTGTGCCTTTTGTACTTAATTTCGATGCAATTTCTGTGTTTCATCGTCAATAAGTAAGTCTGTGGGATTCAGTAAACCTGAAGTGAAGCAACGGAATCAAAAATGGTTTCACAGGAAAGTTCAAATCACAGACAGTAAGAACAGTTAGTATTCTTGTTTTTATGTTTTCATTGTGCCTTTTGTATTTCATATTGACGCAATTTCTGTGTTTCATCGTCACTAAGAAGGTCCAAGGGGTACAGTAAACCTGAAGTGAAGCATTGGAATCTAAAACTGGTCTCACTTAAAGATTCAAAACATAGCCAGTAAGAAATTCTGTGTTTCACCGTCAATATGAAGCTCCTAGGGATACAGTATCCCTGAAGTGAAGCATCGGAATCTAAAACTGGTCTCAGAGGAACGGTTCAAAGTATAGACAGTAAGAGAAGTCAGTCTTCTTGTACTTAAGGCGTATTTGTGATTTTTGTATTTAATTCCGATGTAATTTCTGTGTTTCATCTTCAATAAGAAGGTCCAAGGGATACAGTAAACCTGACGTGAAGCATCGGAATCAAAATTGGTCTCACAGGAGAGCTTTAAAACATAGACATTAAGAAGAGCCAGTCTTCTTGTACTTATGTCGGCATTGTGCCCTTTGCATTTATTTCCGATGCAATTTCTGTGTTTCATCGTCAATAAGAAGGTCCAAGGGATACAGTAAACCTGAAGTAAAGCATCGGAATCTAAAACTGATCTCACAGGAAAGGTTCTAAACATAGACAGTAAGTGGAGTCAGTCTTCTTGTTTTTGAGTCAGCATTGTGCATTTTGTATTTAATACCGACGCAATTTCTGTGTTTCATCGTCAATAAGAAGGTCCAAGGGTTACAGTAAACCTGAAGTGAAGCATCAGAATCTAAACTGGTCTCACAAGAAAGGTTCAAAATATAGACAGTAAGAAGAGTCAGTCTTCTTGTACTTAAGTCGGCATTGTGCCTTTTGTATTTAATTCCGAAGCAATTTCTGTGTTTCACCGTCAATAAGAAGGTATAAGGCATACAATAAACCTGAAATGAAACATCGGAATCTAAAACTGGTCTCACAGGAAATGTTCAAACATAGACCGTAAGAAGAATCAGTCTTCTTGTACTTATGTCGGCATTGTGCCTTTTTTATATAACTACGATGCAATTTCTGTGTTTAATCGTCAATATGAAGGTCCAAGGGACACAGCAAACCTGAAGTGAAGCATCGGAATCTAAACTGGTCTCACAGGAAAAGTTCAAAACATAGACAGTATGAAGAGTCAGACTTCTTGTACTTAAGTCGGCATTGTGCCTTTTGTATTTAATTCCGATGCAATTTCTGTGTTTCATCGTCAATAAGATGGTCCAAGGCATACAGTAAACCTGAAGTAAAGCATCGGAATTTAAAACTGTTCAGACAGGAAAGGTTCATAACATAAACAGTAAGGAGAGTCGGTCTTCTTGTCTTTAAGTCGGCATTCTGCCTTTTGTATTCAATTTCGATGCAATTTCTGTGTTTCATCGTCAATAAGTAAGTCTGTGGGATTCAGTAAACCTGACGTCAAGCATCGGAATCAAAATTGGTTTCACAGGAAAGTTCAAATCACAGACAGTAAGAACAGTTAGTCTTCTTGTTTTTATGTTTTCATTGTGACTTTTGTATTTCATTCCGACGCAATTTCTGTGTTTCATCGTCACTAAGAAGGTCCAAGGGGTACAGTAAACCTGAAGTGAAGCACCGGAATCAAAACTGGTCTCACAGGAAAGCTTCAAAACATGGACAGTAAGAAGAGTCAGTCTACTGGTTTTTAAGTGGGCATTGTGCCTTTTGTATTTAATTCCGACGTAATTTCTTGTTTCATCGTCAATAAGTAAGTCCAAGGGATACAGTAAACCTGAAGTAAAGCATCGAAATCAAAACTGGTCTTACAGGAATGGTTCAAAACATAGACAGTAAGAGGAGTCAGTCTTCTTGTACTTATGTCGGCCTTGTGCCTTTTGTATTTAATTCCGATCGAAATTCTGTGTTTCATCGTCAATATGAAGCTCCAAGGGATACAGTATACCAGAAGTGAAGCATCGGAATCTAAAACTGGTCTCAGAGGAACGGTTCAAAGTATAGACCGTAAAAAGAGTCAGTCTTCTTGTACTTAAGTCGGCATTGTGCCTTTTGTAATTAATTCCGATGCAATTTCTGTGTTTCATCGTCAATAAGAAGGTCCAACGGATACAGGAAACCTGAAGTGAAGCATAGGAATCTGAAACTGGTCTCACAGGAAAGGTTCAAATCATAGACAGTAAGAAGAGCCAGTCTTCTTGTACTTATGTCGGCATTGTGCCCTTTGTATATATTTCCGATGCAATTTCTGTGTTTCATCGTCAATAAGAAGGTCCAAGGGATACAGTAAACCTGAATTAAAGCATCGGAATCTAAAACTGATCTCACAGGAAAGGTTCAAAACATAGACAGTAAGTGGAGTCAGTCTTCTTGTTTTTGAGTCAGCATTGCGCATTTTGTATTTAATACCGACGCAATTTCTGTGTTCCATCGTCAATAAGAAGGTCCAAGGGATACAGTAAACCTGAAGTGAGGCATCAGAATCTAAATTGGTCTCACAAGAAAGGTTCAAAATATGGACAGTAAGAAGAGTCAGTCTTCTTGTACTTAAGTCGGCATTAGGCCTTTTGTATTTAATTCCGATGCAATTTCTGTTTCATCGTCAATAAGAAAGTCTGAAGGATACAGTAAACCTGAAGTGAAGCATCGGAATCAAAACTGGTCTCACAGGAAGGGTAAAAAACATAGACAGTAAGGAGAGTCAGTCTTCTTGTACTTAAGTCGGCATTGTTTGTATTGTATGTAATTCCGATGCAATTTCTGTGTTTCACCGTCAATAAGAAGGTCTAAGGCATACATTAAACCTCAAATGAAACATCGGAATCTAAAACTGGTCTCACAGGAAAGGTTCAAACATAGACCGTAAGAAGAGTCAGTCTTCTTGTACTTATGTCGGCATTGTGATTTTTTTATATAACTACGATGCAATTTCTGTATTTCATCGTCAATATGAAGGTCCAAGGGACACAGCAAACATGAAGTGAAGCATCGGAATCTACACTGGTCGCACAGGAAAGGTTCAAAACATAGACAGTAAGAAGAGTCAGTCTTCTTGTACTTAAGTCGGCATTGTGCGTTTTGTATTTATGTCCGATGCAATTTCTGTGTATCATCGTCAATAAGTAGGTCTAAGGGATACAGAAAACCTGAAGTGATGCATCGGAATCTAAAACTGGTCTCAAAGGAAAGGTTCAAATCATGGAATGTAAGAAGAATCAGTCCTCCTGTAGTTAAGTCGGCATTGTGCCTTTTGTATTTAATTCCGATGCAATTTCTGTGTTTCATCGTCAATAAGAAGTTACAAGGGATACAGTAAACCTAAAATGAAGCATAGGTTTCTGAAACTGGTCTCACAGGAAAGGTTTACATCATAGACAGGAGGAAGACTCAGTCTTCTTGTACTTAGGTCGGCAATGTGCCTTTTGTATTTAATTCCGATGCAATATATGTGTTTCATCGTCAATAAGGAGGTCCAAGGGATACAGTAAACCTGAAGTGAAGCATCGGAATCTAAAACTGCTATCACAGGAAAGGTTCAAAACATAGAGAGTAAGAAGAGTCAGTCTTCATGTTTTTAAGTGGGCATTGTGCAATTTGTATTTACTTCCGACGCAATTTCTGTGTTTGATCGTCAATAAGAAAGTCCAAGGGATACAGTAAACCTGAAGTGAAGCATCGGAATCAAAACTGGTCTCACAGGAATGGTTCAAAACATAGACAGTAAGAGGAGTCGGTCCTCTTGTACTTATGTCGGCATTGTGCCTTTTGTATTTAATTCCGATGCAATTTCTGTGTTTCATCGTCAATAAGAAAGTCCAAGGGATACAGTAAACCTGAAGTAAAGCATTGGAATCTAAAACTGGTCTCACGGGTGAGGTGCAAAATATAGACAGCAAGAGGAGGCGGTCTTCTTGTTTTCATGTAGGCACTGTGCCTTTAGTATTTAATTCCGAAGCTATTTCTGTGTCTCATCGTCAATAAGAGAGTCTGAGGGATACAGTAAACCTGAAGTGAAGCATCGGAATCAAACCTGGTCTCACAGGAAGGGTTCAAAACATAGACAGTAAGAAGAGTCAGTCTTCTTCTACTTAAGTCGGCATTGTGCGTATTGTATTTAATTCCTATGCAATTTCTGTGTTTCATCGTCAATAAGAAGGTCCAAGGGATACAGTAAATCTGAGGTGAAGCATCGGAATCGAAACTGGTCTCACAGGAAAGGTTTAAAACATAGACAGTAAGAGGAGTCAGTCTTCTTGTACTTAAGTCGGCTTGGGCCTCTTGTATTTAATTCCGATGCAATCTCTGTGTATCATCGTCAATAAGCAGGTCTAAGGGATACAGTAAACGTGAAGTGTAGCATCCGAATCTAAAACTGGTCTCACAGGAAAGGGACAAATCATGGAATGTAAGAAGAGTCAGTCCCCTTGTACTTAAGTCGGCATTGTGCCTTTTGTATATGACTACAATGCAATTTCTGTGTTTCATCGTCAATAAGAAGGTCCAAGGCATACAGTAAACCTGAAGTGAAGCATCGGAATCTAAAACTGGTCTCACACGAAAGGTTCAAAGATTAACAGTAAGAAGAGTCAGTCTTCTCGTTTTTAAGTCGGCATTGTGCCTTTTGTATTTAAATCCGATGCAATTTCTGTGTTTCATCGTCAATAAGAAGGTCCTAGGCATACAGTAAACCTGAATTGAAGCATCGGAATCTAAAACTGGTCTAACAGGAAAGGTTCCAAGCATAGACAGTAAGAAGAGTCAGTCCTCATGTACTTAAGTGGCTTTGTGATTTTTGTATTTAAATCCGATGCAGTTTATGTGTTTCATCGTCAAAAAGCAGGTCCAAGGGATGAAGTAAACCTGAAAAGAAGCATCGGAATCTAAAACTGGTCTAACAGGAAAGGTTCAAAACATAGACAGCAAGAAGAGTCAGTCTTCTTGTTTTTAAGTGGGCATTGTGCCATTTGTATTTAATTCCGACGCAATTTCTGTGTTTCATCGTCAATAAGAAAGTCCAAGGGATCCAGTAAACCTGCAGTGAAGCATCGGAATCTAAACTGGTCTCACAGGAATAGTTCAAAATATAGACACTAAGATAAGTCACTCTTCTTGTACTTAAGTCGGCATTTTGATTTTTGTATGTAATTCCGTTGCAATTTCCGTGTTTCATCGTCAATAAGAAGGTCCAAGGGATACAGTAAACCTGAAGTGAAGCATCGGAATCTAAAACTGGTCTCACAGTAAAGATTCAAATATAGACATTAAGAAGAGTCAGTCTTCTTGTACTCAAGTCGGCATTGTTCCTTTTCTATTTAATTCCAATGCAGCTTCTGTGGTTCATCGTCAGTGAGAAGGTCCAAGGGATACAGTAAACCTGAAGTGAAGCATCGGAAACTACAACTGGTCTCACAGGAAGGTTAAAATCATAGAATGTAAGAAGAGGCAGTCCTCTTGTACTTAAGTCGGCATTGTGCCTTATGTATTTAAATCCGATGCAATTTCTTGTTTCATCGTCAATAAGAAGATCCAAGGTATGCAGTAAACCTGAAGTGAAGCATCGGAATCAAAACTGGTCTCACAGGAAAGGTTCTAATCGTAGAAAGTATGAAGAGTCGGTCCTCTTCTACTTAAGTCGGCAATGTGCCTTTTGTATTTAATGCCGATGCAGTTTCTGTGTTTCACCGTCAATAAGAAAGTCTGAGGGATACTGTAAACCTGAAGTGAAGCATCTGAATCAAAAACTGGTCACACTGGAGAGGTTCAAAGCATAGAGAGTAAGAAGAGTCAGTCTTCTTGTTTTTAAGTGGGCATTGTGCCTTTTGTATTTTATTCCGACGCAATTTCTGTGTTTCATCCTCAACAAGAAAGTCCAATTGATACAGTAAACCTAAGTGAAGCATCGGAATCAAAACTGGTCTCACAGGAATGGTTCATAACATACATAGTAACACGAGTCAGTCTTCTTGTACTTAAGTCGGCATTGTGCCTTTTGTATGTAATTCCGACGCAATTTCTGTGTTTCATCGTCAATATGAGGGTCCAAGGAATACAGTAAACCAAAGTGAAGCATCGGAATCAAAAACTGGTCTCACGCGAGAGGTTCAAAGTATAGACAGTAAGATGAGTCAGTCTTCTTGTACTTAAGTCGGCATTTTGATTTTTGTATTTAATTCCGTTGCAATTTCTGTGTTTCCTCGTTAATAAGAAGGTCCAAGGGATACAGTAAACCTGAAGTGAAGCATCTGAATCTAAAACTGGTTTCACAGTAAAGATTCAAAACATAGACAGTAAGAAGAGTCAGTCTTCTTGTCCTTAAGTCAGAATTGCACCTTTTGTATTTAATTCCAATGCAACTTCTGTGGTTCATCGTCAGTCAGGAGGTCCATGGGATACAGTAAACCTGAAGTGAAGCATCGTAATCTAAATCAGGTCTCGCAGGAAAGGTTCAAAACATAGACAGCAAGAAGAGTCAGTCTTCTTTTACTTAAGTCGGCATTGTGCCTTTTCCATTTAATTCCGATGCAATTTCTGTGTTTCATCGTCAATAAGAAGGTCCAAGGGATACAGTAAACCTGAACTAAGCATCGGAATCTAAAACTGATCACACAGGAAAGGTTCAAAACATAGACAATATGAGGAGTCAGTCTTCATGTTTTTAAGTTGGCATTGTGCCTTTTGTATTTAATACCGATGCAATTTCTGTGTTTCATCGTCAAGAAGAAGGTCCAATTGATACAGTAAACTTGAACTAAAGCATCGGAATCTAAAACAGGTCTCACGGGAGAGGTTCAAAACATAGACAGTAAGAGGAGTCGGTCTTCTTGTTTTTGAGTCGGCACTGTGCCTTTTGTATTTAATTCCGATGCAATTTCTGTGTTTCATCGTCAATAAGAAGTTCTGAGGGATACAGTAAACCTGAAGTGAAGCATCGGAATCAAAACTGGTCTCACAGGAAGGGTTCAAAACACAGACAGTAAGAGGAGTCAATTTTTATGTAATTAAGTTGGCATTGTGCCTATTGTATTTAATTCCGATGCAATATATGTGTTTCATCGTCAATAAGAAGGTCCAAGGGATACAGTAAACATGAAGTGAAGCATCGGAATCAAAACTAGTCTCACAGGAAAGGTCAAAACATAGACAGTAAGAGGAGTCAGTCTTCTTGTACTAAACTCGGCATTGTGCCTCTTGTATTTAATTCCGATGCAATTTCTGTGTTTCATCGTCAATAAGAAGGTACAAGGGATACAGTAAACCTGAAATGAAGCATAGGAATCTAAAACTGGTCTCACAGGAAAGGTTCAAATCATAGACAGTAAGAAGACTCAGTATTCTTGTACTTAAGTCGGCATTGTGATTTTTGTATTTAATGCCGATGCAATTTCTTTGTTTCATTGTCAATAAAAAGGTCCAAGGGATACAGTAAACCTGAAGTGAAGCATCGTAATCTAAAACTGATCTCACAGGAGAGCTCAAATGATAGATTGTAAGAAGAGTCAGTCTTCTTGTTTTTATGTCGACATTGTGCCTTTTCTATTTAATTCCGACGCAATTTCTGTGTTTCATACGTCAACAAGACGGTCCAAGGGACACAGTAAACCTGAAGTAAAACATCGGCATCTAAAACTGGTCTCACAGGAAAGGTTCAAATCATAGACAGTGAGAAGAGTCAGTCGTATTGTTTTTAAGTGGGCATTATGAAATTTGTATTTAATTCCGACGCAATTTCTGTGTTTCATCGTCAACAAGAAGGTCCAAGGGATACAGTAAACCTGGAGTGAAGGATCGGAATCAATACTGGTCTCACAGGAAAGGTTCAAAACATAGACAGTAAGAAGACTCAGTCTTCTTGTTCTTAAGTCGGCATTGTGCCTTTTGTATTTAATTACGTTGCAATATCTGTGTTTCATCGTCAATACGAAGGTCCAAGGGATACAGTAAACCAAAGTGAAGCATCGGAATCAAAAACTGGTCTCACAGGAAAGGTCCAAATATAGACAGTAAGATGAGTTAGTCTCCTTGTACTTAAGTCGCCATTTTGACTTTTGTATTTAATTCCGATGCAATTTCGGTGGTTCATCGTCAGTCAGAAGGTCCAAGGGATACAGAAAACCTGAAGTGAAGCATCGTAATCTAAATCAGGTCTCGCAGGAAAGGTTCAAAACATAGACAGCAAGAAGAGTCAGTCTTCTTTTACTTAAGTCAGCATTGTGCCTTTTCCATTTAATTCCGATGCAATTTCTGTGTTTCATCGTCAATAAGAAGGTCCAAGGGATACAGTAAACCTGAACTAAGCATCGGAATCTAAAACTGATCACACAGGAAAGGTTCAAAACATAGACAATATGAGGAGTCAGTCTTCATGTTTTTAAGTTGGCATTGTGCCTTTTGTATTTAATACCGATGCAATTTCTGTGCTTCATCGTCAAGAAGAAGGTCCAATTGATACAGTAAACTTGAACTAAAGCATCGGAATCTAAAACTGGTCTCACGGGAGAGGTTCAAAACATAGACAGTAAGAGGAGTCGGTCTTCTTGTTTTTGAGTCGGCACTGTGCCTTTTGTATTTAATTCCGATGTAATTTCTGTGTTTCATCGTCAATAAGAAGTTCTGAGGGATACAGTAAACCTGAAGTGAAGCATCGGAATCAAAACTGGTCTCACAGGAAGGGTTCAAAACATAGATAGTAAGAGGAGTCAATTTTTATGTAATTAAGTTGGCATTGTGCCTATTGTATTTAATTCCGATGCAATATATTTGTTTCATCGTCAATAAGAAGGTCCAAGGGATACAGTAAACCTGAAGTGAAGCATCGGAATCAAAACTAGTCTCACAGGAAAGGTCAAAACATAGACAGTAAGAGGAGTCAGTCTTCTTGTACTAAACTCGGCATTGTGCCTCTTGTATTTAATTCCGATGCAATTTCTGTGTTTCATCGTCAATTAGAAGGTACAAGGGATACAGTAAACCTGAAATGAAGCATAGGAATCTAAAACTGATCTCACAGGAGAGCTTCAAATGATAGATTGTAAGAAGAGTCAGTCTTCTTGTTTTTATTTCGACATTGTGCCTTTTGTATTTAATTCCGACGTAATTTCTGTGTTTCATACGTCAACAAGACGGTCCAAGGGACACAGTAAACCTGAAGTAAAACATCGGCATCTAAAACTGGTCTCACAGGAAGGGTTCAAATCATAGACAGTGAGAAGAGTCAGTCTTATAGTTTTTAAGTGGGCATTATGAAATTTGTATTTAATTCCGACGCAATTTCTGTGTTTCATCGTCAACAAGAAGGTCCAAGGGATACAGTAAACCTGGAGTGAAGGATCGGAATCAATACTGGTCTCACAGGAAAGGTTCAAAACATAGACAGTAAGAAGACTCAGTCTTCTTGTTCTTAAGTCGGCATTGTGCCTTTTGTATTTAATTACGTTGCAATATCTGTGTTTCATCGTCAATACGAAGGTCCAAGGGATACAGTAAACCAAAGTGAAGCATCGGAATCAAAAACTGGTCTCACAGGAAAGGTCCAAATATAGACAGTAAGATGAGTTAGTCTCCTTGTACTTAAGTCGCCATTTTGACTTTTGTATTTAATTCCGATGCAATTTCAGTGGTTCATCGTCAGTCAGAAGGTCCTAGGGATACAGAAAACCTGAAGTGAAGCATCGGAATCTAAAACAGGTCTCGCAGGAAAGGTTCAAAACATAGACAGTATGAAGAGTCAGTCTTCTTATACTTAAGTCGGCATTGTGCCTTTTGTATTTAATTCCGATGCAATTTCTGTGTTTCATCGTCAATAAGAAGGTCCGAGGGATACACTAAACCTGAAGTGAAGCATCGGAAACTAAAACTGGACTCACAGGAAAGGTTCAATTCATAGAATGTAAGAAGAGTCAGTCCTCTTGTACTTAAGTCGGCATTGTGGCTTTTGTATTTCATTCCGATGCAATTACTGTGTTTCATCGGCAATAAGAAGGTCCAAGGGATACAGTAACCCTGAAGTAAAGCATCGGATCAAAACTGGTCTCACAGGAGAGGTTCAAAACGTAGACAGTAAGAAGAGTCAGTCTTCTTGTGCTTAAGTCGGCATTGTGCCTTTTGTAATTAATTTCGATACAATTTCTGTGTTTCATCGTCAATAAGAAGGTCCAAGGGATACAGTAAACCTGAAGTGAAGCATCGGGATCAATACTGGTCTCACAGGAAAGGTTCAAAACATAGACAGTAAGAGGAGTCACTCTTCTTGTACTTAAGTCGGCATTGTGCCTTTTATATTTATTCCGATGCAATTTCTGTGTTTCATCGTCAATAAGAATGTACCAGGGATACAGTAAACCTGGATTGAAACATAGGAATCTAAAACTGGTCTCACAGGAAAGTTCAAATCATAGACAGTAAGGAGACTCTGTCTTCTTGTACATGAGTCGGCATTGTGCCTTTTGTATTTAATTCCGATGCATTTCTGTGTTTCATCGTCAATAAGAAGGTACAAGGGATACAGTAAACCTGAAATTAATCATAGGAATTTAAAACTGGTCTCACAGGAAAGGTTTAAATAATAGACAGTAAGAAGACTCAGTCTTCTTGTACTTAGGTCGGCAATGTGCCTTTTGTATTTATTTCCGATGCAATTTCTGTGTTCCATCGTCAATATGAAGGTCCAAGGGATACAGTAATACCAAAGTGAAGCATCGGAATCTATAACTGGTCTCACAGGAAATTTTCAAAACATAGTCAGTAAGAAGAGTCAGTCTTCTTGTACGTAGGTCGGCATTTTGACTTTTGTATTTAATTCCGATGCAATTTCTCTGTTTCATCGTCAATAAGAAGGTCCAAGGGATACATTAACGCTGAAGTGAAGCATCGGAATCTCAAACTGGTCTCACAGTAAAGGTTCAATTCATAGAATGTAAGAAGAGTCAGTCCTCTTGTACTTAAGTCGGCATTGTGCCTTTTGTATTTAGTTCCGATGCAATTTCTATGTTCCATCGTCAATAAGAAGGTCCAAGGGATACAGTAAACCTGAAGTAAAGCATCGGCATCTAAAACTGGTCTCACAGGATAGGTTCAAAACATAGACAGTAAGAAGACTCAGTCTTCTTGTCTTTAAGTGGGCATTATAGCTTTTGTATTTAATTCCGACGCATTTTCTGTGTTTCATCGTCAATAAGAAAGTCCAAGGGAAACAGTAAACCTGAAGTGAAGCATCGGAATCAAGACTGGTCTCACAGGAATGGTTCAAAACATTGACAGTAAGAGGAGTTAGCTTTCTTGTACTTAAGTCGGCATTGGTCCTTTTGTATTTAATTCCAATGCAGCTTCTGTGGTTCTTCGTCGGTCAGAAGGTCCAAGGGATACAGTAAACCTGACGTGAAGCATCGGAATCTAAAACTGGTCTCACAGGAAAGGTTCAAATCATAGAATGTAAGAAGAGTCAGTCCTCTTGTACTTAAGTCGGCGTTGTGCCTTTTGTATTTAATTCCGATGCAATTTCTGTGTTTCATCGTCAATATGAGGGTCCAAGGGATACAGTAAACCAAAGTGAAGCATCGGAATCAAAAACTGGTCTCACGCGAGAGGTTCAAAGTATAGACAGTAAGATGAGTCAGTCTTCTTGTACTTAAGTCGGCATTTTGATTTTTGTATTTAATTCCGTTGCAATTTCTGTGTTTCCTCGTTAATAAGAAGGTCCAAGGGATACAGTAAACCTGAACTAAGCATCGGAAGCTAAAACTGATCACACAGGAAAGGTTCAAAACATAGACAATATGAGGAGTCGGTCTTCATGTTTTTAAGTTGGCATTGTGCCTTTTGTATTTAATACCGATGCAATTTCTGTGTTTCATCGTCAAGAAGAAGGTCCAATTGATACAGTAAACTTGAACTAAAGCATCGGAATCTAAAACTGGTCTCACGGGAGAGGTTCAAAACATAGACAGTAAGAGGAGTCGGTCTTCTTGTTTTTGAGTCGGCATTGTGCCTTTTGTATTTAATTCCGATGCAATTTCTGTGTTTCATCGTCAATAAGAAGTTCTGAGGGATACAGTAAACCTGAAGTGAAGCATCGGAATCAAAACTGTTCTCACAGGAAGGGTTCAAAACACAGACAGTAAGAGGAGTCAATTTTTATGTAATTAAGTTGGCATTGTGCCTATTGTATTTAATTCCGATGCAATATATGTGTTTCATCGTCAATAAGAAGGTCCAAGGGATACAGTAAACCTGAAGTGAAGCATCGGAATCAAAACTAGTCTCACAGGAAAGGTCGAAACATAGACAGTAAGAGGAGTCACTCTTCTTGTACTAAACTCGGCATTGTGCCTCTTGTATTTAATTCCGATGCAATTTCTGTGTTTCATCGTCAATAAGAAGGTACAAGGGATACAGTAAACCTGAAATGAAGCATAGGAATCTAAAACTGGTCTCACAGGAAAGGTTCAAATCATAGACAGTAAGAAGACTCAGTATTCTTGTACTTAAGTCAGCATTGTGATTTTTGTATTTAATGCCGATGCAATTTCTTTGTTTCATTGTCAATAAAAAGGTCCAAGGGATACAGTAAACCTGAAGTGAAGCATCGGAATCTAAAACTGATCTCACAGGAGAGCTTCAAATGATAGATTGTAAGAAGAGTCAGTCTTCTTGTTTTTATGTCGACATTGTGCCTTTTGTATTTAATTCCGACGCAATTTCTGTGTTTCATACGTCAACAAGACGGTCCAAGGGACACAGTAAACCTGAAGTAAAACATCGGCATCTAAAACTGGTCTCACAGGAAAGGTTCAAATCATAGACAGTGAGAAGAGTCAGTCTTATTGTTTTTAAGTGGGCATTATGAAATTTGTATTTAATTCCGACGCAATTTCTGTGTTTCATCGTCAACAAGAAGGTCCAAGGGATACAGTAAACCTGGAGTGAAGGATCGGAATCAATACTGGTCTCACAGGAAAGGTTCAAAACATAGACAGTAAGAAGACTCAGTCTTCTTGTTCTTAAGTCGGCATTGTGCCTTTTGTATTTAATTACGTTGCAATATCTGTGTTTCATCGTCAATACGAAGGTCCAAGGGATACAGTAAACCAAAGTGAAGCATCGGAATCAAAAACTGGTCTCACAGGAAAGGTCCAAATATAGACAGTAAGATGAGTTAGTCTCCTTGTACTTAAGTCGCCATTTTGACTTTTGTATTTAATTCCGATGCAATTTCGGTGGTTTATCGTCAGTCAGAAGGTCCAAGGGATACAGAAAACCTGAAGTGAAGCATCGTAATCTAAATCAGGTCTCGCAGGAAAGGTTCAAAACATAGACAGCAAGAAGAGTCAGTCTTCTTTTACTTAAGTCGGCATTGTGCCTTTTCCATTTAATTCCGATGCAATTTCTGTGTTTCATCGTCAATAATAAGGTCCAAGGGATACAGTAAACCTGAACTAAGCATCGGAATCTAAAACTGATCACACAGGAAAGGTTCAAAACATAGACAATATGAGGAGTCAGTCATCATGTTTTTAAGTTGGCATTGTGCCTTTTGTATTTAATACCGATGCAATTTCTGTGTTTCATCGTCAAGAAGAAGGTCCAATTGATACAGTAAACTTGAACTAAAGCATCGGAATCTAAAACTGGTCTCACGGGAGAGGTTCAAAACATAGACAGTAAGAGGAGTCGGTCTTCTTGTTTTTGAGTCGGCACTGTGCCTTTTGTATTTAATTCCGATGCAATTTCTGTGTTTCATCGTCAATAAGAAGTTCTGAGGGATACAGTAAACCTGAAGTGAAGCATCGGAATCAAAACTGGTCTCACAGGAAGGGTTCAAAACATAGACAGTAAGAGGAGTCAATTTTTATGTAATTAAGTTGGCATTGTGCCTATTGTATTTAATTCCGATGCAATATATGTGTTTCATCGTCAATAAGAAGGTCCAAGGGATACAGTAAACCTGAAGTGAAGCATCGGAATCAAAACTAGTCTCACAGGAAAGGTCAAAACATAGACAGTAAGAGGAGTCAGTCTTCTTGTACTAAACTCGGCATTGTGCCTCTTGTATTTAATTCCGATGCAATTTCTGTGTTTCATCGTCAATTAGAAGGTACAAGGGATACAGTAAACCTGAAATGAAGCATAGGAATCTAAAACTGGTCTCACAGGAAAGGTTCAAATCATAGACAGTAAGAAGACTCAGTATTCTTGTACTTAAGTCGGCATTGTGATTTTTGTATTTAATGCCGATGCAATTTATTTGTTTCATTGTCAATAAAAAGGTCCAAGGGATACAGTAAACCTGAAGTGAAGCATCGGAATCTAAAACTGATCTCACAGGAGAGCTTCAAATGATAGATTGTAAGAAGAGTCAGTCTTCTTGTTTTTATGTCGACATTGTGCCTTTTGTATTTAATTCCGACGTAATTTCTGTGTTTCATACGTCAACAAGACGGTCCAAGGGACACAGTAAACCTGAAGTAAAACATCGGCATCTAAAACTGGTCTCACAGGAAAGGTTCAAATCATAGACAGTGAGAAGAGTCAGTGTTATTGTTTTTAAGTGGGCATTATGAAATTTGTATTTAATTCCGACGCAATTTCTGTGTTTCATCGTCAACAAGAAGGTCCAAGGGATACAGTAAACCTGGAGTGAAGGATCAGAATCAATACTGGTCTCACAGGAAAGGTTCAAAACATAGACAGTAAGAAGACTCAGTCTTCTTGTTCTTAAGTCGGCATTGTGCCTTTTGTATTTAAATACGTTGCAATATCTGTGTTTCATCGTCAATACGAAGGTCCAAGGGATACAGTAAACCAAAGTGAAGCATCGGAATCAAAAACTGGTCTCACAGGAAAGGTCCAAATATAGACAGTAAGATGAGTTAGTCTCCTTGTACTTAAGTCGCCATTTTGACTTTTGTATTTAATTCCGATGCAATTTCGGTGGTTCATCGTCAGTCAGAAGGTCCAAGGGATACAGAAAACCTGAAGTGAAGCATCGGAATCTAAAACAGGTCTCGCAGGAAAGGTTCAAAACATAGACAGTATGAAGAGTCAGTCTTCTTATACTTAAGTCGGCATTGTGCCTTTTGTATTTAATTCCGATGCAATTTCTGTGTTTCATCGTCAATAAGAAGGTCCGAGGGATACACTAAACCTGAAGTGAAGCATCGGAAACTAAAACTGGACTCACAGGAAAGGTTCAATTCATAGAATGTAAGAAGAGTCAGTCCTCTTGTACTTAAGTCGGCATTGTGGCTTTTGTATTTCATTCCGATGCAATTACTGTGTTTCATCGGCAATAAGAAAGTCCAAGGGATACAGTAACCCTGAAGTAAAGCATCGGAATCAAAACTGGTCTCACAGGAGAGGTTCAAAACGTAGACAGTAAGAAGAGTCAGTCTTCTTGTGCTTAAGTCGGCATTGTGCCTTTTGTAATTAATTTCGATACAATTTCTGTGTTTCATCGTCAATAAGAAGGTCCAAGGGATACAGTAAACCTGAAGTGAAGCATCGGGATCAAAACTGGTCTCACAGGAAAGGTTCAAAACATAGACAGTAAGAGGAGTCACTCTTCTCGTACTTAAGTCGGCATTGTGCCTTTTATATTTATTCCGATGCAATTTCTGTGTTTCATCGTCAATAAGAATGTACCAGGGATACAGTAAACCTGGATTGAAACATAGGAATCTAAAACTGGTCTCACAGGAAAGTTCAAATCATAGACAGTAAGGAGACTCTGTCTTCTTGTACATGAGTCGGCATTGTGCCTTTTGTATTTAATTCCGATGCATTTCTGTGTTTCATCGTCAATAAGAAGGTACAAGGGATACAGTAAACCTGAAATTAATCATAGGAATTTAAAACTGGTCTCACAGGAAAGGTTTAAATAATAGACAGTAAGAAGACTCAGTCTTCTTGTACTTAGGTCGGCAATGTGCCTTTTGTATTCATTTCCGATGCAATTTCTGTGTTCCATCGTCAATATGAAGGTCCAAGGGATACAGTAATACCAAAGTGAAGCATCGGAATCTATAACTGGTCTCACAGGAAATTTTCAAAACATAGTCAGTAAGAAGAGTCAGTCTTCTTGTACGTAGGTCGGCATTTTGACTTTTGTATTTAATTCCGATGCAATTTCTCTGTTTCATCGTCAATAAGAAGGTCCAAGGGATACATTAACGCTGAAGTGAAGCATCGGAATCTCAAACTGGTCTCACAGTAAAGGTTCAATTCATAGAATGTAAGAAGAGTCAGTCCTCTTGTACTTAAGTCGGCATTGTGCCTTTTGTATTTAGTTCCGATGCAATTTCTATGTTCCATCGTCATTAAGAAGGTCCAAGGGATACAGTAAACCTGAAGTAAAGCATCGGCATCTAAAACTGGTCTCACAGGATAGGTTCAAAACATAGACAGTAAGAAGACTCAGTCTTCTTGTCTTTAAGTGGGCATTATGGCTTTTGTATTTAATTCCGACGCATTTTCTGTGTTTCATCGTCAATAAGAAAGTCCAAGGGAAACAGTAAACCTGAAGTGAAGCATCGGAATCAAGACTGGTCTCACAGGAATGGTTCAAAACATTGACAGTAAGAGGAGTTAGCTTTCTTGTACTTAAGTCGGCATTGGTCCTTTTGTATTTAATTCCAATGCAGCTTCTGTGGTTCATCGTCAGTCAGAAGGTCCAAGGGATACAGTAAACATGAAGTGAGCATCGTAATCTAAAACAGGTCTCGCAGGAAAGGTTCACATCATAGACAGTAAGAAGAGTCAGTCTTCTTGTACTTAAGGCGGCATTGTGCCTTTTGTTTTTAATTCCAATGCAACTTCTGTGGTTCTTCGTCGGTCAGAAGGTCCAAGGGATACAGTAAACCTGACGTGAAGCATCGGAATCTAAAACTGGTCTCACAGGAAAGGTTCAAATCATAGAATGTAAGAAGAGTCAGTCCTCTTGTACTTAAGTCGGCGTTGTGCCTTTTGTATTTAATTCCGATGCAATTTTTGTGTTTCATCGTCAATATGAAGGTCCAAGGGATACAGTAAACCTGAAATTAAGCATAGGAATCTAAAACTGGTCTCACAGGAAAGGTTTAAATCATAGACAGTAAGAAGACTCAGTCTTCTCGTACTTAGGTCGGCAATGTGCCTTTTGTATTTCTTTCCGATGCAATTTCTGTGTTTCATCGTCAATATGAAGGTCCAAGGGATACAGTAAGACCAAAGTGAAGCATTGGAATCTAAAACTGGTCTCAGTGGAAATTTTCAAAACATAGACAGTAAGAAGTGTCAGTGTTCTTGTACGTAAGACGGCATTTTGACTTTTGTATTTAATTCCGATGCAATTTCTGTGTTTCATCGTCAATAAGAAGGTCCAAGGGATACATTAACCCTGCAGTTAAGCATCGGAAACTAAAACTGGTCTCACAGAGAAGGTTCAATTCATAGAATGTAAGAAGAGTCAGTCCTCTTGTACTTAAGTCGGCATTGTTGGTTTTGCATTTAGTTCCGATGCAATTTCTATGTTCCATCGTCAATAAGAAGGTCCAAGGGATACAGTAAACCTGAAGTAAAGCATCGGCATCTAAAACTGGTCTCACAGGATAGGTTCAAAACATAGACAGTAAGAAGAGTCAGTCTTCTTGCTTTTAAGTGATCATTGTGGCTTTTGTATTTAATTCCGACGCAATATCTCTGTTTCATCGGCAATAAGAAAGTCCAAGGGAAACAGTAAACCTGAAGTGAAGCATCGGAATCAAAACTGGTCTCACAGGAATGGTTCAAAACATAGACAGTAGGAGGAGTTAGTTTTCATGTTCTTAAGTCGGCATTGTTCCTTTTGTATATAATTCCAATGCAACTTCTGTGGTTCATCGTCAGTCAGAAGGTCCAAAGGATACTGTAAACCTGAGGTGAAGCATCGTAATCTGAAACAGGTCTCGCAGGAAAGGTTCAAAACATAGACAGTAGGAATAGTCAGTCTTCTTGTACTTAAGTCGGCATTGTGCCTTTTGTATTTAATTCCGATGCAATTTCTGTGTTTCATCGTCAATAAGAAGGTCCGAGGGATACACTAAACCTGAAGTGAGGCATCGGAAACTAAAACTGGTCTCACAGGAAAGGTTCAATTCATAGAATGTAAGAAGAGTCAGTCTTCAGGTTTTTAAGTCGGCATTGTGCCTATTGCATTTAATACCGACGCAATTTCTGTGTTTCATCGTCAATAAGAAGGTCCAACTAATACAGTAAACGTGAAGTAAAGCATCGGCATCTATAACTGCTCTCACAGGATAGGTACAAAACATAGACAGTGAGAAGAGTCAGTCTTCAGGTTTTTAAGGCGGCATTGTGCCTTTTGCATTTAATACCGACGCAATTTCTGTGTTTCATCGTCAATAAGAAGGTCCAAGGGATACAGTAAACCTGAAGTGAAGCATCGGAATCTAAACTGGTCTCACAGGAAAGGTTCAATTCATAGAATGTAAGAAGAGTCAGTCCTCTTGTACTTAAGTCGGCATTGTGCCCTTTGTATTTAGTTCCGATGCAATTTCTATGTTCCATCGTCAATAAGATGGTCCAAGGGATACAGTAAACGTGAAGTAAAGCATCGGCATCTATAACTGCTCTCACAGGATAGGTACAAAACATAGACAGTAAGAAGAGTTAGTCTTCTTGTTTTTAAGTGAGCATTGTGGCTTTTGTATTTAATTCCGTCGCAAGTTCTGTGTTACATCGTCAATAAGTAAGTCCAAGGGAAACAGTAAACCTGAAGTGAAGCATCGGAATCAAAACTGGTCTCACATAAATGGTTCAAAACATAGACAGTAAGAGGAGGTAGTTTTCTTGTACTTAAGTCGGCATTGTTCCTTTTGTATTTAATTCCAATGCATTGTGGTTCATCGTCAGTCAGAAGGTCCAAGGGATACAGTAAACCTGAAGTAAAGCATCGTAATATAAAACAGGTCTCGCAGGAAAAGTTCAAAACATAGACAGTAAGAAGAGTCAGTCTTCTTGTACTTAGGTCGGCATTGTGCCTTTTGTATTTAATTCCGATTCGATTTCTGTGTTTCATCGACAATAAGAAGGTCCAAGGGATACAGTAAACCTGAAGTGAATCATCGGTATCTAAACTGGTCTCACAGGAATGGTTCAAAACATAGACAGTAAGAAGAACAGTCATTTGTTCTTAAGTCGGCATTGTGCCTTTTGTGTTTAATTCCGATGCAATTTCTGTGTTTCATCGTCAATATGAAGATCCAAGGGATGCAGTAAACCTGAAGTGAGGCATCGGAATCAAAACAGGTCTCACAGGAAAGGTTCAAATCGTAGAAAGTATGAAGAGTCAGTCCTCTTGTACTTAAGTCGGCATTGTGCCTTTTGTATTTAATTCCGATGCAGTTTCTGTGTTTCACCGTCAATAAGAAAGTCTGAGGGATACTGTAAACCTGAAGTGAAGCATTGGAATCTAAAACTGGTCACACTGGAGAGTTTCAAAGCATAGAGAGTAAGATGAGTCAGTCTTCTTGTTTTTAAGTCGGAATTGTACATTTTGTATTTAATTCCAATGTAACTTCTGTGGTTTGTCGTCAGTCAGGAGGTCCATGGGATACAGTAAACCTGAAGTGAAGCATCGTAATCTAAATCAGGTCTCGCAGGAAGGGTTCAAAACATAGACAGCAAGAAGAGTCAGTCTTCTTGTACTTGAGTCGGCATTGTGCCTTTTGTATTTAATTCCGATGCAATTTCTGTGATTCAACGTCAATATGAAGATCCAAGGGATACAGTAAACCTGAAGTGAAACATCGGAATCAAAACTGGTCCCACAGGAAAGGTTCAAATCGTAAAACGTAAGAAGAGTCTCTTGTACTTAAGTCGGCATTGTGCCTTTTATATTTATTTCCGATGCAATTTCTGTGTTTCATCGTCAATATGAAGGTCCAAGGTATACAGTAAACCTGAAATTAAGCATAGGAATCTAAAACTGGTCTCACAGGAAAGGTTTAAATCACAGACAGTAAGAAGACTCAGTCTTCTCGTACTTAGGTCGGCAATGTGATTTTTGTATTTCTTTCCGATGCAATTTCTGTGTTTCATCGTCAATATGAAGGTCCAAGGGATACAGTAATACCAAAGTGAAGCATTGGAATCTAAAACAGGTCTCACAGGAAATTTTCAAAGCATAGACAGTAAGAAGAGTCAGTGTTCTTGTACGTAAGTCGGCATTTTGACTTTTGTATTTAATTCCGATGCAATTTCTGTGTTTCATCGTCAATAAGAAGGTCCAAGGGATACATTAACCCTGAGGTGAAGCATCGGAAACTAAAACTGGTCTCACAGGAAAGGTTCAATTCATAGAATGTAACAAGAGTCAGTCTTCTTGTACGTAAGTCGGCATTTTGACTTTTGTATTTAATTCCGATGCGATTTCTCTGTTTCATCGTCAATAAGAAGGTCAGAGGGATACATTAACCATGAACTGAAGCATCGGAATCTAAAACTTGTCTCACAGTAAAGGTCAAAACATAGACAGCAAGAAGAGTCAGTCTTCTTGTACTTAAGTCGGCATTGTGCCTTTTGTATTTAATTCCGATGCAATTTCTGTGTTTCATCGTCAATAAGGAGGTCCAAGGGATACATTAACCCTGCAGTGAAGCATCGGAATCTAAACTAGTCTCACAGGAAAGGTTCAATTCATAGAATGTAAGAAGAGTCAGTCCTCTTGTACTTAAGTCGGCATTGTGCCCTTTGAATTTAGTTCCGATGCAATTTCTATGTTCCATCGGCAATAAGATGGTCCAAGGGATACAGTAAACGTGAAGTAAAGCATCGGCATCTATAACTGGTCTCACAGAATAGGTACAAAACATAGACAGTAAGAAGAGTCAGTCTTCAGGTTTTTAAGTCGGCATTGTGCCTTTTGCATTTAATACCGACGCAATTTCTGTGTTTCATCGTCAATAAGAAGGTCGAAGGGATACAGTAAACCTGAAGTGAAGCATCGGAATCTAAACTGGTCTCACAGGAAAGGTTCAATTCATAGAATGTAAGAAGAGTCAGTCCTCTTGTACTTAAGTCGGCATTGTGCCCTTTGAATTTAGTTCCGATGCAATTTCTATGTTCCATCGTCAATAAGATGGTCCAAGGGATACAGTAAACGTGAAGTAAAGCATCGGCATCTGTAACTGGTCTCACAGGATAGGTACAAAACATAGACAGTAAGAAGAGTCAGTCTTCTTGTTTTTAAGTGGGCATTGTGGCTTTTGTATTTAATTCCGACGCAGTTTCTGTGTTTCATCGTCAATAAGTAAGTCCAAGGGAAACAGTAAACCTGAAGTGAAGCATCGGAATCAAAACTGGTCTCACAGAAAAGATTCAAAACATAGACAGTAAGAAGAGTCGGTCTTCTTCTACTTAAGGCGGCATTGTGCCTTTTGTTTTTAATTCCAATGCATCTTCTGTGGTTCCTCGTCAGTCAGAAGGTCCAAGGGATACAGTAAACGTGAAGTGAAGCATCGTAATCTAAAACAGGTCTCGCAGGAAAGGTTCAAAACATAGACAGTAAGAAGAGTCAGTCTTCTTGTACTTAGGTCGGAATTGTGCCTTTTGTGTTTAATTCCGATGCAATTTCTGTGTTTCATCATCAATAAAAAGGTCCAACTGATACAGTAAACCTGAAGTGAAGCATCGGAATCTAAAACTGGTCTCACAGGAAAGGTTCAAATCATAGAATGTAAGAAGAGTCAGTCCTCTTGTACTTAAGTCGGCGTTGTGCCTTTTGTATTTCATTTCGATGCAATTTCTGTGATTCATCGTCAATATGAAGATCCAATTGATACAGTAAACCTGAAGTGAAGCATCGGAATCTAAAACTGGTCTCACAGGAAAGTTTCAAATCATAGAATGTAAGAAGAGTCAGTCCTCTTGTACTTAAGTCGGCATTGTTCCTTTTGTATTTAATTCCAATGCAACTTCTTTGGTTCATCGTCAGTCAGAAGGTCCAATGGATACAGTAAACCTGAAGTAAAGCATCGTAATCTAAAACAGGTCTCGCAGGACAAGTTCAAAACATAGACAGTAAGAAGAGTCAGTCTTCTTGTACTTAATTCGGCATTGTGCCTTTTGTAATTAATTCCGATGCAATTTCTGTGTTTGATCGTCATTAAGAAGGTCCATGGTTCAAATGGTTCAAATTGCTCTGAGCACTATGGGTCTCAACTGCTGAGGTCATTAGTCGCCTAGAACATAGAACTAGTTAAACCTAACTAACCTGAGGATATCACAAACAACCATGCCTAAGGCTGGATTCGAACCTGAGACCGTAGCGGTCTAGCGGTTCCAGACTGCAGCGCCCATAACTGCACGGCCACTTCGGCTGGCAAAGGTCCAAGGGATACAGTAAACCTGAAGTGAAGCATCGGAATCAAAACTGGTCTCACAGGAAAGGTTCAAAACATAGACAGTAAGAGGAGTCAGTCTTCTTGTACTTAAGTCGGCATTGCGCCTTTTGTATTTAATTCCGATGCGATTTCTGTGTTTCATCGTCAATAAGAAGGTCCAAGGGATACAGTAAACCTGAAGTGAAGCATCGGAATCTAAAACTGGTCTCACAGAAAAGATTCAAAACATAGACAGTAAGAAGAGTCGGTCTTCTTCTACTTAAGGCGGCATTGTGCCTTTTGTTTTTAATTCCAATGCATCTTCTGTGGTTCCTCGTCAGTCAGAAGGTCCAAGGGATACAGTAAACGTGAAGTGAAGCATCGTAATCTAAAACAGGTCTCGCAGGAAAGGTTCAAAACATAGACAGTAAGAAGAGTCAGTCTTCTTGTACTTAGGTCGGAATTGTGCCTTTTGTGTTTAATTCCGATGCAATTTCTGTGTTTCATCATCAATAAAAAGGTCCAACTGATACAGTAAACCTGAAGTGAAGCATCGGAATCTAAAACTGGTCTCACAGGAAAGGTTCAAATCATAGAATGTAAGAAGAGTCAGTCCTCTTGTACTTAAGTCGGCGTTGTGCCTTTTGTATTTCATTTCGATGCAATTTCTGTGATTCATCGTCAATATGAAGATCCAATTGATACAGTAAACCTGAAGTGAAACATCGGAATCAAAACTGGTCTCACAGGAAAGGTTCAAATCGTAGAACGTAAGAAGAGTCTCTTGTACTTACGTCGGCATTGTGCCTTTTGTATTTAACTCCGATGCAATTTCTCTGTTTCATCGTCAATAAGAAGGTCCAAGGGATACATTAACGCTGAAGTGAAGCATCGGAATCTCAAACTGGTCTCACAGTAAAGGTTCAATTCATAGAATATAAGAAGAGTCAGTCCCCTTGTACTTAAGTCGGCATTGTGCCTTTTGTATTTAGTTCCGATGCAATTTCTATGTTCCATCGTCAATAAGAAGGTCCAAGGGATACAGTAAACCTGAAGTAAAGCATCGGCATCTAAAACTGGTCTCACAGGATAGGTTCAAAACATAGACAGTAAGAAGACTCAGTCTTCTTGTCTTTAAGTGGGCATTATGGCTTTTGTATTTAATTCCGACGCATTTTCTGTGTTTCATCGTCAATAAGAAAGTCCAAGGGAAACATTAAACCTGAAGTGGAGCATAGGAATCCAAAACTGGTCTCACAGGAAAGTTCAAATCATAGACAGTAGGGAGACTCAGTCTTCTTATACTTAAGTCGGCATTGTGCCTTTTGCATTTAATTCCGATGCAATTTCTGTGTTTCATCGTCAATAAGAAGGTTCAAGGTATACAGTAAACTTGAAATTAAGCATAGGAATCTATAACTGGTCTCACAGGAAAGGTTTAAATCATAGACAGTAAGAAGACACAGTCTTCTCGTACTTAGGTCGGCAATGTGCCTTTTGTATTGATTTCCGATGCAATTACTGTGTTCATCGTCAATACGATGGTCCAAGGGATACAGCAATACCAAAGTGAAGCATCGGAATCTAAAACTGGTCTCACAGGAAATTTTCAAAACATAGACAGTAAGAAGAGACAGTCTTCTTGTACGTAAGTCGGCATTTTGACTTTTATATTTAATTCCAATGCAATTTCTCTGTTTCATCGTCAATAAGAAGTACAGAGGGATACACTAACCCTGAAGTGATGCATCGGAAACTAAAACTGGTCTCACAGAAAAGGTTCAATTCATAGAATGTAAGACGAGTCAGTCCTCTTGTACTTAAGTCGGCATTGTGCCTTTTGTATTTAGTTCCGATGCAATTTCTATGTTCCATCGTCAATAAGAAGGTCCAAGGGATACAGTAAACCTGAAGTAAAGCATCGGCATTTAAAACTGGTCTCACAGGATAGGTTCAAAACATAGACAGTAAGAAGAGTCAGTCTTCTTGTTTTTAAGTGGGCATTGTGGCTTTTGTATTTAATTCCGACGCAATATCTGTGTTTCATCGTCAATAAGAAAGTCCAAGGGAAACAGTAACCCTGAAGTGAAGCATCGGAATCAAAACAGGTCTCACAGGAATGGTTCAAAACATAGACAGTAAGAGGAGTTAGTTTTCTTGTTCTTAAGTCGGCATTGTTCCTTTTGTATTTAATTCCAATGCAATTTCTGTGTTTCATCGTCAATAAGAAGGTCCGAGGGATACACTAAACCTGAAGTGAGGCATCGGAAACTAAAACTGGTCTCACAGGAAAGATTCAAATCGTAGAACGTAAGAAGAGTCTCTTGTACTTAAGTCAGAATTGTGCCTTTTGTATTTAACTCAGATGCAATTTCTGTGGTTCATCGTCAATAAGAAGGTACCAGGGATACAGTAAACCTGAAATGAAGCACAGGAATCTAAAACTGGTCTCACAGGTAAGTTCAAATCATAGACAGTAAGGAGACTCAGTCTTCTTGTACTTAAGTCGGCATTGTGCCTTTTGTATTTAACTCCGATGCAATTTCTGTGTTTCTACATCTACATCTACATTGATACTCCCCAAGCCACCCAACGGTGTGTGGCGGAGGGCACTTTACGTGCCACTGTCATTACCTCCCTTTCCTGTTCCAGTCGCGTATGGTTCGCGGGAAGAACGACTGTCTGAAAGCCTCCGTGCGCGCTCTAATCTCTCTAATTTTACATTCGTGATCTCCTCGGGAAGTATAAGTAGGGGGAAGCAATATATTCGATACCTCATCCAGAAACGCACCCTCTCGAAACCTGGCGAGCAAGCTACACCGCGATGCAGAGCGCCTCTCTTGCAGAGTCTGCCACTTGAGTTTATTAAACATCTCCGTAACGCTATCACGGTTCCAAATAACCCAGTGACGAAACGCGCCGCTCTTCTTTGGATCTTCTCTATCTCCTCCGTCAACCCGACCTGGTACGGATCCCACACTGATGAGCAACACTCAAGTATAGGTCGAACGAGTGTCAATAAGAAGTTCCAAGGGATACAGTAAACCTGAAATGAATCATCTGAATCTAAAATTGGTCTCACAGGAAAGGATCAAAATATAGTCAGTAAGAAGAGTCATCCTTCTTGTACTTAAGTCGGCATTGTGCCTTTTGTATTTAATTCCGATGCAATTTCTGTGTTCCATCGTCAATAAGAAGGTCCAAGGGATACAGTAAACCTGAAATGAAGCATAGGAATCTAAAACTGATCTCACAGGAAAGGTTCAAACCATGGAATGTAAGAAGAGTCAGTCCTCTTGTACTTAAGTCGGCATTGTGCCTTTTGTATTTAATTCCGATGCAATTTCTGTGTTCCATCGTCAATAAGAAGGTCCAAGGGATACAGTAAACCTGACATGAAGCATAGGAATCTAAAACTGGTCTCACAGGAAAGGTTTATATCATAGACAGTAAGAAGACTCAGTCTTCTTGTACTTAGGTCGGCAATGTTCCTTTTGTATTTATTTCCGATGCAATTTCTGTGTTTCATCATCAATATGAAGGTGCAAGGGATACAGTAAACCAAAGTGAAGCATCGGAATCTAAAACTGATCTCTCAGGAAAGGTTCAAAGCATAGACAGTAAGAAGAGTAAGTCTTCTTCTACTTAGGTCGGCATTTTGGCTTTTGTATTTAATTCCGATGCAATTTCTGTGTTTCATAGTCAATGAGAAGGTCCAAGGGATACATTAACACTGAAGTGAAGCATCGGAATCCAAAACTGGTCTCACACTAAAGGTTCAAAAGCATAGACATCATGAAGAGTCTGTCTTCTTGTACTTAAGTCGCCACTGTGCCTTTTGTATTTAATACCAATTCAATTTCTGTGTTTCATCGTCAATAACAAGGTCCAAGGGATACAGTAAACCTGAAGTGAAGCACCGTAATCTAAAACAGGTCTCACAGGAAAGGTTCAAATCATAGACAGTAAGAAGAGTCAGTCTTCTTGACTTAAATCGGCATTGTGCCTTTTGTATTTAATTCCAATTCAATTTCTGCGTTTCTTCGTCAATAAGAAGGTCCAAGGGATACAGTAAACCTGATGTGATGCATCGGAATCTAAAACTGGTCTCACATTAAAGGTCCAAATCATAGAATGTAAGAAGAGTCAGTCCTCTGGTTCTTAAGTCGGCATTGTGCCTTTTGTATTTAATTCCGATGGAATTTCTGTGTTTCATCGTCAATAAGAAGATCCAAGGGATACATTAAACCTGAAGTAAAGCATCGGAATGTAAAACTGGTCTCACAGGAAAGGTTCAAATCATAGGCAGTGAGAAGAGTCAGTCTTCTTGATTTTAAGTCGGCATTTTGCGTTTTGCATTTAATTCCGATGTAATTTCGGTGGCTCATCGTCAATAAGAAGGTCCAAGAGATACAGTAAACTTGTTGTGAAGCATCGTAATCAAAACTGGTCTCACAGGAAAGGTTCAAAACATAGAGAGTAAGACGAGTCAGTCGTCTTGTACTTAGGTCGGCATTGTGACTTTTATATTAATTTCCAATAAAATTTCTGTGTTTCATCGTCAATAAGAAGTTCCAAGGGATACAGTAAACCTGAAATGAAGCATAGGAATCTAAAATTGGTCTCACAGGAAAGGTTCAAAATATAGACAGTAAGAAGAGTCAGTCTTCTTGTACCTATGTCGGCATTGTGCGTCTTGTATTTAATTCCGATGCAATTTCTGTGTATCATCGTCAATAAGCATGTCCAAGGGATACAGTGAGCCTGAATTGAAGCATCGGAATCTAAAACTGATCTCACAGGAATGGTTCAATTCATGGAATGTAAGAAGAGTCAGTCCTCTTGTAATTAAGTCGGCATTGTGATTTTTGTATTCAATCCCCATGCAATTTCTGTGTTTCATGGTCAATGTGAAGGTCGAAGGAATACAGTAAACCCTCACTGGTGCATCGGAATCTAATACTGGTCTCCTAGGAGCAGCTCAATGCACAAACTCTTAGAAGTTTAACTCTTCTTGTCCTTAAGTCGGCATTGTGCATTTTGCATTCAATCCCAATGCGATTTCTGTGTTTCATGGTCAATGCGAAGATCCAAGGGATACATTAAACCTGTCTGGTGCATAGGAATCTAATATTGGTCTCCCAGGAGCCGCACAAAGCACAAATTCTTAGAAGATTCTTTCTTCTAGTACTAAAATCAGCATTGTGCCTTTGGTATTCAATCCCGATGCAGTTTTTGAATTTAATGGTAATTGTGAAGGTCCAAGAGATACAGGAAACCTGCACTGGTGTATTGGAATCTAATACTGGACTCCCAGTAGCCGCTGTAAGCACAAATTCTTCGCAGATTCACAATTCTTGTACTTAAGGCGGCATTGTGCCTTTTGTATTCAATCCCGATGCAATTTCTGTGTCTCATGGTCAATGTGAGTGTCCAAGGGATTTACTAAACCTGTACTGGTGCATCGGAATCTAATACTGGTCTCCCAGGAGCCGGTCAAAGCACAAGCTCTTAGAAGATTCACTCTTATTGTACTTAAGTTGGCATTGTCCCTTTTGTATTCAATCCCGATGGAATTTCTGTGTTTCATGGTCAATGTGAAGGTCCAAGGGATACAGTAAACCTGTACTGGTGCATCGGAATCTAATACTGGTTTCACAGGAGCCGCCCAAAGCAGAAACTCCTAGATGATTCTTTCTTCTTGTACTTAAGTCGGCATTGTGCCTTTTGTATTCAATCACAATGCAATTTCTGTGTTTCATGTTCAATGTGAAGGTCCAAGGGATTCAATGAACCTGCACTGGTGCATCGGAATCGAATGCTGGTCTCTCAGGAGCCGCTCAAATCACAAAGTTTTAGAAGATCCACTCTTCTTGTACTTAAGTCGGCATTGTGCCTTTTGTATTCAATCGCCATAGTGTTTCATGGTTAATGTGAAGGTCCAAGGTATACAGTAAACCATCACTGGTGCATCGGAAATAAATACTGGTCTCCCAGGAGCCGCTCAAAGCACAAACTCTTAGATGATTGACTCTTCTTGTACTTAAGTCAGCATTGTGCCTGTTGTATTCAATCCCGATGCATTTTCTGTGTTTCATGGTCAATGTGAAAGTCCATGGGATTCAGTAAACCTGCACTGGTGCATCGATATCTAATACTGGTCTCCCAGGAGCCGCTGAAATCAGAAACTCTTAGAAGATTCACTCTTCTTGTACTTAATTTATTTATTGATTTATTTAACCTTGCAAGATTAGGGCCATCAGGCCCTCTCTTCCATCTAACCAGGCATCCTACTTATATTACATTCATATGTTTAAGTAGGCATGTTAAACTACATTTCTACAAAAAGTGAAATAAACAATTAGAAAGGTACACCTGGAAAAATATATACATATAGAGTTTATATTCGTAGATCATAAGTATTGTTATAATTAGACATTATTGAAGAGACAAATTTTAGATAGGAGTGCTGGCAGCAGGGAGTATGAGGGACACTCATTGTGAACGGAGGAGAAGAATACACATGATGAAACATAATTAAGGAAATATAAAGGAAAAGAAGATTGCCTGGCTAATAGAGATAGACGAATGGGAAGGCATCTCAGGAGCAAGATGGGAGACGCTAGCTTTGCTATTTGACAGATGAGAGGATTGGCCTGGTACATTAATTTTGTGGAGAACTTTATGAGGATAATAGTAGGAAATGCTTCAACTTCTTCTTAAAAGCAGCAGGAGATTGAATTTTGCGCAAGGTAAGGGGCAGTTTGTTCCGGATGCTGACAGCGGCAACTGAGAAGGAGTTTGCAAAAGTTTTTGTTTTGTGAGTGGGCACAGTTAGGATACCAAATAAGAGTGACCTCGTGTTTCGATTATGATGGCACGACAGGTTTTTAATCTCTGAAGCAAGGTACTGGGGTGCTTGCGCGACGAAGAGTTTGTGAAGTAGACATAGAGTGTGGTAGTCACGCAATTTGTCCGGCCGCAGCCACTTTAGCTCGGAGTATGAAGCACTAACATGATCACATCGGCGAATGTTGCAGGTGTAATGCACACAGGCATTCATGGTTATCTCTAGCCGTATTTTCTTTTCACTACCCGTGCCTTGTTGAATCACATCACAATAGTGGAGGTTCGGTAGAAAGAGTGCTTGCACGAGCTGGCGTTTCAAGTCCAGTGGAAATATGTTCTGAAACTTTTTGAGAGCATAGAGACAAGCAGACGTCTTTCGGCACACTGCGACTGTATTCTCCGCCCAGTTGAGATGCTCATCCAAAGTTACACCCAATTTTTCACTGTTTTCTGATATGGTATTGGAGTACCATCGAGCAGAATAGAAGGTAGCCATTCGCGGAGATCTGAACTTATTAATTTCTGATGGGCTATTAAGATTACTTGCGTCTTTTTTGCATTTAGTTTAAGCCCCAGGCTTTTCGCCCATGTCACTACCGAAGACAGATCATCATTCATCTGAGCGTTTGCAGTGTTTACGTCTTCAGGTCTGACGCTTAGGTAGAGCTGGAGGTCGTCGGCATAGAAATGATATTTACAGGACAGAACCGATGAAATATAGTTGACATATAAAGAAAACAAAAGTGGTCCTAAGACTGATCCTTGTGGCAGTCCCGAGGAAAGATGTTTCCAGGAAGATTTTTCATTTACGCAGACAACACATTGCTGTCTGTCTTTTAAGTAGCTTTCAAACCATCTCACTGCACTAACAGAGAAATTAAGCTGTTGCATTTTTTTGAGCAATATGTCAAAGTTACCAGTGTCAAAAGCTTTGCTGAAGTCCAGTAGCGTCAATATTGCTGCCTTTAGATTGTCAATGGCACATTTCAGGTCATCTAATACTTTAATTAGAGCAGTGTTTGTGCTGTGATGTTTACGGAAACCGGATTGAAATTTGTGATATAGGCTGAATTCATGCAAGTGTTCAGTGATTTGGTCATGAACAATATATTCGAGTGCTTTGGAAACAGCAGGCAGTATGCTAATTGGTTGGTGCCTTTTGTATCCAATCCCGATGCAATTTCTGTGTTTCATGGTCAATGTGAAGGTCCATGGGATACAGTAAACTTGCACTGCTGCATCGGACTCTAATACTGGCGTCCCAGGAGCCGCTCAAATTACATACTCATTAAATTCACTCTTCTTGTACTTAAGTCGGCATTGTGCCTTTTACATTCAATCCCGATGCATTTTCTGTGTTTCATGGACAATATGAAAGTCCAAGCGATACAGTAAATCTGCACTGGTGCATTGGAATCTAATACTGGTCACCCAGGAGCCGCTCAAAACACAAATTCTTAGAAGATTCACTCTAGTAGTACTTAAGTCGGCATTGTGCATTTTGTATTCAATCCCGATGCATTTTCAGTGCTTCATGGTCAATGTGAAGGTCCAAGGTATACAGTAACCTGCACTGGTGCATCGGGATCTAATACTTGACCCACAGGGGCCGCTCAAAGCACAAACTCTTAGAAGATTAACTCTAATTGCAGTTATGTAGGCATTGTGCCTTTGGTATTCAATCGCGATGCAATTTCTGTGTTTCATGCACAATGTGAAGGTCTGAGGGATACAGTAACCCTGCACTGGTGCATCGGAATCTAATACTGGTCTCCCTGGAGCCGCTCTAAGCACAACCTCTTAGGAGATTCACTCCTCTTGTACTTCAGTCGGCATTCTGTCTTTTGTATTCTATCCCGATGAAATTTCTGTGTTTCATGGTCAATGTTAAGGTCCAAGGGATACAGTAAAACTGCACTGGTGCATCGGAATCCAATACTGGTCACCCAGGAGCCGCTCAAAGCTCAAATTCTTAGATGATTCACTATTCTTGTACTTAAGTCGGCATAGTGCAATTTGTTTTCAATCGCGAAGCAATTTGTGTGTTTCATGGTCAATGTGAAGGTCCAAGGGATACATTAAAGCTGGAATAGTGCATCAGAATCTAATACTGGTCTCCCAGGAGCTTCACAAAGCGGGCACTCTTAGAAGATTCACTCTTCTTGTACATAAGTAGGCATTGTGCCTTTTGTATTCAATCCCGATACAATTTCTGTAGTTCATGGTCAATGTGAAAGTCGAAGGTATACAGTAAACCTGCACTGAAGCATCGGAATCTAATACTGGTCTCCCAGGAGTCGCTCAAAGCAGAAACTCTTAGAAGATTCACTCTTCTTGTACTTAGGTCGGCATTGTGCAAATTGTATTCAATCCCGATGTAATTTCTGTGTCTCATGCTCAATGTGAAGGTCCAAGGGATACAGTAAAGCTGGAATAGTGAATCGGAATCAAATACTCTTCCCCTACGAGACGCTCAAAGCACAAACTCTTAGAAGATTCGCTCTTCTTGTACTTAAGTCGGCATTGTGCCATTTGTATTCAATCCCGATGCATTATCTGCACTTCATGGACAATGTGAAGGTCCAAGGTATACAGTATACCTGTACTGGTGCATCGGACTCTAATACTTTACCCATCAGGAGTCACTTAAAGGCCAAAATCTTAGAAGCCTCACTCTTCTTGTACATAAGTCGGCGTTGTGCGTTTTGTTTTGATTCCCGATGCAATTTCTGTGTTCCATGGTCTATGTAAGGGCCAACGGATACAGTAAAGCTGGAATAGTGAATCGGAATCAAATACTCTTCCCCTTGGAGACGCTCAAATCACAAAATCTTAGAAGATTCGCTCTTCTTGTACTTGAGTCGGCATTGTGTCTTTTGTATTCAATCACGGTGCAATTTCTGTATTTCAGGGTCAATGTGAAAGTCCAAGGGATACAGTAAGCCTGCATTGCTGCATTGGAATCTAATACTGGTCTCCCAGCAGCCGTACATGTCAGAAAGTCTTTGAAGACTCACTCGTCTTGTACTTAAATCATTGAGCCTCTTGTATTCAATCCCGATGCATTTTCTGTGCATCATGGTCAATGTGAGGGTCCAAGGGATTCAGTAACCCTGCACTGGTGTATGGGAATCTAAAACTGGTCTCCCAGGAGCCACTCAAAGCACATACACTTGGAAGATTCACACTTCTTGTACTTAAGTCGGCATTGTGCCTTATCTATTCAATCCCAATGCAATTTCTGTGTTTCATGGTAAACGCGAAAGTCGAAGGGATACAGTAAACCAGCACTGGTGCATCGGAATCTAATACTGGTCACCAAGCAGGCGCTCAAAGCACAAACTCTTAGAAGATTCACTATTCTTGTATTTAAGTCGGCTTTGTGACTTTTGTATTCGATCCCGATGCATTTTCAGTGTTTCATGGTCAATGTTAGGGTCCAAGGGATTCACTAAACCTGCACTGGTGCATCGGAATCTAATACTGGACCCCAGGAGCCGCTCAAAGCAAAACTCTTAGAAGATTCACTCTCCTTGTACTTAAGTCGGCATTGAGCCTTTTGTTTTCAATCCCGACGCAATTTCTGTGTTCCATGTTCATTTTGAAGGTCCAAGGGATTCAGTAAACCTGCACTGGTGCATTGGAATCTAATACTGGTCTCCCAGGAGCCGCTCAAAGCATAAACTCTTAGAAGATTCACTATTCTTGTAGTTAAGTCGGCATTGTGCATTTTGTATTCAATTCCGATGCATTTTCAGTGGCTCATGGTCAATGTGACGGTCCAAGGTATACAGTAACATGCACTGGTGCATCGGAATCTAATACTCGACCCGCAGGGGCCGCTCAAAGCACAAACTCGTAGAAGATTAACTCTAATTGTACTTAAGTGGGAATTATGCCTTTGGTATTCAATCGCGATGCAATATCTGTGTTTCGTGCACAATGTGAACGTCCGAGGGATACAGTAAACCTGCACTGGTGCATCGGAAACTAATACTGGTCTGCCAGGAGCAGCTCAAAACACAAGCTCATAGAAGATTCACTCTTCTTGTACATAAGGCGGCATACAGCCAATTGTATTCAATCCCGATGAAATTTCTGTGTTTCATGGTCAATGTGAAAGTCAAAGGGATACAGTAAACCTACACTGGTGCATCGGAATTTAATACTGGTCTCCCAGGAGTCGCTTAAAGCAGAAACTGTTACAAGATTCACTTTTCTTGTACATAAGTCGGCATTGTGCATTTTGTATTCAGTCCCGATGTAGTTTCTGTGTCTCATGGTCAATGTGAAGGTCAGAGAGATACAGTAAACCCGAACTGGTGCATCGAAATCTAATACTGGTCTCCCAGGAGAGGCTCAAAGCAGAAACTCTTAGCACATTCACTCTTCTTGTATATAAGTCGGTATTGTTCCATTTGAATTCAATCCCGATGCAATTTCTGTGTTTCATGGTCAATGTGAAACTCCAAGGAATACAGTAAACTTGCACTGGTGCATGGGAATCTAATACAGGTGTCCCAGGAGCCACTCAAAGCACGAACACTTGGATGATTCACACTTCTTGTACTTAAGTCGGCATTGTGCCTTATGTATTCAATCCCGATGCAATTTCTGTGTTTCATGGTCAACGCGAAAGTCGAATGGATACAGTAAACCAGCACTGGTGCATCGAAATCTAATACTGGTCTGCCAGGAGCCGCTCAAAGCAGAAACGTTTAGAAGTTTCACTCTTCTTGTACTTAAATCGGCTTTGTGCCTTTTGTTTTCAATCCCAATGCATTTTCTGTGTTTCATGGGCACTGTGAAGGTCCAAAGGGATACAGTAAATCTGCACTGGTGCATTGGAATCTAATACTGGTCTCCAAGGAGCCGCTCAAAGCACAAACTCTTAGAAGATTCACACTTCTTGTACTTAAGTCGGCATTGTGCATATTGTATTCAATCCTGATTCAATTTCTGTGTTTCATGGTCAATGTGAATGTCCAACGAATGCTTTAAACCAGCACTTGTGCTTCGGAATTTAATTCGGGTCTCCCAGTAGCAGCTCAAACCACAAACTCTGAGAAGATTCACTCTTCTTGTACTTAAGTCGGCATTGTGCCTTTTGTATTCAATCCCGATGCATTTTCAGTGCTTCTTGGTTAATGTGAAGGTCCAAGGTATACAGTAACATGCACTGGTGAATTGGAATCTAATACTTGCCCCCCAGGGGCCGCTCAAAGCACAAACACTTAGAAGATTAACTACAATTGTAGATAAGTCGGCATTGTGCCATTGATATTCAATCGCGATGCAATTTCTGTGTTTCATGCCCAATGTGAAGGTCCAAGACATTCAGTAAACCTGCACTGGTGCATCGGAATCTAATACTGGTCTACCAGGACAAACTCAAAGCACAAACTCTTAGACAATTCACTCTTTATGTACTTAAGTCAGCATTGTGCCTTTTGTATTCAATCCTGATGCATTTTCTGTGTTTCATGGTCAATGTGAAGGTCCAAGGTGTACTGTATAGCTGCACAGGTGCATCGGAATCTAATACTTTACCCATCAGGAATCACTCAAAGCACAAATTCTTAGAAGATTCACTCATCTTGTACATACGGCGGCATAGAGCCTATTGTATTCAATCCCGATGAAATTTCTGCGTTTCATGGTCAATGTGAAAGTCAAAGGGATACAGTAAACCTGCACTGGTGCATCGGAACTTAATACTGGTCTCACAGGAGTCGCTTAAAGCAGAAACTCTTTCAAGATTCACTCTTCTTGTACATAAGTCGGCATTGTGGATTTTGTATTCAATCCCGATGTAGTTTCTGTGTCTCATGGTCAATGTGAAGGTCAAAGAGATACAGTAACCTGACCTGGTGCATCGGAATCTTATACCTGATCCCCAGGGTCCGCTCAAAGCACAAACTCTTAGAAGATTATCTCTAATTGTACTAAAGTCGGCATTGTGCCTTTGGTATTCAATCGCGATGCAATTTCTGTGTTTCATGCACAATGTGAAGGTTCGAGGGATACAGTAAACCTGCATTGGTGCATCGGAATCAAAAACTGGTCTCCCAGGAGCCGCTCAAACCACAAACTCTTAGAAGATTCAATCTTCTTGTACTTACGTCGGCATTGTGCCATTTGAATTTAATTGCTATGCAATCTCTGTGTTTCATGGTCAATGGGAAGGTCCAAAGTATACAGTAAACCTGAATTGGTGCATCGGAATCTAATACTGGTCTCCCAGGAGTTGCTAAAAGCGCAAAATCTTAGAAGATTCACTCTTCTTGTAGTTATATTGGCATTGTGCCTTTTGTATTCAATCCCGATGCAATTTCTGTGCTTCATGGTTAATGTGAATGTCCAAGGGTTACTGTAAACCTGCACTGGTGCATCAGAATCTAATACTGGTGCTCCAGGAGCCGCTCAAACCACAAACTCTTAGAAGATTCACTCCTCTTGTACTTAAGTCGGCATTGTGCCTTTTGTATTCAATCCAGGTGCATTTTCTGTGTTTCATGGTCGATGTGAAGGTCCAAGGAATTCAATAAACCTGCACTGGTGCATCGGAATCTAATACTGGTCTCCCAGCAGCTGCTCAAAGCACAAACTCGTAGAAGATTCTATCTTCTTGTATTTAAGTCGGCATTCTGCCTTTTGTATTCAATCCCGATGCACTATCTGTGTTTCATGCTCAATGTGAAAGTCCAAGGGATTTAGTTAACCCACACTGGTGCATCAGAATCTAATACTGGTCTCCCACGAGCCGCTCAAAGCAGAAACTCTTAGAAGTTTCAGTATTCTTGTAGTTAAGTCGGCATTGTGCCTATTGTATTCAATCCTGATCCAGTTTCTGTTAGGGTCCAAGGGATTCACTAAACCTGCACTGGTGCATCGGAATCTAATACTGGACCAAAGGAGATGCTCAAAGCACAAACTCTTAGAAGATTCACTCTTCTTGTACTTAAGTAGGCATTGTGATTTTTGTATTCAATCCCGATGTAGTTTCTGTCTCTCATGGTCAATGTGAAGGTCCAAGGGATTCATTAAACCTGCACTGGTGCATCGGAATCTAATACTGGTCTCTCAGGAGCCGATCAAATCACAAACCCTTAGAAGATTCACTCTTCTTGTACTTAATACGGCATTGTGTCTTTTGTATCAAATCACGGTGCAATTTCTGTGTTTCATGGTCAATATGGAGGTCCAAGGGATACAGTTAAGCTAGAATAGCGCATCGGATTCTAATAATGGTCTCCAGGGAGCCGCGCAAAGCACAAAGAAGTAGAAGATTCACTCTACTTGTACTTAAGGCTGCATTCTGTCTTTTGCATTCTATCCCGATGCAATTTCTGTATTTCATGGTCAATGTTAAAGTCCAAGGGATACAGTAAACTTGCAGTGGTGCATTGGAATCTAATACTGGTCCCCCAGGAGAGACTCAAACCACAAACTCTTAGAAGATTCACTCCTCTATTACTTAAGTCGGCATTGTGCCTTTAGTATTCAATCCCAATGCAATTTCTGTGTTTCATGGTCAATGTGAGAGTCGAAGGGATACAGTAAACCTGCTGTGGTGCATTGGAATATAATACTGGTCTCCCAGGGAGTGCTCAAACCAAAAACTCTCAGAAGATTCACTCTTCTTGTACTTAAGTCGGCATTGTGCCTTTTGTATTTAATCGAGATGCAATTTCTGTGTTTCATGGTCAATAGCAAGGTCCAAAGTATTCAGTAAACCTGAACTGTTGCATCCAAATCTAATACTGGTCTCCCAGGAGCCGCACAAAGCAGAAACTCTTAGAAGCTTCACTCTTCTTGTACAATCCCGATGTAATTTACGTCTCTCAAGGTCAATGTGAAGGTCCAAGGGATAAAGTAAACCAGCACTGATGCATCGGAAACTAATACTGGTCTCCCAGGAGCCGCACAAAGCACAAACTCTTAAAACATTCTTTCTTCTTGCACTTAAGTCGGCATTTTGCCTTTTGAATTCAATCTCGATGCAATTTCTGTGATTCATGATCAATGTGAAGTTCCAAGGGATACAGTAAACCTCAATTGGTGCATTGGAATCTAATACTGGTCACCCAGGAGCCTTTCAAAGCACATACACTTGGAAGATTCACACTTCTTGTACTTAAGTCGGCATTGTGCCTTATGTATTCAATCCCGATGCAATTTCTATGTTTCATGGTCAATGTTAGGGTCCAAGGGATTCACTAAACCTGCACTGATACATCGGAATCTAATACTGGACTCCAGGAGATTCTCAAAGCACAAACTCTTAGAAGATTCACTCTCCTTGTACTTAATTCGGCATTGGGCCTCTTGTTTTCAATCCCGACGCAATTTCTGTGTTTCATGTTCGATTTGAAGGTCCAAGGAATTCAATAAACCTGCACTGGTGCATCGGAATCTAATACTGTTCTCCCAGCAGCCGCTCAAAGCACAAGCTCGTAGAAGATTCACTCTTCTTGTATTTAAGTCGGCATTCTGCCTTTTGTATTCAATACCGATGCACTATCTGTGTTTCATGCTCAATTTGAAAGTCGAATGGATTTAGTTAACCCGCACTGGTGCATCAGAATCTAATACTGGTCTCCCACGAGCCGCTCAAAGCAGAAACTCTTAGGAGCTTCACTCTTCTTGTACTAAAGTCGGCATTTTGCATTTTGTATTCAACCCCGATGCAATTCCTGTGCCTCATGGTCAATGCGAAGGTCCAAGGCATACAGTAAACCTGCATTGGTGCATCGGAATCTAATACTGGTCTCCCAGGAGCCGCTCATGCACAAACTCTTAGAAGATTCACTCTTCTTGCACTTTAGCCGGTATTGTGCCTTTTGTATTCAATCGCGATGCCATTTGCTAAAATTCATGATCAATGTGAGTGTTCAATGGATACAGTTAGCCTGAACTGGTGCATCGGAATCTAATACTGGTCTACAAGTTGACGCTCAAAGCTCAAACTCTTAGATGATTCACTCTTCTTTTACTTAAGTCGGCATTGTGCCTTTTGTATTCAATCCCGATGCAATTTCTGTGTCTCATGGTCAATGTGAAGGTCCAAGGGATACAGTAAAACTGCATTGGTGCATCGGAATCTAATACTGGTCTCCAAGGAGCCGCTCATGCACAAAATCTTAGAAGATTCACTCTTCTAGTACTTATGTCGTCATTGTTCCATTTGAATTCAATCCCGATGCAATTTCTGTGTTTCATGGTCAATGTGAATGTCCAACTGATACAATAAACCTGCATTGGCGCATCGGAATCTAATACTGGTCTCCCAGGAGCCGCTCAAAGAACAAACACTTGGAAGATTTTCACTTCTTGTACTTAAGTCGGCATTGTGCCTTATGTATTCAATCACGATGCAATTTCTGAGTTTGATGGTCAATGCGAAAGTCGAAGGGATACAGTAAACCAGCACTGGTACATCGGAATGTAATACTGGTCTCCCAGGAGCCGCTCAATGCAGAAACTTTTACAAGGTTCACTCGTCTTGTACTTAAGTCGGCATTGTGCCTTTTGTATTCAATCTCGATGCAGTTTCTCTGTTTCATGGTCAATGTGAAAGTCCAAGCGCTACAGTAAATCTGGACTGGTGCATTGGAATCTAATACTGGTCTCCCAGGAGGCGCTCAAAGCACAAACTCTTAGAAGATTCACTATCCTTGTATTTAAGTCGGCATTGTGCCTTTTGTATTCAATCCTGATCCAATTTCTGTGTTTCATGGTCAATGTGAAGGTCCAAGGGATACAGTAAACCTGCACTGGTGCATCGGAATCTAATACTGGTTTCCCAGGGGCCAATCAAAGCACAAACACTTTGAAGATTCACTCTTCTTTTACTTAAGTCGGCATTGTCCCTATTGTATTCAATCCCAATTCAATTTCTGTGTTTCATGGTCAATGTGAAGGTCCAAGGAATGCTGCAAATCTGCACTTGTGCATCGGAATTTAATTCTGGTCTCCCAGGAACAGCTCAAAACACAAACTCTTTGAAGATTCACTGTTGTTGTACTTAAGTCGGCATTGTGTATTTTGTATTCAATCCCGAATCATTTTCAGCGTTTCATGGTCAATGTGAAGGTCCAAGGTATACTGTAACCTGCCCTGGTGGATCGGAATCTAACACTCGACCCCCAGGGGCCGCTCAAAGCACAAACTCTTAGAACATTAACTCTAATTGTACTTAAGTCGGCATTGTGCCCTTTGTATTCAATCCCGATGCAATTTCTGTGTCTCATGGTCAATATGAACGTCCGAGGGATACAGTAAACCTGCACTGCTGCATCGGAATCTAATACTAGTCTCCCAGGAGCCGCTCTAAGCACAACCTCTTAGGAGATTCACTCCTCTTATACTTAAGTCGGCATTCGGTGTTTTGTATTCAATTCTGATGCAATTTCTGTGTTTCATCGTCAACGTTAAGGTCCAAGGGACACAGTAAAACTGCACTGGTGCATCGGGATCCAATACTGGTCTCCCAGTAGTCGCTCAAAACTCAAATTCTTAGATGATTCACTCTTCTTGTACTTATGTCGGCATTAAGCCTTTTGTATTCAATCCCGATGCAATTTCTGTGTTTCATGGTCAATGTGAAGGTCCAAGGTATACAGTATACCTGCACTGGAGCATCGGAATCTAATACTTTACCCATTAGGAGTCGCTCAAAGCACAAACTCTTAGAAGATTCACTCATCTTGTACATAAGGCGGCGTAGAGCCTATCGTATTCAATGCAGATGAAATTTCTGTGTTTCATGGTTAATGTGAAAGTCGAAAGGATACAGTAAACCTGCGCTGGTGCATCGGAATCTAATACTGGTCCCCCAGGATCCGCTAAAATCACAAACTCTTAGAAGATTCATTCTTCTTGTACTTAATTCGGCATTGTGTCTTTTGTATTCAATTGCGGTGCAATTTCTGGGTTTCATGGTCAATATGAAGGTCAAAGGGATACAGTAAACCTGAACTGGTGCATCGGAATGTAATACTGGTCTCCCAGGATACGCTCAAAGCAGAAACTCATGGAAGATACACTCTTCTTGTACTTAAGTCGGCATTGTTCCATTTCAATTCTATCCTGATGCATTTTCTGTGTTTAATGGTCAATGTGAAAGTCGAAGGGATACAGTAAACCTGCATTGATGCATTGGAATCTAATACTGGTCTCCCAGGAGCCGCTCAAAACTCAAATTCTTAGATGATTCACTCTTCTTGTACTTAGGTCGGCATTAAGCCGTTTGTATTCAATCCCGATCCAATTTCTGTGTTACATGGTCAATATGACAGTCCAAGGGATAGAGTAAACCTGCATTGGTGCAGCGGAATCTAATACTGGTCTCCCAGGAGACGCTCTAAGCACAACCACTTAGGAGATTCACTCCTCTTGTACTGAAGTCGGCATTGGGTGTTTTGTATTCAATCCCGATGCAATTTCTGTGCATCCTGGATATGTGAAGGTCCAAAGGATTCAGTAAACCTGCACTGGTGCATGGGAATCTAATACACGTATTACAGGAGCCACTCAAAGCACAAACATTTGGAAGATTCACTCCTCTTGTACTTAAGTCGGCATTGTGCCTTTTGTATTCATTCCTGATGCAATATCTGTGTTTCATGCACATTGTGAAGGTCCAAGACATTCAGTAAACCTGCACTGGTGCATCGGAATCTAATACTGGTCTCCCAGGAGCCGTTCAAAGTTCAAAATCTTAGAAGATTCAGTCTTCTTGTACCTAAGTCGGCATTGTGCCTTTTGTATTCAATCCCGATCAAATTTCTGTGTGTCACGGTCAATGAGAATTTCCAAGGGATACAGGAAACCTGCACTGGTGCATCGGAATCTAATACTGGTCTCCCAGGGGCCGCTCAAAGAACAAACTCTCAGAAGATTCACTCTTCTTGTACTTAAATCGGCATTGTGCCTTTTGTATTCAATTCCGATGCAATTTCTGTGTTTCATGATCAATGTGAGGGTCCAAAGGATTCAGTAAACCTGCACTGGTGAATCGGAGTCTATTACTGGTCTCCCAGGAGACGCTCAAACTACAAACTCATAGACGTTTCACTGTTTCTGTACTTAAGTCGTAAATGTGCCATTAGTATTCAATCCCAATGCAATTTCTGTGTTACACGGTCACTGTGAAAGTCCAAGGGATACAGTGATCCTGCACTGGTGCATTGGAATATAATACTGGTCTGCCACGAGTAGCTCAAAACACAAACTCTTAGAAGATTCACTCTTCTTGTACTTAAGTTGGCATTGTGTTATTTGTATTCAATCCCCACGCAGTTTGTGATTTCATGGTCAATGTTACGATCCAAGGGATACAGTAAATCTGCACTGGTGCATCGGAATCTATCACTGGTCTCCCAGGAGCCGCTCAAATCACAAAGTCTTAGAAGATTCACTCTTCTTGTACTTAAGTTGGCATTGTGCCATTTTTATTCAGTCACGATGCAATTTCTGTGTTTCACGGTCAATATGAAAGTCCAAGGGGTACAGTAAACCTGCACTGGTGCATCGGAATCTAATACTGGTCTACCAGTTGACGCCCACATCACAAACTCTTAGATGATTCACTCTTCTTGTACTTAAGTCTGCATTGTGCCATTTGTATTCAATCCCGATGCAATTTCTGTGTTTCGTGGTCAATGTGAAAGACCAAGGGATACAGTAAACCTTCATTGGTGCATCGGAGTCTAATACTGGTCTCCCAGGAGAAACTCAAAGCACAAACTCTTAGAAGATTCACTCCTAATGTACTTAAGACGGCATTGTGCATTTTGTATTCAATCCCGATCGAATTTCTGTGTTTCATGGTCAATGTGAAGGTATAAAGGATACAGTAAACCTGCACTGGTGCATCGGAATCTAATACTGGTCTCCCAGGAGCCGCTGGAAGCACAAACTCTTAGAAGATTCACTCTTCTTGTACTTAACTTGGCATTGTGTGTTTTGTATTCAATCCCGATGCAATCTCTGTTTTTCACGGTCAATGTCCTGCAAAGTAGTGTTCCACGGCCTGCACAATCTAGAGACCTGTCCCACAAATCCACCCACCACCTCCTACAGCAGTCCAGTCGCAGGCATCTCCCACCATATAAAAGGCACGATCATGTGCAAAAGCAACCTGTTAAAAATCAGCTATGCTGCAATTACCATACAATTTTCCATGTAGGGATGACAAGTAACCAACTGTTCACTCGCAGTAATGTCTAGCACCAAACTGTGGCAAACCACAGACTTGACATTGCAGTTGCCAAGAGGCTGTACACCACTTCAACAACTGCTTTACTATACATACCATTTGGATATTCCCTTCCAGTGCAAGTTTCTCTGAACTACACAGGTGGAAATTGTCTCTCCAGCACATCTAGTGCCATCCACTTGACCTAAACCTCTGCTAATTTGTTTCCCACTGTATCACTTTACCTTTTCCCTTCTCTCTTCTGTACCCACCAATCTTTTCCCATTCAGACCATGTACTGTCTTCTCCAATCACTCTGCCCCCCCACCCCCAGCAGCTACTGCGGGTGTGTACATTTGGCTGTTTGTGTGGTTTCCAAACTAAACCATGTTCATTTTAGATATGTTAGATCCATATACTTTACCTGAAACTAATTCTCTGAGGTACTGAGACTACTGCTTCCTGGCTCAGGGTTTCTATTTTCAGCTAACACAGTAGTATTGTCTACAAACAAAAGTGTATGGGACAGGATATTTACCAGTGAATCATTCACACTGGACACCAAAAAGACTGTTGTGGGGCATGTAGACAACCCCTGAGATGGTTCACCAAGGCTGTGTGACTGCAGGAGCAGACAGCAAAAACTCTACACAAAAGATGGTCCAGCACGTCTCAGAGCTTACAGTCAAAAATTATCAGGCAAGGTGTCCATATTATGCAAATTAACGTAGGATTAACAAGTGACAAATGCAGTTACCAAAGCAAATTAAATGATGAGCATGCCATCAGTATTATAGCTCTAAAGGAAATGCATTTAGGTGATAATTCAGCAGCTACATGCAAGATTACGCAATATAAAGCAATATCAATACTCCTCTCAATTGTTAGGTGCATCCACAATAAATGAAAAAAGAAACAGCTCTTGGATTATGTTGGCTTAAGCAGTCAGAAAATTAGTGATGTAGAAGTAATTAGGATAAAACTCAAAGGCCTGGTTATTACATCAGTCCATAAATCACCTAACGGAAAGTGTCTGACACTAGTCTTACACACAGCAACTAGACAGCACGTATATGTTTAAGATTTTAATTCCAAAACACAACCTGGAGATACATAAATAGAGACAAAAATAGAGAACCATTGTTCGAATGGATCAACACACAAGAAATTATCTAAGTTTGATGCCAAGGAATTTAAAAAGTTTTGGGCAGGCAGATGGAAACTGATACAAAACCTGACCCATCCATCTTTTCCACTGATGAGAACAAATTACCACTGAATCACTCAATAGTAGTACCTAAACATTTTTCAAGGTGTGTACATTGGCTCACAAAAGTTATCATTGGTGCTGAAATATCAGTTACAAAATACATTGATAAACCCTCATGGAAATTTGAAAAAGCTAACTCGATACAATACACCCAGGAAGTGGAGAGCAACCCACACTGGACACCTCAAAAGTCAGAACATTGGGAATTATTGTAGATGTAGCTAAATGGAATATCTGAAGGGAAGTAACAAAATAATGTGTACTAGGTTGGGACAAACCTGCCCAAGTCCTCTACAAAGGATACCAAGTGTCTAAATAATGTTTTGATAACATTTTGTATTTAAAAATATGTGTGTGTATAAATTGTTCATGTTGATGTAAATTTGACAATTTAAGAAATGGTCATGCTTACGAACAATGTAAGAAATAGGTGTTATGTAAAAACCAGTGTGCTTTTGTTTGAAACGAAAATGGCTGTGGCGCACGGAAGAGGTGCGAAAGGCGAATTGGCGTGCTACCTTGAGCAAGTTCGGGAAGTAAGTCACACAGTCTGAAGGCAGCAGTGATTGAGGTAACTCCTTTGTGGAGCAGAAGCTTTGCCTGCAAATTTTCATAAAAATGCCTCGGTTGAAGACTGCAAACAGCTTACAGTATAGCTGCGAGTTGTTGACCTACTGTATGTAAAACTGAATGAAGCCAAGAAGAGAAATTGAGCCCATACAGCAAGAAACTTGCAGGCCGTAGTGTGGGTAGTGTAGCCATCATAACTGTTCACCACACCCAAGCCTACAGCCACCAGATAAGATTTTTTTCTATTTTTGCCTTTGTACAGCATGAACCATTAATTTAAACTGTGTTTTAATAATCATTCTTGAACTTTACGGAAACTGGCTCACCCTGTTATTTCATCCTAATCATACATCTGTATAGGGTTCCTTCCTGGTGTTTGATTAATCCGAGTGTCCTGTTTTACAGACTTATGAAGTGCCAAGTTAATATAAAGAGGCACCATTTAAATTGCTTTAGTGTAAATAATAAAAATGTTTTCTTAACTATTGCAAAGTGTTATGGTTTGCTTACATAAAATTCAATCAGAGTGAAGCCAAGTTACTAGAACCTGTTAGATGGCTACACAGAATTAGTTCAAAGAATAACAGGTTTTGAAAGTAAATTCCACCAAGAAAGAGGTTTTCTTTAAGTGAAATGTTCAGTTAAAAAGTGTGTGCTTTAGTGTCTAAGTATTTAAGTTTCTTGATTATGGAAAGTGCTTTTCTAAAGGTAGTCCCCCCCACCCCGGCTAATTTTTTTTACCTTCCTTGAAGTTATCTACTGGGCTTTTTCTTTTTTAAAAACATAATGTATAAAGATGTAGCCCAAAATTGTTTAAGTGGGGTAATTTATTTGAAGAGCCAAACTAAACAGTAGCAAGAAAGTAGGCAAAATTCACATTTCTGCTTCTCCAATACTTCACTATTTCATTGCCAGGATAGGTTGGTGACCATTAAGTACATGTTTTAAACCACTAAATGAACTTGGAAATGAGTTTTCCTAGCTTCAGTATATTATTATTCATACTGTGTTCCTATCTAGCCACTGGGTAAGATCTTAGGAAAAGAAGTGAATAGTCCAATTTACTTATCCATTAGACGCAACACACGGTAAATCCTGTAAGAAGGATAACTCTATTGATTATCTTTTCCTGTAAACAGGACTATCCTTCGATAGTGTATTTTATTTTAAAACTAAACTAAATTTTAGTAAGAGGGTTATACGTGGCAACATAGAGACAGGGTTTCTGTTATTTACGTAAAAGCATACTAATATCATAATGGTAGTGTTATAAGGTCCTATTAATGTGTGGTCATGACATTTGTTAAATGTCTCACCACATTTCTATTGAAACTATTTACTCTTCTTGTAAATAACACCTATGACAATTTTATACAAATGTCCACTAAGACTTTGCTTGTCAACTTTCATTTAGGTAACAGCGATCTTTTAGATGTATTTAAATCAGTACTGTTAAGAAATACTGACTAGCTTTATTTTCAAGAATCTCAAGTTTAAGTTATACATACTGTTATCCTCCAATAAGAATCATTGGCCGATTCTTCATCTTTGACAGGTTCATCATGCCTGCAATGCAAAACATTATCTTTTGTATTAACAGATGAAATCCAACTTTTTAAATTTAATAAATGCTTATACAAACATAAAGTTTCTTCAAAAAATGTATTTATGACAACTTCCTGTCACAGATAATTTTCACTGAATGTTGCAACCCAGTTATAATGCTGATGAGAAGCAAATGTTGATCTTTTCCCTCTCTTCCTTCACCATCTGTTTTGTTCACCTTGACATATTTCTACCAAACAGACTACCCCAATGGATCCACTGCTTATATTTAACACACAGTAAATTCAGTGCAAATATTTCCTTAACACAGGATGTGCATTGACGAGCTTGAATTAATCAGAAAAATATAAACAGATACTAACCGTTCCACAGCTCTTACAAAATACTTGCATTAAGTAATCATCAAAGCTACTTTTTGTACAGCAAGAGGACTAAAAGTCAAAATGGTGCTACATGCTACAGGCAGTGCAATACAATATATTTTACTCATTGCTACAGCAATAAATGTACTTATAAAAATATTCAGACTTAGACTATAATCAAATACAGAGAGAGAAAATATTCTAACTAAAGAGATATAGCAGCCATAGGCAGAAACAAATAAAAAAACTGATACTAATCTTAGCTTTGAGGACCAAAAGTTTCTTCATCTGGAAAACACAAAAAGAGAAATGAGACTGTTCAAGAATTAAGGATGAAAATTCAGGATCTTGAGTCAAGGAAGATGGACATGATGAAATTCAGTTGCGAAAGAGCAGCAGATGATGTAATTTTAAATGCTGAGAAATAAGATCTCTTCAAGAGGAGCCACCAAAAGGTCAAATAAGTGAAGAACAAGCTGAAAATACCGGTAAATGGGCTAAAATGGCGGCAAATAGATAAAGGAAACAGAAAGGAAGTGCTGAAGAACAGGCAACCAAACAACAACAACAACAACAACAACAATAATAACAGCACATTGTAGCAATATATAATAGCAGTCCCACAACATCTGGAGGAAGATTTTCCACTAACAGAACAATAAATTCATGAAGCCATCAAATCTTCCAAAACTTCAAAGCAACAAATGAAGACTCCACTACAGCAAAATTATTGAAATAGTCAGAACACACAAATGATCTACAACTGCTGTTTGAGAACATTTGGAAAGCTGAAGAGATTATGGAAAGCATTAATCCACAGCTATGAAAAAAAGGGGACACTCAAAATGTCAACAATGGCAGAGATGCCTCACTTCTGCCAGTGGTATACAAAATATTATCAAAAATTCTCTGGACAGAGTTGTAGAAACTTTAGACAAATAACTGGGAGAATCTCGAGGAGCTCTAGAAAGGGAAGACCCTGCACAGAGCAGATGTTTATTAGAAAATCGATAATCCTCCACAGACTGCTAATCACCAAACCTATAATAGTATCATGTATTGGTTTCAAGAAAACTTTTGATTTGGTAGGCAGAGAAATTATAGGTAAAATCATCAAAGAATTTTGTATTAAAGCAAACATAATCCTCAAAACACTAGCAAATAGGATGACTGAAGCTAAATTTATGGGAGAAGTATCTCAACCATTTGAAATAAAAACTGGTGTTAGACAAGGGGACAGTTTATCACCTTTACTGTAACACTGCATTCTAGAAAAAATAGAAAGTATCTGGAATTTGGAGAAAAAAAAATTACAAAATTGAACCAATAATTTTAGGACGAATAACAAATGGAATTAAGGTAAACTGCCTGGCTTCTGCAGATGATTCTGATATACTTTCAAAAAATCTGACAGACAGTTATTGAAAGAAATCTTTTGGAAGAAATAGCAAAGAGAGCTGGTCCCAAAATTTCAGCCGAAAAAACAACATTGATGACAATTTCAAACAATGCATCAACATTCTTAGAAAAACAAAAATGTAAAATAGCATTAGGAAGTAAATTTAAATATATTGGACAAACTGTACAACAAAATGGACTAGAAGAATTAACAGTAGACGCAAGAGTCAGCAAACTGGAGAGAGCAAATCGTTTTATAAAGGATATTTACAACAAGAAATGTACAACTAAAAAAACAAAACTAAAACACTATCCCACAGTGGTATGACCAGGATGTTTATATGGATGAGGATGCCTAATGATGAACTATAAGCTGGACAGAACAGAGGTTCCTCAAAGGAGCATTATTAGAAAATAATGGTTGCAATACAAGCTACAGATGGCTGGAAAATGAGAAGTAATGAGGAGATCTACAAAAATTTTAAGAAAATATCAGAAGTAATGGCTAAAAGAAGATTAATTTTTTTTTAGAGACCTCTACTGAATGAGTAGTTCTGGAAGAAGGACTCAATGATAGCATGGATTACAGAAATAAGAAAGAAACAACATCAAACAATCAGAAATAATAGAAAGAAACCTTTTTACAGATAAAATACTGAATTTAAAAGGATCATCACCTCTCCAAGATCAAAATTAATTTCATCCCTCTCAATAAGACCGTGAAAACCGGAAATAAAATTCATAAATATGATATTGCGAAGCTCAAAATCAATCAAAACATATTGGAACAATGCCACCAGTAACTGACAGTTGAATCCCATAAATGGGCAGACATTGCCTCCATGATCCAACAAGCAGCTAATACTACAATCCTGACAGCTAAAAAGAGGAATCATACATGGTGGAATGAGGTTTGTGGTGAGGTGGTGGCCCAAACAGCAAGTGCATGGAAAAAGTGGAATTCTACCAGGAGTCCTGATGATTTTGATGTATTCCATGAAGTTCGAAAATATGCAGCCAGAACTCTATGAAGGTCTAAGCAATTGCATGAGAAACAGCAGTTAGAATAGATCGATCAGTGTTTCCAGATAAACAATGTCAGAGACTTCTATCAGGCGTTCAAATCGAATTTGAAAGGATACCAAGCCCCTAGTTTTTGTTTTAGAGACGAAAATGGAAAGCTCAGTGTTGTGCACATAGTTCCACATATTCGGCGCGTACACAAATTTCCCACTAGAGTGCGCCCCGCTAAGCAAAACAGCGCAGGCGCAGCGCTCGTCCATCTCCGCACTATGAGATGGCGCTGCCATAGAGACGGACCAAATTCTGCTTCCGCCGATCCGCGTATTAATATGTAACGCAGCCAATGAGATTGCTGCTAACATAGAACATTTTCTCCTCGCGCATCACACTCGCGCAGTGATACATGAACGTGCGAGGTATTATAACGAGTGTAAAGACCTTCGATCAGTCAGTCTGCATTTGTCTGCACCAGTCTGTATGAGTCTGCATTAGTCTGTACCAGTCTGCATTAGTCTGTACCAGTCCGTCGAGTTCTACAATTGTCTGTACCAGTCCATAGTCAAGATTCAGTCTGCGCCTGATAAGATTACCATATTCCTGTACATAGCCATGAAGATAAATGTATAGACACTTTTGTCAAGTATCTGAAATATATGTGAGAATAAGATTAACGTACCAATCCCAAAGAACTTCAGATTGTCAATTGTAAATAGCATCCAGAACCAAGTTAAGTAATTTTTATATTTGTTATTATTTTAGTAAATGTGTGTGAAAATTAATCAAATTCTGTTTAAAGTTGGTCACCGTCAATCTGCTACTCTAAGCGTGCAAGTGGCATTTCTATCATCTGACCGAATGGCAGAAGATAAACACACCATGATAAGACCACGAGACATACTGCTGACACTCGCTTACTTCGTTAGAGCAACAAGTCAAATAATCTGATGGTGTGTGTACTGAAGGTCTTACAGTATGCACACCACACTCGGCCTGACCAACAAAGAAAACTGCAAGATCATGTCTCGTTACTTTGAAAACCTACTTAATTGTGATGAACCGAAAGAAAGATTCCCTGCATGTGCCCCAATCCACAAACTACCCCTAATCTCCATCTAGTAAAGAGGAGACCAAAGAGATCATCAACAACTTTAAGAATAATAAGGCAGCTGGAGAGGATTCAATAGTGGTGGAACTACTGAAGCTGGCAAATAATGAAACTCTAGATATACTAGTCCAACTTTTTGAGGAGATCTGGAGAGCTGGGATGATACCAACTGAATGGCAGTCAGCTTTAATCCATCGTCTACACAAAAAAGGTGATAAATAGAATGTCAGTAACTATAGGGGTACCTCATTAGTATCTGTTCCACATAAGATTCTCTCCAAAGTGATACAGAATAGAATAGAAGGTCATTGTAACCAACTGATTGGGGACTATCAAGCTGGTTTCCGAAAGGGCAATTCTTGCGCAGAACAGATCTTTAACCTGAAGAACATCATCAGGTCCAAAAAACTGGAAGAAATAACTATGTGGTCATGTCTGTTGATTTTCAAAAAGTATATGACTCCATCGACTGACAGGCATTAATGAATATTTTGGAAAAGTTTGGGATGGATAATACCTCAAGAAAGCTGATCAAACAAACTCTTACTAACACAGTGTCAAAAATTAAATTTATGGGTGAGGTATCTGAACCCTTTACAATCAGAACGGACATAAGACGAGGAGATGGACTATCCCTCTCCTTTTCAATTGTGTCTTGGAAAAGGTCACTCGAGAGTGGAGAAAGTTATTAGCCCAAGAAGAAACAAATGAAGAGTGGTTCAGACTTGGTCCTAAGAACAAAGGGGTGTGCATTGACTGCTTAGATTTTGTGGCTGACCTGGCCATTTTTGCTAACAACAAAGAGTCAGCAGTCAACAAGATAAATAGGCTGTCAGAAATTGCTGAAAAAAGTTAGACTCCAGATCTCTATTCAAAAGACAAAATATATAACGAACATCTGTAACGGACCTGAATGGATGATAACCAACCTGGGAAAAAATCAGATGAGTTAAGAATTTCAGGTATCTCGGTGAAGTCATCCACCAGGAGAATGGATTAAAAGAAGAAGCAATTGCCAGGATGAGGAAGTTAGACCAAGCATACCAACTGACAAAGAATACTTATAACAAAAAGTCTATGAGTATGTGGGCCAAGTTCCAACATAATAATACAGTTGTAAAACCTGAGGGCTTATAAGCATCCAAAACTTTGACCACGAATAGACAAGGTCAAGCTGAGCGGCTGGAAAAGCGTGAGTGTAGGATATTAAGGAAAATCCTAAGGTAATAGATGGGTCGATGGACAATGGCGAATGAGAGCAAATGAGGAATCGTGCAGCAAGACAGAACCTATCACAGCATCCATTACAAAGAAATGATTGTTATTTTATGGTCATCTCATGAAAATGGACGGTGATCGACTATCAAAAAGAATACAGAGTTTCATCCTATCTAAGAAAACGACGCCGAGATGGTTCAAAGAATGTGAAAAAGATCTTAAGCAGATTGGTATCTCAGAGAGAAATTCCTGAAAGGAACAAATTTAGAAGATTGGTGACCAACTACCAAGGTTTTAACATGGCATCAACATCCGAAAGACAGTGAGGACCCTTATCTGAAGGGCATAAAAAGGTACTTCTTAGAGGGGCTCAGAAGATACTGGCAGGAAGTCAAAGCTGGAGCAAGAACAAGACCTGGGCACTACAGTGAAGTCGGTTGTTACCACGCAGTCCATAAAGACTCACCTCGATAAAAAAAAAAAAAAATAAAAATAAAAGGCTTTCGATGCAGAAGAAATAGGGGATTGAGAACAACACGAATAGAATAAAGGGGGAAAAACATGAGGAGGAGATGGACGAGTACTGGAAAAACAGGAGACGACAAGGGAAGAAGAAGAAGTGAAGTTATTACATGATGAGAGATGGTGATTGAATTTGATTTGATTCAGTTTTCGTTACATACACCGAAAAAATGAGATGATTCTCAAGGGTGTGGAACATGTCAGAATGTATAACACAAAACATTTTAATATAATGAATACTACCCTGATCATTTGTCATGAGATTGTCAAAATAGGTGAATACAATACAGTAAACTGGAGAAGCTAATATTTACAGAATTAATACGCTCTCAGAATGAAATATTGTTGTTGTTGTTGTTGTTGTGGTCTTCAGTCCTGAGACTGGTTTGATGCAGCTCTCCATGCTACTCTATCCTGTGCAACCTTCTTCATCTCCCAGTACCTACTGCAACCTACATCCTTCTGAATCTGCTCAGTGTATTCATCTCTTGGTCTCCCTCTATGATTTTTACCCTCCACGCTGCCCTCCAATACTAAATTGGTGACCCCTTGATGCCTCAGAACATGTCCTACCAACCGATCCCTTCTTCTGGTCAAGTTGTGCCACAAACTTCTCTTCTCCCCAATCCTATTCAATACTTCCTCATTAGTTATGTGATCTACCCATCTAATCTTCAGCATTCTTCTGTAGCACCACATTTCGAAAGCTTCTATTCTCTTCTTGTCCAAACTATTTATCGTCCATGTTTCACTTCCATACATGGCTACACTCCATACGAATACTTTCAGAAATGACTTCCTGACACTTAAATCTATACTGGATGTTAACAAATTTCTCTTCTTCAGAAACGCTTTCCTTGCCATTGCCAGCCTACATTTTATATCCTCTCTACTTCGACCATCATCAGTTATTTTGCTCCCCAAATAGCAAAACTCCTTTACTACTTTAAGTGCCTCATTTCCTAATCTAATTCCCTCAGCATCACCCGACTTAATTAGACTACATTCCATTATCCTTGTTTTGCTTTTGTTGATGTTCATCTTATATCCTCCTTTCAAGACACTGTCCATTCCATTCAACTGCTCTTCCAAGTCCTTTGCTGTCTCTGACAGAATTACAATGTCATCGGCGAACCTCAAAGTTTTTATTTCTTCTCCATGAATTTTAATACCTACCCCGAATTTTTCTTTTGTTTCCTTTACTACTTGCTCAATATACAGATTGAACAACATCGGGGAGAGGCTACAACCCTGTCTTACTCCCTTCCCAACCACTGCTTCCCTTTCATGTCCCTTGACTCTTATAACTGCCATCTGGTTTCTGTACAAATTGTAAATAGCCTTTCGCTCCCTGTATTTTACCCCTGACACCTTTAGAATTTGAAAGAGAGTATTCCAGTCAACATTGTCAAAAGCTTTCTCTAAGTCTACAAATGCTAGAAACATAGGTTTGCCTTTCCTTAATCTTTCTTCTAAGATAAGTCGTAAGGTCAGTATTGCCTCACGTGTTCCAGTGTTTCTACGGAATCCAAACTGATCTTCCCCGAGGTTGGCTTCTACTAGTTTTTCCATTCGTCTGTAAAGAATTCGTGTTAGTATTTTGCAGCTGTGACTTATTAAGCTGATAGTTCGGTAATTTTCACATCTGTCAACACCTGCTTTCTTTGGGATTGGAATTATTATATTCTTCTTGAAGTCTGAGGGTATTTCGCCTGTTTCATACATCTTGCTCACCAGATGGTAGAGTTTTGTCAGGACTGGCTCTCCCACGGCCGTCAGTAGTTCCAATGGAATATTGTCTACTCCGGGGGCCTTGTTTCGACTCAGGTCTTTCAGTGCTCTGTCAAACTCTTCACGCAGTATCATATCTCCCATTTCATCTTCATCTACATCCTCTTCCATTTCCATAATATTGTCCTCAAGTACATCGCCCTTGTATAGACCCTCTATATACTCCTTCCACCTTTCTGCTTTCCCTTCTTTGCTTAGAACTGGGTTTCCATCTGAGGTCTTGATATTCATACAAGTCGTTCTCTTATCTCCAAAGGCCTCTTTAATTTTCCTGTAGGTGGTATCTATCTTACCCCTAGTGAGATAGGCCTCTACATCCTTACATTTGTCCTCTAGCCATCCCTGCTTAGCCATTTTGCACTTCCTGTCGATCTCATTTTTGAGATGTTTGTATTCCTTTTTGCCTGTTTCACTTACTGCATTTTTATATTTTCTCCTTTAATCAATTAAATTCAATATTTCTTCTGTTACCCAAGGATTTCTACTAGCTCTCGTCTTTTTACCTACTTGATCCTCTGCTGCCTTCACTACTTCATCCCTCAAAGCTACCCATTCTTCTTCTACTGTATTTATTTCCCCCATTTCTGTCAATTGCTCCCTTATGCTCTCCCTGAATCTCTGTACAACCTCTGGTTCTTTTAGTTTATCCAGGTCCCATCTCCTTAAATTCCCACCCTTTTGCAGTTTCTTCAGTTTTAATCTACAGGCCATAACCAATAGATTGTGGTCAGAGTCCACATCTGCCCCTGGAAATGTCTTACAATTTAAAACCTGGTTCCTAAATCTCTGTCTTACCATTATATAATCTATCTGATACCTTTTAGTATCGCCAGGGTTCTTCCATGTATACAATCTTCTTTCATGATTCTTAAACCAAGTGTTAGTTATGATTATGTTGTGCTCTGTGCAAAATTCGACCAGGCGGCTTCCTCTTTCATTTCTGTCCCCCAATCCATATTCACCTACTATGTTTCCTTCTCTCCCTTTTCCTACACTCGAATTCCAGTCACCCATGACTATTAAATTTTCGTCTCCCTTCACAATCTGAATAATTTCTTTTATTTCATCATACATTTCTTCAGTTTCTTCGTCATCTGCAGAGCTAGTTGGCATATAAACTTGTACTACTGTAGTAGGCGTGGGCTTCGTATCTATCTTGGCCACAATAATGCGTTCACTATGCTGTTTGTAGTAGCTTACCCGCATTCCTATTATCCTATTCATTATTAAACCTACTCCTGCATTGCCCCTATTTGATTTTGTGTTTATAACCCTGTAGTCACCTGACCAGAAGTCTTGTTCCTCCTGCCACCGAACTTCACTAATTCCCACTATATCTAACTTCAACCTATCCATTTCCCTTTTTAAATTTTCTAACCTACCTGCCCGATTAAGGGATCTGACATTCCACGCTCCGATCCGTAGAACGCCAGTTTTCTTTCTCCTGATAACGACATCCTCTTGCGTAGTCCCCGCCCGGAGATCCGAATGGGGGACTATTTTACCTCCGGAATATTTTACCCAAGAGGACGCCATCATCATGTAATCATACAGTAAAGCTGCATGCCCTCGGGAAAAATTACGGCTGTAGTTTCCCCTTGCTTTCAGCCGTTCGCAGTACCAGCACAGCAAGGCTGTTTTGGTTATTGTTACAAGGCCAGATCAGTCAATCATCCAGACTGTTGCCCTTGCAACTACTGAAAAGGCTGCTGCCCCTCTTCAGGAACCACACGTTTGTCTGGCCTCTCAAGAGATACCCCTCCATTGTGGTTGCACCTACGGTACGGCTATCTGTATCGCTGAGGCACGCAACCCTCTCCACCAATGGCAAGGTCCATGGTTCATGGGGGGGGGGGGGGGGGGGGGGGGGGGGGGGGGAAACATTGTTATGCACTATTAATAAATTTATGTTATGCACTATTAATAAATTTAGCATACACAAAATACCTAATATTGACTGTTGCAACCAAGTACTGTCAAAACTTAAATCTAACATATTTTTACTTACGCTGGCCTAACAGTCTCTGTTAGGATATTCATCTGTAGAGTAGAAGGCATTGCCTATCAAAAAGTCATTCAAACTCTGTTTAAACTGTGCTTTATCTGAAACCAAGTTTTTAATGGTTGCTGGTAATTTATTGAAAATGTGTGTTCCTGAATATTGGGCCCCCTTTTGGACCAACATAAGTGATTTTAGGTCTTTATGTAGATTGTTCTTATTCCTAGTATTGATAATATGTATTGAGCTATTTGTTGGAAATATAGATATATAACTTGCATCAAATTTCATTAAGGAGTAAGTATACTGAGAAGCCATGGTTGGAATTCAAAGTTCCTCGAATAGGTTCTACACGATGTTCTTCAAAGACTGGTCCCAGATACTCCATTGCACCATTCACCGAACCTGATAACCCCGAGCCGTCAGTAACAAAAATTAAGTCTTGCTTAAGAGATTTACAGCACTACATGCACTTGTTACCAAAGTCTCATTTACTTTTAGAGCTATCTGTTCCACTTCCTTTTTGGCCCCACTTCTCTCTGTCTCCACTATATCCCATACAGTTCTTATTTTGTTGCCCGATACAATTATCTTTTTCTCTTAATAAAGCTACTTCGATTTCTGGATTACTTGATTCAATATTTTGCAGTATTCTTTGCAATGCATTACAATTCTAATATCAGAAATGTTCCTAGGTAGTAGATACAGTCTCCTTTTTGCCCCACATGATATCTTTATTCCTTGTGTAATCCATGGTTTATCTTTTGACTTCTGTGTGATCTGAGTTACCTTTAGGGGAAAACAATTTTCAAAAGAGGAGGTAACTTTATTAATAAATGCTTTGTATTTTCCATTTGAGTCAGGTAAACATCTCTCCAGTTCATGTCTTTGAGCAATTTCCTGAATTCCTCAATTTCTGGCTTATTTATTATCCTCCTGTACTCAGATTTAATATTTTTTTATCCTGACAAGTTTCAACATTTAACACAAGATGCTGCACGTCGTGATCAGATAGTCCATTTACTATTGGTTTTGTGATATGACTTTTTTCCCCTAGATTTGTTCATAAAGATATTATCAATAGCAGTCTCAGAGCATTTACATATCCTAGCTGCAAAGTTCACAGTAGGAACTAAATTGAATGATAGTGTTAAAAACACCAGCAACCACTATTTCCTCTTTTTTTTTTTTACACAAGCTATTCCTTTCGCTTTGTGAAATGAAGCACTGCCTAGTTCCAAAACACAGGACTACTATGACAAGGTGAAATGTTCTCAGAGTGCTACATGTATGATAGTAAATGTAATCCGCACTATAGTTGTTTTCTGAGTAGTTATGCTGTGTGTGTTTCATTCAATCAGATGAAATGGAATAAAATCATCAATTTATTTATTTTGGCTCTTTATCACCAAGATACATTCAATGTTGGTTGAGGTTTATCTTTTGAATTCACTCCAGTGTAGATTGTCAAAATTTTATCAGTTGTCAAAGTACTTGTAACACAGTTTCCGAATTTACTGCCATCCAGGAAAGTCTCCCACTCAAATTATTCTCAGAGACTGAGAGCTGGCTGAAACCCAGAGTAGAAAGCTCTCACATATTTAGTGATTAATGGAATATATATCGGAAAGGCAGGTTAGACACTGTAGGAGAGGGAGTGTCCATTGTCTCTACTGAGGTCAAAGCTGATTGTGACAGTGAAGTTACCTGGTTGCCTATAACAAGTCTATGTGAAATCACGTTAATTAATGGATGTTTTAATCATCCACCCGGTTCTGCTATGACAGTTTTGGAGCCATTCAAAGAAAGTCTACAGACAGTAGCACGTAAATACCTAGATCATGCAATGCTAGTTGGAGGTTAATTTAGCCTACTGAGTATAGATAGTAGCCTATGGCTTTATTTCAGGGGGTGCAGTCAATCTTGTGAAGCACTTTTGAATGTGGTTTTCGAAAATTGTCTTGAGCACCTAGTTTGGCACGCCACATGCAATGGAAATATCTTAGACCTTGTAGTTACAAACAGCCCAGATATCATCAATGACTTCAGCATAGAGATGGGGATTAATAATCATGATAACATCATAATAACTAAGACTACAAAAATTAATAAATCAGTCAAGAAGGCTAGGAAAATGTTCATGCCAGAAAGAGCAGATAAGCAGATGTTAGCATCTCACTTAGACAGAACTGACATCACTTAGTTCCATTAAGATGGACGTAGAGAGATTATGGTCAAAGCTTAAATAGATCGTGAATTGCACTCTCAACAAGTCTGTACCTAGTAAACGAATTATGGATGCAAAAGAGCCACTGTGGTTTAACAATGAAATTCAGAAAATACTGAGGAAGGAAAAGCTACTGCACTCTTAGTTCAAAAGAGAATGCCAAATGCCAACAAGGAAAGGTTACTACCACTGTCATACCTCAGCAAAAGATCTGGCTGAGAAGCAGGGGAAATTATTGTCCTATGTAAAATCGCTAAGTGAGTCAAAGTTTTCCATCAAGTCACTTGACCAGTCTGGTGTGGCAGTAGGAGATAAATGTTTTAAATTTTGCATTCCAGAAATCATTCATGCAAGAGAATCATATAAACATACCGTCATTTGACAATAGCACAAAGACACCTAACAACAATCACCACAAGAGGTCAGCGCTAGCACAAGTTGTTCACATGATATTCGTTGGACTGTTGCCTGTAAACACATGCCATGTCAGTGCTCTTGGAAGAGAGCTGTGGCAGTGACACGGCTCTGTTGTTGTTCCTGTGTAGTGATCTGCAATGACGGGACGGTACAGGGGGGGGGTCAAGATTCAAGCAGTAATTAAGAACTTCATAAAGAAAGGTATGAAAGCGAAGGACATTCATGCCGATTTCCAGAATACACCAGGGGACTCTGCTCCTTTGTCTTCAACTGTTGCCAAGTGGATAAATGAATTTAAATTTGGTCAGGAGAGCTTAGATGATGATCATCCATGAATAGGTCAGCCAAGATGTGTCACTACTCTAGAAATCATTGCAAAAGTGCGCATAATGATCAAGGAGGATCACCAATTTAGAGGGCATGAAATTGCTCACGCTTGCCAGATGTATCTGAAAGGTATTCACAAGATGGGTGCCGCGACTCTTGACGCTGGGTCAAAAACGCATGAGAATGGACATATCACAACAATGTTTGGCCTGTTTTAGGAGAAACAAACAAGATCTTTTGTGCTGGTTTGTGACCACGAAGAAACTTTGTTTTACTACTATACCCCAGAGACAAAGCAACAATCAAAGCAGTGGAAACATGCTGAATCTCTGCCGCCAAACTCCTTCAGCGGGGAAGGACTTGGCGTCAGTGTTCTGGGATGCGCCACCAAATTCCTTCAGCGGGGAAGATCATGGCATCAGTGTTCTGGGATGAGAAGGGGATTCTGTTTGTACATTGTCTCCCCACTGGGCAAACAATTACTGGAGAATACTATGCTAACCTTCTGGACAAATTATAACAAAAGGTATGCGAAAAAGGCCAGGTTTAATAAGGAAGAAAGTCATCTAGCATCAAGCCAATGCACGCTCACACGCGTGTGCCATCGCCATGGTAAAATTACACAAACTAAGGTATGAATTGTTGCCACACGTGCCTCTTCCCTAAACTGAAAATTTTTCTTTGTGGATGAAGATTCACTTAAATGAAGAATTGGTAGCCTGAATTGATAACTATTTTGTAGGCCTGGAGGAAAATCATTGTCGAGATGGGATCAAGGTATTGGAACACTGTTGGACCAAGTGAATTAATCTACAAGCAGGGTACATTGAAAAACAAAAAAGTTTCAGTGACATAAGTACTTTTTTTCTATTCTGTTTCAAGAACTTTTCAAACCACCCTCGTAAGCATCCCTGACACCTGAAATAATTAAAAACAAATAAGTCGCCAGTTGCAGATGGAATCTCAATTTGGTTTTACAAAGAGTGCTATATGGCACTGGACCCTTACTTAGCTTGTATTTATTGTGAATCTCTCACCCAGCAGAAAGACCTAAGCAACTGGGGAAAAAAATACAGAGGCGTCTCCTGTAAATACGAAGGGCGAAAGAACAGACCTACGAAATTACAGACCAATCCGTAACATCAGTTTGCTGCAGAATTCTTGTACATATTCTGGGTTTGAATCTAATCAGTTTCATGGTGACCAATAAGTTTATGTCCACAAATTAGTACAAAGCATCACTCATGGGCAACTCAGCATGCTCTTTTGTCATACGACGTCTGTTCAAAAAATTCCAGAACTTTGTCCACAAAATTTTCTATGCTTATCTTTTAGTTACTATGGATTGTCTCCTTCGAAATACTCTCCTCCACAATTGATACACTGCTCCCAATATCATTTCCACTTCCAGGAGCAGTCTTGACACACCTCTTGCTGGGTCGCATAAAGTGCCGTCTACGAATTTTCTTTTATCTCATCTACCATTGCAAAACTTCATCCTTTTCAACTTTGGAAATAAAAAGAAGTCTGCAGGGGTCATACTATTCTCACATGGAACATCTCATTCTCTTTTGTGAGATCCAAAAAGTTTTTTTGGTTTTGACTCATGAGCCGTGGAATGAACTTGGCGGCAACACAATGCATTCCAAGATGCTGTGTCATTTCATAACATGATCCAATTGAAATGTTACATTCTTCTACAATCTCTCGGACAGTGAATCTTCGACTGGCACACACAATTTCGTTGACGTTCCTGACACAAGCGTCATCAGGGGACATCTAAGAGCGTCCTGAACAAGGATCATTTTTGACTTTTGTAAAGCCATTTTTAAAACGTGTGAATAATACGTAACACCGAGTATGGCTTAAGCACTCATTGCTATAGGCTCCCTGCATCATTTGGTGTGTCTCTGTAAAGGTTTTCTTGAGTTTCACGGAAAATTTAATGCAGATGCATTGCTCCTCTAACTTTGCCATCAAAAATTCACAAACCCAGATTCCATATTTCTTGATTTCCGAGAAGCATTTGACATAGTGCCTCACTGCAGACTTTTAACAAAGGTACAAGCACATGGAATAGGTTCCCAGACATGTGAGTGGCTCAAAGACTTCTGAAGTAATAGAACCCACTACATTATCCCGACGGTGAGTGTCCATCAGTGACTAGGGTATCATTAGGATCGTTCCAGGGATGTGTGCTAGGAGCGCTATTACTCATATTTTCTATGTGCATAACTGATCTGATGGACAAAGTGGACAGTAATCTATGGTTGTTTGCTGATGATGATGTGGTGTATGGAAGGTGTCATTGTTGAGTGATTTAGGAGGATAAAAGATGACTTGGACAAAGTTCCCAGTTGGTGCAATAAATGACAGCTAACCCTAAATGTAGAAAAATATAAGTTACTGCAAATGAGTTGGAAAAACAAATCCATAATGCCAGAATCCTGCATTAGTAGTGTCATGAATGAAGAAGTCATATTGTTTCAATATCTGGACATAACTTTGCAATGTGATATGAAATGGAACAAACTTGTGAGGGTCATGGTAGGGAAGGTGAATAATCATCTTTCGTTTGTTGGGTGGATTTTACTAGTGTGGCTCAGCTGTGATGGACATCACATATAGGGTGCTAGTGTGATCTCTTCTTGAGTACAGTTTGAGTGTCTGGGATGCGCAAGGGGTCAAATTAAAGCAGACATTGAGGTATTTCAGAGGCAGGATACTAGATTTGTTAACAGTAGGTTGAAACAACAACATACAAGTATTATGGAGATGTTTCTGGAACTCAAATGGGAATCCCTGGAGGGATTTTGAGGAACACTGTGCTGACTGCAGAACAATTCTGCTTGCACCAACATACATTACGCATAGGGACCACGAAGATAAGAGACGACAAATTAGGACTCATAGAGAGGCATATAGACATTCACTTTTTCCCCACTCGATTGGCAGATGGAACGGGAAAGGAACTGACTACAGTCGAATTAAAATTACTTGATAGATGGCACTTCAAACGCCAATAAGAGTTGTCAGCGTCACACTTGAACTGTCTGGTGTTGCCAAAATCCACCAAAATTGGCCAGTCACTTCCAATTCCTGGTACAGCATTCTTTCTTGATGTATTTGTATCCCGAATTATGAGCCCGACACTTTTATTATGTATTTCATGACACATGATAACTACACCAAAAACAACACACATTAACAATGCTAATGAAAGACACATATTTCATTCATAGCACTAACCAAACACTACTGAATAAATCAGCACAAGGTGTAATTCAGTATCATACTTATAGTTATCATATTCACAGAGATCATCTTACATTAGATAAGCTTTTCACTACACTGCGTGAAACTGAAATTTTTAAGGTTGCAATTCATAGTTGGAACTGGGTCACTACATTCACATATATAAATACTTCATGCAGTGCTGTGGCATAGCACAATGGTTGGCAGATTAATCTAATGTGTAGCATGTCGTAGGTTTGAATCTCATCAATGTAGCAAAATTTTTAATTCTAAATCTAACCAAATGAGTGTGATTATTATTTTCATTCAATTAATTGGTTTAAATGTATTTTTTTATTTTTAATACTTCGCTGCATCATTTTTCATCATTGTTTTGCCTGTTCTATTTGGTCTTATTTTTCATCTTGTCATTATTTCTTCATTTGGAATCTGTCTCAGTCATCTATAATCCACGACTAAGGGCCCACATGGACTGTTCACTGGTTTCAAACATGGCAGCATGTGCAGCTAGTTTAAGGATAGTTACAGGTAACAAATGACACGGAGAAATTTCAATTTGCTTTCAGCCCTGAAATTGAGTTTTTGTTGTCTTGAGTTTACCCTTAAGGGTTAGCTTTAATCGCCATGAACAAAGCGATAATGATATTAGTACTGCTGCAGACTGTTGACCACAATTTTCTCAGCTGGGTTAGGACACAAGTTTACAGTCAGGGATACAAAACGCGTTGTCTGCCCCAGTTCAGTCACTGGTCACTTTAAATCAATAGTCAACAGAGTATCCAACATTTCTGACATACCTTGCACCAGCCACTAGAAAAATTGCTCTGTGTTAAACATTTAACATAATTTGTGAAGTGAGCCGCTTGTTTGTTGTCACCTGTAACCAAACGGTAGCTGGTAGCCAATGTGGCAACATTGTTGCAGCAAGTGATTGATGTCAACTATCAAGTAATTTTATTCAGACTATTGTAGTGAGACAGGGTACCTTCAGCCATGCACCATATGCTGGCTAGTGGAGTATGTATGTAGATGTGGAATCAGTCTTTCCTTCTCATCCCATCTGGAAAGTCTCCCCTGATCTGCAGTTCTGGGTAACTTTCTCAAAATCTAACCTTTTTCCTAGACCTATCCTTCACCCCTCTTCCTTCCACTTCAACCCTTCTGCCTGAAGAATGAGCTATTGGCTCTGAAAGCTCGCCTAATTATAATCTTCTTTTATGTGTGTGTTCTGCCGCCACTTAGCGAGTAGATTGTTTATCTATCCAATTCAATTATCATGTAATCAAAAGCTGCATTTAACACGCCAAGTCTCTTTTACCAATCATTTTTAATATGTCCTACAGAATGTGCTGTCTATCCTGTCCTTTTTTGAGATTACTGTTTTGCTGTACTTTTCTACAGGCATCATCTTGCTTATTAGGAGTCAGTTCATTCATGTTGTTGTTGTTGTGGTCTTCAGTCCTGAGACTGGTTTGATGCAGCTCTCCATGCTACTCTATCCTGTGCGAGCTTCTTCATCTCCCAGTACCTCCTGCAACCTACATCCTTCTGAATCTGCTTAGTGTATTCATCTCTTGGTCTCCCTCTACGATTTTTACCCTCCACGCTGCCTTCCAATGCTAAATTTGTGATGCCTTGATGCCTCAAAACATGTCCTACCAACCGATCTCTTCCTCTAGTCTAGTTGTAGAGCTGCATGTCCTCGGGAAAAATTATGGCTGTAGTTTCCCCTTGCTTTCAGCCGTTCGCAGTACCAGCACAGCAAGGCCGTTTTGGTTAATGTTACAAAGCCAGATCAGTCAATCATCCAGACTGTTGCCCCTGCAACTACTGAAAAGGCTGCTGCCCCTCTTCAGGAACCACATGTTTGTCTGGCCTCTCAACGGATACCCCTCCATTGTGGTTGCACCTACGGTACGGCCATCTGTATCGCTGAGGCACGCAAGCCTCCCCACCAACGGTAAGGTCCATGGTTCATGAGGGGAGTTCCTTCATAGTCAACAGTTAAGGAATGGGTGGCTGAATTCATATGTGGCATATGTCTGTAAGATGACTCATGAACAATTTCCTAGAATTACAATCAAATATGAAAATGCTGAGAAAGAACACAGTGTGATATTGCAAGATCAGTAATTAAAAAGATGTGCAAAACAGTTGATGCCGTGGCTGTACCAGAAAGTGAGTGGCATATCTGTTGAAGCCTCACTACAACCTAATGTGAAAAACAATTTGGGACAATCTGACACACAACTGATTCTATGCACCAATCTGTTCCCGTGGATGAGAGATGACCGAAATGAAACAGCAGTTGCACAAAAATAGCCAAGGTGACTTCATCGGAGAGAAAGAGTGGTCATTGTTTTCTAGGATGCAAAAGGGATTTGTATTTTAGATTAGCTTGCAAGACTGAAACAATACCTCACAAATACTATGCAAGTATTCTGACTCAACTGGATGAAAAAATATGGAGCCAAGACCCAGGGGGAAAAAAAAAAGTTTATCGTCAGTGAAATGCATATGGTCACAAAGGCACTTTCACAATAGGAAAACTGGGAGTTTCAAGTGTGAAGTCTTCAAATATCTATTCCATTCTCCAATTTTTTCACATTCTGACTTTAGCTTCTTCTTCTTTTCTTTTTGTATGAATGATTCACTTAAGACTATATGCGTCACAGCTCAAAATCATTTTGTGAGTCAACAACTGGATATGTTTTCACTGCTCTGTCTCTTGTAACTCCGTTGGACATGGAGGTAGCAAATGAGGATATAGGATGTCCATGACATACTGCTGTGCTGTCAGAGTGACCTGAAGTCATATCCGATGCTGCCCCACACGCCCTCTCCCTATGTCGTTGTCATACTGACTGACAACTGCAATCGCGGGTCTTGCAGAATGTGACTCACTGCTGATCACATGACAGGTGCAGGTGTGAAAGGGTTACAATGTGCTCGGTGTACATTACAGCGATTCTCCCATGGGCTCGTCAGACACGGTCAACTGGAAGCTTGCTGACAAGCACGCCGCCCTTACGTTCCCAAGCAGTCCAACATGGGGCCACTACCACATCTGAATGTCTCACAAATCTGCATATTGCATAATTCAATCAGCCTGGCAAATGGAGACACACAATTAGGCCCCTTCAAATTTTGTTACGTGCTGATAATGCTGACTCACAGAAGTACAGGGCATCTGTGTCCTTCACAGGGATCACTCAACATCTTACACTCTTCACATCTCTTATAGCTCCTACCATTCATGGTAACAATCCGAGACACAAACAAAGCTAATGCAATCTGGTGGCCTTTGTATCCATTTCAGAGAGTTGCGACTCTCATAATTTACCACTGGTATGCACACTCGTGAAACTACGTTGCTTCAGGGAGCTTCCCTTTTTTTTCTTCAAGCAGTTTAGTTCTTTGAATCCATTTTTCTTGTAGCTCAGAATAATTATTTTATTGTGTAGCAAACTTACAGACTAGCATTCTGCTCTGAGCTGTCGGAGTTGGCGGTCATGTGTGTGTGAGGTGTGCTTGCTTGTGTGAATGAATGGTGTGTATTTCTATTTCTTTTTCTGATGAAGGTTGTGGCCAAAAGCTTATGTGTAAGTGTCTTAACTGTGCCTGTCTGCATTTTAACGTGCCATCTTTATGGTAATTAGCACTCTATCTTTTCCTACACTGCTGATATTCCAACCTGGAGTTTCCATTGTTTGAACTTATGGTCTACTGTTTTATTTTGCAGTGCACTTCTACAAGTGTAATACACAAATGTTGCCTTAGGAAAGAGTCACAATAACATCCATGTCTACCGTTTGCTATTTTTTACGAAATAGCATGTCACACTCGAAATTTAACTTAGCCAATGAAATAAGTTTGAAGATTTATTGTGTGTAAAAGACACTATGGCCCACTGTGTGGGAAATGTGGGAAGTTCTGTGCAGAGACGGAGTTATCCACAGACGTGGTAAGTCTGGGGAGCTATACGGGTGTTAAAACATCGCCACCTGCTGGGATGAGGGGCCACTTACTCTGTGGTGACACTGTGCCAGCAACGAGCTCCACCAATTGATTAGCACCACACATGACAATGACCAACCAGCTGCTTCTCTGTGCAGAGATATAAAATTTATCGATTTTGGACGTCGGGTGACAATCTGTCACATGGAGAACAATGTTTACTCTGGCAATTTTAACACTAATCTAGTGTTCTGCAACATATTAATGTGAAATGTTGTCTATGATGTTGAAGCGTGTAAGTTAAACTGATATCTGAGAATTTGTTGTTTTTGTGGCACTATCTGGAAAATGACCTCTCTTGCAGCTCCAAGCATAAATGTCAAGTGAAGAAGAATAATTAGCACAGCACACTGGAACCGAGTAGGGATCCGGTTTACTGCTCGGCCACTAAATTAGCATATTGTGAGTACACCAGAATAGACGCTGTACACACTTGCATATACTACATACACAAGTACAAGCATCGATCAAGCTACTGTGAAACTGCACTCTGTGTGACTCATCACTACATCAGAATACTGTAAATGTAGTGATTCCAATTTCTTAAGGTCTCTTCCTGTTTGTTTTCATCAGTTGGATCTTATTTTTCAAGTATGTGGGAATCCAATGAGCTGCCTGTTTGGACACATTCTTTCTGTATGTCCCACAAGTTGGATTCTTTGGAGACACATTGTAACTAGAGTTTTTAGGAATTTGCCTGGAGATTTCACGCTGGGTTCTGTGTGATGTGTTCCATCTTTTATTCTTGGGCCTAAGATTTTTACTACAATTTTACATTCTTCTAATTCAGTTTGCTGTTTTCATGTCTTGTGTTGGACAAAGAGTCTCTCTCATGCATAAAGAAATTCTAATTTGATCACTGTTGTACAATGTTAGATTTTAAAGTTCCAGGAAAAATACTTTTAGTTAACTGAGAGACAGTTTGTATTTTCTGAAGTCTGGATTCTATGGCCTTCTTTTCATTATGATGTTCAGTGGTCTTTTTCACCTAATTATTTAAACTCTTTAACACCAAATACTATGTTGTTGCCTATATAAGTTCAACTAGTGCCATTTTGGTATCAGCCAAGAATTTTTTCTCCAGGCGAAATTAGTAGTCCAATTTTCCTAGCTTGCTCCCTTAATATTTCAAATTGCTTTAGGACATCAGTAATGTTTTTGTCAATTAGTATTATGTCATCGGTATAGGTTACACAATATAATTCTATCTTTAAGTTTACGTTCTAGTCAGTGTAATAGTGCACCTGCTCTTCTCCATTACCTTACAATTTTCTTAGGGGCATAGTTGAATAGCAATGTGATATGCCATCCCATTTTCATATTCTTATGTCTGTCTTAAATTACACTGCTTGAAAAAAAGTGAGACACTCAGAAGGTGGGGAGAAAACAAATTGAAACATAGCGAATTTAGAGGATATGTGATGTTATTTCAGTGATAACAAAACAGAGTCAAATTTACACAGAACTTATCAGTTTGAGCCCACTTATCAATACAGCAATGCACCCTGTCTGGCCTGGACAGTGCGGGAGGATGTCGTAAAGCTGCTGCATACCCTCCTGAGAAAGGTGATCCACAACTGTTGTAACTGGACATTGCAATCATGGATACAGGCAGTGGGACGGAGTTGACGTCCATGTTGGTCCCATAATGTTCTATCGGGGACAGATATGGGGATTTTGCTGGCCACCGGAGTATATCAACATCACACAGACAATTTAAAGAGACACATACTACATGTGGACAAGCACTGGCCTGTTGAAAAATAGCACCACAATACTATTACACACTGCTGTACCATCAGAGTTCCCTCGGCCATTACAAGCCGTGACTTGAAGTCATACCCAATGGCTCCCCACACCATGGGGCTCCTTTGTGACCCCCCCCCCCCAAAAATGTGGAAGAATGGGACCTCTCCCAGTCTCCCCGGGTCACTGTCAAACTTCTCCACGATAGTCATTTGGAGCAGTGCAGGACTGGGACTCATTAGTGAACATAATGTGACACCATTCATTAGCAGTCCATACTTCTCGATCATGGCACCACTTCGCATGCAGTCATTTGCTTGAGTGTTAATGGCAGCCTATGCGCAGGATGGCAATGCCATAGTCTGGCTGCTCCTAGCTGTATGACACAGCATGTTGCAAGGAGTCTATTACAGTGAACTCCTGTTTATCCGAAATGATCAGGACGGTGGCCGGTTCCGATAACGAAAATTTCAGATAAATCAAAGTCCCCCTGTTTTCACATGTGAACACTCCAAATTGTGTCAATATTGCGAAATACGATCGTAAAACGTGCGTAGGGTATGTAAAATGTTTCTGATACAGTTGCAAACAACCCTGTACTTTTTTACTGAAAAAATTGTGTTGACATGTTAAAAAGGCACCAAACTATGATTGAAAACTCAAAGTTTTTAAATGCTGTATAACAAAGCTCGTTTATTTTGCATTCTCACAGAAAAAAATCTCCCTTATTTGGCAGCAGGAAAAAACAGGAGTTTTAATTTTATTACCTGCTCTTTTGAATAAAAAATAAACTACTGAACAAAATTGTGAAACAAATCTAGAGATTACTCAAAGGAACGAAAAGTCTGTCTAGAGGAACCTTCAAGAAAATTAAAAAAAAAAAAAACCTTTTAAGTTATGGACATAGAAGTTCTAGGATGCTTCATTAGAGTTTATTTTTTGGTAACGAAGTCACGAATGTCTTTTTTTTTTTTTGTTTTTTTGCTTGAGAAACTATTGCTGCAACAATACATCTCCACCATTGAAATCAAACTATTTCAGGATAAATCGTCTCCTCCTGTTGGCTGATGTACTCCAGGGCAGTTTGGATCACTTCGTAACAGAATGTGTGAGGAATATTTTTCTCTGATTCATCATCAGAAACATAGTGTTCTAACGCTTTATGATCGGTCACAATTTGGACGATTTCATCCTCAGTCACATGAAAAAATGCCATTTTCCATCCACTCTTCAATGTCTTCGAAGTGTGTGTCTTTACAACCAGCTTCTCCAGTAAATTCACCAAAATTATGTCAGCTTGAGTTTCGGTATTGCCTCCTCCTTCCCACCACTTAGGTTGCCTTACGATCTAAGAGTTTTTTCCAAGACCTAACAAGAGGAACTGGAGGAATTAGATTCCAAGCTTCAGCAATCAATGAATAACACTTAAAACATCAATTTTTTTAAGAGCTTCCACAAAATCATCTGCAGCATCAATCACACCTATTCAGTATTCCAGCATCTTGCGTCTGTAATGTTTTTCTATCGCCTCAAGAATACCTTGGTCCATCGGTTGACATAGAGATGTGACATTTTGTGGGAGAAATACAACTTTGATATCCCCATCTTGCAGATCACCTGGGTGATAAGGAGCACTGTCCACAAGAAGTAGCGCTTTTCAAGGAAGTCCATTTCCTTCCATGTAATTTACTACAGCTGGAACAAACTCTGCCTGGAACCACTCTCTGAAGATGGCACTGTTCATACATGCCTTAAGACTGATTCGTGTACCTCAGTGGCAAAGCTGGTTGGTTGGTGTCTAAATGCTCTTGGTGTTTTGGATTTGCTAATTAAAGTAAGACACAGTTTATGATTGCCAGTGGCATTACTGCAAGCAAGGACAGTAAATCTTTCTTGGATTTTTTTGTATCCTGAAGCCATTTCTTCTTCTTTAGAGGCAAGGGTTTTCATTGGCAGCATTTTGTAATTCAACCCAGTTTCATCACATTTGTAAAGTTGATTGCCAGTATAACCTCCTTTGTCAATGATTGTGTGCAGTTTCTTCTTAAAATCAGTGTAGCAGCTTCATCCCCAGATAATGATTTGGAACTGATGGCAATTTCATGAATGCCACGCTGCTTCTTGAAACGATCCTGCTGGCCATTACTTCCGAGCAATTCTTGCTTCTTTCCTTCAATCAGCTCATCAGCTCACTTTGACAAAGTAGAGGACCTGAAACTGACACACCTTTGGCTCTTATTTATTCGTGCCACAAAAATAATGCCTCTTCTAACTGAGGATGTGAACCTTTTCTCATTGTTTTTCAAGATTTCACTGCGCTGCCCAATGCTTGGATGGAACAAAATTTTTAAATTCCTGATCAATTTGTCTTCCGATCAGTAATTGTACTCCTACTCTGCAGCAACTTTTGTGGGTGGCTCACCAGCATCAATTCTCTGTGAAGCTCTTTTTCCAACAAGATCACATTCATTTTATGTTTCGTGCCTGTAGTCACGTTCAGTGTTCTTTCTACAGACACTCGACTGAGTCCTTTATGGTTTTTGGCCCCTTTTATCTCTGGACACTTTAAGGCACATAGTGGGAGCACGAAACCTCAAATCAGAAACACACAGATGCACAACTTGACAACACTCGAGATGCACTAGACAAACTTTTGACTTTTGAAACCAGGCTGTGGCAGCCATCAAATGAAAGCATTCGATACATCTATGCCATTTCCTCTGTTCTACCCAAGCCCACGTGGCAACACAACAGGGTGTTGTACGTTCACTGTTAAACACTCAGCTTTGATGTACCGACAACAAGTGGAAAGTGTTAGGCGGCGCACTCTAATTGTCGGTTTCGACAGGGCTACGTTGCGCTGCATAGAACAATACTGTATGTACTGTACTTCCAAGGAGTTCCAATAGATGGCTGTGGCATACGAATAAGAAACACACTAGAGCTTCAACCAACACATGCACGAATTGATGATACTTGGACTTTTGACACGCACCAGTGCACTGATTAGCAGTAGATTGCCAAAAAACACTAGCAAATGCTTGGCTCCAGGTGCATGCAAATTGAAACTTGTCAAGCGTCAATCTAGCTAGCCAAAAGTGTAGCTGCACGAGAGTTTATTGTACTTGTTCTCAGATGGCAGTCACAGACATGAACAGATTACAATGTACTCAGTACACTACACAGTGATGCTCCCTTGTAGCGGTCTGATGTAGTCAACTGGAAGATTGATGATGAGTATGCCCTTACTTTCCAACATCAGGCCACTGTCAGATCCAAATACTCCAAAAATACAGATGTTGCAAGGTTTAACCAGGTGACCAAATGGACATCCACAATGAGGTTTCTTTCAAACTCTCATCAGATAATGCTGTCTCACACCAATATGCAGCACCTTCATATCCTCCAGAGTGATGATTCAACATCTGACGCTATTCACATCCCTTATATACCACACGATGCTTGCTAAACAGCAATAAAAACAAAGAACACTAATGAATAATGAAGGAAAAGACAGACTGTTACTTACCATAAAGAAGATACCTTAGGCTGCAGATGGGCAGAATTAAAAGACACTTACACAAAGCTTTCAGCCACAGCCTTCATCAGTAAGTAGTAATCTGTCTTTTCCAACATTGAAGATATTCCTACTGGAGTTTCCATTGTTTCAAGGACACTGATGCTTTTCTGTGAGTGTTTCCTTTATGATGTTTTCTGCATTTTAGCTATTTTTTAAAAAAGAAAAAAAAAAGAAAGAAAGAAAAAAAAAAGATTTGTTGCTGGAAAACTTCTGAAGTCCAATAAAGGAGTTACAACAGCCATATATGATTATCTGGTGGACCTTGCAGAACCAAATTCTAGGGCTGAAATGTACTGTTGACCAATGGGCATTAATCAGAATGAATACTAAATAAAAAATTAAATCCAATTTTACACAAAAAACTCAGGTTCTATCACTGTTGTTTTTCGTTCTATTTTGCTCTTATGTTTGCTATGACCTGTTAAGCAGAAATTTTCTTTCTATCTATAGAGTTACATTTGCTGTAATGTATCTTACCTGCATGTTGTTTCTTCTTTCTTCTCACTGCTGCCCCAATCATGGCAAGCAAGTCATCCTCACTGCATTTGCTTTGTATTGCATCTCTGAAACAACAGTTAAAACACCCGTTAAACAGTACCAGGCCAACACCACATAGTGAAATGTTGGTACACTAAAAAGGAAGAAAAACTTTGCAGAAATCTTCAACAGTAATCTTGTAGTCTGCAGTAGGCAACAGCAGGATAACAAACCCACTGGACAAAAATGGGAAAGTCATGATAGAAGTTACTTTTATTTTTATAAATAAACAGGTATCTTACACAAATGCTCAAGAGTATACATAGGATCTCGGGCTGAAGAGGTGGAGCAGAAACTGACATTAGTTTTGTTGAAGGGGGAGTAGTGGAACACAGCACAATTTCTTGCAAAATGAAGCCAAATTTATTGATAAACTGTTAATTAATTGCCAAGCTCACTAATGTGACCATTTTACAACAGGTACTTACTGCTTGGAGTATATGTGACTTTTCGGGCTTGCCTGATAGATCTGTTGCAAAAACACTTTGGGTTCCCCACCAGATAACATTATGCAAGTCCCTCCCTCAATATTTCAGTGACACAACGTTTTGGCATCTTCAGGTGATGGTGATTTCCACCATCACTGCTGCAAGATGGAACTGGCAATTTCCACATGACAGCTTTGAAATTTATCATGTGGATGACTATGACCATCATATTTAGAATTCAGAGGATTTCATAGAATACCTGAAGATGCTTAAACTAGAACTTTCAGATCTTTTAGTTAGCTCAAATGTTATATCATTACTTACAAAAGTGCCCTGCAGCCCTCATTAGAGGTTATTAGCAGCAAGTTTGAGAAAGAAATTGTGGTGCTGTTTAAAAATGTGCATACCTCATCCTATTTCTTATGTAACACCAACTACTTTAATCAAGTGGACAGTGTTCCCATGGGAGATCCTCTATTTCCCTTAGTAAATATCCAACATTCCTCCTTCTGGCAGAATGCTGAAGAGACATTTGTGGTGTGGCCCACATAATACAGACACTACCTATGTTCCTGCAGCATTTGCACTCGGTCCATCTAAATATTCAGTTCACTGTGGAAGTACAAAAAGATAGCAGCTTACCATTCCTGGATGTCACGGTTAGAAGAAAAGCTGACAGAACACTGCGGCTTAGTCTCTACTGCAAACTGATACACGCAGAGTTATATTTGCGGTCCAAAAGTTGCCATCACCCTCCACAATGTGGTAGTGTCTTACACTCCCTGGCACATAGAGCACATGTGATCTCAGATACCGACAGTCTGCCTGGTGAACTGTAACACCTAAGAACAGTGTTCCAGCAGAATGTTTATTCTTGTAAACAGATTTGCAATGTGTTCTGAGCAAAGCAAGTTCAGTGTAGGGATGTAAATGAAGTTACTTAGACAAGCACTGCAAATGGCTTTCCTACCATATTTCAGCGGCATGTTTTCAAAAATAGAAAGAATCACTAAGAGAAACAGAATCAAGTGCGTTTTTTGTCTACCAGCAAAACTAAGGAATTGTTTGTGTTCAGTTAAAGACAATCTTGACCTTAGAAAACACAGATCATATATAAGATCTGATGCCATTATGGGAAATCTTATATAGGGCAGACACCTCACATTGTGCAAGAACACTGTGTTCAACAGCGCTGACAAAAATGCCACCCAGTAAATTAGTGGTAGCAGAGCACTGCCTGAATACAGGGCACCACATGTTTCCCAAGAGGACTGAAATTTTATTCTCAGGATCATCACTCTAGGATTGTGTTTTTAAGAATGAGGCATGTATCCATACGGTGGGCAATCTTACCAACAGGAATATGGAATTTTGACTAAGCACTGCCCAGAATCCAGCACTGACTGCCATGAAATTAAAACAGTAGAAACCAGATCCTCCGATGTATGACCTGATGCAGCACCTTGCAGAGAGTTAATTCAGCGTTTAACCACACGAGTGTCCAGAAGTGCAGTCATTGCCCACAACACATAAGCAGAAGGCTACTATGAATGGCATTTCCATCCAACTGGGAGTGCCTTCGTACTCCTGCTTCTAGCCTGACAAATTTCAATTCTGCTGTACAAATATCACCAGTCACATCTTGCAGCAGTGATGACAGGACCCACCACTACCTGAAGATGACGAACAGTTGTGTTGGTGAAATATTGTGAGGCTTGCACAAAGTTATTCAGTGGAAAATCTGAGAAGATTCGTATACATTATTTTTCTGTGACGCAGGTAATGTGCAGCCAAATGTGATAATTTTCTGCATTTGCCTTTTTGTACATTTCAAAATACCACAAAAAATTGGCGAGAAACACTGAATATATGACATAACCAGATGACATACCCCACAGCATGTGCAGCAGCCGGGGTTGAGTGTAAAGGAATGATTGAGCAGTGCAATACTTTCATTTGAGCAAACAGAGCAAATTTCGAAAACATTTTGTAAATATGATCTGTTGTAAATGTAGATGTTACAAAATTATTGTCCCTGCTGTAATCAAGCAAAAGCAGTTCTGATTTTGTGTTTTTTGCTTCTGTCCTCTTTTTGTTTACAGACATTAGTTAGTAAAGAAAACATAGGTCATTTAATGGCAATGATGCTATTCTGAAGTTTATACTCATCTACTTTTTATGCAATACGGTAGGTTTTGATTTGTACTGTACTTTGCAAGAAATCAAGGAAACTGCAAGATCGGTAAATAAAATAATAAACTTCAATATAAATACATAATTGTTAAACACAATGAAAAAATACTGCCTGCCATATGCAAGACTCAAATCCTGAACGCCATCACTAAAGTCGCACATGTGTGTCCGTAGCCACAATGATATGAATACTTGACTTGGGTTGGGATGATCAAGTGTGACAGACCGAGAGGCTCTACCACTGCAAGCATGACAAGGTACATCATCTGGTGACATTTATCATTCACTTTTGACACATTTCCCAACATTTGTATCGTATCCAACATTTGTGATCCCATGTGTCTTGTATTAAATTACTTGTCTCAGGGTCATCTACAGTGCTTTGGAGGTTTTTAAATGTTAATACGCATCACCCTGTCTGTCTGTGTGTGTGTGTTTGTGTGTGTGTGTGTGTGTGTGTGTGTGTGTGTGTGTGTGTTTATATATATGAAACAAATACTAACAAAGAGATAGAGGGCCTGGCCAGTACTTACCTCAGCTCAGTACAGCTGATACATACACAAAACAGAACAGAAAATTGACGTATCCTAGCTTTCGGAACTTCGTTCCTTCATCAGGGAGGAGAGAGGGGAAAAAAGGGGAAGAAGGGAAAGTGGATTCAGGTTTTGCATCGGGGTCGGTTACAGGGGTAGGAACCGCTGGGTAGAGAAGGTGGTCTGGGAATATTGTAGGGTTTGACAAGGATGATACGGAGGTTAGGGGGTTGGCAAAAGGCAACTCTGGGTGGTGTGGGGAGAATATTGTCAAGGGATGATCTCATTTCAGGGCTTGACTTGAGAAAGTCATATCCCTGGCGGAGTAATTAGTTGATGTATTCGAGGCCAGGATAATATTGGGTGACAAGGGGGATGCTTCTGTGTGGTCTGGGGGTAGTACCATTGTTGTTGGGTGGGGAGGAATGTATTGCTTGGGAGATCTGTTTGTGGACAAGGTCTGCAGGATAGTTGTGGGAGAGGAAAGCACTGATATATAATATAATACAGGGAAACATTCCAAATGGGATAAATATATCTAAAAACAAAGATGATGTAACTTACCAAACGAAAGCATTGGTATGTTGATAGACACACAAACAAACACACACACAAAATTCAAGCTTTCGCAACCCACAGTTGCTTCATCAGCAAAGAGGGAAGGAGAGGGAAAGACGAAAGGATGTGGGTTTTAAGGGAGAGGGTAAGGAGTCATTCCAATCCTGGGAGTGGAAAGACTTACCTTAGGGGGGAAAAAGGACAGGTATACACTCGCACACACACACACACATATATCCATCCGCACATATACAGACACAAGCAGGGTATATGTGTGGATGGATATGTGTGTGTGTGTGTGTGTGTGTGTGTGTGTGTGTGTGTGTGTGTGTGTGTGTGTGTGTGTGTGGCATACTGATCTGATCTGAACTATGCAGCCTTAAAATGGAAGTTTTTTGATCACTCCTTATTTTGCTCCCTGCCACATTGGCAATATGTACCGCAAATCATCAGACAGACGACCTTCCTGCATGCTTCATGTTGTGTCTAGACAAGACAGCCTAGACACAATGAGAGGAAGCCGAAAGGCATGCTCTAAGTTAAAAAAGGAGGGCGTGAGGTCTGAAACAGGATACGTAATGAATGCTATAAAGAAAAGTACGTAGCTTCTGGAATACTTAACTTTAATCCATCCTTTTGGTACATCTGGAGATTGTGGTGATACAAGTGAGACTCTTTATATACATGCAATGTTACTAATGGCGCCTTGCTAGGTCGTAGCCATTGACTTAGCTGAAGGCTATTCTAACTATCGGCTCGGCTAATGAGCAATGCTTCGTCCATGTAGTCGCTAGCAAAGTCGTCCGTACAACTGGGGTGAGTGCTAGTCCGTATCTCGAGACCTGCCTTGTGGTGGCGACACGCGGGTCCGACATGTACTAATGGACCCTGGCCAATTTAAAGCTACCACCTAGCAAGTGTGGTGTCTGGCGGTGACACCACATTCCTCCCCTGCAAATCGGCAAATGGTCGTGTTATAAGGCTTCCGCCCGCCGTGGGGAGAACCCCATGTTGACGTATGCGATGAGGTGGGGAGCCTAACAACAGGCGAGGCTGTGCCACCCGCACGCGGCCATTCGGTCCAAGGGGAGCTAAGAAACACCTGAAAACCTAGTCCAGGGTGCACGTCAACATGCGGTGTATGTGCCCGTAAAGAGACAGGAGGGGCCGAAGGGTCGACCTCCATTGCGTCGGGGTACCCGACGCGCGAAGACGCCATGTGGTCCGGAGCGGGCAAGAGTTCCATGGCGGAGGACAGCTGGTCACGGGAAGCGATCGGCGGCGTGTGACCCAGGGAGGCGCTTGGTGGCTGCAGCGAAGCGTCCACTGCGGGCGGCACCAGCTGGACAGGCGGCGGCGGCGGAGGCGGCAGCGGCGCGTCGCCATGGGGCAAAATGGAAGGCATCATTGGTAACACCTGGGGATGAGGCTAGCCAGTAGATGGGTCCCCAGGGCGCTGACCGGATGGCACCGTCGCTGAAAGCAGACGGGGAGCGGCAGAACCCGTGCGACGACAGAGGCGCAGCTGATTGAGATGCCGACGCACCTCACCAGAGGCCCCCAAAACCAAATACATCACGCGGCCGAGGCAGCGAAGAATGTGCACTGCGAGCCAACGCCGTGAACCTCGATAGTTGCGATAAAATACAACGTCGCCTGGAGCAAAAGCAGAAGTCTGCCGCTGCACAGGAACCTGATGCGGCGGGTGCAGCAAAGACATCAAGTTTCGATGAGGACGACTGTGGAGCAACTCAGCTGGCGAGCGACTATCTCGGGGCTGAGAGCGATACAAAGACAAAAAGAGCAACAACGCGTCCTCCCGAGAATACGACTCTTTCAACTTCAACATCTGTGACTTGAAAGTCCGGACCAATCGTTCAGCGGCACCGTTTGACTGAGGCGAAAACGGCGCGGATGTCAGATGTTGAATACCATTGGCCTGGCAGAATGACTGAAATTCTGCGGACATGAATTGTGGGCCATTGTCGGAAACAATAGTCTGCGGAAGACCTTCAATGCAAAAGATGCAGACAACGCTTGGATGGTGGCAGTTGATGTCGTGGAAGACATCCGGACAACAAAAGGAAAATTACTGAAGGCATCTACCAGAACAAACCACCGAGCATACCAGAATGGACCAGCAAAATCAATGTGCAAGCGTTGCCAAGGGGAAGTGGCTTTTGGCCATGCAAAGACTTTCCGCGGCAGTGCGGATTGTTCTTCGGCACACGCCATGCAAGAAGAACACATATTCGTAATCGCAGCATCGATTCCGAACCAAGTACAGTGCTGACGAGGAAGTTGTTTCGTTTGCACTATACCCCAATGTCCTTGGTGAAGAAGCCGTAAAACAGAGGACTGTAACGAACGTGGGACCACGATTCTGGACTGATCATTATCAGAACGCAACAACAAAACACCGCGTCGAACAAAAAGTCTCTCCTTGTGAGCAAAAAATCAGCAAACCAACGGATCCTCGATCCGAGACTTTGACAAAGGCCATTGCGTAGCAACAAAATGCAAAACGGTAGCAAGGACCGGGTCAGCAGCTGTGGCTGTAGCTACACGACGAAAATCAATCGGAAACGAGTCGACCACGTCATCGGTTTCCGAATCAATGAACATGCAAGCAAGTTCAGAAGAATCAAATGCTCTATCCTCAGCAACAGGCAAACGGGACAACGCATCGGCGTTTCCGTGCTTAGCAGTGGACCGATACAAGATATCGTAGCGGTACTGCGAGAGGAAAATAGACCAGCGAATGAATTTCTGTGCTGTACGCGGAGGTACAGGCTTGTTCGGATGAAAAAGCGACATCAAAGGTTTGTGGTCTGTGATGATGGTAAAGTGACGACCATACAAGAAATCATGGAACTTAGTAACACCAAACACGAGAGCCAAAGCTTCTTTCTCTATCTGTGAATAATTTCTTTGCGCAGACGAGAGCAATTTGGATGCAAAGGCAATAGGGCGATCATGCGACCCATCTTTGTGCGCAAGCACAGCACCGATCCCGAAATCCGATGCATCTACCATCAACAAAAGGGGTTTCTGGGGATTGAATGGCGTAAGGCAAGTATTAGAAAGCAACGCCGATTTCAACTGGCGAAAGGCGCGTTCGCATTCCGTCGTCCAGACGAACGGAACACCCTTACGGCGTAAGCTATGAATCGTAGCTGAAATGGAAGAGGCATTGCGCAGAAAGCGATGATAATAGTTAATTTTACCCAACACACTCTGTAGCTCCTTCAAATTCTGCGGCGAAGGCAAGTCTTGTATCGCACGGAGGTGCTCTGGATTCGGATGTATGCCTTGGGCATTGATGACATGTCCCAGGTATGGTAAGTCACGAGCAAAAAACACACATTTGTCCTTCCGCAAGCGAAGACCATTTTGTCGCAATACCTGAAATAATGTTCGTAGGTGTGCTAAATGGTCGTCTGCTGTCTTTCCGGAGATCACAATATCGTCCAGATAGTTCGCAGCAGTAGGGAATGATGCACAAACAGTTTGTAAATATTGCTGAAACAATGCAGGGGCGGATGCACACCCGAATGGCAGTCTTTTGAATCGGTACAAACCAAGATGCGTGTTAACCACCAAGACGCACTGGGATTCTTCGTCCACTGGTATTTGGAAGTATGCATCTGTGACGTCCAACTTTGAAAAATATTTACCCGGGCACAGTTTGTCAAAAAGATCTTCCAGGCAGGGTAATGGAAAAGTTGCAAACACTAGTTGTGGATTCACAGTGGCCTTGAAGTCCACACAAAGTCTCAGTTTTCCGGAAGGTTTGGGCAAAATTACTGATGGTGAGGCCCAGAGAGAAGCCTGCACACGTTCAATTACACCTTGTGATTCTAAATCGTGTAATGTTCTTGCAACCTCATCACGCAATGCATGAGGAACATTGCACGCTCTGAAAAATTTCGGTTGCCCGTTGACTTTCAGTTCCAAATGTGCTTCATAGTTTTTAGCGCAACCTAAGCCCGGCGCAAAAATGTCTGCAAATTCTTCACACAGACGAGAAACACAGTCTGAAGGCACAGTCTGATTCACTGATAGGACCTGATTTACTATAGACATGCTAAACAACTGAAATAAATCGAAACCAAACAAGTTCACTGCAGTAGAAGAACGAAGAACATAAAATGAGACAAGTTTTGTTTGTCCCTTGTATGTTGCAAGAAGGCTGCACTGTCCTAACACAGGGGATATTCTGACCTGAATAACTATTTAACATAACATTTGCGGCACGCAACGGAGGTTTGCCCAGTTGTTTGTACGTGTCGTGATTGAGCAACGAAACTGCAGCTCTGGTATCGAGCTGGAACGGTATGACCATTCCATTAAAATCCAAATCTACAAAAAGTTTATTGTCCTGCTGACGACAAGAGCAACTGTCTCGTGCAATTTGAACTGATACAGGTACAGCATCACTTGCTAATTGACGTGATTTCTGGCGACGTCGACGCACACTTTGTGTGGGACGAACACTGTCACTGTTTGAGAAAGTGGCACTGGACGGGGTGGAATTCACTACATGAATGTCCATGGGCGAAGGTCCACGAGGCTGAGTGTCCTTGGTTCGATTCCGGCGCGAAGCAAAAGGCCTGGAATGTTTGTGATTGTCTGATCTGAGCTTTTTCTGGCAAACACTTTGAACATGTCCTTTCTTATTACAGAAAAAGCAAATAGCTTGGCGTGACGGGCAATTTTCACGCGAATGTCTAGTAGCACACCACGGGCATGATTTTACTGCAGTTGTATGCTGTCGCGGCACACCTGGTTTAGAGCGTAACGGCAGCTGCGTGGACGTGCGCGAGGGCAGTTTACCGGGCCGTGCAGCGCGCCTGGCGGGCTGGTTAATGTTACACATGGCTGGCGAAGTTGCAAATGATTCCTGAGCAAAGTCAAGTGTGTCTTGTCTATCTAATATGTCTATCACTTGCTGAAGGGAGGGATTAACTAGTTTCAAAATCTGTTCCCATATACGAACATCAGAAACGTTCTGTGCAATTGCATCACGGACCATTGTATCTGAATAAGGGAGTCCACATTCACACTCAAAAGCACAATCCCTTGTAAGGCCTTGCAATGTTGCAACCCACTCCCTATTAGTTTGACCGGCCGTACGTTTTGTACGAAAGAACGTATACCTTTTTGCAACTACATTAACTGTTTCCTTGAAATAGGCATCTAAAGCAGACAAAAGTTCTTCGTAGGACAGAGTTGCTACGTCGCATTGGGGAAATAATTTCACTATCACACGGTACGTTTGCACCCCTACACATGCCAATAAATGAGGCTGCCGCTCGTTACCTTGAATTCTGTAGGCGGCGAGATGAAATCCAAACTGGCGTGACCACTCCGTCCATACTCTCTCCCCAATAAACAGAACAGTTATAACTCAATTGTTCACAAGTGTATATTATGACTCTTGCCACAGCCACGCAGTCAGTATGCCACAGGCGTGCCATAGAAAGCGATCAGGTTCAATTCCTTGTAGAGCCGGGAAATTCTGCTCGGTGGACAGACTGGAATAGGGTACACTCTGCTTGTAGTTCTAGCTGAGGAGATACTCAAGTGAGAAGTAGTGTCTTCAACTTCTGGAAGTTGATAACAGCCTGGAGAGTTGTATACTGACCCCCTAACTCTCCATAGATTTATAGTAGAGGACATCTCTCGAAGAGCATTGCGTGGTCTTCTGGGCCCAATGCAGAGTTCCTTTATCTATGTATATTGTATATCACCACTTGTACACACTCATCAGCACAGTATCATATTGTCTCTTCACGTGTCAAATTTTTAAGACAAGATATTGTCAACCACTGGATTCACTAGATTGGAATGGGGTTCATGGTAACTTATCAATTCATTTTTTAAGTTGCTGTTATCTTTTTCATCCTATCTTGGACTAGCTTTTCCATACTCCCACTCTATTTTACGTAGCCAAACAGTTATCTGCCCTTGCAAACTTGCTCCTTTACTACCAAGTTAACTAATACTGGGCAGCCTAACAGAAGTTCCAATATCCAGTCTTTCACCACAATTCACCTATACACACTTTTCACTCATTGATTTTCTTTTTTCAATGTCATAAATATTTTGCTTTCACAGACTGCTGTGCTTTGAACATAAAATTGTAGGAACATCTGCCTCACATGTCACTTTTTTTTTTTATTATTAAAGAATATGTTCCTTGCTCATTCCTATTTGCTTCTGATACATTTCCATTCTCACTTTTATTTTCTTTTGATCCATTTCTTTTTTCTTTGATAGACAAGTCAAACAACAATGGCAATATGTTGCAGCCCCCTGTGTTTCACCCTACTTACTACGAACTTACTTTTCTTAGCTTCCAATTTTATTAGTCATTTGGTTTTTAAGATACTTAAATTAATTGTTTGACCCTGTATTTTTATATCTTATTTTACCTTCGGTTGATAAAGGATTTCTGGTATGCTCACAAAGAGAGAGCTGATTCTTCCCACCCCTCACCCCCCTTACCTTGTCCTGAAACAAACTTATCGCCAAGTATCTTGCAGTTTTTTTCCTATTATTAATCTCTTAGTCTAGTCATCAATTTAAAAGTGTCAGTTGTTGGTCCCATTGTCTAATAATTTGTACATTTATACACATGAAGTTCCAATTTTTATTTGGAACATATAGACTCTGATAATCATGAATCACAGTTCAAATGGCTCTGGGCACTATGGGACTTAACATTTGAGCCAAGGCAGGATTCAAACCTGCGACCGTAGCAGTCGCGCAGTTCTGGACTGAAGCGCCTAGAACCGCTTGGCAACGGTGGCTGGCGAATCATAGTTACCATCACACGGACAGAAATACTGTGTTAACTTTAATACAACATAGGGACGTAGCTAAAAATGTCTTTACATAATTTCCAGTTCTGATTACTTTCCTTTAATTTAATCTAACAAATAGGTTAGTGTAACATGATGTTGACAGAGGCAAATTATATATACTCACAAATTATTTAGCTAGAGGTATCTGGTTTGTATGTCTGGGAGGGAGGAGGGTGCAAGCTGAAAACTTCAAGAAAAGATTACTCATTTCATACCTGCTGGATTTAACTGCAGTTTATCTCTTCCATATACCAACCACATACCTAATGTGCATGGCAAACAGTTTGAAAGTATTATTCTATACTCAGCATTTGGAACTATCAGTTCCTTCATGAGAGAGGAAAGAGGGATAAGTTTCTGAAGGTCTGAAAGGTCACTCGGACTCCACAACTAATGTGAGGACAAGAGGAACAAATGTGTCTATAAGAAGTTTTGGAATTTCACCTCCTGAAGGTAAAATACTGATCAGTCTGTCAGTCTTCTAGTAATTTTATGGTTTCCTCGCATGAATTTTCACTTAGACATGATTATTCTATGTTTCATCACTCACCTGAGAGATATCTCTGAATTCCCAAAGAGACACACCTTCAAATTGCCATCAGCTGTTATCGGTAAACGGTTGCACGTGCCACAGAAGTGTTCACTCATTGAGGTAATAAATCCCACACGTCCCTTGAAGCCCGGGACATGGTATGCCTGCAAAAAGAAATTGTAAGAAAATAGGTACTGCTGTTGTGAAAATACTATAAATGTGTTGCTCACCAAGTGGAGGAAGGAGAAAATGTGCATTAAGGGGAGTTTGAACGCCCTATCCTGACAATGTTACATTTAGTGACTTAACTTCCCCGTACTTCAGGAACAACTGTAGCCATTGACAAGAAACTTTTACAGGACATTAAACTATATGTTCTGAGTCTTACAATAATTGCATTTCAGCCACTGCTTTTGGAAATACAATTTTTTAATTACACAGTTAAAATTTTGTGTACCTTTTTGTATGCTATTCTAAATAATTTTACTTATACATAACATTATGTTTTTCTTTTAGTTCAGAAGACTCAGGATACATATGTCATTACTCCCTGAAAATTTGAATTCGCTACTTGCCGTAGTTTCGGAGATTTAGGGAAAAATGCAAGAGAAAATGTAAATTTTCAGGAAGAGTTTTTAAAGTTACAATAGACTGTAACTCAATATATGCTTAACATTTTATTTTTAGTCACTCAGAAGCACCCTGCACCATACTGTATATCATCCTCTTGATCTTTTTTAAGTTTTTTTTGTTTTCTTCTTTCTGGACTCCGTAGTGGCCAACTGTGCAGCATACTCTGCTTTACCAGTGCAAACCTTGTCCATCCCTTCAAATTCTCTGATGAAGTTTGCTCCAGAATTAATTCCCATATGTTGTAGCACTTTCACGCTACCAATGTTGCCATCATTAAAAGCAATAACAGCATGACTGACCCCCACTTTAGTGTCTTCATTACAAGAAAAACATTTTTTGGTCTACATCTACATCTACATCCATACTCCTCAAGCCACCTGATGGTGTAGGCTACCTTGAGTACCTCTATTGGTTCTCCCTTCTATTCCAGTCTCGTATTGTTCGTGGAAAGAAGGATTGTCGGTATGCCTCTGTGCGGGCTCTAATCTCTCTCATTTTATCCTCATGGTCTCTTCGTGAGATATACGTAGGAGGGAGAAATATATTGCTTGACTCCTCAGTGAAGGTATGTTCTCGAAACTTCAACAAAAGCCCATACCAAGCTACTGAGTGTCTCTACCGCAGAGTCTTCCACTGGAGTTTATCTAACATCTCCGTAATGCTTTCATGATTACTAAATGATCCTATAACGAAGCATGCTGCTCTCTGTTGGATCTTCTCTATCTCTTCTATCAACCCTATCTGGTACAGATCCCACACTGCTGAGCAGTATTCAAACAGTGGGGGAACAAGTGTACTGTAACCTAATTCCTTTGTTTTTGGATTGCATTTCCTTAGGATTCTTCCAATGAATCTCAGTCTGGCATCTGATTTACCGATGATCAACTTTATATGATCATTCCATTTTAAATCACTCCTAATGCATACTCCCAGATAATTTATGGAATTAACTGCTTCCAATTGCTGACCTGCTATATTGTAGCTAAATGATATGGGATCTTTCTTTCTATGTATTCGCAGCACATTACACTTGTCTACATTGAGATTCAATTGCCATTCCCTGCACCATGCATCAATTCGCTGCAGATCATCCTGCATTTCAGTGCAATTTTCCATTGTGGCAACCTCTCGATATACCACAGCATCATCCGCAAAAAGCCTCAGTGAACTTCTGATGTCATTCACAAGGTCATTTATGTGTATTGTGAATAGCAACGGTCCTACGACACTCCCCTGCAGCACACCTGAAATCACTCTTACTTCGGAAGACTTCTCTCCATTGAGAATGACAGGCTGCGTCCTGTTATCTAGCAACTCTTCAATCCAATCACATAATTGGCCTGATAGCCCATATGCTCTTACTTTGTTCATTAAATGATTGCGGGGAACTGTATCAAACACCTTGCAGAAGTCAAGAAACACAGCATCTACCTGAGAACCCGTGTCTATGGCCCTCTGAGTCTCGTGGACGAATAGCGCGAGCTGGGTTTCACACGATCGTCTTTTTCAAAACCCATGCTGATTCCTACAGAGTAGATTTCTAGTTTACAGAAAAATCATAATACTCGAACATAATACATGTTCTAAAATTCTACAACTGATCGACATTAGAGATATAGGTCTATAGTTCTGCACATCTGTTCGACGTCCCTTCTTGAAAACGGGGATGACCTGTGCCCTTTTCCAATTCTTTGGAACGCTACGCTCTTGTAGAGACCTACGGTACACTGCTGCAAGAAGGGGGGTAAATTCCTTCGCATACTCTGTGTAAAATTGAACTGGTATCCCATCAGGTCAGCGGCCTTCCCTCTTTTGAGTGATTTTAATTGTTTCTCTATCCCTCTGTCATCTATTTCAGTATCTACCATTTTGTCATCTGTGTGACAATCTAGAGAAGGAACTACAGTGCAATCTTCCTCTGTGAAACAGCTTTGGAAAAAGACATTTAGTATTTCGGCCTTCAGTCCATCATCCTCTGTTTCAGTACCTTTTTGGTCACAGAGTGTCTGGACATTTTGTTTTGATCCACCTACCGCTTTGACATAAGAGCAAAATTTCTTAGGATTTTCTGCCAAGTCAGTACATAGAACTTTACTTTCGAATTCATTTAACGCCTCTCGCATGGCCCTCCTCACATTACATTTCACTTCACATAATTTTTGTTTGTCTGCAAGGTGTTGGCTACGTTTATGTTTGCTGTGAAGTTCCCTTTGCTTCTGCAGCAGTTTTCTAACTCGGTTGTTGTACCACGCTGGCTCTTTTCCATCTCTTACGATCTTGCTTGGCACATACTCATCTAACGCATATTGTACGATGGTTTTGAACTTTGTCCAGTGATCCTCAACACTATCTGTACTTAAAACAAAACTTTTGTGTTGAGGTGTTAGGTACTCTGATATCTGATTTTTGTCACTTTTGCTAACCAGAAAAATCTTCGTACCTTTTTTTAATATTTCTATTTACGGCTGAAATCATCGATGCAGTAACCGCTTTATGATCGCTGATTCCCTGTTCTGCGTTAATTGTTTCAAATAGTTCGGGTCTGTTTGTCACTAGAAGGTCTAATATGTTATCGCCACGAGTCAGTTCTCTGTTTAACTGCTCAAGGTAGTTTTCAGATAAAGCTCTTAAAAAATTTCACTGGATTCTTTGTCCCTGCCACCCATTATGAAAGTTTGAGTCTCCCAGTCTATATCCGGCAAATTAAAATCTCCACCCAGAACTATAACATGGTGGGCAAATCTACTCGAAATATTTTCCAAATTATCCTTCAAGTGCTCAGCCACAACAGCTGCTGAGCCAGGGGGCCTATAGAGACATCCAATTACCATGTCTGAGCCTGCTTTAACCGTGACCTTCACCCAAATTATTTCACATTTCGGATCTCCATCAATTTCCTTCGATACTGTTGCACTTCTTATCGCATTAAACATGCCTCCCCCTTCACTGTCCAGCCTGTCTCTGCGGTATACATTCCAATCTGAGTTTAGAATTTCATTACTGTTTACATCTGGTTTCAGCCTACTTTCTGTCCCTAGTACTATGTGGGCATTGTGACCGTTTATTAATGAGAGCAGTTCTGGGACCTTTCTATAGACGCTCCTGCAGTTTACTATTAGCACATTAATATTGTTATTCCCTGCTGCATTTTGTCTACTCCTACCTTGCCGCATCTCAGGAGGTGTCTTGTCGGGCCTAGGGAGGGAGTTCTCTAACTTAAAAAACCCACATGTGCACTCCACACATACTCCGCTACCCTTGTAGCCGCTTCCTGCATGTAGTGCACACGTGACCTATTCAGGGGGACCCTACATTTCTGCACCCGATAGCGGAGGTCGAGAAATTTGCACCCCAGATCTCCGCAGAATCGTCTGAGCCCCTGGTTTAAGCCTTCCACTCGGCTCCAAACCAGAGGACCACTATCGGTTCTGGGAACAATACAACAAGTAGCTAGCTCAGATTCCACCCCGCGAGGCTTTCCGCCTACACCAACTCCGCTAGCTGCCTGTACGAACTGAGGATGACCTCTGAACCCAGACGGCAGGAGTCATTGGTGCCGACATGAGCAACAATTTGCAGTCGGGTGCACCCAGTGCTCTCTATCACTGCCAGCACGGCCTCCTCCACATCTCGGATGAGACCCCCGGCAAGCAGACAGAGTGAACACTGACCTTCTTCCCCGACCTTTCCGCTATTTCCCTAAGGGGCTCCATCACCCGCCTAACGTTGGAGCTCCCAATAACTAATATACCCCTCCCCCCATGTGCCTGCTCGGACCTGGCTGAAGGAGTGGCCACATGTCCACTCACAGGCAGAACGGGCGATGCCACACGGCCAGCCTCCACACTGACCCTCCGCCTCATGCGCCGTGAATGCCGCTGAACCCGCCACTCCCCTTGGGAAGAGGGTGGCCCAACCGTGCCCGGTAGCTGCAAAGATGTCTTGACAGCAGGGTCAGTGGGTGAAGCATGTAATGTAACACCTGGGGTGTACCATGCAACGCACCAGACTCCCCACTGCCGCTACACTCTGAGGCAGCAGCCTGAAGATGGCTAACCGCGGCTTCAACACATTCAGCTGTTTGCGAACAGTGGCCAGCTCCTCCTGTGTCCGTACACAGCAGTCACACATCCTATCCATCATAAGAAATCAATTTACTGTAGAGAGTTAATCAACTTATAACTAGACTGCTAATTCACTAAAGGCGGCTGATAGTTGACTAAACTGTGGTTACTAGACACTTCCTGTAGAAAACAATGAAAATAGCACTACCTGTCTCTGGACTGTATTGAAAACAAACACTAGCACTACTGGCACTATGGCTGACTAAACGGACTCTCTCTGACTGTATTCAAAACAAACACGAAATCTATGGAACACTATTACTAGCACCCGACAATTAAAGCTTCCTAAAAGAAAAACACACGGAAAAGGAAGTGACAAGTAAGCAAAATAGAGTTAATACTTCAATTAGCATAGCTCGCTGCACAGCAGACATGACGCAGATGGCAGTTACAACGACACTGACACAATAAGATTATTGAACGACTCATTGGGATTTTGAGTCTGACAATGCAGACACTTCTTCAATAATTCAGGATTGCCAGGTCTCTGTAAACAGGTTTTATGATATCCACAACTGCTGCTGGGATAGAATGTTTATGGCTGTATGACCTGTTTGAGTACTGGGCATTGCGGTAATTGCACCATGAACCAGATCTAGGAGGGCAAAGATGGTGTACTGGTTTATCATCAGCTGACAGTCTCTGGAAGAAGGTAGCCCATACTGCCTGCTTCATTTTCAACAAATCCTCAGTATTATTTCTAATGGCAATCTCATAATACTGTTGTAGTTCATCAATCATGTTGTCTGTCAGCCTGCTTCTTATGGTCTTACCACCTGAAAGTTTCTTGTCTCTCAAACTTTGTTTCAACTTCCTCAATCTGGTATCCATCCTCTTCTGGACATGAGCAACACATTCCAGTTCTGTGATAAGCTTCTCACCATAAGGCTGAGTGGCTACTACACTGTTATATGCATTTGAGTCTGCATAACCTAAGAACTTAGTGTAACACACTCCCCTTTAGTTTACAGATCGATTATAAATTTCAACAGCTGCACAGGCCTCCGTACGACTAGTTGTCCTTCATAACTTCTGTCACAGATATGCCCTTCTTCATTCCCTGATTTATACTTATAAGAATGTTTGGTTAAAATCTGGAAATCTATTAGCTTTCCAGTATCAACACTGGTCACTGTAGCAACAGAATTCTTAGAACTGCAGCTACGCTTCTACCAAGTGCCCCAAAAGCTACTGATATGACAATCATACCATCGTTTATTTCAGCAGCTTCATTTGCAGCACCCTTAATTGACTCACATGCAGTGGATTTCACAGCAGCTCCAATAAATCCTGCATACTTGTCCATTTTACAAAGTGGGCGTGGCATATACATCACGACACACATTGTTTCTGCTGCAGTGTGTCCTTGGCCAATAGCTCTCAATCCATAAAACCACCTAACATTTATGTCAAAATAATTATCTTTACACTTATCAGAATTCCAAAATGAATGAGTGTATTTACAAATGGCAGAATTAATGGTAAGTTTCCTGGCTAGTCCATTTGATACCTCAATGTCTTCATGTAAACTAACTGGCCCTCCACATAGATACAGCACACACATTCACATAACACCCCTGTTAGGATGTGTAAATGTATCAGAATATAACCTAACCTACCGTTTACATGAGTTTTGTTTTGAGATAACTGTGTTATCACTATGTTTTATTTTAATCTTCGAAGCACTAATGGGTGTTTCGCTAGATACTCATGAGTTTGCCAGTATTTCATTGTCTGCAACTTCACACACCACATGCTGAACACAATGTTTCTCTTTATTCAAAAATTTATTACCATGAAACCCACATTTCTTAAAAACACTTCATTTTCGAGTCATACTTTTTGAGAGATTTACCAGTCTATTCCTCACTTCTCCTCGGAAAAACGTTAGCACTTCGATATACAAAGCATGTTTATACTATGAAAAGATACGATACTATTTTTGACAGTGCTACCAATGCAAACACATAATTTAACCTTTATAACACAGCAATCCACAGCTTTCTACAGGGTAGTCCATTGATAGTGACCGGGCCAAATATCTCACGAAATAAGCATGAAATGAAAAAACTACAAAGAACGAAATTCGTCTAGCTTGAAGGGAGAAACCAGATGGCGCTATGGTTGGCCTGCTAAATGGCACTGCCATAGGTCAAACTCATATCAACTGCATTTTTTAAAAATAGGAACCCCCATTTTTTATTACATATTCATGTAGTACGTAAAGAAATGTGAATGTTTTAGCTGGAACACTTTTTCACTTTGGGATAGTTGAGGCTGTAATAGTCAAAAATGGTTCAAATGGCTCTGAGCACTATGGGACTTAACTTCTGAGGTCATCAGTCCCCTAGAACTTAGAACTACTTAAACCTAACTAACCTAAGGACATTACACACATCCATGCCCAAGGCAGGATTCGAACCTGCGACCGTAGCGGTCGTGCGTTTCCAGACTGTAGCGCCTAACACCACTCGGCCACTTCGGCCAGCTGCTGTAATAGTCACAAACATATAAGTATGTAGTATCACATAACTTTCCGCCAGTGCGGACGGTATTTGCTTCGTGATACATTACCCGTGTTAAAATGGACCGTTTACCAATTGCGGAAAAGGTCGGTATCGTGTTGATGTATGGCTATTGTGATCAAAATGCCCAAGGGGCGTGTGCTATGTATGCTGCTCGGTATCCTGGACAACATCATTGAAGTGTCGGGACCATTCGCTGATAGTTACATTATTTAAGGAAACAGGAAGTGTCCAGTCACATGTGAAACATCAACCATGACCTGCAACAAATGATGATGCCCTAGTAGGTGTTTCAGCTGCTGGGGCAGCTAATCCACACATCAGTAGCAGACAAATTGCGCGAGAATTGGGAATCTCAAAAACGTCGGTGTTGAGAATGCTACATCAACATTGATTGCACCCGTACCATATTTCAATGCACCAGGAATTGCATGCCAATGACTTTGAATGTCATGTACAGTTCTGCCACTGGGCACAAGAGAAATTACGAGACGATGAAAGATTTTTTGCATGTGTTCTATTTAGCGATGAAGCATCATTCACCAACAGCGGTAACCTAAACCGCCATAATATGCACTATTGGACAACGGAAAATCTACGATGGCAGCGACAAGTGGAACAGCAGCGACCTTGGCAGGTTAATGTATGGTGTGGCATTAAGGGAGGAAGCTTAATTGGCCCCCATTTTATCCATGGCAATCTAAATGGTGCAATGTATGCTGATTTCCTGCGTAATGTTCTACCAATGTTACTACAAGATGTTTCACTGCATGACAGAATGGCGATGTACTTCCAACATGATGGATGTCCGGCACATAGTTTGCGTGCGGTTGAAGCAGTATTGAATAGCACATTTCATGACAGGTGGATTGGTCGTCAAAGCACCATACCATGGCCCGCACGTTCACCGGATCTGACGTCCCCGGATTTCTTTCTGTGGGGAAAGTTGAAGGATATTTGCTATCGTGATCCACCGACAATGCCTGACAACATGCGTCAGTACATTATCAATGCATGTGCGAACATTACGGAAGGCAAACTACTCACTGTTGAGAGGAATGTCATTACACGTATTGCCAAAGGCATTGAGGTTGACAGACATCATTTTGAGCATTTATTGCATTAATGTGGTATTCACAGGTAATCACGCCGTAACAGCATGCGTTCTCAGAAATGATAAGTTCACAAAGGTACATGTATCACATTGGAACAACCGAAATAAAATGTTCAAATGTACCTAGGTTCTGTATTTTAATTTAAAAAACCTACCTGTTACCAACTGTTCGTCTAAAATTATGAGACATATGTTTGTGACTATTACAGTGCCATCTATCACAAACTGAAAAAAGTGGTCCAACTAAAACATTCATATTTCTTTATGTATTACATGAATATGTAATAAAAAATGGGGTTCCTATTTTAAAAAACACAGTTGATATCAGTTTGAGCTATGGCAGCGCCTTATAGCAGGCCAACCATTGCACCAGCTGGTTTCCCCCTTCGAGCTAGACAAATTTCGTTCTTTGTAGTTTTTTCGTTTGACACTTATTTCGTGAGATATTTGGCCTGGTCACGATCAATGGACTACCCTGTATATAAAAAATTACCGATTTTATTAGGTCTTGAAGTAATGCATGTAAAAATTTTAACATTTTCAACTGGTGTAGATTATATTTTAGAAAATAAAATGAAATACTTCTCACACAAGTTTATAAGTAATATACATATCATTTTATTTGGAAAATGGCAAATTTTATAATCAGATAAAAACCCGAAAAAGTGAAAAAGAATGTTTTCCCCTTCTAACTCCCCTTAAAGTTATGGAAATGTGTAAGCTTTCGGAGCCAGTGGCTTCTTCTTCTGGCAGAAACAATAAGGGGAAGGAAAAGGGAAGAAAGAAAAGGATTGTCAAGGTTTAGGAAATGGGGAGAGTTGCAGAAAAGCTGCAGAGAAACCCAGGCCAGGACAGACTTACTGAATGGGATGAGAAATATGTAACTAAACCAGTCTATCTCTCATACCACCAGCAGATGTGAAGTATTCTTGTGATTGGTAGTAAGTCATAAACATTAAATTATTTTCAATGTATGTTCATACGTAATACTGCACGTACCTTTGAGGTATCATTGGGCCCATTGGGAAGAGGATCAAAATTAGGCCACTGCTTTCTAATTATTTGGAGCATTTCACAAAATGAGACCATCTTCCCATCATTCCATTTGTTGCCGCTGAAAGGCATGTACTCGATAAATCTTACATCAACATTTTTCTCTTTTGTTAACTCCACAAAACTGCACACTTCATCTTCATTAAAACCTCGCATTACAACACAATTTATCTGTGGAAGAAAGTCACCATTAAAAACTTGGTATCAGATAAAGCATGGTTTAAACAGAGTTTGAAAGACTTTTTGATAGATAACTCATCCTACTCAATAGATGAATATCTTAACAGTGGCTGTTAGGCCAGCTTAAATAAGGATGTCTGTTAGATTTCAGTTCTGAGAGCACTTTGCCATAACAGTCAAGATTATGTACTTTTTGTTTGATAAATTTATTAATAGTGCATAACAGTGTTTCAGTCTGACAGCGTATCAATTCTGAAAATATTAGCTGTTCCAGTTTGTATTGTATTCACCTAGTTTGACAATCTCCTGACAAATGATCAGGGTATTCAAATGTTTTATATTTTTTATGTTATACTTTCTGGCATGTTACTCACCCATGAGAATCGTCTCATGTTTTGGGTCTTGGAACAAAAGCTGAATCTAATCTAATCTAACCTACAAAATAATGGTTCTACAAGTCTGTTGTTATATTTGTATACCTCACTGATTCTGTTAAATTAATCTTTTTCTCTCTTTTTAGAGAATGTCAGAATTTATCTTAGCATGCCAAGCTGTTAACCTTCTTAACAATTTATGAAAATTAAACTACATACATCTCCAATCTTTTTCCCCACTCCAACGCACACATCTTTCGCTGAAGGTATTATTTTAACTATTACATGAAATTAAGAAGCTTTCTTGAAACTGTGCTGCCATTTGTGAAACAAAGTTAAAAGTGTTCTCAAGATAAAAGGTCTTCACAAAAGGAGCATTTAGTATCTGTGCAGGTGGTAATACTGACAGCCATCATATAAACAAGCCCAAATGGTAGAACATCCTGCTTTACACATACACGCAATGGCAGAAAAAAGGAAAAGAGCACACCTTTCATTCAAGCATTGAATATATAAACTGATGAGACAAAACACTATGACCTCCTGTTTGATAATGTGTTTGTCCACTGTTGGAACACAATACAGCAGTGATTTTGTGTGGGACAAGTTCAACAAATTTCAGGTATGTTCCCAGCATTATGTGAGGTATGTTCCCAGCATTATGCAGCACCGCATGTCTAAGCACAGGTCATGTAATTCCCATAAATTGCAGATCAGTGGTTTCTGGGTGCAGAACTGGTATCTGATAGCATCGCAGATGTATTCCATCAGATTCAGAAGGGGTGAATTTGATTCTGGCCTCGTGACACTGAAAGTCATATTGTTGAAACATGTCACCTTCATTAGGGACAGGGTGCGGACAGTGCACAATAATGTTCACACAGAACAAAGCTGTTATGGAGCCTTCAGTTACTACCACAGGACCCATAGAAGACCAGGTGAATGTCCTCCATAGCATAATATTGCTCCCACTGGCCTAAGTCTGTAGCAAAGTGCACATTTCAAGCACCAATTCACTCTGTTGACAGTGTATGTGCACAAAACCGTCAAGCAGGTGTAATGCGAAACTCGAATGATTCAAACCAGATGACACATTTCTATTGAATCACTGCCCAATCTCAATGCTCCTGAGCCACAGAAATTGTAATTCAACTGTGTTGTCAACATGGGAACATACAGGGGTTGTCTGCAGCAGAGCCCTATGTTTAACAATGTGCAATGGATGGTGTGCTCTGAAATACTCGTGTTTCCACCAGCACTGTGTAGCTTCCTCAGCTGAATGTCATCTTTTTCAAAGGAACCATCCCAGAATTTGTCTTAAATCATTTAGGGAAATCAAGGAAAACCCAAATTTTGGTGGCCCGATGGGACTCGGGTCCGTGGTCCTCTCGAAGGCAAGTCCACTGTTTGACCACTGTGGTGGCATGACCTAGTCTTAATTAAGCCAGAAAATCTTGGGAAATGCTGACAGATTTAAGATATAACAATTTAAAACAATCCTTTCATGAATTTCACTACAATTTTCTGCTCTTTTGAAAAACAATTTCTTTTGACTGTTTTGATGTTGTTTAGTATGTTTAAATAATGATGGCAGTCTCTATAAAAGGGCAGTTCGGCTTTTAAGTTTAGTTATACTGTTTTAAACTACATCCCTCATCTATTTGTCCACCCAGAAGTGCTATAGGATGTAACTTGAAGACTATGGTGAGGTGGTGGGGGACAGTCATGTGTTGAGGAGGAGGTGCTGCCAGAAATGAAGTGTGTGAGGTGAAGTTATTGACACTGCATACAGGGAGAATAAAAATACTCTATTCCATATTCATTCACAATCTACGTCTGCCCCCATATGGTTTTACTTTTCTCCAATAAGAAAAAAGAAATTGTCAGTAACTGTCTCTATAAGGTCTTAAAAGGAAACAAACAATAGAAAATCTAGGCTGGAATAATGACCATATTATAAAAAAATACATTGCTATTCACTGTACACAGGAAATGTTAGGTCACAGACAAGCACAACAAAAAGACTACTAAACACGTAAGCTTTCGATCAGAAAGTCTTCTTCGTAAGTGGACAAGACACACACACACACACACACACACACACACACACACACACACACACACACACACACACACACACACATATGACTGTTGTTTCTCCCATGATGCGCAGTTGCTCCCAGTCTGGCCCTAGCAGCCAGAGACCGTGGTCATGTATGTGTGATCTGCATTTGCGCGCATGTGTGTGTGTGTGTGTGTGTGTGTGTGTGTGTGTGTGTGTGTGTGTGTGTGTGTGTGTGTGCGTGTGTGTGTGGGAAGGGGGGGGGGGGGGAGGTTTGCACCAAAAGCTTACGTGTTTAATGGGTGGTGTATTTTTTTTTTTTTCCCCCTGCCTGCAACACAACATCTACACTATACAGTGAGTGCCAATCTATCCTTTTCATAATACTGTCGTTACCACCTTGCCAAGAGGCATATTGTGGAGTAATCCGAAGGGCTCTACTAATTTGTACAAGAGGAAGGAGAGCACAATCTCAATGTAAGTTTTTAGAAAACTGGTATGTGCATTACTTCTGCAAACCTTTCAGAAAGGACACAGTATGCACTTCATCCAGCAAGATGAGTAATAAACAATATTAGCAATACTGCATCAAACTTGTTCACTTTCATCTTTGGATTAAACATTTGATTTCAGAGAGTACAGAATTTGACAGAATCAAATTTTGGGGATATGTGGAACTGGGACAACGGCATATTTTTTACCCATTCACAAACTAAGCACTGCTGATTGCTACTTTTATTGTGTCTGCTGCTGCAATGCATATATGAAACTGTAAGTGCAGCATCTATGATGGAATAAAATGTTATACAAATGAAACAAACAGGCACAGTGAAATAGAGTAGTATGGCTCATCATTTCGGTCTCACAGATTAGCAGGTGTTGACTTGAAAGATAATACTTAAGAAGTTGAATCCAAAGGAGAGGATGTACCATATTTACTCAAATGTAAGCCGCATTTTTTCCGGTTTTTGTAATCCAAAAAACCGCCTGCGGCTTAGAATCGAGTGCAAAGCAAGTGGAAGTTCTGAAAAATGTCGGTAGGTGCTGCCACAACTAACTTTTGCCGTCGAATATATGTAGCGCTACACAGGCATGCTTCGTAGGCACAAAGATAAATACTGGCGCCAAAACCTCTGCGTCAGTAAATAAATTAAAAAAAAAAGGTGGAAGACGATTTTCATACATTATCCAACGAAGTAAATATAAATTCCGTATTGTTCATCTTCGAATGTAGCAGAACTTCAATGTATTACGAAAATCCGACTGGCAAGACTGTTTCGGATGTTTGTCAATATGGCCAACTCTACGTTCTGAATTTTTTCCTACCTGTGAGAAGAGATGGTTGCTTATAGGAACCTGATGAAATGTGAATCACATGCAGTATTCTCTTCATCATAAGAGTAATACGAATATAAACATGTTGCCACGTATTCTTTCGTGTTTGCTGCTATCTTATTTAAATCCTGTCTGCCTAATAAACTACGAAACTAGAGTGAGACAACAGCAAATGTGGAAGAATATACGTATCGTGTCATGTTTATATTCATATTATTCTTATGCCTAATAGTGATACAGTCAGAACTGAAGCACGGCAACTGACTAGATTTTTAAATCTAAGATGACTCTAATTTCTGTGCAGAATTTGATGTACTAAAGAAGCGGCCGCAAAGATTTTCAAACGGAGATAAATTTTCGCCTAACTCTCGTTCAGAACATGTTCTATCATATGCAGTCTATTATTTGGTTCTTGTTGATCATTATTTAAGAAAGCAGCAGTGTAAGTAACAACAAATAGTCTCTTGCCATTGTTTCGCTAATGAGATGATTTCTCTCTCTTTTTTTTTTTTTTTTTAATTGTAGGCGGTGGTAGCGTGCATAAAAGCAAGCCAATCCGCGAGCGACGACAGGCCGCAAACACGCACTATCAGAATGCGACAAACAATGCATGACACAGTACAGTAATGTATTTTCAGCTTAGAGTGACATAAACGCCTATAACAAGGAAAACGGCACTTATCAGATCAAAGCAAAATAAGCAATTGATTCAAACCAGACGAAGCACGTGAAAAAGGAAGGGTACCAGTATAAATACGGACGGAGGGCCTGACGCATAGCAAAGGCTACCTGGTAAAGCTTAAGTGCTAAGCTTACGACTCGAACCAAACTACTGTAGCTGTATCATCATTCATTCGACCTAAATTGTGTCTCATATTACAATGGACCGACTTTGTTTCGATTTGGAGGTGCGGCCTAAAACTTTTCTCTCCCCTTGAACTTCGAGTCTCAAATTTCAGGTGCGGCTTAGATTCGGGAATTTTTTTTTTTCCTTCCTTTATTTCGAGTCTCATTTTTCAGGTTTGAGTGCAGCTTAGATTTGAGTAAATACGGTAGGTGGTATTTCACCTAATTCTGACTATGAAATAAAACAAAGTACGGCAGGGAGCTCTGACGAATCAAAGAGCAGCGATGAAGATTCTGATGAATAGTAAAGTATGAGTTAAGAAATAAGATGCTACTGAGATCGTAAATCTTTGTTGTGTTGATGAATCTGTTAACAAACATATTCAAAAATGCACTGAAACATTGGCACATGTAGTGTTGGGAGGTGATAAACTGTCATTACGGTTAGAGGAGCTACGTATTTCTTGCTGTTCTACTCCTACATGACACTGTATCTGAAGGTACAGAATGAATCTTCACTGGCTAGAGAAATGGGTAACACAATTTTACAAGTCTCTGCTGTCATGTAATCTCTTCAGGGAAATCATGACTGTACTAAGATTCGGTTTGTGGTTGACAAGGTCAGAGTCATTAAGAAATGCAAGGCAGCTACCATGTCAGTCCTAGAAGAGAGAGACGTAGCAAACTGTCAAAGCATGTACATTCCCGGTCCATATGTTTGTGGTGATGTAATAACCAAGTAATACTGAAGTGTGATCCAAGTCGCACAAATATGGCTTTAATAATAACCTCCGAACAATATGCCTCTAAGGACTCAACAAGACACAGAACACTGATGTGCACATTACAAACTAGAATCACACAGAGAATCAGTCAGCACTGTTCCACACTAATACATGTGCGAGTCACCAGCAGATGGCATGGCAGCGACCGCGCCACATGCTTGGCTCCCAGAGACAGAATCCAGCAGCCAGCCTGCAATGATCAGTGGGTGACCAATTTAAAGACGCATGTACGGCAACACCACTCTCGGTGCACTCACACTGACATGTACTAGTAGCACGATACAGCAGTGATGAGCAGTAGTACCCCTCCTGTCTTGCGCGCCTTTTATCTGGCTCTACAATTTACTTTCCTAGATCCACACAAATGCCTGATCCTCCTAATTCAATTTGCTCTGCAGACTATTTAAAATTCACAAAGAAAAAGGAGCCAAAATTGCACTTTGTGTGCCAGTTACTTTCCAATACATTGCCACCAGCTGATCTTATTTAAGAATACTCAACTTTCGTAGCCATACTTACAGCACATCCTTTGCTTCCTGGCCTAAATCCAAGTTAACTACCAGCCCCCCTGCCCCCCCCCACAAACACACGCCCCTGCCCCCCTCCCTCCCCCCCCCCCCTCTCCCCCCTTCCCAATCAGGTAGTTGTGTGCTGTTATCTCACGTCACACCCTAGTCTATGAGTGCCCAGCTGTCTGTCGCCTGACCCCTCTACCAGCACCCCTAGCTAGCCCACAGATGGCTCCCCACTCTCCCACGAGCCACTAAATGCTGCCCTCCAAACCCCTCCCATCTCTCTCCATCCCTCACATTGCCTCAACCCACCCCATCCTACCCCACTCTAAAGCCCCACCTCACTCCAGAACACTCACCATGGGCCAGTAAAGAGCTGGCAGTTGAGAGACCACAACATAAGGAGACATGCATGCGCATGTGAGTGAGTGTGTGTGTGTGTGTGTGTGTGTGTGTGTGTGTGTGTGTGTGTGTGTGTGTGTGTGTGTGCACGCACGCGCATGTTTTCCCTACAGCTAGAAAAAGAAAGTGCATTCTGGAAGCTCGCCAAGCAACGTACCTTTTAGCTTGGAAGGTAGAAGACGAGGTACTGGTGGAAGTAAAGCTGTGAGTACGGGTCGTGAGTCATGCATGGATAGCTCAGATGGTAGAGCACTTGCCCACAAAAGGCAAAGGTCCCGAGTTTGACTCTTAGTCCGGCACACACTTTTAATCTGCCACGAAGTTTCATATCAGTGCACACTCCACTGCACAGTGAAAATCTCATTCTACAAACCTATTGTTCGTGTGCCTATCAATGAGACAGTGCTTCTGCCTTTTGGTGAGCCATCTGCTTTATTCCTAAATAATTCGTAATTTTCAACAGAAACTTTCCGTACGTTATTATTGCATCCTACATTACAATATGCAATTTCCACAATATGTGGTCATCTGTGAATATAATGGGGGTAACAACTGTAGGAGACCAAAAACTGACTGCAGTAAGCAAGTTCAAGTTATTGTACGCTGTAGTAGTTACGCAGAGGTGAAGAGGGTCACACAGGATAGGCTAGCATGGGCAACTCCATGAAACCAATCTTCAGATGGAAGATCACAACAATAAAAACATTTGATTCAGCATACACCAGACTCCAAACAGCGTACACAACCTGTATGCTCAGAAACACAGAAAATCATATTGGTTCCATCAGCAGGAAACTTCAACCCGTAATTGTTATGGAACACTGCGGCGACTTTGTTCATTAATAAAACCCAAAACTGGGGAGTAATAAGAGAGTATTGTTGTAACTTCTTATCAACCTCGTTACCAAAATACATATTAAGAAGACTGGTAAATTGTTATTTTAAAGGGGTCACTCCAAAGCGCCACGAAAGTATTTGAGCAATGTATAAAATTAGAGAATCGGTGCACAATATTGAAAGTCTATCTACATTATCTATATCTGCATGACTAGTCTGTAATTCACAATTAAATGCTGGCAGAGGGTTCAGAGAACCACCCTCAACCTATTTATCTACCATTCCACTCCCCTACAGCATTTGAGGAAAAACAAACACTTCAATATTTCCGTACAAGCTCTGATTTCTCTTATTTCATTACAATGATCATTTCTCCCTATGTAAGAGGGCTCTAACAAAATATTTTCACATTCAGAGGAGAAAGTTGATGATTGAAATTTTAAGAACCTGCTCCAGCAAAATGCTTTTGCTTTAATGACTGCCACCCCAATTCACATGTGATATCTGTGGCATGCACTTTCCTGTTTCCCAATAATACAAAATGAGCTGCCTTTCTTTGAACTTTTAAATGATGTCCTCTGTCAGTCCTATCTGGTAAGGATCCCACACCATGCAGAATACTCCAAAAGAGGACAGACAAGTATAGTTGTAGATAGTCTCTTTAGTAATCCTAATCTTCTAAATGTTTTACTATTAAATCACAGTCTTTTGTTTGCTTTGCCACCGCATTATCTATGTGAGCATTCCAATTTAAGTTATTTGTAAATGTAATTCCTAAGTATTCAGTAGACTTCACAGCCTTTAGATCTGTGTGAATTATCATGTAAACAAAATTTAGTAGATGCCTTTTACTACTCGTGCAGATGACATAAAAATTTTTATTATTTAAGGTCAGTTACCACTTTTTGCATCATATGGATAGGTAGCCTAAATCATTTTGCAGTTCATTTTGATCATCTGATCACTTTACAAGACAGTAAATGATTTGCGAGACTGTAAATGATAGCATCATCTAAGAGGACTGCTCAGATTCTCTCTTAAATTGTTAATGTAGATCGGCAACAGCAGGTGGTCTATAACACTTCCTTGAGGAATGTCAGATATCACTTCTTTTTTACTTGATGATTTTCCATCAATTACTATGAACTGTGACCTTTCTGACAGGAAACCACACATCCAGTTGTACAACTCAGACAATACTCCATAGGCACACAATATGATTAGAAAATGCTTGTGAGGAACTGTTTCAAAAAGTCTTCTGGAAATCTACAAATATGGAATCAATTTGAGATCCCCAGTCGACAGCACTTATTACTTTGTGTGACTAAAGAGCTAGCTGTGTTTTAAAAGGTCGATATTTCTGAATCTATCTTAGCTATTTATCAATGAATCATTACCTTTGAGATAATTCAAAATATTCAAACACAATATATGTTCCAAAATCCTAATGCAAATCAACATTAGTGATATGAGTCTGTTATTTAGTAGATTACTCCTCTTTTCTTTCTTGAGCATTGGTGTGACCTGAGCAACTTTTCAGTCTCTAGGTATGGATCTTTATCAAATGAGCGGCTATATATGATTTCTAATGGAGCTATTGTATCAACATTCTCTGAAAGAAACATAAATTGTTTATGACACTGAGGAGAGCTACTACTAAGTTACTCACAGTTGCAGTTGTTCTTGATTTGAATACTGCAATATTTACTTTGTTGTCTTTGGTGAAGAAATTTCAGAAATCCGTGTTTAGTAACTCTGCTTTAGTAGCACTGTCATCAGTAACATTACCACAGCTATTGCGCAGTGAAGGTATTGGTTGTGTCTTGCCATTGGTGTACTATACATTCAACCAGAAACTCTTTGGATTTTCTTCCAGATTTCAAAACGAAGTTTCACTATGGGAATTATTAAACACATCTTCCACTGAAACCCACCCTAAGTTTCGAGCTTCAGTAAAACATCGCTAATCTTGGAGATTTTGCATTCTTTTAAATTTTGACATGCTTTTTTTCATTGCTTCTGCAGCTGAGTTTTGACATATTTTGTGCACCACCCTTTTAATTTATTTGGTATCCATTCAATTTATTTGGTATATATCTCTTAATTGATGTCGATACTATTTCTCTGAATTTAAACCATCTCTGGTCTACACTTACATAGTCAGACTCGAAGGAGTAGAGACTTAGTAGAGACCGTCACCTTGGAAGGCATCAAGTTAATTTTTATCTGCTTTCTCATTAAATGCCCTATTGTGTACAGCTGAAAATTAATAGAGATAAGGCAAACAGAATGTGCAAAGTAAGTGGAAATTACTCGTCTCTTCCCCGATTACAGTGCAATAGAAGATACTACAAGATGTTGACAGATTGCCGTATCTCGGTAGCTTTATATGTAATAATGAGGTCACAGATGCAGAAATCACCAGCAGAACTGGAAAATCAGTCCATATGGCAATTAGGTCTGTAATATGTCAACAAAGCTTTGAGTGTACTCCTTTATTGTTTATATTTGTGAGACTTGGAAAATGTCAGTAAAATCAGCACACAGTCTCCATATTTTTCACCAACAATGCTAGAGATGAATTCTGAAGATGTTAACCCAACCAAGTTACAAATGATGTAGTGCTGAGAATACGAGGTCTACACAGCCTGCACAAAATTATTGTTGAAAGAAGACTGAAGATTGCAGGTTATGTTCTACACATGTAAGGTGGAAGAATCCCAAAATCAACACTGTTATGGAAATCAATGGACAGATACAGATGTACAGGAAGACCTTTTAACACCTGGAACTTTTGCAATGAATCTTCAATGCATGGACACAAACTTGGAGGAACGTGAGAACTTGGCAGCTGATCGAGTGAACTAGTGGAAACCAGTTCCTTGTATGGTACACAGCAAATCTGAGTAAGTTAGTAAGTAAGTAAGTAAAGTAAGTACAACTGGGGATTTTGCAAAACTGTTGGATGATTGATATTATTGTCTAGATTTGACACTGTTGGACTTCTACCTTTTCCTTGATGTGTATTCTTCAAATTGTGAGTTTTATGAGAAAGCTGATAGGTACTTACCAATCAACCTTCCCTCACACGAACTGACATTGTCTCTTTATAAATTCTACTGTGCTAACAATTATCTACTGAGAATCCTCGACTAGGTCTCCACAGCTCAAATGAGCCAGTTTCTTTTAAATTTCTGTCTTTGGCTATAATTGTCTTCCAAGTATGGTGACACAACATCCTGTCATGAAACTTTTGCCTTTACATTTGTTTACTTTTCTGGACACTGCCTTTTTCTGCACCATGCACCAAATACACTATGTGAGTAACGCCCAAGCTCCAACAACCAATCGTGAACTGTAAACAGTTGTACACTCTACCAGGGCACATAACAAACAATTAACATTTGTGTTTTAGTGTTCTAAGCTGTGAGGTCATCAGCGGACAAATAATTTAGTACCTATTCCTAGGCAGCCGGAGTGGCCGTGCGGTTCTAGGCGCTACAGTCTGGAACCGAGTGACCGCTACGTTCGCAGGTTCGAATCCTGCCTCGGGCATGGATGTGTGTGATGTCCTTAGGTTAGTTAGGTTTAATTAGTTCTAAGTTCTAGGCGACTGATGACCTCAGAAGTTAAGTTGCATAGTGCTCAGAGCCATTTGAACCTATTCCTGACGTGCAGTTGTTTGGAACAACGACTGACATGATCCAAAATATTACTTTCTTTTATTATAGCTTCACTTTTATTTTGTCTAATGATTACTAATTTCAGTATCAAATTCCATCATCAAGCCACTATATGATCAGAAAGCATAGTGTATCATTAAAATATTGTTTAATAAACAGATTACCATTATATCATCATTCCTTAAAGTAATGTCCAAACTTGAAGGACAGATGATTAATTTTGAGTATATACAAAAGTCAGAGTACTGAACCGGATATGAAAGAAGGAAAACCAGAAGGGCAGTGAGAGACGGGTGCCTTCTATCACCTTACTTCCTTAATATGTTCATCAAGGAAGTAATAACAACAACAAAGAAAAGATGACAAGAATCAAAAGGTAATTTCTGGAATACTCCAAGGAAATGTGATAGGGCCATTACATTTACAATGTATATAAATGATCCAGTAGAAAGTGTCAGAGGCTCCTTAATATTGTTCACAGGTATTACACTTGTCCATAAGAAAGTGTCAACAACAGAAGACAGTATCAATTTGCACAATGACCTGCAAAGGATTGGTGAATGATGCAGGCTCTGGCAGTTGACCCTGCACATAAATAAATGTAACATATCACACACACACACACACACACACACACACACACACACACACACACACAGGAAAAGAAATCCAATACTGTACAACTACACTATTAATGACAAATTGCTGGAAACAGAATCTACCATAAAATATCTAGAAGTAACTATTCAGAGCAACCTTAAAGTGGAATGATCACACAAAACAGCAATAGAAAAGCAGATGCCAGACTAACATCCACAGGAAGAATCTTAAGTGAATGTAAATTACCCCTGTGTCCTTACCCAGTACGACTGACAGAAGAGAGAAAGAAGATCCAATGAAGTGCGGAGTGTTTTGTCACAGGATCATTTAGTCACTGTGAGATCATTACAGAGATGCTCAGCAACTCCAGTGGTAGATGCCATAAGAGAGCAGTTGTGCATCACGGAAAGATTTACTACCCATGTTTCGAGAGAGTAGTTTCCGAGAAGAGTCTGACAACATAATAGTTTCTCTCATATACAATTCACGAAATGATCACGAGAAGAAAATTTGAGAAGTTAGAGATAATACAGAAGCGTACTGACAGTCATTCTTCCCAAACACTGTTCACAAGTGGAACAAGGCAGAGGGGGTCAGTTGGTGGCATGAGACGTACCCCCTGTCACACACAGTTAGGTGGTTTTTGGAGCATGATGTCGATATGGAGACTTAATTGCATGCATATACACTGCAGATTGACGACATCACAATAGTAAATCAGAGTAGGAACTAAATAAAATGTTTCAGGCCTTAAATCAAGAAATGGTAAAACTAAAGCTAAAAATGAATACAAAGAAGACAAAAGTTATGGCTACAGACAAGAAAGGAGGTGGAGGCAGGACTGACGCAAGAACAGGCAATGAGCAACTCAAGAAAGGAACTGAAATTCACTATCTCAGTAGCATTTTGCAAGAAAACAATCAATATTTCAAGGCATTCAAGAAAAGAATAGCACAGGTGAAGAGTTCCTTCCAAAATAAGAAGAAGCTGCAACTGAATAAACATATCAGCTCCCACATTAAGAAAATATTTGTAAAGACCTTTGTGTGGAGTGTTCTGACACACAGATGCAAAATCTGTACATTAGAAAAGCCAAAGGAAGCTCACCTCAAACCTGCTGAAATGTGGTTATGGAGGAGAAGTACAAGAACTAGCTGCATTCACAGAAAAATTAAAGGAAATAGGAGAGAAGAAGGAACCACTGAAAGTTATAGGCCAGAGCAAAGCAAAATACACTGGACACTTAACTGGAGATGATAATCTTTTAAAAAACATTTCTGAAGGCAAGATCATAGGTAAGAAAACAAGGGGATGACTGAGAACATCCTACTTAAACAATATGATCAATGAATGGGATTTTCTTCACACATGGAGATGAAAACAACTGCTGAAGAGAGGAAGCTGTGGCTGCAGAGACAAGGTTTAACCTTTTGGAAGAGTAAGGACCAACTAATACAAAATATGATTCTGCATGGCAGCTACATACGGAATAAATGACAACTTCTTGTGTGCATTCATCAAGTCACTTACCCCAGTAGGTGTCTTATCTACTAAAAGTAAAGGTCACTGTTGTGCTTTCAATAGGTGTGAACTGCACCCTGAAAATGGTATGTCTAGTTTGCAGTTGTACAGAAGCTTTTTATTTTGCAAAATGGTTCAAATGGCTCTAAGCACTATGGGACTTAACATCTGAGGTCATCAGTCCCCCAGACATAGAAGTACTTAAACCTAACTAACCTAAGGACATCCCTGCCTGAGGCAGGATTCGAACCTGCGACCGTAGCAGCAGCAGCATGGTTCTGGACTGAAGTGCCTAGAACCGCTCGGCCACAGTGGTCAACTTTTATTTTGCAAAGAAATTTTTGATAATAAGATGAACTGATGCTGGTACTCGCTACTGAAACCAGTAGTACTTAGACACAACAAAAGTGTGACTGCAGAATTAAGAATAATTTTTCCAAACAATTGAGTATTTTTTTCAAAACAACACCACAATAGAGGAAACTTATTTTAAACTAAAGACACAAAAGAAAAAAAGAGAAACTGTAAAGATCTTGAGTCTCATAAGACTCTCTTGGGAGGAAAATATAAGATATTTAATTGGTAAACTTGCAAGGCATACTTTTTTATGTTGTATAAACTACGAAACTGTTAGCATCTTCAGCTAAAATTTACTTCTTCTGTCTTAATATACCTTCCTTCACTTTCAGCTGCAGTGTGGAGACAGGGGTGAGGGTGGGAGCGGGGATGGAGTCGAGGGTGAGGGCGTACTGCTTTAAAATGGTGATTCTTGTATTGATATTCTTAACAACAGATTTATATCTCTTGCTTATGAAAGCCTGCATGCGATGACAACTGCACTAGTAATACCTTCACAGGGTCGTATTCAAGTTGCAAGGCTAGATCTATGCCAGCCATGGCATGCTCCCAGCCATTCCTCCTCGTGATCTGGTTGTAGCATTGGGACTGCAGGGTGTCTAAGCAGATGTTCAGACCGTCAAGCCCTGCCCTCTGCAAGGCAACCAGCTGTCTTGTCAATATGAGGCCATCGGTTGTCATTAAGACACTTTCGAGATCTTTTATTTTCTTCAGGGCACCTGTGAAACAGCAAATTATTCTAAACAAACTGAAACAAATAATTTGTAACATTTCTGCTGCATATGAAACAAAACTCCAGTTGATAAATTGAAAATACAAATTCCTTAAAAGTTAACTGTACATTTGCCCTAATACAAAGAGATAAGAAGGGTTAATAAACTGAATTGAAGAATGCAAGTTAAGATAGCAATGAAAAAATAATTAGAGGCATAAGATCACCTACTGCAACAGAGAAATGGGAATCAATATGAACCATTACCACTACTGTCAACTGATTCCATGTCTCCATGCACACTGTATAAACCACTGTGGGTTTGTCCGACAAAGTACATTGTTGTACCACACATTATGGTTTTTCCCCATTCAGTGCTCATGTGGAGTGTGGGAAGAATGATTCTTTAAATGGTTCTGTGCATGCTGTAATTAATCTTGCCTTCATGGTCCCTATAGGAGTGATACATATGTGGTTATTGTATAATCCCTAAATACCTCGCTTAATACATGTTCCTGAAATTTCATAAGTTGGGTTTTGTCATATATTTGGCGTCTATCTTCACTTGTCTGGCATTTCCAATTTTTAGTAGCTTCTTGATGCTCTCCCATGCATCAAATAAATCTATGATCAATCATGCTACACTATTTTGTATACATTCAATGTCTGCCATTAGCCTTATTTGTTATGGGTCATACTTAAGCAATATTCTAGAATGGGCCACACAAGTATTTTGTAAGCAATGTCCTCTATCGACTGATTGCATTTTCCAGTATCTTACCAACGAATTGAAGTCTGCATTCTGCTTTGCCTACAAGTGAGTCTATGTCACCATTTCATTTCATCCAGATATTTGTATGAGTTGACCAATTAAAACTGTGATTATTTGATAATGTAGTCATACAATACTGTCTTTTATTTGTTTTGTGATGTGCTCCAATTTACATTTCTGAAAACTTAAACTCAGTTGCCCATCTTTGGACCAATTTGAAATGTTATGATCTGACTCAAATTTGTACAGATCTTTTTCAGGCAATAATTCATTATAGACAACTCTATTATCCAGGAAAAGTATGAGGTTCCTTATAATATCGTCTTCCAGAACATTAAGGTACAACATTAATGTAATGGTATAAATTACTATAACTGTATAAATAAGTTTATAAGTGTGTAAAATACATTGAACTATTTGTTACAACAAAACATTGTACTGGTATACTCAGCAAGATGTTAAATCAGCAGATAGCTATATTTTATGTTCAACATTTTGTGTACAGCATATATGCTGGAAAGGATTTATACCCAAATTAAATAAATCTGAAGAAATGGTAGTGTGTCTCTGGAAAAAAAATCCATAAAAACACATACAGTCCAATTTGCTATTATGTCACTGTTACTGAAATATAATACAAAGTAACTGAATTCGATGAACATTCTCAGAGTGCAATATGCCTCAGAGTGAAATGCACAGTAATGTCAACATTATTTTTCAAGGCTATGTTGTGAAAATGGATGACAGCAAACCGCACATTTTGTTCTCAATCTGAGGAAGCATTATGCACTGTAAAACACTGTACTGCTGTTCTACATAAAAGCTGTCTCATTGCCAACATCTTTCCCCTGCTGGCTGTTCTACACTTCTCATCACTGATTCAACACGTTGTAAGATATTTTATGCTGTATGACACCACAGTCCAATCTGGTAAGGATAGCATAAAAATAATATATGAATTTCAGTATTGAAACTGGAACAGCAGAACAGCTCTCATCACACTGGATATCAAATCGAGGTTGGATTACAGCCATGGGTACATTAATTCATGCTACTCAACTGTATGTCATATGTCGGAGTTCATCAACTGTAGTGGTTGGCGACTGGTGGCTGGCGACTGGTGGCATACCCATCTCTTGGCATCCTGTGTACAGACGTTCTCCACAGGTGACAGATTTGAAGAAAATGCTGGATATGGCAACAGTGGAACACTCTCTGTATCGAGGTAGCTCAGTACAGCTCAGGTGATGTGTAGTCTTGCATTATCTTGTTAAAAGATAACATCATGGAGCCCTTGAAAATAGGGCACAGCGATAGGCCTTAACAAAACACAAATGCAATGGCTGCTGTCCAAATTACTGGCTATGTGAACCAGAGGTTGTGATATGTATCCAGTTGCACCCCATACCATCACATCACATGCTGGACCCGCATGGGAATGACAGGTACAATCTGGCCAGGTCTGTTGGCATCAGAGCCTCCACACACAAGTACATCAATTGTGACGATGTTACAGAACCGAGACTCATCTGATACGATGACACAGTGCCATTCCTGTGTCTGGCATTGTTGTTAGTTGCACCGCTGTCAGTTCACCTCTCTCTAGAGCTGCATTAAGGGCTTGACAGTCTGTGCTGCTCCAGATGCCATCACATTGTCTGTGTGGATACTTGTCTCACTGTATACAAGCCCACTTCCTGACTAAATGTACACAACTTCACTGCAGGATCACGTACGCATGAGCAAACACTTGTCTGCCCTCTCAGGTGCTAGTTGGGTGGCACTACTGAGGCCCTGCAAGGCATTTAGCATGGCCCTCCTGAACCTACCTATTCTATGTTCGCACAAAATGAGATGCTGAGCAATGCAAGCAGCAATATATTGAAACAATAAACCAGAGCCTCAGCAGACCATGAGCCTGCCACTGCCAAATCTGGAATGCTGATAAACATTTCTCCTTCTTCCATTACGCTTAACACGGTCTTCGTGTAAACAATCAACACCGAAATAGAATTTCTGAATGAGAAACCTGCTCCATAAGCTTATCTTGCATACAGAATATGCATGGGAGTGCTGAAAAGTAATGCCTCTGAATTTTTTATTCTGTTCTCAATATCGGTCGAGGTATGACACGTCACACATATTACTTGGTCAGCTTTCCCACTTCACTGACTCGTGGCACACCCCCCTCCCGCAAACAGATGGAGTCGCAATAGGCAGCCCACTCTGACCAGAGATTGTGAATATATTTATGGTGCACTTCGAGGAAGAGGCCCTGATGTCATCCAAATGGAAATCCTTCTTCTTCTTCTTCTTCTTCTTCTTCTTCTTCTTCTTCTTCTTCTTCTTCTGTTATGTGGATAACACACTTGTCATCTGGCCTCATGGAAGAGACAAACTTCTTGACTTCTTTGTACATCTGAACTCCACACGCCACAAAATCAAATTCACTATGGAGACCAAAGAAGAAGGAAGACTACCATTCCTGCACATCATAGTCAGGAGAATAACGGACAGCACCCTGCGCCATAGCGTGTATCTGACTCTACAAAACACATAAACTCAGTTCTCCCTATGGCACTGTGAATAATTTCAATAACAAAAAGTGTGATGAATGTTGCAGCGTACATTTAATTTCCACTTAGGCTTTGCATTCAAGATCAGTCTTACCTGAGAGTGCAACATTACATCTTTGGTTAATTTAATTATATGTTCATTAGATTTTGGTTATAAGGCACGTTTTGCTGCCTAATGTTTCATCTCCAAATGCTGGAAACAATCCATGGAGGAAGAGGAGTATGTAAGACATTGGTGGACCAGGTTGGAAGAATCTGTGAATTTCAATACTCTGTAGAAGAGCTCAATCATTTGAAAATAACTTTCAGACCTTGTGGCTATTCTAACAGATATACATAAGGCACTACATTCTAAAATATTTGCATCTTTCACTGAAAAACAAGCAACTAGAGGAAAAGTTATCTTGCCATTTGTAAAAACAGTCGCAGATCGCGACCTCCGAGTGCTATGAAGAGAAGGTATTGACGCAGTGCTTAAACCAAACTGAAGACCACAACAGCAGCCATACTCAAGTAAATTGGTATGCAGTAGTTTCAGTGAATTTGACAATGATGTGGCTGCTTTCATGGTGGCCCAGTCATGTTGTGGGTATAGGGAATGCCAGTGACAGGGCTGGAATTGTAGGTGACAGATTGATTTTTGGCAAAGCCTTGTATCAATACCTCCTTAATTATTGAGCTGAAAAACTGTAAAAAACATTCATACAGTAAAATCACACAAAAAAATTTCCTATTTCTGCCGGTATTGTGCCTTCTGTTTCCTTTTCATTACAAAAACATATTGATTCAAATTTATAAAGTCACAACTATGTCGCTGTGATTTGTGTAACACACATTCTGGAACATGTTCCAGGAATGTCAAAAAACAGACAGCTTTAAATACTTACTCTAGCTCATTTTTCAAGACTTGCATGCCAACAACAACACCATCTATCCAATCTGTTTTTATTTCCCTTTCATGTAAAGATTTCTCCACAAAGGATATCATCTGCCATGTAGGCAGTGCAAGAGGAAATACCACACTCACATTTGGGTAATCAAGTAGAGTCTGTGTCTTGTCAGAACCAAGTACAATCAACCCAATTTCATCTTTCCCACTGGTAAATATCTGGAAACATATTAAATGGTAAAAATAAGTTTTGTTTATAACAAGTTGTATACCAATAAAAACATCACACACAGATACTCTTTATAAAATTATTTAATTGGATAGATAAAAAATCTACTCGCCAAGCAGTGGCAGAACACACACATAAAAGACTGTTGTGATAGGCAAGCGTTTGGAGCCAGTGACTCCTTCTTCAGGCTAAAGGGTTGCAGGGGAAGCAAGAAGGGTGAAGGAAAAGGACTGGAGAGGTCTAAGAAAAGGGGTAGATTTTGGGAAAGTTACCCAGAACCGTGGGTCATGGGTGACTTACCGTACAGGATGAGAAGGAAAGACTAATTGTTGGGGACTGCATCGGGCAATATTCGGAAACCTGAGAGCATAAAGGTGGAAGACAGGGTAATATGCAAGACAGAGATTACTACTAAAACTGTACATGAGTTAATAAGAGTGAGAAGCTAAGCGTATTGTATACAACAGCTGCGGGACGGGGTAGTGAAAATAGATGGGAAAGACAATGAAAGATGTAGAAAGCTAAAACAGAGTGAAGCAAAGAGTAATTACAGTGAAGAAAGGCTGAGACAGCAGAAATTAACGTAAATTAAGGCGAGGTGGGTGGTGAGGACACGTTGTAGTGCTAGTTCCCACCTCCGGAGTTCTGAGAAACTGGTGTCTGGCGGAAGAATCCAGGTGGCATGTGTGGTGAAACAAGTGTCGAGGTCACGTATGCCATGTTGTAGAGCATGCCCTGCAACAGGATATTGTGAGTTTCCAGTATATACACTATGCCTATGCCCATTTATCATAACTAATAATTTGGTGGTAGTCATGCAGATGTAGAAAGCTGAACAGTGTTTACATAATAGCTGGTATATGACATGTGTCGTTTCTATTTTTCGCCTGATCCGCAGTTCTGGGTGACTTTCCCAAAATCTACACCTTTTGCTGGAACTCTCCAGGCCTTTTCCTTTACCCTTCTTTCTTCCCCTTCAATGCTTCTGTCTGGAGGAGCCACTGGCTCCGAAAGCTTGCCAATCACAACAGTCTTTTATGTGTATGTTCTGCTGCCACTTGGTGAGTAGATTTATTATCTATTCAATTAAATAATTTTATCAATAATTTATTGTTTTTGTTGTTATAGTTACTCTTTATAACCTACTTAAAATACATCACGTACCCTCCTCTCCACAATTCTTCGAACACATAGTTTTGCCTTTTGTAAAAAATCACTGCGTTTCTGTATAACATACTTGGAATCAAAGTGTCCAACATCTATTACAATCATAAACAGAAGAAAGAAAGTCATTGTATTTATTGGCAGTATTACGCAATCAAATATTTTGAAAGAGTTCCAGTGGTATAAATTTACAAAATCTTACAAATAAATATATACGTTTATTCTTTAAATCAATTCTTAGCAATAACATAATAGTATAAATTGCAGAATCAATATAGCCAATTTTAATGTAATGACTGCAATACAAATACAAAATAACAGCGGTAAGTTATAACAAATGAGAGAGAGAGAGAGAGAGAGAGAGAGGCATTTAGACAATGTTTCATTACAGTGTGAAACTTATTAGAATTAAAATGAAGCCATAGTGAATTATTACATTCCAAAAATAGTAATTATTGTGCTCTTTCACCCCAAAATACTACCTTCATTAGGTAATATATACTTTTAATTTCAGAAATTTTTACAACAGCTCTGGACTTCACTGCCTCGATGAATTTATTACATGTGTCAATGAATGAGGGTTGATAACACTGCTTTAGTCATTCAATTGTTCATCATGTGATATTCACAATGTTCTTAATAACTTCTTATGTAAAGTTCTATCATGAAAAAGATAATCTACGTAAGTTTTAAAAGTCGCGAATCTTTAAACAACAACTTGTTAATGGGTATATCAGTATTTTGTGTACATTCTAGCATTGCTAGATTTACTTTTAAATTTTAAAGTATATGAGCAGATTGGCAACTTTCCATCCAGAAAATTTGCTGTTGGCAAGACCTCACTACAAAGAAAAATGGTCTTTCCGGAGTCAAATGCTAAAGAATTCATAAATACCAGCAGTGTAAGTGATACAAACAGGTATTAAGCAACGGTCATAAATATCGTTCTGCTAGACGAGAAAAAAAGTAGGTAGATGAAAGAGTAAATTGGGTGCAAGGATTGAACATAAACTCACCCAAATTACAAAGGATCTTTCTTTTTTTTTTTTTTAAAAAAAAAAAAAAAAAAGAGGGTCACTGCTCAAGAATTGAGAACTGCCCCCACCCCCCTTTCTTTTACAGGCTTGCTTTCACTTCTCAGATGAGACCATGTCCCCCATATAAGAAGAAAATAGCCAATATGTAAAGAGAATTACACTTAAAGAGTTTTCTAGAATGAGACTTTCACTCTGCAGCATAGCGTGCACTGATATGAAACTTCCTGGCAGATTAAAACTGTGTGCTGGACCAAGGCTCAAACTTGGTGATCGTAACCCCAGACCTGTGTTGCCGTTTTCGGAGGTAAATCTCGTATCTGGAAAGAGGAGATGACAGTTAGGGTACTATGGGCGAGCAGCTGCCATCAATTTTTGATGGTGCAGAACCCACAATAGTGGAACTGTTGCCTAGTCCAAAGGCACCTGTTACCAGTCTTACCCCACAATAGTGTATCGAATCCAGACTTAATGTCGTAGCTGATAAAAAGTCATATGAGAGATTCCTGTAATCTAGGTGTGACTGCACCAATGCTGCATTCAGCCATACCAAACTAGTGTGGACCACACCGCGTTCGGTGTCGCTGAGGCATAGAAGAGCATTCAGGTGCGACCTACATGTCTGCTTTAGTTGACAAAGACGGGGAAGCCATGTCAACTAGGCATAAAAGACCGGTCCTAAAAAACACAATGGCAGAAATGCATAACGTAGGTCATGGCAGCCAAAAAATGGATGCTATGAGTGAAAGCGCAGGATTGTGCTTAGTGTATTGCTCCCTGCATTCTGCCTCCAGCAATAGCCATCGCGGACGAACAAAAAAGATGGGGACACCATATGTCATGCAGATGCCGCCAGATCATTGATAGCCACATAAAGGAGAGCGGCACTCAAAACAGAACCTTGTGCAAGCCCCTTCTCCTGCAGGGGGGGATGCTACAGGAGGCACCAACCTGTACCCAAAAAGTGTGACATGGAAGAAAGTTCTGGATAAAAATCATGAGTGGACCATGGAGGCCCCACTCCTTTAAGGTGGCAAGGACGTTATGGCACCATGTGGTATCATAAGATATATACGCAGATCAATCAAAACTGCAACAAGGAACTGATGCTGAGCAAAAGCTGTTCAGATAACACACTTCAAGTGGACTAAATTATCTTCAGTAGAGCGCCCTTGGCGAAAAGCACACTGGATCGAAGCCAAAAGATCCGGGGATTCAAGGGCACAATACAGCCTTCGACTAACCATATGTTCAAGTAACTTGCAGGACACTGAGTAAACAATCTGGACGACAGCTGTCCGTTTGAAGAGGCAATTTATCTGATTTCAAAATTGGAATAACAGCATTTTCTCGCTACTGGGAAGAAAATTCTGCATTGCACCAGGGATGGTTAAAGCAAGGCCAGGTACACTGATGGAAAAATTTGCAACACCAAAAAATAATTAATGTAGAGTAATGAAATACCAGGAATATATTTGTTGAGACAACATATGTAAAGTGATTAATGTTGCAGGATCAGGGATCAATGTAAGTGTGAGATAAGCCACAGCAAATGTAAATGTAAATTCTGGTACGCTGTAGTACACGTGTCATGTGTCAGTTTGTGGAATGGAGTTCCATGCCTGTTGCACTTGGTTGGCCAATATAAGGACAGTTAATGATGTTTGTGGATGCGTTGAAGCTGTCATCAGATGATGTCCAATATGTGCTCGATTGGAGGTAGAGCTGGTTATCGAGCAAGCCAAGGCAATATGTTGACACACTATAGCATGTTGGCTTACAACAGCAGTATGTGAGCAAGTGTTATCCTGTAGGAAAACACCTCCAGGAATGCTGTTTGCGAATGGCAGCACAACAGGTCAAATAACCAGACGGACATACAAATTTGCAGTCAGCGTTCGTGGGATTCATACAGACAGTTTTGTCAGTGGAAAAGTGAAAGCCATTGTCGATGCTCCAGGAGTAAAGACAATCAAGGCATTGCTGAAGATGCCACTAAGTGAGACAGGTTCACAGAGAACTGCAATAGAAGGCAAAATCGTCAAAAAAAAGGGAGCCGGAGATGCCCAGTGGGAGACATGCCATTATAGGGTTAATGGCGATAGCAAAGAGAATGACACTCAGAATGGAACCCTGAGACACACCATTTTCCTGGATAAAGGTGTCCAACAAGGCAGACCCTTCATGCACCTTGAAAACTCGGTCTTTTAAAAATGTCTGACGGAAACAGGGTAGGTGGTCACGGAAGCCCCACATGTGAAGAGTATGGAGGGTACTAGCTCTCTAGCAGGTGTCATAGGCCTTCTCCAAATCGAAAAACACGGCGACAGTCTGGGATTTCTGCAGAAAACCATTCATGACATGGGTGGGCAAAATAATGAGACGGTCAACTGCAGAATGCCGTGTTGAAAGCCACACTGTGCATTCATCAAAAATTGTGAGACTCGAGCCACCATATCATCCGGGCATGAATCATATGTCCCATCACCTTGCGAACACACTGGTAAGAGAGATGGAGTGGTAGCTAGAAGGAAGAGTGTGTGTGTGTGTGTGTGTGTGTATGTGTGTGTGTTTGTGTGTGTGTGTGTGTGTGTGTGTGTGTGTCAGAGAGAGAGAGAGAGAGAGAGAGAGCTAATTTCGGCAAGAGCTGGATTTCCATCAATAAACTGAGTTGAAGTCTGCTGTTGTGGTCTTCATCCAACTACTGCTTTGGTGCATCTCACCAGCCTTTGTAAGCCTCTTCATCTCTGCATAGTATTTCAACCTAAATCCACTTAAAATGGTGAACCACCATTCAGAGAATAACTTTTTAACAACACAGTTTGACTTCTGTAAAGGCTTCTATACTGAGAATCCAACATAATATCTCACAAATTCAATTCCAGTAGAATTAAATAGTGAAAATTATCCCCTCTGTCATCTTGCCAAAGCCTTTGACTGTTTAGATTAAATACACTCCTGGAAATGGAAAAAAGAACACATTGACACCGGTGTGTCACACCCACCATACTTGCTCCGGACACTGCGAGAGGGCTGTACAAGCAATGATCACACGCACGGCACAGCGGACACACCAGGAACCGCGGTGTTGGCCGTCGAATGGCGCTAGCTGCGCAGCATTTGTACACCGCCGCCGTCAGTGTCAGCCAGTTTGCCGTGGCATACGGGGCTCCATCGCAGTCTTTAACACTGGTAGCATGCCGCGACAGCATGGACGTGAACCGTATGTGCAGTTGACGGACTTTGAGCGAGGGCATATAGTGGGCATGCGGGAGGCCGGGTGGATGTACCGCCGAATTGCTCAACACGTGGGGCGTGAGGTCTCCACAGTACATCGATGTTGTCGCCAGTGGTAGGCGGAAGGTGCACGTGCCCGTCGACCTGGGACCAGACCGCAGCGATGCACAGATGCACGCCAAGACCGTAGGATCCTACGCAGTGCCGTAGGGGACCGCACCGCCACTTCCCAGCAAATTAGGGACACTGTTGCTCCTGGGGTATCAGCGAGGACCATTCGCAACCGTCTCCATGAAGCTGGGCTATGGTCCCACACACCGTTAGGCCGTCTTCCGCTCACGCCCCAACATCGTTTAGCCCGCCTCCAGTGGTGTCGCGACAGGCGTGAATGGAGGGACGAATGGAGATGCGTCGTCTTCAGCGATGAGAGTCGCTTCTGCCTTGGTGCCAATGATGGTCGTATGCGTGTTTGGCGCCGTGCAGGTGAGCGCCACAATCAGGACTGCATACGACCGAGGCACACAGGGCCAACACCCAGCATCATGGTGTGGGGAGCGATATCCTACACTGGCCGTACACCACTGGTGATCATCGAGGGGACACTGAATAGTGCACGGTACATCCAAACCGCCATCGAACCCATCGTTCTACCATTCCTAGACCGGCAAGGGAACTTGCTGTTCCAACAGGACAATGCACGTCCGCATGTATCCCGTGCCACCCAACGTGCTCTAGAAGGTGTAAGTCAACTACCCTGGCCAGCAAGATCTCCGGATCTGTCCCCCATTGAGCATGTTTGGGACTGGATGAAGCGTCGTCTCACGCGGTCTGCACGTACAGCACAAACGCTGGTCCAACTGAGGCGCCAGGTGGAAATGGCATGGCAAGCCGTTCCACAGGACTACATCCAGCATCTCTACGATCGTCTCCATGGGAGAATAGCAGCCTGCATTGCTGCGAAAGGTGGATATACACTGTACTAGTGCCGACATTGTGCATGCTCTGTTGCCTGTGTCTATGTGTCTGTGGTTCTGTCAGTGTGATCATGTGATGTATCTGACCCCAGGAATGTGTCAATAAAGTTTCCCCTTCCTGGGACAATTAATTCATGGTGTTCTTATTTCAATTTCCAGGAGTGTAATTTTGTGAGGGGAAGCTAAAATAGTATGGCATTAAAAGTCTTCCCCTTGCATGGATTGAGTTGTACTTTAACTACAGAAAATGGAAGGTCACATTAACAAATGATAAGACAGGAATAAGATTAAACTCAAAAAGGGAGAACATAAAATATGGTGTGGCACACAGTGTTTGCTGCCAAGTCCACAAAAATGATTTACTTGGGGCACTGGAGGGCTTTGGAAAAACTCTAATGTTTTGCACTGTCACAAACTTATTGATGCAAGATCTAAACATCAGAAACATCCAGGAGAATAACAGAACAGGCTTGTACTGATCCACAGGTACCAACTTAATGCCTAAAAACTTGTATTGTGCAGTTCTAAAGAAATAAAAGCGACTTACAGATATGAATATTAAAAGTAGGGATAAATGGGCAATTAGGCTCCCGTGTTCTAAGTTCCTGGGTATGCAGATACCACTCACGTGTGAGACCAACATGTGGGTCAGTTAACCGAGGAGCTAGTTCCGCCCATTTTGTGCTTAGAAATCTCTTACTGTATGAAACTGGACAAAGGATTGCTAACACACTTTCACTCAGTTTACTCATATGGCATAATCTTCTGAGGTTCTTCAGCTAAGCAGAAAAAAATATTTTTTTCTACATCTTGAAAAAGCTTCTTCAGGGACCCATGGATTCTCACACTTACATGCCTGTAGAAGTTATATTCCCTAATGGTATCTGTGATTAATAACAAGAGTTAGTTTAAGATGAACTCAGCAATTCAGAACTGCAATACTAGAAGCAAAAATAATTTCCATATATAAAAACCTGAAATCAGGGTTGCCGCAAGTTTCTCCAAGTGAAATTCCCTGATATTTCTCTGATTCCACAGACACATTTTAGAATTTTTCCCCGACAAATTTTGAGGTCTCAAGGGGAGGTAAGGACATAAGTTGACAAAAGAATGTAAGGGCTTTGTATTTCTCCCCCATTTTGTTTTAGGGCGCAAAAACAACTAGGGTCATATGTGTCCATGCCAAAACTGTGAAACACAAAGATAAAGAGAGGAGTTAAAAATGATTACATGTCAACGTTTAATGACAGAAGAGAGGACAGCTATAAACAGGTACGTGGAGAAAGGTCTACGAACTACGCAATAGGGAAATTGAGGCCCAGAACTAAAAATTAAATGGCCTTCACCATATTGCTACAACTGATAAAAAGTAAAACACGGTCGACAGCCCACGCATTGTTCACTAAAACGGCCAATAACTCAGGTGGCAAACCCAAACGGGAATGTAAACGGTAAAAAAAAAGGGCATCCCCTCAGGAAACGGCAGACAGTTAAAAGTTGGGTGCAATGTGCACAAAGTAGTGGGGGAGCACCACTTAACAAATGGTGATGGCTAAAAAGGCAGTGCCCAATATGCAACCTAGTTAAAATGACCTCCTTGCCGCAGGAGGACTGAGAGGAGGTTGTCCAAGCCACTGGGAGAGGCTTAATAACCAAGAGCTTATTCCTATGAATGGAGGACCAGTGGCGATGCCAAAGTGACACCACCTCCTGACAGAAAGCTACAAGAGATCATCAGAGGGAATGCAAGAATTATTGGGCTGAAGTACGAGGAATGCAGCTTTGGCAGCAGTGTCAGCAACCTCTTGGACCGATATGACCTGGAACCGACGTAAACATCACAGTGGCTCCATAAAAAGTGAGCAAGTGGAAGCTTTCCTGGAAACGGTTCATTAAGGGATGGACAGTCTACAGTGCACAGAGGCTTTGAAGGGTGCTGAGAGAGTCTGAGCAGTGACACAGTGAAAAGAGTATGTCAGCAGATGTACTCGATGATCTGATACAGGGTGAAGAGCTCTGCTGTAAATACTGAGCAATGTGCCAGAAGTCAGTACCAAAAAATGTTGGTTGACGTTGAAGGCACACCCGACCCCACGGTCAGTCAAAGAGCCATCAGTGTACACAAATATACTATTGCAAAATTCCATGCATAGGTCGTGAAACTGAAGGCAATAGACCTAGCCTGGTGCAGTGTCTTTAGAAAGTGAATGAAGGTCAAGGTGAAGATGGACTGCCGCACGAAGCCAAGATGGTGAAGGGTTCACACCCATCGAAAAAGCTGCAGGGAGCATGAAGTGGGAGGACCAAGATAGTTTTGTATAAAGCAGGAGCCTCAGGAATTTTGTCGTTTCAATGAATGGAGGAGCAACAGGCCCAAGATGTAGAAATGGTGGGAGAAACCAGCTGTGCTGCCAGAAATTCATACAAATGTTTTTGTCAGTAGAAAAATGAAAGCCACTGTCGATGCTCCGTGAGTAAAGATGATCGAGACATTGCTGAAGACACCACTCAATGAGACAGGTTCATGGAGAGCAGCAGTAGATAGCAAAATTATCAACAAAAAGAGAGCCGGAGATGCCCAGCAGGAGACAGGCCATTGTAGTGTTAATGGCGACAGCAAAGACGACGACACTCAGGACAGAACCATGAGGTACACCATTTTCCTTGATAAAGGTGTCTGAGGAGGCAGACCCCATACGTACTTCGAAAACTCGTCTTTTAAAAGTTCCTCAAGGAGATGGGGCAGTTGGTCCCATGTGTAGAGAGTACAAACGATACTAGTCCTCCAACAAATGTCGTAGGCTTTCTCCAAATTGAAAAACACAGCCAGTCTGGGATTTCCACAGAAAACCATTCATGCCGTGGGTAAACAAATTGGGTGATAGCCAGAAGGAAGTTGTTTGTCCTTACTGGGCTTAGGTGTGGGTATGACAGTTGCTTCACGACAGTGGCTGGAAAACATGCCCTCTGCCCAGGTCCGGTTGTACGTATTAAGCAAAAAGTGCTTGCCCACAAGAGAAAGGTGCTGCAACATTTGAAAGTTAACAGTGTCTGGTCCAGGGCGGAGGATTGAGATGAAGTGAGAGCGTGATCTAGCTTCCTCATAGTAAAGGCAGCACAGTAACACTCACGATTCTGAGAAGAGAAGGGTATTGCCCGAGTCTTCTCTGCTCATTTCCAATAGAGGTAGGCGGGACGATAGTGGGAGGAGCTCAAAATTTCTGCAAAATGGCGACCCAAGGTGTTGGAGATAGCAATAGGGTACACGATGATATTGTCTGCTACTGTCAGGCCGAAAATTGGGGAATGGATCTTGTTTCCAGAGAACCGTCGGAGGTTGGTGCACACGATGGTAGAAGGGGGGTGAAACTGTTAAAAGAACTAGTGAATGAAGTTCAGCTACCTTTTTGGTTATCCCGAAGAATGCGAATTGCATCGCTGCAGGCTTCAGTCCACCAAAGGACTGGGACACAGCATGGTAAAGAGGAAGTGTGAGGAATGGAATGCTCTGCGATGGTAAGGATAATGTTTGTAAGAAATTCCACCTGGTCATGACAACTGCGGAAATCGTGTTCGTTGAAGGTCGCCAGGGAGGAGTAAAGTCTCCAGTCAGCCTTAGTGAGCTGCCATTTCGATGTGCACGGAGGTGGGGTAGGAGTAGGTGTCAGAAAGAACGGACCGTTCAAGATGATGTGCAGGACGGGCAGTGAAGAAGGAAAGGTCCAAATGGGAATAGGTGTGTGACAAGTCTGAAAGCAACATGGGTGCTTCTGTGTTAAAGAAGAAAAGGTTAAGTTGATTAAGAATGGCAGTGAAGAGGGCACCTCTCGGATAGGTTCTGGAAGAGCCCCAAATGGGATGGTGTGCATTAAAGTCCCCAAGCAGCAGAAATCGGCAAGGAAGCTGTCCAATAAGCTGGAGGAAATCGAACCTGGTGACATCGAATGACGGTGGGATGTAAATGGTAGAAAGGGAAAAGCTCAAGTGAGGAAGGAAAAGACAAACTGCAACAGCTTGATGACTGGTAGTCAGGGAGATGGATGGGTTGACTATGAATGTCATCCCATATGAGCAGCATGACTTCCCCATGAGACAGAATGCCAACCTCGAACAGAAGGTCAAAACAGACCAGGAAGAAATGCGAAAGCTCAAAGCAGTCGTGAGGATGCAATTTTGTTTCCTGAAGGCAGAGTACAAGTAGAAGCTGTGATTCTAAAAGCAGTTATAAATCCTCTTTGTTGGATCAAAGGCTGCAAAAGTTGCATTGGAGGACAGTCACGATGAGGACAATACAAAGGGGTGTCACCTCGGCAGCTGCCGAGTGCCAGTCTGCAAAAATTCGCTGCTACAGGGCACAGAGGCAAGAGGATCCTGCTCCATGAGGTCCTACAGAAGTGTCGGCTTTCTTCTGCTGTCGACAAGGGGAATCCAGGGCATGTTGTCTGTAGTTCAACAATGTCTAGATGACCAATACTGCAGTTCGATTGCATCTGCATTATTACTTTGTGCCAAGAAGGGCTCTCTGCAAGGGTAGTGTCCAGGCATCGTGGAGTGAACCGTGGCAATGTTGTTCAGACATGGAGGAGATACAGAGAGATAGGAACTGTCGGTGACATACCTTGCTCAGGCCACCCGAGGGCTACTACTGCAGGGGGTGACTGCTACCAACGGCAGACTTCAACTCAGTTTATTGATGGAAATCCAGCTCTTGCCGAAATTAGCTCTCTCTCTCTCTCTCTCTCTCTCTCTCTCTCTCTCTCTCCCTCTCTCTGACACACACACACACACACACACACACACACACACACACACACACACACACTCTTCCTTCTAGCTACCACTCCATCTCTCTTACCAGTGTGTTCGCAAGGTGATGGGACATACGATTCATGCCCGGATGATATGGTGGCTCGAGTCTCACAATTTTTGATGAATGCACAGTGTGGCTTTCAACACGGCATTCTGCAGTTGACCGTCTCATTATTTTGCCCACCCATGTCATGAATGGTTTTCTGCAGAAATCCCAGACTGTCGCCGTGTTTTTCGATTTGGAGAAGGCCTATGACACCTGCTAGAGAGCTAGTACCCTCCATACTCTTCACATGTGGGGCTTCCGTGGCCACCTACCCTGTTTCCTTCAGACATTTTTAAAAGACCGAGTTTTCGAGGTGCATGAAGGGTCTGCCTTGTCGGACACCTTTATCCAGGAAAATGGTGTGTCTCAGGGTTCCATTCTGAGTGTCATTCTCTTTGCTATCACCATAAACCCTATAATGGCCTGTCTCCCACTGGGCATCTCCAGCTCCCTTTTTTTTAACGATTTTGCCTTCTATTGCAGTTCTCTATGAACCTGTCTCACTTAGTGGCATCTTCAGCAATGTCTTTATTGTCTTTACTCCTGGAGCATCGACAATGGCTTTCACTTTTCCACTGACAAAACTGTCTGTATGAATCCCACGAATGCTGAATGCAAATTTGTATGTCTGTCTGGTTATTTGACCTGTTGTGCTGCCATTCACAAACAGCATTACAGGAGGTGTTTTCCTACAGGATAACACTTGCTCACATACTGCTGTTGTAAGCCAACTTGCTATAGTGTGTCAACATATTGCCTTGGCTTCCTTGATAACCAGCTCTACCTCCAATCGAGCACATATTGGACATTATCTGATGACAGCTTCAACGCATCCACAAACATCATTAACTGTCCTTATATTGGCCAACCAAGTGCAACAGGCATGGAACTCCATCCCATAAACTGACACATGACACGTGTACATCAGCGTACCAGCATTTACTTTTACATTTGCTGTGGCTTATCTCACACTTACATTGATCTCTGATCCTGCAACATTAATCACTTTACATACGTTGTCTCAACAAATATATTCCTGGTATTTCATTACTCTACATTAATTATTTTTTGGTGTTGCAAATTTTTCCATCAGTGTACCTGGCCTTGCTTTAACCATCCCTGGTGCAATGCAGAATTCTCTTCCCAGTAGCGAGAAAATGCCATTATTCCAATTTTGAAATCAGATTAATTGCTTCTTCAAACAGACAGCTGTCGTCCAGACTGTTTACTCAGTGTCCTGCAAGTTACTTGAACACATGGTTAGTCGAAGGCTGTATTGTGTCCTTGAATCCCCGGATCTTTTGGCTTCGATCCAGGGTGCTTTTCGCCAAGGGCGCTCTACTGAAGATAATTTAGTCCACTTGAAGTGTGCTATCTGAACAGCTTTTGCTCAGCATCAGTTCCTTGTTGCAGTTTTCATTGATCTGCGTATATATCCTATGATACCACATGGTGCCATAACGTCCTTGCCACCTTAAAGGAGTGGGGCCTCCATGGCCCACTCCTGATTTTTATCCAGAACTTTCTTCCATGTCTCAGTTTTTGGGTACAGGTTGGTGCCTCCTGTAGCATCCCCACCTGCAGGAGAAGGGGCTTGCACAAGGTTCTGTTTTTAGTGTCGCTCTCCTTTTTGTGGCTAGCAATGATCTGGCGGCAGCTGCATGACATATGGTGTCCCCATCCTTTCTGTTCGTCCGCGACGGCTATTGCTGGAGGCAGAATGCAGGGAGCAATACACCAAGCACAATCCTGGGCTTTCACTCATAGCATTCATTTTTTGGCTGCCATGACTTACGTTATGCATTTCTGTCATTGTGCTTTTTAGGACCGGTCTTTGATGCCTAGTTGACATGGCTTCCCCGTCTTTGTCAACTAAAGCAGACATGTAGGTCGCACCTGAATGCTCTTCTATGCCTCAGCGACACCGACCGCGGTGTGGTCCACTCTAGTTTGGTATGGCTGTATGCAGCATTGGTGCAGTCACACCTAGATTACAGGAATCTCTCATATGACTTTTTATCAGCTACAACATTACGCCTGGATTCGATACACTATTGTGGGGTAAGACTGGTAACAGGTGCCTTTGGACTAGGCAGCAGTTCCACTATTGTGGGTTCTGCACCATCAAAAATTGATGGCAGCTGCTCGCCCATAGTACCCTAACTGTCATCTCCTCTTTCCAGATACGAGATTTACCTCCGAAAACGGCAACACAGGTCTGGGGTTACGATCACCAAGTTTGAGCCTTGGTCCAGCACACAGTTTTAATCTGCCAGGAAGTTTCATATCAGTGCACGCTATGCTGCAGAGTGAAAGTCTCATTCTAGAAAACTCTTTAAGTGTAATTCTCTTTACATATTGGCTATTTTCTTCTTATATGGGGGACATGGTCTCATCTGAGAAGTGAAAGCAAGCCTGTAAAAGAAAGGGGGGTGGGGGCAGTTCTCAATTCTTGAGCAGTGACCCTCTTTTTTTTTTTTTTAAAAAAAAAAAAAAAAAGAAAGATCCTTTGTAATTTGGGTGAGTTTATGTTCAATCCTTGCACCCAATTTACTCTTTCATCTACCTACTTTTTTTCTCGTCTAGCAGAACGATATTTATGACCGTTGCTTAATACCTGTTTGTATCACTTACACTGCTGGTATTTATGAATTCTTTAGCATTTGACTCCGGAAAGACCATTTTTCTTTGTAGTGAGGTCTTGCCAACAGCAAATTTTCTGGATGGAAAGTTGCCAATCTGCTCATATACTTTAAAATTTAAAAGTAAATCTAGCAATGCTAGAATGTATACAAAATACTGATATACCCATTAACAAGTTGTTGTTTAAAGATTCGCGACTTTTAAAACTTACGTAGATTATCTTTTTCATGATAGAACTTTACATAAGAAGTTATTAAGAACATTGTGAATATCACATGATGAACAATTGAATGACTAAAGCAGTGTTATCAACCCTCATTCATTGACACATGTAATAAATTCATCGAGGCAGTCAAGTCCAGAGCGGTTGTAAAAATTTCTGAAATTAAAAGTATATATTACCTAATGAAGGTAGTATTTTGGGGTGAAAGAGCACAATAATTATTATTTTTGGAATGTAATAATTCACTATGGCTTCATTTTAATTCTAATAAGTTTCACACTGTAATGAAACATTGTCTAAATGCCCCTCTCTCTCTCTCTCTCTCTCTCTCTCATTTGTTATAACTTACCGCTGTTATTTTGTATTTGTATTGCAGTCATTACATTAAAATTGGCTATATTGATTCTGCAATTTATACTATTATGTTATTGCTAAGAATTGATTTAAAGAATAAACGTATATATTTATTTGTAAGATTTTGTAAATTTATACCACTGGAACTCTTTCAAAATATTTGATTGCGTAATACTGCCAATAAATACAATGACTTTCTTTCTTCCGTTTATGATTGTAATAGATGTTGGACACTTTGATTCCAAGTATGTTATACAGAAACGCAGTGATTTTTTACAAAAGGCAAAACTATGTGTTCGAAGAATTGTGGAGAGGAGGGTACGTGATGTATTTTAAGTAGGTTATAAAGAGTAACTATAACAACAAAAACAATAAATTATTGATAAAATTATTTAATTGAATAGATAAAAAATCTACTCACCAAGTGGCAGCAGAACATACACATAATAGACTGTTGTTATTGGCAAGCTTTCGGAGCCAGTGGCTCCTCCAGACAGAAGCATTGAAGGGGAAGAAAGAAGGGTAAAGGAAAAGGCCTGGAGAGTTCCAGCAAAAGGTGTAGATTTTGGGAAAGTCACCCAGAACTGCGGATCAGGCGAAAAATAGAAACGACACATGTCATATACCAGCTATTATGTAAACACTGTTCAGCTTTCTACATCTGCATGACTACCACCAAATTATCAGTTATGATAAATGGGCATAGGCATAGTGTATATACTGGAAACTCACAATATCCTGTTGCAGAGCATGCTCTACAACATAGCATACGTGACCCCGACACTTGTTTCACCACACATGCCACCTGGATTCTTCCGCCAGACACCAGTTTCTCTGAACTCTGCAGGTGGGAACTAGCACTACGTGTCCTTGGTTCTCACCACCCACCTCGCCTTAATTTACGTTAATTTCTCCTGTCTCAGCTTTTCTTCACTGTAATTACTCTTTGCCTCACTCTGTTTTAGCTTTCTACATCTTTCATTGTCTTTCCCATCTATTTTCACTACCCCCTCCCGCAGCTGTTGTATACAATACGCTTAGCTTCTCACTCTTATTAACTCATGTACAGTTTTAGTAGTAATCTCTGTCTTGCATATTACCCTGTCTTCCACCTTTAAGCTCTCAGGTTTCCGAATCTTGCCCGATGCAGTCCCCAACAATTAGTCTTTCCTTCTCATCCTGTACGGTAAGTCATCCATGACCCACGGTTCTGGGTAACTTTCCCAAAATCTACCCCTTTTCTTAGACCTCTCCAAGTCCTTTTCCTTCACCTTTCTTGCTTCCCCTGCAACCCTTCAGCCTGAAGAAGGAGTCACTGGCTCCAAACGCTTGCCTATCACAACAGTCTTTTATGTGTGTGCTCTGCCACTGCTTGGTGAGTAGATTTTTTATCTATCCAATTAAATAATTTTATAAAGAATATCTGTGTGTGATGTTTTTATTGGTATACAACTTGTTATAAACAAAACGTATTTCTACCCCACAATATGACTGGGCCACCATGAAAGCAGCCACATCATTGTCAAATTCACTGAAACTACTGCATAGCAGTTTACTTGGGTATGGCTGCTGTTTTGGTCTTCAGTTTGGTTTAAGCACTGCGTCAATACCTCCTCTTCATAGCACTCGGAGGTCGCGATCTGCAACTGTTTTTACAAATGGCAAGAGAACTTTACCTCTAGTTGCTTGCTTTTCAGTGAAAGATGCAAATATTTTAGAATGTAGTGCCTTATGTATATCTGTTAGAATAGCCACAAACTGTTTGTTGTAGCAATTTTTATGCATCTGGTACAGTGTACTATCACAAGATACCAGGTACATCTACAGATGGTAATATATATTCCCAAAAGCTTTGTAAAACCACTAAGTGATTGGCAAGTATGCTTCCCAAGATTCACAAAAGACATAATTGAGTAATACCGTATTTACTCGAATCTAAGCTGCACTTTTTTCCGGTTTTTGTAATCCAAAACACCGCCTGCGGCTTACAATCAAGTGCAAAGTAAGCGGCAGTTCTGAAAAATGTTGGTAGGTGCTGCCACAACTAAGTTCTGCCATTGAATATATGTAGCACTACACAGGCATGCTTTGCAGGCACAAAGATAAATACTGGCGCCAAAACCTCTGCGTCAGTAAACAAATGAAAAGAAAACGGGGGTGGGGGGTGGAAGATGAGCTTTTTTCTCTGCCCCAAGTTTCGACCACTGCATTTTCATACTTTATCCAACGAAGTAAATACAAATTCCGTATTCTTCATCTCCGAATGTTGCAGCCTTTCAATGTACTACGAAAATCCAACTGGAAGAGTGTTTGGGATGTTTGTCAATATGGCCAAGTCTACGTGATGAATTTTTGTCCTACCTGTGACAAGAGATGGTAGTTAATAGCAACTTTTATGAATTGTGAATCACATGCAGTATTCTCTTCACCATAAGAATAATACGAATGTAAACATTTTGCCATGTATTCCTACGTGTTTCCTGATATCTGATTTAAATCCTGTCTTCCTAATAAACTACGAAACTAGAGTGAGACAACAGCAAACACGGAAGAATATATATATCATGTCATGTTTATATTCGTATTATTCCTATGCTGAATAGTGATACAGTCAGAAATGAAGCACAGCAACTGACTAGATTTTTAAACCTAAGATGGCTCTAATTTCTGTGCAGAATGTAATGCACTAAAGAGGCGTCTGCAAAAATTTTCAAACGGAGAAAATTTTTCGCTAAACTTTCGTTTGGAACATCTATCATATGCAGTCTATTATATGGTTCTTGTTGATCATTATCAAAGAAAGCGGCAGTGTAAGTAACAACAAATAGTGGTCTCTTGCCATTGTTTCGCTGATGAAACGATTCCTCTCTCTTTTTTTTTTTAAATTGTAAGCGGTGGTAGCGTGCGCAAAAGCAAGCCATCCCGTGAGCGGCGACAGGCCGTAAACACGCATAATCAGAATGTGACAAACAATGCATGGCACAGTACGATAATGCATTTTGAGCTTAGAGTGACGGAAACACCTATAACAAAGAGAACGGCACTTATCAGATCAAAGAAAAGTAAGCAATCAATTCCAACCAGACGAAGCATGTGAGAAAGGCTCTCTAGTATAAATACGGACGGAGAGCCTGACGCATAGCAATGACTACGTGGTAAAGCTTAACTGCTAAGTTTACCACATGCACCAAACTACTGTAGCTGTATCGTCATTCATTCGACCTAAATTGTCTCATATTACAATGGACCAACTTTGTTTCGGTTTGGAGATGTGGTCTAAAACGTTTCTCCCCCTTGAATTTCGAGTCACAAATTTCAAGTGCGGCTTAGATTCAAGAAAATTTTTTTTCCCTTGATTTCGAGTCTCATTTATCAGGTGCGGCTTAGATTCGAGTGCAGCTTAGATTCGGGTAAATACAGTAAGTGTACTTCCCAAACCATTTTGAGAAACTATTTTGATGGAAAGCATATTTTCCAAGAGCGATTAAAACACTGCTATTTGGTGGGCTGTATACTCCTCACAGCCCTAAAAGCTATATTTCATAACAAAAAGGAAGTAAACTGGTGCAGCGGACTATCACTGGATGCCAGGAGCATGCAGAAGTGGTTCAATGTATTCCCATAAATGCAGTAAAGAAACACAGCTACTGCTAAGTATATCTCTTATGACCAGTAAAAGCCTTAAGTGCCTCTTTGCAGCAGGTCGACAGACTGTACAGCCCACGTGAGTCACACTGTCCCATTAACGAATGGAGACACAGTGCACTCTGCTAAAGTAAATGAGAGTGCAGGTTTGCTTTCACCTACATTACACAGTCAGTTGTAATTAGTGATTTCTGGTAGACAAAAGAATATTGAGAAAGGAGAAATGAAGGAAGATAAGTGTTTAATGTCCCATAAACATTGAGGTCTTTAGTGTCTGAGCACAAACTCTGATTGTTTCAAGGATGGGAAGGCTATTTATAGTGCCCTTTCAGAGAAACCATCTTGGCATTTGCCTATACTGATTTAGAGAAAGCTCAGAAAACCCAAGTCTGGGTGGACTAGATGGAGCTGTAGAGAGCAAAAACTGTAGAGGAAAACAGAGATTGGAATACATCCAGCAGATAATTGAGGCTGTAGGTTGAAAGGGCTACTCTGAGATGAACAGGTTGCCTCAGGAGAGTAATGCATGGACTTTAACTGTTAGTCGCCCTGAATGTGAGTCCAGTGAGCTCACCACTGTGCCACCTCGCTTGATATATTGTGAGAGAAGTTCCTGATTTAACCATTTCACAGTATGTGGGAAGTGTACTTACCATCAACTGTATTTCTTTACTGTATTCCTGAGAACACATCATACGAGCTCTGTATGCACCTGGCACCTGATGTTAGTTTGCTGCACCAGCTGAACTTTCTGTCTGTTATGAAATGTAGCTTTTAATTGTCATTAAATGTCACTTGTTCCTTTCAGAAGCAGTTGCAACTATATGTGCCACCAAATAATGTTGTTTTGAAGGCCACTGGGAAGTATGCTTACTACCAAAGTAATTTTTCCATGATACAAGGGGAATATACTTACCACAAAATTAATTTCTTTTTTTGGACTGCAGAAAGGATATTTACCACCAACTGACCATACTTACCACTAATTTAGTTGTTTTACTATGCTCTTGGGAAAATGTTTTACCTCCTCTGGATGTGGTTCACTTTTTGTGATAATATGCTAAACAACTGGTGTCTGTTTGTCATGACATCAGTGCTGTTGTCACTTGTTACAACAGAACACATTGTTTCATTCTGCAATATACGCTATTGTGACTTGTCTCAGCTCGTTTCTTTATGTAGTGTTAAATGAAGTTTCTAGGATTGTAAAATAGATAGTCAAATAAAAACAGAAAATTCCTTTTTTTCACATCTAGTAGTAACTCATAACAGCTTACTAAAGACAGTGGGAAGTATACTTACCACTATAGCTTTTTGCTCCTAAACCACAAAAATAAAATAATCAAAAATTAAATGTAGTTGACACTTCTAAAATGATACCAAAACAATTAACTTTACAGGGCTGCTACAAAAAATGTGCCCACAAATGGGTTAAAAACAAAGTATACAAGCTGTGGGGGCAGTGTGAAACTTTTTTAAGCACTGTATTTGAAAAATATTATTCATTTTGTTCCACTTCTAGAATGTTAGGTTTTGTGGATTTTTGCCTGTACATTAATGGGTGTGGATGCGTTCAGTGGAGGTAAGTGTGTCGTGTATGATTTTTCTCAGTAAATATGTCCTACTGACGTTGCAGTATATCTCCAATGTTCTGGATGCATCAAATGAAGTTTAAAAGACAGCTAACTGCTGCTGCTGGTATGCCTCTTCATGTAAATGTCAGAGTTACTATTATTATTCAATACAGAAAGGAAGATTACCAGCTTAGCAAATTTGCTGAAAATGAGTTCATTAAAGGGAATATTACAATTAACATCCTGTTAACGACAAATTAATTAGAGATGCGAAGCAGCCCCAGATTGGGGAAGGAAATTGGACGGATAGCTGACTCCATAAAAATTAATACATTTCATACTGTGCTCGAGCACAGGCAATAAAAAACAGTGAGCAAACATGATGTGTGTACTTGTTGCCTCAGGGTCTCCTGCGAAACTGAGGTACTTGAGTAAGCTACATCACACTGCTTTGTTGTGTGCTTGTTGTCAAGCCAGTTTATGAAGTCCACATCCCTCTTCATTTTTATATGACTTTGTTTTGAATGCACTGTACAAGAATACTGAATACCTTGAAAATTATCGAGTTCAGCCATTCATTCACATGTAATATTCCAACAGCTCCAACACCGATGAGAGCCTTCAGGGGCGTAAAACGAGTAAGTGAGAAGTGCCACTGAACTACTAACAACCATTTTCATCTACTACTAATCTGCTCACATTAATCATTATTCAAGGGGATCAGTTCTACATCATTTTATTTTTATAAACATACAGAGAAGCAACTACTTAAAAAAAGCCAATGCTCTGCTACTTAAACTGCTCTGCCACTATTTTGATTTAATACTTCATGCTAAATGGGCATTTAATTTTACACAGGACACTGTCATCTAAACTTATTCTGATAAATTCATATACTTCCTTCCTGTGCAATGCCCTTTATGCTGTCAACGCCACGTTGGGACCGGTACAGTAGTTTCTGTTCCGTGGAGAACCAACCGTACCTGCACATAGGCTATTATTATGATGGAATCACCACTTCAAAACGCATTCCAAAGCTGCTGCCAGCTTCCCTCTGTGGAGTAAACCATCTACCATTCCTGTCTGCTCCTAGAGAATATGTTGCATGGCTAAATATGGTTTCTGTTAGAAAGTGTTTGTGCGTTGTGTATCTGAGGTGGGACAGGTAGGTAAATTCACATATCCAGGTAAATTATTGGTGGACTGGCTAATAAAACATTTTTTGCTTTAATTTTGAATATTTGGGGATTTCCAGATTGCTCCTAATGTTGGCTGGCAGATGTTAAAAGGGTGCTGCACCTGAATATAAAACAGTTTTCTTAACCCTAAGCTTCAATGCATATTCTCCAAGGAAATTATTTTTATTGTGATTGTTATGGTTGCAAGCTTTGCAATTAATGCTAAATTCTCTCTTGTCCATTTGAGCAGCTCAGAGGTTAGCATATCTTGCTGCTATGTGGAGGACACAGGACCAATTCGTGGTAATGCCTTTTTTTTAAAGGGCGAAGCTACTCCACACCCACACTGACATAGTGACCATCACCAAAGTTCTACCATCACCTCCGTTTGCTTCGTTACAATTGAGAAGTGCACAGGATGTGGGGTCATGATGTTGTCCGTAGGATTACCCACTAATACAGGCACTTTGAGGCGATAGAAGTGGTCGAGAAGTGAGCAGAAGGTAGCAGTTTTAAGGGCAGAGGGAGAAAAGTGCCGAGGCAAGCACCAAAACTTCTGCAATAGTCTGGACAGATAGTAAGAGCAGTAGCAGTTTCTTTCTGTCTGCAAGGGTGAGGTTGTCGTTAGTTTTGGGTATCGTGCGATGCTCGATACCATTGTCGCAGCTTAAAACACTCTTTACGAGTGTCAGTCCTATTGAGGAGGGGTACTCCTGGGCTGTGCTCCTGAGTGTCTCCTGGGCCACCTGCAGCATCTGTACTTGCCAAGGTCGTTATACGAGTGGTCAATTGGCCATAAAGAGGTTTGGTTGGATATGTTTATGTTTAGTGTGCAATACTGCTTTCCCGTATTGACAGTTGGTCAGCTAGATATTTGCAGCTGGCAATGCCATTTAGTTTTGCTGTAATGCAGGGATTCACCAGTGTTTATTTTGTCTGTGAGCTTGTGCTGTCCACAGGTGATTAATTGTCCCTAGATAGAAGTGTTTTTCAGCAGTTGTGTTTTCACCCGTGGTTGTGGTCATAGTTTCCCAGGTTAAGAATTAAGTGATTGTCAGAGTGTCTCAAGTTCCTGTACAGTCATGTGGTGAGTTTTTTGAATTTCTGTGTGTGAGTCTCAAGGCAGTATTCTCTGACAGTGTGTGTGGACTGTGGTGCACTTTGTTCTGTATCACCTGTAGGCGGCACAGGCAGTCAGAGCAACGTAACCCCAGACTGCAGCTGCATGCATCTTCATGGGTCTAATCAGTATCATGTAGACGGACCTCGATACAATCCTATTCAGTGTGCTTTACCTGTTGAGCTTAGAGTAACACTGTTTGAGCCTTGCAATTGCTCAGTTGGCCTGTCACTGAAGTATTTGACTTTCACACTGAAACGTATTGGGCGTGTGTGTAGTGTTATTTGTCTGCAGTCTTAATGTGGGGTCCTGCCCACTCATCTCGTGTAGGGTGCCTAAAGGATGCTGCATTCTCAAAATGCTATACAACAATTCAAGCAAACAAAATTAATAGTTTTTATTACAAATAAGAAGCTTGACAATGCTTAACCTGGAATTTACAATGGTGTTGCAAGCAATAGGCGACATGCAGTATAAATCCGAGTCCTTTGCTATATACAATGTTCGTGCAAGTTTGACACACAGCTTGTGGATCACTAATAACTGTTATTGTAGCATTCTGCGCTAGGCCTGTCCGTATACTGTCCTAATCCTGTCCAAATACTGAGTGGCCAAGGCTGGCAGGGGCGGCACTTATATTCTCTTTGTCTAGGGGCCTGCTCCCGTCGTGGTGTGGTCCTTGCCAGTGGGCTATTGGCTGACGGTGTGTTCACTGCCTTCTTTGCTCTTGCGATCTTAATTTTCATTCCAGAGCTTGTGGGTACGCCAGAACACGTAATGTTTGTGCAGTTGTTATGGTTGTCAGTGAAGAAAACTGCTTCACACTTGTCAGCATTTGCTTTAACACACTGTCGTTCCAGCTAGGCAGTTTTGTTTGCCGTTGCGAACTATGCCTGATGGTTTCCAGTCTTGCACTAGGATGGTAGTGTCATCTGCGTAGATGGTTGCCATTGTGTTTTGTTCAGTTGGAAAGTCATTGACGTAGAGATTAAAAAAGAGGGGCCCTTGGATGCTGCCTTGGGGTACTCCCACTTGTATACTGTGTTGTGTTGACAGTTTGCCCTGAACGTCGGTGTTGAAGCTTCTGTGGGTGAGATATGAGTGTGTAAGATGTATGAGCTCGTCGGAGAGACTAGCAGTGCAGAGTTTGCGAATGAGACGATTGTGCCGTAGATGACTGAAGACCAGGAACAGTGCTCCTGTAGCTTTGTTGGTGTTGGGGGTGTGTGTAATATGTTCCACTACACGGAGGAGTTGTTGTGTTGTGGAGTGGTGATTGCTGAATCCAAATTGCTCCAGTCTCAGCGAGTCATTGGTGATGCAGTGCATAGTAAGATGTCTGAGAATCAGCTTCTCAACAATCTTATTCAGGGAGCTCAGCAGGCTAACGGCTCTGTAATTTTGTGGTAGGGAGTGGTACTTTCCTGGCTTCCTGAACATCAGGACAGGGAAGTGTTGATGTTGTAGAATGGTATTCGTCATATGTGTGAGATGCTCTATAGCTTTATTCGTGAACTCCTGGGTGACACGGTTTTGAAAGTGATTGGGACCAGGAGCTTTTCTAGCTGTTTTGTGCTTAATAACCTGTGTAATTTCATGTGTAGCAGTATGTATTGTTACATTGCACTTGGGCTGGGTTACAAGCCATGTAACCTCCTGGTCCATTTCAAGTAGCAGTGCTGGATTGGAAGGAGCCAGATTCAGTGTGAATGATGTTGCTAGTGTTCTGGTCATCGGCTCATGCTTCTCCTCCATGGAGTATGCTGGTTTGTAAGGTATTTGTAAGCTTGGTGTGTAGTATTTCTTCTTGGTGGAGTGGACAGCTATTTGCCACACTCCAAGTCATGTGGTGTGCAGCCCTGCGAGTGTATTGTCCCAGTTTGTGGTTTTGAAAGTTTTAATTTAGCCTGTATGATCCCCTGGAGCCTGCTAATATGCTGTTTGTACAGTCAGTATCTCCCGAGATGATCTCTCATTGACATCGGCCCCTGTATTTCTGGGAGCAGGGCCATTGAGCATTCTTGTGGTATAAGTACTGTAATGGTAAATGCTATTGCATCCTGAACTGCGGTGGTAAGGGCTTTGACAGCTTCAACAAGTTTCCTGCTTCGTGTAATTTTGGGAATTTGTGGGATACGACTTTTCAAGCATTTCCTTGAACAATGCCCAATTCACACGCTTGTTGCTCAGTATCCTGTGAGATTCATCATACTGCTGTGTTTCTTCCGAGTAAAGTATTACAGGTGTTTGGTGAGGCCAAATCATGTATAATTTCAATGTTGATTGTGACTATAATGCCTATCACATCTAGTCTCTGTTCCCTGTTTTAAGTGTCACCTCAGCTGGCACTAGTGTAATGTAGTTTGGGCGCAGTGCATGTTCGCATAGTTTTTTTGCTATTGGTGTTTGATCTTTGTTAGTTCCAAGCAGAGTGTTTAGCATTAAGATCACCAGTGGCTATTGGTCACTATGCAATGTTGAGTATTGTGCTGATATCGCTTGTTATGATGTTACCACATCAATTGTATATCGATATCAATGTAGTGTTCACTCAGTTGACTTGACCCTAACAGCTGTGGCTTCTAGTCTTTCAGGTTCAGGGATCTTAATATTTGTGTATTCTTTGTCTCAATATATAATGATTGCTGTTCCACCCACAGTTGTGCCTTCAGGTGGTCAGTACAGTAGATGTAATATCTTGGGAAGAGTAGTTGTTTGTGTGACTGGAGCTCAGCTTTGTTCATGAGAGCAATCCAGATTCCCTTCTCCTCCATAAATGCAGCTAGCTCTGCCCTTTTGTTGCCAATCCCATCTGCATTCCAGAATAGCATCTGGGTCAAAGTATTGTTGTTTGTGTTTTGTGGTGTATTATCTATGGAAGAGTGTGGGCAGTGTGGTGATAGCAGTTTGTATAGCAGCCATGCACTGGCTGGGTGTAGCCGTCATGAGTTTGTGCATGTGTTACGATGAAGAGCCTCAAGAGGATCTTAAGCCACGTGAGTGGGGAATAGTGTCTCCACTATGCCTCTGATTGTGGTGAGAATGTTTGTTATGTCAGCCAAAGTGTTGGCGGTGGTGTTGGTGGCTGGTGGTCATGTTGGTGTACTGGATGGGCTGGCTTGTGTGTTATTCATGGTTCGTATTTCATCTGGGGTCACCTGTGTTATTGCTGAGGTGAGGGGGGGGGGGGGGGGGGCAAGAGTGTGAGTTACGGTTACATTGTTCCTTTGAATGTGTTCCTATGTTTGTCTGGTCTGTTGTTGGTGTATTTGTTGTGGTGTGATAGTGTCCCCTCTTTTGTTTTTTGGGTACCTCCGTTTCATTTCGTGTGTTTGTGGTTGCCCTAGTTTGGGTGTGTCTTCTGTGATATCACGAGTGTCACAATCTGGCCCAGACAGAGTTGACTTGGTGTTGTCTGGGACCGGCAGTGTTGTCAGTATAGGGGCAGTTTCTAGCATTGCATGTGTGGGTTGTGGTTCTGTTGTTGTGGGAGTGTGCCATGAGTTTGTGGAGCTCTGTGCATCCTCAGTTCATCCACTTCCACTGACAATGCCAGTAAAAGAGATTCCACACCTTACTGGTTGGGGGGTGGGGAGTGTCTTGGAGCTGTTCTGGTTACCACTTGTCTGTCTTTGGCACTTTTGCACCTTAGAGCTTCTTTGTATGCTGCACACCATCTGTAGTTTGCACATGGACCCCTCCACATTTGGTACATTTGATAGTTGTACCAAGTTTAAAGTGTCGTGCTACACGGTTACCAGTGCATTAGCGGCACCGTGTGCAAGATCACATCGGGTGCCGCATGGCCAAACTGCTGGCAGTGGTGGCACTGTTGGGGGACACACAGAGGTGTGTATATTTCTACTACGACCATGTGAAGCAGGAGCATCTGCGTCAGAAAGTTGCAGGAGTAAGCTGTGTTGTCCAACTCCACTAAATAGTTTGGCTGCAATCTGTGTGTCACGAATCCCAGAATTCATCTCATGCTCTCACAGTCCCAGCTGAGAGCTGTGATTATACCATGAAGAATGTCATTGAGGGTTGTTTTGTCAACTTCTTTCACGATGTACATTCGAGTTTTTTCCCCTTGGGTGCTATATTTATGATACTCAATTCCCCCAGCTTTGACGAATTTCAGGAGATTTGTGCAATCTGTTTTGTTGCATACATACCGTGATACATGGTCCCTTGTGAGTTTTGTGTTTGGTATATGGTGGGGAGTGACATTCTACAAATGTATTGTTTAGCTTGCCGAGGCAAGTGTAATTGTGTACTTTGACCAGTGGGAAGCCAGTCGGTGTAGTGTTCTGCGTAGCAGCTGGGGTAGTGTTGTGTAGTTGAGGTGCTGCAGAATTGTTTGTATGGTCCCTCATATTACCGATGCTCGGAACTGGTGTTGGTAAAAGCACGCTGCATTTGCCGTGTGAGTCAGTAGACTCAGTTGTTCGTGTATGTTGCTGCTGATTCCATTTTGGACCCACCAGCTTCCAAGGTCCATCTTTGTTCCACGGAGCTCTCACTTTCAGCTCGAGGACTACTGCGGTGATATTGAGGGCCTCTCTAGTATATTCACTGGTGGTGTGACTGGTGTTGGTGTTGCTGTTGCTGTTGTGTTGCTTCCACCCGTCAGTTGGACAATGAGCTCATGCTGTCTCCGAGCCATTGCTTCTTGATTTGTGGCAGCGAAGTCCAGATTTAGCTGGTTCATCACTTACTGATAGGTGGCAAAGCAAGACAGAAACGTCGAAGGGAACAGATGGCACTCCTGCCTCTTGTGCTGCAGTCTTGCTACGGGTCGTCGGGTGGGATCTGCTTGGTGGATCTGCCGTCTCCCAGACATAAGGATACTTTTAAGGATAGAATGTGGATATGAGACAATTTTACTTTTTCATCTGAAAAGACAATTTTGCTTTTTTAGTGTACATAAAGAAGAGGGGAGTCCTTATGACTCACTTGTGCAAGATGCAATGCACAGTGCAAAAGAGCACGGGTGGAAGGCAGCAGCCTGTACTGGACAGTGTTGTCCAATGTGAACGTGACCCGGACACTGAAATACCCTATTAAAGAATGGGAGAGTCACACTGGGGAAGTTCCAACCACATTTGCAGGAACTTTGAGCCAGAACTCTTGGCCACCTAGCACTGTCAAGTGTGTAGCAGCGTGTGCTTGTTAGTGACACTCCAAAGAGTGTCCTGTGGCATCTACGCCAGTTTTAGCGTATGTGTAACACAAATTTCCTCTCGCTCGCAGCTACTGGAGGTACAGGGGGAAGGCAGCTGCGACTCACCCGTAGTACTGCCCGTGGTTTTCCTTGGTGGGAGGACTGGAACGAGGTGCACCAAGCCTTGTGATGCCCATTGGGGAACTGTTGGACTGAGGCGTAGTGACTCTGAGGTCAAGAAAGCTGGCAGTGACCAGAACAGGGTGTGCTAACCCCCCCCCCCCCCCCCCCCCTCGCCTTCTGCTTTCTGTGATGCCATTGCAGAGGATTACACTGTGGTTGGTCATCTGGTTTTGATGTGGACCAGAACATGAAGCTTTCCTTTGCTTTTTTTTTTGCTAAATTGACTCTTACTTCTGGACACAAACACCTATACAGAGCAAATGTATTGGCATCCAGGGTTTGGTTATTTGGGGGGAGGGGGGGGGGGGGAGTGACTATTGTTTCCACCCTCCCTCGCCCAGCTTCCCTCAAAAATGCAACTCGCTAGCAACCTCGCTGTTAGCATACGACAGACATCTACAATTTTAATAACAATAATAAACACACAAAAATATATTAAATTATTCAATATAATAGTAACAATACAAATAGGTGGATCAAAGAAGGAAGAAAAAATAGAACAAACAAAAGAACTTCAGAAAGTGTACAAACTGACATGGACACACTATAATAAAAGAAACATTTCAGTACAAGGCAAACACATGCACTACAATACAGTTATAGTATCAGAAGCACTCTTCGCATCAGAAATGACCACAATCTGAGGACCAGGCACCACAAAGCAGAAAGAATACAATGCAAAATCCTCAGAAAATTTTTTGGAACAGTGCACAGAGATGGTATATGGATGAAGAGATCAACCAGAGAATTATATAAACACAGAGGCAGACTCAGTCACAATCAGAAAACACCGACTAACATTCTGTGGACACATACACACAATGAATAGCGACAGATTCACAAAGGGATTTAGGATGTAGTAAATGCCTTAATCACAAAAACCAGTTGGTTTCAAGAAATAGAAGAAGGCTACAAACAAGCAGGAATCAGAATGGAAGTGATGAATGAAAGAGACAAATTCAGAAACAAAATTACAAACATAAAACTTGAAGTAAAGGAAAGGAAGAAAACAGAGAAAATATGTACATATCAAAGGAAACAAGAACACAGTCAAAGAATGAAAAGATTTTGGGAAGAGAAAAGGGAGGAGGAAAGAAGGAAAAAGCTGAACAATCACGTAACAACCAAGTTGAACTCTGTCAAAGTGTGTGCTCACCATCATTATTTCAATAAACATTATGACTGAACAGAGGTCTGCAAACACATGTGAATGAGGGGAATACTGTTTCTATCAGTGATTTCCAACTGTGTTCAGGAAGTCATTCTTTCTGTTGTTGTTGTATCGGATCTGTTGTTGACAGCTGGTATGTTCAACCCAGTGGTGTGCAGCTTTACCCGGCTGGAATGTTGTCAATCAGACCAAAAGCATGTACTTGTGGGCAGACCCTAGCACGAGCAACTGAAAAGTGTCCTTTATTACATGTAGCTTGTCATTGCTGGAAGAACTTGGCATTTTTGACACACTTCTGTTTCCACGCTACCTCCTTCTCCAAAAGTTATGTGTGCATTTGGAAATTGGTGAAGTAAAAAATATAAAGACATCGTGTCATTCTGCCACATCTGTCTGTAGTGTGCATTTTGCGGTGCGTGTACGATACAAGGCATTTAGGTATGGTGAGGTTACTTAGCCATTAGTGTTCACAATGGCTGGCATAAAGGAAACATGACAAGTATTACATTAGAAAGCAACATCGATAGCTTTCCGACCGCATAAATTCTACTAGGCAGAGTCAGAAGCAGACACAGTGGCCTGTGCCAGATACGAGGGTTGGAAGTGGCTGAAATGTGAGTTGTGGGACAGAGAGAAAGAGAGAGAGAGAGAGAGAACACACAGACAGCACCATAAAACATTCCCCATCTCTTTCTGCACAGAATGCACCACACTGCTGCCTTCTTAAGGGCACCCCAGTATAATATGTTGTTTGGGAAGTGTTTGGTAGTTATCATCATTGCTATGACCTCCACTTGTATCCACTCCTGCAAGATTGTGAAATCTACAACCACTGAGGAGATTTACGTGAGATGTTCCTATCAACTTTATGTAATATTCATATTGCACACTTCTGCAGACAAAACAGATTTTCGACCTTAGCTTAGGAAAGAAAAGAATCATCACAGATCATTAAGGTTCAAAGAACTTGTCTTGAACACTGTAAGGGATCCGTGATCCCACAAACATAGATGCTAGTATCTGACGCCCAGGTCGATGGCGGACAGGAGTCGATTGTCGAGCGCTGCAGTAGGCAGTGAGACTAGTGCTGAGTGCGCAGTAGTATGGTAGAGTGTCGAGTGAGAAGTAGAGTGGGAAAGACGGGCAAGAATGGTGGTCGAGTGAGTTGTAAACGGTAAAATTGACTGGAGTATGACGAGTGAGCACGTCCCCCTGATCGTCGTGGGGTTGACTCTCACTAATGCCGATTCGCGAGTGATAAGAAACAGAAAGTGACAAGTGCCGAATTACGTGTTTCACGTCAACCGCGTCGGCCAGCAACAACCATGAATTGCAGTGAGGATTGTTGTGAATGTTAACCATCAGCATTGCGTGTGACAAAGTACTGAAAATCAGCAATCAGTAAAAAGAGATAACCGCAATTAGACGTGTAAGGCAAAGGTAGCAACTGCCTCAGAATTTGTGTGTTAGTAGGAAATATATATCAGTTGTACATCGCAACCTTTGTGATACTTAATAATAGACAAACTTTCAATCATTAGCTATTCTGTCTCAGAACAGCCGCATTCGCAGAACAACCAATAGCCTTTCATCCATTAAGCACACGGTCATATATCATAATAATTAACTGTTTGGTGGCTTCGGTAAATTACCCAAAATCCAGTAAAGGAATTAATCGGGGGTGTTTCAACACAAATGCTTAAAAATTCTTTTGTAGTTAACCTATTTTCATATTATGAAGAGTTCTTTGTTACAGCTTGTATTTTTGTTCCAGGTGGCACTGAACTTGATGGCTGTAGTGATGTCGTGAAGGCACAGAGTTGGAAGTTGTTAAACCTTCAGAAACAAGATTTTCAAAAGTACTTCTTCTCAGATACCAACATTTCGCCCCTGTTTGTGTTGGATACACAGATGTCTCAGTTGTTGTCACATAATTTGAGTGTAGTGACTGAATCTAGAAAACAGTTTCTTTTGCTTCCCTGTACCCCAAGCATTATGTGCAATGCAGGACTCCTAACAAGACAAACACACAGAGCACAGCCCTCTGTCTTCTCTTGCCGTTTCTGCAGTTTGGGAGCACAGTCCGGAAGTCTGACTCATGTTGACCGGACCGGCAGGGCGAAAATGGTCGACATGGGTTCGAAGCTGGTGACAGAACGGACTGCTACAGCATGAGCAAAGGTTTTTGTGGGACCCGAACTGATGAAACTCGTACGAGAAAATGGCCTGAAGAAAGGTGACGTACTTAGCGTTGCTCGCCTGGCGGGAATTGTGGGGTACAAGCAGACGTCCAGTTTTATCCCTCTGTGTCATAATATATCTTTCTCCTCTGTGGCTGTGGACATTGAACTGGACTCTGCTCTCAACTGTGTGATTATAACTGGCACGGCAAAGTGTAGAGGGCAGACGGGCGTGGAGATGGAAGCTCTCACTGCTGTATCGGTGTCTGCCTTAACAGTGTACGATATGTGCAAAGCTGTGAGTCATGACATTGTGATATCTGAAATAATGCTTCTGACCAAAAGTGGGGGAACTAGAGGAGACTTCCACCGGACATGAGCATCTGTGTGGGTCAGTGAAATAAGTTAAGTATACCTGGTGTGACGTAGGCAAATTTCAAAGTCTGTTCGTAGTTATCATAAATTATATACACATCGAATTGGCCTGAATATAAGTTGCACCTTTAATTTCGAAAAAGAGAGAAACTTAATTAAAAATAATTTGTCAAGTTGCCCATTTACAAAAGCTTTTCAAAATGTGATTTACCCTTTACCACTTTTTTTTTGTAGTACACTGTAGATAAATTACACACCAAAACAAAGCTTTCAGTTGCAGTTTTCATGTAAGACACTCTTAACTTCACTAACATTCATTGTTTTGTCACTGTCAGTATTTTTGTCACTCTCCTCCCAAAGTACAGTGCCGTCGCTACAATCCCGGGCATTGCATGTGCAGCATTTGTTGAACCGTACCTTTAAAAAGCACATCTGTTAGATGAATAACTGTGAGTTTGAAATTTGCAACGTAACTGTACGGAATTCCAAAATTTTCTCTCAATGTTGTGCTTCATTGGTGAAGAATAAATTATATTCTTTAGTTAGAGAAAAACTGTGCCTGTCCCATTGTCTAAAATAGTGAAACTGTGAGAATGGTAATACAGAGGGGTCCAGAAAAATGTAGACTCTCTTTGATAGTCAATATTGATGGAACAAAATGGCATAGTGTCAAAATTCTTGCATGGGAGGAAGACCATTTTGTGTGACACCTGTTAGCAGCCAAGCAACATCAATGTTGCTGAATTGTTGACTGAAGTACAGCTGTCAGTGTTGCCAGTGTGGTAGCTGCACAGGATGTCTTGATGGTTTCTCATATCTCATTCAGTGTAGCTGGGTTCTGTTGGTAAACTTTGTTTGTCGAGGTCCCCCATTGGTAGAAGTCGAGAATTGTAAGGTCCCGTGACCTTGGTGGGCACTTGACAGCTCCTCTTCGACTTATCCGTCGTCCAGGTAGATTTTCATCTAAGTAGAATCTGATATCTCTGTGGTGGTGAGGCGGAGTACAGTCTTGTAGGTAAAAATCTTTAGTTTCCAAACACCTCTTGGATGGCTAATAAAATCAATGTTTGCAGCATATGATACACCTCACCAGTTATGTACCTTCAAAGAAGAATGGGTCAGAGAAACAATACTATGACGGACCACACCACACATTAACACCATGTGAAGTAACATGTTTGTCCATGTGAACATGAGGATTTTCAGCAGCCCAATACACACAGCTATGACAGTTTACATTACCATTCAGGTTGAATTGTGCCTCATTAAGCCAGATAACCTTCCCTGCAAACCATCATCTTCGTGAAGCATGCCTTCAGACCACTCGTAGTGCTCCATCCTTCGATTCGGGTTGTCCTCATTCATAGTGTGAAATAATCTTGGAATGTACACTTTCCACTTTGCAGTCTTCAGAATTTATCATGCACTTGATCAGCTTACCCCACTTCCCCATACATCCTGCTTCATAGATTTTTGAGATGATCTAGAAAAATGATGCAATACAGCAGTGCTGGAACCTGGAGGTTGATGTTCTTGTTCAGAGGACCTTTCCTTGTGCACATTTTAAACAGCATTGTCGGCTTAAAATTTATACCAAATACAATAAATTGTTGTTTCAGTACAGCCTTGCATTGCTCAAACAATAGTTGTACTTCATTCAGTGCTGCATTGTCATCTGCTGGAAACCCACACGACAAGATCTGTTGGGAAAACAGTGGTTTATGCTACCACTCAAAATTGCAGCCATATAACACTTTGTTCCAAAGGTAATAACAATCAGAAAATGTCTACACTTCTCTGGATCCCTCTGTAGTCACTACCTAAATGGGATAGCAACAAAGAGAATGTTTGCATTGCTACCTCATACACAACAATTGATTTACAAACTGTAGTGATATTTTTGTTTCATTTCAAACTTAAGAAGAAGCACTACAGTTGAGGTTTCTATGATTCATAGAAGTCCCAGTTTTTATGGGGTGTGCTGTATACTCTAATTTTTTTGGACATTTTTTGTAGAAATGGTGTATCTTATATTCAGGCCAGTATGGTACCTGTTTCCATCCTGTTTTAAGTCTTAATTTAAAATATTTATCTTTCTTTTTCCAACACCTTATCAATTTGAGAGAGATATTTAGAACAAAAAATAAGCACTAGCAAGTACGTTAATTTGCTATTGTTAAAACTTTATCTCGTGCATGTTCTCTACAATTTTGATATGACACCACCTGCACTCTTATCTTGTTGCCAGTAAAAAGTGAGTAAGTAGGTCATTAAACTCTCTCTCTCTCTCTCTCTCTCTCTCTCTCTCTCTCTGTGCCCTCCCCCAGCTGTGTGGTAGTGTCCTCTGTGTTGCTCTATTGTTTCAATTTTTGATGGTCCCGTGCTGTGAAAAGTTGAGGTGAAGTGATAATTCTTAAATAAATAGTGTGTATCAGCTCTTTTCTCCTAGGATCAGGTTGTCATTGCTGTGTTCATTGATGTAAAATGACACTTTTTTAACAGTTCCTAAAAGGTGCACCACTTCATTGACATTTTTGCTCAGGTGTAGAGCATATTGGCCGGACCAATTTACATGTTTCAGCTTTACACTGTATGGTATCCTCTTTTTTAAAGGCCTATTATCTTTCTTGTGTGTGACTTGTCCAGAGATTGAAAATGTTTTATTTTGTAAGTTACCAATCCAGAACAGGTTTCTGTCAATTTAATTCTTCAGGTTTTTCCAGAAGTTTGCTGAAATTCCCGAGTTGTCCTTTGCACAGTCGGACATCATTGTCTTCCTCGCATATTTCGGTGACATTAGTCATTGCTTTTACTAAGTGCTACTTGAGACTGATCATCAGATGGAGCAGGTCTGTAATTTGTTCCCTCTGCCTTCCTGCTTCATCTGCAATCTGCCTTGACAGACACCATCCTCGGGTATCCGTGTTGCGTGATATTCCGAGTGCCATCTACACTCACGGGCACGATCTTTGTGTGTTATGTTTTCAGTCCAAGCTGGCTGGTAGAATTCTGTTTGTGGGCTGTCCCCGTTTGGGGACAAGGATCAGCAGGGCATGAAACCCTAATCTTTCATCTTTCAGTTAACTCAAATGTCGAGTGTCACTTTTTTCATGTACTGTGGTTACAAATATAAGAAAATACAAAATGAAAATTTCTCAACATAGTCATGTTTCTTTTCAGTATGTTTCTCAGATCAGTACACTGCAATGTAAATATTCCATTAAAAGAATATATTTTTGATTGTTTCTTCAGTCAAAGATGCATTGCCTTCTTGACTTAACAATCAATGTCAAATCATTGTCCCTCAAACAATCCTGCAGGGGTTTGACAACGTGAGACCATGGCTTTATGGAGCATCACCTAGAATTAGCTGCCGTCTTTTCTGACATCATTTGAAATCAATGCTATCATCACTGTTTCTTTTGCTTAGGGTTTTGAGTCTAGGAATGATGCAAACAATCAGCAGTTTATTTCTTTCTTACGTGATCTTGTTTTCTCCTCCCTAGCCCCCTTTCTTCTTTCATTTGGTAGCCTCGAGCAAATTGAATATTCCTGCTTTTGTTTGTATTTATTAATCTGTTTGTGCCCCTAATTCTTAAAAGACTTCATTATGACACTAATACTCTGAAGCAGCAAATTTGGGGAAAAAGAGCTGCATTCATTTATGCTGTTGTAAAATGGAGGAATTGGTTGTAGTTGGAAAAAAAATCTGCCTTTTACAGCTGCTGATTTTTGTCCTACATACGAGTCCTCCAAGCTACTGATGATCTGACCAATGTACGACATGCCAAAATGCTACGGCTGCATGGGGAGATACAATTAAATCCCATCCCCCCCCCCCTCTCTCTCTCTCTCTCTCTCTCTCTCTCTCTCTCTCTCTCTCTCTCAAAGATCGGCACATTCAGGAATCTAACACAGAAAGAATTTAATCACGGTTTCTTTTTCATCTCTATCATACAATGTAGTCCAATTTTTTGCTAATACAGAAATAACATTTTGTGATTTATGTTGTGTACTCTTCAAAAGATCTAATGATGTCCTCATTCCTTTCTTATAAACAAAACAAGAAAAAACTGACAATAATTGTCATTAAAATAAAACACAGAACAGTGTCTCCATAGCATCAATGAGAACATCCTTTCAGCACCTTTGAGCCAGGCAGTGAACACAGCAGCGGTCAGTCTATGACTTGCAGCAGGTGAATCCCAGTCAGCTGCATTGTTCATGCACCCCACATAAGTAATAATAAACAAAATCTAACAATACACATAACCAAGGCTTGATTTGTGACAGTATACTGCTGATGACGAAAAAAATTGGACCCAAAGATTTTGAGATGTGGTACAATAGAACTTTTGCTCTAGCTGAAGCGGTAAGATGCAAATGTTGTATTCACACTTTTAAAAAGCTCAGAAAAGTGTTATAACTTTTTCAGAAGTCTAAATCAAACTACGGAAACTCTCGGTAGGAACTTAGAAATATAGGAAATGATAGAGTGCTACTTACCATAAATACATGTTAAGAAGTCTATTTTTTTTCTTTTAACAAATCTAGCACTGCATATTACTGCCAAATTAGTCATTACCTGTGATTGCCCCAGTGGCAGAAGTATGTATAATAATGTCAAAACGTTTGTGACACTACACACTAGGAGAAGCTCAAGTTTCAGATACACATTGATTGCGTTCTTGATGATGCTATCCACATGTTCATCCACACTCTGCAAACCACTATGAAGAGTATGACAGAGGGTACATCTCACTGTACCAGATATTAAAGCTTGTTCATGTTTCAAGACCATTTAAATCTTTCTCTGTATGCTGTAATTAATCTAATATTGTCCTCATGGTTCCTATGGGAGCAATAGTTACAAGGTTGTAGCATATTCCTAGAGTCGTCTTTTGGTAAGCATACTTTCTTAGGATAGTGTACATCTTATCCTGAAGCGTCTGCCAATTCAGTTATTTCAGCATCTCTGTGACACTCTCCCTTGGGTCAAACAAACCTGTGACCATTTGATCTGCCCTTCTCTGCATGCGTTCAATTCCCCATTAATCCATTTTGATACAGGTCCCACACATTTAAGCAATATTCTAGGATGGATCATACAAACGATTTGTAGAATGACTGCATTTCTATGGTATTCTACAAAAAAAAATCTCACTCTTTCGCCTGCCTTACCCCTGAGTAGGCCCATATGACTGTTCATTTCATATCCCTACAAAGTGCTTCACCCAGGTAATTGTACGAATAGACTTAATCCAAGCAAGACACCCTGATACTGTAGTCATACCACACTGTGTTTTCTTCACTTTGCAAAATGCACGATTTTACATGTCTGAACATTTAAAAGAAAGTTTGAAATTATCAAGATCTGACGAATGTTTGTACAATTTCTTTCAGACTGTGCTTTATTCTAGATAAATGCACTATCTGTGAAAAGAGTGCTTTACTATTAATATTGTCTGCAAAGTCATTAATGTACATGAGCAGCAATGGTCACAACATAACTCTCTATGACACATCTGAGGTTACTTCTACATCAGATGATGACTCCCCAGCCAAGATAACATGCAAGTCATTCCTACCAAAATATCCTCAATTCCAGTGACAAATTTCACTCGATACCCCTCACAGTAGCAATTTTGATAATAAGCATCAATCTGGCACTAAGTCAAAAGCTGTTCAGAAATCGAGAAATACTGCCTGCACCAGTCGAGCCAGGAAGACGAAAGTTTGAAGGTCAGGTTGACAAAACAGATTTTTAATACTCTTGGTAACAACCTTTAAGTTTCTGACGTAGTTCAGGGGAATGACAAAGGGATCTTTGACAGGCTGGATTAAATCTAGGCGGCGTCTCAGACCGACCAGAGTTACAACTTTAAAGGCTTCTACGCTGAGCAAATACAACGGGCTGTTGGAGGAAGAATGCAAAGGCAGCTTCTAGTAATGTGCAATTGCTATTCTGCATGGTCTTTAATGGTCATTATCAAATTTTAAAAAATTAAGAATAACAATAACACAGTACACAACAGGAAGGGTACAGCAGACTTTCCCTGATTGTTCCTTACATTATCTTTCCTTGATTTTTTTTTTTTTTTAATGATAATGTTTCTAAGTCTTTCCTGGTTTCCATTGAAAGGTTTGGATTGTTTCAAAGATTAATTTACACATTTTTTAATATTTTAATGTATTCTAGGACAGGAACTCAAAGAGCACAAGTATAAAAAAACTGCATGTAGGACATTCATGTAAAGCTTCCCATTTTTAACTGCAAGGTAATGGCAGTCTATTTTGTTACAAGAAAATGAATCGGGACTTAGTTCTCCAGAGCTGATACTATTATAAGGAGTTGTGATGGAAGAACATGAGTTCCAAACAATGGATGCCTTGGATCTGTTTGCTGCTGCTTCTTTTTAATCTCTGCTGCTAATCCCATGAGTAAAAGATCTCTACCAATGGAAAAGTAGATTTGAATGACATCAAGTTTCTTCTCTTGTCAATAGTTGTTTCTACTGAAGAGAAATGAGTCTGGTCATCTTTGTCCATTTGCAGTAATTCAAAGGTGTCGTGGCACCTGACATGTATGCTTGAAAATAACAAACGATCAATATTGTAATTAACAAAAGTATTGACAGCAGTAAGCTGTATTTATCACATCCAAAAAGTTTGTAAAAGCTGTGGACCCTTGTTTTATCATGTCAATCCATTTGTGCCAATGGCTAACAGAGTACCATTCACCATCATGTCAAGTGGCAATAACAGTTTGCTTGCATCATAAATATCGAGTGTCAAAAGTTAATTCCAACAATATGAAATAGGACAGATTGCTACTCACCAGTTAGAGCAGGCAATGGGCAGCAGACAAGCATACTGAAAAAAAACTGTCAGATACTATATACTCAAAAAAACACTTAGGTACTGAAGGAATTATCCAAATACCAAATAGGGCTGAAATCAGTAAATGTGACATACATGTGAAGACAGAAAAATAATTACAGTTTCAGAAAAAACTGGATGATTTATTCAAGAGAAAGAGCATCACAAATTGGATGAGATGGTCCACCTCTGGCCCTTATACAAGCTTGGCTCTGGCTGATAGAGTTGTTGGATGTCCAACAGAGGGACATCATGCCAAATTCTATTCAAATGTCACGGTAGATAGTCAAAATCCTGAGGTAGTCTAACGGCCCTGCCCATAATGCTCCTTACATTCTCAATTGGGGAGAGATCCAGCAACTTTGCTGGCCAAGCTAGGGTTTGGCAAGCACGAGGACAAGCTGTGTGCGGACAGGCATTATCTTGCTGAAATGTAAGCAATGTATGGCTTGCCAAGAAGGGAAACAAAATAGGATGTACAGTATTGTCAACAGACGACTATGCTGTAGGGGGGGCATCCATGTCACCCCTACAGCATAGTCGTCTGTTGACCACAAGGGATCTGTTATGAAAAGAAATCGCACCCCAGATCATCAGTCCTGGTAGTTGGACCGTATGGGATGTGACATTCACGGTGGCATCCCACCGTCTGGGGCGTCTTCAGACACATATGTGCTGATCATTGGGGCTCAGTTCATAGTGGGATTCATCACTGAAGCCAATTATATTCCAGTCAATGCAATTCCAGACCAGGGACGTGCCTGGGGGCACACCAGATAGCAGTGCGATACCAACCTGGCTGCTGGCTGCCATACAGCCAAACGAGGACTGATGGTCTACTGTGCCATTTCTTTTCATAACAGGACCCCTTTGGTTGTCATCTGTGTCACCATTACAACACAGACATCTGTTGACGATATTATAAACCCCATTTTGTTTCTCTTCATGACAAGCCATCATTTGCTTACATTTCAGCAAGATAATGCCTGCCCACACACAATTCGTCTTCATACTTACCACACCTTATCTTTGCCAGCAAGGTCACGGGATCTCTCCCCAACTGAGTATGTCTGGGGCATTATGGGCAGGGCCACCCAACCAGCTCATGATTTAGACAATACAATGCACCACTTGGATAGAATTTGGCTTGATGTCCCTCAGTAGGACATCCAACAAATCTATCAATGCCAAGCTTACTCAAGAGTCAGAGGTGAACCAACTTGCTCAATTTGTGAAGCTCTTTATCTTGAATTAATCAATCAATTTTTCTGACATTGTAATTTTTTTTTTTTTTTTTTTTTTGTCTGTGCACGTACATCACATCTACATATTTCCATCCCACACAGATAATTCTTTCACGCTGCATAATGTTTATTTTTATCTTACGAGTGTAATCTAATGGACAGAGCCCACCTCAGCATAGGGAGTCTCTGCTGGTTGGGAGTGTGGAGGTGGACAGACAGAGAGAAGTGTACTAGGGGGACAGTAACAGTGTGTGAGATTGGAATGGGAGCAGGGGAGGGCATTGAGGTGTGGGGCCACAGGAACGAAACCTAGAAACTTATCTGCGGCATATTCTTCACTCCTGTAAACCCCGTTACCTAAACCTTTGCTAGTCTCTCTGTCTCACATATCTAGGCCTTTACCTGCTCCCACCCCAGCCTCACACCACCACACCTGCTTGATGAGGGCTGTCCCATACTTTCTAATATCTAAAAATCTTCCTTCAATGTGCCAGTCTGCCACTCAGTGTCTCCTCTAGGTGGGGAGCAGAAAGCTATCCTATTTCATATTATTGTTATTCCATCCCAGTTTTCCCAATGTTTAAAAATTAATTTTACGCTTGCCGTAAAGTATTACACAAACACTAAGTGGTGAGTGAAAATCTCATTCTGGAAACTAAGTGGTTATTTTTTTTCTGATATTCAAATTATATTTTACTCTCATTTTTGTCCCTTTACCTAATCAACTTTGCAGTGTGACATTTCTGACGAAAGTACGAGTTATTCAGAAAGTAGGTAAAAAGTAGTGAATTCTTCCTTTGAATCACTCTCACTTTGTCTCAGGCGCGAGCAAATGTGTGTACCCGTATATGCATTTAGCTGTATCAAATTATCTTCCCCAACACACAAAATGGGGGTCATTATTCAATTTATCTTGAAAGTATGTGTGAAACGCACTTTCCACAAAAAGGCTCAGATGCATAACTCTCAAAATATGTGTTTGCACAATAGGTCTGGAATTTTTAAAGACAAGGCGAAGAAACCATTGGATTGTATAATTTTTTTATTAATCACAAAGAACCAACATGATTCAAAGACATCAACAACAGCAATGGACGTTCAAGTAAAAATGGAAATGTCGTGTGGCTAGGGCCTCCCGTCGGGTAGACCGTTCGCCTGGTGCAGGTCTTTCGATTTGACGCCACTTCGGTGACCTGCGCGTCGAGATGTTCAAGTGAATTGTCTGCCTCCAATTCTGATCACAGAGAAACACTCCAATAGGAAAGAGGGCACAACATCCTGCTCCATTTTCAAAAGCTGCAATGTCAAATATTACAACCTGTAACAAAAAAAGGTCATGTGATGATTATTGTTTACATACCGATTACAGTAACAGAGGCATATATGATCTAATAGGAAGGGGGAACAGAAGGGCAGGACATGGGGAACAATGAACAGATGAGATGTGAAACCATGGTAAGTTAATAGTGGTGATAATACCAGTTAATTACATGTGTGGGAAAAGCAACCACTCTTGCAACTCAGAGCTACTCTTGTTTCTGCAACTGATCTTCCGTTCTTTCACTGTTCCTATTTTTCTCATATTAATAATTCTAGTTATAGAAGGTTTTCTAACTAAAAGCTTATTAGCATTTTGTAATGAAACCGATAAACAATACAGTCTCATTCTCTAATGGAAGAACACAGTACATCGCGTTCGTAAATAACTTGATCCAACAAAACTTTTTATATGAGTATCTGGACATTCATTACATGACATTTAATTTTAAGTATCAATACAAACACTTACATAAAACATTATTTACACTCAAAACCCATTATTCAAAACTAATGTCCATATGTGTAACTGTTTACAGCAGCAATTATTAATATAGTTACTATTGCTAGCTTTAATATGGATTGTTAAAAAGTTTAGAAATGTTAACTAAAAAATGAACTGTAAGCAAAATCTTTTCTGTTAAAAAGTTAATGTTGAAACCACTGGAGAAACGTTATAATGTATTATTGTAGTCATCATGTACACTGAAAAAAAAAAAAAAAAAAAAAAAAAAAAAAATTTGCAACACCAAAAAGTAATTAACGTAGAGTAATGAAATTTCAGGAACATATATGTCTAAGTAACTTATTTAAGTGATTAATGTTGCAAGATCACAGGATAATATAAGTGCGAGATACACCATTGCAAATGTGATACACTAATACATTGAAATCCAGTGTAACTGCCCAAATGTAAGCATGCAAACATGCATGCATTGTGCTGGATATGAGTTTGTGGGATGAAGTTCCATGCCTGTTTCACATTGTCATCGAAACAGGGATGGTTAATGCTGTTATTGGGAGACACTGGAGTTGTTCGATGATGTCCCGTGTGCACTGAATTGGAGCCAGACCTGGTGATCAAACAGGTCAAGGCAACATGTTGACATACTGTAGAGTATACACCCATGCCTCCATCTTTGCTACCCTCCCTGTTTACCTCTACCCTGTTGCTTCATAACCTGGGTTGTGAGTAACTGAATCCACTTTCTCTTCTTCCCCTTCTTTCCCCTCTCTCCTCCCTGATGAAGGAACAAAGTTCCAAAAGCTAGGATACGTAAATTTTCTGTTATGTTTTGTGTATCTATTGGCTGTACTGGCCAGCCCCTCTATCTCTTTGTTAGTATTTGTTTCACGTCTTTATATGAGACTTTCCATCATCACAATAATGTTAGTTTATAATTTATGGACAGCCTAATCCATTATTTCCTGTCAAGGTTTGAAACTTTAGTAAATCATAATTTTTGTCTTGGTAAAATAAAGGTGATTAGATGTTTCCCTCATGCACATGTAAGGGACTGTCAGTTCACATCTACGTTTGTAATCTGCAATCCACCAGGAGGTGCATGGTACAGGGTAAGTCCCATTGTACCAGTTATCAGGGTTTCTTGCTGTTTCATTCATGTATGGAGCGTGGAAGAATGATTGTCTGAATCTGTCTGAATGCCTCTGTGTGAGCAGTAATCATCCTAATCTTATCTTCACGACCCCTGTGAGAGCAATATGTGGCGGGGGGGGGGGGGGGGGGGGGGGGGGGGGGGTTGTGGTATATCCCTAGAGTAATCATTTAAAGACAGTTCTTGAAACTTTGCTAATACACTTTCTTGGGATAGTTTACACCTGTCTTCAACAGTCTGCCATTTCAGTTCCTTCAGTATCTCTGTGACACTCTCCCATGGATTAAGCAAACCTGTGACCATGCTGCCTTTCTTTGTATACATTCAATGTCTCCTGCTAGTCTTATCTGGAACAAGTCCCACACACTTTAGCAATAGTCTAGGGTGGTGGTGGGGGGGGGGGGGGAGGGGGGGGGTCGCACGAATGACTTATAAGCATCTCTTTAGTAGACTGATTGCACTTCCCCATTATTATACCAATAAACCAAGGTCTACAACCTGCTTTACCCACAACTGAACCTATGTGATCATGCCATTTCATATTCCTACAAAGTGTTACACACAGGTATTTGTACGAGTTGGCAGATTCCGACAGTGACTCACCAATATTATAGTCACAGGATACTAAGTTTATACATTTCTAAACATTCAGAGCAAGTTGCCAATCACTGCACTATGTTGAAATCTCATCAAGATCTGACTGAATATTTATGCAGCTTCTCTGAAATAGCACTTCATTACAGATAACTGCATCATCTGCAAAAATCCTGATTTACAGCAAGGTCATTAATGGACAAGAACTGCAAGGGCCCCAACACACTTCCCTGGGGCACACCTGAAGTTACTTCTACATCTGATGATGACTCTCCATCCAAGGTAACATGCTGTGTCCTTCCTATCAAAAAGTCCTCAATCCAGTTATGAATTTCACTTGATACCCCATATGATCGTACTTTTCACAGTCAGTGTAGGTGTGGAACAGAGTCAAATACTGTTAGGAAATCAAAAAACACTATCTACCTGTTGCCTTGATCCAACGCTTTCAGCAAGTTATGTGAGAAACGTGAGAGTTGGATTTCATATCATCTATGTTTTTGAAAACCATGCTGGTTGATATTGAGAAGGTAGTTCCGTTCGAGATACCTCATTATGTTTGAGCTCAAAATATTTTCTAAGAATCTACAACAAATCGATGTCAAGGCTACTGGATGGTAGTTTTGTCACTCCTACAACCCTTCTTGTAGACGGGTGTGATCTGTAACTTTTTCCAAAAACTGGGTAAGGTTTTTTGGATAGATTACAGTGAGAAGAGAGGATAACTCAGCCACAAATTCAATATAGAATCTGACTGCGATTCCATCGGGGTCTGGAGCTTTGTTTAATGATTTCAACTGTTTCTCAACACAACTGACACTAATACCTATTTCGTTCATTTTTTCAGTGTACGAGGATTGAATTGGAGCAGTTCTCCTGGGTTTTTATTTGCAAAGGAACATTTGAAAATCGAGTTCAGAATTTCAGCTTTTACTTTGCTACCCTCAATTTCAGTTCCTGTCTCACTTGCTAGGGACTGGACACTAACTTTTGTGCCACTAACAGCCCTTACATACGACCAGAATTTATTTGGATTTTGTGAAATGTCATTTGACAATATTCTGCTACAGTAGCCATTGAAGGCTTCATGCATTGCTCTCTTGACAGCCAAACATGTTTCATCCAGCGTCTCTCAATCTATAATCCTACACTTTGTTTTACACCTATTACGCAGTAATCTCTGTTCTTTTAGACGTTTTCTTTACAGTGACTGTATACCACGGAGGTTCCATCCCATTATGAACTGTTGTACTAGGAACCTATCTACTCAGTGTGTGGTCAACTGTTCTTTTCAAGTAGAGGAAGAGCACCTCTACATGCTCCTGACCTGTGCTGAAAGTTTCAAGTTCCTCACTGAGATAAGATATTACTAATTTCTACTTAGTTAACTGAACGCATAATAAGAGGATCCTCACGACACAGTAAATAACTGTGCGTCAGTCGGGTGTGGCCAATGTGGAGCCGACAAACGACGACTGAGTCCCTGCGGGTGGCTCGCAGGGATGACCGCCAAACAGTCGTCATCTCCTTGATACGACGGAGTTTGTTTGGCACGGGCAGGTTGCGCCATTCAGTGTCCCAGAATTCGAAAACTTTGCGGCGTAATAGTGCCCGCGAATCAGTCGCCGGGAGGCCAATCTCCAGAGGTGATTTACTGATGGCCTCTTTCACCAGGCGGTCAACATTCTCATTGCCGGGGATCCCAACATGGCCTGGGGTCCACACAAAGACCACAGAGCGGCCGTTACGTGCAAGAGTATGCAGGGACTCATGGACAGCCATCACCAGACGAGAACGAGGGAAATACTGGTCGAGAGCTCGTAAACTGCTCAGGGAATTGCTACAGATAACAAAGGACTCACCTGAGCAGAAGCGGATATACTCTAGGGCACAAAAGATGGCGACCAGCTCAGCTGTGTAAACGCTGCAGCCATCCAGCAAGGAACGTTGTTCAGAATAGTCCCCTAGAGTAAGCGCATATCCGACACGACCAGCAACCATTGAACCGTCAGTGTATACAATGCCAGAGCCCTGATACGTGGCCAAGATGGAATAAAAACGGCAGCGGAAGGCCTCTGGAGGGACGGAGTCCTTCGGGCCCTGTGCCAAGTCGAGCCGAAGGCAAGGGTGAGGAACACACAATGGGGGTGTCCGCAAAGTGGCCCGGAAAGGAGGTGGAACTGTAAAAACCCTAAGCCCAGAGAGAAGCTCTTTGACACGGACCGCGATCGTACAACCTGACCGGGGCCGACGTTCAGGAAGATGGACGACCGATTGTGGGAACAGGAGACGATAGTTTGGATGCCCAGGCAAGCTAAAAACATGGGCAGCATAAGCGGCCAGTAAATGTTGGAGCCTCAATTGCAGTGGAGGGACACCTGCCTCCACAAGTATACTGTCCACAGGGCTGGTGCGGAATGCTCCTGTCACCTGTCGAACCCCACAGTGGTGAACGGGGTGCAGCAGTTGCAATGCTGAGGGCGACGCTGAGCCATACGCCACACTCCCATAATCAAGCCGGGACAGCACAAGGGCTTTGTAGAGCTGCAGCAGCGTATTACGATTGGCACCCCAAGTTGTGTTGCTGAGGCAGCGAAGGGCATTCAGATGCTGCCAGCACTGACGCTTGAGCTGATGAATATGTCGAAGCCAAGTAAGCCGGGCATCGAACAGCAATCCCAGAAAACGGTAAGTGTCAACAACCCTGAGAATGGCATCCTGAAGATAGAGCTCAGGGTGGGGATGGACAGTTCGGCACCGACAAAAGTGCATAAAAAAAGTCTTTGCAGGAGAAAATTGAAACCCATGAGATAGGGCCCATGCCTGCGCCTTGCGTATGGCTCCCTGCAACCCACGTTCTGCAACACTAATGGTGGAGGAGCTGAACAAGATGCAGAAATCTTCAGCATATAACGTGGGTGAGACAGACGACCCAACTGCTGCTGCAAGGCCATTTATGGCCACAAGGAAAAGGGGCACACTCAATACTGAGCCCTGTGGAACGCCGTTCTCCTGGATATGAAGTGAACTATGGGATGTGCCAATTAAAACGCGGAATGTCCGAACAGATAAAAAATTCTGAATAAAAATGGGGAGAGAGCCCCGGAGACCCCATCCGTGCAACGTGGCGAGTATATGGTGCCGCCACGTCGTGTCATATGCTCTGGAGAGGTCGAAAAAGCGGGAGACAAGGTGTTGGTGCCTGGAAAAAGCAGTGCGGATTGCAGACTCAAGAAAGACCAAAGTATAGGCGGTGGAACGGCCCTGACGGAAGCCGCTCTGGCACTGAGCCAGAAGACCCCGAGACTTGAGCAGCCAACACAGCCGTCGACTCACCATACGTTCCAGTAGCTTGCACAGAGTATTTGTCAAGCTGATGGGTCGATAGCTATCCACAGTAAGCGGGTCCTTACCAGGCTTCAGCACCGGAATGATGGTACTTTCTCGCCACTGCGACGGAAAGACACCATCGCCTCATATGCGGTTGAAGATGGCAAGAACACATCGCTGACAGACCGGGGACAGGTGTTTGAGCATCTGATTTTTGATGCCATCTGGCCCAGAGGTCGTATCGGGGCACTGTGCCAGGGCGCTTTGGAGTTCCCACAAACTAAATGGGGCGTTATACGTCTCAGGGTGGCGAGAAGCAAAAGAAAGCCGTTTGCCTTCCTCCTGGCGTTTAAGCGCGCGAAACGCAGGCGGGTAATTCCCCGACGCAGAGGCCCGAACATAGTGCTGTGCGAAATGCTCGGCGATTGCATCAGCATCGGTGGATACCGCCCCGTTGATGGTAAGCCCTGGGACACCTGTAGAGTGCTGCACTCCAAAGATGCGCCGAATCTTCATCCACACCTGGGAGGGTGAAGTACGGGAACCAATGGTGGAAACGTACCTCTCCCAGCGCTCCTGTTTCCGCCTCTTGATGAGCCGCCGTGCCTGAGCACGGAGACATTTGAAGAAAATGAGGTTCTCCAAAGACGGGTGCCACTTATGTCGCTGAAGAGCCCGCCGACGTTCTTTAATGGATTCAGCGACCTCCGGAGACCACCAAGGCACTGCCTTTCGCCGGGGGCACCCTAACGAACGAGGAATGGTACGTTCTGCAGCGGAAACAATCGCTGCAGTCAGTGTCTCAACCGCCACATCGATGGTACTGTGGGGGAGAGATGCAACAGTGGCAGCAGAGGAGAATGTTTCCCAGTTTGCCCTGCTAAATGCCCACCTAGGCAGGCGTTCATGGGATCGACGCTGGCGTAGTGAAAGGAAGATGGGAAAATGGTCACTACCACACAAGTCATCATGGACTCTCCAGTGGACCGATGGTAAAAGCCCTGGGCTGCACAACAACAGATCTATGGCCGAGAACGTGCCATGCGCCACACTGAAATGCGTGGCAGCGCCAGTGTTTAAGAGGCAGAGATCAAGTTGGGAGATGAGATTCTCGACATCTCTGCCTTGGCCAGTAATCTTCGATCCACCCCACAGGGGATTGTGGGCGTTAAAATCCCCAAGGAGAAGAAAAGGCGTGGCAAGTTGGGCGACAAGTGCAGCCAATTCGGTCAGGGAGACTGTACCACCTGGAGGGAGATAGACACTGCAGACGTTTATGTCCTGGGTAGTCCTTATGCGGACAGCCACAGCTTCCAAAGATGTTTGAAGGGGCACAGGAGCACTATATACAGAGGTAAGGACATACACGCAGGCTCCACCTGACACACTATTTTAAGTGCTTCGGTTGCAGTAATAACCCCTGTATCCACGGAGGACAGGGGTCCGCATTGCCGGGAACCAGGTTTCCTGGAGAGCAATGCATAAAGCAGGTGTCAAGCTTACAAGCTGACGCAGCTCAGGTAGATGGCTAAAATAACCGCCACAATTCCACTGGAGGATTGTACAAAGCGTGTCCTGTAGAGGCATTCAGGCACTGAAAAGGCAAATTACTGGGCAGGGTCACATGCTGCCACCGACTGAGTGACGGACGTCGCTACGGCCATCGTTTCTGAGGAGACGGAGATTTTTGTCATTTATTTTACGTAGCCCACCCATGATCTACAATCAGGTCTTCTTTTTTATGTTGTATTTTTTATGATAATGTTGAAACATAGATGATTGTTATGCATCTTTGCAGCACCTAAACTTGAATATTGTACTTAAAAATGTTATTTGTTGTCTTTTTTAAATTAAATTGTTATGTTAAAGAAGTGAATTAAATGATTGTTGCCTGTGACATAATTTTGTAGCAGCTAAAATTAAATGCTGGTCTTCAATATTTTAATTGTTATAGTTTGGGGTATGATTGTTGTAATTAGAAAATGAATATGTGCCTTGTGCACTATGTTGTTACAGTAATTTGGAGTTTATTTTGTACATCATCTGGTGTAAATTATAAGAATTTAAGCAAAAACTTCTGTCTCTCAACAGATTTCTTAATAACACTATTCCAGTAACTGGATATGCATATTGAAATATTTGTGTTGTATATTAGATTCTATGACCTGTACCGAGGCAATATTTTGCGGTTGCAAATTTTCTTGACTATTATTATGTGTGTGTGTGTGTGTGTGTGTGTGTGTGTGTGTGTGTTGCTTATGCCCTACATACGAGTCCTCCAAGGTTCTTATGATCTGACCAATGTACGACATGCCAAAATGCTACAGCTGCATGGGGAGATACAATTAAATCCCATCCCCCCTCTCTCTCTCTCTCTCTCTCTGTCTCTCTCCCTCTCTCTCTCTCTCTCAAAGATCGGCAGGTTCAGGAATCTAACACAGAAAGAATTTAATCACAGTTTCTTTTTCATCTCCATCATACAATGTAGTCCAATTTTTTGCTAATACAGATATAACATTTTGTGATTTATGTTGTGTACTCTTCAAAAGATCTAATGATGTCCTCATTCCTTTCTTATAAACAAAACAAAAAGAAACTGACAATAATTGTCATTAAAGTAAAACACAGAACAGTGTCTCCATAGCATCAATGAGCACATCCTTTCAGCACCTTTGACCCAGGCAGTGAACACAGCAGCAGTCAGTCTATGACTTGCAGCAGGTGAATCCCAGTCAGCTGCATTGCTCATGAACCCCACGTAAATAATAATAAACAAAATCTAACAATACACATAACCAAGTCTTGATTTGTGACAGTATACCGCTGATGACGAAAAAAATTAGACCCAAAGATTTTGAGATGTGGTACAATAGAACTTTTGCTCTAGTTGAAGCGGTAAGACACAAATGTTGTATTCACACTTTTAAAAAGCTCAGAAAAGTGTTATAACTTTTTCAGAAGTCTAAATCAAACTATGGAAACTCTCGGTAGGAACTTAGAAATATAGGAAATGATAGAGTGCTACTTACCATAAATACATGTTAAGAAGTCTATTTTTTTTTCTTTTAACAAATCTAGCACTGCATATTACTGCCAAATTAGTCATTACCTATGATTGCCCCAGTGGCAGAAGTATGTATAATAATGTCAAAACGTTTGTGACACTACACACTAGGACAAGCTCAAGTTTCAGATACACGTTGATTGCGTTCTGGATGATGCTATCTACATGTTCATCCACACTCTGCAAACCACTATGAAGAGTATGACAGAGGGTACATCTCACTGTACCAGATATTAAAGCTTGTTCATGTTTCGAGACCATTTAAATCTTTCTCTGTATGCTGTAATTAATCTAATATTGTCCTCACGGTCCCTATGGGAGCAATAGTTACAAGGTTGTAACATATTCTAGAGTCGTCTTTTGGTAAGCATACTTTCTTAGGATAGTGTACATCTTATCTTGAGGCGTCTGCCAATTCAGTTATTTCAGCATCTCTGTGACACTCTCCCTTGGGTCAAACAAACCTGTGACCATTTGATCTGCCCTTCTCTGCATGCGTTCAAATCACCCATTAATCCATTTTGATACAGGTCCCACACTTTTGAGCAATATTCTAGGATGGATTATACAAATGATTTGTAGAATGACTGCATTTCTATGGTATTCTACCAAAAAAAATCTCACTCTTTCGCCTGCCTTACCCCTGAGTGGGCCTATATGACTGTTCCATTTCATATCCCTACAAAGTGCTCCACCCAGGTAATTGTATGAATAGACTTAATCCAAGCAAGACACCCTGATACTGTAGTCATACCACACTGCGTTTTCTTCATTTTGCAAAATGCACGATTTTACATGTCTGAACATTTAAAAGAAAGTTTGAAATTATCAAGATCTGACGAATGTTTGTACAATTTCTTTCAGACTGTGCTTTATTCTAGATAAATGCACTATCTGTGAAAAGAGTGCTTTACTATTAATATTGTCTGCAAAGTCATTAATGTACATGAGCAGCAATGGTCACAACATAACTCTCTATGACACATCTGAGGTTACTTCTACATCAGATGATGACTCCCCAGCCAAGATAACATGCAAGTCATTCCTACCAAAATATCCTCAATTCCAGTGACAAATTTCACTCGATACCCCTCACAGTAGCAATTTTGATAATAAGCATCAATCTGGCACTAAGTCAAAAGCTGTTCAGAAATCGAGAAATACTGCCTGCACCAGTCGAGCCAGGAAGACGAAAGTTTGAAGGTCAGGTTGACAAAACAGATTTTTAATACTCTTGGTAACAACCTTTAAGTTTCTGACGTAGTTCAGGGGAATGACAAAGGGATCTTTGACAGGCTGGATTAAATCTAGGCGGCGTCTCAGACCGACCAGAGTTACAACTTTAAAGGCTTCTACGCTGAGCAAATACAACGGGCTGTTGGAGGAAGAATGCAAAGGCAGCTTCTAGTAATGTGCAATTGCTATTCTGCATGGTCTTTAATGGCCATTATCAAATTTTAAAAAATTAAGAATAACAATAACACAGTACACAACAGGAAGGGTACAGCAGACTTTCCCTGATTGTTCCTTACATTATCTTTCCTTGATTTTTTTTTTTAATGATAATGTTTCTAAGTCTTTCCTGGTTTCCATTGAAAGGTTTGGATTGTTTCAAAGATTAATTTACACATTTTTTAATATTTTAATGTATTCTAGGACAGGAACTCAAAGAGCACAAGTATAAAAAAACTGCATGTAGGACATTCATGTAAAGCTTCCCATTTTTAACTGCAAGGTAATGGCAATCTATTTTGTTACAAGAAAATGAATTGGGACTTAGTTCTCCAGAGCTGATACTATTATAAGGAGTTGTGATGGAAGAACATGAGTTCCAAACAATGGATGCCTTGGATCTGTTTGCTGCTGCTTCTTTTTAATCTCTGCTGCTAATCCCATGAGTGAAAAATCTCTACCAATGAAAAAGTAGATTTGAATGACATTAAGTTTCTTCTCTTGTCGATAGTTGTTTCTACTGAAGAGAAATGAGTCTGGTCATCTTTGTCCATTTGCAGTAATTCAAAGGTGTCGTAGCACCTGACATGTACGCTTGAAAATAACAAACGATCAAAAATGTAATTAACAGAAGTATTGACAGCAGTAAGCTGTATTTATCACATTCAAAAAGTTTGTAATAGCTGTGGACCCTTGTTTTATCATGTCAATCCATTTGTGCCAATGGCTAACAGAGTACCATTCACCATCATGTCAAGTGGCAATAACAGTTTGCTTGCATCATAAATATTGAGTGTCAAAAGATAATTCTAACAATATGAAATAGGACAGATTGCTACTCACCAGTTAGAGCAGGCAATGGGCAGCAGACAAGCATACTGAAAAAAAAGAAACTGTCAGATACTATATACTCAAAAAAACACTTAGGTACTGAAGGAATTATCCAAATACCAAATAGGGCTGAAATCAGTAAATGTGACATACATGTGAAGACAGAAAAATAATTACAGTTTCAGAAAAAACTGGATGATTTATTCAAGAGAAAGAACATCACAAATTGGATGAGATGGTCCACCTCTGGCCCTTATACAAGCTTGGCTCTGGCTGATAGAGTTGTTGGATGTCCAACAGAGGGACATCATGCCAAATTCTATTCAAATGTCACTGTAGATAGTCAAAATCCCGAGGTGGTCTAACGGCCCTGCCCATAATGCTCCTTACATTCTCAATTGGGGAGAGATCCAGCAACTTTGCTGGCCAAGGTAGGGTTTGGCAAGCATGAGGACAAGCTGTGTGCAGACAGGCATTATCTTGCTGAAATGTAAGCAATGTATGGCTTGCCAAGAAGGGAAACAAAATAGGATGTACAGTATTGTCAACAGACAACTATGCTGTAGGGGTGACATCCATGTCACCCTTACAGCATAGTTGTCTGTTGACCAAAAGGGATCTGTTACGAAAAGAAATCGCACCCCAGATCATCAGTCCTGGTAGTTGGACCGTATGGGATGTGGCATTCACGGTGGTATCCCACCGTCTGGGGCGTCTTCAGACGCATCTGTGATGATCATTGAGGCTCAGTTCATAGTGGGATTCATCACTGAAGCCAATTATATTCCAGTCAATGCAATTCCAGACCAGGGACGTGCCTGGGGACACACCAGATAGCAGTGCGATACCAACCCGGCTGCTGGCTGCCATACAGCCAAACGAGGACTGATGGTCTACTGTGCCATTTCTTTTCATAACAGGACCTCTTTGGTTGTCATCTGTGTCACCATTACAACACAGACATCTGTTGACGATATTATAAACCCCATTTTGTTTCTCGTCATGACAAGCCATCATTTGCTTACATTTCAGCAAGATAATGCCTGCCCACACGCAATTTGTCTTCATACTTGCCACACTTTATCTTCGCCAGCTAGGTCACGGGATCTCTCCCCAACTGAGTATGTCTGCGGCATTATAGGCAGGGCCACCCAACCAGCTCATGATTTAGACAATACAATGTGCCACTTGGATAGAATTTGGCTTGATGTCCCTCAGTAGGACATCCAACAAATCTATCAATGCCAAAGTTGCTCAAGAGTCAGAGGTGGACCAACTTGCTCAATTTGTGAAGCTCTTTCTCTTGAATAAATCATTCAATTTTTCTGACATTGTAACTTTTATTTTATTTTATTTTATTTTTTTTTTTTTTTTTTGTCTGTGCACGTACATCACATCTACATATTTCCATCCCACACAGATAATTCTTTCATGCTGCATAATGTTTATTTTCATCTTACGAGTGTAATCTAATGGACAGAGCCCACCTCAGCATAGGGAGTCTCTGCTGGTTGGGAGTGTGGAGGTGGACAGACAGAGAGAAGTGTACTAGGGGGACGTAATAGTGTGTGAGGTTGGAATGGGAGCAGGGGAGGGCATTGAGGTGTGGGGCCACAGGAACGAAGCCTAGAAACTCTAGCTGCGACATATTCTTCACTCCTGTAAACCCCGTTACCTAAACCTTTGCTAGTCTCTCTGTCTCACATATCTAGGCCTTTACCTGCTCCCACCCGGCCTCACACCACCACACCTGCTAGATGAGGACTGTCCCATACTTTCTAATATCTAAAAATCTTCCTTCAATGTGCCAGTCTGCCACTCAGTGTCTCCTCTAGGTGGGGAGCAGAAAGCTATCCTATTCCATATTATTGTTATTCCATCCCAGATATCCCAATGCTTAAAAATTAATTTTAGGCTTGCCGTAAAGTATTACACAAACACTAATTGGTTATTTTTTCTGATATTCAAATTATATTTTGCTCTCATTTTTGTCCCTTTATCTAATCAACTTTGCATTGTGACATTTCTGACGAAAGTACGAGTTATTCAGAAATTAGGTAAAAAGTAGTGAATTCTTCCTTTGAATCACTCTCACTTTGTCTCAGGCATGAGCAAATGTGTGTACCTGTATATGCATTTAGCTGTATCAAATTATCTTCCCCAACACACAAAATGGGGGTCATTATTCAATTTATCTTGAAAGTATGTGTGAAATGCACTTTCCACAAAAATGCTCAGATGCATAACTCTCAAAATATGTGTTTGAACAATAGGTCTGGAATTTTTAAAGACAAGGTGAAGAAACCATTGGATTGTATAATTTTTTTATTAATCACAAAGAAACAACATGATTCAAAGACATCAACAACAGCAATGGAAGTTCAAGTGAATTGTCTGCCTCCAATTCTGATCACAGAGAAACACTCCAATAGGAAAGAGGGCACAACATCCTGCTCCATTTTCAAAAGCTGCAATGTCAAATATTACAACCTGTAACAAAAAAAGGTCATGTGATAAATATTGTTTACATATCGATTACAGTAACAGAGGCATATATGGTCTAATAGGAAGGGTGAACACAAGGGCAGGACATGGGGAACAATGAACAGATGAGATGTGAAACCACGGTAAGTTAATAGTGGTGATAATGCCAGTTAATTACATGGGTGGGAAAAGCAACCACTCTTGCAACTCAGAGCTACTCTTGTTTCTGCAACTGATCTTCCGTTCCTTCATTGTTCCTATTTTTCTCATATTAATAATTCTAGTTATAGAAGGTTTTCTAACTAAAAGCTTATTAGCATTTTGTAATGAAACCGATAAACAATACAGTCTCATTCTCTAATGGAAGAACACAGTACATCGCGTTCGTAAATAACTTGATCCAACAAAACAGTGGACATTCATTACATGACATTTAATTTTAAGTATCAATACAAACACTTACATAAAACATTATTTACACTCAAAACCCATTATTCAAAACTGATGTCCATATGTGTAACTGTTTACAGTAGCAATTATTAATATAGTTACTATTGCTAGCTTTAATATGGATTGTTAAAAAGTTTAGAAATGTTAACTTAAAAATGAACTGTAAGCAAAATCTTTTCTGTTAAAAAGTTAATGTTGAAACCACTGGAGAAACATTATAATGTATTATTGTAGTCATCATGTACACTGAAAAAAAAAAAAAAAAAAAAAATTTGCAACACCAAAAAGTAATTAACGTAGAGTAATGAAATTTCAGGAACATATATGTCTAAGTAACTTATTTAATATATGTCTGCTTGTGTCTGTATGTGTGGATGGATATGTGCGTGTGTGCGAGTGTATACCTGTCCTTTTTTCCCCCTAAGTCTTTCCGCTCCCGGGATTGGAATGACTCCTTACCCTCTCCCTTAAAACCCACTTCCTTTCGTCTTCCCCTCTCCTTCCCTCTTTCCTGATGAGGCAACAGTTTGTTGCGAAAGCTTGAATTTTGTGTGTGTGTTTGTGTTTGTTTGTGTGTCTATCGACCTGCCAGCGCTTTTGTTCGGTAAGTCACCTCATCTTTGTTTTTATATATAACTTATTTAAGTGATTAACATTGCAAGATCACAGGATAATATAAGTGCGAGATACACCATTGCAAATGTGATACACTAATGCATTGAAATCCAGTGTAACTGCCCGAATGTAAGCATGCAAACGTGCATGCATTGTGCTGGTTATGAGTTTGTGGGATGAAGTTCCATGCCTGTTTCACATTGTCATCAAAACAGGGATGGTTAATGCTGTTTTTGGGAGACACTGGAGTTGTTCGATGATGTCCCGTGTGCACTAAATTGGAGCCAGACCTGGTTATCAAACAGGTCAAGGCAACATGTTGACATACTGTAGAGTATACACCCATGCCTCCATCTTTGCTACCCTCCCTGTTTACCTCTACCCTGTTGCTTCATAACCTGGGTTGTGAGTAACTGAATCCACTTTCTCTTCTTCCCCTTCTTTCCCCTCTCTCCTCCCTGATGAAGGAACAAAGTTCCAAAAGCTAGGATACGTAAATTTTCTGTTATGTTTTGTGTATCTATTGGCTGTACTGGCCAGCCCCTCTATCTCTTTGTTAGTATTTGTTTCACGTCTTTATATGAGACTTTCCATCATCACAATAATGTTAGTTTATAATTTATGGACAGCCTAATCCATTATTTCCTGTCAAGGTGATTAGATGTTTCCCTCATGCACATGTAAGGGACTGTCAGTTCACATCTACGTTTGTAATCTGCAATCCACCAGGAGGTGCATGGTACAGGGTAAGTCCCATTGTACCAGTTATCAGGGTTTCTTGCTGTTTCATTCATGTATGGAGCGTGGAAGAATGATTGTCTGAATCTGTCTGAATGCCTCTGTGTGAGCAGTAATCATCCTAATCTTATCTTCACGACCCCTGTGAGAGCAATATGTGGCGGGTGGGGGGGGGGGGGGGGGGGGGTTGTGGTATATCCCTAGAGTAATCATTTAAAGACAGTTCTTGAAACTCTGCTAATACACTTTCTTGGGATAGTTTACACCTGTCTTCAACAGTCTGCCATTTCAGTTCCTTCAGTATCTCTGTGACACTCTCCCATGGATTAAGCAAACCTGTGACCATGCTGCCTTTCTTTGTATACATTCAATGTCTCCTGCTAGTCTTATCTGGTACAAGTCCCACACACTTTAGCAATAGTCTAGGGTGGTGGTGGGGGGGGGGGAGGGGGGGGGGGTCGCACGAATGACTTGTAAGCATCTCTTTAGTAGACTGATTGCACTTCCCCATTATTATACCAATAAACCAAGGTCTACAACCTGCTTTACCCACAACTGAACCTATGTGATCATGCCATTTCATATTCCTACAAAGTGTTACACACAGGTATTTGTACGAGTTGGCAGATTCCGACAGTGACTCACCAATATTATAGTCACAGGATACTAAGTTTATACATTTCTAAACATTCAGAGCAAGTTGCCAATCACTGCACTATGTTGAAATCTCATCAAGATCTGACTGAATATTTATGCAGCTTCTCTGAAATAGCACTTCATTACAGATAACTGCATCATCTGCAAAAATCCTGATTTACAGCAAGGTCATTAATGGACAAGAACTGCAAGGGCCCCAACACACTTCCCTGGGGCACACCTGAAGTTACTTCTACATCTGATGATGACTCTCCATCCAAGGTAACATGCTGTGTCCTTCCTATCAAAAAGTCCTCAATCCAGTTATGAATTTCACTTGATACCCCATATGATCGTACTTTTCACAGTCAGTGTAGGTGTGGAACAGAGTCAAATACTGTTAGGAAATCAAAAAACACTATCTACCTGTTGCCTTGATCCAACGCTTTCAGCAAGTTATGTGAGAAACGTGAGAGTTGGATTTCATATCATCTATGTTTTTGAAAACCATGCTGGTTGATATTGAGAAGGTAGTTCCGTTCGAGATACCTCATTATGTTTGAGCTCAAAATATTTTCTAAGAATCTACAACAAATCGATGTCAAGGCTACTGGATGGTAGTTTTGTCACTCCTACAACCCTTCTTGTAGACGGGTGTGATCTGTAACTTTTTCCAAAAACTGGGTAAGGTTTTTTGGATAGATTACAGTGAGAAGAGAGGATAACTCAGCCACAAATTCAATATAGAATCTGACTGCGATTCCATCGGGGTCTGGAGCTTTGTTTAATGATTTCAACTGTTTCTCAACACAACTGACACTAATACCTATTTCGTTCATTTTTTCAGTGTACGAGGATTGAATTGGAGCAGTTCTCCTGGGTTTTTATTTGCAAAGGAACATTTGAAATTCGAGTTCAGAATTTCAGCTTTTACTTTGCTACCCTCAATTTCAGTTCCTGTCTCACTTGCTAGGGACTGGACACTAACTTTTGTGCCACTAACAGCCCTTACATACGACCAGAATTTATTTGGATTTTGTGAAATGTCATTTGACAATATTCTGCTACAGTAGCCATTGAAGGCTTCATGCATTGCTCTCTTGACAGCCAAACATGTTTCATCCAGCGTCTCTCAATCTATAATCCTACACTTTGTTTTACACCTATTACGCAGTAATCTCTGTTCTTTTAGACGTTTTCTTTACAGTGACTGTATACCACGGAGGTTCCATCCCATTATGAACTGTTGTACTAGGAACCTATCTACTCAGTGTGTGGTCAACTGTTCTTTTCAAGTAGAGGAAGAGCACCTCTACATGCTCCTGACCTGTGCTGAAAGTTTCAAGTTCCTCACTGAGATAAGATATTACTAATTTCTACTTAGTTAACTGAACGCATAATAAGAGGATCCTCACGACACAGTAAATAACTGTGCGTCAGTTGGGTGTGGCCAATGTGGAGCCGACAAACGACGACTGAGTCCCTGCGGGTGGCTCGCAGGGATGACCGCCAAACAGTCGTCATCTCCTTGATACGACGGAGTTTGTTTGGCACGGGCAGGTTGCGCCATTCAGTGTCCCAGAATTCGAAAACTTTGCGGCGTAATAGTGCCCGCGAATCAGTCGCCGGGAGGCCAATCTCCAGAGGTGATTTACTGATGGCCTCTTTCACCAGGCGGTCAACATTCTCATTGCCGGGGATCCCAACATGGCCTGGGGTCCACACAAAGACCACAGAGCGGCCGTTACGTGCAAGAGTATGCAGGGACTCATGGACAGCCATCACCAGACGAGAACGAGGGAAATACTGGTCGAGAGCTCGTAAACTGCTCAGGGAATTGCTACAGATAACAAAGGACTCACCTGAGCAGAAGCGGATATACTCTAGGGCACAAAAGATGGCGACCAGCTCAGCTGTGTAAACGCTGCAGCCATCCAGCAAGGAACGTTGTTCAGAATAGTCCCCTAGAGTAAGCGCATATCCGACACGACCAGCAACCATTGAACCGTCAGTGTATACAATGCCAGAGCCCTGATACGTGGCCAAGATGGAATAAAAACGGCAGCGGAAGGCCTCTGGAGGGACGGAGTCCTTCGGGCCCTGTGCCAAGTCGAGCCGAAGGCAAGGGTGAGGAACACACAATGGGGGTGTCCGCAAAGTGGCCCGGAAAGGAGGTGGAACTGTAAAAACCCTAAGCCCAGAGAGAAGCTCTTTGACACGGACCGCGATCGTACAACCTGACCGGGGCCGACGTTCAGGAAGATGGACGACCGATTGTGGGAACAGGAGACGATAGTTTGGATGCCCAGGCAAGCTAAAAACATGGGCAGCATAAGCGGCCAGTAAATGTTGGAGCCTCAATCGCAGTGGAGGGACACCTGCCTCCACAAGTATGCTGTCCACAGGGCTGGTGCGGAATGCTCCTGTCACCTGTCGAACCCCACAGTGGTGAACGGGGTGCAGCAGTTGCAATGCTGAGGGCGACGCTGAGCCATACGCCACACTCCCATAATCAAGCCGGGACAGCACAAGGGCTTTGTAGAGCTGCAGCAGCGTATTACGATTGGCACCCCAAGTTGTGTTGCTGAGGCAGCGAAGGGCATTCAGATGCTGCCAGCACTGACGCTTGAGCTGATGAATATGTCGAAGCCAAGTAAGCCGGGCATCGAACAGCAATCCCAGAAAACGGTAAGTGTCAACAACCCTGAGAATGGCATCCTGAAGATAGAGCTCAGGGTGGGGATGGACAGTTCGGCACCGACAAAAGTGCATAAAAAAAGTCTTTGCAGGAGAAAATTGAAACCCACGAGATAGGGCCCATGCCTGCGCCTTGCGTATGGCTCCCTGCAACCCACGTTCTGCAACACTAATGGTGGAGGAGCTGAACAAGATGCAGAAATCTTCAGCATATAACGTGGGTGAGACAGACGACCCAACTGCTGCTGCAAGGCCATTTATGGCCACAAGGAAAAGGGGCACACTCAATACTGAGCCCTGTGGAACGCCGTTCTCCTGGATATGAAGTGAACTATGGGATGTGCCAATTAAAACGCGGAATGTCCGAACAGATAAAAAATTCTGAATAAAAATGGGGAGAGAGCCCCGGAGACCCCATCCGTGCAACGTGGCGAGTATATGGTGCCGCCACGTCGTGTCATATGCTCTGGAGAGGTCAAAAAAGCGGGAGACAAGGTGTTGGTGCCTGGAAAAAGCAGTGCGGATTGCAGACTCAAGAAAGACCAAAGTATAGGCGGTGGAACGGCCCTGACGGAAGCCGCTCTGGCACTGAGCCAGAAGACCCCGAGACTCGAGCAGCCAACACAGCCGTCGACTCACCATACGTTCCAGTAGCTTGCACAGAGTATTTGTCAAGCTGATGGGTCGATAGCTATCCACAGTAAGCGGGTCCTTACCAGGCTTCAGCACCGGAATGATGGTACTTTCTCGCCACTGCGACGGAAAGACACCATCGCCTCATATGCGGTTGAAGATGGCAAGAACACATCGCTGACAGACCGGGGACAGGTGTTTGAGCATCTGATTGTTGATGCCATCTGGCCCAGAGGTCGTATCGGGGCACTGTGCCAGGGCGCTTTGGAGTTCCCACAAACTAAATGGGGCGTTATACGTCTCAGGGTGGCGAGAAGCAAAAGAAAGCCGTTTGCCTTCCTCCTGGCGTTTAAGCGCGCGAAACGCAGGCGGGTAATTCCCCGACGCAGAGGCCCGAACATAGTGCTGTGCGAAATGCTCGGCGATTGCATCAGCATCGGTGGATACCGCCCCGTTGATGGTAAGCCCTGGGACACCTGTAGAGTGCTGCACTCCAAAGATGCGCCGAATCTTCATCCACACCTGGGAGGGTGAAGTACGGGAACCAATGGTGGAAACGTACCTCTCCCAGCGCTCCTGTTTCCGCCTCTTGATGAGCCGCCGTGCCTGAGCACGGAGACATTTGAAGAAAATGAGGTTCTCCAAAGACGGGTGCCACTTATGTCGCTGAAGAGCCCGCCGACGTTCTTTAATGGATTCAGCGACCTCCGGAGACCACCAAGGCACTGCCTTTCGCCGGGGGCACCCTAACGAACGAGGAATGGTACGTTCTGCAGCGGAAACAATCGCTGCAGTCAGTGTCTCAACCGCCACATCGATGGTACTGTGGGGGAGAGATGCAACAGTGGCAGCAGAGGAGAATGTTTCCCAGTTTGCCTTGCTAAATGCCCACCTAGGCAGGCGTTCATGGGATCGACGCTGGCGTAGTGAAAGGAAGATGGGAAAATGGTCACTACCACACAAGTCATCATGGACTCTCCAGTGGACCGATGGTAAAAGCCCTGGGCTGCACAACAACAGATCTATGGCCGAGAACGTGCCATGCGCCACACTGAAATGCGTGGCAGCGCCAGTGTTTAAGAGGCAGAGATCAAGTTGGGAGATGAGATTCTCGACATCTCTGCCTTGGCCAGTAATCTTCGATCCACCCCACAGGGGATTGTGGGCGTTAAAATCCCCAAGGAGAAGAAAAGGCGTGGCAAGTTGGGCGACAAGTGCAGCCAATTCGGTCAGGGAGACTGTACCACCTGGAGGGAGATAGACACTGCAGACGTTTATGTCCTGGGTAGTCCTTATGCGGACAGCCACAGCTTCCAAAGATGTTTGAAGGGGCACAGGAGCACTATATACAGAGGTAAGGACATACACGCAGGCTCCACCTGACACACTATTTTAAGTGCTTCGGTTGCAGTAATAACCCCTGTATCCACGGAGGACAGGGGTCCGCATTGCCGGGAACCAGGTTTCCTGGAGAGCAATGCATAAAGCAGGTGTCAAGCTTACAAGCTGACGCAGCTCAGGTAGATGGCTAAAATAACCGCCACAATTCCACTGGAGGATTGTACAAAGCGTGTCCTGTAGAGGCATTCAGGCACTGAAAAGGCAAATTACTGGGCAGGGTCACATGCTGCCACCGACTGAGTGACGGACGTCGCTACGGCCATCGTTTCTGAGGAGACGGAGAGATCCAGGTCATCAGGGGACGCAAAGAGCTCGACCTCATCCTCAGAGGCTGAGCTGACAGGAAGCGTTGGTGCGGGAACCACTGGGTCCTTATCCTTCTTGGAGAGCTTCCTCTTCTCTCTCTTGTCTTTCGGAGGAGGGTTGGCATGCTGGGAGGGCTTTCCTGACGCATTATCAGGAACAGAGGAAGAGCGTGAAGCCCTTCGACCAGCAGCTGGTGGCTTCTTCAGCCACTGGCTAGTGTCTTGTGAGACACTGGGGAAGTCCTTGGAAGGGACTCCCCCAAGGGATCCCTTCCGAACAAGTGAGGCCAGAGGAGGCTGTTGCGTCTCTGGCTGAGCAGCCGGAGAGAGCTGTCGCTTCCCCGGCTGAGGAGCCGGAGAGGGCTGTCGCCGCTCCGGCTGAGAGGTGGGGACCGACGTCCTCGGTTGCTTGGGGCGCACTGCTCCCAAACTGTGTGTTTTGGGAGCAGTGGAAGAGAGAGTGGCCCCCACCGGTGGTGGGGCAGGCGAAACATGACTGTTCGGTGGGCCAACTGTCAAAGGAGTCTTTGCAGGATCTGGTGGCTGCAGTGTTACAGCAGCATAACTCCTCAACATAGGTGTGGGGTTGAGCCATTCTAATTTCTTCCTCGCCTCTTGGTAAGTTAAACGGTCCAGGGTCTTAATTTCTTGTATCTTCCGCTCTCGTTGGTAGACTGCACAATCTGGCGAGCAGGGAGAATGATGCTCCCCACAGTTAACGCAGGTGGGAGGTGGAGCACACGGAGCATTTGGATGCGAGGGTCGTCCACAATCGCGACATGTGGGGCTGGCAGTGCATCTGGAGGACACGTGCCCGAATTTCCAGCACTGGAAGCATCGCATAGGGGGTGGGACATAGGGCTTGAAATCGCACCGGTAGATCATGACCTTGACCTTCTCAGGCAAGCAGTTGCCCTCAAAGGCCAGGATGAAAGCACCGGAAGGGATATGGATTCAGTGAAATTGAAGATGACTTATTACATGAGAATATTAACAAAAAATTTGACTTTGATGTAAGCAGTCCGTTTATTGATGTGCAGATAGGATCATGGAAAGGAAAGTGTTTAGTAGACACAGGAAGTCAAGTATCTGGGATATCAGAATCATTAAGTAAAAAACTGAAAACTAATAAGGATTATGTCGAGTTACCTGTGGTAGGAATTAAAATAAGAGGTGCTACCGGGAAGCACAGTAAATCAATAAGGAGTCAGGCTTTTATTACTCTTGAAATTGAAGGAGTATCATGGTCACATGGGTGTCTGGTCATTCCTGATCTCACAGAGGATTTTATCCTAGGCATGTCTTGGATAACAAAAGTAAGTGCAGCATTTGATTGGGCAGGGCAGAAATTAATGATGACTCTACCAAGTGGTGAAGTCATCACTACGAAACTTCTTCAATCAAATGTGTTTTGTATGAATAAGACTGTGAACAGTATTGAATTTACAAAAGAAGGTGAGTACATTGAAAGCCATGTCACAGATTTCGATACAGATGAGATAGAGTTTGAAAAGTTAGTAAATGAAAAAGTAGTCGAGGCTAGAGAACTAACTGAGAACCAAAAACAAGATTTGAAATTATTTTTGTGGGAATATAGTGATGTATTTAGCAATATACCAGGTAAAGTAATTGGATACCAATGTACTTTACAGTTGAAGCCACATGAACCTTTCTTTACAAAACCATACAGTATTCCAATCTCGAAAAGGGTAGCAGTGGAGAAAGAATTGCAAAAGATGGAAGTGTGTGAAATCATTGAGAGGAGTATAAGCCCTTATAATAATCCCTTAGTCACTGTAAATAAACCTAATGGACAAGTCAGACTAGTACTAGATTCCAGACAGTTAAACAAATGTTTATACAGAGAAACTGACCACCCAGAGAACATCGATGAGTTGTTATATAAATTTAAAAATATCCAAATTGTGTCAAGCCTTGACCTAACTTCAGGTTTTCATCAAGTACCTCTTGCAATTAGTTCTAGAAAGTACACTGCTTTCTTATACAATGGGAGATGTTACCAGTATTGTGTAGTGCCTTTCGGATTAAACTCATCAGTCGCCGAATTTATAAGGGCACTAGACTATGTACTTGGCCAAGAAGTTGTGTCAGAATTAACAATTTATGTAGACGATATATTAGTTTCAAATCAAAGTTGGGAGGATCATTTGAAGTTATTGAAGAAGGTGTGTGAGAAACTCAGAAGAGGTGGTATGACATTAAAACTGGAAAAATGTAAATTTGGTGTGTCAGAACTCAAATTTTTAGGTCATGTCATTACTAAGGAAGGGATAAGTGCAGATCCGGAGAAAATAAAATCTATCGTAAACTTTCCATCTCCTAGAAACCGGAAACAATTAAAGTCTTTCTACGGACTCTGTGGATTCTATCGAAAATATGTAAATGGACAATGCCTTAATGTAACATGTTTAAGCAACTTACTTAGAAAAAATACTCCATGGAATTGGTCTGAAGAGTGCCAGAAAGCATTTGATAAAATTAAGAATGAACTTTGTAAGAACAGTCTTTTACACAGACCAGATTTTAGTTTGCCATTTTGTCTTCACACTGACAGTAGTGATTATGGACTAGGAGCAGAACTATTTCAGGAGAAAATTGTGAATGAAAAAAAATCTTCATTGTACAATTGCATTTGCCAGCAGAATGTTACTTAAACATGAGAGAACGTACACTGTCACAGAAAAAGAATTACTCGCAGTACACTGGGCGTTTACAAAATTTAAAACATAACTGTTAGGACACAAGATAAAAGTCTATTCAGACCACAAAGCTTTAAGTTACTTGCAGGAGTGTAGACTATATCACAGTAGATTAACCAGGTGGGCAATGTTCATGCAACAGTTTGATTACGAAATTGTGTATATTAAGGGATCAGAAAACGTAGTAGCTGATGCTTTATCCAGGTTACCAGTAGGAGGAGATCAGGAAATGTTTGATCAAGAGGAAGAAAAGGAATTTAAAATAAGATACATGAAGGGAATCCAGGATGAAAAGCTCATAAAGACACTTTGCAATAACATCAGGAGGGGACAGAATAACGATCCTAATTGGAAATTGGTTAAGGACTGTTTAGGCAAAAGAGGGTATGATAAACTTGACAAGTACTATAAGGTCTTTAAGGGAACACTCTTTAGAAGAACAGATGTGGACTCTGACAATTGGAAGCTATGTTGGCCAGAGTGTGAGGCAGACAAATTAATGAAGTACACCCATGAGAGTTATGGTCACTGTGGAATACAGAAATGTGTAAAAAAAGTTACAAGAAAATATCTACTTTTATAACATGGTAAAGAAGGTGAGGAACGAAATATCAACATGTGACAAATGTCAAAGAGTAAAAGTAAGCAACAGAACATGTCAGGGAGAAATGCAGAACATCATTCCAGATAAACCATTAGATTTAGTAGCTGTAGACTTTTATGGACCTTTACCTAAAAGCAAAGGTGGCCATTGTTTTATATTCGTCATGGTTGATGTATTTTCCAAACTAATTAAACTTTATTCTGTGCGAAAAGCTACAAGTAAACAGATCATTGCAAAAATTGAGAGAGATTACTTCAAGAGTGTAGGGAAACCTAAAGCTATACTATCTGATAATGGTTCACAATTTGTTTCAAAAAACTGGAAAGCATTCATGGAAAAAAACTAACACAAAACATATCTTGATATCCATGTACAACCCATCTTCAAACCCAGCAGAAAGGTACATGAGAGAAATAGGGAGACTTTGTAGGACATATTGTAGTCACAAACATCCTAGTTGGTCCGACCATGTAAACAACTTCGAGGATATCATGAACAGCTTGCAGCATAGCTCTACTGGGTTTTCACCATATGAAATTATGTTTCACCTCAGACCAGCAAATCTTATTTCTGAATTAATAGACTTTCCACAATGTAGCTTAATATCAATGAAAGAACGTGAAGAGATTGTAAAGAAAACCATGAAGAAACTAGGTGAAGCTAGGAAAAACAGACATAATAGGAAAATAAAGGCTACCACATTCAGAGTAGGTGACCATGTCTTAGTGAAATCCCACGAACGATCAAAGTTACTAACAGCAGAACTCAAGAAGTTCTTTGACATTTACATTGGGCCATTTGAGATTATTGAGAACCCCATCCAAATGCGTACCGATTAGTATATCCCAAGTCGAGAAAGCTGTTTGGTCTTAGGAATGTTGTTTCTTTGAAGCCGTATATTGAGAAAAGAGCAAACTGAGCCTAAAAACATGCCTTTATCTGGAAAGAATTTTACTGGAAGTAAAGAAAGAAAGAAAAAAAATGCAGTCACCATACTATGCCATGTAACACATCTCATGCAAAACGATGTTGTATCTAGACTGATTGTCACGTAATTATATTATAAGATTAGATTTCATGATTCCTATGTGTTTTTTAAAGTAATTTTACAGTATTTAATGAATTGCAAAATATGTAAACTTGATAAATAAGGGATTTTATTTTATTGATGATGCTAGGAGACAAGACATGTCACCCACCCTCACAGTTTGAGAATAGCAAATCTCATAAATTTTGAAATTTGTTCATTCACTTAAATAGACCATAATGCTAAAAAAAAATAAATAAATAAATAAAAATAATTGTATAGTTAATAGAATATATTTTCTTGTATATGCAAGTGTGCCTTTGTTTTACATCATGCTCACCATAACTGGTTTTATTCAGCTCTGTTTATAACCCCATAAAGATACTTTGTTGGCTTATTTTGCCTCTTAATTTTGATATAACATAATTCACAAGGCTCATGAGAGAATAGTGTTGTTGAATTGAAATACTTTTGCAAACTCACTGATGATATAGGAGTTAGTACTATGTTTGTTCTAATATGAGAAAATGTTTTAACTTTAGTATTATTTTATAGTAAATTTCTGGGCAACAAATCGACATATGTATTTATGTTGTGAGACAAAGGAAGAAGTCAATGGTTGATGAAAGAATAAACAGTTTACTACAGTTGTGATAAAAAGTTGTATACAAGCCAAGACAATGATGCAATTTCTGTATCAGACTGACAAGTGGACCAAGGTACACTTGCAAGTCCTGGTGGGCTATTGTAATGTAATTAACTGTCAGAGATAAAGTTTATCTCATGCGAAAAGTACGATGCCCACAGTAGAGAGTTAAGGTAACTTCATTATGTTGCCATACAATGTGTTTAATTTATTTATTTATGAATATTTTCTTTTATGATAAATAATGGATTTGTTTGAGATGATAAATGTGGTATATTTATATGTATTTATTTATATGTGTCTTTGGAGTGTATTAAGGTCAGAAGACCAAAGAATCTGGAATGCAGGAATGTCTGCAACTTCCGGGCACATGTTGGCTTGCACGCCAATTCTTTGTCGGTATTGGAGGGAGATGGACGTGTTTAAGTGACCAGTACAGTATAATGCATTTTTAGGGTATCAATGTTCGAAGTGAAAATATTGTAGTTACTAAACAAAGAGTACGAATAAATATTATTTTTAGCCGAAAGTAATTCGAACCCGGTAGTGTTTATTTCAAACAAGAAGAAAACCCAGGCCAGGCTTGTTAGAGTAATGTTTTGCAGACAAAACCCCTAGACAAACGAGATCTGCAGTGTGTAATCTTTCAGCAGCTACTAATAAATAAGCCTTGCTGAAATTGTGCTGGAACTACTCATATTATTATCAATTACAAACACGTGGTGCGAATGTGGTCCTACCACAATATACCGCGTAAGATTCCACATCATTCAGTTATCAAGAAACGAGATAGGTAACAACCAGTACAATATACATTCCATAACATTACAATATCAACCCGATACTCCAACTCGTTCCACACTCTCTGTAGCATATCAGGTGTAACAGTTTGGATAGCTGCTGTTATTTCTCATTTCAAATCATCAATGGTGGCTGGGAGAGGTGGCCGAAACACCATATCCTTAACATACCCCCATAAGAAAAAATCGCAGGGGGGTAAGATCAGGGCTTCTTGGAGGCCAGTGACGAAGTGCTCTGTCATGGGCTGCCTGGCGGCTGATCCATCGCCTGGGGTAGTTGACGTTCAGGTAGTTACAGACAGATAAGTGCCAATGTGGTGGCGCTCCATCCTGCTGAAATACGAATTATTGTGCTTCTTGTTCGAGCTGAGGGAACAGCCAATTCTCTAAGATCTCCAGATACTGTAGTCCAGTTACAGTAGCACCTTCGAAGAAAAAGGGACCAAAATCTTTATTGGCTGAAATGGCACAGAAAACGTTCACCTCAGGCGAGTCATGTTCATACTGAGTTGTTTCCCGCGGATTCTCAGTGCCCCATACACAGACATTGTGACGGTTGACTTTCCCGTTAGTGTGGAAAGTTGCTTCATCACTAAACACAATCTTTGAAATGAAAGATTCATCTGTTTCCATTTGAGCAAGGATAAAATCACAGAAATCGATTCTTTTAATCTCAAGCTGTTGATATTTTTTTTTATGATGCAACCAGTTTTGGTCAAAGACCATTTTTGAGGACCTGTTGTACCCACAGCATGGAAACAGGAAAAATTCAGGCAAAATGGATACTTCAAAATTGTAGTAACAATACATACAATGCTTGTGGATATTTAATTTATATTTCTGACATTGTATTCTTTTGATATATATAGTTTTTGCTGGTAATCAAATTCTGTAAGTGTTGCTTGTATTGTTACTATAATTTTCAAACATTCTTTTCATCCCAAATTTTCCCGTATCCACGATGTATATACAACAGGTGCCTGAAAATGGTCTTCAACTGAAACCAGTCACACAGTAAAAAATTAAGTTGAATAACAGCTCAAGATGACACATACTGTCATTTCTACAACTCACTGCTTTTGGTATCACCTGTGAGTAGCTGTACGCTTTGATGACGTTGGCATTGGGGTCGTGCTGTATTCTACCACCACCAGTGCACTCGGTATCAACGCCGAGGCCTTTCACCCTGTCCATCGTCTCATCGTAGACGTCCGAATGGAAGCCAACTCACTTGTATCCTCGCACCTAGTAGCAGGAACCATAGTCAAACTTTCAACAAAATGTATCAAGAGTACTAAGCAAGAAGAAAACACAAAAGTAGCAATGTGAGTGGAAATTGTGGCATCAAAAATAATCTGAAAACATAACTTAAAGGAGCTGTTGTTATATCCACTATCTATAGGAAACACAAACAGGGACTTCTGCTTTTTTTTTTTTTTTTTTTTTTTTTTTTATTCCATACCTACTGCAAATGCAAACGAAAGCTTTTGTATATTCGGACATGTGTTCTCTCGGAAAACACTGAACATAACGTAAATCATCTAGCTGACGAGGTAGTTGGCAACATCAGCACATGGCTTTTGGAGAACGGATTAATACTTCACTGCCAACAACTGAACTCTTGTAAAATAGAAATAGTGTTGTCCTGAGCTGGTCGAACAGACATTTTAAATTCTTAAGACTGAAAATAGATGAAAAGCTCTCTCAGAAGTATCATGTTCAACACCTTAAGCAGAAAATGAACACTTCTGTCTTCACTATACACTATGTCTTGGACACAAACACAAAAGCTTGTTTACTTTTGCTCTGTTATCTCATATGGTGTTATAGTTTGTGGCAATTCTGTGCACTTGGCAAGAATATTCTCATCCCTGAAAAATGCAGTCAGCAAGGTCTGCAGTGCCAGCTTGTGAACATTCAGGGTTGCCGCAAGTTTCCCCAAGTGACGTTCCCTGATTTCCAGCAAGTTTTAGCATTTTTCCCTGACAAATTTCGAGGTCTCAAGGGCAAGTAAAGACATAAGTTCACAAAAAAAATGTAAGGACTTCTGTATTTCTTCCCCTTTTTAGATGGAGAAAGAAAGACAATGGTATATAATATTCCATGAAGAGCACTGATGTTATTTTATTTCAACAAAACTAAACATATTTGGTGACACAAATACGCATTTCCTTGGAGTCGCAAGACAGATTTAAAATACCTACACTGATTTCAGAAATAACCTCAGAAAAAAGTAGGCCTATTGAAAGTAGTATATAAGGCAGGCCAAAATATACAGGTACATAGCATACAAACCGCCTGTGACTGCCACAAGTTGTTCTTCCTATCGCTCATACTTTCTAATATACAGGGTGTACATTACATCTGGGAACACTTTCAATTATTTATTGCACAAGAACCAAACATAGCACAGATATCACACATATGTCTTTTTGAAGGAAACCCTGAAAGTTCTTTTTCATGTATACCAACGCAGCATACTTTGGTGATTTGCCGATAACACCAGTCATAAACATTGCAAGTTCAGGTGCGGAGCGAGCTTTCTGCGTGTTGGAGTTCGACAAACAAAGTGTTTGCTACAGCTGTTCAATGGATGTTTAGAACAAAGTACGGTAAGAAACCACCAATAAGGAAGGCACAACAAATTTATTATGACGGGTTGCTTGTGCCCAGCACAGAGAAGCAGACATCCCAGTGTGAGTGAAGTGAATTTGGATTGCATATGAGAGACATTCATAAGGAGTCCAAAGAAATTGGTGCGTCGTGCAACCCATGAACTCGAAATGGCTCCACTGACTGTGGCAAGTCATGCGACAGAAGTTGTCTATGAAACCATTCAGATTGGAGCTAGGGTAGAAGGTCAATAACAACGACAAAGACAAGTGTTTTGAGTTTTGTTCACAGTTGCAACAATTGAATAAGGACGGGGATGGCATTTTTGATCGCTTAAGTTTTAGCAATGAAGCCACTTTTCACACTAATGGGAAAGTGTACAGGCATAATTGTCGAATCTGGGGTGCAAAGCATCCACACGAATGCATTGAATTTGGGTGTGATTCGCTAAATGTAAATGTTTTTTGTGCTTTGTTGTGTCGAAAACTGTACGGGCCATTCTTCTTCGCCAAGAGAACTGTCACTGGATATTCCTACTCGGATTTGTTGCAGCAATGGCTGATGCTTCAGATGCAATTGGGCTCTCCGTTCATCTTTCAGCAGGATGGGGCTCCCCCCCATTTTCATCGTGAAGTTTGCGGGTACCTGAATACGGAGCTGCCGCATCGATGAACTGGCCGTGCTACAGAAGGGAACAGCTGTTTCATGAAATGGCCTCCCTGATCACCAGACCTCACTCCGTGTGACTTTTTTTCTGTGGGGACACATTTAAGATCCGGTGTATGTATGGTCTCTACCACGTGATGTAGCGGAGCTCCGGGAGAGAATACGAGAAACAAATATCACAATCGACGATGCCATGCTGGGACAGGTATGGCACGAATTCGATTATTGTATTGATGTCTGCCGGGTCACTCATGATTCGCGTACTGAATGTTTGTAAAAAAAAAAAAAAAAAAAAAAGATGTACATCCTGTATAAATTATTTTCTAAGCCCCAAAATGTACTAGAATAAATAAAATGTTTATAAAACAATGTACCGCACACTGTACTTGCAGTGAGAAAGTCACAATTCCTGAACTCCATCGCCCGTGGCCTCTGGCCTGCCGAGGAGCACCACAGTCCTGAGTCCTCGGATAAATCACGAAAACCCACTGCATTATACCACACACAAACAGAGCCGGCCTGGGAGCAGATCGGCGAGACTAGATCCGATGGGCAGGGCTTGCACATTATTGGGAAACGATGGGCTTCAAATCGGCAGACCCAATCCGTTAGAGAGACCCACAGAAATGGCCTGTGGTTTTGGCCCATCATGGAAGTCCATTCATGTGGCCAGCTTTACACAAGTCACTGACATTATGTTGATGAAATGAGATGGTGGTGATAAATCCATCAATTTGTGCAAATACTCTGAGAATTAATGCTAATGAAGATAGGTAGCAACTCAACGTAAAGATGATCGCTGAACCATGGACAGACACGTAGAAAAGACAGTCACACTCTCACAACTAAATTTTTGGCCATAGCCTTTCTTGGAAAATAACACACACACACACACACACACATATTCACACAATCACTCAGACACAACTCGTGCACATATGACCGTTGTCTCCAGCCACTGGGTCAACAATCTCCAAGAATCATATCAAAACAAACCACCCCTCACGCCACCCATCGGCAGCTACTAGGCTAGTGGCAAGAAGTGGTGGCAGCACTGACTGCAAGCTGAGGGGAGTGGTAGGAAGTGGAGAAGCAGTAAGAATGAGGGAGTAGGGAAGCGGTGCATGTATTAAGCTGCACCCAGCCAGCGACGATGCAGGAAATCCCAGTAAACAAACTGTTTCATCTACTGAGACAAAAAACAAGATTTCTCCAGGGTTTGTTTTCCAAATTTCCCAGCAGGGCAGAAAAAAAGAGTGATACACCTAAGTATTCAAATCCACACACAAAGGTTACCTTGTGGTATGCTAGAATTCCACACAGGAGACCCTCACAATACATGAGAACTTCTCTATGCAACATGTAATTTATCCTAATTTCTCTTAATTTCATATTTTATTAATTCTGTAATTTTTTGTTTATAAATTATATATTCAGCTTTCTGTAAACTAGGTACCACCTCATCCCATGAGCTTTGGCTCAAAGTCTCAAGATACGCGATAAAAAAATAAATGTCAATCCCAAAACCTCACACGCCAATATAATGATCTGCATGCAATCATTCTGTTGATAATGGCACATTAAATTTGGAAAAAAAAAATGCATTCAGCCCCCTCACATCATTACATCAGCAGTGCAAACCAGACGATATTTCTCGTGTAAATCTACACAGCTATCTGGCAGTTCACACTTAAGGATACACGGCATTTTTCCAGCTCAATATTATGTAAAAATCAACACCTATTTCTTTCAGGCACTGTTTATAATGTATATGTTTTAAGATTTTTTTGTTGATATCAGGTAATAGATCACACTTTCTAAACAAATTAGAAGTATTTTGAATATTTTTGAACCTGCTTAGAGTTATTTAAAAAAAGTAACAAGGAAATTCTTCCTCAAACTGAGGTACCATTTGATCCAATGTTATACATTTGAAGGAGACCAAATTTTCACCAGACATGCATGACATGGCTGAGGTACTAGACCTATTTAATTCCACCTATTACGTATATTACAAGGATAAAAAAGTATCACATCTTACATTTAATATTTATAATTTTTTCCTAATAAAAATGTTATTTTTTCTATGATTTAGCTGATTCTGCAATAAAGCTTAGGTCTACTACATAAGTATGGACTACCGAAAGTTACAGAAAAAATGAGAGCAATGCTTTATAAACTTTAGGAAATATTTGTACCTGAATTCTGAAGAAAACAACTAGCGGGAAATTGCGAATGAACATATGAGTCCAATTAAACTGTGCCTCAGAACATTCCTGAAGCATAGTCTACATCCTGCAGCCTTTCTTCATCTTCAAGCTTCCTCTTGGCATTCCTTTTAGCACTTCTTGCTTCTTTGGTAACTTTAAGAGCGAATCTCTCAGCTTCATGCACCCGTTGTCTGTCACACAGAAGAAATTGATCTTTCATATTAGAGCCACATTTTATGCCTAAATTTCTCAGGACTTCCTACCTTCCTATCACTCCATCATTGAAACATAGCACACCATCTAGTACACCAACTATTAATGTATTTATTCCTACAAAAACATTCTTGAGTAATCTTTCCCGTATGGAATGGTTGAAACTTTCATTTGTATTCTGAGTGCCCCCATGAAGACATTTACCGTATTTACTCGAATCTGAGCCGCACTTCTTTTCCAGTTTTTGTAATCCAAAAAACCGCCTGCGGCTTAGAATTGAGTGCAAAGTAAGCGGAAGTTCTGGAAAATGGTAGGTGCCGCCACAACTAACTTCTGCTGTCGAATATATGTAGCGCTACACAGGCATGCTTTGCAGGCACAAAGATAAATACTGGCGCCAAACCCTCTGCATGAGTGTATTAAAAAAAAAAAAAAGAAAAAGAAAAAGAAAAAGGGGTGGCAGACAAGTTTTTCCTCCGCCTCGAGTTTCGACCACTGCATTTTCATACATTATCCAACGAAGTAAATACAAATTCCGTATTGTGCACCTTTGAATGTAGCAGCATTTCAATGCACTACGAAAATCCGACTGGCAAGACTGTTTGGGATGTTTGTCAATATGGCCAACTCTACGTTCTGAATTTTTTCCTAACTGTGAGAAGAGATGGTTCCTTATAGGAACTTTTATGAATTGTGAATAGCATGCAGTATTCTCTTCACATAAGAATAATTAGAATATAAACATTTTGCCATGTATTCTTTCGTGTTTGCTGCTAACTCATTTAAATCCTGTCTGCCTAATAAACTACGAAACTAGAGTGAGACAACAGCAAACACGGAAAAATATAGATATCATCCCATATTTATATTTGTATTATTCTAATGCCTAATAGTGATACAGTCAGAAATGAAGCACGGCAATTGACTAGATTTTTAAATCGAAGATGACTAATTTCAGTGCAGAATGTAATGTACTAACGAGGTGCCTGCAAAGATTTTCAAACGGAGAAAAATTTTCGCTAAACTCCCGTTCAGAATATCTTCTATCGTACGCTGTCTATTATTTGGTTCTTGTTGATCATTCTCAAAGAAAGCAGGAGTGTAGGTAACAGTAAATAGCAGTCTCTTGCCATTGTTTCGCTAACGAAGTACGCGAAAGAGGAAGGGTACCCGTATAATACGGACGGAGCGCCTGACGCATAGTAATGGCTACCTGGTAAAGCTTAACTACTGAGCTTACGACTCGAACCAAACTACTGTAGCTGTATCGTCATTCATTTGACCTAAATTGTGTCTCATATTACAATGGACCAACTTTGTTTCGATTTGGAGGTGCGGCCTAAAACTTTTCTCTCCCCTTGAATTTCAAGTCTCAAATTTCAGGTGCGGCTTAGATTCGGGAAAATTTTTTTTCCTGGATTTCGAGTCTCATTTTTCAGGTGCATCTTAGATTCTAGTAAATGTGGTACTAAGCAAAACAGGGTCCACTCAAGTCTCTAAAAATTGGTTTTATTTCATTCATAACAGGCTCAAGAAGATAATGCTTATGATATTTTGATAGTATATTTGACCACTTTCTTTTGCTTTTTGGTAAGCACACCTAAGAATCTACTCCTTTAGGGCAAAGTCCATGAACAGTGTGGTCATCTGTGGACAACTTATGAAAGTAGGTGGCCCATACAGCTTTCCTCATTGCTGTATCATCATTCAGAGGTGCAGTTTGTCTAATGGCCAGTCCTTAATACCTCTGAAGGAGGTCTATTTCAGTTTTTGTCAATCTGTCTCAGCCAGACAGAGATTTTCCATCAGATAGCAATTTTCCTTTCATTTCTCTTCTTAGCTTCCTCAATCTAGCACCCATCCTCTTTTGCACATGTCCACAACACTCCAGTTTTGTTACGAAGCTATCACCATAAACATTGAACTCATTAATTTTATTGAAAGCTTTAGATTCCCCATCACCTAGGTACTTTGTATATCTAAGGTTATGAACGGGCACTGACCTCTGAAATAATTTTAGAGCTCCATCACTCTCCATACCTCTACTGTAACCATCATAATTATTATAACACTGATGTTCAATATGTCCTTCAGTGTTACTATGGCAGGTGTGGCAATAATTAGATAAGCACTCAACATCAAAAACTTTTCCATTCTCCACAGAAGTAGCACTTAAAACACCATTCAAGGAACGATGTCCTCGATGTTGCCATGTCCCATCAAGTGCAACAGCAATGTCCCTTGTTTCACTAATATTAACAGTTTTTTCTACTGCACATTTCATAGATGCTTTAGACACAACCGTCAAGGCACCTAAAAGTATTCTTATGTACTTGCTGAACCTACTGGGAGGAGGAAGATCAATCAAATGACAGAACGTTTGTGCAGCCTTTTTTTCCTTTTCCTATTGCACGCATTGCGTACACGAACTTCAAATTCACATCATATGAATTATGCACAATGTTCGAAGTCATTTTCGAGGTAGATTTATTACAGGATCTACACAGACCAACTAATTTTGGCGCTAAACCCTTCCTGCTACTTTGTTGTTCAGTTAGTTCCAGACAGCCTACACCATCACATTGTTTACATTTTTCCACTTCCTTTATCAAAGAAGATAAGATACCCACACCAACAACAACAAATCCACTACAAACAGCGTCATTTTTAACACAAAAATTTGAATCACCAGGAGGCGTGCCACATGTGAATTTCTTCACTGAAGAACTGACACGTAGGTTACTTTCAACAGTGTGGCTTGTTTTGTTTGTCAACTGGTTACCACAGAATTTCCTTTTATTGAATTTCTTGATGTGTGGCACACTAAAAAAATATGTATTTCCACAAATATATGTAGCACTTGGGAAACAAACGTTTATTAACATGTGAACAAACTGCTTCAGAACACAAAATTAAATACTTGCAAAGGTAATCATTTACAGACGCTAGAAACCTGCACTGTTACCAACATATACAATGTATCATACATATAATCGCTGGAAACAGAAAGAAAGTGCACAGTTCTTTTCAAAATAATACTGGTTTCTGTAACAGAAATAAAGGGGGCATGGCAGTATACAAGGTGCGAATGTAAAGTAATGACACTGATGTGAAAAAAAATGTTGCTTACAGTTTTAGTCAATTTTCGTGTTGTCTCCTTCAAAGTTCCCTTCTGATTGCACACACTTTCTTTAGCACTTCTGCCATTGATGGTAACATTTCTGGAACTAATCTTCTGTAATATCCTCCAAGACCTTCGTCACAGCTCTTGGGACATCTTGTGTTATTTGAAAATGGTGTCCTTGACCGCCATTTTGACTCTTTCACAGAGAAAAAAGTTGCACGGAGCAATATTTGGTGAATAAGGTGGCTCTGGTAGTACCGAAATTTGTTTTGAGGTTAGAAATTACTGTACTGACAGAGCAGTATGGGATAGTGCATTATCGTGATGCAGAATCCAATTATCAGCAATGTTATTATTAGACGAACCGTTCCTCGATTGATGTGCAGTTCTCCTGCAATCATTTTCATGGATAAACTTCTATCAGATTTTACGAGTTCATGCACCCATCCGTGAGGTTGACAGTTGTCCACTGCAGTCTTCATCTTCAACATTTGTTCTGCCTTCACTAAACATTTTATGCCAATCAAAAACTTGAGCTTTTGACATAACCTCCTCTCCAAAAGCCTTCTTAAGCTTACCGTAAGTTGTCGTCGCGTTTTCACTCAATTTAACGCAAAAAGAAATGGCATACTGTTGCGCAATATTATGCAGTTCCATTTCTGTGATGAGAGACACTAACACGTGTTAACTTATTACAGCACAACTCGTGACTGAGCAGTTGCTTCAACATGCCGCTTGGACTAGAAGCGGCTTATAGACCAAGGTCACAGATATTGTGCCTACGCAAGCCTGCAGGGGTGCCACACCTTGCAAAGAAAATCAGTCTCATTACTTTATTGTCGCACCTCGTACATGACCGTAACTTTAAAATTTGGTATGTATAGGTCTTTTTTCATTTCAAACCCTACAGTGTATATATCAATGTAATCAGGAAAGACTATAGAATTTAATAAAGTCATTTAAAAAATTTTGATTTTTCCACCATTTATAAGTATCCTGTATCCTTAAGTGTTCGGCAGAGGATTCATCGAAAAGCCTTCAGACTATTTCTGTAACATTCCACTCTTCAACAGCACTGGGGAAAAATATCATTTAAATCTTTCTGTGGGAGCTCTGATTTCTCTTACTTTATCACGATAATAATTTCTCCCTATGTAGGTGGGTGCCAACAAAATATTTTGCCATTCAGAGGAAATTTCCTGAAAACATCTCATCATAACAAAAAACACCTTTGTTTTAATGACTGTCACCCCAACTTGTATATCATGTCAGGGTATACGCGGACAAGGAAAAAAAATTCCCAGTTTTCTCAGTCAAAAATACACTTTCTCCCAAGTGAAAACATACTTTTTCCCTGTTAACTGACGGTATATTTTCTCTTGGAACTGTATAACTTATAAGTCCTTTGATTATGGTTTTATACACGGGCGTAGAATGTCCTGGCGCTTTAGGGAAAAAAATAAAAAAAACACGCATTTTGGAAAGATCTTTGATGTGCAGCAACATGTATGCTGCATATTTTTGTATTAGGAAAGTATGAACTCGAATTCCACCAAACACCGCATGTTACTTTCCAAAGCATTGAAATTGAGATTGGGATGCGCTTTTGTAAGTTAGTCATAGCTCACTTCATGCGATTTCGCCAGCCGATCACAGCAGGTATTCAGAGCTTAGGACACGTGATGTAGTCAACCAACAGCAACATCACTGTTAAGTAGCGCGAACACACAAACAGAAAAAGTTAATGGTTCAAATTAATGTAAATAGTGTTGCTAAACGAAACGCAAAGCCTTCACATATAATATTGGTCTATCAGATTAATACGCTGCAAGAGAAGCTAAGCTTTCACATAAAATGTTGGTCTTTTATGCGCGTATTACAATTTAAGATGTATCACACAAAGGTGCCAGTAAAATTTTTAATAACGACATTAATGTCTGATCTTCCAGGCTCAAAATTCATCTAAATGGCTCATCATCAAAGAGTTGATTTTTAAATGAGAGTCAAACACTTTGTGATTTAAGAAATTCATCGTATATTATCTCACATAGTTCTGGTGTAACTGCTAGAATGGTACTTTGAAGGTAACGATTTTCAACCCACCATTCGAAATATTTTCCCATGACCTGTTAGAAATAGGCTCGTTTCTGCAGTTGCCAGAGAGCGCCAGATGACAGGCATCACTGCGCAAGCGCAGCTACGATGTCGTAGGGAGCCCGCATGTTCGTACTTGCGAAACAATAAAAGATATTACATTATGTAAGAAACAAGACATCAGAGGATACTCCAAGAGAATCAGAATTTCATGACCCATACTAAAATGTTCACATTTAAAGTGCAAATTTGTATGTCCAGAATCCCACGACCTGTTATTAAGCTTTTCTATGTGGTTTTTGGGATGTAAATTTTCTTGGAGTACCAGTACTGTCCTGTCTCATATTTGGTTCTTTATTATGGCGTAATGCCAAATAAGCTAGAAGTTGAAAATGTGCACTTGAAATGCAGCAAACACAGTGTGTGGAATTAAACACTTTGTCTCAATTATATTGTCTGCCTTAGTGGAAAAGATCAATGAAAGAAAATAACTTTGGCAAACCAACAAAAATAACTTCATTGTTCTAAAAGGCAATTAACGCTTGACTGTCAGAAAGATGGAAATAAAATAAAATCTGCTACTAATAACACAGTTTAGCCTTCCATAATTATGTGAATGTATTTTAATTCACTTGATAGCTCCCGGCCACAGAAATCTGTTTTGTCTTCATTTGACGTGGGAGCAGTAAATGAAGAGGAAACAGCAAAAACACTAAATGTAAAAATGGGTCACGTGGAGACTACACACTTCCCAACTGTAATTCAGACTGTTCTGCGCATCGGTCCCGGATCTCTAATATTTCCGAACCGGGGCAATACCCCGCCATCCCCTCGAGCGTTTGAGATAGGACGTTAAAAAAAATTTTATATATATATATATATATATATATATATATATATATATATATATATATATAATGGAAGGAAACATTCCACGTGGGAAAAATTATACATAAAAACAAAGATGAGGTGACTTACCGAACAAAAGCGCTGGCAGGTCGATAGACACACAAACAAACACAAACATACACACAAAATTCAAGCTTTCGCAACAAACTGTTGCCTCATCAGGAAAGAGGGAAGGAGAAGGGAAGACGAAAGGAAGTGGGTTTTAGAGGAGAGGGTAAGGAGTCACTCCAATCCCGGGAGCGGAAAGACTTACCTCAGGGGGAAAAAAGGACGGGTATACACTCGCGCGCACACACACATATCCATCCACACATATACAGACACAAGCAGACATATTTAAAGACCACATATACAGACACAAGCAGACATATTTAAAGACCATTTTTTTGTGGGGGTGTTGTGAGGGTGACATGGTATTAGAAGGTGGAAAGTGTAACATGAGGTTGAAATGAAAATGAAAGATAAAAATATATGGGGAGAGATAAAGGTGAACTAGGAACTTAAAGTAGCTGCTAGCTGTGGACTGTACAACTCGCCCTTACTAGTATAGCGATCTGACCAAAAATTTTTTGTCAAAATTTCATTTTCTTGTATACACCGAGAACGTAATACGTAATCATTCTTACCTGTTATTCGTTTATTTCCACTCCTGTAATCTGAATCTATGGATTCCGCTAGTAATTACAACAACGCTCATCATTCGCAAACACAATCAACCACACAATCAGACAGCGGTTGGCATTCATCCGTTCAGCCTTACTTCGCTCAGCTCTGTCAGATTCCACTGACAGAGGAAACATGTACACTACGCACGCATTCACAAATCAACTTACGATTCATTCAAAATCAACTTAGAATGTGTTAAAAATGTTCAAAAACCGACAGGGATGAGTTTCAACGTAATATGAATAGTCGATAAACTAACAAACTAACGTGCGCTGGATGCGAGTCGCTTTGTGAAACAAGGTTTCCTCCCCCCCCCCCCCTCAAGAATATGAATTTGCCCCCCCTCCCTAGATTTGGACCTCCTGCGCATGTATAAATCTGGCAGCTTGGGCGCTCCAGTAAAATTTTTCCCAGCAGCATCTAGCTGCTTGCTGCGACTGCTTACACAGCCAACAATTTCTGTAGCCAGAAGCGGGAGAAGGTACTACTCAACTGTGCATGTGCATGATCGAGCTCGTAACTGTTAAAATGAATTTAATGTAAACAGTTGTGACGTCACGCTCAGCAGAGGCAATTTGCTGTTACAAAGCATTGCACAGTCTCCCTAAGGCCTTTGACGCATTTTACTGTTGGCGGACACTTGTATGAGCACCGTTTTGTTGCTGTATATGGTGCATTTCCCTTGAAATTTAAGTTTTATTTTCGTTTTTTCTCTTGTTCATGTTTTATTGCTGCAGTATTGAGACACAGAAATATCCTTTGTTAGAGTATTGGTTCTTACCAATCAAAATTACACAAATTTAACTGAAAACAAAAACAATGAAAAATTTCCCGGGTTTTTCCCCGGCTCTTCCGGGTCGTACACACCCTGCATGTCCATGGCGCACTCCCCCTTCTTAGCAATAAAACAACATAAGTTGCTCTTCTTTGAATGCTTTTTCATGTCCTCTGTCAACACTATCTGACAAAGATACCATAGCACACAGGGCCATAACTGTAGTTCAACAGTGTTTCAGTGAAAATTTTTTGTGTGTTTTCAGTTGTATCACCATCCACCATCTCCCTTCCAATTTAACAGTAAACACTGAAACACTATGTTATGCAGATAACAACCAACCTTAGGCTACAATTCCCCATTGGAAGTCACCGACATCAAAAGAAAAATTCAACTGAGAAAATTGAAAAATGATGCTAACGACTGTCTCTCAAATAATAATGTATCACAAAGTTGACCAAATATTAGTTTACCAGTTACTGACCACTAATTTGCTCGGTTCTTTGCCATCAGGACCCTCTGGACCAAAGACACCTATTAGAACATACTTAAATGTTCCTTCTGGGTCGATATCCACATCAGGAACAGCGGCAAGCTTCTCCGCTGCTGTCATTAGTGTCCTGTTAAACAGGTGATAAAATTATTCCAGAAATATTTATATACAACAGGTGAGAGAAGAGTAGTGCTGCAGTCACAATGTAAACAATACAATTCTGCCTCTAGGATTTATACTGGAAAAAATGTTTCCTTCAGAGAAATAATGATCTAATATTTGGATTTTGAAACGCGTGCCTATTAAGTAAATACAAGCATTCTGTGGAAGATCGTACACCATCCAAACCATAAAACTATCAATTAATTGTATCCAAAGGGAAACATACTTGAGAAAGCAATAAAATTACAAAGAGAGACAACTGCATTCTCGTAGAAAGAATTCGCTGGGTGAATTCCTTCATGTTTGGTGGACTCAAAAATATTTTTTAAAAACATTTATTGGTTATCGTTTAGAAAGAGCAGCCATTTTTGTTTCAGGCTGCAAGCATTCTTACACTTTTATAAGCGTCTGTGGTTTTTTAAATTATTCGGTAATGGATTGCGCCAGACCTTTCATATAAGAGGTATTTATTTCAGCAGACACTGGACCATAAATTAAAACCATGATCACCCTGCTGAATGTATTAGGGAATACACTTTTAATGTCTCAAAGTTGTTGGTTGTAAATTTAAAAAACCCATTTTTAATACTATCTTTCCAAAGAGTAGTTTCTTAGCCTTAATACATTTTGTGGTATTACACTACTCAGTATAGATACTTTTTTTTTTTTTTAGAGAAACAATTATGACAAGCTTATACTTAAAAACACTTTAAAAACAAATGTTTTGAATTTTTTCATTCTTTGGTCTGCAAATCTTTGTTAATGGACCAGATATAAATCTGAAAATTACACATTTAATAGACCTTTATGATATCAAACTTCTGTATAAATTTCAACCTTGAGATTCCATGGACAAAAAAATTTCAAATACGAGTCAAAAATATGTTTCTTACTGTTTGCAATATCTGGGCTGATGGAAACAGTGTATAAATTACATAATTTAAAAATATCTAGGATAACTCTTTAAAAAATGAGACAATTCATTACATTATCCCGTTCTCAACTTATTTGTTTTTACTATGTTGTTTATTGAACAACAGAGATATTTCTTCACTCATGTTGGGCACAGGGTTAAATGTTCGCCTAGTCACAGTCATAAATTCCAGGGGAGAAGACAACTCCTTTAATGATTTTTAACGGGCCTCTCGAATTGATCCTTTTCAAATTTTTTAAACGGGGTTCTTGGTGCTGGTAAAATGTAACATCCACATCTTGGTTTTGACGAGCAATGTTACCAACTTTGGCAATCCACCACTGTTCGTCATAGACACAAGCCACTATGTCCTTACTTTGAAGTGTCAGTGGTACAAGTTTTCCACAGTGATGACGTTCACTATCAGAGGATGTTGATGTGAACTTACAGTTGAGCAAGTTGTATGACTAAGGTATAAAACAATGAAAAGATCAGGTGCCTTTAACCTTCTGACAAGTTTTGAATCTTTCCTCCAAGACATTGGCATAGAGTTCTCGTATTTCCTCACATTTAATGAAACATACGTAATCCCTTTTACCTATTCTTTATACAGAATGTGAACATTTCTTGACGTGTCCAGATTTGGTTCTCATAGGTCCGTTGCAGACTAGCTTTTGTGACAGCTCACTTTGTTGTACCCTTTATGCCATCACACTCACTCTTCCCAGGGCATGATGCAAAAAAGTGCTATTCTGCACCAAGCCAACGGTCTTTTTTTCTTGGAGAAAGGAGATATTAATATTTGTTTGCTTTTATATTGGCTTGCAGCACCATCAGAGAAGTTCATCAGCTTGTTTATGGAACTGTCGTGCTGTTTTACGTAGTTTGTTAACTGCAGGTGAAAAGCATGCACTGCTGTAGCTTTGTGCTCAAAGTAATCATTTGCAACACAAAAACTATGACTCTAGTTTATCTGGATCTTTATAACAGAACATAAATGGACAAACTGTGGCCTGTTTGTTTACCCAGTGGTGCCCTTGTATTTCACTTGAACAACAAAGGAATAGTTTTCAGAAAAGTCAGCAAGAACTATACATTCATCAACTGCCAAGGTTTGCTTTTGTCCTTCAGAAATTTATCCTGACTTTGGCAATTAAATGACACACTATTGAGTTTTCAAGGTTAGTAACCAACACTTAGAAAAACTATTCTCATTATTTTGAGACTCTATTGTTCAACTGCACACTTCAAGGGCTCATTATTAACTAAGTGTGAGTGAACAGATGTTGGTGGAAGGGGGATGACAACACACAGATTTGTACAGGCTTGTCTACATCTACATGGATACTCTGCAAATCATATTTAAGTGCCTAGCAGAGGGTTCATCGAACCACCTTCGCAGTTCTCTATTATTCCAATCTCGTATAGAGCGCAGAAAGAAGGAACACCTATATATTTCCGTTCGAGCTCTGATTTCCCTTATTCTATCGTGGTGATCGTTTCTTCCTATGTAGGTCAGTGTCAACAAAATATTTTCACATTCAGAGGAGAAAGTTGGTGATTGGAATTTTATGAGAAGATTCTGTTGCAACAAAAAATGCCTTTCTTTTAATTATGTCCAGCCCAAATCCATTATCATTTCTGTGACACTCTCTCTCATATTTCACAATAATACAAAATGTGCTGCCCTTCTTTGAACTTTTTCAATGTACTCTGTCAGTCCTATGTGGCAAGGATCCCACACCGCGCAGCAGAATTCTAAAAGAGGACGGACAAGCGTAGTGTAGGCAATCTCCTTCGTACTGCCAATAAATTGCCGTCTTTGATTACACTTCCCCACAATATTTTCTGTTTGTTACTTCCAATTTAAGTTTGATATCATGAAGATCCATTAAGTGTGTAATTTTCAGACTTTTATCTGCTCTCCTTACAAAGATATTGTAGGTCAAAGAATGAAAAAATTCAAAAAATCAATTTTTTAAAATAGTGTACATTTTGTGTAAGCTTCTCACTATAAGAAGTAGTTATACTGTATAGTGAAATAGCACAATAAATATTAAGGCTGAGAAATTACTCTTACTTTGGAAAAATACAATTAGGGTAGATAAAAAATCTACTCACCAAGTGGCAGCAGAACTCGCACATAAAAGACGGAAGAGGGGTGAAGGAAGAGAACTGGAGACGTCTAGGAAAATTGGTAGATATCGGGAAAGTCACCCAGAACAGCGGGTCAGAGGAGACTAACCGTAAGTAATGTCTTTCCTTCTCATCCCGTACGGTAAGTCTCCTCTGACCCGCGGTTCTGGGTGACTTAACCAATATCTACCCCTTTTCCTAGACCTCTCCAGTCTTTCTCCTTCACTCGATTACTTCCCCTTCCACCCTTCTGCCTGAAGAAGGAGCCACTGGCTCCAAAAGATTGCTAATTACAGCTGTCTTTTATGTATGTGTTCTGCCGCTGCTTGACGAGTAGAATTTTTATCTATTCAATTAAATAGTTCAAAGAATGAGCTTTTTTAGCTTGCAATCAACAAGTTTGAGCCATTAAAAGTAGGGCCTATATTAAGGAATACATTCAGCATGGTTATCATGGTTTTTAATTTATAGTCCAGTTAATGATTCTTATTTGAAATTTCTGGGGCAACTCAGTACTGAATAATTTATATAAAAACAGATGCCTGTAAAAGCAAAAAATAGCCACTGTTTCTAAATGTTGAGAATAAATTTTTTTTAAAAATGTCTTTAAACCCATTAAACATTCGGGAATTCATCCAGCAAATATCAATTTTTTTCTGAAATGACCGAGCGACTGGTTACTTTTTTCCCTGGCCCACTAGTCCTAGCTTACATAACAGAAATTTTGATTTTTATCAATACCAACTGTCTGCTTTCACCTATCACATCATCAAAATGCTGGACATAAATCACTCATCGAAATCAGCCACACACTGCAACGACAAGTAGCCCAAGTTACCTATGGTGTTGTAAGTTGCCACAAATCAGAAACTGCTGTGTTTCCAGTAGCAAAACATACTGTTGCAAAATTGGCAGCAAATGGGTAGCATCACGTTGTGGCACAGCAACCATAAAGCTTTGCTTTGTCTCAACGTCATAACCACCAAAGACCCATTGCTCTCGCACCTATGACTTCGATGGTGCTGACGAAGCAGCTCTCGTCTATTTCAACAGTATGGCCAGGGCCGCCCAAAACTATTGGCTCAATTAAGAAATATTCATGGCAGATATCTCTACAAAATTGGCACCAATCGAACACAGTGTGCTCACTGCCAATTTTGAGCTCCCTTATTAAAAACTTTTGCCTACTGAGTTCGAAAACCCACATGTAAGACAGTTGCACAATTTTAGAAATGTCTAAATGACTGCCAGCAAAAAATGACATTTTCCTGACTGAACATTTCTTTCTACAGTCCCTGCCAATGGAGCAGCTCCAAATTTCGCCATCTTTCCCTGTAGTTTTCTCCAGCTTCATCTCGTTGTATCCAACACAATACCTATTTTCACACACCATATCGTTCTTCATAAGACCTTGTTGCCTAGCCCATTGTATTGAGCTTCGGGTGTTCTCCATAACATGGTATAAATCTTCCATTACCAAATTGCTCAAATCTGGAAAATTTCTCGCCATTTTGGCACACGCAGTAATATAAGATACTTCAAAACGGACAGCCTCAACAGAAAAATATAGGTTGTTGGGCGCACTGATCAAGATGCATAACTGTGAGCAACAGGGACAAATACCATATGCAACAATATGCAAAGCCAACAACAGCTATCATGGTAAGGATGTATGAAACTGTCAGCATTACCTATGGCTAAAGAACTCTGTGAAGAAATATATTAAAATATCTGCAGCATATTGGCATAGCAACATGAATAAGCTGGTGAAAGCAGACAGTTAATTAATCTTCCCCCCCCCCCCCCCCCCCCACCTCCATATGAAAATAAGTACTTTTTTGGTATTCCGTGCATATATATGCTTATATCTTAAGAATATGTGTTTGCTTCAAAAATAGGTATTTTTCTCATGATCAGTGCATGTACCCCCTAAACTGCGTAAGTGCCATTTTCGTTATTGCAGATGTTCGTTTTTTGGTATTGTGGGCTTGGTTTGAGCTATATAGGTCGAGTGAACTGTACGATTCCTGCTGGCTTTGTGGCTGTAGCATTATGTCGTAGGGTGAGACTTTTTTTAGGGGTGATGTGATGTGATGTTTTGTATTGTTAAAATTAGGTTGTCCTTGCGCTAGACCCCCTATTTCCCGCGGTTGTTCTGTAGTTTCATTTTATCATTGAAGTAAGATTACTTTCACTGTTTCTATTTTCTCGATCCCTTTACAAACGCAACCACAAATCACATGGAGTCAGTCTGGCAAAAAGCTAAAGAAAAAAATCCTATAAGGCCTTTCAGAACTCACTGTGCTATGCTGAATAACTACCTGGCGGAATTTCTCTGGTGTCAACGTTTTGGGGAAAACCCATTCCACAATTTTGTTATTAATTCCACCTTTCTAGAAGAGAGAGAGAGAGAGAGAGAGAGAGAGAGAGAGAGAGAGAGAGAGAGAGAAGAGAAAAAAAAAAAAAATTAAATTCCGTGCATACATATGCAATATGTCATTTTTGATACAAAAAAATTTTTTGAGACAGTTAACTGATTTTTTTCTTTGCATCCAAATGAAAAATAAGTACTTTATTGGTGAAGAGCGCGTCAGATATGACTGTAACACTCAAGTTTTGAAATAAAAAAATTTTTGGCATTCAGCGCATATATATGCTTATATCTTCAGAAATACATGTTTCCTTCAAAAATAGGTACTTTTCTCATGATCAGCGCATGTACTCCCTAGACTGCCTAAGTGCTACGAAAAGCAGAATCAGATGTTTCCCTCGACCTCTACAGCTGAAAGGAAGCCCAGATAGCAAGGAACCAATACAGCTGAAAGGAAGCCCAGATACCAAGGAACCAATAGCTACAACCTGAAGAGTGGAATCAGACATTTCCCTTGACCTATGTAGCTCAAATGCAGCTCTAAATACCTACCAGCAATAATAATAATAATAATAATAATAATAATAATGAAAACAATGTAAACTTCACACACCAACATAACTCAAAAAACACCACAAAAACCAAAACCTTCAACAACTCGAAAACGCAAAAACCTGTATATACACCAGATCAATTAAAACCAACCAAAGTACGATAAATGTAAAACAGACAGAACATCAGAATTACTACAGATTAAAACCAAAATAAAAGTTTATTACCAACAAAAGCATGCAACAAAATCACCTAGGTTGACCGCCGCTACCAGTACACACACACACACACACACACACACAAAACTAATCAAACCTAACAAAATGCCACACACATAAAAAACCATCACTGAAAAATGAAGATTTCCAAACCCACATTGCAGCACTGGCTACCCAGACTCAAATAAACCCATGTTACCATAGTGATAATGAACCCAATATCACATGTTAAACTCAACAAACACAAACCAATTCAAAAACACACACACAACACCATTATGTCATGGGTCAAAGGAGACAGGTGGAATAGAACACTTCCAATGGCCCCTTAACTTAGTTCCTACCTCACGCAGACAGACAGGATGTGAGGACAAGAATGAATAGTTCTGAAAAATAAGATTAGTGTTTCACTTTTAAAAGTGTTAATCAGCAGAAGGGCCTCCTGGGATCTTGCTTACTTGACTATCAGTAGTGACCAGCCATACTGTTTCTTTATAAAACAATTCCTTAATAACTTCATTGTTTAATATTTGGATTCTTGCACTGATGTCACCTCACGTGTAAGATTGTTCCCCCTATTGTTATCTAGACAACAAACTTGAACTCTAAGACATGATATCACAGTACATAAAATGATTTTTACATGTTAGTCTGAGAACGTGGACAGTGACCAAGAAGGCATACCCTAAAATTGCACTTACTTTAAGTTTTCAAAATGTCACAACCCCTTTCTTCTGTCATTTATCACTCTTTAACCTCTGGCAACAATCTGTTAATATAAAAACTGCACTGTTTTTAGGGTTCATGTTAAACCACAGACCTCTCTATAACTGACTGGTTGGAGAAAGGCAAGACAAAGAACTGGTTATGAATTGTTGTGTCCAAATCAATCTTTGAAATGCCAAAAACAGGATTAGTTAAAAATGTGATACCAAGCTTATGAACGACAACACCCTTAACGTGGTGGAGATATAAGACACAGAACTGATCAACTGCTCACCTAACTAATAACACGTAAATGTTAGCGAAATAAAATGCTAGGGACTAACAGGATCTCTGTGAGAAAAGGTAGTTTTGGGCCCAGGATGTTCTTTCTATTAGTCCTTCAAATATATTAAAAACTTGAAAATACCAGACCCCAATTCGAAAATGGAGCCTCACATAGGTACTTAAATGTATCTATGGAATGACCTACCAACCCAACCTATCCTAGATATATGTTTACACCAGTCTACAGATCAGCCTGTCAATGTAAATGAACACATATATACATCTTGTATGTCACAAGCATTCCCCCAGTCGAACACAATCTCCAGTAGGCCTAGACTTAAAGTACACCTAGCAAACAATATAGTCTAAGCTACCAGCCACAAAAAATAAACTTCATATTATGATCAAAACACACACTCAAAATATTTCACTGAAACAAACGAAATATTCTAGATGCCATATCACATCACATTTCATATAGGCTACCTATGGCTCATGTTGTTCACTGGACTCCAAACACGTTTATTTTTTCACACACAAGCATTTATTGCTTAGTCCAGTTTCTTGAATAAGTATCATGAGGCTATCGTGGTTAAGTTTGTCAAATTAACTCCCAAAAACATCTTTTTGATAGCAATATTCTTTAATACTGGTTGTTTTTCAGATTCCACACCCCCTTCGGAATACCAGCTTGGTGCTTTCTGGGGTTTAGATCTTAGCTACACAGTCATAGTTATGCTACCAAGACCTTGTAATGGATCTGGGAGATGTTATTTTTTTACCGTATTTGTCGATACCGAATTGTAAATGTTTTCTTATATTTTTGTCAGAATTTATTATAATTTGTCTTATTATATGTTAATTTACTTCTGTTTTTGAGAGTAAAAGCATATTGATTACTATTAGAAAATGTATCCACAGTCTAATATAACAGTCGCGACACTCACTGCTGTAAAAATTGTTGCCGTTTGACAGATGGAGCGACACTAGCGCTCCAAGTGGCAGGTAAGGTGAACGTCAGATGCGTCGTAAGCATAATGTTTGTTTGCATCCATTTCCTTCTTCATTTCCGAATTATTTGAGTTATTTTCTTGGCTCCAAGGGTTTGTGTGGTACCAGAAGGCATATATGTTACTAAAAATGATTCTAAAAAAAGCGCAAGTAAGGACAAAAATCATGAATAGAGTGGCAAGCTACAACACATTCGTGAAGAAACACTTTTGACATTGGACAGAATTGCAGCTTACCACGTTGATATCAAAAGATTATAAACACACAGATTCACATGTAGGAAGCACATACATGTACCTCTACATGCAAAAACGACCGACAGCTCGTTTATCGTACTGTAGGCCTGCTGCGTTTGTCATTTTCGCCCGTTGCCACAAGTACGACCTTCATCTTTATATTATTCTAAGTGACACAAGCAACTGCAAAATAGTGGGAGAAATATGCTAAAAACATTATAATGAGCTGATTACACTACATTTCAAGAAAAACCAAATATTTGAATAATTTTCAATCAATCAGTCAGTGCACAAGGTGCTGACAAAATAATGTCATCACACGAAAGAAGCAAGGAAAATTAGGTGACTAACAACAGAAGTGAACGAAATACATACCAAAGAAATCAGCAGCCCAAATGAGCCAACTACTTCAGTTTCTTATTTGCTTTCTTGTTGTTAGAAACTAAGTCTTGATTCCAATATTTGAGCCGGTAAACAAGTCTCACTTTAACAAATATCTTGATTAACATCAGCTTAGTTTCTTCACAACATCCAGGGGGAAAACTTGGGACAGCCAGCAACAAGTTTACATATAATTCACCACAGTTTTTCTTGTGAGAATGTTCATCAAAAACTGATGCCATCTGATTTTCACAATCCCTCAAAAATAAACAAATATTTTCACTGCAAATAACCAAGCTTCAAAACTGTCTTCGTAACTTTTGAAATGGCAATAAAATTTGTCATTTGCATCTAAGTCCTGGCTGTTGTCTACAAGTAGATTCCTGCACTTGACACAATTATGTAAAGAAAAAAGTTTCTTCAACATGTAACCAAACACATATCTCATACTGTTTTGTTCTTCAAGGTCTGCTGGAACTTCCACATTTGGTAGCTTTGTTGCAGAACTTGTATCAGTACTGCATAACAACTGAGAGACCTTTAATGTTTGAGCAGATTTCATGTCCAGTATTGCCTGACCCCAGTCAATTCCTTCACAATTACTGCTTGGCACATTAGAGGAATTTATCAGTTTGCTTAGTGTACAGTTGTTAAATGCAGCACAAAACTGCCTTGGAAATGGGTTGCTGCAAAAACCACCTCTCTGCCTCATAGTTGAAAAAAAGTTTTCCAATGTGTCTTGGTTAATTTTACGTGAGAATAAGTACAATTTTGTTCCAGTCAGTACCTCGGCAGCAAGCATTTCCAAAGCACATATATTGCTTAGAAGCCCCTTTACACATGTTATCCTCAGGGAGTAATCTTTTCCATCAGAGCCTACAAATTTCCAAGAGTGAATCCATGGCTTCATCACATGTAGAACATCCAGATGCTCTGAATCACTCCTAATACAGTTTCTTAGATGCACAGGCCCTTTCACACTGTATGTATTAAAGAAATCAAAAATGTCATTAACTTTCTGACAAAAGTCTGAAGTGCCAGTTGCAGATAATGGCATACTACCACAAAATACAAGTGTGTCAACACCAGCTGCCACTGTGTGGCTTAACACACGAACTGCAGTACCCACTTTCATTTTTGAAAAAGCTGGCAGTTTGACAGCTTTTTTAGTCAGCTTCGGAGCTAACTTGTATTTCCTGTGCAAGTCATTTGAATAGAGCTGAGAAATGTCCTTCCAAGAAGCAGTACCAACCAAACCATCATTTGATGTATGAATTATGCCATACCTAAATAGGTTGTTTCTGATGCTCTTAAACAAACGTGGGGTATTATAGAAGAAATAGATCTTCTGCTCCTCATATACCAAACTTGGATTGTCTTGTGTAATTCCCAGTCTCTTTCTACAGCCCACAAAATTTGAACCCTGATCAGTCACACAGGTCTTTACAACCAAGCCAATTTCCTTAAGTGTCTTGAGTACTTCATAAAATATAGCAGTCAAATGCATAGCTCCCACTGTTCCTTTACAAAAACAGTACAGCAATGGTTGTTTGAAACATGAAAAAATGCCACTAATCATTATCACCAACACACTGTTCGCAATTTTAGCTGTGCCTCATATGTCAAATTTGCCATTAGAGACATTTCATCCAATGACATATTCACAAGTTTATCAATATAAGAAAAATGTTGCACCTTTTGCTTTAAAAGATGGAATATATAGTCACTTATCCCACATTTTATTTGCATGCCTTCCACATACCTTTGTAATGTACGCACTGATGGAAGCATAAAACATTCTGACAAAAACCTGTATGCCTGAGTGCTGTAATATAATAAATTTAGAGGAAACAGATTATTTTCGTCTTTCCATCTTGCAGCACGTTTTTCTCTCAATGGCATGGTAATCTGGCTTACCAACAAGTCAACGGCACTTTTTTTAAATATCGGGATACTACAGTCTTTAACATTCGTTTGTCCTTGTTCACTTGCTCCTTCTGATACAGTTTCTGTCGCTGTCTGTAGGCACTTTCCTTGTCCCGTAATAGTTTCGCTCAAAGTCTAGCGATTTGCACATTCTGACACTTCACACGCTTTTGTAAGACACGAACAGCTGCACTTAATCTAACCACTTCATCGTCAAAGCAAGTCTGTGTTGACGATTCACACGAATCTGGCACTGATACATGCAGAGTTGAACCGGCTGCTTCTGTGTCATAGGACTGTTTTACTGCTTTAGATTGACTGTCGAATCTTTGTGGCAGTTTCCTCTTCATCGTCAGCTGAGGTGGCTTATTTGGAATGTCAAACAGTGTGGGTACTGCATTCCACACGAGTCTGTTGTTGTCTGTGTTCATGAACTGGTTTTGTTCGAAATGTGGCGAACAAAACCTAATATTATTATACAGGTACACTAGTTCTTTCTTAATGAGGCCTTCTCGCCTGCTATTAACAAGCCATTTTCTGCTCCTAAAACGAAACATTCATCATTTATACACATATAGTTTGCAAGTGAATCCTGACGATACAGTTTAGTAACATGATGGTATATACCTCTCAGGATCCTTAGGAAACCTAAAAAAAGACAGCTGGGGTGTCTTCTTCCTGTTGTTAGTGCAATTTATTGCGCTACAAACGCTCCCGCCAGTAAAAGCCATTGTATAAATCGAAATAAACAACCACTATTCTCTTTCACGATCGCGGCGAATTCACAGTGTAACGCAGCAGCCTCTTGGGGCGCTGCTGGCAACAAAATCGAGGCGAAGTGTCGCTACTGTTATGATGTATCGAAGAATAGCAAAGAGACTGATTACAAGTGGAAACTTGTGAATTGTGTAAAATATCTTTTACGTTGGAGTCGTCTTTGACTATTGTTTTGGTGTGTGTTGACGGAAGAACAATGTGAAGGTCGCCGTCATAAATAATTTTGAATTATATTACTATTATTTTTGTATTAACTAAAAAGAAGAAACTACATTTGAAGAAACTGTATTTGAAACACCAAAATGAGAGAAACACGTTGAACCACGTCTTTTCTGCAGCCGACAACGATGCATTGTGGAATCATACTTAGACAACTGAAGCCAAGACTAATATCGCCTTGCAAACGTCTAACGGAAAAGGTACTGTCACGAAATATGGCAAATTTAAGTAAATAAAAAATAGTGATCATATTTTCAACTTGTGTCTTAGCCGGGATGCCATATTTCAACTGGGGACTGTAGCCGGGATATTGTGTTCACGAGATTTTCAACAGTGCTACGAGGAAGAACAGTTTTGTGTGTTAATACCTGTTTCTTCAGAATGTGTGTTACAGTGTTTGTGTTCATCGGGAAGTAAAAGTTTTGGAGAAGAAATGTTTCGGCAAAAAATATAATTTTCGACAGAAGAAAATACTTCAAGAATTTTGGTCAACAATCACATGGATGGAAAACGTGGTTTTGCAACAGTAGAAGAGTGTTCCAGATAAGTCACGAAAACCTCGTATTTTGTTAATACAATATTTTTATCTTGTTTTATATTGTTGTGTATAAATTTTTGTTCTTCACAATGACTTATGAGTTTTTCGAGAGCATTGTGCCTAAAGTAGAAAGTAGTAATTTAATAGACTTCGAACATCAGGACAGGTCAAATCAAAGAGAAAGAACCGATCAATTTGATTTAAAAAGTTTTCTTGTAAATTTCACGAAAGAAATTAAACAATCAGTTGACGACAATAAGACTTACTGGGATGAAAAAATTGATAACATTTTGTTGCAAGTCCAAGCAGTCAATACCCAAGTGGGTGAGCTTTCGAACAGAGTTGGCAGTGTTGAGGAAAAAATTGAATCTGTGGAAGCAAAAGTAAATGAAATTGATGCTAAATTGAGCGGTGAAATTAATACTGTAAAAAATGACTTACTGGTAGATAGGGAACGAAATTTAATGTATTTTAATGAGATAAAAGGGGATATTAAAAATTTGGATGAGAATACAAAAAGTTTGACAATCGTTTGGTTACTCTAGAAGAAAAAGTAGAATGCAATGATTTAGAAAACAAAAAATCTGTCAAAGAACTTAGCGAAAAAATTGAAAGTTTTAACATTGAATTTCAAAGCAAAAATTACAATGTCAACACATGTAATCTTGTATCTAATATTCCACTGAAGCACTTTTCGGTAGATGGACCCTTACATCCCATTGATTTTATGCTGTATTGTAAGGATTGTTTTTTACCTCACTCACCAGATGAAATAAAAATTAAATTTGTGAAAAAATTCTTAGAAGGGGAAGCTTTGACTTGGGCAAACCAGATTGTAACTCTGGAAAAATTTTGGGATGATCTTAAACAAACTAGAATCAAAAGTGAATTTTTGAATGGGCGAAACTATAGAGAATCAGATGGGAGCATGAAACAATTTTGCAAAAGTGAACTTCAAAAACTTATTCATTTAACAAAACCTTTGGATGACTTGATCAAAATTGATACCTTAAAGAGAAGATTGCCATCAGCAATGCAGTTGAGTTTAGTTCATTGTCCTGATGGGTTTACTCAGAAAGGTAATGGTCAAAATTGGGGAAATGACAACTTTCAAAAAAGGGAACAAAACAATTATCATGGCGTCAGTCAAAATTCAGGGGGATATAACAATTTTGAAAAGAAGGACCATAAATTTTATCCAAAACAAGAACAACATTTTCACATTAATAATCAACAAAATAGAGAACACTTTAGGGATCAAAATCACAGAAATTTTGATAGAGGTCCGTACAATAGGAACTAGCAACAATCAGGTAATGTTTGGCATAGGAATGGGATCAGAAATGTTGAACCAAGTGAGGTGGCGCAGTGGTTAGACACTGGACTCGCATTCGGGAGGACGACTGTTCAATCCCGCGTCCGGCCATCCTGATTTAGGTTTTCCGTGATTTCCCTAAATCACTCCAAGCAAATGCCGGGATGGTTCCTCTGAAAGGGCACGGCCGAATTCCTTCCCCATCCTTCCCTAATCCGATGAGACCGTTGACCTCGCTGGCTGGTCCCCTTCCCCGAAACCAACCAACCAGAAATGTTGATCAGAGACATTGGCAGAACCACAATCACCAGTTCATACAGGAACCGGAAATAAAAAACGAGTAGACGCCCCCTTGAAGGTCCGCAAGGTTGAGGCAGAAGGTGAGCATGATGAAAGGACCAATGGATGTGACTATCATAAACCCAAACATGACAGTTCCAAACCTAAGCTATCACATGAGGTTATTAGTTGTTACTTATTGAAAAAATTTCAAGAGGAAAATAATATTGATAAAGATAAAATTTTCAGTACACAAGAACATACAGTAGATAAAAGTAATTGTGATTCATTTAATTTAACAGAGTTTTACACTCGGGCAGAAAAGAACAACACTTTGTCAGATGATGTAATTTGTAGTAGTTCAGAGATGTGTGTGAATGAAATAGAGAATGCATGCTGTGAGAATGAAAATGTTGGTGAAAGGGATCTGGTAACTTTAGAAAGGGGAAATAATATTTTGGGGAATAATTTGAATGTGTATGACCTGAATATGTGTAATGATAATGATGTTGTTGATAAAGTTGATAATGATGGTAATGGTATTGATGATGATGTTGAGGAAAGGTATTTCATTAGTTTAAATAGGGAATTGGGTATATACATGGTTGAAAATGGATTAAATAGTGAGAATATTATAGAAATTCCCAGGGATGTTACCAGGATGAATAAAGCTCACAAGCTGGATGTATGTGAAAGTGTGAATTTTGATGTTGTTGATAAAGAATCTGACTACACAAATGACAATGACACATGTATAACTTGTAACCTAAGTGAAACTTTTACAGATACTAATGATACACACACATTTCTTATGAATATATGGCTCAACAGTGAAACTATTTCTTTTGACAAGAACTTTAGAAAGATGCTTATTAATGTATGTGAAACTGTATGTCCTGAGTGGTGGAAAAAGATGAGATATTTTATTTTTGAAAAGCTGAAGGATAAGTACTTCAATAGTATACAATGTGATTTGGATGAAAATTCTTAGCTATTTGAGATAATAGAGAGTACTCATGACAATTTTGTGTCTTGTGCAAATTTTATAACTGTGACAAATAATACATGTAATGATATGCCATATGATTCTGATAAGTATAGGTTTGGGGAAATTGAAAGTGATTTATTACATGAGGATACAGGTTCTGAGAAAAGTGATCAATTTTGCAGTCCCTATATAAAAGTTCAAATTGGGTCATGGATTGGTAAATGTTTAATTGATACAGGAAGTGAGATCTCGGGAATATCTGAAAGGTTAAGCAAGAAATTGAAAGTGGGGAAAGATTATGTTGAAATGCCAGTTGTTGGGGTAAAGATAAAAGGTGCTACTGGGAAGAGCAGTAAATTGGTAAAAAGCCAGGCTTTAGTGACATTTTTAATTGGAGGCAAGTTGTTCACACATGGATGTTTCGTAATTCAGGAATTTAATGAGGATTTTCTTTTGGGTATGAATTGGATAGCAGAAGCAAATACAGCATTTGATTGGGTTGGAAAAAAACTTTTGTAGAAACTAGTGAAAGGGAGTACATTCAGACAAATTTTGCGAACACACTTGGTGATCAGAGTAATGGAAATTTCGACAGTATCAATTTACTAAAAGAAAAAAGATTGGAGAATATTGAAACTCATAGATTTGATACCGATGAAGTTGAATTTGGGAATTTAGTAAATTTGAAAATTTCAGAAACACAAAATTTATCTGGGGAGCGAAAACAACAGTTAGAAAATCTGCTGTGGGAATACAGTGATGTTTTCAGTGACATACCTGGAAGGGTAAAGGGTTGTCAGTGTGAGCTTCAGGTAAAACCTCATGAACCATTTTTCATAAAACCATACGGTATTGCAATATCAAAAAGACCTGGTGTTGAGAAAGAGCTGAAAAAGATGGAAGGATGTAATATAATAGAAAGGAGTATCAGTGCATATAATAATCCTCTAGTAGTAGTTTCGAAAAAAGATGGTGGAGTAACATTGGTTTTGGACTCTACACACTTAAACAAAATTTTGTTCAGACAGATAGACCATCCTGAAAATATTGATGAGTTACTCTATAAATTTACGGATTTAAAATATATGTCAAGTTTGGATCTAACTTCGGGTTTTCATCAGGTACCACTTTCGGTTAATCCTAGAAAATATACTGCTTTCTTGTACAATGGTAAGAGTTACCGTTACCAATATTGTGTTGTGCCATTTGGGTTAAATTCTTCTGTTTCTGAATTTATAAGAGCTTTGGATCATGTACTGGGGCAAGAACTTGCGTCTAAACTGATAATTTATGTAGATGACATTTTGGTTACAGCGCAAAATTGGGAGGAACATTTTTTGATTTTGAAGTCAGTTTGTGAAAAACTTAGAAAAGGGGGGATGACATTGAAATTAGAGAAATGTAAATTTGCAGTTTCTGAATTGAAATTTTTGCGTCATGTTGTCACAGACAAGGGAATTTTGGCAGATCCAGAAAAAATTAAAGCAATTTCAGAAATTCCTATTCGTAAGACTAAAAAACAATTAAAGTCGTTCTTTGGGTTATGCGGTTATTACCGAAAACATATAAGTGATCAGAGTCTGAATGCACCATGTTTAAGCCAATTACTTAAGAAAAACACTGTTTGGGTTTGGGATAAAAGTTGTCAGGAAGAGTTTGATAAAATTAACCAAGAGTTGAGAAAGCAACACTTATTACACAGACCTGATTTTAGTTTTCCATTTTGTTTGAACACGGATAGCAGTAATTATGGGCTTGGAACAGAGTTATTTCAAGAAAGAGTAAAGAATGGAGTTAAGATACATTGTACCATAGCATTTTCAAGCAGAATGTTGCTCAAGCATGAGAAAAATTATACAGTCACAGAGAAGGAACTTTTGGCAATTCATTGGGCTTTTACAAAATTTAGAATTTACCTTGTTGGACATAAAACCATAGTATTTTCGGATCACAAAGCTTTGAGTTACTTACAAGAGTGCAAATTATACCACAGTAGATTGACCAGATGGGCAATTTTACTGCAACAGTTTGACTTTGAAATCAAACACATAAAAGGTTCTGAGAATGTAGTAGCTGATTCACTTTCAAGTTTACCAATTGGGGGAGAAAAGGAGATTTTTGAACAAGAGGAGGAAAAGCAATTTAAAATTAGATACTTGAAAGGGGTGGAAAATGAAAAAACAATTAGAGCTATGTGTAATAAAATTAGAAAAAATCAAAATTTAGATCAGAGTTGGAAATTAATCAAAGAATGTTTAGGCAAGAAGGGGTATGAGAAACTTGATAAATTTTACAAATTGCATAAGGGGATTTTGTTTCGGAGAACAGATGTAGATTCTGATAATTGGAAACTGTGTTGGTCAGAGGCAGATGCTGATAAGCTGATCATTTACATACATGAAAGTTTCGGTCATTGTGGGATACAGAAGTCTATTCAAAAGATACAAGAAAATGTTTATTTTTACAATATTGGAAAGAAGGTAAGAAAAGAATTGGCAACCTGTGACAAATGGCAGAGAGTTAAAGTGAGCAATCAAAGATGTGGTGGAGAGATGCAAAACATTATTCCGGAAAAACCTTTAGATCTTATCGCAGTGGACGTATATGGAATGTTACCAAAGAGTAAAGGTGGTTACTGTTACATATTTGTTATGGTAGATGTATTTTCAAAATTAATTAAACTATATCCAGTGAAAAAAGCTACTAGCCATGAAATTATAATAAAAATTGAAAGAGATTATTTCGAACAGGTGGGTAAACCAAAAGCTATATTATCAGATAATGGTTCACAGTTCACCTCTAAAATTTGGAAAAAGTTTATTGAAAGATAAAAATTGAAGCATATACTTATATCTGTTTATTCTCCGTCCACCAATCCTGCAGAAAGATATATGAGGGAAATTGGGAGACTTTGTAGAAATTATTGTAGCCATGAGCATCCAACCTGGTTTGAGCACATTCGAAATTTTGAAGATATTATGAATAGCCTACAACATAGTTCCACAGGATTTGCACCATATGAGATTATGTTTAATATTAGACCTCCAAATCTTATATCAGAACTTATTGAATTTCCTAAATGTACACCTTTAACTATGCAAGAGAGAGAAGATATTGTCAGGGAAACTATGAGGAAACAAGGGGAAAAGAGGAATAAAAGATATAACAATAGGGTAAGATTAACCACTTTTAAAATTGGGGATCTTGTTCTGGTCAAATCTCATGAAAAATCAAAAATGTTAACTTCAGAAATTAAAAAATTCGTTGATATCTGTATTGGGCCTGTTGAAGTCATAGAAAATCCACACCCTAATGCTTATCTTTTGGTGTATCCTAAGTCAAAGAAATTATTTGGTCTCAGGAATGTTGTCTCTTAAAAACTGTATAAACAGAAATCATAATTTCAAAATTTAAATAACCTATTATCATCTAAAACAAAAGTTCTCCACTGCAATACGCTTGTTAGAACAAAACTGCCTGTACAACGAAGTGTGTATATTTGCATGTATAAATTAATAATTTGAAGTCACATATTAATTGAAACTGATGAAAAACACTGTTCTAACAAAGAATGAGAGAAAGATTTATTTTTACTTTTTTTACAAAAAAAAGTCTCCATAGTGAGCATTTCTGAATTTTTCTAATTTTTGGAAGCTAAGTCTTCCCTGTGGGTGAAGGCATGCATGTGAGGACATGCATGCAAAGGTATAAGTTTCAAAACCAATTTTAGATAAAGCCTCATGATATATGAGCAGTTTATTGTTGTTTATACTGATGTTGTGGGGAGCAAAAGTACTCTTCACAAAAATTTAACTTGTAGTAATATTGTAGTAGAGAGGAAAGTGTACATAAATAATTGCAAAAAATTTAGATAATACTGATGTATCTTTAGCTGTACTAAAAGAAGAAAATCATAAAAAAATACAAAATAAAAAAAAACCTAAGTAAAAAAATTTAAAAAGAAAATCATAAGCAAAAAAAATATACAAAAAACAAAAATTCCATGACTAATAAAAAAAATATAAAAATTAAAAAAAAATCAGATGTTAAAAAAATATATATATATAAAAGGGAAATATAGAGAAAAACACATTACACTATATATGTCCAATATCATTTTTACTGTACAATATGTAAGCATAATGAAATTAACATTAATATTTAAAAAAAAATTAAAACTTATTCTAGGAAATGAGTTTTACCTTTCTATTATTTTCAATCTGCATGCCGTATGTTAGAATATTTCTCATGTATGTTTTATACCATGTATATTTGTCATGTTAAATAATTTCTTTACTTGAAAATTTTGTGTATGGGATTGATGGGGAAGTATCATTGCAACAACAGCCAGTAATAAGTCCACAGATTCAAAGAGTCCAAATTTGGAAGAGGCTATCAGACTGCATCATTAATGTACTAATTGTGTAATACAGATCCATCACTGAGTGTTGTCGGGATTTTGTTGTATATGTCCATAACAACAAAAGCCCTGGGGAGCAGTTTAATAGATCTGGGAGATGTTATTTTTTTACCGTATTTGTCGATACCGAATTGTAAATGTTTTCTTATATTTTTGTCAGAATTTATTATAATTTGTCTTATTATATGATAATTTACTTCTGTTTTTGAGAGTAAAAGCATATTGATTACTATTAGAAAATGTATGGAAGAATAGCAAAGAGACTGATTACAAGTGGAAACTTGTGAATTGTGTAAAATATCTTTGACATTGGAGTCGTCTTTGACTATAGTTAGTCGGCAGCTAACTCTTGGTGTATGTTGACGGAAGAACAATGTGAAGGTCGCCGTCATAAATAATTTTGAATTATGTTACTATTATTTTTGTATTAACTAAAAAGAAGAAACTACATTTGAAGAAACTGTATTTGAAACACCAAAATGAGAGAAACACGTTGAACCACGTCTTTTCTGCAGCCGACAATGATGCATTGTAGAATCATACTTAGACAACTGAAGCCAAGACTAATTTCGCCTTGCAAATGTCTAACGGAAAAGGCACTGTCACGAAATATGGCAAATTTAAGTAAATAAAAAATAGTGATCATATTTTCAACTTGTGTCTTAGCCGGGATGCCATATTTCAACCTTACCAATGATTTACGCTACAATTAAAACAAAACTTATTCACAATTCCAATTACAATAGCTACACATTTCATGTACCGGTTTTCGTAAATACAGATCTTTACGTACTTGGTTTAGGTGAAATAATGCCAATGCGTCACAATTATTTCGATGTGAGCAATGAAACTTCACGTAAAACATGACTGCGATAAAATGCGTAATAAAATAAATATACCGAGGTCTAGAAATAAGCATGATTACACATAAAAGGGATGATTAATACAGTTCAATATTAAAAATGTGTATTCAACAAAACCGTAGTCCTACAGAACTGGAGGGGTGTGACGGTAATGGTTTTATTTTATCAGTGAAATTACATACCGGTACTGGATGTTACTAATGCACCTGAAACCATCAAATAAATGATTACAAACTTAATTTACCGGTTTTTCTCCCCCGGAATCCAAAACATCAGACAGTATATATAATAATGGTATGAGACAATGAAGGGAGATTATTTGAGGACGTATTTTCATCAATTTTGAGACGTTATGACTCGTAATAGCCCTGGAGACGTCTTTTACAACAATCGAATAATTTGTAGCAGTACACCGATAAAAATAACTGCTTGTAACTAGCAAGTAATCGCGCAACGCGCAACCAAACTTCGAACACACAAATAACTTCTTAACACGATACGATTACATGACAATGGACACCATACGCATACTCAAAATAACAAACCTAGATAAACACAGCACCGGTTTTCGTACGCCTCCAAACAAACTGCTTTTCAGAGATTGTATTTTAATAAATGAAGACATACCGGAGCAGTGGATTTTAATAATACCGACAACCAAAGACAACAAAGCAACTGAACTACGCACTAGAACAAGCCAGTTTATTTGATTAATTTAAAATATTTTGTTATTTGTTGACATGAATCCATGGCTTTTTAGATTAAAGTACTGACTTCGAAAGTGGGGGCATTTGATGACAGAATTAAAAATCATTATTGACAAAGCCAATCCAATCCAATAGAGATCGTAGATCTTACACTAATAACTAAACAAGAAATTTCCAGAAACTTACCTCCGCTTATAAAAATGTCCACAGTGTGCGTTAGAAAAATGTGTAGAAGAATGAAACTCAAGGAGAAAATACGAATTGCTTTGGAAGTAAAGGATACTTATTATAAATGTCACTATCTTTATCGTAAGTTTTGCATATGATTTTTACGGCTTAATGCTTTGGTTGCTATTATTGGCTCGTTGTAATACGAGAGTTTCTTATTTAAATTTGAACGAAACCATTAAACAGAGGCACATTTTCGAAGTGTTGTTTGACTGATTTAGTCACTCAGTACAAAACACCTTCCTATACTCTTTACTAGTTTAAAAAAATGGTTCAAAAGGCTCTGAGCACTATGGGACTTAACTTCTGAGGTCATCAGTCCCCTAGAACTACTTAAACCTATTTAACCTAAGGACATCACACACACCCGTGCTCGAGGCAGGATTCGAACCTGCGACAATAGCGGTGGTCTGATCCCTGAAAATGTTACTGCAACTTTTCTGAAGTGTATAATCCTTGACTCATTTGCCAGATTTATGCATTCTGTAATCTCACTAAATAACTCAAGGAAAATAACAGAGACAGTTCTATCCTTCTCCAATCCGTGCATGTATCATGTCTTCAGTGAATTCGGCACCAACAGGACATTACGAATTTGACTTTTTTAAATGTCCAACCACACATGCATATTTCCTTGTCCAGCAGTTCATTCGGTTGGGCAGTCTCCAGTATATGTTTCCTTCTGTGTTTTGTTTGTACAGACATACCGGAGCAATGATCATTCACATAGATTTTAACTTATTTTTTGCCAGTGCACTGTTAATATCTGCGAAAACAAAAACTGCTGCACAAGCTCTGCAAACAACAAATGTGATCTTACAAAACATCAAACAATGGTTCTTCGACAATAAAATGAAAACAAATGAAGAAATAACACAACAAAATCTTACATGCAGCCTTACAAATGTGGCATACCCCGATAATATGGAGGCTATCAAACTGCTGGGATTCCTGATTGACAGCAAATTAATAATGAATGAACAAACAGTGTATGTGTGCTCCCAGCTCTCTGATGTACTATCTGCAGAAAGTAAGTTGACACTCGGCGCCGTGGCTTATGGGAATGACTGTAAATGGGAGATGCCTCCACTGTCACTCGCTTCAGCCCCCGCGCCGAGTGTCAACTTAGTTTGTGTGTACAGTAATATACCTTCTGAGGAGAACAGAAGGTGTATTAGCTGACCCATACCTTATAACAGTGCATTATGCAATATTTAATAGCCACATCAATCATGGCCTACTGTTATGGGGATATTCTGAAGGCTGCAAGTATGTGGCAGTGCTACATAAAAAAAGCAGTCAGAATCTTTGCATCAAGCTAAAGACTGCAGCACTGCAAGCCTATGTTCACGCAATTCGACCTGGTGGAGGCTCTGTAATGGTGTGGGACGTGTGCAGTTGGAATTAAATGGGACCCCTTATACTTCTAGATACGATTCTGACAGGTGACACATATGTAAACATCATGTCTACCTGCCTCCATTCATGTCCATTGTGCATTCCGACAGACTTGGAAAAATCCAGCAGGTCAATCCAACACCCCACACGTCCAGCACTTCCGCTGGCCTCCATCTCTCCAGACATGAACATGTTTGTGCATACCTGGGATGCCTTGCAACAAGCTGTTCAGTACAGATTCGACCCCCTTCTACTCTAGCAGATTGATGGGCAGCACTGCAGGATTCATGGTGTCATTCCTTCCATGACTACTTTAGACATTAGTTGAGTCCATGCCACGTCATGCTGCAAAACTTCTGCATACTCGCGGGGGCCCTACCCGATATTAGGCATGTGTACCAGTTTCTTTGGCTCTTCAGTGTGTGTATCATATATATTTCCTTATATATATGAAAAATGATAAATAACTCTTGCATATTTAATCTTCACACAGTCTGTCCAATCATGACTGGTAAACGACACAGATCCAGAAATTAAAAACATCAAGTTACTGGTATTTCTATAGATACGTTAACTTTGCACACCTTATGTTATGGAAGTAAGAGCTCTGGAAACCAAGGGGCTGTTAGTTCTGTTTTGCATATATATCTACTTGATTAGTTCTCATTAGTTGGAAAATAATATTGTGGCAATATAAAATCTACCACCCCAAGAAACGACAGTGAGAAAATGGATGTCATGTAAAAATAAGCAAACACTGCAGAAAGTGCTAGATTCCCAATTTCTGGAATAGACAGGAAGATTTATGGGTCTCTACGTCAGCCGAACATAACGAATAGAATAGTTTGGTAAATACCATAAATGGATATAAGTCTGCCACAGCAGCCTGTATTCGAGATGACTGTAACTGCAAAATTATCTGAAAGGAAAAAAGATCAAGGTCAATTACAAATACACACTTTCTATCTAATCAAGTGCTTCAGATGAAGGATGTTTCATTTATTTATTTATTATACACCTTTAAAAATGCAACCAACATAATCTTTTGTGTACACAGACGTAGCAATACAATTACATAAATAACACGCACAGACTAAAAAATATTTTACGTAATTACTGTTCGACATTAAATTGTCCATCATACTGCGCATGATGTATTATGTAGAATCACATACATAAGTTTAATGTAATGAAACTATATTACTGTCTGAGATAATTTTTAAAGCCTATTTCGAACTCTTCTATTGTATAAAATGCTTTTTCTCTCAAAGCCACAACTGTGCGACGTCTTTAAACATATTGGTGACACATTGTGTACCTGTAGTGACAACATATTAAACTGTTTTACCCTCATGTATTTGTAACTGTCTAGAGTTTCCTTAAGTCTAGCGACTGTGATGTCTGTCTTCTGTTTTAGGTGTGTATTATATTGACGGGCCACGAGGCTACACCACCGCGGGGTCGAGGCACCTTGTCACAGTTCCTGCAGAACTCCGCCCCCCCCCCCCCCCCCCCCGCCGCCCCCCCCGCCATCAGAGGTTCGGATCCTCCCTCGGGCGTGGATGGGTGTGTTATCCTTAGCGTGAGATAGTTTTAGATTAAGTAGTGTGTAAACCAATGACCTCATGACCTCAGCAGTTTGTCCCAATAGGAACGTACCACAAATTTCCAAAATAACATCAATGGATAGAGTGTTTTAGTTTGTAATAATGCTAGTTTTCTTTTGTATGTATTAGACAACTTAATATGAAGAGGAATGTAGCTGTGGGTATTTTTATTTATTTATATATATTTTTTTTTTTTTAAATAGGGTTCCCAAGACATTATTTATAGCCCCACAGATGCATCTGAACTCCTTATTTTTGCCAAATGTGATCTTTTTTTGCTCCAGGGAAATTCCTCAATAACACAATGGCATGTCAATTGTGCTTGGAAAAAGGTATAGTATGCATTTAGCAATAGCTTATCATTAACACATGACCTTAGTTTACCTAACAAATATGTAGCACATACTAAGTTAGTAGAGATATATTTGGTATAATTCTTCCATGTTAATTTCGTGTGAAGACAGAAGTCAAGAAGTTTAGCTGAAGCAGTTATTGCCATCCTCTTTAATTGATAAGGTAAAGAGAATATTTACAGTTTGTCAGTATTAATACAAAATTCAGTGAGATGGAACCACTTACTGGCTGCTCTGAAATGATCCCTACTTTACTGCTTTAATGCTCCTCAATTTTTACCAGCTGGAACAAAAGTGGTACCATCATAACATAAATTTTCACATACTAATCACTGGTTATGACATAACGTATTGTGAGTCACTAAAATTAGGAAGTATTATGTTATGTGGCTGGCATTTGGCTGAAATCAGAAATTAGTGGCTAGTGTTTGGTTGAAATCAGAAATCGGTCATGTGACATTCCTCACTCACTAATTTTGAGACACAGTATTGTATCCATCATATTTCGTTGTTTCCATGTTATAACTTTGATTTTTTGACAGTATGCAATTTGAAGGCAATGTCAAATAGAAGATTTATCACAAACACATCACTCTATATACAATTTGTTATAATTAAATATCTCTTAGACACATCAGTCCTTAAGAGATTTCAAGATGAAATGCATTCACTGTGGTTAGAGACGTAGTGTTACAGAACTGAAAGAAGTAGGATAATATCCTAGAACACACTAATACCTTTTCTCTCCAGCTTTGCTTTTGTAACACATTCTGGGTCTTCTTATTTATGTAATAGAAGCATGTCCCACAATATTCGATGTTATTTACATGAAATGAGTTTCTTCTCTTTCATGGCTTCAAGCTTAAAAAATGAACGATGAAACTGCTGCTAGTGAAACAAACAGTAAAGACATTTACATCATATGAAATTTACATTTTTTCTTATCACAAATAATTGACTTTTTTTAATATGTCATGATTCCTGAGGGTGTGGTTAGGTGGGAACCTACAAGTAAAGCTTAAGTTACTGCGAGTGAAACGAGCAGCAATCGTATGTATAGTCTTGCTTGTTACCAATGCTTTGTGATTTCTTTGAAATAAGCCACGATTTTTGAGAGTGTGGTTATACACAAACCTAAGAGCACAGCTTAAATTGGTGCAAATGAAATGAGCAGCAATCATATTTGTAGTTTTGCTTGTCATAAATGCTGCGTGGGATTAGCCGAGCGGTCTAAGGCACTGCAGTCAAGGACTGTGCGGCTGATCCTGGCGGAGGTTCGAGTCCTCCCTCGGGCATGGGTGTTTGTGTGTTTGTCCTTAGGATAATTTAAGTTAAGTAGTGTGTAAGCTTAGGGACTGATGACCTTAGCAGTTAAGTCCCATAAGATTTCACATATATTTGAACATTTTGTCATAAATATTTAGTTATGATCAAATCTTTAGCAGCGCTTTCATAAATGTGGTAGTCAAGACAAAGAGCACATTACACTGGGAGAAAGACATCATGTCACAGTCTGATTTCATGCAAATGCCAGTCACACACTGTGGTACTTCCTGATTTCAGTCACTCATAGCATAAGAAACAGTCCCTAATACAACATAAAAATGCTATCAGTTATTGTGTCTTTTCATATAAATCTTTTCACTTATATCTACTTTATCAGCTTTCACTTTGTAATTTAAGTTTTCTTATTTAGAAACTATCATCAGCATTACTAACACTTAGTGGATATCAGAACCACCCACAGTAACATTATGTGTGTGGAGGATGGCTTCTATGGACTAATCCCACTAACTCTGATACGAAAGTGTGTTTCACTTTGCTTTTTGGTACTTTCGTTAAATATAGTTTTTAAGCATATGAGATAGATTGATCAAACTGTGAGGTCAAAATGCCGTGATGGAAGTGATCTGATTAATCTAAAAGAAGATGTTTTAGTCATTATTAATTAACTAAAGCAGAAATAAGGATGTAGCAGCAAATTTCGAGATAACTCAACCTTACAAAATCCGACGCCTAATACGTAATGTGCTAATCAGATACAGTCTTTTAATATACCAATTAAATTATGTACAATTTTGATTTTGTAGTAATTATTGTTTTTGTAACTTTTAGCCCTTCTGTCCCCACACCAAACCAGTTTAGTCAATATATTACAAACACGATTTGCCTCGAAACAACAGAGACAGAGTGTAAGGATACCTGAACATCATTTTGGTTGTCTTTGAAATTGTTTAAACGATAATTCGATTGAAAAGTCATTGTGTAATTCTAACCTGACGCCATAAGAACAACATTACACATCACCATTGTAAAATTAGCTGTTATAGGCAGTTATCTACTAACCAACTAATAAGGGACACATTTGTTTGGTTTGACAGCTTCAGATGACAGTGTGTATTTTCTTTTCTGAGCTATGATATGGTGCAAACATTGATGGCAGCCATATTTAAATGCAGCAAACGTGGATGTTTGCAGAAATTTATTCAGGAGTGGTCAAGGTTTTAAAATTTTTGTATTTGATATGGTCCTCAGCAGACAATTATACCCTAAGAATAAATTGTAACATGGTATTATCAGTTTTATTGTATCTCAAAGCATTGGTAGTTGACTCAGTATATTTTGAAGAACACACTACTTTCATAACCCAAAAGGCAAGCATATTTCATAAATAAATGCAAAGTAAATCTTTTTGTACTAGTAATAATGAATATGGATACATTCTTTTCAATTAAACGATCAAAAATGACATCTGCATATGATTCAACAAATCGGGAAATTATGGCAGACAATATTCACTAAAGATATTTTCATTCATATAGTTATAATGTTTAGATTGTCACTGAATACTGCAATAGAACGAAAAAGTCAGATAGGCTACATAAACCTTGTTGAATATCACAAAACTAACAATAAAAAGTGACTGATTAAAATAGTAACTTTGAAGTCATCTGGCTTACAAAATGTAAAGTCTGATCATGTGAATGGATTTATTAGATTATTTTCACACCATCCAGTGTTTAGGGCTGACCTGCATAATTAAAGTAAAATGAAGCTTCTTTTTTGGTTTGTTTGGATAATGTGCAACCCACAGTCAGCATTCTAAGCTCCCAAATCGAAGAGCATGAAACATAACTTTAAACGTAATTTTAAATCTTCGTTAAATTTTTTCTCCCTTACATGGTTAGTGTCAAATATTTAACACCTTACCTCATTCTTGTATTTATCAGACGTTTGAAGGTGTTTCATACATATGAGTTTGAATCTTTAAAGAATTGGGTGATGGGTTACTGATGAGGCACGTAAAAGTTTTAGTTGATTTTTGCTGTTTTGACAGCAAAGTAACTGAGGATGGCGGGAGCAGAGAGGATATAAAATGCAGACTGGTTGTAGCTAGAAACACATTTCTCAAGAAGCAGAATTTGTTAACATCTAATACAAATTTCAGTGTCAGGATGTGTTCTCTGAAGCTATTTGTGTGGAGTGTAGCCTTCTACAGAAATGAAATGTGGATTACAAGCAGTTCAAATAAGAAGAGAATAGAAGTTTTCCAAATGTGGTACTACAGAATAATGCTGAACATTAGATAGGTAGATCGAGTATCTAATGAGGTGGTACTGAATGTAATTGGGGAGAAAAGAAATTTATAGAAGAATTTGACTAGAAGAAGGGACCATTTGGTACTACATGTCCTAAGGCATGAAGGTAGCGGTAGTTTGATAGTAGAGGGAAGTGTGCTGAGTAAAAATTGTAGAGGGAGGCCAAGCGATGAATACAGTTAAGCAGATTCAAATAGAAGTTGCTGTATTTAGCGAACATGAGGAGGCTTGCACAGGATACAGTAAAGTGGAGAGCTGCACAAACCAGTCTTTCATTCAAGACCACATCAACAACTACATCACGTTTTATTGGTAGCATTATTATTATTATATTTTCCTTATTACTATGCTTGAGACGCTGGAAACAAAGGGAATGGATACTGCTACTAGCTTCACAGTTGTGTTAGGCTTTAACCATAAAGATTGCACTGTCTGAGAGGCTAATTTTGCATTTTTGAATTGATGTGTTAATCGGAGAATGTTATTAAAATTGTGTTTAGAGAAATACAATATCACTCTTTCCAACAATCTGTGTGCTGAGATGATGTGGATGCGACCACACCCTGCTCTGTACTGCTATGAGAGTATCACGCCACTTCGAGGCAGCCAATCCCGTGTCAGCACGTCGCCACGTGACCGACGGAATGACGGCAGCCTACGGGACTTTGTCCTTCCTGTTTCTTTTGCGCAATACTCTTGCCATACGACTGGGCAAGCTGACACATTGGTTAGCTCACTGTACTCGCATTTGGGAGGACGACGGTTTAAACCCACGTTCGGCCTTCCTGATTGAAGTTTCTGTGATCTCCCTAAATCGCTTCAGGCAAATGCCGGGGTGACAGCTTTGAAAGGGCACGGCCGACTACCTTCCCCGTCCTTCCCTAATCTGATGCGACCACCGATGATCTCGCTATTTGGTCCCCTCACCCCAAATCAACTCAAACCCTCTTACCAAATGAGGCAACATAAAAGAAATCTATTGCTTCTATTAGTGAAAACACGATTTCCCGAAAGTTTTTAAAAAAAATGTTAATCATGACAAATAACAACCATCCTGTGGTTTTCCACACTCATGCAGCATATTTGTTTGCAGAACCATTATAGCCGTGGTTACGGCATGAGTGAAGAAACACAAAGTATGAAGAAAAAATTACGACTAATCGTGGTAATTTAGAAATCTGATAATTTCCGGTATGAAAAACTGTCATCATACCCACTCCTGTGTGTGAGTTTCGTCTGAGGCGAAACGACGGGAAACTCAAAGCGGACACAAGTCAGTGTAGTGCGATTTAGGTTTAACAATAAGTTGTAAAACGAAGGACAGCAGCGATCGAGTATTCGCTGCTGCATGGTGGTCTTACGTAGCAGTGGCGTGCGAGACGAAAGTGGAGGAGGCTGGCAAAGAAGGCGTGGCCAATATCTTACTCACAATCTCTCGACGTCAGCTTTTATCGACTGATCGAGAAAAAGAAGTAGTCCATCTTTAGGCAAAGCCTTTACAAACTATTTCATTATGCCTAACTTTATATGTAGAGGTGGCAGGAGGACGTTATTTGGATCTACTAGGTTTTGTGTAGAATGTTCTTCTCACCAGGTTTTAAAGACTTCCTCACAGACGAGTTCTTTCTGTACCAGTGTTCATCCCTAGCCCTACTGTCCCATTCACACAAGAAACATGGAAATTTGGTAAAGCCACCTTGCTGACCAAGGAGCATGCATGTTACTTTTAGATCGCCACATTTCATCCAACCATGAGCAGAATAGCCTATTTCATTTAACATTATTTCTAGATTTTCATAGCTTTTTTTCATGTGTACAGAATGTCCAACAGGTATAGATGCATACATGTTACAATTGTCTAATAAAACAGCCTTAAAACTAGTTTTGGATGAATCAATAAACATCCTCCAGTCTTCCTTGTTGTATTCAGTACCAAACTCATTCATCAGACCTGGAATGTCTGAGCAGTGCACTAAATCACCTTCTTGTTGAAAAAAGTTGGAAAATTGCTGCTCACTCTTTCTATGCATGTATATGCTGGTTTCAACTGCCAATAAGTTCTTTTCTTTTAATCTAAAGCCAAGCAATTCAACTTTTTCTTTCATTAAGCCCAGATCCCTAACCAAATCGTTAAGCTCGGTCTCAGTAAACAATTTGGGCTCTAGACTTTCTGTATTACATTGGAATTCATCATCGTCTGGTTCATCTAAATCACATTGTGCATCAGAAAATACTTCTGTTAGAACAGAATTTAAATCATCTGGTGGGTCAGGAAACAGCAAATCTACACCATGCCTTACTGATCGGATGGCAGATGAAAGGTTAGAGTAGCTTATTACCTTTTTTGTTTTCCGCATAATGACCAGTAATATCAACACTGCAAAAGTAGCAATCATCGGAATGATTTCTTGGCTTCCTCCATATCATGGGAACAGCAAATCTAAAGGCTTTTCTCTCCTTTTTCAACCATTTTCTCAGGTCTCCAACACACACACAATATACCTTGTGTGGCGCCTAAAATTTATCTTGATGACCAAGTTTAGATCGAAAGTATGATAAATAAACCTTTTTCAAAAAGTCAACAATGTTTCTTTGGTGTTTTTAATCACAAATTCAACACAAATATAACAAAAACTGTCAGCAGAGTTTTTACAACCACGATTAAACACTGTATTGAGCACATGTACAGGAAACGAGAAAGTGAAGTTAGATTGACAGTATACAAACCACCATCTGTTAACACAAAAATAGAATTGACCTTTTGTGCCAGCAAATGTTTCTCATCTACATTTATTGCACCTCATTTTAAATTATTTTAACTATACAAAAGCTGTTAAATTCTTTAAAAAATCACTTACTTTAATAAATTTAACTGTAAAGTGTGAAGAAATGGTGGGTGATACAGTTTTTGAAGTATCATATTTAGATTTCCCACCCTAACAATAAAAAGAATAAGGTATTTTCACCAAAAAGTTTTCCATTGTTGGTCTGTGTAATTATTTGTTAATATGGATTTCTCTTCACTGTAACTTTTCTGGTGCTGTAAGCTGTATATTTTTCTCAAATTAGTAACTTTCTGCTAATTAGGAAATAGCATTTCTTTGGAAGTACAATTGTACTGACCATTCATATATGATGCAAAAACACTTCATAAAGGTTTGTTTTCAAATATGAGCTGTAACGTTACATGCATTCTGCTTAACCTTAATGAAAGTTATCTTAATCCATTTTGACGTATAAAAAATGTTTGTTTTGTTTTTTTCTCTGCATGCAATAATTCATATTGTCACAGAGTATGCAGTTTCATGGCAAGTCACATCTCCGATGGAATAAACAGCCGAACCAGCAAGTACCACAAAAGTATAGTAAAGCAGCTGCCGTCATTCCACCTTGCAGACATGTGGCGCCCATCCTTACCCATGTACATGCACAGACAGTCATAAACTTCCAAACAACATGCTATTCTAGAACAACAAACTTATAAAAAACCGGTATGCTCACTATGATACTCATCATTTGTCGGCCTGGTAGACATTGTGCAACACATTGCCTTACCCAAGTGGTATGTTATACTGTATGTCACCTTTTTGTGTATGTAAATGATGTCGTCACAACCACAGGACGTAGAGAAATAAATAATACTGCTAGTTCAGATTGTACATTTGTCTTCAGAAACGAAAATTGTTAAAACTTTGTAAAATAAAAACCCTTTACTTATGGTATTTGAACTAAGTAATATTTCATATAACTCCATTTCAAAACATCTTTACTCATGACATAGCCCTAACGTTACTTAATGATTACTTACAAAGACTCAGTAAAAATTTATCATTTCAATGTATCTGATCTCAAATACTTTGCTTGAGGTCGGATAAACACTGGTGCAAAGTAACCATTCTTCAATAGGAATTTGAATTCTTGAAGTAAGTTATAGTCTTAAAATGTTATGACCATATATTATTTTTTCATTGTCTCTATTTCTCTATGTATGTGGACCAGCCACAATGGTGGCTGGTAAACCAGCTGTACCTCTGTTTTAATTATCAATGGTCTATTCAGACACAGGGAGTATTCGTAGCCTAATCATGCTGACTGGACATGGAGTAATTATTAATTCCTATTATGAATTGATCATAGTTGTATCTTCATCTGGATTACCAACTAAACTTGTGAGGAAACATAGGCTTAGGAGCCTCATTTCTTATTTCCTCTACACATCCTTCAAGTAGGATAAGGTAAGCAGGCAGTTAACCTACTTATTCTAAGTTAAGCTAACATTCCCTAAAAATGTGTATAAACTAAATCATGTGATTTAACCATCGAAAATAAGTAAAAATTCCCCTCGTAAAAAGCTCCTAGCAAACAAAGGTACTGCTAACCATGAGAAAAGTACAAAAAATTCTAAGGAATAGTTGTGAAACATGCAAACATCCCAAGTCGTTGGATGTATCCATTCAGTTCTGACAGCAAATTATAGTTTTCCATAGACACTTCGAGCTTTTCGGAGTTTATATATTAATCAGTCAATTTCAAACAATCAAATGTAATAAATGTTGAGAACAACTAGTGTAGTGAACTTGTTAACTTCCTACTTTCTGTGTTAAGAGCAGCACACAAAGTTAAGACAATTCTGTCCTAGTTATCCATTTCTGAAATGAGTATAAGAATTAGACCACAAAACTCAGGTTCGTTCCTGTATTTTGCAACTTTATAGTAATCCTCAAAGCTAATAGTATCCTACTTCTGCAGAAACCCATAAATACTCCTCCTCCTACAGAAAAATCCTTCATAAAGACCATTCAAATTTTATAGCTATATTGGCCCTATATATATGCCTCCATTTTTCCTCCATTTAAACTTAAGTAATACTCCCTTTATCCCACCTGCACTATTCATAATATAATTCATGTATATATGCGTATCATAGCCTGTTCATTATTACATCACTCCCACTAAACTGCTACTTTCTCGTCTTCCCTCTTATAACTTTAGTTACCTTAATTCTATTGTATTTTGAACCCATACCTTATTACTGAGCTTCCTGTTAAATATACTACTGTCTCTTAAATATACTACTCTTTGTTCAACTCAGCATGAGCAAGAAACATTATTTTGAGTAAAGTCGTCTAGACCGATATTAAAATTTTCTTCATTTATTACACCACTTCAGCTCCTGCCACTATCAGAGATCGAAAAGCTTAGAACTTACAGAACAAGGTTGTCCTTGACAAAATATATGTTGTTCCTTTTACAGAGTAGCCTTTTTGGACTTAGAATGTAATCTGGATATTCTTGCCATTTATTACCATCTCTCTATGTGGTGATGGCTATGCATGTAAGAGAGAATCTATTCAGTTCTGATGTCTCTTCTGATCTCTTGTTCTTTTTAAATGTGGGCTGTGGCAAATTATGGTGACTTCTGTGAGTAATGAGTAATTCCTTAATAGTAAATGCTATCTTCTCATGCATACTTATCTAGATATTACTCATAAAATATTTATTCTCATCTATTATGTAGTGAAGTTCATAGTCAGTGCGAAATAGTGACTTGTCTTATTTCCATGCTTTTGCTTTAGCTTGCTTAATATTGCTAAAGTCTTCTTTTGTACTTTCATCACAGTTCCAGATAGTTTTCTATTTCAATAAGTTCGATAAATGAGCATCTTTCATAGCCTAGCCTCTTACAAAGCTCCTATAGAATCCAGCCAAATCTAAGTGATCATAGATGCTTAATATTTCTAGTCTCTGGACAGTCTTTTATAACTTGCATTCTTTCTGGACATAGTTGTATTCCCATTATTCTCACACTGTGTCCCAAAAAGTCAACTCTTGTCACCAAAAGTATGTTTTAGAAACTTTTATTAGTAACCCTTTTTCTTCCAGTCACCTCAAAATATATATCAATAATTGTCAACAGTCTTCCCAAGTCTTGTAGACTATTAATAAATCATTGACATACATTATTAATTCTTGCACTAATTCCCTCCCTAATAAATATTGAGCAGGAATGAAAACTGACACAGGAATGTCCAATTCGGTAATGGAGTAATTCAATCATGCTTGCCAAGACTTCAACTAATGAAAGCTGTTGTTCTGTGATCACCTTCTCCTGGATTCCATTCTCCTTGGTACAGCTCACAACCCAAGGCGAATTGTAATACTTCCATGGCATTTACTTTAAACTGAAAAGATTTTCTTTCAAATAAGAAGGCTGTGTATGGCCTTGAGTGGTCATGTAATGCTACCTGCCAGTATCCTTCCATGAAATCTATGGAAATATGAAATTCTGCTTCATCAAAGTTAGATAACATCACTTCTGTACTCAGGGTTCTAACCCTTTCTGTCTCTTTGTGTTTATGGAGTGATCATGAATCTAAAACTAAATGAACACCTACCACAAGTCTCTTAAGTACCCACAACAGACCCTAAAAATGCATTGAGTTATGTTGCTGTCTATCTCCTTTCATATTTCATCTCTCACTGCAATTCGAAGGTTTATTGGTAGTGGATACGACTTGCAAAAGGAAAAAAACTGTGTCATCTTTTACTTTAAACTTACAGAAGTATTCCTTCATTAGTCCCAAGTTATCTGTGACCACATCTTTATGTTTTAACAGAATACCTTCTAATTAAGATTTCTGTTCTTCTGGCACTACAGGTGATTCTCTTGCTATCAATTTAATGCCAACTCCTCTTGATTTAATACTTCCCTTCTTTTTCTTGTTTATTTTCATCTGTTGCAATAATATCAGTAAACACAACTAAATGAATATGCTCCTCTGATGATGGGCCTTGCTTAGATTTCAATGGATTACTTTGGAAAGCTATGCTAGCTACCTTTTTACCTATTTTCCACACAAATATTTTCTGGTTGAAATCCAATCGATAATAATTATCAAGTAACCAATCTTATCCTAACAGGATCTATGGCACTAGCAACAATGTTTGATGGAAGTTCCACTTTTTAATCGTAACTGGTAGTCATGTTTCTTTTTTAATTTGCTTCCCTTTATTACAGGGGGTTCCAGTAACACACACTCCCATTACTGGTACTAGGAGGCAACAATATTTCTTCCTCATTAGCGCTAGCCATGGTGTAAGATTAATGATATTTTATGCACAGAATATAGGTGAACATCAACTTTATTTCCAAAAATGTCACTCACTACTATTGGTTTACAATGTTCTCCCTTAGCTGTTACTTTTCCTTCTTTAAACAACTACTCAAGAATAGGTCTCAACCATGTGAGGATTACTGTCTTCTCTGAATGAGGGCCTACTATTCTATTATTAGTTTGGCATGGATCTTAGTGTCAAATCTTTTTCCTGAACTTTAGGGTGAATTTTACAGCAATTCATCCACAAAGCTTTAATGTAGCAAAAATTATGTTTATATCTTTTTTAGTAATAGGTCAAATTTCGGACAACTTTTTCCATAATGAATCATATTTCGACCAATTTTTTTTCCAGAAATCCAAATGTTTGTCGTATTTTTAAGTACACAAGAATATAAACACGAAAATTTTACTCACATGACAATGTTTGAGGTAATGTTGTCACAATTAAACACAATTACTACAAAGATTTATTTATCGGGTTTATAGTAGACAAGCAGTGTAACACATTATGTAGTCCGTTCACTGATATAAAGATTGTTGCACAGAGTCTACAAAACATTCTCGAAGCCAACAAGGGTGGCTTCTGGCGCAATAAACATAGCACAAGTAGTCGCCCCATTCAGTTTGAATACAAACTTAGTCCTATTCGACGAAACCAGGGGAGAAATTCTTCAGCAATGACAAGGAAATATTATTTTATAAACTATATGAAGTTAAGGTTAATGGGGGAAATGGCTTTAATGTGTAAAAACACTGCAACACCTCCAAACACAGTAGCTGCACGAAGATAAGTGCTGAGAAGGACAGCAGACGAACGCTGTTATTTGAGTAGACATGTCCATCTTCAGAGGTGCAAGAACTTGTTTAAGATGGTGGTGTCTTGCAATGTCCTATTGGAGAAGCTGAAGAATCCCCGCTTCAGACAGTTCTTGAAGTACAAAATAAATCCAGTTCCAGATGAAGCTACGCTGAGAAACGACTATTTATCTGTGTGCTACGAGGAAGTGCTCGACAAAATACGAACTAAAGTTGTTGACCAAGAGATTAGGGCGTCTATCGGAAATCACCAATTTGGATAGGGGTTAAATTGTAAATACTTTTGTTGGTGTCCTTAAAGTTGACGGACCTGGAGAAATGTTTCTCCTAAGGGTGTGAAGCTCTCAGCAGAATAAACAGCTCGACAACTGCCTTTGCGTTTGACAACTCAATGAAGCTACTGTCACTGTTGGTGTGAATAGAGACCAATAAATGGTGCTTCATACATGGCTGTAGCAGCCTACAGACTTCAGAGTCTCTATCCCAGTGTGGCACACATCACTTGCCTTGCACACGCATTGTACAGAGCTGTAGAAGAGGTGAAATTAAATTGCACTGATGTGAGCCAACCGATCTCCTCTAGCAAGAAAATCTATGTGAAAGCTCCACTAAGAGTACAAAAATTAAAGAACAGGGAGCTTCCCTCCATTTCCCCCTCAGCTTGTACTTACACAATGAGGTTCTTGGGTTAATGTTGTTGAGTATTACTGTACCTATTACACCAAAACAAGACGATCTTTTCTGAGCCTGATAGTGATTAATAAAGTGCTATCAGAACTGCCAAAGAGTTCTTTACAGATACGTTGTCTCTAAACTTGACATACATCAACGCGCTGTGTCATCCGAACAAGACACAGGTGCAAAGATGCGAGCTGGTGCCAGTGCCATAGAGACTCTCCACTTGCGCGAGTTCCACCTGCGCCACTGTCGGCGCTGAGCATGGAGGTAAGAATAGAGGGAGACGCCGTGATGTCACAGCTGTGAAGTTATGTGAAGCCGAGGGTAGCCATCTCAATCCGACCAAAACATTGCTGCTGTAAACTTGTGTGCATAGGCTTGTCGCTCACTTTTGGAAGGATTTTGCGCTATTATGGTGACTTGTGTGGTGTTCGGATGTACGAATCTTTCTGATTGTGATGCGAAATCGAAGGGAATAACATTTCATGTGTAAGTCGTCTCGTTAAGTGTGATTTTACAACTTCATTGTGAATGAACGTGTGCTACATCGGTACTTGTACTATAGCGTGTTTTTCTCCTGTAGATTTCCTAAAAATGAAAGTCGGAAAGCTCTGTGGGAGAATGCCGTGAGGAGGAAGAATTGGTGTGCGTTGAAATGGAGCACTATATGTTCTCAGCATTTCCGAGAAGAGGACATAGACCGAACTTCCGTTTCAACAGTAAGGCTCCGAGAAAATGCTGTACCATCAGTTTTCCCTACACACCCAAAACATTTGCAAAAGGTATGTTAATTCAAAGAATTAAATTCTTAGTTTTCAAGTTCACATTTCAGTATAATACGTATGTATCGTCGATAATCAAAGTGTTGAGTAACTCACTTTGTCTTCATGATGTACCAAATTAAAAGCTAACACTACATTAACTGTCCTAAACAGGACACTGTGTAGATTTGCCATTCTATGTACCTCATTTCAGTAAATATTGGTGGTAATGAAGAGTGTTTCCCAGTAGTGTAACGTAACTGAAATGTCCCAGCATGTATTACAAACAAGATGTATTTATGGGTCTTTGGAGGGAGGGTATAGCTAACTTAGTTTTCAGTTTCTATTATTTAGTTTGTGATACACGTTTATTACTGAATTAACAACATTGTATCATTTACATTGAAGGCTAGCTGTTCGTAATATTACATTAAAAACTATTTTTAATCAGAAGAAATGCGGAATTTCGCCTTTACGAGATTTTATTTTAAACAAAAACTTTGAAACAACCAATCTGATGACGTTACATGCATATATATGCTGCAATTAGCGACTGTAATACACGCAGCGCTATAGCACACTGACAATGTTTTGGTCAGAGTGTCATGGCAGTGAGCCACGCCCCCATGGCTTCAAAACGTAGTACGGCTGGGATACGTAGCGCCATCTCCCCTTATTCTTACCTCCATGGCGCTGAGGGTAAAGATATCGACCTCGCCTCAGCCAATTGCTGACCGATTACCGTCCGCCAATGACCAGACGACAACGGAAAGAAGCCCGCTCGGACGATAGAAGAGCAGCTCTCGCCCACTTGTTTATAGATCATCGTCCAGGGCTGACTTGGACAGGGAACGTCATTTAGTGAACTCTTAAAAGTGAACAGACAGTTCTTGTAAAAATTTCATTTGCTATGTACTGTGAAGTTTACCTTCAATCATTTGCACTTAGCCATTGAGGGCCTCTTTTGTCTTATATTACATGCAGTATTGCAGACTTAATCATTCAACAAGTCACAAAGACAAGTAAACCTTTTTAACTCATTTGTGTGACTTTGTTGCTAATTTGTTGGAGTGTTGTTGAACCTTCATTCACCTATCCTGTCACCTGACCCTGGGGCACAGTTGTGTAATAGTGGCAGGGACAAATTGTCTTAGCGGTGTACTGCACCAGAAGCCATTCCACAAACTCTCAAACTCGGCCTGCCGTAACACGGTGGCAACTCGGCCTCCACAACAGTATCGACGAGCCCTTTACAAAACTGGTGATGTGAGTTTGCAAAACAACGCCAACTTTCCAGTGGTATCAAAAGGCATCACATGACTGTAAGCTGATGGTACTCAACTGTGTGATGCCCTGTCTATTGTGCAACACAAGCAAAGTGAGTTGCATTGAGCTCGTGTTCATCTGATCAATAAAGTGAACAACAAACTGCAAGGTGTTCTCCAGTCAATCAGCATATTAGTACTTACATTACTGTTCACACAACAATTTGACACTCGGCACGGTGGCTGATGGGAGCGACAGCTGCTGGAGATACCTTCACATCAGCCACCACACTAAGTGTCAACCTAGTTCCTGATGATGTTGTTTACATTACTAGAATGAGTTGTCTATGCCTCGTTACTTCCTTGATTATTTCTCCTATTATTGTTCCACATCCTTACTTCACAATACTTCGTATTACTTTTTCATTAAAATGTGTGTGGATACCTTTCTCTTCATTATTGTCTGGTTGGCAGTTGTCACCTTGTGCGTAGTCTCCTCATTCTTTGTTCAGTATATCAATACCTTTGATAAATGTCAATAAACAGTTTGCCGTCATCTGCTAAAATATTATATATCTTTCTTGACATAGTAAGGTATCCTCTGCACCAACACTTTAGTTACAGGCTGTCCTCTATAGGATTGTCCACGTATTTTGAGCTTTTTAGCTACCACTCAATATACAGGGTGTCCCAAAATAATGTATACGCTCTTTGAAACAGAGAATATCGTTAATTACAGGAGACAGAAGTACAATTTTTATGGGTAATAATTAAGAAGGCGGTGAAAAACATAACAATGATTTCTTCTGTTTCAGGATTGTCAGCGAACATGGCGTTATCGTTTGAACAAAGGAAATGGATGCTATAGTGTTACTGGAAAACAGAGAATGTGAGTGTCGTATGCTGACATGTTGTTGTTGTTGTTGTTGTGGTCTTCAGTCCTGAGACTGGTTTGATGCAGCTCTCCATGCTACTCTATCCTGTGCAAGCTTCTTCATCTCCCAGTACCTACTGCAACCTACATCCTTCTGAATCTGCTTAACGTATTCATCTCTTGGTCTCCCTCTACGATTTTTACCCTCCACGCTGCCCTCCAATGCTAAATTTGTGATCCCTTCATGCCTCAAAACATGTCCTACCAACCGATCCCTTCTTCTAGTCAAGTTGTGCCACAAACTTCTCTTCTCCCCAATCTTATTCAATACCTCCTCATTAGTTACGTGATCTACCCACCTTATCTTTAGCATTCTTCTGTAGCACCACATTTCGAAAGCTTCTATTCTCTTCTTGTCCAAACTTGTTATTGTCCATGTCTCACTTCCATACATGGCTATACTCCATACAAATACTTTCAGAAATGACTTCCTGACACTTAAATCTATACTCGACGTTAACAAATTTCTCTTCTTCAGAAACGATTTCCTTGCCATTGCCAGTCTACATTTTATATCCTCTCTACTTTGACCATCATCAGTTATTTTACTCCCCAAATAGCAAAACTCCTTTACTACTTTAAGTGTCTTATTTCCTAATCTAATTCCCTCAGCATCACCCGATTTAATTTGACTACATTCCATTATCCTCGTTTTGCTTTTGTTGATGTTCATCTTATATCCTCCTTTCAAGACACTGTCCATTCCGTTCAACGGCTCTTCCAAGTCCTTTGCTGTCTCTGACAGAATTACAATGTCATCGGCGAACCTCAAAGTTTTTACTTCTTCTCCATGAATTTTAATACCTTCCCCGAATTTTTCTTTTGTTTCCTTTACTGCTTGCTCAATATACAGATTGAATAACATTGGGGAGAGGCTACAACCCTGTCTCACTCCTTTCCCAACCACTGCTTCCCTTTCATGCCCCTCGACTCTTATAACTGCCATCTGGTTTCTGTACAAATTGTAAATAGCCCTTCGCTCCCTGTATTTGACCCCTGCCACCTTCAGAATTTGAAAGAGAGTATTCCCGTTAACATTGTCAAAAGCCTTCTCTAAGTCTACAAATGCTAGAAATGTATGTTTTCCTTTTCTTAATCTTTCTTCTAAGATAAGTCGTAAGGTTAGTATTGCCTCGTGTGTTCCAACGTTTCTACGGAATCCAAACTGATCTTCCCCGAGGTCTGCTTCTACCAGTTTTTCCATTCGTCTGTAAAGAATTCGCATTAGTATTTTGCAGCTGTGACTTATTAAACTGATAGTTCGGTAATTTTCACATCTGTCAACACCTGCTTTCTTTGGGATTGGAATTATTATATTCTTCTTGAAGTCTGAGGGTATTTTGCCTGTCTCATACATCTTGCTCACCAGATGGTAGAGTTTTGTCAGGACTGGCTCTCCCAAGGTTGTCAGTAGTTCTAATGGAATGTTGTCTACACCGGGGTCCTTGTTTCGACTCAGGTCTTTCAGTGCTCTGTCAAACTCTTCACGCAAAATCATATCTCCCATTTCATCATCATGTACATCCTCTTCCATTTCCATAGTATTGTCCTCAAGTACATCGCCCTTGTATAAACCCTCTATATACTCCTTCCACTTTTCTGCCTTCCCTTCTTTACTTAGAACTGGGTTGACATCTGAGCTCTTGATATTCATACAAGTGGTTCTCTTCTCTCCAAAGGTCTCTTGAATTTTCCTGTAGGCAGTATCTATCTTACCCCTAGTGAGACAAGCCTCTACATCCTTACATTTGTCCTCTAGCCATCCCTGCTTAGCCATTTTGCACTTCCTGTCGATCTCATTTTTGAGACGTTTGTATTCCTTTTTGCCTGCTTGATTTACTGCATTTTTATATTTTCTCCTTTCATCAATTAAATTCAATATTTCTTCTGTTACCCAAGGATTTCTATTAGCCCTCGTCTTTTTACCTACTTGATCGTCTGCTGCCTTCACTACTTCATCCCTCAGAGCTACCCATTCTTCTTCTACTGTATTTCTTTCCCCCATTCCTGTCAATTGTTCCCTTATGCTCTGAAACTCTGTACAACCTCTGGTTCTTTCAGTTTATCCAGGTCCCATCTCCTTAAATTCCCACCTTTTTGCAGTTTCTTCAGTTTCAATCTGCAGTTCATAACCAATAGATTGTGGTCAGAATCCACATCTGCCCCTGGAAATGTCTTACAATTTAAAACCAGGTTCCTAAATCTCTGTCTTACCATTATATAATCTATCTGATACCTTTTAGTATCTCCGCGATTCTTCCAGGTATGCAACCTTCTTATATGGTTCTTGAACCAAGTGTTGGCTATGATTAAGTCATGCTCTGTGCAAAATTCTACAAGGCGGCTTCCTCTTTCATTTCTTCCCCCCAATCCATATTCACCTACTATGTTTCCTTCTCTCCCTTTTCCTACTGACGAGTTCCAGTCACCCATGACTATTAAATTTTCGTATCCCTTCACTACCTGAATAATTTCTTTTATCTCGTCATACGTTTCATCTATTTCTTCATCATCTGCAGAGCTAGTTGGTGTATAAACTTGTACTACTGTAGTAGGCATGGGCTTTGTGTCTATCTTGGCGACAATAATGCGTTCACTATGCTGTTTGTAGTAGCTAATCCGCATTCCTATTTTTTTATTCATTATTAAACCTACTCCTGCAATACCCCTATTTGATTTTGCATTTATAACCCTGTAATCACCTGACCAAAAGTCTAGTTCCTCCTGCCACTGAACTTCACTAATTCCCACTATATCTAACTTTAACCTATCCATTTCCCTTTTTAAATTTTCTAACATACCTGCCCGATTAAGGGATCTGACATTCCACGCTCCGATCCGTAGAACGCCAGTTTTCTTTCTCCTGATAACGACATCCTCTTGAGTAGTCCCCACCTGGAGATCTGAATGGGGGACTATTTTACCTCCGGTATATTTTACCCAAGAGGACGCCATCATCATTTAATCATACAGTAAAGCTGCATGTCCTCGGGAAAAATTGGAGACATTGGAGAGCTGAATTTGGAATACCACCACCAACAAGAGTAACAATTCTAATAATCAGAGATAAGTTTGAAATCGAAGAAACAGTGCAGAATGAGAAGAAGAGAAATAGCGGACGAAAGAGAAGTTCAACAGACAACGAGGGTTTTGATGCAGTAATCCAGGCATACACACGATCCCCGAAGAAATATGTGAGGCAATGCTCTCATGGGACTGGGATCTGCAGAAGCAGGGGTCATACAATTTTGCCATCTCAGAACTTTAAGCCTTACATTCCAAGACTTCTCCATGCTCTTAACGAGGATGATCCTGATAGGCGAAGCGAATTTTGTGAGTGGCACATTAACAGATGTGAAGAAGAGCAATGTTTCCAAGATCGAATTATTTGGTCAGATGATGCGACGTTTGAACTTGATGGAGCAATTAACAACCATAATTGCGTGTACTGGGCCAGGGAGAATCCATACGTAACTGAGCAAAGGCATGTTAATCTACTAGGAGTAACAGTCTGGTGTGGTCTGTCTTCTAGAGTGTTAATCAGGCTGTACTTCTTCAACAACACTGTCACGGGTGACTCGTACTTGGAAATGTTGTAAATGATAACTCCTGGTCTTAGCGTTGTGTCTGGAATGGAAGATTATTACTTTCAACAGGATGGGGTGCCACCTCACTTTCACCTGGATGTGAAGACATTTCTCAATCATACATTCCGTACCAGATGGATAGGACGAAGATGGAGTGTGGAGTATCCCACTCAATCTCCAGATTTAACTCCTCTAGACTTCTTTCTTTGGGGTACTCTCAAGAATACAGTTTACACTGTGAGACCACACACACTGGATGACCTTAGAGAGCAAATTAAACAAGTCTGTGCTGCTATTCCGTTGGAAACAATAACATTGGCATGTCGCTCAGTTGTAAGTCTTTGTCGATAGTGTATTGCGATGGACAGACACCACTTTGAACATTTACCATCTTAAGTCGGGCCATGAGGCACCTAGTACCACTAAAATTGTATTTCTAACCCCTTTCATTAAAGAGATGTTCAGTTTCAAAGAATGTATACATTATTTTGGGACATTCTGTATTTCTTATAACTACCAGGATGCCAACTATTACTATAATATTTTGGGCCAAATAACTCTAGCATTAACTTTTCCTGTGTGCTGGACAACCAGTACTTCTTAAACATTTCCTGAAAATCATTCCAAGAAGGGAATTCTTCGAATGACCAGTTCCTCATTTAGCATCATCCTCTTCCAAATAACTCAGGGAAAAATCAGTTTTTTGGATTCATCACAACACTTAAGCAGGGACTTATAAAATGTCTTTAAAAACATGTAGAATGTACATCTGCCTCTGGGTTTAACTTAATACCTCCAGTTTCAATATTTGCATAAGTAGTATCCAATTTATTATTAAAGTCAGATTTTAATTCTGCAAAAATCTTGAATAGCTCTTCCATCTCATATTGGCATATGGTAAAACCATAACGAGTTTGCACCTAATATTCTACTGCTGCTAACTTGAGGCTAAACAAGTGCTGTATCGTTATAAGAGGCATAGGGGAAAGCTAGTGTGCAGGGGTTTACTCCAATTCACTACTACCAATGTCACATCATCATAACATCTGTGCTTAACATACAAAGGATTACACCATAATATAATTGTGACATTAAATCTAAAATAAATGCTCCAAACTTGATCAGTGTAGGCTTAAGTATATTATTTTTAACATTTTAAGGTCTCAGAATGATCAAATGAATATGAAGGGCTTATTTCAATAGTCGTACAAGTACATTTTTGTTCATTCTGAGATGCAGAGTCCTAAAATTAAATGAGCGCTGAAAAATCTGCAGTTGAGATACCAGAAATATTCAATTATACTATTGAAATAAGCCCTTCATATGTCAGGCAAAATATACGACCTTAAGAAAAAATAGTGGCACTAAATAATAGAACTAGAGAGCTAAAAACTGGTCATAATATACAAATGCACATCATGTACATCACAATCAAAAGTTATTTGGGTTTTTATGAAAAATTAAAGGCTCTAAATACTAGACTTAGAAACATCCTCAGTAAGATGTAAACTTCTTCTATATGTAGCACCAATATGTTACCTCTTTTGGTTTTCAAATTATTTACTAAAAACCAAATTTGAAATGAAGTCCTTACTCATAATTGATTATCATTTGTATTTGTAATAGAAAGTTGTACTTACAGTACGCGATTGCAATAGTGCAGTAATACAGCTATAGCAAGTTTCGGGACAGTTCATAAATAACTATGAGAACAAGGAATCTTAAAAAGGCAGTTCAGAGGTCATGTTCTACTGTCGATTCCGCTTTAAAAAATTGTAGCCAGCTAAAACATTTTAATAACTAAACCAAACTTAATTCTATTTATATACAAATTGAGAAGATTACAAATTGTTAAACAATTATTATTAATTAATACGTGTCTGAGAAATGGGCCTTTTAGATTCTGACCCTGTCCCTAGGACGACTGATAGCAGATGTTCCCTTTGGTGGTCCACTGTGGCCATATATAAATATGGCCTGAGAGGCAGTTAGGAGAGACACTTTGAACCAGGATATCAATATGTTCATGTCAGTCAAATGCCTGCTTGCCTGGTGTCTTGGACGACATCAGAGCTTGGCAGAGTTGAATGCGATTTTCCATAAAAGCTGGAAGTGAACCTGTGAAGATATTCCACTATCCTGGTTCCCTTAAATTTCACAGAAGTAACTGTGTGTCGCCCACAATGCTGACAAAACCACGTGGCAAGTGAGGAAGTTATTTTTCCACTATATTGGCAAGGAAGTAACTTTTGGTGATTAGAAATCAGGATGATATACCATTTTACTTGGAAGTTCCCACAGTGGTCATCTCTGCACTGTTAATAGTGCTGTTTCTGAAACGATTATTATTATTATTATTATTATTATTATTATTATTATTTCCTTCACTTTCTCAGACGTTAAGTCCGGTTAAAAATGGAGTGACGCGGACCTTGATCAAGCGTCACTTCCTTTTAACTGTACGGTATGTGTTATATTGCATTTAGGAACTTTCGGGTAATTGAACATGTATCAATAATTACGGATTTCTGTAGTTGTATATATATGTTTGGATGTAGCTGTATTGCATTGATGTACTGGTGGATATTGTGTGGTATGACTCGTGTAGTTGATAGTATAATTGGTATGATGTCAACTTTATCCTGATGCCACATGTCTTTGACTTCCTCAGCCAGTTGGATGTATTTTTCAATTTTTTCTCCTGTTTTCTTTTGTATATTTGTTGTATTGGGTATGGATATTTCGATTAGTTGTGTTAATTTCTTCTTTTTATTGGTGAGTATGATGTCAGGTTTGTTATGTGGCGTTGTTTTATTTGTTATAATGGTTCTGTTCCAGTATAATTTGTATTCATCATTCTCCAGTACATTTTGTGGTGTATACTTGTATGTAGGAACGTGTTGTTTTAAAAGTTTATGTTGTAAGGCAAGCTGTTGATGTATTATTTTTGTGACATTGTCATGTCTTCTGGGGTATTCTGTATTTGCTAGTATTGTACATCCACTTGTGATGTGATCTACTGTTTCTATTTGTTGTTTACAAAGTCTGCATTTATCCGTTGTGGTATTGGGATCTTTAATAATATGCTTGCTGTAATACCTGGTGTTTATTGTTTGATCCTGTATTGCAATCATGAATCCTTCTGTCTCACTGTATATATTGCCTTTTCTTAGCCATGTGTTGGATGCGTCTTGATCAATGTGTGGCTGTGTTAGATGATACGGGTGCTTGCCATGAAGTGTTTTCTTTTTCCCATTTACTTTCTTCGTATCTGTTGATGTTATGTGATCTAAAGGGTTGTAGAAGTGGTTATGAAATTGCAGTGGTGTAGCCGATGTATTTATATGAGTGATTGCCTTGTGTATTTTGCTAGTTTCTGCTCGTTCTAGAAAGAAATTTCTTAAATTGTCTACCTGTCCATAATGTAGGTTTTTTATGTCGATAAATCCTCTTCCTTCTTCCTTTCTGCTTAATGTGAATCTTTCTGTTGCTGAATGTATATGATGTATTCTATATTTGTGGCATTGTGATCGTGTAAGTGTATTGAGTGCTTCTAGGTCTGTGTTACTCCATTTCACTACTCCAAATGAGTAGGTCAATATTGGTATGGCATAAGTATTTATAGCTTTTGTCTTGTTTCTTGCTGTCAATTCTGTTTTCAGTATTTTTGTTAGTCTTTGTCTATATTTTTCTTTTAGTTCTTCTTTAATATTTGTATTATCTATTCCTATTTTTTGTCTGTATCCTAGATATTTATAGGCATCCGTTTTTTCCATCGCTTCTATGCAGTCGCTGTGGTTATCCAATATGTAATCTTCTTGTTTAGTGTGTTTTCCCTTGACTATGCTATTTTTCTTACATTTGTCTGTTCCAAAAGCCATACTTATATCATTGCTGAATCCTTCTGTTATCTTTAGTAATTGATTGAGTTGTTGATTTGTTGCTGCCAGTAGTTTTAGATCACCCATGTATAGCAAATGTGTGATTTTGTGTGGGTATGTTCCAGTAATATTGTATCCATAATTTGTATTATTTAGCATGTTGGATAGTGGGTTTAGAGCAAGGCAGAACCAGAAAGGACTTAATGAGTCTCCTTGGTATATTCCACGCTTAATCTGTATTGGCTGTGATGTGATATTATTTGAATTTGTTTGGATATTAAGTGTGGTTTTCCAATTTTTCATTACCATGTTTAGGAACTGTATCAATTTAGGATCTACTTTGTATAGTTCCAATATTTGTGGTAACCATGAGTGGGGTACACTATCAAAAGCTTTTTGGTAAACAATGTATGCGTAGTGTAGCGACCTTTGTTTAGTTTTAGCTTGATATGTCACCTCTGCATCTATTATCAGTTGCTCTTTACACCCTCGTGCTCCTTTGCAACAGCCTTTTTGTTCTTCATTTATAATTTAGTTCTGTGTTGTATGTGTCATTAATTTCTGTTTAATGACTGAAGTTAATATTTTGTATATTGTTGGTAGGCATGTTATGGGCCGATATTTAGCTGGGTTCGCTGTGTCTGCTTGATCTTTAGGTTTCAGATATGTTATTCCGTGTGTAAGTGTATCAGGGAATGTGTATGGGTCTGCAATGTAATGGTTAAATAATTTAGTTAGATGTGAATGAATTGAGGTGAACTTCTTTAACCAGAAATTTGCTATTTTATCATTTCCAGGGGCTTTCCAATTGTGAGTAAAATTAATTGCTTGGGTGACTTCATGTTGCAAAATTATCACTTCAGGCATTTGTGGTATCATTTTGTATGTGTATGTTTCTGCTTGTATCCATCGTGCATGCCTGTTATGTTGTACCGGGTTTGACCATATGTTGCTCCAGAAGTGTTCCATGTCTGTTATGTTTGGTGGATTGTTTATTTTAATGTGTGTGTTATCTATTGTCTGGTAAAATTTCTTTTGGTTTGTGTTGAATGTTTGGTTTTGTTTCCTTCTATTTTAACTTTTTTTGTATTTTCTGAGTCGTTTGGTTAATGCTTGTAATTTCTGCTTCTTTTCGTCTAATTGCTCTGTCGCTTCTTGTTGTGAGATTTTACTCAACCTTTTTCGTTTTCTTTCCGAGATTTCATTTCTTATAAATTGTGTTAGCTGTCCGATGTCTTTTCTCAGTTTTTCTATTTTGATCTGTAGCCTGTGTTGCCATGCTGGTTTTGTGGGTTTCTTGTGTGTGTTTGTTGGTTCTGATCTCTGCCTAGTGTGTATATTTAGTGTAGTGAGTGCTCCTATATAAACCAGTAGTTGTAACTCTTCCATAGTTGTGTTTTCATTTATTTTGTTGTGTATGATTGTGTTGATAGTTTTTATTGTTGTTTCGACTTGTGGGTTATTTGGTGGTCTATGCAAGAATGGTCTAATGTCTGTATTTGTGTCTTTGTATTCTATATATGTTAGCTGAAATTTTTCTTCTATATCTAACATCTGTGTCACTTCGTGTTCTATTTGTGCTTGTTCTGTTGGCTGTCTTAAGATTTCGTTTTCCTCTAATTGTTTAATTGGTGCGTGTTGTTCTTTGTTTGTTTGCTCTGGGATGTTTGAGTCCATTACTGTATTTTCTTCTTCTTCTTCTGATTGCACATTATTTTGTTCCAGTATTTGTTGTACTTGTTGTTTGATGTTTTCTAATTCTGACTGGGGTATCCTGTTATTTTTCATTATTACACAGATCTGATCAGCTAGTCGTTGTTCTGTTAAAAATTTTAATTCTGGGTATCTGGTAATAAATGTTGTGTATACTTGTGATCTGTATCCAGTTGTGTTGGTTCCTAGGTTTGTTGCTTGGTAATAACAGATTAACTTCATCTGACCATCTCATCCTCTGTCTTTGTTTTCCTTCTAGGGTGGTTGCAGGAAGCATATCCTGCAAAACACCTCTATTTGGATTTAAATCATTTTCCAGTTGGCTAGCAGTGTCGTTACCATTATTATTATTATTATTATTATTATTATTATCAGGGATATTATTATATTTTGTACATGTGAACTTTTACAGAATATAGCAATCAGTTAAAACTCAAAAGTTTTACTAATAGTCGTAGTTCCTGATCCTGCTGAGTAAACAGCAAAGAGGCACATTTTCTTTCAGTGAGCATAAAGAGGAATCTGGACTTGCAGACTGGAAATTATGCTCAGTATGTTCTCCACTACTTTCTGCCAGACTGCAAAAGTAGTTTCCAGGCTCTTGTAAATATCAAAGGGAGGTGTAAAGCATGCACACAAAATTTAAGTGCTTATTCATAACTACATAACAAAAGAAATGACCATTTGAATATTTACCCGCGACCCCATGAACTGTCAAGCTGGCGTATATATATTTCGTTCAACGTCTCTGTTTTTGGATTGTAGACACTTTTAAATTATTTCACAGTAGGTACTACTGTCACAAAAAAGTAGTATGAATTAAGTACAGCTCACCACAGTTGCTGTGCAGCATGGTGTGTAGCGGACACTGATGGCGAGCTGGATAACTGTGCCAGGTGGACTCCATTGCTTCTCAATTCTATGACATAGTTGTGGAACCAATGAAACAGTTTTAGTCCTTAGAAATTGTGATTGACGATCTTCCCACTCATGCTTCAACAGCAGAGTTGATGGCTTTAATAATTACTCATCAACCAAGCAGGTATTCTAAAGTTTCTTTATTGAATTGCTGGTAATGGCTCGTGTGCTACTATAATCTCAACTATTGGTCACATAGTTAAGAACAACAACAATATTTTTCGATGAAACCCCCTTCAAAATCGTTATTTTTTCCTGGGTTTCTGTTTATTTTTCTTATTCAGATTTACAGCACAGAAGTAGTCTGGGCTCTTCAATGAGTTGTCAGGATGAAGTGTTTTCCCTTTTGTGAGACAGTATGTTTAGATTACGGCCATTATTTCAATTTCTGATCTACTTCTTTATTGAGTGTTCTGACAATCATGTAATTCTTCTTTAATGTGGACTAATTCCCCACTGCACCTCCTCAGGTGGTGGAAGCTGTAAACTTTGTTAATTAATTATTAATTAAGATCAACCGCTATACAATTCTCATATTCTTCAAGTTTAAGATAGACCTTCTCTTTCAGCCACTTTAGTGAGACTTGTGGTACCTATGAAGGTAATATACTAAAACGTCTTGTAACTAGACACTTGTAACTACACTGCGTTTTCTCTAGTTGTTTGTGTATCTGTTTTTAATATTTGATAAGTATTATGTTTGTGCACAGGCTGCCTTAGGCTATACTGGTGGTGGTTTTCTTTTAAAGCAAAGGGACAACTCTGTATGAAGAGACATGTAACTATTAATACAATTTACTGTTTGGAATTAGGCCCACAAGATGTTTCAGTTATGGAAACAGCTAATGCTCTACTTCTGCTACATTTTTTTTCTCCAGGAGAATCACCCCACCCAACAAAACCAAATCTTATATAAAAGTGAAAGAATGCACAATATGAACAAAGGTACAGTTTTTCAGAAAGACATTTATGTAGTTTACTCAACAGATAAAATCTGCATCCATATACATGCCAAGTAGTTTACCAGATATTCATTGGCATTAAACCAAGTATTTGATAACTTGAAGGACTCACCGTTTTGCAGTTTCAGTTTGTTCACATCTTTTCCAGAATTTGCAGTCATTGTGTCATCTGCATCATGTACAGATATACATGACAAATTACTCTGAAGATCATTAACAAACATTGCAAATGACAGTGACTGAAGAATTGATCCTTAGGCAAAGGTTCCAAGTCGTGGATGCCATAATGCCTTGGTATCTCCAGTTTACTAAATCAAATACATTAATCAGATCAGCTAGAGTGCCTTCAGTAGATGTTTTTGATTCAAAAGAAGCTTGCACGAAAGAAATAACATTTTCACATCTTTGAATATGAACCATTGGGGCCTGAAACCACACTGAGACCTAGTGAATTATAAACAGTGTGTATAAAAACAATCATCTGATTTCGCACATCAGCATTTCTGAAACTAAAAATAAAATATACAATGAACTTTGTTTTTTGATGAATGGGATACTCAAAAAGTTTTTTCAACTTAAAAGGTCATATTTTTTTTTATTAAAGTTGGGTATGGGAGTGAACATCTTGTAGCAATCACTTGGGAACATCCAGTATGCTAATGAGGAAGTTATTTGCTTGAGACAGCATTCATTTTAAAATCATTTTTGAATGAGTAACATCAATTTTGAAATCTTTTTTGAGCTATATTTGTGGCTCTGTAGCAAGATCTAGTACACGTATGCAAGCTGTCATGCCACCTCACATTAAATTAGAAGTAACACGGACACATCTGGCAAACTGATGTCACTGCAATATTTTTATATGTTTGTTTCACTGGTGCAGCACTTATTTTGTAATCAGAATTTATAAAGCTGTGGAGAAAAGTAATCACTCAGTAACAGCGCCGATATGAACACTGTCATATTTGCATAGGATTTTAATGATGGACAAGAGTAGTTTTAATTCTCTAAAGTTAAAAATAAACTTCTATTTCGCCATAATACTTACACTCAATGACTAAAGCAAGACCTTATTATCACTATACTGAAATAAAAAATACCTTTACAGTATTGAGTGTTCTGCTGTAATATGAACTTCGACAAGTCCATTCTGCCAGTAACGATACTGTTTAATCATTTCGTCGCTTTGAAAGATGATATGTTACTCTGATACAAATAAATGATTATAAAGAGTTGTTGAATGTTAAAAAGATGTCCCTGTCACATAGTTTAAGAATATTTTGTCACTTTAGAAGGTATTCATTAACTTAGTTGAAGAACAAGCACATTATTTTGGTATGATACTAACTTTTCACGAAAATAAACAAACAATTCTAGATCTGTGCTGTTGAATGAATCAGAGTAGAATGAGAGCAGATCCACTAATCATAGTTGCTGAAACTTGTAGATGATGGTGGAGGAGGTAGAACGCCACTTAACTTTCAAAAGTTAGGTGTAAGTTGGTATAACAACATGCAAATTGCATGTTTCCACACGTATGTTGAATTATGGGAGTGGTAGCAGGGGATCTACTTGTAAGAAATTCATGCCAGTAGAAACCCAGCTTTAGAGCCAGGTATGGACTTCTGATTACCAAGAGCAGGGGAACTGGCCTTTGTAGCATTGTGACAACAAAATGAAAGATTAAATTTGTGTTAAGTAACATTAACATCATAGATAGCTTTTTCACACTTTCTGCTTCTACCTAATTTTATGTTAATGATAATCCAAGGAGATGGGATAGAGACCATGATGTGGAATATGAACTAGAAATAATTAAAAATACAGAAACATTATAATTAAAGTTCAACTTTCAAACCACTGTAGAAATAACACCACTGGTCAGAATAACTTCAAATTGATATGGAATATTATCGGAGAAGGGGGAAAACTTATGGCAGAAGAAAAACAAATAGTTACAAAATGTAGCAAAAGAGGGCGCTGTAAGCATAATGATTTAATAGTGGTCAACTAAAAATGAAGAATGAATCATACAACGATACCTAAGGTGTATGTTTGACTTTAAACAAACTGTACTACTCAGTGTGCATGGGTGTACAGTTGTGATACTGTTAGTTAAGTAAGCCCATCCACCATGGCAAGGTCATATCTCATAAGATGGGAAAAATCTATTTTTAATGTCCTGAGGTCAAAACCGCATAAAAAGCATCACTTACATGGGTTTTTAATTGTTCTGAGGCATAAAACCACATAAAAAGTATCAGTCACATCGGTTTTTAATTGTCCTGAAGCCAAAAACCGCATAAAAAGGATCAATCACATCGGTTTTTAATTGTCCAGAAGCAAAAAAGCACATAAAAAGCATCAATAAAAATCAAATCGTATTATTAATTTCCATGTGACTGGCGCAAAACATGTGCAGTATGCTGTCCACCGTTTTCCACAACACTATGCCTATTGACACACAGTCAACATGGGTTCAGAAAACATCATTCCTGTGAAACACAACTAGCTCTTTATTCACCTGAGCAGCAATGTAGCAGGGCATGTATACACACCCACAGCAGCGAAAGGCAAGATGATGATAATCTGCATAACTTGTCATGAAAAAGACACTTCCACTTTCACATGGATGCTGGTTGTCATCTAACTTGGGAACACCCAGCTTATGGTGTGCATGTAGATATACTGCTGCCATGATGTAATATCATCTGCACACTCAGACAGAGAAAATACAGTAGCCTTGGTCTGTCTATTTATGTTTTAATTGTTGTTGACAATGATGATGATTTGATGAAGATGATGTATCTTCAGACTGGTTTGATGTAGCTCTCCACATGGACCACCTTGTGCAAGCCTCTTCATCTTTGCATTACCACTGCAACCTATATCCACTTTAATCTGCTTACTGTATACAAGCCTTGTTCTCCCTCTACAGTTAGTGCATTACATTTTACTGGGTGCATTCTGTTTTCAGACAACAGACAAGGGAATTGTGATAAACGGAGATCACATCTTTTCTTTCTTTCCTTTCTTTCTTTCTTTATTTTTCTTTCTTTCTTTCTTTATATTTTTCTTTTTTTTTTATGGTTGATGCAGCTGCTGTGGATCTCTTTTTAAAACTGTATTTTGCCTGATTGATTTCTCAGTCTTTCAAAGCTGATGCTTTAATGTTTTTCAGTGTGCTTAGCTCATCTCTGTTTTGTCTGATGTTCATTGCCACACATACAAATGTATACAGGTTGGAATTCTAAATTAGGGTGTTTTTGCTAAAAATGAGAATGTATTTGCAGGACATGCTGTAGGGATAAAAGAGTGAGACCTTGTGACTCCGAGAGATTTGTAAAGAAATAAGAACTGTTTCTTCTCATTGACATCGGGGACTTATAACATGGTGGATGTTTATAGGGACCCATTATTGCACTCATTATTTTTGCTCACTTAAGGCTCCAATTGTTTCAAAAAATAATCCTAACTTCACAATCAGCAGCAACAAAAGTTATGAAGTATAAGAAAAAACAAATAGGCCATTGGACCTAGTAGGTAGAATATGGACACCATGATGAAGGCAATCAAGAATTTACAAGACAGAGAGAGAGAGAGAGAGAGGGAGTTTCATGCAATGCTAAGCTTTTTCTTTTTATCGAGATCTTTACATCCTGGCGTATTTGTTTATTTTAATCATTTTAACATCTAGCTTATCAAAATATTTTATCATTATCAGTGAAGACAATGTTGTGTGCTGTGTAAACTTGTGATTTCCTTCAACATTATGTCCATATCTTACTTACAAGGCCAGATACCTTGTTTGTTTTATGTTACACTTTGTAACTTTTGCAGCTGCTCCTAATTGTCAAGTTGGAATTTTCTTGAAACAGTGGGGAGCCTTATACATGAGCAAAAATAATAGCTGTAACAATATAAATCCCCAATGTTACAGAGAAGAAACATTTCGTATTTGTTTACATAGCTCTGTGTGTCACATGATCCTGCCCTTGTATCACTATTAGCAAGTTCTGTAAATATGGTTTTATTTTCAGCAAATGTATCCTCATTTAAAGCTCCATTCTGTTTAGGCACATCTGCTTCTCTATTATTGTACAAAATTGTGACATATTTCAGAATGAAGATAACAACAACAACAAGAACAACAGCTAAAATATCTAATTGAGAAGTCATAATTTATTCTTCAAACAGTTGGAACCTTATATAAGCAAAAATAATAGATGTTATAATAGTTCCTTATAAATGTGCACCTCGTTATAAATCTCAGATGTTACAGAGAAGAAACAATTCTTATTTGTTTACGTCTCTCTCTAGGTCATGTGGTCTCACTGTTTTATTACCATAACATCTCCAGTACATGCTTTCATTTTAACCAAAAACATCTTTATTTATAACTCCAATCATTTTAGGCATATTTGCTTCTCATCTATTATCCAACAAGTATAACATGTTCAATAAGTAAGATGTAGTGTAAGTTCACATACTCCATATCATGTAACACAGATATGATAACAGTTTGAAATTCTGTTTACAGTACAGAGTTGGAAGGGCACGATATAATGAAATCAATTGCCTATCAATGTATGTGTCAAGGTCTCACTGCAATATTGTGAAGAAAGACAAAGGATTATACATAATAGATGGTGGGGTAAGTTATGTAATGTAGAGACTCGAAGTTAAAATAAACTGATTACTTCCTTGTAAACATTTGAGTATGAGTGTTTTATTTAATACACATTTTATTATTTAAACTGCTGCATGTAACTTTAAATGTCATATTGGCTCGAGGAATAGGCTCAAACCCTTTTTAATGTGTACTTGCTAGATCTAAACAACAGTATAATATAAGAGAAACCAGTGGAGTGAGGTGTGGCATATAGAAACATGCAGTAGAAAACAGTGTTCATATTAGCTTTCGAGCTCTTACGCTTTCTCTAGAAAAAGTACACATATTTAGGCAGACAGACACCCAACCACATTCCTGCAGTGAGACTGGCTGTTGATTATCACTTATTGAGAGCACTTGCCTGCGCAGATGGTGGTGGGGAGGGAGGAGAGAAGAATGCACTAGAACTGAGGGGTTAGTAGGATAGTGTGAAGGAGGTCTTTCGACAGATGACTCAGTGTCTGCACAACAAGACAAAAGAAATTCAGAGGGTAGAGTTTGTAAGAGATAGAGAAAGGAAGTGGGGTTGAAAGGGATGGGAGGAAGGGAGAGGAAGGTAGAGATGAAGAGGGAGACAGGAAGGAAGGAGGAAGGATGGAAAAGGGTAGAAGGGAGGGGGGGGGGGGGAGAGAGAGAGAGAGAATGCATGCCACCTCTGGGGGTGGGGGGAGAGTGCTGGGAGAAGACAGTACATGATCTGGAGTGAAAAGGAGTGGTGAGGACAGAAGAGAGAAGGGAAAAGGTAATGAGGAACTGATTAACGGAGGTTTAGATCAGAGGAATTGCGTGAGTGCAGGATGTGTTGGAGAGGGAAGTCCCGCCTATGTAGTTCAGAGAAACTATTCTGGTAGGGGAATCCATTTGCGCAGTTACTGAAGCAGCTGTTGAAGTCATTTGTGCTGTGGTACACAGCATGTTCGGGAACTGGATGATCAAGTTTGTAGACTGCCACAGTTTGACGATGGCCACTCATGCAAGTAGACAATTGGTTACTTGTCATGCCCACATAGCATGCTGCAGAGTAATTGCAGCATAGCTGATGTAAACTTTTCGGATTTTACACATGACCTTGCCTTTTATTGGGTAGGAAATTCTCTGTCTGGATGGGCCCTGGGGGGCCCAAATGGTATCAAGTGATTGCCACAGCAGGTTATAGGCGTCACGGGATGTGGTTGTGGAGGGGCATGTGGTCAGCCCACTGCTGTTCTGGCCATTGTTAGTTTTTGTGACCGTAACTACTACTTCTCAATGAAGTAGCTCCTTACGTGGTTGTCTCAACGGCTGAGTGCATCCCGCTTACCAACATCCCAAGTGCTAGCCAAGCCTGACAGCACTTAACTTCAGTCATCTGATGGGAACCAGTATTATCAGTGTGGCAAGGCCATTGGCCATTGGAAAGGAAATGCTGTCATATATTAACAACTTATTGAATCATTCACTGTTAAGCTTGAGACTGTTGAGAGTCAGCAAGAGTGCTCCGAGGCAAGAAACCAGAGACACACTGTAGGTACAGGCGTAAATCGTAGCTTTTAGGTTACTCTAGGGAAATAGTAATGGAGGAAACTTACGAACTGCAAATGCTTGGACAGCTGTCCCAGGGTATAAGTCATGATAAAGAGAACTAATTAGTATCTCCACAACCATCTACATGTTGTTGTAAGTAGGCGATAATCATAAACAGGCATTTCTTAGCACATGCAGCAAGAATGACCATTACACCTAAGAATAGCCGCATCAGTAGTTTCACAGAAGTTAGATTGAGAGGGAAAATGAAGAAAACTGCTGAAGTAGAGGCCTCTGCTCATGAGATAGAAGCCTGCGTCTGCAGGGTGAAGCATGGCGATGTAAAACACTGTTGTTCCTTACCGTACTAAGAAGGGCAGTGATGTTTAGCTTTCAGCTGGATGCTGTTGCTACCAAATGTACAGCTTGTTAGTCTGAATGCTAGAAGCAATCATCCAGCAGAGAAGAAGAAGGGGAAGGATGCAAAATGGAGTTGGTTGGAGGCACCATGAAGGAGAAAAGCCCCATGTTAGACTGGCAAATGACTGTGACATTCCAGTAGTGTTAGTGGGGTGGCTGCAGAAACATTGTGCTGTCAGAATACTTTCTAAAGCCTCAGGTTTTCGTATTCCAAGTATTTGTCAGTCAGAGTGTTGGGATTACGTGTTGCTCAACACCAACCTTGGGTAATGTCCAATTTAAGTCTGTTTTCTCACTTTTAATGTTGCTCTCAAATGTTTGTACTTAATGAAGCACTGGGTGATTCTTCTTCTGTTCTCTCTCATCTATGTTTATAAATGGTCTTCAGTGTAGTAGTTAAGTTGGAATAAAGTAATTGATTGTTATGAAACTCTAGAATTCCTTGAGTCTCCTATAATATTGTGAAAGGATAGTTGCTAGTCACCATATAGTGGAGATGCCGAGTCAGATAGGCACAACAAAAAGACTGTCGCAAAGTTGTTTTGTTGTCCACATCTTTGACCCAGCATCATTGCTATATGGTGAGTAGCAATTATCCTTTTCATAATATTGTCTTCATTCCATCCTGACTTTTCGATTGTTTGAGTCTCCTACAAGTATCCTCCAAGAGTCGCAAAATCCACACCACTTGTAGGTGCTCCCTGTGACAGTGTTTGGTGCTGACCCAAGGAGCTACCTGCTATCACTGGATGTTTGTCTTTCGGCATTTGCTCCTGACTGCTCGAAAACTATGTCTCACCTGAAACTCCCCTAAAGTTCTCATACACTTCATCTAGCCTATATCAGAACATTACAATGCATATGACTTGACTGCAGTACGAGGTGGTGGATGGTGGGTTGGTGTATGGAAGTGTCTTGCTCCTGTGTTGACCAGAAGGAAATGACCCATGGGGTGCAGGATTGGGAGCTGTATGGCAAGGATATTCTGTTGGTCTGGTGCTTGGCAAACCACTACTTTGGTTGATGTGGGTATGATTTAATGTACAATGTCCCTCATCTCAGGGTGTAATGAGAGGTAGTTGAAAACCTGGTGAAGGGTGTGGTTGAGCTTTTTGTTGATCTTTTCAAGGCCAAGGTGATACTAGCAGATCAGAGGAGTGCTGGTCGGTGGCTGGTTAACAGGTTTACTGGTGTTTCAGGAGATGACACAGCAGATCTGTCTGTGGACTAGCTCGATAAAACCTTATTGACAGACAGTATCCTGTTCACATCGTGCAGTGTTCTACTGCCCACGCAGTTTACAGAATATACTTATCCGTCCCTATTCCAAACCTACTCCGAATGCACCCCATGGGTCATTCCCTTGTGGTTAACTCCAGTGCAAAATATGTCCCACACACCTAACCATCTCCTATCACAGTCCACTCACTGGCATTTCTTAGCCAATAAAAGGCAGGGCCACATTTAAAAGCAACCATGTTTTGTGTCAGCTATGCTGCAGTTACTACCCAGTGTTCTATGTGGGCATGACAAGTAATCAACCATCTACTCGCATGAATAGTTACCTCCAAACTATGGCAAACTGCAAATATGACCAACCAGTTGCCGAACATTTTGTGCACCACAACACAGGTGACTCCTACAACTATTTCACTAAGGGAGCCATTTGGATACTCCCTGGCAGCACTAGTTTCTTATAACTACACAGGTGGGAATTGTCTCTCCACCATATCCTGCACTTGTACAATCCCCTTGGCCTAAACCTCCATTTAACTGTCTACCACTGCCTCACCTGACCTTTTCCCTTCTCTCATCTGTCTACAGCATTCGTTTCCTGTCCAGATTATGTCCTGCTGCTCCCTCCCCCCCTCCTCTTGCCTCGTGTCGTGTCAAGTGGGCTCTCTCTCTCCCCCTCCCTCCCCCCTCTCTTTTTCCCTCTCCCCTCCCTCCCTCCCCTTCTTCTCTTCCCTCCCCTCTCCCCCCTCTTCTCTCCCCTCCCCCTCTCTTCCCCTCCCCTTCTCTCACTCCCACCTCTCCCTCCCCCTCCCCCTCTCCCTCCCCCTCTCCCTCCCCCTCTCCCTCCCCCTCTCCTCCCAGTCTACCTCCCCCCATCTGCCACCTCCCCTCCCCTCCTCTTACCCGCACCCTCTCCACTTCCCTCCTCACTCCCCTTCCCCTCCCCACTCCTCTCTCCCCCTTCCCCTCCCACCCCCTCCCTCTCTTGCCCCTATCCCTCTTCTCTCACTCCCTCCCCCTCCTATATCCTCCCCTCTCTCACCCCTCCCCATCTTCCCACTTCACCCCTCTCTCTCACCCCTGTCCCCCCTTTCCTTTCCCCTCTATCTTCTGCACTACTTTTGTCTTGGTGTGCAGCCACTGAGTCATCTGTCGAAAGATCTTCCCCACATTAATCCCACTATCCCTCCTTGCCTTGTGTGTCCTTCTCTACATCCTCAGCACCTGCAGCTGTGCAGGCAACTGCTCTCAATAATCAATAATCATTAGTCAACCTTTCTATAGTTGTGGGAGAGTGTGCTTGGGAGTTTGTGTGGTTGTGTGTGTGAATATGTGCATTTTTGCTGGAGGAAGGTAAAGAGCTCAAAAACTAGTGTGAATAATGTTTTCTGTTGCGTGTTTACATGTGTGATACATCAGTCCTCTACAGTCCTTATTTTATGTTTTAGTTCATCCAGAAATTTCCCTTGTTGTTATATGGCAATATGGCAGGCAGTGGGTTATAAATTCCTCTTATTGTTTCAATGTGAAAACAAATTGACTTTTTCAACTTTAACTGCCATGCATGCCTTAATCTATATTAGATCCTGCCAAATATATAACTGAAGCTGATTCCTTGTACTGATCTCCTCCTATAGCAGACCGTAGCAGAGTGAGTGGATTATTGACATTTTTTATAAAACTGTGCTTGAGTTCACTCTCATCTCGAGTATTGAATAATTTCTGTGATTCAAAAGTCCTTAACGTTAAAGGCAGATTTCAAAAGAAATGTCCGGAATGTCTATTCCAGTGCCGAACTGTAAATGAAATTCATGAATTTATTAAGTAGCGAACAGACCCAAATCTGAATACAAGAATGTTTTTATTCTGTCTGTATGTTTCTGCAAAATAGAGTACCTTCACTTAAATTTTTAAAAACAATAAAAACTCATAAAAGATGTGTATTCACTATATTTCTGTCTTAAATTACACAATTTTTCGATTTTTTTATGCTTCTTAAATAGCTGTTAAGTATTTTTGCAGAAACTATAGCCCATGTAGGAAGGTGTTATCACACAGTGAAGTGGAGCAGTAGAGAAGTGTGGAGGGGACAAGATTTACATAAGAAAGGCAGTAGAGAGTGGGCAGACAAAGTCTGCATTGCAAGACCTTGTTGCTGTGGGCAACAATCAGTTTCATTTGTTTTGGTTATGTGTTCCATTGATCATTCTCACAGTAACCATTATGATGTGGAATGTGTCAAGTGCATAATAAATGCATACATGAATCAATTTTTTTATGCTTAAAATTTTTATCATGTACCCCATATTATTAAATGGCACAAAACTCATATATTATACCTATAAATTTATTTATTCCTATTCAAGAATTCATGTATGGTCTGTCAAACATTTTATTTCATCTGGTAATTTATCAAAAAGTTTTACAGCAGCATATTTTACCCCTTCCTGTGCCAAATATAGGTAAAGAAGAGGAGAGTGTAAGTCTTTCTTCCTTCTAGTATCATAATCATGAATGTCACTGTTGTTTTTAAAATGGTCCATGTCATTGAGAACAAATTTCATTAGTGAGTAAATGTACTATGAGGCTGTTGTAAGAATTCCTAACCTTTTAAACAGATGCCTAGATGTGCGACTATGAGTCCCACAAATTATTCTAACCTCTTTCTTCTGAACAGTGAATACATTTGCCCAAGTGTTGAGTTACCCCAAAATATAATTCCGTATGACATCAGAGAGTGAAATTGTGCTAAGTATGTTAGCTTACTAATTTCTATATTCTCAGAATTGGCAATTATTCTGATTGCAAAGTTCCTGAACCTAGTCGCTTTAGGAGATCCAAAATATGAATTTTTCCAATTAAGAATCTCATCTATATGTCCACCTACAAACTTAGTATGCTCTACCCTGTCTACTGACTTCTGTTGATGTGTTATTTTTATTGAAGGAACTGTACTCCTTGTGGCAGAAAATTGGATGTACTGTGCTTTTTTTTTTTTTTTTTAAAAGTTCAGAGCAAGCCCATTTGCAGAAAAGCAATGAACAACTTTTGCAAATTCATTATTTGTATCATTTTCTATTGGAGTTTCTTTTACTGGATAAATAATGATGCTTGCATAATCAGCAAATAGTGTCAGGTTAGCTTCTTGTTTCAGAGAAGGTAGGAAGATCATTCATTTATATCAAGAACAGAAGGAGACCCGGGATCAAACCCTGTGGAACACCTAATGTAATTTCACTCCAGTTACATGAAGTGGCAAACTTCCTTAAATCATCTAAACCATAGAAAGAAACTTTTTTGTTTCCTCTTTTGTAGATATGGCTTAAACCATTCATATGCTGTTCCATTTATACTGTAGAGTTGCAAGTTCTGTAATATAATGTCATGGTTCACACAATCAGATGCTTAGGATAAGTCACAGAAAATTCCTATTGGCGATATTTTACTATTTAAAGACTCTATTACATGGACAGTGAAATTGTATATAGCTGTCTCAGTAGAACAGCATTTTTGAAATCCGAACTGTGATTTACTAAGTATCCCATTACTGTTGAGATGGCTAACCATTCTTGAGTACATTACATTCTTGGTGATTTTTGAAAATGCTGTAAGCAAGGATACTGACCGGTAATTATTGACACATGTGGTGTCCCATTTTTCCTAGAGAGGCTATGACAATGACATATTTTAAACTGTCTGGGAAAATACCTTGAGTTAGTGATGCATTACATATGTGACTCAGAACATCAGTTGTAAATTCTCCACATTGTTTTAATATCTTGTTAGAGATGTCATCTACTCCAACTGAACATTTATTTTTCAAAGATTTAATGATTTTCCTTATTTCATACGAGGTTGTTAGGTGAAAATTAATTTAAGATTTCTCCAAACTGACTCTTCCACGTGCTGCTTGTTTTTTTTTTCTTGAGCTGTTCTCACCAAGTTTTTTACCTACACTTAAGATATGGTTGTTAAATACATTAGCTGCTTGTGTAGTTGTTAAATACATTAACTGCTTGTGTACTGTTGGTTAAAATAGTCTCATTCCCCTTAATAGTAATACTACATACCCCCGTGGTTACTTTTCCTGTCTCCCTTCTAACAACATTCCATATTGATTTGATTTTATTGCCCGAGTTGTTAATTTCATCTCTAACATATGTATCTCTTTATTTTCTGACAACTTCTTTCACTATGTTACAATAACTTTATAGTGTAAAATTACTCCTGGGTCTATACTAATTCTTGCTATCTCATACAGTTTTCTTTTTCTTTCTGAAGACATTTTAATACTTTTAGCAATCCAAGGTTTCTTTGAAAAATGGTGTTACATTTAGTAATTTTTTTGGGCAACAATGTTCAGAAGGGGATATAAACCTATCAAGATATATGTTGCATTTATCATTAGCATTTGGCTCATTATATAGGTACATCTCCCCAATTAACATTTCTTAAACTTTCTTTGAAGTGCTCTATAGGTACTGGACTGAGCAACCTTACACTGTTACTTAATGGTTTCTGAACTGTACACCCTGCTAGGTTTTGTAAGTTAATCAATTGTGCATCATGGTCTGATAATCCATTTGTCACAGGGAAAGCATGTGTTAGTTCTGCATCCTCTTGCTTTACAAATACATTATCTATTAGAGTGCTACTGTCTTGAGCTATATGTGTAGGGAAATTGATCATTGATTCTAAGTTACATGTCATTAATAACACTTCTTGTTCACTTTTCCTATCAGAGTTGCTTAGAAAGTTTATATTGAAATCACCACAGATTAATAACTTCTTCTTTCTGTCTGACGGACAGCATAATAGGAAGTCAAACGTTTTTTATGAATAGCTCCCATTCTCCTAATGGGGACCTGTGCACTGTTGCTAATATCAACATACACTAGCTAGCTGTAGTTCACATGCACAAACTTCAGAGTGCTGATCAACACAAAATTTGCTTACTTCTACAGTTCTGTATTTGTACCCTTGTTTTGTGTAAATGGCAATTCCTCCTTTATCCATGCTAGATCTGCAAGTGTAAGATGCTGAATTATACCCATTTGTACTGACACTTTCCATCCCCACAGTTACATGGTGTTCAGACAGACAAAGTATATCAATCACATTCTTATTTTTGAGATCATCTAAACACACTAATAGCTCATCTACTTTATTTTTTGTTTCCCTGATATTTTGGTGAAGTAAGTTGATAGTACCCATAGCTTTATCTCTATTTGCTGTACATATGGCTTCATTTGTACTATTTTTCTTGATTGTTGTCTGTCTGGACTTTGGCTTTAATCTAAAGAACCTGTTTGCCTGGTCCCATTAACCACAGCGATCGTCCCATGTGTAACTGTGGCCCTCCTTACAGTATCTACTAATAGAGAAGCGACCTTGTCTTTCCCCTTCATATTTAGGTGCAGGTGTATTCCCACTTACCAATAGCATCAACTGGAACAACACTTACATGAGATTTTGCCGGTGTCTGGGGCATCCTGTCCAGTCGTGCCTTATAGCAGTGTTTATCCAGAGCCGATCATGGCATAGAAAGAGCTCCACAAACCCCACATTTGTGTGCCCATTTTCTGCTCCTGTTTTATCCAGGTCACTCCTAATGATTTATCTTGGATTCATAGCCAGGCTGTCTCCTGCTCCTCCAATTATAATAACCTGATGTTCCTTCTCAGAGTTCCTGCATAACTGACCTAAGTTTGCTGTCACCTGGCTAAGGCTAGCACATGGTTTCACAAAACTTGTGACCTATTACCCTGCGCCTAATTCGTCCTGAAGCCGCTGGCCTACACCCCTCCCATGACTGCTACCTAGAAGCAGAATTCTTCTTTTCCTATTCTAATTTAATCCCAACCTGTTTTTTCCTTTAAGCTAATATTCTGCTTCAACCTACATTCATCTACATCTGGGTGAGACCCTTCCTACATTGCCTCAGATAGCAAGTAAAACTGATGATGTGTTCAAATATGTGAGTGGAACAACAAATTTTAAAATCTGATTTGATTTGATTTGATTTTTTATTGGTCCAGTTTTATCATACAGCACAAATTGTACAATTGATATTGGACAGGTCAAATATAAGTTACAATAATACATAGTATAAGCAAAATAGTAGGCAAATTAAAAATAGGTACCTATTACAATTAATTTTGTTACGTATTCAGAAATTCTCTGGCAGAATAGAAACAGTGCTTTATTAGAAATGCCTTTAGTTTAGCTTTAAATATTGGATGAGTAGCATTTTTTATTTCCTCTGTTATCTTATTATGTAGTATTACACCAATGTTAATTATGCTCCTCTAATAGGTGGTTGTTCTGTGATATTTTTGATGTATATTTGATTTCCCTCTGGTACCATAGTTGTGTACATTTTTGTTCTGTAGCAGTTTGCTTGTTTTCGGGAGGTAGTCCCTAGTGAACAAGACAGTTTCATAAATGAATAAACTTGGAACATTTAGAACACTAAGCTCAGTAAAATGGGATTTACAGGAGTCCATCTTTTTAAGGCCACAAATTATTCTTAGAGCCCTTGTTGCATTCTAAAAACCTTTATACTATGAATTGAGTATCCCCAGAAAACGATCCCATATTGGACTAGTGAGTGGAACTGTGCATAGTATGCCTGCAGTACTGTTGTTTTGCTTGTTGTAGCCTTTAAAATTCTTAGGCCATAGCACACAGATTATAGTTTTCTAGACAAGTTATTTATATGTGTGCCCCACTTTAAGTCCTGCTGAACCAATAGACCCAAAAATTTTGTGACACTTACATTTTCTAGGGTATCATTTTTTAATTGTGCTTGAATAGACATTTGATTAGTTGGAGGAATTAAATGAAAATCGACACACACCGTTTTTTCTGTATTTATAATGTGTTTGTTTTTTTGTGAACCACTCAGAAAGTCTTTCCATAGAACTTTTTGCTGTGGACTGCAAAGTTTCTGGATTGGATCCAGTGAGCAATATGCTGGTGTCATCGGCAAACAGGATGGTTTTTGTGGGACTCGTATATTCAACTAAGCCATCCACATAAATCAAGAAGAGTAATGGACCTAAGATTGAGCCCTGCAGTACACCAAGTTTTATTGTTAATTCGCTAGAAAGTAAGGAGTTGTTTCTTATTTTATTAATTTTGTTGAATTCATACTGAAGTGATACTTTCTGCCTGCAGTTTTTTAGGTATGAAAACAACCAGCTATGTGCTACACCTCTTACTCCTCGTCTTTCTAATTTTTCGAGCAGAATGTTATGGTCCAGGATATCAAAGGCTTTTGATAGATCTAGAAAAATACCTGCACCTAATTTATGTTGATCAAGGGATTTTAAAATGCAGTCTAAGAATTCGAAAATTGGTGTCTGTGTAGATTTAGACTTTCTAAAACCGTGTTGTTGTACTGTAAGTGGTGCATATTTATTTATGAAACTTAGAAGCCTGTCATAGAAGAGTTTTTCTAGAATTTTTAAGTAGAAACTTAACAGTGACACGGGTCGGTAGTTTGATATTTTTTTCCGAAGACCCTTTTTTTTAGCATTGGTGTAACTTTTGCTATTTTAAAAACATCTGGAAATACACCAGTTTTTAAAGAGAGGTTGAAAATTTTTGCCAAGGGGTTTTCTATGTGGTGAGCACATGTTTTTAATATGAAATCAGGTACTTCATCAAGACCACTTGACATTTTATTGCTTAATGATTTAATTTTACTTATAATTTCATTGGGGTTTGTTTCATAAACATACATAGAAGCAGTCAAGATCACTGACTTGCTGGAGAAACTTGGGACTGGTCCTTGACAGTGTACTTGAATGAGGTCTTCAGCCAGTGAAGTGAAGTATTCACTGAATTTTTCCACTATCAAATTGGGGTCTGTGACTTTTGAGTCTTCTAGTGTTAATGATACATTCTTTTTCTTTAAAGCTGAACTACAAGTTTCTTTCTTTATAACTCTCCACGTGGATCTCATTTTGTTAGATGAGTTTCTTATCAAATTGTCATTCCACATAATTTTTGCCTCTTTGACTACTCTACCATAGATTCTTTTGTAGGCTCTTGAATAATCAGTAATAATGATCAATCGGGTCAATATAACTTTTACTGACATCACAGAACTTTATTTGTTTTTTCACAAAGATAGCAGAGCCACCATGTTTGGAAAACTCTCGGCTAAAATGACTTGCTAATCTATATCCTGAGATTGAGGTTAATTTTACTTCGGCATTTCATAGCCAGTGTTCAGTAATGCAAATTGTATCTACATTTAGTGCATAGTGGAGTAGTGCTTCCAACATGGAAATTTTATTTGTGAGTGACTGAACATTATGGTGTACGATAGCAAACCCTGGGTATTTAGTAACTTTAGTGGAAATGGTTTCTGATTCTTTATCCAATGGCATTTCTAATACAGCACTTACCCTAAAAATTTTCAGTACCTTTCTTGTGTATGGCTTCTGTTTTCTGGTGGCAATCAGTAGGTTAGTTAACTTCTGGAGCTTGTATAAGTTTTGCTTCATCCACATCTGACCTCTTCAGTTTAAACCATTTCGTAATTTTCGTTTGGCTGATGACTTGATTGTTTGTTTCTCACCTAATCGGTTTAAACCACACTGTTTGGCAGATGGCACAGCTTGTAACTTGTCTAAAGCACTTCTTAATCTCCGTTTGTTTGTCACTTATACTTTTTTCTTCACTCTTCTTTGAGATGCGAGTACATATTTTTTCGGCTAGTAATTTCTTTCCATTAGTCGTCTACACGAGACATGAGCTGACTATGTTGTGTATGTTGCTCCACAGCTATAACCTCTGTGACGGCAGAAGGTGAAAACAGCTGATGCGGCTTTGTGAAGACTTTTTAAGTACAATTTTTCTCAAAAAAATGACCGTCTAACGATACAATCATCAAAATTGGTTACAGTGTTTATCATTTTAGTAAAAACTGAACAATATTATTAGTAAAAAATGTAGTAACAACCAGATTAACTTCAAGCAGAAACCAAAATTGCTATACTTGATTGACAACTGCTTCTACTACATAGAATTTAAAAAAAAAATGTAAGTTTATATTTTGTGTGTGTGTGTGTGTGTGTGTGTGTGTGTGTGTGTGTGTGTGTGTTTTACTGTAGTTGAATGTAAATCACTGTGTGTAAAAAAGAATTACTTATCACAATTCTTTAAAATTATAGTGGTTGGGGGGAGAGATGATGTGAATTGTCCAGATCTGAAGTAATTATCATTTTGCCGCAGCAAAACTTGTCCATAAATGCGCACAGGTATAGATGCATACACATTAAGAACATTGTGGCATTGAATAAATGTTAATTCCTGTTAGTTTGGGTGCGCGTCGTGGTATTTACATTTTCTCCCCAACGATGTACAACAACATGGCTGCGGCGGCTATTCTCTCTTCAGGTTGACTTCATCTCCAAAAAGGTCCATTTAAAAATGCAAGCCCTTGTCACATTGGGAAGTAGAAAATAAGGTGTAGCTAGGTACGAGAATGAAAACTTGTGTCTTCTGCATATTGTAACTTTTAATTAAAAGAATACTGGTAGAGTGCAATTACATACGTCTTTATTGCACCAGCTCAAAAGACCAACAAGACACCGAGATATATATACGAGGGCGGTTCAGAAAGTAACCTCCGAATGGTCACAGTGCGGGTTGTGGGGGGAGTAGCGACGCCATCTGTGCGTTCACGCACTCAACAGGTCAGTCGGCATCAAGCCGTGGTCGAGTGAACACCGTACCTGCGCTAGTTTAGTTTTTGTGGCAGTTTGAAATGTGTGCTGCAATAGAAAACCCCGCCAAATGTGAAGTGCGTGCTGTCATAAGGTTTTTTACAGCCAAAGGATATTCTGCAGCAGCTATTCATCGTGAGCTTTGTGCCGTGTACGGACCAAGAGTTATGAGTGAAGGAGTTGTCCGTGAATGGGTACGTTTATTTAAAAGTGGACGAGAAAACGTTCATGATGAAGGGAGGAGTGGTTGACCATCATTGGTGACTGACGAACTCGTTCAGACAGTTGATGCAAAAGTTCGTGAAAATCGACGTTTCTCAATGTCGGAGTTGTCTACTGGTTTTCCACAGATTTCTAAGACTCTCTTGTACGAGATAGTGACAGCAAGATTGGGTTACCGTAAGTTCTGTGCACGATGGGTGCCCAAAATTCTTACCGACCACCACAAAACTCAAAGAATGGCCTCTGCATTAGACTTTCTGTCACGTTATGAGGACGAAGGAGAACCATTGTTAAACAGAATCGTGACCGGTGACGAAACCTGGATTAAGTACGTGAACCCTGAGACAAAAGAACAATCAAAGATGTGGGCACATTCAAATTCACCTACCAAACCAAGAAAAGCCTCGCAAGATTTTTTCTGCCAGAAAACTGATGGCAACGGTGTTTTGGGATGCCAAAGGGGTGTTGTTGGTTGAATTCATGGAACGTGGTACGACCATTAATCAAGACGTGTACTGTGAAACAATAAAAAAGTTACGACGGGCTATACAGAACAAACGCCGTGGTATGCTGACTTCCGGTATCGTTTTTTTGCACGATAACGCCCATCCTCACTCTGCTCGCAGATCAACGGCCCTTCTTGAGTCCTTCAAGTGGGACGTTATCAACCATCCACCTTACAGCCCAGACCTGGCGCCAAGTGATTATCACCTCTTCATGCATTTGAAGAAATGGCTCGGGTCACAGCGGTTTGATGACGACGAAGAGCTCAAAGATGCGGTGACAGGCAGGCTCCAGGCACAAGCGGGTGATTTTTATGCAGAAGGAATTTCAAAGCTTGTGAAGAGATACGATAAGTGCCTCAATCGCTATGGAGACTATGTAGAAAAATAGTGCAAAGATGTAGTCGTAAGATGTATATATTAAAATATTTTTATTTAACTTGGTGTATTTTTTTAAATCAACCGGAGGTTACTTTCTGAACGGCCCTCGTATATATATAAACAAAGATGATGTAACTTACCAAACGAAAGTGTTGGTATGTTGATAGACACACTAACAAACACACACACAAAATTCAAGCTTTTGCAACCCACAGTTGCTTCATCAGGAAAGAGGGAAGGAGAGGGAAAGACAAAAGGATGTCGGTTTTAAGGGAGAGGGTAAGGAGTCATTCCAATCCTGGGAGCGGAAAGACTTACCTTAGGGGGAGAAAGAGACAGGTATACACTCGCACACACACATATCCATCCGCACATATACAGACACAAGCAGACATATATACATAAAGAGGTACATAAAAATCGATAGTTTTGTTTTTAAATTTTCTGTCAACGTAGATGTAATCATACCTCCCTATGATATCTCTGCCACGTGGGGATGGTGCGACTTTTTATTGATATGTGTAGGTCATTTAAAGAACCTACACAATTGCAACCCCCCCCCCCCCTCCCTTGCCACCCCTTACCCCTTACCCCTCCCCATTTATTGTATACTGGAGTGATCCATATCACTGGTCGCTGGATGTCAGTATGCAGTGGTGGTGCATTAACACCATTTAACTTTTCTGTGCTTTAAACTCTTGGCCTGCCATTGTACTGAGACCTTCATTTGTGCCCAAGTTTACCTCATGTACTCTCAGAACATGCCATTACATAATGTTTGTATCTAATTTTGTTTAATGTACACTTTACACATTATTACTACCGCTATTTACAAAATAATAAATGAGTAAATAAAGGTTGCATCAACAGGCACATTTGAATTCAGAGTCTGTAGTTTGATTATTGGAATTTAACTGCTGCTATTGCGGCATCGTCCAGAGTGCTCACCTCACATGAAATATGGTGCAGGCGCACTTGAGTTTGTTAATGCTGCTGTTAAGTTGAACTGTCCATGAATGTGCTACAGTTTCACTTGTTTACCAAAGTCAATAAAAGTGTTCATCCCTTTGCTGGAACATGGTGTGCTGAGGCTTGTGCATAGTGGAACCATTGATACTGTGGTGAGGAGGTTCATCATTTATGGCCCAGGCATTTGTTCTTCTCATAATCCACATGTTTCAGTGGTTGAACCAAGCTCACGCTGTCAGCATTCTGAGGCAATTGAATGGATTCAACGTAAGTCTCCAATGCCCTTATTCTTTTCCATACCACGTCTGTGGTAGAATGCTTTGTCGATACTCAAGTCCACTGATGATACTAATGTTTGATACTCTTCAGCACTGGCACACGGTTTTTACAGGAACACACCATTGAATTGCGAGTTTCAAACCTTCATAAAATGTTCGTTGCATATTTGGTGTTATATTTAGCTCTACATTACATCACAGGCTGCCACGTAATTGTGACTTATTTAGTTTCATAATCGAAAGCAGTCTTTCATGCATTTATGTTGATCAAAACATTGTTATCACGTTTGCAATCTCATTATATGGACGTGGAATGTCGAGCTTCGGGACAGTTTCAACACAGATGGATTTGGCTTATAAACGGGAAATACGTTGCAGATCGATAAGCTCCATCTGCAGTTGCCCAGGGGCGCTTTAAAATGAAATGCAAAACGGTCTCTAAAAGAGATCACAAGGAAATTTAGAACTGGCAGTGCGCTCAAATGTTTGGAAAACTATTTCTGTAATTCTTTTAACGAGACAGAAGTTTGTTCAAATTCATGTTTTCTTTAACACCAGTGAGTTTAGGGAAATGGACGGTGTTTTTTTTTTCATAATTTATCACCCGCACAATGCTATTTTTTTAAACATATCCCCGTCATATCCAAAATAGATTATTTCTCACCTTGCAATATCTTACTGTGGGCAGTGTGCAGTCAAATCCACGTAAAATGCAAAGTCTTCAGCCCATCCTGGGTGTTCCAATTTTCTTTCCTCCTTTCATTTGTCTTTCATAAATTTAACAATAGCGGGTTTCAATTTGAAAAATCGTTTCAGGCATGCCCCTTGACTTAACCAACGTACTTTGAAATAATATAGTCCAGTTACAAAAGACCTGACACCCCTTTAATTTCCTGAACGGTTACAGATATCGAAACGAGGTTTCGTGCAATTGGTAGTACCCTGAGGGGCACTGTTTTGTATGGATAATGCCCTGATATCAGGCATCAACCGAGATGTTGATACAAGTATGATTTTTTTAAATGGAAATGTATACTTTTCATAACTATATTCAGTAGGTCTTGGAAAGGCAGTTACGATGATATAGCGCTTTTATTACTGACACTGAAGCCTTTCGCAAGAGAATCCGAGAAATGCACTAAAACTGGGAAGCAATGAGGCGAGAGTAGGCCATTGCTGTGAAATAAAACCAAGCTCTCAGACCAGACTCAGCCGTTATATGCTGATGCAGCAAGGCACGCCTTCGCTACTAAAATAAAACCTCATTTTGTATACGACCTAGAAACACCTACGATTTTTTTTGTGAGACTATGGCATATGCTAGTTTCTGGCGTATCAGATGGGACTAAGGAAAGCTGTTTCAATTGTACGTACTTTTCCAGGTTTTTGTTGGAACAACTACAGTTTTTCGAGCAGTTTTTCATTACTATTTTCACAGAATTTTCTTGACATTCATCTCATAATAGCGTGTCTAACTTTTGCACATTGGTGTACATGTCAGCATGCAAGAAATTATGAATCATAAATGATCTGCTGACAGACAACACAGTTTTGTTAGTTCTGGGGCACAGAGAAGTAAACAGTCGAAAAGCTTAATACAATGATGTAGACTGGCATGACCATGTTTACAATGTAATATCTGATTCCGGATGACTCAGTTTTAGAATATTTCTCTCATTCTTTTGCAAGGAGTTTCTACTACAAAATTAACAAGCATTGTATCACTGCAGTCGTCTTCTCATGCGCTTTCGGATGCCGTTAAGAAAGTATATCATTCTCTTTAAAAAATTATACTTGCCTCATAATCACGATCGATACAAAAGTGAAGATTCTGTATTACACACCAAATTACGTGTCCCTTAGCGTGCTATCATTGGCCCAAAACCTAGCTTCGGTATCTAAAATCATTCACGAAATAAAAGGGGTATTACGTCGTGCATGACTCATCCTGAATATACTCCCTTTGTCAGAAATGTTACAGGACAGATTAAAAAAAATATAGAAAATTGTACTTCAGTTACCAACGTTTCTGGAGGTCTTGAAATAAAGCAGGGAAATTTTCAACTTCTATGCTTGTAAGCTCATTTGTCACAGGCTGTCGTATGTATGTGATATCTTGATGGAGTTTTCTTTCAGTTGCATTCTTGAAAGGGCCTCGCTGCAGTTGCTTAATCATCGTCCACATTTCACTAGGGTTTTCCCAGCTTAACGCATATCTTATTTTTCACTCTTTGCTCAGAATCAGCATCGATTGTGTCACCAAAACTAATGCGCCAAGAATCCAGACAGGGTGTTGCTAAGCACAGCCTTGCCACATAGTGAGTTTCACGGAAACACGTGCAAGGTCATTTCGAGGACACACACATTAACATGAAAGCAACATTTGTTCCCTTTTGGTATTGCAAGCTCAGAAATAAAAAAAAGCCTGTCCTGGAACTTTTTCTGCGAAATGGATTAGTCTCCATACTCTTCGTACAGTTTCACTGAAACAGTTATACCTGACGGCATAGTAATGTATTCTACTTCCGAATATTTGCTACTTGAACCATCAATGTCATCACGTCAGCTACGTCTGCTAATTTAAAACAAAGTGCTTTTTGATGTACAGAACACAGAATCTTGTCTGCTAATCTTTGTAATTTCTGGTTCTTTCCTCGTCAACTAAAAAAATGGTTCAAATGGCTGTGAGCACTATGGGACTTAACTTCTGAGGCCATCAGTCCCCTAGAACTTAGAACTACTTAAACCTAACTAACCTAAGGACATCACACACATCCATGCCTGAGGCAGGATTCGAACCTGCGACCGTAGCGGTCCCGCGGTTCCGGACTGTAGTGCCTAGAACCGCTCGACCACCCCAGCCAGCCCGTCAACTAAATCTTTAAATTCTATCTGAGTGGTGTGTAATGTTCCATAGGAAATTTCTGCTACTCATATATTACTGCAACTGCATAATGGATATGGAGAATTTCAACCTTCTGTTCTCGTTCCCATCCACATCTTGTGACGATAGATCACTAGACTGCCTGTTTTTGTGCGAATAACCACTGGACCAACTTCCTTTATACCACGAACAAATAGCGAAGGATAAACAGTGCTTACACCAAGACCCTGGCGAGCTGAAGAAAGCCGTGTCGATCAAAAGAAGCCTCATCAAATGCTGGAAGGAAGTGTCGCATCGCTCTGCTGTATGAAATGTGGTGCTATACCGAGAGGGACCGAGCAAAGGCGAGACGTACCAAACAGTGACGAGACAGACCGAACCTCGGAGCGCTTGGAAGCAGCACATTGTGCAAAAGTGAAATTTTGCACGACTTGGTCGACCATGGTGTATAACAACTGACGCTCGGAAAACCGATATTTGATCGGAATAGCAGAGCCGAATTAGACAACGTGTGAATATGATAGTGAAAATGGGCCTCCGGTATCTGGCGAGCATTGTGGGCGCGCGCGGGCCGCTTAGCGCTTACCTCCTCGCGGGACAGCGTCTCGTGTGGCCAGCGCGCGTCCAGGTCCTGCAGCAGGCGCAGCAGGATGCGAGTGTCCAGCGGCAAAGACAGCGCCTGCCGGCAGTAGGACGTCCAGCGCACAGCGGCCAGCTGCAGCTCCGTCACGTCGCCCTGGATCGCGTGTTGGTGCTGGATCGTCTACGCCACATGCGGCAGCTCGCCGCTCCACTCCCACGTCGGGCCCTGCGGGCACATCGCCGGCACCCGTCACTACAGACAATCTCACAGGACAAAATATCAGCCACCCCCTCAAAAAAGCTCAACTCGTCGCTTTGGAGCTCTGAAGGTGGCAGGGGTAAAATACAGGGAGCGAAAGGCTATTTACAATTTGTACAGAAAGCAGGTGACACTTATAAGAGTCGAGGGGTATGAAAGAGAAGCAGTGGTTGGGAAGTGAGTGAAACAGGGTTGTAGCCTATCCCCGATGTTATTCAATCTGTATACAGAGCAAGCAATAAAGGAAACAAAGGAAAAGTTCGGAGTAGGTATTAAAATCCATGGAGAAGAAATAAAAACTTTGAGGTTCGCCGATATTGTTGTAATTCTGTCAGAGACAGCAAAGGACCTGGAAGAGCAGTTGAACGGAATGGACAGTATCTTGAAAGGAGGGTATAAGATGAACATCAACAAAAGCAAAACGAGGATAATGGAATGTAGTCGAATTAAGTCGGGTGATGCTGAGGGAATTGGATTAGGAAATGAGACACTTAAAGTAGTAAAGGAGTTTTGCTATTTGGGGAGCAAAATAACTGATGATGGTCGAAGTATAGAGGATATAAAATGTAGACTGGCAATGGCAAGGAAATCGTTTCTGAAGAAGAGAAATTTGTTAACATCAAGTATAGATTTAAATGTCAGGAAATCGTTTCTGAAAGTATTTGTATGGAGTGTAGCCATGTGTGGAAGTGAAACGTGGACAATAAATAGTTTAGACAAGAAGAGAATATAAGCTTTCGAAATGTGGTGCTACAGAAAAATGCTGAAGATTAGATGGGTAGATCACATAACTAATGAGGAGGTTTTGAATAGAATTGGGGAGAAGAGAAGTTTGTGGCACAACTTGACTAGAAGAAGGGATCGGTTGGACATGTTCTGAGGCATCGAGGGATCACCAATCTAGCATTGGAGGGCAGCGTGGAGGGTAAAAATCGTAGAGGGAGACCAAGAGATGAATACACTAAGCAGATTCAGAAGGATGTAGGTTGCAGTAGGTATTGGGAGATGAAGAAGCTTGCACAGGATAGAGTAACATGGAGAGCTGCATCAAACCAGTCTCAGGACTGGAGACCACAACAACAACAACCTGTGTAGGACTTCTGCCAAGCTGTCACGTTACCCTCCACCGCTCTGAAGTATGTCATGCCGGCCAAGTGGTGGGTACACCTTCTGATCAAAAGTGTCCAGCATCTAGTAATGGACATAAAGGGCACTGCGCACACACACCAACCGACCGACCAATTTCCTGTACAGCCTACACACTTTACGACCTACTTTACTGAGTGACTACAGGGACAAAAGATGAACTTCTGTTGGTCGGCTGGCAGGGCAGCGCTACACATAACATAATTTTTTGGGTGGAGTGATTGGGGGAGGGAGGGGTTGGGTGAAATTGTGACGGAGATCATGCGAAGGGCTGGTGGGTCGGCTGTTGGCTGTGTGTGTGTGTGTGTGTGTGTGTGTGTGTGTGTGTGTGTGTGTGTCCCTTTATTACTCATGGGATATGACCACCCTTTAATTTATGATAGCTGGAATTCTGCTGGGGACATTTCCAGTGAGGTGCATGAATGTCAGTGAGGGAATGACAGTCTGTTCTTCTTCAAGTGCTGAAACCAGAGGTGGTAGTGATGTTGGATTCTGGAGCGAAGTCGATCTTTTAACACTTCCCAAATGAGTTTCATTGGGTTCAGGTCGGGACACTGGGCAGCATAGTCCATTTCAGGAATATTGTTATTCACAAATCACAGATACTGCCGCACGACAGGGTTTACTATCACGCTGAAACAATTATAGTCTCCGAAAACGTCCTGTGCTGAATGCAGCCTAAAGCTCCACAAAATGTCTTCATATACTTCTGCATATAGCGTTTTCCTAAGTGCAATGAGGGAACGACACCCTAAGCACGATAAACAGCCCCATATTGTAACATCATCTCTTCTGTACTTCTGTGTTGGAATTACGCAGGATGGCAGGCATTCTACAAACCCTTTCATTGGATTTCCAAAGTATGTAGCGTGGTTCCTCACTTCAAATCACCCCTTTCCAGTGATACACTGCCCAATGGCGTCATTCTTTACATCACCCCATGTTTTGCTTAGCACTAATTACAGAAATTTGTGGCTTGACAGAAGCTGCGTGACCATCGTACTCCATTCCATTAAACTCTCATTCATTGTGCTAGCTGGACTACTGGTAGTACTTTGGAACACACGAGTGATCCCTTCCACTCATTTCGTGCGGTTTCTTACAACCACCGTCTGCTAGGGTTGGAGGTCCTGTCCGTCAGTACATGATGTCTGCTTCATCTAGGTTTAGCTGTTAAGTTTCCTCCCCACTTCCACTGCACACTCCCATCGCTAGCAGTCGACTTGGGCAGCTTTAGAACGTCTGAAATGACCCTGATGGATTTGTTACTCTGGTGACATCCAGTCACTACGTTCGAGATCACCGAGCCCTCGTGAACAACCCATTTTACAGTACTGTTTCTCTGCTAATAAGACAATGGCTCCCACCTCCAGTTACCCTGTCGAGTCTACCTCTCGTGACATATAGTCGCCAATTCCGCATCACATAGCGGTGTCCAGATACTTTTGATGAGATGGTTTATGTGCCAGTTAGTTATAAGGAACACCGCAGTAAGAAGGCTCTACATGGAGAAGTGACAGGATTGCAGTTAGTAGTAATCGTGTTTGGACTCTCCTGTGATCAGATCGTGAGTGCAGTCCACCGATTTGTTGATGTATCAAGACAGTAATGGTAGATCTCTCGCAGCCATGTGGTACGGCATAGGAGCAACACTAGTAAGAAGACTTTAGCTGACATGGACCAGAGACAATTGTCATACACTACCAGATACAATCGGTGTCAAACATGACAAGGAATTGCTGCTCACAGCGAATGCTTTGGATCGCTCTAAGTCACGTAGAACTGATACCAGACGGTTGTGTGACACTCCACTGCTGACCTAATTCAGGACAGTGCCTCTTTACAATGAAATTCTGTGTATGTGCCACTCAGTTATCCGAAATTTGCGCTGTAAGATAGGTTGACGAGGTAATAGGACATGTACATGTGTTAAGACATTAGGCAGTAACTTGGATGGTACTAGAGGGAGCTGTAGAAGGTAAAAACTGTAGGTGAAAACAGAGATTGGAATATATGCACCAAATAATTGAGGACATTGTTCTTCTGAGATGAAGAGGTTGATTGGTGTATCATTGTGGATTGTCTACAAGGAATGGTGGACCACTCACAGTCATGTAACACATGTTAAGAGCAGCCATTGTTAAAACACCCTAACCGACAGTGACTAGTGACGGATGTCACACCTCGCCAATGACAATATTTTTCCAACCCGACAGAAATTGCTGCAGTCATTCAATGCAGACACGGATCCACAGTAGGACCCTAATGGGGGGGGGGGGGGGCTCTCAGTTTCTTACTTTCTCACCTCTCCCACCGGAAGGATCCAGGACTGAAAGAATGCAACAAGTTTCCAGCGAACCAACGTTGCGAATGGAACTGCATGCCATGGACTTTCGAAACGAGGTACTTCGCAAAAGGTCATTGCTCTCAGCGGCATGTGGAGTTGGACGTCTTTAATTGGACAAACAACACAGTATCTGGGCAGTAGTTGACTGGAGTGCAATCATGCCATACTGAAGAGTGGAAGTTGTGGATCAGGCCGGAGGTGGTTCTGTGATGTTTTGGGGCAGTTTTCGCACCGTGACTTGCGACCATTCATTGCCATGAAAATAAACCACGATGTTCATCTCTACATTATCTGTAATTAAGCATTACCCCTCTACATTTTGATATGGATATGCTGTGGACCCTCCCGTCTTCCAGGATGACAGCAGCCATTTTCACAGGGTTGTATTCTTATGTTCCTGGTATGACAAACACTCTCACTCCTCTCTGCAGATGACAGCTCTTGCAGGGGTGGATTCGTCAAGTGGATGTGGCATACCTGAAGAAAGTTCTGGAGCATATCATTGTGTGGAACTGAAATATATACCAAGCGAAAATTTGAGAAGTATAAATTAGAAGGACCGAAGATTTGGCTTCCTTTCAGCATCATCATGACTAGAGACTGTGCATAAACTGAGATGTGTGAAGGGTGTGAAGGGAAATCGGCGTATGCTTTTCAAAGGATCTATCCATGCAGTGACCTGAAGTGGTTCAGGGAAGCCACGAAAATCGGATCTCAGTGTGGGGCGAGTATTTGAATCCACCGTCCTCCCCAGTAAGAGACCCTTACCGTCATCACTACGCCACTTCAAACGATCAGAAGTTGGGGAGAATTTGATCCTTTCAGATGAGGTACTATCGAAGAAGGTAGTAATGTAGAGAGACGGGATACGAAACAAGGAGGTACTGAAAAAACAGCTCGCCGCAGTGGCCGAGCGGTTCTAGGCGCTACAGTCGGGAACCGCGCGACCGCTACAGTCGCAGGTTCGAATCCTGCCTCGGGCATGGATGTGTGTGATGTCCTTAGGTTAGTTAGGTTTAAGTAGTTCTAAGTTCTAGGGGACTGATGACCTCAGATGTTAAGGCGCATAGTGCTCAGAGCCATTTGAACCATTTTGAAAAAACAAATAGGCCCTATATTAAATCTATGGGAAAGCCTTACCAGTAGAATGGTCACGTTAATGGAACATTTGCCACGCAGGCCGCTAAAATTAATTTTGCGCTGGAAGGAATTAGAAATGGAAAAAAGTAATGTAGGTGTAGACAGATACTAGAACACGCGTCCTAGTACAAAGACATTATAAACTTGGTGTTCTAGATACGTTGAAACAGACTTCGAGGGGTTGTAGATGGTATCTTGAGGAATACGTTGCGGGTAGAAACCCGTGTTGGGGAACGTCGTTCAACGACGCTAGAGCGCGCCGATGTTATAGGCGCTGGCAGAAAACGTGACTTTGGACGCTGAAGGACGGTAGGCAGAAAGTCTCTTAATGTTGTTTGTTTATTCACTGATCGACTGATTACCGCGACCTTCAGTGGAGAAGGTGGAGCTAGCTGCTGCTTAGAACGGCTTTGTTTCCTATGAATACGATGCTCTGGTGCTTCGGTTGGTGGCGGTTTCTGACACGAGTATCCACCCGCAGTTTATTTTTCTCCTGGAACCCTCTAAAATACAGGAGAAAAATAAACTACAGATGGAAACCCGTGTCCGAAACAGTCATCCACCAAGGCAACAGAACATCGCATTCATTGGAGACAAGGCCTGTCTACGCAGCAGCTAGCTCCATCCTCTCCAATGGCGATCATGGCAATCAGTTGCGATCACTGAATAAGAAATAACATTGCGAGGCGTTCCTCTTACATTTCGTCAGTGTACAATGTGAATTTGCTGCCGAAGGGGTGCCCTAGTGGCAGACATAGGCTTCTATGACTTCGACGTTCTGTAGCTTCGTTGGATGAAATTTCTAGACACGTACTCCTATCCTCCATTTGTTCCTCAAGACACCCTCTACAACTCCTTGAATTTTGTCGCAACATTTCGGGGACACCCTGTAGAGATGAAAAGTAGTGCAGAAGATAGGAAGCGATGTAGGACTCCAAACCAGTCGAAAGACAGATGAATTAAAAAAACAGACAGTACTTTGGATACGCAGCTGTACACCAGGATAAACTGAAGCAATACCACGTGGGAAGACTGTGGCTAAGGTCCTAAATTCTAAGCTTGTATATGTATTGTCAAGCAACGTACAACTGGTTCATGAATCAGTACTGACAATGTTTCGCGTCAATTGTTAAATGTGTGATATAATAACCAGAACATGTTTCGGGACTACGTTATTACGTTATAAAGTGGTATAAAGTAAGGAAGCAAATCGAAGATCGCAATACTACATACACTGAAAACCATGTAATTATATTGTCCTGCATTATACCATACCCTGATTGAGCCGTGCGCGGCTCGTGTTAGTGCCGTTTATTGCTTAACATCTTGTCTTTGCGGTACTGCCGTCCTGTTTCTTATTAGATTTACTGGCGTCACTAAGTTGCTGGCTTGCCTGCCCGTGAGTGGCACCAGCGGCGCTTATCGATAAGAGGACTGTCGTACTATCTTTAGAGCGACCGCTAGTATTTCCGGGTCGTCGTGTGTTGGGACGGAGCAGCAGTGAGGTCCGGACAGCCATGTACCTGTTATTGGAACACAGCATTCTGGACAGCTCAGGAGCATATTTAGATAGTTGCATGTATTCTCTGTGGTTATCAAGATTAGTGGTGAACCATCTTTTTTTCTGATTCAGTGCTGGCAGACAGTAATAAACTTAGTTTCATGTAAGTACTGTGTGAATTACGAAATTTTTCCACCACACAGTGCTGCCTGCATATTACTGGATGTTCTGTGAGTAAATTTTCCACTGTAACTGCGAGAAATGCGTTCGATTTTCCCCAGATAGTAGCATAGCTATATTGTTAAAACACTTTCCTCGGTTTTCAGAAAGCATGGGTGGTTTTTCAGGAATTCCATTTCTAATCTGTGCAATCGCATTTGAGCAAACTTTTTTATATCCTATTTTGAAATTTAATTCATAGTGTCGCACTTCGTAGATTTATACTTAGTCATAGGCTACAGAAGTGGGGGGGGGGGGGGAGGGAGGAGGGGGACGTCAGGGGACAGACAGCAAGGAGTTGCACTTGCCACCAACCCCCCCCCCCCCCCCCTCCCTCCCCACCATGAGTGTCTGCGATAAACTTCATCCATTTAAGAATTCTCACTAATTTCTGGATGTGTCCCGCATGTAATTCGTGACAGACTAAATATTGAGTGTCCTGTCAGTTATTTGTGCAATGTTTCATTCGTTATAATAAATACATCATTTGCCTGTCGTTTCGGAACACTGCTGAAACAAAGTACCTTGTGTTGCTTCTTTCGCCCCCTCATACAGCTGGAAATTAGTTGCGGTAATGGACAGTTCCGACTTAGCACCGTGTATACCTGTCTGACAACTGTCCGAAATTTTAAGAACAGCCCTTTCGTTTCTGGACATCGTGACCTTAACAAAATGTCTGAACTTTACCTGTTAAGGCTTGCTGAGACTTTAACAGCAGACAACTGGATTTCATATCCAAAGATTTATTTCATTTGCAGTATGGACAACATAACATCCTATACTATGTGTTTCTTTACTTTTGGTTTATCTGAGGGCAAACAATAATCCTAGGCTAAACACGATGGAAAATTGTGAATATTGAGGTTGAAATGGTGTTTGGATATTTCTCAACTGCATGGTTGAGAATTTATATGCTGTATGACCCTGTCTCACTTCTAGTCACATAACTTGTGTACTCGAGTTCACGCATGTACACATGATCACTCCAAACCGAAGAGACGAAGACCATTTTGTTTGCATCATTGGCCTTTGATACGTGATTATGGGTATTCATGTCGGCTCTCCAGCCAGATCAGATGATGTTTTGAATCTGGAGCCCCGACATGAATACAACCAATTATTACGCCGGCAGAGATTACGGAATCACATGAAGATCCTCTACGGTGAGGGGACGTTTCAACTTTCAAGGGTATTTCATGAACTTCGTAAGAAGGGGAAATTACTGAGCAACCTCGCTTTTTGGCTGAGATGCTGGAATGAAGTTTTAATACCTAAATTTGCCAGAAGTGTTGATTACATTGAGACAAGAATGGCCAACACCATTAAGAAGCGTGCTGGTTTTGCCTTACTAAGGGAGCGCAATAGTTTTATACGCGCACAACTGGATTTCATATCCAAAGATTTATTTTATCTGCATTTGGCAGTTTCAGCGGTGCTTCCGCTGCATCCTGGAATTGGGTCGACAGTTCGTCCTGGGCAATATCAGACTGGGTGTAGGCAAACGCCGTCAGTAGGAAATCTTCGAAAATTCAACGGTTTTCTTCGCAGTCTACACTGATAACACCCGTCGACATGTGATCAGTCTCACAACGAAAGAGTGAACGATGCTATGCCTGCAGTATTGGAACAGGAATTCAATTTTACCCATACACCCAGTGATGTTCCAATTACGGAATACATTTCTGCCGTTGAACAAGTCGTGTCCAGGTTTCCCGACCATCTAGCTGATGAGGTTAGGTAAGAGGTGTCTCAGCTGTGTCAGGTGCCACCCCCGCGAGGTAACATCTCGCTTTAAAGAGCCGCAATCCGGTCCTTCAGAGAAGATTTCGTAATTCCTCCAGCGGACAAGGCCAGTTCAACGGTTCTTCTTTTGCGGGACAATTATGTGCTTAAAATTTATCTCTCTCTTGCACACTTGGCATACCAAAGATTGCAGAACTATCCAACTCGCCGTATAAAACCCAAGACTCTCAAGACTCTTCCAGTCATTAAAAGAGACTTCATTATCTGATGAAGTTTTGGGAAAAACGTCGACCTGGTTCTGCAGTCCAGCCGAGATTATACGGTTTGCCTAAGGTAGACAGGAAGTACTTTCTCTTCGGCTTTTTGTTAGAAATTTGGGCACTCCTACTTATAAGTTGGCTAAGTATCTAGCGTCCATGCTCAGTCCCCCTGTCGGAAATTGCTATAATCTTATTTCCAATTCTCTGGTTTTTATTCAACATATGACTTCTGAGTCTCAATCCCAAGAATTGGCTCTTTAGTTTTGATGTTGCGTCTCTGTTTTCCAAAGTTCCTCTTGAGGATTCTTTGCAGTTAATTTGTGAAAAATTGGACGAAGAAACAACAAGCTTTGTCGCCATGTGTTGACGTTGACGTATTTTTTTACTTAATGACAAAAGTTTTAAACAAACTGAGTGGCTATTGGGAGTCCATTATCCCCCGTGGTCGCCAATTTGTGGAAGATTGAGGACATTGCAACATGGTTCTTTAAACCAACTTGTTCATGGAGATACGTCGACCATACGTTTATGGGATGGCCATTTGGGAGAGATGTTCTGGATCGTTTTCTGTATCATTTTAATTGTGTGCATCCCAATATTGAGTTCATTATGGAAGTCAAAGAGGATGGCAAACATCCGTTTTTAGGTGTCTTGGTCCACAGGAGGGGTGATGGGACATTAGGACAGTTTATCTGAAGCACACGCATACGAACAGATATCTTTATCCATCAGGCAGTTATCAATCCTACCAACGCAACGGGGTCCTACTTACATTGGTGAAAAGGGTTTACGCTATCTGAGATGCAGACAGTTTGACGCAAGAACTGGAGACTGGACATTCGCGGGAACTAACAGAAGATACAAGCAAATCTGCGGAATTCCTACATTTTGCGGGGAGCATATCTTCAGAAACAGGAAAAAGTTTAAAGAAGTTTGATATTAAAAGTATTTTCCGTCCACCGCCTGAGACCACAGCTCTGCTGGGCTTAGTGAAGGATAACTTTGGTTCGAGAAAGCCCGGGATCTACACAATTCCCGCAGTTGCGGGAAAGCCTGTATTGGACGAACTATTTGTACGCTCCAGTATCGTTGCGTGAAGCACGATCGGCACGCACATTTAATTCAGCCAGAAAAATCTGAGTGTCTGAACATTGTCTTACTGAAAAATATGAAATGTTGTACGATGAGACAAGTGGTTGACCCTGCGTCGCTGTATTGGGACTGTGTAGTGGAAGAAGCCATTGGAATGCCGCTATCTAACAATACTCTGAATTGAGATAAGAGGTACCCTTTAACTAACAATTAGAACCTTGTTCTGTTTGATGTTAAGAAACACAATGGTCCCTGTTTTGGTCATCAGAAACTGTCAGTTTTTTATATCTATTGTTCCCACGAGCTTTCACCACCTGTGCGCTGTTGTGCCTGTCGCTAGAGGGCAGTTGTGTTCGCGCACGCGCGGTGGACCCACGGTCGATGGATATTTGTGTTCCGGCTGATAGTGCGACGGCTCACAGCCATAGTATTGTGACCAGATGACGATGTGTTCCACCTGGAGACCTGACATGAAAACAACCAATGGGGACGTTTACGGAACCTCAAATGGTGATTCTGCTGACCAATTCTATAGTTGTTTTTAACTATTATTCTATGTTCACATTCACATCAAGCATGTCAGAAGATGTACTGCTGATATACTCATGAGGTACGCTTACTTTCAAGGTACAGCTGCCATCTACATTTGAATAATGTTCGCTGTGTAGCTGTCAAGCGTTTGAGACAGGATAGGCTGTGTGTACTTCATGTGAAACTTATTTCTGCTGCCAAGGGTATTTAACTCCACTGGACGCTCTTTGTTGCTTCCGTACAAGGTAAAACAAAATTAACCACTCTGGAGCAACCCATACTCTAGCTACGCTACATATAAATCTGACCACAACCAACATTTCATTGGGGAGTTGGCAGTATTTCTAACTAGTCAAAATCAGCCTCTGATTATCACAAGAAGCAACTGCATGGAAAAAAGTGGGAATTTCAGAACATCCTTTAGTTACATGATTTGGCCTCACCAAACACCTGTAATACTTTACTCGGAAGAAACACAGCAGTATGATGAATCTCACAGGATACTGAGCTACAAGCATGTGAATTGGGCATTGTTCATGGAAATGCTTGAAAAGTCGTATCCCACAAATTCCCAAAATTACACAAAGCAGGAAACTTGTTGAAGCTGTCAAAGCCCTTACCACCGCAGTTCAGGATGCAATAGCAGGTACCATTACAGTACTTATACCACAAGAATGCTCAATGGCCCTGCTCCCAGAAATACAGGGGCCGATGTCAATGAGAGATCATCTCGGGAGATACTGGCTGTACAAACAGAATATTAGCAGGCTCCAGGGGATCATACGGGCTAAATTAAAACTTTTAAAACCACAAACTGGGACAATACACTCGCAGGGCTGCACACCACATGACCTGGAGTGTTGCAAATAGCTGTCCACTCCACCAAGAAGAAATACTACACACCAAGTTTACAAATACCCTACAGACCAGCATACTCCATGGAGGAGAAGCATGAGCTGATGACCAGAACACTAGCAACATCATTCACACTGAATCTGGCTCCTTCCAATCCAGCACTGCTACTTGAAATGGACCAGGAGGTTACATGGCTTGTAACCCAGCCCAAGTGCAGTGTAACATTACATACTGCTACACATGAAATTACACAGGTTATTAAGCACAAAACAGCTAGAAAAGCTCCTGGTCCCAATCACTTTCAAAACCGTGTCACCCAGGAGTTCATGAATAAAGCTATAGAGCATCTCACACATATGACGAATACCATTCTACAACATCAACACTTCCCTGTCCTGATGTTCAGGAAGCCAGGGAAATACCACTCCCTACCACAAAATTACGGAGCCATCAGCCTGCTGAGCTCCCTAAATAAGGTTGTTGAGAAGATGATTCTCAAACATCTTACTATGCACTGCAACACCAATTACTCGCTGAGACTGGAGCAATTTGGATTCAGCAATCACCACTCCACAACACAACAACTCCTCCGCGTAGTAGAACATATTACACACACCCCCAACACCAACAAAGCTACAGGAGCGCTGTTCCCGGTCTTCAGTCATCTACAGCACAATCGTCTCATTCGCAAACTCTGCACTGCTAGTCTCTCCGACGAGCTCATACATCTTACACACTCATATCTCACCCACAGAAGCTTCAACACCGACGTTCAGGGCAAACAGTCAACACAACACAGTATACAAGTGGGAGTACCCCAAGGCAGCATCCAAGGGCCCCTCTTGTTTAATCTCTACGTCAATGACTTTCCAACTGAACAAAACACAATGGCAACCATCTACGCAGATGACACTACCATCCTAGTGCAAGACTGGAAACCATCAGGCATAATTCGCAACTGCAAGCAAAACTGCCTAGCTGGAATGACAGTGTGTTAAAGCAAATGCTGACAAGTGTGAAGCAGTTCTGTTCATTGACAAGCCATAACAACTGCACAAACATTAAGTGTTCTGGCATACCCACAAGCTCTGGAATGAAAATTAAGATCGCAAGAGCAAAGAAGGCAGCCAATAGCCCATTGGCAAGGACCACACCACGACGGGAGCAGGCCCCTAGACCAAGAGAATATAAGTGCCGCTCCTGCCAGCCTCGGCCACTCAGTATTTGGACAGGATTAGGACAGTATACGGACAGGCCTAGCGCAGAATGGTACAATAACAGTTATTAGTGATCCACAAACTGTGTGTCAAACTTGCACGAACATTGTATATAGCAAAGGACTCTGATTTATACTGCATGTCGCCTATTGCTTGCGACACCATTGTAAATTCCAGGTTAAGCATTGTCAAACTTCTTATTTGTAATAAAAACTATTGATGCTGTTTGCTTGAATTGTTGTATAGCATTTTGAGAATGCAGCATCCTTTAGGCACCCTATATGAGATGAGTGGGCAGGACCCCACATTAAGACTGCAGACGAATAACACTACACACACGCCCGATACGTTTCAGTGTGAAAGTCAAACACTTCAGTGACAGGCCAACTGAGCAAATGCAAGGCTCAAACAGTGTTACTCTAAGCTCAGCAGGTAAAGCACACTGAATAGGAGGGTATCGAGGTCCGTGTACATGATACTGATTAGACCCATGATGATACATGCAGCTGCAGTCTGGGGTTACGTGGCTCTGACCGCCTGTGCTGCCTACAGGTGATACAGAACGAAGTGCACCACAGTGCACACACACACTGTTGACCTTCACAGAGAATACTGCCTTGAGACTCACACACAGATATTCAAAAAACTCACCATACGACTGTACAGGAACTTGAGACACTCTGACAATCACTTCATTTTTAACCTGGGAAACTACAACCACAACCATGGGTGAAAACACAACTGCTGAAAAACACTTCTATCTAGGGACAATTAATCACCTGTGGACAGCACAAGCTCACAGACAAAATAAACACTGGTGAATCCCTGCATTACAGCAAAACTAAATGGCATTGCCAGCTGCAAATATCTAGCTGACCAACTGGCAATACGGGAAAGCAGTATTGCACACTAAACATAAACATATCCAACCAAACCTCTTTATGGCCAATTGACCACTTGTATAATGACCTTGGCATGTTACAAGTACAGATGCTGCAGGTGGCCCAGGAGACACTCAGGTGCACAGCCCAGGAGTACCCCTCCTCAATAGGACTGACACTCGTAAAGAGTGTTTTAAGCTGCGACAGTGGTATTGAGCATCGCACGATACCCAAAACTAACGACAACCTCACCCTTGCAGACAGAAAGAAACTGCTACTGCTCTTACTATCTGTCCAGACTATTGCAGAAGTTCTTTTCCTTTGGTGCTTGCCTCGGCACTTTTCTCCCTCTGCCCTTAAAACTGCTACGTTCTGCTCACTTCTTGACCACTTCTATCGCCTCAAAGTACCTGTATTAGTGGGTAATCCTACAGACAACATCATGACCCCACATCCTGTGCACTTCTCAATTGTAACGAAGCAAACGGAGGTGATGGTAGAACTTTGGTGATGGTCACCATGTCAGTGTGGGTGTGGAGTAGCTTCGCCCTTTAAAGAAAAAGTCATTACCACGAATTGGACCTGGGTCCTCCACATAGCAGCAAGATATGCTGACCTCTGAGCTGCTCAAATGGACAAGAGAGAATTTAGCATTAATTGCAAAGTTTGCAACCACAACAATCACAATATAAATAATTTCCATAGAGAATATGCATTGAAGCTTAGGGTTAAGAAAACTGTTTTATATTCAGGTGCAACACCCTTTTAACATCTGCCAGCCGACATTAGGAGCAATCTGGAAATCCCCAAATATTCAAAATTAAAGTAAAAAATGTTTTATTAGCCAGTCCACCAATAATTTACCTGGATATGTGAATTTACCTACCTGTCCCACCTCAGATACACAACGCACAAACACTTTCTAACAGAAACCATATTTAGCCATGCAACATATTCTCTAGGAGCAGACAGGAATGGCAGATGGTTTACTCCACAGAGGGAAGCTGGCAGCAGCTTTGGAATGCCTTTTGAAGTGGTGATTCCACCTTAATAATAGCCTATGTGCAGGTACGGTTGGTTCTCCACGGAACAGAAACTACTGTACTGGTCCCAACGTGGCATTGACAGCATAAAGGGCAGCAGCCCTGTAAAGTTAATTGTTTTGGTATCATTTTAGAAGTGTCAACTACATTTCATTTTTGATTATTTTATTTTTGTGATTTAGGAGCAGAAAACTATAGTGGTAAGTATACTTCCCACTGTCTTTAGTAAGCTGTTATGAGTTACTACTACATGTGAAAAAAAGGAATTTTCTGTTTTTATTTGACTATCTATTTTACAATCCTAGAAACTTCATTCAACACTACGTAAAGAAACGAGCCGAGACAAGTCACAATAGCATATATTGCAGAATGAAACAATGTGTTCTGTTGTAACAAGTGACAAAAGCACTGATGTCATGACAAACAGACACCAGTTGTTTAGCATATTATCACAAAAGGTCAACCACATCCAGAGGAGGTACAACATTTTCCCAAGAGCATAGTAAAACAACTAAATTAGTGGTAAGTATGGTCAGTTGGTGGTAAGTATCCTTTCTGCTGTCCAAAAAAGAAATTAATTTTGTGGTAAGTATATTCCCCTTGTATCATGGAAAAATTACTTTGGTAGTAAGCATACTTCCCAGTGGCCTTCAGAACAACATTATTTGGTGGCACATATAGTTGCAACTGCTTCTGAAAGGAACAAGTGACATTTAATGACAATTAAAAGCTACATTTCATAACAGACAGAGAGTTCAGCTGGTGCAGCAAACTAACATCAGGTGCCAGGTGCATACAGAGCTCGTATGATGTGTTCTCAGGAATACAGTAAAGAAATACAGTTGATGGTAAGTACACTTCCCACATCCTGTGAAATGGTTAAATCAGGAACTTCTCTCACAATATATCGAGCGAGGTGGCACAGTGGTGAGCTCACTGGACTCACATTCAGGGCAACTAACAGTTAAAGGCCATGCATTACACTCCTGTGGCAACCTGTTCATCTCAGAGTAGCCCTTTCAACCTACAGCCTCAATTATCTGCTGGATGTATTCCAGTCTCTGTTTTCCTCTACAGTTTTTGCTCTCTACAGCTCCATCTAGTCCACCCAGACTTGGGTTTCCTGAGCTTTCTCTAAATCAGTATAGGCAAATGCCGAGATGGTTTCTCTGAAAGGGCACAATAAATAGCCTTCCCATCCTTGAAACAATCAGAGTTTGTGCTCAGACACTAAAGACCTCAATGTTTATGGGACATTAAACACTTATCTTCCTTCATTTCTCCTTTCTCAATATTCTTTTGTCTACCAGAAATCACTAAGTACAACTGACTGTGTAATGTAGGTGAAAGCGAACCTGCACTCTCATTTACCTTAGCAGAGTGCACTGTGTCTCCATTCGTTAATGGGACAGTGTGACTCACCTGGGCCGTACAGTCTGTCGACCTGCTGCAAAGAGTCACTTAAGGCTTTTACTGGTCATGAGAGATATACTTAGCAGTAGCTGTGTTTCTTTACTGCATTTATGGGAATACATTGAACCACTCTGCATGCTCCTGGCATCCAGTGATAGTCCGCTGCACCAGTTTACTTTCTTTTTGTTATGAAACATAGCTTTTAGGGCTGTGAGAAGTATACAGCCCACCAAATAACAGTGTTTTAATGGCTCTTGGAAAATATGCTTTCCATCAAAATAGTTTCTCAAAATGGTTTGGGAAGTACACTTACTGTATTTACCCGAATCTAAGCCGCACTTGAATCTAAGCCGCACCTGAAAAATGAGACTCGAAATCAAGGAAAAAAAATTTTCTTGAATCTAAGCCGCACTTGAAATTTTTTTAATTTGTTTACTGACACAGAGGTTTTGGCGCCAGTATTTATCTTTGTGCCTGCAAAGCATGCCTGTGTAGTGCTACAAATATTCGATGGCAGAAGTTAGTTGTGGCGGCACCTACCAACATTTTTCAGAACTTCCGCTTACTTTGCACTTGATTCTAAGCCGCAGGCGGTGTTTTGGATTACAAAAACCGGAAAAAAGTGCAGCTTAGATTCGAGTAAACACGGTATTACACAATTATGTCTTTTGTGAATCTCGGGAAGCATACTTGCCAACCACTTAGTGGTTTTACAAAGCTTTTGGGAATATATATTACCATCTGTAGATGTACCTGGTATCTTGTGATAGTACACTGTACCAGATGCATAAAAATTGCTACAACAAATAGTTTTTGTTTGTTGTCTGATCACTACTATCGTCACCTGTGTAGTTGGAAAAAAAATTGCCTCATTTTCACAGTGGGAAATAGCAGCTCACAAAAGGGCTTTAGGAGAAATACACTACCACTACAGTTTTTGTCCTAAACCATAAAATAAAATTACAAAAATAAATAAATAAACAAACTGATCACATGTCCAATATAACATCAAAAAATTTGACTTTGCAAAGGGATTAAAGCGTTAACGCTTAAAGACTGCCCAAGCATTGTTACTTTACAGTAAGAATGTTTGTCAGCATGGAAAGTTACCACACAATTGGCAAACACTACAGCGACGTCATATGAACATTCCACAGCCTTTGCAGTAACAAAATGTTAAAAATCGGCACTACAGAGATTGCTCAGAGCCAACAACAACTGACGACTGCTAACTTCAAATTATAGCTGACAGGTAGTACCTCGGGAAAGTAATGTAACTGCACTGTGACTTTTTTTGCAGCTAATGGGGAGAGCTGTGTTGACTCACACGTTACACAACCATCTCAACCCATTCAGTGGGGTCTCTAGGTGTCCATTATGTACTACAGTACAAACCCCCGGGCAATGTAGTGCACAAAGAATCGTGGTGTACATGGAAACCGATGGATGGAAAGCGACATTCTTTTTAAGGAGCACTAGTGAGAAAATTTAGAGAAATGGCTGTTGACGCTGACTGCAGAACAATCTACTGCGACTAATGTACATTCCATGTAAGGGCCATGAAGACAAGTTTAGTGAGATTAGGGCTCATTCAGAGGCATATAGACAAGTCATTTTGCCCTCACTCTGTTTGTGGAACAACAGGAAAGGAAATTACTAGTGGTGATACAGGGTGTCCTCCAGCGGAACTTGGATCAGTGGTATTGTATTCCTTTCACAATAAGTGAAGCATTTCTTTGATACCTGATGATCCTTGTAGAAGGGTGCGGAAATGACCAGGTACCAATGCATGTCTGAAGTGTGAAGACCCACAGATTCAGCACATAGTTGAGTCAGCCTGGTTTTGGTCTGGTGTCACCTATGGATATCAAATGCCTCTAATAACTAGTAAGTATAATTTGAGAGCTGTGCAGTATCAGAACTGAATCCTCCAGCCTACTGTCTAGCCAACATAATGTCAAAATTTCAGCAATGGGTCTCTCGACAAATAGTGCACTATGGCATAGGTCCTGTTCTTAGCATGCATTTATTGTAATTTCCTGCTTAATACAAAGTCCTAAGCAATTGGAAAAAGCACGGTAATTCCTGTATATAAGAAGAGTAAAAAAATGGACCCACAACATTACAAACCAATATCCTTAACATTGGTTTGCTGCAGAATTCTTGAATGTATTTTCACTTTGATTTCCACGAGACAGAAAAGCTTCTGTTCACAAATCAGCACAGATTTAGAAATCATCGTTCGTGTGAAACTTGACTTGCCCCTTTCTCACAAGATATCCTGCAAATCACGGATGAAGGGAACAGGCAGATTCCACATTGTTATTTCCAGAAAGTGTTTGCCACAGTGCGCCACTGCAGACTGTTGATGAAGGTCTGAAATTACGGATTAGGTTTCAAGATATGTGAATGGCTCGAGATGGCTTCTTGTGTAGTAGAAGCCAGAATGTCGTCCTTGATGGTGAGTGTTCATCAGAGGCAGGGGTATTGGGGTTATTCTCAGGAGTGCCCCGGGGAAGTATGATAGGACCACTCTCATTCCCTGTACAGGGTGTTACAAAAAGGTACGGCCAAACTTTCAGGAAACATTCCTCACACACAAATAAAGAAAATATGTTATGTGGACATGTGTCCAGAAATGCTTAATTTCCATGTTAGAGCTCATTTTAGTTTCGTCAGTATGTACTATACTTCCTCGATTCACCGCCAGTTGGCCCAATTGAAGGAAGGTAATGTTTACTTCGGTGCTTGTGTTGACATGCGACTCATTGCTCTACAGTAATAGCATCAAGCACATCAATACGCAGCATCAACAGGTTAGTGTTTGTCAGGAACATGGTTTTGCAGTCGGTGCAATGTTTACAAATGCAGAGTTGGCAGATGCCCATTTGATGTATGGATTAGCACGGGGCAATAGCCATGGCGTGGTACGTTTGTATCGAGACAAATTTCCAGAACGAAGGTGTCCCGACAGCAAGACATTCGAAGAAATTGATCGGCATCTTAGGGAGCACAGAACATTCCAGCCTACGACTAAGCGACTGGGGAAGACCTAGAACGACGAGGACACCTGCAATGGACGAGGCAATTCTTCGTGCAGTTGACGATAACCCTGATGTCAGCATCAGAGAAGTTGCTGCTGTACAAGGTAACGTAGACCACGTCACTGTATGGAGAGTGCTACGGGAGAACCAGTTGTTTCCGTACCATGTACAGCGTGTGCAGGCACTATCAGCAGCTGATTGGCCTCCACGGGTACACTTCTGCGAATGGTTCTCCAACATTGTGTCAATCCTCATTACAGTGCAAATGTTCTCTTTACAGATGAGGCTTCATTCCAACGTGATCAAATTGTAAATTTTCACAGTCAACATGAATGGGCTGACGAGAATCCGCACGCAATTGTGCAATCACGTTATCGACACATATTTTCTGTGAACGTTTGGGCAGGCATTGTTGGTGATGTGTTGATTGGTCCCCATGTTCTTCCACCTACGCTCTATGGAGCTTGTTATCATGATTTCATACCTGTGCAGCTAGAACATGTGCCTTTACAAGTACAACACAACATGTGGTTCATGCACGATGGAGCTCCTGCACATTTCAGTCGAAGTGTTCGTATGCTTCTCAACAACAGATTTGGTGACCGATGGATTGGTAGAGGCATACCAATTCCATGGCCTCCACACTCTCCCGACCTCAACCCTCTTGACTTTCATTTATGGGGGCATTTGAATGCTCTTGTCTACGCAACCCCGGTACCAAATGTAGAGACTCTTCGTGCTCATATTGTGGACGGCTGTGATACAATACGCCATTCTCCAGGGCTGCATCAGCGCATCAGGGATTCTATGCGATGGAGGGTGGATGCATGTATCCTCGCTAACGGAGGACATTTTGAACATTTCCTGTAACAAAGTGTTTGAAGTCATGCTGGTACATTCTGTTGCTGTGTGTTTCCATTCCATGATTAATGTGATTTGAAGATAAGTAATAAAATACGCTCTAACATGGAAAGTAAGCGTTTTCGGACACATCCACATAACATATTTTCTTTCTTTGCGTGTGAGGAATGTTTCCTGAAAGTTTGGCCGTACCTTTTTGTAACATCCTGTATAGACTGGTGGTCCAAGACATTATGACCTGCTTAATAGCTTGTTTGTCCATCTTTGGGACAAAATACATCACTGATTTTGCGTATGAGGGATCAGACGGCTTGTTGTTAGGTTTGAGGAGGTATGAAGCATTAGATGTCTGCACATAGGTCTTGTAATTCACGTAAATAACATTTCACTGATTTGCATACGTGGTAATGATGCTCAATAGCGATCCAGATGGGTTCTTTAGGTTTACATCAGGCAAATTTGGCCACCAAGACATCAATGTGACGTCACTATAATGCTTTTCAAACCTCTGTAGCATGATTCTGGCTCTGAGACACAGACATTTACACTGCTGAAAGATGACATCGCTGTCGGGGAAGACATCAAGCATGAAGGGACATAGGTGATTCACAGCTGTCGGCATGTCTTCGATTACTACATGCAAGTGCAGGAGAATGTCTCCCAAGCATAATGCTGCTCCCACCAGCCGGCATCCCTGGTGTGCTGCACATTTGGAGCCGCCATTCTCCTCAATGATGGTTTTTGTGGAGACACCTATCAACCTGGTGTAGCAAAGAGCCAACAATTCCATTGATTGATGGTTTAATCCGAATGGTCCTGTGCCCACTGCAATCACAACTGATGATGTTGTTGGGTAGACATGTGAACATGTAGGAGTGGTCTGCTGTGGAGCTCCGTGTTCCAGAATTTACAATGAACAGTGTGCTATGGAACACTTGTGCGTGCACCAGCATTGTGCCCTTTCAGCAGAGTTGCTACAAATCACCGTCTATCCTACATTGCAGACAGACATGCCCTCAAACCCCAAGTACTGTGAAGCGTCATGGATGTCTAACCATTTAGCACCTAGTGATAGATAGCACATGAACATTTGACCAGCATTGCTGCTTTTGAGATGTGTGTCACAGGCTCAGCATAATAATAATCTGCCATTTATCATAATCACTTATCTCAACTGATTTCCCCATTTGCAGCCCATATCTTCCCTAAAGTGAGCCCTCATCTGTGTCTGCTCTATTTACATATTTTTGTTACCGCATCACATGCCCGCAATGCCACCAGGCAGCATCCAACTCGCAGTGGGCAGTGGTCATAATGTTTTGGCTAATAAGTGTACATTAAGGATCTGAAGCCAACGTGGCCAGCACTATGAGGCTGTTTGCTGATGATGGTATTGTGTATGAGCAAATGTCGCCATTCAGTGACTATAGGAGGATATAAGATGACTTAGACAAAATTTGTGATTGGTGAGATGAATGGAAGCTTATTGTAATTATAAAAAAAAATGTAGCTTAATGCAGATGAGAAGGAAAAAAAATCCCATGATGTTTGAATACAGCATCAGTAGTATGCTGCTTGACAGTCATGTCAATTAAATACCTAGGCATAATGTTGCAAAGCAGTAAGACATGAAACAAGCAAATTTGGTTGTAGGGAAGGCAAATGGCCAAACTGGTTTATTGCAAGAATTTTAGGAAAGTGTAGCTTATCTGTAAAGGACACAACACTAGTGTGACCCATTCTTTAGCATTGCTTGAGTGTTTGGGATCTGCATGACATTGGATTAAAGGAAGACATTGAAACAATTCAGAGATTTATCACCAGTAAGTTTGACCAGCACATAAGTATTATAGAGATGCTTCATGAACTCAAATAGTAACCCCTGGAGGGAAGATGATATTCTTTTCACAAAACACTATTAAACTATTTAGGTACCTCGTACTTGAAGCTGACTGCAGGACGATCCTACAGCCACCAATTTACAATTCATTTAAAGGCCACAAAGACAAGAGAAATTAGGGCTTGTACAGAGGCATATAGACTGTCGTTTTTCCTAGCACTATTTGTCAGTGGAACAGGACAAGAAATTACTAAGGTGGCTTGTGGGGTATGTACGTAATTTTAATCAGCATGATAGATACATTTTTGTACATGTTTACTTTCAAGGAACTTTGTTGTGCTGTTCTTTTTTAATAAAAACAAATACGAAGCTCATGCTTATTCACTCCATTCCTGGCTGATGAAAGTGTCTATTGTAATTATCATCTTTCTCATGTTCCCAGTACCTCGGAAGCTCTCTGTCAATTGTATTTCTTTTTATTTGGCATTTATGGTGTAGACATCTTGGAATTCACGAGCATCTATTCTGTTATCAGAAACATTACATTCTCTTCAGACCATTATGCTGCTCAAAGATCTTGAGTTGAAGACAAAAGTTCACTGATGAAACACCAGAATTTAGCTCTTTCTCTCCTGCTCTCACCAATGCAGAGATAATGGAGACTTCATTTGACAGTTCATCGAAAGACTGATAATGGGCAGAACACGAGTGAACACCTGTGAATGCTAACCAAATGCAACAGAATGGTGTCTGCTTGTGCTCAGCTACTGTTCAGAGCCACAGAGAATTCTTGTTCATTTGTGTCCACTCCAGTGAAAAATGAGTTTCAGACCTGCAGTCCAGTCTTTTAAGTTTAGCAGGCAGATGGATCGGTCATATTTTGGGCCAGTATGGTATACAGATGTCTGACACATCTCATTTCGAATGAGGCTATTTGAGGGCTGTGCAATGTGATGATAGGATGCTCGAACCTACTGTCCTGTCATATAGTCGACGTTTGGATGATCATTGGTTGTGTTACAAGATGACAATGCACAAGTACACCATGGGATACGAATGATGGAGGAAATCAAAGTCAAAATGAGGGCAGCTCAGTCTGTATTATTGTAAAATATTAGGAGAGAGAGAGTCACGGACATGATATGCAAGTTGAGATGGTAATCACAATAAGAAATACTTTTTTGCTGTGGCAAGATCTTTTCACAAAATTCCAGTCTCCAACTTCATCCTCCAAATGCAAAAACATTTTCATTTTCATAGCACTCACCTTCATAGGGAAATATGATTGTTATAATAAAACACAACAAATCAGAGATCACACAGAGCAATTAAAGTGTTCCTTTTCCCCACACATTGTTCAAGAGTGGAACGGTGGAGAAAAAGTATGAAAGTGGTTTGATAAATCCTCTATCAGGCACTGAGCTGTGAAATGCAGAGTAGTCATATAGATGCAGACATTTCATATCCCATAAGCACGGTGGTTGTGGTGGTCTAGTGGGTAGCGCACTAGACTCCAATCAGGGGGTCCTGGGCTCAATTCCCAATAAAACATAAAAGGTGGGGATTTTTCCTTGTTCCAGTGACTGCAGGGTGGCCCCAGGTGACGCCAACCTGTTATCAGATGACTCCTGGGGATATTTCCCATAACCCTCTCCCTCCTAGTGCCACGGTGAACAAAGGCTGCACCCTACCTGCTGTCAGGACAACAGCCCAGTCACTGCCTGCCATCATAGACCTTACTTTAACTTCTATGTTGTATGCATCTGAACAATTACTTTAACACAGAACAAATACGGAATGAACAAGACCAGAATAATTAACATATTCTGTTGGATTTTCTGTTGCGGCTATATCATAAATTAAACAACAACAGAAAGACATCTTCAATCAATTTTCTAAAATTCATGACATAAAAGTATTGTATAAATCATTAAAATTGTACTGTACTCTATCGAAATTGTAATACTCCTGGGTAGATGCCAACGTTAGCATGCAGCTAGAGCCAGTGTGGACATAGTTTTTAGGCTGTTGTCCACATCCGACTAGATGAATAGCAGACTGGTATGCACACCCCACATCAGTTACATGATCCTCAAACATTTTGAAAACATTCTCACACTTTCACACACGATAATATTAGATACATACAGATACAGGGTACATAACTTTCATCCTGGTGTGGGTTGGAAGGGGGGGGGGGGGGGGAGGTGGCACGGAAAGGGCATCTGGCCACAATTTACCACTAATACTACCAAATCCACATTAACATGCTGAGACTGTGATAGCAGGGGATAAAGACTAAGAAAAAGAAAAAGTAAAATGTATCAAAGTTGTGAGGTAAAAGTCTGTGCCCACTGCCAGAAGAAAATTCACTCCAGATTTAATGTTGTAACAGTGCATATGGAGTACATGAAATGATCACATTTACAGATCAATACTGCAAATGCTTCTCAGCTAGCATGTATCGACCCGTGCTAAAACACACACATTAGTATGTGGTGTAGCCCTCACTGGTGACAATGCAGGCACTGACTGTGGCATGCAGTCGATAGTACAGATGGCAAATACTGTCCTGAGATAAATTATGTCACACATGCTCAATCTGTTCACATAGTTATGTAAGAGTTGTTGGTTGACAAGTTGCACGAGTCACTTTTCATCCCATGTTCCCACATGTGCTCGGTTGGAGACAAACTCGTAGAACATGCTGGCCCAGGAAGTCACTGCTCATCTTTTGGAGAACACTGAGATTCGTGATCAGCGTGTGGGTCAGCACTGTACTGTTGGAACAGTACATTACCTTCCAGTTGCAAGAATGCAAAAATAACGGGTGTAACATCATTCTGCATGTACCAAGTGCAGAAACACAACAGACGAATGAGAGTTGTAGTTTATCGCACCCCAGACCATAAGGCCTTGGGTGGGGCCACTGTATCTTGGACGAATGCACTCTACAAGAGAGTGCTCACCAGATTTATGTCATTTGCTGATACGACCATCACTTGTGTGGGAGCAGAATCTGCTTTCATCACTTACGACCATGGCGTGCCATGCCATCCTCAAAGAGATCCTCTGATGGCACCACTCGAGCCATGCATGTCAGTGCTGAGGCACGATTGGAAGACGGGATAGATGTGTGCACGTCCGTAACGCAACTGGCAATAACTGCTTCGCAACAGTTTGTGTTGACACATCTGGGGCTCACAAGACCTTTTATCTGTGCTGTGGTAGCCGTACGATCTGCAACTGCTGCCCTTTCAGTACAACAATCCTAGTGAGCATCTGTGCTGTGTGGATGTCCAGAACGACTACGTGTGTGAGAATGTTCACGTGACTACTGATACTAGCAATGTTGCATAACTGACGCAGCACATCCAACTTGTGTGGCAATTCCCCCGAAAGGACCATCCTGCCACTCGGAAGCCCACAATTTGACCCCTTTTTAAACTCACTCGTTGGCTATAAGAATCACAAGTGTGCCTTCCTGGCATGGTTGCCTGCTTGCTTCACATGTCTGCATCACACTGGCTGTGAGCATTTCCTATTAAAGGGTAGACACATATAGCACTCTGATAGCTATGCCATTACACTATCTGTTGGCGGATGACACTGAAACCATTGCCAGTACATCTACTATTCCCAGGTGACATGTGTTGTCATCAGAACAAAATTGACATTGTATTGCCAGGTGTACAATATAAGCTGTATCAGCAGAAACATGTGACTAAAAAGATGCTAGCCTTACATTATTCTTGCACATTATCATTATCTTTGATGTTAATATGACAAGAAACATGAAAAATGCAATATCGAAAGTGAAGTTCATGGGAGAGATCTATGAACCGTTCAAAGTAAAGACAGGAGTGAGGCATGAGGAGAAAATAATCAGGACATGGGACAAAAGAGACAGATGGGTGAAGACTGAACCGTCGCCCTCCAAGTGCCGTGCCAAACAAAGACTGCACTCTACGTGTAGTCAGATCATGTCACACACCACACCATGGCTTGCGGAATATATATGCACATGTAGATAAAATGTCTGGCCTTTGCTGATGATATAGCCATCATAACAAATAACAGAAAAGAAGACAAAAAAGCTCTACAAACTATTTATCAAATCTCAGTCAAAACGGGACTACAAATCTTACATGAAAAAAACTTGTACATTGACACAATGTGAAGAGACAGACACCCACTAGTAACAAAGTATGGAACGATATCACATGAAGAAAGTTTCCAGTGCCTGGAAGAGATTACACAGAAAATGGGACTGAACTCAACATCCAATGAAAAAAGAATCACAAAACTACATAAGGTATTCAGACTTATATGGAACAATTATAACAAAAGAAGTTTTTCCATCAATGCCAAATTAAGACACTGTAGTACAGTAGTTACCACAGGCCTTGTACACCTCAGAACAACAGCCATGAAGGGAAGAACAAAAATCAAAGAGATGGAAAAACAGAAGGGAAGATCTACAGGCCAGTTCAGAGAGAGGGGATCTGGATAAACATATTGACAAAAGAACTGTACAAATACAAACAGAGGATTAAAAACAACACCAGGTAAAGAAGGACAAGGTTCTAGAGACACATACAAATTATGCACAAAAACAGACTTACCAAGAATATTTTTAATATAGTTATGACTAATAAAGTGAAAACCAACTGGGTATAGGAAACCGTGGAGGACCTCAAGAAACTAAACATCTCCGCAGAAGACATCACAGACAGGAAAAAATACAGAGTAAATAACTGGAAAACAGAAATTTCAGCAGATATTGAAAGAAGGAAACGGGGAAGAACGGTACAGAAGAGAGGAAGAAGAATCACAATGAATATATGAGAAGTTTTTGAAAGACAAATGAAAGAGACAGAAAAAAACCTTGAAAATTGATGGTGCTTTACTGCTCTCCTAAAGGGGGTATTAATTAACAATAATTCAATATAATAATAATAATATTTGTTGTACTTTAGAAAACATCAAACAACAAGTACAAAAAATACTGGAACAAAATAATGTGCAATCAGAAGAAGAAGAAAATACAGTAATGGACTCAAACATCCCAGAGCAAACAAACAAAGAACAACACGCATCGATTAAACAATCAGAGGAAAACGAAATCTTAAGACAGCCACCAGAACAAGCACAAATAGAACATGAAGTGACACACATGTTAGATATAGAAGAAAAATTTCAGCTGACATATATAGAATACAAAGACACAAATACAGACATTAGACCATTCTTGCAAAGACCGCCAAATAACCCACAAGTCGAAACAACGTTAAAAACTATCAACACAATCATACACAACAAAATAAATGAAAACACAACTATGGAAGAGTTACAACTACTGGTTTATACAGGAGCACTCACTACACTAAATATACACACTAGGCAGAGATCAGAACCAACCAACACACACAAGAAACCCACAAAACCAGCATGGCAACACAGGCTACAGATCAAAATAGAAAAACTGAGAAAAGACATCGGACAGCTAACACAATTTATAAGAAATGAAATCTCGGAAAGAAAACGAAAAAGGTTGGGTAAAATCTCACAACAAGAAGCGACAGAGCAATTAGACGAAAAGAAGCAGAAATTACAAGCATTAGCCAAATGACTCAGAAGATACAAAAAAAGTGAAAATAGAAGGAAACAAAACCAAACATTCCACACAAACCAAAAGAAATTTTACCAGACAATAGATAACAAACACATTAAAATAGACAATCCACCAAACATAACAGACATGGAACACTTCTGGAGCAACATATGGTCAAACCCGGTACAACATAACAGGCATGCACGGTGGATACAAGCAGAAACAGACACATACAAGATGATACCACAAATGCCTGAAGTGGTAATTTTGCAACATGAAGTCACCCAAGCAATTAATTCTACTCACAATTGGAAAGCCCCTGGAAAAGATAAAATAGCAAATTTCTGGCTAAAGAAGTTCACCTCAACACATTCACATCTAACTAAATTATTTAACAGTGACATTGCAGACCCATACACATTCCCTGATACACTTACACATGGAATAACTTGTCTGAAACCTAAAGATCAAGCAAACACAGCAAAATATCGCCCTATAACATGCCTACCAACAATATACAAAATATTAACTTCAGTCATTACACAGAAATTAATGACACATACAACACAGAACAAAATTATAAATGAAGAACAAAAAGGCTGTTGCAAAGGAGCACGAGGATGTAAAGAGCAACTGATAATAGATGCAGAGGTGACATATCAAGCTAAAACTAAACAAAGCTCGCTACACTATGCATACATTGATTACCAAAAAGCTTTTGATAGTGTACCCCACTCATGGTTACTACAAATATTGGAAATATACAAAGTAGATGCTAAATTGATACAGTTCCTGAACATAGTAATGGAAAATTGGAAAACCACACTTAATATCCAAACAAATTCAAATAATATCACATCACAGCCAATACAGATTAAGCGTGGAATATACCAAGGAGACTCATCAAGTCCTATCTGGTTCTGCCTTGCCCTGAACCCACTATCCAACATCCTAAATAATACAAATTGTGGATACAATATTACTGGAACATACCCACACAAAATAACACATTTGCTATACATGGATGATCTAAAACTACTGGCAGCAACAAATCAAGAACTCAACCAATTACTAAAGATTACAGAAGTATTCAGCAATGATATAAATATGGCTTTTGGAACAGACAAATGTAAGAAAAATAGCATAGTCAAGGGAAAACACACTAAACAAGAAGATTACATACTGCATAACCACAGCGACTGCATAGAAGCGATGGAAAAAACAGATGCCTGTAAATATCTAGGATACAGACAAAAAATAGGAATAGATAATACAAATATTAAAGAAGAACTAAAAGAAAAATATAGACAAAGACTAACATAAATACTGAAAACAGAATTGACAGCAAGAAACAAGACAAAAGATATAAATACTTATGCTATACCAATATTGACCTACTCATTTGGAGTAGTGAAATGGAGTAACACGGACCTAGAAGCGCTCAATACACTTACACGATCACAATACCACAAATATAGAATACATCACATACATTCAGCAACAGAAAGATTCACATTAAGCAGAAAGGAAGGAGGAAGGGGATTTATCGACATAAAAAACCTGCATTATGGACAGGTAGACAATTTAAGAAAATTCTTTATAGAACGAGCAGAAACTAGCAAAATACACAAAGCAATCACTCATATAAATACATCGGCTACACCATTGCAATTTCATAACCACTTCTACAACCCCTTAGATCACATAACATCAACAGACACGAAGAAAATAAATTGGAAAAAGAAAACACTACATGGCAAGCACCCGTATCATTTAACACAGCCACACATCGATCAAGACGCATCCAACACATGGCTAAGAAAAGGCAATATATACAGTGAGATGGAAGGATTCGAGATTGCAATACAGGATCAAACAAAAAACACCAGATATTACAGCAAGCATATTATTAAAGATCCCAATACCACAACAGATAAATGCAGACTTTGCAAACAACAAATAGAAACAGTAGATCACATCTCAAGCGGATGTACAATACTAGCAAATACAGAATACCCCAGAAGACATGACATTGTAGCAAAAATAATACATCAACAGCTTGCCTTACAACATAAAGTTATAAAACAACACAGTCCCACATACAAGTATGCACCACAAAATGTACTGGAGAATGATGAATACAAATTATACTGGAACAGAACCATTATAACAGATAAAACAACACCACATAAAACCGAGCGAGGTGGCGCAGTGGTTAGACACTGGACTCGCATTCGGAAGGACGACGGTTCAATCCCGCGTCCGGCCATCCTAATTTAGGTTTTCCGTGATTTCCCTAAATCACTCCAGGCAAATGCCGGGATGGTTCCTCTGAAAGGGCACGGCCGACTTCCTTCCCCATCCTTCCCTAATCCGATGAGACCGATGACCACGCTGTCTGGTCTCCTTCCCCAAACCAACCAACCAACCAACCAACACCACATAACAAACCTGACATCATACTCACCAATAAAAAGAAGAAATTAACACAACTAATCGAAATATCCATATCCAATACAACAAATATACAGAAGAAAACAGGAGAAAAATTGAAAAATACATCCAACTGGCTGAGGAAGTCAAGGATATGTGGCATCAGGATAAAGTTGACATTATACCAATTATACTATCAACTACAGGAGTCATACCACACAATATCCACCAGTACATCAATGCAATACAGCTACATCCAAACATATATATACAACTACAGAAATCAGTAATTATTGATACATGTTCAATTACCCGAAAGTTCCTAAATGCAATATAACACATACCATACAGTTGAAAGGAAGTGACGCTTTATCAAGGTCCACGTCACTTTCCATTTTTAACCAGACTTAACGTCTGAGGAAGTAAAGAATAACAATAATAATAACGACACTGTCTCTGTCTCAAGAAATTGATCTTCGAAGATCAGCTGAAGTTATCTCCCATGTCTTACTCTGCCTCTGTCCATGTGAATAACAGTAAAATTTAGGCTTATTTGGGAAAACAGCATCAAAGAAATTGTTTATTACAAATGGAACAACAGTATTATAGATTGCACATGACAAAGATTTATTGTCACAAATTGATGTTATCACCACTCTTGATAAATCCTGTTAATACAGTCCAATAAAAAATAACAACACCCGATAAATCTCTGTACACACGCCACATTACCACAAGTGAAAACTACATGGAGTGAAAACAGAGGGAGATACTACGACGCAAAATTGTTTCCATCTTATGACCTTCTTGTTGTTGCTGTGGTAGTCTGAAGATTGGTTTGCTGCAGCTCTCAATACTAATCTATCCTGTGCAAGCCTCATCACCTCCACCTCTACATATCTATTACAACACCCACCCATTTAAACCTGCTAGTTGTCGTGAAGTCTTGATCTATTTCTACAGTTTTTATACCCCTTCCCTTCCAACACACACACACACACACACACACACACACACACAAGCCACCAAGGAAGAGCCTACAGCTTTGATTCAACCTCCCCCCAGTCATACCCTCATACCTCCCTAACTATGCTTTGTTCATTACTCCATCTTCCACAATCACTACGAATTCCTCCATCCTCCACGAGATATATACATCCTAAGCACCAATCCTGTAAAACTGTTGTCAACCTTTCTGCCACAACTCTTAGCCCTGCAGAAGTCTTGGTACTTTCTAAAGGCCTCACCTTTAGCCCAAAACCTAAATTCAAGTGTGCTGGACTTGTAAAGGACCTTCTTTCCTTACCTAATCTCTGCAGCTGAAATTTCTTCAATGTGCATTAGAGAGGTATGAGGGTATGACTGGAAGAGGGGGGGGGGTGAATCAAAGCTGTAGGCTCTTCCTTGGTGGCTAGTGTGTGTGTGTTGGAAGGGAAGGGGTATAAAAACTGTTGAAATAGATCAAGACTATGCTCCAGACTGAATGCGGAAAGGCATAATCAGTCTTAAATGATGATGATGATGCATCCCACTAATAACAGCCAACAAAAACCTCACATAGAACCTTGCTTAAAACAGTTCCAGCCTCCCTCCCACCCTGAACCTCCCATTCCAGCCAGTCATCTCTTGGTTATCTTTCAGGAATTCGTCACTTCTAACCCGGCCTTACTTTCCTTTCCTAAATTCTCCCTAGTGAGACCAACATCACTCCTATGTAACACACACCTACCCATATCCTGAAAATCAATCCGTGCCTTATCATCTTCCCTACAGATAAAAGCTTCATCACAGTGTTCATGAATCATAGTGACTATGTGGCTGAGAGTCTTCACCAACTTTCTAACACCTCTGCATACAAACCTTACAACCATGATCACATCCTTGAATTCCAACAAGACTCCAGCAGCTCTCCAAGACCTTAAGTCCATCCCATAACCTGACTCCTGGATCTATCTCCCTCCTCACACCACTCCTTCCTTTTTACCTATTCGCCAAACTACACAAACCCAACTACACAGGTCTCTCCACTTGTCCAACTGTGGCTGGGTACAATCCTCCCACTGAACATCACATGCAAACCATTGTCTGTAACCTCCCATCCTACAGTGAAGACAATGCTCACTTCCTTCACCGCCTTTCTGCATTTCCTGTTTTGCTACCACATGACTCCTTGCTGGTTACTATGGATGCAACATCATTTTACAACATCCCCCATGCCCGTGGCCTCACTTTCCAAACATCCTCCTGATACCAAACCCACCACCTCTTTCCTAATCCCCCTACCCAATCTCATCCTGACCCACAATTATTTCACTTTTGAAGACCAAGTCACAGGGTGAAATGCCTAAAGCTCGCACCACAAGTATGAAGTGCTATTGATTTGCGGCTTTGACAGAATGGATTGGTTGTCAGGGACTCATTATTGTTACCCAATCAACAGATTGTAAAAATCCTTTCTTGTGCAGATGTACACTTTTTAAATGAAACTGTGCTTACTGACATTAACAAAGTAAAAATATGGTAAATCAGAATGTCAGTGGGGTTTGTTGCAGGATTCTAGTACAAGTTGTCAATGAGATACAATATTTTTAAAAGTTTCCACACCAATACTAGTTTGTGCCACTCAATCTGGGTAGTTGCTAGGTATGATGTTATCAACCTCTTCAACCAGTTATGTGGAAGTCATAGCCTAACTCTTAGCAACATAACAGATGAAACAAGTAGTTGATCCACATGTTACCTCTTGCACAATCGCATGTGGAAATGGCATTAATCGGGCAAGTGTCCTATGCATTCTCCATTGATATAGGTTTATCCCTTTCTATAAAGAGCTGCATGGAATTGATCAAAAGAATTGTGTTAACTTCCATACATGGCCATTAAGACAGGATACTCCAGATGTATCATGTATCTTGTTTAGTGGTGAAGGAAATTTTAACAATCGTGGCCTGGTAAAGTGCTGAAATAAGCACAATTGGTCTGTTAAAAATTCTCTTTGGCTGTGGCAGGTGGAATGTCAGCATCCTTGGAGTGTAAACGTGTGGTGTGGGGCAGTGAACCATCAGCTCATAGGCCCGTTTTTCTTAGAAAGAACACTGGATGCGCACAAGTATCACAGCCTCCTAACAAATCATCTTCCACGGATGCTAGAAGAGATTCCTCTGCAGACTAGGAGCAACTTGTGGTACCAATACGATGGCTGTACAACCCACAGTGCACAAAGTACAACATGGCTTCACAAACTGTTTACAAATCATTAGATTGGATGTAGAGGACCTGTATCTCGATTGATCCATTCGCCAAATTTCATGCCTGCAGACTTTTTTTCTATGGGGAAAGCTGAAAGACTGTCTACAAGGGCATACCAACTACATCTGATGATATGCAATGATGTATTACTGCAGCCTGTCGGATTGTCCCTGCTGAAATACTGGTTTGTGTGCAGCAGTCTTTCCATACCAGAATGGGAGCATATACTGGTGCTGCCAGTGGTCGTTTTGAACACAGCCTGTGATGGTCAATTGTCTCATTACTGGTCACAATCCACATAACTAGTGTATGGACTTGGACTGTTCTTTGGTGTGTGCTACCGCAGTACATTGTTGTACCACACATTACGGTTTTTCCCCATTCAATGCTCATGTGGAGTGTGGGAAGAATGATTCTTTAAATGGTTCTGTGCATGCTGTAATTAATCTTGCCTTCATGGTCCCTATAGGAGTGATACATATGCGGTTATTGTATAATCCCTAAATACCTCACTTAATACAGGTTCCTGAAATTTCATAAGTTAGGTTTTGTCATATATTTGGCGTCTATCTTCACTTGTCTGGCATTTCCAATTTTTAGTAGCTTCTTGATGCTCTCCCATGCATCAAATAAATCTATGATCAATCATGCTACACTATTTTGTATACATTCAATGTCTGCCATTAGCCTTATTTGTTATGGGTCATACTTAAGCAATATTCTAGAATGGGCCACACAAGTATTTTGTAAGCAATGTCCTCTATAGACTGATTGCATTTTCCAGTATCTTACCAATGAACTGAAGTCTGTATTCTGCTTTGCCTACAAGTGAGTCTATGTCACCATTTCATTTCATCCTGATATTTGAATGAGTTGACCAATTAAAACTGTGATTATTTGATAATGTAGTCATACAAAACTGTCTTTTATTTGTTTTGTGATGTGCTCCAATTTACATATCTTTGGATGTTATGATATGACTCAAATTTGTGCAGATATTTTTCGGGTAATAATTCATTATAGACAACTCTATCATCCAGGAAAAGTATGAGGTTCCTTATAATATCGTCTTCCAGAACATTAAGGTACAACATTAATGTAATGGTATAAATTACTATAACTGTATAAATAAGTTTATAAGTGTGTAAAATACATTGAACTATTTGTTACAACAAAATATAGTACCGGTATACTCAGCAAGATGTTAAATCAGCAGATAGCTACATTTTATGTTCAACATTTTGTGTACAGCATATATGCTGGAAAGGATTTATACCCAAATTAAATAAATCTGAAGAAATGGTAGTGTGTATCTGGAAAAAAAATCCGTAAAAACTCATACAGTCCAATTTGCTATTATGTCACTGTTACTGAAATATAATACAAAGTAACTGAATTCGATGAACATTCTCAGAGTGCAATATGCCTCAGAGTGAAATGCACAGTAATGTCAACATTATTTTTCAAGGCTATGTTTGTGAAAATGGATGAAAGCAAACCACACATTTTGTTCTCAATCTGCGGAAGCATTATGCACTGTGAAACACTGTACTGCTGTTATACATAAAAGCTGTCTCATTGCCAACATCTTTCCCCTGCTGGCTGTTCTACACTTCTCATCACTGATTCAACACATTGTAAGATATTTTATGCTGTATGACACCACAATCCAATCTGGTTAGGATAGCATAAAAATAATATATGAATTTCAGTATTGAAACTGAAACAGCAGAACAGCTCTCATCACACTGGATATCAAATCGAGGTTGGATTACAGCCATGGGTACATCATTTCATGCTACTCAACTGTATGTCATATGTCAGAGTTCATCAACTGTAGTGGCTGGCGACTGGTGGCATACCCATCTCTTGGCATCCTGTGAACAGACGTTCTCCACAAGTGACAGATTTGAAGGAAATGCTGGATACGGCAACAGTGGAACACTCTCTGTATCGAGGTAGCTCAGGTGATGTGTAGTCTTGCATTATCTTGTTAAAAGATAACATCACGGAGCCCTTGAAAATAGGGCACAGCGATAGGCCTTAACAAAACACAAATGCAATGGCTGCTGTCCAAATTACTGGCTATGTGAACCAGAGGTTGTGACATGAATCCAGTTGCACCCCATACCATCACATCACGTGCTGGACTCACATGAGAATGACAGATACAATCAGGCCAGGTCTGTTGGCATCAGAGCCTCCACACACATGTACATCAATTGTGACGATGTTGCAGAACCGAGACTCATCCGATACGATGACACAGTGCCATTCCTGTGCCTGGCATTGTTGTCAGTTGCACCGCTGTCAGTTCACCTCTCTCTAGAGCTGCATTAAGGGCTTGACAGTCTGTGCTGCTCCAGATGCCATCACATTGTCTGTGTGGATACTTGTCTCACTGTATACAAGCCCACTTCCTGACTAAATGTACACAACTTCACTGCAGGATCACGTACGCATGAGCGAACACTTGTCTGCCCTCTCAGGTGCTAGTTGGGTGGCACTACTGAGGCCCTGCAAGGCATTTAGCATGGCCCTCCTGAACCTACCAATTCTATGTTCGCACAAAATGAGATTCTGAGCAATGCAAGCAGCAATATAGTGAAACAATAAACCAGATTCTCAGCAGACCATGAGCCTGCCACTGCCAAATCTGGAATGCTGATAAACATTTCTCCTTCTTCCATTATGCTTAACACGGTCTTCGTGTAAACAACCAACACTGAAATAGAATTTCTGAATGAGAAACCTGCTCCATATGCTTTTCTTGCATACAGAATATGCATGGGAGTGCTGAAAAGTAATGCCTCTGAATTTTTTATTCTGTTCTCAATATCGGTCGAGGTATGACACGTCACACATATTACTTGGTCAGCTTTTCCACTTCACTGACTCGTGGCACACCCCCCTCCCGCAAACAGATGGAGTCGCAATAGGCAGCCCACTCTGACCAGAGATTGTGAATATGTTTACGGTGCACTTCGAGGAAGAGGCCCTGATGTCATCCAAATGGAAATCCATCTTCTTCTTCTTCTTCTTCTTCTTCTTCTTCTTCTTCTTCTGTTATGTGGATAACACACTTGTCATCTGGCCTCATGGAAGAGACAAACTTCTTGACTTCTTTGTACATCTGAACTCCACACGCCACAAAATCAAATTCACTATGGAGACCAAAGAAGAAGGAAGACTACCATTCCTGGACATCATAGTCAGGAGAATAACGGACAGCACCCTGTGCCACAGCGTGTATCTGACTCTGTAAAACACATAAACTCAGTTCTCCCTACGGCACTGTGAATAATTTCAATAACAAAAAGTGAGATGAATGTTGCAGCGGATATTTAATTTCCTCTGTGGCTTTGCATTCAAGATCAGTCTTACCTGAGAGTGCAACATTACATCTTTGGTTAATTTAATTATATGTTCATTAGATTTTGGTTATAAGGCACGTTTTGGTGCCTAATGTTTCATCTCCAAATGCTGGAAACAATCCATGGAGGAAGAGGAGTATGTAAGACATTGGTGGACCAGGTTGGAAAAATCTGTGAATTTCAATACTCTGTAGAAGAGCTCAATCATTTGAAAATAACTTTCAGACCTTGTGGCTATTCTAACAGATATACATAAGGCACTACATTCTAAAATATTTGCATCTATCACTGAAAAACAAGCAACTAGAGGAAAAGTTCTCTTGCCATTTGTAAAAACTGTCGCAGATCATGACCTCCGAGTGCTATGAAGAGAAGGTATTGACGCAGTGCTTAAACCAAACTGAAGACCACAACAGCAGCCATACTCAAGTAAATTGCTATGCAGTAGTTTCAGTGAATTTGACAATGATGTGGCTGCTTTCATGGTGGCCCAGTCATATTGTGGGGTAGGGAATGCCAGTGACAGGGCTGGAATTGTAGGTGACAGATGGATTTTTGGCAAAGCCTTGTATCAATACCTCCTTAATTATTGAGCTGAAAAACTGTAAAAAACATTCATACAGTAAAATCACACAAAAAAATTTCCTATTTCTGCAGGTATTGTGCCTTCTGGTTCTTTTTCATTACAAAAACATATTGATTCATGTTTATAAAGTCACAACTATGTCACTGTGATTTGTGTAACACACATTCTAGAACATGTTCCAGGAATGTCATGAAACAGACAGCTTTAAATATTTACTCTAGCTTATCTTTCAAGACTTGCATGCCAACAACAACACCATCTATCCAATCTGTTTTTATTGTACTTTCATGTAAAGATTTCTCCACAAAGGATATCATCTGCCATGTAGGCAGTGCAAGAGGAAATTCCACACTAACATTTGGGTAATCAAGTGGATTCTGTGTCTTGTCAGAACCAAGTACAATCAACCCAATTTCATCTTTACCACTGGTAAATATCTGGAAACATATTAAATGGTAAAAATAAGTTTTGTTTATAACAAGTTGTATACCAATAAAAACATCACACACAGATACTCTTTATAAAATTATTTAATTGGATAGATAAAAAATCTACTCACCAAGCAGTGGCAGAACACACACATAAAAGACTGTTGTGATAGGCATGCATTTGGAGCCAGTGACTGCTTCTTCTGGCTGAAGGGTTGCAGGGGAAGCAAGAAGGGTGAAGGAAAAGGACTGGAGAGGTCTAAGAAAAGGGGTAGATTTTGAGAAAGTTACCCAGAACCGTGGGTCATGGGTGACTTACCGTACAGGATGAGAAGGAAAGACTAATTGTTAGGGACTGCATCGGGCAAGATTCGGAAACCTGAGAGCTTAAAGGTGGAAGACAGGGTAATATCCAAGACAGAGATTACTACTAAAACTGTACATGAGTTCATAAGAGTGAGAAGCTAAGTGTATTGTATGCAATAGCTGTGGGAGGGGGCAGTGAAAATAGACGATAAAGACAATGACATATGTAAAAAGCTAAAACGGAGTGAAGCAAAGAGTAATTACAGTGAAGAAAAGCTGAGACAGGAGAAATTAACGTAAATTAAGGCGAGGTGGGTGGTGAGAACCAAGGACACGTTGTAGTGCTAGTTCCCAGATGCGGAGTTCTGAGAAACTGGTGTCTGGCGGAAGAATACAGGTGGCATGTGTGGTGAAACAAGTGCCGAGGTCACGTATGCCATGTTGTAGAGCATGCTCTGCAACAGGATATTGCGAGTTTCCAGTATATACACTATGCCTATGCCCATTTATCCTAACAGATAATTTGGTGGTAGTCATGCAGATGTAGAAAGCTGAACAGTGTTTACATAATAGATGGTATATGACATGTGTCATTTCTATTTTTCGCCTGATCCGCAGTTCTGGGTGACTTTTCCAAAATGTACACCTTTTCCTGGAACTCTCCAGGCCTTTTCCTTTACCCTTCTTCCTTCCCCTTCAACGCTTCTGTCTGGAGGAGCCATTGGCTCCGAAAGCTTGCCAATCACAACAGTCTTTTATGTGTATGTTCTGCTGCCGCTTGGTGAGTAGATTTTTTATCTATTCAATTAAATAATTTTATCAATAATTTATTGTTTTTGTAAAAAACAAAGATGAGGTGACTTACCGAACAAAAGCGCTGGCAGGTCGATAGACACACAAACAAACACAAACATACACACAAAATTAAAGCTTTCGCAACAAACTGTTGCCTCGTCAGGAAAGAGGGAAGGAGAGGGGAAGACGAAAGGAAGTGGGTTTTAAGGGAGAGGGTAAGGAGTCATTCCAATCCCGGGAGCGGAAAGACTTACCTTAGGGGGAAAAAAGGACAGGTATACACTCGCACACACGCACATATCCATCCACACATACAGACACAAGCAGACATATTTAAAGGTGTGAGATAAGCCACTGCAAGACATTGCTGAAGATGCCACTAAGTGAGACAAGTTCATAGAGAATTGCAATAGAAGGCAAAATCATCAAAAAAAAGGGAGCCGGAGATGCCCAGTGGGAGACAGGCCATTATAGGGTTTATGGTGATAGCAAAGAGAATGACACTCAGAATGGAACCCTGAGACACACCATTTTCCTGGATAAAGGTGTCCGACAAGGCAGACCCTTCATGCACCTCGAAAACTCGGTCTTTTAAAAATGTCTGAAGGAAACAGGGTAGGTGGCCACGGAAGCTCCACATGTGAAGAGTATGGAGGGTACTAGCTCTCTAGCAGGTGTCATAGGCCTTTTCCAAATCGAAAAACACAGCGACAATCTGGGATTTCTGCAGAAAACCATTCATGACATGGGTGGGCAAAATAATGAGACGGTCCACTGCAGAATGCCCTGTTGAAAGCCACACTGTGCATTCATCAAAAATTGTGAGACTCGAGCCACCATATCATCCGGGCATGAATCATATGTCCCATCACCTTGCGAACACACTGGTAAGAGAGATGGAGTGGTAGCTAGTAGGAAGAGTGTGTGTGTGTGTGTGTGTGTTTTTGTGTGTGTGAGTGTGTGTGTGTGTGTGTGTGTGTGTGTGTGTCAGAGAGAGAGAGAGAGCTAATTTCAGCAAGAGCTGGATTTCCATCAATAAACTGAGTTGAAGTCTGCTGTTGTGGTCTTCATCCAACTACTGCTTTGGTGCATATCACCAGCCTATTCCAGCCTTTGTAAGCCTCTTCATCTCTGCATAGTATTTCAACCTAAATCCACTTAGAATGGTGAACCACCATTCAGAGAATAACTTTTTAACAACATAGTTTGACTTCTGTAAAGGCTTCTATACTGAGAATCCAACATAATGTCTCACAAATTCAATTCCAGTAGAATTAAATAGTGGAAATTATCCCCTCTGTCATCTTGCCAAAGCCTTTGACTGTTTAGATTAAAAAATTCTGTGAGGGGGAGCAAAAAAAGTATGGCATTAAAAGTCTTCCCCTTGCATGGATTGAGTTGTACTTTAACTACAGAAAATGGAAGGTCACATTAACAAATGATAAGACAGGAATAAGATTAAACTCAAAAAGGGAGAACATAAAATATGGTGTGGCACACAGTGTTTGCTGCCAAGTCCACAAAAATGATTTACTTGGGGCACTGGAGGGCTTTGGAAAAACTCTAATGTTTTGCAGTGTCACAAACTTATTGATGCAAGATCTAAACTCATCCATACCAGAAACATCCAGGAGAATAACAGAACAGGCTTGTACTGATCAACAGATACCAGCTTAATGCCTAAAAACTTGTATTGTGCAGTTCTAAAGAAATAAAAGTGACTTACAGATACGAATATCAAAAGTAGGGATAAATGGGTAACTAGGCTCCCGTGTTCTAAGTTCCTGGAAATGCAGTTACCACTCACATGTGAGACCAGCATGTGAGTCAGTTAACCGAGAAGCTCAGTTCTGCCCATTTTGTGCTTAGAAATCTCTTACTGTATCAAACTGGACAAAGGATTGCTAACACACTTTCACTCAGTTTACTCATATGGCATAATCTTCTGAGGTACTTCAGCTAAGCGGAAAAAAATATTTATTCTACATCTTGAAAAAGCTTCTTCAGGGACCCATGGATTCTCACACTTACATGCCTATAGAAGTTATATTCCCTAATGGTATATGTGATTAATAACAAGATTTAGTTTAAGATGAACTCAGCAATTCAGAACTGCAATACTAGAAGCAAAAATAATTTCCATATATAAAAACCTAAAATCAGGTTTGCCACAAGTTTCTCCAAGTGAAATTCCCTGATATTTCTCTGATTCCACAGACACGTTTTAGAATTTTTCCCCGACAAATTTTGAGGTCTCAAGGGGAGGTAAAGACATAAGTCGACAAAAGAATGTATTTGTGATTAATAACAAGAGTTATTTTTAGATGAACTCAGCAATTCAGAACTGCAATACTAGTAGCAAAAATAATTTCCATATATAAAAACCTAAAATCAGGGTTGCCACAAGTTTCTCCAAGTGAAATTCCCTGATATTTCTCTGATTCCACAGACACGTTTTAGAATTTTTCCCCGACAAATTTTGAGGTCTCAAAGGGAGGTAAAGACATAAGTCGACAAAAGAATGTAAGGGCTTTGTATTTCTCCCCCATTTTGTTTTAGGGCGCAAAAACAACTAGGGTCATATGTGTCCATGCCAAAACTGTGAAACACAAAGATGAAATGAGGAGTTAAAAATGATTACATGTCAACGTTTAATGACAGAAGATAGGACAGCTACAAACAGGGGCGTGGAGAAAGCAATATGAAGTACGCAATAGGGAAATGGAGGCCCAGAACTAAAAATTAAATGGCCTTCACTATATTGCTACAACTGATAAAAAGTAAAACACGGTCGACAGCCCACGGATTGTTCACTAAAATGGCCAATAACTCAGATGGCAAACCCAAACGGGAATGTAAACGGTAAAAAAAAAGGGCATCTCTTCAGGAAACGGCAGACAGTTAAAAGTTGGGTGCAATGTGCACAAAGTAGTAGGGGAGCACCACTTAACAAATGGTGATGGCTAAAAAAGCAGTGCCCAATATGCAACCTAGTTAAAATGACCTCCTTGCCGCAGGAGGACTGAGAGGAGGTTGTCCAAGCCACTGGGAGAGGCTTAATAACCCAGAGTTTATTCCTATGAATGGAGGACCAGTGGCGATGCCAAAGTGACACCACCTCCTGACAGAAAGCAACAAGAGATCATCAGAGGGAATGCAAGAATTATTGGGCTGAAGTACGAGGAATGCAGCTTTGGCAGCAGTGTCAGCAACCTCTTGGACCGATATGACCTGGAACCCACATAAACATCACAGTGGCTCCATAAAAAGTGAGCAAGTGGAAGCTTTCCTGGGACGGGTGCACTAAGGGATGGACATGTCATAGGCTTTCTCCAAATTGAAAAACACAGCCAGTCTGGGATTTCCACAGAAAACCATTCATGACATGGGTAAACAAAGTGGGTGATAGCCAGAAGGAAGTTGTTTGTCCTTACCGGGCTTAGGTGTGGGTATGACAATGGCTTCACGACAGTGGCTGGGAAACATGCCCTCTGCCCAGATCCGGTTGTACGTATTAAGCAAAAAGTGTTTGCCCACAAGAGAAAGGTGCTGCAACTTTTGAAAGTTAACAGTGTCTGGTCCAGGGCGGAGGATTGAGATGAAGTGAGAGCATGATCTAGCTTCCTCATAGTAAAGGCAGCACAGTAACACTCACGATTCTGAAAAGAGAAAGGCATTGTTCGAGTCTTCTCTGCTCATTTCCAATAGAGGTAGGCAGGACGATAGTGGGAGGAGCTCAAAATTTCTGCAAAATGGCGACCCAAGGTGTTGGAGATAGCAATAGGGTACACGATGATAGTGTCTGCTACTGTCAGGTCGAAAATTGGGGAATGTATCTTGCACCCAGAGAACCATCGGAGGTTGGTGCACACGATGGAAGAGGGGGGTGAAACTGTTAAAAGAACTAGTGAATGAAGTTCAGCTGCCTTTTTGGTTATCCCGAAGAATGCGAATTGCATTGCAGCTGGCTTCAGTCCACCAAAGGACTGGGACACAGCATGGTAAAGAGGAAGTGTGAGGAATGGAATGTTCTGTGATGGTAAGGATAATGTTTGTAAGAAATTCCACCTGGTCATGACAACTGCGGAAATCGTGTTCGTTGAAGGTCACCAGGGAGGAGTAAAGTCTCCAGTCAGCCTTAGTGAGCTGCCATTTCGATGTGCACGGAGGTGGGGTAGGAGTTAGCAAATGGATAGCACACAGCAAATGGTCGCTCGAGTAGGTGTCAGAAAGAACGGACCGTTCAAGATGATGTGCAGGACGGGCAGTGAAGAAGGAAAGGTCCAAATGGGAATAGGTGTGTGACGAGTCTGAAAGCAACATGGGTGCTTCTGTGCTAAAGAAGAAAAAGTTAAGTTGATTAAGAATGGCAGCGACGAGGGCACCTCTCGGATAGGTTCTGGAAGAGCCCCAAATGTGATGGTGTGCATTAAAGTCCCCAAGCAGCAGAAATCGGCGAGGAAGCTGTCCAATAAGCTGGAGGAAGTCGAACCTGGTGACATCGAATGACGGAGGGATGTAAATGGTAGAAGGGGAAAAGCTCAAGTGAGGAAGGAAAAGACAAACTGCAACAGCTTGATGACAGGTAGTCAGGGAGATGGATGGGTTGACTATGAATGTCATCCCATAAGAGCAGCATGACTCCCCCATGAGACAGAATGCCAACCTCGAGCGGAAGGTCAAAACAGACCAGGAAGAAATGTGAAAGCTCAAAGCAGTCGTGAGGATGAATTTTGTTTCCTGAAGACAGAGTACAAATAGAAGCTGCAATTCTAAAAGCAGTCATAAATCCTCTTTGTTGGATCAAAGGCTGCAAAAGTTCCATTGGAGGACAGTCACGATGAGGACAATAGGAAGGGGTGTCACCTCGGCAGCTGCCGAGTGCCAGTCTGCGAAAACTCGCTGCTACAGGGCACAGAGGCAAGAGGATCCTGCTCCATGTGGTCCTACAGAAGTGTCGGCTTTCTTCTGCTGTCGACATGAGGAATCCAGGGCATGTTGTCTGTAGTTCAACAATGCCTAGATGATCCTTACTGCAGTTCGATTGCATCTGCATTATTACACTGTGCCAAGAAGGGCTCTCAACAAGGGTAGTGTCCAGGCATCGTGGAGTGAACCATGGCAATGTTGTTCAGACATGGAGGAGAAACAGAGAGACAGGAACTGTCAGTGACATACCTTGCTCAGGCCACCCGAGGGCTACTACTGCAGTGGGTGACGCTACCAACGGATTATGGCTCTGAGGAATCCTGACGGCAATGCCGCTGTGTCGAATAATGCTTTTCGTGCAGCCACCTTACATCACATTACAACTCAAACTGTGTGCAATGGGCTGCATTATGTGCAGTTTCACTCCACACATCCATGGCGAGGTCCATCTTTGCAACTGCAACACCGTGCAGCACGGTACAGATGAACCCAATAACAAGCTGAATTGGACTGCTCAGGATTGGCATCACGTTCTCTGCACCAATGAGTGTCACATATGCCTTCCGACGATTGTCAGAGATGTGTTTGGAGGCAACCCGGTCACGTTGAACTCTTAGATACACTGTCAAATGAGTGAAGCAGGGTGGAGGTTCCCTGCTGTTTTGGGTGGGATTATGGGGGGCTGATGCACACTGTTGGTGGTCATGGTAGGCACCATGACAGCTGTGCTATAAGTGAATACCATCCTTATATTAGAACAAATAAGCCCTCGGTCACAAATATTAAGTCAAAATTGACCAGGTTTCGATGCTACTATGAGCGTCGTCTTCAGAATTACACTAACTGTTCTAGAACATATTATGTATATAATACATTAATAAAGTTAAAGTTTGTACTGACTGGAAAAGATGAAGTACAAACTTTAATTTTATGAATGTATTGTATACCTAATATGTTTTAGAACAGTCAGGCTAATTCTGAAGACGACGCTCATAGTAGCATCGAAACCTGGTCAATTTTGACTTAATATTTGTGACCGAGGGCTTATTTGTTCTAATATAATTCTGACACGGGCACTGAACCTTAGCAGCTATGTTCAAAGTTTTATGAATGCCATCCTCCGACCAATAGTGCAGTCATATTGGCAACATATTGGCGAGGCATTCGTCTTTGTGGATGACATTTCGCATCCCCATTGTGCACATCTTGTGAATGACTTCCTTCAAGATAATTACATCACTCGACTAGAGTGGCCAGCATGTTCTCCAGACATGAACCCTATCGACCATGCCTGGGATAGATTGAAAAGGGCTGTTTATGGGCATGTGACTTGCCAACCACTCTGAGGGATGTACGCCGAATCGCCGTTGAGGAGTGGGACAATCAGGACTGACAGTGCCTTGATGAACTTGTGGATAGTATGGCACGACGAACACAGGCATGCATCAATCCAAGAGGACTTGCTACTGGGTATCAGAGGTACCCGTGTGTACAGCAGTCTGGACCAACACCACTGAGAGTCTCGCTGTATGGTGGTACAACATGCACTGTGTGGTTTTCATGATCAATAGAAAGGGCGGAAACGATGTTGATCTCTATTGCAAATTTCTGCACAGGTTCAGGAACCGAGGGGATGCAAAACGTTTTTTGATGTGTGTATGTATGTATGTATGTATGTATGGGATGGGCATCAGTTGTTTGGTAAGTGGTGCTTAGGTGTGTGTGTGTGTGTGTGTGTGTGTGTGTGTGTGTGAGAGAGAGAGAGAGAGAGAGAGAGAGAGAGAGAGTGGAGGGGGGGAAACTGTGGTTGGTAAGACCTTTTTCCTTTTTGTAATGTAGTGGATTTGTTTACGGTTCATTGAGGTAATTTATGTTTGATTAATTTCGTATTATTTTTTGGGGGTATTTATTTGCTTATATCGGTGGGTTTTATGGAGTGTGGTCTGGTGTTGTTGATTTGTGGCAGTTGGTAGTATTGTGCACCTTGGTTGAGCTATATAGGTCAAGTGAAATTTGCAGTACCAGGTTTTTGTGTCTGGTTTCATGGTATCTCTGGCTATGTTTGAGCCGTATAGACCAAGTGAAAGTTTCAGTGTATGTGTGGGTTTCTAGTATCACTGTCTTCATTGGAGCTGTTTAGTTCAGGCAAAATGTATGATACCAATAGCTGTTATTCGCAGTTTTGGGGTGGGATGATTGTTGAGGGTTTGTTGAGGATTTTGTGTGCATAATTTTTGGTTTGATATTTATTTTGGAATGGTGTCATCATCCTTATTGTTGTGTGTGGTGATTGACACTGCCCAAGACCCCTACTTCGAGCGGTTCCCCCATTAGTTTCACTTTATTTCTGGTGTTAAATATTCCACTTGTTAGGGCCTGTTTATGTTTGTTCATGGGTGTAGTGATAGATGTTGTGGTCTCCATATTGAAAACGCTTGAAATAGGAGTGTCACCATCTTGAAGATGCCACGGGTTAAAGCAAATAAGAGAACAAGAACTTTTGGTAATCCCCTGCTGCCTATGTCTGTAAAATATGCTAACAACAAATTATGGCTAGTGCTACTCTGCTCGAATTGATAATTATGAAATTACTTGTAGATTTGTTATGTCAGGGGTAAAACAGCGATTTTGAAAATATCCACTGCTCGTCCTATACTATTTAGCTGCTATTTTTATATAATACTTCAAACAAAACATTCATGTAATGGGACGCAGACTACTGTCAGCTCTCTATATATGGGTAAAGTCAGGATCTATATAATAGTATTAGTATGCAGAATTTACGTTCTGGAGCCCAGATATTCTTATAAATTATGGACACCTTGTCTCATGGGGTATTTTTTTACTTCATTTTTAAGGATTTGGGGATTTTTGTTTGCCTGTCCATCTCTTGTCATACTGTTACACTTTTCTAGCAGAATATAAAGCTGTAATCTGAACCGTACGGAGAGGTGCACAGTCTACATGGAAATATGCCATTGGTACTTGAGGGAACATAGATATATTAATGCTTAAATTCACATCATTGATTTTCCACAATAGTATTTGTTTTATAGTCAGTTATAAACCAGCTTTTGGCATTCTGTGTCATCCTCAGACAATTTCTGATGATGTCCAAAAAAGCCAAAATCTGATTCATAACGAACTATAAAATAAATGACTTTGATCATGCTGAGCACCACAGCTGAGACCAATATTAATGATTATATGTGTTATTACATATTTATCATGTTGCAGTTGGTTTCACTGATTGAACATCTTCAAATTGCCCATTTGTGTCATGACTTTACACATGTAGGCCACCTGAATATGTTTAGTGAACGAATCTGGTCATAACACAATAAATGTGTAATAATACAGCTTAGATGGTTATTAATATGAAATAAATATTATTATGGAACATCAATCATGTGTATTTCCAGGGTTGCCACATGTTCTGGAAATCAGGGAATTTCAAATGTATCAGGGAATTTTGAAAAGAGCACTGGAAAAATCTTGTTTTTGTCTCAGTAGATGAAATGGTTTGTTTACTGAGATGTCATGTGTCATCACTGGCTGGGTGCAGCTGAGTACGTGCGTAACTTCCGTACTCCCTTATTCTTACTGCTTCTCCCCTTTATACCACTCCCCTCGAATTGCAATCAGTACCACCACCACTTCTTGCCACTAGCCTAGCAGCTATCGACAAGAGACAGGGAGGCAGGAGGAGTGGTTATTTGAATCTGATTCTCAGAGATTGTTGACGCAGCAGCCAGAGGTGGTGATCACGTATACATGAGTTGTGTCTGGGTGACTGTCTGAATATCTGTGTGCTCTTGTTTTCTGACAAAGGGTATGGCGGAAGTTTAGTTGTGAGAATGTTATTGTCTTTTTTACATGCCTGGATGTGGCTCAGCAATCATCTTTACCGTGAGTTGCTACTATCCTCATTAGCGTTGATTCTCAGAGTATTTGTGCAACTCACCAGCTACACAACCGGCAGGCCGGAAAGGACAGAAGGAAGACTCCCTTGAAGACTTGCTACATCCCTCCAGCCAATCAACACATGAGTCTCCCTCTGCCAACTGGAAAGGCTCGAAAAAGTCCACCAAAGGCAAATGGTCTTCTGTTTCGCTGACCCAAAGATCCTCTTTGACGGTGTCGCCATGTGATACCTTCTCCTGGCCGGCCACCATTTCGCCAGTGTGCCCCACCAACCTTTCTTGTGCCCTGGATTCCTCATGTCGACAGCAGAAGAAAGCCGACACTTCTGTAGGACCACATGGAGCAGGATCCTCTTGCCTCTGTGCCCTGTAGCAGTGAGTTTTCGCAGACTGGCACTCGGCAGCTGCCGAGGTGACACCCCTTCCTATTGTCCTCATCGTGACTGTCCTCCAATGGAACTTTTGCAGCCTTTGATCCAACAAAGAGGATTTATGACTGCTTTTAGAATTGCAGCTTCTACTTGTACTCTGCCTTCAGGAAACAAAATTCATCCTCACGACTGCTTTGAGCTTTCACATTTCTTCCTGGTCTGTTTTGACCTTCCGCTCGAGGTTGGCATTCTGTCTCATGGGGGAGTCATGCTGCTCTTATGGGATGACATTCATAGTCAACCCATCCATCTCCCTGACTACCTGTCATCAAGCTGTTGCAGTTTGTCTATTCCTTCCTCACTTGAGCTTTTCCCTTTCTACCATTTACACCCCTCCGTCATTCGATGTCACCAGGTTCGACTTCCTCCAGCTTATTGGACAGCTTCCTTGCTGATTTCTGCTGCTTGGGGACTTTAATGCACACCATCCCATCTGGGGCTCTTCCAGAACCTATCTGAGAGGTGCCCTCTTCGCTCCCATTCTTAATCAACTTAACCTTTTCTTCTTTAGCACAGAAGCACCCATGTTGCTTTCAGACTCGTCACACACCTATTCCCATTTGGACCTTTCCTTCTTCACTGCCTGTCCTGCACATCATCTTGAACGGTCCGTTCTTTCTGACACCTACTCGAGCGACCATTTCCTGTGTGCTATCCATTTGCTAACTCCTACCCCACCTCCGTGCACATCGAAATGGCAGCTGACTAAGGCTGACTGGAGACTTTACTCCTCCCTGGCGACCTTCAACGAACACGATTTCCGTAGTTGTCATGACCAGGTGGAATTTCTTACAAACATTATCCTTACCGTCAGAACATTCCATTCCTCACACTTCCTCTTTACCATGCTGTGTCCCAGTCCTTTGGTGGACTGAAGCCTGCTGTGATGTAATTCGCATTCTTTGGGATAACCAAACAGGCAGCTGAACTTCATTCACTAGTTCTTTTAACAGTTTCATCCCCCTCTTCCATCGTGTGCACCAACCTCCGACGGTTCTCTGGGAGCAAGATCCATTCCCCAATTTTCACACTGACAGTAGCAGACAATATCATCGTGTACCCTATTGCTATCTCCAACACCTTGGGTCGCCATTTTGCAGAAATTTTGAGCTCCTCCCACTATCATCCTGCCTACCTCTATAGGAGATGAGCAGAGAAGACTCGGGCAATAACATCTCTTCTCAGAATCCTGAGTGTTACTGTGCTGCCTTTACTATGAGGATGCTAGACCACGCTCTCACTTCATCTCAATCCTCCGCCCTGGACCAGACACTGTTAACTTTCAAGTGTTGCAGCACCTTTCTCTTGTGGGCAAGCACTTTTTGCTTAATACATACAACCGGACCTGGGCAGAGGGCATGTTTTCCAGCCACTGTTGTGAAGGCACTGTCATACCCACACCTAAGCCCGGTAAGGACAAACAACTTCCTTCTGGCTATTACCCACTTTGTTTACCCATGTCATGAATGGTTTTCTGTGGAAATCCCAGACTGGCTTTGTTTTTCAATTTGGAGAAAGCCTACGACATTTGTTGGAGGACTGGTATCGTTTGTACTCTCTACACATGTGGCCAACTGCGCCATCTCCTTGAGGAATTTTTAAAAGACGAGTCTTCGATGTACGTATGGGGTCTGCCTCCTCGGACACCTTTATCCAGGAAAATGGTGTACCTCAGGGTTCTGTCCTAAGTGTCGTCGTCTTTGCTGTCACCATTAACCCTACAATGGCCTGTCTCCTGCCGGGCATCTCCGGCTCTCTCTTTGTTGATAATTTTGCCATCTACTGCTGCTCTTCATGAACCTGTCTCATTGAGTGGTGTCTTCAGCAATGTCTTTATCGTCTTTACTTATGGAGCATGGACAGTGGCTTAAGTTTTTCTACTGACAAAAACATTTGTATGAATTTCTGGCAGCACAGCTGGTTTCTCCCACCATTTTTACATCTTGGGCCTGTTGCTCTTCCATTCATTGAAACTACAAAATTCCTGAGGCTCCTGCATTATACAAAACTATCTTGGTCCTCCCACTTCATGCTCCCTGCAGCTTTTTCGATGGGTGTGAACCCTTCACCATCTTGGCTTCGTGCGGCAGCCCATCTTCACCTTGACCTTCATTCACTTTCCAAAGACACTGCACCAGGCTCGGTCTATTGCCTTCAGTTTCACGACCTATGCATGGAATTTTGCAGTAGTATCTTTGTATACACTGATGGCTCTTGGACTGACCATGGTGTCGGGTGTGCCTTCAACGTCAACCAACATTTTTTGGTACTGACGTCCGGCACATTGCTCAGTATTTACAGCAGAGCTCTTCACCCTGTATCAGATCATCGAGTACATCTGCTGACATACTCTTTTCACTGTGTCACTGCTCAGACTCTCTTGGCACCCTTCAAAGCCTCTGTGCAGTGTAGACTGTCCATCCCTTAGTGCACCGGTTCCAGGAAAGCTTCCACTTGCTCACTTTTTATGGAGCCACTGTGATGTTTATGTGTGTTCCAGGTCATATCGGTCCAAGAGGTTGCTGACACTGCTGCCAAAGCTGCATTCCTCGTACTTCAGCCCAATAATTCTTGCATTCCCTCTGATGATCTCTTGTTACTTTCTGTCAGGAGGTGGTGTCACTTTGGCATCGCCACTGGTCCTCCATTCATAGGAATAAGCTCTGGGTTATTAAGCCTCTCCCAGTGGCTTGGACAACCTCCTCTCAGTCCTCCTGTGGCGAGGAGGTCATTTTAACTAGGTTGCATATTGGGCACTGCCTTTTTAGCCATCACCATTTGTTAAGTGGTGCTCCCCTACTACTTTGTGCACATTGCACCCAACTTTTAACTGTCTGCCGTTTCCTGAGGGGATGCCCTTTTTTTTTTTAGAGTTTACATTCCCTTTTGGGTTTGCCATCTGAGTTATTGGCCATTTTAGTGAACAATGCGTGGGCTGTCGACTCTGTTTTACTTTTTATCAGTTGTAGCAATATAGTGAAGGCCATTTAATTTTTAGTTCTGGGCCTCCATTTCACTATTGCGTACTTCATAGACCTTTCTCCACGTCCCTGTTTCTAGCTGTCCTATCTTCCGTCATTAAACGTTGACATGTAATCATTTTTAACTCCTCTCTTCATCTTTGTGTTTCACAGTTTTGGCATGGACACATATGACCCTAGTTGTTTTTGCACCCTAAAACAAAATGGGGGAGAAATACAAAGCCCTTACATTCTTTTGTCGACTTATGTCTTTACCTCCCCTTGAGACCTCAAAATTTGTCGGGGAAAAATTCTAAAACGTGTCTGTGGAATCAGAGAAATATCAGGGAATTTCACTTGGAGAAACTTGTGGCAAACCTGATTTTAGGTTTTTATATATGGAAATTATTTTTGCTTCTGGTATTGCAGTTCTGAATTGCTGAGTTCATCTTAAACTAAATCTTGTTATTAATCATATATACCATTAGGGAATATAACTTCTATAGGCATGTAAGTGTGAGAATCCATGGGTCCCTGAAGAAGCTTTTTCAAGATGTAGAATAAATAATTTTTTCCGCTTAGCTGAAGTACCTCAGAAGATTAAGCCATATGAGTAAACTGAGTGAAAGTGTGTTAGCAATCCTTTGTCCAGTTTGATACAGTAAGAGATTTCTAAGCACAAAATGGGCGGAACTGAGCTTCTCGGTTAACTGACCCACATGCTGGTCTCACACGTGATTGGTATCTGCATTCCCAGGAACTTAGAACATGGGAGCCTAATTGCCCATTTATCCCTACTTTTGATATTCGTATCTGTAAGTTGCTTTTATTTCTTTAGAACTGCACAATACAAGTTTTTAGGCATTAAGCTGGTACCTGTGGATCTATACAAGCCTGTTCTGTTATTATCCTGGATGTTTCTGGTATGAATGAGTTTAGATCTTGCATCAATAAGTTTGTGACACTGCAAACATTAGAGTTTTTCCAAAGCCCTCCAGTGCCCCAAGTAAATCATTTTTGTGGACTTGGCAGCAAACACTGTGTGCCACACCATATTTTATGTTCTCCCTTTTTGAGTTTAATCTTATTCCTGTCTTATCATTTGTTAATGTGACCTTCCATTTTCTGTAGTTAAAGTACAACTCAATCCATGCAAGGGGAAGACTTTTAATGCCATACTATTTTAGCTTCCCCTCTCAGAATTTTTTAATCTAAACAGTCAAAGGCTTTGGCAAGATGACAGAGGGGATAATTTCCACTATTTAATTCTACTGGAATTGAATTTGTGAGATATTATGTTGGATTCTCAGTATAGAAGCCTTTACAGAAGTCAAACTGTGTTGTTAAAAAGTTATTCTCTGAATGGTGGTTCACCATTCTAAGTGGATTTAGGTTGAAATACTATGCAGAGATGAAGAGGCTTACAAAGGCAGGAATAGGCTGGTGAGTTGCACCAAAGCAGTAGTTGGATGAAGACCACAACAGCAGCTTCAACTCAGTTTATTGATGGAAATCTAGCTCTTGCCGAAATTAGCTCTCTCTCTCTCTCTCTCTCTCTCTCTCTGACACACACACACACACACACACACACACACACACACACACACACACACACTCTTCCTTCTAGCTACCACTCCATCTCTCTTACCAGTGTGTTCTCAAGGTGATGGGACATATGATTCATGCCCGGATGATATGGTGGCTCGAGTCTCACAACTTTTTATGAATGCACAGTGTGGCTTTCAACACGGCATTCTGCAGTGGACCATCTCATTATTTTGCCCACCCATGTCATGAATGGTTTTCTGCAGAAATCCCAGATTGTCGCTGTGTTTTTTGATTTGGAAAAGGCCTATGACACCTGCTAGAGAGCTAGTAACGTCCATACTCTTCACATGTGGGGCTTCCGTGGCCACCTACCCTGTTTCCTTCAGACATTTTTAAAAGACCGAGTTTTCGAGGTGCATGAAGGGTCTGCCTTGTCGGACACCTTTATCCAGGAAAATGGTGTGTCTCAGGGTTCCATTCTGAGTGTCATTCTCTTTGCTATCACCATAAACCCTATAATGGCCTGTCTCCCACTGGGCATCTCCGGCTCTCTTTTTTTTTGACGATTTTGCCTTCTATTGCAATTCTCTATGAACCTGTCTCACTTAGTGGCATCTTCAGCAATGTCTTGATTGTCTTTACTCGTGGAGCATCAACAATGGCTTTCGCTTTTCCACTGACAAAACTGTCTGTATGAATCCCACGAACGCTGACTGCAAATTTGTATGTCCGTCTGGTTATTTGACCTGTTGTGCTGCCATTCACAAACAGCATTCCAGGAGGTGTTTTCCTACAGGATAACACTTGCTCACATACTGCTGTTGTAAGCCAACATGCTATAGTGTGTCAACATATTGCCTTGGCTTGCTCGATAACCAGCTCTACCTCCCATCGAGCACGTATTGGACATCATCTGATGACAGCTTCAACCCATCCACAAACATCATTAACTGTCCTTATATTGGCCAACCAAGTGCAACAGGCATGGAACTCCATCCCACAAACTGACACATGACACGTGTACAATAGCGTACCAGCATTTGCATTTACATTTGCAGTGGCTTGTCTCACACTCCCATTGATCCTGCAACGTTAATCACTTTACATACGTTGTCTCAACAAATATATTCCTGGTATTTCATTACTCTACATTAATTATTTTTTGGTGTTGCAAATTTTTCCGTCAGTGTACCTGGCCTTTCTTTAACCATCCCTGGGGCAATGCAGAATTCTCTTCCCAGTAGCGAGAAAATGCCGTTATTCCAATTTTGAAATCACATAAATTGCCTCTTCAAACGGACAGCTGTCGTCCAGATTGTTTACTCAGTGTCCTGCAAGTTACTTGAACATATGGTTAGTTGAAGGCTGTATTGTGTCCTTGAATCCCCGGATCTTTTGGCTTCGATCCAGGGTGCTTTTCGCCAAGGGCGCTCTACTGAAGATAATTTAGTCCACTTGAAGTGTGCTATCTGAACAGCTTTTGCTCAGCATCAGTTCCTTGTTGCAGTTTTCATTGATCTGCCTGTATATCTTATGATACCACATGGTGCCATAACGTCCTTGCCACCTTAAAGGAGTGGGGCCTCCATGGCCCACTCCTGATTTTTATCCAGAACTTTCTTCCATGTCACACATTTTGGGTACAGGTTGGTGCCTCCTGTAGCATCCCCCCCCTGCAGGAGAAGGGGCTTGCACAAGGTTCTGTTTTGAGTGTCACTCTCCTTTTTGTGGCTATCAATGATCTGGCGGCAGCTGCATGACATATTTTGTCCCCATCATTTTTGTTCGTCTGCGACGGCTATTGCTGGAGGCAGAATGCAGGGAGCAATACACCAAGCACAATCCTGGGCTTTCACTCATAGCATCCATTTTTTGGCTGCCATGACCTACGTTATGCATTTCTGTCATCGTGTTTTTTAGGTCCGGTCTTTGATGCCTAGTTGACATGGCTTCCCCGTCTTTGCCAACTAAAGCAGACATGTAGGTCGCACCTGAATGCTCTTTTATGCCTCAGCGGTGTGGTCCACTCTACTTTGATATGGCTGTATGCAGCATTGGTGCAGTCACACCTAGATTACAGGAATCTCTCATATGACTTTTTATCAGCTTCGACATTACGTCTGGATTCGATACACTATTGTGGGGTAAGACTGGTAACAGGTGCCTTTGGACTAGGCAGCAGTTCCACTATTGTGGGTTCTGCACCATCAAAAATTGATGGCAGCTGCTCACCCATAGTACCCTAACTGTCATCTCCTCTTTCCAGATACAAGATCTACCTCCCAAAACGGCAACACAGGTCTGGGGCTACGATCACCAAGTTTGAGTCTTGGTCAAGCACACAGTTTTAATCTGCCAGGAAGTTTCATATCAGTGCACACTATGCTGCAGAGTGAAAATCTCATTCTAGAAAACTCTTTATCTGTAATTCTCTTTACATATTGGCTATTTTCTTCACATATGGGGGACATGGTCTCATCTGAAAAGTGAAAGTAAGCCTGTAAAAGGAAGGGGTGGGGGAGGGGGGGGGGGGGCAGTTCTCAATTCTTGAGCAGTGACCCTCATGTTTTTTTTTTTTTGTGCAATTTGGGTTAGTTTATGTTCAATCCTTGCACCCAATTTACTCTTTCATCTACCTACTTTTTTTCTCGTCAAGCAGAATGATATTTATGCCCGGTGCTTAATACCTGTTTGTATCACTTACAATGCTGGTATTTATGAATTTTTTAGCATTTGACTCCAGAAAGACCATTTTTCTTTGTAGTGAGGTCTTGCCAACAGCAAATTTTCTGGATGGAAAGTCGCTCAATCTGCTCATATACTTTAAAATTTAAAAGTAAATCTAGCAATGCTAGAATGTATACAAAATACTGATATACCCATTTTCAAGTTGTTGTTTAAAGATTCGCGACTTTTAAAACTTACGTAGATTATCTTTTTGATGATAGAACTTTACATAAGAAGTTATTAAGAACATTGCGAATATCACATGACGAACAATTGAATGACTAAAGCAGTGTTATCAACCCTCATTCATTGACACATGTAATAAATTCATCGAAGCAGTGAAGTTCAGAGCTGTAAAAATTTCTGAAATTAAAAGTATACATTGCCTAATGAATGTATTATTTTGGGGTGAAAGAACACAATAATTGTTAGTTTTGGAATGTAATAATTCACTATGGCTTCATTTTAATTCTAATAAGTTTCACACTGTAATGAAACATTGTCTAAATGCCTCTCTTTCTCTCTCTCTCTCTCTCTCTCTCTCTCTCTCTCTCTCATTTGTTATAACTTACCGCTGTTATATTGTATTTGTATTGCAGTCATTACATTAAAATTGGCTATATTGATTCTGCAATTTATACTATTATGTTATTGCTAAGAATTGATTTAAAGAATAAACGTATATATTTATTTGTAAGATTTTGTAAATTTATACCACTGGAACTCTTTCAAAATATTTGATTGCGTAATACTGCCAATAAATACAATGACTTTCTTTCATCTGTTTATAATTGTAATAGATGTTGGACACTTTGACTCCAAGTATGTTATACAGAAACGCAGTGATTTTTTGCAAAAGGCAAAACTATGTGTTCGAAGAATTGTGGAGAGGAGGGTACGTGATGTATTTTAAGTAGGTTATAAAGAGTAACTATAACAACAAAAACAATAAATTATTTGTGATTGGCAAGCTTTCGGAGCCAATGGCTCCTCCAGACAGAAGCGTTGAAGGGGAAAGAAGAAGGGTAAAGGAAAAGGCCTGGAGAGTTCCAGGAAAAGGTGTAGATTTTGGAAAAGTCACCCAGAACTTCGGATTAGGCGAAAAATAGAAACGACACATGTCATATACCAGCTATTATGTAAACACTGTTCAGCTTTCTACATCTGCATGACTACCACCAAATTATCAGTTAGGATAAGTGGGCATAGGCATAGTGTATATACTGGAAACTCACAATATCCTGTTGCAGAGCATGCTCTACCACATGGCATACGTGACCTCGGCACTTGTTTCACCACACATGCCACCTGTATTCTTCCGCCAGACACCAGTTTCTCAGAACTCCGCAGGTGGGAACTAGCACTACAACGTGTCCTTGGTTCTCACCACCCACCTCGCCTTAATTTACGTTAATTTCTCCTGTCTCAGCTTTTCTTCACTGTAATTACTCTTTGCTTCACTCCGTTTTAGCTTTCTACATCTTTCATTGTCTTTCCCGTCTATTTTCACTGCCCCCTCCCACAACTGTTGCATACAATACACTTACCTTCTCACTCTTATTAACCATATACAGTTTTAGTAGTAATCTCTGTCTTGCATATTACCCTGTCTTCCACCTTTAAGCTCTCAGGTTTCCGAATCTTGCCGATGCAGTCCCCAACAATTAGTCTTTCCTTCTCATCCTGTACCGTAAGTCACCCATGACCCATGGTTCTGGGTGACTTTCCCAAAATCTACCCCTTTTCTTAGACCTCTCCAGTCCTTTTCCTTCATCCTTCTTGCTTCCCCTGCAACCCTTCAGCCTGAAGAAGGAGTCACTGGCTCCAAACGCATGCCTATCACAACAGTCTTTTATGTGTGTGTTCTGCCACTGCTTGGTGAGTAGATTTTTTATCTATCCAATTAAATAATTTTATAAAGAGTATCTGTGTGTGATGTTTTTATTGGTATACAACTTGTTATAAACAAAACTTATTTTTACCATTTAATATGTTTCCAGATATTTACCAGTGGTAAAGATGAAATTGGGTTGATTGTACTTGGTTCTGACAAGACACAGAATCCACTTGATTACCCAAATGTTAGTGTGGAGTTTCCTCTTGCACTACCTACATGGCAGATGATATCCTTTGTGGAGAAATCTTTTCATGAAAGTGAAATAAAAAGAGATTGGATAGATGGTGTTGTTGTTGGCATGCAAGTCTTGAAAGATGAGCTAGAGTAATTATTTAAAGCTGTCTGTTTCATGACATTCCTGGAACATGTTCCAGAATGTGTGTTACACAAATCACAGTGACATAGTTGTGACTTTATAAACTTGAATCAATATGTTTTTGTAATGAAAAAGAAACAGAAGGCACAATACCTGCAGAAATAGGAAATTTTTTTGTGTGATTTTACTGCATGAATGTTTTTTACAGTTTTTCAGCTCAATAATTAAGGAGGTATTGATACAAGGCTTTGCCAAAAACCCATCTGTCACCTACAATTCCAGCCCTGTCACTGGCATTCCGTACCCCACAATATGACTGGGCCACTATGAAAGCAGCCACATCATTGTCAAATTCACTGAAACTACTGCATAGCAATTTGCTTGAGTATGGCTGCAGTTGTGGTCTTCTGTTTGGTTTAAGCACTGCGTCAATACCTTCTCTTTATAGCACTCAGAGGTCGCGATCTGCGACTGTTTTTACAAGTGGCAAGAGAACTTTTCCTCTAGTTACTTGTTTTTCACTGAAAGATGCAAATATTTTAGAATGTAGTGCCCTATGTATATCTGTTAGAATAGCCACAAGGTCTGAAAGTTATTTTCAAATGATTGAGCTCTTCTACAGAGTATTGAAATTCACAGATTCCTCCAACCTGGTCCAACAATGTCTTACATACTCCTCTTCCTCCATGGATTGTTTCCAGTGTTTGGAGATGAAACATTAGGCAGCAAAACGTGCCTTATAACCAAAATCTAATGAACATATAATTAAATTAACTAAAGATGTTATGTTGCACTCTCAGGTAAGACTGATCTTGAATACAAAGCCAAAGTGGAAATTAATTGTAAGCTGCAACATTCATCTCACTTTTTGTTATTGAAATTATTCACAGTGCCATAGGGAGAATTGAGTTTATGTGTTTTATAGAGTCAGATACACGCTGTGGCACAGGGTGCTGTCCATTATTCTCCTGACTATGATGTCCAGCTATGGTAGTCTTCCTTCTTCTTTGGTCTCCATAGTGAATTTGATTTTGTGGCGTGTGGAGTTCAGATGTACAAAGAAGTCAAGAAGTTTGTCTCTTCCATGAGGCCAGATGACAAGTGTGTTATCCACATAACAGAAGAAGAAGAAGAAGAAGAAGAAGAAGAAGAAGAAGAAGAAGATGGATTTCCATTTGGATGACATCAGGGCCTCTTCCTCGAAGTGCACCGTAAACATATTCACAATCTCTGGTCAGAGTGGGCTGCCTATTGCGACTCCATCTGTTTGCGGGAGGGGGGTGTGCCACGAGTCAGTGAAGTGGAAAAGCTGACCAAGTAATATGTGTGACGTGTCATACCTCGACCGATATTGAGAACAGAATAAAAAATTCAGAGGCATTACTTTTCAGCACTCCCATGCATATTCTGTATGCAAGAAAAGCATATGGAGCAGGTTTCTCATTCAGAAATTCTATTTCAGTGTTGGTTGTTTACACGAAGACCGTGTTAAGCATAATGGAAGAAGGAGAAATGTTTATCAGCATTCCAGATTTGGCAGTGGCAGGCTCATGGTCTGCTGAGAATCTGGTTTATTGTTTCACTATATTGCTGCTTGCATTGCTCAGAATCTCATTTTGTGCGAACATAGAATTGGTAGGTTCAGGAGGGCCATGCTAAATGCCTTGCAGGGCCTCAGTAGTGCCACCCAACTAGCACCTGAGAGGGCAGACAAGTGTTCGCTCATGCGTACGTGATCCTGCAGTGAAGTTGTGTACATTTAGTCAGGAAGTGGGCTTGTATACAGTGAGACAGATATCCACACAGACAATGTGATGGCATCTGGAGCAGCACAGACTGTCAAGCCCTTAATGCAGCTCTAGAGAGAGGTGAACTGACAGCGGTGCAACTGACAACAATGCCAGACACAGGAATGGCACTGTGTCATCGTGTCAGACGAGTCTCGGTTCTGCAACATCGTCACAATTGATGTACTTGTGTTTGGAGGCTCTGATGCCAACAGACCTGGCCAGATTGTACCTGTCATTCTCATGCGGGTCCAGCATGTGATGTGATGGTATGGGGTGCAACTGGATACATGTCACAACTTCTGGTTCACATATCCAGTAATTTGGACAGCAGTCATTGCATTTGTGTTTTGTTAAGGCCTATCGCTGTGCCCTAGTTTCAAGGGCTCCGTGATTGTAGATTGTATTTTATTGGTCCTGTTGTCTACATAGCAGCTTATGCGTAAGACATTGGACAAGTCAAGTTATAAATATACAGGCTGAAAGTAATTTCAAAGCATACATATTTAAGCTTACAATAATACACTTTACACACAAGTATTTATATAACACATTTCATAAATTTAAATATTCTTCAATGGAATAAAAGCAGTGATGCTGTAAATATGACTTTAGAGATTTTCCAAATGTATTGACCTCAGTGATAGCTTTTATGTTTTCAGGAAGTTTGTTATAAAGCTTAACTCCCATGTGAAAAGTACCTTTTTGGCACAGTGCTATGCTGATTTGAGTCATATGTAAGTTCCTGTTTTGTCTGGTAAAGTGCTCATGTATATCACAGTTTTTTTTAGCCTCTGGTCCTTGCCTATTACATTTAATTTAAAGAACAAAAGGGTTTCCATAATGTATACACACGGTAATGGGAGAATACCAGATTTCTTAAACAGGGGTTTACAAGAGTCTCTAGGCTTGCACCCAAACAAGATTCTAATGGCCCTTTTTTTGTAGTTTAAAAGTGCTATTAGCTATTTTAGAGTTTCCCCAGAAGGTGACCCCATATCTAAGACGAGAATGAAAGTACGCATGATATGCATTCAATACTGTTTTCTCACTACAGCATGATTTTAATGAACAAAGAAGATGACGTGTTTTGGTCAGTTCTGCATTGAGACATTCAATATGCTTGTTCCATCTGATGTCACTCTGCAGCCAAAGTCGTAAGAATTTGGTTTCAGTACTGTTACCAACTGCTTCGTCATTGATAGAGACTGATGGGATAAACATGTCCTTGTTAGGAACATTGTGGAATTTTAGAGCAACGGTTTTCTTACTGTTTATTGCAAGCCGATTACTCTGTGCCCAGCTGCTAAGTTGTTTCGTGACTGTGTTTACTGTCTGCTGTAACTGTTCATTGTCATCTCCTTTTAGTAGAATCGTGGTGTCATCTGCAAATATGATTGATTTGTGTGCATCAATATTTAAGCTTAGATCATTTATGTACAGAAGAAACAGAAGGGGTCCCAATACGGATCCTTGGGGTACACCACATTTTATTTGTTTATAGTCAGATAAGTGATTAGATACAGTTTTTAGTTCAATATTTGTGTGCTTGACGCACACTGCCTGCATACGATTTGTCAGGAAGGAACTGATCCACTTGTTGGACAGACCTCGAATACCATATCTTTCTAGCTTTGATAGCGGAATTTTATGGTCCACCATGTCAAAAGCTTTTGACAAGTCAATAAAGACTCCTATTGTTTCCTGTTTTTTGTCCATCAGGTTTAGGATGAAATTGATGCACTCATAGACAGCAGTTGTCGTTGACCTCTTATTTCTGAATCCATGTTGTTCATTACATAGGATGCTGTTTTTATTTATAAATTTCATAAGTTTCTCATACATAACTTTTTCCAGTACTTTAGAGATGCAGGAGAAAATTGTGATGGGTCTGTAGTTATTTACATTGTCTTTATCCCCTTTTTTATATACAGGAATAACTTTTGATGTTTTTAACACATCAGGGAAAGTGCCTGCCTGAAGTGAGCAGTCGCATAAATGTGTGAGTACTTCAGTTAGGTTTGATGCGCTCTTCTTTAACACTGTTGCAGGTATACCATCAATACCTGCCAATTTGGAATTTTTTAGTCCTTTTATTGCTTTAGCTACTTCATCTTGTGAAACAGAACCGATGTACATTGATCCTCTACATGTACTTATTTTATATTCATTTGCCTGGATGCTCTTAAAATTTGATTGTAACATATTTTCAGCAACACCTGTGAAAAAGTTGTTAAATGTGTTAGCTACTTCTAAGGGGTTTGTTACTTTTTTATTTTTATGTGATAGTGTTATATTTTTCCAAGGTTGTCTGTATTCTCCACATTCTTTTTTTATAACACTCCACATAGCCTTTGATTTATTAGCTGAATTATAAATGATTTCATCATTATGCATTATTTTTGCTGCTTTTATTACTTTTCTTAATATTTTGGAGTATTTTTTATAGTATGCGCGTACTACAGGTGAGGAATTTTTCGAGTTACATATTTCATGAAGTAGTCTTCTCTTCTGGCATGAAACCCTTATTCCCTTTGTGATCCAGCTGTTTGTTCTAGAGTTTCCCCGTATGGTTAATGTTTTCAGTGGGAATGCAAGTTCAAAGAAATGGGTTAATGTATCAATGAAAGTGTCGAATTTTTCATTAATATCATTCATTTTGTACACTCCTAGCCATTTTTCTTTGTGTAATAAGTTGTTGAAGTAGTTCACATTATGCTGATTATAGCTTCGATACGCTGTTCTAAAAGACATGTTGTTAATAATACTGCCTTGTACTTTTATGCTTCATATTTGAGCAAGATGACCACAAAAACCTGCATTGAAAATTTTTAGTGAGGTGTTGTGTAAACTCTTATTTACTAGAAACTGATGAAGAGCTGTTTGACAAGTTTCTGATACTCGGGTAGCTGCTTTTACTTCAGCCTTTAAATTGAAGGACGTTGCAAGGTTCAAAATGGTCTCCCTATTTCCACTATTCATGAGGAAGTCAATATTGAAGTCACCACAGATTATAAATTCACAATCCATTTTATTTACTTTATTTAGCAATGACTCCATTTTGTTTAAGAAAAGTTCAAAATTCCCAGACGGTGATCGGTAAACTGTAGCAATAACCAGGTTGAACTGAGTAATTTTTATAGCTGCAATTTCATAATCCTTTTCGACATTTGCCCTAGTTAAGTCAGGTAGTGTAATAAAATCTACATTATCCTTTGTGTAAATTGCTACCCCACACTGTTTGCTGTTTTTCCTGCAGTAGTAAGCAGCCAAGACAAATTTGTTTATTTTAGTATTCTGGATTAATTCTGGGCTAAGCCAGTGCTCAGAAATGCATAACACTGAGATATAATTAAGTTCATGTGTTAATAGAACGTTAATTTCATCGATCTTATTACGCAGGGATTGCACATTATGGTGATAAATTTTTAAATCGGGCGTATTCACAATTTGGTAATTGGGAATCATATTTACAGCATCACATACCTCTAGTTTAAATTAGGAATGTCAGCAGCGTTGTATTTTTGTTCTTCTTTCTTGTTTATTTTGTTTTCCTCGCTGTTGGAAGGATGTTCAGGAAGCTGATAAATTGTTCTATCCCTTACAAGTCTTTCTTTGATGTTATCTTTTAACAAGATAATGCAAGACTACACATCACCTGAGCTGTACTGAGCTACCTCGATACAGAGAGTGTTCCACTGTTGCCGTATCCAGCATTTTCTTCAAATCTGTCACCTGTGGAGAACGTCTGTTCACAGGATGCCAAGAGATGGGTATGCCACCAGCCGCCAGCCACCAGTCGCCAGCCACTACAGTTGAAGAACTCTGACATATGACATTCAGTTGAGTAGCATGAAATGATGTACCCATGGCTGTAATCCAACCTCGATTTGATATCCAGTGTGATGAGAGCTGTTCTGCTTTTCCAGTTTCAATACTGAAATTCATATATTATTTTTATGCTATCCTAACCAGATTGGACTGTGGTGTCATACAGCATAAAATATCTTACAACGTGTTGAATTAGTTATGAGAAGTGTAGAACAGCCAGCAGGGGAAAGATGTTGGCAATGAGACAGCTTTTATGTATAACACCAGTACAGTGTTTCACAGTGCATAATGCTTCTGCAGATTGAGAACAAAATGTGTGGTTTGCTTTCATCCATTTTCACAAACATAGCCTAAAAAATAATGTTGACATTACTGTGCATTTCACTCTGAGGCATATTGCACTCTGAGAATGTTCATCGAATTCAGTTACTTTGTATTATATTTCAGTAACAGTGACATAATAGCAAATTGGACTGTATGAGTTTTTACGGATTTTTTTTCCAGACACACACTACCATTTCTTCAGATTTATTCAATTTGGGTATAAATCCTTTCCAGCATATATGCTGTACACAAAATGTTGAACATAAAATGTAGCTATCTGCTGATTTAACATCTTGCTGAGTATACCGGTACAATATTTTGTTGTAACAAATAGTTCAATGTATTTTACACACTTATAAACTTATTTATACAGTTATAGTAATTTATACCATTACATTAATGTTGTACCTTAATGTTCTGGAAGACGATATTATAAGGAACCTCATACTTTTCCTGGATGATAGAGTTGTCTATAATGAATTATTGCCTGAAAAAAATCTGCACAAATTTGAGTCAGATCATAACATTTCAATTTGGTCCAAAGATAGGCAACTGAGTTTAAGTTTTCAGAAATGTAAATTGGAGCACATCACAAAACAAAAAAAGACAGTATTGTATGACTACATTATCAAATAATCACAGTTTTAATTGGTCAACTCATACAAATATCTGGATGAAATGAAATGGTGACATAGACTCACTTGTAGGCAAAGCAGAATGCAGACTTCAATTCATTGGTAAGACACTGGAAAATGCAATCAGTCTATAGAGGACATTGCTTACAAAATACTTGTGTGGCCCATTCTAGAATATTGCTTAAGTATGACCCATAACAAATAAGGCTAATGGCAGACATTGAATGTATACAAAATAGTGTAGCATGATTGATCATAGATTTATTTGATGCATGGGAGAGCATCAAGAAGCTACTAAAAATTGGAAATGCCAGACAAGTGAAGATAGACGCCAAATATATGACAAAACCTAACTTATGAAATTTCAGGAACCTGTATTAAGTGAGGTATTTAGGGATTATACAATAACCGCATATGTATCACTCCTATAGGGACCATGAAGGCAAGATTAATTACAGCATGCACAGAACCATTTAAAGAATCATTCTTCCCACACTCCACATGAGCATTGAATGGGGAAAAACCATAATGTGTGGTACAACAATGTACTTTGTCGGACAAACCCACAGTGGTTTATACAGTGTGCATGGAGACATGGAATCAGTTGACAGTAGCTGGGTAATGGTTCATATTGATTCCCATTTCCCTGTTGCAGTAGGTGATCTTATGCCTCTAATTATTTTTCCATTGCTATCTTAACTTGCATTCTTCAATTCAGTTTATTAACCCTTCTTATCTCTTTGTATTAGGGCAAATGTACAGTTAACTTTTGAGGAATTTGTATTTTCAATTTATCAACTGGAGTTTTGTTTCATATGCAGCAGCAATGTTACAAATTATTTGTTTCAGTTTCTTTAGAATAATTTGCTGTTTCACGGGTGCTTTGAAGGAAATAAAAGATCTCGAAAGTGTCTTAATGACAACCGATGGCCTCATGTTGACAAGACAGCTGGTTGCCTTGCAGAGGGCAGGGCTTGACGGTCTGAACATCAGCTTAGACACCCTGCAGTCCCAACGCTACAACCAGATCACGAGGAGGAAAGGCTGGGAGCGTGTCATGGTTGGCATAGATCTAGCCTTGCAACTTGAATACGACCCTGTGAAGGTATTACTAGTGCAGCTGTCATCGCATGCAGACTTTCATAAACAAAAGATATAAATCTGTTGTTAAGAATATCAATACAAGAATCACCATTTTAAAGCAGTATGCCCACACCCTCGCCCCCATCCCCGCTCCCACCCTCACCGCTGTCTCCACACTGCAGCTGTAAGTGAAGGAAGGTATATTAAGACAGAAGAAGTAAATTTTAGCTGACGATGCTAACAGTTTCGTAGTTTATACAACATAAAAAGGATGCCTTGCAAGTTTACCAATTAAAAATCTTATATTTTCCTCCCAAGAGAGTCTTATGAGACTCAAGATCTTTACAGTTTCTCTTTTTTTCTTTTGTGTCTTTAGTTTAAAATAAGTTTCCACTATTGTGGTGTTGTTTTGGTAAAAATACTCGATTGTTTGGAAAAATTATTCTTAATTCTGTAGTCACATTTTTGTTGTGTCTAAGTGCTACTGGTTTCAGTAGCAAGTGCCAGCATCAGTTCATCTTATTATCAAACATTTCTGTGCAAAATAAAAGCTGACCACTGTGGCCGAGCGGTTCTAGGCACTTCAGTCCAGAACCGTGCTGCTGCTATGATCGCGGGTTCGAATCCTGCCTCAGCCAGGGATGTCCTTAGGTTAGTTAGGTTTAAGTAGTTCTAAGTCTGGGGGACTGATGACCTCAGATGTTAAGTCCCATAGTGCTTAGAGCCATTTGAACCATTTTGCAAAATAAAAAGCTTCTGTACAACTGCAAACTAGACATACCATTTTCAGGGTGCAGTTCACATCTATTGAAAGCACAACAGTGACCTTTACTTTTAGTAGATAAGACACCTACTGAGGTAAGTGACTTGATGACTGCACACAAGAAGTTGTCATTTATTCCATATGTAGCTACCATGCAGACTCATATTTTGTATTAGTTTGTCCTTACTCTTCCAAAAGGTTAAACCTTGTCTCTGCAGCCACAGCTTCCTCTCTTCAGCAGTTGTCTTCATCTCCATGTGTGAAGAAAATCCCATTCATTGATCATATTGTTTAAGTAGGATGTTCTCAGTCATCCCCTTGTTTTCTTACCTACGATCTTGCCTTCAGAAATGTTTTTTAAAAGATTATCATCTCCAGTTAAGTGTCCAGTGTATTTTGCTTTGCCCTGGCCTATAACTTTCAGTGGTTCTTTCTTCTCTCCTATTTCCTTTAATTTTTCTGTCAATGCAGATAGTTCTTGTACTTCTCCTCCAGAACCACATTTCAGCAGGTCTGAGGCGAGCTTCCTTTGGCTTTTCTAATGTACAGATTTTGCATCTGTGTGTCAGAACACTCCACACAAAGGTCTTTACAAATATTTTCTTAATGTGGAAGCTGATATGTTTATTCAGTTGCAGCTTCTTCTTATTTTGGAAGGAATTCTTCACCTGTGCTATTCTTTTCTTGAATGCCTTGAAATATTGATTGTTTTCTTGCAAAATGCTACTGAGATATTGAATTTCAGTTCCTTTCTTGAGTTGCTCATTGCCTGTTCTTGTGTCAGTCCTACCTCCTCCTCCTTTCTTGTCTGTAGCCATAACTTTTGTCTTCTTTGTATTCATTTTTAGCTTTAGTTTTACAACTTCTTGATTTAAGGCCTGAAACATTTTATTTAGTTCCTACTCTGATTTACTATTGTGATGTCGTCAATCTGCAGTGTATATGCATGCAATTAAGTTTCCATATCGACATCATGCTCCAAAAACCACCTAACTGTGTGTGGCAGGGGGTACGTCTCATGCCACCAACTGATCCCCTCTGCCTTGTTCCACTTGTGAACAGTGCTTGGGAAGAATGACTGTCAGTACACTTCTGTATTATCTCTAACTTCTCAAATTTTCTTCTCGTGATCATTTCGTGAATTGTATATGAGAGAAACTATTATGTTGTCAGACTCTTCTCGGAAACTACTCTCTCGAAATTTGGGTAGTAAATCTTTCCGTGATGCACAACTGCTCTCTTATGGCATCTACCACTGGAGTTGCTGAGCATCTCTGTAATGATCTCACAGCGACTAAATGATCCTGTGACAAAACACTCCGCACTTCATTGGATCTTCTTTCTCTCTTCTGTCAGTCTTACTGGGTAAGGACACAGGGGTAATTTACATTCACTTAAGATTCTTCCTGTGAATCTTAGTCTGGCATCTGCTTTTCTATTGCTGTTTTATGTGGTCATTCCACTTTAAGGTTGCTCTGGATAGTTACTTCTAGATATTTTATGGTAGATTCTGTTTCCAGCAATTTGTCATTAATAGTGTAGTTGTACAGTATTGGATTTCTTTTCCTGTGTGTGTGTGTGTGTGTGTGTGTGATATGTTACATTTATTTATGTGCAGGGTCAACTGCCAGAGCCTACATCATTCACCAATCCTCTGCAGGTCATTGTGCAAATTGATACTGTCTTCTGTTATTGCTACTTTCTGATGGACAAGTGTAGTACCTGTGAACAATATTAAGGAGCCTCTGACACTTTCTACTGGATCATTTATATACATTGTAAATGTAATGGTCCTATCACATTTCCATGGCGTATTCCAGAAATTACCTTTTGATTCTGGTCATCTTTTCTTTGTTGTTGCTATTACTTCCTTGATGAACATATTAAGGAAGTAAGGTGATAGAAGGCACCCGTCTCTCACTGCCCTTCTGGTTTTCCTTCTTTCATATCCGGTTCAGTACTCTGACTTTAGTATATACTCAAAATTAATCATCTGTCCTTCCACTTTGGACATTACTTTAAGGAATGATGATATAATGGTAATCTGTTTATTAAACAATATTTTAACGATACACTATGCTTTCTGATCATATAGTGGCTTGATGATGGAATTTGATACTGAAATTAGTAATCATTAGACAAAATAAAAGTGAAGCTATAATAAAAGAAAGTAATATTTTGGATCATGTCAGTTGTTGTTCCAAACAACTGCACGTCAGGAATAGGTTCAAATGGCTCTGAGCACTATGCGACTTAACTTCTGAGGTCATCAGTCGCCTAGAACTTAGAACTAATTAAACCTAACTAACCTAAGGACATCACACACATCCATGCCCGAGGCAGGATTCGAACCTGCGAACGTAGCGGTCATTCGGTTCCAGACTGTAGCGCCTAGAACCACACGGCCACTCTGGCTGTCCAGGAATAGGTACTAAATTATTTGTCCGCTGATGACCTCACAGCTTAGAACACTAAAACACAAATGTTAATTGTTTGCTATGTGCCCTGGTAGAGTTTACAGCTGTTTACAGTTCACGATTGGTTGTTGGAGATTGGACATTACTCACATAGTGTATTTAGTGCACAGTGCAGAAAAAGGCAGTGTCCAGAAAAGTAAACAAGTGTAAAGGCAAAAGTTTCATGACAGGATGTTGTGTCACCATACTTGGAAGACAATTATAGCCAAAGACAGAAATTTAAAAGAAACTGGCTCATTTGAGCTGCGGAGACCTAGTTGAGGATTCTCAGTAGATAATTGTTAGCACAGTAGAATTTATAAAGAGACAATGTCAGTTCGTGTCAGGGAAGGTTGATTGGTAAGTATCTATCAGCTTTCTCGTAAAACTCACAATTTGAAGAATACACATCAAGGAAAAGGTAGAAGTCCAACAGTGTCAAATCTAGACAATAATATCGATCATCCAACAGTTTTGCAAAATCCCCAGTTGTACTTTACTTACTTACTTACTTACTAACTTACTCAGATTTGCTGTGTACCATACAAGGAACTGGTTTCCACTAGTTCACTTGATCAGCTGCCAAGTTCTCACCTTCCTCCAAGTTTGTGTCCATGGATTGAAGATTCATTGCAAAAGTTCCAGGTGTTAAAAGGTCTTCCTGTACATCTGTATCTGTCCATTGATTTCAACAACAGTGTTGATTTTGGGATTCTTCCACCTTACATGCGTAGAACATAACCTGCAATCCTCAGTCTTCTTTCAACAATAATTTTGTGCAGGCTGTGTAGACCTCTTATTCTCAGCACTTCATCGTTTGTAACTTGGTTGGGTTAACATCTTCAGAATTCATCTCTAGCATTGTTGGTGAAAAACATGGAGACTGTGTGCTGATTTTACTGACATTTTCCAAGTCTCACACATATAAACGATAAAGGAGTGCAGTCAAAGCTTTGTTGGCATATTACAGACCTAATTGCCATATGGACTGATTTTCCAGTTCTGCTGGTGATTTCTGCATCTGTGACCTCATTATTACATATAAAGCTACCGAGATATGGCAATCTGTCAACATCTTGTATTATCTTCTATTGCACTGTAATCGGGGAAGAGACGAGTAATTTCCACTTACTTTGCACATTCTGTTTACCTTATCCCTATTAATTTTCAGCCCTACACAATAGGGCATTTAATGAGAAAGCATATAAAAATTAACTTGATGCCTTCCAAGGAGACGGTCTCTACTTAGTCTCTACTCCTTCAAGCCTGACTTTGTAAGTGTAGACCAGACATGGCTTAAATTCAGAGAAATAGTATCGACATCAATTAAGAGATATATACCAAATAAATTGAAAGGATACCAAATAAATTAAAAGGGTGGTGCACAAAATATGTCAAAACTCAGCTGCAGAAGCAATGAAAAAAAGCATGTCAAAATTTAAAAGAATGCAAAATCTCCAAGATTAGCGATGTTTTACTGAAGCTCGAAACTTAGGGTGGGTTTCAGTGCAAGATGTGTTTAATAGTTCCCATAGTGAAACTTCGTTTTGAAATCTGGAAGAAAATCCAAAGAGGTTCTGGTTGCATGTGTAGTACACCAATGGCAAGACACAACCAATACCTTCACTGCGCAATAGCTGTGGTAATATTACTGATGACAGTGCTACTAAAGCAGGGTTACTAAACACGGATTTCTGAAATTTCTTCACCAAAGACAACAAAGTTATTATTGCAGTATTCAAATCAAGAACAACTGCAACTGTGAGTAACTTAGTAGTAGCTCTCCTCAGTGTCATAAAGCAGTTATGTTTCTTTCAGAGAATGCTGATACAATAGCTCCATTAGAAATCATATATAGCCCTGGAGATTCTAAAAGGTATCAGATAGATTATATAATGGTAAGACAGAGATTTAGGAACCAGGTTTTAAATTGTAAGACATTTCCAGGGGCAGATGTGGACTCTGACCACAATCTATTGGTTATGACCTGTAAGATTAAAACTGAAGAAACTGCAAAAAGGTGGGAATTTAAGGAGATGGGACCTGGATAAACTGAAAGAATCAGAGGTTGTACAGAGCTTCAGGGAGAGCATAAGGGAACAATTGACAGGAATGGGGGAAAGAAATGCAGTAGAAGAATAATGGGTAGCTTTGATGGATGAAGTAGTGAAGGCAGCAGAGGATCAAGTACGTAAAAAGACGAGGGCTAGTAGAAATCCTTGGGTAACAGAAGAAATATTGAATTTAATTGATGAAAGGAGATAATATAAAAATGCAGTAAATGAAGCAGGCAAAAAGGAATACAAATGTCTCAAAAATGAGATCGACAGGAAGTGCAAAATGGCTAAGCAGGGAGGGCTAGAGGACAAATGTAGGGATGTAGAGGCTTATCTCACTAGGGGTAAGATAGGTACTGCCTACAGGAAAATTAGAGAGACCTTTGGAGATAAGAGAACCACTTGCATGAACATCAAGAGCTCAGATGGAAACCCAGTTCTAAGCAAAGAAGGGAAAGCAGAAAGGTGGAAGGAGTATATAGAGGGTCTATACAAGGGCGATACACTTGAGGACAATATTATGGAAATGGAAGAGGATGTAGATGAAGATGAAATGGGAGATACAATACTGCGTGAAGAGTTTGACAGAGCACTGAAAGACCTGAGTCGAAACAAGGCCCCTGGAGTAGACAACATCCCATTGGAACTACTGACGGCCTTGGGAGAGCCAGTCCAGACAAAACTCTACCATCTGGTGAGCAAGATGTATGAAACAGGCGAAATACCATCAGACTTCAAGAAGAATATAATAATTCCAATCCCAAAGAAAGCAGGTGTTGACAGATGTGAAAATTACCGAACAATCAGTTTAATAAGCCACAGCTGCAAAATACTAACACGAATTCTTTACAGACGAATGGAAAAACTAGTAGAAGCCGACCTCAGGGAAGATCAGTTTGGATTCCGTAGAAATACTGGAACATGTGAGGCATTACTGACCTTACGACTTATCTTGGAAGAAAGATTAAGGAAAGGCAAACCTACGTTTCTAGCATTTGTAGACTTAGGGAAATCTTTTAACAATGTTGACTGGAATACTCTCTTTCAAATTCTAAGGGTGGCAGGGGTAAAATACAGGGAGCGAAAGGCTATTTACAATTTGTACAGAAACCAGATGGCAGTTATAAGAGTCGAGGGACATGAAAGGGAAGCAGTGGTTGGGAAGGGAGTAAGACAGGGTTATAGCCTCTCCCCGATGATATTCAATCTGTATATTGAGCAAGCAGTAAAAGAAATAAAAGAAAAATTCGGAGTAGGTATTAAAATCCATGGAGAAGAAATAAAAACGTTGAGGTTCGCCGATGACATTGTAATTCTGTCAGAGACAGCAAAGGACTTGGAAGAGCAGATGAACGGAATGGATGGTGTCTTGAAGGGAGGATATAAGATGAACATCAACAAAAGCAAAACGAGTGTAATGGAATGTAGTCGAATGAAGTAAGGTGATGCTGAGGGAATTAGGTTAGGAAATGAGACACTTAAAGTAGTAAAGGAGTTTTGCTATTTGGGGAGCAAAATAACTGATGTTGGTCGAAGTAGAGAGGATATAAAATGTAGACTGGCAATGGCAAGGAAAGCGTTTCTGAAGAAGAGAAATTTGTTAACATCGAGCATAGATGTAAGTGTCAGGAAGTCATTTCTGAAAGTATTTGTATGGAGTGTAGCCATGTATGGAAGTGAAACATGGATGGTAAATAGTTTGGACAAGAAGAGAATAGAAGCTTTCGAAATGTGGTGCTACAGAAGAATGCTAAAGATTAGATGGGTAGATCACATAACTAATGAGGAAGTATTGAATAGGATTGGGGGGAAAAGAAGTTTGTGGCACAACTTGACCAGAAGAAGGGATCGGTTGGTAGGACATGTTCTGAGGCATCAAGGGATCACCAATTTAGTATTGGAGGGCAGCGTGGAGGGTAAAAATAGTAGGGGGAGACCAAGAGATGAATACACTAAGCAGATTCAGAAGGATGTAGGTTGCAGTAGGTACTGGGAGATGAAGAAGCTTGCACTGGATAGAGTAGCATGGAGAGCTGCATCAAACCAGTCTCAGGACTGAAGACCACAACAACAACATATAGCCACTCATTTGATAAAGATCCATACCTAGAGACTGAAATGTTGCTCAGGTCACACCAATGCTCAAGAAAGAAAAGAGGAGTAATCTACTAAATAACAGACTCATATCACTAATGTTGATTTGCATTAGGATTTTGGAACATATATTGTGTTTGAATATTATGAATTATCTCAAAGATAATGATTCATTGATAAATAGCCAAGATAGATTCAGAAATATTGACCTTTTAAAACACAGCTAGCTCTTTAGTCACGCAAAGTAATAAGTGCTGCCGACTGGGGCTCTCAAATTGATTCCATATTTGTAGATTTCCAGAAGACTTTTTGAAACAGTTCCTCACAAGTATTTTCTAATCATATTGTGTGCCTATGGTGTATTGTCTCAGTTGTGCAACTGGATGTGTGGTTTCCTGTCAGAAAGGTCACAGTTTATAGTAATTGATGGAAAATCGTCAAGTAAAACAAAAGTGATATCTGACATTCCTCAAGGAAGTGTTATAGACCACCTGCTGTTGCCGATCTACATTAACAATTTAAGAGAGAATCTGAGCAGTCCTCTTAGATGATGCTATCATTTACAGTCTTGCATATCATTTACTGTCTTGTAAAGTGATCAGATGATCAAAACGAACTGCAAAATGATTTAGGCTACCTATCCATATGATGCAAAAAGTGGTAACTGACCTTAAATAATAAAAATTGTTATGTCATCCGCATGAGTAGTAGAAGGCATCTACTAAATTTTGGTTACATGATAATTCACGCAGATCTAAAGGCTGTGAAGTCTATTGAATACTTAGGAATTACATTTACAAATAACTTAAATTGGAATGCTCACATAGATAACGTGGTGGGAAAGCAAACAAAGGACTGTGATTTAATAGTAAAACATTTAGAAGGTTAGGATTACTAAAGAGACTATCTACAACTATACTTGTCTGTCCTCTTTTGGAGTATTCTGCATGGTGTGAGATCCTTACCAGATAGGACTGACAAAGGACATCATTTAAAAGTTCAAAGAAGGGCAGCTCATTTTGTATTATTGGGAAACAGGAAAGTGCATGCCACAGATATCGCATGTGAATTGGGGTGGCAGTCATTAAAGCAAAAGCATTTTGCTGGAGCAGGTTCTTAAAATTTCAATCATCAATTTTCTCCTCCGAATGTGAAAATATTTTGTTAGAGCCCTCTTACATACGGAGAAATGATCATTGTAATAAAATAAGAGAAATCAGAGCTTGTACGGAAATATTGAAGTGTTTGGTTTTCCTCAAATGCTGTAGGGGAGTGGAATGGTAGATAAATAGGTTGAGGGTGGTTCTCTGAACCCTCTGCCAGCAATTAATTGTGAATTACAGACTAGTCATGCAGATATAGATAATGTAGATAGGCTTTCAATATTGTGCACTGATTCTCTAATTTTATACATTGCTCAAATACTTTCGTGGCGCTTTGGAGTGACCCCTTCAAAATAACACTTTACCAGTCTTCTTAATATGTATTTTGGTAACCAGGTTGATAAGAAGTTACAACAATACTCTCTTATTACTCCCCAGTTTTGGGTTTTATTAATGAACAAAATCGCCGCAGTGTTCCATAACAATTACGGGCTGAAGTTTCCTGCTGATGGAACCAATATGATTTTCTGTGTTTCTGAGCATACAGGTTGTGTATGCTGTTTGGAGCCTGTTGTATGCTGAATCAAATGTTTTTATTGTTGTGATCTTCCATCTGAAGATTGGTTTCATGGAGTTGCCCATGCTAGCTTATCCTTTGTGACCCTCTTCACCTCTGGGTAACTACTGCAGCGTACACTAACTTGAACTTGCTTACTGCAGTCAGTTTTTGGTCTCCTACAGTTGTTACCCTCATTATATTCACAGATGACCACATATTGTGGAAACTGCATATTGTAATGTAGGATGCAACAATAAGGTACAGAAAGTTTCTGTTGAAAATTACGAATTATTTAGGAATAAAGGAGATGGCTCACCAAAAGGCAGAAGCACTGTCTCATCGATAGGCACACGAACAAAAGGTATGTAGAATGAGATTTTCACCGTGCAGTGGAGTGTGCACTGATATGAAACTTCCTGGCAGATTAAAACTGTGTGCCGGACCAAGAGTCAAACTTGGGACCTTTGCCTTTCGTGGGCAAGTGCTGAGCTATCCTTGCACGACTCACGACCCGTCCTCACAGCTTTACTTCCACCAGTACCTCGTCTTCTACCTTCCAAACTAAAAGGTATGTTACTTGGCGAGCTTCCAGAATGCACTTTCTTTTTCTAGCTGTAGGGAAAACATGTGCGCGCGCCCACACACACACACACACACACACACACTCTCTCTCTCTCACATGCGCATGCATGTCTCCTTATGCTGTGGTCGCTCAACTGCCAGCTCTTTACTGGCCCATGGTGAGTGTTCTGGAGTGAGGTGGGGCTTTAGAGTGGGGTAGGATGGGGTGGGTTGAGGCAATGTGAGAGATGGAGAGAGATGGGAGGGGTTTGGAGGGAAGCATTTAGTGGCTCGTGGGAGAGTGGGGAGCCATCTGTGGGCTAGCTAGGGGTGCAGGTAGAGGGGTCAGGTGCCAGACAGCTGGGCACTCATAGACTAGGGTGTGACGTGAGATAACAGCACACAACTAGCTGATTTGCGAGGGGGGGAGAGAGGGGTGCGTGTGTGGGGGGAGGGGGGGGGGCTGGGAGTTAACTTGGATTTAGGCCAGGAAGCAAAGGATGTGCTGTAAGTATGGCTACAAAAGTTGACTATTCTTAAATAAGATCAGCTGGTGCCAATGTATTGGAAAGTAACTGGCACACAAAGTGCAATTGTGGCTCCTTTTTCTTCAAAAGTTTTAAATAGTCTGCAGAGCAAATTGAATTAGGAGGATCAGGCATTTGTGTGGGTCTAGGAAAGTAAATTGTAGAGCCAGATAAAAGGTGCACAAGACAGGAGGGGTACTACTACTCATCACTGCTGTATCGTGCTACTAGTACATGTCAGTGTGAATGCACCGAGAGTGGTGTTGCCGTACATGCGTCTTTAAATTGGTCACGGACTGATCATTGCAGGCTGGCTGCTGGAGGCCGTCTCTGGGAGCCAAGCGTGCCGTGCGGTCCCTGCCGTGCCATCTGCTGGTGACTCGCACATATATTAGTGTGGAACAGTGCTGACTGACTCTCTGTGTGATTCTAGTTTGTAATGTGCACATCAGTGTTCTGTGTCTTGTTGAGTCCTTAGAGGCATATTGTTCGGAGGTTATTATTAAAGCCATATTTGTGCGACTTGGATCACACTTCAGTATTTATTTATTTATTTATTTCTTGTTCCATAGATCCAGTTAGTGAGTCAATCACAAGGATATGGAACGTGTCAAATTGTACAGGTTTCAATTTAAACTATACAAGGGCAATTCAATGGCAAATTGTACATAGTTTAAGTAAGACATACTATAAATACAGTAACAGATACAATATCAGCTAGATAACATAACAACCATTTGACAGAAAAAGGAGTTTCAAATAAAGGTTAAAGGCAAGAGCACAAAGTTAAATCAGATATTAGGCCTACAAGAGTAAATACATGTACAGCCAATCTGTTGTTACAAAAAGTGAGCTAATTCCCAAATGCACAATAAAATCAATTGAACTACTTCTAGACACAATAAGTTTAGTGATGGTATACATTTTCTTTCAGGTATTCATCCACAGTATAATAAGATTTCTCTGTCAGGTAATCTTTGAGAACTCGTTTAAATTTTGGCAGTTCTGTATGAACACATTTGATATGTAGTGGTAGAGCATTGAACAGCTTAATGCTGGAGTAGTAAACTCCTTTTTGTACCAGAGTGAGACGTTTCATTTCTAAATGTAGATTGTTTTTGTTTCTGGTGTTATAACCATGGAATTTACTGTTGTCTTGGTAGATGGAATAATTTTTGCACACAAAGGTCAGCAAGGAAAAAATATACTGTGAGGCAGTTGTTAGGATACCTATCTTCCGAAACAAGTGCCTGCAAGAGTGTCTTTGATTAACCCCACACGTTATTCTGATTGCTTTTTTTTTGGATGGTGAAAACTTGTTTTGCAAGTGGTTGGTTCCCCCAGAATATGATAGCATATGACATCAATGAGTGGAAGTAGCCAAAGTAGGCAACCTTAATAGTGTCAACTTCAGCCACTGAAGAAATTACCCGTAGTGAAAATGTTGCCGAGCTAAGTTTTTTACATAGATGAAGAATGTGAACTGACCAATTACATTTACTGTCTATGTAAGCACCCAGGAATTTTGTTTCTTCAACTTTCTGTATTGGTTGATCTCTACATTTTATGTCAATTTCATTGGGATTACTTTGTGATGTATGGAACCTCATATAATGAGTTTTATCTGCATTGAGTGAGAGACCATTTGAGGAGAAACAATTTAAGATGTCATTAAAAACAGTAGTTGTAGTTTTTTCAAGATCATGATCAGTCAAATCGTCAATTAGAATTGTGGTATCATCGGCAAACAGGGTAAATTTGCTGTTTGTCTCAGAACAAAGAGGAAGATCATTAATAAAGATGAGGAAAATCAGTGGGCCCAAAACGGAGCCTTGAGGCACACCACACGTTATCATGCCCCATTCAGACGAGGCAATTTCTCCAGAAGAGCCATTTAGCATTACAGTCTGCTTCTGATCCTGTAGATATGATTGTAGCCACAAGCCAACAGTACCACCTAAACCATAGTATTCTGCCTTTTTCCAAAGAATTTGGTGGTTTACACAGTCAAAGGCTTTCGTAAGATCGCAAAAAATACCCACTGGAGACATTTTTTTGTTAATGGCTTCCAAAACTTGGTTGCTGAAAGAGAATATTGCCTGTTCAGTACAAAGACCGGCACGAAAACCAAACTGATTTTTGCTTAAGATACTATGGAATTTGATATGGTCTACAATCCTCCTGTGCATGAGTTTTTCTAGAATTTTCGAGAATGTAGTTAATAGGGATATTGGGCGATAGTTTGTAACAATGCTTTTATCCCCTTTTTTAAAGAGAGGAATCACTACAGCCAACTTAAGTCTGTCAGGGACAATCCCATCTTGTAGGGATGCATTGTATATGTTGCATAAGGCGGGACTAACAAATTTATAACAGTGTTTCAGTATTTTACTAGAAATATTGTCCACACCAGCAGAATTTTTGTTTTTTAATGATCTAATTACTCTTATGACTTCGCTTACAGTAAATGGAGATAAGGATAACTGTGGGATTCTGTTGCTAATAGCTTTCTGTAGGAGGGACAATGATTCTTCCATAGAACCATTACAGCTTGTCTTCTCTGCTGCTCTCAAAAAGTGGTTATTAAATATTTCTGCAACCAACTCAGGTTTCTTTATGATACTGTCCCCTGTTTTAATCTCTACCTGAGACATGTTCCCTGTTGTCCTGCCAGTTTCCCTCTTTCTTACATTCCTTATAGTTTTAATTTTATTTTCTGAGCTTTCAATTTCTGATTTTATGCACATACTTTTAGATTTATTTATAACCTTCTTGAGAATGCTACAGTAAAGTTTGTAGTGTTGTCATTTCTTTGGATCATTACAAGTCCTGAGAGAACTGTATAACATCCTTTTTGTTCTACAAGATGTTGTTATCCCTGTAGTGATCCAAGACTTCTTGGCATTGCCTATATGACTATTTCTAACTACTTTTTTTGGGAAAGATGGACTCAAATACAGACATGAATTCATTTAAAAATGAATTGTACTTTTTGTTTACATCTGTTTCCCTATCAACTCGGCTCCAGTCTATCTCTTTTAGGCTATCACTGAATTTTTTAAGGCCCTGTTCATTTATTATCCTAAAAGATTTCCAAGAATGCTCGGAACTGTTGCACACACTGATGTAATTGAGCCTAAGCAAGTGACCACCATGATCAGAAAGGCCAAGGATTGGATGTACAGTGATCTCATTCCATGTAGACTTATCTATAAATATATTATCTATCAGACTTTTACTGTTAACAGCAACCCTAGTTGGGAAATCTACTATTGTCATCAGATTATAAGACTCCATTAAATGTACTAAATCAGCTTTACTATTGCTCTCATTTAGGAAATCAACATTAAAGTCACCAGTAATTATCAAGTTCTTGGACTTTGAGTACAGTATGGATAATAAAGAATCTAAGTGCTTAAGAAATACATTCAAATTCCCTGAGGGAGATCTATACAGTGCTAACACTACAGCCGTGAAGTCATTTACAGTAATCTCAACACCACATACTTCAATTTGTTGCTCTATACAATGGCTCTTTAAATCTAATGCATTGTAAAATATGTTGTTTTTTACATAAATTACCACTCCACCTTTTTCCATGATGGTTCTTGAGTAATGCGCTGCCTGACACACAGTATTACTTGGTTAGTACATCACCACAAACATATGGACTGGGACTGTACATGCTTTGACAGTTTGCTACGTCTCTCTCTTCTAGGACTGACATGGTAGCTGCCTTGCATTTCTTAATGACTCTGACCTTGTCAACCACAAACCGAATCTTAGTACAGTCATGATTTCCCTGAAGAGATTACATGACAGCAGAGACTTGTAAAATTGTGTTACCCATTTCTCTAGCCAGTGAAGATTCATTCTATACCTTCAGATACAGTGTCATTTAGGAGTAGAACAGCAAGAAATACGTAGCTCCTCTAACAGTAATGACAGTTTATCACCTCCCAACACTACATGTGCCAATGTTTCAGTGCATTTTTGAATATGTTTGTTAACAGATTCATCAACACAACAAAAATTTACGATCTCAGTAGCATCTTATTTTTTAACTCATACTTTACTATTCATCAGAATCTTCATCGCTGCTCTTTGATTCGTCAGAGCTCCCTGCTGTACTTTGTTTTATTTCATAGTCAGAATTAGTTGAAATACCACCTACCGTATTTACCCAAATCTAAGCCGCACTCAAACCTGAAAAATGAGACTCGAAATAAAGGAAAGAAAAAAAAAAAATTCCCGAATCTAAGCCACACCTGAAATTTGAGACTCGAAGTTCAAGGGGAGAGAAAAGTTTTAGGCCGCACCTCCAAATCAAAACAAAGTCGGTCCATTGTAATATGAGACACAATTTAGGTCGAATGAATGACGATACAGCTACAGTAGTTTGGTTCGAGTCGTAAGCTTAGCAGTTAAGCTTTACCAGGTAGCCTTTGCTATGCGTCAGGCGCTCCATCCGTATTTATACTGGTACCCTTCCTTCTTCATGTGCTTCATCTGGTTTGAATCAATTGCTTATTTTGCTTTGATCTGATAAGTGCCGTTTTCCTTGTTATAGGCGTTTATGTCACTCTAAGCTGAAAATGCATTACTGTACTGTGTCATGCATTGTTTGTCGCATTCTGATAGTGCGTGTTTGCGGCCTGTCGTCACTCGTGGCATGGCTTGCTTTTGTGCACGCTACCGCTGCCTACAATTAAAAAAAAAAAAAAAAAAAAAAAAGAAGAGAGAGAAATCATCTCATTAGCGAAACAATGGCAAGAGACTACTATTTGTTGTTCCTTACACTGCTGCTTTCTTTGATAATGATCAACAAGAACCAAATAATAGACTGCGTATGATAGAACATGTTCTGAACGAGAGTTAGGTGAAAATTTTTCTCCATTTGAAAATCTTTGCGGCCGCTTCTTTAGTACATCAAATTCTGCACAGAAATTAGAGTCATCTTGGATATAAAAATCTAGTCAGTTGCCGTGCTTCATTTCTGACTGTATCACTATTAGGCATAAGAATAATATGAATATAAACATGACAAGATACGTATATTCTTCCGCGTTTGCTAATGTCTCACTCTAGTTTCGTAGTTTATTAGGCAGACAGGATTTAAATAAGATAGCAGCAAACACGAAAGAATACGTGGCAAAATGTTTATATTCGTATTACTCTTATGATGAAGAGAATACTGCATGTGATTCACATTTCATCAGGTTCGTATTAGCAACCGTCTCTTCTCACAGGTAGGAAAAAATTCAGAACATTGAGTTGGCCATATTGACAAACATCCCAAACAGTCTTGCCGGTCGGATTTTCGTAATACATTGAAGTTCTGCTACATTCGAAGATGAACAATACGGAATTTGTATTTACTTCGTTGGATAATGTATGAAAATTGTCTTCCACCTTTTTTTTTTAAATTTATTTACTGACGCAGAGGTTTTGGCGCCAGTATTTATCTTTGTGCCTACGAAGCATGCCTGTGTAGCGCTACATATATTCGACGGCAGAAATTAGTTGTTTCAGCACCTACTGACATTTTTCAGAACTTCCACTTGCTTTGCACTCGATTCCAAGCCGCATGCGGTTTTTTGGATTACAAAAACCAGAAAAAAAGTGCGGCTTAGATTTGAGTAAATATGGTACATCCTCTCCTTTGGATTCAACTTCTTAAGTATTATATTTCAAGTCAACACCTGCTAATCTGTGAGACCGAAATGATGAGCCATACTACTCTATTTCACTGTACCTGTATGTTTCATTTGTATAACATTTTATTCCATCATAGATGCTGCACTTATAGTTTCATATATGCATTGCAGCAGCAGACACAATAAAAGTAGCAATCAGCAGTGCTTAGTTTGTTGAATGGGTAAAAAATATGCCATTGTCCCAGTTCCACATATCCCCAAAATTTGATTCTGCCAAATTCTGTACTCTCTGAAATCGAATGTTTAATCCAAAGATGAAAGTGAACAAGTTTGATGCAGTATTGCTAATATTGTTTATTACTCATCTTGCTGAATGAAGTGCATACCGTATCCTTTCTGAAAGGTTTGCAGAAGTAATGCACATACCAGTTTTCTAAAAACTTACATTGAGATTGTGCTCTCCTTCCTCTTGTACAAATTAGTAGAGCCCTTTCTGATTACTCCACAATATGCCTCTTGGCAAGGTGGTAACGACAGTATTATGAAAAGGATAGATTGGCACTCACTGTATAGTGTAGATGTGTTGCTGGCAGGGGGGGGGGGGGGGGGGGGGGGAAAGGAACACCACCTATTATTAAACACGTAAGCTTTTGGTGCAAACCCCCCCCCCCCCTTTCCCTCACACACACACACACACACACACACACACACACACACACGCACACGCACACACATGCGCGCAAATGCAGATCACACATACATGACCACTGTCTCCGGCTGCTAGGGCCAGACTGGGAGCAACTGTGCATCATGGGAGAAACAACGGTCGGGTGTGTGTGTGTGTGTGTGTTTTTTTTGTCCACTTTGGAAGAAGACTTTCTGATGGAAAGCTTACGTGTTTAGTAGTCTTTTTGTTGTGCTTGTCTGTGACCTAACATCTCCTGTATACAGTGAATAGCAATGTATCTTTTTTATAATATGGTCATTACTCCAGCCTAGATTTCTATTGTTTGTTTCCTTTTAAGACCTTATAAAGACAGTTACTGACAATTTCTTTTTTCTTATTGGAGAAAAGTGAAACCATATGGGGGCCAGACGTAGATTGTAAATGAATATGGAATAGAGTATTTTTATTCTCCCTGTATGCAGTGTCAATAACGTCACCTCACACACTTCATTTCTGGCAGCACCTCCTTCTCAACACATGACTGTCCCCCACCACCTCACCATAGTCTTCAAGTTATATCCTATAGCACTTCTGGGTGAACAAATAGATGAAGAATGTAGTTTAAAACAGTATAACTAAACTTAAAAGTCAAACTGCCCTTTTATAGAGACTGCCATCATTATTTAAACATACTAAACAACATCAAAACAGTCAAAAGAAATTTTTTTTCAAAAGAGCGGAAAATTGTAGTGAAATTCATGAGAGGATTGTTTTAAATTGTTATATCTTAAATCAATAAGTATGTCAGCATTTCCCAGGATTTTCTGGCTTAATTAAGACTAGGTCATGCCACCACAGTGGTCAGACAGTGGACTTGACTTCCAGAGGGCAACGGACCCGAATCCCATCGGGCCATCAAAATTTGGGTTTTCCTTGATTTCCCTAAATGATTTAAGACAAATGCTGGGATGGTTCCTTTGCAAAAGATGACATTCGGCTGAGGAAGCTAATTTCTGTGGCATGTCTGATGACACAGTGCTGGTGGAAGCACGAGTATTTCAGAGCACACCATTCATTGCACATTGTTAAACATAGGGCTCTGCTGCAGACAACCCCTGTATGTTCCCATGTTGACAACACAGTTGAATTACAATTTCTGTGGCTCAGGAGCATTGAGATTGGGCAGTGAATCAATAGAAATGTGTCATCTGGTTGAATCATTCGAGTTTCGCATTACACCTACTTGACGGTTTTGTGCACATACACTGTCAACAGAGTGAATTGGTGCTTGCAAGGTGCACTTTGCTACAGACTTAGGCCAGTGGGAGCAATATTATGCTATGGAGGACATTCACCTGGTCTTCTATGGGTCCTGTGGTAGTAACTGAAGGCTCCATAACAGCTTTGTTCTGTGTGAACGTTATTGTGCACTGTCCGCACCCTGTCCCTAATGAAGGTGACATGTTTCAACAATATGACTTTCAGTGTCACGAGGCCAGAATCAAATTCACCCCTTCTGAATCTGATGGAATACATCTGTGATGCTATCAGATACCAGTTCTGCACCCAGAAACCACTGATCTCCAATTTATGGGAATTACATGACCTGTGCTTAGACATGCGGTGCTGCATAATGCTGGGAACATACCTCACATAATGCTGGAAACATACCTGAAATTTGTTGAACTTGTCCCACACAAAATCACTGCTGTATTGTGTTCCAACACTGGACAAACACATTATCAAACAGGAGGTCATAGTGTTTTGTCTCATCAGTTTATATATTCAATGCCTGAATGAAAGGTGTGCTCTTTTCCTTTTTTCTGCCATTGCGTGTATGTGTAAAGCAGGATGTTCTACCATTTGGGCTTGTTTATATGATGGCTGTCAGTATTACCACCTGCACAGATACTAAATGCTCCTTTTCTGAAGACCTTTTATCTTGAGAACACTTTCAACTTTGTTTCACAAATGGCAGCACAGTTTCATGTAATTGTTAAAATAATACTTTCAGCAAAAGATGTGTGCGTTGGAGTGGGGAAAAAGATTGGAGATGTATGTAGTTTAATTTTCATAAATTGTTAAGAAGGTTAACAGCTTGGCATGCTAAGATAAATTCAGACATTCTCTAAAAAGAGAGAAAAAGATTAATTTAACAGAATCAGTGAGGTATACAAATATAACAACAGACTTGTAGAACCATTATTTTGTAGGTTAGATTAGATTAGATTCAGCTTTTGTTCCAAGACCCAAAACATGAGACGATTCTCATGGGTGAGTAACATGCCAGAAAGTATAACATAAAAAATATAAAACATTTGAATACCCTGATCATTTGTCAGGAGATTGTCAAACTAGGTGAATACAATACAAACTGGAACAGCTAATATTTTCAGAATTGATACGCTGTCAGACTGAAACATTGTTATGCACTATTAATAAATTTATCAAACAAAAAGTACATAATCTTGACTGTTATGACAAAGTGCTCTCAGAACTGAAATCTAACAGACATTCTTATTCAAGCTGGCCTAACAGCCACTGTTAAGATATTCATCTATTGAGTAGGATGAGTTACCTATCAAAAAGTCTTTCAAACTCTGTTTAAACCATGCTTTATCTGATACCAAGTTTTTAATGGTGTCTTTCTTCCACAGATAAATTGTGTTGTAATGCGAGGTTTTAATGAAGATGAAGTGTGCAGTTTTGTGGAGTTAACAAAAGAGAAAAATGTTGATGTAAGATTTATCGAGTACATGCCTTTCAGCGGCAACAAATGGAATGATGGGAAGATGGTCTCATTTAGTGAAATGGTCCAAATAATTAGAAAGCAGTGGCCTAATTTTGATCCTCTGCCCAATGGGCCCAATGATACCTCAAAGGTACGTGCAGTATTACATATGAACATACATTGAAAATAATTTAATGTTTATGACTTACTACCAATCGCAATAATACTTCACATCTGCTGGTGGTATGAGAGATGGACTGGTTTAGTTACATATTTCTCATCCCATTCAGTAAGTCTGTCCTGGTCTGGGTTTCTCTGCAGCTTTTCTACAACTCTCCCCATTTCCTAAACCTTGACAATCCTTTTCTTTCTTCCCTTTTCCGTCCCCTTATTGTTTCTGCCAGAAGAAGAAGCCACTGGCTCCGAAAGCTTGCACATTTCCATAACTTTAAGGGGAGTTAGAAGCGGAAAACATTCTTTTTCACTTTTTCGGGTTTTTACCTGATTATAAAATTTGCAATTTTCCAAATAAAATGATATGTATATTACTTATAAACTTGCGTGGGAAGTATTTTATTTTATTTTCTAAAATATAATCTACACTAGTTGAAAATGTTAAAATTTTTACACGCATTACTTCAAGACCTAATAAAATCGGTAATTTTTTATATACAGGGTAGTCCATTGATCGTGACCGGGCCATATATCTCACGAAATAAGTGTCAAACGAAAAAACTACAAAGAACGAAATTTGTCTAGCTCGAAGGGGGAAACCAGCTGGCGCAATGGTTGGCCTGCTATAAGGCGCTGCCATAGCTCAAACTGATATCAACTGTGTTTTTTTAAATAGGAACCCCATTTTTTATTGCATATTCATGTAATACGTAAAGAAATGTGAATGTTTTAGTTGGACCACTTTTTTCACTTTGTGATAGATGGCGCTGTAATAGTCACAAACATATGTCTCATAATTTTAGACGAACAGTTGGTAACAGGAAGGTTTTTTAAATTAAAATACAGAACGTAGGTACATTTGAACATTTTATTTTGGTTGTTCCATATGTGATACATGTACCTTTGTGAACTTATCATTTCTGAGAACGCATACTGTTACGGCGTGATTACCTGTGAATACCACATTAATGCAATAAATGCTCAAAATGATGTCTGTCAACCTCAATGCCTTTGGCAATACGTGTAACAACATTCCTCTCAACAGTGAGTAGTTCGCCTTCCGTAATGTTCGCACATGCATTGACAATGCACTGACGCATGTTGTCAGGCATTGTCGGTGGATCACGATAGCAAATATCCTTCAACTTTCCCCACAGAAAGAAATCCGGGGACGTCGGATCCGGTGAACGTGCGGGCCATGGTATGGTGCTTTGACAACCAATCCACCTGTCATGAAATATGCTATTCAATACTGCTTCAACCGCACGCAAACTATTTGCCGGACATCCATCATGTTGGAAGTACATCGCCATTCTGTCATGCAGTGAAACATGTAGTAGTAACATTGGTTGAACATTATGCAGGAAATCAGCATACATTGCACCATTTAGATTGCCATCGATAAAATGGGGGCCAATTATCCTTCCTCCCTTAATGCCACACCATACATTAACCTGCCTATGTCGCTGCTGTTCCACTTGTTGCTGCCATCATAGATTTTCCGTTGCCCAATAGTGCATATTATGGCGGTTTAGGTTACCGCTGTTGGTGAATGATGCCTCATCGCTAAATAGAATGCATGCAAAAAATCTTTCATCGTCCTGTAATTTCTCTTGTGCCCAGTGGCAGAACTGTACATGACGTTTAAATTCATCGCCATGCAATTCCTGGTGCATAGAAATATGGTACGGGTGCAATCGATGTTGATGTAGCATTCTAAACACCGACGTTTTTGAGATTCCCAATTTTCACGCTTTTTGTCTGCTACTGATGTGTGGATTAGCTGCCCCAGCAGCTAAAACAACTACTAGGGCATCATCATTTGTTGCAGGTCGTGGTTGATGTTTCACATGTGGCTGGACACTTCCTGTTTCCTTAAATAATGTAACTATCCGGCGAATGGTCTGGACACTTCAATGATATCGTCCAGGATACCAAGCAGCATACATAGCACACGCCCCTTGGGCATTTTGATCACAATAGCCATACATCAACACGATATCGACCTTTTCCGCAATTGGTAAACGGTCCATTTTAACACAGGTAATGTATCACGAAGCAAATACCGTCCACACTGGCGGAATGTTATGTGATACCACATAATTATATGTTTGTGACTATTACAGCAGCTGGCTGGAGTGGCCGAGCAGTGCTAGGCGCTACAGTCTGGAAACGCGCGACCGCTACGGTCGCAGGTTCGATCCTGCCTCGGGAATGGATGTGTGTGATGTCCTTAGGTTAGTTAGATTTAAGTAGTTCTAAGTTCTAGGGGACTGATGACCTCAGAAGTTAAGTCCCATAGTGCTCAGAGCCATTTGAACCATTTTTGACTATTACAGCCCCATCTATCACAAAGCGAAAAAAGTGGTCCAGCTAAAACATTCATATTTCTTTATGTACTACATGAATATGTAATAAAAAATGGGGGTTCCTATTTTAAAAAAATGCAGTTGATATGAGTTTGACCCATGGCAGTGCCATCTACCAGGCCAACCATAGCGCCATCTGGTTTCTCCCTTCAAGCTAGACGAATTTCGTTCTTTGTAGTTTTTTCATTTGATGCTTATTATGTGAGATATTTGGCCCGGTCACTATCAATGGACCACCCTGTAGAAAGCTGTGGATTGCTGTGTTATAAAGGTTAAATTATGTGTTTGTATTGGTAGCACTGTCAAAAATAGTATCGTATCTTTTCATAGTATAAACATGCTTTGCATATCGAAGTGCTAACATTTTTCTGAGGAATAGTGACGAATAGACTGGTAAATCTCTCAAAAAGTATGACTCCAAAATGAAGTGTTTTTAAGAAATGTGGGTTTCATGGTAATAAATTTTTGAATAAAGAGAAACATTGTGTTCAGCATGTGGTGTGTGAAGTTACAGACAATGAAATACTCGCAAACTCATGAGTATCTAGAGAAACACCCATTAGTGCTTCGAAGATTAAAATAAAACATAGTGATAACACAGTTATCTCAAAACAAAACTCATGTAAATGGTAGGTTAGGTTATATTCTGATACATCTACACATCGTAACAGGGGTGTTATGTGAATGTGTGTGCTGTATGTATGTGGAGGGCCAGTTAGTTTACATGAAGACATTGAGGTATCAAATGGACTAGCCAGGAAACTTATCATTAATTCTGCCAGTTGTAAATATACTCATTCATTTTGGAGTTCTGATAAGTGTAAAGATAATTATTTTGAAATAAATGTTAGGTGGTTTTATGGATTGAGAGCTATTGGCAAAGGACACACTGCAGCAGAAACAATGTGTGTCGTCATGTATATGCCACGCCCACTTTGTAAAATGGACAAGTATGCAGGATTTATTGGAGCTGCTGTGAAATCCACTGCATGTGAGTCAATTAAGGGTGCTGCAAATGAAGCTGCTGAAATAAACGATGGTATGATTGACATATCAGTAGCTTTTGGGGCACTTGGTAGAAGCGCAGCTGAAGTTCTAAGAATTCTGTTGCTACAGTGACCAGTGGTGGATACTGGAAAGCTAATAGATTTCCAGATTTTAACCAAACATTCTTATAAGTATAAATCAGGGAATGAAGAAGGGCATATCTGTGACAGAAATTATGTAGGACAACTAGTCGTACGGAGGCCTGTGCAGCTGTTGAAATTTATAATCGATCTGTAAACTAAAGGGGAGTGTGTTACACTAAGTTCTTAGGTTGTGCAGACTCAAATGCATATAACAGTGTAGTAGCCACTCAGCCTTATGGTGAGAAGCTTATCACAGAACTGGAATGTGTTGGTCATGCCCTCCTGGATCTGGTTCATGGTGCAATTACCGCAATGCCCAGTACTCAAACAGGTCATACAGCCATAAACATTATATCCCAGCAGCAGTTGTGGATATCATAAAACCTGTTTACAGAGACCAGGCAATCCTGAATTATTGAAGAAGTGTCTGCATTGTCAGACTCAAAATCCCAATGAGTCGTTCAATAATCTTATAGCGTCAGTGTCGTCGTAACTGCCGTCTGCGTCACGTCTGCTGTGCAGCGAGCTATGCTGATTTAAGTATTAACTCTATTTTTCTTACTTGTAACTTCTTCTTCTGTGTGTTTTTGCTTTTAGGAAGCTTTAATTGTTGAGTGCTAGTAATAGTGTTCCATAGATTTTGTGTTTGTTTTGAATACAGTCAGAGAAAGTCCGTTTAGTCAGCCATAGTGCCAGTAGTGCTAGTGTTTGTTTTCAATACAGTCCAGAGACAGGTAGTGCTATTTTCATTGTTTTCTACAGGAAGTGTCTAGTAACCACAGTTTAGTCAACTATCAGCTGCCTTTAGTGAATTAGCAGTCTAGTTATAAGTTGATTAACTCTCTACAGTAAATTGATTTCTTAAGATGGATAGGATGTGAGACTGCTGTGTACGGACACAGGAGGAGCTGGCCACTGTTCGCAAACAGCTGAACGTGTTGATGGCCGCGGTTAGCCGTCTTCAGGCAGTGGTGAGTCTGGTGCGTTGCATGGTACACCCCAGGTGTTACATGCTTCACCCACTGACCCTGCTGTCGACACATCTTTGCGGATACCGGGCGCGGTTGTGCCACCCTCTTCCCAAGGGGAGTGGCGGGTTCAGCGGCATTCGCGGCGCACAAGGTGGAGGGTCAGTGTGGAGGCTGGCCGTGTGGCATCGCCCGTTCTGCCTGTGAGTGGACATGTGGCCACTCCTTCAGCAAGGTCCGAGCAGGCACATGGGGGGAGGGGTTTATTAGTTATTGGGAGCTCCAACGTTAGGCGGGTGATGGAGCCGCTTAGGGAAATAGCGGAAAGGTCGGGGAAGAAGGTCAGTGTTCACTCTGTCTGCTTGCCGGGGGTCTCATCCGAGATGTGGAGGAGACCGCGCCGGCAGTGATAGAGAGCACTGGGTGCACCCGACTGCAAATTGTTGCTCATGTCGGCACCAATGACTCCTGCCGTCTGGGTTCAGAGGTCATCCTCAGTTCGTTCAGGCGGTTAGCGGAGTTGGTGAAGGCGGAAAGCCTCGCGGGGTGGAATCTGAGCTAGCTATTTGTAGTATCGTTCCCAGAACCGATAGTGATCCTCTGGTTTGGAGCCGAGTGGAAGGCTTAAACCAGGGACTCAGACGATTCTACGGAGATCTGGGGTGCAAATTTCTCGACCTCCGCTATCGGGTGGAGAAATGTAGGGTCCCCCTGAATAGGTCACGCATGCACTACATGCAGGAAGTGGCTACAAGGGTAGCGGAGTATATGTGGAGTGCACATGTGGGTTTTTTAGGTTAGAGAATTCCCTCCCTAGGCCCGACAAGACACCTCCTGAGATGCGGCAAGGTAGGAGTAGATAAAATGCAACAGGGAATAACAATATTAATGTGCTAATAGTAAACTGCAGGAGCGTCTATAGAAAGGTCCCAGAACTGCTCTCATTAATAAGCGGTCACAATGCCCACATAGTACTAGGGACAGAAAGTTGGCTGAAACCAGATGTAAACAGTAATGAAATTCTAAACTCAGATTGGAGTGTATACCGCAGAGACAGGCTGGACAGTGAAGGGGGAGGCATGTTTAAAGCAATAAGAAGTGCAATAGTATCGAAGGAAATTGACGGAGATCCGAAATGTGAAATAATTTGGGTGAAGGTCACGGTTAAAGCAGGCTCAGACATGGTAATGGGATGTCTTTATAGGCCCCCTGGCTCAGCAGCTGTTGTGGCTGAGCACCTGAAGGATAATTTGGAAAATATTTCGAGTAGATTTGCCCAACATGTTATAGTTCTGGGTGGAGATTTTAATTTGCCGGATATAGACTGGGAGACTCAAACTTTCATAACGGGTGGCAGGGACAAAGAATCCAGTGAAATTTTTTAAGAGCTTTATCTGAAAACTACCTTGAGCAGTTAAACAGAGAACCGACTCATGGCGATAACATATTAGACCTTCTAGTGACAAACAGACCTGAACTATTTGAAACAGTTAACGCAGAACAGGGAATCAGTGATCATAAAGCGGTTACTGCCTCGATGATTTCAGCCGTAAATAGAAATATTAAAAAGGGTACGAAGATTTTTCTGGTTAGCAAAAGTGACAAAAATCAGATTTCAGAGTACCTGACGGCTCAACACAAAAGTTTTGTTTTAAGTACAGATAGTGTTGAGGATCAGTGGACAAAGTTCAAAACCATCGTACAATATGCGTCAGATGAGTATGTATCAAGCAAGATCGTAAGAGATGGAAAAGAGCCAGCGTGGTACAACAACCGAGTTAGAAAACTGCTGCGGAAGCAAAGGGAACTTCACAGCAAACATAAACATAGCCAACACCTTGCAGACAAACAAAAATTACGCAAAGCGAAACGTAATGTGAGGAGGGCCATGCGAGAGGCGTTAAAAGAATTCGAAAGTAAAGTTCTATGTACTGACTTGGCAGAAAATCCTAAGAAATTTTGCTCCTATGTCAAAGCGGTAGGTGAATCAGAACAAAATGTCCAGACACTCTGTGACCAAAAAGGTACTGAAACAGAGGATGATGGACTAAAGGCCGAAATACTAAATGTCTTTTTCCAAAGCTGTTTCACAGAGGAAGACTGCACTGTAGTTCCTTCTCTAGATTGTCGCACAGATGACAAAATGGTAGATATTGAAATAGATGACAGAGGGATAGAGAAACAATTAAAATCACTCAAAAGAGGAAAGGCCGCTGGACCTGATGGGATACCAGTTCAATATTACACAGAGTATGCGAAGGAACTTGCCCCCATTATTGCAGCAGTGTACCGTAGGTCTCTACAAGATCGTAGCGTTCCAAAGAATTGGAAAAGGGCACAGGTCATCCCCGTTTTCAAGAAGGGACGTCGAACATATGTGCAGAACTATAGACCTATATCTCTAACGTCGATCAGTTGTAGAATTTTAGAACATGTATTATGTTCGAGTATTATGACTTTTCTGTAAACTAGAAATCTACTCTGTAGGAATCAGCATGGGTTTCGAAAAAGACGATCGTGTGAAACCCAGCTCGCGCTATTCGTCCACGAGACTCAGAGGGCCTTAGACACGGGTTCCCAGGTAGATGCTGTGTTTCTTGACTTCCACAAGGCGTTCGATACAGTTCCCCACAATCGTTTAATGAACAATTTAAGAGCATATGGACTGTCAGACCAATTATGTGATTGGATTGAAGAGTTGCTAGATAACAGAATGCAGCATGTCACTCTCAATGGAGAGAAGTCTTCCGAAGTAAGAGTAATTTCAGGTGTACTGCAGGGGAGTGTCGTAGGACTGTTGCTATTCACAATATACATAAATGACATTGTGAATGAAATTGGAAGTTCACTGAGGCTTTTTGCGGATGATGCTGTGGTATATCAAGAGGTTGCAACAATGGTAAATTGTACTGAAATGCAGGATGATCTGCAGCGTATTGATGCATGGTGCAGGGAATGGCAATTGAATCTCAATGTAGACAAGTGTAATGTGCTGCGAATACATAGAAAGAGAGATCCCATATCATTTAGCTACAATATAACAGGTCAGCAATTGGAAGCAGTTAATTCCATAAATTATCTGGGAGTATGCATTAGGAGTGATTTAAAATGGAATGATCATATAAAGTTGATCGTCGGTAAATCAGATGCCAGACTGAGGTTCATTGGAAGAATCCCAAGGAAATGCAATCCGAAAACAAAGGAATTAGGTTACAGTACACTTGTTCGCCCACTGTTTGAATACTGCTCAGCAGTGTGGGATCCGTACCAGATAGGGTTGATAGAAGAGATAGAGAAGATCCAACAGAGAGCAGCATGCTTCGTTATAGGATCATTTAGTAATCATGAAAGCATTACGGAGATGTTAGATAAACTCCAGTGGAAGACTCTGCGGGAGAGATGCTCAGTAGCTCTGTACGGGCTTTTGTTGAAGTTTTGAGAACATACCTTCACCGAGGAGTCAAGCAGTATTATGCTCCCTCCTACGTATATCTCGCGAAGAGACGATGAGAATAAAATGAGAGAGATTAGAGCCCGCACATAGGCATACCAACAAGCCTTCTTTCCACGAACAATACGAGACTGGAATAGAAGGGAGAACTAATAGAGGTACTCAAGGTAGCCTACACCGTCAGGTGGCTTGAGGAGTATGGATGTAGATGTAGATGTAGACCAAAAAATGTTTTTCTTGTAATGAAGACACTAAAGTGGGGGTCAGTCATGCTGTTATTGCTTTTAATGATGGCAACATTGGTAGCGTAAAAGTGCTACAACATATGAGAATTAATTCTGGAGCAAACTGCATCAGAGAATTTGAATGGATGGACAAGGTTTGCAATGGTAAAGCACTGTATGCAGCACAGTTGGCCACTACGGAGTCCAGATAGAAGAAAACAAGAAAAAACTTAAAAATGGTCAAGAGGATGATATACAGTATGGTGCAGGGTGCTTCTGAGTGACTAAAAATAAAATGTTAAGCATATATTGAGTTACAGTCTATTAAAACTTTAAAAACTCTTCTTGAAAATTTAGATTTTCTCTTGCATTTTTCCCTAAATCTCAGAAACTACTTCGAGTAGCGAATTAAAATTTTCAGGGAGTAATAACATACGTATTCTGAGTCTTCTGAACTAAAAGAAGAACATAATATTATGCATAAATAAAATTATTTAGAATAACATACAAAAAAGTACACAAAATTTTAACTGTGTAATTAAAAAATTGCATTTCCAAAAGCAGTGGCTGAAATGCAATTATTGTAAGACTCAGAACATATAGTTTAATGTCCTGTAAAAGTTTCTTGTCAATGGCTACAGTTGTTCCTGAAATACGGGGAAGTTAAGTCACCAAATTTAACATTGTCAGGATAGGGCGTTCAAACTCCCCTTAATGCACATTTTCTCCTTCCTCCACTTGGTGAGCAACACATTTATAGTATTTACACAACAGCAGTAGCTATTTTCTTACAATTTCTTTTTGCAGGCATACCATGTCCCGGGCTTCAAGGGATGTGTGGGATTTATTACCTCAATGAGTGAACACTTCTGTGGCACGTGCAACCGTTTACAGATAACAGCTGATGGCAATTTGGAGGTGTGTCTCTTTGGGTATTCAGAGATATCTCTCAGGTGAGTGATGAAACATAGAATAATCATGTCCAAGTGAAAATTCATGCGAGGAAACCATAAAATTACTAGAAGACTGACAGAGTGATCAGTATTTTACCTTCAGGAGGTGAAATTCCAAAACTTCTTATAGACACATTCGTTCCTCTTGTCCTCACATTAGTCATGGACTCCGAGTGACCTTTGAGACCTTCAGAAACTTATCCCTCTTTCCTCTCTCATGAAGGAACTGATAGTTCCAAATGCTGAGTATAGAATAATACTTTCAAACTGTTTGCCATGCACATTAGGTATGTGGTTGGTATATGGAAGAGATAAACTGCAGTTAAATCCAGCAGGTATGAAATGAGTAATCTTTTCTTGAAGTTTTCAGCTTGCACCCTCCTCCCTCCCAGACATACAAACCAGATACCTCTAGCTAAATAATTTGTGAGTATATATAATTTGCCTCTGTCAACATCATGTTACACTAACCTATTAGTGAGATTAAATTAAAGGAAAGTAATCAGAACTGGAAATTATGTAAAGACATTTTTGGCTATGTCCCTGTGTTGTATTAAAGTTAACACAGTATTTCTGTCCATGTGATGGTAACTATGATTCGCCAGCCACCGTTGCCGAGCGGTTCTAGGTCCTTCAGTCCAGAACTGCGCGACTGCTACGGTCGCAGGTTTGAATCCAGCCTTGGCTCAGATGTTAAGTCCCATAGTGCCCAGAGCCATTTCAACTGTGATTCATGATTATCAGAGTCTATATGTTCCAAATAAAAATTGGAACTTCATGTGTATAAATGTACAAATTATTAGACAATGGGACCAACAACTGACACTTTTAAATTGATGACTAGACTAAGACTTGGCGATAAGTTTGTTTCAGGACATGGTAAGGGGGGTGAGGGGTGGGAAGAATCAGCTCTCTCTTTGTGAGCATACCAGAAATCCTTTATCAACCGAAGGTAAAATAAGATATAAAAATACAGGGTCAAACAATTAATTTAAGTATCTTAAAAACCAAATGACTAATAAAATTGGAAGCTAAGAAAAGTAAGTTCATAGTAAGTAGGGTGAAACACAGGGGGCTGCAACATATTGCCATTGTTGTTTGACTTGTCTATCAAAGAAAAAAGAAATGGATCAAAACAAAATAAAAGTGAGAATGGAAATGTATCAGAAGCAAATTAGAATAAGCAAGGAACATATTCTTTAATTAAAAAAAAAAAAAAAAAAAGACATGTGAGGCAGATGTTCCTACAATTTTATGTTCAAAGCACAGCAGCCTGTGAAAGCAAAATATTTATGACATTGAAAAAAGAAAATCAGTGAGTGAAAAGCGTGTGTAGGTGAATTCTGGTGAAAGACTGGATATTGGAACTTCTGTTATGCTGCCCAGTATTAGTTGACTTGGTAGTAAAGGAGCAAGTTTGCAAGGGCGGATAACTGTTTGGCTACGTAAAATAGAGTGGGAGTATGGAAAAGCTAGTCCAAGATAGGATGAAAAAGATAACAGCAACTTAAAAAATGAACCCCATGAACCCCATTCCCATCTAGTGAATGCAGTGGCTGACAATATCTTGTGACGTTCACCTATAAGGCTCAAACAATAATTGCTAAATAAAAATACAAAATGTTGACAAGACTGTATCTAAGCTGTCACTCTCTTTTGAAACAAGGGTGTTTAAACCAACAAACACGCAGGAAAGCAGGGACAACTCACACACTAGAGAAGGATGGGCAGTATCATTGAAGGAGTGAGCATGAACCGTGTGGAATATGTGTGATACAAGTAAAAAAAAAAAAAAAAAAAAATGATAGTAAAATTCCAATCCCGGGAGCGGAAAGACTTACCTTAGGGGGAAAAAGGACAGGTATACACTCGCACACACACACATATCCATCCACACATACAGACACAAGCAGATATATATATGTCTGCTTGTGTCTTTATGTGTGGATGGATATGTGCGTGTGTGCGAGTGTATACCTGTCCTTTTTTCCCCTTAAGGTAAGTCTTTCCACTCCCGGGATTGGAATGACTCCTTACCCTCTCCCTTAAAACCCACTTCCTTTCGTCTTCCCCTCTCCTTCCCTCTTTCCTGATGAGGCAACAGTTTGTTGCGAAAGCTTGAATTTTGTGTGTATGTTTGTGTTTGTTTGTGTGTCTATCGACCTGCCAGCGCTTTCGTTCGGTAAGTCACCTCATCTTTATTTTTATATATAGAAGTTTATTATTTTATTTACCGGTCTTGCAGTTTCCTTGATTTCTTGCAAAGTACAGTACAATGAAAACCTACCATATTGCATAACAAGTAGATGAGTATAAACTTCAGAATAGCATCATCGCCATTAAATGACCTATGTTTTCTTTACTAACAAGAGAAGGGACAGAAGCAATAAACACAAAATCAGAACTGCTTTTGCTTGATTACAGCAGGGACAATAATTTTTAACATCTACATTTACAACAGGTCATATTTACAAAATGTTTTCGAAATTTGCTCTGTTTGCTCAAATGAAAGTATTGCACTGCTCAATCATTCATTTACACTCAACCCCGACTGCTGCACATGCTGTGGGGTGTGTCATCTGGTTATGTCATATGTTCAGTGTTTCTCACCAATTTTTGGGGTATTTTGAAATGTACAAAAAGGAAAATAAAGAAAGTTATCACATTTTGCTGCACATTACCTGCGTCACAGAAAAATAATGTATACAAATCTTCTCAGATTTGCCACTGAATAACTTTGTCCAAGCCTCACAATATTTCACCAACACAACTGTTCATCATCTTCAGGTAGTGGTGGGTCCTGTCATCACTGCTGCAAGATGTGGCTGGTGATATTCGCACAGCAGAATTGAAATTTGTCAGGCTAGAAGCAGGAGTACGAATGTGTGGACAGGCACTCCCAGTTGGATGTAAATGCCATTCATAGTAGCCTTCTGCTTATGTGTTGTGGGCAATGACTGCACTTCTGGACACTCGTGTGGTTAAGAGCTGAATTAACTCTCTGCAAGGTACGGCATCAGGTCATACATCGGAGGATCTGGTTTCTACTGTTTTAATTTCATGGCAGTCAGTGCTGGATTCTGGGCAGTGCTTAGTCAAAATTCCATATTCCTGTTGGTAAGATTGCCCACCGTATGGATACATGCCTCATTCTTAAAAACACAGTCCTAGAGTGATGATGCTGAGGATAAAATTTCAGTCCTCTTGGGAAACGTGTGGTGCCCTGTATTCAGGCAGTGCTCTGCTACCATTAATTTACTGGGTGGCATTTTTGTCAGCGCTGTTGAACACAGTGTTCTTGCACAATGTGAGGTGTCTGCCCTATATAAGGTTTCCCATAATGGCATCAGATCTTATATATGATCTGTGTTTTCTAAGGTCAAGATTGTCTTTAACTGAACACAAACAATTCCTTAGTTTTGCTGGTAGACGAAAAACACACTTGATTCTGTTTCTCTTAGCGATTCTTTTAATTTTGAAAACATGCCACTGAAATATGGCAAGAAAGCCATTTGCAGTGCTTGTCTAAGTATCTTCATTTACATCCCTACACTGAACTTGCTTTGCTCAGAACACATTGCAAATCTGTTTACAAGAATAAACATTCTGCTGGAACACTGTTCTTAGGTGTTACAGTTCACCAGGCAGACTGTCGGTATCTGAAATCACGTGTGCTCTATGTGCCAGGGAGTGTAAGACACTACCACATTGTGCAGGGTGACGGCAACTTTTGGACCTCAAATATAACTCTGCGTGTATCAGTTTGCAGTAGAGACTAAGCCCCAGTGCTATGTCAGCTTTTCTTCTAACCGTGACATCCAGGAATGGTAAGCTGCTATCTTTTTGTACTTCCACAGTGAACTGAATATTCAGGTGGAGCGAGTGCAAATGCTGCAGGGACATAGGTAGTGTCTGTATTATGTGGGCCACACCACAAATGTCTCTTCAGCAATCTGCCAGAAGGAGGAATGTTGGATATTTACTAAGGGAAATAGAGGATCTCCCATGGGAACACTGTCCACTTGATTAAAGTAGTTGGTGTTACATAAGAAATAGGATGAGGTATGCACATGTTTAAACAGCATCACAATTTCTTTCTCAAACTTGCTGCTAATAACCTCTAATGAGGGCTGCAGGGGCACTTTTGTAAGTAATGATATAACATTTGAGCTAACTAAAAGATCTGAAAGTTCTAGTTTAAGCATCTTCAGGTATTCTATGAAATCCTCTGAATTCTAAATATGATGGTCATAGTCATCCACATGATAAATTTCAAAGCTGTCACGTGGAAATTGCCAGTTGCATCTTGCAGCAGTGATGGTGGAAATCACCACCACCTGAAGATGCCAAAACGTTGTGTCACTGAAATATTGAGGGAGGGACTTGCATAATGTTATCTGGTGGGGAACCCAAAGTGTTTTTGCAACAGATCTATTAGGCAAGCCTGAAAAGTCACATATACTCCAAGCAGTAAGTACCTGTTATAAAATGGTCACATTAGTGAGCTTGGCAATTAATTAAGAGTTTATCAATAAATTTGGCTTCATTTTGCAAGAAATTGTGCTGTGTTCCAGTACTCCCTCTTCAACAAAACTAATGTCAGTTTCTGCTCCACCTCTTCAGCCCGAGATCCTATGTATACTCTTGAGCATTTGTGTAAGATACCTGTTTATTTATAAAAATAAAAGTAACTTCTATCATGACTTTCCCATTCTTGTCCAGTGGGTTTGTTATCCTGCTGTTGCCTACTGCAGACTACAAGATTACTGTTGAAGATTTCTGCAAAGTTTTTCTTCCTTTTTAGTGTACCAACATTTCACTGTGTGGTAATTGCCTGGTACTGTTTAACGGGTGTTTTAACTGTTGTTTCAGAGATGCAATACGAAGCAAATGCAGTGAGGATGACTTGCTTGCCATGATTGGGGCAGCAGTGAGAAGAAAGAAGAAACAACATGGAGGTAAGATACATTACAGCAAATGTAACTCTGTAGATAGAAAGAAAATTTCTGCTTAACAAGTCATAGCAAACATAAGAGCAAAATAGAATGAAAAGCAACAGTGATAGAACCTGTGTTTTTTGTGTAAACTTGGATTTAATTTTTTATTTAGTATTCATTCTGATTAATGCCCATTGGTCAACAGTATATTTCAGCCCTAGAATTTGGTTCTGCAAGGTCCACCAGATAACCATATATGGCTGTTGTAACTCCTTTATTGGACTTCAGAAGTTTTCCAGCAACAAATCTTTTTTTTTTCTTTCTTTCTTTCTTCTTTTTTCTTTTTTTAAAAAAAAGCTAAAATGCAGAAAACATCATAAAGCAAACACTCACAGAAAAGCATCAGTGTCCTTGAAACAATGGAAACTCCAGTAGGAATATCAACAATGTTGGAAAAGACAGATTACTACTTACTGATGAAGGCTGTGGCTGAAAGCTTTACGTAAGTGTCTTTTAATTCTTCCCATCTGCAGCCTAAGGTATCTTCTTTATGGTAAGTAACAGTCTGTCTTTTCCTTCATTATTCATTAGTGTTCTTTTTTTTTATTGCTGTTTAGCAAGCATCATGTGGTATATAAGGGATGTGAATAGCGTCAGATGTTGAATCATCACTCTGGAGGATATGAAGGTGCTGCATATTGGTGTGAGACAGCATTATCTGATGAGAGTTTGAAAGAAACCTCATTGTGGATGTCCATTTGGTCCCCTGGTTAAACCTTGCAACATCTGTATTTTTGGAGTATTTGGATCTGACAGTGGCCTGATGTTGGAAAGTAAGGGCTTACTCATCATCAGTGTTCCAGTTGACTACATCAGACCACTACAAGGGAGCATCACTGTGTAGTGTACTGAGTACATTGTAACCTGTTCACGTCTGTGACTGCCATTTGAGAACAAGTACAGTAAACTCTCGTGCAGCTACACTTTTGGCTAGCTAGATTGACACTTGACAAGTTTCAATTTGCGTGCACCTGGAGCCAAGCATTTGCTGGTGTTTTTTGGCAATCTACTGCTAATCAGTGCACTGGTGCGTGTCAAAAGTCCAAGTATCGTCAATTCGTGCGTGTGTTGGTTGAAGCTCTAGTGCGTTTCTTATTCGTATTGCATGGTTTCATGCCACTGCCATCTATTGGAACTCCTTGGAAGCACAGTACATACAGTATTGTTCTATGGAGCGCAACGTAGGCCTGTCGAAACTGACAATTAGAGTGCGCCGCCTAACTCTTTCCACTTGTTGTCGGTACATCAAAGCTGAGTGTTTAACAGTGAACGTACAACACCCTGTTGTGTTGCCACGTGGGCTTGGGTAGAACAGAGGAAATGGCATAGATGTATCGAATGCTTTCATTTGATGGCTGCCACAGCCTGGTTTCAAAAATCAAAAGTTTGTCTAGTGCATCTCGAGTGTTGTCAAGTTGTGCATTTGTGTGTTTCTGATTTGAGGTTTTGTGCTCCCACTATGTGCCTTAAAGTGTCCAGAGATAAAAGGGGCCAAAAACCATAAAGGACTCAGTTGAGTGTCTGTAAAAAGAACACTGAACGTGACTACGGGCACGTAACATAAAATGAATGTGATCTTGTTGGAAAAAGAGCATCACACTTTGCAGAGAATTGATGCTGGTGAGCCACCCACAAAAGTTGCTGCAGAGTAGGAGTACAATTACTGATCGGAAGACAAATCGATCAGGAATTGAAAAATTTTTGTTCCATCCAAGCATTGGGCAGCGCAGTGAAATCTTGAAAAACAATGAGAAAAGGTTCACATCCTCAGTTAGAAGAGGCATTATTTTTGTGGCACGAATAAATAAGAGCCAAAGGTGTGTCAGTTTCAGGTCCTCTAATTTGTCAAAATGAGCTAATGAGCTGATAGAAGGAAAGATGCAAGAATTCCTCGGAAGTAATGGCTGGCAGGATCATTTCAAGAAGCAGCATGGCATCCATGAAATTGCCATCAGTGCCAAATCATTATCTGGGGATGAAGCTGCTATGCTGATTTTAAGAAGAAACTGCACACAATCATTGACAAAGGAGGTTATACTGACAATCAACTTTACAAATGTGATGAAACTGGGTTGAATTACAAAATGCTGCCAACGAAAACCCTTGCCTCTAAAGAAGAAGAAATGGCTTCCAGATACAAAAAAATCAAAGAAAGATTTACTGTCCTCACTTGCAGTAATGCCACTGGCAATCATAAACTGTGTCTTACTTTAATTGGCAAATCCAAAACACCAAGAGCATTTAGACACCAACCAACCAGCTTTCCCACTCAGGTACACGAATCAGTCTTAAGGCATGTATGAACAGTGCCGTGCCATCTTCAGAGAGTGGTTCCAGGCAGAGTTTGTTTCAGCTGTAGTAAATTACATGGAAGGAAAAGGACTTCCTTGAAAAGCGCTACTTCTTGTGGACAATGCTCCTTCTCACCCAGGTGATCTGCAAGATGGGGATATCAAAGTTGTATTTCTTCCACAAAATGTCACATCTCTATGTCAACCGATGGACCAAGGTATTCTTGAGGCGATGGAAAAACATTACAGACACAAGATGCTGGAATACTTAATAGGTGTGATTGATGCTGCAGATGATTTTGTGGAAGCTCTTAAAGAAATTGATGTTTTAAGTGTCATTCATTGATTGCTGAAGCTTGGAATCTAATTCCTCCAGTTCCTCTTGTTAGGTCTTGGAAAAAACTCTTAGATCGTAAGGCAACCTAAGTGGTGGGAAGGAGGAGACAACACCGAAACTCAAGCTGACATAATTTTGGTGAATTTACTGGAGAAGCTGGTTGTAAAGACACACACTTCGAAGACATTGAAGAGTGGATGGAAAATGGCATTTTTTCATGTGACTGAGGATGAAATCGTCCAAATTGTGACCGATCATAAAGCGTTAGAAGACTATGTTTCTGATGATGAATCAGAGAAAAATATTCCTCACACATTCTGTTACGAAGTGATCCAAACTGCCCTGGAGTACATCAGCCAACAGGAGGAGACGATTTATCCTGAAATAGTTTGATTTCAACGTTGGAGATGTATTGTTGCAGCAATAGTTTCTCAAGCAAAAAAAAAAAAGAAAAAAAGGCATTCGTGACTTCGTTACCAAAAAATAAACTCTAATGAAGCATCCTAGAACTTCTATGTCCATAACTTAAAAAGTTTTTTTTTTTTTTTTTTTTTTTTTTTTTTACTTTTCTTGAAAGTTCCTCTGGACAGACTTTTCGTTCCTTTGAGTAATCTCTAGATTTGTTTCATAATTTTGTTCAGTAGTTTATTTTTTATTCGAAAGAGTAGATAATAAAATTAAAACTCCTGTTTTTTCCTGCTGCCAAATAAGGGAGATTTTTTCTGTAAGAATCCAAAATAAATGAGCTTTGTTATACAGCATTTAAAAACTTTGAGTTTTCAATCATAGTTTGGTGCCTTTTTAACATGTCAACACAATTTTTTCAGTAAAAAAGTGTAGGGTTATTTGCAACCATATCAGTAATGTTTTACATACCCTACGCACGTTTTACGATCGTATTTCGCAATATTGACGCAATTTGGAGTGTTCACATGTGAAAACAGGGGGACTTTGATTTATCTGGAATTTTCGTTATCGGAACTGACCACCGTCCTGATCATTTCGGATAAACAGGAGTTCACTGTAATAGTCTCCTTGCAACATGCTGTGTCATACAGCTAGGAGCAGCCAGACTATGGAATTGCCGTCCTGCGCATAGGCTGCCATTAACACCCAAGCAAATGACTGCATGTGAAGTGGTGCCATGATCAAGAAGTACGGACTGCTAATGAATGGCGTCACATTATGTTCACTGATGAGTCCCAGTCCTGCACTGCTCCAAATGACTATCGTGGAGAAGTTTGACAGTGACCCGGGGAGATGGGGAGAGGTCCCATTCTTCCACATTTTGGGGGGGGGGGGGGGTGGGTCACAAAGGAGTCCCATGGTGTGGGGAGCCATTGGGTATGACTTCAGGTCACGGCTTGTAATGGCCGTGGGAACTCTGATGGTACAGCAGTGTGTAATAGTATTGTGGTGCTATTTTTCAACAGGCCGGTGCTTGTCCACATGTAGTATGTGTCTCTTTAAATTGTCTGTGTGATGTTGATACACTCCTGTGGCCAGCAAAATCCCCATATCTGTCCCCGATATAACATTATGGGACCAACATGGACGTCAACTCCATCCCACTGCCTGTATCCATGATTGCAATGTCCAGTTACAACAGTTGTGGATCACCTTTCTCAGGAGGGTATGCAGCAGCTTTACGACATCCTCCCGCACTGTCCAGGCCAGACAGGGTGCATTGCTGTATTGATAAGTGGGCTCAAACTGATAAGTTCTGTGTAAATTTGACTCTGTTTTGTTATCACTGAAATAACATCACATACCCTCTAAATTAGCTATGTTTCAATTTGTTTTCTCCCCACCTTCTGAGTGTCTCACTTTTTTTCAAGCAGTGTAATTTAAGACAGACATAAGAATATGAAAATGGGATGGCATATCACATTGCTATTCAACTATGCCCCTAAGAAAATTGTAAGATAATGGAGAAGAGCAGGTGTACTATTACACTGACTAGAACGTAAACTTAAAGATAGAATTATATTGTGTAACCTATACCGATGACATAATACTAATTGACAAAGACATCACTGATATGCTAAAGCAATTTGAAATATTAAGGGAGCAAGCTAGGAAAATTGGACTACTAATTTCACCTGGAGAAAAAATTCTTGGCTGATACCAAAATGGCACTGGGTGAACTTATATAGGCAATGACATAGTATTCGGTGTTAAATAGTTTAAATAATTTGGTGAAAAAGACCACTGAACATCATAATGAAAAGAAGGCCATAGAATCCAGACTTCAGAAAGTACAAACTGTCTCTCAGTTAACTAAAAGTATTTTTCCTGGAACTCTAAAATCTAACATTGTACAACAGTGATCAAATTAGAATTTCTTTATGCATGAGAGAGACTCTTTGTCCAACACAAGACATGAAAACAGCAAACTGAATTAGAAGAATGTAAAATTGTAGTAAAAATCTTAGGTCCAAGAATAAATGATGGGATACATCACACAGAACCCAGTGTGAAATCTCCAGGCAAATTCCTAAAAGCTCTTGTTACAATGTGTCTCCAAGGAATCCAACTTGTGGGACATACAGAAAGAATGTATCCAAACAGGCAGCTCATTGGATTCCCACATACTTGAAAAATAAGATCCTACTGATGAAAACAAACAGGAAGAGACCTTAAGAAATTGGAATCACCACATTTACAGTATTCTGATGTAGTGATGAGTCACACAGAGTGCAGTTTCGCAGTAGCTTGATCGATGCTTGTACTTGTGTATGTAGTATATGCAAGTGTGTACAGCGTCTCTTCTGGTGTACTCACGATATGCTAATTTAGTGGCCGAGCAGTAAACCGGATCCCTACTCGGTTCCAGTGTGCTGTGCTAATTATTCTTCTTCACTTGACATTTATGCTTGGAGCTGCAAGAGAGGCCATTTTCCAGATAATGCCACAAAAACAACAAATTCTCAGATATCAGTTTAACTTACACGCTTCAACATCATAGACAACATTTCACATTAATATGTTGCAGAACACTAGATTAGTGTTAAAATTGCCAGAGTAAACATTGTTCTCCATGTGACAGATTGTCAAAAGATGTCCAAAATCGATAAATTTTATATCTCTGCACAGAGAAGCAGCTGGTTGCTCATTGTCATCTGTGGTGCTAATCAATGGGTCGAGCTCGTTGCTGGCACAGCGCCACCTCAGAGTAAGTGGCCCCTCATCCCAGCAGGTGTCGATGTTTAAACACCCGTATAGTTCCCAAGACTTACTGCGTCTGTGGATAACTCCATCTCTGCACAGAACTTCCCACATTTCCCACACAGTGGGCCCTCGTGTCTCTTACACACAATAAATCTTCAAACTTATTTCATTGGCTAAGTTAAATTTCGAGTGTGATGTGCTATTTCGTAAAAAATAGCAAAAGGTAGACATGGATGTTATTGTGACTCTTTCCTAAGGCAACATTTGTGTATTACACTTGTAGAAGTGCACTGCAACATAAAACAGTAGACCGTAAGTTCAAACAATGGAAACTCCAGGTTGGAATATCAGCAGTGTAGGAAAAGATAGAGTGCTAATTACCATAAAGATGGCACGTTAAAATGCAGACAGGCACAGTTAAGACACTTACACATAAGCTTTTGGCCACAACCTTCATCAGAAAAAGAAATAGAAATACACACCATTCATTCACACAAGCAAGCACACCTCACACACACATGACCGCCAACTCCGACAGCTCAGACCAGAATGCTAGTCTGTAAGTTTGCTACACAATAAAATAATTATTCTGAGCTACAAGAAAAATGGATTCAAAGAACTAAACAGCTTGAAGAAAAAAAAGGGAAGCTCCCTGAAGCAACGTAGTTTCATGAGTGTGCATACCAGTGGTAAATTATGAGAGTCGCAACTCTCTGAAATGGATACAAAGGCCACCAGATTGCATTAGCTTTGTTTGTGTCTCGGATTGTTACCAAGAATGGTAGGAGCTATAAGAGATGTGAAGAGTGTAAGATGTTGAGTGATCCCTGTGAAGGACACAGATGCCCTGTACTTCTGTGAGTCAGCATTATCAGCACGCAACAAAATTTGAAGGGGCCTAATTGTGTGTCTCCATTTGCCAGGCTGATTGAATTATGCAATATGCAGATTTGTGAGTCATTCAGATGTGGTAGTGGCCCCATGTTGGACTGCTTGGGAACGTAAGGGTGGTGTGCTTGTCAGCAAGCTTCCGGTTTACCGTGTCTGACGAGCCCATGGGAGAATTGCTGTAATGTACGCCGAGCACATAGTAACCCTTTCACACCTGCACCTGTCATGTGACCAGCAGTGAGACATTCTGCAAGACCCGCGATGACAGTTGTCAGTGAGTATGACAACGACATAGGGAGAGGGCGTGTGGGGCAGCATCGGATATGACTTCAGGTCACTCTGACAGCACAGCAGTATGTCATGGACATCCTACATCCTCATTTGCTACCTCCATGTCCAACGGAGTTACAAGAGACAGACCAGTGAAAACATATCCAGTTGTTGACTCACAAAACGGTTTTGAGCTGTGACGCATGTAGTCTTAAGTGAATCATTCATACAAAAAGAAAAGAAGAAGAAGCTAAAGTCAGAATGTGAAAAAATTGGAGAATGGAATAGATATTTGAAAACTTCACACTTGAAACTCCCAGTTTTCCTATTGTGAAAGTGCCTTTGTGACCATATGCATTTCACTGACAATAAACTTTTTTTTCCCCCTGGGTCTTGGCTCCATATTTTTTCATCCAGTTGAGTCAGAATACTTGCATAGTATTTGTGAGGTATTGTTTCAGTCTTGCAAGCTAATCTAAAATACAATCCCTTTTGCATCCTAGAAAACAATGACCACTCTTTCTCTCCGATTAAGTCACCTTGGCTATTTTTGTGCAACTGCTGTTTCATTTCATCCACGGGAACAGATTGGTGCATAGAATCAGTTGTGTGTCAGATTGTCCCAAATTGTTTTTCACATTAGGTTGTAGTCAGGCTTCAACAGACATGCCACTCACTTTCTGGTATGGCCACGGCATCAAATGTTTTGCTCATCTTTTTAATTACTGATCTTGCAATATCACACTGTGTTCTTTCTCAGCATTTTCATATTTGATTGTAATTCTAGGAAGTTGTTCATGAGTCATCTTACAGAGACATATGCTACATATGAATTCAGCCACCCATTCCTTAACTGTTGACTATGAAGGAACTCCCCCCATGAACCATGGACCTTGCCATTGGTGGGGAGGCTTGCGTGCCTCAGCGAGACAGATGGCCGTACCGTAGGTGCAACCACAACGGAGGGGTATCTGTTGAGAGGCCAGACAAACATGTGGTTCCTGAAGAGGGGCAGCAGCCTTTTCAGTAGTTGCAGGGGCAACAGTCTGGATGATTGACTGATCTGGCCTTGTAACATTAACCAAAACGGCCTTGCTGTGCTGGTACTGCGAACGGCTGAAAGCAAGGGGAAACTACAGCCGTAATTTTTCCCGAGTACATGCAGCTCTACAACTTGACTAGAAGAAGAGATCGGTTGGTAGGACATGTTTTGAGGCATCAAGGGATCACAAATTTAGCATTGGAGGGCAGCGTGGAGGGTAAAAATCGTAGAGGGAGACCAAGAGATGAATACACTAAGCAGATTCAGAAGGATGTAGGTTGCAGTAGGTACTGGGAGATGAAGAAGCTTGCACAGGATAGAGTAGCATGGAGAGCTGCATCAAACCAGTCTCAAGACTGAAGACCACAACAACAACAACATGAAGGAACTGACTCCTAATAAGTAAGATGATGCCTGTAGAAAAGTACAACAAAACAGTAATCTCAAAAAAGGACAGGATAGACAGTACATTCTGTAGGACATATTAAAAGTGATTGGTAAAAGAGACTTGGTGTGTTAAATGCAGCTTTTGGTTACATGATAATTGAATTGGATAGATAAACAATCTACTTGCTAAGTGGCGGCAGAACACACACATAAAAGAAGATTATAATTAGGCAAGCTTTCAGAGCCAGTAGCTCATTCTTCAGGCAGAAGGGTTGAAGTGGAAGGAAGAGGGGTGAAGGATAGGTCTAGGAAAAATTGTAGATTTTGAGAAAGTTACCCAGAACTGCAGATCAGGGGAGACTTTCCAGATGGGATGAGAAGGAAAGACTGATTCCACATCTACATACATACTCCACTAGCCACCATATGGTGCATGGCAGAAGGTACCCTGTCTCACTACAATAGTCTGAATAAAATTACTTGATAGTTGACATCAATCACTTGCCGCAACAATGTTGCCACATTGGCTACCAGCTACCGTTTGGTTACAGGTGACAGCAAACAAGCGGCTCACTTCACAAATTATGTTAAACGTTTAACACAGAGCAATTTTTCTAGTGGCTGGTGCAAGGTATGTCAGAAATGTTGGATACTCTGTCGACTATTGATTTAAAGTGACCAGTGACTGAACTGGGGAAGACGACCCGTTTTGTATCCCTGACTGTAAACTTGTGTCCTAACCCAGCCGAGAAAATTGTGGTCAACAGTCTGCAGCAGTACTAACATCATGATCGCTTTGTTCATGGCGATTAAAGCTAACGCTTAAGGGTAAACTCAAGACAACAAAAACTCAATTTCAGGGCTGAAAGCAAATTAAAATTTCTCCGTTTCATTTGTTACCTGTAACTATCCTTACTCTAGCTGCACATGCTGCCATGTTAGAAACAAGTGAACAGTCCATGTGGGCACTTGTTCGTGGATTATAGATGACTGAGGCAGATTCCAAATGAAGAAATAGTGACAGGAAGAAAAATAAGACCAAATAGAACAGTCAAAACAATGATGAAAAATGATGCAGCAAAGTATTAAAAATAAAAAAATACATTTAAACCAATTAATTGAATGAAAATAATAATCACACTCTTTTGGTTAGATTTAGAAATAAAAATTTTGCTACATTGATGAGATTCAAACCTACGACATGCTACACATTAGATTAATCTGCCAACCATTGTGCTATGCCACAGCACTGCATGAAGTATTTATATATGTGAATGTAGTGACCCAGTTGCAACTATGAACTGCAACCTTAAAAATTTCAGTTTCACACAATGTAGTGAAAAGCTTATCTAATGTAAGATGATCTCTGTGAATATGATAACTATATGTATGATACTGAATTACACCTTGTGCTGAGTTATTCGGTAGTGTTTGGTTAGTGCTATGAATGAAATGTGTGTCTTTCATTAGCATTGTTAATGTGTGTTGTTTTTGGTGTAGCTATCGCGTGTCATGAAATACATAATAAAAGTGTCGGGCTCATAATTCGGGATACAAATACATCAAGAAAGAATGCTGAACCAGGAATTGGAAGTGACTGGCCAATTTTGGTGGAGTTTGGCAACAGCAGACAGTTCAAGTGTGACGCTGACTACTCTTATTGGCGTTTGAAGTGCCAACTATCAAGTAATTTTATTTCGACTGTAGTCAGTTCCTTTTCCGTTCCATCTGCCAATCGATTGAGGAAAAAGTGAATGTCTATATGCCTCTCTATGAGTCCTAATTTGTCGTCTCTTATCTTCGTGGTCCTCACGCATAATGTATGTTGGTGCAATCAGAATTGTTCTGCAGTCAGCACAGTGTTCCTCAAAATCCCTCCAGGGATTCCCATTTGAGTTCCAGAAACATCTCCATAATACTTGTATGTTGTTGTTTCGACCTACTGTTAACAAATCTAGTATCCTGCCTCTGAATTACCCCAATGTCTGCTTTAATTCGACCCCTTGTGGATCCCAGACACTAGCATCCTATATGTGATGTCCATCACAGCTGAGCCACACTGTAGTAAAATCCACCCAACAAACGAAAGATGATTATTCGCCCTCCCTACCATGACCCTCACAAGTTTGTTCCATTTCATATCACATTGCAACGTTATGTCCAGATACTGAAACAATGTGACTTCATTCATGACACTGCTAATGCTGGATTCTGGCATTATGGATTAGTTTTTCCAACTCATCTGCAGTAACTTATATTTTTCTACATTTAGGGTTAGCTGTCATTTATCACACCAACTGGGAACTTTGCCCAAGTCATCTTTTATCCTCCTAAATCACTCAACAATGACACCTTCCATACACCACAACATCATCAGCAAACAACCACAGATTACTGTCCACTTTGTCCATCAGATCAGTTATGCACATAGAAAATATGAGTAATAGCGCTCCTATCACACATCCCTGGAATGATCCTAATGATACCCTAGTCACTGATGGACACTCACCATCGGGATAATGTAGTGGGTTCTATTACTTCAGAAGTCTTTGAGCCACTCACATGTCTGGGAACCTATTCCATGTGCTTGTACCTTTGTTAAAAGTCTGCAGTGAGGCACTATGTCAAATGCTTCTCGGAAATCAAGAAATATGGAATCTGGGTTTGTGAATTTTGTGATGGCAAAGTTAGAGGAGCAATGCATCTGCATTAAATTTTGCGTGAAACTCAAGAAAACCTTTACACAGACACACCAAATGATGCAGGGAGCCTATAGCGATGAGTGCTTAAGCCATACTTGGTGTTATGTATTATTCACACGTTTTAAAATGGCTTTACAAAAGTCAAAAATAATCCTTGTTCAGGACGCTCTTAGATGTCCCCTGATGACGCTTGTGTCAGGAACGTCAAAGAAATTGTGTGCGGCAGTCGAAGATACACTGTCTGAGAGATTGTAGAAGAATGTAACATTTCAATTGGATCATGTTATGAAATGACACAGCATCTTGGAATGCATTGTGTTGCCGCCAAGTTCATTCCATGGCTCATGAGTCAAGACCAAAAAAACTTTTGGATCTCACAAATGAGAATGAGATGTTCCTTGCGAGAATAGTATGACCCCTGCAGACTTCTTTTTATTTCCAAAGTTGAAAAGGATGAAGTTCTGCAATGGTAGATGAGATAAAAGAAAATTCGCAGACGGCACTTTATGCGACCCAGCAAGAGGTGTGTCAAGACTGCTCCTGGAAGTGGAAATGATATTGGGAGCAGTGTATCAATTGTGGAGGAGAGTATTTCGAAGGAGACAATCCATAGTAATCAAAAGATAAGCATAGAAAATTTTGTGGACAAAGTTTTGGAATTTTTTGAACAGACGTCGTATGACAAAAGGGCATGCTGAGTTGCCCATGAGCGATGCTTTGTACTGATTTGTGGACATAAACTTATTGGTCTCTATGAAACTGATTAGATTCAAACCCAGAATATGTTCAAGAATTCTGCAGCAAACTGATGTTACGGGTATTGGTCTGTAATTTCGCGGGTCTGTTCTTTCGCCCTTCGTATATACAGGAGACGCCTCTGTATTTTTTTCCCCAGTTGCTAGGTCTTTCTGCTGGGTGAGAGATTCACAATAAATACAAGCTAAGTAAGGGTCCAGTGCCATATAGCACTCTTTGTAAAACCAAATTGAGATTCCATCTGCAACTGGCGACTTATTTGTTTTTAATTATTTCAGGCGTCGGGGATGCTTACGAGGGTGGTTTGAAAAGTTCTTGAAACAGAATAGAAAAAATGTACTTATGTCACTGAAACTTTTTTGTTTTTCAATGTACCCTGCTTGTAGATTAATTCACTTGGTCCAACAGTGTTCCAATACCTCGATCCCATCTCGACAATGATTTTCCTCCAGGCCTATAAAATAGTTGTCAACTCAGGCTATCAATTCTTCATTTAAGTGAATCTTCATCCACAAAGAAAAATTTTAAGTTTAGGGAAGAGGCATGTGTGGCAACAATTCATACCTTAGTTTGTGTAATTTTACCATGGCGATGGTACATGCATGCGAGCGTGCATTTGCTTGATGCTAGACGACTTTCTTCCTTATTAAACCTGGCCTTTTTGGCATATCATTTGTTGCAATTTGTCCAGAAGGTTAGCATAGTATTCTCCAGTAATTGTTTGCTCAGTGGGGAGATAATGTACAAACAGAATCCCCTTCTCATCCCAGAACACTGATGCCATGCCCTTCCCCGCTGAAGGAATTTGGTGGCGCATCCCAGAACACTGACGCCATGTCCTTCCCCGCTGAAGGAGTTTGGCGGCGGAGATTCAGCATGTTTCCACTGCCTTGATTGTTGCTTTGTCTCTGGGGTATAGTAGTAAACCAAAGTTTCCTCGTGGTCACAAACCAGCACAAAAGATCTTGTTTGTTTCTCCTAAAACAGGCCAAACTTGTTGTGATATGTCCATTCTCATGCGTTTTTGACACAGCGTCAAGAGTCGCGGCACCCATCTTGTGAATATCTTTCAGATGACATCTGGCAAGCGTGAGCAATTTCATGCACTCTAAATTGGTGATCCTCCTTGATCATTATGCGGACTTTTGCAATGATTTCTAGAGTAGTGACACGTTTTGGCTGACCTATTCATGGATGATCATCATCTAAGCTCTCCTGACCAAATTGAAATTCATTTATTCACTTGGCAACAGTTGAAGACAAAGGAGCAGAGTCCCCTGGTGTTTTCTGGAAATCAGCATTAATGTCCTTCACTTTCATACCTTTCTTTATGAAGTATTTAATCACTGCTTGAATCTCGACCCGACCCCCCGTCCCGTACCGTCGCGTCTTTGCAGATCACTGCACAGGAACAACAACAGAGCCGTGTCACTGCCACAGCTCTCTTCCAAGAGCACTGACATGGGACGGGTTTACAGGCAACAGTCCAACGAATATCATGTGAACAACTTGTGCTAGTGCTGGCCTCTTGTGGTGATTGTTGTTAGGTGTCTTTGTGCTATTGTCAAATGACGGTATGTTTATATGATTCTCTTGCATGAATGATTTCTTAAATGCAAAATTTAAAACATTTATCTCCTACTGCCACACCAGATTGGTCAAGTGACTTGATGGAATTCTTTGACTCACTTAGTGATTTTACATAGGACAATAAATTCCCCTGCTTCTCAGCCAGATCTTTTGCTGAGGTATGACAGTGGTAGTAACCTTTCCTTGTTGCCATTTGGCATTCTCTTTTGAACCAAGAGTGCAGTAGCTTTTCCTTCCTCAGTATTTTCCAAATTTCATTGTTAAACCGCAGTGGCTCTTTTGCATCCTTAATTCGTTTACTAGGTACAGACTTGTTGAGAGTGCAATTCACGATCTGTTTAAGCTTTGACCATAATCTCTCTACGTCCATCTCAATGGAACTAAGTGATGTCAGTTCTGTCTAAGTGAGATGCTAACATCTGCTTATCTGCTCTTTCTGGCATGAACATTTTCCTAGCCTTCTTGACTGATTTATTAATTTTTGTAACCTTAGTTGTTATGATGTTATCATGATTATTAATCCCCATCTCTATGCTGAAGTCATTGATGATATCTGGCCTGTTTGTAACTACAAGGTCTAAGATATTTCCATTGCATGTGGCATGGCAAACTAGGTGCTCAAGACAATTTTCGAAAACCACATTCAAAAGTGCTTCACAAGATTGACTGCACCCCCTGCAATGAAGCCATAGGCTACCATCTATACTCAGTAGGCTAAATTCACCTCCAACTAGTATTGCATGATCTAGGTATTTACGTGCTACTGTCTGTAGACTTTCTGTGAATGGCTCCAAAACTGTCATAGCAGAACTGGGTGGCTGATTATCCATTAATTTACGTGATTTCACCTAGACTTGTTATACGCAACCAGATAACTTCACTGTCACAATCAGCTTTGACCTTAATAGAGACAATGGACACTCCCTCTCCTACAGTGTCTAACCTGCCTTTCTGATATATATTCCATTAATCACTAAATATGTCAGAGCTTTCTGCTCTCGGTTTCAGCCATCTCTCAGTCTCTGAGAATAATTTGAGTGCGATACTTTCCTGGATGGCAGTAAATTCGGAAACTGTGTTACAAGTACATTGACAACTGATAAAATTTTGACAATCTACACTGGAGTGAATTCAAAAGATAAACCTCAACCAACATTGAATGTATCTTGGTGATAAAGAGCCCAAATAAATAAATTGATGATTTTATTCCATTTCATCTGATTGAATGAAACACACACAGCATAACTACTCAGAAAACAACTATAGTGCTGATTACATTTACTATCATACATGTAGCACTCTGAGAACATTTCACCTTGTCATAGTAGTCCTGTGTTTTGGAACTAGGCAGTGCTTCATTTCACAAAGCGAAAGGAATAGCTTGTGTAGAAAACAAAAGAAGGGGAAATAGTGGTTGCTGGTGTTTTTAACATTATCATTCAATTTAGTTCCTATTGTGAACTTTGCAGCTAGGATATGTAAATGCTCTGAGACTGCTATTGATAATATCTTTATGAACAAATCTAGGGGAAAAAAGTCATATCACAAAACCAATAGTAAATGGACTATCTGATCACGACGTGCAGCATCTTGTGTTAAATGTTGAAACTTGTCAGGATAAAAAAATATTGAATCTGAGTACAGGAGGATAATAAATAAGCCAGAAATTGAGGAATTCAGGAAATTGCTCAAAGACATGAACTGGAGAGATGTTTACCTGACTCAAATGGAAAATGCAAAGCATTTATTAATAAAGTTACCTCCTCTTTTGAAAATTGTTTTCCCCTAAAGGTAACTCAGATCACACAGAAGTCAAAAGATAAACCATGGATTATACAAGGAATAAAGATATCATGTGGGGCAAAAAGGAGACTGTATCTACTATCTAGGAACGTTTCTGATATTAGAATTGTAATGCATTACAAAGAATACTGCAAAATATTGAATTAAGTAATCCAGAAATCGAAGTAGCTTTATTAAGAGAAAATGATAATTGTATCGGGCAACAAAATAAGAACTGTTTCAGATATAGTGAAGACAGAGAGAAGTGGGGCCAAAAAGGAAGTGGAACAGATAGCTCTAAAAGTAAATGAGACTTTGGTAACAAGTGCATGTAGTGTTGTAAATCTCTTAAGCAAGACTTAATTTTTGTTACTGACGGCTCGGGGTTATCAGGTTCGGTGAATGGTGCAATGGAGTATCTGGGACCAGTCTTTGAAGAACATCGTGTAGAACCTATTCGAGGAACTTTGAATTCCAACCATTGCTTCTCAGTATACTTACTCCTTAATGAAATTTGTTGCAAGTTATATATCTATATTTCCAACAAGTAGCTCAATACATATTATCAATACTAGGAATAAGAAAAATCTACATAAAGACCTAAAATCACTTATGTTGGTCCAAAAGGGGGTCCAATATTCAGGAACACACATTTTCAATAAATTACCAGCAACCATTAAAAACTTGGTTTCAGATAAAGCACAGTTTAAACAAAGTTTGAATGACTTTTTGATAGGCAATGCCTTCTACTCTATAGATGAATATCCTAACAGAGACTGTTAGGCCAGCTTAAGTAAAAATATGTTAGATATAAGTTTTGACAGCACTTGGTTGCAACAGTCAAAATTAGGTATTTTGTGTATGATAAATTTATTAATAGTGCATAACAATGTTTCATTCTGACAGCGTATTAATTCTGTAAATATTAGCTTTTCCAGTTTATTGTATTGTATTCACCTATTTTGACAATCTCATGACAAATGATCAGGGTAGTATTCATTATATTAAAATGTTTTGTGTTATACATTCTGACATGTTCCACACCCTCGAGAATCATCTCATTTTTTCGGTGTATGTAATGAAAACTGAATCAAATCAAATCCAATCACCATCTCTCATCATGTAATAACTTCACTTCTTCTTCTTCCCTTGTCGTCTCCTGTTTTTCCAGTACTCGTCCATCTCCTCCTCATGTTTTTCCCCCTTTATTCTATTCGTGTTGTTCTCAATCCCCTATTTCTTCTGCATTGAAAGCCTTTTATTTTTATTTACTTATTTTTTTTATTGAGGTGAGTCTCTACGGACTGCGTGGTAACAACCGACTTCACTCTAGTGTCCAGGTCTTGTTCTTGCTCCAGCTTTGACTTCCTGCCAGTATCTTCTGAGCCCCTGCAAGAAGTGCCTTTTTATGCTCTTCAGATAATGGTCCTCACTGTCTTTCGGATGTTGATGCCATGTTAAAACCTTGGTAGTTGGTCACCAATCTTCTAAATTTGTTCCTTTCAGGAATTTCTCTCTGAGATACCAATCTGCTTAAGATCTTTTTCACATTCTTTGAACCATCTCGGCCTCGTTTTCTTAGATGGGATGAAACTCCATATTCTTTTTGTTAGTCGATCACCATCCATTTTCATGAGATACCATAAAATAACAATCATTTCTTCGTAATGGATGCTGTGATAGGTTCTGTCTTGCTGCACGAGTCCTCATTTGCTCTCATTCGCCATTGTCCATCGACCCATCTATTACCTTAGGATTTTCCTTAATATCCTACACTCACGCTTTTCCAGCCGCTCAGCTTACCTTGTCTATTCGTGGTCAAAGATTTGGATGCTTATAAGCCCTCAGGTTTTATAATGTTGGAACTTGGCCCATATACTCATAGACTTTTTGTTATAAGTATTCTTTGTCAGTTGGTATGCTTGGTCTAACTTCCTCATCCCGACAATTGCTTCTTCTTTTAATCCATTCTCCAGGTGGATGACTTCACCGAGATACCTGAAATTCTTAACTCATCCAATTTTTTCCCAGGTTGGTTATCATCCATTCAGGTCCATCACAGATGTTCGTCATATGTTTTGTCTTTTGAATAGAGATCTGGAGTCTAACTTTTTTCAGCAATTTCTGACAGCCTATTTATCTTGTTGACTGCTGACTCTATGTTGTTAGCAAAAATGGCTAGGTCAGCCGCAAAATCTAAGCAGCCAATGCACACCCCTTTGTTCTTAGGACCAAGTCTGAACCACTCTTCATTTGTTTCTCCTTGGGCTAATAACTTTCTCCACTCTTGAATGACCTTTTCCAAGACACAATTGAAAAGGTTCAGATACCTCACCCATAAATTTAATTTTTGACACTGTGTTAGTAAGAGTTTGTTTGATCAGCTTTCTTGATGTATTATCCACCCCAAACTTTTCCAAAATATTCATTACTGCCTGTCAGTCGATGGAGTCATATACTTTCTGAAAATCAACAAATATGACCACATAGTTATTTTTCCAATTTTTTTTGTACCTGATCATGTTCTTCAAGTTAAAGATCTGTTCTGCGCAAGAATCGCCCTTTCGGAAACCAGCTTGATAGTCCCCAATCAGTTGGTTACAATGATCTTCTATTCTATTCTGTATCACTTTGGAGAGAATCTTATATGGAACAGATACTAATGAGGTACCCTTATAGTTATTGACATTCTATTTATCACCTTTTTTGTGTATACAATGGATTAAAGCTGACTGCCATTCAGTTGGTATCATCCCAGCTCTCCAGATCTCCTCAAAAAGTTGGACTAGTATATCTAGAGTTTCATTATTTGCCAGCTTCAGTAGTTCCACCACTATTGAATCCTCTCCAGCTGCCTTATTATTCTTAAAGTTGTTGATGATCTCTTTGGTCTCCTCTTTACTAGATGGAGATGAGGGGTAGTTTGTGGATTGGGGCACATACAGGGAATCTTTCTTTCGGTTCATCACAATTAAGTAGGTTTTCAAAGTAACGAGACATTATCTTGCAGTTCTCTTTGTTGGTCAGGCCGAGTGTGGTGTGCGTACTGTAAGACCTTCAGTACACACACCATCAGATTATTTGACTTGTTGCTCTAACGAAGTAAGCGAGTGTCAGCAATATGTCTCGTGGTCTTATCATGGCATGTTTATCTTCTGCCATTAGGTCAGACGATAGAAATGCCACTTGCACACTTAGAGTAGCAGATTGATGGTGACCAACTTTAAATAGAACTTGATTAATTTTCACACACATTTATTAAAATAATAACAAATATAAAAATTATTTAACTTGGTTCTGGATGCTATTTACAATTGACAATCTGAAGTTCCTTTGGTATTGGTACGTTAATCTTATTCTTACATATATCTCGGATACTTGACAAAAGTGTCTATACATTTATCTTCATGGCTATGTACAGGAATATGGTAATCTTATTAGGCGCAGACTGGATCTTGACTATGGACTGGCACAGACAATTGTAGAACTCGTACAGACTGGTACAGACTAATGCAGACTGGTACAGACTAATGCAGACTGGTGCAGACAAATGCAGACTGACTGATCGAAGGTCTTTACACCCGTTATAATACCTCGCACGTTCATGTATCACTGCGTGAGTGTGATGCGCGAGGAGAAAGTGTTCTATGTTAGCAGCAATCTCATTGGCTGCGTTACATATTAATACGCGGATCGGCGGAAGCAGAATTTGGTCCGTCTCTATGGCAGCGCCATCTCGTAGTGGGGAGATGGACGAGTGCTGCGCCTGCGCTGTTGTGCTTAGCGGGGCGCACTCTAGTGGGAAATTTGTGTACGCGCTGAATACGCGGAACTATGTACACAACACTGAGCTTTCCATTTTCGTCTCTAAAACAAAAACTAGGGGCTTGGTATCCTTTCAAATTCGATTTGAACGTCTGATAGAAGTCTCTGACATTGTTTATCTGGAAACGCTGATCGATCTGTTCTAACTGCTGTTTCTCATGCAGTAGAGTTCTGGCTGCATATTTTTGAACTTCATGGAATACATCAAAATCATCAGGTCTCCTGGTAGAGTTCCACTATTTCCATGCACTTGCTGTTTGGGCCACCACCTCACCACAAACCTCATTCCACCATGTATGATTCCTCTTTTTAGCTGTCAGGATTGTAGTATTAGCTGCTTGTTGGATCATGGAGGCAATGTCTGCACATTTATATGGGATTCAACTGTCAGTTACTGGTGGCATTGTTCCATTACGTTTTGATTGATTTTGAGCTTCGCAGTATCATATTTATGAAATTTATTTCCAGTTTTCACAGTCTTATTGAGAGGGATGAAATTAATTTTGGTCTTGGAGAGGTATGATCCTTTTACATTCAGTATGTTATCTGTAAAAAGGTTTCTTTCTATTATTTCTGATTGTTTGATGTTGTTTCTTTCTTATTTCTGTAATCCATGCTATCATTGATTCCTTCTTCCAGAACTACTCATTCAGTAGAGGTCTCTAAAAAAAGATTAATCTTCTTTTAGCCATTACTTCTGATATTTTCTCAAAATTTTTGTATATCTCCTCATTACTTCTCATTTTCCAGCCATCTGTAGCTTGTATTGCAACCATTATTTTCTAATAATGCTCCTTTGTGGAACCTCTGTTCTGTCCAGCTTATAGTTCATCATTAGGCATCCTCATCCATGTAAACATCCTGGTCATACCACTGTGGGATAGTGTTTAAATTTGTTTTTTTTAGTTGTACATTTCTTGTTGTAAATATCCTTTGTCAAACGATTTGCTCTCTCCAGTTTGCTGACTCTTACATCTACTGTTAATTCTTCTAGTCCATTTTGTTGTACAGTTTGTCCAATATATTTAAATTTACTTACTAATGCTATTTTACATTTTTGTTTTTCTAAGAATGTTGATGCATTGTTTGAAATTGTCATCAATGTTGTTTTTTCGGCTGAAATTTTGGGACCAGCTCTCTATGCTATTTCTTCCAAAAGATTTCTTTTAATAACTGTCTGTCAGATTTTTTGAAAGTATATCAGAATCATCTGCAGAAGCCAGGCAGTTTACCTTAATTCCATTTGTTTTTCGTCCTAAAACTATTGGTTCAATTTTGTGATTTTTTTTTCTCCAAATTCCAATAACTTCCTATTTTTTCTAGAATGTAGTGTTACAGTAAAGGTGATAAACTGTCCCCTTGTCTAACACCAGTTTTTATTTCAAATGGTTGAGATACTTCTCCCATAAATTTAGCTTCAGTCACCCTATTTGCTAGTGTTTTGAGGATTATGTTTGCTTTAACACAAAATTCTTTGATGATTTTACCCATAATTTCTCTGCCTACCAAATCAAATGCTTTCTTGAAACCAATACGTGATACTATTATTGGTTTGGTGATTAACAGTCTGTGGAGAATTATCAATTTTCTAATAAACATCTGTTCTGTGCAGGGTCTTCCCTTTCTAGAGCTCCTTGAGATTCTCCCAGTTATTTGTCTAAAGTTTCTACAACTCTGTCCAGAGAATTTTTGATAATATTTTGTATACCACTGGCAGAAGTCAGGCATCTCTGCAATTGTTGACATTTTGTGTGTCCCCTTTTTTTCATAGCTGTGGATTAATGCTTTCAATAATCTCTTCAGCTTTCCAAATGTTCTCAAACAGCAGTTGTAGATCATTTGTGTGTTCTGACTATTTCAATAATTTTGCTGTAGTGGAGTCTTCATTTGTTGCTTTGAAGTTTTGGAATGATTTGATGGCTTCATGAATTTATTGTTCTGTTAGTGGAAAATCGTCCTCCAGATGTTGTGGGACTGCTATTATATATTGCTACAATGTGCTGTTATTGTTATTGTTGTTGTTGTTGTTGTTGTTTGGTTGCCTGTTCTTCAGCACTATCTTTCTGTTTCGTTTATCTATTTGCCGCCATTTTAACCCATTTACCGGTATTTTCAGCTTGTTCTTCACTTATTTGACCTTTTGGTGGCTCCTCTTGAAGAGATCTTATTTCTCAGCATTTAAAATTACATCATCTGCTGCTCTTTCGCATCTGAATTTCATCATGTCCAGTCTAGTTTTTTCATTCATTTAACCATCCATCTTCCATGACTCAAGATCCTAAATTATCATCCTTATTTCTTGAACAGTCTCATTTCTCTTTTTACATTTTCCAGATGAAGAAACTTTTGGTCCTCAAAGCTAAGATTAGTATCAGTTTTTTTATTTGTTTCTGCCTATGGCTGCTATATCTCTTTAGTTAGAATATTTTCTCTCTCTGTATTTGATTATAGTCTAAGTCTGAATATTTTTATAAGTACATTTATTGCTGTAGCAATGAGTAAAATAAATTGTATTGCACTGCCTGTAGCATGTAGCACCATTTTGACTGTTAGTCCTCTTGCTGTAGAAAAAATAGCTTTGATGATTACTTAATGCAAGTATTTTGTAAGAGCTGTGGAATGGTTAGTATCTGTTTATATTTTTCTGATTAATTCAAGCTCGTCAATGCACATCCTGTGTTAAGGAAATATTTGCACTGAATTTACTGTGTGTTAAATATAAGCAGTGGATCCATTGGGGTAGTCTTTTTGGTAGAAATATATCAAGGCGAACAAAACAGGAGATGGTGAAGGAAGAGAGGGAAAAGATCAACATTTGCTTCTCATCAGCAATATAACTGGGTTGAAACATTCAGTGAAAATTATCTGTGACAGGAAGTTGTCAGAAATACATTTTTTGAAGAAACTTTATGTTTGTATAAGCATTTATTAAATTTAAAAATTGGATTTCATGTGTTAATACAAAAGGTAATGTTTTGCATTGCAGGCATACTGAACCTGTCAAAGATGAAGAATCGGCCAATGATTCTTATTGGAGGATAACAGTATGTATAACTTAAACTTGAGATTCTTGAAAATAAAGCTAGTCAGTATTTCTTAACAGTACTGATTTAAATACATCTAAAAGATCGCTGTTACCTAAATGAAAGTTGACGAGCAAAGTCTTAGTGGACATTTGTATAAATTTGTCATAGGTGTTATTTACAAGAAGAGTAAATAGTTTCAATAGGAATGTGGTGAGACATTTAACAAATGTGATGACCACACATTAATAGGACCTTGTAACACTACCATTATGATATTAGTATGCTTTTATGTAAATAACAGAAACCCTGTCTCTATGTTGCCACGTATAACCCTCTTACTAAAATTTAGTTTAGTTTCCAAATAAAATACACTGTGGACGGATAGTCCTGTTTATAGGAAACGATAATCAATAGAGTTATCCTTCTTACAGGATTTACCGTGTGTTGCGTCTAATGGATAAGTAAATTGGACTATTCACTTCTTTTCCTAAGATCTTACCCAGTGGCTAGATAGAAACACAGTATGAATAATAATATACTGAAGCTAGGACAACTCATTTCCAAGTTCATTTAGTGGTTTAAAACATGTACTTAATGGTCACCAACCTATCCTGGCAATGAAATAGTGAAGTATTGGAGAAGCAGAAATGTGAATTTTGCCTACTTTCTTGCTACTGTTTAGTTTGGCTCCTCGAATAAATTACCCCACTTAAACAATTTTGGGCTACATCTTTATACATTATGATTTAAAAAAAGAAAAAGCCCAGTAGATAACTTCAAGGAAGGTAAAAAAAATTAGCCGGGGATGGGGGGAACAACCTTTAGAAAAGCACTTTCCATAATCAAGAAACTTAAATACTTAGACACTAAAGCACACACTTTTTAACTGAACATTTCACTTAAAGAAAACCTCTTTCTTGGTGGAATTTACTTTCAAAAGCTATTATTCTTTGAACTAATTCTGTATAGCCATCTAACAGGTTCTAGTAACTTGGCTTCACTCTGATTGAATTTTATGTAAGCAAACTATAACACTTTGCAATAGTTAAGAAAACATTTTTATTATTTACACTAAAGCAATTTAAATGGTGCCTCTGTATATTAACTTGGCACTTCACTCTGATTGAATTTTATGTAAGCAAACTATAACACTTTGCAATAGTTAAGAAAACATTTTTATTATTTACACTAAAGCAATTTAAATGGTTCCTCTTTATATTAACTTGGCACTTCATAAGTCTGTAAAACAGGACACTCGGATCAATCAAACACCAGGAAGGAACCCTATACAGATGTATGATTAGGATAAAATGACAGGGTGAGCCAGTTTCCGTAAATTTCAAGAATGATTATTAAATCACAGTTTAAATTAATGGTTCATACTGTACAAAGGTAAAAATAGAAAAAAATCTTATCTGGTGGCTATAGGCTTGGGTTTGGCGAACAGTTATGACGGCTACACTACCCACACTATGGCCTGCAAGTTTCTTGCTGTATGGGCTCAATTTCTCTTCTTGGCTTCATTCAGTTTTACATACAGTAGCTCAACAACTCGCAGCTATGCTGTAAGCTGTTTGCAGTCTTCAACCAAGGCATTTTTATGAAAATTTGCAGGCAAAGCTTCTGCTCCACAAAGGAGTTACCTCAATCACTGCTGCCTACAGACTGTGTGACTTACTTCCCACACTTGCTCAAGGTAGCACGCCAATTCGCCTTTCGCACCTTTTCCACTCCCCACAGCTATTTTCGTTTCAAACAAAAGCACACTGGCTTTTACATAACACCTATTTCTTACATTGTTCCTAAGCATGACCATTTCTTAAATTGTCAAATTTACATCAACATGAACAATTTATACACACAAATATTTTTAAATACAAAATGTTATCAAAACATTATTTAGACCCTTGGTATCCTTTGTAGAGGACTTGGGCAGGTTTGTCCCATCCTAGTACACATTATTTTGTTACCTCCCTTCAGATATTCCATTTAGCTACATCTACAATAATTCCCAATGTTCTGCCTTTTGAGGTGTCCAGTGCGGGTTGTTTTTATTTTTTATTTGATATGCGTATTCCATAGATCCGTACATGCGAGTGATTCGCCTGGATGTGGAACATGTCAATACAATTGTACAAATACAATTAATGCTACAGAATAGTAATATAATTCAATGATATAGATATTACAAGCTGTCATTAAACTAGTATAGCAATTCTCAACATAACATTATAACTATAACATTAACACTATAACATTAACATAATATTGTATCATCCATCTAATAACTAAGAGACTAAATACATCTATTATTAAGGGAGGGCATTACTTCTGGAAAAGAATTCATCTAACGAGTACAGTGGATGGTCGAGCAGGTATTTTTTTAACATACCTTTGAACAGCGTTTCATTTTCTATTGTACATTTAATATAATTAGGCAATGCATTAAAAGTCTTTATAGCCACATACTTTACTCCCTTCTGTACAAGTGTTAAATTTTTTAGTTCAACATGTAGATCATCTTTACCTCTAGTACTGTAGTTATAGTATGAACAATTTGTTTCATACTGAGCATAGTCTTTATTAACTGCATTCATCAGAGAGTATATGTACTGACATGTTGTCGTCAGAATACCTAACTGTATAAAAAGTTTTCTACATGAGGTTCGTGGAGGAACCCCACACATGATTCTGACTGCTCTCTTCTGAGCATTTAAGATTTTTTTTGAGGCTGGTGAATTACCCCAGAATATTATTCCGTAACTCATTAATGAGTGAAAGTACCCAAAGTAAGACGATTTTAAAATGTTGATGTCCCCAAAATGAGTAATTATTCTTAGAGCAAAAGTTGCTGATGAAAGCCTTTTTAGAGTAAGGGACACATGCTGTTCCCAGTTGAGCCTACTGTCAATGTGAACCCCCAGGAATTTAGTGGATTGCACCTGTTCTAGTTCCTGGTTGTCATGAGCAATTACTATACTTTCTAGAGTTTTATTTTTATGTGGAACTGTATAAAAATAGTTTTTTTAATATTAACTGAAAGAGAATTAATTGAAAACCAAGCTGTAACTTCTCTGAGTATATCATTAACATCAGTCTCCATATCAGCAGTAGACTGACCATCAACGACAATGCTTGTATCATCAGCAAACATTGTGAATTCACAATTTTTACTAATGGACAGGGGTAAATCATTAACATATATTAAAAACAGCAAGGGTCCAAGGACAGATCCCTGGGGAACTCCATGCTGAATTTTGCCCCATTCAGAATCCACTAGATTAGGAGATCCTTTGTTGCAGCCATGTAGAACCACCTTTTGTTTCCTGTCTTGAAGATATGATTTTAGCCAGTTACCTATAGGCCCTTTGATTCCGTAATGATAGACCTTCTCCAAGAGTATCTTGTGGTTTACACAATCAAAGGCCTTGGAAATATCACAGAAGACACTAACTGGTGACTTCGTACTATTAATAGACTCCAAGACATCATTTGTGAGTGAATATATGGCACACTCTGTGGAAACCCCTTTTTGAAAACCAAACTGTCTGTGGTTAATAATATTAAGTTTATCAAGATGTGCCACAATCCTGTTATACACTGCCTTTTCAAGAACCTTTGAGAATGTTGTTAAGAGAGAGACAGGACGATAATTTTTTACATCTGTAGCATCGCCAGACTTGAAAAGAGGTCTCACAGTGGCATATTTCATTCTCTCTGGAACAACTCCCTCATAAAGAGACATGTTGCAAATGTGAGCAAGTACTACACTTACATCATTACTGCAGGCTTTCAACAGTTTATTAGAGATGTTATCTATACCTGAAGATCCTTTACTTTTCAATGAGTGAATTATTTTTTTTATTTCATTAACAGTTATGGGTGTTACATTTATATCATTAAAACATTGTGGGAGGTTAAGTTTCAGAATATCTAAAGCTTCTCTTAGGTCACCACTGAACCTATTTGAGAGGTGACACTTAGAAAGTGGTTGTTAAATGTGTCTGCTATCTGTTTACTATCAGTTATTTCCAAATCGTTAATTTTTAGGACAGCAGATTTTTCATTGTCAGATGGTGAAGTACCTGTTTCCCTCTTTATTACATTCCAAATTGTTCTGATTTTATTGTTTGAACAGTTAATTTTAGATTGCATGCACATACTTTTAGATTTTTTAATGACTTTAGTTAAGATTTTGCAGTATGTCCTATAATATTTCATCTGCAGGGGATTATTGGATTGTCTAGATATTATATACAGTTCCCTTTTTCTCTGGCATGCCCTTGGTGAGCCATGGTTTTTTGCTTGATTGCCTGTTCTGTAGTCTACAGACCTTTTTTGGAAAGACATTTTCAAATATATCTGATAATTCATCAGCAAATAAATTATATTTTGTATTAACATCATTTGCAAGATAAACATACCTCCAGTCAGTCTCCCGAATGCATAATTTGAATTTTTGGATATTTTCCTCATTCATGTTACTAATGGTTTTCCACTGTGCACTAGCTTTGTTCTGATTTGTATTAAAGTTGTCAATTGTGAGTATTTGCCCATCATGATCAGAGAGTCCATTTATGACTTTTTCAACTTTGATGTGATTAGTTTTACTCATATCTACAAAGATATTGTCTATTAGAGTGCTGGAAGTGGCAGTAGTTCTTGTGGGAAAACTGGCAGTGGAGACAAGGTTGTAGGTATGCATTAAGTTTGCAAACTCTGTCTTAGAAGATGAGCTTCCTAGGAAATCTATATTAAAATCTCCAGTCACTATAATGTCCCTATTTTTTCTTGTGAGATACAATAGCACAGAATCTAATTGTTTCATGAATACTTTAAAATTACCAGATGGAGCCCTGTATACTGCTACGATTACCAGTTTCTTGTTACCTTCTACTATTTCTGTGACACATGCCTCAAAGTCTTTCTCTACACAATATTTCTCTACATCTATTGTATCAAAGGACAGGCTGTTTTTCACATAAATAACTGCCCCACCTTTGCACATATGCTTTCTACAAAATGAGGTAGCTAAACCATAATTTGGTATATTGAGCATTTCAATGCCAAAAGTGATATGGTGTTCTGTCAGACAGAGAATATGAGCACAATTTGCGCCTGTTGGTTCATCAATATTTACAATAAATTGGTCTAACTTACAGAGCAGGCTTTGAATATTTTGGTGAAAAATTTTGAGCTCATTTTTAATTACATGATTAGTTGTGGTGTTACCATTGCTAGGACTGAGTTTTATTACTTTTGACATACCAGTATTACAGGAACAGTTTTCTGCAGGGAAGAGGGAGCTGTTGTGCTGGTAACACCCACATTTGTTGTTATTAACTACATTACTTACATTCTGATTGGAACCTTCCCCCTTCTGCCCCAGTACCATAAAAAATCCCCATTTGCAGCTGAGGACTTTCTTGATCTCAGGCACATCCTATGTGGAGCAGCTGCAGTCACTACTGTGCTCCTTTTTGCCATAGAGGGTGGATCTCCTGTTGGTGAGGTTTGTACACTGTCGGCTTGTACACTTGATCCTGTGGGGGTTGGTGTTGCTGTTTCTGCTATTGATGACTGTTCTTCCTCCTTAAATGCTGCTGCTTCACAAGTTGGCGGTGGACTAACGTTTCCCACTTGAGTTGTAACTGCTGGTGCTGTCTTGCTTTTGTATAAAAGACCTGTTTGTGTTGATTCACATGCAGGTGCTGCTGCATATGAAGTCTTCCCTTCAGCTGTTCCATTAGGTTTGAAGGAGTATTTTGACGACACTGTATGTATTTCTTCCAATGGTACAGTTTCAATGGGCACAGGTGCTTTTAGAATGATTGGAGGAGTGGTGTTTTCAAATAGTTTGAATGTTTCTGCTAATAATGCTTTAGCGAGTACACGTTTTCCTAGCCAGTTCCTGTGCATTCCATGCCGAGTAAAATGGTTTCTCTCTTTGGAATTACTGTCCAAAAACTTCACGTCCTTGAATGCTTTGCATACCTTTTGAAACATTTTGTTTGTGAATTTGATTTCATTATTTACACATGAACTGTTTATTAGGTCATGTCTATATGGGATTCTTTCCAGTGCATTTCGCAATGCTGTGATTGCATTTTTCGACTCATTTTTATAAACATCGTTAGCTCCAGCAATAATTACACAAACATCGTTTGGTTGAGGGCTTAAATCTTTAATTATTTGCTGGAAAGGAGCCCCGGGTTTTACTGTGGCAGTAACGGAAAATTTAGATTGCATATTCGTAAGAATAGTGGCTAAATCTCGTCCATGGCTGTCTGCAAAGATATAAACTTTTGGTTTTGTCTCGTCTTCTCTCAATAATTTCATTTGTCGGTGTTTCTCTTGTGCAATGGGCGCAAACGAGTTTTTCGTAACTATAGCAGATATTGGAGCACTTTGAATTTCAGTAACGGTTTCTTTGAGAGTGTTGTAGTTTTCACTTTGTACATTTTTCACAAAAGGATTAAAATCGACATTCAAAGAATTAATTAACGATTCGATGTCATTCATATATTTTTTAGCTATTGCGAGTTCTTCTTTCAGCACATCAGAGATGAGTTCTTCAGTACCAGCATTATATATCTTGACTGCACTTTTTCGACCACTGCACTTAACAAAGCCACATACACAATTCGGATTTATCACTTTTCTGTTGTTCATACACGATAGATGGATCCATATATGTGAAAAAGAGCACAAACAAATACCGCTATGAATACTGTTTTGGCAGACTATGCACTTTAAACTAAATGTAATACGATTTTCTACGGCACGATTTACTACTGCTTGCATACTCGACGCCACTTCCTGGGTGTATTGTATCGAGTTAGCTTTTTCAAATTTCCATGTGGGTTTATCAATGTATTTTGTAACTGATATTTCAGCACCAATGATAACTTTTGTGAGCCAATGTACACTCCTTGAAAAATGTTTCAGTACTACTATTGAGTGATTCAGTGGTAATTTGTTCTCATCAGTGGAAAAGATGGATGGGTAAGGTTTTGTATCAGTTTCCATCTGCCTGCCCAAAACGTTTTAAATTCCTTGGCATCAAACTTAGATAATTTCTTGTGTGTTGATCCATTCGAACAATGGTTCTCTATTTTTGTCTCTATTTATGTATCTCCGGGTTGTGTTTTGGAATTAAAATCTTAAACATATACGTGCTGTCTAGTTGCTGTGTGTAAGACTAGTGTCAGACACTTTCCGTTAGGTGATTTGTGGACTGATGTAATAACCAGGCCTTTGAGTTTTATTCTAATTACTTCTACATCACTAATTTTCTGACAGCTTAAGCCAGCATAATCCAAGAGCTGTTTCTTTTTTCATTTATTGTGGTAGCACCTAACAATTGAGAGGAGTATTGATATTGCTTTATATTGCGTAATCTTGCATGTAGCTTCTGAATTATCACCTAAATGCATTTCCTATAGAGCTATAATACTGACGGCATGCTCATCATCTAATTTGCTTTGGTAACTGCATTTGTCACTTGTTAATCCTACGTTAATTTGCATAATATGGACACCTTGCCTGATAATTTTTGACTGTAAGCTCTGAGAAGTGCTGGACCATCTTTTGTGTAGAGTTTTTGCTGTATGCTCCTGCAGTCACACTGCCTTGGTGGACCATCTCGGGGGTTGTCTACATGCCACACAACAGTCTTTTTGGTGTCCCGTGTGAATGATTCACTGGTAAATATCCTGTCCCATACACTTTTGTTTGTAGACAATACTTCTGTGTTAGCTGAAAATAGAGCCAGGAAGCAGTAGTCTCAGTACCTCAGAGAATTAGTTTCAGGTAAAGTATATGGATCTAACATATCTAAAATGCACATGGTTTAGTTTGGAAACCACACAAACACCCAAATGTACACACCCACAGTAGCTGCACGGGGTGGGGTGGGGGGGTGGGGGGGAGGGGGGGGGGCAGAGTGATTGGAGAAGACAGTACATTGTCTGAATGGGAAAAGATTGGTGGGTACAGAAGAGAGAAGGGAAAAGGTGAAGTGATACAGTGGGAAACAAATTAGCAGAGGTTTAGGTCAGGTGGATGGCACTAGATGTGCTGGAGAGACAATTTCCACCTGCGTAGGTCAGAGAAACTTGCACTGGAAGGGAATATCCAAATGGTATGTCTAGTGAAGCAGTTGTTGAAGTGGTGTACAGCCTCTTGGCAACTGCAATGTCAAGTCTGTGGTTTGCCACAGTTTGGTGCTGGACATTACTGCGAGTGAACAGTTGGTTACTTGTCATCCCTACATGGAAAATTGTATGGTAATTGCAGCATAGCTGATTTTTAACAGGTTGCTTTTGCACATGATCGTGCCTTTTATATGGTGGGAGATTCCTGCGACTGGACTGCTGTAGGAGGTGGTGGGTGGATCTGTGGGACAGGTCTTGCACCTGGGTCACTCACAGGATTAGGGGCGGACAAGGATGTTCTCTAGATTGTGTGGGCAGTGGAACATTACTTTGCAGGAATAGGGTAGTATCTTGAGTACAGTATACCCCATCTGAGATAGCCAAAGCCCCAGTGAAGGATGTGGTTGAGCTTTTCAAGGCCTGGGTGATTAGATGAGTGCTGACCATTGTCTGGTTAGCAGGGTTACAGGTGTGAAATGAGGAGATGGCACGGGAGATCTATTTATGAATGAGACGGATAGGATACTGTGGCTCTGGTAGTGCTATTGCCATATTTAGACAACTCCTGCTTTCCACTGGGGATAGTGAGTCCACGTGTGACAAGGCTGCATGTAAGAGCCTTTTTGACATGGAATGGGTGACGGCTGTCAAAGTGGAGGGAGGTACTGTTGGTGGTTGGTCCACTTGACATGTATTTATGGATATCGATGTCTAGTGATATGGCGCATTGAGTTGAGAATAATCAGGTTAAGATGATTTGGGAGTAGGTTTTTAGGTTATGGAAGAAGCAGTCTATACCATGAGTCCAGATCATGAAAATGTCTCAATTACTCTGAATCAGACAATGGGTTTTAGGTGTTGACAGGATAGGAAGGACTTCTCCTGATGGCCAATATAAAAGCTGGTATAGGATGGCACCATGCGAGTACCCATGGCAGTACTACAGATTTGTTTATACAGGGATAATCACTTAAAACCTGCACCACAAACATTGCAGAAATGGAAAGTGCTATTGATGTGTGGTTTTCACAGAATGGATTGGTAGTTGGGGGCTTATGCTAGTAACCAACCAACAGGTTGTAGTGATATTAGAAAGTGCATTTTTTGTGCAAACATAAACTTTTTTAAATGAAACTATGCCTATCGGTATCAACTAAAAGTAGGGTAAATTAGTCTATCAGCGGTGTTTGTTGCAGGAGTCTAGTGTGAGCCATTCATGAGATATCATATTTTGAAAAGGTCCCACGCCAACACTTGTACATTAGCTGTAAAGTTCCCACACCAACACTTGTACATTAGCTGCGGTAGCACAAACCAAAGAACAGTCCAAGTCCATACACTAGTTATGTGGATTGTGACCAGTAATGAGACAATTGACCATCACAGGCTGTGTTCAAAATGACCACTGGCAGCACCAGTATATGCTCCCATTCTGGTATGGAAAGACTGCTGCACACATACCAGTATTTCAGCAGGGACAATCTGACAGGCTGCAGTAATACATCATTGCATATCATCAGATGTAGTTGGTATGCCCTTGTAGACAGTCTTTCAGCTTTCCCCATAGAAAAAAAGTCTCCAGGCATGAAATTTGGCGAGTGGATCAACCGAGATACAGGTCCTCTGCATCCAATCTAATGATTTGTAAACAGTTTGTGAAGCCATGTTGTACTTCGTGCACTGTGGGTTGTACAGCCATCGTATTGGTACCACAAGTTGCTCCTAGTCTGCAGAGGAATCTCTTCTAGCATCCGTGGAAGATGATTTGTTAGGAGGCTGTGATACTTGTGCGCATTCAGTGTTCTTTCTAAGAAAAACGGGCCTATGAGCTGATGGTTCACTGCCTCACACCACACGTTTACACTCCAAGGATGCTGAGATTCCACCTGCCACAGCCAAAGACAATTGTTAACAGACCAATTGTGCTTATTTCAGCACTTTACCAGGCCACGATTGTTAAAATTTCCTTCACCGCTAAACAAGATACATGATACATCTGGAGTATCCTGTCTTAATGCCCATGTATGGAAGTTAACACAATTCTCTTGATCAATTCCATGCAGCTCTTTATAGAAAGGGATACACCTATATCAATGGAGAATGCATAGGACACTTGCCCGATTAATGCCATTTCCACATGCGATTGTGCAAGAGGTAACATGTGGATCAACTACTTGTTTCATCTATTATGTTGCTAAGAGTTAGGCTATGACTTCCACATAACTGGTTGAAGAGGTTGCCTAGCAACTACCCACACACACAAACACACTGTAAGCAAACAACATCATACCTAGCAACTACCAACACACACACACAAACACACTGTAAGCAAACAACACCATACCTAGCAACTACCCAGATTGAGTGGCACAAACTAGTATTGGTGTGGAAACTTTTAAAAATACTGTATCTCATTGACAACCTGTACTAGAATCCTGCAACAAACCCCACTGACATTCTGATTTACCATATTTTTAGTTTGTTAATGTCAGTAAGCACAGTTTCATTTAAAAAGTGTACATCTGCACAAGAAAGGATTTTTACAATCTGTTGATTGGGTAACAGTAATGAGTCCCTGTCTACCAATCCATTCAGTCAAAGCCGCAAATCAATAGCACTTCATACTTGTGGTGCGAGCTTTAGGCATTTCACCCTGTGACTTGGTCTTCGAAAGTGAAATAATTGTGAGTCAGGATGTGTTTGGGGAAGGGGATTTGGAAAGAGGTGGTGGGTTTGGTATCAGGAGGATGTTTGGAAAGTGAGGCCATGGGCATGGGGGATGTTGTAAAATGATGTTGCATCCATAGTAACCAGCAAGGAGTCATGTGGTAGCAAAACAGGAACTGCAGAAAGGCGGTGAAGGAAGTAAGCATTGTCTTCACTGTAGGATGGGAGGTTACAGACAATGGTTTGCATGTGATCTTCAGTGGGAGGATTGTACCCAGCCACAGTTGGGCAAGTGGAGAGACCTGTGTAGTTGGGTTGGCGAATAGGTAAAAAGGAAGGAGTGGTGTGAGGAGGGAGATAGATCCAGGAGTCAGGTTATGGGATGGACTTAAGGTCTTGGAGAGCTGCTGGAGTCTTGTTGGATTTCACGGATGTGATCATGGTTGTAAGGTTTGTATGCAGAGGTGTTAGAAAGTTGGTGAAGACTCTCAGCCACATAGTCACTATGATTCATGAACACTGTGATGAAGCTTTTATCTGTAGGAAAGATGATAAGGCACGGATTGATTTTAAGGATATGGGTAGCTGTGTGTTAGATAGGAGTGATGTTGGTCTCACTAGGGAGGATTTAGGAAAGGAAAGTAAGGCCGGGTTAGAAGTGATGAATTCCTGAAAGATAACCAAGAGATGACTGGCTGGAATGGGAGGTTCAGGGTGGGAGGGAGGCTGGAACTGTTTTAAGCAAGGTTCTATGTGAGGTTTTTGTTGGCTGTTATTAGTGGGATGCATCATCATCATCATTTAAGACTGATTATGCCTTTCCGCATTCAGTCTGGAGCATAGTCTTGATCTATTTCAACAGTTTTTATACCCCTTCCCTTCCAACACACACACACTAGCCACCAAGGAAGAGCCTACAGCTTTGATTCAACCCCCCCCCCCCCCCCCCCCCCGCCTCTTCCAGTCATACCCTCATACCTCCATAACGCACATTGAAGAAATTTCAGCTGCAGAGATTAGGTAAGGAAAGAAGGTCCTTTACAAGTCCAGCACACTTGAATTTAGGTTTTGGGCTAAAGGTGAGGCCTTTAGAAAGTACCAAGACGTCTGCAGGGCTAAGAGTTGTGGCAGAAAGGTTGACAGCAGTTTTACAGGATTGGTGCTTAGGATGTATATATCTCATGGAGGATGGAGGAATTCGTTGCGATTGTGGAAGATGGAGTATCGAACAAAGCATAGTTAGGGAGGTATGAGGGTACGACTGGGGGGGGGGGGGGGGGGGGGAGGGGGTTGAATCAAAGCTGTAGGCTCTTCCTTGGTGGCTAGTGTGTGTGTGTGTGTGTGTGTGTGTGTGTGTGTGTGTGTGTGTTGGAAGGGAAGGGGTATAAAAACTGTAGAAATAGATCAAGACTTCACGACAACTAGCAGGTTTAAACGGGTGGGTGTTGTAATAGATATGTAGAGGTGGAGGTGATGAGGCTTGCACAGGATAGATTAGTATTGAGAGCTGCAGCAATCCAATCTTCAGACTACCACAGCAACAACAAAAAGGTCATAAGATGGAAACAATTTTGCATCGTAGTATCTCCCTGTTTCCACTCCATGTAGTTTTCGCTTGTGGTAATGTGGCGTGTGTACAGAGATTTATCGGGTGTTGTTATTTTTATTGTACTGTATTAACAGGATTTATCAAGAGTGGTGATAACATCAATTTGTGACAATAAATCTTTGTCATGTGCAATCTATAATACTGTTGTTCCATTTGTAATAAACAATTTCTTTGATGCTGTTTTCCCAAATAAGCCTAAATTTTACTGTTATTCACATGGACAGAGGCAGAGTAAGACATGGGAGATAACTTCAGCTGATCTTCGAAGATCAATTTCTTGAGACAGAGACAGTGTCATTATTATTATTGTTATTCTTTACTTCCTCAGACGTTAAGTCTGGTTAAAAATGGAAAGTGACGTGGACCTTGATAAAGCGTCACTTCCTTTCAACTGTATGGTATGTGTTATATTGCATTTAGGAACTTTCGGGTAATTGAACATGTATCAATAATTACTGATTTCTGTAGTTGTATATATATGTTTGGATGTAGCTGTATTGCATTGATGTACTGGTGGATATTGTGTGGTATGACTCCTGTAGTTGATAGTATAATTGGTATAATGTCAACTTTATCCTGATGCCACATGTCTTTGACTTCCTCAGCCAGTTGGGTGTATTTTTCAATTTTTTCTCCTATTTTCTTTTGTATATTTGTTGTATTGGGTATGGATATTTCGATTAGTTGTGTTAATTTCTTCTTTTTATTGGTGAGTATGATGTCAGGTTTGTTATGTGCCGTTGTTTTATCTGTTATAATGGTTCTGTTCCAGTATAATTTGTATTCATCATTCTCCAGTACATTTTGTGGTGTATACTTGTATGTAGGAACATGTTGTTTTAAAAGTTTATGTTGTAAGGCAAGCTGCGACATTGTCATGTCTTCTGGGGTATTCTGTATTTGCTAGTATTGTACATCTGCTTGTGATGTGATCTACTGTTTCTATTTGTTGTTTACAAAGTCTGCATTTATCCGTTGTGGTATTGGGATCTTTAATAATATGCTTGCTGTAATACCTGGTGTTTATTGTTTGATCCTGTATTGCAATCATGAATCCTTCTGTCTCACTGTATATATTGCCTTTTCTTAGCCATGTGTTGGATGCGTCTTGATCGATGTGTGGCTGTGTTAGATGATACGGGTGCTTGCCATGAAGTGTTTTCTTTTTCCCATTTACTTTCTTCGTATCTGTTGATGTTATGTGATCTAAAGGGTTGTAGAAGTGGTTATGAAGTTGCAGTGGTGTAGCCGATGTATTTATATGAGTGATTGCTTTGTGTATTTTGCTAGTTTCTGCTCATTCTAGAAAGAAATTTCTTAAATTGTCTACCTGTCCATAATGTAGTTTTTTTCTGTCGATAAATCCCCTTCCTGCTTTCTTTCTGCTTAATGTGAATCTTTCTGTTGCTGAATGTATGTGATGTATTCTATATTTGTGGCATTGTGATCGTGTAAGTGTATTGAGTGCTTCTAGGTCTGTGTTACTCCATTTCACTACTCCAAATGAGTAGGTCAATATTGGTATGGCATAAGTATTTATAGCTTTTGTCTTGTTTCTTGCTGTCAATTCTGTTTTCAGTATTTCTGTTAGTCTTTGTCTATATTTTTCTTTTAGTTCTTCTTATTATTGTTATTGTTATTATTATTATTATTATTATTATTATTATATTGAATTATTGTTAATTAATACCCCCTTAAGGAGAGCACCATCAATTTTCAAGGCTTTTTTTCTGTCTATTTCATTTGTCTTTCAAAAACTTCTCATATATTCATTGTGATTCCTCTTCCTCTCTTCTGTACCGTTCTTCCCCATTTTCTTCTCTTTCAATATCTGCTGAAATTTCTGTTTTCCAGTTTTTTACTCTGTATTTTTTCCTGTCTGTGATGTCTTCTGTGGAGATGTTTTGTTTCTTGAGGTCCTCCATGGTTTCCTATACCCAGTTGGTTTTCACTTTATTAGTCATAACTACACTCCTGGAAATGGAAAAAAGAACACATTGACACCGGTGTGTCAGACCCACCATACTTGCTCCGGACACTGCGAGAGGGCTGTACAAGCAATGATCACACGCACGGCACAGCGGACACACCAGGAACCGCGGTGTTGGCCGTCGAATGGCGCTAGCTGCGCAGCATTTGTGCACCGCCACCGTCAGTGTCAGCCAGTTTGCCGTGGCATACGGAGCTCCATCGCAGTCTTTAACACTGGTAGCATGCCGCGACAGCGTGGACGTGAACCGTATGTGCAGTTGACGGACTTTGAGCGAGGGCGTATAGTGGGCATGCGGGAGGCCGGGTGGACGTACCGCCGAATTGCTCAACACGTGGGGCGTGAGGTCTCCACAATACATCGATGTTGTCGCCAGTGGTCGGCGGAAGGTGCACGTGCCCGTCGACCTGGGACCGGACCGCAGCGACGCACGGATGCACGCCAAGACCGTAGGATCCTACGCAGTGCCGTAGGGGACCGCACCGCCACTTCCCAGCAAATTAGGGACACTGTTGCTCCTGGGGTATCGGCGAGGACCATTCGCAACCGTCTCCATGAAGCTGGGCTACGGTCCCGCACACCGTTAGGCCGTCTTCCGCTCACGCCCCAACATCGTGCAGCCCGCCTCCAGTGGTGTCGCGACAGGCGTGAATGGAGGGACGAATGGAGACATGTCGTCTTCAGCGATGAGAGTCGCTTCTGCCTTGGTGCCAATGATGGTCGTATGCGTGTTTGGCGCCGTGCAGGTGAGCGCCACAATCAGGACTGCATACGACCGAGGCACACAGGGCCAACACCCGGCATCATGGTGTGGGGAGCGATCTCCTACACTGGCCGTACACCACTGGTGATCGTCGAGGGGACCCTGAATAGTGCACGGTACATCCAAACCGTCATCGAACCCATCGTTCTACCATTCCTAGACCGGCAAGGGAACTTGCTGTTCCAACAGGACAATGCACGTCCGCATGTATCCCGTGCCACCCAACGTGCTCTAGAAGGTGTAAGTCAACTACCCTGGCCAGCAAGATCTCTGGATCTGTCCCCCATTGAGCATGTTTGGGACTGGATGAAGCGTCGTCTCACGCGGTCTGCACGTCCAGCACGAACGCTGGTCCAACTGAGGCGCCAGGTGGAAATGGCATGGCAAGCCGTTCCACAGGACTACATCCAGCATCTCTACGATCGTCTCCATGGGAGAATAGCAGCCTGCATTGCTGTGAAAGGTGGATATACACTGTACTAGTGCCGACATTGTGCATGCTCTGTTGCCTGTGTCTATGTGCCTGTGGTTCTGTCAGTGTGATCATGTGATGTATCTGACCCCAGGAATGTGTCAATAAAGTTTCCCCTTCCTGGGACAATGAATTCACGGTGTTCTTATTTCAATTTCCAGGAGTGTATATAAAAAATATTCTTGGTAAGTCTGTTTTTGTGCATAATTTGTATGTGTCTCTAGAACCTTGTCCTTGTTTACCTGGTGCTGTTTTTAATCCTCTGTTTGTATTTGTACAGTTCTTTTGTCAATATGTTTATCCAGATCCCCTCTCTCTGAACTGGCCTGTAGGTCTTTCCTTCTGTTTTTCCATCTCTTTGATTTTTGTTCTTCCCTTCATGGCTGTTGTTCTGAGGTGTACAAGGCCTGTGGTAACTACTGTACTACAGTGTCTTAATTTGGCATTGATGGAAAAACTTCTTTTGTTATAATTGTTCCATATAAGTCTGAATACCTTATGTAGTTTTGTGATTCTTTTTTCATTGGATGTTGAGTTCAGTCTTATTTTCTGTGTAATCTCTTCCAGGCACTGGAAACTTTCTTCATGTGATATCTTCCCATACTTTGTTACCAGTGGGTGTCTGTCTCTTTACATTGTGTCAATGTACAAGTTTTTTTCATTTGAGATTTGTAGTCCCGTTTTGATTGAGATTTGATAAAGAGTTTGTAGAGCTTTTTTGTCTTCTTTTCTGTTATTTGTTATGATGGCTATATCATCAGCAAAGGCCAGACATTTTATCTACATGTGCATATATATTTCGAAAGTCATGGTGTGGTGTGTGACATGATCTGACTACACGTAGAGTGCAGTCTTTGTTTGGCACGGCACTTGGAGGGCGACAGTTCAGTCTTCACCCATCTGTCTCTTTTGTCCCATGTCCTGATTATTTTCTCCAAAACTGAGTTAAATAGAGTGGGTGATGGCCATCCTCATGCCTCACTCCTGTCTTTACTTTGAACGGTTCATAGATCTCTCCCATGAACTTCACTTTCAATATTGCATTTTTCATGTTTCTTGTCATATTAACATCAAAGATAATGATAATGTGCAAGAATAATGTAAGGCTAGCATCTTTTTAGTCACATGTTTCTGCTGATACAGCTTATATTGTACACCTGGAAACACAATGTCAATTTTGTTCTGATGACAACACATGTCACCTGGGAATAGTAGATGTACTGGCAATGGTTTCAGTGTCATCCGCCAACAGATAGTGTAATGGCATAGCTATCAGAGTGCTATATGTGTCTACCCTTTATTAGGAAATGCTCACAGCCAGTGTGATGCAGACATGTGAAGCAAGCAGGCAACCATGCCAGGAAGGCACACTCATGATTCTTATAGCCAACGAGTGAGTTTAAAAAGGGGTCAAATTGTGGGCTTCCGAGTGGCAGGATGGTCCTTTCGGGGGAATTGCCACACAAGTTGGATGTGCTGCGTCAGTTATGCAACATTGCTAGTATCAGTAGTCACGTGAACATTCTCACACACGTAGTCGAGGTTCTGGACATCCACACAGCACAGATGCTCACTAGGATTGTTGTACTGAAAGGGCAGCAGTTGCAGATCGTATGGCTACCACAGCACAGATAAAAGGTCTTGTGAGGCCCAGATGTGTCAACACAAACTGTTGCGAAGCAGTTATTGCCAGTTGCGTTACGGACGTGCACACATCTATCCCGTCTTCCAATCGTGCCTCAGCACTGACATGCATGGTTTGAGTGGTGCCATCAGAGGATCTCTTTGAGGATGGCATGGCACGCCATGGTTGTAAGTGATGAAAGCAGATTCCGCTCGCAGACAAGTGATGGTCGTATCAGCAAATGACATAAATCTGGTGAGCACTCTCTTGTAGAGTGCATTCGTCCAAGATACAGTGGCCCCACCCCAGGCGATAAACTACAACTCTCATTCGTCTGTGGTGTTTCTGCACTTGGTACATACAGAATGATGTTACACCCGTTATTTTTGCATTCTTGCAACTGGAAGGTAATGTACTGTTCCAACAGTACAGTGTTGACCCACACACTGCCCACGAAACTCAGTGTTCTCAGAAAGATGAACAGTGACTTCCCGGGCCACCATGTTCTACGAGTTTGTCTCCAACCGAGCACATGTGGGAACATGGGATGAGAAGTGACTCGTGCAACTTGTCAACCAACAACTCTTACATAACTATCTGAACAGATTGAGCATGTGTGACATAATTTATCTCAGGACAGTTTTTGCCATCTGTACTATCGACTGAATGCTATAGTCAGTGCCTGCATTGTCACCAGTGAGGGCTACACCACATACTAATGTGTGTGTTTTGGCATGGGCCGATACATGCTAGCTGAGAAGCATTTGCAGTATTGATCTGTAAATGTGATCATTTCATGTACTCCATATGCACTGTTGCAACATTAAATCTGGAGTGAATTTTCTTCTGGCAGTGGGCACAAACTTTTACCTCACAACTTTGATACATTTTACTTTTTCTTTTTCTTAGTCTTTATCCCCTGCTATCACAGTCTCAGCATGTTAATGTGGATTTGGCAGTATTAATGGTAAATTGTGGCCAGATGCCCTTTCCATGCCACCTCCCCCCCAACCATCCAACCCACACCAGGGTGAAAGGTATGTACCCTGTATCTGTATGTATCTAATATTATCGTGTGTGAAAGTGTGAGAATGTTTTCAAAATGTTTGAGGATCATGTAACTGATGTGGGGTGTGCATACCAGTCTGCTATTCATCTAGTTGGATGTGGACAACAGCCTAAAAATCATGTCAACACTGGCTCTAGCTGCATGCTAACGTTGGCATCTACCCAGGAGTATTACAATTTCGATAGAGTACAGTAGAGTTTTAATGATTTATACAATACTTTTATGTCATGAATTTTAGAAAATTGATTGAAGATGTCTTTCTGTTGTTGTTTAATTTATGATATAGCCGCAACTGAAAATCCAACAGAATATGTTAATTATTCTGGTCTTGTTCATTTCTGTATTTGTTCTGTGTTAAAGTAATTGTTCAGACGCATACAACATAAAAGTTAAAGTAAGGTCTATGATGGCAGGCAGTGACTGGGCTGTTGTCCTGACAGCAGGTAGGGTGCAGCCTTTGTTCACCGTGGCACTAGGAGGGAGAGGGTTATGGCCTATCACCCCAGCTTCCTTTTACCCCTGGGAAACATCCCCAGGAGTCATCTGATAGCAGGTTGGTGTCACCTGGGGCGATCCTGCAGTCACTGGAACAAGGAAAAATCCCCACTTTTATGTTTTATGGGGAATCGAGCCCAGGACCTCCTGATTGGAGTCTAGTGCGCTACCCACTAGACCTCCACAACCACCGTGCTTATGGGATATGAAATGTCTGCATCTATATGACTACTCTGCATTTCACAAATCAGTGCCTGACAGAGGATTTATCAAACCACTTTCATACTGTTTCTCTACCGTTCCACTCTTGAACAATGTGTGGGGAAAAGTAACACTCAAATTGCTTTGTGTGATCTCTGATTTGTTGTGTTTTATTATAACGATCATTTTTCCCTATGAAGGTGAGTGCTATGAAAATTAAAATGTTTTTGCATTTGGAGGATGAAGTTGGAGACTGGAATTTTGTGAAAAGATCTTGCCACAGCAAAAAAGTATTTCTTTTTGTGATTACCATCTCAACTCGCATATCATGTCCGTGACTCTCTCTCTCCTAATATTTTACAATAATACAGACTGAGCTGCCCTCATTTTGACTTTGATTTCCTCCATCATTCATATCCCATGGTGTACTTGTGCATTGTCATCTTGAAACACAACCAATGATCATCCAAATGTCGACTATATGACAGGTCAGTAGTTTCGAGGATCCTGTCATCAAATTGCACAGCCCTCAAATAGCCTCATTAGAAATGATATGTGTCAGACATCTGTATACCATACTGGCCCAAAACATGACTGATCCATCTGCCTGCTAAACTTAAAAGACTGGACTGCAGGTCTGAAACTCATTTTTCACTGGAGCGGACACAAATGAACAAGAATTCTCTGTGGCTCTGAACAGTAGCTGAGCACAAGCAGACACCATTCTGTTGCATTTGGTTAGCATTCACAGGTGTTCACTCATGTTCTGCCCATTATCAGTCCTTCGATGAACTGTCAAACGAAGTCTCCATCATCTCTGCATTGGTGAGAGCAGGAGAGAAAGAGCTAAATTTTGGTGTTTCATCAGTGAACTTTTGTCTTCAACTCAAGATCTTTGAGCAGCAGAATGGTCTAAAGAGAATGTAATGTTTCTGATAACAGAATAGATGCTCGTGAATTCCAAGATGTCCACACCATAAATGCCAAATAAAAAGAAATGCAATTGACAGAGAGTTTCCGAGGTACTGGGAACATGAGAAAGATGATAATTACAATAGATACTTTCATCAGCCAGGAATGGAGTGAATAAGCACGAGCTTCGTATTTGTTTTTATTAAAAAAGAACAGCACAACAAAGTTCCTTGAAAGTAAACATGTACAAAAATGTATCCATCATGCTGATTAAAATTACGTACATACCCCACACGAGCTTTGTATTTGTTTTTATTAAAAAAGAACAGCACAACAAAGTTCCTTGAAAGTAAACATGTACAAAAATGTATCTATCATGCTGATTAAAATTACGTACATACCCCACAAGCCACCTTAGTAATTTCTTGCCCTGTTCCACTGACAAATAGTGCTAGGAAAAATGATAGTCTATATACCTCTGTACAAGCCCTAATTTCTCTTGTCTTTGTGGCCTTTACATGAATTGTAAATTGGTCGCTGTAGGATCGACCTAAAGTCAGCTTCAAGTACGAGGTACCTAAATAGTTTAATAGTGTTTTGTGAAAAGAATATCATCTTCCCTCCAGGGGTTGCTATTTGAGTTCATGAAGCATCTCTATAATACTTATGTGCTGGTCAAACTTACTGGTGACAAATCTCTGAATTGGTTCAATGTCTTCCTTTAATCCAATGTCGTGCAGATTCCAAACACTCAAGCAATGCTAAAGAATGGGTCACACTAGTGTTGTGTCCTTTAGAGATAAGCTACACTTTCCTAAAATTCTTGCAATAAACCAATTTGTCCATTTGCCTTCCCTACAACCAATTTTGCTTGTTTCATGTTTTACTGCTTTGGAACATTATGCCTAGGTATTTAATTGACATGACTGTCAAGCAGCATACTACTGATGCTGTATTCAAACATCATGGGATTTTTTTTTCCTTCTCATCTGCATTAACCTACATTTTTTTATATTTACAGTAAGCTTCCATTCATCTCACCAATCACAAATTTTGTCCAAGTCATCTTATATCCTCCTATAGTCACTCAATGGCGACATTTGCTCATACACAATAGCGTCATCAGCAAACAGCCTCATAGTGCTGGCCACGTTGGCTGTCAGATCCTTAATGTACACTTATTAGCCAAAACATTATGACCACTGCCCACTGCGAGTTGGATGCTGCCTGGTGGATTTGGGGGCATGTGATGCAGTAACAAAAATATGTAAATAGAGCAGACGCAGATGGGGGCTCACTTTAGGTAAGATATGGGCTGCAAATGGGGAAATCAGTTGAGATAAGTGATTTTGATAAATGGCAGATTATTATTATGCTGAGCCTGTGACACACATCTCAAAAGCGGCAGTGCTGGTCAAATGTTCATGAGCTATCTATCACTAGGTGCTAAATGGTTAGACATCCATGACTCTTCACAGTACTTGGGGTTTGGAGGCATGTCTGGCTGCAATGTGGATAGATGGTGATTTGTAGCACAATGCTGGTGCACGCACAAGTGTTCCATAGCACACTGTTCATTGTAAATTCTGGAACACGGAGCTCCGCAGCAGACCACTCCTACATGTTCACATGTCTACCCAACAACATCATCAGTTGTGATTGTAGTGGGCACAGGACCATTCGGATTAAACCATCAATCAATGGAAATGTTGGCTCTTTGGGTGAATCCCATTTTTGCTACACTAGGTTGGTAGGTGTCTCCACAAAAACCATCATTGAGGTGAATGGCAGCTCCAAATGTGCAGCACACCACGGATGCTGGCTGGTGGGAGCAGCATTATGCTTGGGAGACATTCTCCTGCACTTGCATGTAGTAATCGAAGACATGCTGACAGCTGTGAATCACCTATGTCCCTTCATGCTTGATGTCTTCCCCGACAGCGATGTAATCTTTCAGCAGTGTAAATGTCTGTGTCTCAGAGCCAGAATCATGCTACAGAGGTTTGAAAAGCATTATAGTGACGTCATGTTGATGTCTTGGTGGCCAAATTTGCCTGATGTAAACCTAAAGAACCCATCTGGATCGCTATCAAGCATCATTACCACGTATGCAAATCAGTGATATGTTATTTACGTGAATTACAAGACCTGTGTGTAGACATCTAATGTTTCATACCTCCTCAAACCTAACAACAAGCTGTCTGATCCCTGATATGCAGAATCAGTGATGTATTTTGTCCCAAAGATGGACAAACAAGCTATTAAGCAGGTCATAATGTTTTGGACCACCAGTCTAAACAGGATATTACAAAAAGGTACAGCCAAACTTTCAGGAAACATTCCTCACACACAAAGAAAGAAAATATGTTATGTGGTCATGTGTCCGAAAACGCTTACTTTCCATGTTAGAGCTTATTTTATTACTTTTCTTCAAATCACATTAATCATGGAATGGAAACACACAGCAACAGAATGTACCAGCATGACTTCAAACACTTTGTTACAGGAAATGTTCAAAATGTCTTCCATTAGTGAGGATACATGCATCCACCCTCCGTCGCATGGAATCCCTGATGCGCTGATGCAGCCCTGGAGAATGGCGTGTTGTATCACAGCCGTCCACAATATGAGCATGAAGAGTCTCTACATTTGGTACCGGGGTTGTGTAGACAAGAGTATTCAAATGCCCCCATAAATGAAAGTCAAGAGGGTTGAGGTTGGGAGTGTGTGGAGGCCATGCTATTGGTCGGCCTCTACCAATCCATCGGTCACTGAATCTGTTGTTGAGAAGCGTACGAACACTTCGACTGAAATGTGCAGGAGCTCCATCGTGCATGAACCACATGTTGTGTTGTACTTGTAAAGGCACATGTTCTAGCAGCACAGGTATGAAATCATGATAACATGCTCCATAGAGTGTAGGTGGAAGAACATGGGGCCCAATCAAGACATCACCAACAATGCCTGCCCAAACGTTCACAGAAAATATGTGTCGATGACGTGATTGCACAATTGCGTGCAGATTCTCGTCAGCCCACTCAAGTTGAATGTGAAAATTTACAATTTGATCACGTTGGAATGAAACCTCATCCATAAAGAGAACATTTGCACTGAAATGAGGATTGACACAATGTTGGAGAACCATTCGCACAAGTGTACCCGTGGAGGCCAATCAGCTGCTGATAGTGCCTGCACACGCTGTACATGGTATGGAAACAACTGGTTCTCCCGTAGCACTCTCCATACAGTGACGTGGTCAATGTTATCTTGTACAGCAGTAACTTCTCTGACACTGACATTAGGGTTATCGTCAACTGCACGAAGAATTGCCTCGTCCATTCAGGTGTCCTTGTCGTTCTAGGTCTTCCCAGTCGCTTAGTCATAGGCTGGAATGTTCCGTGCTCCATAAGATGCCGATCAATTTCTTCAAACGTCTTCCTGTCGGGACACCTTCGTTCTGGAAATTTGTCTCGATACAAACGTACCGCGCCATGGCTATTGCCCAGTGCTAATCCATACATCAAATGGGCATCTGCCAACTCTGCATTTGTAAACATTGCACTGACTGCAAAACCACGTTCCTGACAAACACTAACCTGTTGATGCTACGTATTGATGTGCTTGATGCTGTTACTGTAGAGCAATGAGACGCATGTCAACACAAGCACCGAAGTCAACATTACCTTCCTTCAATTGGGCCAACTGGCGGTGAATCGAGGAAGTACAGTACATACTGACGAAACTAAAATGAGCTCTAACATGGAAATTAAGCATTTCCGGACACATGTCCACATAACGTATTTTCTTTATTTGTGTGTGAGGAATGTTTCCTGAAAGTTTGGCCGTACCTTTTTGTAACACCCTGTATAGAGAATGAGAGTGATCCTATCATACTTCCCCGGGGCACTCCTGAGAATAACCCCAATACCCCTGCCTCTGATGAACACTCACCATCAAGGACGACATTCTGGCTTCTACTACACAAGAAGTCATCTCGAGCCATTCACATATCTTGAAACCTAATCTGTAATTTCAGACCTTCATCAACAGTCTGCAGTGGCGCACTGTGGCAAACACTTTCTGGAAACAGCAATGTGGAATCTGCCTGTTCCCTTCATCGCTGATTTGCAGGATATCTTGTGAGAAAGGAGCAAGTCGAGTTTCACATGAACGATGATTTCTAAATCTGTGCTGATTTGTGAACAGAAGCTTTTCTGTCTCGTGGAAATCAAAGTGAAAATACATTCAAGAATTCTGCAGCAAACCATTGTTAAGGATATTGGATTGTAATGTTGTGGGTCCATTTTTTTACTCTTCTTATATACAGGAATTACCGTGCTTTTTTCCAATTGCTTAGGACTTTGCATTAAGCAGGAAATTACAATAAATGCATGCTAAGAACAGGACCTATGCCATAGTGCACTATTAGTCGAGAGACCCATTGCTGAAATTTTGACATTATGTTGGCTAGACAGTAGGTTGGAGGATTCAGTTCTGATACTGCACAGCTCTCAAATTATACTTACTAGTTGTTAGAGGCATTTGATATCCATAGGTGACACCAGACCAAAACCAGACTGACTCAACTATGTGCTGAATCTGTGGGTCTTCACACTTGAGACATGCATTGGTACCTGGCCATTTCCGCACCCTTCTACAAGGATCATCAGGTATCAAAGAAATGCATCACTTATTGTGAAAGGAATACAATACCACTGATCCAAGTTCCGCTGGAGGACACCCTGTATCACCACTAGTAATTTCCTTTCCTGTTGCACCACAAACAGAGTGAGGGCAAAATGACTTGTCTATATGCCTATTAGTCGCAGTAGATTGTTCTGCAGTCAGCGTCAACAGCCATTTCTCTAAATTTTCTCACTAGTGCTCCTTAAAAAGATTGTCACTTGCCATCCACCGGTTTCCATGTACACCACGATTCTTTGTGCACTACATTCCTCGGGGGTTTGTACTGTAGTACATAATGGACACCTAGAGACCCCACTGAATGTGTCGAGATGGTTGTGTACCGTGTGAGTCAACACAGCTCTCCCCATTATCTGCAAAAAAAGTCACAGTGCAGTTACAGTAAGTTCCCGAGGTATTACCTGGCAGCTATAATTTGAAGTTAGCAGTCATCAGTTGTTGTTGGCTCTGAGCAATCTCTGTAGTGCTGATTTTTAACATTTTGTTACTGCAAAGGCTGTGGAATGTTCATTTGATGTCGCTGTAGCATTTGCCAATTGTGTGGTAACTTTCCATGCTGATAAGCATTCTTACTGTAAAGTAACAATGCCTGGGCAGTCTTTAAGCATTAACGCTTTAATCCCTTTGCAACGTCAAATTTTTTGATGTTATATTGGACATGTGATCAGTTTGTTTATTTATTTATTTTTGTAATTTTATTTTTGTGGTTTAGTACAAAAACTGTAGTGGTAGTGTAATTCTCCTAGAGCCCTTTTGTGAGCTGCTATTTTCCTCTGTGAAAATGAGGCAATTTTTTTTTCCAACTACACAAGTGACGATAGTAGTGATCTGACAATAAACAAAAACTGTTTGTTGTAGCAATTTTTATGCATCTGGTACAGTGTACTATCACAAGATACCAGGTACATCTACAGATGGTAATATATATTCCCAAAAGCTTTGTAAAACCACTAAGTGGTTGGCAAGTATGCTTCCCGAGATTCACAAAAGACATAATTGTGTTTACTCGAATCTAAGCTGCACTTTTTTCCGGTTTTTGTAATCCAAAACACTGCCTGCGGCTTAGAATCAAGTGCAAAGTAAGCGGAAGTTCTGAAAAATGTTGGTAGGTGCTGCCACAACTAACTTCTGCCGTCGAATATATGTAGCACTACACAGGCATGCTTTGCAGGCACAAAGATAAATACTGGCGCCAAAACCTATGCGTCAGTAAACAAACTAAAAAAAAAACAGGGGTGGGGGTGGAAGACGAGCTTTTTTCTCTGCCCCAAGGTTCAACCACTGCATTTCCATACTTTATCCAACAAAGTAAATACAAATTCCGTATTCTTCATCTCCGAATGTTGCAGCCTTTCAATGTACTATGAAAATCCGACTGGAAGACTGTTTGGGATGTTTGTCAATATGGCCAAGTCTACGTTCTGAATTTTTGTCCTACCTGTGACAAGAGATGGTTGTTAATAGCAACTTTTATGAATTGTGAATCACATCCAGTATTCTCTTCACCATAAGAATAATTCGAATGTAAACATTTTGCCATGTATTCCTACATGTTTCCTGCTATCTCATTTAAATCCTGTCTTCCTAATAAACTATGAAACTAGAGTGAGACAACAGCAAACGCGGAAGAATATATATATCATGTCATGTTTATATTCGTATTATTCCTATGCTGAATAGTGATACAGTCAGAAATGAAGCACGGCAACTGACTAGATTTTTAAACCTAAGATGGCTCTAATTTCTGTGCAGAATGTAATGCACTAAAGAGGCGTCTGCAAAAATTTTCAAACGGAGAAAATTTTTCGCTTAACTTTCGTTTGGAACATCTATCATATGCAGTCTATTATATGGTTCTTGTTGATCATTATCAAAGAAACCAGCAGTGTAAGTAACAACAAATAGCAGTCTCTTGCCATTGTTTCACTGATGAGATGATTCCTCTCTCTTTTTTTTTTTTTTAATTGTAAGCGGCAGTAGCGTGCGCATAAGCAAGCCATCCCGCGAGCGGCGACAGGCCGTAAACACGCATAATCAGAATGCGACAAACAATGCATGGCACAGTATGATACTGCGTTTTGAGCTTAGAGTGACGGAAACACCTATAACAAAGAGAACGGCACTTATCAGATCAAAGAAAAATAAGCAATCAATTCAAACCAGACGATGCACGTGAAAAAGGCTCTCTAGTATAAATATGGATGGAGAGCCTGACGCATAGCAATGACTACGTGGTAAAGCTTAACTGCTAAGTTTACCACACGCACCAAACTACTGTAGCTGTATCGTCATTCATTCGACCTACATTGTCTCAGGTTGAAAGGGCTACTCTGAGATGAACAGGTTGCCACAGGAGAGTAATGCATGGACTTTAACTGTTAGTTGCCCTGAATGTGAGTCCAGTGAGCTCACCACTGTGCCACCTCGCTCGATATATTTTGAGAGAAGTTCCTGATTTAACCATTTCACAGGATGTGGGAAGTGTACTTCCCATTAACTGTATTTCTTTACTGTATTCCTGAGAACACATCATACGAGCTCTGTATGCACCTGGCACCTGATGTTAGTTAGCTGCACCAGCTGAACTTTCTGTCTGTTATGAAATGTAGCTTTTAATTGTCATTAAATGTCACTTGTTCCTTTCAGAAGCAGTTGCAAATATACGTGCCACCAAATAATGTTGTTTTGAAGGCCACTGGGAAGTATGCTTACTACCAAAGTAATTTTTCCGTGATACAAGGGGAATATACTTACCACAAAATTAATTTCTTTTTTGGACTGCAGAAAAGATACTTACCACCAACTGACCATACTTACCACTAATTTAGTTGTTTTACTATGCTCTTGGGAAAATGTTGTACCTCCTCTGGATGTGGTTGACCTTTTGTGATAATATGCTAAACAACTGGTGCCTGTTTGTCATGACATCAGTGCTGTTGTCACTTGTTACAACAGAACACATTGTTTCATTCTGCAATATATGCTATTGTGACTTGTCTCAGCTCGTTTCTTTAAGCAGTGTTAAATGAAGTTTCTAGGATTGTAAAATAGATAGTCAAATAAAAACAGAAAATTCCTTTTTTTCACATGTAGTAGTAACTCATAACAGCTTACTAAAGACAGTGGGAAGTATACTTACTACTATAGTTTTTTGCTCCTAAATCACAAAAATAAAATAATCAAAAATTAAATTTAGTTGAAACTTCTAAAATGATACCAAAACAATTAACTTTACAGGGCTGCTACAAAAAATGTGCCTACAAATGGGTTAAAAACAAAGTATGCAAGCTGTGGGGGCAGTGTGAAACTTTTTTAAGCACTGTATTTGAAAAATAATATTCATTTTGTTCCACTTCTAGAATGTTAGGTTTTGTGGATTTTTGCCTGTACATTAATGGGTGTGGATGCGTTCAGTGGAGGCAAGTGTGTCGTGTATGATTTTTCTCAGTAAATATGTCCTACTAACGTTGCAGTATATCTCCAATGTTCTGGATGCATCAAATGAAGTTTAAAAGACAGCTAACTGCTGCTGCTGGTATGCCTCTTCATGTAAATGTCAGAGTTACTATTATTATTCAATACAAAAAGGAAGATTACCAGCTTAGCAATTTGCTGAAAATGAGTTCATTAAAGGGAATATTACAATTAACATCCTGTTAACGACAAATTAATTAGAGATGGGAAGCAGCCACAGATTGGAGAAGGAAATTAATACATTTCATACTGTGCTCGAGCACAGGCAATAAAAAACAGTGAGCAAACATGATGCGTGTACTTGTTGCCTCAGGGTCTCCTGCGAAACTGAGGTGCTTGAGTAAGCTACATCACACTGCTTCGTTGTGTGCTTGTTGGCAAGCCAGTTTATGAAGTACACATCCCTCTTCATTTTTATATAACTTTGTTTTGAATGCACTGTACAAGAATATTGAATACCTTGAAAATTATTGAGTTCAGCCATTCATTCACATGTAATATTCCAACAGCTCCATCACCGATGAGAGCCTTCAGGGGTGTAAAACGAGTAAGTGAGAAGTGCCACTGAACTACTAACAACCATTTTCATCTACTACTAATCTGCTCACATTAATCATTATTCAAGGGGATCAGTTCTACATCATTTTATTTTTATAAATATACAGAGAAGCAACTACTTGAAAAAAGCCAATGCTCTGCTACTTAAACTGCTCTGCCACTATTTTGATTTAATACTTCATGCTAAATGGGCATTTAATTCTACACAGGACACTGTCATCTAAACTTATTCTGATAAATTCATATACTTCCTTCCTGTGCAATGTCCTTTATGCTGTCAATGCCACGTTGGGACCAGTACAGTAGTTTCTGTTCCGTGGAGAACCAACCGTACCTGCACATAGGCTATTATTATGATGGAATCACCACTTCAAAAGGCATTCCAAAGCTGCTGCCAGCTTCCCTCTGTGGAGTAAACCATCTACCATACCTGTCTGCTCCTAGAGAATATGTTGCATGGCTAAATATGGTTTTCTGTTAGAAAGTGTTTGTGCGTTGTGTATCTGAGCTGGGACAGGTAGGTAAATTCACATATCCAGGTAAATTATTGGTGGACTGGCTAATAAAACATTTTTTACTTTAAATTTGAATATTTGGGGATTTCCAGATTGCTCCTAATTTCGGCTGGGAGATGTTAAAAGGGTGTTGCACCTGAATATAAAACAGTTTTCTTAACTCTAAGCTCTTTACGGGTGTCAGTCCTATTGAGGAGGGGTACTCCTGGGCTGTGCACCTGAGTTTCTCCTGGGCCACCTGCAGCATCTGTACTGGTAACATGCCAAGGTCATTATACGAGTGGTCAATTGGCCATAAAGAGGTTTGGTTGGATATGTTTATGTTTAGTGTGCAATACTGCTTTCCCGTATTGCCAGTTGGTCAGCTAGATATTTGCAGCTGGCAATGCCATTTAGTTTTGCTGTAATGCAGGAATTCACCAGTGTTTATTTTGTCTGTGAGCTTGTGCTGTCCACAGGTGATTAATTGTCCCTAGATAGAAGTGTTTTTCAGCAGTTGTGTTTTCACCCGTGGTTGTGGTCGTAGTTTCCCAGGTTAAGAATGAAGTGATTGTCAGAGTGTCTCAAGTTCCTGTACAGTAGTGTGGTGAGTTTTTTGAATATCTGTGTGTGAGTCTCAAGGCAGTATTCTCTGTGAAGGTCGACAGTGTGTGTGGACTGTGGTGCACTTCGTTGTGTATCACCTGTAGGCGGCACAGGCGGTCAGAGCCACGTAACCCCAGACTGCAGCTGCATGTATCATCATGGGTCTAATCAGTATCATGTACACGGACCTCGATATCCTCCTATTCAGTGTGCTTTACCTGTTGAGCTTAGAGTAACACTGTTTGAGCCTTGCATTTGCTCAGTTGGCCTGTCACTGAAGTATTTGACTTTCACACTGAAACGTATTGGGCGTGTGTGTAGTGTTATTTGTCTGCAGTCTTAATGTGGGGTCCTACCCACTCATCTCATATAGGGTGCCTAAAGGATGCTGCATTCTCAAAATGCTATACAACAATTCAAGCAAACAACATTAATAGTTTTTATTACAAATAAGAAGCTTGACAATGCTTGACCTGGAATTTACAATAGTGTCGCAAGCAATAGGCGACATGCAGTATAAATCCGAGTCCTTTGCTATATACAATGTTCGTGCAAGTTTCACACACAGCTTGTGGATCACTAGTATCTGTTATTGTAGCATTCTGCGCTAGGCCTGTCCGTATACTGTCCTAATCCTGTCCAAATACTGAGTGGCCGAGGCTGGCAGGAGTGGCACTTATATTCTCTTTGTCTAGGGGCCTGCTCCCATTGTGGTGTGGTCCTTGCCAGTGGGCTATTCGCTGACGGTGTGTTCACTGCCTTCTTTGCTCTTGCGATCTTAATTTTCATTCCAGTGCTTGTGGGTATGCCAGAACACTTAATGATTGTGCAGTTGTTATGGTTTGTCAGTGAACAGAACTGCTTCACACTTGTCAGCATTTGCTTTAACACACTGTCGTTCCAGCTAGGCAGTTTTGTTTGCAGTTGCGAATTATGCCTGATGGTTTCCAGTCTTGCACTAGGATGGTAGTGTCATCTGCGTAGATGGTTGCCATTGTGTTTTGTTCAGTTGGAAAGTCATTGACGTAGAGATTAAACAAGAGGGGCCCTTGGATGCTGCCTTGGAGTACTCTCACTTGTATACTGTGTTGTGTTGACTGTTTGCCCTGAATGTCGGTGTTGAAGCTTCTGTGAGTGAGATATGAGTGTGTAAGGTGTACGAGCTCGTCAGAGAGACTAGCAGTGCAGAGTTTGCGAATGAGACGATTGTTCCGTAAATGACTGAAGACCAGGAACAGTGCTCCTGTAGCTTTATGGTGTTGGGGGTGTGTGTAATATGTTCTACTACACGGAGGAGTTGTTGTGTTGTGGAGTGGTGATTGCTGAATCCAAATTGCTCCAGTCTCAGCGAGTCATTGGTGTTGCAGTGCATAGTAAGATGTTTGAGAATCATCTTCTCAACAATCTTATTCAGGGAGCTCAGCAGGCTGATGGCTCCATAATTTTGTGGTAGGGAGTGGTATTTCCCTGGCTTCCTGAACATCAGGACAGGGAAGTGTTGATGTTGTAGAATGGTATTCATCATATGTGCGAGATGCTCTATAGCTTTATTTGTGAACTCCTGGGTGACATGGTTTTGAAAGTGATTGGGACCAGGAGCTTTTCTAGTTGTTTTGTGCTTAATAACCTGTGTAATTTCATGTGTAGCAGTATGTATTGTTACATTGCACTTGGGCTGGGTTACAGGCCATGTAACCTCCTGGTCCATTTCAAGTAGCAGTGCTGGATTGGAAGGAGCCAGATTCAGTGTGAATGATGTTGCTAGTGTTCTGGTCATCAGCTCATGCTTCCCCTCCATGGAGTATGCTGGTCTGTAAGGTATTTGTAAACTTGGTGTGTAGTATTTCTTCTTGGTGGAGTGGACAGCTATTTGCCACACTCCAGGTCATGTGGTGTGCAGCCCTGCGAGTCTATTGTCCCAGTTTGTGGTTTTAAAAGTTTTAATTTAGCCTGTATGATCCCCTGGAGCCTGCTAATATGCTGTTTGTACATCCAGTATATCCCGAGATGATCTCTCATTGACATTGGCCCCTGTATTTCTGGGAGCAGGGCCATTGAGCATTCTTGTGGTATAAGTACTGTAATGGTACCTGCTATTGCATCCTGAACTACGGTGGTAAGGGCTTTGACAGCTTCAACAAGTTTCCTGCTTTGTGTAATTTTGGGAATTTGTGGGATACGACTGTTCAAGCATTTCCTTGAACAATGCCCAATTCACACGCTTGTAGCTCAGTATCCTGTGAGATTCATCATACTGCTGTGTTTCTTGCGAGTAAAGTATTATAGGTGTTTGATGAGGCCAAATCATGTATAATTTCAATGTTGATTGTGACTATAATGCCTATCACATCTAATGTCTATCACATTTAGTCTCTGTTCCCTGTTTTAAGTGTCACCTCAGCTGGCACTAGTGTAATGTAGTTTGGGCGCAGTGCATGTTCGCATAGTTTTTTTGCTATTGGTGTTTGATCTTTGTTAGTTCCAAGCAGAGTGTTTAGCATTAACATCATCAGTGGCTATTAGTCACTATGCTATGTTGAGTATTGTGCTGATATCGCTTGTTATGATATTACCAGATCAATTGTATATCGATATCAATGTAGTGTTCACTCAATTGACTTGACCCTAACAGCTGTGGCTTCTAGTCTTTCAGGTTCAGGGATCTTAATATTTGTGTATTCTTTGTCTCAATATATGAAGATTGCTGTTCCACCCACAGTTGTGCCTTCAGGTGGTCAGTAAAGTAGATGTAATATCTCGAGAAGAGTAGTTGTTTGTGTGACTGGAGCTCAGCTTCGTTCATGAGAGCATTCCAGATTCCCTTCTCCTCCATAAATGCAGCTAGCTCTGCCCTTTTGTTGCCAATTCCATCTGCATTCCAGAATAGCATCTAGGTCAAAGTACTGTTGTTTGTGTTTTGTGGTGTATTATCTATGGAAGTGTGTGGGCAGTGTGGTGATAGCAGTTTGTATAGCAGCCATGCACTGGCTGTGTGTAGCCATCATGAGTTTGTGCATGTGTTACGATGATGAGCCTCAAGAGGATCTTAAGCCATGTGAGTGGGGTATAGTGTCTCCACTATGCCTCTGATTGTGGTGAGAATGTTTGTTATGTCAGCCAAGGTGCTGGCGGTGGTGTTGGTGGCTGGTGGTCCTTATGTTGGTGTACTGGATGGGCTGGCTTGTGTGTTATTCATGGTTCGTATTTCATCTGGGGTCACCTGTGTTATTGCTGTGGTGAGGGGGGCAAGAGTGTGAGTTACAGTTACATTGTTCCTTTTAATGTGTTCCTATGTTTGTCTGGTCTGTTGTTGGTGTATTTGTTGTGGTGTGATAGTGTCCCCTCTTTTGTTTTTTGGGTACCTCTGTTTTATTTCGTGTGTTTGTGGTTGCCCTAGTTTGGGTGTGTCTTCTGTGATATCACAAGTGTCACAATCTGGCCTAGACAGAGTTGACTTGGTGTTGTCTGGGACCGGCAGTGTTGTCATCAGTACAGGGGCAGTTTCTAGCATTGCAGGTGTGGGTTGTGGTTCTGTTGTTGTGGGAGTGTGCCGTGAGTTTTTGGAGCTCTGTGCATCCTCAGTTCATCCACTTCCACTGACAATGCCAGTAAAAGAGATTCCACACCTTACTGGTTGGGGGGTGGGGAGTGTCTTGGAGCTGTTCTGGTTACCACTTGTCTGTCTTTGGCACTTTTGCACCTTAGAGCTTCTTTGTATGCTGCACACCATCTGTAGTTTGCACATGGACCCCTCCACATTTGGTACATTTGATAGTTGTACCAAGTTTAAAGTGTCGTGCTACACAGTTACCAGTGCATTTGCGGCACCGTGTGCCAGATCACATCGGGTGCCGCATGGCCAAACTGCTGGCAGTGGTGGCACTGTTGGGGGACACACGGAAGTGTGTATATTTCTACTACGACCATGTGAAGCAGGAGCATCTGCGTCAGAAAGTTGCAGGAGTAAGCTGTGTCATCGAACTCCACTAAATAGTTTGGCTGCAATCTGTGTGTCACGAATCCAAGAATTCATCTCATGCTCTCACAGTCCCAGCTGAGAGCTGTGATTATACCATGAAGAATGTCATTGAGGGTTGTGGTGTCAACTCCTTTCACGATGTACATTCGAGTTTTCCCCCCTTGGGTGTTATATTTATGATACTCAATTCCCCCAGCTTTGACGATTTTCAGGAGATTTGTGCAATCTGTTTTGTTGCATACATACAGTGATACATGGTCCCTTGTGAGTTTTGTGTTTGGTATATTGTGGGGAGTGACATTCTACAAATGTCTTTTTTAGCTTGCCGGGGCAAGTGTAATTGTGTATTATGACCAGTGGGAAGCCAGTCGGTGTAGTGTTCTGCGTAGCGGCTGGGGTAGTGTTGTGTAGTTGAGGTGCTGCAGAATTGTTTGTATGGTCCCTCATATTACCGATGCTCAGAACTGGTGTTGGTAAAAGCACGCTGCATTTGCCGTGTGAGTCAGTAGGCTCAGTTGTTCGTGTATGTTGCTGCTGATTCCATTTTGGACCCACCAGCTTCGAAGGTCCATCTTTGTTCCACGGAGCTGTCACTTCCAGCTCGAGGACTACTGTGGTGGTATTGAGGGCCTCTCTAGTATATTCACTGGTGGTGTGACTGGTGTTGGTGTTGCTGTTGCTGTTGCGTTGCTTCCACCCGTCAGTTGGACAATGAGCTCATGCTGTCTCCGAGCCATTGCTTCTTGATTTGTGGCAGCAAAGTCCAGATTTAGCTGGTTCATCACTTACTGATAGGTGGCAAAGCAAGACAGAAACGTCAAAGGGAACAGGTGGCACTCCTGCCTCTTGTGCTGCAGTCTTGCTACGGGTCGTCGGGTGGGATCTGCTCGGTGGATCTGCGTCTCCCAGACATAAGGATACTTTTAAGGATAGAATGTGGATATGAGACAATTTTACTTTTTCGTCTGAAAAGACAATTTTGCTTTTTTAGTGTACATACAGAAGAGGGGAGTCCTTATGACTCACTTGTGCAAGATGCAATGCTCAGTGCAAGAGAGCACGGGTGGAAGACAGCAGCCTGTACTGGACAGTGTTGTCCAATGTGAACGTGCCCCGGACACTGAAATACCCTATTAAAGAATGGGAGAGTCACACTGGGGAAGTTCCAACCACAGTTGCAGGATCTTTGAGCCAGAACTCATGGCCACCTAGCACTGTCAAGTGTGTAGCAGCGTGTGCTTGTAGGTGACACTCCAAAGAGTGTCCTGTGGCATCTACACCAGTTTTAGCGTATGTGTAACACAAATATCCTCTCGCAGCTACTGCAGGTACAGGGGGAAGGCAGCTGCTCAGCTGCGACTCACCCGTAGTACTGCCCGAGGTTTTCCTTGGTGGGAGGACTGGAACGAGGTGCACCAAGCCTTGTGATGCTCATTGAGGAACTGTTGGAGTGAGACGTAGTGACTCTGAGGTCAAGAAAGCTGGCAGTGACCAGAACAGGGTGTGCTGACTCCCCCCCCTCCCCCTCCCACCATACTGCTTTCAGTGATGCCATTGCAGAGGATTACACTGTGGTTGGTCATCTGGTTTTTATGTGGGCCAGAACATGAAGCTTTCCTTTGCTTTTTTTTGCTAAATTGACTCATACTTCAGGACACAAACACCTATACAGAGCAAATGTATTGGCATCCAGGGTTGGGTTATTTGGGGGGGGAGTGACAGTTTGTTATTGTTTCCGCCCCCCCTCACCCAGCTACCCTCAAAAATGCAACTCGCTAGCAACCTCGCTGTTAGCATACGACAGACATCTACAATTTTAATAACAATAATAAACACACAAAAATATATTAAATTATTCAATATAATAGTAACAATACAAATAGGTGGATCAAAGAAGGAAGAAAACATAGAACAAACAAAAGAACTTCATAAAGTGTACAAACTGACATGGACACACTGTAATAAAAGAAACATTTCAGTACAAGGCAAACACATGCGCTATAATACAGTTATAGTATCAGAAGCACTCTTCGCATCAGAAATGACCACAATCTGTGGACCAGGCACCACAAAGCAGAAAGAATACAATGCAAAATCCTCAGAAAATTTTTTGGAGCAGTGCACAGAGATGGCATATGGATGAAGAGATCAACCAGAGAATTATAAGAACACAGAGGCAGATTCAGTCACAATCAGAAAACACCGACTAACATTCTGTGGACACATACACACAACGAACAGCGACAGAATCACAAAGGGATTTAGGATGTAGTAAATGCCTTAATCAAAAAAACCAGTTGGTTTAAAGAGATAGAAGAATGCCAAAACGAGCAGGAATCAGAATGGAAATGATGAATGAAAGAGACAGATTCAGAATCAAAATTATGAACATAAAACTTGAAGTAAAGGGAAGGAAGAAAACAGAGAAAATATGTACATATCAAAGGAAACAGGAACACAGTCAAAGAATGAAAAGATTTTGGGAAGAGAAAAGGGAGGAGGAAAGAAGGAAAAAGCTGAACAACCATGTAACAACGAAGTTGAACTCTGTCAGAGTGTGTGCTCACCATCATTATTTCAATAAACATTATGACTGAACAGAGGTCTGCAAACACATGTGAATGAGGGGAATACTGTTTCTATCAGTGATTTCCAACTGTGTTCGGGAAGTCATTCTTTCTGTTGTTGTTGTATCGGATCTGTTGACAGCTGGTATGTTCAACCCAGTGGTGTGCAGCATTACCCGGCTGGAATGTTGTCAATCAGACCAAAAGCATGTCCTTGTGGGCAGACCCTAGCACGAGCAACTGAAAAGTGCCCTTTATTAAATGTAGCTTGTCATTGCTGGAAGAACTTGGCATTTTTGACACACTTCTGTTTCCATGCTACCTCCTTCTCCAAAAGTTATGTGTGCATTTGGAAATTGGTGAAGTATGAAATATAAAGACATCGTGTCATTCTGCCACATCTGTCTGTAGTGTGCATTTTGGGGTGCGTGTACGATACAAGGCATTTAGGTATGATGAGGTTACTTAGCCATTAATGTTCACAATGGCTGGCATAAAGGAAACATGACAAGTATTACATTAGAAAGCAACAGCGATAGCTTTCCGACCGCATAAATTCTACTAGGCAGAGTCAGAAGCAGACACAGTGGCCTGTGCCAGATACGAGGGTTGGAAGTGGCTGAAATGTGAGTCGTGGGACAAAGAGAAAGAGAGAGAGAGAGAACACACAGACAGCACCATAAAGCATTCCCCATCTCTTTCTGCACAGAATGCACCACACTGCTGCCTTCTTAAGTGCACCCCAGTAGAGCAGGAAAGACGGGCAAGAATGGTGGTCGAGTGAGTTGTAAACGGTAAAATTCACTGGAGTATGACGAGTGAGCACGTCCCCCTGATCGTCGTGGGGTTGACTCTCACTAATGCCGATTCGCAAGTGATAAGAAACAGAAAGTGACAAGTGCCGAATTACGTGTTTCACGTCAACCGTGTCGGCCAGCAACAACCATGGATTGCAGTGAGGATTGTTGTGAATGTTAACCATCAGCATTGCGTGTGACAAAGTACTGAAAATCAGCAATCAATAAAAAGAGATAACCACAATTAGACGTGTAAGGCAAAGGTAGCAACTGCCTCAGAATTTGTGTGTTAGTAGGAAATATATATCAGTTGTACATCACAACCTTTGTGATTCTTAACAATAGACAAACTTTCAATCATTAGCTATTCCGTCCCAGAACAGCCGCATTCGGTTGAAATACTCCTGAAACCACAGCAGAACAACCAATAGCCTTTCATCCATTAAGCACACGGTCATATATCATAATAATTAACTGTTTGGTGGCTTCGGTAAATTACCCAAAATCCAGTAAAGGAATTAATCGGGGGTGTTTCAACACGAATGCTTAAAAATTCTTTTGTAGTTAACCTATTTTCAGATTATGAAGAGTTGTTTGTTACAGCTTGTATTTTTGTTCCAGGCGGCCCTGAACTTGATGGCTGTAGTGATGTCGTGAAGGCACAAAGTTGGAAGTTGTTAAACCTTCAGAAACAAGATTTTCAAAAGTACTTCTTCTCAGATACCAATATTTCGCCCCTGTTTGTGTCGGATACACAGACGTCTCAGTTGTTGTCACGTAATTTGAGTGTAGTGACTGAATCTAGAAAACAGTTTCTTTTGCTTCCCTGTGCCCCAAGCATTATGTGCAATGCAGGACTCCTAACAAAACAAACACACAGAGCACAGCCCTCTGTCTTCTCTTGCCGTTTCTGCAGTTTGGGAGCACAGTCCGAAAGTCGGACTCATGTTGACCGGTCTGGCAGGGCGAAAATGGTCAACGTGGGTTCGAAGCTGGTGACAGAACGGACTGCTACAGCATGAGCAAAGGTTTTTGTCGGACCCGAACTGATGAAACTCATATGAGAAAATGGCCTGAAGGTACTTAGCGTTGCTCGCATGGCGGGAATTGTGGGGTCCAAGCAGACATCCAGCCTTATCCCTCTGTGTCATAACATATCTTTATCCTCTGTGGCTGTGGACATTGAACCGGACTCTGCTCTCAACTGTGTGATTATAACTGGCACGGCAAAGTGTAGAGGGCAGACGGGCATGGAGATGGAAGCTCTCGCTGCTGTATCGGTGTCTGCCTTAACAGTGTACGATATGTGCAAAGCTGTGAGTCATGACATTGTGATATCTGAAATAATGCTTCTGGCCAAAAGTGGGGGAACTAGAGGAGACTTCCACCGGACATGAGCATCTGTGTGGCAGTGAAATAAGTTAAGTATACCTGGGGTGATGTAGGCAAATTTCAAAGTCTGTCCATAGTTATCATAAATTATATACACATCGAATTGGCCTGAATATAAGTTGCACCTTTAATTTCGAAAAAGAGAGAAACTTAATTAAAAATAATTTGTCAAGTTGCCCATTTACAAAAGCTTTTCAAAATGTGATTTACCCTTAACCAGTTTTTTTGTAGTACACTATAGATAAATTACACACAAAAACAAAGCTTTCAGTTGCAGTTTTCATGTAAGACACTCTTAACTTCACTAACATTCATTGTTTTGTCACTGTCAGTATTTTTGTCACTCTCCTCCCAAAGTACAGTGCCGTCACTACAATCCCGGGCATTGCATGTGCAGCATTTCTTGAACCGTACCTTTAAAAAGCACATCTGTTAGATGAATAACTGTGAGTTTGAAATTTGCAACGTAACTGTACCGAATTCCAAAATTTTCTCTCAATGTTGTGCTTCATTGGTGAAGAATAAATTATATTCTTTAGTTAGAGAAAAACTGTGCCTGTTCCATTGTCTAAAATAGTGAAACTGTGAGAATGGGAATACAGAGGGGTCCAGAAAAATGTAGACTCTCTTTGATAGTCAATATTGATGGAACAAAATGGCATAGTGTCAAAATTCTTGCATGGGAGGAAGATCATTTTGTGTGTTCAAAGTGACACCTGTTAGCAGCCAAGCAACATCAATGTTGCTGAATTGTTGACTGAAGTACAGCTGTCAATGTTGCCAGTGTGGTAGCTGCACAGGATGTCTTGATGGTTTCTCATATCTCATTCAGTGTAGCTGGGTTCTGTTGGTAAACTTTGTTTGTCGAGGTCCCCCATTGGTAGAAGTCGAGAATTGTAAGGTCCCATGAACTTGGTGGGCACTTGACAGTTCCTCTTCGACTTATCTGTCGTCCAGGTATATTTTCATCTAAGTAGAATCTGATATCTCTGTGGTGGTGAGGCGGAGTACAGTCTTGTAGGTAAAAATCTTTTGTTTCCAAACACCACTTGGATGGCTAATAAAATCAATGTTTGCAGTATATGATACACCTCACCAGTTATGTACCTTCAAAGAAGAATGGGTCAGAGAAACAATACTATGACGGACCACACCACACATTAACACCAAGTGAAGTAACATGTTTGTCCATGTGAACATGAGGATTTTCAGCAGCCCAATACACGCAGCTATGACAGTTTACATTACCATTCAGGTTGAATTGTGCCTCATTAGGCCAGATAACCTTCCCTGCAAACCATTCATCTTCGTGAAGCATGCCTTCAGACCACTCGTAGTGCTCCATCCTTCGATTCGAGTTGTCCTCATTCATAGTGTGAAACAATCTTGGAATGTACACTTTCCACTTTGCAGTCTTCAGAATTTATCATGCACTTGATCAGCTTATCCCACTTCCCCATACACAATGCTTCATAGATTTTTGAGATGATCTAGAAAAATGTTGCAATACAGCAGTGCTGGAACCTGGAGGTTGATGTTGTTGTTCAGAGGACCTTTCCTTGTGCACATTTTAAACAGCATTGTCGGCTTAAAATTTATACCAAATACAATAAATTGTTGTTTCAGTACAGCCTTGCATTGCTCAAACAATAGTTGTACTTCATCCAGTGCTGCATTGTCATCTGCTGGAAACCCACACGACAAGATCTGTTGGGAAAACAGTGGTTTATGCTACCACTCAAAATTGCAGCCATATAACACTTTGTTCCAAAGGTAATAACTATCAGAGAATGTCTACATTTTTCTGGATCCCTCTGTAGTCACTACCTAAATGGGATAGCAACAAAGAGAATGTTTGCATTGCTACCTCATACACAACAATTGATTTACAAACTGTAGTGATATTTTTGTTTCATTTCAAACTTAAGAAAAAGCACTACAGTTGAGGTTTCTATGATTCATAAAAGTCCCAGTTTTTACGGGAGATTTTTTGTAGAAATGGTGTATCTTATATTCAGGCCAATATGGTACCCGTTTCCATCCTGTTTTAAGTCTTAATTCAAAATATTTATCTTTCTTTTTCCAATACCTGATCAGTTTGAGAGAGATATTTAAAAAAAAAAAATAAGCACTAGCAAGTACGTTAATTTGCTATTGTTAAAACTTTTTCTCGTGCATGTTCTCTACAATTTTGATATGACACCACCTGCACTCTTATCTTGTTGCCAGTAAAAAGTGAGTAAGTAGGTCATTAAACTCTCTCTCTCTCTCTCTGTGCCCTCCCCCAGCTGTGTGGTAGTGTCCTCTGTGTTGCTCTATTGTTTCAATTTTTGATGGTCCCGTGCTGTGAAAAGTTGAGGTGAAGTGTTCATTCTTAAATAAATAGTATGTATCAGCTCTTTTCTCCTAGGATCAGGTTGTCATTGCTGTGTTCATTGATGTAAAATGACACTTTTTTAACAGTTCCTAAAAGGTGCACCACTTCATTGACACTTTTGCTCAGGTGTAGAGCATATTGGCCAGACTAATTTACATGTTTCAGCTTTACACTGTATGGTATCCTCTTTTTTAAAGGCCTATTATCTTTCTTGTGTGTGACTAGTCCAGAGATTGAAAATGTTTTATTTTGTAAGTTACCAATCCAGAACAGGTTTCTGTCCATTTAATTCTTCAGGTTTTTCCAGAAGTTTGCTGAAATTCCTGAGTTGTCCTTTGCACAGTTGGACATCATTGTCTTCCTCGCATATTTTGGTGACATTAGTTGTTGCTTTTACAAAGTGCTACTTGAGACTGACTGTCAGATGGAGCAGGTCTGTAATTTGTTCCCTCTGCCTTCGTGCTTCATCTGCAATCTGCTCTGACAGACACCATCCTCGGGTATCCGTGTTGCGTGATATTCCGAGTGTCATCTACACTCACGGGCACGATTCTTGTGTGTTATGTTTTCAGTCCAAGCTGGTTGGTAGAATTCTGTTTGCGGGCTGTCCCCGTTTGGGGACAAGAATCGGCAGGGCATGAAACCCTAATCTTTCATCTTTCAGTTAACTCAAATGTCGAGTGTCACTTTTTTCATGTACTGCGGTTACAAATATAAGAAAATACAAAATGAAAATTTCTCAACATAGTCATGTTTCTTTTCAGTATGTTTCTCAGATCAGTACACTGCAATGTAAATATTCCATTAAAAGAATATATTTTTGATTGTTTCTTCAGTCAAAGATGCATTGCCTTTTTGACTTAACAATCAATGTCAAATCATTGTCCCTCAAACAATCATGCAGGGGTTTGACAACGTGAGACCATGGCTTTATGGAGGATCACCTAGAATTAGCTGCCGTCTTTTCTGACATGATTTTAAATCAATGGTATCATCACTGTTTCTTTTGCTTAGGGTTTTGAGTCTAGGAATGATGCAAACAATCAGCAGTTTATTTCTTTCTTACGTGATCTTGTTTTCTCCTCCGTAGCCCCCTTTCTTCTTTCATTTGGTAGCCTCGAGCAAATTGAATATTCCTGCTTTTGTTTGTATTTATTAATCTGTTTGTGCCTCTAATTCTTAAAAGACTTCATTATGACACTAATAATCTGAAGCAGCAAATTTGGGGAAAAAGAGCTGCATTCATTTATGCTGTTGTAATATGGAGGAATTGGTTGTAGTTGGAAAAAAATCTGCCTTTTACAGCTGCTGATTTTTGTCATTTATTTTACATAGCCCACCCATGATCTACAATCAGGTCTTCCTTTTTATGTTGTATTTTTTATAAGAATGTTGAAACATAGATGATTGTTATGCATCTTTGCAGCACCTAAACTTGAATATTGTACTTAAAAATGTTATTTGTTGTCTTTTTTAAATTAAATTGTTATGTTTAAGAAGTGAATTAAATAATTGTTACCTGTGACATAATTTTGTAGCAGCTAAACTTAGATGCTGGTCTTCAATATTTTAATTTTTATAGTTTGGGGTATGATTGTTGTAATTAGAAAATGAGTGTGTGCTTTGTGCACTATGTTGTTACAGTAATTTGGAGTTTATTTTGTATATCATCTGGTGTAAATTATAAGAATTTAAGCAAAAACTTCTGTCTCTCAACAGCTTTCTTAATAACACTATTCCAGTAACTGGATATGCATATTGAAATATCTGTGTTGTATATTAGATTCTATGACCTGTACCGAGGCAATATTTTGCGGTTGCAAATTTTCTTGACTATTATTAAGTGTGTGTGTGTGTGTGTGTGTGTGTGTGTGTGTGTGTATGTTGCTTATGCCCTACATACGAGTCCTCCAAGCTACTGATGATCTGATCAATGTACGACATGCCAAAATGCTACGGCTGCATGGGGAGATACAATTAAATCCCATCCCCCCCCCCCTCTCTCTCTCTCTCTCTCTCTCTCTCTCACTCTCTCTCTCTCTCTCTCTCTCTCTCTCTCAAAGATCAGCAGGTTCAGGAATCTAACACAGAAAGAATTTAATCACGGTTTCTTTTTCATCTCTATCATACAATGTAGTCCAATTTTTTGCTAATACAGAAATAACATTTTGTGATTTATGTAGTGTACTCTTCAAAAGATCTAATGATGTCCTCATTCCTTTCTTATAAACAAAACAAGAAGAAACTGACAATAATTGTCATTAAAATAAAACACAGAACAGTGTCTCCATAGCATCAATGAGCACATCCTTTCAGCACCTTTGACCCAGGCAGTGAACACAGCAGCGGTCAGTCTATGACTTGCAGCAGGTGAATCCCAGTCAGCTGCATTGCTCATACACCCCACATAAATAATAATAAACAAAATCTAACAATACACATAACCAAGGCTTGATTTGTGACAGTATACCGCTGATGACAAAAAAAATTAGACCCAAAGATTTTGAGATGTGATACAATAGAACTTTTGCTCTAGTTGAAGCGGTAAGATACAAATGTTGTATTCACACTGTTAAAAAGCTCAGAAAAGTGTTATAACTTTTTCAGAAGTCTAAATCAAACTATGGAAACTCTCGGTAGGAACTTAGAAATATAGGAAATGATAGAGTGCTACTTACCATAAATACATGTTAAGAAGTCTATTTTTTTTCTTTTAACAAATCTAGCACTGCATATTACTGCCAAATTAGTCATTACCTATGATTGCCCCAGTGGCAGAAGTATGTATAATAATGTCAAAACGTTTGTGACACTACACACTAGGAGAAGCTCAAGTTTCAGATACACGTTGATTGTGTTCTTGATGATGCTATCTACATGTTCATCCACACTCTGCAAACCACTATGAAGAGTATGACAGAGGGTACATCTCACTGTACCAGATATTAAAGCCTGTTCATGTTTCCTTTCCTCCATCTTGTACTTCAACTTTTCTTCCTTAAACTTATCCTGTTTCTAACTACTCTGATTTGCTTTTGTGGTTAGTGTGAATTTAAACTCAGTTGCCATAAATATCTAATATCTTTTATTGAACAGTGAATGGATTATTTTATATTTCATTTAATGCTGTTCTGCTCTTTGTTACGGCACAAATGGTGTTCCCTACTTTTGTGCAATTTTCACACAACTTGAAAAAATGGTGAGATAAACAACTAGCTTCATTATTTATTTATGTTTTGAATGTACCACTAATGTTTTGAATGTAACCAAAAATGCTTGTTGTTGTAAAATATACTTTCAACTTGCCTCCTTCACTAGCTGAAAACCTTTTTAGTTTCTCATGTTACCCCTGATGTCTTCTTTTTGGTTGATTCATTTATGATAACATTTTACTGTCCTGAGTAGTACCTGTGTATAAATATAATTTTATTTTTATTTTTAGTGATGTGTGTTTTTATGTGCATATTCTTTCAGTCCTGTGTAATGTGAGTCTCTGTTTAATGGTATGGTTATGTTGTCTTCAGACTTAAAGAATTGATGTAGAAATTTATAGTTTTCAGCATGGGGTTCAACAGATCCTTATTGTGTTCCTAAATTGGAAAAGTCCTAAAAACAGAAACTAGAAAATAACTGTATAGAAATTTTGGACCACCATTGGTTAAATATTTTATTACCAACCCAAGAAATAAATTGGGAACAATGTGCAGCATCTTATTCAGTGTAAAAGAAAACTCAAATTTAGTTAAAAGTGGACCACTTGAGTATGCTAAAGGCATAGAATCGTGTGTTTCTAGTGTTCTTAAATCCATTCAAAACCCTCGAAAAGAACAAAAAAGTAAGAGAATATAATATTGAACTTACAGGCCTAAGTCTGGAAACAACATTATAATTGTGTGTATTTGGTTTTGTTTCTATGCTGTTGACATCCTGTACTGTTGATTTGAAATTATATGTGAGAGTTGATGTTTGGAAGCTAAATGCAGGAAAGAAGACCATGAAGTGAAATCCACCCTTCATGTTCTCAGTTGGCAGAGAATGTGGGCAAAGAACTGGAAATCTTTGAGGTACCAAATTGTCAAGGGCTGTGATATTGCCCTTTTAACGTCACTTAGAGTAGACATAGTTCTCTTAGTCCCAAGTGTAAGACAACATTTTTGGTACCTTACAATTTCAGTGGTTTCCATTTACAATTTCTGTTTACAGTGCTCATCATCAAATGTTTTGGTGTTGTTATTTGATTTCATATAAATAACATAGAGGTAGTTATTTTACATACTATTATGTTTCTGATAGCTTTCTCTCACAAAGCATACTTTAGGCTCGTATTTTATTGTAAAATATTGAAACTGACAGACATAAAGACTTGCATTTTCTGCATGTCTTCTGTCACCAGTTTCGCCTCTAATATTGACTGCAAAGCAGAAGTGATCGGCATAGAAAATGATGGAGTGAGGGTGGTGAGGTGGAGAGGGGGGGGGGGGGGGGGGGGGGGGGGGGGAGAAATGTAATATTGAAACTAAAATCAAGAAAGAGAGCAGTCAATTGAGGATACAATGAAACATTTGGGACCTCATTAACTGCAGGATCATTCTAGTAGAATAGAATTGTATAAAAGATTACTGCCAAAGAGAAGTGTTAGAACTTCAAGTTTAACACATATATTTACGAACAACACAACAACACATATAAGTCACTGAGTAAGTTGACCTGTGTACAAGTCGGCATTCGATTCAACACTGAGTCTCAGTCTAGCGGCCGCTGCTCGGCTGGCTGCTTAGGTGGCGCAGCTGCTGCATGGCTGGCAGACAGCGCCGCACGTAGAGGACGCGTGTAATTGCGCGGCAGCACTTTGAATAATCGGCGAGTCACAACATTTTTCCCCCCTTTGAAATTGTTGCACTGGTCTTGATGGAGGTGTCCTGGAGATGGCTAATGTAAAGTCTCGAGGAGGAGGCTTCCCGTACGGACGGAAGTGTCCCCGATGATAACGGGTCGAGATGACAGGAGACGTGGGTGATGTGTCAGCATCCATTGAAGGAGGAGGCGAGTAGATGTACTCTGACAGAGGATGATCCTCCGGTTCCTGCATGGGCATGTCTCCTGCTGGCGTCCGTTCTGGTGCTGGCATCGCGATGACGGTGAGAGGGCTGCGTTGTGAGTATTGAGAGATGCCAAGATCCCGGGCATCAGGTAGAGCCAAAAGTGGTGTGGCAGCATTCGGAACAGGCGTTGCTGGCACCCGAGGCCGAAGCTGGTCCGAATGACGCACTGCAACACCCGTGTCCATCTGGATTTCATCCAGGCGTCTACCACGGTGTCGTAAGATGCGGCCCGGGCTCCTTTTTGGCCGCCTGCCATATCCGCGTACCCAGACGAGGCCGGCGGCGGTGAACCGGCCAAGGGAAGGCACCCGCGGCCATGAGGAGGGAGGCCGCAGAAGATGAAGTAGCGTGCGGGGCTGTCGCCATGTAAGAGCTCAGCCAGGCTGTGATCGCCCATGGGGGTGAAACGGTAAGACGCCAGGAACTGGAGAAGTGCATCATCATCAGCAGAAGAAGTCAGAAGTTTCCGCATCTGAGCCTTAAATGTGCGGACCAGCCGTTCAGCCTCACCGTTGGATTGTGGATGGAACGGCGGGGCCGTGACATGAGTAACGCCGTGACGAGCACAAAAATCTGCAAAGTCGGAAGAGGCAAATTGCGGACCATTATCAGTAACAAGAGTAGAGGGGAGGCCTTCCAAAGAAAAAATGCGGGTGAGAGCACTGGTGGTTGCCGCGGTGGTAGGTGACGTGCAACGGACAATGAAAGGAAAGTTAGAGTAGGCGTCAATTACAAGGAGCCAATAAGTACCTAAAAAAGGTCCCGCAAAGTCAGCATGAATGCACTCCCAGGGCTTCTCAGGCGAAGGCCACGGTGACAAAGATGACTTCGGGGCAGCGGCCTGTGACGCACAAGGGCCGCAGGCAGCCACCATGTGTGCAATTTCAGAGTCAGCGTCAGGCCAGTACACATGACGGTGCGCCAGAGATTTTGTGCGAGACACACCCCAGTGCCCCTGGTGAAGGAGGCGCAAGACCGCAACACGCATAGATGCAGGTACCACTACACGCGGTGAAGCATTGTCAGTGGAGAGGAGGATAATACCATCCCTAGCCGTAAGGCGGTAGCGCAAAGTGTAGTAGTTCCGCAACGGATCAGAAGTCTTAGCGGACGGGCGATCTGGCCAACCCTCCTGAATACAGCGTAAAACCCGGGAGAGGGTAGGGTCAGAACCCGTAGCAGCTGCCAGCCTGTCCGCAGTGATGGGGAACCCGTCCACAACCCGCTGCTCGGCAACATCCAGGTGGAAACACCAAAGTTCGTCCCTATTGAATGCCTGATCAGGACCCATGGGAAGGCGAGACAAAGCATGAGCATTCGCATGTTGAGCCATTGGCCAGAAATGAATCTCATAATTGAAACGGGACAAGTAAAGAGCCCAACGCTGGAGGCGGTGTGCAGCCTTGTCGGGCAGTGACGTTGATGGATGGAACAAGGAAACAAGTGGTTTGTGATCCGTAACAAGATGAAATTTTGAGCCATAGAGAAAAACACCAAACTTATGAAGAGCATAAATAATGGCCAAAGCTTCTTTCTCAATTTGGGAATACCTTTGTTGGGCATCCGTGAGCGTTTTGGAGGCACAAGCGATGGGTTGTTCTGAACCGTCAGAAAAATGGTGTGCAAGGACTGCACCGACCCCGTATTGAGAGGCATCTGTGGCAAGAACAAGATGTTGGCCAGGTCGATAAGTAGCCAGGCATAGTCTTTAATTTCTGGAAAGCCGCGTCACATGACGCGGACCAGTGAAAAGGCACGTTTTTATGCAACAGGGGATGCAACGGCTGAGCCACCGACGCCGCAGATGGTAAAAACTTGTGATAGTATGCTATTTTCCCCAAGAAGGCCTGCAGTTCCTTAACAGATGTAGGGCGAGGAAGGGCATCGATCACAGCGACAGTGTGTTGAAACAGTTGAATACCATCGCGAGAGAGTTGGAACCCAAAGTACGTTATAGATGCCTGAAAAAATTGTGATTTCTGAAGATTACATTTAAGACTGGCAGTCTGTAAGACATTAAAAAGTGTGCGGAGATTTTGAAGATGTTCGTCAGTGGTGGCGGCAGTGACAACAATGTCGTCCATGTAATTGATACACCCAGGGACAGGGAGCAATAATTGTTCCAAGAATCGCTGAAAGAGAGCAGGGGCACTAGCAACCCCGAATGGCAAGCGTTGGTATTGATAGAGGCCGAAAGGCTTGTTAAGGACCAGAAACTGTCAGGAAGCAGCATCGAGAGGAAGTTGATGATAAGCTTCTGACAGGTCAATTTTAGGAAAATACTGTCCTCCAGCGAGTTTAGTGAACAGTTCTTCAGGACGGGGCATAGGGTAAGTGTCAATGAGGCATTGAGCATTTACAGTGGCTTTGAAATCGCCACAGAGACAAATATCACCATTGGCCTTAGCAACTACAACAACAGGAGAGGACCACTCACTGGAAGTGACAGGAAGTAAGACCCCTGACGCAGTGAGACGATCCAACTCCCGTTTTACCCGATCTTGAAGGGCCACAGGAATGGGCAGAGCCCAAAAAAACTTAGGCCGAGCCGTGGGTTTGAGCATGATATGAGCTTCAAAGTCGTTCGCACAGCCTAAACCGGGAGAAAAAAAGGGACGAAAATGTAGTCGACAAGGAATCCAGTTGAGCATAAGGAATAGCGTCAGAGACAATATTGACAGAGTCAACTATGGAGAACCCAAAAACGCGAAAGGCATCGAAACCAAAAAGATTTTTTTTTAGATATATTTTCCTGCATGGAATGTTTCCCTCTTATTATGCGTTCAGTTAACTAAGTAGAAATCAGTAATATCTTATCTCAGTGAGGAACTTGAAACTTTCAGCACAGGTCAGGAGCATGTAGAGGTGCTCTTCCTCTACTTGAAAAGAACAGTTGACCACGCACTGAGTAGATAGGTTCCTAGTAGAACAGTTCATAATGGGATGGAACCTCCATGGTATACAGTCACTGTAAAGAAAACTTCTAAAGGAACAGAGATTATCGCATAATAGGTGTAAAACAAAGTGTAGGATTATAGATTGAGAGACGCTGGATGAAACATGTTTGGCTGTCAAGAGAGCAATGCATGAAGCCTTCAATGACTACTGTAGCAGAATATTGTCAAATGACATTTCACAAAATCCAAATAAATTCTGGTCGTATGTAAGGGCTGTTAGTGGCAAAAAAGTTAGTGTCCAGTCCCTAGCAAGTGAGACAGGAACTGAAATTGAGGGTAGCAAAGTAAAAGCTGAAATTCTGAACTCGATTTTCAAATGTTCCTTTGCAAATAAAAACCCAGGAGAACTGCCCCAATTCAATCCTCGTACACTGAAAAAATGAACGAAATAGGTATTAGTGTCAGTTGTGTTGAGAAACAGTTGAAATCATTAAACAAAGCTCCAGACCCCGATGGAATCACAGTCAGATTCTATATTGAATTTGTGGCTGAGTTATCCTCTCTTCTCACTGTAATCTATCCAAAAAACCTTACCTAGTTTTTGGAAAAAGTTACAGATCACACCCGTCTACAAGAAGGGTTGTAGGAGTGACAAAACTACCATCCAGTAGCCATGACATCAATTTGTTGTAGATTCTTAGAAAATATTTTGAGCTCAAACATAATGAGGTATCTTGAACGGAACTACCTTCTCGAATCAACCAGCATGGTTTTCAAAAATATAGATGATATGTAATCCAACTCTCACTTTTCTCACATAACTTGCTGAAAGCGTTGGATCAAGGCAACAGGTAGATTGTGTTTCTTGATTTCCTAACAGTTTTTGATTCTGTTCCACACCTACACTTACTGTGAAAAGTACGATCATATGGGGTATCAAGTGAAATACGTGACTGGATTGAGGACTTTTTGATAAGAAGGACACAGCATGTTACCTTGGATGGAGAGTCATCATCAGATGTAGAAGTAACTTCAGGTGTGCCCCAGGGAAGTGTGTTGGGGACCTTGCAGTTCTTGTCCATTAATGACCTTGCTGTAAATCAGGATTTTTGCAGATGATGCAGCTATCTGTAATGAAGTGCTATTTCAGAGAAGCTGCATAAATATTCAGTCAGATCTTGATGAGATTGCAACATGGTGCAGTGATTGGCAACTTGCTCTGAATGTTTAGAAATGTATAAACTTAGTATCCTGTGACTATAATATTGGTGAGTCACTGTCGGAATCTGCCAACTCGTACAAATACCTGTGTGTAACACTTTGTAGGAATATGAAATGGCATGATCACATAGGTTCAGTTGTGGGTAAAGCAGGTTGTAGACCTTGGTGTATTGGTATAATAATGGGGAAGTGCAATCAGTCTACTAAAGAGATGCTTACAAGTCATTCGTGTGACCCCCCCCCCCCCTCCCACCCCCCCTAGACTATTGCTAAAGTGTGTGGGACTTGTACCAGATGAGACTAGCAGGAGACATTGAATGTATACAAAGAAACGCAGCATGGTCACAGGTTTGCTTAATCCATGGGAGAGTGTCACAGAGATACTGAAGGAACTGAAATGCAGACTGTTGAAGACAGGTGTAAACTATCCCAAGAAAGTGTATTAGCAAAGTTTCAAGAACTGTCTTTAAATGATTACTCAAGGGATATACCACAACCCCCCCCCCCCCCCCCCCCCCCCGCCCCCACATATTGCTCTCACAGGGGTCGTGAAGATAAGATTAGAATGATTACTGCTCACACGGAGGCATTCAGACAAATTCAGACAATCATTCTTCCATGCTCCATACATGAATGAAACAGCAAGAAACCCTGATAACTGGTACAATGGGACTTACCCTGTACCATGCACCTCCTGGTGGATTGCAGATTATAAATGTAGATGTGAACTGACAGTCTTTTACATGTGCATAAGGGAAACATCTAATCACCTTTATTTTACCAAGACAAAATTTATGATTTTCTAAAGTTTCAAACCTTGACAGGAAATAATGGATTAGGCTGTCCATAAATTATAAACTAACATTATTGTGATGATGGAAAATCTCATATAAAGACGTGAAACAAATACTAACAAAGAGATAGAGGGGCTGGCCAGTACAGCCAATAGATACACAAAACATAACAGAAAATTTACATATCCTAGCTTTTGGAACTTTGTTCCTTCGTCAGGGAGGAGAGAGGGGAAAGAAGGGGAAGAAGAGAAAGTGGATTCAGTTACTCACAACCCAGGTTATGAAGCAACAGGGTAGAGGTAAACAGGGAGGGTAGCAAAGATGGAGGCATGGGTGTATACTCTACAGTATGTCAACATGTTGCCTTGACCTGTTTGATAACCAGGTCTGGCTCCAATTTAGTGCACACGGGACATCATCGAACAACTCCAGTGTCTCCCAAAAACAGCATTAACCATCCCTGTTTTGATGACAATGTGAAACAGGCATGGAACTTCATCCCACAAACTCATAACCAGCACAATGCATGCACGTTTGCATGCTTACATTCGGGCAGTTACACTGGATTTCAATGCATTAGTGTATCACATTTGCAATGGTGTATCTCGCACTTATATTATCCTGTGATCTTGCAATGTTAATCACTTAAATAAGTTACTTATACATATATGTTCCTGAAATTTCATTACTCTACGTTAATTACTTTTTGGTGTTGCAAATTTTTTTTTTTTTTTTTTCAGTGTACATGATGACTACAATAATACATTATAATGTTTCTCCAGTGGTTTCAACATTAACTTTTTAACAGAAAAGATTTTGCTTACAGTTCATTTTTAAGTTAACATTTCTAAACTTTTTAACAATCCATATTAAAGCTAGCAATAGTAACTATATTAATAATTGCTACTGTAAACAGTTACACATATGGACATCAGTTTTGAATAATGGGTTTTGAGTGTAAATAATGTTTTATGTAAGTGTTTGTATTGATACTTAAAATTAAATGTCATGTAATGAATGTCCACTGTTTTGTTGGATCAAGTTATTTACGAACGCGATGTACTGTGTTCTTCCATTAGAGAATGAGACTGTATTGTTTATCGGTTTCATTACAAAATGCTAATAAGCTTTTAGTTAGAAAACCTTCTATAACTAGAATTATTAATATGAGAAAAATAGGAACAATGAAGGAACGGAAGATCAGTTGCAGAAACATGAGTAGCTCTGAGTTGCAAGAGTGGTTGCTTTTCCCACCCATGTAATTAACTGGCATTATCACCACTATTAACTTACCGTGGTTTCACATCTCATCTGTTCATTGTTCCCCATGTCCTGCCCTTGTGTTCACCCTTCCTATTAGACCATATATGCCTCTGTTACTGTAATCGATATGTAAACAATATTTATCACATGACCTTTTTTTGTTACAGGTTGTAATATTTGACATTGCAGCTTTTGAAAATGGAGCAGGATGTTGTGCCCTCTTTCCTATTGGAGTGTTTCTCTGTGATCAGAATTGGAGGCAGACAATTCACTTGAACTTCCATTGCTGTTGTTGATGTCTTTGAATCATGTTGTTTCTTTGTGATTAATAAAAAAATTATACAATCCAATGGTTTCTTCACCTTGTCTTTAAAAATTCCAGACCTATTGTTCAAACACATATTTTGAAAGTTATGCATCTGAGCATTTTTGTGGAAAGTGCATTTCACACATACTTTCAAGATAAATTGAATAATGACCCCCATTTTGTGTGTTGGGGAAGATAATTTGATACAGCTAAATGCATATACAGGTACACACATTTGCTCGTGCCTGAGACAAAGTGAGAGTGATTCAAAGGAAGAATTCACTACTTTTTACCTAATTTCTGAATAACTCGTACTTTCGTCAGAAATGTCACAATGCAAAGTTGATTAGATAAAGGGACAAAAATGAGAGCAAAATATAATATGAATATCAGAAAAAATAACCAATTAGTGTTTGTGTAATACTTTACGGCAAGCCTAAAATTAATTTTTAAGCATTGGGATATCTGGGATGGAATAACAATAATATGGAATAGGATAGCTTTCTGCTCCCCACCTAGAGGAGACACTGAGTGGCAGACTGGCACATTGAAGGAAGATTTTTAGATATTAGAAAGTATGGGACAGTCCTCATCTAGAAGGTGTGGTGGTGTGAGGCCGGGGTGGGAGCAGGTAAAGGCCTAGATATGTGAGACAGAGAGACTAGCAAAGGTTTAGGTAACGGGGTTTACAGGAGTGAAGAATATGTCGCAGCTAGAGTTTCTAGGCTTCGTTCCTGTGGCCCCACACCTCAATGCCCTCCCCTGCTCCCATTCCAACCTCACACACTATTACGTCCCCCTAGTACACTTCTCTCTGTCTGTCCACCTCCACACTCCCAACCAGCAGAGACTCCCTATGCTGAGGTGGGCTCTGTCCATTAGATTACACTCGTAAGATGAAAATAAACATTATGCAGCATGAAAGAATTATCTGTGTGGAATGGAAATATGTAGATGTGATGTACGTGCACAGACAAAAATAAAATAAAAATTACAATGTCAGAAAAATTGAATGATTTATTCAAGAGAAAGAGCTTCACAAATTGAGCAAGTTGGTCCACCTCTGACTCTTGAGCAACTTTGGCATTGATAGATTTGTTGGATGTCCTACTGAGGGACATCAAGCCAAATTCTATCCAAGTGGCACATTGTATTGTCTAAATCATGAGCTGGTTGGGTGGCCCTGCCCATAATGCCGCAGACATACTCAGTTGGGGAGAGATCCCGTGACCTAGCTGGCGAAGATAAAGTGTGGAAAGTATGAAGACAAATTGCGTGTGGGCAGGCATTATCTTGCTGAAATGTAAGCAAATGATGGCTTGTCATGACGAGAAACAAAATGGGGTTTATAATATCGTCAACAGATGTCTGTGTTGTAATGGTGACACAGATGACAACCAAAGAGGTCCTGTTATGAAAAGAAATGGCACAGTAGACCATCAGTCCACGTTTGGCTGTATGGCAGCCAGCAGCCGGGTTGGTATCGCACTGCTATCTGGTGTGTCCCCAGGCACTTCCCTGGTCTGGAATTGCATTGACTGGAATATAATTGGCTTCAGTGATGAGTCCCACTATGAACTGAGCCTCAATGATCATCACAGATGCGTCTGAAGACGCCCCAGACGGTGGGATACCACCGTGAATGCCACATCCCATACGGTCCAACTACCAGGACTGATGATCTGGGGTGCGATTTCTTTTCGTAACAGATCACTTTTGGTCAACAGACAACTATGCTGTAAGGGTGACATGGATGTCACCCCTACAGCATAGTTGTCTGTTGACAATACTGTACATCCTATTTTGTTTCCCTTCTTGGCAAGCCATACATTGCTTACATTTCAGCAAGATAATGCCTGTCTGCACACAGCTTGTCCTCATGCTTGCCAAACCCTACCTTGGCCAGCAAAGTTGCTGGATCTCTCCCCAATTGAGAATGTAAGGAGCATTATGGGCAGGGCCGTTAGACCACCTCGGGATTTTGACTATCTACAGTGACATTTGAATAGAATTTGGCATGATGTCCCTCTGTTGGACATCCAACAACTCTATCAGCCAGAGCCAAGCTTGTATAAGGGCCAGAGGTGGACCATCTCATCCAATTTGTGATGTTCTTTCTCTTGAATAAATCATCCAGTTTTTTCTGAAACTGTAATTATTTTTCTGTCTTCACATGTATGTCACATTTACTGATTTCAGCCCTATTTGGTATTTGGATAATTCCTTCAGTACCTAAGTGTTTTTTTGAGTATATAGTATCTGACAGTTTCTTTTTTTTCAGTATGCTTGTCTGCTGCCCATTGCCTGCTCTAACTGGTGAGTAGCAATCTGTCCTATTTCATATTGTTAGAATTATCTTTTGACACTCAATATTTATGATGCAAGCAAACTGTTATTGCCACTTGACATGATGGTGAATGGTACTCTGTTAGCCATTGGCACAAATGGATTGACATGATAAAACAAGGGTCCACAGCTATTACAAACTTTTTGAATGTGATAAATACAGCTTACTGCTGTCAATACTTCTGTTAATTACATTTTTGATCGTTTGTTATTTTCAAGCATACATGTCAGGTGCTACGACACCTTTGAATTACTGCAAATGGACAAAGATGACCAGACTCATTTCTCTTCAGTAGAAACAACTATCGACAAGAGAAGAAACTTAATGTCATTCAAATCTACTTTTTCATTGGTAGAGATTTTTCACTCATGGGATTAGCAGCAGAGATTAAAAAGAAGCAGCAGCAAACAGATCCAAGGCATCCATTGTTTGGAACTCATGTTCTTCCATCACAACTCCTTATAATAGTATCAGCTCTGGAGAACTAAGTCCCAATTCATTTTCTTGTAACAAAATAGATTGCCATTACCTTGCAGTTAAAAATGGGAAGCTTTACATGAATGTCCTACATGCAGTTTTTTTATACTTGTGCTCTTTGAGTTCCTGTCCTAGAATACATTAAAATATTAAAAAATGTGTAAATTAATCTTTGAAACAATCCAAACCTTTCAATGGAAACCAGGAAAGACTTAGAAACATTATCATTAAAAAAAAAAAAAATCAAGGAAAGATAATGTAAGGAACAATCAGGGAAAGTCTGCTGTACCCTTCCTGTTGTGTACTGTGTTATTGTTATTCTTAATTTTTTAAAATTTGATAATGGCCATTAAAGACCATGCAGAATAGCAATTGCACATTACTAGAAGCTGCCTTTGCATTCTTCCTCCAACAGCCCGTTGTATTTGCTCAGCGTAGAAGCCTTTAAAGTTGTAACTCTGGTCGGTCTGAGACGCCGCCTAGATTTAATCCAGCCTGTCAAAGATCCCTTTGTCATTCCCCTGAACTACGTCAGAAACTTAAAGGTTGTTACCAAGAGTATTAAAAATCTGTTTTGTCAACCTGACCTTCAAACTTTCGTCTTCCTGGCTCGACTGGTGCAGGCAGTATTTCTCGATTTCTGAACAGCTTTTGACTTAGTGCCAGATTGATGCTTATTATCAAAATTGCTACTGTGAGGGGTATCGAGTGAAATTTGTCACTGGAATTGAGGATATTTTGGTAGGAATGACTTACATGTTATCTTGGCTGGGGAGTCATCATCTGATGTAGAAGTAACCTCAGATGTGTCATAGAGAGGTATGTTGTGACCATTGCTGTTCATGTTCATGTACATTAATGACTTTGCAGACAATATTAATAGTAAAGCACTCTTTTCACAGATAGTGCATTTATCTAGAATAAAGCACAGTCTGAAAGAAATTGTACAAACATTCGTCAGATCTTGATAATTTCAAACTTTCTTTTAAATGTTCAGACATGTAAAATCGTGCATTTTGCAAAATGAAGAAAACGCAGTGTGGTATGACTACAGTATCAGGGTGGCTTGCTTGGATTAAGTCTATTCATACAATTACCTGGGTGGAGCACTTTGTAGGGATATGAAATGGAACAGTCATATAGGCCCACTCAGGGGTAAGGCAGGCGAAAGAGTGAGATTTTTTTTGGTAGAATACCATAGAAATGCAGTCATTCTACAAATCATTTGTATAATCCATCCTAGAATATTGCTCAAAAGTGTGGGACCTGTATCAAAATGGATTAATGGGTGATTTGAACGCATGCAGAGAAGGGCAGATCAAATGGTCACAGGTTTGTTTGACCCAAGGGAGAGTGTCACAGAGATGCTGAAATAACTGAATTGGCAGACGCCTCAAGATAAGATGTACACTATCCTAAGAAAGTATGCTTACCAAAAGACGACTCTAGAATATGTTACAACCTTGTAACTATTGCTCCCATAGGGACCGTGAGGACAATATTAGATTAATTACAGCATGCAGAGAAAGATTTAAATGGTCTTGAAACATGAACAAGCTTTAATATCTGGTACAGTGAGATGTACCCTCTGTCATACTCTTCATAGTGGTTTGCAGAGTGTGGATGAACATGTAGATAGCATCATCCAGAACGCAATCAACGTGTATCTGAAACTTGAGCTTGTCCTAGTGTGTAGTGTCACAAACGTTTTGACATTATTATACATACTTCTGCCACTGGGGCAATCATAGGTAATGACTAATTTGGCAGTAATATGCTGTGCTAGATTTGTTAAAAGAAAAAAAAAATAGACTTCTTAACATGTATTTATGGTAAGTAGCACTCTATCATTTCCTATATTTCTAAGTTCCTACCGAGAGTTTCCATAGTTTGATTTAGACTTCTGAAAAAGTTATAACACTTTTCTGAGCTTTTTAAAAGTGTGAATACAACATTTGTGTCTTACCGCTTCAACTAGAGCAAAAGTTCTATTGTACCACATCTCAAAATCTTTGGGTCTAATTTTTTTCGTCATCAGCGGTATACTGTCACAAATCAAGACTTGGTTATGTGTATTGTTAGATTTTGTTTATTATTATTTACGTGGGGTTCATGAGCAATGCAGCTGACTGGGATTCACCTGCTGCAAGTCAT